>NC_092714.1:226339457-228739457 GCF_047496885.1 Scyliorhinus torazame
TCTATATCCCCCTCCTCCGTATCACCTGATCACTGCCTGATGTCTAACCATGCATGCTTCATTGTGTATCGCAGGACCAAACGTCCAGGCACCCATCCCCGCAGATGCAGACCGCCCGCAGGATGCCCCTCGGAGACCACAGGAGACGTAGAGACCCGCACCCTCCAGCATGCGACGCCTGCAGGATGCCCCTCGGAGACCACAGGAGACGGAGAGACCCGCACCCTCCAGCATGCGACGCCCGCAGAATGCCCCCCCTCGGAGACCACGGGAGACGGAGAGACCCGCACCCTCCAGCATGCGACGCCCGCAGGATGCCCCTCGGAGACCACGGGAGACGGAGAGACCCGCACCCTCCAGCATGCGACGCCTGCAGGATGCCCCTCGCACACCACGGGAGACGGAGAGCCTGGAGCAACAGGGAGACGACACCCCCGTCACATGCGGGAGCGACCACCCAGCGATGAGGGGGGCAGCCACAGGCCCCCGTCACATCCGAGCCAGGACACCACTACCCAGGACACCACTACCCAGGACACCACTACCCAGGACACTACTACCCAGGACACCCCTACCCGGGACAGCACTACCCAGGACACCCCTACCCGGGACAGCACTACCCAGGACACCCCTACCCGGGACAGCACTACCCAGGAAGACGAAATACCGGACAGTGACTCAGAGTGGATGGGTGGAGACGAACCCCCACCACAAAGTGCCATGGACTCAGAGTGGGACGAAGAGCACGACACAACACCACTGCTGTCACCAACACCCTCCACCATCGCAGAAACACTCACCACGGTTGGGCACTTTAGTGATGAGGCGTCTGGTACACTCACTGGTGCGCACAACACAGCCGTCCCGGTACAGCAGGTGGAGGTAGGAGCAGCAGAGGGACCGGCGGTCGGAGGGCAGCCCAGCCCAAGCGAATATCTGCCGCCCAGATGGATCCCGGGTTCCTGCAGTTACCACACCCACACATAGATCTGATGCAACCACCGACCCGGAGACGAGCGAAGAGGGTGACGGGCGGCTTGCGGCGGCTGCGGTCGCAGGTGGAGGAGTCCACCCGCGTCCAGGAGCTGGGAGTGGTGCCGGTCATGCGTGCCACCCAGGCTGACACCGCACGGGTGCCGTCCGCGGTGGAGGCAATGGGTGCGACCGTGTCAGACATGGGGAACGGTTGTCGAGGCCTGGGGCCTTCCGTGCAGGCGGCGTCTGTGGCCCAGGAAATGGCTGCCCTCTCACAGGAGGCCATGAGCCAGTGCCAGCGCCAGATGGCAGAGGCGCTCAACGCCATAGCCCAGTCTCTGCAGGCCATGGCCCAGTCTCAGCAGGCCATGGCCCAGTCTCAGCAGGCCATGGCCCAGTCTCAGCAGGCCATGGCCCAGTCTCTGCAGGCCATCGCTGAGGGCATCGGCGCCAGTGGCCATGTGCGAGCCGGCGTCGCACTGTCACAGACAGGGTTTGCCAACCCCCTGGGCTCCATGGCTGCAAACCTGCAGACCCCTGTCGATACCAGCATGGGCCTCCAGGACTGGCAGCGCCAGATGTCGGGGGGCGTCGGATGGCCAGTCCGTTCGCATCCCCCAACCATGTAGAGGCCTGGGGGCCATCGGGCACCCCGAGGGTGGAGGAGGTGGTGTGGTCCGTCCCGGCTCCCTCTGTTGGGGAGGTCCCGGTACAACCGCGACACCTCGGACTCCCCCCCTTGCGTCCCAGGTGCATCGGGTGGGCAACGGGCAGGACAGGCTGACAGCTCGCCATCCCAGTCGCCCGGGCTGCAGCCTGGCCCATCTAGGCCAGGACGCCCCAGGAAACGGCCGCCAAAGGGATCGAGTGTCAGAGGGCAGGAATCACATGAGTCCACCTCCAGTTCTGCTGTACCGCCTGGGGAACCACGTAGACGTAGTCAAAGGGCCCGTAAGGCCAAACAATTAGACACTGAGTAAGTTGGCACGGGTGCAGGGCACAGATGAGTTTTAGGGGCTAGGGCACGTGCATGAACTCCTTTGGTTATTAAAGTCAATGTTACACCTACAGAAGCTGCCTTTGTGCTCTGTCCAAAGTGTGCGGGGGTGTCATGTACGTTGAGCGCAAGTGTGTGTGTGAGGGGTGGTCTTACCTCAGCCCCAGGTGAGTCTGCCCCCTTCCCCCTGGGCTGCCATCAACATCCCCCGGGCAGAGGACGGGACCGTGCGCTGCAGTGTCACAGCCGCATGCAGGGATGGTCCGGGTGGATGGTGGTACTGTGGCCATGGGTCAGACATAGTCCAACGATGTAGAGCCAGGAGCTCATGGCAGGGCGGGTTGTCATCATCCTCCATGGCCTGCGATAGACACGCGTCCACCCGCAACTGTGTGAGCCCGGCCCGTTGTGCCGCAGGTGGATCGGCAATGGGGGGGGGGGGGGGGTGGTGTGCATGCGGGTGGGGTGGGTGGGGTTGGGGAGGTGGGTGAGGGTGCTGGGTGGGTGGATGGGTGGGGGGTGTGGGTGGTCGGCTGTTGCCATGGTGTGCGGTCTGTGGCCATACTACCCGATTCCCACGCCCATCTAGTCAGTGAAGCGGGCGTCTATCAGTCTGTCCCGTGCCCGCTGGGCCAGCCGGTAACGGTGGACAGCCATCCGCCTGTGTCTACCCCGTCTGCCCTGACCATTGCCCCCATCCCCCTCATCTGGGGAGGACTGGGCCTCTTCCTGCTGCTCCTCCACTCCGCCCTCCTCTGCCTGCGGCACATCGCCCCTCTGCTGGGCTATGTTGTGCAGGACGCAGCACACCACAATGATGCGGCCGACCCTATCTGACCGATACTGGAGGTCCAGGCACCTGAAACGCATCTTCAGCACGCCAAAGCACCTCTCGATCACTCCCCTTGTCGCTACATGGGCATCATTGTAGCGGTTCGCCGCCTCATTGCGTGGCCTCCGTATAGGCGTCATCAGCCACGATCGCAATGGGTAGCCCCTGTCGCCCAGCAACCAGCCCCTCAGCCGGGGATGGCGTCCCTCGTACATGCCGGGGATGGATGACCGCGACAACACGAATGAGTCGTGTACACTGCCTGGGTGACGGGCGCAGACGTGCAGGATCATCATGCGGTGGTCGCAGACCACGTGTACGTTCATCGAATAGGTCCCCTTCCTACTAGTGAACACGGCCCTGTTATCTGCAGGTGGCCGCACGGCGACGTGCATCCCATCGATCGCGCCCTGGACCATGGGGAACCCGGCAACGGCAGAGAAGCCCATGGCCCTGGCATCTTGGCTGGCCCGGTCCACGGGGAAGCGGATGTAGCGGTGCGCCATGGCATATAGGGCATCTGTCACTGCCCGGATGCACCGATGCATGCGATATGCCGGACAGGTCCCCACTCGGTGCCTGGAATAACCCCGTTGCATAAAAGTTCAGGGCCACCGTAACCTTGACAGACACGGGGAGAGGGTGTCCCCCGCCAGTGCCACGCGGTGACAGGTGTGCCAGCAGGTGGCAGATGTGTGCCACGGTTTCCCGGCTCATCCGGAGTCTCCTCCTGCATTCCCGGTCCGTGAGGTCCTGGTATGACTGGTACACACGGGGCGCCCTCGGGTGCCTCCGTTGCCGTGGGGCCGCGACGTCCTCCTCCCCCTCCTCGTCCTGTCGGTCAGGTGTCCCTCCAGCCTGGGCGGCTGTCGCCTGCCCCTCTGCGGCAGCCTGCGCCGCCTCTCTGGCACGCCCCTCCTCCTCCTCCTCCTCATCCAGGGCAACGTAGACATGAGCGGCTCCCACCACGGCGGCCAACATCGCTGGATGATCTGAAAACATGACGGCCTGGTGGGGGGAGGGGAACGACGACATGTCATCATTGCCCATATCCCCTCCTCCCCCCAGCCAGGTGGCATGGACCGCATGGGTCCAACTGTTGGAGGCTGGCACCTGGCCAGGTGGACCAACTCACTTGCCCTCCCATCCCCCTCCTCGGCACGGACCCGCCCCCAACCTCCACCCCAGCATGGACCCCCCCCCAACCCCCAACCTCCACCCCGGCACGGACCCCCCCCCAACCTCCACACCAGCACGGACCCCCCCCCCAACCTCCATCCCGGCACGGACCCCCCCCAACCTCCACCCCAGCACGGACCCCCCCCCAACCTCCACCCCAGCACGGACCCCCCCCAACCTCCACCCCAGCACGGACCCCCCCCCCCCAACCTCCACCCCGGCACGGACCCCCCCCAACCTCCACCCCAGCACGGACACCCCCCCAACCCCCAACCTCCACCCCAGCATGGACCCCCCCCAACCTCCACCCCAGCACGGACCCCCCCCCAACCTCCACCCCAGCACGGACCCCCCCCCAACCCCCAACCTCCACCCCGGCACGGACCCCCCCCAACCTCCACCCCGGCACGGCACGGACCCCCCCCCCAACCTCCACCCCAGCACGGACCCCCCCCCAACCTCCACGCCAGCATGGACCCCCCCCCCCCACCCTCCACCCCGGCACGGACCCCCCCCAACCCCCAACCTCCACCCCGGCACGGACCCCCCCCCCCCCAACCTCCACCCCGGCACGGACCCCCTCCCGGCACTCCCCCGGAGCCCAGCCTACTCTAACCACCCCCCCCCCCGCCGCACACACACACAAGCCGAGACACACCTCTCCTCACGCAATCAGTCTGCGGCCACGCCATTTCCTGCCCAGAGCCAACCCCCCATGCCGTCACTCACCTCCTCGCTGGTCGGCGTGAGCCTGGAGCACCGGGTCACGCCGATGAAAAGGAGGTTTGATTCACGTCGACGTGAACGGTCATCACGTCAACGGACTTCGGCCCATCCGGAAGGGAGAATATCGGCAGGCCGAAAATCGGCTGCCTTGCGCAGACCCGTGACATTCTCCGCGGCAGCGGCGCCATTAACGCCCCGCCGACTTTTCTCCTTCGGAGACTTCGGCGGGGGCGGGGGCGGGATTCACGGTGGCCAACGGCCATTCTCCGACCCTCTGGGGGGTCGGAGAATGACGCCCCCTGTCTGTGACAGTGCGACGCCGGCTCGCACATGGCCACTGGCGCCGATGCCCTCAGCGATGGCCTGCAGAGACTGGGCCATGGCCTGCTGAGACTGGGCCATGGCCTGCAGAGACTGGGCTATGGCGTTGAGTGCCTCTGCCATCTGGCGCTGGCACTGGCTCATGGCCTCCTGTGAGAGGGCAGCCATTTCCTGGGCCACAGACGCTGCCTGCACAGAAGGCCCCAGGCCTCGCAAACCGTTCCCCATGTCTGACACCGTCGCACCCATTGCCTCCACCGCGGACGCCACCCGTGCGGTGTCGGCCTGGGTGGCACGCATGACCGGCATCACTCCCAGCTCCTGGACGCAGGTGGACTCCTCCACCTGCGACCGCAGCCGCCCGTCACCCTCTTCGCTCGTCTCCGGGTCGGTGGTTGCATCGGATCTATGTGTGGGTGTGGTAACTGCAGGAACCCGGGATCCATCTGGGCGGCAGATGTTCGCTTGGGCTGGGCTGCCCTCCGACCGCCAGGTCCCTCTGCTGCTCCTACCTCCACCTGCTGTACCGGGACGGCTGTGTTGTGCGCACCAGTGAGTGTACCAGACGCCTCATCACTAAAGTGCCCAACCGTGGTGAGTGTCTCTGCGATGGCGGAGGGTGTTGGTGACAGCAGTGGCGTTGTGTCGTGCTCTTCGACCCACTCTGAGTCCATGGCACTTTGGGGTGGGGGTTCGTCTCCACCCATCCACTCTGAGTCACTGTCCGGTATTTCGTCTTCCTGGGTAGTGCTGTCCCGGGTAGGGGTTTCCTGGGTAGTAGTGTCCTGGGTAGTGGTGTCCTGGGTAGTGGTGTCCTGGGTAGTGGTGTCCTGGCTCGGATGTGACGGGGGCCTGTGGCTGCCCCCCTCGTCGCTGGGTGGTCGCTCCCGCACGTGACGGGGGTGTCGTCTCCCTGTTGCTCCAGGTCTCTCCGTCTCCCGTGGTGTGCGAGGGGCATCCTGCGGGCGTCGCATGCTGGAGGGTGCGGGTCTCTCCGTCTCCCGTGGTGTGCGAGGGGCATCCTGCGGGCGTCGCATGCTGGAGGGTGCGGGTCTCTCCGTCTCCTGTGGTCTCCGAGGGGCATCCTGCGGGCGGTCTGCATTTACGGGGATGGGTGCCTGGACGTTTGGTCCTGCGATACACAATGAAGCATGCATGGTTAGACATCAGGCAGTGATCAGGTGATACGGAGGAGGGGGATATAGGGGAGGGGGGATATGGGGACGGGCTGTCGGTGGCTCACTCGCTAGTACGCCCCCGACCTCTGCATCAGCAACCTCCCGGTCCTCAGGTCCGCCAGCCAGTTCCAGGGCCCTTTCCTCGTGTACGGTCAGTGGCCTCTCATCAGCGGGCCCTCCTCCAGTCCTCACATGCTCCCTATTGTTGTGTGCGCGCTTCTCCTGTGGGGGGGGGGGGCAGGGGTAAAAGGCAACAGTGTTAGGCAGGTATATGAATGCACGCCACCGGTTGCGCGTGCATTGCAGAGGTTAAGGTTAGGGCTGGATTCACTTGGGGATATGGGGGATATGGGGGAGGGGGGGATATGGGGGAGGGGGGGATATGGGGGAGGGGGGATATGGGGGATATGGGGGAGGGGGGATATGGGGGATATGGGGGAGGGGGGATATGGGGAATATGGGGGAGGGGGATATGGGGGATATGGGGGAGGGGGGATATGGGGGAGGGGGGATATGGGGGATATGGGGAGGGGGGGTATGGGGGAGGGGGGATATGGGGGATATGGGGAGGGGGGATATGGGGGATATGGGGGAGGGGGGATATGGGGAGGGGGGATATGGGGGATATGGGGGAGGGGGGATATGGGGGAGGGGGGATATGGGGGAGGGGGGGGATATGGGGGAGGGGGGATATGGGGGAGGGGGGGATATGGGGGAGGGGGATATGGGGATATGGGGGAGGGGGGATATGGGGAGGGGGGATATGGGGGAGGGGGGATATGGGGGAGGGGTGGATATGGGGGATATGGGGAGGGGGATATGGGGGATATGGTGGAGGGGGGATATGGGGAGGGGGGATATGGGGGATATGGGGAGGGGGATATGGGGGAGGGGGGATATGGGGGAGGGGGGATATGGGGGATATGGGGGAGGGGGGATATGGGGGAGGGGGTGATATGGGGAGGGGGGATATGGGGGATATGGGGGAGGGGGGATATGGGGGATATGGGGGAGGGGGGATATTGGGGATATGGGGGAGGGGGGATATGGGGGAGGGGGATATGGGGGATATGGGGGAGGGGGATATGGGGGATATGGGGGAGGGGGGATATGGGGGATATGGGGGAGGGGGGGGATATGGGAGAGGCTCACCCTGCCTGCTCTGACGAGGTCGTTCACCTTCTTGTGGCACTGGGTGCCTGTCCGTGGTGTCAGGGCCACAGCGGTGACGGCCTCTGCCACTTCCCTCCACAGACGCCGGCTGTGGCGTGGGGCAACTCTGCGGCCGTGCCCGGGATACAGGGCGTCCCTCCTCTGCTCCACCGTGTCCAGGAGCGCCTCCACATCGCGTGACTCGAACCTCGGGGCTGAGCGACGGCCAGCCATCCAGTTGGGTGTTGCGGTCGGGTGTTCCGGTCGGGTGGGGGGGAGCAGCGCGGCCTTATGAGCCGTCACGCCGTGCAGCGCGTATGACGCTGCACGGCGTGAACCACAGCGCAAGCGCGGATCCCGTTACGTCGCTGCTAGCCCATTTCGGGCCGGAGACTATCGACCCATTTTTCCGACGTGACGCAAGTCGGATTTGCGCCGTTTTTTCCGCCGATCGGCGGACTTTCCGCCGATAACGGAGAATTCCGCCAATTCTCCAACCCGGCGGGATAACGGCAATTCTCCAACCCGGCGGGAGGTCCAAGAATCCCGCCCATGGTATCCCATCTGGGCTCCACCACATCCAACAGTCTGGTTAGGTCAGCATCTCTGAATCATAGTGTATGTCGCCTTGATCGCATGGCTGCACACTGTCTGGGATTTGCTCTGTGGGATCGGTTTAAGTCCTGTTCCCCCCCTCATTAGTGGGGAGCTGCTGGGCATGGTCCAGGCGAATCAGCTTGCGGGACAGTCATTTCCGACGTGAAGCCCGCGGGGCATCATTACCGGTCCTAATTGACATTAGATAATCGTAGCTGTCTCGAGGGGTTGGCCGTCGGGGAGCACCCCGCAATTCCTGCTCGCTATCACACTTTTCCTTCAGATCGCACTCATCATCTCTCGTTACTGCATGAACTGACGCTTTAACGAATAATGCAATGCCTCCTCCTCTTTTGCCCCTCCTCTGTCTCGCCTGAAGATTCTGTATACCAGGATGTTGAGCTGTCAATCCTGCCCCTCCCTCAACCATGTCTCCGCTACTGTATCACACTGCCACATGTCCATTCTCGCCCTCAACTCATCCGTCATACCTGTAATACTCCTGGCACTAAAGCAGAGACCATCCAGCCCTGTTTTACTCCTTGAAACTTAATACAGCCCTCTGACCTGATTGCTTTGCTGTATTATACTACCTCCATATTCTGCTAACAGTCTGTGTCCCCAGCATCACAGATCTCAGTCTCCAGCCAATACGATTTACTCCACGTGCTATCAAGAAATGGCTGAAGGCACTGGATACAGCAAAGGCTACAGCCCCTGACAATATTCTGACAATAGTACTGAAGACTTGTGCTCCAGAACGTATTGTACCTCTAGCCAAGCTGTTCCAGTACAGCTACAACACTGGCATCTACCCAGCAATGTGGAAATTGCCCAGGTCTGTCCTGTACACAAGAAATAGGACAAATCCATGTGGTCAATTATTGCCCTATCAGTTTACTCTCGATCATCAGAAAAGTGGTGGAAAGAGTTATCAACAGTGCTGTCAAGCGGCACTTACTCAGCAATAATCTGCTGACGGATGTTCAGTTTGGGTTCCACCAGGGTCACTCAGCTCCTGACCTCATTACAGTTTTGGTTTAAACATGGACAAAGGAGCTGAATGCCAGAGGTGAGGTGAGAGTGACTGCCCTTGACATCATGGCAACGTTTGACCGATTGTGACATCGGGAAGCACTATCAAAACTGCAATCAATGGGAATCAGGGGGAAAATTCTCCCCTGGTTGGAGTCATACCTGGCAGAAAGGAAATGGTTGTGGTGGTTGGAGGCCAATCAGCTCCAGAATATCACTGCAGGAGTTCCTCAGGGTAGTGTCCTAGGCCCACCATTTTTAGCTGCTTCATCAATGACCTTCCTTCCATCATAAGATCTGGGGCGTCATTCTCCGACCCCCCGCCGGGTTGGAGAATCGCCGGGGGCTGGCGTGAATCCTGCCCCCGCCGGTTGCCAAAGTCTCCGGCATCGGAGATTCGGCGGGGGGGGGGGGGGGGGCGGGAATCGCGCCGCGCCGGTTGGCGGGCCCCCCCGTTCGATTATCCGGCCCGGATGGGCTGAAGTCCCGCCGATAAATTGCCTGTCCCGCCGGCGTGGATTAAACCACCTTTTGAACGGCGGGACAAGGCGGCGTGGGCGGGCTCCGGGGTCCTGGGGGGGCGGGGGGGCGATCTGGCCCCAGGGGGTGCCCCCACGGTGGCCTGGCCCGCGATCGGGGCCCACCGATCCGTGGGCGGGCCTGTGCCGTGGGGGCACTCTTTCCCTTCCGCCTCTGCCACGGTCTCCACCATGGCGGAGATGGAAGAGACTCCCTGCACTGCGCATGCGTGGGAAACTGTCAGCGGCCGCTGACGCTCCCGCGCATGCGCCGCCCGGGGATGTCATTTCCGTGCCAGCTGGCGGGGTAACAAAGGCCGTTTCCGCCAGCTGGCGGGGCGGAAATTCCTCCACCGCCGGCCTAGCCCCTCAATGTTGGGGCTCGGCCCCCAAAGAAGCGGAGCATTCCGCACCTTTGGGGCGGCGCGATGCCCATCTGATTGGCGCCGTTTTGGGCGCCAGTCGGCGGACATCGCGCCGTTTTGCCCCAGAAGTGGGGATGCTCACGGATGACTGCACAATGTTCAGCATTATTTGCGACTCCTCAGATAATGAAGCAGCCCATGTCCAAATGCAGCAAGACCTGGACAATATCCAGGCTTGTGCTGACAAGTGGCAAGTTACATTCAAGCCTCACAAGTGCCAGGCAATGGCCATCCCTACAAGAGAGGATCTTAGCATCACTCCTTGATTTCAATGACATTACCATCACTGAATCCCGCATTATCAATATCCTGGGGGTTACTATTGATCAGAAACTGATCTGGACTAGCCTAGCCATATTAATACTGTGGCTACCAGGGCAGGTCAAAGGCTAGGAATCCTATGGCGAGTATCTCAGTACCTAACCCACCAAAGCCTGTCCACCATCTACAAGAAACAAGTCAGGAGTGTAATGGAATACTCTCCAATTGCCTGAATGAGTGCAGCTCCAACAACACTCAAGAAGCTGAACAGCAACCAGGACAAAGCAGCCTGCTGGATTGCTCCCCCTTCCACAAATATTCAAACCCTCCACCACCAACGAACTTTCGCAGCTGTGTATTCAAGTTGCACTGCAGTACATCGCCAAGGTTCCTTAGGCAGCAACTTCCAAACCCATGACCACTACCATTTAGAAGGGCAGGAGCAGCAGAAGTTCACCTCTAAGTCACTCACCACCCCGACTTGGAAATATATTGCAGTTCCTTCACTGTCGTTGAGTCAAAATCATGAAACACCCTCTCTAACAGCACTGTGGGTATACCCACACTCAGGGACTGGAGCGGTTCAAGAAGGCAGCTCACCACCACTGCCTGACGGACAAATAGGGATGGGCAATAAAAGCGGACCTTTTTGAAAATGGTATGTTGGCTTTTATTGCAAAAGGTATGGGGCGCGATTTAACAGCCACATTTCGCCCGGTGAGGATCTGTGCGGGTCAGTTAGATCACCGGAGAGGCCCAAATCGGGATCCGCGCTGGTTTGCGATCTAACTGACCCACTCCCATTGGCAGGATCCAGTTCCTGCCTAGACATGGCGCAAAGCTAATTGAGGTCAATTCAGGGTAATCTCATTAGCGAGATGGAAGCCTGATCTAAAGGCTTCCCGTGTTCTAATGGAAAGGGGGGGAGAAAATGCCTGATAAGAGGGGCCCTCAGCGATCCCATAGCAGGGTGTCCTCACTTGGCGAGGAGGGGGGTGTTAATGCCATGTGTGGGGGGGGACTCTCAAGCTAGAGATGAGGGCACCTTTTCAAATAGTGGCCCGGTCTCTGAGGAGCTGACCTGGCTCGTGAGTTCAGCTCCCCAGTGATGAAAATAATTCTAAGTTTGGGCTAACCCAGGATAAACTCCCCAGGACCCGGAAAAGTGACTAAATGTGGTTAGGTAGCGGTGAGGAACTCGGTGACAGAACCGGGGAGAAACATGCAGCCAAACCCGCTTGAAATGACACTTCGAAACGTTTCCGTTAGATCGCGCCCATGGATTACAAAAGTTGCAAGATAAATCAACGGAAAATCAGTGTACGACAACAGTTGGACTCCTGTGTTCAGTTTTAGACTCCACCCTGGAGGAAATTTATTGAGGCAGTCAAGAAGGTATAACCTAGATTCACAATAATATTGCCTGATGTGAGGTTATGCAGATACAACAAAAAAGTTGAAAAAACTGCTGCTGCTTTTATTTTAGAATGAAGACGATGGTGATTTAATGACAACGGTGATTTAATGGAAGTGTTTAAATTATGAAAGGCCAGGCGGAATTTAAAAATGGCGCCCTGATCTCTTCCAGGAAGTGAGGTAAGTGCAGATTGACAGAAACAATTGTTTCAAATGAGAAGGGCATAATTTTGAGGTTACACATGAGTATTTAGAATAGAGTTGCAGGAATATTTTTACACAGAGGGTTCTGAGGCTGTCAAATGCACTATTGGAGTTATTGATTAAAATAAATGAAATAAAAGTGTAAAGGATTCAGTTCAGGATGATTTTCAACATAATTATTTTCTTTGTGTGAGATGTAACTGGCAATTATTCCTGCGTGATTACAATCTGGAGAAGAGCATATCAAATTACTTGTGGTTACCGGGTTACGAGGACGTGGGTGGGGGCCAAGGTAGGGTGCTCTTTCGGAGGGTCAGTGCAGACTTGATGGGCCAAATGGCCTCCTTCTGCACTGCAGTGATTCTATGATTCAAAATGATTTGGGAGAATGTTCAGAGGTCACACCTTCATATCGGATTTTTGTTACCTCTGCTTACTGCATGTAACCATGCTAATTTCAAAAGGAAAGTCATCCTGTAGTTCCTGGATAATAGTGACCCTCCCAGTGATAATGCTTGAACCCTAATGCGTCTCATTGAAAGTAAGAAGATTAATACATAAATTTGGATTTTTGTTCATCTAAGCAACTTTAAGGTATTAACAAGGGACACTTCAATCACTATCACATGCTGACACCTCAAGAAATGCTATAATCAGAACAACTGCCTTTGAAATATGGTTCAGGAGACTTCAAAAGGTTTTCAGAACTGGAGGCTGATGTATTATATGTGCTGTTATACTAATCTAAACAATCCTTCATTACAGAATTTAACAGCTCTGCAGATATTAATTTTAATCTTTTGACAAGCAGCTTTCTATACTTAAGTATGAAGGAAATGCGAGCGTCCAATTTTTCTTTGAAATTCCGCATTATTTTGTTAGAATGACACATTTGGCTATATCATGATCCTGGTGCTTATCCTGTGAAAGCAAATGCTCACTGGAAATTCAAAGACAGGCCAAGCTCAATGTACCTGGATCAGACTGGTGTGACTTACACCCACTGTGCTTCCATTGTTCACGATTTTTTACTGGAAGTGGTAAATCTTGAGCCCTTTGTATCAACATAGAATTGGAGTAAAAATAGTGAAATAAAAATTGTGAAATTATTAATGTTTCAAGTAAAATAGTGGGATTAAAATATCACCTTTTGAATTTGCTTTGAATTGCAACCGTGACTGATAGAAACTCCCACTCAGCCACTTGCGAAGGTCCCAAACATAATTATTTGTGTTGACTTCATCCAGGCACTCATCAGTACAAGTTGCAGTACATATTTGTGGATCATTTTAATCCGTATTGACACTCCGATTGGTAGAGAGGTCAAACAGCTAATGTGGCAATGAAAAGATACTGGATTGAATAGGGACACGTTTGAAATCCTGATTCGAGAATATTAATGGGGCACGTTAGAGGTAAAAAAAAAAGTAGGAAAATATTACTAATTCCCAGCACTAACATTTTTCAGCCAGTTGAACCTAGATACTCAACAAACCAAACAGTATCGAGGTTCATACAGTGTGACTGTGTAAGCACACTCCTGAATGATAGGGCAGGATCGTCCCATAAGAGGGAGGTCCTGATGTTGTGATGTTTCAGTGGCCAGCATGCTTGGGAGGGAGAGAGGCTGGACTTCAGGAGGAAATAAAGAAGAGCTCAGCAGTTCTTTCATGCTGTTGGTTCAGTTAGAGGGCTGACAGCTCTGCAGCCCAGGCAGCACCTCTGAGAAAGGTGGCCGCTGCTCAGTTGGCTGGATGGCTGGTTTGTGATGCGGAGTGAGGCCAACAGTGGGGGTATGAAGTCCCACACCGGTCTAATTATTCATGAAGGTCCTGCCTTCTCAACCTTGCCCCTTGCCTGAGGTGTGGTGACCCTCAGGTTAAATCACCACCAGTCAGCTCTCCCCCTCAAAGGGGAAAACAGCCTATTGTCATCTGGGACTATGGTGACTTTACTTTTTACTTCAGAAGAACAGAGTTGGATTTTCCTCAATGATACTGTCCAAAATGATTTCTAAATTCAATACGGTTGTACTCATTTCATGGTACTAAAATGGTGCAATTATAACCAATTTAGCAGGGTTCAGACCAGTGTTCGGGCAACTGCTACTAACTAGGTTTTATTTTTTAGCATGTTCCTGAAAGCTATTTGAAATAATTGCAAGCTTCATTTTGATGGAAAGGAAGCTCCTGCGCTCATTTTAGACTCCATAGGACCATAGAAAATGTGCAGTCATGTCTCCAACAAGCCAAGAAAGAGAAAAAAATAACAGCCACTCATTTTAATCCCAATTTCCAGCACCTGGGCCTTGCAGGTTTTAGCACTTTAGATGTATTTTGTGAGGGCTACGAAGAATCCAGCACAAGTTTATAGAGTCAAACAGAAAGTAGTTTTATTTACAACAATACATACACAGCAGCAGTAGTTCACCACTGCTTCCTTCTCTAGCTGGTACCACGCTGGTCATTTCTGTTTATACAGCTGCAACTACTAGTGATTGCCCTGTCTCCCTCATTTGGGGAACTCATACTCCCCAAGAGGAGTATGTCCTGTGAGCTCCTGAACTGTGGATTTTGAACTTTGCAAGCTATTGTTCCATGCAGCCTGGAAACGGACAAAAGGAGAGATTTGCTGCTACCTGTTTTATTTGAACCTGAGTGACTGCTACGGGGAGCTTCAAGAGAGGGAAAGGAATCTCTACAGGTGAAGGTTTGGCTTAGCCTGGACTGAGCCCCAGCCCGCGACCGGATTTACACACTGTCTGCCTCCCTCCCTGCATTTCCACAGCCTGCAGCAGAAAGGGGAGGAGGATTCGGGACTGTTTGCTGTCTGTTTCATCTGCAGGGCCCTAGGGCCTGAGGCCTCCCAGCAAACAGGAGCTTTCTGCAACAACTGGAAGGGGACGAAGAGGAAAGGAAGGTTGATGCACCTAGACTTTATTTCTTTTTCATCTGCTGATTGCGCTGAGACGAGATAACATCCGTGGACTGTTTTGCTGGGCCCCTGCTGGGCTGAAGACCCTGCCCCCACCCACCAACCGCTGAATCGAAGACCTTTTGTGAGACCAGCCCGCTAGCCTTTCCCCGTCGTGCTTGGGGCACCAGCCCATCCTTTTGTGCCCACCCTCCTGCTCCTCCCTCCCGTCTTCTCCCTTGTACTTGGGGCACCAGTCCACCTCCTGCACCCCAGCCTCCTGTGCCTTTCCCCCCCCCCACTTTCCCCCCCTTCTCTCCCTCCCACTTCTCCCCTATCGTCCACCACTGACCAGGATGGTGGCAAACGCTGCCTACAGTGGTGGCAGGGTCCTCTAAAGCTACCTATGCGGAACTGGTGGGCTCCATCCTCCCCACTGCTCCCAAGTCTCTGTCACCATTTCATCTCTTGACACTAAAGCTCGGGGTGAAGTGTTAAGCCCTCCCCACCCATGTCAATCGAGACCTGCATCAGTACTATGGCCGAAGTTGTTGGCCCTTCGGCCATAGTTGCAGCCTCAAAGGTGTATGGCAAGGCTATCTTCTTTCTGAGAGCTGAGCAGGCTGACCACCTCATCCTGGGAAAGGGGCTCACGTTGGACGGGATCTACCTGGTGGTGGACCCGCTGCAGGCCACTGCTGAGAGAGTTATTCTCTAACGTCCCGCCCTTTATTCCCACGGATCTCCTCCTCCCCCACCTCCATCTATTGGGTGAGATACGGTCTGGGGTGGTACCACTCCCGCTCGGTCTCAGAGACACCACCCTCAAACATATTTTCTCCTTCCAGCGTCAGGTCTTTCTTCGCCTGGCCCGGGAGGAGGTCCTGGAAGGGGCTTTTGAGATCCCTTTCGGGAATATAACCTACCGCGTCTTCTGATCCGCGGGTGGTGTGCGGTGCCAAGCCTGCAAGAAGGTGGGGCATATTAGGAAACATTGCATCACCTCTAAGGTTACCGCACCCACCAAGGCAGCCGCAGCTGGCGCCGCCACCCCCTCTCTATCCACTGGCCTTCCAATAGACCCCCTGTTCGGGGGGACGGAGAAGAGATCTGCACCACCACTTCCCTCTGGCCCGGGATCCCGGGAGGAGCCCAAGGAGGTTCCGCCTGCCGGTGATCCTGGTGGCGGGATCGAGGCAGGCCCTGGGTTAGTTGGTGGGCCCGTGTCATCCGCCGCACTCAGTGTGGTGGAGGACCTGGGCCTGGAGGGTGACTGCCTGAAGGCTGGCAACTGCCCAATGTTGGGAGCGGAGGGTGCACGCGAGGCGCTCTGCACCTGGGTGCGGGGCTTAATCGTGCTTGACACTGTCGCCCCTCAGCCCCCTGGGGGCCTCCCGGAGTCTGTCACAATATAATTGACGGTCCTTTCTATTTCTGCCTCCATAGATAGTTCAGGCAGTGTCCTATCGGGCTCCGCTCCACCCCCCCTTCCTCCCCACCACAACCCTTTCCCCTCTCTCCCCACCATCCCCTTCCTCCTCCTTATGTTGGTACGGAGGTGAGGGTATCAGTTCTCTCCAGCGCAACGTTTAGTGCTTGTACCGTTTGTTTTTGTACAACTGTTATGTTTACCAATTTAATAATCAGAATCTCCTGCCCTCCACCACTGTACGTCGGCACAGAGGCGAAGATACCCCGTTTCTCCAATGCAAAATTAATGGGCGCGATTCTCCGCTCCCACGCCGGTTTGGAGAATCGCCTGGCACGCCATTTTTCTCCGCGACGCCAGTCCGACGCCATCCCACGATGCACCCAAGCGGCGGGAACGGCCCCGTCGGGTTCTGTGCGGCGCCGGCCGGAGAATCTCAAGCAACACCCAAAATGGCGATTCTCCGCTACACCCGCTATTCTCCGGCCCGGATGGGCCGAGCGGCCTGCCCAAAGCGATGGCTTCCCGCCGGCGCCATCCACACTTGGTCGCTGCCGACGGGAACAGCGCGGGAAATGCTGTGGGGGCGGCCTGTGGGCGGGCGAGGGGGGTTCTTTCACTGGGGTTGCACTCAAAAGGGGTCTGGCCTGCGATCGGTCCTCTCTGAAGGAGTGCCTCCTTTCCTCCGCCGCCCCGCAAGATCCATCCGACATCATCTTGCGGGGCGGCCTCGGGGAGGACGGCAACCACGCATGCGCGGGTTGGCGCCAGCTGGCGTTGGCCAACCCATGCATGTGCAGGTGACGCCAGTTAGGCGGCGGATGACGCGGTGCCGCTTTTATGCGGCGGCAATGCCCGGCACGCGCTGACGACGCTGCTTTAGTGACACGCCCCCCGAGTTTCTTGCGGCCCCGATCCTAGCCCATTTTCGGGCCCTGAATCGGTCGAGATCGGGGCCGTTTCGCGCCGTCGTGAACGGCGTTCACGACGGTGTGGGCACTTAGTCGCGGGAGCGGAGAATCACGCCCAGGGTTTGTACCATTTGTACAACTATAATGTTTATTGTCATTAAATATTTTATGGGATAAACAAATGTCCCCAACCAATAGGATTTGGGCAGGTTATAACAATGCAGATGGAGGTACCTTTCAAATGGGTGGAGCGTTTCTACCTCAAACACCAACTTCGGCAGTGAATTCCAGATGCCCACCACTCTGGCTTTCTCTCATGTCTCATCTAAACCGTCTACCAAACACCTTGGGCGGGATTCTCCGGGAATCGGCGGAGCGGGCAGAAACGGTGCAGTGGAGTGGCGGGAGCCACTCCGGCGTCGGGCCGCCCCAAAGGTTCGGAATCCTCCGCACCTTCAGGGGCTAGGCCAGCACCGGAGCGGTTTGCACCCCGCCGACCGGCGTGGAAGATCTTTGGCACCGCTCCAGCTGGGGCCGAAGGGACTCCTGCCGGCCGGCATCTGCTGACGTCACCCCGCGCATGCGCAAATGGAGTCACTTCCGCACCGGGAATGGCGGATGACCACGGTCTCCGGTGCACAGGGAAAAGAGTGCCCCCACGGCACAGGCCCGCCTGCGGATTGGTGCGCCCCGACCGCGGGCCAGGCTACCGTGGGGGCACATCCCGGGGCCAGATCCCCCCGCAACCCCCCAATAACCCCGGAGGCCGCCCGCGTCGCCAGGTCCCGCCGGTAAGGGACCAACTCCAATTTACGTCGAAGGGACTGGCTACGGGTGGGTTGGACTTCGGCCCATCGCGGGCAGGAGAATTCGGGCGGCCCCGGGGCCCACTGAGTCGCGCCGGACCCCGCATTCTCCGAGGAGGGTGGCGCGAATCACCCCACGCCGGCTTTTGGGGGGTGGGAGAATTCTGAGGCCAGCGGGGACGGGATTCACGCCGACCCCCGGCGATTCACCGATCCGCGGGCGGGCCTGTGCCGTAAGGGCACTCTTTTCCTTCCGCCTTCGCCACGGTCTCCACCATGGCGGAGGCGGAAAAGACCCCCTCCACTGCGCATGCCACAGACCAAAGGCCTTTCCTGCCAGCTGGCGGGGCGGAAATCAGTCCGGCGAGGGCTTAGAACCTGTAGGTGAGGGCTAGGCCCCTCAAGATGCTGAGAATTCCGCACCTTTGGGGCGGCGCGATGCAGGACTGATTCGCGCCGTTCTTGGCGCCGGTCGGCGGACATCGCGCCGATTGCGGAGAATACCGCCCCAGAGCTGCAGACAAAATTCCAGCTTTTAAGCTGCTTTTGTTTTCAATACCTCGCCCAATAAAGGAAAGTGTTCCATATGCTTTCTTGCCCACCTTGTCCACCTGTCCTGCCAACTTTAAGATCTGTGGTCACGCACTCCAAGGTCTCTCATTTCCTCAATGCGTCTCAATATCTTTCCACTTATTCAGTATTCCCTTGCTTTGTGTGCTCTCCCCAGATGCATTATCTCACGCTGGGTGGAATGGTAGCACAGTGGTGAGCATTGTTGCTTCGCAGCTCCAGGGGTCCCAGTTTCGATTCCTGGCTTGAGTCATTGGCTGTGTGGAGTCTGCATGTTCTCCCCGTGTCTGTGTGGGTTTCCTCCGGATGCTCCGATTTCCTCCCACAAGTCCCAAAAGACGTGCTGTTAGGTGAATTGGACTTTCTGAATTCTCCCTCAGTGTACCCGAACAAGCGCCGGAGTGTGGTGACTAGGGGATTTTAGAGGGCTGCACGGAAGCATAGAGGTTAGCACTGTTGCTTCAGAGCACCAGGATCCCAGATTCAATTCCCGGCTTGGGTCACTGTCTGTGCGGAGTCTGCACGTCCTCCCCGTGTCTGCGTTGGTTTTCTCTGGATGCTCCAGTTTCCTCCCACAAGTCCCGAAAGATGTGTTGTTAGGTGAATTGGACACTCTGAATTCTCCCTCAGTGTACCCGAAAAGGCGCCGGAGTGTAGCGACTAGAGGATTTTCACAGTAACTTCATTAATGCAAGCTTACTTGTGACAATAAAAGATGATTATTATTATTTTCTGGATTGAATTACATTTGCTCCTTCTCTGTCCACTCAACCAAAATAGTGATAACATTCTGGAGCGACAACTATCCCCTTCACCATTAACTAAACAGCCAATGTATGTGGCATCTGCAAATTTCCCAATCATGCCTCCACATTTATGTTTACATCAATAATATATACAACAAACACCACCGGAAACTGTTTTCTATTCACAAAAACATTCTTCTCCCATTACCCTTTGTTTCCACTCACTGAGTCAATTTTGGATCCAACCTGTCACCTTCCCATGAGATCTCGCTTTTCTGCCATGTGGGGTCTTGTCAAATATCTTACTGAAATCTATGCAGACATTATCCACTGCACTACCCTCATCAATCCTCCTTGTTACTTCCTCAAAATATTCTATTCAGTTAATAATAAACGGTTTCTTCGAACAAAACCATGCTGACTATCCCTGATCAATCTGTGCCTTTCTCAGTGACAGTTTATCCTGTCTCTCAGAATTGTTTCCAATAATTTTCCCACCACTGAGCTTAATCAATATGGGGCCCATAGGGATACAGTCAAGATGGAGGAGGGGCCGAAGTTGGTGGAGGTTATTGTAGAGGTGGATCGGAGTTATTCAGGGGCCCCAACTAGAGAGCTGTTGGTGGAAAGGAAGAATCTGCAGGGGCAGTTTGACCGATTGACAATAGGAAAGGCGATGGGTCAGCTTCGTCAGTCAAGGGTGGTCCAGTATGAGTATGGGAGGCCAATCAGATGAGGCAGAAAGCAGCTGCACGTGAGATTGCGCAGGTGAGGGAGACAGGAGGAGGTTTGGTGACAAAATCAATGAGGTATTTGAGGCCTTCTGTCGGGGTTGTATAGATCTGAGCCCCGGGAGGAGGACGCACATATAGGGAATTTTTGGGATAAGTTGGTGTTTCCAGAGGTGGAGAATGATAACAGACAGGGATTGGAGGTGCCATTGGGTTGTAGGAGATATTGGAGTGTGTGGGTTGATGCAATTGGGGAAGGCACCGGGGCCGGATGGCTTTTTGGTAGAATTTTAGAAACAGTTTTTGGCAGAGTTGGTGCCCCAACTCCTCGAAATGTATAATGAATCATTGGCGACGGGGCAAGTTACCACACTTGCACAAGCTCTATTTCGTTGATCGCCTAGAAGGATAAAAGACCCGACAGGGTGTGGGGAGGGGTTTGGGCATTAGATAGGGGGAGATGGCTGGTGATGAAGATTTTCTGGTTGAGTTTAGGAGAGGAGGGAGGAGGCAGCCATTTTGGGTGGAGCCAGGTTAGTGAGGTATTGGATGGTTGGGTGGGATCTGTGCTAAGTGGGGATGGCAGACCGTAATAGGCCATTCTCCATGAATATGGATGTGAAGATATTGGCTAAGGTTTGAACAAGGCAGTTGGACGGGTGTGTGCCGGAGGGGGTCTCGGACGATCTGCCGAGGTTTGTAAGGGGCGGCAGTTGTCAAGCAACATTAGGAGGATGTTGAATGTGTTAATTACCCCATCACGGGGTAGAGCGCCGAGGTTATATCAATGGATGTGCAGAAGGCCTTTAACAGGATAGAATGGAGGTACCTGTTCGAGTTCCTGAGGAGGTTTGGGTTTGGGCCGACATTTGTTTCATGGATGCGGCTGTTGTTTGCATCCCTCACGGTGCGTGTGAGGACGAACATGATGAATTTGGGATATTTTAGGTTGCATAAGGCAACAAGGCAGCAATGCCTGCTGCCCCCATTGTTGTTCGCATTGGCGATTGAGCTCTTGGTGATTGTGCTGCGGGCTTCAAGAAAGTGGAAGGGCATTGTGAGGGGAGGTAGGGAGCATAGGGTGTCATTGTATGCAGCTGATTTGTTGTTATGCGTTTCAAACCCGCTGGATTGTACGGGGAAGATAACGGACCTGCTGGGGAAATTCAGTACATTTTCTGGGTTTGAGCTGAACGTGGCAAAAAGTGAGGTATTTCTGTTGAATGCCCAAAGGTAAAGTGCAAATTTAGGAGCCCTGCCATTCAAGGTTGCCAGATTACGGTTTTGGTATATGGGTATTCAGGTGCCCCATGACAAGTTACTTGTGTTAATGCTGTGATTCTGTATACCTAACAATCGAGTAGAAGGAAACGTGCGTTGCAAAAGCTCTGCACCTCTCTGTATAATAAAGGAAATTAGTGCGGGTGAGAAAAATGTGATGTGTGTATATATACAACTGTTAATAAATATGGGAAATGCCAAGAAAAAGATTTAAAAAAAAAATAAAAAGCACTGCAACATTATAGGTCCATTTCCCTGACCCGAAACACTGTGAGGGCAGTTCCCTCTTTGGGAGTTTGATTGCCAATTAGCCCTTGAATATTTCAATGTTTATTATGATGCTGCTGGTGCTGGGACTACTTCTACCAGGGTTCTGCTGCTATGGTATGCCACACTCAACTGGCTTGTACCATCTTTACACATCCACTGTCACTTCTTTGTAACCACTGTGATGTCCATCATCTAACTACGTCCGGGTTGACCCCTCTTTTTGCTGTCCTCGGCTTTGTCCTCTGGAAGAGATCTCAGTTGTTTTTCAGCTCTGATCAAATGGCTGAAAAACTGACATTTTCTATTTTGGATGTCACTCGTTAGCAGGTCCTTGGCAATTTCAAGCCTTTTTGTCCGTACCTGGAATTTTATACACACATCTGAGTATCCATTTTCAACAGCCTCTTTTTCTTCCACTGATCTTTATTTATTGTCCGGGTTTCTGAGGCAGACATGAAAGTGGATAGAATATAACGTTTATGAGTTTTTTTTTCCCCTTGATATAAGCTTGTGTTTTCTTGTTGGTAACACATCCTTCATCTTCACAAAATTACCTCTGGCTATCTCTATTCTTGTACTGTTTTGGTTATTGCATCTACCATCTTCTGTTATCATTTGTCCTAAATAGATCAACCTATCCACTTGTTCCAGTGTGACAACATCCACTTCAATCTTTACTCTAGTTTTTTCCCCAATGTATTCCTTCTAACGACCAGTGTTCTCGTCCATTTGATGGTCACACTCAATCCACATTCTTGACTTCTAAGTGTTATTTGATCTACAATATTTTGTCAGGCCTCGTCTGATTCTGCAAGTAGTGCTGTTTTGTCAACTTACCGCAAGTCTGTTATGTTCTTTACTCCATTTTCTTTACACCTGGAAATACATCTAATTCTCTGAATATTTCTCCTGTGTACAGATTGAATAACTTTGGTAACAGTACACACTTTGTCATGTCCTTCTCTTGAATCAAAGCATACTGGATTGCCCTTCTTGTGGCCTAATGCTCGCTATTTGGTCGCAATGTAGACTACAAATAAATCTCACATCTTCACTGTCAATGTCACATTTCAGAAACATGTCTATTAATATTTGGTGATTATCATGATAAAATATTTGATTACATTTCTTGACGATTCCCACCACGGATAAGACCGACAAATCCTGGCCAATATCTTTTTGTTTCAACTGGTTAACTTCATTTTCTAATATCTTTCTAAATCTTTTTTAAAAAGGGCCTTCTCTCAGAATACAGATGCAGCGGATGCGAATCTCTTGTTTCAAAGCTAAGTGCTCAGGCCAGTGGAAAAACCAGAGTGGTTCCCATTGGCACTAAGAGTGTCGCCGAGGTGGGATTCCTTCACCTTTAGTCTGCTGAAGTATTCATAGTGGGTAGCAGGCCGCCAGCCTACACTTACTGGTTTAGGTGAACCATTTTTAAAGGGGGCTCCGATCCCAGCATCAAGAGACAGGCCCCCCTCCCTCCCCACAATGGGAACAGTGACCCCCCCCAACTGACAATGGTAGCGCCCTCAACCCTTCAGCAAAGAGGGGCATCCTACCCGCCACTTCAAAATTAGGTCAAACCCCGCCAAACCATGCAGACATAAGTGTGTAAGTGTGACCTGATAACCCCCCCCCCCATCAATCTCCCTTTGGCCCCTGCCTCAGCCATCTACCCAGGCCCTCCCTCAGACCCTATACCATGGCATTGCCTCCAGTACACTGCCCCCGGCACCCTGGCACTGACACCTGGCAGTGACACCCTGGCCAGGCATGTTGAAACCTAATGGGAGGTAGCCCAGTGCCCATATGCCCCTCTGCTCCTGCCAGGCTGCAGAGGGAGGATGTCCCAAGGGTCCTGGGGTTGGCTGGGCTCAGGCTGGGGGTAAGGTGCTGACCTCCATCTATCAAAGGCTAGTTAAAGGTACTGGCCAATGAAATTGAAGAAAAACAAAGCATTTCAAAGGCTCTCAGGTTATTTCAAAGCTTTTCAATGGTTGTGAGTGTTCCAGGAAGGCTCAATGACTTTGAAAAGCTGCAGTATTAAAAGCATGGGGCTGAGTGAGCAGATGTAGGGAAAGGGAAAGTTCTTGAGGCATTCTGGTTCGCATCCTTAATGAACACTCTGATCTGCTCATCAGCTGTCAAGCAGAGCAGTTCAAAGTGAGCAGGCCACTTCGAAGTTTTCACAGAACACGGGCAAGGATGGTGATTTTGATTAGACAGCTGTCTGAAATCAACATGCCAAGAGTAATTTTAAAGTTCCCAGGGCTAGAAGGGGCAGTCCAGCCACGGGACCCCCATCCTGGGGGAGAGGTCTGAGGTCAACCCTTTAATCCCAGTTCGAGTCCACCCAACGCCCAGGGCCCTTGGGGAACCTTCCCTCTGCAGCCTTGCAGGGGCAATAGCCTTACCTCCTTGACTCCACCTCAGGGTGCTTAGCGCCCTGTCTGTGCTTGTCAAGACCTGCACCAAAGCCTGCCGGGTGAAGTGCCTGCTTGGGTGGGTGCAGCATAGTGGGAGGGCTTGCCATCGGGTTTCAAGCCACTAATTATACGAAAATGAGGGGTTTTGTATAACGAGAGGTTTCCCGCCTACGCTGGACAATTCACGCAATCCTGCTCTGATGCCGCTCCGCCGATTCTCCGGTCGGCGTGGCGTCGGTCGGGGGCCGCTCTACGCGCACCCCCCCCCCGGCGATTCTCCGCACGGGATGGGCTGAGTGGCTCTGAGATAGGCCGAGTCCCGCCGGCACTGTCCCCGTGTGGTCCTACCCAGCGGGACCTCGGCGTTCATGCTGCAGGGGGCGGCCTGGTTGGGATGAGGGGGGATCCAACCCCAGAGGGGCCTCCACCATGGCCTGGCTCGCGATCGGTGCCTACCGATCGGTGGGCCGGCTTCTCCTGGTGGGAGCCTATTTTCCTCCGTGCCGGGCCCCTGTAGCTCTCCGCCATGTTGCGTCGGGGCCTGCGCGGAGAAGGCAACTAGCGCGCATACGTGCATTCGCGCTGTTCGTAATGCGCATGCGCAGACCCGCGGTGCCATTTGACGTCGGCAGCTGGAGCAGCGTGAGGCTCTCCAGTGCCATGCTGGCCCCCTGTGAGGGGCAGGATCGCTGATCCTGGAGGCCTGTTGACACCGTCGTAAAACGCGACAGCGTTTACGAAGGCGTAAACATTTAGCGTCAGGATCAGAGAATCCCGCCCGTGATTTCAGTGGCGGTGGGGAGTGGAGAATCCGGGCCAACAAATTTCAATCTTTTCTGGCTTTTCCTTTTAGAAAATTAAACTTTGGAAGATCTGGGGCGGAATTCTCCGCAATCGGCGCGATGTCCGCCGCCCGGTGCGAATCAGTCCGGCATCGCGCCGCCCCAATGGTGCGGAATCCTCCGCATCTTGAGCGGCCAAGCCCTAACCTTGAGGGGCTAGGCCCGCGCCGGACTGATTTCCGCCCCGCCAGCTGGCGGGAAAGGCCTTTGGTGCCCCGCCAGCTGACGCGAAACTGACTTTGCCAGGCGGTGCATGCGCGGGAGCATCAGTGGCTGCTCACGGCATCCCCGCACCTGCGCAGTGGAGGGGGTCTCTTCCGCCTCCGCCATGGTGGAGACCGTGGCGAAGGCGGAAGGAAAAGAGTGCCCCCACGGCACAGGCCCGTCCGCGGATCGGTGGGCCCCGATCACAGGCCAGGTCACTGTGGGGGCACCTCCCCGGGGCCAGATCGCCCCGCGCCCCCCCCCCCCCAGGACCCCGGAGCCCGCCCGCACCGCCTTGTCCCGCCGGTAAGAGAGGTGGTTTAATCCACGTCGGCGGGACACGCATTCCAGCAGCGGGACTTCGGCCCATCCGGGCCAGAGAATCGCCGGGGGGTGCCCGCCAATCGGCGCGGTGCGATTCCTGCCCCCGACGAATATCCGGTGCCGGAGAATTCGGCAACCGGCGGGGGCGGGATTCACGCCAGCTCCCGGCGATTCTCCGACCCAGCGGGGGGTCGGAGAATCTCGCCCCTGGTTAGGGCTGCTCGTTGCTTGCTTTGGTTTAAAAAACATCTTGCAAGGGAGAAGTAACACAAATACCTTTTGAAGCCATATTAAACAATTAAAGACAATATAATAACAACAATTCTCAATTACTCCTTTAAAAATCCCTGTTTAGCACTGAGGAAATAATGAGAAAAGATGGGCACCTGATATTCCAGCGTTTTATGAATACAGTACATTGATTTTTGTTAGTGCCTTATTAAGATAGCATAGTCCCAATTACTGTCTTAACAAGTCTCTCCGCTGTTTAAAGTATTGTGAAAAGTTTAATTAAATATAGTTTGCTCAATAGCTATAATGCAGTAAATTTGGCATTTACACTTATACTATTGCCTAAAGAGAATAGGATGAATAATATTCAGAAGTGTTCCCTGAGACTGGGCAATGCAGTAAATAAACGCAGTGGGCACGATTCAACCCAAAACCTTCTGTGTATGGTTTCGTGTGCATTTATCCAGGTGTTTCTCGCTTCACCCCAACCTTGGGGAGGTCCCCGGGAACCCTCCATCACCCCTCTCCACATGGTAAGCCCTCCCCCCCCCGCCAAAGGTCCGATCCCCGGCAGTGCCAACAAGGCACTTAGGAATGCTTGGCGTGCCCCTGACAGGCTGGCATTGTCAAGGTGCCTGGGTGCCAGAGGGAGTGCCAGGGTAGCACCCTTCCCTGTCCCCAACAACCTGGGGGTCACTAATATCCTGGGTGCCCCCCCAGGTGTCATTATGACTGGTCCACATTTGTGTGGACAAGTACTAAATGGTGCACCGGCGATGTCTCTGAGGACCAGCTGTTAAGACACGGGAGCCAGGCGAATCTGGAGAATGTAGATTTAAATTAGCCTAATGGCTGATTTAAATATGCTGATCTGGGTCATGCCCAGTGAGGGCGAGATGTACATTGTGACATCTCGTGAGATTCCGTTGTCTCTCATTGGGTGAAAGGCTTCACTCTTTGCTGGTGATAGGTGTCATCTGTGAAATGAGGTGGTCAGTTTCAAAGGGCACAAGCACTGTTTGAACATATAACATGGGACATACAGTGCAGAAAGAGGCCATTCGGCCCATCGAGTCTACACCGACCCACTTAAGCCCTCACTTCCACCCTATCCCTGTAACCCTTTAACCCCTTCCTAACCTTTTTGGTCACTGAGGGTAATTTATCATGGCCAATCCACCTAAGCTGCACGTCTTTGGACTGTGGGAGGAAATTAAATGAAATGAAAATCGCTTATTGTCACAAGTAGGCTTCAAATGAAGTTATTGTGAAAGGCCCCTAGTCGCCACATTCCGGAGCCGGAAACCGGATTCGAAACCGGAGCACCCGGAGGAAACACATGCAGACACGGGGAGACAGTGACCCAGTGGGGAATCGAACCTGGTGCTCTGGCGCTGTGAAGCCACAGTGCTATCCACTTGTGCTGCCCTGAATTGTGTAGTGAATCCTCTGCTGATTCTTTGGTCTGCCATCATATGCTAGGTACAGATCGAATTAACAAACGTCTTCAATTGAATCATCAATGCCAGTTGCTAAATCAACTGTCAAGTCAACAAAGGGAGGCAGTGGCATAGTGGTAATATCATTGAACGAGTAACCTAGAGACCCAGACTAATAATCTGGGGACAGGAGTTCAAACCCCACTACAGCAGGTGGTGGAATTTAAATTCAATTAATAAATCTGGAATATAAAGCTGGTCTTAGTAATGATGAGCATGAAACTATCATTAATTGTTATAAAAATCCATCTGGTTCACTAATGTCTCTTTAGGGAAGGGAATCTACCATCTTTACCTGACCCCTCAATGCGGTTGATTCTTAACTGCCCTCTTTATAAGCTCCTGCTTATAAATCTATTTTGACCTCACTATTTCTTTCTCTTCCACCTAAAGCCTCTTATAGTGGTAAGAAATGAATAATTATCTTTCCTGCTCCTGTTTTGCATTCGTTCTCTTCACCTTAAGCAGTTCTGTGGTGTTCTTTTGCAATGCAAATATGTTAATGCAAGTTGTTAAACTGATATTGTTCAAAAATAGCATAATTCAATGAAGGAACTGACATCTAAAGAGCAGAATAACATCATCTTGGCAATGTGTATCAAGGAGTTGATGACACTTTAATTTTGTTTTAACAAAGAGACCCTTTAGGTGTTAAGAATTCAAAAGTTATCACCATTGGATTCGGAATTTATTTTAAGTAATAGCACTTAGCACAGTTCAGTACAGTGTTGTAACATTTACTGTTTTAGGTTGGTGCTTAGCTCCACTTTACATGGCAAACACATCCAAAACAAACAATTATACAATTCTTGCAACAGAATAGCAAGTTAGTGGGCGGCAGTGGGGCACAGTGGTTAGAAACGTTGCCTCACAGCACCAGGGACTCGGGTTCAATTCCGGCCTTGGGTGACTGTGTGCAGAGTTTGCACTTTCATAGATTATCATAGAATTTACAGTGCAGAAGGAGGCCATTCGGCCCGTCGAGTCTGCACCGGCTCTTGGAAAGAGCACCCTACCCAAGGTCAACACCTCCACCCTATCCCCATAACCCAGTAACTCCACCCAACACTAAGGGCAATTTTGGACACTAAGGGCAATTTATCATGGCCAATCCACCTAACCTGCACATCATTGGGCTGTGGGAGGAAACCGGAGCACCCGGAGGAAACCCACGCACACACGGGGAGGATGTGCAGACTCCGCACAGACAGTGACCCAAGCCGGAGCTGTGAAGCAATTGTGCTATCCACAATGCGACCGTGCTGCCCCATGTCTCCCCATGTCTGTGTGGGTTTCCTCTGGGAGCTCCTGTATCTTCCCACAATCCAAAGATATGCAAGTTATGCAAGATTGGTCATGATAAATTGTCCCTTAGTGTTCAGGGATGTGCAGGTTAGGTTATGGGCATAGAGTGGGGTGGATGGGAGAGTGGACCTCGGTTCAATGTTCTTTTGGAGGGTCGGCGCAGACTTGATGGGCCAATGGCCTCTTTCTGCACTGTAGGGATTCGATAATATGATACTGCTTTCCAACTTTTGTATTGGACCAAAATTCTAAGACAGGATATATAAGTAGGGCCCCCAAGCAATACCTGAAGCTGGGTGTTACATAAAATTAATTGTATTTTCCCCAGAGTTACACGATTCCAATATTTTATTCTTGTAGTACATAAAGTTTGAGAAAAGCTAGCAAACAGAATCATGAAAAATCACTGGATTTCTGACTTTTTGACATTTTCAATACACTTCAGGCTTCTTATCAATGTTTCTGTGTTAAAATGCTACAATAGAATACATGGTAAACTATCTGTAGACTCAGCACCTTACAATAAAGGGTATCGATTTAATGAATATTTCAACAGTCAACCCTGAGAGCAAGCTAGACTCTACACCAAGAAAACACAGCTTACTACATGTTTTAATAAATAAAATAAATTAAAAATAAGATAAAACTGTACATGTTTTTGTAAAAGATATGGGGCGGGATTCTCCGACCCCCCGCCGGGTCGGAGAATCACCGGGGGCTGGCGTGAATCCCGCCCCTGCCGGTTGCTGAATTCTCCGGCACCGGATATTCGGCGGGGGTGGGAATCGCGGCGCTTGGTTGGCGGGCCCCCCCCCCCGGCGATTCTCCGGCCCGCGATGGGCCAAAGTTCCGCAGCTGGAATGCCTGTCCCGCCGGCGAGAATCAAACCACCTCTCTTACCGGCGGGACAAGGCGGCGCGGACGGGCTCCGGGGTCCTGGGGGGGGGGGGGGTGATCTGGCCCGGGGGGTGCCCCCACGGTGGCCTGGCCCGCGATCGGGGCCCACCGATCGGCGGGCGGGCCTGTGCCGTGGGGGCACCCTTTTCCTTCAGCCTTCACCATGGTCTCCACTATGGCGGAGGCGGAAGAGACCCCCTCCACTGCGCATGCGTGGGGATGCCGTGAGTCATTTCCGCGCCAGCTGGCGGGGCACCAAAGGCCTTTCCCGCCAGCTGGCGGGGCGGAAATCAGCCCGGCGCGGGCCTAGCCCCTCAAGGGGCGGTATTCTCCGATATCGGCGCGATGTCCGCCGACCGGCGGCAAAAACGGCGCGAATCAGTCCGGTATCGCGCCGCCCCAAAGGTGCCGAACTCTCCGCATCTTGAGTGGCCGAGCCCGCACCGTGAGGGGCTAGGCCCGCGGCGGACTGATTTCCGCCCCACCAGCTGGCAGGAAAGGCCTTTGGTGCCACGCCAGCTGGCGTGAAACTGACTTTGCCGGGCGGCGCATGCGCGGGAGCGTCAGCGGCCGTTCATGGCATCCCCGCGCATGCGCAGTGGAGGGGGTCTCTTCCGCCTCCGCCATGGTGGAGACCGTGGCGAAGGCGGAAGGAAAAGAGTGCCCCACGGCACAGGCCCACCCGCGGATCGGTGGGCCCCAATCGCGGGCCAGGCCACCGTGGGGGCACCCCCCCGGGGTCAGATCGCCCTGCGCCACCCCCCAGGACCGCGGAGACGGCCCGCGCCGCCGTGTCTCGCCGTCCCAAAGGTGGTTCAATCCACGCTGGCTGGTGTGGGTTGACAGTGGCGGGACTTCGGCCCATCGCGGGCCGGAGAATCGCCGGGGGGGGGGGGCGCCAACCGGCGTGGCGCAATTCCCGCCCCCGCCGAATATCCGGTGCCGGAGAATTCGGCAACCGGCGGGGCAGGATTCACGCCCAAGGTGAGGGCTCGGCCCCTCAAGATGCGGAGAATTCCGCACCTTTGGGGCGGCACGATGCCGGATTGATTCGCGCCGTTTTTGGCGCCGGTCGGCGGACATCGCGCCGATTGCGGAGAATCCCGCCCATGACTTTTTTTCCTTATGAGAACACACTTCAAAATGGTAACAATATTTCACGAGCAGCAATACCTATTATATCATAGCAAAGTAAGATTTTGGAGTTGCTCTCCGTAGAATAATTATATAGCAAAATAATTTTATTTTGTATACCACCTGATCCCTCCATATATAATCTAGTGATATATGCAAAGGGCAATGATTTCTAATAATAATAATAATCTTTATTACTGTCACAAGTAGGCTTACATTAACACTACAATGAAGTCAAATGGTGGAGGCTCAAGAGGCCAGAAGTGCCAAAATGGACTTGAATGTCAGAAAAAACTAATTGGTAAGGAAAAGGGAGTTTGACGATAGTGGTAGATTGAATTGTGCCTTTGTCAAGGTGAGGACAGCTGTTGGGTGAATTTGAGATTATGGAAGGTGGGAACACGGATGCTGATGAAGAGAATGCTGGAGAATATGAGCACAAATGTGATATAAAGTTTGGGCGAAATTCTCCCGAAACGGCGCCAACCAGACGGGCATCGCACCGCCCCAAAGGTGCGGAATGCTCCGCATCTTTGGGGGCCGAGCCCCAACATTGAGGACACCACCCCGCCAGCTGGCGGAAACGGCCTTTGTTGCCCCGCAAGCTGGCGCGGAAATGACATCTCGGGGCGGCGCATGTGCGGGAGCGTCAGCGGCCGCTGACAGTTTCCCACGCATGCGCAGTGGAGGGAGTCTCTTCCGCCTCTGCCATGGTGGAGACTGTGGCAGAGGTGGAAGGAAAAGAGTGCCCCCACGGCACAGGCCCGCCCGCGGATCGGTGGGCCCCGATCGCGGGCCAGGCCACCGTGGGGGCACCCCCTGGGGTCAGATCGTCCCGCGCCCCCCAGGACCCCGGAGCCCGCCCACGCCGCCTTGTCCCGCCGTTCAAAAGGTGGTTTAATCCACGCCGGCGGGACAGGCAATTTATCGGCGGGACTTCGGCCCATCCGGGCCGGAGAATCCAGCGGGGGGGCCCGCCAACCGGCGCGGCGCGATACCCGCCCCCGCCGAATATCCGGTGGTGGAGACTTCGGCAACCGGCAGGGGCGGGATTCACGCCAGCCCCCGGCGATTCTCCAACCCGGCGGGGGGTCGGAGAATGACGCCCGTGAGTGTGCAACTCTGCCAGAGGGCGAAATTCTCCGTTATCGGTGCAAAGTCCGCCGACCGGCGCCAAAAACGGCGCAAATCCGACTTTCATCACGCCGCCCCAAACGTCGCAAATTCTCCGGCCCGGAATGGGCTAGCAGCGACATGACGGGATCCGCGCGTGATGGCTCATCAGGACGCGCTGCTCCCCCCCACCCGACCGGAACACCCGACCGGAACACCCGACTGGATGGCTGGCCGCCGCTCAACCCCGGGGTTCCAGTCACGGGATGTGGAGGCGCTCTTGGACGCAGTGGAGCAGAGGAGCCCTGTATCCCGGACACGGCCGCAGAGTTGCCCCACGCCACAGCCGCGTCTGAGGAGGGAGGTGGCAGAGGCCGTCACCGCTGTGGCCCTGACACCACGGACAGGCACCCAGTGCCACAAGAAGGTGAACGACCTCGTCAGAGCAGCCAGGGTGAGCCTCCCCCCCTGCCCGATATCCATATCCCCCATATCCCCCCTCCCCCATATCCCCCTCCCCATATCCCCCATTTCCCCCTCCCCATATCCCCCCTCCCCATATCCCCCTCCCCATATCCCCCTACCCATATCCCCCATATCCCCCTCCCCCATATCCCCATATCCCCCCTCCCCCATATCCCCCCTCCCCCATAACCCTCATATCCCCCTCCCCCATATCCCCCCTCCCCCATATCCCCATCCCCCATATCCCCCCTCCCCCATATCCCCCTCCCCATATCCCCCATATCCCCCGTCCCCCATATTCCCCCTCCCCATATCCCCCTCCCCCATATCCGCCTTCCCCCATTTCCCCAAGTGAATCCAGCCCTAACCTTAACCTCTGCAATACACGCTCAACCGATGGCGTGCATTCATATACCTGTCTAACACTGTTGCCTTTTACCCCTGCCCTGTCCCTTGGAGGCCACTGGAGACGGAGAGACCTGGAGCAACAGGGAGACGATGCCCCCGTCTCGTGCGGGTGCGACGACGCAGGCATGTGCCACCCAGCGACGAGAGGGGCAGCCACAGGCCCCCGTCACAGCCGAGCCAGGACACCACTCCCCAGGACACCACTACCCAGGATACCACTACCCAGGACACCACTACCCAGAACACCCCTACCCGGGACAGCACTATCCAGGAAAACGAAATACCGGACAGTGACACAGATTGGATGGGTGGAGACGAACCCCCACCCCAAAGTGCCATGGACTCAGAGTGGGACGAAGAGCACGACACAACGCCACTGCTGTCACCAACACCCTCCACCATCGCAGAAACACTCACCTCGGTTGGGCACTTTAGTGATGAGGCGTCTGGTACACTCACTGGTGTGCACAACACAGCCGTCCCGGTACAGCAGGTGGAGGTAGGAGCAGCAGAGGGGCCGGGCGGTCGGAGGGCAGCCCAGCCCAAGCGAACATCTGCCGCCCAGATGGATCCCGGGTTCCTGCAGTTACCACACCCACCCATAGATCCGATGCAACCACCGAACCGGAGACGAGCGAAGAGGGTGACGGGCGGCTTGCGGCGGATGCAGTCGCAGGTGGAGGAGTCCACCCGCGTCCAGGAGCTGGGAGTGGTGCCGGTCATGCGTGCCACCCAGGCTGACACCGCACGGGTGGCGTCCGCGGTGGAGGCCATGGGTGCGACGGTGTCAGGCATGGGGAACGGTTTACGAGGCCTGGGGCTTTCCGTGCAGGCGGCGTCTGTGGCCCAGGACATGGCTGCCCTCTCACAGGAGGCCATGAGCCAGTGCCAGCGCCAGACGGCAGAGGCGCTCAACGCCATGGCCCAGTCTCAGCAGTCCATAGCCCAGTCTCTGCAGGCCATGACCCAGTCTCAGCAGGCCATGGCCCAGTCTCTGCAGGCCATCGCTGAGGGCATCGGCGCCATTGGCCATGTGCGAGCCGGCGTCGCACAATCACAGACAGGGTTTGCCAATCCCCTGAGCTCCATGGCTGCAAACCTGCAGACCCCTGCCGATACCAGCACGGGCCTCCAGGACTGGTAGCGCCAGATGTCGGGGGGGCGTCGGATGGCCAGTCCGTTCGCATCCCCCACCCATGTAGATGCCTGGGGGCCATCGGGCACCCCGATGGAGGAGGAGGTGCTGTGGTCCGTCCCGGGTCCCCCTGTAGGGGAGGTCCCGGAACACTGCGACACCTCGGACTCCCCCCCTTCCGTCCCAGGTGCATCGGGTGGGCAACGGGCAGGACAGGCTGGCAGCTCGCCATCCCAGTTGCCCGGGCTGCAGCCTGGCCCATCTAGGCCAGGACGCCCCAGGAAACGTCCACCAAAGGGATCCCGTGTCAGAGGGCAGGAATCACAGGAGTCCACCTCCAGTTCTGCTGTACCGTCTGGGGAACCACGTAGACGTAATCATAGGGTCCGTAAGGCCAAACAATTAGACACTGAGTAAGTTGGCACGGGTGCAGGGCACAGATGAGTTTTAGGGGCTAGAGCACGTGCATGAACTCCTTTCGTTATTAAAGTCAATGTTACACCTACAGAAGCTGCCTTTGTGCTCTGTCCAAAGCGTGCGGGGGTGTCATGTACTTTGAGCGCAAGTGTGTGTGTGAGGGGTGGTCTTACCTCAGCCCCAAGTGAGTCTGCCCCCTTCCCCCTGGGCCGCCATCAACATCCCCCCCGGGCAGAGGACGGGACCGTGCGCTGCAGTGTCACAGCCGCATGCAGGGATGGTCCGGGTGGATGGTGGTACTGTGGCCATGGGTCAGACATAGTCCAACGATGTGGAGCCAGGAGCTCATCGCAGGGCGGGTTGTCATCATCCTCCATGGCTTGCGATAGACACGCGTCCACCGGCAACTGTGTGAGCCCGGCCGTTGTGCCGCAGGTGGATCGGCAATGGGGGGGTGGTGTGCATGCGGGTGGGGTGGGTGGGGTTGGGGATGGGGGTGAGGGTGCTGGGTGGGTGGATGGGTGGGGGGTGTGGGTGGTCGGCTGTTGCCATGGTGTGCGGTCTGTGGCCATACTACCCGATTCCCACGCCCATCTAGTCAGTGAAGCGGGCGTCTATCAGCCTGTCCCGTGCCCGCTGGCCCAGCCGGTGACGGTGGACAGCCACCCGCCTGTGTCTAGCCCGTCTGCCCTGACCATTGCCCCCATCCCGCTCAACTGGGGAGGACTGCGCCTCTTCCTGCTGCTCCTCCACTCCGCCCTCCTCTGCCTGCGGCACATCGCCCCTCTGCTGGGCTATATTGTGCAGGACGCAGCACACCACAATGATGCGGCCGACCCTATCTGACCGATACTGGAGTGCACCCCCAGAGCGGTCCTGGCACCTGAAACGCATCTTCAGCACGCCAAAGCACCTCTCTATCACTCCCCTTGTCGCTACATGGGCATCATTGTAGCGGTTCTCCGCCTCATTGCGTGGCCTCCGTACAGGCGTCATCAGCCACGATCGCAATGGGTAGCCCCTGTCGCCCAGCAACCAGCCCCTCAGCCGGGGATGGCGTCCCTCGTACATGCCGGTGATGGATGACCGCGACAACTCGTATGAGTCGTGTACACTGCCCGGGTAACGGGCGCAGACGTGCAGGATCATCATGCGGTGGTCGCAGACCACCTGTATGTTCATCAAATAGGTCCCCTTCCTGTTGGTGAACACGGCCCTGTTATCTGCAGGTGGCCGCACGGCGACGTGCATCCCATCAATCGCGCCCTGGATCATGGGGAACCCGGCCACGGCAGAGAAGCCCACGGCCCGGGCATCTTGGCTGGCCCGGTCCACATGGAAGCGGATGTAACTGTGCGCCATGGCATATAGGGCGTCACTGCCCGGATGCACCGGTGCACCGATGTCTGCGACATGCCGGACAGGTCCCCACTCGGTGCCTGGAATGACCCCGTTGCATAAAAGTTCAGGGCCACCGTAACCTTGACGGACACAGGGAGAGGGTGTCCCCCGCCAGTGCCACGCGGTGACAGGTGTGCCAGCAGGTGGCAGATGTGTGCCACGGTTTCCCGCCTCAGCTGGGGGGGTCGGAGAATCTCGCCCAGGATCAGCATGGGATTGTGGGTATGGGTTTGGGGGGATTGGAAAGAGAAAGTTGAGTTATGCACTTCTGGGTTTAACTTGAAGTGGATTCCAGAGAGGTTGATGTAGTCAAGATCAGAGAATCCTGTTATTTATGGAAGCCAAAGTGGATGGTTTTGACAATGTTATTATTACCCTGGAAAATGCAGATTCATGGATTCCATTATCAAAAACCAAATTAGTTAAATGAACACCTCAGTACTGTTGGTAATGCTGCCTTTTGGATGAAACATGAAACAAACACCCTGGGCGAGATTCTCCGACCCCCCGCCGGGTCGGAGAATCGCCGGGGGCTGGCGTGAATCCCGCCCCTGCCGGTTGCCGAAGTCTCCACCACCGGATATTCGGCGGGGGCGGGTATCGCGCCGCACCGGTTGGCGGGCCCCCCCGCTCGATTCTCCGGCCCGGATGGGCCGAAGTCCCGCCGCTAAAATGCCTGTCCCGCCGGCGTAAATTAAACCACCTCTCTTACCGGCGGGACAAGGCGGCGCGGGCGGGCTCCGGGGTCCTGGGGGGGGGCGCGGGGCGATCTGGCCCCGGGGGGTGCCCCCACGGTGGCCTGGCCCGCAATCGGGGCCCACCGATACGCGGGCGGGCCTGTGCCGTGGGGGCACTCTTTCCCTTCCGCCTCCGCCACGGTCTCCACCATGGCGGAGGCGGAAGAGACTCCCTCCACTGCGCATGCGTGGGAAATGAACACCGCAGTTCCCAGGAAGCAGCTGTGATGCCTCGTACCCACGCAGTCCCACGAGCCAGGGCTGTTCCGGCTCCCCCGCCATGCACCTCCAGCATGGATTACTGGGGTCAAGGGTCACCCACTGAATACATGGCTACTCATGCCTGTGAAGAACCCTCACACTGCAGCAGAGGAGAGGTACCAACATCCACCCCAAGAAACCACAGGCCATTGGGATGCTGAAGATGAGATTGAGGTGACTAGACCAACGGAAGGAGCCCTGAAAGTGTACCCCAGTGAGGGTTTCTAATTTCATGGTGATCTGCTTTGCACACTTTCAGCCAGCACTGCAGAAGGGGAAAGCTTTGAACAATGAGGTCATCATCAATTGCTCCTCCACTAAACAGAACGTGGAGCAGGTTGCTGAGAGATGGCAGAGGATAAGCAATCCCAGGAGACAAAAGGGAATGATAGACAAGTAAGAGAAGCTTCGGACAATCTCTTGCATACCCATTTATTGTGACCCTGATTCCCTTTCACCATCAGTGCAATACTCAGCTTGATGTGAACTTGCTGTTGCCTCCTTCATCTCACACTCTGTTACACAGCTTTAAGGTTCACATCACCTAAACTGGACCGGGGCCCTCTGGAGGCCATATTCAGGGTGTCGGACCAGCCGGGTTTGGAAATGGGTGCGGAGGCAGATGTTGTAGCCTTCGCCTCATTGATTTCCCGAAGGCGGATCCTGTTGGGATGGTGATCAACCTCTCCACCCTGTGCCCTGGCGTGGCGGGAGAACCTGCTGGAATTCTTGACTCTTGAGAAGGTCAAATTTGAACTGAGAGGAAGGATGGAGGGGTTCTACAATTCATGGGCGTTATTCATTATGCACTTACGAGAATTGGATCACATTGAACATTTGGGGGGGGGGGGGGGAGTTGGGAGGGTTGGGGGAGGGGGGCTGTATGTGTTAATGGTGACTGTAGGTGATTCCTGATTCCTTTTTGTTATTTGCTTATGTTAACATGCAAGCTACTGTTTGGGGGGTTTGGTGGGAGGATGGGATTGTTGTTATTGATATGGGGATTGACATTACATTCGTTACTGATTATTTTTGGTGGGTGTAAGTTTGGGAGAAAATGTGAAAAAGGAGAATAAAAATATATATTTTTAAAAGGTTCACACCACCTAATGACAAAGCTGAGGAGCTGCTGATCAGTTCAGCCTATTCCAAAATGAGCAGCCCATTAAGGGAGAAATGTTATATATGATGGGCGCGATTGAATGGCCTTGTCATGCTCGATTTGGTCGAGGTGAGGCTGTTAAATCTTGCGAGAGGCCTCTCATGAGATTCATGATGCTCGAAACATCTCGCAAGGTGCAACCAAATCTCGCGAGATGTCGCCATTAGGCTCATTTAAATATGGTTTTGCCGGACTGTCCTGACATCCAGGATTCACTGGCTGCGTCTAGGAGTCCTCACCAGGACGCTGTTCAGTACTGGTCCATACAAACGTCAACCAGGTGTAACAGCACCTGGGGGGTCTCCCAGGTCATTGAAGACCCCTGGGTGGTGGGAACAGGGCAGGGTGGCACCATGGCATTCCTGCTGGCACTGCCACCCTGACACTGACAGGGTGCCTGTGTTGTGCTGCCAGGCTGGTGGGAGCACCGGCAGGGTGGTAGTGTCAAGGTGCCCAGATGCCAGGGTGTCACTGCCAAGGGTCGGGGCCTGAGAGGGGCGATGCCCATGAAAGTGGGGATTGGGGGGTATGAAGGGTGGTGAGGTGAAGGGTGGCTATGTAGGAGCCTCATAAAGACTGGGCTGGTGAAGGATGGGGGTCTTGAAAAGGGAGGCCCAAAAGGGGGCGTGGGGAAGCCTGAAAAGGGGGGGTACTCATCGACTTCATATGGGGTGTCCTTACTAGGGGCATTGGGGGTAATGCCCATGTGTGCGGCGGGTGACATTGTCCATTGTTGGGGGAATGTGAGGGACCCTCAAGCTCACATAGAGTTTGGGGTACCCTTTCAAAATGGCGGCCCGATCCTGAGGATTCAATCTCGTGGGCGAGTTCAGCTCACCATTGCTGAAACTATTTGTATGTGGGCCTGACTGGGGAGAAAAAAAAGTGTTGGTGAAGACCAGTGTGAATGTAACCCAAAAAGGCGGTGGGAAGCACCCTGCCAAACTCACCCAAAATTACACTTAATAATTTTTTGGTTGAATTCGGCTCGACATCTAATTAGATAGCAAGAAGTTAAGGGATGACTAAGATCAGCAAGTGTAACAACTATTGATTAGCACTACTAAATAAAGCCTAAACATTTCCAAATTCTAAACACCCACGGATCCCAAGGGCATCTAAATGCGCTTCGTAATGAGCGTCTGTGTAATCCTATGAGTTGCGATCCTTGCGCTTGCATCTGAGGTGGGGGCAACTGGCTGAAAGTGTTTTGCTTTTTTGGGATGACCTTGGCAGCCATCCACTGCCTGGAGGACCCTGGCATGCTGAGGCTCTGCTGCACAGGTGCGGGGCCCTCATCTGTCATTGTGGCTACTGGAGCTGGTGTCACTGGCAGAGGAGCTGAGGAGCTTTGAGAGGAGCCCCCAGATGCTGAAGGCAGCCACTCCTTCTCCCTTGCAAGACACACTGACCCGCCATGCTCACCTGGAATAAACTCCAGATGCCTCGTCCTCCTCTTGCCTTGCCACTCTTGTTGAGGTCATGGACAAGGTGATGGTCTGCAGGTTTGTGCATATCTCAGGCCTCCACTGACTGGTTTCTGGATCTGTCTCTATAAGGGTCACCAGCCTCTCGGTGGAGGAAGATGTGAGTGCAAAAACCTGCGACATAGTGGCACTCAAAGCCTAGATGGATTCCTTCATCGTCCACACATGGGTGCGCATGGTCTCTGGTAACTCCACCAGGTGTTTCCTTACTTCTCGCTGCATTTGCAGCAGGAGCCTTGTTGCTAACGAATTCAGAGGCATGTCATTGGCCTGGGGCTCTGCATGGGCCTGGCCTGTTGGAGGAGTGTAGGGGACTTCTCTCCTGGTGAAGGGTTCTTCTGCAATGTTGTTGGGGAAATTGATTTTAAAAAGACAGTAGTAGGACACGCAGGGCTTGCAGCTTTTTAAATATGGTGTCAGGACATGCTTTTGAGTTGAGTGACCACCATTGGTGTCTCGTTGCCTGCTGCTGATCAGGCTGCATGACGCTCAAATGGCAGTATCTGCCATCATTGCCATTACTAAGACCTGAGGCCTTTGAACAAAATTCAGCCCTTAATACATGACTTGTGTTAAATGTGGTCCATTGATACCACTGCTCGTAAAGGGTTTGCCTTTAGAACTCTATGGTGCTCTAAGTTGCAGAGCATCCTGGCATTTGAATCTGCGATGCACAAATGAAAAGTTTCATCTAGTCTGAGTGATGAGTTCCCTGTGGTACTGGGAAGAAAAATTAACAGTTGCCTTCGCACCTAATTTTTCAAAGAATTATATTCTTGTTATCAAGCCTAGGGCAGCACTGACATGATGTCTGTTCCCCCTACACCCAGGGTGCTCACTGAAGAGCCCACAAGGAGTAAAATGAGTTATTAAATTAGAAAACTAAAATTATTTCTGTGTACGGAATGATTGCTGTATTCCCCTAGATTAATCACTGCTTGATGAAGAAATCGTATGCAAAGCACTTTGCGATGTTGCTAACAGCTATGAGGTGTTATGTAAATTAGGGCAAAATTTTTCTGATTGTGTGGTCTCTGCTCCCCCCACCAGAGACGTCACTGGGGAGAGTATCCCCGCCAAGCAGGGCTGCTCTGCACCCGAGGATTGGCTGACAGTGCTGTAGTTCTAGAGATGCCATTGGGAATGGTGGCCAGGGCTGGGAATACAAGCAGTGTCAAGACTCAAAGAGCTGAATCCCCAGGCCATCAGAATATCTGGGGTTGCATGGTGAGGAGGGCAGTGGAGGGAGGCCTGGAGTAGGAGTGGCAGTGAAGGGGTGTGGGTAATGATTTGAAGGGCAGGCGAGGAGGCAACAGCTGGAGGACTCAGACCTTGAGGGGCAGGACTTGATTTGAAAATGCGGCCAGTAATGGAGGCGCCAACTGCCTACTGCTGAGATTGGAGCAGAATTATCTGCCGAGCATCCCCTTGGTTCTACACACCACAGAGCACCCCACCCACCCACCCCCCCCCCCCACCCCCGCGCCGCCTCCCACCTCCCAACCACCCCTCAACCCCACCCCTCCTGGTGCCAATGAACCCCCACTCACCAGCCTCAAAATTAAGGCCAGGACAGGAAGTGGCCATCAATTGGTCACTTAAGGGCCTCAGTAGGCCCAAGGGCAGACTGGGCACCCTGCAAAAATTTTATATAGGTAGGTGGGGGAGGAACAGATAAGCAGCATTAGCACCACCTGCTGGATTCTGCGAATCCCCCATCAAATTCTACAGCGGGGGGAGTGTAAAATCCAGCCCCATATTACTGGACTAGTAAGTGTGCTGGAGGCAGCTTCAATCGAGGCATTCAACAGGGCATTAGATGATTATATGAATCGAAACCATGTGCAGGGGTATGGGAAAAAGGCAGTGAAATGGCCCAAACTCATTGGAGAGCTGGTGTGTCACAATGGGGCAAATGGCCTCCTCCTGCACTGTAACAATTCTGTTATTCTGTGAAAATCTGTCAGTAAAAACTTGGGCCAGGATTTTTTGGGACTGCCCACTGCCAGGATCGTCTGATCCCCCTAAAAGTCAGTATACTTTTGGCTGGCCCATGGCAACCCCCATGGCGGGTCCTCCCATGTCGAACCAGGAAACTCCCTGCCTTGGTATCAATTTTAAAAGTTACCATCATCTGATCATTGTTGCAATACCCAGCTGGTTCGCAATTATACTTCAGAGAAGGAAACCAGCTGTCATTTCATGGTCGAGCATAAATGTGACTCCTGTCTCACGCTAATGTAACTGACTCTAAACTGCTGCCTGGTGTTGCCGAGTGAGGTGCTCAGTTCTTAGTAATGGACAATAAATGGTGACAATAAATTGCCAGCGACATCCATTGTATGCTTTACAATACATACAGTGACTAATCTACAGGAATACAGCAATCATTCTGTGCGCAGACATAGGCTTTTTCACTTACAAATTTAATCTCTCCCTTTGCGTCTTGTAGACTCTTCACTGAAGAACCTGGGTGTAGGGGGCACAGGCTTCATGCCATTATTGTCCTATACTTGATAACAAGGCTAAAAATAAATAAAGCATCAGAGGGAATAAATGCTTCCATTCAAGTTAATGATTTCTAGTGAGGATAATGTGCCACCAGTACCTGCATTGCCAAACACTTTAGACAATTATCTGATCATATCTCAGCCAGCCTGCCACCCGATGTGTTGTCAAGGTACCAGTTTCTTCCTACTGATGTCAGGATATGGAAAAGATGATTCTAAAATGATTTACTTTTAAATGGCTGACATTCCGATTCAACAAACTGCAAAATATTTGACTCCATTGGAAGAATTTTAATCAGCACCCCCTCCTGCTCCAGAAACAGCAGGTTGGGGTAACTCCATCCAGTTGAAGTTTGCCAGGTTTGGGGGCTTCCAATTAAACTGTTCTGGAGAGGTGAGCCTGTGATTCTCATTCAGATTTTGGGAACCATTTTAATTTAATTGCTGGGGGGCTGGATTTTCCAGGGATCAGGAACCCAGCAGTAAAGAGGTGAGAATGTCAGGTATAGAACTTTTCATAGCACTGCTTGTGGAACGGGAGGTCCTTGCCCCCTCTGGAAAATAATCGGCCATGATTCACCCCTGTCCCTGTCATCTGCAGACCCACCCTGTGACGTTCACACCCAGCCCATAATCTTCATGACCTTCTCAATGATCTTCAACTGCCCCTCACTGATCTCCTTTTCCCTCATCATTAACTTGCTCTAAGCCCCCTGCTATGCTTCAACCTTCTATGATCATAGTGAACCATCCTCAACCTTATCCTACTGTACAGATTGTAAGGGCCCTCCCTGCTGATTCCCTTATTTCCCATTTATTTTATATTGCCATTATCATTTTTGATTCATGGATGTTTAATGGACATATACCTTTAAGTTGAGCAGAGAAAGTGAGGAACTTAAAGTTACAAAATGGTATACTGTACTAGATTTGAACAGGAGAACTAAGACTTTTTGTCACCCAACAGAGATCGGAGGGATTTGGTTCAGTTGGTTGACTGCTGGCCAACGAATTGGCCAAAGGCCGCTTGCTGCCCGGCGACAGGTGGCATTTGGGTCCCACCTGAGTGGGGTGGTTTTGAGAGAACCAGCTAAAGGACAGTCAGGTCCTGGATGCTTGGAGAAAAAAAACTGTGTGAGTCTCTCTATCTCTCACTCATTCCCTCCCTCTCCAGAAAAGCTGTATAACTGCTGCATTTCTGAACCTACAGTGAACCTGAATGAATCTACAGTGAAAACCATTAGAAACTGAAAGTAGAAACCTCGAACTGAAAGCCCAGATGGAAAGAAAGTATGCTAGAGGACCACCATCTGAAACAAAGTCTCCTATCCTTTTACTTTGATCATTATTTTTACACCCCTCTTTTCCCCTTTGTGTTTGTTTTTTGTTGTGTGTGTGTGTGTGTAGAGGGTGGGGCGCATTAAAGGCAGGGGGAGGGTTAAGAACCAAATAATAGTTAACTTGTTGTATTTAATTATAATTATTGTTATTAATAAAATTAATTATGTTTAAATTTACAAACCCGGTGACTATAGTTATTGGTCAGCCAAAAGCCAATGAAGGGCCAAAGAATTATTTGTTAATTTCAATTGTGTTGCAACTCCAGGTCACGCGGGGCTCGAATTGATCGTGTACAGGGGAGGGGGATAGTGTAGTGGCATTGTCACTGGACTAGTAATACAGGCACCCTGGCGAATGCTCTGGGGACCAGGATTCGTATCCCGGAATTTGAATTCAATTAAAATCTGTAAATAAAAGTCTAATGATGATCTTGAAACCATTGTTGACTGGCGTAAAAACCCATCTAGTTCATAATGTCTTTACGGAAGGAAATCTGCCGTCCTTACCTGGTCTGGCCTACATGTGACTCCAGATCCACAGCCATGTGGTTGACTGTTAAAATGGCACTCAGTTTGAGGGCAATTAGGGATGACAACAAATGCTGGCCTTGTCTGTGATGGCCACATCCCAGGAAAGAATAAAGAACTAGCCCAGGGGGGGGTCATAATAAAATTAAGAGGCTAGCTAAATGTTGGGCGGAAAATGAAACAAAGAGATTAACTGAGCCCAGTGTTACTCACTGAGATACAACTTAACTCGTTTCTAAACTTGCAATGTATATTTGAACTGATTATGTCTCCTACATTATGCAGCATTGTGATGTATGCAGTGGTAGATGGCTTCCATGAACCATTGTTCACCTTAAAGTGAACAATGTCGTTGGGAAATTTTTAGCAGAAAAACATGGAGATCTGACCAGTTTGCACCCTTGCAATTTTAATTTGTTTTGCTACCATATTACATTAATATTTGCTTCACTCTTAACATGAAACTAAAAACTCTGCAAAATCTATCACAGTCATTTGTACAAATGGTGACCAACTTGAAACATCATTTGCTGCAATTTTGCAGGAGTTTGATGAAGCCACCCATGGAGACCTGTGTGCAGTGTTGGCCTTCTTACCAAAAAAAAGGATATATTTGCCTTAGAGGAGCTGCGACAAACCTCCCTAAATTGGTTCCTGGAGTGAATGTCTGCATGTGAAGAGTGGTTGAGTGAAATGGAGTTTAGAATGAGAGGTGATATCTTTGAGTCATACACAATTCTGAGAGGGTTTAGCTGGTTTCCCCCTGCAGGAGAAGCTAGAATTAGGGATCATTGTTTCAGGATAAAGAGTTGGCTGTTAAAGGTGGAGATGAGGAGAAATCTCTTCACTCTGGGTCACAATTCCTTGGAATTCTTTACACCAGAGGCTATGGATGTTTAGTCAATGTGCATATTGAAGACAGAGAGCAATAGACTTTTGGGCACTAAGGAAATTAAGCGATATAGAGGTAAGGCGGAAGGTGGAATTAGTGTGGAAGTGCAGCCATGATCTTATTTTGTTTCAAATTCATTTACGGGATGTGGGCGTTGTCGTGTTGGGTGTTCTGGTCTACAAACAGGTCAACACGGCTGGAGATGGTGTAACTCTATTTTATTAACAACACAACTGTAATAACATACTGTAAACTTGGGTACGTGCATTACCAGCTTATCTGTGGACCCTGTCCTATCACTATCTAGGTGAGGCACTCAGCACATGGTGAATGTCTGAGAGGCAGGCTGTGAGCTCTGTGCTCTGAGCTGGCTGCTGCTAGAATGAGCGGGAACGCTGGTGTCCCCTGTCTTTATACTGCGTGTGCTCTCATTGGTGATTGGCTGCGATGTTGTGTATGCTGGTTGGTCCTACTGTATGTCCATCAGTGTGTCAGTGTGTGTGTGATTGCACCATGATATGCTGATGTACATCATGACAGGTGTCGCTGGCTAGGCCAACAATTATTGCCCATCCCAAGTTGCCCTTCAGAAGGTGTTGTTGTGATGGCTTTTTGAACCGCTGCAGTCCCAGAAGTCCCAGTAGGTACGCTCACTGTGCTGTTAGGGAGTGAATTCCTGGATTTTGACCAAGTGACAGTGAAGGAATGGCGATATATTTCAAGTCAGGATGGTGAGTGACTTGGAGGGGAACCTCTGAGTAGTGGTCTTTTCAGGTATCTTCTGCTCTTGTCTTCTGGATGGTAGCAGTTGTGGGTTTGGAAGGTGCTGCCTAAGAACACTGGTGAATTCCTGCAATGCATCTTGCATCACATCCCATAAATGAACTAAAGAAAATAAGATCATGGCTGCACTTCCACATCAACTGCACCTTCTGCCTTACCTAGAATGACAGAGGAGGCTTGAGGGACCATACGTCCTATTCCTGCTATTATTTCTTATGTTGTTATGCTTTTAAATGAGATTGAAAATATGAGTCAATCTCATAATGTGCCCATAATTCTATTGCACTTTACTGTGAATCTTACTCTTGATAAACAATATCAATTGGAATTTCTCAAGAAGGAATGAGGTTTATCAGTCTCACATTATGGAGAGAATAGAATGCTCAAGTATTCCTCTGACCGGTCCGTCAAGAAGTGACATTAATGGGGGACCGAGGAAATTTCTATGAGGAAGTGTTTAAGGATAGTTGAAAGGTTCAGTCTTTGGAAATATTTGATGTAATTCAGCACCAGTTTAATAAAAATGCAGATGATTAACATTACGTAGTACAATACTTTTGCTGGACCCTGTCGTCAAAAGGATTTATGTTGTACTCCACCACTCTTGGGCATTGACTCAAATTAGGACACAAATTACTTTAATCATAAAAATCATAGAATCCCTACAGTGTAGAAGGAGGCCATTCGGCCCATCAAGTCTGCACCGAACCTCCAAAAGAGCACTCTAGCCAGGCTCACTCCCCTGCCCCATCCCCACAACCCCACACATTGATCATGGCCAATCCTAATGGCTCATTTAAATATGCAGATCTGGATCTTGCCCAGCGAGGGCGAGATCCAGATCATGCTGGGTGGAGCAAGTCAGGTGACTCTCGATCAGCCCAGTGTCTGGCGCAAAGCCCGATTTGAGGCTGTTGCATGGTTCACCTGTTGCGCTCGGTTGTTGAATCGTGCCTATAAACTTTTTATGGGCGGCACGGTAGCACAGTGGTTAGCACTGTTGCTTCACAGTACTAGGGACCCGGGTTCAATTCCCGGCTTGGGTCACTGTCTGTGCGCACCCTGCACTTTCTATCCGTGTCTGCGTGAGTTTCATCCGGGTGCTCGGGTTTCCTCCCACAATTTCCGAAAGACGTGCTTGTTAGGTGAATTGGATATTTTGAATTCTCCCTCAGTGTACCCGAACAGGCGCCGGAATGTGGCGACTAGGGGATTTTCACAGTAATTTCATTACAGTGTTAATGTAAGCCTACTTATGACACTAATAAAGATTATTATTGTCCCCAATATGGTTAGAACATCCATAGCATAACCCATCATCCTTTTCAATGCATATAGAACAGATTTAGAAATCTATGTTGAGGTACTTTTTAGCAGTACACTGACTATGTTCTCTGTGCTGGGGGGGGGGGGGCTAATACTATATTACAGGTTTCAATATTAGTGTTGTGTATGATATATAACTTACCTAAGAATAAAAACAACAGTACTCATACAGATTCAGTATTAAACTGTAATGTAGACCATGCCAGTGCAACTATAACGGACTAATAGCTGAACTTGAGCAAATTTCATTTAATTAGATTCACAATAAAATTATACCACAGTCTAATCTCAAATTTTCATCTTTTTCTTCTTATGTAGAGAAAGGTCATTGGGATTCGGTTTTCTCTTTGCATTGTTAAGGGGTCTTGATATATACAAGGAAGTTGGAAAAGCAATGCTGACCTCAAAGAGTGCAGTCAGTCGGCCAGTCCTGGGTGATATGATTGCAGTGCAGGTCATCAGAGATTTCCCAGGACGATTTAAAAAATATATGTTTTTCGTTGGATGTGAGATTTGCTGGTAAAGTGAGCATCTGTTGTCCGCTCCTACTGCTCTTGTGAAGGGGGTGGTGATCGCCCATCAACAACAATATTCAAAAATATAATTATGCGCATAACTGAAAATTGAGTAAGAAATTCAAAAATAAATACATTCTCCTTATGTGTTGCACTTTTTTCTGAATCGATGTGACAGATTGGGCTAGATACTGCTGCAAATCATAATGGTGTTCTAAGGATGTGCACCATTATTGATGTGCAAATAAGCCAGCATGTTAAGGGAATTAACACTATGAATTGGGAATCTTCCAAACTTTCTGGTCAATTTTATATAGCTCCTCCATTTTCTTCACAGAAATGGCATCTAACCCTCAATTTCACAGAATTTACAAAGCAGAAGAGGGCCATTCGACCCATCGAGTCTGCACCGGCCCTGGGAAAGAGCACCCTACTCAAGCCCACACCCCCACCCCCACCCCCACCCTCACCCTCACCCTCCCCATAACCCAGTAACCCCACCCAACCTTTTTGAACACTAAGGGCATTTTAATATGGTTAATCCACCTAACCTGCACATCTTTGGACTGTGGCAGGAAAACAGAGCACCCGGAGGAAACCCACGCAGACAAGGGGAGAATGTGCAGTCTCTGCACAGACAGTGACCCAAGCCAAGAATTGAACCTGGGACCCTGGAGCTGTGAAGCAACTGTGCTAATCTCTTAATTATTTTTCAGGACTTGTCGGGTTTGCGCATTATTTCTCGAGTTAACTTGTGACAAGAATCAAGTCTGATAATTAAAAGTGCCAGAAACCATTTCAACGATGTGATAATCATTAATGCTGTTTCAATCAATTTCCCTGGCCCAGAAGTTAAATGAAGGGTCTTCATCATCCAGGTGGCGAATTATTCTTAAAATGTCAGGTTTTAAATCATAGAATCATAGAATTTAAAATGCAGAAGGAGGCTATTTGGCCGTTTGTCTGCACCAGCCCTTGGAAAGAGCACCCTACTTAAGCCCATGCCTTCACCCTATCACGTAACCCCACCTAACCTTTTGGACACAATAGGGCAATTTAACTTGGCCAATCCACTTAACCTGCAATCTTTGGAGTGTGGGAGGAAACCGGAGCACCTGGAGGAAATCCATGCAGACCTGGGGAGATGCCTTCCTTACATTTCTTTTCTGTCCTTTTTCCCCCTGTCTCTCTAATTTTTCTTTTCCTCTCTTTATTTTTCTTTCTGTAGTTGATTGATCCTAATTTACTCAGTCTTATTCATCCTACTTGTCAGTCATTTGTCTGTCTTTCTCCCTCAATCCTTAAATCACATTGGTTCAGCAAACTGTCAGTCAGTCCCACTCTCCATTGAAGTCACATGTGTCACACTGCCCTCACTGCGTCATTATATACATTTACACTGCCAGCAGGTTATTCTGCAAAATCTTTTAGGGCCGAAGGGTGTTGGAAAAAGGCACAATGTTGGGGCACATTGGGAAATGCCCTACTTCAGCAAGGCTTGGCCAAATATTTCAGTACATTTTCTGTAACGCAGCAGAGGTGAATCATTTTGGCACTTAGGCTGCAACAGACCAGCAATAATATCAGAAACCACGGGTGACATTCTCCGACCCCACGCCGGGTCGGAGAATCGCCGGGGGCTGGCGTGAATCCCGCCCCCGCCGGTTGCCGAAGTCTCCGGCACCGGCCATTCGGCGGGGGTGGGAATCGGGCCGCACCGGTTGGCGGGCCCCCCCGCTCGATTCTCCGGCCCGGATGGGCCGAAGTCCCGCCGATAAATTGCCTGTCCTGCCGGTGTAAATTAAATCACCTACCTTACCGGCGGGACAAGGCGGCGTGGGCGGGCTCCGGGGTCCTGGGGGGGGCACGGGGCGATCTGACCCCAGGGGGTGCCCCCACGGTGGCCTGGCCCGCGATCGGGGCCCACCGATCCGCGGGCGGGCCTGTGCTGTGGGGGCACTGTTTCCCTTCCGCCTCCGCCACGGTCTCCACCATGGCGGAGGTGGAAGAGACTCCCTCCACTGCGCATGCGTGGGAAACTGTCAGCGGCCGCTGACGCTCCCGCGCATGTGCCGCCCGGAGATGTCATTTCCGTGCCAGCTGGCGGGGCGGAAATTCCTCCGGCGTCGGCCTAGCCCCTCAATGTTGGGGCTCAGCCCCCAAAGATGCGGAGCATTCCGCACCTTTGGGGTGGCGCGATGCCCGTCTGATTGGCGCCGTTTTGGGCGCCAGTCGGCGGACATCGCGCTGTTTCTGGAGAATTTCGCCCCAGAACCAGGTGAAATTCTTGTCAACATTGTACATTTGAACAGTTTATCCCTTGTTCATTTTAATAATGTTGATTGGTGATATATCACACTCTGAGCCATTGCATTGACGACACGACAGTTTTGCCTTATTCAGTGTGTTGATTAGTTAAATTACATTATCATTTTAATTGACCAGGAAGCAGTGATAAATAATTTACTTTTTTTGAAAACAGAAAGCCTCACAGTTCATGGTAAGCATATAAATGTGAAGGAAATCTCTACACCTACATAGGAAAACATTGCATAGCAAACACCACATACAAGGCTATGGACCAAGTGCTAGAAAATGGGATTGGAATAGATAGGTGCTTGATGGCCAGCACTGACATGATAGGCTGAAGGGCCTCTTTTTGTGCTGTAAAACTCTATGACTCTATGTGATGTCAACGGAATCTATCAAATGTCATAATATACCTGGCTGGTTGACATAGATAACAGATATGAGATAAAAATACTTAACGTTATAGCATTGAAGTTTGCAGGACTCACATAATTATAGTACTGTAGCAAGCCCTGCACCAGTAGTGTTTCCCTCAACTTATCGACCACACTTGGAATTGTATGAATTGATCATGCAAAAAAATACATTTGGCCCGGGATGCCTGTTGTGGTGCCAACTTTCAAACTGAGAAATCTAGCCTGTAATGAATGTAGGACATTTTTATATATATTGTATTTTATATCTGTTGCAGTAATGTTTTTAAAAGCCTGAGTTAAGGAAGATATTTATTTCTGTTGCAGTAATATTTTCAAAAAAATCATGGCCTAGCCTACAGGCGGGTGTTGAGTTTGCAGAAGGTGCAATTAAGGTGTCATAAAACATAGAACAACATAGAACATACAGTGCAGAAGAAGGCCATTCAGCCCATCGAGTCTGCACCGCGCCACTTAAGGCCCCACTTCCACCCTATCCCCGTAACCCAATAACCCCTCCTAACCTTTTTTGGTCACTAAGGGTAATTTATCATGGCCAATCCACCTAACTTGCACGTCTTTGGACTGTGGGAGGAAACCAGAGCACCCGGAGGAAACCCACGCAGACACAGGGAGAACGTGCAGACTCCGCACAGACAGTGACCCAGCGGGGAATCGAACCTGGTACCCTGGCGCTGTAAAGCCACAGTGCTAATCACTTGTGCTACCATGCTGCCCGAATTGTTAATTGAAAAAAGTGAGACAATCAGGCATTCCAACCATGGGCGAGATTCTCCGACCCCCCGCCGGGTCGGAGAATCGCCGGGGGCTGGCGTGAAGCCCGCCCCCGCCGCTTGCCGAATTCTCCGGCACTGGAGATTCGGCGGGGGCGGGAATCGCGCCGCGCCGGTTGGCGGGCCCCCCTGCTCGATTCTCCGGCCCGAATGGGCCGAAGTCCCGCCGATAAATTGCCTGTCCCGCCGGCGTGGATTAAACCACCTTTTGAACGGCGGGACAAGGCGGCGTGGTCGGGCTTCGGGGTCCTGGGGGGTGGCGCGGGGCGATCTGGCCCCGGGGGGTGCCCCCACGGTGGCCTGGCCCGCGATCGGGGCCCACCGATCCGTGGGCGGGCCTGTGCCATGGGGGCACTCTTTCCCTTCCGTCTTCGCCACGGTCTCCACTATGGCGGAGGCGGAAGAGACTCCCTCCACTGCGCATGCGCGGGAATGCCGCCAGCGGCTGCTAACGCTCCCGCGCATGCGCCGCCCGGAGATGTAATTTCCGCGCCAGCTGGCGGGGCACCAAAGGCCTTTTCCGCCAGCTGGCGGGGCGGAAATTCGTCCGGCGCCGACCTAGCCCCTTAAGGTTGGGGCTCGGCCCCCAAAGATGCGGAGGATTCCGCACCTTTGGGGCGGCGCGATGCCTGACTGATTTGCGCCGTTTTGTGCTCCAGTCGGCGGACATCGCGCCGATACCGGAGAATTTCGCCCCATGTCTGTGTTTACAAAGAGAGGCCAAATGGAATTTTATTATATTGCTGGAGGTACCTGGAGAGTAGACAATTTGAGAAATTGGGCTGGATTCTCCGCTGCTGGGATTCTCTGTTACGTTGGCAGCGCACCCATGCCCGGGGATTTCCTGATGGCGTGGGTCTGCCCACAATGGGAACCCCCATTGGCTGTCAGGACGGAGAATCCCGCTGCAGGCGGTGGCACGTCGCACCATAAAACTGGTGCAGAGGGACAGAGAATCCCACCCATTGTGTTTGCACTTAATTGAGCAGGTCAAGTAATCTGACTGGGATAAGATGATATGATTAATGGAAGGTTTGTAGCAGTGCGATCTAAGGGCGGGATTCTCCTAACGTGCGCCTAAGTGCCGACGCTGGAGTAAAAATGGGAATGTTTTTCTCTCGCGTCCTCGCCCGTTCTAGGACCCCATTCTGCAGCCCACAGGGGGCTAGATGGCGCTGGAGCCCCGCGGTGGCCCCGACGCCATGGCGCAGGGGTACAGGAGCCAGCGCGGAGGTAAGGAGGCCGGGGGGCAGAGAGGCCCCCTGATCAGTGGGCCCCGATGGGCAGGCCACTACGGAGGCCCTCTCCGGGGTCGGACCCCCTCCCCCACAGGCCGCACCCGGACCCTTCAATGCTGAGGTCCCGCAGGCCCACAGCAGGTCAGAACGGCGCCGGCGGGACTCGGCTTTTTGTTGACGGCCACTCGGCCCATCTGGCCTGGAAAATCTACCCGCTTGTCCGTGCCGGCCCGGGCCGGAGTGTCGCCGCATACCCCGACCGGTGCCGTGCCGGCCATGCCATGCGGAGAATTGCGTCCCAGCGTCGGAGCGGCGTGGCACGATTCGCGCAGCGCTACGCCGATTCTCTGACCCGGCGGGGGGTTGGAGAATTCCGCCCTAGGATTTTCATCTGTCAGGAGCCTTAAGTTGAGCAGCAGCTTTTACCAAGGGCTATCAGATTGAGTAGTAGTCTGACAAAGACTGAATATTTGCAGGCTGTTTCCTGAAAGGATCTCTCTCTCTGTTCAAGCAGTATATCCAAGAAAGTGTATAGCAAGTAACCCTCTGAGGAATTCTCCATTGGCCGGATCGTCCGCCCTGCCGGCAGCACGCCTATGCCCGTACATTTCCCAACAGCGTGGGGCAACCCACAATGGGAAACCCCATTGTCTGGCTGCAGGAATGGAGAATTATGCTGCTGGTGGAGGCATGCCACGCTGCGAATGGGGCTGGCGCGACGGAGAATCCCATCCCCTGTGTTTGCTAACTTTATTTATAAGTGGCTTTTGACCTGTGATGGGCTTTGCTTAATGTGAGATTAGGAAGGTATAAATTAACAGTAAAATGAGTTTTCTTTTATTTCAAGGATTGTTAATTGAAGAAATATTTTCTGTGATGTTAATATGTTTAATCCAGTGTTAAGAATAAAGTTTGCTTTAATATAAAAGATACTAATTGGTCAGTGCAATAACTCCTGAAGCCAAGTATCCTTCCCTCACAGTCAAATTTAAAAAAAAAATGTTTGGGCTCCATGTCCAGTATCCGAACAAATATTGGGATCTGGTCCGGGATCATAACAACTGAACAAGATTTACTGAGTATCATTTCATATTCTTCCTTTTCAAATGTGTACCAATTCATCTTCAAACTCATCTGTAATTGATATTCATTCATGCTTCCTTTAAGTTATGCTTAGGAGTAAAAACAAAAGGCTGATTATGTTTTAAGCAGATCATTCTGCCTGGGGGAGATGGATGAGGTGTATTTGGTAAAGAACGGCAATCAAAATTAAAAGAGCCATACTTGTCATATCCCTATTGTGTCTCAGATTTCAAAGAGGAATATATATTCTGGAAAATAGGTCATTTATACTGCAGGAGACATGATAATTCTATACATTATATTCTCAGATCTCGTGTTATAGAAGAGTTTATTGTCAATTAAGAGCAAAATGCTGCAGATGCTGGAAGTCTGAAATAAAAACAGAAAATGCTGGATAAACTCAGCAGGTCTGGCAGCTTATGTGGAGAGACAAACAGAGTTCATGGGTGGATTTTCCGGCCGTTTTTGCCACTGGGATCTTCCTGTCCTGCCGATGGTGAACACCCACCATGGGATTCCCGGTGGCATGGGGTGGATTCAATGGAAATACATATTGTCAGCGGTGAGACCAGAAGATCCCACCGCCGGCCAAAGGTGGGCCACCTGTCGCCGCGGAGAAACAAATTGCGGATGCAAGGAAAATTCCCCTTAATGTTTCGAGTGCATATGACCCTTCTATAGAACTGAAGAGGGATAGAAATGTGATGAAACATACAGTTGGAGAGGGGTTGGGGCAGAATGTATGGTCAGGGGTAGGTTGGAACTCTGCCAGGGTGCCCAGGTGGCACTGCCAGGGTGCCAGGCTGGCAGTGCCATGGTGCCCAGTTGCTAAGTTGCCAATGCCAGGGGTCGGGCCTGTGGATGCACTGCCAAAAGAGGTGGTATGAGGGGGAGTTCGAGGACACCGGAAGAGGTATGTTGGGTGATGTGGGTGAGTCTGGAAGCTGTGGTTGAGTCGCTGAGGGGAGGGTCAAAGGATCGGGGCTGCCTTTAAAAATGGCGCACCGATCTGTGAGGATGGAAATGACTGACTTCCAGGTTCGACAAGGACTTCCTTGCTGAGGCAAAATAAAACAAAGTGCCGCTGAATAGGGAAGTCTTTCTCGGCACTGCAGGCGTTGAGAAACACCTCACTAAACATGCCAGTCAGCGGACTTTAACTCAAGTCCACCGAATCGCACCCTTGGATGCATTTCATCCGACCCTGGTGTCTTATCAACTGTAAGCGCACAGAGCCCATACAACACATTTTATTAATTTTAAATCCCTCACCCTTCTCTTTCACCATGAGCTGCACAGCATCTTATTTCTTGGTAAGGACCGATGCAAAGTATTCATTTAATATCTCAATCATGCTCCCTGCTTCCATGCGTAAATCCTTTTTTTGGTTCCTCATCAGTCCTCCTGATCCTGTCACCAATCTTTTACTATTTATATGCACATCGAAGACTTCTGGATTTCCATTGCTGTTAGTCTCTTCTCTTAGGGTGCGATTGTCAGCCACCCTGTGGCAGAAAAGCAACTCACCGTGGCACAGTGTGACCGGTGAAAGCTGGGAGACCCCGCTCCCAGGACCCACCTGGCTCGCAATGCCTCACGAGATTCCACACAATCTCGCGAGGCGTTTCAAGGGGAATCTCGCCCAAAATGGGCGTGATCACTTTTTAGCAAATCTGCTTAAGAGAAAGGCAGTAGGCCTTACTTTAATGTGCAGATTTCCAAGGTACCTGAGGCTTTGGCAATCAATCCCTTCTCCTCGGGGACCTCAAGCGAGCGACGTTTGGTACTGGTCCCCACAAACGGGAATAGACGGAACTGCACTCGTGGGGGGTCTCCAAAGGGATCAAAGGCCCCCAGCTGCATGCCCTTTGGGCAAAGTGCTGACATGTCACTGCTCGTGCCACTTGGGCACCCTGGCAGTGCCACCTTGAACCCTGGCATCCCGATCTCTCGCTACAATGGGGAGTTCTGGCGAGCGGAGCTCCCTGTTGTACAAAATGAGGCTTTCTGCAGCCTCAGCCATGTGTTCCTCATTTAGGCCCCTTATTCAAGGCAAGTCACATTGAATAGCCATGTGTTTCTTGTCACTACGAGTGCCGGGAAACGCGCGGCTAAATGCGCTCACGAGGGGACTTTTGGGAAGATTGCGCCCAAAGTGTCTCTTTGCTTCTCTTATTGGCTTTTTCAATTGCTCTCCGAACTTTCTTTATATGGCCTAGTTTTCAATTGAGCATCCACCTGACATCTGTCATAAGCACACTTTTTCTACTCCATCTTAGTCACTGTTTCATTATCCGGGGATCTCTGGATTTGTTTGCCCTACCTTTCCTCTTTCTGGGAATATACCTCAACTGTATTTGAACTATCTCGTCTTTAAAGACAGCCCATTGTTCAGTTCCAGTTTTGCCTGTTGATTCCAATTTATCTGGGTCGGATCCATTTTCACCCCATTGAAGTTGGCTTTTTGCTGAATTAATTATTCTTACTCTGAATTACTCCTTGTCCTCTCCCATAGCCAACCTAAATCTTACGATTCAATGATCACTGCCCCCTCAATGTTCCTCTACTGACTCTTGACCCACTTCATTCCCAAGAACCCGGGTCTCGCAATGCCTCCTTTCTCAGTCATCAAAAAAAAACTGCTGCAGAAGATTCTCTTGAACACTCTCTAGGAGCTCTTGTCCCTCTCTGGTGGGACAGTGTCATGTATTTTATTTATGAGTAGAGCAAAGGTTTTTTCCATGGTGGTTAAGTTAAAAGAATAATTATTCTGATTTACATGCAATAAAATTAATTGGCAAAGTACATCAAAATTCCCATATATATCCTGGGCGACCAAAATCCCCAGGAGTGGGAGGTTGGAAATTTACTCTTTAGAATATGCTGCTGATCTGGGAAGTCATGTGGCGATGTGAAATTGATTTCTAACCTTTGTGTCTGCTCAAAGTTGAATGCAAAGTTCAAATCCCAATGAGGCCAAAATTAATGTAGTTGGACTTGTAATTGTTACACCTTTTCAGTTCCAGCTTGTATTGTACAGTTTCTTCACATAAACTCTTTCCAACATAAATAAAAAAAACTAATATCACCTTTGCCTGTTGGTGTATTGTGCGATTTTATAATTTTCCAATAATTTTATTTCCCTTCCAAAATGCCATTCCTGCAAAAATCACCAGGGTTAAAGCTGTTCCTGCACAGGTATGAGCTGAACTCACCACATAATGAGAAGTTAGTTCATTAAACGTGGCGTGGTATGATGGGAGTGTCCAGGCAGGCAAAGGACGGTAATTCAGGTACCACCAGCATGTGACATAGTGCCAGCATTTTCTTTCCATACAGAGGAGACAGTGAAACAATTTTGCTGGTTGAGGCCAAAATGCAGAAAGGGAAGAAAGTTGTGTGGTCTGAGAGAACAGGAAGCGATCACCTAGACAATCTATGTTTTCCTTGACGATTGGAGTGCTGCTTCGGCGGTCCAACTGCATTTTTGGATGGCTCTCATAGGCCTTGTGCACAGGTTTCAAGGAATCTAACTACTCCCTCTTCTGGGAGGTGAGTAGTTAGTTTAAAAACCTTACCTTTACAGGAGCAGCGCTTTGGATTTCGGCGGCAGCGGTGCGCAGGGGCCTTCTTGGAGGTGAGTAGTGAATTTAAAACCACTTACCTTTACAGGAGCAGCCCTTTGGATTTCGGCGGCAGCGGTGCGCAGGGGCCTTCTGGGAGGTGAGTAGTTAGTTTAAAAAGCCTTGCCTGGTCCCGTGTCTGTTCTTCTTTTCAGTTTTATTTGTTTTTATATAAGGCGGGAACCGGAAGTTCTACCTCTGGCAAGTGCCCCCCCCACCAACCAATAAATTCTGGTGGAGAGGAAACCCGAGACACTACACGTGTAGTGTCTCCCACCCGCCCTCCTCCTCTAACCTAATAATAAGACCCATTGGTGTAAGGTAAGTGCCATATTATATTATTATATTATTAGCATTGTGCAGGTCAAGGATCGGTGGTGGAGGAGCAGTCTCTGTCAGCGAGAGAACCTGAGAACATCTCAGACACTCAGAAGGCAAGTAAGTGATTTTTACTTTTATACCTTTTTTCAAATTGTGTGTGTCGGGGGGAAACTGAAGCGACATCACAGAAAAGCTGTGACCTGAGTGGCTGGTTGGGATTCTAACCTAAATTTAAAAAAAAAAAAATTTGAGTATTTGGGAACTAATTAAACATAATAACTTAATTATAATTTAGAGGATATCTAAGCCAGAGATCGGAGAGTATTATAGTTAGCTATCGCATTTCTATTAGAAATCTAGTGCTAGGAAACAGATAGTTGACAGTAACTTTGCAATTTAAAAAAAAAAGTATTTAAAAAAAAAAAAGACAAATTTTAATTTTAATTAATTGACGCAATGTCAGTTAGAGGGGTGCTGTGCTCTGACTGTGAGGTGCGGCAGGTCCGGGAGGCTTCCAGCGTCCCAGATGGCTTCATCTGCAGAAAGTGCACCCAACTGCAGCTCCTCACAGACCGCATGGTTCGGTTGGAGCAGCAATTGGATGCACTTAGGAGCATGCAGGTGGCGGAAAGCGTCATAGATCGCAGTTATGTAAATGTGGTCACACCCAAGGTGCAGGCAGAGAAATGGGTGACCACCAGAAAGGGCAGGCAGTCAGTGCAGGAATCCCCTGTGGTTGTCCCCCTCTCGAACAGATATACCCCTTTGGATACTGTCGGGGGGGATAGCCTATCAGGGGAAAACAGCAGCAGCCAGAGCAGTGGCACCACGGCTGGCTCTGATGTTCAGAAGGGAGGGTCAAAGCGCAGAAGAGTAATAGTAATAGGGGACTCTATAGTCAGGGGCACAGATAGGCGCTTCTGTGGACGTGAAAGAGACTCCAGGATGGTATGTTGCCTCCCTGGTGCCAGGGTCCAGGATGTCTCCGAACGGGTAGAGGGAATCCTGAAGGGGGAGGGCAAACAGGCAGAGGTCGTTGTACATATTGGTACTAACGACATAGGCAGGAAGGGGCATGAGGTGCTGCAGCAGGAGTTCAGGGAGCTAGGCAGAAAGTTAAAAGACAGGACCTCGAGGGTTGTAATCTCGGGATTACTCCCTGTGCCACGTGCCAGTGAGGCTAGAAATAGGAAGATAGAGCAGACAAACACGTGGCTAAACAGCTGGTGTAGGAGGGAGGGTTTCCGTTTTCTGGACCACTGGGAGCTCTTCCGGGGCAGGTGTGACCTGTATAAGATGGACGGGTTGCATCTAAACCGGAGAGGCATAAATATCCTGGCCGGGAGGTTTGCTAGTGTCACACGGGAGGGTTTAAACTAGTATGGCAGGGGGGTGGGTACGGGAGCAATAGGTCAGAAGGTGAGAGCATTGAGGGAGAACTAGGGAATAGGGACAGTGTGGCTCTGAGGCAGAGCAGACGGGGAAAAGTTGCTGAACACAGCGGGTCTGGTGGCCTGAAGTGCATATGTTTTAATGCAAGGAGCATTACGGGTAAGGCAGATGAACTTAGAGCTTGGATTACTACTTGGAACTATGATGTTATTGCCATTACAGAGACCTGGTTGAGGGAAGGGCAGGATTGGCAGCTAAACGTTCCAGGATTTAGATGTTTCAGGCGGGATAGAGGGGGATGTAAAAGGGGAGGCGGAGTTGCGCTACTTGTTCGGGAGAATATCACAGCTATACTGCGAGAGGACACCTCAGAGGGCAGTAAGGCTATATGGGTAGAGATCAGGAATAAGAAGGGTGCAGTCACAATGTTGGGGGTATACTACAGGCCTCCCAACAGCCAGCGGGAGATAGAGGAGCAGATAGGTAGACAGATTTTGGAAAAGAGTAAAAACAACAGGGTTGTGGTGATGGGAGACTTCAACTTCCCCAATATTGACTGGGACTCACTTAGTGCCAGGGGCTTAGACGGGGCGGAGTTTGTAAGGAGCATCCAGGAGGGCTTCTTAAAACAATATGTAAACAGTCCAACTAGGGAAGGGGCAGTACTGGACCTGGTATTGGGGAATGAGCCCGGCCAGGTGATAGATGTTTCAGTAGGGGAGCATTTCGGTAACAGTGACCACAATTCAGTAAGTTTTAAAGTACTGGTGGACAAGGATAAGAGTGGTCCGAGGATGAATGTGCTAAATTGGGGGAAGGCTAATTATGACAATATTAGGCGGGAACTGAAGAACATAGATTGGGGGCGGATGTTTGAGGGCAAATCAACATCTGACATGTGGGAGGCTTTCAAGTGTCAGTTGAAAGGAATACAGGACAGGCATGTTCCTGTGAGGAAGAAAGATAAATACGGCAATTTTCGGGAACCTTGGATGACGAGTGATATTGTAGGCCTCGTCAAAAAGAAAAAGGAGGCATTTGTCAGGGCTAAAAGGCTGGGAACAGACGAAGCCTGTGTGGCATATAAGGAAAGTAGGAAGGAACTTAAGCAAGGAGTCAGGAGGGCTAGAAGGGGTCATGAAAAGTCATTGGCAAATAGGGTTAAGGAAAATCCCAAGGCTTTTTACACGTACATAAAAAGCAAGAGGGTAGCCAGGGAAAGGGTTGGCCCACTGAAGGATAGGCAAGGGAATCTATGTGTGGAGCCAGAGGAAATGGGCGAGGTACTAAATGAATACTTTGCATCAGTATTCACCAAAGAGAAGGAATTGGTAGATGTTGAGTCTGGAGAAGGGGGTGTAGATAGCCTGGGTCACATTGTCATCCAAAAAGACGAGGTGTTGGGTGTCTTAAAAAATATTAAGGTAGATAAGTCCCCAGGGCCTGATGGGATCTACCCCAGAATACTGAAGGAGGCTGGAGAGGAAATTGCTGAGGCCTTGACAGAAATCTTTGGATCCTCGCTGTCTTCAGGGGATGTCCCGGAGGACTGGAGAATAGCCAATGTTGTTCCTCTGTTTAAGAAGGGTAGCAAGGATAATCCCGGGAACTACAGGCCGGTGAGCCTTACTTCAGTGGTAGGGAAATTACTGGAGAGAATTCTTCGAGACAGGATCTACTCCCATTTGGAAGCAAATGGACGTATTAGTGAGAGGCAGCACGGTTTTGTGAAGGGGAGGTCGTGTCTCACTAACTTGATAGAGTTTTTCGAGGAGGTCACTAAGATGATTGATGCAGGTAGGGCAGTAGATGTTGTCTATATGGACTTCAGTAAGGCCTTTGACAAGGTCCCTCATGGTAGACTAGTACAAAAGGTGAAGTCACACGGGATCAGGGGTGAACTGGCAAGGTGGATACAGAACTGGCTAGGCCATAGAAGGCAGAGGGTAGCAATGGAGGGATGCTTTTCTCATTGGAGGGCTGTGACCAGTGGTGTTCCACAGGGATCAGTGCTGGGACCTTTGCTCTTTGTAGTATATATAAATGATTTGGAGGAAAATGTAACTGGTCTGATTAGTAAGTTTGCAGACGACACAAAGGTTGGTGGAATTGCGGATAGCGATGAGGACTGTCTGAGGATACAGCAGGATTTAGATTGTCTGGAGACTTGGGCGGAGAGATGGCAGATGGAGTTTAATCCGGACAAATGTGAGGTAATGCATTTTGGAAGGGCTAATGCAGGTAGGGAATATACAGTGAATGGTAGAACCCTCAAGAGTATTGAAAGTCAAAGAGATCTAGGAGTACAGGTCCACAGGTCATTGAAAGGGGCAACACAGGTGGAGAAGGTAGTCAAGAAGGCATACGGCATGCTTGCCTTCATTGGCCGGGGCATTGAGTATAAGAATTGGCAAGTCATGTTGCAGCTGTATAGAACCTTAGTTAGGCCACACTTGGAGTATAGTGTTCAATTCTGGTCGCCACACTACCAGAAGGATGTGGAGGCTTTAGAGAGGGTGCAGAAGAGATTTACCAGAATGTTGCCTGGTATGGAGGGCATAAGCTATGAGGAGCGATTGAATAAACTCTGTTTGTTCTCACTGGAACGAAGGAGGTTGAGGGGCGACCTGATAGAGGTATACAAAATTATGAGGGGCATAGACAGAGTGGATAGTCAGAGGCTTTTCCCCAGGGTAGAGGGGTCAATTACTAGGGGGCATAGGTTTAAGGTGAGAGGGGCAAGGTTTAGAGTAGATGTACGAGGCAAGTTTTTTACGCAGAGGGTAGTGGGTGCCTGGAACTCACTACCGGAGGAGGTAGTGGAAGCAGGGACGATAGGGACATTTAAGGGGCATCTTGACAAATATATGAATAGGATGGGAATAGAAGGATACGGACCCAGGAAGTGTAGAAGATTGTAGTTTAGTCGGGCAGTATGGTCGGCACGGGCTTGGAGGGCCGAAGGGCCTGTTCCTGTGCTGTACATTTCTTTGTTCTTTGTTTGTTCTTTATAAGCCAATTGGCCTTCGGCTGATCTGAGCCCATGGACTGCATACCCTGGGCTTCATAAAATCCATTATCAGCTCCATTGTAAAAATAATTTTGTCAGACACCTCCCTTGGATTAAAATGTTCCTGGTATGTATGAAAACTATTTTAAAAATGAATGTCATGTCGAGGTCAGATGTATAAATTGCAGTGTTAATTATTTTAATATTAACATTGAATTTACTTACATTTAGAAACTGCAGAATTTGTAACAATAATAGCGGGGTTAAAAAATAAATTATTTCAGTTTCTTTATTCCAGCATGTATCAGGAAATACTTGCTTGTGTGAAAATTAATACTGTTAGAAATGGACAAGTATATAAGAATTAGCTTGTGTCAGCGCTTACGTTTGGCAGGTAAGAAAAAATGTATAAATTACACAGGCAAAATAATAGTCCAATCTGTCTTCAGGATTTGATTGAATGTTCTTTTAACTAATTGAACAAGATCAGCCTTACCAACTGATCGTGTTTCGCTCAGATGGGTTATGGTTTCTTCTGTTGGGATACAGAATGAGGTCTCATGGCTTCAGGATAAATGTGGGCAAGGAAACCTCCAGCTGATTACCATCAGCTGATAAATCAGCACTCCTCCGTGTTGAACACCACTAGGAGGAAGCACTGAGGATGGCAAGGGTGCAGAATATTCTCTTTGGTGGGGGACTTCAATGTCCCTCACCAAGAGTAGCTCGGTAGTACCACCACAGACCAAGCTGGCCAGGTGCTAAAGGACAGAGCTGCTAGATTGGGGCTGGGGGTGGTGAGGGAGCAAACCAGAGGGAACAGCATACCCAACCTCACCCTCACAAATCTGCCTACTGCAGATGCAGCTGTCCATGTCAGTATCAGTAGAAGAGACCACCGTACAGTCCGTGTGGAGACAAAGTCTTGCCATTACATTGAGGATACACTCCATCTTGTTGTGTGGCACTACCACTGTGCTAAATGGGATAGACTTTAAACAGATCTAGAAACTTAAGACTGGGCATCCGTGAGGCGCTGTGGGATTGTACTCAACCACAATCTGCACCCTCATGGCCTGGCATATTCCCAACTCTACCATTACCACCAAGCCAGTGGATAAACCCGCCTTCAATGAAGAGTGTAGGAGAGCAGACTAGGAACAACACAAGGGATAGCTAAAAATGATATGCCAAATGGTGAAGCTACAACAGGGGACTACTTGTGTGCCAAACAGCATAAGCAGCAAGTAATAAACAGAGCTAAGCGATTTCACAACAAACGCATCAGATCTAACCACTGCATTCCTACAACATCCAGCCGTGAATGGTGATAGACAATTAAACAACTCACTGGAGGAGGAGGCTCCACAAATATCCCCATCTTCAATTATGGAAAAGACCAGCACATCTGTACAAAAGACAAGCTGAAGCATTCGCAACAAACTTCAGCCAGAAGTGTCGAGTGGCTGATCCATCTCAGTCTTCTCCAGAGGTCCCAAGCATCCCAAATGTCAGTCTTCAGCCAATACGATTCATTCCACATGATATCAAGAAACTGCTGAAGGCACTGGATATTGCAAAGGACATGAGCCCTGACAATCTTCCGGCAATAGTACTAAAGACTTGTGCTCCAGAACATGCCACACCCCTAGACAAGCTGTTCCAATACAGTTACAACACTGGCATCTACCCGGCAATATGCAAAATTTCCCAGGTGTACACAAGAAACAAGACAAAGCCAATCCAGCCAATTACCGCCCTATCAGTCTACTCTCCATCATCAGCGAAGTGATGGAAGGAGTCATCAACAGTGCTATGAAGTGGCACTTACTCAGCAATAACCTGATCATGGACGCTCAGATTGGGTTCCGCCAGGGTCACTGAGCTCATTACAGCCTTGGGTCAAACATGGACAAAGAGCTAAATGTCAGAGGTGAGGTGAGAGTGACTGCCCTTGACATCAAGGCTGCATTTGACTGAGTTTTGGCATCAAGGAGACCTAGCTAAACTGGAGTAATGGGAATCAGGGGGAAATCTCTCTGCTGGTTGGAGCCATACCTAGCACAAAGGAAGATGGTTGCGGTGGTTGGAGGTCAATCATCTCAGCTCCAGGGCATCACTACAGGAGCTCCTCAGGGTGGTGTCCAAGGCCAAACCATCTTCAGCTGCTTCATCAATGGCCTCCCTTCCATCATAAGGTCAGTGTGGGGATGTTCACAACTGCACAATGTTCAGCACCATTCCTGACTCCTCAGATAATGAAGCAGTCCATGTCTAAATGCAGCAAGACCTGGACAATATCCAGGCTTGGGCTGACCAGTGGCAAGTTACGTTCGCACCATACAAGTGCCAGGCAATAACCTAGGGGCTTTTCACAGTAACTTCATTGAAGCCTACTTGTGACGATAAGCGATTATTATTATTATAAGTTACATTCGCACCATACAAGGGCCAGGCAATGACCATCTTCTACAAGAGAGGATCTAACCACTTCCCTTTGACATTCAATGGCATTACCATCGCTGAATCCCCCACAATCATCATCCTGTGGGTTACCATTGATCAGAAACTGAACTGGACTAGCCATATTAATACTGCGGCTACCAGGGCAGGTCAAAGGCTAGGAATCCTACAGCGAGTAACTCACCTCCTGATCCCTTCCCAAAAGCTCCACCTACAAGGCAGGAGTGTAATGGAATACTCTCTACTTGTCTGAATGAGTGCAGCTCCGACAACACTCAAGAAGCTGGACACCATTCAGGTAAAGTAACCCGCTTGATTGCTCCTCCTTCCACAAACATTCAATCCCTCCACCACCAAAGAACAGTGGCAGCCGTGTGTTCCATCTACAAGATGTACTGCAGTAACTCATCAAGGTTCCTTAGGCAGCAGCTTCCAAGCCGATGACCACTACCATCTAGAAGAACAAGAGGAGCAGATACCTGGGAACCCCATCACCTGCAGGTTCCCCTCCAAGTGACTCACCACCCTGACATGGAAATATATAGCCGTTCCTTCACTGTCGCTGGGTCAAAATCCTGGATATCCCACCCTAACAGCACAGTGGGTGTACCTACACCTCAGGGACTGCAGCGGTTCAAGAAGGCAACTCACCCCTGCCTTCTGAAGGGCAACTAGGGATGGGCAATGAATGCTGGCCTAATCAGCGATGCCCACATCCCGTAAACAAATTAAAAAAAATATATATATATATCCCTGATAAAGCCCCAGGACAGTCTCGGACGACTCTTCCGTGAACAATCTTATAACTCTTGCCCCAGACAGTCTTTCAGTACTCTATTATGTTCCTTGACCACTCCCTAGTCCTGCCTCTGTCTTCCTCCCCCCAAGTCTCATGTTCCATACACGCACATCTCCCCCCCCACTCCAACAGTCCTGTTTCCATTTCTAATCCCACTGCTGGTGGTCTTACCTCCTATGCCCGGCTTTGTAACAGTTTATGACAGAGATAGCCGATGGCTTGCCGAAATGCTCTTACAGATAGTCAAAAGGGGGATCTACTGACTTTGAAGCCGTGGATGAACTGGAACTCGTCAGGTATCCAATGCTTTTATACACAGTCGGGAAACAAACTGTTCTAATTATCCACCGATGGACAACTTAATTTGGAGGGGGACGTAATATTGGCCATTTGCCTTTTAACGAACATTCATGAGATTAAAATAAATGCAAATCTGGGGCGGGATTCTCCGCTACACGGCAGGGCGGGGGGTTCCGGCGTAATGGAGTGGCGGGAACCACTCCGGCGTCGGGCCGCCCCAAAGGTGTGGAATTCTCCGCACCTTTAGTGGCCAAGCACTCACCTTGAGGTGCTAGGCCCGCGCCGGAGTGGTTTCCGCTCCGCCGGCTGGCGGGAAAGGCCAGCCGGCGCCACGCCAGCCGGCGCCGAAAGGTCTTCACTGGGCAACGCATGCGCGGGACCGTCAGCGGCCGCTGACGGCATCCCCGCGTATGCGCAGGGGAGGGGGTCTCTTCCGCCTCTGCCATAGTGAAGACCATGGCGAAGGCGGAAGAAAAAGAGTGCCACCACGGCACAGGCCCGCTCGCCGATCGGTGGGCCACGATCACGGGCCAGGCCACCGTGGGGGCACCCCCCGGGGCCAGATCGCCCCGCGCCCCCCCCAGGACCCCGGAGCCTGCCCGTGCCGCCTGCTCTCGCCGGTAAGGTAGGTGGTTTAATCCACGCCGGCTGGAGAGGGTTGACAGCGGCGGGACTTTGGCCCATCGCGGGCCGGAGAATCGCCGGGGGTGGGCCCGCCGACCGGCGTGGTGGATTCCCGCCCCCGCCGAATCTCTGGTGGCGGAGAACTCGGGACACGGCGGGGGCGGGATTCACGGCAGCTCCCGGCGATTCTCCGATCCGGTGGGAGGTCGGAGAATCGTGCCCCTGGGGCGTGATTCTCCGACATCCCGCTGGGTCGGAGAATTGCCGGGGGCTGGCGTGAATCCCGCCCCTGCCGGTTGCTGAATTCTCCGGCACCGGATATTAGGCGGGGGTGGCAATCGCACCGCGCCGGTTGGCGGCCCCCCCCCCCGGCGATTCCCCGGCCCGCGATGGGCCAAAGTCCCGCTGCTGGAATGCCTGTCCCGCCGGCGAGAATCAAACCACCTCTCTTACCGGCGGGACAAGATGGTGCGGGGTGGCTCCGGGGTCCTGGGGGTTGGCGCGGGGCGATCTGGCCCCGGGGGGTGCCCCCACGGTGGCCTGGCCTGCGATCGGGGTCCACCGATCCGCCGGCGGGCCTGTGCTGTGGTGGCACTCTTTTCCTTCCGTCTTCGCCATGGTCTCCACTATGGTGGAGGCGGAAGAGACCCCCTCCACTGCGCATGCGCGGGGATGCCGTGTGCGGCCAGTGAAGCTCCCGCGCATGCGCCGCACGGCAAAGTAATTTCCGCGCCAGCTGGCGGGGCACCAAAGGCCTTTCCCGCCAGCTGGCGGGGCGGAAATCAGTCCGGCGTGGGCCTAGCCCCTCAAGGATGAGGGCTCGGCCCCTCAAGATGCGGAGTATTCCGCACCTTTGGGCCGACGCGATGCCGGACTGATTCGCGCCGTTTTTGCCGCCGGTCAGCGGACATCGCGCCGATTGCGGAGAATCCCGCCCCTAGCGTCAGTGGAGACCAGTAGGAATTCTCCACTGGCGGATGCACTTAGGCTCCAGAATGGAGAATCCAAGCAAAGGTCTTCCAGTAATACATCCCACAATGAGTCACAAACTTCAAGAAGAGGACAAAATTGTTTTTTAAAAGCAAACTGGTTATCCTACTGACGCAAATGGAGCCTCTCAGGAAGACAACACAACTCCTGGTTATACTGGATATTCAGCTGCAAGAATAAGTACCACCTTTGCTCGAACTGGTAGCACCTTTGCTCGTGGGTCAGACAATGATTGGATCAAGTTCCTCTCCAGAGACCTGTGCACTTAATCTGACACTTTCATACAGCATTGAGGGACTGCTGCTCTGTTGGGGAAGCTGTCGCATCTCTCATCTGCTTGTGTAAGAATGTAGGATGTAAGAAATTCCATGCTGCTATACTAAAGAAGATCAGGAGCGTTCTCCATTGTTCTGGTCAACACATATCCCTCGACTAAAATAGATTAATTGGTCAGCAATATTTTTACTATTTGCAGGTCCTGATTTGTGCTACTGCAATAGTGATTACACCTCAGCTTTACACCTCAGTGTTGTAGGGGTGAGACCCATGCAGGCACGGAGAGAATGTGCAAACTCCACACAGACAGTGATCCGTGGCCGGGATCGAACCTGGGTCCCCGGTGCTGTGAAGCAGCAGTTCTAACGACTGAATACTGCCTTTCTGTGCCTGATTTCTGACACTAGCTTTTAAAAACGTCTTCTGCCTTGTCTTTGTTTCTTATTCTGGTTCCCGAATTTATTTTAGAAGTGAGAGCAATTTTTAAAGCTCTGGTTTTGATAGAGGTCAAAATGATTCCAAATGTTATTTTGTTTTAGCCAGTCAAAATCTCATTTCTATAAACTGGTATTCAAGATATGCTCCGATCAATCTTGGAAGTGCACCATTCAAATCAACAGATGAGAATTCTCTTTGACTGCCCATGGAACCTCATTGACTCAGAGGAATTAACTTGTTCATGTCACCCTAAACGTTAATACTGCATCATGACAGACAATACACATTACATTGGTCAAGTGAGCTGAGAGTTATCTGGCAACGACCGTCAGGGGGAGCAGCGTACATATAATAACCATTGTGTGTGACCTTCTCCATTATTTAAGACATATTTATGGAGGCAAGTTGTATCCAAAGCTGGAAAGTGGAATACATACTTTTGGTACAAAGAATAATAGACAAAAAAACTAACAAGGCCTGTAGACTGCAATAACTCAGTTGTCCTCCCAGCATATAAAACTCTGCATGTGCAGCATGAATTTGTAAAACCTATTCTTACATTTTCATTGGAAAAATTAGAAATTCTAAATCAATTTTCTCTTGGAAAATATTAGGGAAAATGTGTTTACTATTCTATTTGTTCTTCAGAATCTTTTGGGTGGGGGTCTCTGACCCCCCACTGGGTCGGAGAATTGGCAGGGGGTGGGGGGGGAATCCCGCCCCGCCGCTGGCTGCCGGATTCTCCAGTGCCAGTTTTTCGGCGGGGGCAGGAATCACGCCGCGTCGGTCGGGGGCCGTTGGCAGTGCCCCCCCGGCGATTCTCCGGCCTGCGATGGGCCAAGGGGCCGCTCGTTTTTGGCAGGTCCCACCGGCGTAAAATACACCATGCCTGTACCGGCAGGACCTGGCTCTGCGCGCGGCCTGCGGAGTCTTGGGCGGGCGCGGAGAGATCTGGCCCGGGGGGGGGGGGGGGGGGGGGGGGGGGGGGGGGTGGCCACGGTGGCCAGGCCCGCGATCGGGGCCCACTGATCCGCGGGCGGGCCTGTGCCGTGGGAGCACTCTTTTCCTCCGCACCAGCCGCTGTAGCGGTCCGCCATGGCCGACGCGGAGAAGAACCCCCTTGCGCATGCGCTGGGATGACGCCAGCACATGCTGGCGCTCCCGCATATGCGCCAACTCGTGCCGGCCAGCGGAGGCCCTTTGGCCGGCCTAGCCCCTGAAGGTGCGGAGGATTCTGCTGGTACGGCCCGCCCCGCCGGGTAGGGGAGAAGCCCGCCCTTTGTCTCCACCGGTGATTAAAAAAAAGAAGTTTATGGTTTCAAATCAATGGTCATTGTGCTGACTAATTTTTTAATGCAAACGTTTCAGTCTCCAATCCTTTGTTTCTTGTGTTAGATTTCTATCTGAATATGGTTGGAAAGATAACCTGAGCCAATTTCCCAATTCAAATTGGACCAGTTTCTTTTGATTTTAAGTTCCATTTTATCGCCCATTTATAATTGTCCTCTGAGGAGCACATGCATAGAAAGTGAGAAATGTTCACAAAGGATTGTGCTGATTACCGATCGCTGCATTATTATAAAATGTGACATGAACATAAATAACTGATGTATGCAGCAGTTATTTATGTGGAAGCACTCAGGGAGAGAGTGCCTTTTATCAGTCAGCCAGTATCCAATATATAGATTTTCAGCTCAACTGTTATGACCTCAGACCTTCAACAGGTGTACTTTTATGTGGCTTGTTTGATAGCACAATGAGATAGGATACTTGATCATGGAGAGACAGCTAGTAGAGTTTCTATACAGGCAAAGAGGGAAAAATGGAGTTCAAATAATAACATCAGTTAGAAAGGCATAGAATGGAATTAATGCCCCCCATCCATTTCCCACTCCCCAGGAACGAGTTGGGAGTCAGAGCAGCCGTTTATTTGGGCAGGAAGGGGAAGAGTGGAGAGCCTGTTATCCTTCTGACTTACCGGATTAGGTAAGAATGGGTAAGGTCAAGGTCGGTTTTCTGAGGCCCTTAATTAGCTAATTACGGTTGCTTAAGGGCCTCACTCACCCATCACTGCTATCCCATCAGCTGTGCGGAAGGGGCCTTTTGTAAGGGCCCCGAAGAATCCAGCACGAGTTTTAAGGATACAAAATAATAAAGTTTATTTACTATAACAATATATACATAGCAGTAACGTCCCTTGCTACCTTCTCCTTCCTCCTGGTTCCTGGACTGGCCAGCTTATTTATAGTAGGAGTTTCTCCGCCCCCCCTCATTGGGGAAGTTCATACTCCCATAGGATTGTGGGATAATCATTAGTCCCCAGCCAATCGTCAGTAGGCAGGTTATAACATCCCTCCCCCCCAAAGTCCAAGGAATCCACCGTAGGCCCTGGCGAAGGGAGGCGTCGAACTCGTTTGGCCGCAGGCCGGACGCCATTTGCACGCGGCGCTGGATCAGGCGGCGTATAACGAGACGGAGACCGGCGCTTCCGTGATGAACGGCGCGGTTGTACATCCACGGCCTGTGGACCCGAGGATTCCCCCTCTGATTCATCCTGTGTCTCCATCTCGGAGTCAGAGTCTGCTGCCTCCGTCATGTCAGCGTCTCTGTCCCCATTCGGTCCCGTCATGACCTGCGCAGGCTTTGAGTGAGGCACCAGTGGAAGATTTGGAGGACTACCTTCCCTTGTTTCTGGTCTTTGCCACTGTTGAACTGAGCTCCGGGGGCGGGGAATCTTTTGTGGGGATGATCTTCTGGACCGGACGTGGTCTACATGTTTTCGCTGGAGACGACCCTGGGCTTGCACTTGGTACGATATAGGGCCCGTTTGGCGAAAGATTACCCCAGGAACCCATTGGGCACCACCAGCAAAATTCCGCACGAATACTGGGTCACCGGGCGCAAACTGCCGAATCGGACGATGCCGAGACAATCCCGGTCCCTGCCGTTCTTGTGTGCGGCGTACTTTTGCGCCATTGTCCGGGAAGACCATACTAAGGTGGGTGCGAAGTCTCCGGCCCATTAGGAGTTCTGCGGGAGCTACCCCAGTCACTGTATGGGGGGTGGTCCTGTACGTAAACAAAAACCGAGCCAGTCTCGTGTCCATTGATCCGGAAGACTGCTTCTTTAGGCCTCTTTTGAATGTTTGCACTGCACGCTCTGCCAACCCATTTGAAGCCGGGTGGTAAGGGGCAGTGCGGATATGGCGGATGCCGTTCATCTTTGTAAACCTAGCAAACTCCTCACTCGTGAATGGAGTGCCATTATCCGTGACCAGCACCTCGGGGAGGCCATGCGTGCTAAATGATAAACGCATTTTTTCAATTGTTGCGCAGGACGTTGTCCCCTGCATCTTATGCACCTCCAGCCATTTGGACTGGGCGTCAATTAGTAGGAGGAACATGGATCCCTGAAAAGGGCCTGCGAAATCTGCATGTAAGCGTGCCCAAGGCCGCCCTGGCCATTCCCAGTGATGTAGGGGCGCGGCCGGCGGAAGCTTCTGATGCTCCTGGCAAATGGAGCAGTTTTGGGCCACCTTCTCAATGTCGGTGTCGAGGCCTGGCCACCAGACATAACTCCGGGCCAACATTTTCATCTTGGTCACGCCCGGATGCCCATTGTGCAAGTCTGATAATATCAGCTCCTGGCCTTTTTCCGGGACAACCACACGCGTCCCCCACAAGAGGATGCCGTCTTCCACGCTGAACTCTGACAGCTTGGAGGAAAATGCCCGTAACTCGCCTGGGAGCTGTCTATGCTGCCCACCATACAGGACTATGTGCCGAACCTTTGACAGGACTGGCTCCGTCTGGGTCCACTCACGGATCTGTGATGCCGTGACAGGCAAGGTGTCCATAAAATTTAGGGTTGCGACCACCTCACCGGTCGTGGGGGTCGACATGGGGCCGGTCGATAAAGGCAATCGGCTCAGTGCGTCGGCATTTGCTATCTGCGTACCTGGTTTGTGCTCCAGAGAATACTCATATGCAGCAAGCAACAAAGCCCAGCGCTGGATCCGTGCAGAAGCAATGGGCGGTATCGGCTTATCCTCTCTGAAGAGTCCCAGCAGGGGCTTATGATCAGTCACGATAGTGAAATGGCGGCCGTACACATACTGGTGGAAGCGTTTCACCGCGAAAACCACTGCCAGGCCCTCCTTCTCGATCTGCGCGTACTTCTTCTCCGCTGCAGTCAATGTGCGGGAGGCGAAAGCTATCGGTCGCTCGGCCCCGTTCTCCATCTTGTGGGACAGGACAGCCCCAATACCATACGGGGATGCATCACATGTGATGAGCAAAGGCTTTCCCGGATCATAGTGGGTTAGTAACCCAGACGACGACAATTGTTGCTTTACCCGCCGGAAAGCGGTTTCTTGCGGCTGACCCCAAACCCAGGTGTGATTTTTCTTTAGCAGCAGGTGTAAGGGGGCCAGCGTAGTTGCCAGATTGGGGAGGAACTTCCCGTAATAGTTTACGAGACCGAGAAAAGAACGAAGATGCGAAGTGTCAGTCGGGGTGGGGGCATGTTGAATTGCACGCACCTTCTCTGCGACGGGGTGCAGACCCTCGCGGTCCACCCGATAACCTAGGTAGACTACTTCTTTTGCCTGAAATACGCACTTTGTGTGACGTAACCGGACTCCAGCCTCCGAAAGGCGTTTAAGGACAGCCTCCAGATTTTCCAAATGCTCTTGCTCCGACGTCCCTGTAATCAACACGTCATCTAGGTAGACAGCCACACGTGGTAAACCTCTCAAAATGCCCTCCATAACACGTTGAAAAATTGCGCAGGCAGAGGATACTCCAAAGGGCAACCGTGTATATTCATACAGGCCCCGGTGTGTGTTAATTGTTACATATGGTCGGGAGGCAGGGTCCAGCTCCAACTGCAGGTAGGCGTGACTCATATCTAATTTTGTGAATGAGAGTCCGCCTGCAAGTTTCGCGTAGAGATCCTCTATGCGAGGCATTGGGTAATCGGTCGAGTCGGGAAACTGTATTCACTGTAAGTTTATAGTCGCCACACAAGCGAACTGTGGCATCTGGCTTCATTACTGGCACAATTGGTGCTGCCCAGTCAGCAAAACGGACAGGCCTGATAATACCCAAACTCTCCAAACGAGTGAGCTCCCCTTCTACCTTCTCGAGCAAAGCGTAAGGCACTGGGCGCGCCCGGAAACAGCGCGGTGTGGCTCCTGGTTCAACTTGGATACGGGCTACGGCCCCTTTTATTTTCCCCAGACCAGGCTGGAATACCTCTGGGTATCGTCCTAGCACCTCAGTCAACCCTCCAGAAACTGTTTGGAGGATGTGCTGCCATTGCAACCGCAAATGGCGCAACCAATCCCGACCCAACAGGCTGGGCCCATGGCCACGCACTACGATAAGTGGGAAACGCCCCTCCTGGCGTCCATAGACAACAGGGGTCATTGTAGTTCCTGCAATGTCCAGTGGTTCCCCCGTGTAGGTGGCCAACCTGGCCTGTGAGTCAGTTAGTGTAAGGGTCTGTATACCCTGCTTGATGCGGTCGAATGTCCTCTGGGCGATCACGGAGACCGCTGCGCCAGTATCCAACTCCATCTCCAGCGGGTGGCCATTGACCCGTACTGTCACCTTAATGGGGGCCACACGGGGAGCTGCCACACAATGCAGCTGCAGGCAGTCGTCCTCCGTCTCCACGTCCTCAGGAGTGGTCGCCGCAGGTTCATCCACATGGAAGGTACGGCCTCTGGGCTGGTCCCAGTTACGGCCCCTGGGCTGGTCCCAGTTTCGGTCGGAACGACGGCGCCTCTGGCGTCCCCAGGACCGCCGTCCGCGACGGGGTCGGCGCCTACAAGTCTGACACGGACATGGCTCCTCATCCATTGGCTCTGGAGAAGGCTCCCTTCGGGGAGGAATGTCCGATGGCCACTGGCGTCGGTCTGGTCGTTGCCTCGCCCAAGGTACCGCAGGAGTACGGGGGGACGATTTTGGGTGGAAAGGATTTCGCCCCAAGGCATGCACTTCCATTCCCTGTAGCTCCTGTACTCCTCGCTCTGCGCTCTCTCGGGACAAGACTATTTGTATTGCCTGTTGAAAAGTCAATGTTGGCTCCGCTAACAACTTTCTCTGGGTGGCTGCATTGTTAATACCGCAAACCAAACGGTCGCGTAACATTTCTGACAAGGTCTCACCATAGTCACAGTATTCCGCACATCCGCGTAGCCTGGATAAAAAATCGGCAAGGGATTCTCCAGGGGTCCTCTCAGCGGTATTAAACCGGTAACGCTGGACTATCGTGGACGGGGTTGGGTTAAAGTGTTGCCCCACTATATTCACAAGTTCGTCAAACGTTTTGGTGTCCGGCGCAGCTGGGTACGTAAGGCTCCTAATCACCCCAAACTTATGCGGTCCGCAGGCGGTGAGCAATATGACCACCTGGCGCTCGTTTTCAGTGATATTGTTTGCCCGGAAATAGTAACGCATCCGTTGCGTGTACTGGTTCCAGCTTTCCAGCGCAGCATCAAAAACATCCAAACGTCCGTACAGAGGCATGGTATAATAGAAAACAACTTCCAACCTGTATCCAACAAAAATCCAGGGAGGTGGCTTCAGCAGTGTAGACAGCTATTCACTTTTACCTTCGTCGCCAGTTTTGTAAGGGCCCCGAAGAATCCAGCACGAGTTTTAAGGATACAAAATAATAAAGTTTATTTACTATAACAATATATACATAGCAGTAACTTCCCTTGCTACCTTCTCCTTCCTCCTGGTTCCTGGACTGGCCAGCTTATTTATAGTAGGAGTTTCTCCGCCCCCCTCATTGGGGAAGTTCATACTCCCATAGGATTGTGGGATAATCATTAGTCCCCAGCCAATCGTCAGTAGGCAGGTTATAACAGGGCCCATGCCACGTGGGCAAGCCACCAGGTTGGGATGGTCCTCCTGCTCAGGCACTATCTGCCCAAAGGAAGAGCACCCTCCTTCCTGCACCGCCCCTGCCCCTTCCCCAGTGGCAAGGATCTCCTCCCAGGGTAGGAGCCCTCCTGCGTCGCACATTGGCTCCCCTCCCTCCCCTTATTTATCAGGTCCTGTAAAACTATTCAATTTACCTCTGCACTGGATTCATCCTGGCTGCTCCTTGTCTTAGCCTCCTAAAATTCCAACAGCAGCCACCTGTTCCAGAGGCCCTGCTGAGGCTGAAGAGCTACCAGCTCTTTGATATGCTGGCAGCTCTTGGAAGTGTGGTTTTCATTCTAACGGCCCTGGGAACACCAATAGCAGACATACAAGTGGCTGATTGGGATTAAATCTCATTGGGGTTCCCGAAAATACCCCACGAGTAAGTGGCCTCCTTATTCTTCCGACCAAAATACACCAGTCTACACTTCTCAAACTCTCTCTTTTCAGGTACCATGCACTAAGAGGATATTGGTAGCCATAGGCCTCTGTGTGAATCTTGTTCTGGAGACCTGAATCATCTTTGTTGGTGGGATATTAATCCAGTTTGTGAGGCTCTTTAAAAAGGTAGTTCATTGTCTACCTTAACCTCTTTTATCATCCATTGCTCCCCTCAGGCATAAAACTTTCTAAGTAACGATTTCTTATTACGTGCTCATGAAACTCTCTTCCTGCAAAGAACACATCTGTACTGAGATCAATTTCCCATTTGCATGCCCATTCTGCAAAACCTTAATGCTATCTTCATTGAAATCTTCCTCAGTGTTACCTGTACCTTCCGATTGGATGGCTGCTAATTTTTACGTTGTGCTTACAATTCCTGAATCCAGGCCATTCATGTATTTGTGGGATGTAGGTTGTGTGGCAGTATAAATGTAGGAAGTATATCCATGCAGAAAATTGTGAAAAAAATGTTCCCATGTGTAAGATTTTATACATAGATTGAGAAAACATATTGAACATTTTTATAAGCTGTTGAGTTACAAAATAAACACCATGGTCGAAATTCTCCGGTATCGGCGTGATGTCCGCCGACTGGCGCCCAAAACGGCACAAATCACTCGGGCATCGCGCCGCCCCAAAGGTGCAGAATGCTCCGCATCTTTGGGGGCCGAGCCCCAACCTTAAGGGGCAGTGGAGGGAGTCTCTTCCCCCTCCGCCATGGTGGAGACTGTGGCGAAGGCGGAAGGGAAAGAGTGCCCCCACGGCACAGGCCCGCCCGCGGATCGGTGGGCCCCGATTGCGGCCAGGCCACCGTGGGGGCACCCCCCGGGGCCAGATAGCCCCGCGCCCCCCCCAGGACCCCGGAGCCCGCCCGCGCTGCCTTGCCTCGCCAGTAAGGTAGGTGGTTTAATCTACGCCGGCGGGACAGGCATTTTAGCGGCGGGACTTCGGCCCATCTGGGCCGGAAAATCGTGGGGGGTGGCCCGCCAGCCGGCGCGGCACGATTCCCGCCCCCGCCGAATATCTGGTGCCGGAGAATTCGGCAACCGGCGGGGGCGGGATTCACGCCAGCCTGCGGCGATTCTCCGTCCCGGCGGGGGGTCGGAGAATCTCGCCCATGGCTACATTAGTTCAGATAAGTGAGCCACAAAACGTAGATAATTGAAACCCTTTACACAATGAGATTTTCCTGCAGTTACATCTGCTTTCCTCAAACCATATGGCTACTGTAAAGTTCAAATTCGATTGTGAGCACCTTTGTCAAACACAAAGCACAAAGACTGGCGACAGTTTACTAATAGCAGGACTGCCTTCAGTCAACTGCATTGAATTAAGACAGAATAATGGTTTCAAGTTATAAGGGCATACCACTCACAGCAATTACCGACAAACAAATATTGTCTAGTTTTCTTTTATAGTAAAGCACATGTTTTGGGTAAAAATCTTATGTTCCTGCAGGAATAGCCAATCAGTAAACAGGGCCGAACTCCAAACCAAATTAATAATTATCGTCAACCCAAATGAAGCCATTATCATAGATCCTAATTTCCTTATTATGATGAGTCCTTTAGGAAAAATTCTGTAACAATCATGTTAATACTGTGCAGGTATATCTGGGGGAGAAAATGAGTAAATGCCGCTCCCCCGCAAAAGAAAATTTTCATTGCACATTCTTTGGATGTTGAATGATCCGAGTTTAATTAACCTTTAGACTGGAGAAAGTTTGTAACGCAGAGATCTCTTTTTTAAAAAATAATTTTTATTGAAGGTTTTCATAAAATATCAATAACAAAATGAGAAAGAAAAAAGAACCCAACAGGGTTAAGTACAAAACACAATCTAAAAAAGCAACCCCCCAAACCCCTCCCCCCCTGTACATAAATAATAAATTAACATTAACACCCCGACTTAACCCAACAGGTGTATACACCCCCTCAGACCCTCCAGTGTAAATAACATAAACAAAAATAAAGTAAACCCCACCCCCCCCACCCCGAGCTGCTGCTGCCATTGACCAATGTCTATCGTTCTGCCAGAAAGTCTAAGAACGGTTGCCACCGCCTAAAGAACCCTTGTACCGACCCTCTCAAGGCGAATTTCATCCTCTCCAATTTAATGAACCCTGCCATATTGCTGATCCAGGATTCCACGCTTGGGGGCCTCGCATCTTTCCACTGAAGGAGAATCCTTCGCCGGGCTACCAGGGACGCAAAGGCCAGAATTCCGGCCTCTTTCGCCTCCTGCACTCCCGGCTCCTCTGCCACCCCAAATATTGCGAGCCCCCAGCCCGATCTGACCCTGGATCCTACCACCCTCGACACCGTCCTCGCTACGCCCTTCCAAAATTCCTCCAGCGCTGGGCATGCCCAGAACATATGGGTGTGATTTGCTGGACTCCCTGAGCACCTAACACACCTGTCCTCACCCCCAAAGAACCGGCTCATCCTTGTCCCGGTCATGTGTGCCCTGTGCAGCACCTTAAACTGTATGAGGCTGAGCCTCGCGCACAAAGAGGAAGAATTCACCCTCCCTAGGGCATCTGCCCACGTCCCCTCTTCGATCTCCTCTCCCAACTCCTCCTCCCACTTACCTTTCAACTCCACCACCGAGGCCTTCACCTCCTCCTGCATCACCTGGTAAGTTTCCGAGATCTTCCCCACTCCCACCCACCCCCTGCCGAGAGCACCCTGTCCTGTACTGTGTGTGGCAGTAGCCGCGGGAATTCCACCACCTGCCATCTGGCAAACGCCCTTACCTGTAAGTACCTGAAGGTGTTCCCCGGGGGGAGCCCGTACTTCTCCAGCTCACCCAAGCTCGCGAACTTCCCGTCCACAAACAGGTCCCCCAACTTTCGTATCCCTACCCTGTGCCACCCCAAAAACCCTCCACCTGTTCTTCCTGGGGCGAACCGGTGGTTCCCCTGTAATGGGGTCCACGTCGAGGCCCCAACTTCCCCCCTATGCCGCCTCCACTGCCCCCAAATTTTGAGGGCTGCCACCACCACCGGGCTCGTGGTATACCTCCTTGGAGGGCGTTGCCAGCGCCCCTTGATTCGCACCCACACAGGACGCCGTCTCCAGCCTCTTCCATGCAGCCCCCTCCCCTTCCATCACCCACTTGCGCACCATCGTCGCATTGGCGGCCCAGTAGTACCCACAGAGGTTGGGCAGCGCCAGCCCCCCCCCTATCTCTACTCCGCTCCAGGAACACCCTTCTCACCCTCGGAGTTCCTCGTGCCCACACAAACCCCATTATACTCCTGTTAACCCACCTGAAAAAAGCCTTCGGGATAAACACGGGGAGGCACTGGAACAGGAACAAAAACCTTGGGAGCACTGTCATTTTGATTGACTGCACCCTCCCCGCCAGGGACAGCGGCAACGCGTCCCACCTCTTGAACTCCTCCTCCATTTGCTCCACCAGCCTTGTAAAGTTAAGCCTATGCAGGGCCCCCCAGCTCCTGGCCACCTGGACCCCCAAATATCTGAAGCTCCTCTCCACCCTTTTTAGTGGGAGCTCGCCAATCCTCCTCTCCTGGTCCCCTAGCTGAACTACGAACAGCTCGCTCTTCCCCATATTGAGCTTGTACCCAAAAAATGTCCCCGAATTCCCTAAGGATCCTCATTACCTCTGGCATTCCTCCCACCGGGTCCGCCAATTACAGCAGCAGGTCGTCCGCATAAAGCGACACCCTATGCTCCTCCCCAACCCGCACCAACCCCCTCCAGTTTCTCGACTCTCTCAGTGCCATAGCCAGGGGTTCAATCGCCAGTGCGAAGAGCAGGGGGGACAGGGGACACCCCTGTCTCGTCCCTCGGTGCAACCGAAAGTACTCGGACCTCCTCCTATTTGTGGCCACACTCGCCATCGGGACCTCATACAACAGCCTAGCCCACCTGACAAACCCCTCCCCAAACCCGAACCTCTTCAGCACCTCCCACAGGTACCCCCACTCTACCCTATCGAAGGCTTTCTCAGCGTCCATCGCCACCACTATCTCCGCCTCCCCTTCCCTCGCCGGCATCATGATAAGGTTCAAAAGTCTCCGCACATTCGCGTTCAACTGTCTCCCCTTCACAAACCCCGAATGGTCTTCATGGATGATCTGCGGCACACAATCCTCAATCCTCGTGGCTAAGACCTTCGCCAGCACCTTGGCATCTACACTTAGCAAGGAAATCGGTCTGTAAGACCCACATTGCAGGGGATCCTTGTCCCGCTTCAGGATCAAGGAGATCAGTGCCCGGGACATCGTCGGGGTAAAGCCCCCCCCTCCCTTGCCTCATTAAAGGTCCTAACTAACAGCGGGACCAAGAGGTCCAGATATTTTTTATAGAATTTGACCGGGAAACCGTCCGGCCCTGTGTCTTCCCCACCTCCATGCTTCCTATCCCTTTGATCAGCTCCTCCAGCCCAATCGGGGCCCCCAGCCCTGCCACCAGTCCCTCTTTCACCTTTGGAAACCTCAATTGGTCCAGGAAATGGCCCATCCCTCCCTCCTCCCGTGGGGGCTCGGATCGGTACAATTCCTCGTAGAAGTCCCTGAAGACCCCATTGATGCCGACCCCACTCCGCACCACGCTGCCTCCCCTGCCCTTAACTCCCCCGATCTCCCTAGCTGCGTCCCGCTTCTGAAGCTGATGCGCCAGCATTCGGCTTGCCTTTTCCCCATACTCGTAGACCGCCCCCTGGGCCTTCCTCCACTGCACCTCCGCCTTCCTGGTGGACACCAGGTCGAATTCGGCCTGGAGGCTGCGCCTCTTCCTCAACAATCCTTCCTCAGGCTCTTCCGCATACCTCCTGTCTACCTCCTGGTCCCTCCCCCCCCCCCATCTCCAAGTCCACCCAATGCGGGGCGTGGTCCGAAATGGCTATTGCCGAATACTCGGTATCCTCTACTCTCGCTATCAGCGCCCTACTCAAAGTGAAGTCGATTCGAGAATAAGCCTTATGGACATGTGAGAAGAATGAAAATTCCCTAGCCCTCGGCCTTGCAAATCTCCAAGGGTCCACCCCTCCCATTTGGTCCATAAATCCCCTCAACACTCTAGCCGCTGCCGGCTTCCTACCTGTCCTAGACCTGGAGCGATCCAGTGCCGGATCCAACACCGTGTTAAAGTCTCCCCCCATTATCAGGCCCCCCACTTCCAAGTCTGGGATCGGACCCAACATACGCCGCATAAAACCCGCATCGTCCCAGTTCGGAGCATACACATTGACCAGCACCACCCTCTCTCCCTGCAACTTACCACTTACCATTATGTACCTACTGCCATTATCTGCCACAATGCTCGACGCCTCAAACGACACCTTCTTTCCCACCAAGATCGCCACCCCCTCGATTTTTGGCATCTAGCCCCGAGTGAAACACCTGACCTACCCACCCTTTCCTCAGTCTTACCTGGTCTGCCACCTTCAGGTGTGTCTCCTGGAGCATAACCACATCCGCCTTGAGCCCCTTCAGGTGTGCGAACACGCGGGCCCGCTTAACAGGCCCATTCAGTCCCCTTACATTCCAGGTTATCAGCCGGATCAGGGGGCTACCCGCCCCCTCCCCCGCCGACTAGCCATGACCCCTCCTCGGCCAGCCACGCGCCCGCACCCCACACCTGGCCCGTTCCCCACAGCAGCATACCCCCGTCTCGACCCCCCCCCCCCCACTCACTCCAGCTCCTCCTTGACCTTAGCAGCAGCAACTCGATTCCCCCCCCCCCCCCCCCGCCCAGGACCCATCCTAGCTGGTTTACTCCCCCCATTGCACTTCCGCAAGTCAGCTGACTCCTGCTGACCCCGGCCACTCCCGCCTCCCCTTCGACTCCTCCCATTGTGTGGCACACCCTCCTCTCCCGCTCCCCAGCGACAGGCTCTCCCCCTCCCCCGTCCGTTCTAAGTGCGGGAAACAATCCTCGCTTCCCCGCCCTGGCTCCCCCCCCCAGTCTTCGGCGCGTGAAAAAAGCCCGCGCTCTCCACCTACCAGGCCCCGCCACCAACCAAAACTGCCCAACCCGCCCCATCCACCCTCCCCAGCCCGAAAGAGAAAAACACAGAGAAAAAGAAACCCAAAACAATGCAAAGGCTCCCCCCCCCGAACCAAAAATAGGCATAACATATCCACCGCAGTCCCCAATCGCCCATCCCGACCCTCAGTCTGTGTCCAGCTTCTCGGCCTGAACAAAGGCCCACGCCTCCTCCGGAGACTCAAAATAATGGTGCCGGTCCTTGTAGGTAACCCACAGTCGCGCCGGCTGCAACATGCCAAACTTCACCCCCTTCCTGTGCAGCACCGCCTTCGCTCGATTGTACCCGGCCCTCCTCTTCGCCACCTCCGCACTCCAGTCCTGATATATCCGAACCTCCGCGTTCTCCCACCTGCTGCTCCTCTCCTTCTTGGCCCACCTGAGCACACACTCCCGATCGACGAACCGATGGAACCGCACCAGCACCGCCCGCGGAAGCTCGTTAGCCTTGGGCCTCCTCGCCAACACTCTTCCAGCTCCAGGGGCCCCTGGACGGATCCCGCTCCCATCAGCGAGTTCAACACGGTCACCACATAGGCCCCCACGTCCGGCCCCTCCAGCCCCTCCGGGAGGCCCAGAATCCGCAGATTCTTCCGCCTCGACCGATCCTCCATCTCCGCGAACCGCTCCTGCCATTTCTTGTGGAGCGCCTCGTGCGCCTCCACCTTTACCGCCAGGCCTAAGATCTCGTCCTCATTGTCAGAGATCTTTTGTCGAGCCTCTTGGATCGCCACCCCCTGGGCCGTCTGTGTCTCCAGCAGTTTATCAATAGAAGCCTTCATCGGCCCTAGCAGGTCTGTTTTAATCTCTCTGAGGCAGCGCTGGATACCCTCCTGTTGCTCCTCCGCCCACTGCCTCCACGCTGCCTGGTCTCCGCCCGCCGCCATTTTGTCCTTCTTCCCTCCCTTCTTCTGGTCTACCACCACCTTTTCTGTCGCCCCGCTCCTAGTTAAAGCCATATACTGACGGGGAGCTATTATTAACTCCTTCCCACACTGGGAAACGTCGAAAAGGTGCCCTTGGGGGCCCTGAAAAGAGCCCAAAAGTCAGTTTTTGCGGGAGCCGCCGAATGTGTGACTTAGCTCCGCATAGCCGCAACCGGACGTCTCGAGAGGGAATCCTTTTGGCAGTGTTCGCTTCACCAATTTGCCCCAAAAAGTCTGTGAAAGCTCCTGAAAAAGGTCTGAGAGTAAGTTCCAGATGGGAGCTGCCGAATGCGCGACCTACTCCTCCATGGCCTCCACCGGAAGCCTCGTCCCCGCTTCTTCAATGGCCTTGGTAGATCTTTTCACAGTTGTTCCCTCTGCTGCTAGAATTCACCTTTAATAGAGGCCCTCAACTCAGCTTGCAGCTTTAAGCTTGCCCTTCCCCCGCCTGCATGCTGGAAGAGGCTCCTCTCTCCCCTGCAGTTGCAGCCAAATCTTTTACTGTTTCTGCCGGGTCTGGTAACCAAAAGACATACGATTCCTGGCGGACACTGTCAGGGGAATGTTACAGTCTTCTTCCCACACCGGGAAATGTCAAACAAATGCCGTGGGGGCCCTGTGAAAGAGCCCAAAAGTCCATTCCAAGCGGGAGCTACCGAATATGCGACCTAGCACTGCATAGCCGCACCCGGCAGTCCACAGAGATCTCTAAGGGCACAGAATATTTTACCAAGGAATAACTGATGCAGGGACTATTCTATTTCTTTTTAGAGAAGGTACAAGATTATGGGATGGGTAAAAGGTAAGGGGGATTGGTTTTGCATTGGTGGCACAGTCAGAAGTGACTGTGAAATTCTTCCTTCTGTAGTGTAATTTTCCAAGTTCTCACATTAGGGATTCACCACTATTGCTTTCCGCAATATCACCGGTATCACTTTGTTTAAATGGCTAAAATGCAATTGGTATTTCCTTGAATCTTTGTTTAGCACTGAGCCAGCTTGGATGGCTTTTCATGGAATACCCATATTGGATGCAAGCCACATGAACAGCACACTTGCTTCTAATTGCATCACTGCACATCTGTGGAACATCAGGATTTTCCCCACTAATTGAAGAATATTGTAACAACTGCTCTATTCTGCAAACTGCTGGCTAATATAACCCAGGAGCTGATTTGAAGCCGAGCTCTCCGCTCCCATTTATCCCGGCAAGCACTTTATATAGGACCAGAAAGGTCTTCAGTTTGTTTTTCCGACATTGAGTGTATCTCTCTCGAGGAGGATTATTTCTACCCTTCTGGAGGCATTACGTTCAATCTCCCTCAGCTTACCCAGCCTCACCTCTTACATTGGGTTCATTATGGCTTGGGGAAATAGGAAGCCCCTTAGTGTAGATAGGAAATCACCCCCAGCTTCCACCAACCACTTTGAAATGACTTGGAAGGAGTAGGTGGAATCTCTGCCCTTTAAGGATGGATGATATGCATTTCCCTATTACACCGGGTCAAACCTATCTTCTGATGGTTCTGCCAGACTGTTTGAAACTGCTGAGGAGATTTGGCTGAACATTTATATATGTTTGAAGAATGCATACAAGAAGGTCCGGTTAATAGTATTATGCTTCGGTGTACCTACGATCCATGAAGAAAGCCTACAGTATCATAGAATTTACAGTGCTGAAGGAGGCCATTCGGCCCATCGAGTCTGCACCAGCCCTTGGAAAGAGCGCCCTACCTAAGCCCAGGCCTCCACCCTATCCCCACACCTCCACCCTATCCCCATAACCCCACCAAGCCTTTTATGGACACTAAGGGCAATTTAGCACAGTCAATCCACCTAACCTGCACATCTTTAGACTGTGGGAGGAAACCGGATCACCCGGAGGAAACCCACGCAAACTCGGGGAGAACGTGCAGAATCCGCACGGACAGTGACCCAAGCCGGGGATCGAACCTGGGACCCTGGAGCTGTGAAGCAACTGTGCTAACCACTATACTCACCCAACAGTTAGGATTAGAGACTGATGGGGAGGGGAGGGGGGAAGAGAGGAAAGGCCAATCATCTAATGCAGTTATGATTGATGCTGCTCAGGCACTTGGCATTCTTCGTTAGTCAGAGAATTTAGTACTTATGATACAGCAAGGACCAATAATGAGGTGCTAAGAGTAGGTAGTTTTCTGAATGATTTGTGGGTGTTCAACAGCTTTCAGATATAAACAATTAAAAAAAACAGTTTGGCGGAAATTCAAAAGTGCTGACGACAACTAAATGCTCACTGCTGACACTGTTCAGATGTCTTTGCATGTAATCTGCAGTCTTCAGTCACCAGTAGTGCTTATTATTTGATACAAATGTGCTTGGTTTATGCCTAATACTTTGCACTGCCACCAGCACAGACCCAGGATCAATCTGCAGCATGAAAGTACTATGAAACTATTCGCGTCCGTTCTCCGCTCAGCTATTACAATAGTACCCTTTAAGCTCCTGCATTTTGTAGTGTTATAATATCCTTCTTATCAATTTGGAAGACATCACTTCTTCTTCAGAAGACTGGCAAGTGACTACTACGTATCCTGGGATTTGTCAGTTACTCGGTAATATTTTGTGAAGTCTAAGCTATCCATTTATTGTATAAAGACAGGCTATATTTAAGCCATTACCAGTGTATATCCAGAGGGGCTGACACCCGGGGCGTCATTCTCCGACCCCCCGCCGGGTCGGAGAATGGCCGTTGGCCGCCGTGAATCCCGCCCCCGCCCCCGCCGAAGTCTCCGCTCCCGGAGATTGGGCGGGGGCGGGAATCCAGCCGCGCCGGTTGGCGGGACCCCCCGCTGGATTCTCCGGCCCGGATGGGCCGAAGTCCCGCCCAGAAACTGCCTGTCCCGCCGGCGTAAATCAAACCTGGTATTTACCGGCGGGACCAGGCGGCGTGGGCGGGCTCCGGGGTCCTGGGGGGGGGCGCGGGGCGATCTGACCCCGGGGGGTGCCCCCACGGTGGCCTGGCCCGCGATCGGGGCCCACCGATCCGCGGGCGGGCCTGTGCCGTGGGGGCACTCTTTCCCTTCCGCCTCCGCTACGGCCTCCACCATGGCGGAGGCGGAAGAGACTCTCCCCACTGCGCATGCGCGGGAAACTTTCGGCGGCCGCTGACGCTCCCGCGCATGCGCGGAGAAACTGACAGCGGCCGCTGACGCTCCCGCGCATGCGCCGCATTTCCGCGCCAGCTGGCGGGGCAACAAACGCCATTTCCGCCAGCTGGCGGGGCGGAAATCCCTCCGGCGTCGGCCTAGCCCCTCAATGTTGGGGCTAGGCCGCCAAAGATGCGGAGACTTCCGCACCTTTTTGCCGGCGCGATGCCCGTCTGATTTGCGCCAGCTTTGGCGCCAGTCGGCGGGCATCCCGCCGTTGGGGGAGAATTTCGCCCCCGATATCTGAATGTTAGAGTTGTGCATATTTGTCATACATCAGTACACCCATATCTAATGGTACAGTGAGTACTGGACAAATAGTAAAGTAGCATTGTTTTGTAGCTTCTTCAGGAGTCAGGAGAGTTGGGCTAGTAAGCAATCCAGATTATTTTGTGCAGTGTGATGTTAGTGCACAAATGATAATTCTTTCTTTTAGCCACTATTTTAAAGGCGCTAATTTGTATTTCATTGAAAATAAGTTATTAACTTTGTTTTTTTTTAACATTTTTATTAAGGTATTTGAAAATGTTATAATACCATGAACAACAACATCAACATGGTATAATAAAGATTTCCCTCCCATCCCAATCTTCACATATCCCAACCATAAAACAACAATCAGGCCCTCTCCCCCGCCCTTTGGAATTCTGCTTCTGCTGACATTTTAATTCTCCCCGAGAAAGTCGACGAACGGCTGCCACCTCCGGGTGAACCCGACCATTGACCCTCTTAAGGCGAACTTTATTTTCTCGAGACTGAGAAACCCAGCCATGTCACTAACCCAGGTCTCTGCACTCGGGGGCTTCGAGTCCCTCCACATTAACAAGGTCCGTCTCTGGGCTACCAAGGTGGCAAAGGCCAAGACGTCAGCCTCTTTCGCCCCCTGAACTCCTGGCTCTTCCGACACTCCAAAAATCGCTACCTCCAGACTCGGCATCACCCGTGTTTTTAGCACCGTGGACATTGCCTTAGCAAAACCCTGCCAAAACCCCCCTAAGCTTTAGGCATGCCCAAAACATGTGGACATGATTTGCTGGGCTTCCCGCGCACCTCGCACACCTATCCTCCACCTGAAAAACTTGCTCATCCAGGCCACTGTCATGTGTGCCCGGTGGACTACCTATAGAAGTCCTAAAACACCTCGTTCACCCCCACTGGGTCCAGGACAGTATTCCCGCCTCTATTCTTTACTTTACTAGCTCCCCGGCTGCCTCCCTTTTCCTGAGCTGGTGCGCGAACATTCTGCTTGCCTTTTTCCCGGACTCATAAATCACCCCCCTTGCATTCCTCAACTGTTCCACCGCTTTCCCTGTGGTCAACAGCCCAAACTCCGCCTGTAACCTCCGCCGCTCCCTCAGTATCCCCGTGTCCGGGGCCTCCGAATATCTACTGTGCACCTGGAGTATCTCCTCCATTAACCTATCCCTCTCAGCCCGTTCCGCCTTTTCTCTGTGGGCCGAGATTAATTCCCCTCTGACCACTGCCTTCAGAGCTTCCCAAACCGTTGTTGCGGAGACCTCCCTCATATCATTTGTTTCCAGGTAGTTCTGGATGGACTTGTTAACCCGCCCACAGATCACTTCGTCCACTAGCCAACCCAATCCAGTCTCCACAGCGGGCGTTGCCCTTTCTTCACACTAACCCGTAGATCCACCCAATGCGGGGCATGATCCGACACTGCGATTGCCGAGTACTCAGTATCCACCATCCGGTATTAGCGCCCTACTCAGAACAAAAAAGTCGATGCGAGAGCATTCCTTGTGGACATGTGAGAAAAAGGAAAACTCCTTTGCTCTTAGCCGTGCAAACCTCCATGGGTCTACGGCCCCCCCCCCCCCCCCCCCCCGTCTGTTCCATAAACCTCTTCAATTCCTTTGCCGCAGCCGGTCTTCTCCTTGTCCTGGATTTTGTCCGGTCCAATTCCGGATCAATGACTGTGTTAAAGTCTCCTCCCATGATCAGGTTATGTGACTCTAAGTCTGGGATCTTACCTAAAGCCCTCATAAATTCCACATCGTTCCAATTCGGAGCATATATGTTCACAAGTACCACCCGCACCCCCTCCAGCTTCCCACTCACCATTATGTACCTAACCCCCTTGTCTGACACGATTCTCCCTGCCTCGAATGCCACTTGTTTGTTGATCAAGATCGCTACCCCCCCTGGACTTTGAGTCCAACCCTGAGTGGAATACTTGGCTAACCCACCCCTTTCTCAATCTTGTCTGGTCTGTAACCTTTAGGTGTGTCTCTTGTAACATTGCCACGTCCGCCTTCAGCCCCCTCAAATGCACAAACATGCGAGCCCTCTTGACCGGCCCATTCAGCCCTCTGATGTTCCACGTAATCACCCTTTTTAGGCCAACCTCTAGCTCGCGCCCTCCGCCTCCTCGAGCCCCCCCTCGGGCATTCCTGACTTCCCATTTGTCCCCTAGTAACAGTTCCTCCCCTGTCAGCAAAGCAGCTCCCCCCCTCCCTCCCCCCCCCTCCCCAGCAACAACACTAGAAACCCAACTCCCCAAGTCAAGCTCCAGCTTAACACCTGCTCACCCCCCACTGCGCTTCCGAGTGTCAGCTGACCAATGCTGACTTGATAGCACCCGCTCCTGGCACCAAGCAGTCTGTCTCCCCATTGTTCTCTCCCCTCGACCCCCACTTGGACAAACATATTAAAAGCATCACATTCCCCACTAAACAAACATCAGAAAAAAACAGTGAAGCAACATCCTCTTTTGGATAAAAACACCCAAAAAACAGAACCAACCCCAAAGCCCACCCCCCTCTAACCAGCTCACTGCAAGACAAAGTTACCTTGAGCCATCCAAACAGCCCCTTATTACACATAGCACTACTTATACTCATACAACCCAGCAAAACAAATCGCCACCACAGTACATCTCCAAGGCTTCAGTGTCTTTTAATTTGCCTCCAGCCTCTTTTCTTTCATAAAAGTCCATACTTCGTCTGGTGTCTCAAAGTAGAAGTCCTGTTTCTCATGTGTGACTAACAGACGGGCTGGGTTCAGCATTTAAAACTTCACCCCCTTCTTAAAGAGGGCCGTTTTTGCCTGATTGAACCCAGCTCGCCTCTTGGCCAGATCCGCGCCCAGGTCCTGATAAATGCGCAGCTCACAATTCTCCCACTTGCTACTCCATTCCTTCTTGGCCCACCGCAGAATGTGTTCCTTGTCCAGGAATCGGTGAAAGCGTACCACCATCGCCCTTGGCGGCTCGTTCGCTCGGGGGTTCTTCGCGAGGGCTCTGTGCGCTCTATCCACTTCCAAGGGCCGAGGGAACGCATCAGCCCGCATCAACTTCTCCAACATGTCCGTCACATAAGATCTCGCACCCGATCCCTCACTGCCTTCAGGGAGGCCGACAATTCTAAGATTCTGCCTCCTGGACCGGTCCTCCAGCTTCTCCTGCATTCTTTTCTGGCGGTCGTTCATCATCTCCACCTTGGTCTCCAGGACGGCTATGTACTCATCGTGCTCGGTCATCTTCTTCTCCACCTCCTGGATAGCTCTCCCGTGGGTCTCTTGATTCTGCACAACTTGATCAATCGAAGCCTTAATCGGGTCCAGCGTGTCCTTCTTCAGCTTGGTGAAGCAATCTTCAAAAAACTCCACCAGCTGCCCCGTCGACCACTGTTCTGTCTCCCCGCGGCCCTTGATCTCCGCCATGCTTTCCTGCATTGCCAGTTCTGCTCGCGTCTTCCTTATAGGACTTTGGCTTCTCACACGGCCACTTCTGGTCCAATTTTCCATACGCCGGAGGGGGATTTCTCCTCAAAGAACAAAGAACAAAGAAATGTACAGCACAGGAACAGGCCCTTCGGCTCTCCAAGCCCGTGCCGACCATGCTGCCCGACTAAACTACAATCTTCTACACTTCCTGGGTCCGTATCCTTCTATTCCCATCCTATTCATGTATTTGTCAAGATGCCCCTTAAATGTCACTATCGTCCCTGCTTCCACCACCTCCTCCGGTAGCGAGTTCCAGGCACCCACTACCCTCTGCGTAAAAAACTTGCCTCGTACATCTACTCTAAACCTTGCCCCTCTCACCTTAAACCTATGCCCCCTGGTAATTGACCCCTCTACCCTGGGGAAAAGCCTCTGACTATCCACTCTGTCTATGCCCCTCATAATTTTGTCGACCTCTATCAGGTCGCCCCTCAACCTCTTTTGTTCCAGTGAGAACAAACCGAGTTTATTCAACCGCTCCTCATAGCTAATGCCCTCCATACCAGGCAACATTCTGGTAAATCTCTTCTGCACCCTCTCTAAAGCCTCCACATCCTTCTGGTAGTGTGGCGACCAGAATTGAACACTATACTCCAAGTGTGGCCTAACTAAGGTTCTATACAGCTGCAACATGACTTGCCAATTCTTATACTCAATGCCCCGGCCAATGAAGGCAAGCATGCCGTATGCCTTCTTGACTACCTTCTCCACCTGTGTTGCCCCTTTCAATGACCTGTGGACCTGTACTCCTAGATCTCTTTGACTTTCAATACTCTTGAGGGTTCTACCATTCACTGTATATTCCCTACCTGCATTAGACCTTCCAAACTTACTAATCAGACCAGTTACATTTTCCTCCAAATCCAAATCCTCACTGCCTCTCTTCACCGATTTATCTTACAAAATCCGGAAGAAACCGGCGAAAAAGGTCGAAAAGTCCATCACAGGTGGGAGCTATCAAATGTGCGACCTACTCTTCAATGGCCGCCACCGGAAGTCCGTTATTAACTTTGTTGAAATAATGTACTAAACTAATTTCATTGCTCAGTTTTACATCACTGACTTCAATATATTACGATTCACAGTTAATAGCAACAGGTTTCAATTGAAACATGAGCAGAAAACATGTGAAAATTTACAGTGTAAAAATTCAGTTACTGAATAAGATATGAACCACTTGTAAATGTTATGCATATCATAAGGAATATCAGTATGTCTGATTGGTAAATGCTGAGAATAAAGAGATAAGTCAACGAACATTCGACATTTACATTTTCAAAATACTGTAACTCTTCATTGTGATTTGCTTCATTGTATTGACCATCAGGAGAACAAAATAGTTTGCTGAACATAGTTTCTTTTTTAAGGGTGGATTTGTGTTGAGGAATTAAGTTCAATGGAAAATATTAAATTGAGATAGTTCAAACATGAGGGCTGTATGAGGTAGGAAATTATATTCTTTCTGTGCTTTCTAATAGGATCAAATAGACATTAAAGTCACAAAATGAAGGTCAGGGCCAACCACCTTCACTCATTGAAACCTTTCCAGATATTTTCAAAACCAAATCCCTGTGTATCTGCCCTCTCGTAGACATGTACAGGGTACGGTGTCGGGACGAGGCCTTTAGCGAGATTCGCGACGCTCAAAATGTCTCGCAAGATTCAAAGGAAGATTCAAGCGGACCAGTCATAATGGAATCTGGAGGGAGGTCTCCCAGGCTATTGGAGACCTCCGGGTGGTCAGGCATTGGGCAGGGCATCCTGGCACTCCTGCTGGCATCTGGGCACCTAGGCACTGGCACTCTAGCAGTGGCCTCCCAACTTATCAGTGCTGAGGCATGCCAGTCTGGCACCTCAGCACTGATAAGTTGGGGGGCACTGCCGGGCTGGCAGTGCCAAGGTGCCCTGGTGCCAGGTTACCTGTGCCAGTGATCGAGCCCAGGGGTGCCTTGTCCATAAGAGGTGGGGTGAAAGGAGACTTAAGGACCCCGGAAGAAGTAAGTTGGGGGAAGTGGGGGGATCTGGAGGCTGCGGTTGGGTCGCTGAGGGGGGTAGGTGGGGGGGAATTGATCAGGGATACCTTTAAAAATGGCACCCTGATCCATTAGTAGTCTTCCTGCACTGGCGAGGTGAGCTCAGCAGTGCAGGAAATTACTCGGATGCGGGGACTTACTCGCAGAGGCCATAAAAACCTAGCAAAGTGCCATTGAATAGCACTGCAGCTGCCGAGGAACATTCCTCTAAACGTGCCCAAAACCAGACATAGAATCTTTTGGTTGAATGCGCCCATATTCTTGCAGGTTCGTTCATTAAAAAAAAACGCATTTTATTCAAACTTGTATCAAAGTAGGTTACAGCAAATAAATAAACACCCCGGGAAACATTTTTCCCAACAACCAACTAGACAGTTTTACAGATTTTCCTCCTCTTTCACCGCCCCCCCCCATCACACCCCCCCCCCCCCCCCCACCCCCCGGCGACGAACAGCTCCTCAAACACGGTCACAAACATCCCCCACCTTTTCTCAAACTCCCCGGCTGAGCCCCTTCACTCATACCTTATCTTCTCTAACCGCTGGAAGTCATACAGGTCACCCAACCATGCTGCTACCCCCGGTGGCGATGCCAACCGCCACTCCAGCAAAATTTGTTGCCGTGCAATCAGAGAGGCGAAGGCCAAGACATCGGCCTTCCTCCTCTCCATGAGCTCCAGCTTCTCTGAAACCCCAAATATCGCCACCAAAGGGTCCGGGTCCACCACCTCCTCCACTATCCTGGCTAAGACCGCAAACACACCCGCCCAGAATCTTCCCAATTTTTCACAACCCCAAAACATGTGCGCATGATTTGCTGGCCCCCGCCCACACCTTTCACAATCATCTACTACCCCCTGAAAGAACCCACTCATTCTCGCCCGAGTCATATGCACACTGTGCACCACCTTGAACTGTATCAGGCTCATCCTTGCACAAGAGGTCCCATTTACCCTTCGCAGTGCCTCACTCCATACTCCCCAATTGATCTCCATTCCCAACTCGCTTCCCATTTCACCTTGATCTTCACCACCCGCTCGCCCCCCTGCTCCCCCAGCCACTTATATATATCCCCAATTCTTCCCTCCCCTTCCACATCCGGAAGCAGCAGTCGCTCCAGCAGGGTGTATCCGGGCAATCTAGGGAACCCCTTCCAGACCTTTCGTGCAAAGTCCCTAACTTGTATATACCTGAACTCACGACCCCTCGGCAGCTCTACCCTCTCGCTTAGCTCCTCCAGACTGGGGAACACTTCCTCCAAATACAAATCCCTCACCTTGACCAGCTCCACTTCCCTCAACCTCTTGCATACGCTATCCATCCCCCCGGCTCAAACCCATGATTCTCGCACAGCGGCGTTAGCACCGACATCCCTTCCACCTTAAAATGCCTCCTCAGCTGATTCCATATCTTCACCGTGGACTGCACCACTGGGCTCCCTGAATACTTACTCGGAGCCATTGGCAATGCTGCCGTCACCATAGCCCTCAAACTAGACCCCTTACAAGATTCCTCCTCCATCCTAACCCACTCTACCCCTTCTCCTTCCCACCACTGCCGCACCTTGTCCACATTCGCCGCGCAATAATAATGAAGCAAGTTTGGCAACGCCTACCCCCCCTGCCTCTGTAGCAGGGTCCTCCCCACCCTCAGAGATGACACATGTCCACTTTCTGAAAAAAGGCCTTTGGTATGAAGATCGGGAGAGCCTGAAAGATAAACAAGAACCTCGGCAAAATATTCATTTTCACTACTTGGACCCTCCCCGCCAATGTTAAGTGCAGTGTATCCCACCTCTTAAGATCCTCCCTGGCCTCCTCCACCAGTTTCGTTAAGTTCCACTTGTGGAGCACCGTCCATTCCCTCGCTACCTGAATCCCCAAGTACTTAAACCTATCCCTCACTACCGTAAATGGCATCCCCCCTAAATTAGCCCGCTGTGCCAGCTCATTCACCGGGAATACCTCGCTTTTCCCTTCATTCACCTTGTATCCCGAGAATCCTCCAAACCTCCCCAACAGGCCCATAACCCTTCCCATACTCTCCAACGGATCCAAAACTTACAGCAAGAGGTCATCGGCATAGAGCGACACCCGATGCTCCCTCTGTCCCCTCATTATCCCCTGCCACTCTGCTGACCTCCTGAGAGCCATCGCCAATGGCTCTATGGCCAGCGCAAACAGCAGCGGTGACAGTGGGCACCCCGCCTCGTACTCCTGCGTAAGTCAAAAGCTTTGTGAGCTCATATCATTCGTCCTCACCCTCGCTCTTGGCGCCACATACAGCAAGCGCACCCATGCCACAAATCTCGGCCCAAACTCAAACCTTCCCAAAACTTCGAACAAGTACCGCCACTCCACCCGTCAAATGCCTTCTCCGTGTCCATGGACACCACCACCTCCGGTACCAGAGCCCTCGATGGATTCATCACCACATTCAACAGCTGTCTTATATTACTCGCGAGCTGCCTGCCCTTCACGAAGCTTGTTTGATCTTCTGCAACCATCCCAGGGACACAATCCTCCATCCTCCCCACCAACAACTTAGCCAATACTTTCACATCCATGTTCAATAGTGATATGGGTCTATACGACCGTATAGCACATTGCACCGTATCCTTCCCTTTTTTGGGGATTAGTGTGATTACTGCCGGCGTCGTCGTCTCCGGCAACTCCCCCTTCTCCAGTGCTTCATTAAACGCCCACGACAGATGCGGTGCCAAGCCCGCTGCAAATTCCTTATAAAATTTTGCCAGGTACCCGTCCGGCCCAGGGGCCTTCCCCGACTTCATACCCTTGTGATGCACGATCAATTAAACTCAAAGACGAGGTTGTAACATAACTGATGGTTTTAATCGACTAGAACTGTTCCCCAGCAGTTTCGGTGCAGAAAGTGAGGGCTGCTGGGACGGCACCGGTTCTTATACCCAGTCCGTCAAGGCGGAGCTACGTACCAACAGCCAATGGTAAACTCCTAGGTTTAACCAATGGTTTTCAGCCTCTTGTGTACTGTACTACCTGATAATACCACACCATGATACTATCCAGCACCTCCCTCAGCCCCAGGGGCTCCTCCAACGCCTGCCTCTTTGTTCCTCCACCTGGGGAAATTCCAGCTTGTCCAGAAACCCCCCCATGTCCCCCTCCTCTCCTCCTGGGTCTGCCTCGTAAAGTCCCTGGTAATACTCTCTAAATGCCTCATTTATCTTCCCTGGCTCTGACACCACATCCCCAGCCCCAATCCGGATCTTCAATATTTCCCTGGACGCCGCCTGCCTCTGCAGCTGGTGCGCCAGCATGCGGCTCGCCTTCTCCCCATACTCGTATTGTACCCCTCTTGCCCTACGCAGTTGCCCTACCGCCCTCCCTGTTGTCAGCCTGTCAAATTGCCCCTGCAACTTTTTCCTCCTCGCCAACCCCTCCACGGTGGGCACCCTGGAATATTCCCTGTCCACCTCCACTATCACGCTCACTAGACGGTCATGTTCCGCCCTCCTTTCCTTATTCGCACGAACCGTAAATGAGATAATTTCTCCCCGGACCACTGCCTTCAGTGCTTCCCAAAAAATGCCCGCCGACACCTCCCCATTCTGATTGAACTCCCCATATTCCCTAATCGCCAACCTCTCCTTATCACAAAATCCTCCAACTGCCAACAACCCCGAGTCAAACCTCCACCCCGGCCTCTGCTCTCGTCCCGTACTGAACCGAATATCCAGCCAGTGAGGTGCATGGTCTGAGATAACTATCCCCGCATACTCTGCTCCCTCCACCCCAACCAAAATCTCCCGACTCACTACAAAGTAATCAATCCTCCAATACACCTTATAGATGTGTGAAAAGAAGGAATACTCCCTTCCCCCTGGGTTCTGAAAGCACCATGGATCCACCATACCCATCCTCTCTGTAAACCCCAAAAGCTCCCTTGCCATTCGCATCCTACCCATCGACCTGGGACTCGATCTATCCACCCTCAGCTCCAGGACACAGTTAAAATCTCCTCCCATGATCAACTGGTACGTGGCCAAATCCGGGATTGCTGCCAGCAACCCCCTCATAAAACCCACATCATCCCAATTTGGGACATACACATTTACCAACACTCCCGGTGCCCTTTCCAATACCCCACTCACAATCACATATCTCCCACCTGGATCCCTCACCTCCTTCACACTCACGAATCCCATTTTTTTGCTCATTAAAATCGCCACACCCTTCGATTTCGAATCAAACCCCGAGTGAAAAACCTGCCCAACCCACCCCTTCCTTAACCTCACCTGGTCTTTCACACGGAGATGTGTCTCCTGCAAAAAGACCACCCCCGCTTTCAAGCTCCTGAGGTGCACGAATACCCGCGACCTTTTAACCGGCCCATTCAATCCCCGGACGTTCCACATTGCCACCCTTCCCGGAGGCTTGCACCTCCAATCCCCTCTACCGTCCGTCATCTTCCCCACTTAACTCCTGTCTCTTTAATTCCACTCTGTATCTAGCCCATCCCAGATGGCCCCTTTCTGCACCCTTGACCATGTCATCTCTCAACCCCTGCCGCATCGCAACCCCCCCCCCCACACTTTTCCCCTTCCCCTTCTCCCCCCCCCCCCCCCACTTCCCCTTTCCCCCCGCATCCCGGCCACCCCTCTTGGCGTTCTCCCCCACCTCACTTCCATTCACCAGCATAACCTGCTAGCGCGGCTGCCCCGGCCCAAAGGCAGATCCTAATGACCTCCCCCTCCCTCTCTCCCCCACTCCTCAGCTCAAAGAAGAAGGCCTCCTGCTGGCCTTACCCTCCCCCACCCAAACAAGGACTTCTCCTGAATTCCAAAAGCAAACAAACAGATGTTAAACACCAACAGAACCATAAAACAAGAGGGGGGATGGGAACATCCATCCCCACATAAACTTTTCACCCCTACAACTCCTTACAATCTCAACATTGATCAGAACCCCCCCCCAATACAAAAAAAGGCAAAAATCCCCCAATACCTACACCCACTTCAAACATGCTCCCGACCATTACATAGTGCCAGCACCCCGGTTCCCAAGCATTGTCCACTCAGCTCTCCCCCAGTTTATGCTCCTTAATGAAGTCTTCGGCTGCTTCTGGGGTCTCAAAATAATACTCCCGGCCTCCGAACGTCACCCATAATTTCGCCAGGGAGAGCACCCCAAACCTGATCTGCCGCCGGTATAGCACTGCCTTGGCCTTGTTGAAACCTGCCCGCCTTTTTGCCAACTCGGCTCCGATGTCCTGATAAATCCGAATGTTATTTCCTTCCCAGTCGCAGCTACGCTTCTCCCTGGCCCACCGTAGGATTTTCTCTTTCTCCACAAATTTATGGAGTCTCACGATCACCGCCCGCGGCGGCTCCCCAGCTCTAGGCTTTTGCCTCAGAGACCTATGCGCTCGGTCCACTTCAGGTGCCTTATCTAGCACCCCTTCTGCCACCAGCCCTGTCAGCATCCTCGAGACGTATCTCGTGGCACTCACACCTTCCACTCCTTCATGGCAGGCCCACTAGTCACAGGTTCTGTCTTCTCGAGGTATTCTCCTGCTCCTCAACCTTTGCCCTCAGCGTTTTACAAAGGTCTCCTAGGAGCCCCACCTCCGCCTCCAGAGCCACCACACGATCGCTGTGGTCCGGGATCACTCCTTCAATCTCCCGAATCTGTGACCCCTGCACCTCCAAACACCTCTCTATCTGCTCCAAAGTACTCTTCAGGGGTGCCACAGCTTCTGCAATGGCCTTTGCATGATGCTCACGCATTTCTTTCCTCTGTTTATGGAATTCCTCCTTGATAAAAGTCATCAGTTCCTGTATCTGGGGCCTTCCAGCTTGCCCCTCCCCCGCCTGCATGCTGGAAGAGGCTGTTGCTGCAGCACCACTGTTTCAACTTTCCAGCCACATTTCTCACTGTTTTCTGCCGGGTCTGGCGATCAGGACACATACCATTCCAGGGGTAAACTACTCCTCTAACATACACCTACGCCTTTTCATCAAAATTCCACCTGGATCTGTGTGAGAAGAGCCCTTTTCTGTGACTTTAAGCATGAACAGCCCTGTATGTGACCACTCACTCCATGGTCACAACCGGAAGACTGCAAGTTTGATCATATTGCTCTGCAGGTCAATGCTTGGAAATATACTGATGGAATATCAGTTTTGGAGTGTAGAAATGAACAATGCAAACTAATCTTTTGTTCAGCATCTATAGGCGTGAGTCAGCAGACCAAAGTTAAAGTCCGGTTTTGGGGATGTTTGGCAGGATGTTGCGTGATGGCCGCGTTGGTGGGATCGTGGCTCGTATTCAATGGAACATCGTGCTAAAAAAGAGTCCCCATGAGATTCTCAACATTACTGGCTTGCTGGCTGTCTGATTCTCCTGACTCGCGCCTCAGCTGCTTGCCGCTAACAAGGCGAGCTGCTTTTAAAAGCTCCCTCACCATTCACACCCAGTCATCACGCAAGCATGGCAGACCTACTCATCACTTGGGGATGGCGACCCCACAAGGCTTCTCGACACTGTGGATGAGAGGCGGGCCACCCTGTTCCCCCGAGGGTCAGCAATGCCGCCTGGGAGGCAGTGACAGTGGCGATCAGTAGGGGCAGCATGACCAGGAGGGCCGGCGTCTAATGTGGGAAAAAGATCAACGACCTCCAATGAATTGCAAGGGTAAGTTACCACCTTTTTCCTGGCATCAATTCCGCCAGCCACCCCGCAAATTCCCAACCTCTCCCGCCACCAATCGTCTGGCTGACACCTCACGCCCTCCTCACATCCAATCTTCATGCTTGTTCCTCAGCACCCCGTGGAACCCACCAGCACATTCCCTTCATATCCAGGGGCAGTGCCCACACATGCCACCTGCTGCAAATCCCCCCCTGACCATCAAGCATGCAGCTCAATATGCTCTCTCTTTGTCCCCTAAGGGGAAGGTAGCCCATGATAAACGGGAAAGGGCCAAGGCGGGGGTGGAATCCCAGAGATACGAGTCCTCATCCCCGACGAGGAATGGGCCCTGGAAATCACGGGGTCATCCAAGGAGACACCAGTCACTGACAGTGAGGTTGGTCTGCGCCACAGAGGTGAGGATCCAATGCCCCATCACCCAGAAGATCTGTCTCAAGTGAGTTATTCATGTTAGACAAAATAATTCTTCCCTCTCACTGACCACGTATCCATAGTCTTGCAGGATCTACATCTGATGAGGCTGGGCCATCTGGAGTTGTCCCCCTTCCTGCTACTAAAGAGAACACCTCAGAGGAGAGCTCCGAGGAGACCACCATCAAGGCATCACAACGACCACCTCCCCTTTCCACCAGCCCAGCGACACACACCTCAGTGGACGGCATTAGTGGACAGGCTTCTGGGGCACAAACTGATGAGCACCACACAGTTGCTGATACACATCAGGTGAAGGCAGGAACATCCAAGGCCGCGAGCAGTCGAAGGTCTGCTGGATCCCAGGACACAACTGAGTCCAGTCAGATGCCGAGCCTCAGGACAAGGTTCTCCCGAGGTCATGCAGGTGATATGTCAGAGCCGTGAGATTCAGGCGGGGGCGCCAGTGACATTCCAGCCACTGAAAGACTGATTGGAGGAGTCCCATCGGCTTCAGGCGCAGGTGGTTGTGCCAACAATACGAGGCACCGAGGTCAACACTGCTAGGGAGGCGGCCGCAGTGAAGCACATCGTCTGTGCCTTGACGGTGGTGTCCGAGACATGGCTCAGTCTGTGATGACCATGGCTGAGGGTCTCAACATCATTTCCCAGTCACTGAGGGACTGTCCCAGACACAGATGCACATTGCCGAGTCACTGCAGAGATTGGCTCAGTCACTGAGGACCATCACTGAGGACATCAACACCATAGTGCAGACAAAGGGGAGGCTCTGGGACTGGCAGCACCAGATAACCCAGTGGCCTTTGGAGCTCACTCCAGCTGCCCCTCTATCCCATGGAATCCCTTGGGGCCCTATGGGCACCATCTGGGAGGAGGAAGCGCTGAAGGCCAACCCGGGGCCTGCCAGCAAGGAGACGACGGCGGTCTCCAGTTTTTGTGAACCCCCCCTCCTGACACCGGCGCATCTCAAGGACAGTGGGCGTAAGAGGGTGGCATGGTATCGACTGACACCAGTACGTCGGCCAGCACCCTCCTGCTCCAGGCCCTCCTGAGAATGTCCAAGGCATCAAAGGCCACAGGGTGCAGAAAGCAGCAGGCTGCCTCCACCTCAGATGCGCATCCTGGGGATACAGTTAGAGATAGCAGTAGACCACAGAAAATCAAGAAGTTTGAGGAGCACTGAGTGGGTACTGGTGAGGTCACTATCTGTAGCTGGGGGGAATGGAAATCTGTCACAGTAAAATGTTCACTAATAAAACATGTTACACCTCATATATGTGAAGCCTCTGTCACGTTAATCTTCACAGTGGGCCTGCCTACTCCCTATCCCCTCTTTCCCTCTGCTCCTCCCACCCCTGCCTTCCGGGGCACAGTGGGCCAAGATCAGAAGCCCCCGATGCAGATTCCGTCATGAGGATGGGTGTGAGAATGCTGTCAGCAGTAAGACAGGAGTCAGACTTTCGCAGAAACTGTGGTGCACCAGGGCTTTTGTCACCCCATCACTCTCCTGCCTTGTAGAGTGACCTGTTGACAGTACCAACACAGGCCCATCATCCTGAATTGATGTTACGCTGACCCTTGGAGGGGGGAACAGGGTGGTCGGGGAGGGGCCAGTGTTTAAAAAAAACAAACAATTAGAGTACCCAATTAAATTTTTCCAATTAAGGCGCAATTTAGCATGGCCAATCCATCTACCCTACACATCTTTTGGGTTGTGGGGGTGAAACCCATGCAAACACGGGGAAACGGCAAACTCCACACAGACAGTGACCCAGAGCGGGATCGAACCTTGGACCTCGGCGCCATGAGGCAGCAGGGCTAACCCACTGCACCACCGTGCTGCCCTAGGGAGGGGGCAGTGTTAAGCGTGCGGAGGATGGGAGGAGTGAGGGGGAGGTGGGAAGGTGGGGGAAGGAAATGGGGGGGTTGCGGGGTGTTGAGCTGATGGACACTGCCTCATTCTAGGAGAGTCTGGAGACGATGAGGGCCTCATTGATCCACCTGGCATGTGGACCCTTGTCACAGCCTGTCCTCCATCTTCCAGCTACTCCTCGGGTTCATCTTCCAGCCCCTCCTGGTCCGCCTCCTCCTGAGGCTGCATGTCCTTCCTCCTCCTCCTCCTCCTCTAGCATGCCACCTCACTGCTGTGCAAGATTATGGAGGACACAGCATACCACCACAAAGCTGGAGACCCTCTGGGGAGTGCACTGTAGGGCAGCGCCATAGCAGTCAAGGCATTGACAACCTTTTCAGCAACCCAATACACCATTCAATGCCAGCATGGGTGGCAACATGGGCCTCATTGTATAGGGTCTCCACCTCGGTCTCAGGCCTCCGCACCAGAGTCATTAGCCATGTCTTCAGCAGATAATCCTTGTCCCCCATGAGCCAACATGTCATCCTGGGGTGGTCCTCGAAGTTACTGGGGATCTCCAAGTGCCCCAGGATGTAGCTGTCATACACATTCCCTGGTTAGTGGGCACATATGTTCATGATCCTGAGGTGGTGGTCGCAAATGATCTGAACATTCAGGGAGTGGAATATAGGACACTTCCTGATGTCCCAGTGGTCATGCTTGCATGCCATTGATGACCCCTCTGGACCCGAGGTATCCTGGCGATGACAGAAAATCCTGCAGCCCAGGCGTCTTGGTGTGCCTGGTCCAGGTCGAAGGAGATACGATCGGATTCTCGGGAATACAGAGAATCCGTCACCTCCGGATGCACCTGTGGGTGGAAGATTGTGATATATAACTCTGAAGCGCGCTTGAGCACTGGGATGACCCAGTGGCATAGAGGTTGAGCGCTGCAGTGACCTTCACGGCCAGCGGGAGCAGGTAGCCTCCTCCACCATGGGTGCCATGAACACAAGGGCATGGCACAGGTGTCGTACAGTCTCTCTGATGAGATGCAGCTTTCTGGGCATATGGTGTCCATCAGATTATGGAATGACTAACGACACCTGTACACCTTGCACCTTTGCTGGCCTCCCCTTCAGGGTCCCCCCTCAGCCTGATGGATGGCTGGGTCTTCAGGGTTTGCGACAGCCTCCTGTACATGTGGTGCCACCTCCAGCCCGTGTTAGTGTTCCTGCCTTCTCGAGCATCTGCTCGCTACGGCTGCCGCAAAGAATGTGAGGGCAGCTTCAGCGGGATCTACACCAGCAAACATCATTTTATCTGGAAGGAATTGGAGGAGAGAGACGGAAAATCAGTTTGGGCTTCCATCCCGGAACCCTCAAATCTCCCAACCCTCGCCCACCCTTACCATGACTGTCCCACGTCTCTGAGTGCCATCCAGTGAGCCAGTTGTGCTGGCAAACCTTGCTCTGCACACTCACTCCGGGCCAAATCAGGAGCCTCTAGACCTCAGACCTCTGCCGGGAACATTAGGGAGACTGTTCTCAGCTGCCCTCCGCTCATCCCCACACTTACCCTTTGCCACGAGAGGGTCCTCTGTGATGAAGTCCTGCTCTTTAGTTTTGATTCTTGGCAGCTGATGCTCCTAGAGTACAAGCACACTGTTCAGGCATCAGAGTTTGCTTGATATGTGGTGCACAAATCATCCTCTGAGACGTGGCTAAAGGCTGCTCACAGTCAAAAGGGATGAAAATGACTTTCTGGTGCTCTTGAGCTGCATGCCAGAAAACGTATATGGCTACTCACCTCCTCACTTCCCGTCAGTAGCCATTGTGTCAGCTTCATGTTTTTGGAAATGACGCTAAAATCATTTAAAAAAATTTGGGAATCGGGTCATTCCCAGGAGGCCGCTGCATTCAACTTCAATCTCGTTAATGAGATCGAAATGAATGCAAATTAGGGTTAATGATAGTCTCGCCATTTTGGGGCGAGATCCGGAACTCGCCATTGGAAGTGGGCTGAATGAATCGCAAAATGGTTCGCGCCCGGCGAGAAGCGTGATTTTACCTCTCCCCTATTCACCCTGGCATGTTCCGATCTACACCAGGCGCAAAGCGGTCCCTGGATCGTGCCCTGTGTCTGAAATGTGTATCTCTAAACGACTAATGGTCCAATGAAAAGAGTAAATATAAATTGCACACCAGGTTGGGTCTTGGATTGGAAATTCCTCAGTTACATCTATCCAGGATTTAGGAAGAATCAATATATAGTAGTTAAAAGGCAGAGGACAATTCCCTTACAAAAGGAGAATATTTAATATACATCCTGGGAATTTCATTTAAATACTTTCTAATGGGGCAATTAAAGGAAATTGTTACAGGTTTAAAATGATTATGTAAGGTTATTTTCAGGAAAACCAAATATCGTATGAAAGTTTACTAAACTATTGTCAACAACCCCATTGCATCTGGTCCTTTGTAAATGCCCCATTGCGCATTTTCAGCTCTCTTCTCCCTGAACCAATTTCAAACTGTTTTACTCTCCGATGAATCTGAGATCAATCCATTTTGACTGGGAATGCGATAGCTGAGCCAGCATTCACATACTTGGAAGAGGCTATCCCATAAATCAGTGATTCACAGCATTAAAAAAATGGTCTTTCATGTGCATTTCGTTCACATAAATGACTTTTAGTTCTCTGATCTTTGGCTAAAAATACCTCACTGCGTTTAACATAAGTTTCTTTCACTATTTTGAGAACATGTCATTCTCCCTTAATTGTGAGCTGAGATTTACCTCCCTTCATGTCTCAATAATGCTAAGACTTTGAACCATCTTCATTGCCCTTCTTTGAACCCTTGCCAGTGGCTTCATATAATTTGTGATTATGGTCACATAATATTTCACTTGTTTTATTGAGTGTCAATGTAACTTCCTTGGATTTGTGTTCTCTGGAACTATTAATACATCTGACATTCTATTTGTCCTTGGAAATGCTACATCCACAGTTATGATGCTTCCAGTGTTTTGCCAGTTTTCACATCAAGATCTCTGCCTGATCTATTTCTTTGCAGATATATCACAATTACACACTCTGGGCGAAATTCTCCGGAAATGGCGCGATGTCCGCCGACTGGCGCCCAAAATGGTGCAAATCAGTCGGGCATCGCGCCGCCCCAAAGGTGCGGAATGCTCCGCATCTTTGGGGGCCGAGCCGCAAAGGGGCTAGGTCGGCGCCGGACGAATTTCCGCCCCGCCAGCTGGCGGGAAAGGCCTTTGGTGCCCCGCCAGCTGGTGCGGAAATGACATCTCCGGGCAGCGCAAGCGCGGGAGCGTCAGCGGCCGCTGACGGCATTCCCGCAGTGGAGGGAGTCTCTTCTGCCTCCGCCACGGTGGAGACCGTGGCGAAGGCAGAAGGGAAAGAGTGCCCCCACGGCACAGGCCCGCCCGTGGGCCAGGCCACCGTGGGGGCACCCCCTGGGGCCAGATCGCCCCGAGCCCCCCCCCAGGACCCCGGAGCCCGCCCGCGCCGCCTTGTCCCGCCGGTAAGGTAGGTGGTTTAATCTACGCCGGCGGGACAGGCATTTTAGCGGCGGGACTTCGGGCCATCCGGGCCGGAGAATCGCGCGGGGGGGGCCCGCCAACCGGCGCGGCGCAATTCCCGCCCCGCCGAATCTCCGGTGCCGGAGACTTCGGCAACCGGCGGGGGCGGGATTCACGCCAGCCCCGGCGATTCTCCGACCCGGCGGGGGTCGGAGAATCTCGCCCATTATTTTAAGCTTGTTCCAAGTTAAGAACCACATGTACTTTACTATTTACTTGTCCTGTTGTCAAGACTCCCGAGATATCAGAATTCCAATGATTTTCTGTTCAACATTGTTATTTTCCACACAATTTATCATCTGCAAACTTACACATCTCAAACGCACTATTTTGATCAAGATTATTTTAATACAATTTGGTTCCAAGCCTAATTCATCTTTTATTGCACTGCAATGTCAGTTTGGCTCAGTTGGAAACACTCTTGCTTCTGAGTCATACGATTATGTGTTGAAACCCAACTACAGACTTGGACATGGAATAAGCCAAGAGGATAATGAGGATCCTGTAAATGTAATATGTCTGGACTTTCAGAAGGCGTTTCATTAGGTGCCGTACTAAAAGTTAATACACAAGATTAGATCACATGGGCGAGATTCTCCGACCCCCCGCCAGGCACCGGATATTCGGCGGGGGCGGTAATCGCGCCGGTTGGCGGGCCCCCCACGCGATTCTCCGGCTCGGATGGGCCCAAGTCCCGCCGCTAAGATGCCTGTCCCGCCGGCGTAGATTAAACCACCTACCTTACTGGCGGGACAAGGCGGCGAGGGGGGGCTCCGGGGTCCTGGGGGGGGGGCGCGGGGCGATCTGGCCCCGGGGGTGCCCCCACGGTGGCCTGGCCCGCGATCGGGGCCCACCGATCCGCGGGCGGGCCTGTGCCGTGGGGGCACTCTTTTCCTTCCGCCTTCGCCACGGTCTCCACCATGGCGGAGGCGGAAGAGACTCCCTTCACTGCCCCTTAAGGTGCCGCCTGGAGATGTAATTTCCGCGCCAGTTGGCGGGGCACCAAAGGCCTTTTCCGCCAGCTGGTGGGGCGGAAATTCGTCCGGCGCCGACCTAGCCCCTTAAGGTTGGGGCTCGGCCCCCAAAGATGCGGAGCATTCCGCACCTTTGTGGCAGCGCGATGCCCGACTGATTTGCGCCGTTTTGGGCGCCAGTCGGCGGACATTGTGCCGTTTCCGGAGAATTGCGCCCCATGAGGATACGGGTAATTTACTTGCTTGGATAGAAGACTGGCTGACGGACAGAAAACAGAGAGTCGGGATAAATGTTTTTTTTTCTGGATGGCAGGATGTAACTAGTGGGGTGCCAGAGGGTTTGGTCCTTGGGCCCCAACTATTTACAATCTATATTAACAATTTGGATACAGGGATAGAAAGGTCTATAGCCATATTTGCAGATAACACTAAAATAGGTAGGACAGTAAGTTGCAGTGAGGAAATAAGAACCTTATAAATGGATACAGATAGGTTAGGTGAGTGGGCCAAAATGTGGCAGATGGAGATCATCCATTTTGGTCGGAAAAATGGAAATGCAATTTATGATCTAAATGGGGAATGACTTTGGGATGCTCTGGTGAAGAGGGATCTGGGTGTCTTCGTACATGAGTACACAGAAAACTAGTATGTAGGTACAGCAGGTAATAGAACATAGAACATACAGTGCAGGAGGCCATTTGAGTCTGCACCGACCCACTTAAGCCCTCACTTCCACCGTATCCCCGTATCCCACTTCCCACTAACCCCTCCTAACCTTTTTGGTAACTAAGGGCAATTTACCATGGCCAATCCACCTCACCTGCACATCTTTAGGCTGTGGGAGGAAAGCGGAGCACCCGGAGGAAACCCACGCACACACGGGGAGAACGTGCAGACTCCGCACAGACAGTGACCCAGCGGGGAATCAAACCTGGGACCCTGGCGCTGTGAAGTCACAGTGCTATCCACTTGTGTTACCATGCTGCCCACATAAAAAACACAAATGGAATGTTGGCATTTATAGCTAAAGGAATAGAGTATAAAGATAAGGAAGTGTTGTTGCACCTGTATAAGGCATCGGTGAGACCGCACCTGGAGTATTGTGCACAGTTTTAATCCGCTTATTTGAGGATAGATGTAGTGGCATTGGAGGCAATTCAGAGGAGGTTCACTGGATTGATTCCAGAGATGAGGGGTTTGTCTTATGAAAAGAAATTGAGCAGCTTAGGCCGATACTCTCTCGAGTTTAGAAGAATGAGGAGAGATCAAATTGAGGTGTATAAGATGATAAAAGATATGGATAAAATAGACATGGAGCAGATGCTTCCTCTTGTGGGGCATTCTAGAACGAGAGGTCATAGTCTCAGAATAAGGGGTAGCAAATTCAAAACAGAGATGAGGAGGGCTGGTGTAGCACACTGGGCTAATAGCTGGCTTGTAATGCAGAACAAGGCAGTAGCACGGGTTCAATTCCCGTACCAGCCTCCCCGAACAGGCACCGGAATGTGGCGACTAGGGGCTTTTCACAGTAACTTCATTGAAGCTACTTGTGACAATAAGTGATTATTATTATTAGGAGAAACTACTTCTCCCAAAGGGTCGTGAATCTGTGTAATTCGCTACCGCAGAGTGCAGTGGATGCTGGGATAATGAGTAAATTTGAGGAGCTGGACAGATTTTTAATTAGTAATGGGTTGAAGGGTTACGGAGAATGGGCAGGACGGTGGAGTTGAGGCAATGATAAGATCAGCCATGATCATATTAAATGACGGAGCAGACTCGTGAGGCTAAATTGCCAAGTCCTGCTCCTAGTTCTCACATTCTCAGGTTCTAAGAAAGAACTATTTGGTTTAATTCCACCTTCCAAATCTTGATCTGTAGCCCTGTAGGTAACAGCACCTTAAGCAAAAATCTGGTGTTCTTGAATAATGGAATGTCTTGATTAATAATGGGGTCAGGGGTTATAGGGAGAAGGCAGGAGAATAGGGATCAGGAACATATCAACCATGATCAAATGGCGGAGCAGACTCGATGGGCTGAATGGCCGCATTCTGCTCCTATATCTTATGGTCATATGGTCTAAGTAACACTTTGATAATTATGGAAGGATACATTGCTGAAGAACTAATGTGTCAAATAAGACATTAAACTAAAGCCCCAACTGTCTATTAAGGGAATGTAAGATTTCATGCATGAAATTCTCCCAGCGTCCTGTCCAGTAATCCTCTTTCAACAATAAAGGAAGGCTGCATTTGTATTTATGTCGTGGATTTAATGACCTAAAAGTGTTTTTCAATCAATTAAGTACTTTTGAAGTGTACTCAGAAAGAATATAGGGAAGTGTGGAAATCGATTTACACACAGCAAGGCCCCACAAATAGCAACGAGAAACATGACCAGATCAGTCAGTTTTTGTGATGCTGGTTGAGGGATTAATATTGAGTAGTATACTGGCCAGTCATGGGAACTTTTATATCCACTCAAAAGGGTAGAAAGGGCCTGAGTTTAACATTTCAACCAAAGAATAGATTCATAAACATTTCAACTCATTATTTTTCTTATTGATGATTCATATAGAGTCAGGCAAAGTGCTCTGTTTGCCTCCATAACAAAAATGTATTTTTAAAAAATGAAATCTTTGACATAATAAACACCATTAGTGGGACTTCCGGTGACGGCGGGCGGGAGGCGCCGCACAATGGAGGGCTCCCGTTCGGGAACGGCATTTACGGGGCTTTAAACCCGGTCCCAGGGTCTACGGAGGTGGCAAAACCAGGGAGAAGGCACAGAGGCGGCATAGTGAATGCACAGTGAAGAAAAATGTCGAGGGTGAGCAAAAAAACGTCCGTAAGGAAAACAGCTGAAGGTCCATCGGGGAGTGGAAAGGTAACCGCGGGGCCACCAAGGAGAGCACCATGGGAGGCCGCATTGCTTACGGCTGAAGAAATAACTAAGGTGATGGCTGCGGAATTCGAAAGGCAGTTTACAAAATACATGGGAGACAATGAGGAAGGAGATGAGAGAGGTTTTGAGTGTGTTGGTGGAGGAGGCGATTTCCCCGGTGACAAAGGCGGTGGCGAGCGCAGTGGCGGAGGTGCGAGAGCAAGGAGAGGCACTGAAGGAAGTGGAGGAGACGGTATTGCAGCACGGTGATCAACTTGCCTCGATGGGGAAGGAGATGCGGAAGGTGATGGACACTAACAAGGATCTGCGAGGAAAAATGGAAGACCTGGAAAACAAATCCAGGCGACAGAATTTGAGGATTGTGGGGCTGCCCGAAGGAGTTGAAGGACCGAGGCCGACTGAGTATTTTGCTGCGATGCTGGCGAAACTATTGGGGGCGGGGGAGGATCCCTCTCGATATGAACTGGATCGGGCTCATCAGTCATGGAGGCCTGTACCAAAGGCGAGTGAGCCACCAAGGGTAGTGACTCTGTGCTTCCGGAGGTACAGTGCGAAGGAGAAGGTCCTGTGCTGGGCCAAGCAGAAGTGGGTGGTGCAGTGGGCTGGAGCTGGTAAACGTGTATACCAGGACTTTACGGTGGAGCTGGTGAGGAGGCGGGCTGCCTTCAACGGAGTGAAGAGGGCACTGTACATTAGCAAGGTGCGGTGCGGCATTGTATATCCAGCGAAGCTGATAGTGACTTACAAGCTCAGGGACTTTTATTTTGGAACGGCGGAAGCAGCGGAGGAGTTTGCGAAGGCAGAAGGACTGTGGCAGAACTGAGAAATTGAGAAATGGCCATGTGCCAATGTAACCTCATGACTGTATTTTCTTCTTTTTTTTGTTTCACTGCGTGCGGGTGTATGGGCTAAAGGAGCCAATGTTGTATATATTTGGACAAGAGAAGTGATGGGACTTTCACTCGAAATGAGGGCTCTTTGGGGTGAAGGTGGATATGCGGGGTTTGTGTGCTAAAAGAGGATTTCTGGGCTTTCCTGGGGCCGGGCAAGGGAGAAAGGGACCCGGGCGGGGGCCTCCACGCTGGCCGGTCTAAGCCGGCCAGTGAACGGGAGTGAAGTGGGGGGAGGGGCTGTGGCCATTGGAGCCCGGCAGAACAGAGTCCGCCGGGGTGGAATGTTGGGGGGAAGGAACCGATGTTGGGGGGAGGAGTTTTACAGTGGACGGGAGGAGTTGGCGACTGGGGCGGGGGGGGGGGGGGGGGGGGGGGGCGGGGTGTACAACTCTTGGGTATCATGTATCTTTCAGAGGTTGGATGGAGTTGAGTGTAGTGGGGGGAGGGTGAGTGGACTCTATAGGTCAATGGTGACCATGGGCGGTCCCAGACTCCTTTTTCTTTTTCTCCTTTGTTTTTTGTTTCCACCGTGGGAGGGTTTGTTTTATTGGATGCATATATTGACAGGTGGGCCGTTGTTTGGGGTGGTGGGAGGATGGCATCATTGGTATTGTTATGGGGATTGATTTTGTATTTGTTACCATTTACTGTTTGTGGGTGGGGTGCAAATTTTGAAGGAAAATGTGAAAATGGAGAATAAAAACATTTTTAAAAATAAAAAAAATAAAAAATGAACACCGTTAGCACAATACTTTCTTTCTCCACTATCTATGACCGTCCAGCTACTGCTACAATCAGTAATGGCTATCCTTTGTCATAGTAATTCAGCCAAGTAATTATCACACTACTTATTTCATTCAATAAGCCATCACTTCAGACTAGATTTTCTGGCAAAGAGCCTTTGTTCACCCTGCCTCCCGACAGGAGTGCAATTTATCCTTTATTCATAAACATGTATCTGAATTTCTTCCTTCATCACAGAGTCCAATCTTTTCTCTATTGCAGACGTTGCGCAAATCAGGCCTGTGGCTCCCGTGATCAACGTTGAAAGACAGATCATTTTGAAAGGCTGTTCCGACCTCTACTCCCTCTTCCCTTTCAGGACCCCCTCCATCATCCCAAGCGTTCTGTGGCCCCCTCAACCCCCCTCCCCCTCTTTCATGGGTATGCACCCCCCCCTCCCCCAGGCCCCCTGACACCTGGGCACCTTGGCACTGCCAGCCTGGCACCCTGGCAGTGCCCCGGCACCACCCTGCCCTGTCCCCTACCACCCAGGGGGGTCTAATGGCCTGGGCGAACCCCCGAAATGCCATCACGCCTGGCCCAAGATTATGGAAACCAGTTGAAGTCTTGCAGGCATGGCCGTTGACTCCCGGTTCTGGGTGAATTCAGCGTCGGGATATTTAAATGAGTCTGATGGCTTGTTTAAATATCATTATCTGGATCACGCCAAGCGAGGGCTTCATTAAGGTATCTGTTTCATTTTCACCTGAACCACTATGCCCGCAAAACACTCACATATGTTTTCTCCTGTATTACTTCCCAATGTTTCCCGATTCTTAATTAAAAGAATATTCATTGGTTATTTTCCATTAGTAAATCCATGTGTGTTTGACCCTTGGAAGGTTCCAATTAACACTACATTGGCTTGGTTTGAAAAACCTATTCATTCTTCACTAATGGAGCAGTCATGAAAGAGTAATGTTCTATATTATTAAGTCACTACATTAACTGAAATGCAGCCACCACTAATTCCCTTTGACCTGTTTAACAGCAGCTATAAAGAATTGAAGTTGCTATGAATGAACCCCTGTAAAATGAATTGAATCTTTATAATTTCAGTATAAACCTATGGGCCGGGATTCTCCGACCCCACGCCGGGTCGGAGAATCCCCAGAGGGACGCGAGAATTGCGCACCGCCGCCGGCTTTCCAATTCTCCCCCGCCGATTCTCGGGCGCCCGCGGGATGCCCACTGTGCCGGTCGGGGACCATTGAAATCGGCCCCTCCCCCGCGATTCTCCAGGTCCCGACAGGCCGAGTGGCCGCCGAGTTCGGCCGTGTCCCGGCAGTGTGGGTTACTGGAAGGTGTCTCTGCGTGGGCCGTCCTGGAGGGGGATCGGGGGGATCCGACCCCGGGAAGGGGCCCCCACGGTGGCCTGGCTCGCGATCGGGGCCTACCAATTGGCGGGCGGGCTGGTTCCGTGGGAGCCTATGTTCCTCCGCGTCGGGCCCATGTAGGGCTCCACCATATTGCCCGGGGGCCGGCGCGAGAAGGGAACCCCCGCGTATGCGCGGAATCACGCCGGCCAATCCGCGCATGCACAGAAATACGCCAGCCATAGCGCACATGTGCGGAAATATGCCGGCCGTAGCGCACATGCGCAAACTCGCGCCGACTGTCCCGTGCCGACTGGATCACCTTGGCGTCGAGCTAGCCCCCTATGAAGGGGCGCATTCACCATTATCGGGGACCATTGATGCCGGAGTGGTTGGCCCCGCTTTTCACGCCGGCGAGGGGACATAGCCCCATTATTGGAGAATCCCCCCAATGGAGTTTAGACCTGCTTTCTACTTGGTTTCTACAATCCAATTGTGCAAGGGGCGGCTTTAATCTCGTCACCTGGCCAACTTCTATATCAATGATATACTGATAATGAAGACTCAAAAGCTGCAGTAAAACCGCACTATCGGTTAAAGTGCTAATTATGATTAAGGTGGCAAATTTATTTCCAAAAACTATAATTTCCTTCAATTTGTTTTGTACAAGTGTCAACCCTCTGTGCACTTAATACAAGGTTTCTTCACTTGACCTACTCCTTTGTGGTGCACCTTTAGTGGCCTCAGCAAAGCTGGTGGAAGTCTTCTGTTACCCTAGTTCAGACTCCTGAGATGCTTTTGGTTGGTCATTATTTGATACTCGAGTCTCTGAGAGGCCGGCTGCAGACTGCTACATCCTGGCTGCTGCCCATGCTATTGACTCAGGGCGAGGGCAAGATGTGTTTCTCCCATAGTGTGACTGTCATGGGCAGTGGGGCTGGGGCTATTTGCCTCTTAGGAGGGCATACCGCTGATAATGAGTGACTCCCTGAAAGCTGGACAATGTAGACATCTGTCTCTCCAGCTCAAACTCAAAGCTTGTCTGGGCACTCGTACTCCCATCAAAGCTGCAGAGGCTTTGAATATCTCTTTCGAGGCCCCAGCTGCAGCATCTCTTGAGGTGACCATAATCTTCAAGGTCGAGTGTTGAGTACTATTGTCATGTGAGATGACTACACACAGGTTAGAAGAGGACACCTCAATGGTATTTTTTGCCATAATAAAATTCCTTGGCAGGCCTTTCAATAGTTGTTATAGCTGCTCATATGAAGCAAGCAGTTTTCCTTTAATTGCTGGACTCCACAATTCCTCATCTATGGCCTATTCACTAGAGCTGGGAGAAGACTTAACCCTCAATTGAACTGTCCCCTTGTCTATTCCCCAGTCACTATCACCTGCTGCTGCTGACTCATGTTGGGATTTGATAATATGCAGACCCTTTCACCTCACTATCTAACCCTCACGCAGTGTCAATGTCTAAATGTTTGGGAGAGATGGAATTTGTGACCCTGTTTCTTCAGGAGGATAGTACTCCTCTGAGGGGTGGTCCAACAAGCTGTTATTGCTAAAAAGATCTTGGAGCACAGCAAAGAGGGACAAGAAGTGAATAGCATTGCGAGGCTGGACATTAGCAGTTGTCAGTCTACAAAATGTAATTTGAAGTTGTGAAGTGGTAAATATTTGCTGAAGTGGGTGAAGGATCGCAAGTAATCTGTAGACACCTTGCACTCAGATAAGTTACCAGCCTCACCTTCCTGAATGTTCATGGCTTTTCCAATTACCAGGGCTCCCAATCCTCTGGGCGAAGGCTAGAATTCTCTCTTCCTGGTTTTGGACCACTCCCTTCTATTGTGTGCTGTATAGTCCTGCAGAAAGCGAGGCCGAGAGTTATGGCTGTTGAAAAGAAAAGCGGGGATGTGAAACTTTGCATTTAGTGCATGTGTTGACAGATGGAGAAGAAGCCAGATGGAACCAGGATGGGGAAGTGATGAAGAGAAAAGCATGAGTGAGAAAGGAGTGCCGAGAGGTTGATGATTGTGCAAGTGTTAGGATGTGAGCAGCGAATGCTGTTAGCAACTGATGTGAAAATAGGAAAAAGAAATGTGTTTAGAATTACAAAAATAAGTGTTGTAGTTTTGTCTCTGTGATCATATGCTGAAGGATATAATGGAGGGGAGAAAACCGTTGAAAATGAATGCAATGATATGTGAAAAGACTGCAAGAGTTGCTGAGAAATATCAAGATCTGCGCTCATCCTGGCTGCTCTTCTGCTCTCATTGAATCTCTCGGCACTGAAACAAAGTGCTGGATCAGCACTCACTTTTGGGCAGGACTGAGCAACGTGTGGATAGCTGGCAAAAGTACCTTTGCCCTCATCTCCTCCAAGGAGGCATCTGAAAACCTGGAGGGATGCTGATGACTCAGCACAATAACAAGAACTCTGACTCCACTGTTCTAACAAAATTTAAAAGCAGGACCATAACCTTCATGACATGCGCTCCCGCTTTAAATGGGTCTTTGGCTGCCCATGCCTGAAAAAGTGTAGCAAAAATGATATTGCAAATGTTAAAATAAGGCCTTTGCACATGCCTGCCCAATTCCCTCCAAGTTAAAATTGGGCCTATAGTATCGTGTTTGTTCATGGGATGTGGACATTGCTGGTTGGACCAGCATTTATTGCCCATCCATGGGGGCATTCAAGAGTCAACCATCATTGCTGTGGATCTGGAGTCACATGTAGGCAAGGTAAGGATGAAAATGTCAGTGGACAGAGTGGTAGGTGCTATCATGACATAGTAAAGAACTCTGCAGGCTACAGAAAACACACTAAATTTGGTGCCAATTTTCTGTGCTAACACCGAGAACATGAGCAAGATAAGTGGAATCCGCAGCAACATTTTTGTGTGGCCCGCTGCTGCTCAAAGTCATCTGTCAGATAATTGGACATTGTGGAACACACAATTTTCTGACTATTGATTTGACCCAAAATGATAAGAAAGCACTGTTCAGGCTTAGTTTAACTACTTTCCTGATCCTGTACCAAATTTTACATCTCCATACAAGGTAAAGGACATTAGTACACCAAATGGGTTTTTGTGACAATCGATTCATGGTCACGTTTAGACTTATAATTCCAGATTTTGATTGCATTAAAATTTTACCATTTGCCATGGCAGGATTCGAACCCAGGTCCCCAGAGCTTGACTCTGGGTCTTTGGAGTACTAGTCCAACAACAATACCACCTCGTCATTGCCTCTGCTGAAGAATGTCAAATAAAAACAATGTCCAAGTTATGATGATGTGTGTTTTACTGACCATGCTTTGTTCAACCAAAGGGGATTGAGTAATCTAAAATTTACAAAGCAAAATTAGGCGATTCTCAACTTCATTTATTTTGTGGGTTATTGTAATTCTGTATAGTTGTTTGCAAGCGAAGCATTAATTATAAGGATAAATGTTTTTCCCTTTACTATTTAAATTGGGGTTTTAATCTCCAGTTTTATAAATTCAGGAGCATTAATGCATATCTGGGGCGAAATTCTCCGTTATCGGCGGAAACTCCGCCGATCGGCGCAAAAAACGGCGCAAATCCCACTTGCGTCACGTCATAAAAATGGGCCGATAGTCTGCGGCCCGAAATGGGCTAGCAGCGACGTAACGGGATCCGCGCTTGCGCAGTGGTTCACGCCGTGCAGCGTCATACACGCTGCACGGCGTGACGGCTCATAAGGCCGCGCAGCTCCCCCCCACCCGACCGGAACAGCCGACCTCAACACCCGACTTGATGGCTGGCCGTCGCTCAGCCCCGAGGTTCGAGTCACGCGATGTGGAGGCGCTCCTGGATGCGGTGGAGCAGAGGAGGGACGCCCTGTATCCCGGGCACGGCCGCAGAGTTGCCCCACGCCACAGCCGGCGTCTGTGGAGGGAGGTGGCAGAGGCCGTCACCGCTGTGGCCCTAACACCACGGACAGGCACCCAGTGCCACAAGAAGGTGAACGACCTCGTCAGAGCAGGCAGGGTGAGCGTCCCCCATATCCCCCATATCCCCTCTCCCCCAAATCCCCCCCCTCCCCCATATCCCCCCCTCCCCCATATCCCCCCCCTCCCCCATATCCCCCATATCCCCCCTCCCCCATATCCCCCCCTCCCCCATATCCCCCCTCCCCCATATCCCCCATATCCCCCCTCCCCCATATCCCCCCCTCCCCCCTCCCCCATATCCCCCATATTCCCCCCTCCCCCATATCCCCCCTCCCCCCATATCCCCCCTCCCCCATATCCCCCCTCCCCATATCCCCCATATTCCCCCCTCCCCCATATCCCCCCTCCCCCATATCCCCCCTCCCCCATATCCCCCATATCCCCAAGTGAATCCAGCCCTAACCTTAACCTCTGCAATGCATGCGCAACCGATGGCGTGCATTCATATACCTGCCTAACACTGTTGCCTTTTACCCCTGCCACCACCCCCCCGCCCCCCCAGGAGAAGCGCGCACACAACAATAGGGAGCATGTGAGGACTGGAGGAGGGCCCGCTGATGAGAGGCCACTGACCGTACACGAGGAAAGGGCCCTGGAACTGGCTGGCGGACCTGAGGACCGGGAGGTTGCTGATGCAGAGGTCGGGGCCCCACGAGCAAGTGAGCCACCAACAGCCCGTCCCCATATCCCCCCTCCCCTATATCCCCCTCTCCCGTATCACCTGATCACTGCCTGATGTCTAACCATGCATGCTTCATTGTGTATCGCAGGACCAAACGTCCAGGCACCCATCCCCGCAGATGCAGACCGCCCGCAGGATGCCCCTCGGAGACCACGGGAGACGGAGAGACCCGCACCCTCCAGCATGCGACGCCCGCAGGATGCCCCTCCGAGACCACGGGAGACGGAGAGACCCGCACCCTCCAGCATGCGACGCCCGCAGGATGCCCCTCGGAGACCACGGGAGACGGAGAGACCCGCACCCTCCAGCATGCGACGCCCGCAGGATGCCCCTCGGAGACCACGGGAGACGGAGAGACCCGAACCCTCCAGCATGCGACGCCCGCAGGATGCCCCTCGGAGACCACGGGAGACGGAGAGACCCGAACCCTCCAGCATGCGACGCCCGCAGGATGCCCCTCGGAGACCACGGGAGACGGAGAGACCCGAACCCTCCAGCATGCGACGCCCGCAGGATGCCCCTCGGAGACCACGGGAGACGGAGAGACCCGAACCCTCCAGCATGCGACGCCCGCAGGATGCCCCTCGGAGACCACGGGAGACGGAGAGACCTGGAGCAACAGGGAGACGACACCCCCGTCACGTGCGGGAGCGACCACCCAGCGATGAGGGGGGCAGCCACAGGGCCCCCGTCACATCCGAGCCAGGACACCACTACCCAGGACACCACTATCCAGGACACCCCTACCCGGGGACACCACTACCCAGGACACCCCTACCCGGGACACCACTACCCGGGACAGCACTACCCGGGACACCCCTACCCGGGACAGCACTACCCGGGACAGCACTACCCAGGACACCCCTACCCGGGAAGACGAAATACCGGACAGTGACTCAGAGTGGATGGGTGGAGACGAACCCCCACCCCAAAGTGCCATGGACTCAGAGTGGGACGAAGAGCACGACACAACGCCACTGCTGTCACCAACACCCTCCACCATCGCAGAAACACTCACCACGGTTGGGCACTTTAGTGATGAGGCGTCTGGTACACTCACTGGTGCGCACAACACAGCCGTCCCGGTACAGCAGGTGGAGGTAGGAGCAGCAGAGGGACCGGGCGGTCGGAGGGCAGCCCAGGCCAAGCGAACATCTGCCGCCCAGATGGATCCCGGGTTCCTGCAGTTACCACACCCACACATAGATCCGATGCAACCACCGACACGGAGACGAGCGAATAGGGTGACGGGTGGCTTGCGGCGGCTGCGGTCGCAGGTGGAGGAGTCCACCCGCGTCCAGGAGCTGGGAGTGGTCCCGGTCATGCGTGCCACCCAGGCTGACACCGCACGGGTGGCGTCCGCGGTGGAGGCAATGGGTGCGACGGTGTCAGACATGGGGAACGGTTTGCGAGGCCTGGGGCCTTCCGTGCAGGCGGCGTCTGTGGCCCAGGAAATGGCTGCCCTCTCACAGGAGGCCATGAGCCAGTGCCAGCGCCAGATGGCAGAGGCGCTCAACGCCATAGCCCAGTCTCAGCAGGCCATGGCCCAGTCTCAGCAGGCCATAGCCCAGTCTCTGCAGGCCATGGCCCAGTCTCTGCAGGCCATGGCCCAGTCTCAGCAGGCCATCGCTGAGGGCATCGGCGCCAGTGGCCATGTGCGAGCTGGCGTCGCACTGTCGCAGACAGGGTTCGACAACCCCCTGGGCTCCATGGCTGCAAACCTGCAGACCCCTGTCGATACCAGCACGGGCCTCCAGGACTGGCAGCGCCAGATGTCGGGGGCGCGTCGGATGGCCAGTCCGTTCGCATCATCCCACCCATGTAGAGGCCTGGGGGCCATCGGGCACCCCGAGGGAGGAGGAGGTGGTGTGGTCCATCCCGGCTCCCTCTGTAGGGGAGGTCCCGGTACACCGCGACACCTCGGACTCCCCCCCTTCCGTCCCAGGTGCATCGGGTGGGCAACGGGCAGGACAGGCTGGCAGCTCGCCATCCCAGTCGCCCGGGCCGCAGCCTGGCCCATCTAGGCCAGGACGCCCCAGGAAACGGCCGCCAAAGGGATCCAGTGTCAGAGGGCAGGAATCACAGGAGTCCACCTCCAGTTCTGCTGTACCGTCTGGGGAACCACGTAGACGTAGTCAAAGGGCCCGTAAGGCCAAACAATTAGACACTGAGTAAGTTGGCACAGGTGCAGGGCACAGATGAGTTTTAGGCGCTAGGGCACGTGCATGAACTCCTTTGGTTATTAAAGTCAATGTTACACCTACCGAAGCTGCCTTTGTGCTCTGTCCAAAGTGTGCGGGGGTGTCATGTACGTTGAGCGCAAGTGTGTGTGTGAGGGGTGGTCTTACCTCAGCCCCAGGTGAGTCTGCCCCCTTCCCCCTGGGCCGCCATCAACATCCCCCGGGCAGAGGACGGGACCGTGCGCTGCAGTGTCACAGCCGCATGCAGGGATGGTCCGGGTGGATGGTGGTACTGTGGCCATGGGTCAGACATAGTCCAACGATGTAGAGCCAGGAGCTCATCGGAGGCGGGTTGTCATCATTCTCCATGGCCTGCGATAGACACGCGTCCACCCGCAACTGGGTGAGCCCGGCCCGTTGTGCCGCCGGTGGATCGGCAATTGGGAGTGGGGGGGTGGTGTGCATGCGGGTGGGGTGTGTGGGGTTGGGGAGGGGGGTGAGGGTGCTGGGTGGGTGGATGGGTGGGGGGTGTGGGTGGTCGGCTGTTGTCATGGTGTGCGGTCTGTGGCCATACTACCCGATTCCCACGCCCATCTAGTCAGTGAAGCGGGCGTCTATCAGTCTGTCCCGTGCCCGCTGGGCCAGCCGGTAACGGTGGACAGCCACCCGTCTGTGTCTACCCCGTCTGCCCTGACCATTGCCCCCATCCCCCTCATCTGGGGAGGACTGGGCCTCTTCCTGCTGCTCCTCCACTCCGCCCTCCTCTGCCTGCGGCACATCGCCCCTCTGCTGGGCTATGTTGTGCAGGACGCAGCACACCACAATGATGCGGCCGACCCTATCTGACCGATACTGGAGGGCGCCCCCAGAGAGGTCCAGGCACCTGAAACGCATCTTCAGCACGCCAAAGCACCTCTCGATCACTCCCCTTGTCGCTACATGGGCATCATTGTAGCGGTTCTCCGCCTCATTGCGTGGCCTCCGTATAGGCGTCATCAGCCACGATCGCAATGGGTAGCCCCTGTCGCCCAGCAACCAGCCCCTCAGCCGGGGATGGCGTCCCTCGTACATGCCGGGGATGGATGACCGCGACAACACGAATGAGTCGTGTACACTGCCTGGGTGATGGGCGCAGACGTGCAGGATCATCATGCGGTGGTCGCAGACCACCTGTACGTTCATCGAATAGGTCCCCTTCCTATTAGTGAACACGGCCCTGTTATCTGCAGGTGGCCGCACGGCGACGTGCATCCCATCGATCGCGCCCTGGACCATGGGGAACCCGGCAATGGCAGAGAAGCCCACGGCCCGGGCATCTTGGCTGGCCCGGTCCACGGGGAAGCGGATGTAGCGGTGCGCCATGGCATAAAGGGCATCTGTCACTGCCCGGATGCACCGATGCACCGATGTCTGCGATATGCCGGACAGGTCCCCACTCGGTGCCTGGAATGACCCCGTTGCATAAAAGTTCAGGGCCACCGTAACCTTGACGGACACGGGGAGAGGGTGTCCCCCGCCAGTGCCACGCGGTGACAGGTGTGCCAGCAGGTGGCAGATGTGTGCCACGGTTTCCCGGCTCATCCGGAGTCTCCTCCTGCATTCCCGGTCCGTGAGGTCCTGGCATGACTGCCGGGGCCGGTACACACGGGGCGCCCTCGGGTGCCTCCGTTGCCGTGGGGCCGCGACGTCCTCCTCCCCCTCCTCGTCCTGTCGGTCAGGTGTCCCTCCAGCCTGGGCGGCTGCCGCCTGCCCCTCTGCGGCAGCCTGCGCCGCCTCTCTGGCACGCTCCTCCTCCTCCTCCTCCTCCTCATCCAGGGCAACGTAGACATGAGCGGCTGCCACCACGGCGGCCAACATCGCTGGATGATCTGAAAACATGACGACCTGGTGGGGGGGAGGGGAACGACGACATGTCATCATTGCCCATATCCCCTCCTCCCCCCAGCCAGGTGGCATGGACCGCATGGGTCCAACTGTTGGAGGCTGGCACCTGGCCAGGTGGACCAACTCATTTGCCCTCCCATCACCCACCCCGGCACGGACCCCCCCCCCCCAACCTCCACCCCGGCACGGACCCCCTCCCCAACCTCCACCCCGGCACGGACCCCCTCCCCAACCCCCAACCTCCACCCCAGCACGGACCCCCCCCCCAACCTCCACCCCGGCACGGAACCCCTCCCCAACCTCCACCCCGGCACGGACCCCCTCCACAACCCCCAACCTCCACCCCGGCACGGACCCCCTCCCCAACCCCCAACCTCCACCCCAGCACGGACCCCCCCCCAACCTCCACCCCGGCACGGAACCCCTCCCCGACCCCCAACCTCCACCCCGGCACGGACCCCCTCCCCAACCTCCACCCCGGCACGGAGCCCCTCCCCAACCCCCAACCTCCACCCCAGCACGGACCCCCCCCCAACCTCCACCCCGGCACGGAACCCCTCCCCAACCCCCAACCTCCACCCCAGCACGGACCCCCCCCCCCCCAACCTCCACCCCGGCTAAGGACCCCCTCCACAACCCCCAACCTCCACCCCGGCACGGACCCCCTCCCCAACCTCCACCCCGGCACGGACCCCCTCCCCAACCTCCACCCCGGCACGGACCCCCTCCCCAACCCCCAACCTCCACCCCAGCACGGACCCCGCCCCCCCAACCTCCACCCCGGCACGGACCCCCTCCACAACCCCCAACCTCCACCCCGGCACGGACCCCCTCCCGGCACTCCCCCGGAGCCCAGCCTACTCTAACCACCCCCCCCCCCCCCCCCCCGCCGCACACACACACAAGCCGAGACACACCTCTCCTCAGGCAATCAGTCTGCGGCCACGCCATTTCCTGCCCAGAGCCAACCCCCCAGGCCGTCACTCACCTCCTCGCTGGTCGGCGTGAGCCTGGAGCACCGGGTCACGCCGATGAAAAGGAGGTTTGATTGACGTCGACGTGAACGGTCATCACGTCGACGGGACTTTGGCCCATCCGGAAGGGAGAATATCGGCAGGCCGAAAATCGGCTGCCTTGCGCAGACCCGTGACATTCTCCGCGGCAGCGGCGCCATTAACGCCCCGCCGACTTTTCTCCCTTCGGAGACTTCGGCGGGGGCGGGATTCACGGCGGCCAACGGCCATTCTCCGACCCGGCGGGGGGTCGGAGAATGACGCCCCTGGTTTGCATTAATTGACAACGGATTTTTATTTAATGCCACCATATTACAATTTTCTGAAATGATTTGGTGTAAATTGAACAGTAAATAATCAGGTGTTAGATTACCGGAAAATAATTTTATAGTATATAATTTAGACTGATATAATTAGAAGTACTTGTTTAATATAAATTATTATTTATCTATTATTTTGTTTGAAAAGTGAAGTGATCTCTTGCAACATGGAAGTCTGAAGATATGCTGAGAATGTCACTTTGTTGAATGACCTTGCTGCAGTTCAGGTAGGATTGAGACTGGGATGGCTGTTGTATAAGAATATAAATGCTGCTGGAAGCTGATTAAGATGGCCATGCCCTAACTTCAGATAGGCTAATTATAGAAATTTAAAGCAGAAGGTTGGCTATCAAAACATCTCATTTGTCTTTTCTTTGCAGACAAATATTTGCAAGTTCTGCTGTTAAGAAAATTAACAATGAAAGTTTTCAGGGGAACACCTGGGGAAATTTCTCTCCTTTTAATGGTCTTTTGTCATCCCAGACTCCAGGTGAATTTACATCAGGACTATTGAAATACAGTGAAAGGAACTGATCTCAGTCTTAAATCAAACTCACTCTTGTATTAGTGCATCAATGTTACAAATACTGAAATATACATCTGCTATATATTTTATATTATGTTCTATTGTTTAATTTATTCCCACTTTTCGAGAATCCACCTTGAAGTCCTGTTCATGGGCGAGATTCTCCGACCCCCCGCCGGGTCGGAGAATCACCGGGGGCTGGCGTGAATCCCGCCCCCGCCGGTTGCCGAATTCTCCGGCACCGGATATCTCCGGCACCGGGAATTGCGCCGCGCCGGATGGCGGCCCCCCCCCCCCCCGCAATTCTCCGGCCCGGATGGGCCGAAGTCCCGCCGCTAAGTAGTTAAACTAAGCCTGAACAGTGCTTTCTTATCATTTTGGGTCAAATCAATAGTCAGAAAATTGTGTGTTCCACAATGTCCAATTATCTGACAGATGACTTTGAGCAGCAGCGGGCCACACAAAAATGTTGCTGCGGATTCCACTTATCTTGCTCATGTTCTCGGTGTTAGCACAGAAAATTGGCACCAAATTTAGTGTGTTTTCTGTAGCCTGCAGAGTTCTTTACTATGTCATGATAGCACCTACCACTCTGTCCACTGACATTTAAATACAAGGTTACCCATCACTAGCTGAACCCAGGATCTTGCAGCAAGGTATTAAGCCTCAGAAATCTCTGCTTTCCCACTGACACGGCATGATAACTAAAACTATTAGATCGTTGGGTTATACTGTCGTTACTGATCCCTGTAACCTTCAATCACATGCCTAATCAAATATTTATCCAGATTTTTTTGTAAAGGAATTAATTCGAAGAGCATTAACTAATAGTGGAAACTTGGACGTACTCATAATAATAAGCAAAATACTGCAGATGTTAGAATCTGAAACAAAAACAGGAAATGCTGGAAAAACCCGTCAGGTCTGACAACATTTGTAGGGAGAGCTAATGTTTTGAGTCCCCTTGACTCTTCATCTGAACATGCTCACGTCTGAGTCACTAGATTGTAGGTTCACTGTGTTAGCCTCCACTGCCTCTTGTGCTGTCTGACATCCAATCCGAGATCAGCTGCTATTTCCTCCAGCTAAACATTAGGAAAATTGAAACCATAGTACTTGCTCTTGTCACAAACTCTGTACCATTGCCAACAACTCCACTGCAGTCACCCCACCACTATCCTTTCCCAGTTCAGACTTTTCATAACCCTGGCATCCTATTTAGAATCGAACCATGATTTCTGACCCCACATCCTGTTCACGATAAAGGCTGCATATACCCACCTCTGACTCTGTCTAATCCCATCTTCTCCCAGAACCCTCCTCCATTTGTCATTGAAACATAGGTGCAGGAGTGGGCCATTCGGCCCTTCGAGCCTGCACCACCATTTAATGTGATCATGGCTGATCATGCAAATTCAGTATCCCACTCCATTTCTCTCCTTTCCCCTTGATCCTATTAGCCTCAAGGGCCACATCTAGCTCTCTTTTGAATATATCCAACGAACTGGCCCCAACAGCTTTATGTGGTAGAGAATTCCACAAGTTAACAACTCTCTGAGAGAAGAAGTTCTTCCTCATCTCAGTCATGAATGGCTTACCCCTTATTCTTAGGCTGTGACCCCTCGTTCTGGACATCCCCAACATCGGGAACATTCTTCCCACATCTAGCCTGTCCAGTCCCATCAGGGTTTTATATGTTTCTATGAGACCCCCTCTCATTCTTCTAAACTCCAGTGAGTACAAACCCAGTCGATTCAGTCTTTCTTCTTATGTCAGTCCTGCCATCTCGTGAATTAGTCTGATGAACCTTTGTTGGACACCCTCAATAGCAAGAATGTCCTTCCTCAAGCTAGGAGACCTAAACTGCACACAATACTCAAGGTGTGGCCTCACCAAGGCCATGTATAACTGCAGTAAGGCATCCCTACTCTTAAACTGAAATCCTCTCGCTATGAAGGCCAACATGCCATTAGCTTTCCTCACTGCCTGCTGTACCTGCCTGCCAACCTTCAGCGACTGTTTCACCATCACACCCAGGTCTCACTGGACTTCCCCTTTTCCTAAATTGCCACCATTCAGATAATAATCTCCCTTCCTGATTTTGCCACCAAAGTGGATAACCTCACTGTTACCCACATTATGGTGCATTAGCCAAGTATTTGCCACTCAGTCTCTTTGCATCCTCCTCACAGCACACACTGCCACCCACCTTAGTGACGTCTGCAAATTTGGAGATATTGCATGCAATTCCTTTGTCCAAATCATTAATGTATATTGTGTGGAGTTTGCACATTCTCCCCGTGTTTGCGAAGGTTTCATCCCCACAATCCAAAGATGTGCAGGGTAGGTGGATTGGCCACCCTAAATTGCCCCTTAATTGGAAAAATGAATTAGGTACTCTAAATTTATTTTAAAAAAATTAATGTATATTGTGAACAGCTGGGGTCCTAGTACTGAACCCTGCGGTATGCTACTAGTCACTGTCTGCCACTCTGAAAAGGACCCATTTATTCCCACTCTCTGCTTGTTGTCTGCCAACCAGTTCGCTATCCACATCAATACATTACCCCCAATACCATGAGCTTTAATTTTGCTCACTAATCTCTTGTGTGTGACCTTGTCAAAAGCCTTTTGCAAGTCCAGATACACAACATCCACTGGCTCACCATTGTCCACTGGTCACATCCTCAAAAAATTCTAGATGATTGGACAAGCATGATTTCCCTTTAGTGAATCCATGCTGTCTTGGACCGATCCTGTTCTCGCTTTCCAAATGTTCAGTTATTTCATCCTTAATAATTGACTCCAGCATTTTCCCCACCACCGATGTCAGGCTAACTGGTCTATAATTCCCTGTTTTCTTTCTCCCTCCTTTTTTAAAAAGTGGGGTTACATTATCTAACCTCCAATCCATTGGAACTATTCCAGAGTCTATGGAATGCTGGAAAATGATCACCAATGCATCCATTATTTCTAGGGCCACTTGCTTAAGTACTCTGGGAAGCAGAGCATCAGGCCCTGGGGACTTATCGGGTTTTAATCCTATCAATTTCCCCAATACAATTCCCTGACTAATAAGGATTTCCTTCAGTTCCTCCTTCATGCTAGACCCTCTGTCCCGTCATATTTCCTGAAGGTTATTTGTGTCCTCCTTAGTGAGGACAGATCCAAACTAATTGTTCAACTGGACTGCCATCTCTTTGTTGCCCATTATGGGTTCACCTGATTCATGCACATTCTCCCCATGTTTGCGTGGGTTTCGCCCCTAAAACTCAAAGTTGTGCAGAGTAGGTGGATTGGCCACACTAAATTGCCCCTTAATTGGAAAAAATGAATTGGGTACTGTGGTAGTATGTATTGGGGGGTCATGTGGGACTGGAAGCCCTAATGTCATTGGCTGACAGATCCCGGGTCCTGGTTGGCCGTTGGCCTCAAGCTCCGCCCTGAACGCGGAGTATAAGAAGTCGGTGTCTTCCCCCGCAGGCCAGTTTACTATCGAGCTGCTGGGGAACAGACACGCTTAATAAAGCCTCATCGACTTCACTATATTCGTCTCATGGAGTCTTTGTGCGCTACAATTTATTAAGCGTGCCTAAAAAGGACTATGGAGCTCAGGATCATTCCAGAATGCCTGAGGATCAGCCCCCACGCAGTGAATGCGGCAGCAGCCTTCAAACACTGGCAGACTTGCTTCGAGGCCTACATCAGAACGACCACCGGCCGAGTCTCAGACGAACAAAAACTGCAGGTCCTGCACTCGAGGGTGAGCACGGAGATTTTCACCCTCATTGAAGACACCGACGATTTCCAGACGGCGTTCACAGCACTCAGAAGTCTCTACGTTCGCCTAGTTAACCAAATCTACGCTCGCTACCAGCTCGCGACAAGACGGCAAGCTCCCGGAGAATCGATGGACGAGTTCTACGCCGCGCTGCTGATTTTGGGACGAGCCTGCAGCTGCCCGTCGGTGAATGCAAACGAACACACGGACATGTTAATGCGCGACGCTTTTGTGGCAGGTATGCAATCCTCCCAAATCCGCCAAAGACTTCTAGAAAAAGAATCGCTAGGACTCTCAGAGGCACTGGCCCTAGCAGCCTCCCTAGACGTGGCCGCGCGTAATACCCACGCCTATGGCCCCGACCACGCGGCAGGCCATTGGGCCCCGTACGTACCCGTCGCGGCAAACCCCCTACACCCCCCCCCCCAGACACCCCACAGGCTTGCGCAGTCCAAACGCCGAGTCGCACCGGGGGCGCCCGCTGTTATTTCTGCGGCCAGGCGAAACACCCCCGACCGTGCTGTCCGGCCCACGCAGCCATCTGCAAAAGCTGCGGGAAAAAGGGCCATTATGCGGTGGTGTGCCGATCCCGCGAGGTCGCCTCCGTCCCGGGGCCACAGGGAGCCCTACAAGCAGTCTATGCGTCCCAACCCCCCCAGCACGCCATGTGCGACCCGCAGGCACAGCCGCTCTGGTTCCCGACCACCGCGGTCCCGGGAGAACTGGGAGCCCTGCACGCCGCCTACGCTCCCCAACCCCCCACCCCGCAGCCCATGTACGACCCGCCGCCGGCGCTACCGCTTTGGGTCCCGACCAACACTCTCCACGGAGAGGAGGGGGTTTTTCGCGTCCCTAACGCCACCCTCACCCCCGTCCCGTGCCCCACGCCTGACCCGCCGGCCCCACCTACTTGGACCCCGACCACCGCTGTCCCCGGTGAGGGAGCTCCTCGCGCTCCTTGCGCTCGCGGCCCCACGCCTGACCCACCGGCGCCGCCGACTTGGGCCCCGACCACCGCTGTCCCCGGTGAGGGAGCTCCGCGCGGTCCTAGCGCTCGCGGTCCTAGCGCTCGCGGTGAGGGAGCTCCGCGCGGTCCTAGCGCTCGCGGTCCTAGCGCTCCCCAGACCCCCCAGCACACCATGTGCGACCCGCAGACGCCGCCATTTTGGGTCCCGACCACCACGAGGGGAGGAGGGGCGCCGCCATCTTGGACCGCCCCCGACCTGTACGACGCATGGGGGCGGCCATTTTGTCCACCCCCGCCGCCATCTTGTGACCCCCCAGCCACGTGCGATGTATGGCGCGGCCATTTTGTCCATCCCCGATGCCATCTTGGACGGCAACAACGGACCCCACCCCACTACTACAACCACGGCTCGCTTCGGTTACGCTCGATCAGGCTCGGCCCCGGACACTCCAGACGACGACGACAACGGTCCTAATTAACGGCCACGAGACGCCATGCCTAGTCGACTCCAGGAGCACGGAAAGCTTTATACACCCCGACACGGTAAGACGCTGTTCCTTGACCACCTATCCCAGTGCACAAAAGATTTGCCTAGCTGCAGGATCCCACTCCGTACAGATCCAGGGATTCTGCATAGTTACCCTAACGGTGCAGGGGAGGGAGTTCAAAAACTACAAACTTAATGTCCTTCCCCAACTCTGTGCCCCCACCTTGCTGGGATTAGATTTCCAATGTAATCTACAGAGCCTTACGTTTAGATTCGGCGGCCCCATACCCCCACTCACTATCTGCGGCCTCGCTACCCTCAAGGTGCAACCCCCGTCCTTGTTTGCGAACCTCACCCCGGATTGCAAACCCGTCGCCACTAGGAGCAGACGGTACAGCGCCCAGGACCGGACCTTCATTCGGTCCGAAGTCCAGCGGCTACTAAAGGAGGGCATAATCCAGGCCAGCAATAGTCCCTGGAGAGCGCAGGTGGTAGTAGTGAAGACAGGGGAGAAACAAAGGATGGTCATTGACTATAGCCAGACCATCAACAGGTACACACAACTAGACGCGTACCCTCTCCCCCGCATATCCAACATGGTCAATCGGATTGCCCAGTATAAAGTCTTCTCCACCGTGGACCTCAAGTCCGCCTACCATCAGCTCCCCATCCGCCCAAGTGACCGCATGTACACAGCCTTCGAGGCAGACGGGCGATTATACCATTTCCTACGGGTCCCTTTTGGCGTCACAAACGGGGTCTCGGTCTTCCAACGGGAGATGGACCGGATGGTTGATCAACATGGGTTACGGGCCACGTTCCCGTATCTCGACAATGTAACCATCTGCGGCCACGATCAGCAGGACCACGACGCCAACCTCCAAAAATTCCTCCAGACCGCCAAAGCCTTGAACCTCACGTACAACGAGGACAAGTGCGTTTTTTTTTTTTAAATAATATTTTATTGAAAATTTTTGGTCAACCAACACAGTACATTGTGCATCCTTTACACAACATTATAACAATACAGATAATAATGACCTTTTTTATTTAAACAAGAACAAAAGAAAACAACAACAAATAAATAAATATTAAATAACAAAAAATAAAAACTAGCCCTAATTGGCAACTGCCTTGTCTCAGGCCACCCCCCCCCCCCCCCAAGTCCTGGGCTGCTGCTGCTGCCTTCTTTGTTCTCCCCTATCTATCTTTCCGCAAGATATTCGACGAACGGTTGCCACCGCCTAGTAAACCCTTGAGCCGACCCCCTTAGGACGAACTTAATCCGCTCTAACTTTATGAACCCCGCCATATCATTTATCCAGGTCTCCACCCCCGGGGGCTTGGCTTCTTTCCACATTAGCAATATTCTGCGCCGGGCTACTAGGGACGCAAAGGCCAAAACATCGGCCTCTTTCGCCTCCTGCACTCCCGGCTCTTGTGCAACCCCAAATATAGCCAACCCCCAGCTTGGTTCGACCCGGACTCCTACTACTTTCGAAAGCACCTTTGTCACCCCCATCCAAAACCCCTGTAGTGCCGGGCATGACCAAAACATATGGGTATGATTCGCTGGGCTTCTCGAGCACCTCGCACACCTATCCTCCACCCCAAAAAATTTACTGAGCCGTGTTCCAGTCATATGTGCCCTGTGTAATACCTTAAACTGAATCAGGCTTAGCCTGGCGCACGAGGACGACGAGTTTACCCTGTTTAGGGCATCTGCCCACATCCCCTCCTCAATCTCCTCCCCTAGCTCTTCTTCCCATTTCCCTTTTAGTTCGTCCATCATAGTCTCCCCTTCGTCTCTCATTTCCCTATATATATCCGACACCTTACCGTCCCCCACCCATTTCTTTGAGATGATTCTGTCCTGCACCTCTTGTGTCGGGAGCTGCGGGAATTCCCTCACCTGCTGCCTCGCAAAAGCCCTCAATTGCATATACCTGAATGCATTCCCTTGGGGCAACCCATATTTCTCGGTCAGCGCTCCCAGACTCGCAAACTTCCCATCCACAAATAGATCTTTCAATTGCGTTATACCTGCTCTTTGCCACATTCCATATCCCCCATCCATTCCCCCCGGGGCAAACCTATGGTTGTTTCTTATCGGGGACCCCCCCAGTGCTCCGGTCTTTCCCCTATGTCGTCTCCACTGTCCCCAAATCTTCAGTGTAGCTACCACCACCGGACTCGTGGTATAGTTCCTTGGTGAGAACGGCAATGGGGCTGTCACCATAGCCTGCAGGCTGGTCCCCCTACAGGACGCCCTCTCTAATCTCTTCCACGCCGCTCCTTCCTCCTCTCCCATCCACTTACTCACCATTGAAATATTAGCGGCCCAATAATACTCACTTAGGCTCGGTAGTGCCAGCCCCCCCCCTATCCCTACTACGTTGTAAGAATCCCTTCCTCACTCTCGGAGTCTTCCCGGCCCAAACAAAACCCATAATACTCTTTTCTATCCTTTTGAAAAAAGCCTTCGTGATCACCACCGGGAGACACTGAAACACAAAAAGGAATCTCGGGAGGACCACCATCTTAACTGCCTGCACCCTCCCTGCCATTGACAATGCTACCATGTCCCATCTCTTGAAATCTTCCTCCATCTGTTCCACCAACCGCGTCAAATTTAGCCTGTGCAATGTGCCCCAATTCTTAGCTATCTGGATCCCCAGGTAACGAAAGTCTCTTGTTACCTTCCTCAACGGTAGGTCTTCTATTTCTCTACTCTGCTCCCCTGGATGCACCACAAACAGCTCACTCTTTCCCATGTTCAATTTATACCCTGAAAAATCCCCAAACTCCCCAAGTATCCGCATTATTTCTGGCATCCCCTCCGCTGGATCCGCCACATATAGTAGCAGATCATCCGCATATAAAGATACCCGGTGTTCTTCTCCTCCCCTAAGTATTCCCCTCCATCCCTTGGAACCTCTCAGCGCTATCGCCAGGGGCTCAATCGCCAGTGCAAACAGTAATGGGGACAGAGGACATCCCTGCCTTGTCCCTCTATGGAGCCGAAAATATGCCGATCCCCGTCCATTCGTGACCACACTCGCCACTGGGGCCCTATACAACAGCTGCACCCATCTAACATACCCCTCTCCGAACCCAAATCTCCTCAACACCTCCCACAGATAATCCCACTCCACTCTATCAAATGCTTTCTCGGCATCCATCGCCACTACTATCTCCGTTTCACCCTCTGGTGGGGCCATCATCATTACCCCTAACAACCTCCGTATGTTCGTGTTCAGCTGTCTCCCCTTCACAAACCCAGTTTGGTCCTCATGAACCACCCCCGGGACACATTCCTCTATTCTCATTGCCATTACCTTGGCCAAGACCTTGGCATCTACATTGAGGAGGGAGATTGGTCTGTAGGACCCGCATTGTAGCGGATCCTTTTCCTTCTTTAAAAGAAGCGATATCGTTGCTTCTGACATAGTCGGGGGCAGTTGTCCCCTTTCCTTTGCCTCGTTGAAGGTCCTCGTCAGTAGCGGGGCGAGCAAGTCCAAATATTGTCTGTAAAATTCAACTGGGAATCCGTCCGGTCCCGGGGCCTTTCCCGTCTGCATGTTCCTAATTCCTTTCACCACTTCTTCTACCGTGATCTGTGCTCCCAATCCCATCCTTTCCTGCTCTTCCACCTTGGGAATTTCCAGCCGATCCAAAAACTCCATCATTCTCTCCCTCCCATCCGGGGGTTGAGCTTCATACAATTTTTTATAAAATGTCTTAAACACTTCATTCACTCTCTCCGCTCCCCGCTCCGTCTCTCCATCTTCGTCTCTCACCCCCCCTATTTCCCTCGCTGCTCCCCTTTTCCTCAATTGGTGTGCCAGCAATCTGCTCGCCTTCTCTCCATATTCATACTGTACACCCTGCGCCTTCCTCCATTGTGCCTCTGCAGTGCCTGTGGTCAGCAAGTCAAATTCCACATGCAGCCTTTGCCTTTCCCTATACAGTCCCTCCTCCGGTGCTTCCGCATACTGTCTGTCCACCCTCAAAAGTTCTTGCAACAACCGCTCCCGTTCCTTACTCTCCTGCTTCCCTTTATGTGTCCTTATTGATATCAGCTCCCCCCTAACCACCGCCTTCAATGCCTCCCAGACCACTCCCACCTGAACCTCCCCATTGTCATTGAGTTCCAAGTACTTTTCAATGCATCCCCTCACCCTTAAGCACACCCCCTCATCCGCCATTAGTCCCATATCCATTCTCCAGGGTGGACGCCCTCTTGTTTCCTCCCCTATCTCCAAGTCTACCCAGTGTGGGGCATGATCCGAAATGGCTATAGCCGTATATTCCGTTCCCCTCACCCTCGGGATCAATGCCCTACCCAACACAAAAAAGTCTATGCGTGAATAGACTTTATGGACATAGGAGAAAAACGAGAACTCCTTACTCCTAGGTCTACTGAATGTCCACGGGTCCACCCCTCCCATCTGCTCCATAAAATCCTTAAGCACCTTGGCTGCTGCCGGCCTCCTACCAGTCCTGGACTTCGACCTATCCAGCCTTGGTTCCAACACCGTGTTAAAGTCTCCCCCCATTATCAGCTTTCCGGTCTCTAGGTCTGGGATGCGTCCTAGCATTCGCCTCATAAAATTGGCATCGTCCCAATTCGGGGCATACACGTTTACCAACACCACCATCTCTCCCTGTAATTTGCCACTCACCATCACGTATCTGCCCCCGTTATCCGCCACTATAGTCTTTGCCTCGAACATTACCCGCTTCCCCACTAATATAGCCACCCCCCTGTTTTTCGCATCCAGCCCCGAATGGAACACCTGCCCTACCCATCCTTTGCGCAACCTAACCTGATCTATCAGTTTCAGGTGCGTTTCCTGTAACATGACCACATCTGCTTTAAGTTTCTTAAGGTGTGCGAGTACTCGTGCCCTCTTTATCGGCCCGTTAAGCCCCCTCACGTTCCACGTGATCAGCCGAGTTGGGGGGCTTCCCACCCCCCCCCCTTGCCGGTTAGCCATCATCTTTTTCCAGCTTCTCGCCCAGTTCCCACGCGGCTGTATTTCTCCCAGACGGTGCCCCCCCGCCCATCCTTTCCCGCACCCACTCCCCCCTTTCCCCAGCAGCAGCAACCCAGTAATTCCCCCCTCCCCCCCCCCCCCCGCTAGACCCCCCGCTAACGTAATTACTCCCCCCATGTTGCTCCCAGAAGTCAGCAAACTCTGGCTGACCTCGGCTTCCCCCCGTGATCACGGCTCGCCCCGTGCGGCGCCCCCTCCTTCCTGCTTCTCTATTCCCGCCATAATTATCATAGCGCGGGAACCAAGCCCGCGCCTCTCCCTCGGCCCCGCCTCCCATGGCCAACGCCCCATCTCCTCTCCCTCCCCACCTCCCCCCATCACCACCTGTGGGAGAAAGAAAAGTTACCATACCGCAGGATTAATCATACAATCCCTCTTCGCCCCCCCCCCCACTCGTCCCACCACTTTGTCCAAACGTTCATTTTCGTAGTCCAATCAATCCAATTTTTCTTCTACAATAAAAGTCCACGCTTCATCCGCCGTCTCAAAGTAGTGGTGCCTCCCTTGATATGTGACCCACAGTCTTGCCGGTTGCAGCATTCCAAACTTTATCTTTTTTTTGTGAAGTACCGCTTTGGCCCGATTAAAGCTCGCCCTCCTTCTCGCCACCTCCGCACTCCAATCTTGATAGACGCGGATCACCGCGTTCTCCCATTTACTACACCGAGTTTTCTTCGCCCATCTAAGGACCATTTCTCTATCCTTAAAACGGAGAAATCTCACCACTATGGCTCTGGGAGCTTCTCCTGCTCTCGGTCCTCGCACCATAACTCGGTATGCTCCCTCCACCTCCAACGGACCCGTCGGGGCCTCCACTCCCATTAACGAGTGCAGCATCGTGCTCACATATGCCCCGACGTCCGCCCCCTCCACACCTTCAGGAAGGCCAAGAATCCTCAAGTTGTTCCTCCTTGTGTTATTTTCCAGTGCCTCCAACCTATCCACAGATCGTTTCTGGTGTGCCTCCTGTATCTCCGACTTCACCACCAGGCCCTGTATGTCGTTTTCATTCTCTGCTGCTTTCGCCTTCACGACCCGAAGCTCCTGCTCCTGGGTCTTTTGTTCCTCTTTCAGCCCTTCAATCGCCTGTAATATCGGGGCCAACAACTCTTTCTTCATTTCCTTTTTTATCTCCTCCACGCAGCGTTTCAAAAACTCTTGTTGTTCAGGGCCCCATATGAAACTGCCACCTTCCGACGCCATCTTGGTTTCTGCTTGCCTTCCTTGCCGTTGTTCCAAAGGATCCGCTGCAATCCGGCCACTTTCCTCTCCTTTTTCCATCCGTGTCCAGGGGGAACACCCTTCTGGTTTACCGCACGGTGTTTTCAGCCGTTAAAATTGCCGTCGGGGCTCCTATCAAGAGCCCAAAAGTCCGTTTCACAGGGAGCTGCCGAAACGTGCGACTCAGCTGGTCATCGCCGCACCCGGAAGTCGACAAGTGCGTTTTTAGCACCGACCGGCTAGCCATTCTGGGCTACATAGTGCGCAATAGGATAATAGGCCCCGACCCCGAACGTATGCGCGCACTCATGGAATTTCCCCTCCCGCACTGCCCAAAAGCCCTGAAACGCTGCCTGGGGTTCTTTTCATACTACGCCCAGTGGGTCCCCCAGTACGCAGACAAGGCCCGCCCCCTAATACAGACCACGACCTTCCCTCTGTCGACAGAGACTCGCCAGGCCTTCAGCCGCATCAAAGCGGATATCGCAAAGGCCACGATGCGCGCCATCGACGAGTCCCTCCCCTTCCAGGTCGAGAGCGACGCCTCCGACGTAGCTCTAGTGGCCACCCTTAACCAAGCGGGCAGACCCGTGGCCTTTTTCTCCCGAACCCTCCACGCCTCAGAAATCCGCCACTCCTCAGTGGAAAAGGAAGCCCAAGCCATAGTGGAAGCTGTGCGACATTGGAGGCATTACCTGGCCGGCAGGAGATTCACTCTCCTCACTGACCAACGGTCGGTAGCTTTCATGTTCGATAATGCACAGCGGGGCAAAATTAAAAATGACAAGATCTTAAGGTGGAGGATCGAGCTCTCCACCTTCAACTATGAGATCTCGTACCGGCCTGGAAAGCTGAACGAGCCGTCCGATGCCCTATCCCGCGGCACATGTGCCAACGCACAAATTGACCGCCTCCAAACCCTCCACGAGGACCTCTGCCACCCGGGGGTCACTCGGTTTTACCACTTCATCAAGTCCCGCAATCTCCCATACTCTTTAGAAGAGGTCCGTACAGTCACAAGGGACTGCCACATCTGCGTGGAATGCAAGCCGCATTTTTTCAGGCCAGATGGAGCGCACCTGATTAAGACTTCCCGCCCCTTTGAACGCCTCAGTCTCGATTTCAAAGGGCCCCTCCCCTCCACCGACCGCGGCCACAGTCATTAAAGCCCTGAACAGCATCTTCACACTGTTCGGTTACCCCGCATACGTCCACAGCGACAGGGGGTCCTCTTTCATGAGTGACGAGCTGCGCCAGTTCCTGCTCAGCAAGGGCATAGCCTCAAGCAGGACGACCAGCTACAACCCCCGGGGGAACGGGCAAGTAGAAAGGGAGAACGACACGGTCTGGAAGGCCGTCCTACTGGCCCTACGGTCCAGGGATCTCCCAGTTTCACGGTGGCAGGAGGTCCTCCCGGACGCTCTCCATTCCATCCGGTCGTTATTATGTACAAGCACTAATCAAACGCCTCACGAGCGTCTCCTTGTCTTCCCTAGGAGGTCCTCCTCTGGAACGTCGCTGCCGACCTGGCTGGCGGCCCCAGGACCCATCCTGCTCCGAAAGCATGTGCGGGCACATAAGGCGGACCCGTTGGTCGAAAGGGTTCACCTCCTCCACGCAAACCCCCAGTACGCCTACGTGGAGTACCCCGACGGCCGACAGGACATGGTCTCCCTGCGGGATCTGGCGCCCGCTGGCACCACGCACCCCCCCCCGACACCATCAACCCAACCGCCCCCCTTCCTGCCACCGCCGCACCCTGCGACCGCCCCCTTCCCACGAGGATCAGTCCCCCTCCCCTTTGCACTGACAGCTGAAACCGTACGGCTCCTGGAGGCGACAACACTGGTACAAGCACCACCACCACCGCCGGGGCCGAGGCGATCGACACGGACGACCAGACCGCCCGACCGACTCGTGGCGTCGATGTAAAACAAAGATGGACTGTTCAAAGAACATTTTGTTTTTTTCCTATACCCTCTGTAAATAGTTGCAACAGGACGAAACTGTCCAATACTGTACTACCATGTGAATGTTCTATCCTCCCAGGACCAGCCCTGTAAACCCTTACCACCATACGAAGCATCACCCCGCCGGGTTCATTTTTGACAAGGGGTGAATGTGGTAGTATGTATTGGGGGTCATGTGGGACTGGAAGCCCTAATGTCATTGGCTGACAGATCCCGGGTCCTGGTTGGCCGTTGACCTCAAGCTCCGCCCTGAAGGCGGAGTATAAGAAGCCGGTGTCTTCCCCCGCAGGCCAGTTTACTATCGAGCTGCTGGGGAACAGACACGCTTAATAAAGCCTCATCGACTTCACTATATTCGTCTCATGGAGTCTTTGTGCGCTACAGGTACTCTAAATTTTTAAATGAATTCACCTGATTCTAACTGTAAGGGACCTACATTTGTCTTCACCAGTCTTTTTCTCTTCACATATCTATAGAAGCTTTTGCAGTTAGTGTTTATGTTTTCTGCAAACTTACTCTCGTATTCTATTTTCCCCTTCTGCATTAAACCCTTTCTCCTCTGCTGAATTTTAAATTGCTCCCAGTCCTCAGGCTTGCTGCTTTTTCTGGCAAATTTATATGTCTCCTCTTTGTCTTTAACACTATCCCTGATTTCCATTTTTTAGCCATGGTTGAGCCATCTTTCCTGTCTTAATCTTGCACCGGACAGGGATGTACAATTGTTGAAGTTCATCCATGTGTTCTTTAAATGTCTGCCATTGCCTATCCAACGTCACCCCTTCAGTATCCTTTGCCAGCTTATCCTAGCCAATGCACGTCTCATACCATCAAAGTTAACTTTCTTTAAGTTCAGGACCCTAGTCTCAGACTTCATTGTGTCACTCTCCATCTGAATGAAGAATTCTATCATATTATGGTCACTCTTCCCGAAAGGATATCACACGACAACATTGCTAATTAATCCTCTAGCATTGAATAATACCCAGTCTTGGATGCCTGTTCTCTAGTTGGTTCCTCGACATATTGGTCAAGAAAACCATCCCTTATACATTCCAAGAAATCCTCCTCCATCGCATTGCTACCAGTTTGATCAGCCCAATCAATATGCAGATTGAAGTCACCCTAATAACTGCTATACCCTTACTGCACACATCTCTAATTTCCTGTTTGATGCCATCCCCAACCTCACAACTACTGTTTGTTGATCTGCACACAACTCCCACTGATGTTTTTTGCCCTTTACTGTTCCGCAGCTCCACCCCTACAGATTCCACATCGTGCAGGCTAATGTCCTTCCTTACTATTTTGTTAATCTCCTCTTTAACCAGCAACACGATTCCACCTCCCTTTCCTTTCCTTCTATCTTTCCTGAATATTGAATACCCCTGGATGTTGAGTTCCCATCCTTGGTCACCATGGAACTAGGTCTCCGTGATCCCGATGACATCATATCAGCGCAGTTAATTCATCAACCTTATTACAAGTGCTCCTCACATTGAGGCACAGAGCCTTCAGGCTTCTTTTTTTGACATTTATTGCCCTTTTAGAATTATGATGTAATGTGACCCTTTTTGATTTTTGTCTTTGGTTTCTCTGCCTTCCACTTTTCCCTTTACTGCCTTTTGTTCCTGTCCCTGCCTTACTTCCCTCTGAACTTCCTGCATCGGTATACATCCCCTTGCCATAATAGTTTTGAATGTCCAGCTTTGAATATTTTAATACTCCTCCCCTTATCGGTTTTCTTTCTTCCAACCCCCATCAACTTGAGCCAAACTAAAATTCTGTTACCAGAAGTTCCACTTCCATCACCCTTTTCCTGGTGACTTACCTTACCTTACCTCCCAGTTTTCTATATTCCAAATTTCAAATGTTCATGCTCTTATTCAAATTCCTTCATTGATTTTGTGCCCCCCTCCCATCTTTGTAACCTCCTCCAGTACTATAACTCCACTCTCCAGTAATATGACTCGAGCCTCATTTATGCCTGCTCTGACCCCTTCCCTATCGTTGCCAGCTGTGTTTCTACCTCTGCATCTTCAAAATCCTCCTTAAAACGTATCTGTTGACAAAGCTTTTAGTCATCCCTCTTAATATCCCATTCCATGGCCCAGTATCCAATTCCTTGTTCTTTATTATACAAAGTGTTTTGGGATGTTTATTCACGGGTGGTGTACGAATGAAAATCACTGGTTGGAATCTTGTCACACTTATTTAGATCACAAAATTAACTGCAGAGCTGTTAATAACATGTCAAATCTTTGCAGAGGGACACATTTTAGCTGCATGGAAAAACTGAAATACTCAATGTTTGGTAAGATTTCACTGATACAGAATGAGTTAAAAAATAATATAAGGGGAGCAATAAACTACGATTTATCAAATAGTATTCAGTCTATCCAAATCTGTTTATAGTCTGGCAGGCCCACTTTTGTTCAATTTTAATGGTCTGAAGTAATCGCTTATAAACAGTTTAATATAAATAGTACTTATAAAACTAATTTTTTGTTGAAGATGCAATTTTTATTAAGATGTGGATATAGCTTCATGACTACAGATTCAAATATTTATTATGCAACACAGCAACCTTGGTTATGCTGTTATTAGATGGGATGGTGTGGACGTGTTCTCTTGTATGTATTTCAGCTAATAATACAGAGGAAATGTAATGTTCTACTCTATTGACTTTAGATATGAAGACAGCTCATTTCAATTAATTGTGCTTAAAGTAAATGGATCAAAAATTGGATTAAATACCATCATGTAATGCATTTTCAAATATCATTAAATTAAGGGTTTCGTCAAAATATATATCTCAATTTTTAAAATGACTTAAAAAATGATATTCCTTGCCATCCCATACTCTTCTTATCAAACAGCTTGAATGCACACTGCACACCTCACCTTGATGCTGAGTTACTGCATAATTCCACCTGTATGGAAGATCGGTGGCTATCAAATGCCGCTGATTTTAAACAATCATGTAGAGGGCGGCACGGTGGCACAGTTGTTAGAACTGCTGCCTCAAAGCTCCAGGGACCCAGGTTCAATTCTGGCTTTGGGTGACTGTCTGTGTGGAACTTGCACTTTCTCACAGTGTCTGTGTGGGTTTCCTCCGATGCTCCGGTTTCCTCCCACAATCCAAAGATGTGCAAGTTAGGTGGATTGACTAAATTGCCCTTAGTGTCCAGAAAAGTTAGGTCGTGTTACTGGGTTATGGGGACAGGGTGGAGGTGCGGTCTTAAGTAGGGTAGCTTTCCACGCCCAGTGCAGACTCAATGGGCCAAATGGTCTCCTTCTGCACTGCAAATTCTATGATTCTACTTCATATTTGAGAGGAAATTCTTGGTGACATAATAATTCTCTTGATCCTACACAGTAGAGGAGGGATCAAAGTTAAGCACATTGCAATAAAGATGAACTATTGTAATTTGCTTTCAGGGCGATTGAGGTTTAGGTTAACTACACTGTGCTTCTAATCTTTAACCCTAACAGATATTAAAGCAGTGTATGTGTATAATTATACTCTTTTTGCATTCTAATTTCAAATTCATAAATGACATATGAGCTTAGAAATAGCACTTGGCGATATCAATAGTTGTTCATTTCACATCCTGCCAAGTAGCAAAGGTATTAATTAATTTTGTTAAATTGGTGAACTAATGGCTGCCAATGGGCTACTGAACTTGCGGCCAATGAAATTACTGGTCAAATAATAAACAAAGCTGTTCAATGGGCAATTGCGGAATATAAAACTTATAAATGTGAAAAGCTGACACCTGTAAATTAACATTTATATTAAAAGGGTTATCAATTCCAACTAAATAATTGACTGTGTGCCAATATGTAACACAAGTTAAAGGGAAATCTAATATTTTTCTCTATTATGTTTGCACAAGAAAAGGTCTTTAGGAACCTGCATGCTTTATGTCAGATCTCATCCTTGTATAGCAGTTCTCTCTTTATCCTGCTCTCACCTCTAGACTTGGCAAAAAATATAGACCTATGCATAGTTCAGAAATCCTCATCCTACACTTCATTGAAGACCAGGTAAATCCCAAAGGACATGCAGAGAAGTAAGAGTCAGTTCCATGAGACTCAAGTTTCTTTGTTCACATGTAAATGTAATTAATTTATTGGAACAGTCAACCAATGGCAATTTTGCGATTAGAAAATAAGCTAATTAACTTCCGGTAGCGGCCATGGAGTGGAGTGAGTGGTCGCACATTTGGTGGCTCCCGTTCAAAGCAGATTTTTTTGTTTTTTTCCCCACCCAAAGGAGAAAATATTTGAGGGCAAAAGGTACAGGAGTGCCTGGGGAAGGTAATACTCCTCTGGTGTGGCTGGTGCATGGATTAGGGGGCAAAGAGGCCACGAGAAAGAAAGTCCAGTTGGAGCAGGAGAGTTTTTGTGGTGTGCCACAGGGAAAGGTGGTGGAGGGCTAGGCAGGCGCACTGCCTGCCCAATGGTCGACAGAGAAGCTGGTGGAGTTCTTGAACAACAAGTTTCAGCAGTGGAGGAAAGAGGCCCTGGAAGACTTGGCCAAGGCGGCGGAGCCTCTGATATCTAGGGTCAAGCGAGTTGAGCAGAGGCTTGATTCCGAGGGCCTAACGATCCAGAAAGTGGAGGAGGCAGTGGGCGAGCAAGAGGAACAGTTGACCTTGTTGATGGCTGAGATGGGAGTGATGCGGGAAAGCCAAAAGAGGCTGAGGCAGAAGGTCGAGGATTTAGAGAATCGCTCCAGAACGCAAAACCTAAGGATGGTCAGGATGCCTGAAAGACGTTGTGTGTGTGGCAAGGGGGCCTTTGATTGGCTTCTGGAGGTGTATCGAGCGCCCAGGATACTGAGGAGGAGATTGCAGGCAGGCAACCTGCCGAAGACAATGGTGGTGCTGTTGCACTACTTTCTGGACAAGGAGAAGATCCGTCGGTGGCGAGGCAATGGAATTTATGAAGAACAATGGACTGGGAGGAGTGTGAGGATATTGAACTTTGGAGGAGTTTTGTGTGCTCTTTAAACTGTTTGGTAGTGGGTTTTCATGGGGGAGCAACGATGGTGAGTGTGCCTTTTGTTACTCCTGAGGGATAGATGGTTGGATTGGTTGGGGGGGAGGGGAACTAGAGGGAGGAAGGGTAGTTGGAGGTCTTGGTCGGGGGGCCACCATGCTAGCTGGGCAGGCTGGTTAACAGGAGTGAAGTAGGCGGTTGCCAGGAGGAAGGTGGGTGGATAGGGTTGTTTTTTTGTTTGAGGGTGGAGGGGGGCGTGGGGAGAGTTGCTGACATAGGTGTGGTTGGTGTGACACAGTGGGAAGGGATCGATGATGGTGAATATCCAAGGGCGGACCTGGAGGGTCGTGTGATGCGGGCCAGGGGCTGGCTCAAACAGGGGTATGGCTGATCAGCAGGGGGAGGGGACGGGAAGCCCCTCGACCAGGCTGGTCACGTGGAACATGAGGTGGTTGAATGAGCCGGTTAAACGGCCGCGTGTGTTCACGCATTCGTGGAGTTTGAAGGCGGAGGAGGCTTTTTTGCAGAAGATGCGCCTGAAATCGGAGGACCAGACGAGGCTGAGAAAGGGATGGGTGGGGCAGATGTTTCATTTGGGGCTGGGTATGGAGGCGAGGAGGGTGGCGGTGTTGGTTAATAAATGGGTTGAGTTCGAAGTGGGGAGTATTGTGGCCGATTCGGGGGGGAGATATCTGATGATTAGTGGGGGTTGAAGGGGATGCAGGTGGTTCTGGTAAATGTCTATGCCCTGAATTGGGATGATGTGGATTTTATGAGATGGGAGTTAGGGAGGATCCCGGACTTGGACTCGCATCGGCTGATTATGGGGGTGGATTTTAACATGGTCATAGATCCGAGCTTGGGCCGGTCGGGTCCCAAGTCGCCGAGGGTGTCGGCAGTGGTGAAGGAGCTGAGGGGGTTTATGGAGCGCAAGGGGGGCGGGGGGGTGATGGTGGACCCATGGAGATTCGGGTGGCCGAGGGTAAAGGTGTTTTCATACTTCTCCCATGTGCACAGGGTGTACTCCTGGATTACTTTTTTCTTGCTAGATATGACGCTGTTAATGGGATGGCTGACCCGGAGTATTCGCCGATTGTGGTTTCCGACCACACACTGCACTGGGTGGATTTTCATGTGACCCAGTGGGGGTGAGTGGGAGGGGTTCAGCTCCCACAGTGGAGGCTGGATGTGGAGTTCTTGGTAGATGAGGAAGTGTGCGAGCGGGAGTGGGCTGCTATTCAGGGATACATGGAGCTAAATGACACAGGGAGGTCACGGCCACCATGCTATGGGAGGCACTGAAGCCGGTAGACAGGGGGGGAGTTTATATCAATTCGGGCGCATAGGGAGAAAACAGAGCTGGAGGAGAGGGCTAGATTGATGGACAAGATTTTGAGGGTGGACAGGAGATACTCGGAGGCGCCGGAGGCAGGACTGTTTAAGGAGAGGCAGAGGCTCCAGATGGAGATTGTGCTTGTTTCTACAGGGAAGGCGGTAGCGCAGTTAAGGTGGACCAGAAGGGCAGTGTATGGGGAGAAGGCAAGCAGGATGTTGGCCCATCAGTTGATAAAGCAAGAGGTGGCAAGGGAGATTGGCAGAGTTAGGGATGATAAAAGGCAAGGAAGTCATGGACCCGGAGGGGGTGAATGCTGTGTTTGAGGCATTTTATAGATGGCTATGCGAGTCGAAGCCCCCAACCAGGGAGGAGGGGATGTGACAGTTCCTGGATGGGTTAGAATTTCCCAAAGTGGAGGAGGGGCTGGTTCAGGGACTGGGGGCCCCAATTGGGCTGAGGGAGGTGATGGATGGGGACGATGCAGGTGGGGAAGGCCCCGGGGCTGGACGGGTTCCTGGCTGAGTTCTATAAATAGTTTGGGGTGGACCTGGGGCCAATGCTGGTGAGAGCGTATAATGAAGCAAGAGAGAGGGGGAACTCCCCCCAACATTGTCGCAGGCTTCCATCTCCCTGATTTTAAAGAAGGATAAGGATCCGGAGCAGTGTAGGACGTACCGCCCGATATCATTATTGAAAGTGGACGCGAAGAAGGTGTTGGCATCACGAATTGAAGACTGTGTCCCAGAGGTGATAGGCGAAGATCAAACAGGTTTTGTGAAGGGGAGACAGTTGTCGGCGAATGTGAGAAGGCTACTCGAAGTAATCATGATGCCCTCGAAGGGGCAGGAGGTGGAGGTAGTGGCGGTGATGGACACGGAGAAGGCGGTTGATCGGGCAGAGTGGGCTTATTTGTTGGAGGTGCTGGGGAGGTTGGAGCTGGGATTTGTAGATTGGGTCCGGCTGTTGTATAAGGCACAGGTTGCGAGTATGCGGACAAACTGAGTGAGTTTGAGGTACTTCAGGCTGCATCGTGGGACGAGGCAGGGATGCCTGCTCTCCCCATTGCTCTTTGCCTTGGCGATGCAGCTGCTGGCAATGGCATTTAGGGCATTGAGGGACTGGAGAGGGTTTGAGCGAGTGGGCATCGAACACAGGGTTTCATTGTATGTGGATGACCTGTTGCTGCATATTGCGGACCTGGTGGGCACTATCGGAGGCATCACGAGACTCCTGGGGGAGTTTGGCTGGTTCTCAGGATACAAACTGAACATGGGAAAAAGCGAGGTGTTCCCGATTGAGACTAGAGGGCAGGAAAGGAGTCGAGGGGAGTTGCCGTTTAGGGTGGCGGGGCAAGCTTTAGATATTTGGGTATCCAGGTGGCTCAGAGCTGAGCGCAGTTGTAGAAGCTGAACCTGACTCAGTTGGTGGAGCAGATGAAGGGGGACTTTAAGAGATAGGATTGCTGCTGCTGTCGCTGGCAGGGTGGATGCAGACAGTAAAAATGACAGTGCTGTCAAGGTTTCTATTTGTATTTCAGAACCTTCCAATCTTCATCCCCAAGTTCTATTTTACGAAGGTCAATGAGCTGATCTCTGGATTTGTGTGGGCGGGGAAGAGCCTGAGAGCTAGGAGGGCGTTCTCGGAGTAGGGGCGGGGGCTGGTGCTGTCGAATATGATGAATTACTACTAGGCGGCGAATATTGCTATGATTAGGAAGTGGGTCCTGGGGGAGGGGTCAGTGTGGGGACAGATGGAGGTGGCATTGCGTAAGGGGTACGTGTTTAAGGGCTTTGTGTTGGCGCCTCGACCCGTTTTCACCGGTCAAGTACTCTGTGAACCCAATGGTGGTGTTGGCCTTAAGGGTGTGGGGGCAGTGGTGGCAACAACTGAGGCTGGAGGGTACCTTGGTGTGGACACCGATCTGCAATAACCATAGGTTTACACTGGCGGGGCTGGATATGAGGTTTCGGGGGGACGGTGGCAGGCAAGGATTGAGCGCTTTAGCGATCTGTTTATCGGGGGCAAATTTGCAAAGTTGGAGGACCTGGAGGAAGTGTAGGAGTTGTCCAGGGGGAATGGTTTTCGGTACCTGCAGGCTTGAGGCATTGTAAGGAGAGAGGTGCCGTTTTTTCCTGGGTTGCCACCCCAGGGTTGCAAGACAAGGTGTTGGCAAGGGACGAAATAGGGGAGTGGAAGGTGTCAGATGTCTACAGGGATTTGATGGAGTGGAAGGAGCCCTGGGGGGGGGGGGGGCTATTAAACGTAAGTGGGAGGGGGAGGTGGGGGCCGAGATGTGGGTGGAAGCCTTGCGGAGGAACGTTTCCTTGTCATGTGCAAAACTAAATCTCATCCAGTTCAAAGTGGCACAAACGGCTCCTATGATGGTGATGAAGATGGGTAGGTTCTTTGAGGGCAGAGCATAGGTGTGGGTGGTACGCGGGGGGACCCGTGAATCATGTCCACATGTTCTGGGTGTGTCTAAAATTGAGGGGGTTCTGGTAGGGGTTGTTGGATGTCCAAGGCGCTGGATGTGGAGGTGGTTCCGAATACAGAGGTGGCAATATTTGGGGTGTCGGAAGATCTGTGAGTCCAGGGGCTGAGAGGCCGATGTTTTGGCCTTTGCCTCCCTGATAGCCTGGAGACAGATTTTGTTTGGGTGGCGGGACTCGGAGTGGGTGAGTGACCTGACAGAATTCCTGAGCTGGAGAAGGTTACATTCACCTTAGGGATGTTGACAGATGCATTCACCCAGAGGTGGAAGCCCTTTATTGGTTTCTTTAAGGAGGTTTGAGAGGTCAGCGGGGGGTGGCATGGTAAGGGGTTAAAATGGGGAAGTCGGGATGTGAGTGGGATCTGGCATCAGGAGAGCGGGGGGGGGGTGGGTAAGTGTTGGTTGTTTATTGAGTTGCTTGGTTGATATTCTGATTCTGTTTGTATATATGAAAATGCCTCGAATAAATGTATATAAAAAAAGAAAATGAGCTAATCTGAAGGCTGTGTTTGATTAGTGAGCAGTTGAGCTATTGGCACGGATTTAAACCCCCATCTATTGAGTGCCTTGATCTATCATAGGGGCTGTTTAGCACAGGGCTAAATCGCTGGCTTTGAAAGTAGACCAAGGCAAGCCAGCAGCACGGTTCAATTCCCGTAATAGCCTCCCCGAACAGGCGCCGGAATGTGGCGACTAGGGGCTGTTCACAGTAACCTCATTTGAAGCCTACTTGTGACAATAAGTGATTTTCATTTCATTTCATTTCATGGTGGCAGGACTGGCATTGCAATTGATATTTATGATTGGGAAGGGGAATTGGTCAAAGTTCCCAAACTTCCTCCCTATCCTTGAGCAGGGTACCTACCCTTTCACTGGAGCAGAAAAGACCCAAGAGGAGACCTGATCGAGGTGTACAAGATTATGAGAGACATGGACAGGGTGGAAAAGGAGCAGATGTTCCCCTTAGTTGAAGTGTTAGTTTCGAGGGGACACAAGTTCAAGGTGAGGGGCAGGGGGTTTAAGGGGGATTTGAGGAAACACTTTTTTTACCCAGAGGTGGTGATGGTCTGAAATGCACTGCCTGGGAGAGTGGTAGAGGCGGGTTGCCTCACATTGGCACTGCCCAGGTGCCCAGGATGGCACTGCCCAGGTGCCCAGGATGGCACTGCCAAGGTGCCAGGATGGCACTGCCAAGGTGCCAGGATGGCACTGCCAAGGTGCCAGGATGGCACTGCCCAGGTGCCAGGCTGGCATTTTTTGCGCCCACACGATTGGGCCTGGGGTTCCCTGCATGGGTATTAGGGGGGACCCTCCGACAGTGCATTTGGCCTGGGGGTGCGGTTGGGGATCGCTTCGGGGACCTCGAAGATCAGGACGCTATTTAAAAATGGCGTCCCGATCACTCGCTACACTGAGGAGTTCTGGCGAGCGGAGCTCCCCACTGGACACAACGGGGCTATGTGCGACCTCAGCTGCTTGTCCCCCGTTCAAACCCCTTATATAATGCGAGTAGCATTGAGTACCCATGTGTTTCTCGGCACTGTGAGCGCCAGGAAACACGCGGTAAACTCGTTCAGGGACTTTGCTCCCTTTTGGGAGAATCGCGCCCTATGTATTTTGAGAAGAGGCTTTCCGACATTTTGCAAGAACATTGCTTTTCAATTCAAACAGACCAATTATTCAGCTGCAGTTTAAAATAACAAATATGAGTGAAAATACCGCAGGCTGAGAATATACTTTAAATATGTACATTTTAAATTATCCTGCTGTGATCTTGAAAATTACATGCACTTACATAGACCAACCACATAGTCTCGCCTTCATAGATTTGTACCTGCTCATTCCTGTGTGCATTTCTGTTGAAGAAAGTGTCAAAATTGCACACGTTCGACAAGTGATGCTGTTTGTTGTTGACTACAAACATACTCCTGTGGATGGTTTTTAAGTAGTGAGGTCTGCCTCTCAGAACATTGTGACATGAGAACATTCTATCGGGAGCAGTTTGCTTTTCATGTGCGGAAAATGTTATTCAGCATTTGAGTAAACAGTGGCGTTCACTTTTTAAAAAATATTCCTCTCATTGCTCCGTTAATGCCATGCCTCTAGACCTCTGTCACTGTTGTATGTGGCTGCTGGCAAATGCATGAGAATGGATGAGATTGAAACACTCTACTCTTTCTCGGTACTGGGATCGGTACTGGAAAAAAAAGAATGCCTGTCAATATCCATTCACTGGTGAGTAGGGACCTGCCACTGTGAAAATCTAAAGGTCTTTTACAGTGCATACTGTGGAAGGAATAGATGGGCAGTATTATCCCCCTTCCAACAACTCTGGCGATGGATACAAAAGCTGTTCATCCCCAATTAATCTTGTCTTAGGGCCGAGCCAATGTGAGCCTTGGAGACATCATACTGGTCGGGTTTCCCTGACGCACCAACAAGGTTTAATTGATTGCACTGTATCCTGGGATCAGAGGTATTCATATCAGGAAATGATTGAATTTAGTGACTGTGTCTATATTATAGTTGTCAAGGATAAATTGCAGGATTCCTTGTTGTCACTAGTAATCAACCTTGACCAAAACTACTAAATATTATTTCACAAGGAAGGATAAAGTAAAACTTCTAAATTGCATGTTATAATTGGATGCTGCAAGCAAGATTTTTAACTGAAGAGAAGGAACGCCAGTAATATCAGAGCTTGGAGGGTGTATACACCAACTACATTGATTTTGTCAATAAACCTTGGCCAGGTCAGTTCATTGCACAGTTCCTTGTGGTGTTTACACCCAAGCCAACACTATTCTTACTCAGATATTTAAACTGAATCTAGAGAAAGATGAAGAAGTGCCTATATGATGGATTCACCAGAATTATATACAAGTACAGACTACTGCTCAGACACGTAAAGCGAGCAGAGAATTTGACTGCAACCAAAAGAATCTAACACCTGAATCAGAAGCAGAAAGTCACTTTGCCTCCTGCACAATATGCTCTCACATATGCATCATTCAACTTGAGATCTTTGATTACTTCCAAAGATTTGGCAGAGATTAGGCAAGCAGAAAATATAAACATAGAAGATCAGCCCTGGTAATGATACTGATAATACTTAATAAGTAAAGTCGCCATAGTCCCAATGCTGCTGTCCCTTTGAGGGTGTGCGCTGATTGGGTGGTGATTTAACTGAAGGCCTCCACACCTCAGGGGAGGGGCATGGTTGAAAAGGCGCGGCCTTCTCGAACGATCTCACCAGCACGGGAATTGAATCCGCGTTGTTGGCCTCACTCTGCATCACGAACAAGCTGTTCAGCCAACTAAGCTAACTGACCCCTTAATAATACTTAATAATAACTGGACTGAAATAAAATTCAATCATCGGATTTTAGGAGCTTTTCGTACCCTAAAGATTCAAGACTATCGTAGGGGCAATAGCTTTCTTTAGTTTTTTTCCTGGCCTGTTATGATCAATAAACAAATATATGTACAGATTACTCAAGGTAGAAAATGATTCCCACACACTACAAAAGGCAAAATCCATCATGTTTAATTATAGTAAGATCCAACATTTTCTGTTTTTGTTTCATCATGTCTTATCCTTAGTGCAACAAAAATAATCTTTGATTTTGTGACCTGCATCAAAGCTTAGCTACAGTTTACAATCTATGAACTTCTCACTTTGGCTTGGCCACTAATGGCCCCAAATTTGTAGGAACAGGTCCCCTCATGCACCATTCATTACATTTTTCTCCCTTGCCTTTCAGTTTAAAATTTTGGGTCACAAATTGCTGGATTTGCGATCTGATAACTATGCAATGTCTGGGACTTGGTGACCAACAGGATTAACAGTCTATCTCATTAATTAAGGATAGAGAAAGAAACAGGAATGAGTGAGAAGAAAATAGAGTTAAATTAGTACAGAAAGAAAGGGAAAGAAATTAAAGCTAGAGAGACAGAAAGGAAGGCAAGAAAATAATGAAAGCGATAAACTTTTAAAGATCTCTCAGATTGAGATTCCACAGTTTCAGTTGTTGTGCTTCTTGGTCAGAGAGGTTGAATAGCATCACAGGAAGGTCTTTTCATTAAAAGAGTCCTTATTACATTGAGTACCAACCTTAATTTTATCAGTGCAAATGCAACAATTTCTTCAAACTTACGGAAATGTTGACAGCAAGCTCTCATTCTTTGCAAGGCGAACATGAGTGACAAACCTTTCAAGAATGTCACGTGTATCTCTTCCTCACTCCATATTGGGGTCTTATTTACATAATAATAACAAGGCGCTCATCAAAAGTGCTGTCGTTTTCCCAGCAAATTCTGGACAACCTTTGATAATAACCTTTTCAGTGGTGCAGACAGTCCTCAATTTCTGTACTTAATCGTACAACTGGAGCATTAAGGTATGGATTGGATTTAGCACTTTGATTGATGCATTATCATGCAGACTTAATATGTACTTCCAAGAAAAAATTACTCTAAAGACTTGGTTGAACACTATCTTGTGTAGGTCTAAATATATTGTACCCAACAATATGAATTTTGCCCTCCCATATGCTGTCAGCTTACCTCAATCAATACGATCATGATTGCTTCTTGTGCAAAGCTTTTATATTACATGATCTATCATGTCTTGCCCTAAAGGCTAAATAACTGATGTGTTGAGCAGAAGAAAAACAGAATAATTTTACCTCAGACCCACATCAGACGATGCCACTTAATAGTAGAGCAAGCTTTCAATTTACTACTGTAGTCACTGTTTAAAATGATGACCATCTATTAAACATTGTGGAAGTAGATCTTCAACATTGCTTGCCACGTTCTAATATTATCTCTTCTTTACTCTTTGCACTTCACAAGATTAATGTTTTTGCTTATATTCTAGACTAGAATTTATAACTCTACATAGTACCATCATCTGAACATCCCATTGTTTAATACACAATTTGACAATTATAAACAAATTTAAAGCAATTTTTGATGGCCAGCAACAAATGAAATGGGGTGGCACAGTGGTGCCTCACAGCGGCAGGGACCCAGGTTCAATTCCAACCTTGGGTGACTGTCTGTGTGGAGATTGCTCATTCTCCCTGTGTCTGCGTATGTTTCCTCCAGGTGCTCCGGTTTCTGCCCACAGGTTAAAACTGTGCATGTTAGGTGGATTGGCCATGCTAAATTGCCCCATAGTGTCCAAAAGATTGGGTGGGGTTGCGGGGATTGGGTGGAGCCTGGGTTGGGTGCTTTTTCGGACGATCAGTGCAGATCGATGGGCAAATGGCCTCCTTCAGCACTGTCGGAATTCTTTAAAAAAAAAAATTTAGAGTACCCAATTCATTTTTTCCAATTGAGGGGCAATTTAGTGTGTTCAATCCACCACAATCTTTGGGTTGTGGGGGTGAAACCCACGCAAACACAGGGAGAATGTGCAAATTCCACACGAACAGTGACCCAGAGCCGGAATCGAACCTGGGATCTCGGTGCCAAGAGACTTCAGTGCTACCACTGCGCCACCGTGCTGCCCTCACTGTAGGATTCAATGATATCACAAAGTGATCTAAATATTAAAGTCAATCATTCATGTTTAGGTCTTTTTGCAGAATTACTTATCAATTCTCTCAATGTAAACCTCAAGTTGATATGTAAGAATATATTCTCTGCACACTGATAGGTTATTCCATCAAAAACACAATTTAGCTTGAAAAATAATAATTCCGAAAATTAGCAATAGCACACTGAAATTTAGTAACTAGTTCACATTTATTTCCAGTTTTATTGACCTTCTCGTAACAGTGGTTCATTCATTAATTGCCATTGCCCTCTTATACAGATTATCCAAACAGTCAGGTTTACGCTGAATTTATGCAGACAGATTGGTTAAGTGATTTTCACACCGAACCATCTGAAATCCAAAATGCGCAGTCATGTATTTACGCACACGGTCATTAGAAATAGGAGCAGGAGTAGGCCATTCAGCCCATCAAGCTTGCTCTATCAGTCCTTAAGATCATGGCTGATCTGATTGTGGCCTTAACTTCACTTTTCTGTACTTTTGAACTTGGCTGCAACGTTCATGTTTTTGTTTTTTCTTTTTGTTTCTCTGTTTTTGTAAAAAGTTTCTCGTTTTGCGTTTTATGGAAGATGTTTGTGATGCTGTTTGCATTGATTTGGAACCAGCAGTAGAGCTGAGTGAGTTAAGGTTTTCATTTGCACTGTTGGGGGTTGGAGGTGTGCTTGGTTTGATCTTGGTGTTTTTATGTTGGGCAATTGTGTGGGGATTGTTTGATGTTGGAGTTTGTTTGTATGAGCCGGGGGGGAGGCTTGGGAGGGAACAATAGGTGGGAGACTATCTGACGCCGGGGATGGGGGCCACCAAGCTAGCTGGGTGAGCTAGCTCTCGGAAACGCAGTGAGGGGTGTGCATATGTTTGGTTTAGAACAAAGAACAAAGAAAAGTACAGCACAGGAACAGGCCCTTCGGCCCTCCAAGCCCGTGCCGACCATGCTGCCCGACTAATCTACAATCTTCTACACTTCCTGGTTCCGTATCCCTCTTTTCCCATCCTATTCATGTATTTGTCAAGATGCCCCTTAAATGTCACTACCGTCCCTGCTTCCACCATCTCCTCCGGCAGCGGGTTCCAGGCACCCACTACCCTCTGTGTAAAAAACTTGCCTCGTACATCTACTCTAAACCTTGCCCCTCACACCTTAAACCTATGCCCAGTAGTAATTGACCCCTCTACTCTGGGGAAAAGCCTCTGACTATCCACTCTGTCTATGCTCCCCATAATTTTGTAGACCTCTATTAGGCCGCCCCTCAACCTCCGTCTTTCCAGTGAGAACAAACCGAGTTTATTCAACCGCTCCTCATAGCTAATGCCCTCCATACCAAGCAACATTCTGGTAAATCTCTTCTGCACCCTCTCTAAAGCCTCCACATCCTTCTGGTAGTGTGGCGACCAGAATTGAACACTATACTCCAAGTGTGGCCTAACTAAGGTTCTATACAGCTGCAACATGACTTGCCAATTCTTATACTCAATGCCCCGGCCAATGAAGGCAAACATGCCGTATGCCTTCTTGACTACCTTCTCCATCTGTGTTGCCCCTTTCAGTGACATGTGGACCTGTACACCTAGATCTCTCTGACTTTCAATACTCTTGAGGGTTCTACCAGGAACCCTCTTAGGGAAGGGATTAGGTTACAGGGTGTTGTTGCTGGGGGGGAGGGGGGGGTGAATGTTCTGCTGACGAGGGAGGGACTTGGGCTGAGGGACAGAGAGGAGGTTGGGGGCGGAGGCTCCCTGGGGGCGGGCCAGTGGAGGCACGGAGCATGGGCTGGTGGCGGGCCTAAAAAAGGGATGGCTGATCGGCGGAGGAGGGGGGGCAATGAGCCCCCCAACTAGGCTGATCACCTGGAATGTTCGAGGGCTAAATGGGCCGGTCAAAAGGGCACGTGTGTTCGCGCATCTTAGGGGATTGAAGGCGGACGTGGCAATGTTGCAGGAGACGCACCTTAAGGTAACGGACGAAGTTAGACTGAGAAAAGGCTGGGTCAGCCAGGTATTTCACTCGGGACTTGATTCAAAGACTAGAGGGGTCGCGATCCTGATCAATACGCGGGTGGTGTTTGAGGTGGGTAGAATAGTCTCGGACGTGGGCGGTCGGTACATTATGGTCAGTAGGAAGCTAGGGGGGTGCAGGTGGTATTAGTTAATGTATGCGTGCCAAATTGGGAAGATGTAGAGTTTATAAAGAGGATGCTGGGGAAGATACCGGACCTGGACTCGCACAGGTTGGTCATGGGAGGGGCCTTCAACACAGTTATGGACCCGGGCTTAGACCCATTAAGCTCGAAAACGGCAGGGTGCCAGCAATGGCAAAGGAACATGGAGCTGATGGGGGAGGTGGATCCATGAAGACTTGGGCAGCCGAGGGTGAAGGAGTTCTCCTACTCACACGTGCATAAAGTGTACTCCCGGATTGATTTCTTTATTTTCAGCAGGGCCTTACTGGCTGGGGTGGTGGACACAGGTATTCGACGATTACAATCTCAGACCATGCACCGCACTGGATTGACCTGCAGGTTAGTAAAGACAGTAACCAGCACCCGTAACTTCATTTGAAGCCTACTTGTGACAATAAGCGATTTTCATTTCATTTCATAAGAGGTTGGATGTGGGACTTTTGGCGGATGAAGGGGTGTGCGAGCGGCTGAGGAAATGCATTCAGAGCTACCTGCAGGTCAATGACACGGGGGAAATTTCAGCAGCGGTGATTTGGGAAGCACTGAAGGCGGTGGTCAGGGGGGGGGCTGATCTCGATCCGGGCTCATAGGGAGAAGGTTGACAGAGCAGAGATGGACAGACTGGTAAAGGAGATATTACAGATTGATTGGAGGTATGCAGAGATCCCAGAGGCATAGCTTTTAAGGGAACGGCGGAGGTTGCAGGCAGAGTTTAGTTTGCTGACCACAGGGAGGGCGGTGGAGCAGCTGAGAAAGGCGAGGGGGGCGATTTATGAACATGGAGAGAAAACCAGCAGAATGCTTGCACAGCAGCTTGGGAAGAGGGAGGCAGCTAGGGAGATAGGGAAAGTAAAGGACGGTGAGGGGAACCTGGTTGGTGATTCGGTAGGGGTGAATAAAGCATTGAGGGATTTCTACAGCAGAATGTACAGGTCGGAACCCCCTAGAGGGCCGGAAGGGATGAGGCACTTCTTGGAGGGGCTGAATTTCCCAATGGTGGATGGGGAGCGGGTAGAAGGGCTGGGGGCCCCAATTGGTCTGGAAGAGATAGTGTAGGGCTTGAAGGCCATGCAGGCGGGTAAGGCCCCGGGTCCGGACGGGTACCCAGTGGAGTTTTATAAAAAGTTCTCGGGGACATTGGGGCCAGTGTTGTTGAGGATGTTCAATGAGGCAAGGGAGAGAGGGATGCTGTCCCCGACGATGTCACAGGCAATGATTTTGCTGATTCTTAAGTGGGACAAGAACCCAGAGCTGCGTGGGTCCTACAGGCCGATATCCCTGTTGAATGTGGATGCCAAGTTGCTGGCCAAAATCTTGTCCTCCAGGATTGAGGATTGTGTTCCGTACGTTATTGGGGAGGACCAGATGGGGTTTGTTAAGGGCAGGCAGTTGGTGGCCAATGTAAGAAGGCTGTTAAATGTGATCATGATGCCCCCGGAAGGAAGGGAGGTGGAGGTAGTGATCGCAATGGATGCAGAAAAGGCTTTTGATCGAGTAGAATGGGATTAGCTGTGGGAGGTACTGGGACGGTTCGGATTTAGGCGGGGCTTTATTGACTGGGTCAGGTTACTGTATCAGCCTCCTGTGGCAAGTGTACGGATGAATAGGACAACTTTGGACTATTTTAGACTGCACCAGGGGACGAGACAGAGACGCCTGTCCCCACCTTTGTTTGCGCTGGCTATAGAGCCGTTGGCAATTGCTCTGAGAGCCTCAAGGGGCAGGAGGGTACTGGTCCGGCGGAGGGGGGGGGGGGGGGTGGGGCGGGGGGAGCACAGGGTTTCGCTCTATGCGGATGATCTACTTCTGTACGTTTCGGACCCAGTCGAGGGGATGGAGGAAATCATGAAGATTGTAGGGGAATTCGGCGTTTCCGAGGTATAAGCTAAATATGGAAAAGAGTGAGATGTTTGTGGTTCAGGCGAGGCGCAGGAGAGGCGACTGGGAGAGCTGCCGTTTAGGTTAGTAAAGGGAAGCTTTTGGTACCTGGGCATCCAAGTGGCGCGGGAATGGGACCGGCTGCATAAATTGAATCTGGCCCGGCTAGTGGACCAAATGAAGGACGACTTTCAGAGATGGGACCCGCTTCTGTTGTCTCTGGCTGGGAGGGTGCAGACGGTGAAAATGACGGTCCTCCCGAGATTCCTATTTGTATTTCAGTGTCTTCCCATCTTTATTCTGCGGTCCTTTTTTAAGCGGGTCAACAGAGTGATCACGGGCTTTGTCTGGGCGGGCAAGACCCCACGAGTAAGGAAGGTAATGCTTGAGCGGAGTCGGGGAGAGGACGGGCTGGCGCTGCCAAATTTTAGCAACTATTACTGGGCGGCGAATATATCCAGAATCAGGAAGTGGGTGGTGGGAGGGGGACGGCATGGGTGCGTATGGAGGCGGCTTATTGTAAGGGCACCAGTCTGGGGGCGTTGGTAACTGCTCCTCTGCCACTCCCGCTGGCACTGTTCTCCACCAGCCTCGTGGTGGTGGCGGCCCTGAGAGTTTGGGGCCAGTGGAGGCGGCATGTGGGAGCAGTGGGAGCATTGGTCTGGGCCCCAATTTGTGCTAATCACCGGTTTGCCCCGGGGAGTATGGATGGGGGGGGTTCCGGTTATGGCAGAGAGCGGGGATTGCGAGGATGCGGGATGTGTTCATAGAGGGGAGTTTCCCCGGGTATGAGGGCGTTGGAGGAAAAGTTTGGGCTGGTGAGGGGAAACAAATTCAGGTATCTGCATGTGCAAGACTTCCTTCGTAAACAGGTGTCAACCATCCCGCTCCTACTGCTGAGGGGGATTCAGGATAGGTTAATTTCCAGAGGGTGGGTGGGGGAGGGAAGCGTCTCGGACATCTATAAGGAGCTTATGGGATCGGAGGAGACGCAGACCGGGGAGCTGAAGCGCAAGTGGGAGGAGGAGCTGTGAGGAGAGATAGAGGGTGGTCTATGGGCAGGCATGTTGAGTAGAGTCAATGCGTCCGCAACATGTGCCAGGCTCAGCCTGATACAATTTAAGGTTGTTCACCGGGCTCACATGACAGTGGCCCGGATGAGCAGATTCTTTGGGGTGGAGGACAGGTGCACGAAATGCGCGGGAGGACCAGCGGACCACGTCCACATGTTTTGGACATGTCCAAAGCTTCGGGGTTTTGGCAGGAGTTTGCAGTTGTCATGTCCAAGGTTTTAAAAACAAGGGTGGCGCTGAGTCCAGAGGTGGCGATTTGCGGGGTGTCGGAAGATCCGGGAATCTAGGAGGAGAAAGAGGCAGATGTTCTGGTCTTTGCTTCCCTGGTAGCCCGGAGAGGGATACTATTGGCATGGAGGGACTCAAAGCCCCCAAAGTCAGGAGACCTGGCTATCGGACATGGCTAGCTTTCTTTGTATGGAGAAAATTAAGTTCGCCTTGAGAGGGTCACTGTTAGGGTTCGCCCGGAGGTGGCAACCGTTCGTCGACTTCTTTGCGGAAAATTAATCGTCAGCAGACGGGGGGGGGGGGGGGGGGGGGGTTTAGTTTGGGTTAGAGTAGAGGGAGGGTGGGACCTGTACGAAAGGTAAATGGGTTTCATGCATATTGTTTATTTTGTTGTTGTTATACCAAAAATACCTCAATAAAAGTTTATTTAAAAAAAACCTTTCTGCCTAACCCTCCATAATTCCACGTTTCCACTTGTCGATCAAAAACCTGTAACTCAGCCGTGTTTATATTCAGTGACCCAGCCTCCACTGCTCTCTCTGGATGAGAATTCCAAAGACTAACCATCCTTTGAGAGAAGAAATTCCTCCTAATTTCCAACTTAAATAAGAGACCCCTCATCTTGAAACTGTGTTCCATAGTTCTAAATCCATCCACACGGACAAACATCAGGCTGTGTTTTACATAGCCCGGCATTCATGTTTTAGGCGGGTGGAGGGAAGGGCACATAAAATAGGACGAGTGACACACCACCATCCTGCTCACCCTCAATATGAGGGTTGTGGAGGCTTCAAAATCGGCAGCCTACCAACCATATTCAAATAAGTCATCAAGGGCTAATTAAGGTTGCTATCAGCACAATTAACCCTAATAACACACTGCACACACCGTAAACGTTTTGGCGTGGTTAGGGGCGGGCAATTGACGTGGAGCAGACTTTGCTTTCGGGTGGGGGGGTGGCGTTTGTCGTCCGTGCCCCTGAATTATCCAGCCTGTCCTCTCAGTGTCTGTCCTGTTTAGCCCTCTCAGAATCATACCTATTTCAATAACAATCCCACACAACACTGCAAAGAAGTAATTCATTGAACATAAAACGCATTGAGACGTGAGACGACGCAACTTAAAAGCAAGAGGGAAAATATAAAGAATTTTCATTATCACAGCTTGGAGAAGATCCCAGAGTACTTTGCAGTCATTGAATTAGTTTGAAATATACTGGTTAGTGGGAAAACATGCTTTGAATTTAAAATATGCATTAAGAGGTTTATGACTAATAACCACTTATCTTTTACCATTCAGCAATTTCTTGTTGGTGTTTCCAATAAGAATTATTACAAATTCCATTGCGTATTACACAATTAAAGCAATGGATAAAGCTGCAGATAGTGGAAGGCATTTGAAGCAACATTAACACACTGAAGACTATTCTAGCATCTTGTCATTTTCTAGGCCCCATATTCTTAACATTAGAATGTTGAATCCACTTACCTTTATGGGGCAGTCAAGTTCACTTTGCGTAAGGGGTAGCAATTGTGTACTGGTATTGTCACTGCCCAGTAATCCAGAGACCCAGGAAATGCTCTGGGGATCGGGTTTCGAGTCACACTACAGCATATGGTGAAAGCCAAATTCAATAAAACTCTGGAATGAAAAGTCTAACGATGACCATCGTTAATTGTTATAAAAGCCTCTTTGGGTCCCTAAAATCCTTCAGCCAATAATATCTGGTCTGGTCAATATTTTCCTCAAGATCCCCAGCAATGTGGTTAATTCTTAAAGGCAATAAATGCTAGGCGGGATTCTCCGAGCTCGCGCCGAGTTGGAGAATCGCCGGGGGGTGGGGGGGGGCTACCGAATCCCGCCACGCTACTCCGACGCCTGGCCGCCGATTCTCTGCCGAATGGAGGATTCTCTGCGCTCGACGGGCCGAGTGCCCGCTGAGTTCCGCCGAGTGCCGCCGGTGTCGTTCGCGTATGGTCCTACTCGGCGGGACCTTGGCCTTCTGGCTGCGGGGGCCGTCCTGGTAGGGGGGGGGGGTGGGGGGAGCCGACTCCAGGGGGGGGCCTCCACGGTGGCCAGGCCTGCGATCAGAGGCTACCAATCGGTGGGCACGCTCATTCCGTGTGGGCCTACGTTCCTCCGCGCCATGCCCCTGTAGGGCTCTGCCATATTGCCCGGGGGCCGGCGCGGAGACGGCAGTGACATGCATGCGTGGACCCGCACCGGCCATGGTGCTCATGTGCAGACCTGCGCTGGCCGTGCGGGGCCGGCTTTCGGCGCCGGAGCAGCGCACTAGCCCCCGAGGAAGGGATGAATGACTGGGCCTGGAGGCCCGTTGACGCCGGAGTCGCTTGCGCCGGTTTTGACTGTTTTAGGCAGCGGTGCCCACATCTCATGGATGAATTAAAAATAATTTTTTCTTGGCCCTGAATCCCTTTGTGGGCCATCGGACAAAATTCTCAGTTTGGGAGATAAGTCGTGAACCCGGGACTGGATTGTGTGTGGTTCATGTTCCCTTTGGGGATGCTATTTGTGGAAGAATTCAGGACATGCTAATGGACCAGCCCTCTGCCGGCACGAATTCCGAGCAATTCCCGGCACAGCGGGTGTTCTAATCATTAGGGCTGAAGTTAGTGCCAAAGCGCCTAGCAACTGGAGATGTATGAAGCGCTCCACATACCACAGTCTCACTGTTGTGCCCAGAGATGACCCCCTCCCCCCGGTCAGGAGTCCTAGGTGGACCCACAGCTCCATGCCAGTTAGGAGCAGAGGGACACCCTCTTACCCAGCATGGGCAGCAGACTCAAGCCCTTCTGAACCTGGGAGGTGGTGGCAGAGGCAGTCTCACCAGGAGGAGACAATTGGTGACTCGGAGGGGTGGGGGTCACTGGTGAGTCCTCTGCCCTGAGAAGGGCAAAGAACCAGGGAGGGTGCCAATGGCTGTGGTGCAGGTGTCCTCTGGGTGGGGTGAACTCTTTTGATGCACTGCTTCCTCAGCAATGGGGCAGTGCTTCTGAGGAGTGCCAATACCTGCTGAGCTCCTAATTGAGCTTTGCCCTTGATGATACTGCTGGGATATGAGGGTGTCCAGAGGGGCAGGCTGGGTGGGCTCCCAGATGACCAGAGTTCTTCTGAGCATTTAAAGGACACAGGCAGCACTCAGCAGTGTGAGCAGCCAGGAGTCTGTAAGTAGCACCAAAGGGGTGTATTTAAATGACAGACTGCAGCAATGGTTGTCTGAGCCAGGTCACCCCGATCCCAAGGGCAACATCCCAAGTCCATGGACTTGGCACCAAGTCATTACCTGCTACTGCCCCCAGCCCAGGCAGCCATCCCCCAGTAAGCCCAACAGTTTTCAATGGTTTTTCAGTGTTTTTCAGCCTCCCGCTCCCCCTTGCAGCCATGGCACCCAGTCCATGGGCAAAATTCTCCCCCAACGGCGCGATGTCCGTCGACTGGCGCCCAAAACGGCGCCAATCAGACGGGCATCGCGCCGCCCCAAAGGTGCGGAATGCTCCGCATCTTTGGGGGCCGAGCCCCGACATTGAGGGGCTAGGACGGCGCCGTAGGGATTTCCGCCCCGCCAGCTGGCGGAAACGGCGTTTTTTGCCCCGCCAGCTGGCGCGGAAATGACATGTCGGGGCGGCGCATGCGCGGGAGCGTCAGCGGCCGCTGACAGTTTCCCGCGCATGCGCCATGGTGGAGACCGTTGCGGAGGCGGAAGGGAAAGAGTGCCCCCACGGCACAGGCCCGCCTGCGGATCGGTGGGCCCCGATCGTGGGCCAGGCCACCGTGGGGGCACCCCCCGGGGTCAGATCGCCCCGCGCCCCCCCAGGATCCCGGAGCCCGCCCACGCCGCCTTGTCCCGCCCGTAAATACCTACTTTAATTTACGCTGGCGGGACAGGCAATTTCTCGGCGGGACTTCGGCCCATCCGGGCCGGAGAATTGAGCGGGGGGGGGGGCCCGCCAACCGGCGCGGCCCGATTCCCGCACCCGCCCAATCTCCGGTACCGGAGACTTCGGCAACCGGCGGGGGCAGGATTCACGCTGGGGGGTCGGAGAATGACGCCCCATGTTTGTAAATATTTGTAGAAATTCATGCTCGCGGGACATCTGCCTGAGAGGAGTGAAGCAGCGCGGAAGGGGGGAGCATGAAGAGTCCAACCGCTAATTACATTTAAATGCATGCAAATGTCAGTTTTGCATCCTGCCAACATGCATGCATGGGGCACAAAACCCTCAAGAGTATTGAAAGTCAAAGAGATCTAGGTGTACAGGTCCACAGGTCACTGAAAGGGGCAACAAAGGTGGAGAAAGGTAGTCAAGAAGGCATACGGCATGCTTGCCTTCATTGGCCGGGGCATTGAGTACAAGAATTGGCAAGTCATGTTGCAGCTGTATAGAACCTTAGTTAGGCCACACTTGGAGTATAGTGTTCAATTCTGGTCGCCACACTACCAGAAGGATGTGGAGGCTTTAGAGAGGGTGCAGAAGACATTTACCAGGATGTTGCCTGGTATGGAGGGCATTAGCTTTGAGGAGACGTTGAATAAACTTGGTTTGTTCTCACTGAAATGAAGAATGTTGAGGCGCAACCTGATAGAGGCGTACAAAATTATGAGGAGCATAGACAGAGTGGATAGTCAGAGGCTTTTCCCCGGGGTAGAGGGGTCAATTACTACTGGGCATAGGTTTAAGGTGTGAGGGGCAGGGTTTAGAGGAGATGTGCGAGGCAAGTTTTTTACACAGAGGGTAGTGGGTGCCTGGAACTCGCTACCGGAGAAGGTGGTGGAAGCAGGGACGATAGTGACATTTAAGGGGCATCTTGACAAATACATGCATAGGATGGGAATAGAGGGATACGGACCCCGGAAGTGTAGAAGATTTTAGTTTAGACGGGCAGCATGGTCAGCGCAGGCTTGGAGGGCCGAAGGGCCTGTTCCTGTGCTGTACTTTTCTTTGTTCTTTGTTTGTTCTTTCTAAGGAAGCCACACACCCCCATTATTCCAACACTAGCTGCTGGAACCAGGTACATTTACAATACTTGGATGGGGCAGTCTCAGGGGATGTCGGGAGTGGAAGTGGCTTCTGGCCAAGCTTTGGGGAGGGTAAGGGTTTCAGATCAGGCCTTGGGAAGTGGGGTGACAGGTCAGGCCTTGGGTGAGGGACAGTGTTGGGTCAGGCTTTGCGGGGGGGTGGGTGGGATGGATCGGGGAGCATCTGGGGGTTGGTGGGGTGGAGTTCGGGACTTGGGGAGTCAGGGGGATGTTAGATAGGATCTTTTGGATGGGGCGGGGTATGTTTCCAGGTCAGTTTTGTGGGAGGGGGAGGGTGGGAGGATGCTGACGGGTGGGCTCGGGGCTGGTGGGAGGGTGGAGTTTCGGTGGGGATGAGAGTTGGGCTTAGTGGCACAGGGGATGGGTGGAAGAGGCGGGCCTGTCAGAGGTGTGGTGATATACATCACGATAAGTACACAAAGGGTTAATGTACATACACTACACCGGGGGAGCACCAGATACATGACACAATGACAGTCAACCAATAGGTCAGTAGGATACGACACGACCAATGGGCATTCAAGATACACACAGAGGTGGCACTACCACAGGAGGGCATTCCACCAACCCATATAAAAGGACACATCACACATTCTCAGGCTCTTTCCAGTGGAGACTCTCAGTGAGTACAGACACAGGGTTGATTGAACATCACTCCCACCACATGGATTGTAGCAGACTGGTTAATCAGTCTGAGTAGCTATAGCAGGATTAACAGTAGCGTCAAATCCAAGAAGGAGAATTGTTAATAGTTTAATAAAAGTGTTGAAGCTATCTCCAAGTCTGAACCTTCCTTTGTCAAGGAAGCCGCTTATGCTACATCGAGAGCATGACAAACCATGGTTCCAGGAGTGAACTGTTTCAATCCATATCGGTAAAACTCAGCAAACTCATGCCGGGTGAGATCTGGGCAAGTGTAGAGTCACAAAGATGATTGATGCAGGTAGGGCAGTGGATGTTGTCTATATGGACTTCAGTAAGGCTTTTGACAAGGTCCCTGATGGCAGACTGGTACAAAAGGCGGAGTCACACAGGATCAGAGGTGAGCTGGCAAGATGGATGCAGAACTGGCTAGGTCATAGAAGGCAGAGAGTAGCAATGGAAGGGTGCTTTTCTGATAGGAGGGCTGTGACTAGTGGTGTTCTGCAGGGATCAGTGCGGAAGAGTAGATGTACGAGGCAAGTTTTTTACACAGAGGGTAGTGGGTGCGTGGAACTCGCTACCTTAGGAGGTGGTGGAAACAGGGACGATAGTGACATTTAAGGGGCATCTTGACAAATACATGAATAGGATGGGAATAGAGGGATACGGACCCAGGAAGTGTAGAAGATTGTAGTTTAGTCGGGCAGCATGGTCGGCACGGGCTTGGAGGGCCGAAGGGCCTGTTCCTGTGCTGTACATTTCTTTGTTCTTTGTTCTTTGTAAACAGTGACTACCAGCAACAGCAGCCAGGCAAGATGATGTTCGAGATTCCGCTTCCACAGCAGCTCAGGTACCAAGGCAATCTCAGTGAAAACTGAGTTAGTTCAGCAGAGATTCGAGATCTACCTGCTGTCGTCTGACCTAGATGGCGTGGCGGATGCAGAGAAAATAAAGCTTCTACTTACCATCGCGGGTCCAGAAGCAGCTGAAATCTTCCAGACCTTCAAATACTCAAAAGGGCAAAACAAGAGCGATTTCCAGGCAGTCCTGGACAAATTCCAAGAATTCTGCGAGGAACATACAGAAGAAAAGATAAAAGAGGCGCCAAAACTCACCGCCAAGTAGGCTTGCAGCAACGAACGGCAGTTTTGAATTGCAGCCATCTTGGAAAAAGTGCTGCACATGCACAGTTACGCGAAGAGCGCACAGAACGGGAAGGTCCGTTTGTGCATGCAGGAGAAGCCGCGCATGCGCAATTGAGAACAAGGCCCCAAGTAAAGGAACAGCGATCTGTGCAGGCGCAATCGCTTCCTACGCACTACATCACACGCTTTATGATGTCAGAGGCCCTGGACCACGCCCACTTAAAGGGGAAATGTCCCAAAACCCGAAAAAAAAATGTAAAGCCTCAAAACCAGATTCTTTCACCTGGAACGATAGCACAATGCCTGAAATTCGACCAGTAGCTGAAAGTAACCTCCGCAGATCCCTGCAACAAGCAGCTAGCACTGCCCAAAGAGATGATACAGTCCTTGAAGGCTATGACTCAGACCTTGAATTCTTTTTTGGACATCGCGAGCCCAATGCCAGCTCCGACACAAAACGTGATGCTATGGTCTTGAAAGACAACATCTTAGATGAAGCTTACACCTTGGGAGGCCAATCCAGTACCAAATCCGATCCGCAACTAGAGGTGTTGTACATTGAAGACCCCGACTACGAGTTCTTCGGATTTGAGGATCTTCAGCCCAGCAGATATGACATCCTGACTTGTGAGTGCAGGATTATGCTGTGGCCTACACCAAGAGGCAGAGATCGGTACAAGCCCACAGAGAGCGGCCTACTGCCACACAGAGAGTGGTCCACGAACCGCGAAGGGTCCCCGACTCCACACAGAGAGTGGTCCACGCACCATAAAGGGTCCCAGCCTCCACACAGAAAGCGATGAAAGACTCCACAGCGAGCTCGTGAACAGACTCCACGATAGAAGCAAGGCAAGACTCCACAGCGCAGTCCTTGCATGAACAAGAAGTGACTCGAGTGACACAATCCTCCACAGAGAGCTCCTGGACAGACTCCACGATAGAGGCAACGCAAGACTCCAGAGGGCAGTCCTTGCATGAACAAGAAGTGATGACTGCTTCCACAGAGAGACCAATGCACGATTCCACACAAGGAATGCTGAAAGACTCCACAGAGGGAGTGACACAAGCCTCCACAGCGAGCTCGTGGACAGCCTCCACGACAGAAGCAATGCAAGACTCCAAAGCACAGTCCTTGCATGAACAAGACCCTGAGGATCTAGCAACCTCCTCTGAGCAACCAGCAGCAGCAATGCAAGTCTGCCACGCTCAAGTGAACAACAGAAAGACTGTGACAGTCTGTCATGCTCCAGTGAACAAGAAGAAGACTCTGACAGTCTACCCAGTGAACGACAAGAAGACACTGAGGCTCTACCCACTGTATGTGCGACCAGTGACGACGGCATCCCACTTCCCATAACAGATGTGCAACGTGACAGACCTCAGCTGGAATGTACAGAGGCACTCGACAATCACAGTGAGACTACTGGTGACTCCGGTGACACCATGTTACTTCAAACCTCACTCGCTCGAGCCTCTCCGCAAGCAAATGCATTCCTGACTGTTTTGACCCCACACGGGGAGCATCACAAAACTTCAGAAGATTCAAGTGAACCTAAAATGACTCCGGACGTGGAGCATCAAGAGACCTCAGAAGATGCAAGTGGACCTGAAATGACTCTGGACGGGAGCATCAAAAGCCAAAACTGACTCAGGTGAAACAGACCAGATTCCAGACGGGTAGCATCCACAAGCCAAAGCTGATTCAAGTAAGCTGGACATGACTCCAGACGGGGAGCGCTGCAAACTCAGTGATGGCACGCTCAAGAAAACAGCAGATGCCACAAAGCACGCTAACGCGATTAACTATGAGAAGGACTCGTATTATCCACAGAGTGTGGTCCTTGAGCGCAGCAAACACGACAACAAAACCAACCAACACAACAACAACATCAAAGACAATAGCAAGAAGCGTACCAATGGCAACGACGTCGACAACAAGCACGACAAAAACAACACCAATGGAACTGCGACTGGTACGACATGGTACAACTCTGCAAATGAGGGACACTGTTACTGCTCAGCTCAGTACAATGACATACCATGGCAGGATGATACATCTTACCAATTTACGTTTGCTGCACTACCAACAGGCAACCTGGCTTTCAGGACAGATGCCATCAAGAATTACCACCACAAGCAGCGAAAGAAAAAAAGAGTCCAAATCAAGACAACAAAGTGATTTGACCACTTCTTGGTTCCTTCATCACACAGACACTGATGGATTTTACAATGCAATGCCACCATCAACATCACCAACTCACCAGCCAAACAAGAAAACCACTCGGCCATAATAATTAATGAACTTTGGACTCATGCATATGATTTGGACTTATTGTTTAATGATCACTGTTATCATAACTTGTACAGAGTATCACTCATCTACCTAGTTTGTTCAATTTTCTTTAACACTGTACAGAAAATATGTAACACAAAAAAGGGGGGATGTGGTGATATACATCACTGTAGGTACACAAAGGGTTAATGTACATATACTACACCTAGCTAGACACTAGAGGGAGCACCAGAGACATGACACACAGACAGTCAACCAATAGGTCAGTAAGATAGGACACGACCAATGGGCATTCAAGATACACACAGAGGTGACACTACCACAGGAGGGCATTACACCAACCCATATAAAAGGACACATCACACATGCTCAGGCTCTTTCCAGTGGCGACTCTCAGTGAGTACAGCCACAAGGTTGATTGAACATCACTCCCACTTGTAGCAGACTGGTTAGTCAGTCTGAGTAGCTATAGCAGGATTAACAGTAGCATCGAATCCAAGTAGGAGAATTGTTAATAGTTTAAATAACATGTTAAAGCTATCTCCAAGTCTGAACCTTCCTTTGTCAGAGTGCACATCAAGGAAGCAGCTTATTCTATGTCGAGAGCATAACAAAACAAGAGGATTGTCCCCGGATTGTTAGAACCATCCTAAGTTTATGATTTAAATTGCATTTTCCGATGGTTCCCAATGCAGGATAATTGCCATGGGGAATTTTGCACTTCCCATGCAAGTGTCCTGCAAACCTTACCTGGGAAATTCTGGGAGGGGAACACTCCAAATACGATGTCCTGGGGTTTGGAACTTACAGTCCTTTACCTTGTTTCGGACTAAAGTTTTACTGCTGGTTATTTTAAAATGTAATCACTTGCAAATTAAAATTGACACACGCAAACACGAAGGGCGGGATTCTCTGTCCAGTGATGCCACAATCGCGGAATGCGATTGGGCAGAGAATCTTATGTGAGCTGAAATTCGAGGCCGGCGCTGGACGAATGCTGTGCTCGGCTGCTTTGAGAGTGGTGTGAATGCATTGCAAGCTGCATGCTGGTCTGGGCATGCAAAGTGTATAGTAAACACCATTGGCTTATTATTATCATACCCTTCTGGTATTCTCTGGGCTTCCTGTGATGCTCGACCTCCGCCAGGAAGAATTGCCATTGGCAAGGTTCACATTAGGTATGTAAAATTGGGAAACCGGCGCCGTGGCTGCTGAGGGGGAGAGGGGAGGTAGGATATATTCCCAGAGCCGCAAACATGGGCTGCCGGTCCTGCCGCTGGCATGCGGGGACAGGGGCTGCAGTGCAGGCCATGTCCACCATGTAGCTTGTTGGACCTGGTTGTGCACGGGGGTACGTACCGCGCTAACATGCCTCTCTTTCACCCTCTGCATCCAATGGATTTTGGTATCCAACCAAGAATGGTTGGCATATTCCTTGCCGCCGCATCCTTTAAAAATTTGTTTTTAATTGAAAACAAATTTGTAACATTTACAGAGAGTAAAAAAGGCCCTATGCAAAGAGCCTTAACATAGTGAAAACGAACAGTGGGAAAGAATAAACATGTTAATAAGGCACTTCCCCTGTCAGCTCTGCCTACCCATGCCACAGGTGCTCAACCAAACCAACATGGCTCCAAACCCCCCCCCCCCCCCCCCCCCCCCCACCCTCGGGTGCTGCTGCTGTCGGTTTCCTGCACTGCTCCCTGAGAGTCTGCAAGCGACTTTCTCCCCCGGGGGGATCCCTGGTCACCCCCCCTTGCCCACTTACGTCTCCTCTGCTCTACTTCTCAGCTGCCCCCCCACCACCCAGGCCAGCCCTGCGCTTGGCCCTAACCCTTACTCTCCTACTCTCCTCCTACTCTCCCTGGTGCCCCCTGACCTACGCTAGCTACGCTGACCCCTGCCCTTGGCACCTGACTGTCTCCTGCCTGAGTGCTCGGGCCCTCCCCCACACACCAAAGACCCGTTAACCTGATTGTATCTCCCTGTGCCCTTTCAAGTCCCTGAACCAGCGCCTAGCCCATCCCCCTATCAGAGGCCCCGACCTCCCACCAAAAGATACCAAGTGCAGGGCCCCCTTTGCAGGCCCCCCCCCCCCCCCCCCCCTCGTTGCAATCTCCCAAAAACACCCTAAGCAGTGCGCCCTCCAGCCCCTGCTCTCTGTCCAGGCTGAAAACAATCTTGGATAAAACATTACAGTACAGGATAATTTAACAAACCACCGTCACACAAAAGCTCTGAGAGCCCAGAGTCCTTTAGTTCAAGTCCAGCTTCTTCTTTTAATAAAAGTCCACTCCTAGTCAGAGCAAGTTAGGTTAACAGACCGCCGCCACTGTACAGCACTGAAAAAACGAAGTGCCCGTTAGTTCAAGTCCAGCTTCTTGGGCGAGATTCTCTGACACCCCGCCGGGTCGGAGAACCGCCGGGGGCTGGCGTGAACCCCGCCCCCGCCGGTTGCCGAATTCTCCGGCACCGGAGATTCGGCGGGGGCGGGAATCGCGCTGCGCCGGTTGGCCGCCCTCCCCCAGGCGATTCTCCGGCCTGGATGGGCCGAAGTCCCGCTGCTGGAATGCCTGTCCCGCCGGCGAGGATTAAACCACCTCGCTTACCGGCGGGACAAGGCAGCGCGGGCGGGCTCCGGGGTCCTGGGGGAGGGTGCGGGGCGATCTGGCCCCGGGGGGTGCCCCCACGGTGGCCTGGCCCGTGATCGGGGCCCACCGATCCGCAGGCGGGCCTGTGCCGGGGGGGCACTCTTTTCCTTCCGCCTTCGCCATGGTCTCCACCATGGCGGAGGCGGAAAAGACCCCCTCCACTGCGCATACACGGGGATGCCGTGAACGGCCGCTAACGCTCCCGCGCATGCGCCGCCTGGCGATGTCATTTCCGCGCCAGCTGGCGGGGCACCAAAGGCCTTTCCCACCAGCTGGCCGGGCGGAAATAAGTCCGGCGCGGGCCTAGCCCCTCAAGGTTAGGGCTCGGCCGCTCAAGATGCGGAGGATTCCGCACCTTTGGGGCGGCGCGATGCCGGACCGTTTTTGGCGCCGGTCAGCGGACATCGCGCTGATTGCGGAGAATTCCGCCCCTTATCTTTAATGAAAGCCCAAACCTGTTCTGGTGTCGCAAAGTAGTAGTTGAGTTCCTCAAACGTAACCCAAAACTTCGCAGGATACAGCATTCCAAACCTCACCTCCTTTTTGTAGAGGGCTGCCTTTATCTTGATGAATCCTGCATGCCTCTTGGCCAGCTCAGTTCCCAAGTCCTGGTAAATGTGCACCTCACAGTTCTCCCATCTGCTGCTCCTCTCCGTCTTGGCCCATCGCAGCACACGTTCCCTGTCAGAAAGCCGGTGAAAGTGGACCACCAAGGCCCTTGGTCGGTCGCCGTCCTGGGTTTCCTTGTGCCCCATCCAACTCCAGGGGTCGAGAGAAGGCCTCCAGTCCCATCAGCGCCTCGAGCACACCCATCACGTATGCATCCCACATCCGATCCCTCGCAGCCCTCGGGGAGGCCAACGATCCTCAAATTCTACCTCCTGGCTCTGTTCCCCAGCTGCTCCTGCATCCTCCTCTGGCGGGAGTTCAGCTCCTCCACCTCGTGCTCCAGCTCCGTTACCATTTCCGCCTGGCTGGAGAGCTTCACCTCGACCTCCCTGAGCGCCTTCTCTTGGACCACCTGCGCGTCGACCATTCGGTCCATTATCGCCCTCATCAGGTCCAACGTGTCCCTCTTCAGTTCGGCGAAGCAATTCCTGAAGAACTCCATCTGTTGCTCCCTTGGCCAGTGGGTCTCCGCTCCCTGGTCCCTGCCGTCCGCCATGCTTCGCCGCCCGGTCTGGGGTCCCCGCTGCTCCCACTTCGATACTTGCCGCTCCACTCGACCACTTCTGGTCCAGCTGTCCATACCCCGGGGGGGGGGAAAGCCTCTTCCCTATCGTCCCCTCCACCGATTCAGGTCGCCAGGTCCCGAAAACATCCGTTGGACAAGGTCCGTTTGCCCATGGCGGGCGGGAGCGATCCGACCTGCGACCTGCTTCCTAGAGGGCGCCACCGGAAGTGGGCTTGCCGCCGCAGACCTGGGGGACGCACTCAGGCTGGTGCTCGGGAAGGATCCTACAACAGCGGAGCTTGCCCCAGAGGAACAGCAGCCAGCCAGTGAGGATGGAGAGCCAGCCGCCAACAGGCTGATGTGGGAAGAAGATGCCGCATTAGGCCTCATGTGTACTGGCAGCGCCTGTCATTAGGGGTCCTGCCGGACCGAGTGGCTCATCAAAGACTCCGGTTGAACAGGGAGACTGTACAACATGTCTGCCAGATCATGGGGGTATGGGGGAGGACACCCGCTCCCATTAGCCATCAAGGTGACTACGACGCATGAGGAGCTGGGCTTCACAAACTGAAAGGAATACAACTCCATGAATGTGCAGCTGCTGTGTGAACATGAGATGCACTTCATGCACCCAGGCAACATGCACAATGCCTTCATCCTGGCACACTCAACGGTTCCAGACACCTTAGAGGTACAACCCCAGGTGAGGGGATGGCTTTGGGCGATGGCTGATGACGCCTATCTGGAAGCCACAAACCAACGTGGAGTCCCGCTACAACGACGCCCATGCAACGACCAGGGCCATGATCGAGTGGTGCATCGGTGTCCTGAAGATGTAGTTTAGATGCCTGGACCACTCTGGTGGGGCCCTTTATTATAGCGCTAGGAGAGTCTCCCAAATCATGGTGGCCTGCTGCACCTCCACAACATCGGGGGGCGACGTGCTGGGGAAGGGGGATCAACGGCAGGCCTCGTCCAACAAGGAGGATGCAGAGAAGGGCCAAGACTTGGGCCCAGGCAGCCACAGGTGGTCGCAAAACGTCTGCGTCAGGGCCGCCGCACATAGGACGCTCTAATCGACTCCATGTTCACTGGCTAGGGGGCCTGGCTGACGGTGGCACAGATATTCCATCCCACCCCTAGGGGGCGGAGCCAGGGCCGGATACCGGGGCGATGTGCGGTGGCTGACCTGGGGGCCCTGGCCCATGCGCATCCCCCCCCCCACCTGCCCGCCCCACCCTCTGCAGCCAGCCCATCCCTCACTCCCTTTTGACAGAGCAACAACGCAGGTTGGAATGTTTGTGAACAGTTGTTTATTGTGAATAGGTGAACATGTTTCTACAGGTTTGTGCCCTAGCCCCTGTCACTAGTCAATGTGCTACACCCGTGTCAACTTCACTGGTGTCTAACTTTCTGGCCTTACGGGCCCTAACGCTACGTCTAGGTGCTTCCCCAGGCAGTACATCAGAAGTTGAGGAGGCCTGCTGTGATTCCCGCCCAGTGACCTGGGTCCCCTTTGATGCCTGAACTCTGCAGCAACTGGGCCTGGACGGGCCCAGAAGTCTCTTGGGTGTGTCATGTGAGAGTACCTTTAAGAAATGGATGTTTATCTAATAGCTGTAGTGGACGTACCTTTAAGAAAGGGGTGTTTATCAAATAGCTGCAGCGATGTCAGAGTGTGGGTGGAGCTGGTCTGTCTGTCTGCTTTTACTTTTGTTTTTGAGCTGGCATCTACAGTGTGTGTTTAGTTTCGTTTTCAGAGTTGGAGCTGCATCCAGCCAAACAAGGTGTAATTTTGATCTCTCTCTGCATGAAAAGAATGTCTTCAGATCACTTGCTAATTTAAAAGTGATAACTGCTCTCAGTAGAGAATTTAAACCTGATGTCTTTGTTAAAGAGCGTATTTGTCTTATGGATGTTGCAAAGAAAGATTAAGGGTTACTTATAGAGTACTGTATTCTTTGGGGGAAGTATTTGAGTGATAGTTGCTCAGGTGTTTACTGTGTGTTTATAAAATATTAACTGGATTCATATAATAAACATTGTTTTGTTTTAAAAGTACTTCAGATCTCTGTTGCATCACACCTGTAGAGTGGGCCCTTGTGCGCCCCATAACCAAAATCTATTAAAAGTTGTGGGTCAGGTGAACTCCATGATACACTTTGGGGTTCTCTAAACCCTGGCCCGTAATAGGTGTCCCAGGTGGTGTGGTGCCACCCTCTTTTGCCGGCTGCCAATTGAATATGCCAGGGACAGGGGTGAGAAGTCTAATGCACTATGGTGCTCCAGCACCTCTCCTGCAGGGGTCATCGGCACGGGCCCCATCCCCTCCTCCTCACTCGTGGTGCCAAATGGACCACAGGCTGCTCCTTGGGATGGGGTGCAGCCGGGATGGAGCTCCGGAGGCTCCCCTACCACCTGGCACTACCAGTTCCCAACCAGAGTCTCAGTGCTCGTGGCCATGAAGCACAGGGACTGGGCAACCTCCCTCTGGGAATGGCTCAGTTCAGCCAGTACCTGGGCAATGCAATCAACGCCCGTAGCCATGACCCGCTGTGACTGGGCCAAGTTCTGGAGCACCACTGCAATGTCCAGTTGGCCCTGATTCATGGCTGCCCCCTGTCATGTGCCTCGGCAACTGCTGGCACAGAGTGTCCCAGGCCTTGAACGTTTTAGGCGCGATTCACTTAATGCGTTGCGCTCAAGCGAGAGCACAACGCAGCCGGAAAATCCCTGGAGAGACCTCTAACGGACCTCCTGACAGCCTCCCCGCCATGCCGGATTCACCCAAGTCTCATGAGACCTCGGAGTCGAAATTCCGCTTTAAAGGGATGGGACCAAATGACACTTGTGGACGTAGGTCATAAACCTACTTACGACCTACATTCCAGGGATCCACCAGCCTCCGTTGATTCTCCAGCCTCCCGAGGGAGGCTGCAGCCGGGTGCCGTTCAGCACTGGTCCACACAAACGAGGACCAGGCGGAAAGGCACCCAGGGGGTCTCCTGGGCCATCGGAGACTCCTGCGTCGTCAGGGTATGTGCAAGGTGGCTCCCTGACCCTTCTCCTGGAACGTGGGCACCTTGGCACAGCCCAGCTGGCATCTTGACACTGCCACCCTGTCACTAAGGTGGCACTGCCAAACTGGCTGGAGCACTGCCTGAGTGCCAGGGTGGCACAAGGGTGCCCAGGTGCAAGGGTGGCATTGCCAAGTGTCAGGGGCTGAGAGGGGCCATGCTGACCTCCACCTTGGCAACTGCCTGCTCTCTGGGCCCACCAACCGCGGGAGAGTCTGCTCTCTCTCCATCTCTCTGCGGTTGTGCGCCGCCACCTCCTGAGAGGGATACAGAAAATGCACAGTGTTCGGACATGGACAGCACAGGGGGTGGGAAGTTAGTGGCCTGGGTGCAGGCACCCAGCCACGGAGGGTGGTGTGGGAGTTGGCATGTGGTACGAGGTGTGGTGCGAGCAGACTGTCGGCGGGTGGAGTTCGGTCACCTCTCTGGGTGGTGGTGGGGGGTGGGGGGTATGGGTGTGTGGGATGGGATTACTGCCAGGGGCATGGTGCTGGTTACTCACCCTGGCCTCCCCGAGGAGGTTGTGCAGCTTTTTGTGGCGCTGCTGGCTGGTCCTGACCGTGGGGCTCATGATGCTCATGGCCTCTGCCACCTGCACCCAGGCACGGTGTACGGTGACAAGTGGCAGCTTCCTTCCCACCCCAGGAAACAGGGTGCCCAGCCTCTCCTCCACAGCATACAGCAGGGTCTCGAGTTCTGCATCGGTGAAATGGGGTGCCACCTTGTTGGCTGGGATGAGTGTGTGTGGGAAGTGGAGTATTTATATGTGGCTGCAGCTTGTCAGCCTTTCGAGTGCCAATCCCAACCCCGGCGAATCGGACGCCATTGTACATTGGAATTGCACTAGTTCCACGTGGTGCTGGTGCTCGCCCATTAACGTATCGTGACGCCGCTTTCGGGGTCATAGAACATCACCAATTCAGTCCCGGCGCCGGCACAAGTCTCTCAAACAGAGAATCCCGTCCGTTATGTATGCATGGCTCCATTCCTGAGACTGAGTGTTGATGTCGGGGCAGGATTCATGAACTTCCACGGCAGCAAAACTGACGCTGCAGCTGGACTGATTCAGTGACAGTGGAGGGGCTAGCACTGACGCCACGAGGAACACAATCGATTCCAATCAGAGACAGTGCGAGATTAGCCAGATTCGTGATTAGCACTTATCCTCGGGACAACCAACCCCCGTCCCACACACCCATAGCCCCACCCGCTCCCCACCAGGAGGGCGGTAGGTCTTGCACCCTGCACCACATCCCGCCACCTGGCACAGTCGAGCAGAAGACAGCCATCAACGGGGACCCATGACGCAGGGCGGGAATCGCAGCAGGCCACCTCCACTCCAGATGGACCATTTAGGGATCCACCTAGACGTAGCATTAGGGCCCGTAAGGCCAGAATGTTAGACAGCAGTTAAGTTGGCAGGGGTGCAGGGCACAGTTTAGTGATAGGGGCTAGAGCACAAATCTGTTTATATGTTTTCACGTTAAACACCTGCGCACACTGTTACAACCTGCCTTGGTGCTCTGTCAGAAGGGTGTAAGGGGTGGGCTGGTCTGAGCTGCCATAGAGTTGGCACGGGTGTGGTCAGAGTGTGGGCGGACATTGTGTGGGGGCTTGGTACCCAACCTTCCCCCCCCCCCGACCATTCCACCTTCGGCACCCCAGGGATTCAATGGGACCGTGTGATGGAATGGCCAGTTCACATGCAGGTGGACGGTAGGAAGTGCTACCGTGGGCAGGACTCAGACATTGTCAAACGATGCGGAGCAGCAGAGTTCATCGCAGAGCAGATTACATCACCTTCCATCCCATGGACCAGACCTGCTGTTACTGCCAACCCTGTAGTGCGGCAGGTATATATCATGGAGGGGGTTGTCGGCTGGGTGGGTGGGGTTGGGGGTGGGGGGGGGGGGTGGGTGGGTGGGGGTGGGGAGGATGAGGGGAGGGTGGTGGGGAGTGGGGGTGTGTGGGATGGGATGTCTGTGCCCCTGGCCAGTCCCCACCCAGTCGGTTAACCTGGATACGATCAGGGAGTCCCGTGCGTATTGGCCCTAGGACTGGGGTTCATCCCCTTTCTCCAGCACATCGTCCCGCTGCTGCATGATATTGTTGGGGACACAGCAGGCCGCCGCAATGCGGGCGACTCTCTCAGCACTATACTAGAGGGCCCCTCCAGAGCGGTCCAGGCACCTGAACCGCATCTTCAGGAGACCGAAGCACTGCTCGATCACGGACCTGGTCGCTGTGGTGTTGGGTGCTCTGGTGCACAGATGAGCCAACACAGTTGTATGTGGTACAACTCTATTTTATTATAACTCTTATAATACAGTTCGTTCTGGATACTCTGCACGTGCTGTCTCCCTAAGTGTGTTTGGCAACAGATGTGTCCTGGTTCTCCCCTGCAGCTAATACTGACCACCGGGGGTCGTGTCTGTGCTTTTATATCTTTCTGTCATTGGTTGTGGTGTTGTGTGTTCTGATTTGTCTGTTGGTGTGTCTATCATGATGTGTGTGTTTGAATATCATGACATCCCCCCTTTTTACAAAGATATGTGCCTACGTGGTTATAAATATAATTGTGTCGTGAGTGCATCGAAGAGTGTGTGTGTGTGTTATGTACAGCGTGTGTATATGACGTAACTATTTACATGGGGCGATGTCGGGTGCGTCACACTAACAAGGTTGTACCATAACAAAACTTGGATGCGAGAGAAAAAAAAAACTTGAACATTGGTCTGGTCAGACGATATCTGGAACAATAAACAACAACAGGTTATAATACAGAAGTGTTTGACTTTTTGAACGTATGAACAGCGCTATAAGTCCAGTCTAATGGGTGACCGCCTCAAGAATGGGCTGGTCCTCAAGCCGGTTCAGCTGTGGAGATTTGGTTCTGGTGGCGATGGAAGGGGCATGATCCGTGGCATCTCCACGAAGTCATCCTTGGGAACCAGTGGAGGATCCGGCGTGTGCGTACGGTTCAGTTGCGAGCGTGGAAGGCGGCGCAAAGCTCGCTGATTGCGCCTACGCACCAATCCATCCGCCCTGCATGCCAGGAACAAGGTGGAGTCTTTTTCTTTTTATGTTTGTGGTGGACGGCATCTTGTAGCCGATGTGTCGTTGCCATCGAAGTAGCACCATCACTAATATCATGCAAGGCGATGACTGTGCCAGATGTGGAAGTTGGCCGAGACCGTGTACGCTGGTTCCGGCCACCTGCTGTGCCGGAAGGGCGACTCCGCAGAGAAACGTCGAAGCATGTCGCCTTGGAGAGAGAATTGTTGCTCGCATCAACGTCTGGCGATGGCGCGAATTGGTGTGTCCATCTTGGACCGCCGGTGCTGGTTGCCACTGCCGACCCAGTGGGACTGCCACGCGATCCATTCCCTGTCGCCGCGGCATCCGCCGTCACCCTGAGCGTGCCATCACCGAGGCCGCGACACCGCCCGTCCGGAGCAAGGTCTGGCGTGCGCGAATCAGAGTCGGCGCTTGGCTGCTCCCCATCTGGAGTCCGGTCTGCCTTCCGTCGATGCCCCCCGTCCGGAGTCCCAACAGGTTCACTGGAGGCAGCCGAGATTCCCTGAAGCTGCACTTCTGGAGTCAGAACATGCAGGAATGCACCAACCAGTGGAGAGGGTCGAGCCATCGAGGGTGGAAGCGGTGCGCTGCCACCGCAGTCGTCAGTGGTCCCACCGTGATCGTCGAGTGCCTCGGTACGCACTAGGCGAGGTCTGTCACCTTGCACCTTTTGCATGGGAAGTGGGATGCTGTCGTCACTCGTCTCACATCCCGTGGATAGATCCTCATTAGCAGCTTGCTGTTCACTAGGGTTGGGTAAATTGTCAGAGTTTTCATCTGGTGGTGCACACCATGTCGGTGGACTGTCATTGTCTTGCCGTTGTCCTTCATTTGGGCTTTTCTTCTTTGGAATTTTAAATCTTCCCCCAGACATTGCAGAACCTTGTTTATTACCCCCAAATTCTCCCATAGGTATGGTCTCGAATATAGGATCCAATGTTTCTATCGACATTGTACTATTTTCCAAAGAACATTCCGTTTCACTTTTCTTCTCAGGTGCCTCATGTGTATCTTTGTCTAATGTACATGCCTTCATGGTCTCTGGGTCTGATTTTGCTGGGACTGGCATGGTCACAGTCTCTCTTTTACTGTTCTCAATTGCCCACCTTATACTCCCCATACATAACTGCTTAATCACTGGGGTTAGTGTGGTACAATGGATAATCGGGTCGACCTTATCTGCATCTTCACCATTAGTGGAAAGCACACTTGGTTCACTTGACACTGCTGTGGGTTTTAAATTCGTTATCTGGCTACCCGATGTCGGTGTCCTCAGGATTCTTGCTCCAATGTTCTGCTCAATAATCAGTGGAGCGTGTATAGGTTCAATGCAATTAATGTTCCCCTCAAGGTTTGAAGAGTCATTACTGACTAACTGCTGGTCTCCGAAGTTGGGATTTTGCGGTGTTGTGTTGAAGGGAGACATTTGTCCCTGCTGTAGATATGATTCAGGTTGTGTTATTTCCATTACCTGAGGATCAATGTCTTGTCCATTTTTTCGATCCGTACTAAAACACTGGCAATTCTCAGTCTGCTCCTTGCAAGTTAAACATTCAATTAATTTCGTTAGCAAATCCTCAGCATCCTTCTGTGGCCGTGCAGCATTATTAATCTCTGTTCGGCTATAATGATCCTGAAGGTCAGCGCATAAACCTTTTTTCTTCGGGCTTGGACGAGGCGATTCCTTTGGCTTGTCTTCAGTTGGGCTTGAACAGTCTTCAGCGCTGTGCCCTTCATTGTAGCATGAGAGACCGTCATGTTCATGCTGCTGTGTAGTGGAGCATGGTAGGCTGTTATAGCCTTCTTGCTGTTCACGTGAGCATGGCAGACTTGCATCGTCTGCCGCTGGTTGGTCAGGAGAGGTTGCTAGACCCTCATGGTCTTGTTCCTGCAAGGACTGCGCTCTGGAGTCTTGCGTTCCTTCCATCGTGGAGTCCGTCCACGAGCTCTCTGTGGAGGCTTGTGACACTGGAGTCACTTCTTGTTCGTGCAAGGACTGCGCTCTGGAGTCTTGCGTTGCTTCTATCGTGGAGGCTGTCCACGAGCTCTCTGTGGAGGCTTGTGACACTGGAGTCACTTCTTGTTCGTGCAAGGACTGCGCTCTGGAGTCTTGCATTTCTGCAATTGTGGAGTCTGTCCACGAGCTTGCTGTGGAAGCTTGTGACACTGGAGTCACTTCTGGTTCATGCGAGGACTGCACTCTGGAGTCTTGCATGTCTTCTTTCATAGAGTCGGGAACGTTGAGCGGGACGTGGACCACGCTCTGTGTGGCAGCGGGGCACTCTCCGTGTGCTTGCACCGCTCCCTGTCTGTTAATGTCAGGCTGCAGCATCATCCGGTACTGATAAGTTGGAACGTCATATCTGCTGGATTGAAGATCCTCAAATCCGAAAAATGAATCCGCATCTGCGTCGGATTCAATGTGGGGGCCGCCAATGTGCAACACGAAAGGTTCGTCCGAGTCATAGTCATATAGGACCACGGAGCTATCATTGGGCTCGCGAGGTCCGGAAACACTGTAAAGATCGTCATCGAAGTATTCAAGGTCAGAATCATCGGCTTGTGCGTAGGTAACTGCTTGTCGGAGGGTTCTTCGGAGGTCAAATTCATCTCCTGGGTCAATTTGCGGCACTATGCTGTCATTCCAGGTGAGGGAAGGTTGTTTTACAGCTTTAACAGATTTTTGTTTTTTTGATTTGGGACGTTTCCCTTTTAAATTGGATTTGGGACGTTTCCCTTTTAAATTGGATTTGGGACATTTCCCTTTTAAATTGGTGCAGTCTGGGGCCTCTGACATCCTGACGCTCGGTATGTAGCACGTAGGAAGCGACTGCGCATGCTCAGATCGCTGTTCCTTTACCGATGGCCGTTTTCTTGACTGCGCATGCGCAACATCTCGCGCATGCGCAAACGAAACTTCCGGTTCTGCGCACTTCTCGCGCAACTGTGCTAGCGTTATACCTTTAGCAAGATGGCCGCCGACCTCGACCCAGCCTTCTCTCAGGCCCGGGATTTCGGCCTCTGGGAATTCGGGCTCCGGGATCCCAGCCACGAGGTGAGTACTGCAGCTTTTCTTACCTTTATGTGCCGATTGGATTGCGTTTTCTTCACAGTATTTGGAGAATTTGCCCAGGACTGCCTGGTAATCGTACCTTTGCTGCCTCCTGAAGAACCTGAACCTTCTGAATATTTCTCTTGCCCTTGCACCGGCGATGGTGAGGAGAAATTCAATTTTTTCCCTATCATCCAGGTCTTTGAGTTCAGCTGCCACCAGGAACAATTCGAACATTTGCCGGAATCGCCGCCAGTTTTCGCGGAGGTCGCCGTGGCACTGGAGCGGCTGCGGAACCGGGAGCTCGTACATCATGTCTGGGCACTGCTGGTTGTCTGTGTACACGGAGGTATGCCGGCAGGTATCGATCCACTCCTGTACCATGTGGTGTTGGGTGCTCTGGTGCACAGATGAGCCAACACAGTTGTATGTGGTACAACTCTATTTTATTATAACTCTTATAATACAGTTCGTTCTGGATACTCTGCACGTGCTGTCTCCCTAAGTGTGTTTGGCAACAGATGTGTCCTGGTTCTCCTCTGCAGCTAATACTGACCACCGGGGGTCGTGTTTGTGCTTTTATATCTTTCTGTCATTGGTTGTGGTGTTGTGTGTTCTGATTTGTCTGTTGGTGTGTCTATCATGATGTGTGTGTTTGAATATCATGACAGTCGCTACATTAGTGTCATTGTAGCGGGTCTCCGCGTCACTCTGTGGCCTTTGGATAGGCGTCATCAGCCACGACTGCAGTAGGTAACCCCTGTCACCCAGCCAGGGGGTGCGCCTCGAGGAGGCCGGGAATGATTGAGTGTGCCAGAACGAAGGCGTTGTGCACACTGCCCGATCAATGGGCACAGAGGTGAATGATACGCAGCTGTTGGTCACATATCAGCTGCACGTTCATCAAGTGGAACCCCTTTGGGTTTGTGCAGAGCAACCTGTCACCTGCAGGGGCCCATAGGGCTACATGCATCCCGTGGATCACCCCCTGGACCCGGCGGCGAACCCCACTGCCCGGGCATCTAAGTGGCCTCGGTCCACATTGAAGTGGATGTATTGTGCCGACTGGGTATATAGGGTCTCCATGAAGGCGTAGCCACACCTGTGCACCGAGGTGTGTGATATCCCAGCCAGGTCCCCACTCGACGCCTGGAAGGAGCCCGAGGCCTGAATGTTCAGGGCGACCGACACCTTGACGATCACCGGGAGCGGGTGTCCTCCCCCATACCCCCGCAATGCCAGTTGCGTCATAATCTGGCAGGAATGTCACACTGACCCCTGCTCCACCGGAGTCAGAGTCTATGACAACATGCCCAGTCCGTCAGGCTGCCGGTACACAAGAGACCTCATGCAGCGACTCCTTTGCACCACTTCATCCTCCTCCTCAGCCTGTTGGGTGGTCAGCTCTCCATCCTGAACAGTAGCCTCCTGTTCTGCTGCTGCATGCTCTGCTGCTGCACGCCCTGCTGTGGCGCGCTCTGCTGCTGCACGCTCTGCTGCTGCATGCCCTGCTGTGGCGCGCTCTGCTGCTGCTCGCTCTGCTGCTGCACGCCCTGCTGTGGCGCGCTCTGCTGCTGCATGCTCTGCTGCTGCACGCCCTGCTGTGGCGCGCTCTGCTGCTGCACGCCCTGCTGTGGCGCGCTCTGCTGCTGCTCGCTCTGCACGCCCTGCTGTGGCGCGCTCTGCTGCTGCACGCCCTGCTGTGGCGCGCTCTGCTGCTGCACGCTCTGCTGCTGCACGCCCTGCTGTGGCGCGCTCTGCTGCTGCTCGCTCTGCTGCTGCACGCCCTGCTGTGGCGCGCTCTGCTGCTGCACGCCCTGCTGTGGCGCGCTCTGCTGCTGCTCGCTCTGCTGCTGCACGCCCTGCTGTGGCGCGCTCTGCTGCTGCACGCCCTGCTGTGGCGCGCTCTGCTGCTGCACGCCCTGCTGTGGCGCGCTCTGCTGCTGCTCGCTCTGCTGCTGCACGCCCTGCTGTGGCGCGTTCTGCTGCTGCACGCCCTGCTGTGGCGCGCTCTGCTGCTGCTCGCTCTGCTGCTGCACGCCCTGCTGTGGCGCGCTCTGCTGCTGCACGCCCTGCTGTGGCGCGCTCTGCTGCTGCACGCCCTGCTGTGGCGCGCTCTGCTGCTGCACGCTCTGCTGCTGCACGCCCTGCTGTGGCGCGCTCTGCTGCTGCACGCTCTGCTGCTGCACACCCTGCTGTGGCACGCTCTGCTGTGGCGCGCTCTGCTGCTGCACGCCCTGCTGTGGCGCGCTCTGCTGCTGCACGCCCTGCTGCTGCACGCTCTGCTGCTGCACGCTCTGCTGTGGCGCGCTCTGCTGCTGCACGCTCTGCTGCTGCACGCCCTGCTGTGGCGCGCTCTGCTGCTGCACGCCCTGCTGCTGCACGCTCTGCTGCTGCACGCTCTGCTGTGGCGCGCTCTGCTGCTGCACGCTCTGCTGCTGCACGCCCTGCTGTGGCGCGCTCTGCTGCTGCACGCCCTGCTGCTGCACGCTCTGCTGTGGCGCGCTCTGCTGCTGCACGCCCTGCTGTGGCGCGCTCTGCTGCTGCACGCTCTGCTGCTGCACACCCTGCTGTGGCGCGCTCTGCTGCTGCATGCCCTGCTGTGGCGCGCTCTGCTGCTGCACGCCCTGCTGCTGCACGCTCTGCTGCTGCACGCTCTGCTGTGGCGCGCTCTGCTGCTGCACGCTCTGCTGCTGCACGCCCTGCTGTGGCGCGCTCTGCTGCTGCACGCCCTGCTGCTGCACGCTCTGCTGCTGCACGCTCTGCTGTGGCGCACTCTGCTGCTGCATGCTCTGCTGCTGCACGCCCTGCTGTGGCGCGCTCTGCTGCTGCACGCCCTGCTGCTGCACGCTCTGCTGCTGCACGCTCTGCTGTGGCGCGCTCTGCTGCTGCATGCTCTGCTGCTGCACGCCCTGCTGTGGCGCGCTCTGCTGCTGCACGCTCTGCTGCTGCACGCCCTGCTGTGGCGCGCTCTGCTGCTGCACGCCCTGCTGCTGCACGCTCTGATGCTGCACGCTCTGCTGTGGCGCGCTCTGCTGCTGCACGCTCTGCTGCTGCACGCCCTGCTGTGGCGCGCTCTGCTGCTGCACGCCCTGCTGCTGCACGCTCTGCTGCTGCACGCTCTGCTGTGGCGCGCTCTGCTGCTGCACGCTCTGCTGCTGCACGCCCTGCTGTGGCGCGCTCTGCTGCTGCACGCCCTGCTGCTGCACGCTCTGCTGCTGCACGCTCTGCTGTGGCGCGCTCTGCTGCTGCATGCTCTGCTGCTGCACGCCCTGCTGTGGCGCGCTCTGCTGCTGCACGCTCTGCTGCTGCACGCCCTGCTGTGGCGCGCTCTGCTGCTGCACGCTCTGCTGCTGCACACCCTGCTGTGGCGCGCTCTGCTGCTGCATGCCCTGCTGTGGCGCGCTCTGCTGCTGCACGCCCTGCTGCTGCACGCTCTGCTGCTGCACGCTCTGCTGTGGCGCGCTCTGCTGCTGCACGCTCTGCTGCTGCACGCCCTGCTGTGGCGCGCTCTGCTGCTGCACGCCCTGCTGCTGCACGCTCTGCTGCTGCACGCTCTGCTGTGGCGCACTCTGCTGCTGCATGCTCTGCTGCTGCACGCCCTGCTGTGGCGCGCTCTGCTGCTGCACGCCCTGCTGCTGCACGCTCTGCTGCTGCACGCTCTGCTGTGGCGCGCTCTGCTGCTGCATGCTCTGCTGCTGCACGCCCTGCTGTGGCGCGCTCTGCTGCTGCACGCTCTGCTGCTGCACGCCCTGCTGTGGCGCGCTCTGCTGCTGCACGCCCTGCTGCTGCACGCTCTGCTGCTGCACGCTCTGCTGTGGCGCGCTCTGCTGCTGCACGCCCTGCTGTGGCGCGCTCTGCTGCTGCACGCCCTGCTGCTGCACGCTCTGCTGCTGCACGCTCTGCTGTGGCGCGCTCTGCTGCTGCACGCTCTGCTGCTGCACGCCCTGCTGTGGCGCGCTCTGCTGCTGCACGCCCTGCTGCTGCACGCTCTGCTGCTGCACGCTCTGCTGTGGCGCGCTCTGCTGCTGCATGCTCTGCTGCTGCACGCCCTGCTGTGGCGCGCTCTGCTGCTGCACGCTCTGCTGCTGCACGCCCTGCTGTGGCGCGCTCTGCTGCTGCACGCTCTGCTGCTGCACACCCTGCTGTGGCGCGCTCTGCTGTGGCGCGCTCTGCTGCTGCACGCCCTGCTGTGGCGCGCTCTGCTGCTGCATGCTCTGCTGCTGCACGCCCTGCTGTGGCGCGCTCTGCTGCTGCACGCTCTGCTGCTGCACACCCTGCTGTGGCGCGCTCTGCTGTGGCGCGCTCTGCTGCTGCACGCCCTGCTGTGGCGCGCTCTGCTGCTGCACGCTCTGCTGCTGCACGCCCTGCTGTGGCGCGCTCTGCTGCTGCACGCCCTGCTGCTGCACGCTCTGCTGCTGCACGCCCTGCTGCTGCACGCTCTGCTGCTGCACGCCCTGCTGCTGCACGCCCTGCTGTGGCGCGCTCTGCTGTGGCGCGCTCTGCTGCTGCACGCTCTGCTGCTGCACGCCCTGCTGTGGCGCGCTCTGCTGCTGCACGCTCTGCTGCTGCACGCCCTGCTGTGGCGCGCTCTGCTGCTGCACACCCTGCTGTGGCGCGCTCTGCTGTGGCGCGCTCTGCTGCTGCACGCCCTGCTGTGGCGCGCTCTGCTGCTGCATGCTCTGCTGCTGCACGCCCTGCTGTGGCGCGCTCTGCTGCTGCACGCTCTGCTGCTGCACACCCTGCTGTGGCGCGCTCTGCTGTGGCGCGCTCTGCTGCTGCACGCCCTGCTGTGGCGCGCTCTGCTGCTGCACGCTCTGCTGCTGCACGCCCTGCTGTGGCGCGCTCTGCTGCTGCACGCCCTGCTGCTGCACGCCCTGCTGTGGCGCGCTCTGCTGTGGCGCGCTCTGCTGCTGCACGCTCTGCTGCTGCACGCCCTGCTGTGGCGCGCTCTGCTGCTGCACGCCCTGCTGTGGCGCGCTCTGCTGTGGCGCGCTCTGCTGCTGCTCGCTCTGCTGCTGCACGCTCTGCTGCTGCTCGCTCTGCTGCTGCACGCCCTGCTGCTGCTCGCTCTGCTGCTGCATGCTCCGCTGCCACAGCTTCCTCCTCCTCCAGCTCTTACAGCCACAGAGCATCCCCCAGCCACCATTGCTGGTTGTATTCCAATATTCCACCCGTTGGTGCCCGGCCCTGTGGGAGCCTCTGGCTTTACCCGCTCCTTATAATGAAAGGTGAACGGCTGTGCTGTATGGTGGCACAGTGGTTAGTGCTGCTGCCTCCAAGCACCAGGGACCCAGGTTCGATTCCGGCCTTGGGTGATTGCCTGTGTGGAGTTTGCACATTCTGCGTGGGTTTCCTCTGGATTCTCCTGTTTCCCCCCCCAAGGTCCAAAGATGAGCAGGTTAGATCGATTGGCCATGCTAAAATTGCACCCCTTAGTGCCCAGCGGTGTGCAGGTTAGGTTACGGGGATAGGGCGAGGTGGACGGGAAGTGGACCTGAGTGGGGTGCTCCTTCGGAGGTTGCTGTGGACTTGATAGGCCAAATGGTATCCTTCTGCACTGTAGGGATTCTATGAGTTCTGATTGATTTGGTCCCAGTCTAGCTGTGTAATGGAGACTCTGGTACAATCTTGATTCTAGTGATGTTGTGAACAGTACCCTACACATTAGCAATGCGACACTTTATATCCTGTGCCTGTGTTACACCAGCATTTTTCATCCAAACTTTACTCTAGTGTTGCATGGAAGTTCCAGTAGTGTAGCTCTATTTAGACTCCTCACAAGCAATTATGTCCTGGCATACTTACTGCATGTCAGCTTATGTGCCAAAGCACACTGACTTTCTGAGGGAAACATTTTGTGTCGTTTTTGTTGCAGTGCTACCCAGCCAGCTCAAGTGATTTGATGGATCATTAAGTGAGGCACGCCTTCTGGTCCCCTCTTGCGGCCAATACATTAATCACCCTGCAGACTAATGAGCCACTGAACCCTGTGAACAAGATTGTATCTTCCACTATAGTGTTCCTGAGTATATCTCAAGTATATGTTTGCCATTGTGAGAAGGGACGTCCTGGGACAGCCGCATGTCATCAGTCATGCACTAACTAGTCATCAACTGCAGCACTTAATTTATATCCACAAAAGCAAATTTCTTCCAATAACGTTACTGGGGAGACATTAATCCGGAATATGTACAATTAACGATTATAACTTAGAGCCAACAAGGCACATCTTGCCCACAAAGTAGCAGCCCAGGCAATTAAATGCTACTTCAGTTTATATCCCTTGCTTGGGAATTTTTTTTTGGCAGTCGGAGGATCGGTAACTGCTGTTGTTAAATGCTATTCCTTAATTGGCGAATAAATACTAAATCAGGACACCAAGAGTTATTTGTATCAGCAGATTAAGATTAATTAATACGAGCACAAATTTGAACTTATGAGACTAATAATGTAGTGCAACTGCTTGGTTGCGAGCATGTCCAGTGCCCAGTCCATACTGAATGATTGTAATGGGAGGGCGCCAACGTTTTCAGTAAGTATTTGGGGCATTTGGGCAGCCTCTCGATACACTTCTGTCCCTGTTATTTGCAGCATAGTAAATATTAAATTATTGTCCTTTTCTTTGGCGATCAAGAAAAGCAAGATGGAGAACCCAAGATGACCTACTGGAGAGACGGAATCACCCAAGTAAACACATTTCACGAGCCCTGCTCTGAGCATTTCCTTTTAATGGATCTTGTGTAACAAGACATTGCAACTAAGCCATTCCAACCATGTTAATTTTCCTGCAATTGGCGCCAATTTTATTGTTCCTATTTTATTTGCTTTCTCTGAAGAGTGAGCAGTTTTTGTGACTGGAGAGGATGGTGCATGAGATGACAGTATCTAATGAATCGGATAAACATTGATGAAGCGCACGGTCTCTTTTCATATGTTGATTTTTTGCTCTCATTGTTTTACTTGAGATAATTCCTGTCTAATTTACAGCATCCATGTATTTCAAATGAGTTACAAGAAGAATACAGTCATATAATTACTGCATTGTATATCGAGCAAACTCACGAACAAGCCTAAAGCATCACTTTCAGCACAGAAAAATGCTCTGTCTCATCAGATTACCCTGGAAGGGTAAGGCATCTCAAACATATGAGCAGCAGTTGAAGCTCGCCTTTTCATGCTGCTACTTTGCAGTAGGGGTATTCACCACTAATATCAGAATAAGGGGTCGCTCATTTATGGCAGAGATGAGGGATTTCTTCTCTCAAAACATACAAAGTGGCAAAAATTAGTGGGAGACTAGAGGACTGGGAAGTCTTTAGGGGACAACAGAAAGCTACTAAAAAAGCTATAAAGAAGAGCAAGGTAGACTATGAAAGTAAACTTGCTCAGAACATAAAAGCAGATAGTAAAAGCTTCAACAAATATATAAGACAAAAAGGAGTGGCTAAGGTAAATATTGGTCCTTTGGAAGATGAGAAGGGAGATTTAATAATAGGAGACTGGGAAATGGCTGAGGAGCAGAACAGGTTTTTTGGGTCAGTCTTCACAGTGGAAGACACAAATAACATGCCAGTGACTGATGGAAATAAAGATATGATAGGTGAGGACCTTGAGATGATTGTAATCACTAAGGAGGCAGTATTGGGCAAGCGAATGGGGCTAAAGGTAGACAAGTCTCCTGGCCCTGATGGGATGCATCCCAGAGTGTTAAAAGAGATGGCTAGGGAAATTGTAAACGCACTAGTGATAATTTATCAAAATTCACTAGACTCTGGGGTGGTCCCAGAGGATTGGAAAGTAGCAAACGTGACACCACTGTTTAAAAAAGGAGGTCGGCAGAAAGCGGGAAATTATAGGCTGGTAAACTTAACTTCGGTTGTAGGGAAAATGCTGGAATCTATCATTAAGGAGGAAATAGCGGGGTACCTGGAGGGAAATTGTCCCATTGGGCAGACGCAGCATGGGTTCATAAAGGGTAGGTCGTGTCTGACTAATTTGGTAGAATTTTTTGAGGACGTTACCAGTGCAGTAGATAATGGGGAGCCAATGGATGTGGTATATCTGGATTTCCAGAATGCTTTTGACAAGGTGCCACACAAAAGGTTGCTGCATAAACTAAAGATGCATGGCATTGAGGGTAAAGTGGTAGCATGGGTAGAGGATTGGTTAACTAACAGAAAGCAGTATCCCGAAGGCTTTTTTCAGGCGGGTTAACAGGAGTATAATGGGGTATGTGTGGGCGCGAGGGACTCCGAGGGGGAGAAGGGTGTTCCTGGAGTGGAGTAGAGATAGGGGGGGGGCTGGCGCTGCCCAACCTCTGTGGGTACTACTGGGCCTCCAATGCGACAATGGTGCACAAGTTGGTGATGGAGGGGGAGGGGGCTGCATGGAAGAGGCTGGAGACGGCGTCCTGTATGGGTACGGGTCTGGGGGCGCTGGCAACGGCGCCGCTGCCGCTCCCTCCAAGGAGGTATACCACGGGCCCAGTGGTGGTGGCGGCCCTCAAAACATGGGGGCAGTGGAGGCGGCATAGGGGGGAAGTTAGGGCCTCGGCGTGGACCCCATTACGGGGGAACCACCGGTTCGCCCCAGGAAGAACAGGTGGAGGGTTTTCGGGGTGGCACAGGGCAGGCATACGAAAGTTGGGGGACCTGTTTGTGGACGGGAAGTTCGCGAGCTTGGGTGAACTGGAGGAGAAGTACGGGCTCCCCCCGGGGAACACCTTCAGGTACTTACAGGTAAGGGCGTTTGCCAGACGGCAGGTGGTGGAATTCCCACAGCTACTGCCACACACAGTACAGGACAGGGTGCTCTCGGGGGGGTGGGTGGGAGTGGGGAAGATCTCGGAAACTTACCAGGTGATGCAGGAGGAGGAGGAGGCCTCGGTGGTGGAGTTGAAAGGTAAGTGGGAGGAGGAGTTGGGAGAGGAGATCGAAGAGGGGACATGGGCAGATGCCCTAGGGAGGGTGAACTCTTCCTCTTCATGCGCGAGGCTCAGCCTCATACAGTTTAAGGTGCTGCACAGGGCACACATGACCGGGACAAGTATGAGCCGGTTCTTTGGGGGTGAGGACAGGTGTGTTAGGTGCTCAGGGAGCCCAGCAAATCACACCCATATGTTCTGGGCATGCCCAGCGCTGGAGGAATTTTGGAAGGGCGTAGCGAGGACGGTGTCGAGGGTGGTAGGATCCAGGGTCAAACCGGGCTGGGGGCTCGCAATATTTGGGGTGGCAGAGGAGCCGGGAGTGCAGGAGGCGAAAGAGGCCGGAATTCTGGCCTTTGCGTCCCTGGTAGCCCGGCGAAGGATTCTCCTTCAGTGGAAAGATACGAGGCTGGATCAGCGATATGGCAGGGTTCATTAAATTGGAGAGGGTGAAATTCACCTTGAGAGGGTCGGTACAAGGGTTCTTTAGGCGGTGGTAACCGTTCTTAGACTTTCTGGCAGAAGGATAGACATTGGTCAATGGCAGCAGCAGCTCGGGTGGTGTGGGGGGGGGGGGTTTACTTTATTTTTGTTTATGTTATTTACACTGGAAGGGTCTGAGGGGGTGTATACACCTGTTGTCTTAAGTCGGGGTGTTAATGTTAATTTATTATTTATGTACAGGGGGGTAGGGGTTTGGGGGGTTGCTTTTTTAGATTGTGTTTTGTACTTAACCCTGTTGGGTTCTTTATTCTTTCTCATTTTGTTATTGATATTTTATGAAAACCTTCAATAAAAATTATTTTTTTAAAAAAAACTAACAGAAAGCAGAGAGTGGGGATAACTGGGTGTTTCTCTGGTTGGCAACCTGTAACTAGTGGGGTCCCTCAAGGATCAGTGTTGGGCCCGCAGTTGTTCATAATTTACATAGATGATTTGGAGTTGGGGACCACGTGCAATGTGGCAATGTTTGCAGACGACACTAAGATGAGTGGTAAAGCAAAAAGTGCAGAGGATACCGGAAGTCTGCAGAAGGATTTGGATAGGTTAGGTGAATGGGCTATGGTCTGGCAGATGGAATTCAATGTTGCCAAGTGTGAGGCTATCCATTTTGGGAGGAATAACAGCAGAATGGATTATTATTTAAACGGTAAGATGTTAAAACATGCTGCTGTGCAGAGGGACCTGGGTGTGCTGGTGCATGAGTCGCAAAAAGTTGGTGTGCAGGTGCAACAGGTGATTAAGAAGGCTAATTGAGTTTTGTCTTTCATTGCTAGAGGGATGGAGTTCAAGACTAGGGAGGTTATGCTGCAATTGTATAAGGTGTTGGTGAGGCCACATCTGGAGTATTGTGTTCAGTTTTGGTCTCCTTGCCTGAGAAAGGACATATTGGCACTGGAGGGTGTGCAGAGGAGATTCACTAGGTTGATCCCAGAGTTGAGGGGATTCGATTATGACGAGAGGTTGAGTAGACTGGGACTGTATTCATTGGAGTTTAGAAGGATGCGGGGGGATCTTATTGAAACATATAAAATTATGAAGGGAATAGATAGGATAGATGCGGGCAGGTTGTTTCCACTGGACGGGGAAAGCAGAACTAGGGGGCATAGCCTCAAAATAAGGGGAAGTAGATTTAGGACCGAGTTTAGGAGGAACTTCTTCACCCAAAGGGTTGTGAATCTCTGGAATTCCTTGCCCAGTGAAGCAGTTGAGGCTCCTTCTTTAAACGTTTTTAAGAAAAAGATAGATACCTTTCTAAAGAATAAAGGGATTCGGGGATATGGTGTACAGGACGGAGAGTGGAGCTGAGTCCACAAAGATCAGCCATGATCTCATTAAATGGCGGAGCAGGCTCGAGGGGCCAGATGGCCTACTCCTGTTCCTAGTTCTTATGTTCTTATGTTCAAGAGTGTAGTGAACCTTTGAATTCTTTACCACAAAGGCCTATGGAGGCTGGGCTGTTAAGTATGTTCAAGGCTGAGACAGATTTTTAGTCCGTAGCGGAATCAACGGTTATGGGGATAAGGCGGGAAAGTAGAGTTGAGGATTCTCACATCAGATCAATCATGAACTCATTGAATGGCAGAGCACACTCGATGGGCTGAATGGCCTACTTCTGCTCCTACATCTTAAGGTCACTTAGCAGGATGCTGTTGTCAAGCCAAAAAGACGCTCTGCCGATTACACAAATGAGCAATGTGAAATATGGATTTCAGCAACAGTGTGATGCCAGGTATGTGGGTCGTATGTCCCAAAGACTGGCAGATAGTATTGAATAGCATGTCCCTTCTGATGTTCCCAATGGGCAAGGTACAGACTGTACCCAACTGACCTGTACTTGTAAAACTCAAAACGCTGTGCCCAACATTAGATGTGACTTCACGATTGGACAACATTTGCTGAATAATCCACAGTATGATAAGAATTATGCCAACAGCCAGTTTAAGATTGTCAGTTGGGCTTGCAGTGTGGTGCATTTGTGTGTACTGGAAGCTGCATATATTAATACACAGGGCCCTGTTCTTTGCAGACATAAGGAGCGTGCACACACATTGTGACTGCTTTAGCTAAACAAAATAAATATTCCTCAGGGCAATGCCGAGTTAAGCTGCCTGGTTTAAATTTCAAACAATGCTTGGCAGTTAACTGTCAATCACCAACAACTGGTGCACTCTCCATGGCAACACCTCTACCTAGCAGAGTCTACTTGCCACCAATCAGCACTCTTTCTCATACAGTATCAATTTGTTGATTTCTCCTACATTGTATTCTTGCGACTATCTTGAGGAGTACAAGACAAAAAGCTTTGACAGAAAAGTATAGTTTTTCAGCAATACTCAAGTAATAGAATTCTGAAATTGGTAAAAATTGATTGTTAAGATTAATCTATCACTATCAACATAAAACTTGTTAAATGCAATGAATTGTAAGCATTCAGCTGTGATTTTCACGCCTTCATCCATGTGGAAATGAAGGCGGGTGGGATTTAGAAATAACAGGCAGGACCCAATTCTGGGATTCCTGCCCTCATTCCTATCATGTGGGATTTTTACGACTCCAAGCTAAGTGAATCAAATTGTCTGAAGACAAACATTTGTCTTTCTGGGGAGCCTCAGGAGGAGGACGTGGTGGATCATCCACTCGGCTCTTCTGGCTGAAAATGGTTGGACCCCCCCCCCCCACATTGAGAATGGGCATAATTTTGGGGCCTCTTCCTTCAGCAAGTTGTTTAATTGTCCATTTCATAGCCAGGCCAATTGATTATCATCCTGCAAATCCTACCAATGTGCCTTTGGCAGCTAGGTGGTAAGAGGAAGAGAATCTCCCAGGCAGCCAGTACCTCACATGTGGTAGCTGCAGGACTGCAGACTCCCCACATTAAAAGGCTCCATCTGCTGCTCATGCCAAGGACTGTACTCTATCACAAGCATCCTCCTCACTTCAAGGGACTACCAGACGAATTATCCATCATATTCACGACTGGATGCGACAGCATTGCAGAGCTTTGATGTGATCCATTGGCTATTGGATCACTTAGCTCTGTCTACTGCAAGCTGTTCACGCTGAATTTCTGCTAAATCCTTTGTTTGAACAGAATTGTGCCATCTTCTTGCCAAGTAAATTGACTCAGAATTTCTGGTTTGCCGCAAATGAACTATTTTGCTATCTGATTGAAGACAGTTTTAGTCAAGTGAGGATGATTTATGATTCACTCAACTGACCTGCTTTATGGTTCCAAATCTGTGTGTGGAATTGATGGTTTCTGTTAGTAGTGATTTTAAACTAAACTTCCACATGATGTAGCTCGACACATCTGACACCAGACTGAGTGTTAAGAAGAGGGATTTCTGTGAACAGAGATCTGAAACTACACCATAACTCTTAAAATGATTCATCCCTGAAAAATCGAGCTGATCCGTGAAGTATTTGGTGAAAGGAGATCAGAACTGGTTTTCTCTTTAAATTAACCACTTCATCAGGCACAACTTGTAATGATTTTGACTGCAGTCCATGACCTCTAGCAAGTGGGCAAGTGTCAAAATTGAATAGCACTGCAAATATTTCAGTTAGCTTTTACATGGAGTGTTAGAGTAAAAATTCCACATCTAATAACATTTGCTGCTGTCCCTATCCAACTACAAACATAAGACTCGAGAAACAGAATGATTTTTAACTTCTCAAGTATGCCTTTTGAATCAGAATCCTGAAATACAGTTAGGCCTGAAACATAAACAATTCCAGAGGGTTGATGTTAACCTGACCTCAGTTGTAAACAATGTTCAACATGTTGTGGGGTCCCAATGGGGACAGGCGCAATTCAGTTTCTGCAAATTCCTAACCTTGTACAATTCAACAGTGCTGGAACCAATGAGATGTTTGAAGCAGACACACTTGCACAGATTTAAATGTCACATTTTATAAAATAAACCGCGCAGGGCCGGAAAATCGCCGTAACCGCGCCACGACGCCGGCAGGTGATTCTCCAAGGTGCGGAGAATCGGTGCCATTTGCGCCGGCGCATTTGATGCGGTGTCGGTTGCGGGCCGTTGGAATCGGCGGGGTCGCGATTCTCCGGCCCGAACGGGCCGAGCGGCCACGCAGATACGACAGAGTCCCGCCGGCGCCGTTCACCCCTGGTCGCTGCCGGCGGGAACACTGCGCGAAGGGTCGGGGGGCGGCCTGTGGGGTGGGGGGGGGGGGAGGGGGGCTCCGTCCCTGGGGAGGGCCTCCGATGGGGTCTAGCCCGTGATCGGGGCCCACCGATCAGCGGGCCGGCCTCTCCCCCCCCCGGGCGTACTTTCCTGCGCGGCCGGCCCCTGAAGGTATGCCATGTTGAGTCAGGGCCGGCGCGCTGAAGAAGTCCCCCACGCATGCGCAGGTTGGTGTGGCCCAACTGCGCGTGCGTGGGTTGGCGCGGTGCCCATTTAGCGCCGGGAAGGGAGGCTGGAGCGGCGTGAACCGCTCCAGCGCCGTTCTGGCCCCCTGTGGGGGACAGAATCGGTTGTCCCCGTGCCCGTTTCGCGCCATCGTGAAACGCGACGGCGTTCACAACAGCGCAAACACTTGGGCTCCATTTTGGAGAATCGCCCCCCCCATGTTTTCAGCATAAATATCTTGGTTTCACTTGAATGGATCTAACCACTTACAGATGGCAAAAATGGGTTTACTTCCCATTCTGCAAGAGTACCATCAACGTGGACATGTAGGCCCATAACTTCCTGGTCCCCCAGTGTCGCATTTAGGGGGTACCCCTATGATATGCTGGGGATTGCCTCCAGGATTTCCCATGTATGGGTTTACCTGATAATTGCCCAGAAGTGCTAACTTCCTCTGGACAATTGTGCTGGGCTGGGAACTACCCAACAGAAGTGATTTAAAAATCGCTAACTTTGAATTGTTCTGTCAGTTTTATCACTTCTAACTCCAGAGTTACTATTTAGAAAAGTCAGACTCAGCCTTGCAGGGGACATCCCCCCCACCGCACCCCCCCCCCCCCCCCCGCCCCCTCACATACATGAGCTGCCAGGGGACCCACCACACCACCCCTCCGATGGACCGAGTTCCTAACAGCATGGTTCACTTGTGGTTTTACAAATCGTGAACCTGCGTCCTGGCTGCTGAATGAGATTGAGGAAGTAGGAAATGGCGTGGAGTGACCTTGGGCTGCCGGCCCAGACACCAGCCGGGCAGCCAGGTCGGGGAGGGGAGGGAGAGGGGGAGCGCGGGCCGAGCAGCCAGGTGCCCCACCCCACAGAACTAGGACAGTACCCAGGCACCGACTGCTAGCTTGATGAACACCCACTAACCATTGCGGGAGTCACCAGCACAGGCCAAATCACCTATTCCCCCCTCGGGGTGCCCGATGGCCCACTGGCTACTTCATGGGATGAGGGTGCGAGCGGAGCTATCCCCTGAGGCGCCCCCGCGAACTGCCACTGCCAGTCCTGGAGGACCGCTCTAGTCTCGACCAAGGTCCGCACGCTCGCAGTCATGAGCACAGGGAGTGGGTCATCACCATCGGGGACTGCGCCATCTGGGTTTGTGTCACATCAGCTAGTGACTGCTCCATCTCCCTCTGGGACTGGGCCACCTCCCTCTGTGTCTGCGCAACGTTGGCCAGTGCCTGGGCAATGCCGCCGACGTTCTGAGCCATGGCCTGCTGTGACTGGGCCACGCTCTGGAGCGCCGCAGCGATTTCCAGGTGGCTCTGGGACATGGTCTCCTGTGAGGCGGCAACCTTATCCTGGGCCTCGGCCAACACCTGCAAAGAATGCCCCAGGCCTTGGACATGCTGATTCTTAGCCGAAACCATCACCCCAATGCCTCCATCATGGACGCCACCCGTGTGGTGTTGGCCTGGGTGGCACACATTGTCGGCACCATCTTCTGCTGCTGCATGTGGTTGGACTCCTCCACTTGCACCTGCAGGTGCTGGATGCTCGCCGACAACCTCTCATGTAGTCCCTGACTCTGCGACTCAATCTCCACTATGGATGGGACTGTCTGTTCCAGAAGCGTGAGATTCATCTAGACAGCAGCTAGTTCCTGGCTCCAGCAGGTCCTCTAAGGCACAAGGCAAGGCGCATGATCAGACTGCGTGCCAGGGAGGAGTGGGGATGAGGGTGGTGGGTGGTGGTGTGGGGGTGGTGTTCGGTGAGGGTGGTGTGGGGGTGAAGGTAGGGTTGTGGGTGGTGTACAGTGAGGGTGGGGTGGGGTGAGAGTCGGGGAGTAGGTGGTGTAGGGTGAGGGTGGTGTGGGAGTGAGGGTATGGGTGCAGGGTGAGGGTGATGTGGGGATGTGTGTGGTGTGAGGGTGGTGGGGTTGACACACATGTCATGGGGAACCACAACTAAGCAGGATCTCACTTCCTCGCCCATGACCGAGCTCCACCTCGGCAACCTCCCTTTATTCCAGGCCGCCGACCACGTCCAGGGCCCTCTGCTCAGCTACAGTGAGGGGCTGCATGTCTGGCTGTCCCCCTCCTGTCTTCTCACACTTCCGGTGGTTGTGCGCAGCCTCCCCCTGGGATGGGCGGCAGTGGAGAAACAGAAGACGACAGGGTTAGACAGCCTGACACATGCAGCCCAGGGGATGGGTAGCTGGTGGCCTCGGTGGCCTGGGCACCCAGCCATGGTGGCCACTGTGGGTGCCGGCATGTGGTGCAGGGTGGGTTTCGGCCGCCCTCTGGATTGGGCGGGGTGTCGGGTTACGGTGTGTGGGACTGGAGTTGGTGCCAGGAGCACAGTGTTATCCTGAGGAGGTCATGCAGTTTCCTCCAGCACTGCTGGCCGGTCCGAACAGTGTTGCTGCTGGCGTGACCGCCTCTGCCACCTGCGCCCAGACATGATGAACAGCGGCAGCTGGCAGCCTTCTTTCCGGGCTGGGGTACATGGTCATGCTCCTCTCCTCCATGGCGTCCAGGAGGGTCTCCAGCTCAGTATGTGTGGATCTCAGGGCCGTTCTCCTTGCTGCCATCTTGTTGGTTGGGATGAAGTGCGTGGTGAGTGAAGTGTGTATATGCGGCTGCAGTTTGTCAGCCTCCTGAGTGTCAATCACGAAACCGGCGAATCTGGCACCATTTCTCATTGGAATCGCTTGTGTTCCACGTAGTTCTGTTGCTAGCCCTTTAACAGTAGCGGAATCGGTCCAGGTGTGGTGCCAGCTTTGCTGTTGTGAAAGTCCATGAATTCTACGTTGGCGTCAATATTTAGTCTCAGAAACGGAAAATCCCGCTCATAATATCTAATATTAGATGTCATTCTGTGATTGGGCAGCACTTGCTGAACAATTCTGAGTGTGCTAAGAATTACATTAACAACCAATTTAGGAATATCACTTATGCTCACAATGTAGCTCACTAATGCTTGCTAGAAGCTGCATATAATCATATGCAGGGATCTGTCCTCTGCAGACAAAAGGAATATGTCCAGACATTGCACCTTTTTTGAATAAGCAAAAGCATTGGAAGGAGCAATAAGCCCCTGTGCATTCTCGATGGCAATATCTCAACCAATCAGAGCTGACTTGCCAACAAAATCAGCACCCCTTTTCTTAGGTAGCACAAATTGTTGTTCCCTTTGAAATTTGGCAATCTTGTGTCTGTCCTGATGAGTACAACATGAAAAGCTTTGACAGCATCTTTATTCAGCAATAATAAAATATTTACTGTAGCTATTTGGTATATTTGTCTATCATGAAAAAGAACTTCTATTTACATAAGTTGAATATATTCCTGTTTATAAACTTGTATGCATTGTACCATGTGACACCAAACGGGCTTTCCTTAGAACTGCTTACCATATACAGTAGCAATCTCAGTGTGTTGCATTATTGTTAATGGCGTATATCATCATAAAACCTATTATGGTATTGTTTTGACACTAGCAGTCAGACTTTTGCAAGGGAAACTGAAATGGTAATCAATTCGAGTAGTAACATTGTCACTTGTATATATACTCTCGAGTACTAACACTGAAACATTATTTTACATTCCTATTTGCTACATTTATGATGAAACTAATGAAACTGAACAGTCACTGTGCATTTACTGTCCATCATTAGCACAAAACACTGTTGCATTGAGGTATGTAAGAATTGAATGTTGGACATGACACAAAACATTTTTAAATCCACAGCTAATAATGATTAATTATTCAATCATTCTGTGCTTCAAATGGTGAACTGCACAGTACCATCAACATTTGAGGCAAATGTGTGGGAGTGTAATCTTAACATGAGGGAAGATTTTCACTCGTTGTTGCAATATGACATTGTAAAGATAGCAGAAAACAATTATTGTTTGCTACTTCAAATGAAATTGCAAAGATATTCTGTAATAACTAGTTTACAATGTCACTGACAGATTGGTCAGAAGAAATCTCCCCTGGGTTTCTGCAATAGCTCTATTGAATGTCAGTTGCTTCATTAACTCGTTGAGTAGAATTTTTTTTTGTAATTTTAATGACCTAAGATTTGCGAACTTGATTTTCTGCTGGTTCAACTGACTTAAACATCATCCTATTTGTCAACCTCATAAAGAACAGCGCCAGGGTGGCTTTGGTGAATATTGGGATCGATATTAAGGGACATTATCACCCTTGCCTAGCAAAGTCTTTAGGCAGGCACAAAACAGCTGCAACACAATCTGAATTCTAGGCTAGAGATGTCAAATTATAAGGGGCATGATGAGCCTTTTACAGAAATGGTTTCCCAGCCATATGAGCAAGAAAGCAATAGCTTAAAAGACAAACTTGTAACATGTACTCATACACATGAATAGCTTCAACTGTGGGAGAAAAACTTCAAGGTTTTAATAACTTTGATACTACTTTGCTCTTTCTTACATACATTTTTGTGGTGTTCTCAACATGTTCTCTGAACTCTGGTGTCATTGACATCTATGTTGTCCTATTGAGCTGGGTGATGTAGATAGACACGGCCATATTCCTCTCAGTGATGCAACCTCTTGATTTATATTATCCTTGTTTTTAAGCATAAAGATCTCATTTGCTGCGGATAAAATTGCAGCGGGGCCGAGACGTGCAAGTAGACACTGCAAAATGCCCATGGCATAGCTGCCAATTTTATGCCCCACCCCGTGTCAACCTGCCTCCATAGAATGGCAAATCCAGTCACTAATATTTGTATGCATGGCTATGTAACATTGTTAATTAATGTCAAATTAAGAGTGCCCACTCAGAAATTGATTGGAACTGTTCACACACATTTCGCAACACCAACAAAACAAGAGGCCTTGATACAAAAGACTAGGGCCGGAATTTACCGGCTGTTCATGCCGGCGGGATATTACGGCCCCACCAATGGCGCATGGGTTTCCCAGCGATGAAGGGTGCAGTCAACGGGAAATCCCGTTGACAAAGGCGGGACCAGAAAATCCCACTGCCATTGCTGAAAAATATGCGGCGGGTTGGTCGGTAATGTATTTAACTCACTGTGTCACTCAGTCCAGTTATTTCTTTTGCCACTCGTCACCTCCCCTCTGCCGCAACGAATCCACATTTGACAAAGTCATGAGAATCCTTTCCTCAAGGCAATTTTCTCAATAATCAATGGGATTGCGTAACAATTATATTGAATAGTACTGATTTCAGCCTTAAATATTAGCATTCGCTAAAGAAATCAATTGAGCATCATACCATTGCTGGCATCAATGCCCCACATTTGTAACTACCCAGGTTCATTGCTAGATATTTGCGAAAATTGGTCCAATTAAGTAAAAGATTATGCAAATTTCCCTTTTTAGTATATCATACTTTCCCGATTTCGCCTCTGTGCAAAATAGTCTGCTGTCTAAAGACTGGAATCTAGTCAGTATATTGTAAATAGCTTAATCTGAGTGCTTTATGCAATCCTGAACCATCCCATTATTGTAAATGTCAGACTGAAGTCTTCCAAATAAATTGATTTTTGCACACCAACATGTTTTATATGTAATCCTTTCAACTGTCTATACGAAGAAGTGCATAAAAAATTGTGGAAAATTAGTTACGCGCTTATTATGAGTACACTGGTGCAGATTACTATAAATCTTGTCACCTCCCTCATCATTTTTCTAAGTGGTTAGTAAACTAATGGTGGGTTGTGCTATAAACCATTATTCATGTTGTGTCTCAGAATTGAAAATTGTCAAGGCACTTTTTTAATATGTGGATATATTATAATGTGTGAATAACATTAGCAAATTATTTTTTTAAATAGTATATATAGTATATAGAATTTACAGTGCAGAAGGAGGCCATTTGGCCCATCGAGTTGGCACCGGCTCTTGGAAGACTGCAACTTCTCCTCTGTCATGTGATGTTATGCTACTGTGAAGACCTATAGTACAGTATCTGCAGCATGACATTGAAACGGTAACGTTAAAACTTAGGAATGAAGAAATAGACCATTAACAAAAGCTATTATAAATCAAAACAGACAATGACTGACAATACTCAGCCAGTCAGGCAGCATCTGGAGAGAGAAATACGGAGATAATGTTCAAAATGTAGTTCCAGCAATGGGGGGGGGGGGGGGGGGGGGGGGGGGGGAGGAGGGGGGGGTGTCCTACCCATGACTGGTTAGAGAGTTAGAGTGAATCCCATGTTGCTTTTCTCCAGGAGGCCCTGCACAATTATATGGTAAGTGGGCACCTACTTGAACAGCATCAGGCCTTCTGACGGACCATCCCAATAGGGCGAAATTCTCGCTCCTGAGAGTTGGTTGCCAATGAGAGGCCAGCAGCTTTCCATTGCTGGCAGTGCCATGGGAGTGTTGGTTGCTGCCGGTGATGCACCAAGCCTTTCAACAGGGATTGACACTCGACAGGTGGGTGGGGAAGGATGGGGATTGTGGTGAGTGTGGTTACTGGTGAGGGGAGGGCAAGGGGGTTACATTGCCAGCGCATGGATGGGTGGGGGGGGGCCTGGGGAGGTTTGCTTTTATCGCCACTCCCTTCCTGATGTCAGGTCCCTCGATTGGACACTGAGTGTATGTGAATGAGGAACCTCCAGGTACGTTGTTGGAAAACCCGACAGTCTGCGCAGCCTTCAGGAGCGAGGAAATTCATGTCTTGTGTGTAATGTATATAATAGAGAGTAAGGCAGGGCTACTTTACATAAGAACTAGGAGCAGGAGTAGGCCATCAGGCCCCTCGAGCCTGCTCCGCCATTCAATGAGATCGTGGCTGATCTTAAAGTATGATACTATGAGCCCTTATCATTTATCCAAGCATTATTGATGTCAGTATAAACAATTGGCAGAACTTGCAATGTCAGCAGGGATATAAAACAGGGAATTTGGGATTGGTCCTCCAATAGAAATCTTGGGCGGGATTCTCCGCAATCGGCACGATGTCCGCCGACCGGCGGCAAAAACGGCGCAAATCAGTCTGGCATTGCGCCGCCCCAAAGGTGCGGAAGTCTCCGCATCTTGAGGGGCCGAGCCCTCACCTTGAGGGGCTAGGCCCGCGCCGGACTGATTTCCGCCCCGCCAGCTGGCAGGAAAGGCCTTTGGTGCCCCGCCAGCTGGCGCGGAAATGACTTTGTCGGATGGCGCATGTGCGGGAGCGTCAGCGCCCGCTCATGGCATACCCCGCATGCGCAGTGGAGGGGGTCTCTTCCGCCTCCGCCATGGTAGAGACCATGGCGAAGGCGGAAGGAAAAGAGTGCCCCACGGCACAGGCCCGCCCGCGGATCGGTGGGCCCTGATCATGGGCCAGGCCACCGTGGGGGCACCCCCCGGAGCCAGATCACCCCCAGGACCCCGGAGCCCGCCCGCGCCGCCTTGTCCCGCCGGTAAGAGAGGTGGTTTGATTCTCGCCGGCAGGACAGGCATTCCAGCAGCGGGACTTCGGCCCATTGCGGGCCGGAGAATCGCCGGGGGGTGGGGGGGGCATGCCAACCGGCGCGGTGCGATTCCCACCCCCGCCGAATATCCGGTGATGGAGAATTCGGCAACCGGCGGGGGTGGGATTCACGCCAGCCCCCGGCGATTCTCTGACCCGGCGGGGTGTCGGAGAATCCCGCCCATAATCTGATTTTCCGTTTTGGTAAAGGAAATTTTATACGCCTTGAAAAGGTGAAAGATCTGCGCATATTTTTATTATATTTGTAATTTTTTGGAAGAAATGTAATGTTACTGAATGATTTTTAATTTAAATGATTCTTGGGATGCTGGCAAAGTTGTCATTTACTGCCCATTCCTAAGGTGGATCTTGTTCAGGCATCAGGGAGTGGCATCGATTGAGGCTGGAGAGTTGGCAAGAGGCCTGTGCTGCCTCTTTTCGAGCCGGTCAATCAGGCAGTGGTGAGACCAATAGTGGACTTTTCTCTGGGTCAAGACCCCACGGGCAGAAGCCTCACTTACCAAGAGTTGCTGTTCAATCAGAAGCCAGCAGTTCTTGTACTCAGCAACACCACAGGGGAGGGTATCGCTGCTGTCAGAAGGACAGAAGTCCCAGGACACAAGTAAGTAATGTTGGGGGGTGGGCAACGGTGGATTCACCAGGTGAGGGGGGGATCACACAGGGAGAGGGTGCCATAGCGTTGACAGCAAGGGTGCCTCTCAGCCTGCCGCACCTTCTTGATATTGAGTCCATCAATCAGGCACTGAGTGCCTTTGATCGAGGGAGCTCCACTGTCCCACTCACGCCAAAAGCGAAAAGCAGCCTGCACAGGTTTACCTGTCACGTATGCTGCTGCACAGGTTTACCTGTCACGTATGCTGCTGCACAGGTTTACCTGTCACGTATGCTGCTGCACAGGTTTACCTGTCACGTATGCTGCTGCACAGGTTTACCTGTCATGTATGCTGCTGCACAGGTTTACCTGTCACGTATGCTGCTGCACAGGTTTACCTGTCACGTATGCTGCATGGCAGCTGGCTTAATACCCATGGCAGCGATGAGGCCCTTAAGTGTTATTTCATTCGCCACTTCAGGGCCTTAATTGGTGGCAGGGCAGGAAGGTCAACCATGAGCCCCTTCCCTCCCAGAATTTAATTCGGGTGGAGGCAGGAAAGCAACGGGTTTCTGCCACCATCTCACCAAAGTACTTGCCCTTCACGCATCCAGCTTGTGACCTGCAAGAGCACAGAATTTTGCCCATAGTGTTCCTGAATTATTTGTTAGGCAATTTCAGAGGGCAGTTAAGAGTCAACACATTGATGTGACACTGAAACCCAAGATATAGGCTAGATTGGGTAAGGACAGCAGGTCCTCATTCCTAAAGTGAACCATATATACAGTGAATTGAATGGAGGAGTACAGACTCAGTGCCCCATTTCATTGTGTTTTTGATTTCAAGGACATAAAGTGTAGACAGCATTTCCATGGAATCTCTACAGTGCAGAAGGAGGCCATTTGACCCATCGAGTCTGCACCGACCTTCTGAAAGAGCACCCCTCATAGGTCCAATCCCCACCCTATCCTCGTAACCCCACATAATCTGCACATCTTTGGACACAAAGGGGCAATTTAACATGGCCAATTATTCTAACCTGCATATCTTTGGACTTTGGGAGGAAACCGGAGCACCGGAGGAAACCCAGACACTGGGAGAAACTCCACACGGACAGTTACCAAGGCTAGAATTGAACCCAGATCTCTGGTGATGTAAGGCGGCAGAGCTAACCACTGTGCCACCATGCCGCCCGTGCTGATGTGATGTGTCCCCGCCACTCCCATTGCTAATCAAAAGCAACAATGGTTTTGGACCAGGCTGTCTGGCCTACCCTCCCGGCACAGGGGAATGTGAGCTGGAGGGAAGTAGCTGTGAGGTGAACACATGGATAACAGAGGAGCTTGGCTTTCATTGATTAGTGATTTACCTTCAAATATGTGAAACAAAAATCTGTTTTGATCACAAAATATAGAGCACATTTGGTAACTAATTACATCTGAATGTGAGTACAGCGGAAAGATCTGACCAGTTAAAGAATTCAGATTTATTTTGTTAAGTATTAAAAATTAACATAACTAAGTCCAAATTGGGTCCCAGCTAACTAAAACTATTGGTTTGTTTAACTGGAAGGCTGAGCTGGTAATTTCATGCTCCAAATGCGGATATCACTCGTGGAGTGTAGGTCAGAGAAAGGATATAACATGGGAAAAGAGCTTAAGGGACAAAGCAGAAGATTTCTTCGTGCAGAGGTCCGTTAACATCGGGAATATGTGACTTGAAAGCGTGACAGAGTCAGATTATGTTGTAACATTCGAAAGGTAACTGGCATGCACTTAAGAGGAGTAATTTTCAGGGTTGTTGGCATGGCCTGGATAGGTCAAGTGGCTTCCTTCTGCACTGTAAGATTCCATGATTCTGTGAACATTGTAGTTGAGATCTTGAGTCAGCCTGTCTGAGCCTGACTGTGGCTATCTGCTCAATGTCCTAAACCCGGGAATCATCCCTTTGGTGAATCCATGGCAGGCTCCTTTGAATGTCTCCAAGGTCACTTTGGTACAGAAATAAAACATATTAATGGTTCATTTCTGCTCACATTGTATACCTTTAAACCGAGCCGTACTGGAACACAATTCAGCCTATTCAAGCAAAATCTAGCCAAGCAGGGTGCCATTATTTGTTCAAAAATACAATTACAGTCCTAAGCTCTCTGACACAATATATGGTGAGAATCTTGAATGATAAGTTACTAATTGTACCTTTTAATCAGCCCAGAACAGTACTTTATTTGAACAAAATCGTGTATGGTCTTGAAACCAATCAACCACTTTGTACATGACTCCCTTTAAATGAGGCACCAGGCAATCATCATAATGTAAAAATAAAATCAATCCAATTACAATAATTGCTCAAATCTGTTGCTTCTTGTATTCTGACATAATGCTAAGCTTCTTAAATTAAATACATCTATTTTGAAAAAGCCTGCCAAATGTTGTTTTAATTGAAATGAAAAATGAAAATCGCTTATTGTCACAAGTAGGCTTCAAATGAAGTTACTGTGAAAAGCCCCCAGTCGCCACATTCTGGCGCCTGTTCAGGGAGGCTGGTACAGGAATTGAACCGTGCTGCTGGCCTGCCTTGGTCTGCTTTCAAAGCAAGCGATTTCAGCTCCTTAATTAGTGCTGTTTTGCCATTAAGTTATACATTGGATACATATTACAAAGTTGAGAGTCACACTGAAATGTTGTGGAATGTTTTACACTACAAATACAACCATGGAAATGTCACATGAACCACATCTCATATTTTGGCATTGCCACTACTCACATTACCAACATTGCATTTCTATCAGCCATAATGTGGCAAATAAAAAGAAACTCTAGTGATTAAAATTACAACTAGAACAGCGACATCCACAATGGAATATTAGGTCCACTGGTGACAAATGGCTCTTCTTCATCATGCCTGTCAACGTCACCTCAAGACAGTTGTAGATTGAAGGAACGAGCATGCTTAGAGCATTCATTCCATAGAAACTAAATAAGAATAATTGGATAAAAACAATTCCTTGAACGAATGAATCAACAAAATTACAAGCAGGTATACAGTTCTGTTAACATTACTAAAAGAAATGTTCAGTTGAATAGCACCTTTCACAATTTCAGAAGATCCCAAAGAGCTTCACAGCTAACTAAGTACTTTTAAAGTGTAGTCACTGTTGTATTGTAGGAATTATGGCACCAACGTTTGACAACTACCAATGTAATATTGATCAGATAAACTGTTATAACAATGTTGGTTGTGGGATAAATATTGGCCAAGACACCAGGGACAATCCTTCCCACTCTTCTTTGATTAGCAGCATCACTGAATCTGTTACATCCATGTGAGAGGGCAGACTACTCCTCGGTTTAGCATCCATTCCCTCAATACAGCCCGAGAGCATGCAACTATATTTTTGTGATATTTAGCGACCCAGCCTCTACAGCCCTCTGCAATAAAGAATTCCACAGATTCACTACCCTCTAAAAGAAGAAATTCCTCCTATCTCTGCCTTGCATGAGTGACCCCTCATTCCCTCTGGTCTTAGACTCTCCCACAAGGGGAAACAACCTCTCAGCATCTAACCTGCCCAGCCTCCTGAGAATACTTCTCAATAAGGTCACCACTCACTCTTCTAAACTCCGATAAGTACAGGCCCAACCTACTCAACCTCTCCTCATAAAAAAAACCCTCCATACTCTGGATCAACCGAGTGATGCTTCTCTGGATTGCCTCCGACAACAGTATATCTTTCCTTAGGGACCACAAATGTTCGCAGTACTCTAGGTGTAGTCTAACTAGTGCCTTGTAATGTTGGAGCAAGACTTCCCTATTTTTATACTCCAGCCCTCAGTGCTACCTTCAACTAGCCATCCTTCAGGTGTGAGCCTATATTGTGGTTGTTGGTGAACAATTTGATTTGGGTGTGACATCCCTGAGTAGCGTATTCCTACTGCTGCTATATCTGCAATCAGCTAACTCTACACTGATTAACGAGCAAACCAGGTACTTTTCCAGTTTGTAAGCAAACCTGCTATCATACTTAACTTTTATTCACAGTGGGGCAAGAGTGACATCCCCCCCCCCCCCACTTATAAACTAAATTTGCACAAAAATAAATTAAATACAAAAAAATAAGTAAAATGCGCAGAATAAATGCTGGAATGCTACAGAACACAAAAGCTATATCGCGCATTGTGAATTGATTCATATTAACTGTACTGCAACAATATTTTATGCACTGAACTATCCTAGATTTGCCAAACCGAGCTGACACGAGGGCCAGGAATTTTGCATTTCTGTTTCAAAGTCAGGATTTGAAAGAAAAAAATGACTACTGAGCAATGTGGACGGAAATCCCGTCTCCATTTCTGCTTCCAGCCATTTTGAGGAGAGTGGGAAAGGGGCAGTGGTTTGGGGTCCCCACTAGCTGTGATTCAGACGTCGTCGGCACCATTCTGGAATTGAGCATTTCACAATTTCTGGTATTTTCATTGAGGCCTTCATGAAGCACACCTGCGGAACTGAGGGGTGAGCAATTGTTTGGAGGTGGTAAGGGTAGAAAGAGTGAGTAAAAATAGTATTTTCTCCTTTACAGTCCATCATAAAATGCACGGACAGTGATCCAGAGCCGGGAGCGAGCCTGGGACCTCGGCGCCGTGAAACAACGGTGCTAACTGCTGCGCCACAGTGCAGCCCGATCCAATCACTTTCAATGGTGCTTTGTGGACTTCCTGATGGAATTCTGCTGGATTGCTGCTTTTAAAAGCAGGAAGCAAAGATTGGCCACCTTAATTACGTAACCTCATATCAAGTGCCAAACCATTGCCCAAACAAGGCGATGTGTCAATTCGATAAAAATTCTGGACAGTGAATTTTCACAATTATAGTTTTAGAGAGCCAAAGGCCTTTGTATTTGAAGAGCAGACCATTATATTAAAATGGGACGACAATGGGTTTTGTTTACTTTTGGTCTGACCCACAACAAGTCATACCAGTCAATAATTCTCCCCCTGAAGAAAGGGTAATGTCAATCCACAAGAGAAGTTTTGTGATCCCTGGCCTGGATCCCTTTTGCAGTCTTTAAAAATGTGGATTTTAAAAATGGCTTAAACATTTGTGATACCTATATGTCTGCAATGGGTAGAACACTGTTTCATCCCACAGTCCATCTGGGATCAAAACCAAACCCAAGGCAGGTAAATTAAATCAAGTGTCTCAAGTATAGATTGTGCTAAGGCCACTCGAAGACCATGGAGAAAGTCTTGCAAAGAGAGAATAAAACTAGCTAAAAGCTAATGTTCTTTAACTTCAGCCCTTTGACAATGTTCAACCCATTTGTAGCCTATAGGAGCAGTAAGTAATAATGTGAAAAGACTAGACACTAATGGCTACATTCATTTACAATGTCTAACAGAATAAACTGTGCTATAAATGAAAGTGCTTTTAATACCTTTTCAGTCCCTGAGGTTTCCTGCACAAAAACCTTACCCAGTACCACCACCAGTTGTAAAGAACTTTACAAAATATAGATTGTAATAGATGTAGTCAGTAGTAAGCCACCACAGACTGTGTCTTAGTTCAACTGTACATCCACAAGAATGAATCCAAGAATAATCAGTAACTATCAAAATAGTGAGTGTTCGAATGGCATACAAATGAAAGTTTTATCAATGGTATTTTTTATTCTACAGAAAGATTTCAGTGCCAGAATACAGGACATTGATTGTAACAATATGTGACAGGATTTATGATGGTGTGCTACAGATCATACAGATAGACACTGCTGTAATGCACAAAGTACTGGTGCATTTGCTTGTAGGTGTCTGTGTAAATATGTAACAATCACTAAGGATCTAATACTGAGCGAGATGAAGGTTTGGAACGGCCTGTATATTCTGAAAAAAAATCTTTTTTCTCTCAATCTCTATATCTGCACATGCCCAATGAAATGGTTTGTTCTTCAAGGTAGTAAAATCAATTTCTATTCTTTTGAAATAAATTACTTTGATTTCTTTTGAATTCAGGCTAGAATAGACTATTGCTCGGGAGAAAAGATTTTAAAAGGTCAGGAATCTTTTTTTGCGGGGGCAAGATTTTTAATTTTGACAAAGACCCAGATCTAGCTTCACACTTCATTCTTTATTTTATTCAGTCAAGTGGTGTGGGCTTCGCTGGCTGGGCCTGCATTGATTGTCCATCCATAACTGCCTTTGAGAAGATGCTAATGAGCTGCCTCCTTGAATCTGTGCACACACAGAGTTGTTAGGAAGGGAGTTCCAAGATTTTGACCCTGTGGCAGAGAAGGAATGGTGATACATTTCCAAGTGGCTTGAAGGGGAACTTCCAGGTGGTGGTGTTCTCAGGTATTTGCTATGATTTTATTCACAATTCCTTAAACTCATTCACCTGAATTTGTGAATTCATAGGTATGGGAACTTTCAAAGATTCAGGAATACGTTCTACACATATCGGGCAAATGCCACTGCTTCATTGAAATTTAATAACAGCTTCTAGTTAGCGACTTGATCTACTTCAGTAAGTACAGTTCCAGAAGATAGCAACAGCACTGTTACAATGGGGAGACACTTTGCCAAAAGAAAAGCGGTGTTTAGTAGTAATAACTTAATTGGTAATTGTAATACTTTTGTATTTCATTTCTATTTTGTTGATTTTCAACAAATTTGATTGCTGTCCACATCATCAAGCTTGAAAGTTTTTTTTTGAGGGGGGGGCGCAGATAGTTGAATGGATCATTGCAACTCATAGTGCTCCACAGAGCCCCAAAGACAAGGAAGTTCTGGCCTCATTCCTGCGCTTGCGCCAGGTGTGACTGTAAAAATATGAGTGCCCGACTCGACGTGACGAGGCTGTTAAATTCGCAAGAGGCGATTGAGATAAGTGTGACCTTGTCCGGGCGTTCCTCGCCATGGCCCAAAAAATAAACAAAGTCTGGTTTGATAGCAGAGCCGTTGTCAGCGGGGCAGGCTCTGAGAAACACCCTGCTATTCGTGTTCAAAATGGGACTCTTTTTTCCTCCCCTGTTAAATCGCGCTCTACAAGTGGACTCAGTAATCCTGGAATAAAGAATGGTAAATACTGACCTGGCTTCTCATGCCTAATTACCATCCAGCAGCGCATACCAGAAAAATGTATTTGTGGATGTCACGTGAGGTCAAAATTCGGTCTTAATCCCAGGGACAAACAGCCCATTGGCACTCAGAATAAAGAGGGCTCTTAGTTGTACCATGTATTGCTGCTTGCCCCACTGTGAATTGTTTTTGTTTGTCAGTACTGGAGTCAATCTTCTCACCTTTGTCTACCTTTGACAACGAGGTCTCCTGCATCAGACTCCTATTTATTGACTGCAGCTCCGCCTTCAACACCATAATCCCAACCAAGCTCATATCAAAGTTCCAAAACCTAGGACTTGGCTCCTCACTCTGCAACTGGATTCTCGACTTCCTGACCCATAGGCCACAATTAGTAAGACTAAACAACACCTCCTCCACGATTGTTCTCGATACCGAGGCCCCGCAAGGCTGCGTACATAACCCCCCGACTATACTCCCTTTTCACACATGAATGCGTAGCAAACTTTGACTCCAGCTCCATATATGAGTTTGCTGACAACACGATCGTAGTGGGTCGGATCTTGAACAACGATGAGTCAGAATACAGGAGGGAGATAGAGATCCTAGTGGAGTGGTGTAACACCAACAATCTCTCCTTCAATGTCAGCAAAACTAAAGAGTTGGTCATTGACTTCAGGATACAAAGCATTGTACACTCCTCTGTCTGCATCAATGGGGCCGAGGTGGAGATGGATCACAGCTTCAAGTTCCTAGATGTGCACATCACCAAACATCTATCCTGGTCCACCGACGTCAAACCTACGACCAAGAAAGCAAAACAGTGCCTATACTTCCTCAGGAAACTAAGGAAATTTGGCATTTCCACATTGACTCTTACCAACATTTACAGGTGCACCATAGAAAGCATCTTATCTGGCTGCATCACAGCCTGGTATGGCAACTGCTCGGCCCAAGACCGGAATAAACTACAGAGATTTGTGAACGCCCAGTCCATCATACGAACCTGCCTCCCATCCATTGACTCTGTCTACACCCCCGCTGCCTTGGGAAAGCAGGCAGCATAATAAAAGACCCTTCCCACCCTGCTTACTCACTCTTCCAACTTCTTCCATCTGGCAGGAGATAAGAAAGTCTGAGAACACGAACTAACAGATTCAAAAACAGCTTCTTCCCCGCTGTTTTTTCATTGTACATCGGTACACGTGACAAGAAGCCACTCCAATCCAATCCATCTAAGATCTCTACAGAGCTATGCTGAAAGAGGTGTTGTATGCTGCAACATTGATTTCCCTTTGTCTACAGACTAATAATTCTCAACACTCTGAAAAGCATTGTTGCATCATTTATGTGTGATGTTTTACTGAAGGTGTTTTACTTTGTAAAAATCTCATCCTCTGAAATAAAACAGAAAGAAAGTTTGACAAATAATTATTGTGTCAAAGGCAGCATCCCTTTAAGCAAAGTCCCCATTCAAATGTTGAGTTTCATCATTGGGGCAGCACGGTAGCCTTGTGGATAGCACAATTGCTTCACAGCTCCAGGGTCCCAGGTTCGATTCCGACTTGGGTCACTGTCTGTGCGGAGTCTGCACATCCTCCCCGTGTGTGCGTGGGTTTCCTCCGGGTGCTCCGGTTTCCTCCCACAGTCCAAAGATGTGCAGGTTAGGTGGATTGGCCATGATAAATTGCCCTTAGTGTCCAAAATTGCCCTTAGTGTTGGGTGGGGTTATGGGGATAGGGTGGAGGTATTGACCTTGGGTAGCGTGCTCTTTCCAAGAGCCGGTGCAAACTCGATGGGCCGAATGGCCTCCTTCTGCACTGTAAATTCTATGATAATCTATGATCATTCATATTAGTGCTGAATAAATGTAATTTCAAAACGTCTTTATTCTGCACTACTTTTGCATTGCAGTTCATCACACTGGAATGAAAGAGAAAGTTAAGAATGGAGACTTCTCAGAGAATTCTGCATTAACTTTTATAACCCAGTTCTCCAGTCTCAGTAATTTAGCCCCCAGCTGCACCAGTGTGAATTAGTTCCAACCTTCTGAGATTCAGAGCATCACAGGGAATGTGTGCCAGTGTGCTATATCACATCCCTTCCTCTTCCATCATAACTGCCAAACAGGCCTTGAATAAAATTGATAAAAGCAAATTACTGGGGATGCTGGAATCTGACACAAAAACAGAAAATACTGGACAATCTCAGCAAGCCTGACAGCGTCTATGGAGAGAGAACGGAGCAAACGTTTTGAGTCTGGATGACTCTTTGTGAAAACTAGAGAGAACTGGAAATTGGATCAGATTTATACTGTTGGGGGGGGGGGGGGGGGGGGGGATGCTGTGTGTGGAGCAGTGGGGCTGGATAAAATTGGTTATAATACAATTGGTTTTATATGTTTATATGATCATAATAACATTGGTTTTATATGTTCAGGTTTTACTGTAAATGAATGGCATTTTTATACTTCAAGACTCTGATAATTCCTTTATTAAAAAAGTATTTACTATTCAGTGTTTAACATTTGACACACAGACCAAATATTCCTGACGGCTTTCGAAACATGGAATAAATGTGGAATTTTGGCACCGACAGTAAAGACCATTTTGGTAACTAACCTGTTCGAAGCTTGTGAAGTAAATTTAGGTTATGCTGACATTTGTGCTGTAGAAATCAGTGTATTTACCTTTACCTGCCCAGAATTTACTGCAGATTTCAGCTCCTTTTGCCCATAGATACAATGGCCTTAATTTTCAGGATGGTCCCTGCTCAAAACTTGTGAACCTGAGATTCGACGCATCACCTGTCCCTCTAATTCGTATAGGCCCACTGCCATTTCACACTCAGTTGAGTGTTGATTTGAAGTAGGCAGGACGTCTGGGCAAGGGAGTGCAGGGGGTGGGGGGAGGGCTGGAGCTCGGAGGTTCCGGAGGTGAGGGCTCCCAAAATCTAAAGATGCCTTCAGATTGAGGTGCCCACTCCCTTCTTTCCCATCCAACATGGAGATTTGTTAATTTTTCAATTTCCCACCCTGCCCTGTGGCTGCCAACCTAAAAATTTAGGCTGGGCGGAAAAGGTGGCCATAAAGTGACTACTTAAGGGCCTTAATAAGGGCAAGAGTGGGTTTCCTCCCAGATCCTGCTTGCTCCACTGTGAAATTGTGTCTGGGTTGGGTGGGCGGGATCCCAGAGGGAATCCTGTCCATGCAATTTTAACACCCCCCCCCCCCCACCCCCCCACCCCACCTCACACACACAAACACACAAACTCAGAAGCTGCCTGAGGGAGCATATAATTCTGGCCAATGTGTTTTTTTTAACATAAACCCTGGACCGATTTTCTATTCATGCCTGTTGACTTTTTTTTAAGGGATTTCTTGCCCAACTAGGTAAATAATCATTATTCTGGGATTAAAATACTATCCATTCCAAAGGTATCTGCTTGTCCAATTTTGAGGAATCTGGGGAGAGATTCTCCGACCCCCTCGCCGGGGGCTGGCGTGAATCCCGCCCCCGCCGGTTGCCGAATTCTCCACCACCGGATATTCGGCGGGGGCGGGAATCGCGCCGCGCTGGTTGGCGGGACCCCCCCCCCCCCCCCCCGCGATTCTCTGACCCGGCTCTAAATCCCGCCACTAAAGTGCCTGTCCCGCCGGTGTAGATTAAACCACCTACCTAACCGGCGGGACAAGGTGGCGCGGCCGGGCTCCGGGGTCCTGGGGGGGGGGGGCGCAGGGCGATCTGGCCCCGGGGGGTGCCCCCACGGTAGCCTGGCCCGCCATCGGGGCCCACTGATCCGCGGGCGGGCCTGTGCCGTGGTGGCACTCTTTCCCTTCCGCCTTCGCCACGGTCTCCACCATGGCGGAGGGGGAAGAGACTCCCTCCACTGCGCATGCGCGGGAATGCCGTCAGCGGCCGCTAACGCCCCCGTGCATGCGCCGCCCGGAGATGTCATTTCCGCGCCAGCTGGCGGGGCACCAAAGGCCTTTTCCGCCAGCTGGCGGGGCGGAAATTGGTCCGGCGCCGGCCTAGCCCCTTAAGGTTGGGGCTCGGCCCCCAAAGATGCGGAGCGTTCCGCACCTTTGGGGCGGCGCGATGCCTGACTGATTTGCACTGTTTTGGGCGCCAGTCGGCGGACATCGCGCCGTTTCCGGAGAATTTCGTTCGAGGTTCTAACAGTTTCTACAACCCAGATTTCCAAGATAATCCATTTAACCTGACTGGAATATAGTTCAATGAAGTGATTGACAAAATAATTATGCCTGTAGACAATTTCAGGCGCCATAATTACCAAGCCATTGAATGCACATGTTGCCATTTGGATGAGACTGGTCGCGTGTTGACTTGGTCCTTGGTATGATTAACGACGGCAAAGCAGTTCAGTCTTGTTTTGGCCAAAACTGACTTTATCTATCATATCCCAATGGCTGGTCATAGAACATAGAACATACAGTGCAGAAGGAGGCCATTCGGACCATCGAGTCCGCACCGACCCACTTAAGCCCTCACTTCCACCTTATCCCCGTAACCCAATAACCCCTCTTAACCTTTTTGGACCGTACAAAGTCTTACAACACCAGGTTAAAGTCCAACAGGTTTGTTTCGATGTCACTAGCTTTCGGAGCACTGCTCCTTCCTCAGGTGAATGAAGAGGTATGTTCCAGAAACACATATATAGCCAGATTCAAAGATGCCAAACAATGCTTGGAATGCGACCATTAACAGGTGATTAAATCTTTACAGATCCAGAGATGGGGTAACCCCAGGTTAAAGAGGTGTGAATTGTGTCAAGCCAGGACAGTTGGTAGGATTTGGACACTAAGGGCAATTTAACATGGCCAATCCACCTAACCTGCACGTCTTTGGACTGTGGGAGGAAACCGGAGCACCCGGAGGAAACCCACGCAGACACGGGGAGAACGTGCAGACTCCGTACAGACAATGACCCAGCAGGGAATCAAACCTGGGACCCTGGCACTGTGAAGCCACTCTAAAGTTCATTCCCTCCTGACTCTAAACCACAGTGCTGCCATTACTGGTGAATCCGTCCTGCTGGTTGGAAAGGACTTATCCAGGGGAAGCGGTGGAGTCTGGGCCGTTGGCTGGAGGTTATGTGTCTGGGAGTATGAATATGTCAGGCTGTTGCTTGACTAATCTGTGGGTCGGCCCTCTCAATTTAGGGAAGGAGAAACTATCCAGAGAGCTGGATCAGAGATGAGGCTAAATAGTCTGGCAGCACTCATAGCTTTAACATGTAAGTCTCCAGAACTTGGGAGCATTCAGTTGTATTGGGGTTGGCCTACAGTGGTTGGCAATAGTATAATAATAATAATAATCACTTATTGTCACAAGTAGACTTCAATGAAGTTACTGTGAAAAGCCCCTAGTCGCCACATTCCGGCGCCTGTTCAGGTATCGTTTGGGTGGAAGAGCATTAAGTATGAGGTGTGTCAGTATTCAGCGTGGCGGGAAGGTTGGAAGCACTGAGATATGCTGTGAGTTAAAAGAAATTGGTTGCAGCTCCAATTTGGGCCCTATGAGACAATGAAGAAAAACTGAGGGCTCTCGGCAATCACCATGACAAGAGGGAATTTAGGGTTTTGAAGTATGGCTTCATCCTACAATTTGGGAGGGAGGTCCTGGCATTTGGGAACACTGGGAGAGTGTGTGTTTATGTCTTGCTGCTTTGTTGGTGTCTCGGAATTCTGCAGCTCATGAAGAGAAGTTGTTTGGTCCTGGGCATGCAAATGCCAAGAGGTTGTTCCTTTAATTTGGCACTGCTGGGAAGTGAGGGAGACTTGGGGTTGGCATTGTACATTTTCACACAAATACCGCATTTGTTTCAGACAGTGAGATTAGTTTGAACCTGGATAAGCCCCAATGGACTGGTACTAAATATAAAATAACATCTTTGGAAAATAAATCCAATTACTATGGCAACCATCATTCCCTCTGCTACGACAGTGAATGTTTAAAAGGCTGAATCGGAGAAAGAATGATCTGCTCCAGAATTTTATAAAGGCAAGTTCTAATTGGAAAACTGACTGACAATCAGTCATCAAAGTTAGACAAAATTGATTTCTAAATAATGAAACGAAATTTTAGGACCATTTTCACAGATATTGTAAGCATTCTGTGCGAACATACAAACGTTGCTCTTTCAGAGTCCCAGCACGGACACGACAGGCAGAATGGCCTCCTTTTGTGTTATAACCATTCTATGATTGTACATGTTTAACAGACCATGTGAAGTTCATCACATCCATTTGTTAATGCCTCTAATTGAGTATCTGTGCTAATAACCTTGAAAAAAATTATTTGTTGCAATGTAAGCATGCTGGCCAGACCATCTTTTATTGGCCATTCCAAATCACCCTGATGAGACAGTGACTCAAGAAGGGCCACTTCCTCAAACCACTCTTAAATCATACAACGAAGGTAGACTATGACAACATTAGTGCCCTTTGTAGTGATTTGAGACAAGTAAGTGGTTTGCGGGGTAACTTTAGAGGGCAATTAAGAGTAAAACACATTGGCTTAATAATGGGAAGCCCTCAGAAATTTAATAGAGCAGTTTATAAATGCTAAAAATCCTGTCAACAAATAAGAAATTAAAACTGTCCTTTCAACTGGCTGCAGAAATGTTCTGTAAGTCAAATCATTCGAGGGAATTATTGGGAAACTAAAGAGGAGTTATGTAAACATCAAAGATATTGGGCTGATTTTTTCATGATGGAGGGTAGATTTGATAGCAAATTGTCAGTGCTCATCATCATTACCATTCTGAAACTGGCAGAACATCAGGAGGTCAAGCATGTGCAGATTAGGGTGGACCTCCAGAGGTTGCGATCTGATTTTCATGGCTTTGACGTAGGCGGCACTACAAACAGCAACCCCCCACCTTCACCCCTGCCCTCCAACAGCCTCCCCCCAAAGCCAGCAATCATGGAAATCAAAGAGAATTTAAAAAAAAATTCCCAATGTAACTGCAATTTAGCGTGGCCAATCCACCTAACCTGCACATCTTTGGGTTGTGGGGGGCGAAACCCACGCAAACATGGGGAGAATGTGCAAACTCCACAAGGACAGTGACCTGGGGCCGGGATCAAACCCGTATCCTCATTGCCCTAAGGGAGCTTTACTAACCACTGCGCCACCATGTCGCGCGTAAATTGGAGAGAATTTCAACATTCTTGCTCCCCAATTGCTGGATCAGAGGGGAGGCTAAATAGTAGAAATCCCATATAGGGTTGCACCTTGATGAATCAGGTGTAACTGAGTCTTTAATCGTCATGTGATTATTAAAATTTGATGAGCATCAGAACTACCCTGAAAAAGATTACTTTATAATTGTGGGGGGCTGTTAAATAACCAGTTAGTAGATTTTTAAGATAATTTTTGAAAAATCAAAAGAAGTGAATATTTTATCTTTTACCTTCATCCCATGTGTATGCCCTAAACGTTGATTGGCTCCATGACAATTTTTTTGAGACAAATTTTGTTTTACTGCTCTTTGTTTCCTGTTTGAGTGCCTGTAATGTGATTGGACAGCCTGATGACACTCCAGCTGTTCACTGTGAATGCCCAGTAGAGAACGCTGCAGTCAGTTGCAGTACCACTGCACAACGTTGGTGGTGAAATCCTTGCTAGAGAGGCTCTTTGATCTCTCACTAGGACTTAATTTTGTGGTCAGGTGCGAGTGCCCTGGCTGCGCATTGACCGCAAACCCCAGGCGCTTGGCAATGCCAGACACCAGCAGTTGGAGGTGAATTACTAAACCGAAAGGCATGGGAAATCAGGTTAACTGCCATCTGCTACTGCGATCCTTTGGTCACCCCCTGTAAGTGTTTCCTACCACGCTGCTGAGGAGAAAAATAACAAAACTTTCCATGTATAATTGTAAAGGAACACTGGCTAATGTACAGAACAGCCAAATGTTTCTACCAGTCATAAATCACCCTATAGTATTAGCGCCTTTAACATGCCACTGTGTAGTTTGCCATTTTTGGTAGTTTCAGCAAGAAATATGCACGAGACGTAAATAATTCCATTTTAGAACTTGGTCAAAAGGACGCAGCATAAACTGCCAGTGACTTGCATAACTTGTGCTTGAACTAACAACTCTGTGAATTGGGGGAGGGCTGCTTAATTGGAGGAGGAACAGCAAAAACATCCACGAGAAAATTAAGATGCGTTTTATTCCTCGGCTACCAGACCACAACCACAGGTTTTTCAAATTTCATCTTGTACGAAGATGGTCATGAGGTAAAAACAAACACACTTGTTCCAGGCTGAAGTAATTGAAAGGTTGATGTAGTATTTCCTGTGAGAGGATAGGGAAGGAGGAAACTTGGTTGTATGCAAACTACATCATAATTTGTTGGAACAGTTATTCACTAAGAACACAGCAGAGTAGAACATACTTGAACAGAGCCAAATTAAGATAAATGATGAAATGTGATCTGCAGAGGTTAAAAACTAAGGAGCTAAAGTTGGCAAAGCGTGAAGGCTCACAGTCCTCTTAGTAACACAATGTATAAAAGTTTTGAAATTATGGCAATATTGTGTTGCTCCCCAACTGAAGAAAATTAAAATTTGAGTTAAATTGGATCTCTCCAGAAGCAACACACTAATATTTCAAACAATACTGATGTGTTGGGTGTTCTGGATCACATACAGGTCACCAACGCTTGAAGTAGTGCAACACTACTTTATTAAAAGCTTAACTATTTAAACATACTTGAACTGTGGGTAAATACGATATTAGCTTTAACTAACGACCTTTGCCTTGGCCTAACCAGTTGATGCACTCAGCACATGGTGAATGTCTGTGTTGCAGGCTGTGAGCTCTGTGCTCCTAGCTAGCTGCTACTCGAATGAGCGGGAACTCAGATGCCCCCTGTCTTTATAGTGCGTGTGCTCTCACTGGTGATTGGCTGCGGTGTTGTGTATGTTGATTGGTCCCACTGTGTGTCCATCAGTGTGTGTCTGCACCATGATATACCGGTGTATATTATGACATCCCCTTTTATATAAAAAAATGTGCCTGCGTGACAATAAATAGTGTGTGGTGAATGTTCCTGACTACGTGTGTGCAAAATATTTACAGGACTATGTACATAAAACTAAGCTATTTACATGGGAAGGTGCCTGGTGCAGAAAAAACAGTGTGTCACACAAATAACGAGATGAACACTATATACAAACCACTTGAACGATTAAACGGAAGAACAGAACAGACAAGAGAGTCCATTAGTGCACAAAGTTCACAAATTAAGTCTCTGAGGTGGGTGACAAATTCTGGTTGACCGCCTCAAGGGTGGGTCAGGAGCCACCGGCTGAGGAACAGGCAGGACTGCGTCAGAGTGAGGAGGATGCAGATTAACCGGAATCTCTGCATAGTCCATGTCAGGGACAACAGGAGGGCGTGGCACTGGCGGAGGATCATGTAGCGAGCACGGAACGAGACGAAGGGCATATTGATTACAGTGCAGAATGGAACCATCCAGAAGACGAACCAGGAACGAGCGGGGAGCCACCTGCCGAAGAACCACAGCAGTTGCAGACCAGCCACCATCCAGAAGATGCATGCAGACGTTGTCATCTGGAGCCAGAGCAGGGAGATCAGCTGCACGGGAGTCATGAGCCACCTTGTGTTGTGCACGAGACAGTTGCATTCGTTGAAGGTCCGGAACGTGGTCGAGGTCTGGGGCGTGAATGGACGGCACCATCGTCCTCAGGGTGTGACCCATGAGCAGCTGGGCTTGCGACAGGCCAGTGGACAGTGGGGCCGAGCGATAGGCCAGCAGGGCGAGGTAGAAGTCGGATCCCGCATCGGCAGCCTTGCAGAGGAGCCTTTTGACTATGTGGACGCCCTTCTCTGCTTTGCCATTGGATTGGGGGTACAGGGGACTGGATGTCACATGCACAAAGTTGTACCTCCTGGCAAAGTTGGACCATTCCTGGCTTGCGAAGCAGGGGCCATTGTCCGACATCACAGTGAGTGGGATGCCGTGACGAGCAAAGGTGTCCTTACAGGCACGGACAACTGCAGACAATGTGATGTCGTGCAAACATACCACCTCCGGGTAGTTTGAAAAATATTCTATAATCAGAACATAGTCCCTGCCCAGCGCGTGGAACAGGTCGATGCCGACCTTGGACCAAGGGGACGTGACCAACTCATGGGGCTGTAGGGTCTCACGTGGTTGGACCAGCTGGAACCGCTGACAGGTGGGGCAGTTGAGCACTGTGTTGGCGATGTCGTCATTGATGCCGGGCCAGTACACTGCCTCTCGGACCCTTCGGCGGCACTTATCCATGCCAAGATGGCCCTCGGGTAGCTGTACCAAGACAAGCTGGCGCATGCTGTGCGGGATAACAATGCGGTCCAGCTTCAGGAGGACACCATTGACTACCGCCAGATTGTCTCTGATGTTGTAGAACTGCGGGCATTGGCCCTTGAGCCACCCGTCTGTTAGATGGCGCATGACACGCTGTAGCAGGGGGTCAGCCGCAGTCTCATGGTGAATTTGGATGAGGCGTTCATCCGTGGCTGGTAGATTGGAGGCCACGAATGCCACATGGGCGTCAACCTGGCAGACGAATCCCACGGGGTCACACGGGGTGTTGACTGCCCTGGACAGAGCGTCGGCTATGATCAGGTCTTTGCCCGGGGTGTCTCCGAGCTGGAAGTCGTATCGCCGGAGTTTGAGCAGAATACGCTGGAGGCGAGGCGTCATGTCGTTCAAGTCTTTTTGTATTATGTTGACCAGCGGGTGATGGTCGGTCTCGATGGTGAATTGGGGAAGGCCGTACACATAATCATGAAACTTGACGACACCGGTCAAAGGGCCCAGGCACTCCTTTTCTATCTGCGCGTAGCGCTGTTCCGTGGGATTATGGCGCGTGACACATATGCAACGGGGGCCCATGATGAGGCCTCATTGCATTGCAGGAGCACTGCCCCAATGCCAGATTGGCTGGCATCGGTCGAAATATTTGTCTCTTTCGCTGGATCAAAAAAGGCCCATACCGGGGCCGTGGTAAGTTTGATTTTAAGTTCTGTCCATTCGCGCTCGTGGGCAGGAAGCCATTGGAAGTCTGTTGTCTTCCTGACCAGGTTCCTGAGAGCTGTGGTATGAGAGGCGCGGTTAGGGATGAACTTCCCTAGGAAGTTGACCATGCCCAGAAATCGGAGGACCGCCTTCTTGTCCTCTGGCTTTTTCATGGCTGTGATGGCAGCCACCTTGTCCGCATCCGGCCGCACACCCAACTAGGAGTTTGAGTTGCGTCTGGCCGAAGAAGCATTTGGCTCTGTTGAGGCGTAGGCCCTGCTCCCGTATGCGTTTGAACACGCGTTGGAGGCAACTGATATGCTCTTGCGGGTGGACCAAATTATTATGTCGTCACATAGACGCAAACACCTTCAATGCCTTCCATCATTTGTTTCATGATCCTGTGGGACACTTCTGACGCCGATATGATCCCAACCGGCATCCTGATGTAACAATATCTGCCCAGCGAAGGCAAGGACCGAAAACTCCCCATATAAATGATGCAAATGCCCTGCAAATGTACTAAACTGCTCAACTGTAAGGAGGTCTTTTGCAGAAAGGTATGACAAATCTAATCAATGATAAGTTTGCAAGCTTCAATTGGACATACATCAACATTAATGCTGAAATTCTCCGTTTGGGAGACTATGTTCACATGCCGGAGCTGAACGCTCCCAAGCGATTACCATGCAAATTTTTGCATGGCGAGGATTGCAAGGGATTCCATTTTGAGCAGGCGATCCAAAAGCAAGGTCCCACGGCAGGCAACCCCACCGCTCCATAGCGCAATTCAACCCCCTACTGTTGGTATTTCTGGGTCCCACTCCTCGCCCTCAGTATGGGGGTAACCCAATCCCCCCCCCCAGAGACCCCTAAATAAAGATACCTCCCACCACAGAGACCCCTAAATAAAGAGACCCCCCCTGAGATCCCCCTAAATAAAGAGACCCCCTAAATATGGAGAGCGCCCCACAGACCCCTCCAGAAAAGAGACCCCTGGCAGGAAGTTCCCCAGAAAACAGACTCCTGTCAGGATGTTTCCCACATAAGAGAGACCCCTGTCTGGAAGCTAGAGAGCAGTCCAGTCAGAGGTAGTCAAATAATGTTACTATGTGATTGACAACTTCCAAACACCACAGATGTCAGCATTGTTCCATTCATCTTCCTTTACTGTTGAATGACTCTGAAGTGCTCTAGTCACAATGTTTATAAACATGATCTTTGATTGACAACTCCTGGACCACTTCAAGCAGAATTGAGTGATTTTCAATTACCTCCCTCCATGGTTGAGTGATTTTGAAGTGGTCATCTAGAAATTGACAGCTCTTAACTCTGTTTGAAGTGGTCCAGGAGCTGTCAAGTCTTGCATTGCAACTCCCTTAAAAAGTTACCCCCTTGGCCCACCGTGACGTCCATCGCGTCAGGGCCACGCTTGTCAGGACCAGCAGTGATTCTCGTCCCCGTGATATCCAGCCCAGAGGACTGGCGAATATCATGGTTCCCAGCCCACTAAATGGGGCGCAAACCTCGATCCCGATGCCAGCGGGGGGGCTGAAGCAGCGGAAACGCCAGTCCCATTTTCTTCACGACACTGGATTCTCTGCCTCATCAGTAACTTCACTACCGGCAGCTTGAGGCAGAGAATTTTGCCGAAGAATTTGAAATTTTCTCACTCTCTAACCTATTTCCTTTGGTAAGTTGCTCCCCGAACTGGTCAAGTATGAACTCCACTTGAGGATATAAAAAGTGCAACCCTCTATACCACCTTTAAATCCCATCAGCCTGAAAACCCTTCCTGCATTTCATGATACATCACCCAATGCTCTCTTATGATAACATAAGTGACTCAACATGCTGTAAAAATGAGTTTTGGACAAGATCCTTAGACAAATAAATGAAACTCCGGAAATATGTTCAACCTTTCTACAGACACTTCAGGTAACAGAACAGGCAGTTGTTATCTACCTAATTTATACAGAGGGTGTGAATGTGCTTGGAGAGGTAATGGTGGCATATAGTATGGAATTATTTAAGGACAAAATCCACAGATATTGAAGTCCAAAGCTCCCTCTTCACTTGACGCTATATAGTGAATTCCTTAAATCAGACAATGACAAACATCCTGTATCACAGCTGGTACACCTCCCTTAACAGAAGTTTGGCAGAACATGGAAAGGGTGTTTACGAACATGAGTTTAGCACCCTGGTCGTCTTGCTTTACAGTCTGCAGATCCTTGATCAATAATTAAACTAAACACAGGAGAGTAACTTTGGAAACAGATGCAAATGTTTTGGAATTTTACAAATGGACTTTGTAATAGGAATGTGTACAGTTGTTGTGCAGTATTTGAATATTAAAATGTGTACAGAAAGAAAATATTAAAACATTGCATTGCTATCTTCCATCTCCTGGGCAGCATTTCCTAAAATTACCCCATTCTTTACCTTTGTACTCTGAATGTGTAAGTGTAACATGAGGGTGAGTGGTAGAAATTAGTCGAATCATTACTGGATATAGACTGCATCTAAATAGCAGCTACTGTTGTTGTGAATTATGTAGAGCAAAGCTAACATTCTATAAGATATACATTGCGGAACTGTTTCAATATTTGGGCAGTTAACCCCTCCCTTGAATTGGTGGGTAATTCCACTCTGGTATTGAGCTATATGTTACAGGCCCGGTAAACAGTCTTACTAATACATTAGCTGATCTCTTGTGGAACAGCATCTGCAAGTAGCCAAGCAATAGCCTCCTCATTTGCTGAGTTTAAGGTAGTTAGTCCATTTCTTAATCTACAGGGGGGACAGTCATCGGTAATGTGCAACACAGGGTGAGATCTTCTGGCTGTTCATGCCAGCGGGATCTTATGGTCCCGCCTACGGCACCCCCCCACTGCGGGATTCCCAGCAGCTCATAGTGGATTCAATAGGAAATCCCACTGTCAGCGGGGGGGGGTTCCAGTAGCATGCAGTGGATTCAATGGGAATTCCCATTGACAAGGGGTGGGGAGGGAGATCCCACCACTGGCCAGTGGCAGGCTCCCTCCTGCCACTGGGAAACATGCTGCGGGGAAGCCAGAGAAACTCGCCCATGAATTATGTCTTTCCACAAGCGCGTAAGGGGTTAGTACTGAGACCCAAGCAGTGGAGGTTGCTGTACAGGCCCCTGGCCGGCCCGAAGCTGTTTAACAAGGACCACTTCAATGTAGCAGTTTCACCCTCACAACCCAAAGATGTGCAGGGTAGGTGGATTGACCACGCTAAATTGCCCTGTAATTGGAAAAAAAATAACTGTGTACTTTAAATTTTTTTTTTAAATGTGGCAGTTCAAAGCTTTTCAAAAGATGGGATTTGTCAAATGGAACTTGTTTATGATTTCCCATGTTTTCCTTTGCTGAATACAAAGGGGCTGGGATTCGTCGCTCCCACAGCCAAGTTCTGACGCCGGCGTCAAAAGCGGCGCGAGCCACTCCGGCGTCTGCGTGCCTCCGTGGCCAGGTATTCACCCCTTCCTAGGGGGCTAGTACTGCGCCGGAGTGGTTTCTGCAGCTCTGGCGCTCAAAAGCCGGCGCACCAGGACCGGCGCGAGTTCGCGCATGCGCGCCACATCTGGTGCGAGTTCACGCATGTGCGTGGGTTCCCGTCTCCGCACGGCCCCCGGGCAATATGGCGGAGCCCTACAGCGGTCCGGCACGGAGGAACATAGGCCCCCCACGGAAATAGACCACCCGCCGATTGATAGGCCCCGATCGCGGGCCAGGCCACTGTGGAGGCCCCTCCCGGAGTTGGATCCCCCCGCTCCTCCCACTGCCCCCAACCAGGACGGCCCCCGCAGCCAGAACTCCAAGGTCCCGCCGGATAGGACCATATGTAACCTACACCGGCAGGTCTCGGCCCAATTCGGCGGGCACTCGGTCCGTCGAGGTACGCAGAATCGCCGGGGGGGGGGGGGGTGTGCTCTCAACGGCCCCCGACCAGCGCGGCAGCGATGCTGCGGGCGCCCAAGAATAGGCGTTGGAGAATTGGCAGGCTGGCGTCGGAGCCGCGTGGCACAATTCTCACGACCCCCACGACCCGGCGAGGGATCGGAGAATCCGGGCCAGGATGGCTGCAGGTAGATCTTGCTCAGGGAGCAAAGTCCATATGGGTGCGCAGATGGAAGTTGAGCAGCAGATAGATTGATCCATTCATATTGCAATGGGAGGCTGATGTGGGAGAGTGGGTGCAGGGGCAATCACATTAATCCAATATCCATTGGTTTTTATGTATCTATTGTCCATTATGAACTACAGAGACCAGCTGGCTCGGATGCTAGTACTTTTGTTGATGTTTTATCCCTAAACAAAGGGATATGTGAATTTCTCAGATGGCTGTGAATATGTAGAGTAATTAAGAATTTGCATGAGTTTCAGGACTGTCTGAAGCTGATACTGCCAGAGGTCACACGATTGGCAGTGGCCATTTTAACAGTCTGTTTTTTGTTCAGGTTTTTAAAGTATTGTCTGAAAGTTCAAAATATTCTGAAGTATAATAAAATGGTGATTTAAGAATAGTTCCTGACCTGTGTTTCTTGCTCGAGAAATTGAGTTCCACCACAGAATACATTAACATTTACACTGGTGATAATAGGAATTTAAACTGAAAATGAAATACTTGAAATAAGAAAAAAATACGGGGGCGGTTCTCCGAGCCCCGCTCCAGGCGGGAGAATCGCTGCCGCGGCCAACGGCAGCGTACGATTCTCCAAGGTGCGGGGAATTGGGTGTCATTTGCGCCGGTGCGTTTGATGCGGCGCCGGCCACGGGCCGCTGGAATCGGCAGGGACGCCGATTCTCCAGCCTGGATGGGCCGAGCGGCCGCGTGGATACGACAGAGTCTCGCCGGCGCCGTTCACCCTTGGTCGCTGCCGGCGGGAACTCTGCGTGAAGGGTCTGCATGAAGGGTCGGGGTGGGGGGGCCTGTGGGGTGGGGAAAAGCGATCCGTCACCGCGAACACTTGGTCTCCATTTTGGAGAATTACCCCCTAAATTAGTGTTTGACAGAAACACAATGCAAAATATTGAGGGAAGTTTTCAAAATCCAGTCATGTCTAATTGGCATTTCCGTAAATAATTAATACTTCCTTTTCCTAGAAAACAATATTAGTTATCTTGAAAGAATTCCAAAGTCAAGGGAACAAGCTGTTGAAATGACACCAGATGTTGCTCAGCAATATCTGTTTTATTGTCTCTCTATTAGTTGGTACCTGCTGAAATATTGATATATGCCAAGTGCTGCCATCTGCACAATAATCACTTGTGACAATTAGTTTTTTAAAATCATTCCTACAGTTCAGCACAAGGAAATGTCAGGTATCTCTTTTCAAGAAACAGTAATGCTTATAAGTATATTGCTGATGAATGAGAAAGTGAAAATGCCTGCACAAACTGGATAGTTCAATGCTTTTAGTGCCTGGATATAGCATTCTTCCTTTTCAGTTCCATTAGCTTTCTCTCTCCCCATGTCCTTCCCTTATAGTTCCTTGCATACTTTGCCCTTGCCAGAAACAAATGAAAACTTACCTTCCTAATTAATAATTCATCCCTAATTAAGCAAATCTGTTGTGAATTGCACTGGAACACGAAGTCCTGTGCACTGAAGTCTCTAACTTGCCTGCAGCATGTCCCCCAGATATATGTTCTGTATCTGAGTTTATAAAAGAGCAGCAGGTTTTGTTTAATAGTCCAAAGATGTGTAGGTTATGTTGGGTTATGGGGTTACCGGCACAGGATGGGGAAAGATCTTCGGTCGAGTGTACTTTGGGAGGGTCATACAGGCTTGATTGGTCAAGAGGTCTCCTTCTGCACTGTACGGATACTATGGATGTAAATCTACAAACATTTTAGTAAATTGATCATGGAATATAAAGAATCTCAGAAATATACATTCCATTATAACTCCATTGTAAAACACGTGCCATCCAAGTGACCACTTACATTATTAAGGCGAGAGAGTGATGTCAGCAAATGTGTGTGTGAGGGGGGGGGGGGTGATCAGATAAACCTGATAATGTCTTTACCCAATGTTCATGCACTCTTTTTCATAGTGATTTTTAATTAAAAATCATAAACAGCAGCAACCTCAGCTGGACCCATGACAAAGATCAGGGTGAATGAAGTCAGATACCAGATAGTCAGATGAATTGCAAAATGGATAGAAAGAAGAAAACGGAGGGTCGAAAGAAAGGAAATTTTCTCAGGCTAGTAGAACGTGGGCAGTGGTGTACTTCAGAAATCTATATTGGGGCCACTACTGTTCACCAGATAGATAAAAGATTTGGAGTGAAAGCTTGAAAACTGGGCCGCAACCATTTTAGGGTAGGCAGGGTAGTGCGCTTCCCAATGATTTGTAAAATAATTGATAGTAGATGTTGTACTTTTTACAAAATAAAAGTCAGAATTGGTGGACATTAATATTTCAATCTCAGAATCTTGCTGTGGCGTGCTTAAACACTTGAAACTGTTTCCACCTAGTCTTTGCTCCCCTATCCTTTTCCAAAGAGCGAAGATTCAATTGTTTATGTTGTTTCCTTGGAGCCTCCATTACTGCTCAGTCAGGAATGGTCAGTTTATTGGCTGTGTGTTTGTTGGAAGAATTATGCATGGCTTCTGAAACTGGCATTTTTTCTAATTTTGCAAACGCCTCTCCTCTCCTTTGTTTTCCTTGTTTTCCCGGGCTCGGATCAATGACACCGTCCCTCGATTTGGCAATTATCCATTTGGTTTGGAAAATTAGAAATATGACAACATTATTTAAGAAAGGCATGAGGGAAACAAATAAATTATAGGCCTGTTCATCTAGCATCTGCTGTAGGGAGGTTATTGAATTTATAATTATGGACAAAGTGACTGAGCACTTGGATTATTTTTGAGCTGATTCAGGTGAACCAACATGGAGTTGTAACAGGTAGGTCACGTCTACCTAACCCAACTGAGCTTTTTTTTCCAGAGGTAACTAATGTTAGTTGAATGCCTACACTTGCATTTTATATGGATTCCAGGTGGCATTCAATTCGGGTCAACAAAACATTCGAATGGTTAAAATTAATTAAATTGAAGGCACATTACTGGCCTGGTTATAAGATTGGCTAGGCGGTGGGACACAGGGAAAATTGATAATCGATATTCACTGAAATTGGAAGGAAATGACAAGTGGCGTTCCACAAAAAATTTGCACTGGATCTTAACTATTTATTGTTAACAACTTGCATAATAGAGAGAGCTATATAATCCACGTTTACTGATGATGCAAAGATAGGTGGTATAGTAACTAATGAGATGGGAGCACAAAATTACAAAGACATTGATGGATTAAATGGCTGCAAATAACTGCGTCAGATGACATTCAGCGCAAGTAAGTGTGGGATCATCCATTTTGAACCAAAAAGGGGTAGATTTAAGTTTTCTTTAAAGGTGTAACAAACTCGGAACAGTGGAAATGCAACAAGATTTATGAATACATGCACAAAGATCACGAAAAATATGGCAGTTAGGTACAAACATTAATTAAAAAGCTGAATGGAATGTTGGGCTAGATTTTAAGGCCACTTCCTGGGTGTATTTTCGGCAGGGGTGGGGTGGCATGTGAAATATGACAGGGGGCTAGCCCACTGCCTTCCCATCATTCCCTGCCTAACAATGTGCAGAAAATAATTAATTGGCAATTAAATTTGTTGACAAATCAATTGACTCGAATTTATGCTGCCCACGCCATGGCATGGGCGGGAGGGCAGGCTTCACTTTTCACAAAACTAGTTAAAAGGCGGGAAGGGAAGAAAGGTCCTTCAGGCGGGCGTGGGGAAGGGGTGGGTGGGTGGATGGGGAATGCCATGGCACCCCATCAAGATATTACCCCCTCCCCTCCCCACCCTTTGTCACATTAAAAGATGGTAGCCCAACCCGAAGCTTGCCTTCCCCCAGCATGTTATCTGGAATTGACTTTGCTTCCGGGAGCAGGCAGCAGTGCGGCCATAGAATATTCCACCCATTATCTTTTATATCGAGGGGGCTGGAATGTAAAAGAGGGAGATTTTTGCTGCAGTTATACAAAACCTGCTGTGACCCATAGTATTTTATGGTATTGGGCCTTATCCTGTGAAGAGTGCAGTGCAGATTCACCAAAATGTTGCCAAGGTCCGAAACCAAGATCAAGCTATCCCACTCCCTGTCATTCTGGTGTGCTCCATGTGCCTATCCAATAACCGCTTGAAAGTTCCTAAAGTGTCCGACTCCACTATCACAGCAGGCAGTCCATTCCACACCCTAACCACTCTCTGAGTAAAGAACCTACCTCGGACATCCCTCCTTTATCTCCCACCCTGAATCTTATAGTTATGTCCCCTTGTAACAGCTACATCCACCCGAGGAAATAGTCTCTGAACGTCCACTCTATCTATTTCCCTCATCATCTTATAAACCTCTATTAAGTCACCTCTCATCCTCCTCCGCTCCAAAGAGAAAAGCCCTAGCTTCCTCAACCCTTCCTCGTAAGACCTATCCTGCAAACCAGACAGAATCCTGGTAAATCTCCTTTGCACCCTTTCCAATGCTTCCACATCCTTCCTATAACGAGGTGACCAGAACTGCACACAATACTCCAAATGTGAACTAGCTCTATTAATTTTAAATCTAAAATCAATCAATTGTTGCTAGACAAAGGTATTAACGTATAATAGGCCAAGGCCAATGGATGGAATTCAGGTGCAGATTAACCATGATCTCACTAAAAAATGGAACAAACTCAAGGAAATGAATGAGTGACTCCTATTTTTTTTTCCTTTTTTTTTAGGGAGCAATTTAGCGTGGCCAATCCACCTACCCTGCACATCTTTGGTTTGTGGGGATGGGACTCACACAGACATGGGGAAAATATGCAAACGCCACATGGACAGTGACCCGTGGCTGGGATCGAACCCACGTCCTCGGTGCCATGAGGCAGTAGTGCTATCCACCGTGCCTCCCCGCATGGCTCCTGTTCCTATGTATTTCAGTTCTCATAGAAAACCTGTCATCGGCTGACCTCGCTTCATAGTGTTCAGGAAAGAATAAATGTGAATTATTATTATATTGTCTCTCAGAAACATCTCAAAGCACTTTACAAGTAATTTAAGCAAATTGTGTAGTTGTTATTGTGATACTGTTAAATACAGCAGCCATTTTGTATTCAGTAAGGTCTCACAAAAATTATTTAGATGAATGACCATTTAATTTTTTTCTGATTATGTTGATTGAGAAGAATGTGCTCCAGTACACTACTGTCTTTTATTCAACAGTTCTATGGAATCTAAGCCAACAGAATAAGGTAGTGGTTTAATTCCTCATCCAAACATTGATACCGCCGGCAGTACAACACATGCTCCATACTGTCCAGGAGGACTGTCTTCAATTTATGTGCTTATGTCTTGGAGGGTGATTTAATCCCAGAATTTAACACTATTGTCCTGAAATCCAAGCACCTATAAATTCATCCTGTCCTCAACTTTGACAATCTTTTCATTCCTGCCTGCACACTAACTGCAATCACTTCCTGTGAAGCAATTTCAACTGCTCAAATAAATCAGACAATCCTTCCATGGTTTAATCAAAACAATGTGGTTGATGCAGAGATCAAAGCTCTACTGATTAATTGACCATTCCAGTGAACTTCAGTAGAATGAAAGTAAAGAGAAAGTAGCAGAGGCCAGGTAGTTTTGATATCAAAGCAATGTTTGATCATTCTTCAAAATACTGAGAATTTTCTCATGGTCCATGAGTCCTTCTTTGACCTTTTTTTGCCTTAGTTTTGACAGTACCATCCATTTTGTCCGGCAGCCCTGACAAAGTTTGACAATAAATACATTGATATATTTGATGTTTCAGAACATAATTTTACTTTTTTCCAGATTTCTGTGGTTCACACTCTACTGTATGTTTCTTCTTTGGATTGTACTGCATTGCTACCCACTTTGGAACTGCTAAGGACAACAGTAATTGCCCATTCAAAGCCTGCTTTTCACCATTTCTTTCACTGTCTATCTGGATAGAGTAACTTTACCAGAATGACACTAATTGCAACCATCGTTACCTTGTTTGAGTTGGGGTAATATAAATCATTAAGCCAACTTTCCCAATTCTGTGGAACCATAGATTTATCAATATATTGGGCATGATTCATTGGCCCTATTGTGAGTGGCCCGGCTCAGGGCGCAAAGGGTGAATCAGGCATCAGCCACAAATTGGTCTCTGAGCCTGGCGCGAAAGCTCACCCGAGTCACCTGACTCATTCCGCCTGGTGTGATCTGGATCTAGCTCTCGCTGGGTGAGATCCAGATCTGAGTATTTAACGAATCTTACTGCTCATTTAAATACCGGGATGCCGGACTCATCCGGTGCCCTAGACTCACCAGCCATGCCTGGGAGACTTTGCCAGGGTACCACAAAAGTGGACCAGTGATGAAGACACCTGGGACGTCACCCAGGCCATTGTAGAGCCCCGGGTGGTCGGGGACAGGTATGTCCCCTGGCACCCTGGCAGAGTCACCTGGCCAACCTGGCAGTGTTACCTGGCAATGCCAGGGTGTCCAGGTGGCACTTTCAGGGTGCCAGGGAATCTTCCATGGTGCCAGGCTGGCAGTGTCAGGGGTGGGGCCCAGGGGGTCTTGCAAAGTTGAGAGGCGGTTGCCTGGGTGCCTTCCCAAGCTTGGGGGGATGGAGGGAGTGAGGCAGTTTTGAGTGTGCGGGGCCTTAAGGAGGCGGGGGGGGGGGGGGGGGGGGGGGATCAGGGCTGCCGGACAAAATGGCACCCCAATCAGCGAGGAGCCTTTCCTGCTCGCCAAGACGGGGTGTTTCTCTCCGCTGCAGCATCCAGCAGCAACAGCACCTCATCATTCTTTTCTATCAACTGCCTGCTACATTGGGCTAGATTTCCATCTGTGAGGTGGATAATAGGAGTGGGGAAATTTCCAGGTCAACGTGCCCGCCTCGGGAGGAAGTGCCTGCTTGAGGTGAGTGCAGGAGGTAACTGGAGTCAGGTTCATTGCCCCCAGAATGAATTCGGAAGCAGCCACAGGAGCTGACAAGTGCCAAGTTGGACTATTTAAGAGGCCCACTCCTGTGCTATCAGACTTTGTCCCAGTTAAATTAAAATAAATAAATCAAACAAAAGCACTCCACTCCTCACATCCTCTCATCCTCCACACACACAATCCTTGTCCTTCCCATGTCAATTCATTCAGCCTCATGCCCCCAACCAACCCCCCCCTCCAACCCCTCTAGACACCTCATATTCTCCACGCCAACTTATGAACCGCACCCATCCCCCATAAATCAGAGACTGTCCAGCAGGATAGATACAGGGAGATAGCCGGTATGAAGATGAGAATTTTAGTTTATAGAAAACATTGTAGAACCTTGTCTCATATGAGGATGATAGCTTTTCTTCAATAGCATCTGTTGTGGGGGAGGAGTTGCCCGAGATGTGGACTGCCATATACGTGAATATATGGTAAAGCTTCTGCTCATGACACTATGTTTTAATCATCCTCTTTCTTGTGTGATCATGCTTTGGATGGTCTTAAGTAAATACACAAATCAATCTATGTTTTACAAAATTTGAAGCTTTAGTCTTTAAAGTTGTAAAGACACAACTTGTTTGACCCTGCTGATACCAGTGATAAACTGCGTTGCTGAAAGTGCTGAATTTCAGCTACGACATTGGATTTAGGCCTCATCTTCCTGTTGAGATAAAAATAAAAGACTCTGCAACACTACTAAAGAGCCAAGAGTTGTCCGTACCAACGTTTCTCACTCAATCAAAAGATCAACTGCAGGTTAACGTATTTTCCACCATTCCCTGCTGTTTGGAGGATGCTGCTGTGCACAAATTGTCTGTATCAGGTATTCTGCACGGTTACAAAATTTAGCCTTCGGAAAATGTTTCAAGTTCAAAATAGGCTTAAACCTTCTAGTCATTGTTCCATTTTTGGAACATCACTGATACAAGCCTCCCACCATTTATTAGACCTTCGGAAAGAGGTGTAGGACGAAGCACTTTTGCCATAGAGTGTGCTCAGCCTTTCAAGAAGACCATGGCTGATCTGATTGTGGCCTTTAACTTCACTTTCCTGTCTGCCCCCCCATAGCCCTTGACTCTCTTGTCAGTCAAAAATCTGCCTAACTCAGACTTGAACATATTCAATGATCCTGCCTCTACTTCCTCTCTATGGAACAGAATTCCCAAGACTAAAGACCTGAGAGCAGAAAATCCTCCATCTTAACTGAGAGACTTTTTATTTTTAAATAGTGCCCCTAGTTCTAGATACCCCCACAAGAGGAAACATCCTTCTCATGTCCATCCTGTCAAACTCCCTTAGAATCTTACATATTTCAATAAGATCACCTCTCATTTTCCTCAACTCCAATGAGTATAGGCCGAACCTGCTCAACCTTTCCTCATAAGACAAAGCCTTCATCCCAGGACTCAGCCTGGTTGACCCTCTCTGAACTGCTTCCAACATATGTAGATCCCTCTTTAAGTAAGGAGAGAAAAACAGGTACTCTGAGTGTGGTCCCTCCAACGCCTTGTACAATTGAAGGAAGATTTCCCTAATTTTATATTTCAACCCCCTTCCAATAAAGGCCAACATTCCATTTGCCTTCTTGATTATTGGTTGTATTTGCGTGCTAACGTTTTGCGATTCATAAGCAAGGACACCCAGATTCCTCTGTACTGCAACATTCCAAAGTTTTTCTCTATTTAAATAATATTCTGCTTTTCTATTCTTCCTGAAAAAAAGACAACCTTACACTTTCCCCATGATATTCCATCTGCCAATTTTTGGTCACCCACATAACCGATCTATGTCATTTTTCAGACTCTTTGTATGCTCCTCACAACTTGCTTTCCTACCAATTTCCATATCAGCCAATTTTGAGAAAATTCGGTAAGTCCATTCATCCAAGTCATAAATATAGATCTAAATAGTTGATGCCACAGCACGAATTCCTGCGGTGTTCCACTTGCTGCAGTTTGCCAACTTGACAATGACCAATTTTCCGAACTCTAAGTTACATGCTGGCTCGCCAATCCTCTATGCATACTAATATATCACTCCCAGCACCAATTTATGTGGCACCTTATTGAATGCCTTTTGGAAATTCCCCTTTATTCACTCTGCTTGTCAAGTCCTCAAAGGACTCTAATAAATTAGTCAAACACAATGCATCGCAATGTCCAAAGCTTGGACTCCAGTGGAGCTGAGATTCCTTGTGCTGCTCGGCACTTATTGCAGCTGTGTGGCAGCTGTGGATCACACAGGTATCCATCAGCACCCACATGCTACAGCTGTGACAAATCACCCATACTGCCATCTTTATTTTCTTTATACTTAACTAATTAGATTTAAAATATCACTAAATGATTACTCATAGTTATGGAGTTTGACTAGATAAGCTATAAATTTAATATAATATTTATTTCTCCTGGTTAACCTGCTGCCCCAGTTTAGAGGGCGGGGGATGGAGTGGAATTAAAACTCACCAATGACCTACCTGCACACGTGCTTATCATCTTCAGGCTCTTGTGTCTGTTGCCTCTGACTCCTGGTCTGGATCACCCCTTTTTTATAAAAGGCCAGAACAGCACCTCCTCCCTCACTGCACCGAATTTCCTCACCAAATTCCAGATTTACACACTCGCTCTTGATGCTCTTAATCACTAGCTATACCTTTGTGCAACTTACTTCATGGATATCAGTTAGCCTTAGCTTCAAATTAAGTGAAATAACTTCCCTGCAACATCACTTCCTTGTGGCGGAACAGCTAATCCTGTCACTGGTAAAGGATATTCCTATTTAGCAACACAATCAGTCTGAATTACCAGAGGTCCGAATCATTATAATCCACTGAAATCTCCAGCATTACTTTGTCAGCAATAGTTTTCAGGATTTAAGGTTATTAGATTGTTAAATACTGATATAAATATTCCGTTTTCAACATCCATATTTTCTTTCACATGCTATCTGACAAAATGAAATCAAAGTAGTATAAATGGAGACAATGGATTTTGCTATATTTTGGATTTTGATCAAAAGTTAAACATTTGTATACAAGCCAAGAATTAACTCACATAAGTGCCCACTGTTGGCGCATACAAGTTTTCTTTGGCTGCCTGTTTGTAATTCACAAAGGCAATTTATTGCATTGTGAAAGAAATGCCTCATAAATTTTACTTAACTTAGGGGCTACTAAGGAAGGATTAAAGAACCAATTCTTCGACTAGTGTTGAGTGCTTGGAGTCCTGTCATCTGAAAACGAGTGTGTAAAGTTCCAAATATGACAAATTATTCTCTTAATCTATGGAAAATGCATCAGAAAACATGCAGTCACAGCCTTTTCATCAGATAATTCAATGACTCCCGCCGTTAAAATTTGCTAAATTGTAAAATGACAATCTGCTCATAAAATCTTATTTGATCAATATGAACGTTCGTATATTTGAAATCTGTCTGCACTTTTGGATTCTCCACAATTGTATTGAAATGCAAATCATTATCCAAAAGAAAAAGGTGAAATACATCAAGGTTAGAAACTTTACTATTGTTCTGTTATTTATGTCGAAGAATCTCCTCCACAGGAAGGACAAATCATTGGTGGCAATCTTATTATATATAGAATTTCTGTATCTGAAGAAAACCAATTCCGTAGATCACTACCATTTTGCCTTCTATTTTTCCTGATAAATTCATCTCATTTTCAAAAGGTGTCATTTGACATGTTATTTGACATTAACATTTCAGATGAGACTAGAGGGTATAGTTCCTATTAATAGATTTTTCAATACAAAAGCAAAATGTGTATATGTCTGCATGTGCCATTCTTTATGTGACCACTTTTGTAGCAGAATTTGCGGAGAAAAGGGACATTTTAATATGCTGACATATTTCAATTCCCTCCCCACACCCAATGGTGCATTAAGGCAGACTTAATTTGCTTCCATAGCTAGATATTCTTGGAACAAGTCACTGATCTGTCAACAGAGGCTTATAGCTTGAGGGTTCACCACTCCACATAAAGCATGGCTGATCAGGAGCTCCTTCCACCCTTACTGCCAACTATTGTAATGTTTGAAGAATTTGCAGGTTGACACTCAACATGCTTGGCCACATTATGAACACACATTCCTTGGCCATCAGGTCCTGGGGTGGGATTTGAACCCAGAGCTACTGGTTCAGTGACAGGGATGCTACCCACCGTGTGCTGAATATAGCAAAATTGTCATATTTTATAGTTTGTGTTCTCTCAGTAATATTATTAAACCTAGGTTAAAATGAAGATAGATGTCTGCTGGAACTGTGATAATGAGGTAATCAGTGATTTTTGCAGGGAAAGTGTTTTGCTAACAGATATTAAAAGCCATTTTGCCTGTTTGCAGCTAGAGAGTTAATGTAATGTTGTAACTGTTTGAGTAGGACCCAAAAAAAAGGCACATTCTTGAACAAGGGACAAAAGAATGCTGTGTGCTTTGAGTGCAGCTGATCAACTAATGGGGGGGGGGGGGGCAGGTTTGCCTGGACAAAGCAGTTGCTTATCGGACTCTAAGCTGAGCAGAAGGTTTTCAACTTGGTCCTAAAAATGTTTCTCTATCAAGGACTCTGCACCAAGTTAAGCAAGAAAAATGTAGTTGTTAACTTTATACATAAGTAGTATGTAAAATATATGGGTTTGCTTAATTGGAATGTAGAGGCAGCTTTCAGGAAGCAAGTTAAAATGTGGGAACTGCTAACCCATCGGGAGCGGAGCAGGAGAAAACCGGAGAGCTGCCTGGGAAGGTGTGTGATATACAAACCTTGGGCGAAATTCTCCCCCAACGGTGGGATGCCCGCCAACTGGCGCCAAAGCCGGCGCCAATCAGACGGGCATCGCGCCGGCAAAAAGGTGCGGAAGTCTCCGCATCTTTGGCAGCCTAGCCCCAACATTGAGGGGCTAGGCCGACGCCGGAGGGATTTCCGCCCCGCCAGCTGGCGGAAATGGCGTTTGTTGCCCCGCCAGCTGACGCGGAAATGCGGCGCATGCGCGGGAGCGTCAGCGGCCGCTGTCAGTTTCCCAGCGCATGCGCGGGAGCGTCAGCGGCCGCTGTCAGTTTCCCGCGCATGCGCAGTGGGAGAGTCTCTTCCGCCTCCGCCATGGTGGAGGCCGTGGCGGAGGCGGAAGGGAAAGAGTGCCCCCACGGCACAGGCCCGCCCGCGGATCGGTGGGCCCCGATCGCGGGCCAGGCCACCGTGGGGGCACCCCCCCGGGGTCAGAGCGCCCCGCGCCCCCCCCCAGGACCCCGGAGCCCGCCCACGCCGCCTGGTCCCGCCGGTAAATACCAGGTTTGATTTACGTCGGCGGGACAGGCAATTCCTGGGCGGGACTTCGGCCCATCCGGGCCGGAGAATCCAGCGGGGGGTCCCGCCAACAGGCGCGGCCGGATTCCCGCCCCCGCCCAATCTCCGGGAGCGGCGACTTCGGCGGGGGCGGGGGCGGGATTCACGGCGGCCAACGGCCATTCTCCGACCCGGCGGGGGGTCGGAGAATGACGCCCCTTATCTTGGAAATTTGCGTCTTTCACATCAGGAGCGGAGTGGGAGAAAACCGCAGGAGCTGCCTGGGAAGGTGAGTGATACACCCCGAGTGTTCCAATTGGGGGAAAAACTGAAAGGTGATGTCACAGGAATATGTGACATAATTGGTTAATAGGGAATCTATGCTAAATTTGAAAATCTATTTTAAATGACTGATAAGTTGCTTTCAGATTAAGGTAATAAGGAGATATATTTTAAAAAGTTGATTGAGTCCGCAGCTGCCACGCCGAGTTCACGACAAAAAGTAGCCTGAGAGACCCACGCTGTCGGGAACTCAGCCGGTCAGGGCGGAGCATCGGGGGTAGGGCCTCAGGTAACGTCTTGAGGCCGACGATACGGCTTGCGGCCTACTCCTAGTTTTGGAGGGGGGAGCATCGCGAAAGCAGCGCCGTCTCCAATTCTGTCGGAAACGTGGATTCTCCGGCCAATTGCTGAATGCGATTTCGGCATCGGCAACCGAAGAATCCTACCCTTGGTCTTTAGACCTGCAGCTAACAGCACCTCAAGAACAAATCTGGTGTTCTTGATTAATATGGGGATTTCTTGATTAATAAGGGGATCAGGGGTTATGGGGAGAAGACAGGAGAATGGCTCCTTCACGTGCAAGAAGTGTGTCCAGTTGCAGCTGTTAGACCGCTTGGCGGCTCTGGAGCTGCGGATGGACTCACTTTGGAGCATCCGCGATGCTGAGGACATCGTGAATAGCACGTTTAGCGAGTTGGTCACACCGCAGGTGAAAGTTACTGAGGGAGATAGAAAATGGGTGACCAAAAGACAGAGCAAGAGTAGGAAGGCAGTGCAGGTGTCCCCTGCGGTCATCTCCCTGCAAAAACAGATATACCGCTTTAGATACTGTTGAGGGAGATGGCTCACCAGGGGAAGGCAGCAGCAGCCAGGTTCATGGCACCGTGGCTGGCTCTGCTGCGCAGCAGTGCAGGAAGAAGAATGGCAGAGCGAAGGTGATAGGGGACTCAATCGTAAGGGGAATAGACAGGTGATTCTGCGGCACAATTAAGACTCCAGGATGGTATGTTGCCTCCCTGGTGCAAGGGTCAAGGATGTCTCGGAGCAGGAGCAGCTGCAGGACATTCTTGGGGGGGGGGGGGGGGGGGGGGGGAGGGGGGGGGGATGAACAGCCAGCTGTCCTGGTACACATAGGCACCAACGATATAGGTAAAAAATGGGACGAAGTGCTACAAGCTGAATTCAGGGAGTTAGGAGTTAAACTAAAAAGTAGGACCTCAAAGGTAGTAATCTCAGGATTGCGACCAGTGTCACAAGCTAGTCAGAGTTGGGATGTCAGTATAGATAGGATGAATATGTGGCTCGAGAGATGGTGCAAGAGGGAGGGATTCAAATTCCTGGGGCATTGGAACCGGTTCTGAGGGAGGTGAGACCAGTACAAACCGGACGTTCTGCACCTGGGCACGACCGGAACCGATGTCCTAGGGGGGGTGTTTGCTGGAGCTGTTGGGGAGGGTTTAAACTAATGTGGCAGGGGGATGGGAACCAATGCAGGAAATCGGAAGGTAGTAAAACAGGGACAGAAACAAAAGGCAGTAAGGGGGAAAGTGTAAGGCAGAGAAGCCATAGTCAAAAATCAAAAAGGGCGACAGCACAAGGTACAGTGACTGAGGGGAGTTCAGTGAATAGGCCCAGTAATACTAAAAGGAATAAAACATGAAGTAAAAACATAAATGGTAAGCGACGCGGCAGGTTGTTACATGAAGATATGGGTTCAACGACAAGGAAAATTAGGAGAAAAGTTAAGAGGAAATATAACTTAGGAGAGGTTACTGATCGAGGTGCTTCGATTCAAAACAGAGGTATAAAAGCCAGCATAAGTGTACTTTACCTGAATGCTCATAGTATTCGGAATAAGGTAAATGAGTTGATGGTGCAAATCATCGTGAATGACTATGATTTAGATGCCATTACTGTAACATGGTTAAAGGATGATCACAACTGGGAGTTAAATATCCGAGGGTATCAAACTATTCGGAAGGACAGAGTGGATGTAGATCTGTTATTTAAGGATGACATCCGGACAATAGTAAGGGATGACATCGGTGCTATGGAGGATAAGGTTGAATCCATTTGGGTGGAAATCAGGAATAGTAAGGCGAAAAAGTCACTGATAGGAGTAGTCAGATAGGCCACCAAATAGTATCATTATGGTGAGGCAGGCAATAAACAAAGAAATAACGGATGCATGTAGAAATGGTACAGCAATTATCATGGGGGATTTTAATCTACATGTTGATTGGTTTAACCAGGTCGGTCAAGGCAGCCTTGAGGAAGAGTTTATAGAATGTATCTGCGATTGTTTCCTAGAACAGTATGTAATGGAACCTATGAGGGAACAAGCGTGCCTAGATCTGGTCCTGTGTGTTGAGACAGGATTGATTAATGATCTCATAGTTAGGGATCCTCTCGGAAGGAGCGATCACAATATGGTGGAATTTAAAATACAGAAGGAGGGTGAGAAGGTAAAATCAAACACTAGTGTTTTGTGCTTCAACAAAGGAGATTACAATGGGATGAGAGAAGAACTAGCTAAGGTAGACTGGGAGCAAAGACTTTATGGTGAAACAGTTGAGGAACAGTGGAGAAGCTTCCAAGCGATTTTTCACAGTGCTCAGCAAAGGTTTATACCAACGAAAAGGAAGGACGGTAGAAAGAGGGAAAATCGACCATGGATATCGAAGGAAATAAGGGAGAGTATCAAATTGAAGGAAAAAGCATACAAAGTGACAAAGATTAGTGGGAGACTAGAGGACTGGGAAATCTTTAGGGGGCAACAGAAAGCTCCAAAAAAGCTATAAAGAGTAAGATAGATTATGAGAGTAAACTTGCTCAGAATATAAAAACAGATTGTAAAAGTTTCTACAAATATATAAAACAAAGAAGAGTGGCTAAGGTAAATATTGGTCCTTTAGAGGATGAGAAGGGAGATTTAATAATGGGAGATGAGGAAATGGCTGAGGAACTGAACAGGTTTTTTGGGTCGGTCTTCACAGTGGATGACAAAAATAACATTCCAGTGACTGATACAAATAAGGCTATGACAGGTGAGGACCTTGAGATGATTGTTATCACTAAGGAGGTAGTGATGGGCAAGCTAATGGGGCTAAAGGTAGACAAGTCTCCTGTCCCTGATGGAATGCATCCCAGAGTGCTAAAAGAGATGGCTAGGGAAATTGCAAATGCACTAGTGATAATTTACCAAAATTCACTAGACTCTGGGGTGGTCCCGGCGGATTGGAAATTAGCAAACGTGACACCACCGTTTAAAAAAGGAGGTAGGCAGAAAACGGGTAATTATAGGCCAGTGAGCTTAACTTCGGTAGTAGGGAAGATGCTGGAATCAATCATCAAGGAAGAAATAGCGAGGCATCTGGATGGAAATTGTCCCATTGGGCAGACGCAGCATGGGTTTATAAAGGGCAGATCGTGCCTAACTAATTTAGTGGAATTTTTTGAGGACATTACCAGTGCGGTAGATAACGGGGAGCCAGTGGATGTGGTATATCTGGATTTCCAGAAAGCCTTTGACAAGGTGCCACACAAAAGGTTGCTGCATAAGATAAAAATGCATGGCATTGAAGGTAAAGTAGTAGCATGGTTAGAGGATTGGTTAATTAATAGAAAGCAAAGAGTGGGTGGGCTATTGGGTTATGGGGATAGGATGGATGTGTGGGCTTTGGTAGGGTGCCCTTTCCAAGGGCTGGTGCAGACTCGATGGGCCAAATGACCTCCTTCTGCACTGTAAATTCTATGAGTGGGGATTAATGGGTGTTTCTCTGGTTGGCAATCAGTAGCTAGTGGTGTCCCTCAGGGATCAGTGTTGGGCCCACAATTGTTCACAATTTACATAGAAGATTTGGAGTTGAGGACCAAGGGCAATGTGTCCAAGTTTGCAGACGACACTAAGATGAGTGGTAAAGCAAAAGGTGCAGAGGATACCAGAGGTCTGCAGAGGGATTTGGATAGGTTAAGTGAATGGGCTAGGGTCTGGCAGATGGAATACAATGTTGACAAATGTGAGGTTATCCATTTTGGTAGGAATAACAGCAAAAGGGATTATTATTTAAATGATAAAATATTAAAACATGCTGCTGTGCAGAGAGACCTGGGTGTGCTAGTGCATGAGTCGCAAAAAGTTGGTTTACAGGTGCAACAGGTGATTAAGAAGGCAAATGGAATTTTGTCCTTCATTGCTAGAGGGATGGAGTTTAAGACTAGGGAGGTTATGCTGCAATTGTATAAGGTGTTAGTGAGGCCACACCTGGAGTATTGTGTTCAGTTTTGGTCTCCTTACCTGAGAAAGGACGTACTGGCGCTGGAGAGTGTGCAGAGGAGATTCACTAGGTTAATCCTAGAGCTGAAGGAATTGGATTACGAGGAGAGGTTGAGTAGAGTGGGACTGTACTCATTGGAATTTAGAAGGATGAGGGGGGATCTTATAGAAACATATAAAATTATGAAGGGAATAGATAGGATAGATGCAAGCAGGTTGTTTCCACTGGCGGGTGAAAGCAGAACCAGGGGGCATAGCCTCAAAATAAGGGGAAGTAGATTTTGGACTGAGTTTAGGAGGAACTTCTTCACCCAAAGGGTTGTGAATCTATGGAATTCCTTGCCCAGTGAAGCAGTTGAGGCTCCTTCATTAAACGTTTTTAAGATAAAGGGTAGGAGAAACTAGAATCTGAGTGGACAGCCTCAGACTGAAGGGACAATCCTTTAAAACACAGATAAAGAGGAATTTCTTCAGTTAGAGGGCGGTGAATCTGTGGAAGTCATTGCCCCAGAAGGCTGTGGAAGCCAAGTCACTGGGTGTCTTTAAGACAGAGGTAGATATGATATTGATTAATAAGGGGACAAGGGTTATGGGGAGAAGGCAGGAGAGTGGGGATGAGAAACATATCAGCCATGATTGAATGGCAGAGCAGAGTCGATGAGCTGTATGGCCTAATTCTGCTGCAATATCTTATCATCTTGACAAGATGGATGTGGAAAGGGTGCTTCGTATTGTGGGTGAATCCAGAACTAGGAGGCACTGTTTTAAAATTAGCGGTCAACCTTTTAGGACAGAGATGAGGAGAATCTCTTTATCTCAGAGGGTTATGCGGCTTGAATATTTGTAAGGCGGAGATAGACAGATCCTTGTTAGGCAAGGGAATCAAAGATTCTCAGGGTAGATGAGAATGTAGAACTGAAACACAAACAGATCAGTCATGATCTTATCAAATGGCGGAGCAGGATCAAGGGACCAAATGATCTATTTCTTCATATGTTTGTGTGTTTGTATAAATCTCAACTGATTCACAGGTGGTTTTTATGCCTGGAGCGCAGATCGCCCACTTATTAACAGACAATGTTGTCATGAACATTTAGTCACATATGGGTGTCATGGTGGCACAGTGGTTAGCACTGCTGCCTCAGAGCACCAGGGTCCTGGGTTCAATTCCAACCTTGCGTGACTGTCTGTGTGGAGTTTGCACACTCTCCCCGTGCCTGCGTGGGTTTAGTTCGAGTGCTTCGGTTTCATCCCACAGTCCAAAGATGCGCAGGTTAGGTGGATTGGCCATTCTCAATTGTCCCTTTGTGCACAAAAAGGCTAGATGGGGTTACTGGAATAGGCTGGTGAGCGGGCCTGTATAGACTCGATGGGCCAAATGGCCTCCTTCTGCACTGTAAGGATTCTATGAAAATGGTACATTTTCAAAGACTCAGAATATTCTGGAAGAATTGTGTTTTGAAAGTCTGTCCCTTAAAGGGTCAATGCACAACTGATTGATATTCATGGAAAAATATACTTTTACAAGAAAAGGTAATGAGGCAGTTTTAAAGAAGCTGAAAGTCTCTTGCCCCTGGTAGATGGTGTACAAAAGGGGTCACATGGTAGTTTATGGCTCTGAAAGAAAAACCATACTTGGAAAACTGGTTAAAAGTTAATTTTGGTTTTGCTTTGAGAAGAGTAAGGAATAACTGTTTGTGAACAGAAGACTGAAGCCTGTGCAGACCAGAGGCAGAGCACAGAATGAAGTGAATATAACCTGCTCCTTCATCACTCTACACATTGTGAGAGAATACCTGCAAGTGTTCTTTGAGCCCACCTGAAAAGCAATGCATGAGTCATCGATTGTTTTGCAGATCGGTGATGAGAACAATCGTCTAACCCCGGTGCCATTTCAAAGATTCCACCATCTTTCCTTTTCTCTTAAACCATTGACCTTTGACAGAATTCCTCTGTATTTATGTTTTATTGTGGTGTGCGTATGACTTAGGGCATCTCGGAAGGGTAATGAGTGTACTTTCATATTTCATGCCGTAAGTTAGTAAGCCTTGCTTCTCTATTTGACAAGACTGGTTTTATAATAAACTAATAAGTTTGCTGTTCATTGAAAGAAGCCTGGTTAAAGCCTCTTTTATTTTGGGCAACAGTGGCAAAGCTAAGCAATTGGCCATTTTGGTGAGTGAATCAAAGTTCAGAGCTAATGTTGCAGCCTGTGGCATAGCGGAGCTAGTCAAACTGTGCACTCCTCCCAACCCGGTCATAACAATGTGATGAAAAGTGCTGCTTGTGTTAGAGAACCAAATTATTCAGTATCGAAGCCTAATAAAGCATACTCCATGTCATCAGCAGAGATACTGCAACCGGGAAGCAGTTACCATGCGTGAAGCGGGAAAACATCATCCTTAAAATGTATTTGAATACATTTCAATATCATTACCCAGCCCTATCTCTCACATTACCCACCCTCACTGAATAATTAAACCTCGCCAAAGTGACTTTTACAACAGCTTTTTAAAAATGAGATACAATTGAGGGGATCTCTCCAAGGGCGCAAAGGTATGTAGAGCCCCTGGGGGAGAGGGACTCATTTGCTTTCTTCAGAAGGCTCAAGATCTGAAGTGAAAACTGATCTGTTTTCACGCAGATTTTCAGTCAGAGCCTGGCGCAGGGCCGGAATTCACCGGTCGTTGCGATTCACTTTTCCCACCAGGAGCACACCCTGCCTACGGGTTTCCCGGCAGCGTGGGTGGTTTCAGTGGGAGATCCCATTGACAAGCAGCGGGAAGATAGACTCCTGCTGCCAGCGAACTGCGCGCCGGGCGAGAAACACGCAGCTGGGGAACTGGAGAAATGAAATGAAATGAAAATTGCTTATTGTCACAAGTAGGCTTCAAATGAAGTTACTGTGAAAAGCCCCTAGTTGCCACGTTCCGGCGCCTGTTCGGGGAGGCTGGTACGGGAATTGAACAGTGCTGCTGACCTGCCTTGGTCTGCTTTAAAAGCCAGCAATTTAGCCCTGTGCTAAACCAGCCCCGCCCAAACGTCTGCCCCGTATTTCAACAGGCCATGAGATTTATTGAAAGACGGTCAAAGGGCGGCGCGGTGGCACAGTGGTTAGCACTGCTGCCTCACGGAGTCTGGGACTGAGGTTCGATTCTGACCTCGGGTGACAGTGTGGAGTTTGCACATTCTCCCCGTGTCTGCGTGGGTTTCCTCTGGATGCTGCGGTTTCCTCCCACTGTCAATGATGTTCAGGTTCGGTGGACTGGCCATGTAAAACTGTCCTGTAGTGTCTAAAAAGGTTAGTTGGAGTTATGGGGATAGGGAGGGGCCTAAGTAGGGTGCTCATTCAGAGGGTCGGTGCAGACCCGATGAGTTGAATTCCCTCCATCTGCATTGTAGGGATTCTGTGCTTCCATGATTCAAAGTCTGAAGATTCAACTTCATGCCTGAGCAGCAATTCTCCTGCTAAAGGTTAAGGCCCAACTTCAGAGACATTTTCTTCTTGTTAGTCCTCTCCTTATGAAACAGTCACAATCTCAGTATCCTATAGTAAGCTTTTGGAACACTCTGCAAATATTTGAATGTGTTGATCTTTTGTATAAGTAATTGAAGCTAGATCACTAAAGTGCAATGCCAGACAATGTGTCAAGAACATTGGGCACCTATCCATCCCATTACCCACTCAATGGTGACCTGGCGGGGGAAACACCTCCAAGCATGCATATTTCTCGATGATCTGGTGCTTAGTGGTAATAATCCCTCTGATAACTAGTGGTCTCAAGAATATGTTGATATATTTCTTTGATCGACTGATTACCTTTTTTCCAATCCCAATTTTAAAAATGCATTCATATTAGACAGCCTACTGTCTAATTATTGTAGCTTTTACTGCTCCATCGAGGGCGAACAGTCATTGAGACAACTCTCACAAAGGCTAACACACAAAAAATAACCACATTGATCACGAGTATGGAGAAGGCTGGAGTCTTGTTATCCCAGAGATTGTCCTTGAACAATATTTAAAAATTTGCAACGTTCAAGATAATGTCCACATTCCTTACTGCCACCTGTTCTGCTGTTGAACCAAAAGAATATCTAGAGAGAGGATCTGGTGGTAAAATATGCTGCTTGGTTGAATTTCATCTCCAGATAGTGGGTGCTGTGTGTTTCTTGGTGGTCCTCTGCTCGGACATAGTGCATTTTGGGTAACACCGCAGACTTAATCATTCAACTTTGCCGGCATAATACCAGAATTGTGTGTTTTTTGAAAACAACTTTATTGCAAGGCCAAAGGAGGAGCAAACACAAATTAGTGATGTCTGCTGCTCATATATTAGTGTGATTAGTATTGATTATCATCATCAGCAAATGATTTACTTCTTTGAGTTAATACATTGGCATTAATCTGATGGTAGTTGTAACTCTGGCATATATAAATAGCCCTCAACAGTTCTCTCATTTGCTGTTTATCTGTAGACACTAGGGACACAATCAAGTCCACTATTGATCTTTGAAATGTAACCAAATAGTAAGCATGACTAACTTCATGTTTATTGATTAATAAAGAGCAAAGTTAACAACCTGTTTTTTTAATAGAGTATCGATCTGCAAAATAATTTTGCTTTTTGTCATGATATGCAAACATGCAACCAATGAACACTCAGGATAGGACACAACCAATGGGCAGTCAGGACACTCAGAGGTGGCATCACCACAAGGGGGCATGACATAAACACTATAAAAAGGATGAGGCACTCACACCCTGCCTCTTTCCACAGACAGACATCTCGAGAGTTAGACAGGGCTGATCAGCAGCATCACACCTCAGCACGTGGCTCAGAGCAAGCTGGTCCAGTTAGACTGAGTTACTACAGTTAGATTAGCAGAGAGTCGAATTCATTTGAGAACTGTGTTAATAGTTCAATAAACACGTTGAACTCATTTCAGAGTCTGGAGCACCCTTTAGTTAAGACTGCATCAAGTAGTAGCCTGTGTTATCCGAAGCAGCATAACACAACACACTAGTGATCATTGAAATGTAACCAAATAGTAAGCATGACTAACTTCATGTTTACTGATTAATAAAGGGCAAAGTTAACTACCTGTTTTTTTAATAGAGTATCGATCTGCAAAATTATTTTGCTTTTATCAAGAAGCATCAACATTTATGAAACTGGATGTTCCACAACATTAAGATTTATATTATGGATGATTTCTGCAGGGCCTGAGGGATATAATCATGTTGAACGATTTAAGAATAATTAAGCCCATTTTTTTTTCCCACGGGACGGAATGTCTAAAATGGAAATCAGTTATGCTGCAAAGCTCATTTTTACTGAAGTTGAGATCAAATCTATGAAAAATTGAAGACATTTGTCTTTTTGCATGTTTGGGTTTTGTTTATATTAAAATTCAAGAGATCCATGCAAAGATCAAAACATTGAAGCACATTTGAATCGATTAAAACTCATAACACTCAGGAACATGGGACTGGATATAATGTTGCCCCGCCGGTGGGTTTGAAAGTGGGCGCTTATTGAATACAGTAGGCTTCATCCTGCCATTGGTGACATTTAACTGACAGCGCAACAGGCCCACGCCAAGTGGTCAGCCCAGTAAGGTTTCCCTGCACAGGCTGATGAGTGCAAATAAGCCCTCTCCATTCTTGGTTCTTTGGGATGATAATAATAATTATCTTTATTAGTGTCACAAGTAGGCTTATATTAACACTGCAATGAAGTTACTGTGAAAATCCCCTAGTCGCCACACTCCGGTGCCTCGCTGAGGGAGAGTTCAGAAAATCCAATTCACCTTAGAAGCACATTTTTCAGGACTTGTGGGAGGAAACCGGAGCACCCGGAGGAAATCCACGCAAACACGGGGAGATGTGCAGACTCCACACAGACAGTGGCCCAAGCCGGGAATCAAACCACGGCCCCTGGAGCTGTGGAGCAACAGTGCTAACCACTGTGCTGCCGTGCCGCCCATATTGGAGGGCCTCCCCAAGGTTTTACGCTCCTCCGGTTGCCCTCCCCATGGCCTCTCAAATTCCTCCCGAGCCCCAGCCCCTCCCGGCTTGGCAGCTGACAAATTCCCCAAACATACCTAAATGGTCCAGCACCGCCCTCTCAAAGTGCTTACCTCTGATTGGCTGGCAGGTGTCTGAGGTGGGATTTCTTGATCCCGGAGGGATGGCATTCCTGCCTCCAGTCTATTAAATGGTTGCAAGGCATCCAGTGTTCCCCTTTGTGTGCAAAATCCTGACGTTTTTGTTCGGGGTCCGGGAGTTGGGGGTGGGGGGGTGGGGGGGCAGGGAATCTATAAAATACTGAACAAAGATGTGTGGGGGCGGGTAGTGAAGGTGGAAAACAATCCTACTGCCTCACCATCAATTGAGCCAATTAAGTCACCAATTAATGACCTCTTTGTGTTGCTGGTGGCACCTTAACAACAGCATGTGGGCAATCCATTATTTGAGAGGATTGTCTGGTACACTACGCAATGGTGGTCTTCTTGCTTGCTCGGGGTAGAGGGCACCTTCCATTTGAGCACTCTATGGGCTATCAAGCGCACCCCTCGGCTGCCTGCACTGCTGCCTTCCACTGCCCTCAAATAATGCACCCCCCAACTCGTTGGAGTGTGCCTGACTGGTCCTGCTTACCTGGTTGTTAGGATGTTCTTGCCTTTCAGGAGCATTCCCAACAGTGGCCAATTGTGGCACTACTGGGCTGCCAACATATCGATGGTGGGCTGCGAACATATCGATGGTCAGGAAGTGGGTAGTGGGGGAGGGGTCAGTCTGGGAGCGGATGGAGGCAGCATCCTGTAAAGGTACGAGTCTGGAGGCTTTACTGACAGCGCCCCTGCCATTCTCGCCAGCTCGGTACTCCACAAGTCCTGTGATGGTGGCAGCCTCCCGGAGGGTGTGGGGGCAATGGAGGCAGCATATGAGGCTGGAGGGGGCGTCAGTGTGGTCACTGATCTGTGACAATCACCGGTTTGTCCCGGGGGGGATGGATGGGGGCTTTAAGGTATGGCAGCGGGCAGGGATTGAGAGGTTTGGGGATCTATTCATCCAGGAGGACTTCCCAACCTTGGAGACATTAGAGGAGGAGTTTGATTTGCTGGGTGGGAACGGGTTTTGGTATCTTCAAGTGCGGGACTTGTACGGAGACAGGTCCCAAGCTTTCCTCGCCTCCCCCTGAGGGGACTACAGGGTAAAGTGCTGTCAAAAACAGGGCTTGAAGATGGGAAGGTTTCGGAGATATACAGGGAATTGTTAGAGTGGGAAGGGGCCCATATCAGAGAGATGAAGAGGAACTGGGAAGATGAGCTTGGAGGGGAGCTGGAAACTAAACTGTGGGAAAAAGCCTTGAAAAGGGTAAATGCATCCTCGCCCTGTGACGAGTAGTTCAGATGAGTAGGTTCTTCGAGGAGGTGGAGGACAGATGTGGGCGGTGTGGGGGTAGCCCGGCCAACCATGTTGATATTATTTGGGCATGTCCGAAACGGAGGAAATTCTGGTAGGGATTTGCAAATGTTATGTCGGAAGTCCTGGAAGGTAGGGTAACTCCGAGTCCAGAATTAGCAATATTTGGTGTGTCGGAAGATCTGGGGGCAAAGTGGGGGAGGGAGGCTGATATCCTGGCCTTCTCCTCCCTGGTGGCCCGGAGACAGAACTTGCTGAGATGGAGGGATTCAGAGCCCCCAAAATCAGCAGTGTGGGTCTGCGATATGGTAGAGTTTCTCAGTCTGGAGAAAATCAAGTTTGCTTTAAGAGGATCAATACAGGGATTCACCCAGAGTTGGCAGCCGTTCATCGATTTCTTTAACAAAAACTGAACGTCAGCAGTAACGGGGGAAAGGGAAAAGTGGGAGGGGAGGAAAATCGGAGGCATGGTAATGTTAAATAAGGACATGGAATTTAGTATATGGGTAATTGGGGATAGGGCGGGAGAAGTGGAGTACGTGGTTTATTGTTATTTTAGGGGGTATTTTGTGCGTCGACCCGCGCGGTTGTTATAGAAATGTCAATATGTTAAATTGTGAAAATTACAAATGCTTCAGTAAAATATTTTCCCCCAAAAAAACTGTGGAACTACTGAGAAGCTGAGCTGTCAACCCTCCCACAAGAAGCTCTTGGGGTAGTCCCTATCCTTTAAAGGGACGACAGCTTCAATGGCAATTAATTAGTTGCCAACTAACCTACAAATGTGGCCAGGTGCCAGAAGATGTGGCCAGCGGTCCCAGAAAAGGCCGAGGCACAATTTCCCCAGACATTTGGCCCCAGCGTCAAGACCCCGATAAAATCCTGGCCAATTGGTTAGCTTAGTGTTGTGAATGATTTTAAAAAAGGTACCATACCTGCCTCGGAGAAGGCAATTTTTAGTACCTCAGCTTTTATGATTGAACGGTTCATAATAATTTATGTTTTAAGCATGTATTCAAGATCCATTTGCTGTGCAGTATTCAGTAAACTAATTGAAATTTTATCTGTTTTGCGACGGTTTTGTCGCAGAGGTCCTATGAAAGGCCAATGTCGGAGTAGGAGGGTAATTTTAAAGTAGGTATCCAGACCTGATTGTTGTGTGGAGATTTCTGCTACAAGTGTGTAGATGCAGACACTGGGTGTAAAATGGTTCAAGTCTTGCCGTAGTTATATTCATGTCAAATAGTTTATCATCAGTCACTGTCAACGTTAACACATTCATAACAGATTTGAATGAGGCACTAGAAACTATTGGAACCTGTAGGTCTGTATCGAAGAGATAAGCCCAGGTTTTCAGGAATTATTTAAAAGGGAATTACAGTGGAAAGGAATTTAAACTGCCTTCATTTACAAATAAAATTATAAATCTTCCAAATGAGATGCAAGGCATGCATCCTGTTTATATTAGTATATTTGAAGATACGTAATTCTGCACCAACATAGAAGTTAGCCAAATATATTTTTATATGAAAAGATCATAATGGTTAGTGTTACGATCTCCTGAGATGCAGATATTTGAATTCCAATGACGAACTGAAAGATCACACAAGGTTTCAAGCCCCCCCAATAACCTGCTTTCTCTTTCCTTTCCCAGATGGGTAACTTCTAATCCCTTAACTTACTTTCACAGTGGGGGTTATCCTGGAGATTCCTCCCTCCAGTCAAAGCTAAGTGAATCTTACAGCCTCGTTTAAACCCTCATGAACTTCATCTCTTCAGACTGAGTGCAAGTTCCCACCTGCCTTCTGCATAGAGAAAAATAAAGACAATTATCTGCTTCAGGGGCAGGACTCTTCTATTCATCTGCTCTCTTTTTCTCACAGATTCTTGCAGACTCGTTATGGCTTTTAGATTTAGGAAAACTTGCAACCTGATGCTGCAATGGTTTCTTATGGGCTATTTCCTCCTAAAAACAATCTCCATGGCAATGTGATTCACATGGGTCTTGTATATCAATAAACCTGTTAATGAGCTACCCCTAGACCTGCAACTCCATTTTAATTTGAAATTAAATAGACAGTTGGAAGCATAACCATTTATAAAACCCCTTATGTTCCTAACACGACCCTATGAAACTTGGAGACTAACAGTCTATCCATATCAGCTGCTCCGCTCATTGGTGTGATCACCTTGCACCCTCTTGCCTGTAAAAACCCAGGCCTTCACTTTACTTTTAACAATCAAGCGGGCAGTAATGATTGGCTAAGCATTCTTTTCTATCATATTTTTTGGAACAATATATCCCAAATTACTGCATGGTTACTTAATGGCTGTGCCTCTTAAACCTGAAACCTCACATACAAACTGAAAGAATAGTCATTGCTGTTAATCTGCAGAATACATAATTAAAATGTTGACTTTGTTCTATCAATACTGTTCTTCAGAAATAGGCTGTTACAGAACAGATTAATTTTTAACTCCCACTCGGAATTCTGCAATTTGAAATTAGATCAATCTATAAAAGATATGTGTATTTACAACTGCCAGTGCACCCTGTCTGCCTGCACAAAGTGGCAGGGGTCATTTTAAGGCCTGTGCCTCATTTAAATAGAATCAGTGAGCTGAGGGTGCCAATCAGGAGTCTCAAAACTGTTAATTGGTTTTCAGCATGAAGCATTTTGACTGGTGTAATATCCCGCCCAGGACTTAAAAGATGAGAATGATTACCCTTTCCGTCGTTCACGTGGAGTATGAGTTGAGGGGCAGGGAAATTCAATTTAGCATTTTATAAAACGTTGGCCAGTAAGGCATCAACTAGAGAGAGAGCCAGTAGGGATCTACCGGAAAGTGTATAAACCGCATTGTAAATAAATCTAAGTTCTTTATTTTACTCGGTGCGGAATCCCCCGTGTCCTTATTAAAGCTGGTTGCTGTGCCAATCATGTGACAAGTAGGTTCTGGGGTGTGGGTGGTGAAGAGCAAGCTGGAGTGGAGGGCAGAGCCCAGGTTGGCAACAGGGTGCAATGTTTTTGTGGAGCCAGAGGAAGCACTCCTTTTCTGTCTGGCTCCATAAAGGTTTGGCAATTTCTCGGACCACGTTTCGAATGGCCAGAATCAATCCCTTTAAGACTATTGACATCTACAAACATGGGTTGAATATCTACAGTACATGTTCTCCCTATCCCTGCCAAACACATGTGGCCCTTCAAATTGCAATCGGGGTCCTAGCTGTATAAGGCATTAATAAGATAAAATAATCAAGATATGCTACCTCGTGACCATCCAAAGGAAGGCATTTGAGAAATTGTCGTGCCTGGTGCATTAGTGCGAATTAGGCAATACATCAACCAACCCCATTCCAGATCATTTCTGCTTCATTGCCAGCAAATTACTCAGTTAAAATCAGCCCAAAACGGGTGAAATCTAAGGGTGGGATACCCTGGCCCATTCCACTGGCAGGACTTGGGATTCTTCAGGCAGCCAATGGCAAGCCACCTCCATCACTGGAAAACATGCTGCAAGGGGGGGCCAGAAATTCCTGCCCTAAGTGTAATCTTACCACTGTCCATTGTCCCTTCTTACCACCCCCTCACACTCCCATCACTACAAAGTCCTCCTCCCTTTTGAAGTGTCCATTCAACCCCTCAACTCCATCTTAAGCTTCACTGGTACCCACCTTACCCACCTCTCCCCACCTTCACACTCTGCTTCTCACTAGGCCCTACCATCTTCAGCTGCTTCATCAATGACCTCTCTTCATCATAAGATCAGAATGGGGATGTTCACAGATGACTGCACAATGTTCAGCACCATTCACGACTTCTCAGACAATGAAGCAGTCCATGTCTAAATGCAGCAAGACCTGGATAATATCCAGGCTTGGGCAGACAAGTGGCAAGTTACATTCCCGTCACACAAGTGCCAGGCAATGACCATCTCCTACGAGAGAGGATCTAACCACCACCCCTTGACATTCAATGGCATTACCATCGCTGAATCCCCCACAATCAACATCCTGGGGGGGTTACCATTGTTCAGAGACTGAACTGGATTAGCCATATTAATACTATGGCTACCAGGGCAGGTCAAAGGCTAGGAATCCTATAGCAAGTAACTCACCTCCTGACACCCCAAAGCCTGTCCACCATCTACAAGGCACAAGCCAGTAGTGTAATGGGATACTCTACTTTTGCCTGGGTGAGTGCAGCTCCAACAATTCTCAAGAAGCTTGACACCAACCAGGACAAAGCAGCCCATTTGATTGCTACCCCTTCCACAAACATTCAAACCCTCCACCACCGATGAACAGTGACAGCCGTGTACCATCTACAAGATGCATTTCAGTAAGTCACCAAGGTTCCTTCGACAGCACCTTCCAAATCCATGACTACTACCATCTGGAAAGACAAGAGCAGCAGATACCTGGAGGTTACTCTCCAAGTCACTCACCACCCTGACTTGGAAATATATCGCCGTTCTTTCACTGTCGCTGGGTCAAAATCCTGGAACTCCCTTCCTAACAGCACAGTGGGTGTACCTACATATCAAGAACTGCAGTGGCTCAAGAAGGTAACTCACCACCACCTTCTGAAGGGCAACTAGAGATGGGCAATAAATGCTGGCCTATCTAGCGACCCCCACATCCCGTAAATGAATTTTAAAAAACATCTGTTTCATTCAAAGAGGCCGATTCTGATTTCAAAATTCTACTTTGCTTTGAAAAAAATAAATCAAATCACTAATGAGGAACGAAAGTGCCAAACTACCTTACGTCAATTTTCTTTGACTGTCAAAAATGAAGAACTGTGTCTCAGAGCTGCAAGCATTTCGCATTGGCCTGTTCTAACTGTCAGATCATTAATTTACTTCAAAATCCAACTAAACTAATTGAGCAGCAGTTGCTGAAATTCTGAAACAAAAACAGAAAGGTTTTGCAGACACACAGCAGTCAGCAATAATACAACTACATTTTACACAAGAGCCCACCAACAACGATGAAATAAGTGACCAGATCATCACTTGCCAATGTTTGATGTGGGTTGCCACTGAGTCAAGACTGACACCATTCATACAAATGTTGAAAGAAGGTTGCGTTTAGAATGTCTGCTTTATTCTTGATACATAACTAAAGAGATGTGCCTTCAAGCTAATAGTATCTGGCAAAAAAAATACGGCTGCATTAATGCCAGTACGCTCAATTAGACACAACAAATGAATATATAATGGAAAGAGAAAATTATTTTTAAGAGGCATATTTTGATCTTTAAATTTTAGAAAATCACAGTACTGCCAATACTGACTGCATTTCCGTCTTGGGTCACTGTCTGTGCAGAGCCTGCATGTTCTCCCCGTGTCTGCGTGGATTTCCTCCGGCTGCTCTGGTTTCCTCCCACAAATCCCGAAAGACGTGCTGTTAAATAATTTGGACATTCTGAATTCTCCCTCAGTGTACCCAAACAGGCGCCGGAATGTGGCGACTAGGGACTTTTCACAGTAACTTCATTGCAGTGTCAATGTAAACCTACTTGTGACAATAAAGATTATTATTATTGTGTTTGTAACTTTTAAAGGTTCCGAGGACAGGTTCAAAGGGAAGGAATGCCACGTGCTTTAATCAAACATAAGTGTATTGACAATGCTTTCTGGTACTTTTTTTGAGACTGGGATTGCCAATGACATCCATGGTATAAACCAGCGGAAATGAGGGGCAGGATGGCCCAGACCCCAGCCACGTATTTCTTGGCCGCGCGCCATTTGGTGGCACCGGGATTCTATCTTCCCACCATTTGTAAATGGGGTTTCCCATTGCAACCACCGCTCCCCCCCCTCCCCCGCACCCCCCTCCCCCACCCCTTCCCACCCGCCGGCCGGGAAACCTGCGGATGAGGCTGCGCTGCTGGGGGAAAACTGAATGGTAAGGACTGGAGAATTCCGTCGAGGCTTCACATCATTTTCTGACCAGTTACTTTGAACATCAGTTGACGAATGATGAATTAGTCTACGTTTTTTGTTTAGTTCCAGTTGTCTCCTCTATTGACGGTAGTTTGAGATCTGTGACCCATATATTAGAGCCACCTGTTTCAATGATTTGGTCACACTATTCGTTGGTTTTCTATTTTATTTAAATAAACACAAATAAAATTAACTGTAACCGATTGAAAATTCCATACATGTTCTCTTAGTGTGGGTATACTATACTCTGACACCTTAGCAAGTCAGCGTATTAGATGGTGTTCCCAAGAAACTCGATGGTAATATTGTTATTCTTTTTAAATCCATTTTTTACGGGATGCGTGCTTCGCTGGCTAAGCCAGCATTTGTTGCCCATCCCTAGTTGCCCTTGAGAAGGTGGTGGTGAGCTAAAAATACTCAATTAAAAAAGCTTTAATATGATCTTTATTATAAAAATGGTTGTATGTTTTATGGTGAGAGCAGTAATGAGGATTTTATAATTTGGTGATACAAAAGAAGAATCTACATTGGCCCTCGTTGAATCACAGGAAAATACAATCGCGACTAAAAGCAACCAGTTGCAGTTTCATTGCGGTAAAATTGTAATTCAATTACGCAGTCATTTAAAAGAATTATTGTGATATTCAAACACATTTTTAATGTAATTTCAAACATTTCCATTTGTAAAACAGTTATTCTGAAACAAATAGAAAAGGAATGTGATGCTGCTTCCCCCGCCCACTCCCAACAAAGGATGGCTCTTAAATATCTTGCACCATTATTTGTTAGAAATTTGGTAACAGAATGAGTTACATATTTAATAATCCCGGTACTGATTATTGAACAAATGCACAAATACTGGCAGAGAATTGTTTTTTAAATCAGCATTTCAACAAGGTTGTGCATGGCTTCCACCAGCAACAGGATCAGTTAGTGCGGTTTGACAGCACCAGAAAGCATCAACCCTGACAAAGATTCGCAAATTCATAGACATTTGCTCTGGGTCTTTGCGTTTGGAAAACAAAGATAGTTTTACGGAATTCATATTTGTATTGGTAAACATTAGGACCAGAATTTGACGGCCGTTTGCTGGCGGTGGGATTCTTTGGTCCCGCCGGCAGTGCAACCCCCCCCCCCCCCCCCCCACCCCCCATCCCCCCCACCCCCCATCCCCACCTCCAGGTTTCCCGAGCTGTGGGGTGGTTTCAATGGGAATTCCCAGTGGGGCGGACTCGCAACGGAGAATCCAGCTCTAGAAATAAGGTACAGTTTTAAGTGGGTTGAATTTAATGCTTCTGTGTCTGGAAGGGTAAAACCTATATTGAGATCCATGCTGGGCCATGCTGTTTGTATGTGTGGGGGTTGGTTAAGTTCTAATTGTGTTTCTATTGTACTTAGCCTATGGTGCAAAGAATAAATAAAAGGAATACGCATGTTGTGTTGCTTAGCAGGTGGGGGCCTTATAAGGTAGGGAAGCTTTGAATAAAAGCAAATTACTGCGGATGCTGGAATCTGAAACCAAAAAGAAAATGCTGTAAAATCTCAGCAGGCCTGGCAGCATCTGTAGCGAGAGAAAAGAGCTAACGTTTCGAGTCCAGGTGACCCTTTGACTAAGAGTCATCTGGACTCAAAACATTAGCTCTTTTATCTCCCGAGGTAAGAATTTAAGTTCAGTTTAATTAATTTTATTGCAGTTGGAAATATGTAGTGAAAGAAAAGGCAGCTTTCACAGCTCTGATGGAAGCAATTGGTTTAGAAGGCTAGAGAGGGAACATTGTTCTCAGCTTTGCTAAAAGTAAAACCATACCATGGAGTAATAGTTAAGAGAAAAAGAGTACAGAGATCTGAAGTGCAGCTAGAAAAGAAACTAGAAAAATGAATGGTCCAAGAAACCTGGAGTTAAGTGAGCAGAGACCAAGGTATTGTTCAGAAGAATTCAAGGAAGAGTTAACCAAGTGTTCTGAGCTAAAGAAACAATTGCAGTAACTATTTTAAAAATGAGACAATAGACTTCAGAGGTAGATGAAACATTTGATATCATTTTAACAGTTAGTGAATCGAGAGTTAAAACAATTGTAAGCAGTTTGCTCAGTAGTTAAGACAAAAAAACCTAAAGGGGTCGGTGTGAAATCCTGGACTGGATTCACTGTTAAAAGAGGAGCAGATGCCCTTTTTAAAAGTGTCATTTGGAAAACCTGGTCTGGATTTCGGAATACAAACCACCAAGGGAAAACATAATTATGAGAAAATATTTTAAAGTGTGTTTTTAGGAGTGTGTAGTTTGAGAATTCTGAGGAGACATCCACAAACATTCACTTGGCGTTCAAAGTGGGAAGTGCATTTGCCCACGGTCATTATGTATGCTACAAAAGGGACTTTGTGTGTTAATAAGACCATTGTAGCCTAAAATGCACTTTATAATCTAAGTTAATCCTAAAACCTGTGTAATTGTTAAGATAAGGGGGGAGTAAAGGAGTGTTGTGTAATAATCTGATTTTTCATGATTAATAAATGATTTTTTCCATGTTGTTAAAACTAATTAGCAGTCCTGTGACTCTGATCCTCCACGTTTTATTTTTTAAAAGTAAAAATTACGGCCTTTTGAGACACGGTTCAATTCTGTGATCTTCCTGTCCAGTTATAACATCAACTGGGATCATAACAGAAGTGATGAAAAGGCCATTCTTTCTGCTTACCATTAAATACAGAACGATCTTAACACATACTCACATATTAACATCTAAAATCGGTGGCTGCATATCGATAACATATATTTTTTGCTGTAGAAATACTATTATTCCTTTGGGTCATTTGCATGGTCCTTCTGAAATGAGGGCAGAATGTACTAATATTTGCAAACTACTGGTCTTATTGTGTTAGGCAAAGGAACATCGAACTAATACCAGGAGAGAATGAAAAACACTGGGCTGTTGGGTTTTGGTCCTGCACAGTTAATTTCAGACATCAATAGTTCATATTAGACTATCAAAATGACAATGGTGCGTGCAGTTACTGATTTGTTATTTTCATTCTATTTGTTAAAGGTAATTAGCGAGAAGCAGTCGTTGGTTTATTTCTTTTCTAAGCTAGCATATTGTGTTAGTAAAGGACTTTAAACGTTGTTCTCCATTTGACAAGTAGTTTATCATGTCCAAAGTAATGGTACATTGATGAAACATTGTTCCTGGAGCAAATATATATTAAAAAGCAAAGCAGGCAGCAAACTTGGTGACAGGCAACAGAGTCGCAACTGGATCAAAGAATTAAATGAAGCAAGAGAGGAAAATAATGAAGAATTAGAGTTGAATGGATAAATGCATTGCTACCAGAATTCTAGCTACTGTAGTTCCCACCAAATTCTAAATTGATAAATCCTCATCACTGATTCCCAATCACCAGAATAGTCCTTACTTATTCGGCTGAGTAAAATGCTTAAAAATATTCTTTTAAAAGCCACCATTTATTCTCATCTTGGCCTTCTCTGTCCAAATAAAAGTACAGTAAGAAGTCTTACAACACCAGGTTAAAGTCCAACAGGTTTGTTTCGATGTCACTAGCTTTCGGAGCGCTGCTCCTTCCTCAGGTTCATTCACCTGAGGAAGGAGCAGCGCTCCGAAAGCTAGTGACATCAAAACAAACCTGTTGGACTTTAACCTGGTGTTGTAAGACTTCTTACTGTGCTCACCCCAGTCCAACGCCGGCATCTCCACATCATGGCGACCATCTACAAATAAAAGTAGTCACAGTACCTCAAATCTCTCCTCACAACTGTACCTTCTCATCCTCCTCAGGTATTGTTGAACCAGATTTTTTTGTTTCAGCTCTAACTTTAGCATCATTATTCATAACGTGCAGTATGATGATGTCATCAATTTACACGGGTTAGACCTCTAATTGAAGTAATTAAAAAGCTATCAAAGCAAATATTTAAAAAGTGTGGACGATGAGAGAAGGAGCTATGGTAAAACAAACAGAAAAGGCACACTGTGTGGTATTTATGGGTATTATGTGTCAGGACAGTGCCCCATGACAGTACTATAAATCATGAAAAGTATTTTTTTAATACACTACATTTTTTAAAAGACTAAATATGAAGACAGCTCAGAGAGCAGCCAGTCAGGTTTGTGGCTGATACTGCGTTTATCTTTTGAGAGGACAAATACATTCTTTCTGATATTGACTCAATGTTCGTCAGACCAAGATATAAATGAAACTCCACTGACACCTTCATTGTAAAAATTGCGAATTTGCATTTCAAGAAACAAAATGTTTCAGTGTGCTGAGGTCACAGGTGGCAGAAGGAGTTCAGCTGCCAATTGGGATTACCACAGCATCTTATTTGGACCATAATTTGACACTGATAATACGGTCACATGATACAGTGGGTGGGATTTTCCATGTATTTCACGCGGTGGAGGAACCCTGCCATCTTCTAGTCAGCTGCTAACAATGGGGTTTTCCATTGAATGCCCCTAGGGCTTGCCTGGAACCTGCCAGTGGGAATGGCTGGGAAATTCCGGCCAGTGGACATCTGTACTCCCCGTTAAAATACAAAAACTGCTACAAGCAGATAGAAGTTCATCCCACAGGGAGAGAGGGACCAACAAGTACAGCATTGAAATACTGTAAGCAATCAGGCTAAAAAAAAGGCCACATTACAGTTCCATGAGGGGGAAATGAAGAACCTCCTACCTCCCAGCTCTCTTGTTCCATCTTCAAGTCAAGTTTGCCTGAACCTCTTGGAAATGAACTATGGAAGCCATCGTAACTGCTGAGACATCTCTGCAGTCTCAAAGCCTTCCCTTCAGACAATGTAAAAATGCGGCTATGAAGTAACAGGCGTGCATCAAAAGAGACTGAGATCCCTTCCATTTTCATAAGTATTATTTTTTATAAGTATTGTTTTAAGTCAATTGCAAATGATAGTTGCACAAAATATTCAAATCATGTTTTGGTGTGCGTGTGAGAGTGTGAACAAAAGAATGAGTGATATATAGTTTCTTTAGGAACCTTCAAGGCAAGGGTGTGAACAATAAACTAATCTTTTTCCTGTTTAAATACAAGGGACTTGCTGCTCAGTTATTTAAAACTAACTCACTCACTCAAGAGTAAGGAAACACACACACACTCTCACATCATAAACTGAAAGGAACAGAACATCAAAGTGGGCAATGAGGATTCGTGACAGTGACCTGACCCTCAGCCCTCTATGCCTCCGGAACATCCACCCATGTGTTTCCCCCTCAATCAGAGCCTCTCCACTTAGCCTCACTCACTCCCCTTGAACACAACAGCCACTCCCCACAGTTGTTCCTCTCAACTCCACCTGGATGAAGCACATTGATCCTAGAGAGTCTCAGTGGTACCTAACCCCAGACCATTTCCTCCCCCCACCCCCAGCACAAATGTTAGGTATTAGGGCAGCTGAGTGCACGCAATAGAGAAGCTTTTCATCCTCACGGAGGACCTCAACAATGCTCCCCGTCATGACCTTGAATGGGGTGACTGATGAACTGAATGAATTTGAATTTGATTTATTGTCATGTGCACCGAGGAACAGTGAAAAGTATTGCTCTGTTTACAGTCCAAACAGATCGATCCATACATGAAAAACATAGGACATGCATAAATACACAATCTAAACACACAGGTACAGGTATCGGGTGAAGCAGACGGAATACAGTACTACTCAGTGGAGAAGATGTGTGAAGAGATCAGTTCAGTCCATAAGAGGGTCATTCAGGAGTCTGGTAACAATGGGGAAGAAGCTGTTTTTGAACCTGTTAGTTTGTGTTCTTTTGTATCTCCTGTCTGATGGAAGAAGTTGGAAGAGAGAATAAACCGGGTCAGAGGGGTCTTTGATTCTGCTGCCTCCTTTCCCAAGGCAGAGAGAGGTGTAGACAGAGTCAATAGATGGGAGACGGGTTCGCATGATGGACTGGGCTGTGTTCACAACTGTCCGTAGTTTCTTATGGTTTTGTGCCGAGCAGTTGTCATACCAGGCTGTGATGTAGACAAATAGAATGCTTTCTATGGTCCATCTGTAAAAATTGGTTGTGGTAGTCACCACTAAGTAGTATTACATGTATGACGGTAAAGCCCGTATAGCAGAGGTACATGGGTAAATCCCTGCCTGCTGGCTCCGTCCAGTAGGCGCCGTATAAATGTGTGCGCTCGCCGGTGCTACAGCCATTCTGGTTCCAGCTACAGGAGGCACAACATCTTTGCTTAATAAAGCCTCGATTATTCCACTAATCTTGTCTTTGTGGTAATTGATAGTGCATCAATTTATTGAGCAAAGATTTTTTTTAAACTATGGATCTTCTCATCAAGCCTGATCGCCTGCAGCTGAGCCCTCAAGCAGCCAACGCTACGTCCGCCTTTGAGCACTGGCTAGCCTGCTTCGAAAGCTACCTCCGAACATCCGCTGAGGAACCCTCGGACTCGCAGAAGCTCCTTTAATCACGGGTGAGCCCTGACATTTTTCCTCTTATCCGGGATGCGCCCACTTACTCCGAAGCGATGGAGCTCCTGAAGGGACATTACGTTCGACCAGTAAATCAAGTATACGCCAGGCCCCGCCTGACCACGAGACAGCAACTCCCCGGGGAGTCTCTGGACGATTTCTGGCATGCCCGGCACATCCTAGTTAGGAACTGTGACTGCCAGGCAGTTTCGACAGTCCAGCACACAGAACTTTTAATTTGAGACGCTTACATTACGGGCATGAGGTCTGCGTACGTCCGCCAGCGGCTACTGGAAGGGGGTATGCTTGATCTTGCGGGAACTAGGCAGCTCGCTAACTCGTTAGAAGTGGCCTCTCGTAACGTCCAGTCATATGCCCCCAACCCATTGCACCCTTGTGGGCATCGTGGGCCCCACCAGCTACTGACTCCAGCTCACCGCAAGTCTGCGCCACGTGGCAGCCAGCCAACCCTGAGGGGCCCAAGTGCTATTTTTGTGGGCAGAACCAACACCCCAGGCAGTGCTACCCAGCGTGGAGTGTGACCTGCAACGGATGTGGGAAGAAGGGACACTTTGTTTCTGTTTGCTAGGCCCGGTCGGTCGCCGCTGTTTCCAGGCCCGGCGTTCCTGCACCCGCCACGTGCGACCCACGGGCGCCGCCATCTTCCTCATCGGCAGCCACGTGCGGCCCATGGGCACCGCCATTTTCTTCACCGTAAACCACGTGCGGCCCGTGGCCGCTGCCATCTTTGATGACCCCCACCATGTGCGCCCCATGGGCGCCACCATTTTCGGCACCATTTTCGACGGTGTCTCAGGACCCCTGCTCGTCTGGCCGTTCATCGCCTGCCGCTACCTCCATCACCGCTGCCCAGCCCGGGGCCTCCCAGCATCTGCCGCAGCTCACCTCAATCACCCTGGACTCGTCCCTGCCCCGCAACCTCGCGACCGCAACAACGACGGTGAAGATCGATGGGCAGGACACGACCTGCCTTTTTGACTCCGGGAGCACGGAAAGCTTCATCCACCCCACTACGGTAAGGCGCTGCTCCCTCCCGGTACACCCAGTCACCCAGAAAATCTCCCTGGCCTCCGGATCCCATTCCGTGGTAATCCGGGGGTACTGCATCGCGACCCTCACTGTCCAAGGTGTAGAGTTTAGCAACTGTGGTAGTATGTATTGGGGGTCATGTGGGACTGGAAGCCCTAATGTCATTGGCTGACAGATCCCGGGTCCTGGTTTGCCGTTGACCTCAAGCTCCGCCCTGAAGGCGGAGTATAAGAAGCCGGAGTCTTCCCCCGCAGGCCAGTTTACTATTGAGCTGCGGGGGAACAGACACGCTTAATAAAGCCTCATCGACTTCACTCTATTCGTCTCACGGAGTCTTTGTGCGCTACAATTTATTAAGCGTGCCTAAAAAAAAAAAAGGACTATGGAGCTCAGGATCATTCCGGAATGCCTGAGGATCAGCGCCCACGCAGTGAACGCGGCAGCAGCCTTCAAGCACTGGCAGACTTGCTTCGAGGCCTACCTCAGAACGACCACCGGCCGAGTCTCAGAAGACCAAAAACTGCAGGTCCTGCACTCGAGGGTGAGCACGGAGATTTTCTCCCTCATCGAAGACTCGGACGATTTCCAGACGGCGTTCGCAGCACTGAAAAGTCTCTATGTCTGCCCTGTTAACCAAATCTACGCTTGCTGCCAGCTCGCGACGAGACGGCAAGCTCCCGGAGAATCGATGGACGAATTCTACGCCGCGCTGCTGATTTTGGTTCGAGCCTGCAGCTGCCCGTCGGTGAACGCAAACGAACACACGGACATGTTAATGCGCGATGCTTTTGTGGCAGGTATGCAATCCTCCCAAATCCGCCAAAGACTTCTAGAAAAAGAGTCGCTAGGACTCTCAGAGGCACAGGCCCTAGCAGCCTCCCTAGACGTGGCCGCGCGTAATACCCGCGCCTACGGCCCCGACCGTGCGGCAACCCATTGGGCCCCGTACGTACCCGTCGCGGCAAACCCCCTACCCCCCCCCCGGACACCCCACAGGCTTGCGCGGTCCAAACGCCGAGTCGCACCTGGGGCGCCCGCTGTTATTTCTGCGGCCAGGCGAAACACCCCCGACAGCGCTGCCCGGCCCGCGCAGCTATCTGCAAAAGCTGCGGGAAAAAGGGCCATTATGCGGTTGAGTGCCGGTCCCGCGAGGTCGCCGCCGTTCAGGGAGCACAGGGAGCCCTGCAAGCAGTTTACGCGCCCCAACCCCCCCAGCACGCCATGTACGACCCGCAGGCGCAGCCGCTCTGGGTCCCGACCACCGTAGTCCCGGGAGAACTGGGAGCCCTGCACGCCGCCTACGCTCCCCAACCCCCCTCCCCGCAGCCCATGTATGACCCGCCCCCAGCGCTACCGCTTTGGGTCCCGGCCAACACTCTCCACGGAGAGGAGGGAGTTTTCCGCGTCCCTAACGCCACCCTAACCCCCACTCCGCGCCCCACGCCTGACCCGCCGGCGCCACCTACTTGGGCCCCGACGACCGCTGTCCCCGGTGAGGGAGCTCCGCGCGGTCCTAGCGCTCGCGGTCCTAGCGCTCGCGGTCCTAGCGCTCCCCAGCCTCCCCAGCACACCATGTGCGACCTGCAGACGCCGCCATTTTGGGTCCCGGCCACCACGAGGGGAGGAGGGGCGCCGATGTGCGACCCGCAGACGCCGCCATTTTGGGTCCTGGCTACCACGAGGGGAGGCGGGGCGCCGCCATCTTGGACCGCCCCAGACATGTACGACGCACGGGGGTGGCCATTTTGTCCACCCCCGCCGCCATCTTGTGACCCCCCCCGCCACATGCGATGTATGGGGGCGGCCATTTTGTTCATCCCCGACGCCATCTTGGACGGCAACAACGGACCCCACTCCACTACTACAACCACGGCTCGCTTCGGTTACGCTCGATCAAGCTCGGCCCCGGACACTCCAGACGACGACGACAACGGTACTAATAAACGGCCACGAGACGCCATGCCTAGTCGACTCCGGGAGCACGGAAAGCTTTATACACCCCGACACGGTAAGACGCTGTTCCTTGACCACCTATCCCAGCGCACAAAAGATTTGCCTAGCTGCAGGATCCCACTCCGTACAGATCCAGGGATTCTGCATAGTTACCCTAACGGTGCAGGGGAGGGAGTTCAAAAACTACAAACTAAACGTCCTTCCCCAACTCTGTGCCCCCACCTTGCTGGGATTAGATTTCCAATGCAATCTACAGAGCCTTACGTTCAAATTCGGCGGCCCCATACCCCCACTCACTATCTGCGGCCTCGCAACCCTCAAGGTGCAACCCCCGTCCTTGTTTGCGAACCTCACCCCGGATTGCAAACCCGTCGCCACTAGGAGCAGACGGTACAGCGCCCAGGACCGGACCTTCATTCGGTCCGAAGTCCAGCGGCTACTAAAGGAGGGCATAATCCAGGCCAGCAATAGTCCCTGGAGAGCGCAGGTGGTAGTAGTGAAGACAGGGGAGAAACAAAGGATGGTCATTGACTATAGCCAGACCATCAACAGGTACACACAACTAGATGCATACCCTCTCCCCCGCATATCCGACATGGTCAATCGGATTGCCCAATATAAAGTCTTCTCCACCGTGGACCTCAAGTCCGCCTACCATCAGCTCCCCATCCGCCCAAGTGACCGCAAGTACACAGCCTTCGAGGCAGACGGGCGATTATACCATTTCCTACGGGTCCCTTTTGGCGTCACAAACGGGGTCTCGGTCTTCCAACGGGAGATGGACCGAATGGTTGATCAACATGGGTTGCGGGCCACGTTCCCGTATCTCGACAATGTAACCATCTGCGGCCACGATCAGCAGGACCACGACGCCAACCTCCAAAAATTCCTCCAGACCGCCAAAGCCTTGAACCTCACGTACAACGAGGACAAGTGCGTTTTTAGCACCGACCGGCTAGCCATTCTGGGCTACATAGTGCGCAATGGGATAATAGGCCCCGACCCCGAACGTATGCGCGCACTCATGGAATTTCCCCTCCCGCACTGCCCAAAAGCCCTGAAACGCTGCTTGGGGTTCTTTTCGTACTACGCCCAGTGGGTCCCCCAGTACGCAGACAAGGCCCACCCCCTAATACAGACCACGACCTTCCCTCTGTCGACAGAGGCTTGCCAGGCCTTCAGCCGCATCAAAGCGGATATCGCAAAGGCCACGATGCGCGCCATCCACGAGTCCCTCCCCTTCCAGGTCGAGAGCGACGCCTCCGACGTAGCTCTAGCGGCCACCCTTAACCAAGCGGGCAGACCCGTGGCCTTTTTCTCCCGGACCCTCCACGCCTCAGAAATCCGCCACTCTTCAGTAGAAAAGGAAGCCCAAGCCATAGTGGAAGCTGTGCGACATTGGAGGCATTACCTGGCTGGCAGGAGATTCACTCTCCTCACGGACCAACGGTCGGTAGCCTTCATGTTCGATAGTGCACAGCGGGGCAAAATCAAAAACGACAAAATCTTAAGGTGGAGGATCGAGCTCTCCACCTTCAACTATGAGCTTTTGTATCGTCCAGGAAAGCTGAACGAGCCGTCCGATGCCCTATCCCGCGGCACATGTGCCAACGCACAAATTAACCGCCTCCAAACCCTCCACGAGGACCTCTGCCACCCGGGGGTCACTCGGTTTTACCACTTCATCAAGTCCCGCAATCTCCCATACTCTTTAGAGGAGGTCCGTACAGTCACAAGGGACTGCCACATCTGCGCGGAATGCAAGCCGCATTTTTTCAGGCCAGATGGAGCGCACCTGATTAAGGCTTCCCGCCCCTTTGAACGCCTCAGTCTCGATTTCAAAGGGCCCCTCCCCTCCACCGACCGCAACGCATATTTTCTTAATGTAGTGGACGAATACTCCCGCTTCCCTTTTGCCATTCCCTGTTCTAACATGACCGCGGCCACAGTCATTAAAGCCCTGAACAGCATCTTCACACTGTTCGGTTACCCCGCATACGTCCACAGCGACAGGGGGTCCTCTTTCATGAGTGACGAGCTGCGCCAGTTCCTGCTCAGCAAGGGCATAGCCTCAAGCAGGACGACCAGCTACAACCCCCGGGGGAACGGGCAAGTAGAAAGTGAGAACGGCACGGTCTGGAAGGCCATCCTACTGGCCCTACGGTCCAGGGACCTCCCAGTTTCACGGTGGCAGGAGGTCCTCCCGGACGCTCTCCATTCCATCCGGTCGTTATTATGTACGAGCACTAATCAAACGCCTCATGAGCGTCTCCTTGTCTTCCCTAGGAGGTCCTCCTCTGGAACGTCGCTGCCGACCTGGCTGGCGGCCCCAGGACCCATCCTGCTCCGAAAGCATGTGCGGGCACATAAGGCGGACCCGTTGGTCGAAAGGGTTCACCTCCTCCACGCGAACCCCCAGTACGCCTACGTGGAGTACCCCGACGGCCGACAGGACACGGTCTCCCTGCGGGATCTGGCGCCCGCCGGCACCACGCACACCCCCCCGACACCATCAACCCTTCCTGCCACCGCCGCACCCCGCGACCGCCCCCTTCCCAGGAGGATCGGTTCCCCTCCCCTCAGCACCGACCAAGAATCAAGCCCGAGCTGAAACCGTACGGCTCCTGGAGGCGACAACACTGGTACAAGCACCACCACCACCGCCGGGGCCGAGGCGATCGACACGGACGACCTCCCCGCCCGACTGACTCGTGGCGTCGATGTAAAACAAATATGGACTGTTCACAAGAACATTTTGCTTTTCTTCCTATACCCTCTGTAAATAGTTGCAACAGGACGAAATTGTCCAATACTGTATTGCCATGTGAATGTTTTGTCCTCCCAGGACCAGCCCTGTAAACCCTTACCACCATACGAAGCAGCACCCCGCCGGGTTCATTTTTGACAAGAGGTGAATGTGGTAGTATGTATTGGGGGTCATGTGGGACTGGAAGCCCTAATGTCATTGGCTGACAGATCCCGGGTCCTGGTTGGCCGTTGACCTCAAGCTCCGCCCTGAAGGCGGAGTATAAGAAGCCGGAGTCTTCCCCCGCAGGCCAGTTTACTATCGAGCTGCGGGGGAACAGACACGCTTAATAAAGCCTCATCGACTTCACTCTATTCGTCTCACGGAGTCTTTGTGCGCTACAGCAACTGCCGGCTCTACGTCCTCCCCCACCTCTGCACTGCCCTGTTACTCGGCCTGGACTTCCGGTGCCACCTCCAAAGCTTAAACTTAAAATTCGGCGGACCCCTATTCCCCTCACCGTGTATGGCCTCACTTCCTTCTAAACTCCAATGAGTACAGTCCCAGTCTACTCAACCTCTCGTCATAATCTAATCCCCTCAACTCTGGGATCAACCTAGTGAATCTCCTCTGCACTCCCTCCAGTGCCAATATGTCCTTTCTCAGGTAAGGAGACCAAAACTGAACACAGTACTCCAGATGCGGCCTCACCAACACCCTATACAATTGCAGCATAACCTCACTAATCTTGAACTCCATCCCTCTAGCAATGAAAGACAAAACTCGATTAGCCTTCTTAATCACCTGTTGCACCTGCACACCAACATTTTGCGACTCGTGCACCAGCACACCCAGGTCCCTCTGCACAGCAGCATGTTTTAACATCTTACCATCTGCGGCTACGATCAGCAGGACCACGACGCAAGCCTCCAAAAATTCCTCCAGACCGCCAAACTCCTTAATCTCACGTAACATAAGGAGAAATTAGTGTTCTGCACCAACCGCTTAGCCATCCTTGGCTATGTCGTTGAAAATGGAGTTCTAGGGCCTGACCCCAACCGCATGTGCCCCCTCATGGAATTCCCACTCCCCCACTGCCCCCAGGCCCTGAAACGATGCCTGGGGTTTTTCTCCTACTATGCCCAGTGGGTCCCTAATTATGCGGACAAGGCCCGCCCACTCATTCAGTCCACAGTTTTTCCCCTGACGGCTGAGGTCCGCCAGGCCTTCAACCGCATCAAGGCAGACATCGCCAAGGCCACGTGATCGATGAGTCCCTCCCCTTTCAGGTCGAGAGCGATGCATCGGACGTAGCTCTGGCTGCCACCCTTAACCAGGCGGAGGCCTTCCACCTCCGGGGTCTCGCTCACAACATGGCTGACAGTTCCTGGACCCATCCACCTTCGCAAGCATGTGCGGACCTATAAGTCGGACCCCTTGGTCGAAAGAGTACACCTCTTACACGCAAACCCGCAGTACGCCTACGTGGCACACCCCGACGGGCGCCAGGACACAGTCTCTCTCCGAGACCTGGCACACGCTCGATCCCTATCTATGGCCCTCGGCCTGACACCCCCCTCCCAGGCTGCTTCTTCCACCCCTGCGCCACTCAGCCTCCCTCCTGCGAATCTCACCGCAGCCCCACCCCAGTGGGATCCGTCCTCCCCCTGGTTCCACTCAGGGGTGATGAAGACGAGGACAACACGCTCCCGGAGTCGCAAGTGACCAAGTCGGCGCCCACATCACCACCAGGACTGAGGCGATCGCAGAGGCGGGTCAAGGCCCATGACAGACTGAACTTGTAATGTTTTCCACCACCCTTGCCGGACTCTTTTTTTTAAACAGGGGGTGAATGTGGTAGTCACCACTAAGTAGTATTACATGTATTACGATAAGGCCCGTAGAGTAGAGGTACATGGGTAAATCCCTGCCTGCTGGCTCCGCCCAGTAGGCAGCGTATAAATGTGTGTGCTCGCCGGTGCTGCAGCCATTCTGGTTCCAGCTACAGGAGGCACAACATCTTTGCTCAATAAAGCCTTGATTATTCCACTACTCTCGTCTTTGTGGTAAGTGATAGTGCATCATTGGTAAGAGTCAATGTGGACATGGTGAATTTCTTAGTTTCCTGAGGAAGTATAGACGCTTGTGGTTTCTTGGTCCTAGCACCAACATGGGTGGACCAGGACAGATTGTTGGTGATGTGCACACCCAGGAATTTGAAGCTGTCAACCATCTCCACCTCGACACCTTGATGCAGACAGGGGTGTGTACAATTCTTTGCTTCCTGACGTCAATGACCAACTCTTCAGTTTTACTGACGTTGAGGGAGAGGTTGTTGTCGTTACACCATGCCACTAGGTTCTCTATCTCCTCCTGTACTCTGACTCATCGTTGTTCATGACCTGACCCACTATGGTTGTGTCATCAGCAAACTTGTAGATGGAGTTGGAGCTAAATTTTCCACACAGACCTGTGTGTATAGGGAGTATTGTAGGGAGCTAAGTATGCAGCCTTGCGGGACCCCAGTATTGCGGGCTATAATGGAGGAGGTATTGTTGTTTATCCTTACTGATTGTGGTCTATGGGTCAGGAAGGCGAGGATTCAGTTGTAGAGGGAGGAGCCAAGTCCTAGGTTTTGGAGTTTTGATATGAGCTTGGCTGGGATATTATGGTAGCGAAGGCAGAGCTGTAATCAATGAAAAGGAGTCTGATGTAGGAGTCCTTGTTGTTGAGTTGCTCCAACGATGAGTGTAGGGCCAGAGTGATGGTGTCTGCTGTAGACCAGATGAGAGACTTTGCCATAATGCCTTGGATTGGTGTCAACATTATTGTGATCCCTCAATGTAGATGTTAGTATGAGCAATGGAGTGCAATGATTGGGGCCAATGTTTTCAAAGGGTTAAGATTTTGGCTCCAATCTCACGTATTGCCGTGCTAACTTAATTGGCGCAATTGGCTGTCAAGGAAGGGTCAGTGAGCTGAACAGGCAACTGGCTTCCTCTTGCGGCAAACCAGGCACACCTGATTCATGTGAAGACTGAAATTAGAATGTGAACCTTAGATGGCACCCTCATTCCCCCACCTGACAAGGGCTGCAGAATAAATGATCCATCCGTCAGTAACAGCCTTCTACCCTGATACTAATCCCGAACAGTTAAACCTGCATAACTAGAGGGATTGAACTTCCAAACAGCTTATCCCTTCTGTCCTCACACTGCTGCCTGAGTGCAGGGTTCGAATCACACAGCAGTTGTTCTCCCCCCTTTGAAAAGGTCTTTAGCCCTCCTGAGGCAGGGAAGTACCCCTTTCCTAAGTCCCCCACTCTGGCCTTGCAGCCTGGCCTCACATAGGACCTGATTCAATAACCTCAAAGTTGCCCCCAGTGCTGACCCTCTGTAAACACCTCCTCCCAACCACTTTTCAGCTCCCTCTCTGGAAGGGCTCTGCCTTACCAGCGATATCGATACAAGCCCAGAAAGGAGGATATGGGAAGTGGTGGCTACGTGCAGGCCACCAGACCCCTTTAAACCATGGGCTGCCCCAACATGCAGGGGAGGTAAGGCCTGCGAGTGACTCCCCCCCTCCCCCACCCCGCCGAGTTGAACTTTTCTGTGTCCCCCTCATTCTCTCTGTTGCCCCGTCTGTGACTAGCACCAAGAAGGTGAGGGTGACCTGAGTGTTCACCTCTGATATCGCCTTCTGAGGTGAGGTCACCGGGTTCACCTTTTTTGTAAAGCTGTTGTAAATCATCATGCTGGTGCCCATTGAATATTCAGTGAGAGGGGGAGGGGGAAAGTCCCGGAGTGAGTGCTCGCTAATGACATGCTAATATATTAAACTGAGGTTTCCGGGCTTCCGCAGCGTTTTTCATGTTACTCCGTGAGTGGGGGGCAGTTGAAAATAGGAAACTGTGATCTCGCCAGTGAGATTTGCGTTTCCAATTCTGTCCAGGTTTTGTGCTTGCATCGGCGATCCCATGTATGGCTAACATGGGCTCAAAATCTCCCCCATAATCATGTGCTCAACAATGATATTGATAAGCCTGTTGACAGCCACCGTAGTTAAACACATCCACAGTAACAATGGATATTTAAGTTGTTACTTTCTCCATATACTTACAAGATCTATTCTGTATCAGCAACAAGTGAACTAAATGGTGTTAACATGAAGAACAACATGCATGCCTTAGTACATACACATTCATTACATGCTCCACTTTGTAAACAGGCTTTCCAATAACTTATTCTGACTTCCAGTTGGATTCAGAAAACCCAATCATAGTGATTCAAATGCAAATTAGAGTTGGACAAAAATTCAAATCATGTTTCGAAAATTGAGTCTAATTTCAGTTCCATAAAAAGTAGATGTTTGTTAGTGGCAGATGGGACTGTTTACGAGCCAAGATATATAACTATAGACACAATGCTAATTTGTTTCTCAGTTTAATGGCCACTTTGCACACTTTGCACAAATGGCATTATACACATCACTGAGCACCCAAACCTGAATAAGGTTTATGTTCTCAAATTGACATTTTTACCCAATGCGTACCTGGTGAAAGATAGGTGTTGTATTTCAGTACTTGGATTTCTCAAGAGCAGCCAGGTTGGGGCCCCTCTTGCTGGTAATGCTAGTTCTGATTACTTATGCTCAGTGTACATGTTTATATTTAGTTCAAGTTCTTCAGTTCCAAACATGGCATGTTAATGGAGTACCACATACAGCAAGTAAGGCAAGCATCCAAACTTGGAATAAACAAAATATAGTTTGCCTTTGTGTTAATTAATCACAAATGTGATGCACAAGTCAAATTGATCAGCTAATTTTTTAATGTATATTTTATCAATGCAATTTTTGTAGCTTTCTGAGTTTCCTTCTTATGATTGATTAATGACATAAGTAATAAACCACATTCAGGGTTAGTACTTTTGTGTAACAGCATCTGGCTCTGAAAGCAATATAAATAAACAGGGGCTACAAAGAACTATGAGTGCATAAGGCTGCTGTCAATTTGATAAATGTGTCCAGGCACTAACGCACAGCTAAAATTAGCCATAATGTGGCAAATGCAGAATTTGAGAGAGATTGTCTGATTTAATAGCTGAACATGCTGTGGATTTTACAAACACCAGCTAGCTTCAGGTAGTAAAGGCAGCACAAAACAATTAAAATTGATAAGGTTCCAGTTACGAATCTACATTGAACAAACTAATCTCTGGTGGGAAGGTTAGCAGTAGTTCAACTGGCCTCGGTCTTCTGGGGTACAAAGGGCCAAACCAACCAGGGTTCCCAACCCAAAGGCCAACTAATTATTTTGTTGGGAAACATGTGTGTGTAGATGTCAGAGAAGAACAGGATTAGATAATAACCCCACAGTCAAATAGTCCTGAACATTGCTGTTCAACTCATGGATCAGATATTAAGAGCCACCTTGCACCTTGGGAGTCATTCCATGTATGAATTGGCATCTCCAGGAGTGGAGAGCATTGGCAAGATAAAATACCCAATAGCTTTCCATTCCTGCATCTGCTCAATCCAAAAATTTTACCAAATGTTTCAAAGTTTAAGGTCTAAAGTAGAGCAAAGTGAAGAAATCTTCCAAAACTGTGTCAGAAAGTATCCTGCAATGCTTTGCATTTCACATCATTAAAACGTATAATAAAAAAATGTCCAAGGTCCTTACTATTAAGACACTGCAGAAATGATGATGGTTTCTCTATGCAAAATACTGGTAATATAATTTATTTATTGGAGAAAAAAGCACATTCACTACAACTGATTATAAATTCTGCAACAAGTCACCATTATACCAATATACATAAGTAAACTATAAATATTATTAATTGAGTGAAGTGAATTATGATTCAAGCAACAATGGAGGTGCCAATAGAGAGAGTTACTTTGGAAGAATTTGAACAATTAGTGCTAAATACTGCCATTAGTTTCATTATTACATTAACATGAATCATTGATAAAAGCTAAAGAGAAGACACTTCATCCTTGTCCGACCAGTCAGTAATGTAACCAGTTTGACTCCATTAACTGTTGCCTTCACCACCTTTTTTAAAAATAAATTTAGAATACTCAATTATTTTTTTTCCAATTAAGGGACAATTTAGCATGGCAAATTCACCTACCCTGCACACCTTTGAGTTGTGGGGGTGAGACCCACGCAGACACGGGGAGAATGTGCAAACTCCACACGGACATTGACCCAGGGCCAGGATCGAACCTGGGTCCTCAGTGCCGTGAGACAGCAGTGCTAACCACTGTGCCACCGTGCCGCTAATTGCCTTCATCACCTTCTACCATAGACTTCACCACACTGATGGAATTAAGCTGTTTCACCAAAATTATAGTTTGTCAATTCTCAAGTCCTGCTGTAATAAAGACTGAATTTCACAAAAGTTTACAAAATGCCCCCAAAAATGACTTAACTGGCATATGTGATTTCAAAAAATGTGAGTTTACAACCAAGGATTTACTGAGAATGTACCCGTGTCTAAATTGTACTATTAAGAATCACAATCGCTATGATGCAGAGTACTCCTTAAATGACATATCAGATGTTTTACTGCTTTGCAAAATACTTAAATAATCCCAAAGTAGTGTTCAAACTAACTTATTTCTCCTTGAGTTCAAAAATAATCTTCTTACACAATTACCAGTTTTAACTGAACGAGCAGGTAAGTCAGACTCATAACACAGAATGTAGGTCAGTCGCAGCTTTGCAAAAATATCTGCATAGAATCTCCAGAATGCTGGTAAAATTGAGTGCACATTGACATTCCTCTGCTTCATCATTCATCCACAAGAACTAACCAGGTAAAACAAATGCAGGAAATATTCCATTTCCCTCATATTTGTTTTGAACGTTTGGGGATAAAAACAACTCAATCAGGATAATCTGTTGGCATAAACAATTAGCTGTTACCTAATTATAGAATTTATTAGGTATATAGGTAATTATAGTTACCTAATTATAATTTCAGGGCCGCACGGTAGTACAGTGGTTAGCACAGTTGCTTCACAGCTCCAGGGTCCCAGGTTCGATTCCCGGCTTGGATCACTGTCTGTGCAGAGTCCAAAGATGTGCAGGTTAGGTGGATTGAACATGATAAATTGCCCTTCGTGTCCAAAAAAGGCTAGCTGGGGTTACTGGGTTACGGGGATAGGGTGGAGGTGTGGGCTTAACTAGGGCGCTCTTTCCAAGAGCCGGTGCGGACTCGATGGGCCGAATGGCCTCCTTCTGCTTTGTAAATTCTGTAAATTCTATGAGGACAGATTCTATATTATAATGTTCAGGAAACCTCAACATGAAATTAAATGGAACATGACAAATGTACTGATCCTAATTCCCCTTTACCTTTCTCTGACCTTATCCCTTCTTCCAATCACACCCCATGCCATGTTTCACAATTCCTTCTGATCTTCCCTTCTCAGAACCGAATGATCAGCCCTGAGTGAAGGCCTCAGCTTCAACCCCTTACATCCCCTTACATCCCCTTACATCCCCACCTCAATCAACTTCAAGCTTGACATGAAAGCCAGCTCTTTGCCTTTGCCTCTGCATCCAATTCATTGACTAGGGCAGCACGGTAGTGTAGTGCTTAGCACTATGGCTACACAGCGCTCGGGTTCCAAGTTCGATTCCCGGCTTGGGTTACTGTCTGTGTGGAGTCTGCACGTTCTCCCTGTGTCTGCGTGGGTTTCCTCCGGGTGCTCCGGTTTCCTCCCACAGTCCAAAGATGTGCAGGTTAGGTGGATTGGCCATGATAAATTGCCCTTAGTGTCCAAAATTGCCCTCAGTGTTGGGTGGGGTTACTGGGTTATGGGGATAGGGTGGAGGTGTGGACCTTGGGTAGAGTGCACTTTCCAAGAGCCGGTGCAGACTCGATGGGCCGAATGGCCTCCTTCTGCACTCTAAATTCTATGAAATCTATTATTATTAGGAGTCTTCCCCCTCATAGCAGACCCTTTCTTCCATCTTAAGAAATATTCTTCCATTTGGACCTTTCCCGCCAGCCTCTTGCCCTCTATAGGTTGTCACTGGCATGATATTGGCCCTCTCAATTTCTCTGCTCCCCTCATCCACTTTAACTTATCTCTCTCTCTCTCTACTTGTAGTACTCTGTTCTCTTTGTTCCAACCTGAATATTGAGCTGCAGACAAGGGTATGTTATTGCTTTTGGTAAATCAACCTCTACATTTTGCAAGCTGGATACCAACTCTCTGACACTTCCTCCTTCCTCCATTTCTAAGGCTGTCATTGATCTTGCCTTCTTTGAATATCTTCCCTCTATTGCCTCCAGCCTCATAGTCCCCTAATCCCATACACCCTCTTTCTACCTACTTGTGAAGATCCACAAGCAACATTGCCATGGTAGACCCACGGCTTCACTTGTTCTTGCCCCCACTGAATTGATTTCTTCCTACCTAACGCTTTTCTTCCCTTGACCAACTACATCTGCAACTCTTCCTATACCCTCAGCCACATTAACAATTCCCAGCTTCCTGACCCTTACCATCTCTTTTTCACAATGAACATTCAACCCCTTTCTACTGCCACCCCCTGTCAGGGTGGCCTGAGAGCTTTCAGCTTCACCCTTGAACAGAAGTCCAACTAGTCCCCATCCCTCACCATCCTCCTCTGCCTGGCTGAACTTGGTCCCCAATGGAACAACTTTTATTCATCCCACTTGCTTCCTCCAAATTAAAGGCGGCGCTATAGCTGCATCTGCTTATTCGAGGGATGTGTGGAACGTTTTTTGTTCCTGTCCTCATCTATTTTCTGTTATATTGATGACTATATCAGTGCACCTCCTGCCCCTCACTCTGGAAAGGTTGACCAGTTTCGCTCCCAATTTCACTCACCTTCACATATCTAGTTTCCAACTCTTCCCTTCTCTTCCTCAACTTCTCTGTCTCTATTTCTGAGGTTTGGCTATCAGCCCAATGACTCCCACAGCTACCTTGATTACACTTCTGTACAACTCACTTTCTGCATAAGCTTGGTTTTATTCTGCCAGTTTCTCCCTTTCCATTGCATCAGTTCTGACAATATCACATTCTAGACCAATGCATCTAATATGTCCCTTTTTACCAACTGGGGATTTATTTCCTTCCACTGTGGTTGACAGGGCTCTCGGATCCATTTCCCACACTTTTGCTGTGACTCCTGCCCCTTTCTTCAAGAACCATTATTAGGGTTCCTTTTGTCCTCGCCTTCGATTCCACTAGCCTCCATATTCAATGAATCATATTCTGCCATGTTCTCCACCTTTAGTGTGATGCCACCACTAAACACATTTTACCTTTGTCTCCCCTTTCCATATCCAGAAGGGACTATTCTCTCCATACTCACCTACCCACACACTCCAACCCCACACCACCCTTCTTCCTAAACCCCATTCCCCTACTCACTCACTCAACAGCCCCCTTCCCAACTCTACTCACTCATTCAGTAAGCAGCCCCTCTTTCCAACTCCCCTCCCCACAGTCACTCACTCACTTATTCACCAGACCCTCTCCCATTTGTTCCCTCCCCTTTTGGTCTAGGTGGCGATACCACGGTTTAGCAACAGTGCTTCCTAGGTAAAGAGCCTGAACAACAGGCAGACAGGAACTAAAATAGAGTTAAGTTTTAAGCCGCCAACCCAGCTATTTGGCTCAAATGGGTGACCTCCCAGTCTTTCAGGTACACTTGAGAAGCTCCACCAGTAAGAAGTGGTGCAGAAATATCTTGGTCCCACTCAAATATGAGGAATGTTTTCTGAAGTTAATCATAGAATCATAAAATTTGAAGTGCAGAAGGAGGCCATTCGGCCCATCGAGTCTGTACCGGCTCTTGGAAAGAGCACCTTACCCAAGCCCACACCTCCACCCTATCCCCATGAACTAGTAACTCCACCCAACACTAAGGGCAATTTTGGACACTAGTATGGCCAATCCACCTAACCTGCACATCTTTGGACTGTGGGAGGAAACTGGAGCACCCGGAGGAAACCCACGCACACACGGGGAGAACGTGTAGACTCTGCACAGACAGTGACCCAAGCCAGGAATCGAACCTGGGACCCTGGAGCTGTGAAGAAATTATGCTAACCACTATGCTACCGTGCTGCCCAGTGGTTAATGTGCATTTTGGGTTTACCACCTGCCCCATGCTGCTTAGCTGTATCAATCCAGTGGTCCAGGGCTCTCCTGCCAGTGCCTCTTGTCCAGGTTACCCCCTCTCTGCAGTCACCATTACTACTTGGAGGAGGGGGAGCTTGCAGCCCAAACTGTGACTTTTGCAACCCCATTGGTGATCACAACCTATACTTTGGGAGCCCTTGCCCTGGTGCACTCCTGCACCATCCCTCCCTTTCCCATGACCCCTTCTCATGCAAGCGTAGGATTTGCTGTGCCTGTCACTTACCTCCTCCCTTCTCATTATTCAGGGTGCCAAATATTCCTTCCAGGTGCAACAACAATTTATGTTCATTTCTTGCAATTTTGCACACTGCATTTGCTGTTCATGATGTAATACTCTCTATATTGGACAGGAATGAGATTGCATGACAGCTTTGCAGGATATCTCTATTCAGTTTGTAAGTGTGACCCTGAGCTTTCAGTCACCTGTCATTTTAATTCTCTACTCAACTCCCATCTGACCTCCCTGTCCTTCACATTTTCCAGTAAAGCTCCATGTAAGCTCATGGGGCAGCACCTCATCTTTTGGTTTGGCACTTTACAGCCTCTGGCATTTGCGACATTGGACTCAACAGTTTCAGGTTATAAACTTTTTTTCCTCATTTTCTCAGATGGCAGCTCTGAATCTTATTGCTGCTATTCTCATTTACACCTCCCCTGGACCCATTTTCCGTTCATTTACTTGTCCTCTTCTTATCTCTCTTTTCCTTGCTCCACCATCCCTTTTGTCACCTAATTTCTCCTGGTTTCCACTCTATCGCATAAATTCTCTTCTGTTCTTTCCACCCCTCACCACCTTTAACTTTTCCCAGCCTCTGTACTTGCTTAAAACCTGTTCCACCTCTATCTTTTTCAAGTTTTCATAGTGCAGAAAGAGGCCATTCGGCTCATCGAGTCTGCACCAACCCTCCGAAAGAGAACCCCACCCAAGCCCGCCACATCCCCACAACCCAATTGCCCCACCTAATCTTTGGACACTTAAGGGGCAATTTAGCATGGCCAATCCACCTAAACTTATGACGAAAAATTATAAACTGAAACATTAACTTAATTTATCTTTCCACAGATTTTGCCTGTGAGTTTTCCATCAATTTCTGTTTTGAACTTCAGATTTCCTGCAACTCCAGTTTGTGTTTTTGTGTAACAAATTAATTTGCTTTTATGGAATAGAGTGAAAATATTGTATCTTTTTTGATATTTTTAATGCAAAATGTGAATACAGATGAAATGGTTTTAACCTTTAATCAGTTAACACAGGTTTTATCTTACTTAATTATTTGTGGAAAAGTTTAGAAGATTCAACATGCTATATTCTATTTTTATTACTTCTGCACCACATAAATACGGTAGAATAAAATATAGAATACTTACAATTATTAACAACCATTATTGATGTCTGTTGAGATGTATCATCTAATAATTTATTAGACCAACCAAATTGTATCTCTGCCTCAAATAGTACCTAGCTCACTATGACAATAGTTAGTGACCGAACATGTTGTGATACCAATCCTAACAGTACCTAACAGCACACAATCGTTAAATGCGAATCGCACAAAAGGGAAAACATTCTGTTCTCTACATGTCATTAATCAAAAAGAAATATAATAAATAGCTTGAGAGCTGCATATGTAAAAATCCCATCACGTCTGTGAGAAATATTTCAATACACTTCATCAGAACTATTTTAATGTATTACATTGTTATTATGCAGGAACGGCAGTCAAGTGCAATTTGAGCAGAATTTCACAAACAACGAGAAGAATGGTCAGTTAGTCTGTTTTGTGTGATATGGTTAAGCGATAACCGCTTGCTAATATAGACAATTGAAACATCATCAAGTTTTACACAGTAGTTTGATAAAACCTTTCAACCATAGACTAATAAACCTAGGATGTAGTCTATTGATTTATTCCACCAAATAAATTCTTGAAGTTTTGCATTTAGGACTACATTGATATTGTTACTGTTTCTCTTCCTGCACCGAGTGTTGTGCAGGAAAGACTTTCATCTGTTACAATAGTGAGGTTTTTCCTGGAACCCTGTGCTATGCTGTCGCCAGTGGCTTATAGCTTGATGGGTGCCACTCCACATCAAGCATGGTGGATCAGGGGTCTCTCCTGCAGTTATGCCTGTCATTGGTGTGTGTTGGAAGGATTTTCAGGTCGATACTCAACCTGTTGGCCATATTATGAATGTACCTTCTTTGGCCCTTAAGTCCTGGGGTGGGACTTGAACCTGGAGTTTCTGGCTCAGAGGCAGGGACAGTATAGATTGCGCCACAAGTTCTCTTGTGTACCATACCAATTTTTCTAAGAATTATAAATCATTTGGAACTTTTAAGCATTTTACAGTTTGCAAAAATAATTGTTTTCTATGCATGTTTAATTTATATTGTCATTATTTTCTGTCAACACCTAATTGAGAAGAAATCAAGAAAATATGTGGCATATTAACCCAAATAAAAGTAGCTTACTGCCAACAAAATATAGGGGTATTGTCAGAATGCACTCTTTACAATAAGAACTGTATTTGTCTTAACATTAAAATACAACTCTCACACGAATATTCCCTAAACACAAAGAAAAGTCTTGATATCAGTGCTAACTCAGTCTTCCATACTGCTCTTTCTAATTCCGCTGTTTTAAGATTGTGTGATTTATCACACCGCTGCCGCAAAATGTGGAGACAAGCCATGCTTCCAGAATACTACCAGGGCACCCAAACCAGTCACCAAGAGAATCAAATCGTACCCATGCTGCCATAACTGCCCTTCCAATTCTTCCCTCTCCCTGTAGCTAAGTGCCAAAGCAACTGTCTACCCAGCATAGTTCAGAACGAACTAAAATTCAGAGTGTGAATTGAACCACTCCACTAAGAGCAGACTCCCTGTGGTATACTCCATAAAATCTTCACATAAAATATCCTTTACAACACCTGATACGTGTTGAAAGTTATAAAGCCCTATTTCATTTGGAAATATATTTGTTATACAACAACTTGTTTTGTTCCATTGAGAGTTCCCTCTATATTGACCAAGGGTTTAAAAGCCTTCAAATTCAATGCTTCTGTTGCTTCTGTTGCTGAAGGTATGTTTAAACTTGAAGTCTGGCATTTCAAGCTGTATTGATACACTATATACATTTTTCTTAGATTTAAATTACTGAGACGCTTTTATGTATTTTACAGTTGCAATGAATAAATCATTAATATATACGTTTCAGTTAATTTTACTAATTTACATTTTCTGTCAAAACCTAATTGGAAAAAAATCAGGGTATCAGGAAATGGTACAGAATATTAACCTACATAGCAGGGACTGCTCTGTTCAAGAGCACAGGAAAGCTGTGAAATGTACTTTGTTGTGCTCAGTATATTCTGGAAGATGAAGTTATAGAGATTGAACATCAATCAATCTCAAATATAAATCAGAGCCAGGCATTTATTTGGGAAACATGACCTTTGATACACATGCAATACATCACAGGCAAACGCAGCCTTTCCTGAAACACTGCCCAAGATATTGGATATAAATGCTCCACCTTGTGACTGTACCTTTTTCTTTGAGGAAATCTAAATCTCAACATCCACAATTCTGTTACATCTATGTCCACAAAAGGTCCCAGAAAAACAAATCTATTTACATAACACTTCTGCTGCAACATGTCCTCTTATAACACTTTTTCCTTTACAGGAGTGCAGTTAAGTGCAATATTAGGTAAGCTGTGAGCTAAATATGATTCTATAAAATATAGGTAGAATAAATTTAGAACTCACAAAGGAAAAAAATGACACTTTCAAGGTAAATCAATAAAGGAGAAGGTGCAGTGTAAGGATATAAATTAATCAAAGGAGAGGCAGTCAAAGTGACAGATGTGCCTATATATATATACACACACACACAGCAACAAACTTGTTAATAGGTATGAAAGGATAAAAGTATTAAGTAAAATGTCAAATATGCACATGTTAATATATTGAGAAAGTTGGTCATAGGAATAATCAGGTGGCCCAAGCTGGGGGTAAAATTGTTTCTATGTACTTGCAGTAAGGCTGCACAATTGGCCCTAATGAAAATATAAAATGTAGTAAATTAGAAAAATAAATATGGGATAGTTTGATGTTTTGAAAACTGATAATAAGAGATGACACTACAAACTGTTATAGTAACTATGTTTCACACCAGTAACTACACATAACTTAATATTGCTTCATGCTAATTAAACTCCGAGACAAGTACCATTTGGCTGAATTGAACTGAACTGATGCCCCAGATGAACCTTTTTTCACCTCTGCCTGATTCAACCTTGCTCAATGCTTTCATCCTAGTATGGCACTGGACTGGCCATATATATCAAAACTGTCAATATATATATTTTTAAGTTTTTGGGTCTGATGGAGACCTGGATATCCATTCAGTTACTTTTGGGGATCCTGAAGATTTCCTCAGAGGAAGTCTTCTCAGTACATTAACTTGAAAAGCATCCATTCCAGGGCAAATTGCACTTGGTTCATGGGAGATGCAGGATTGACGAACTAATAGATAATTTTGCATTGTAATTCTATTTTCATTTCTTCATGGTTATTATTGAAAACTAATGTGGTCCTACTGGCTGAATTAAACATTTGAGGGGATAGATAATATCTGTCATCCTTATTATATTTTCCACTGCGTTAATTCATCATTATTTTAAATTAAGCATCACTATCATTGATTGTCTATCTGATTTATTTTAAAAGACTTTTAGACATTGTCTGCATATCAGCATATGGAATTGCAACTCATTTTGCAATATACTAATTGCAATGTACTCCAGCTATTTCAAATTCATCTCTAAAACAGCAGTTTATGTTGATTTTTTCACACTATTTATGTATTAGTTTTGAAATGACTGATACATAAAAATAGAATCATTTGCTCCAACAAGTTTAAGGATTGAATTTATACACAACTTAAATAATTTATTATTAGACAGTAAAGTGATCATCCTGATAAGCTTTCGGTTGTCCTCTGTACTGGATTAGCTTTGCCCACTGTGAAGCTGAGAGTAGTGAATGCAGAAGATTGGCATGGCCACCAAATTATCTATTCTCACGAGTTTAGCTGGCCGTCTCTAATGCTAATGTCATCAATCCTCATTTAGCAATTTAGGCACCTCACTGCAATATATTTGACATTAATTGGAATAGACAATGCCAACATGGTACCAATAGTGAAAATGAGGACTGGTATACGCCTCTACCTCTCCAAGTTCAAGAGCCTTCTCTAAATATTATTACCAGAATAATATTAGAAAATCCTTTCAAACAGGAGTTCCCCAACCAAGGTTGGAGCAATCCTTTCATCAAGGACAATGAAAGCACTCTCATTGAAATTTACAGCCAATCATATGATACAAAGCATTTTATGAACTCATTTCAAGCATGAAATACTTTAATAAATCATGTAAACGTGCAAAGCGCACATCAGAGTATTGTGGCTGTCAGCTGCTTCAACTGGTCCCTCTATCAAATAGTCTTCAAACCGCTGCCCTGTGTAAGCGATTGTGTGTTGAAAAGAAAATGTTAACCTTGCTTAAGCAAACAAGTGCAAACTAGAAGTCTGACCGAATCCTGCAAATAACAACTAATTACAATGATTTTAAAATGTGTCGGGACACCTAATTGTATTTACCTTGCTTTTAATAACTCTCACAGCGCAATATTCTGTTGGAGGAACTGTCAATCTAGATTTACTCTAATTATTATTTTATCGTCAAACAGCTGCAACACAGCTCCATATGCCATGCAATCTTTAAAATCGACTTGTCCTGAATTATATTTTTTAGGTTGCATGCAACATTTATTTTTGGAATTCAAATGAGGATTACCTTTGCAGCCATCGAGGAGCTGGGTTTCTCTAAAAGGTCCCAAAGTTTCTTCCGTTTCTCCGCACAGAAGGTGTTATCAAACTCTTCCCCCTCTCTGTCCCTCATCGTCTCCGCTTCCCGCTTCAGTTCCTCGTTCATTTGCTCCTTTTTCTGATGGTACCTGGCCTGACAGCAGGACTCCAGGTAGATCTCGTCAATTCCCCAGTAGTCGAGTTCCTGGCTGAAGGACAGGGCGCACATCTCTTCCATCATATGCAACTTGCCAGTGCGGTAAAAATTCAAAATAGACGTAAACGCCCCGGGGTGACGGTCAAAAAAGTATTCGTTCCCCTCCAAATTGTAATCATCACAGCTTTCCATAAGAGACTCATGAGTATTGCAATCTCGAAGTTTACCCAGCCGCGTCCGGGGTAACCGGTCCAAGGTTCTCCAAAGTACTTCGTGTGCCAGACCCCCAACATTGAGTTTTACTCTTCTGGAACAAGCCTTGCTCCTGATGATCTCCATGGGATCCGGAGGTAGCGAGCTGGTCGACCGAGACTCCCCCCTGTTTATTCCTGCGGGCATTTTTTCTCCCCCTCTCTTATTCTTTTCTTCAGCAAGGCTGGGTTGAATAAATCACACTTCAACTGCCCGGGTGTCAGGATTCAGTGCAGAGCTTTCATCTGGCCGCTTTCTCCATCCATTCTCCAAGCTGGGGGAAATAAAGGGATTTGGCAGTCAGACCCAAAAGGTTCCTCAGATCCGAATGACCTACAAAAACGGAGCAAGTGCATCTCTAGAGCGCAGTGTCAGGTAGCGCGGGCGCGGCGCTTTATCCATTAATCGGTGAAACAAATAGCTCCATTTAATCTGCTCAAGGGGACAGATTTCCCTGGGAGCGGGCGAGCTCGCAATGGACCCGCGAGCGCTGTCCACATTGCTGGAGGTGGATGTCAGTGCAAGGCACAGGCAGCTTCTGCAGAGAGAGGGGGGGGGGGGGGGGGGAGGTGGTCACAATCCACACTCCATGAGAAACCTACAACTCTTCTAACTTATTCCCCCCATCAACAAATGGCAGCATTATGATATAACCAATTCAGCCAACACACTCTGCAAAGTCTGAGGCAAGAAACATAACAGTGTGCATTTTACATCTGATCTTGCCTTGACATCAATCTTTTGTGTTTAAAACCCCCTAAAATTGCTGCTGCCGTGTATTGACTGACAGGAACTCGAGATCTCAGCCCGACATGTAGCTGTATCTCAGAAACATTGACTGCAATTTGGTTTCCACTCCTAAACCACCCACTTGCTGTTTTGCGTTTCATCAGCCTGAATCTGTAATATAAAACAAAATCTGGAATAATAATCGACCACACATGAAACCACACGACATTGCCTGACAGAGACGTACCTCCACCGGAAATCTTTTGCATTTTAAGCTACTTCCCAAGACGTATTTTGTTTATTTTTCAGCTGTGATATTGTCAAAGGTGAAATCAGTGTTTTGAATATTTTTTTACTTGGACGGTCTAACTGACCGCATTGGGACGTTAGACCGTACTGTCTGGAACCCAGCATCGGGGGTCTTACAACCCACTCGTGTGTGTACATACTTAAATAATACTGGAGTCTACCCACGTTCGTCAAAAAAACATAAACGATCTACGTCTCTTTAAAGGCACCGCAATGTTTTCATCTTCCCTCCTCGAGGAATTGAAGGCATCTCTACCGCACGTGGCTGCAACAGCCTCAGAAATGAAGTTGCTCCCAATTGTCCTAGACATCCTCGGAGTTTCCCTGTCGAGGTGACAACGATCCATTCTGCCCCCACACTCCCTCCCCCTCCTCCTTAACCAAAGTTCCTGCCATTTTATTTTTCCCAGCCAGCTTGACAATCGTTTACATATTCCAGTCCCCTCCTGCCCAGGAACTGCGTTTGAATTTAGTGCATCGCCCCTGCAATTGTGCAACAAGAGTGTGGTGAACCTTTCCCTCAGTGTCCTGTCCAAAGCCTTGCTTTAGAATGTGAATGTAGCCAGCCCAACTCGGCGAGAAATTAACAATTTCTCAGAGCTGCCAAAATAATAATAACAACAACAGAAGAGACTGCTCCCCAAGCACTTTCGGAGCGAGGAGGCTAACGCGTTATTTTCATAAATGTTTTAAAAGTATTTCAACACCCGGCCAGAAAAAGACTGGCTGTGCAAGATGGATTTGGCCCATCAATTATGTCAGAACCGATTTCAAAAGGGAGGCCACTCATATTGGCAGCACTCGGTGATCAGGACGGGGATGGACTCATTGATCAGTTTTGTGGAGGAAATGATTCAAAAGGGACAAATTATGTTCAAGACTGACAATGCAGACGAGTGTTGTGAAACATATAACACAACTCAACTCCGAACACTAACTTAAAATCGCATCTTCACCTGGAGAAGCCTGCCCGCCCTTACATATTCCTTTATCTTCTTAAGTTTACGTCCTGCAACATTGTTTGGCGTCAACATTACATTCTTGGCGGCAACGTTTTCAAAGAGACCATTGTATGGGATGTGCCCCTCCATGAGAACTGGGTCCTTTGCTATGTGGCCATTGCACCCCCCGTGTTGAATGTACCTGTGAGTCTAGAATGTGGTGTTGCCCACCCCAATGTTAACGCTCCCCAGATGACAACCCAATTCCGCCATCGTGTTTGATAGAGATTGGTTGAGTAAAATTGATAACAAGAGTGCATTCTGGCAAAATGCAATTCAACAACCCCCCCCTCTACATGATATCTGTTCTGAATCCTCACTAATAATGGAATGAAATAAAGTAACGCTTTGTTTAATTGATGCCCAATTGTCAGTGCATTGTTTATTTTGACAACCGACTCTAAACCGGGTGGCTGGAGGTTTCTTGAAAGAAACAAACGTGAGAGTCATCAGTGAGATCATTTAAAAAAAGGAAGAGCGTTCTAACTGCAGTGGGTAAAACCCGGCATCTTAAACATGCACATCTGTTACTTACCCTGCTGTTCACAGCAATAAATGTCATTTTAATCCCACCGGCGCGGAGATTATGTCCATAGCCTAAAATTAGCCGGAGATGATGTAAGAATAATTTCTTTTTACGAACCTTTGCGTAAAAGGTCTTGATGTTTTGGAATAGAAATCCTACTGGATTAACATGGACCGCTTAGAGGTGGAAACGGTTTCGCAACGCCAAGCAGAGATGAGGATCTCTCAGCCCAGCAGCTCCTGCCCAGTTTCCAGCTACACTTTGTTTTATCATCCAGCACCCCGCTCCCCCCCCCCCCCCCCCCGCTTCAAACTATGCCGTGGTCCGTGAACGGCTTTTCTAATTTATTTCCGCCGTCTGTTAATGGAGATCAACAAGTCTAGTCTGTCTCTGCGAAGGTTCCTTCATCCTGATATTCTTCCTGAATTAAGAAACTGGTAATCTGGAGATAATGAGAGGAAACAGCGGCACCTACAGGTTTACAGCAGGGCCTGCTCCCCGGGTACAAGCTTGTGGTCTTTTAAACATCAAAGATTCTCATTGATTTCAGATTTGCTGTTAATGGTGTCTATCAGCCTCTGTTTTAATCTCATCCCCACTGCATTCATGATCATGACTTTTACTTCTCGGGAATTTTAGAGTGAGTTATGGAATGCATAGAAACTGTAGCGCAGAAGGAGGTCTGGCAGGTATGTCCCTCCTCCCTTCTAGAGAGGATCTATCATCCACTTGATGGCATCTCCCGCTTCTTTCTCTGTATTCACCCCCCCCCCCCCCCCCAATAAAACGGGACAATACAGTTCCAAGGTCAGGTTCTGATTTGACTCCAATGTGCACATTCCTCCCGATGACTGCTGTACTTCACCTTGACTTTTCTACCAGCAGCAAACTGTCAAACCAAATACAGTGCTTATAGTCTATTGCATCTCTGGGACACTTAGTAAACTGAAGCAGTTAAAAAAGGAATGTTCCCAATCTGCATTCTCATGGGAATCTGAGCTCCGCGATTGTTAAGCTTGTTTGTGTCGAGCTCTCATGTAATTGTGAGAGTGGAAATTCGCCATTTGCAATATTAATTAGATATTGGTAAGAATCCTTCACCCGAGCCATTGGCCACAGGTTGGTGCCAGAGAACAACCTTAGTTCAAGGTGAAACAAGGCAACGCCCTCCATAATTAAAAGAACAAAGCCACAGATTATATATTTTTCTGACTATGATCTAACTGCATTATTCCTGCTTGCTGCAGCCTTCGATAAAGGGTCACGCCATCCTCCTTCAATCTCTCAATTTAGCTGCCCAGTTCAGTGGGATATCTCTTGGTTGAATACACTCTGACCTAATCAATTGTAGTCAGAGCATCTCTAACAATGGCTGTTAGAGATGCTCTGACACTGCTGCTCTGGAGCCTCCCAAACATACACCCTTATCCCACTCTTCTTTCTCATCATCCTTAGATCCATGGTCAGTTTTCTACACATTAAGCATATCCGTCCACCATCTCGCTCAACTTCTGGATTGCCTCTGTGTTGTGAGACGGCTGGTTCAACATTCAGTTCTAGATGAGCCACAATTTATTCCAGTTCGGCATTGGGAAAACTGAAGCCATCGTTTTTGACTCCCAGCACAAACTCCATATCCTCAGCATTGATTCCAACCAAGTGCGGGCCATTGATCTTGGCTGAAGTGGACTGCTTGCAATCCGTGTCCTGTTTGATCTGAAATATTTTCCATCAGACTAACCTGCTGCTGCACAATATTGCCAGTCTCCGTCCCACATTAGCCCATTTACTGCTGAAAACCTCGACTGTGCATTTGTCAGTGCCAGACTTCAATATTCAAATCAACCAGGGTGGCCTCCCATTCCCCACATTGTAAACTGCAACTCCTCTTAAACCGTGCTGTTCATAGCCTATGCTACATTAATTCCAGCTCACCCAGCACTCCTCCTTCCTGTCCTATGTTGCCACCCAGTGACTCCAAGCTAAAATTCTCATCATTGCAATCAAATCCCTCACAGCCGTGTCCTTCCCCATCTCTGTCACATTCTCTAGCCCTAAACCACCTCCAGAGCTCTCCATTTCTCTGACTTGTCCATGCTCCCCACCCTTTGCCCCAAGTATGTGCCATCAGCTGTCTAGATCCTATGCTCTGGGATTCTCTTTGTAAATTCCTCCCCCGCCACTTCCTTTAATGCCCTTCTTAAGACAGCCATCTTAGGTTGTCTCTCCTAATACCTTCTTTTTGGTCTTGATGATATTTGATTACGCCTCTGTGAAGGACCCTGGGATATCTTTATATATTAAGGAGCTATATAAATTCAAGCTCAGAATGCTGATTTTGGCATCAAAATTGTTATAAAGAACGTTATCTTATTAATGTTTGACATGCTCATACCTAACCTTCCCTCCATAGTTTGAACAGAAGTCCAATTTAGAGTTATCTTGCATGTTACTGCTCTTTAACGATAAATATTAGATCATATAGAGAAAAATCAAATTAATAAAAGTATAAAAATGAGTCCATTTACTACAGACAAAGCTATACAGGAATAAAATAAGTTTGTAGTGTGGAGCTGTCTGACTGTGGTCCCCTTATCTAGTTGGTTAGTGCAAAGTGTTTCTATAAAATAATGTGTTCAATTCCTTTATCCTCTTTATGTATCTAGTGGCACATGAGGCAGACAGAGCAAATGTTTCTCTGTTTCCATGGCTAAATGTTCATGGAACAGGTTGCCAGTCTGGCACCAGCTTGAGACATGCCACTCCACACCAAGGATTCTCCCACTCTAACCACCTACCATAGACATATTGATAGTCAATCTGTTTAGCCACATTTTGAACCATGTTATGAATCTTCCGTGTCATCAACTCCTGGAGTGGAACACAAACCCAGAGCTTCAGACTCAGAGGCAGGCTCACCACATATTGCTCCACAATGTGTTCCTCAGGGTAGTGTCCGACGCCCAACCATCTTCAGCTGCTTCATCAATGATCCCACCTTCCATCCTAAGGTCTGAAGTGGGGATTTTTGTGGATGACTGCACAATGTTTAGCACCATTCACAACGCCTCAGATAATGAAGCAGTCCATGTCCAAATGCAGCAAGACCTGGACAATATCCAGGCTTAGGCGGACAAATGGCAAGTTACATTCATGCCACACAAGTGCCAGGCAATGATCATCTCCTACAAGAGAGAATCTAACCACCGCCCTTTGCCATTCAATGGCATTACCATTGCCGAATCCTCCAAAATCAAAATCCTGTGGGTTACCATTGATCAGAAACTTAACTGGACTAGCCATATTAATAATGTGGCTTCCAGGGCAGATTAAAGGCTAGGAATCCTATGATGAATAACTCACCTCCTGACCCACCAACACCTGTCCACCACCTGCAAGGCACAAACCAGGAGTGTAATGGAATACTCTCCACTTGCCTGAATGAGTGCAGCTCCAACAACACTCAAGACACTGGACACCATTCAGGACAACGCAGCCCACTTGATCGCTCCCCCTTCAACAAACATTCAAACCCTCCACTACCGATGAAAAGTGGCAGCAGTGTGCATTATCTACAAGATGCACTGCATTAATTCACCAAGGTGCCTTCATAATAATAATTTATTCGTGTCACTAGTAGGCTTACATTTACACTGCAATTAAGTTACTGTGAAAATCTCTAGTCGCCATACTACGATGCCTGTTCGGGTACACTGAGGGAGAATTCAAAATGTCCAATTCACCTAACAAGCAAGTTTTTTGGGACTTGTGGGAGGAAACCGGAGCACCCGGAGGAAATCCACGCAGGGACGGGGAGAACGTGCAGAGTCCACACAGAGAGTGACCCAACCTGAGAATTGAGCCCAGGCCCCTGTACTGTGACGCAACAGTGTTAACCACTGTGCTACCGTGCCACCCAGTACCTTCCAAACCCACAACCACTACCATCTAGAAGGACAAGTGCAGCAGATACCTGGGAACCCCACCGCTGGAGGTCCCCCTCCAAGTCACTCACCACCCTGACTTGGAAATATAACGCCATTCCTTCACTGTCACTGGGGCAACATCCAGGAACGCTCTCCCTAACAGCACAGTGGGTGTACCTACACCTCAAGGACTGCAGCGGTTCAAGAACGCAACTCACCACCACCTTCTGATGGGCACTTAGGGATGGGCAATAAATGCTGGCCTAACCAGTAAAGCTCACATCCCATAAGTGAATAGAAAATGGCTTCTGATGTGTTTGATTTGTGTGCATTATGTCCCAAAAGGTTGGCGTGAACTGAAGAATAAGCTAGGCCAGGAAGGGAACTAACAGTGGTGGTACTCAAGGATTTTAAAACAGAAACAATTCATACTAATTGACGAGAATTTATTTTCAGTTGCTGCAAAAAGTTCTGCTCCTTTACCACTGAGGAATCCAGTTCCGAATTGTTCAACCAGTCTGTGCATCACCTCTGTGACCTATTCTGGGCTGAGCATCGAATATCATGTTGTTGAAGAGTAATATGGACTCAAAATGTTAACTCTGGTTCTCGCAACACCAGTGATCTTCAAAGTCGGGGTGCGACCCGCAGGTGTGTCGTGGGCATGTGTCGGGAGGGTCGCGGAGCCGTCCATTGCGGCGCTCCCGATTGCGCAAATTCGCTCGCAAGCGCCGCAGCAGCCGGCTTTTAACTTTGCCAGCTGCGAGTTGTCTTTTTACCATATTAAAAAAATGCGGCCGCACTGCGCGTGCGTGCCCGCTCATCAGTGCTCATGCGCAGAGTTTTGCGCACGCGCACCAATGAGCGGGCACGCATGCACACTGCAGCCGTCATTTTTTCTCTGGTAAAAAGGCCGCTCGCAGCCGGTATAGTTAAAAGCCGGCTGCTGCTCGCTCTGCCTGGTTCGGAAGTGCTCGGTTCTTCTGAACAAAGTTAAGGCCGAGTTTCCCCCCGGCGACTAGCACCATCGGACCCACCTGCAGAGGTCCAGCGCCATGGCCTCCATCTCGGAACTCGCCTGTATCTACAGCGCGCTCATTCTGCACGACGACGAGGTCACTGTCACCGAAGACAAACTCAATGCCCTGATTAAAACAGCTGGTGTGACCATTGAGCCTTTCTGGCCTAGTCTGTTTGACAAGGCATTGGCTAATATTGACGTCAATAGTCTGATCTGCAACGTTGGTGCTGGTAGCCATGCCCCTGCTGCTGCAGTAGTTTCCACCGCTGCCCCTGTTGCTGCTGAAGAGAAAAAGAAAGAAAAAAAAACAGGAAGAATCTGAAGAATCTGACGATGACATGGGCTTTGGTCTCTTTGATTAAACGTGCCATGCTGTTACAATTTACAAAAAATAAATAAAAATTGAATTTCAAAGCCGGCTGCTGCAGCTGAAGACCGCGAATTTGAACAATCGGTGACACAGAAGATTTAAAAAAAAATTTAATTTAATCTTCCTGCCTGAAGGTGGCAGAGAGAAGGTCACGGCCCCGAATGTCGCCATCACGTGCTTTGGGCACGATTGCGATTCCTCCATTTTGTCAGCAGCAAACAAGGTAAGAGAATAAATCAGCCATGATTGAATGGTGGAGTGGACTCGATGGGCCGAATGGCCTTACTTCTGCTCCTATGTCTTTATGGTCTTATGGTCTTAATATGGTGGGTTCCGAAGGTTGGCCAGCGTGGGTCGCGAAGGTCGGCCGGTGTGGGTCGTGCAGGTTGGCCGGCGTGGGTCCTGAAAGTTGGCCAGTTGTTAAATTGGGTCCCCGGAAAAGAAGTTTGAAAAACACTGCTCTACACAGATGCTGCTGCGCCTGCTGAGTTTTTCCAGAATTTTCCAGTTTAATTTCAGATTTCCAGCATCCGCAGTATGTTGCTGTTATCTGCTTTGACAAAGGGTCATCTGGATTCGAAACGTTAGCTCTTTTCTCCCCCTACAGATGCTGCCAGACCTGCTGAGATTTTCCAGCATTTTCTTTTTGGTTTCAGATTCCAGCATCCGCAGTAATTTGCTTTTATTTAATTTTTATCGTCTGGTATCCATCATTAAGTCATCTAACTCCCATCTTCTCAACATGACGCACATCTACCTTTACATCATCCTTACTCTTGAAACCCACAACTGTGTTTTTTCATTTCTAGAATTTAATTGTTCAACGTTTTTCTACTTGTCATCTCCAGACTTCAATGTGTCCAAAAGTCAACTCCTTGCCTTCTGACCTACATTAAGTCCTGCTCATTTATCATAACTGTCCTCACTGATATACAATTGGTCTGTGTTGTTCAAATCCTTGTACTCATCTACAAACCCAACATGACTTCACTCTGCCCTATTTCTTCAACCTTCTCCAACCTCAGCTGACTCTGCACATCTTCCTGCCTCCTTTGCCTTACAAGCCCTTCAGCTAAATCCGTGGTCCCTTATCCGAGAATTCCACATCCATTCCTGACTTTCTCTCGAGCACTTTGAAATATCTTTTGACCTTAAAACTGCTATACATTTGTAAGCTAATGTTGTTGTAGGATTTCAATCATTACTCTACGATTGACTGTTACACAAATAAACATTTTACAGTGATATAAGCACAAAACTTTACAATTTTCTATTTTGTGATCCCTTTGCCTTTCAATGGCAGGATTCAATGCGTACATTGCATACAACATATGCAAATTGTGCGCACAGGGTTTAAAGGCAAACAAGTAGGTGTTGATAATGTATTACTTATCAATATTTTCAAAACCAGATTGACAGTCCCTGCTAAGACTCTGTACATTTGATTCCCTTTGAGTTTCTAAATATACCGCATTGCACTTTTCTGCATTATTATATGTACTTTGTGAAATTATAATGGTATTGTACCACACAGCAAAGCACAGACTGTATTGACGACTCAGCAGATTTCTTCAGTGAGTTATGGAGTTTCACAGCCCAGGCAGGACAAAGCGACATTGGAACACAAGTAGGCCCTCGAGGTTGTTCTGCCATTCAGCAAGATCATGGTTGATTTGTATCTTAATTCCATCCGCCTGCCTTGGCTCCTTTTCCTTTTATACCCTTGCCTAACACAGATCTACAAATCACTGATTTTTAATTAAATTAACATCTGTTGCTTTTTTGTGGAAGAGAAATAAACATTTCAACCATCTTTTGTGTGAAGGAATGTCTCCCAACATCTCTTCTGAATGGTCTGGTTCTGATTATAATTGTATGTCTCCATGTGGGCAGCAGGGTAGCACAGTGGATAGCACTGTGGCGTCACAGCACCAAGGTCCCAGGTTTGATTCCTCGCTGGATCACTGTCTGTGTGGAGTCTACACGTTCTCCCCGTGTCTACGTGGGTTTACTCTGGGTGCTCCGGTTTCCTCCCACAGTCTAAAGATGTGCAGGTTAGGCGGATTGGTCATGGTAAATTGCCCTTAGTGTCCAAAAAGGTTAGATGGGGTTATTGGGTTACGGGGATAGGGTGGAAGTGAGGGCTTAAGTGAGTCGGTGCAGACTCGATGGGCTGAATGGCCTCCTTCTGCACTGTAAATTCTATGATTCGATGAATCTGTGGAGAGAGAATTAGAGTTAAACTAGCTAAGATGAAAGAGGCTACAGCGTTTCAGAAAAGGAAAGGAAAGGTATGAAGGGACGAGGGAACATTCAAAAATGGAAAGTCTGTGAGAGAGTCGAATTCATGAGAGATTTAATAAGAGGAGGGTTGATGATGTGAGACCAATAAAGGAATAAAAGTTGGTTATAGAGGAGGTATATATCGCAATAGCAGAACCATTAACTGCACCTTGCTGCCTGCAAAAATGGGAGCAGTCGTTATGATCTGAAATTGTTGAATCCAATGTTGAGACTGAAGTGTTGTAAGGTGACTAATTGAACAATAAGGCTCTGTTCGTTCAACTTCCATTGAGCATAATTAGAACAGTGTAAGAGGCCAAAACAGAGAGTTCCATGTGGGAGTGATATGCCATCAATAAACACACGACGAGTGATGAACGTAACTGAGGCTTTAATACACTCAACAGCAAGCCTCCTGGCCTCTGGTCCCGAACTGGGTCGGAGGCGGAGACTAGCCACCTTTATACATAAGCCCGAGGGGAGGAGCCACAGGCGGAGCCAGCCGGGACAAGCCCAGGCATGTACAACACAACACAATGCAATACAGTGGTTTACCACATTCACCCCCTGTTCAAAAAAAAAGAGTCCGGCGGGGGTGAAGTGGTCTTTAAGGTCAAGTCTGTCGGTGGCCTTGACCTTCCACCGTGATCGCCTCAGTCCCAGCTGTGTTGTGGGCACCGGTGTCGAGACCTGCGCGTCCGGGAGCGTGTTGTCCTCTTCTTCACCCAGTTGAGTCGGTGAAGGGAGGGGGAGGCGGTGTATGGGCGGAGGAGGTGGTGATGGTCGCCGGTGGGCCTGCAGGTGCTAGTTCGAGAGGCAGGTGGGCAAGGGTGGGGGATGACGGTGTAGGGTCGGGGGTGATGGTGGTGATGGTCACTGGGGAACCTGCAGGTGCCAAATCCCGAAGGGAGACTGTGTCCTGTCGCCCGTCCTGATGTGCCACGTAGGGATATTGTGGATTTGCATGGAGGAGGAGGACCTTCTCGACGAGGGGGTTGGATTTATGGCTCCTCGCATGCTTCCGGAGATGGATGGGCCCTGGGACTGCCAGCCAGGATGGGAGCGAGACCCCTGAGGTGGATTTCCTGGTGAAAGCAAACATACGTTCGTGAGGAGTCTCGTTGGTGGCTGTATACAGGAGTTACCGGATGGAATGGAGCGCATCGGAGAGGACCTCCTGCCAGCGGGAGACTGGGAGACTTCTAGACCGTAGGACCAGGAGGACGGCCTTCCAAACCGTCGCGTTCTCCCGATCCACCTGTCTGTTTCCCCAGGAGTTGTAGCTGGTCGTCCTGCTGGAGGCGATGCCCTTGCTGAGCAGGAACTGACGCAACCCGTCGCTCCTGAAGGAGGATCCCCGATCACTATGGTTGTAGCGTGGAACCCAAAAAGGGTGAAAAGACTGTGCAGGGCCTTGATGACGGTGGCAGTGATCATGTCAGGGCACGGGATGGCGAAGGGGAATCTTGAGTACTCGTCAACAATGTTGAGGAAGTACATGTTACGGTCAGTGGAGGGGAGGGGCCCTTTGAAATCCATGCTGAGGCGCTCAAAGGGGCGACAGGCCTTTACCAGCTGTGCTCTGTCTGGCCGATAGAAGTCAGCTTGCACTCCTCGCAGACCTCGCAGTCCCTGGTCATGGACCTGACCTCCTCGATGGAGTAGGGCAGGTTGTGAGCCTTGATGAAGTGAAGAAAACGGGTGACCCCTGGGTGACAGAGGTCATTGTGGAGGGCCCGGAGTCGGTCTTCTTGTGCGCTGGCACATGTACCACGGGATAGGGCATCTGGGGACTCATTGAGCTTCCCAGGTCGATACAAGATATCGTAGTTGTAGGTGGAGAGCTCGATCCTCCACCTCAGAATCTTGTCATTTTTGATCTTGCCCCGCTGTGTGTTATTGAACAGGAAGGCAACCGACCATTGATCAGTGAGGAGAGTGAATTACCTGCCGGTTAGGTAACGCCTAATGTCGCACAGCTTATACGATGGCTTGGGCTTCCTTTTCGACGGAGGAGTGTCGAATATCGGAGGCATGGAGGGTGCGGGAGAAGAAACCCACAGGCCTGCCCGCCTGGTTGAGGGTAGCGGCCAGAGCAAAGTCCGACGCATCGCTCTCCACCTGGAGTGGGATGGACTCGTCCACAGCGTGCATCGTGGCTTCAGCAACATCTGCCTTGATGCGATTGAAGGCCAGTCGGGCCTCAGGGGAAAAATGGTGGATTTGATAAGTGGACGGGCCTTGTCCGCATAATTGGGGATCCACTGGGCATAGTACAAGAAGAACCCCAGGCATCTCTTCAGGGCCTTGGGGCAGTGGGGGAGGGGGAGTTCCAGGAGGGGGCGCATGCGGTCGGGGTCGGGCCCTCGGACTCCGTGTTCCACGATGTAGCAGAGGATGGCTTGGCGGGTTGTGCTGAAAACGCATTTTTCTTTATTATAATGTGGAGATGCCGGCGTTGGACTGGGGTGAGCACAGTACAAAGTCTTACAACACCAGGTTAAAGTCCAACAGGTTTGTTTCGATGTCACTAGCTTTCGGAGCGCTGCTCCTTCCTCAGGTGAATGAAGAGGTATGTTCCGGAAACAAATATATAGACAAATTCAAAGATGCCAAACAATGCTTGGAATGCGGTTGTAAGACTTCGTACTGTTCTTTATTATAGGTGAGGTTCAGGAGTTTAGCGGTGTGGAGGAAGTGCCGGAGGTTTTCGTTATGGTCCTGCTTGACATGGCCGCAGATGGTGACATTGTCTAAGTACGGGAACGTGGCCAGCAGCCCATACTGGTCAACCATTCAGTCCATTTCTCTTTGGAAGACCGAGACCCCATTGGTGACACCGAAGGGGACCCTGAGGAAGTGGTAGAGGCGGCCATCTGCCTCAAAGGCAGTGTATTGGTGGTCCTGCGGGCGGATAGGGAGCTGGTGGTACGCGGACTTCAAGTCAAATGTGGAGAAGACTCGATACTGCGCAAGCTGGTTGACCATGTCACATATGCGGGGAAGGGGGTATGCATCGAGCTGCGTGGCCCGATTGATGGTCTGTGTCATGGAAATCATAATAAAGACAAATTCCTCGAGGTTCAATTTAAAGAAATTTATTTACATAAATATATTTGCGGAGAGAGAGTGTTCTAGCTGCAAAAGCCAGTGTACTGCACTCTGAGATTCGATTGACGACAGCATGTTTTATAGTCTGAAATCACAGTTTGAAGTAAACAGCCATGTTTACATTCAATAGACCTTGGAAAGTACGTAAGATGAAATACATAGTACGTATATTCTTGCCCTTGGCTAAAAACAGTACACACTTTATCTTTCGGAGGACAATGTGTTTTCATAATAAGGCCGAACCTAGAATATTTCAGCAGTATTTCATTAATGGTAATTTCCCTTCCACAATTCCTTCCTTGTTGATCTTTTGATCAACACCTTTTAGTAAATTATTGTGTCCTCTGTGGAGAAGGGTGGTTTATAATGTAAGGGGAACGGACGTATGACAGTTCCCTGCGTGTTTTGAGCCTGGTAGCAAGGAGGCAAGATGGCTAGGGCTGTTCCTGTGTTCGTACAATAAAAATATCTTGCACAACATTTAAACAGTAACCATACGACAATCAAGATTACAATGGCGATTATAATCCAGAACACAATCCTCTGACTCTGACTCACAATGACAGACGATAAAAGATACAACCTACTTAGCACTTCATGCTTTAACTAAAATTAATTGGTTAAACAAAACACACAGATTCTCACAGCTCACAAATATCACAGTTGACCGTTAGCCTTATCTCACACACAAATCTGAATTCCTTTTTCTACAGGAACCCATCTGTTACGCTTTTACCTTAATCTTCTATTTACTTCTACTCCCCTGTTTTTTTTTCCCGAGAGGGGGTCAGCTTCATTAGATTCCGATGCGGGACATATAGGCTTTTCTACCTCATTCCATTGCTTTACGATTGTTTCTTTTCATTTTCTTACTCATTTTGACTCCCTTATCTGTCCTCTTTAAGGAGTTCACCTTCTTTCTCTCTCCGGATGTCTTTACTGAGGTTTCGGGACGACCTGTGAGGGGGCGTCGAGTTTATTGCTCATCGTTCCTTCTGAAAAATACTTTAGAACATATATATAACAATAACAAGGACCACGGAAATCATTTACAAATACTACAGGGAGCGCACACCGGTGTTTCTTTTCATGAACCTCAAAGTATTTTTAAAAAACATTTTAGTCTCTAAGGCACCTTTTTCTTCCCATGCAGCTACCATTAATTTATAATTAAGATAACTCTCCTAGCATGAGTCACTGGCCAGTAATTAAGGCTGCAGAGCCACAGACTCCCCTTTCAGCTGGGTCGCGCTATGACTCTCTCCCTTTCAGCTGAGAGGGTCCTATTTAGAGATTCGTTTCGGGGTTCACTTCCCGTTAAATTAGGGAAACTGCAACGACTATGCCAATTTGTCGTGGAAATCATAATAAAGACAAATTCCTCAAGGTTCAATTTAAGGAAATTTATTTACATAAATATATTTGCGGAGAGAGAGTGTTCCAGCTGCAAAAGCTAGTGCACTGCACTCTGAGATTTGATTGACGACAGCATGTTTTATAGTCTGAAATCACAGTTTGAAGTAAACAGCCATATTTATTTTAAATAGACCTTGGAAAGTACGTAAGCTGAAATACGTATTACGTATGTTCTTGCCCTTGGCTAAAAACAGTACACATTTTATCTTTCGGAGGACAATGTGTTTTCATAATAAGGCCGAAACCAGAATATTTCAGCAGTATTACATTTATGTTCATTTCCCTTCCACAGTCTGACTGTAATCGATGACCATCCGGTGCTTCTCCCCAGTCTTGACGGCCACCACTTGGACTCACCAGGGGCTGGTACTAGCCTCAATGATCCCCTCTCGCAGGAGTAGCTGGATCTCCTACCTGATAAAGGCCCTGTCCCGGGCACTGTAGCGTCTGCTCCTAGTAGCGACGGGCTTACAGTCCAGGGTGAGATTTGCGAAGGGCGAGGGTGGGGAGACCTTAAGGGTCACGAGGCTACAGACGGTGAGGTGGGGGGGGGGGTGGCAGGGGTCCACTGAACTTTAAAGTAAGGCTTTGGAGGTGGCACTGGAAGTCGAGCCCCAGTAATAGGGCAGCACAGAGATGGGGAAGGATGTAGAGTTTGAAGTTAGCGCACTCTACGCCTTGTACAGTAAGGGGCACGACACAGTACCCCCAGATTTCTACTGCATGGGATCCGGAAGTCAGGGAGATTTTCTGGGTTGCGGGTAAGATTGGGAGGGAGCAGCACTTTACCGTATCTGGGTAAATGAAGCTGTCTGTACTCCCGGAGTTGAAAAGACAAGCTGTCTCTTGCCCGTTGATCCGGATGGTCATCGTAGACTTCGCAAGGTGGTGTGGCCGGGACTGGTCGAGCGTGATGGAGTCGAGCTTCGGCAGGCGGTTGGTAGGCCGTTCGGAGGTAGTGGTGGCCAGCGTACGGTCGGGTGAGTCAGGCTCCCGGGAGGCTGCGGAGAGGTCCCAAGTTGGCGGCCCCCATGTGTCACGCGTGGCGTGAGGCATCGGCGACGGGGTCCAAGATGGCGGCCCCCATGTGTCGCGCGTGGCGGGTGGCAACGGCGATGCCGTCCAAAATGGCGGCCCCCACGCGTGGCGGTTGGAGGATGCCTTAAAGATGGCGGCCCCCATGGGTCGAACGTGGCGGCTGAAATTGAAGATGGTGGCGAAGATGGCAGTGCCCACGGGTCGCACATGGCGGGTGGCGTGGCAACTGGGGGTGGCCCCGACAGGCAGCAGGCAGTGCTGCTGGGCCTAGAAGTTTTAGGGGAGATCGAGCCTGGCAGGCTTTTGCAAAGTGGCCCTTCCTCGCACACCCATTGCAAGTTGCGTTTCGTGCAGGGCAGCGTTGTCTGGGGTGATTACCCTGGCCGCAAAAGTAGCACCTCGGACCTCCGGCATTGGCGGGCCACTGCGCGGCACAGGCTTGCGTTGCACCCGGGTCGGATGATGGCGGTGCCCACGAGGTCCATGAGAGTGCCGCGCGGTCGGAGGTGTAGGCCCCCTTGTTCTGGGAGTACACCTCCAGCAAGTTGGAGAGTTGCACTGTCTCTGGGAGGCCGAATGTACCCCCTTCTAGTAATCACTGGCGGATATAGTTTGATTTCATGCCTGCGACATAAGCATCCCTGATCAGCAGTTCCGCGTGCTGGGTAGCCGATATCGCCCGGCAATCGCAGTTCCGGCAGAGTACACGCAAAGCACGCAGGAATTCTGCAAGTGATTCCCCAGGGCGTTGCCGTCTCGTGGCAAGGAGGTGCCTAGCATACAGACTTCACATATTGTCCCTTCAGCAGCATTATTGCCTCCGCATACGAGGGGCATCCCTGATGAGAAGAAAGACTCGTGGACTCACCCGTGCGTGGAGGATCTGCTTCTTCTGGAGGTCTGTGAAGTCTTCGGTGAAGGATCCGAGGTACGCTTCGAAGCAGCTTAACCAGTGCTCAAATGTTTCTGCAGCGTTGGCTGCCTGTGGGTGCAGCTCCAGGCGATCAGGCTTGAGTGATGAGTTCATCTTAGAAGTTCAGTGTATTCAATTGATATGCCATCAATGAACACATGACGAGTGATGAACGTAACTGAGGCTTTAATATACTAAACAGCAAGCCTCCTGGCCTCTGGTCCCGAACCGGGTCGGAGGCGGAGACTAGCCACCTTTATACATGAGCTCGAGGGGAGGAGCCACAGGCGGAGCTAGCCGGGACAAGCCCAGGCATGTACAACACAACACAATGCAATACAGTGGTTTACCACAGGGAGGAGGATGGATATTTAAAATGGCAGTGAGACAAAGGTTTCCTCATCGATCCCCAATCCTGTGTAAAATTATATAATAAAATTACTGTCAGAGCTTATCCCAGTGTGTGTTCTGGTCCATACCTGGTAGGCCACAATTATGCACAATCTGGCCTTCAACTTTCTTTCATTATGATTGTACAAAATCTCCAAGTTGTGGTACGTATTATAGAGGAAAACTTTGTGTCAGCAAAAATGACTGCTGATCCATTTGACCAGCAGCGTTGATCAACTTTGTACATAAAGAGCTTCATTATGCAATTATTTGAAATTTGAATGAAAACAAATGTTTTTTTTGTTTTCTTGCCTCACTCCATCCTGTGCTAAACTTGTTCCTTTAAGGCTGGTAAGGTTCTTGTCTGTTTGGAAGGTGATTTGTTATGTTGTAGGTGTAACATAAGCGGCTTCCTTCTGGTGCACTTGACAAAGGAAGGTCCAGACATGGAGATAACTTCAACACGTTTATTAAACTATTTACACTTCTATTACTCGGGTTCGACACTACTGCTAATCCTACTATAGCTACCCAGACTGACTAACCAGCTGCTGCAAAACATGTGGTGGGTGTGATATTGAATCAACCCTGTGTCTGTTCTCACTGACTGCCTCCACTGGAAAGAGGCAGATCATGTGTGTGGTGTCAAAGAACAAAGAACAAAGAAATGTACAGCACAGGAACAGGCCCTTCGGCCCTCCAAGCCCGTGCCGACCATACTGCCCGACTAAACTACAATCTTCTACACTTCCTGGGTCCGTATCCTTCTATTCCCATCCTATTCATATATTTGTCAAGATGCCCCTTAAATGTCCCTATCGTCCCTGCCTCCACTACCTCCTCCGGTATATATGGGTTGGTGTAATGCCCCCCTGTGGTCGTGTCACCTCCTTGTGTATCGTGAGTGTCCATTGGTCCTGTCCTATCTAAATAATCTATTGGTTGAGTGTGTGTGTGTGTGTGTGATGTTTCTAGTGCTCCCTCTAGTGTCTAGCTAGCCTACATGCATTTACATTGATGCACATCACCACATTCCCCCCTTTTTTAGATGTTCATATTTTCTGTACACTTTAAGAAAATTGAACAAAGAACAGGTAGATAAGGTAAGGTATACACAAGTCATGGGAACAGTGATTAAACAATAAGTCTAAATCATTTGTGTGAGTCCGTAAACCATCAATCATCATGGTCAAATGTCTCTCTTGGTTATGAACGCCATCAACGTTCCTGTGCCACAGGAACCAAGAAGTGGTCAAATCACTTTGCTGTCTGATTTGGAGTCCCTTTCTGTTTTCGATGTTTGTGATGGTGCTGTCGGATGGCATCTTGTAGCTGATAAGGTGTTGACGTTGAAGAGGTACCACCAACAGTATCATTCAAGGTCATGGATGTGCCATATGTTGAAGTTGGATAAGACTGTACATACTGGTTCTGGGCACATGCTGTGCTGGAAGGATGATCCTGCTGAGAACTGTTGAAGCTTGTCGAATTGGAAACAGAATTGCTGCTCGCATAAATACCTGGTGATGGTGTGAAACTAGAATCTTGCATCTGATAAGAATATGCCGTCTGGCCAGGCTGGGGTGCAGAAAATCCTGGGCTGTAACTAAGGCATCCAGTCTGTAGTGCAGATTGCGCTTGCGGTAGTCCTCCTTCGGTCTTGATTCCATTAGTGGGCAATCCGTAGTGCTGGCCTGTTTGAGAATATGCTGCATAGACTGCTGGCTGCTGCATGCCCGAATACTGGGGTTGTCCAGCATGAGCTGTCATTGGCTGCACTGCTGGTGTGGAAAAAATGTGTGGATATAGCTGTGGTGAATATTGGTGCATTCCTCTTGGACTGTAGCCGCTGCTTGTTAGTACTGATCCAGAAGGGGTTTCTTAAAACACACTGCTCTTTATTGCTTCTATTCCATTGCAAGATGTGAGAATTATTTTCAGTTCAGGATTTCACGAAAGACGATTGACGATTGTCAAAGGTGGCATACCAAGCAGATCATATTGACACTAAAGTTGGATTGCTCCACCATCACGCTACAGGCCCAGGTGCCTGGGAATAATGGAGGAGAATTTCCACCACAGGCTGAATTTAGTTAAGAGGTAGTCACAAAGTTTTGCTATTGACTGAGAGACTGGCAGACAACCTCTAATGTAAGGGGTGACACTGTCTGTGTCTGTGAAAATCCAAATTGTTTATCTCCACTTCCCTTCTCAACAGCCGTTATGTCAGGCAACTCTTTGCGTATAGATGTATCAAATGGATCATTAATACATTGCTTACCTTTTGAATAGCAACAGAAAAATGATATGGCTGCCCAATTGCTCACAGTTAATGAGTTCACAAGTTGCTGGATGTCTCAACATTTAGAGCATCGGGTACCAAATTCCTGTCTCTCCTTTGTTCCTACCAGTTGCTGCCTCACACTTCTGCACAGTGAGTCACTGGTACCACCTTCTCAGATCTACTAATTGTCATAATATGCACCAGTATATCATGGTGCAGACACACACTGATGGACACACAGTGGGACCAATCAACACACACAACACCGCAGCCAATCACCAGTTAGAGCACACGCACTATAAAGACAGGGGGCATCAGAGTTCCCGCTCATTCGAGCTGCAGCTTCCTAGTAGGAGAGAGTTCACAGCCTGCAGCACAGACGTTCACCATGTGCTGAGTGCATCGACTGGTTAGGACAAGGCAAAGGTCTTTAGTTAAAGCAAGTATTGTGTTAACCCACAGTGAGAGTATGTTAAACTGTTAATGACTCAATAAAATAGTGTTGCACTATTTCAAGTGTTGGTGACCTGTATGCGTTCCATGGATCCAGAGCGCCCAACACAACATGATACCAGGTGTTGAGGGATATTAGCACTTCTTAGACCTACCTGCAAGTGATCTGCCTTCCGCCAGCATTCCGTCATCCTGCAACATGGACACCTGCCCGCCGCCGCCGCTTCGCATCGCTGGCAACCTAGGGGCCAACTGGAAGATATTCAAACAGTGCTTCCAGCTCTTCCTTGAGGCCACAGACAGGGCGGACGCCTCGGATACCAGGAAGATTGCTCTCCTCCTATCCACGGCCGGGGACCATGCATCCACATTTTCAATTCTCTCACCTTTGCAGATGATGAAGATAAAACAAAGTTCAAGACGGTCCTCCTCAAGTTTGACACTCACTGCAGCGTAGAGGTGAATGAAAGTTTCAAGCGCTACGTGTTCCAACAGCGTTTGCAGGGTAAGGATGAACCTTTCCAATCCTTTCTCACTCACCTCCGCATCCTTGCGCAGTCTTGCAGCTACGGGCCCACCTCCGACTCCATGATACGCGACCAGATTGTTTTTAGTGTTCAGTCGGACCCCCTACGACAGCAGCTCCTTAAAGTAAAGCAGCTCACCCCATCGACCGCCATTGAGACCTGTGTCCTACACGAAAACGCCACGAGTCGGTAATCCCACATCCAAGTGGCTGAAGCGGCACGGCAAGGCCCCATGAGGCGGAACGGGTCCAAGCAATTGAGCAACTCCAGGGCCTCAGCCTGGATGAGGGCGGCCATTTTGTGCGCTTTTCACAGACTCCGGCGCTTGTGCGCACCAAACGAGGGGACGGCGACGTCGAAGAACGTAATGCGCAGGCACGCACCACGCACGACCGCACCGCGGTGCGCAGCGAACGTGCTGACGCTACGACGTGTGGCAACTGTGGCTCCGCCCATTTAAAACGGCAATGCCCTGCCAAATCTCGACAATGCCCAAGATGTGGCAGACGTGGCCACTATGCTGCCTTATGCCGAGCAGCTCAGCCTGCCAATTCATATCGCTTCAGCCAGCCTCGCAGGAATGTCCGGGCAATTCAACCCACGGTCACCTAGTCCGATGCGGACCTCCCACACAGCAGTGACACCGAGGACCCGAAGGCGCCTTTTCGAGTTGGTATTGTGACAAAAAACAGGGTGTCCCCGAAGCAAAGGCACCAGCCGCTGTCGGTATACAGCATCGATCCAGACGATGAGTGGTGTGCCACCCTGATGGTCAACCGGTCCCAAATACGATTCCGCCTGGACACTGGTGCCTCCGCTATTCTCATTGCGCGGTCTGACCTCCAAAGCCTTTGTGTCAAACCAGCAATCCTTCCATCAGCCTGCCAGCTATTGGATGACAATGGCAATGCCATTGCTGCCAGCGGCTCGTGCCAACTGGTCACGCAAAGCCATTGTTCCTTTTGGGCTCCTCAAAAGTCTCCCTGCTTGGCGCGCAGGCATGCAAGCTGTTGAACCTAGTTCAGAGAGTTCACTCTCTCTCTCCTGATGACATGTTTGCCTTTCAGGAGCAACTCAACGCCAGCACCACAACGTCTTCGAAGGCATGGACACGCTCCCATTCACCTACAAGATCTTATTCAAACAGAATGCCACGCCTGTGGTGCACGCACCTTGCAAGGTCCCAGCACCCCTCAAGGTCCGCCTCAAACAGCAGCTCCAGGACCCCCAGGACCAAGGAGTGATTTCCAGAGTCACGGAACCAACCAACTGGGTCAGTTCCATGGTATGTGTAACAAAGCCTTCCGGCGAATTGAGAATTTGCATTGATCCCAAGGATCTAAATCGCAATATCATGAGGGAGCTTTATCCAATTCCCAAGCGCAAAGAACTCACATGCGAGATGGCTCGCGCCAAGCTCTTCACTAAACTCGACGCCTCAAAAGGATTCTGCCAAATCCAGCTCGACAAATCCAGCAGGAAACTGTGTACATTTAATACCCCCTTTGGCAGATATTGTTACAACAGGATGCCGTTTGGGATCATATCTGCTTCAGAAGTGTTCCATAGGATTATGGAACAAATGATGGAAGGCATTGAAGGTGTTCGCGTCTATGTTGACGACATAATCATTTGGTCCACCACTCCGCAGGAGCATGTCAGTCACCTCCAGCGCGTATTCAAACGCAAAGGTGAGCAGGGCCTCCGCCTCAACAGGGCCAAATGCTCTTTTGGTCAGACGGAACTCAAGTTCCTCGGGGACCACATCTCCCAGTTGGGTGTGCGGCCAGATGCGGACAAGGTGGCTGCTATCACAGCCATGAAAACGCCAGAGGACAAGAAGGCGGTCCTCCGATTTCTGGGCATGGTCAACGTTTTAGGGAAGTTCAAACCTAACCTCGCCTCTCATACCACAGCTCTCAGGAACCCGGTCAGGAAGACGACAAACTTCCAATGGCTTCCTGCCCACGAGCGCGAATGGAGAGAACTCAAAACCAAACTCACCACGGCCCCGGTCTCAGCTTTCTTTGATCCAGCAAAAGAGACCAAAATTTCGATCGATGCCAGCCAATCCAGCATTGGGGCGGTGCTCCTGCAACGCAATGAGGCCTCATCATGGGCCCCCGTTGCATATGCGTCACACGCCATGACCCCCACGGAGCAGCGCTACGCGGAGATAGAAAAGGAATGCCTGGGCCTTCTGACCGGTGTGGTTAAGTTTCATGATTATGTGTACGGCCTTCCTCAATTCACCATCGAGACTGACCATCGCCCACTGGTCAATATAATACAGAAAGACTTGAACGACATGACGCCTCTCCTCCAGCGTATTCTTCTCAAGCTCCGGCGATATGACTTCCAGCTGGTATACACCCCAGGCAAAGACCTCATCATTGCCCAGGGCAGTCAACACACCATGTGACCCAGCGGGATTCGTCTGCCAGCTGGACGTCCATGTGGCCTTCGTGGCCTCCAATCTACCTGCCACAGATGAACGCCTCGTCCAAATTCGCCGCGCGACGGCGGCTGACACTTTGCTACAGCGTGCCATATGCCACCTAACAGACGGGTGGCTCAAGGGCCAATGCCCTCAGTTCTATAATGTCAGAGATGATCTGGCGGTAGTAGACGGGTTTCTTCTGAAACTGGGCCGCATTGTCAACCCGCATAGCATGCGCCAGCTCATCCTGGAACAGCTACACGAGGGCCATCTTGGCGTGGAAAGGTGCCGCCGACGGGCCCGAGAGGCAGTGTACTGGCCCAGCATTAATGAAGACATAGCCAACACAGTGCTCAACTGCCCCACTTGTCAGCACTTCCAGCCGGCCCAACCACGTGAGACCCTGCAGCCCCATGAGTTGGTCACGTCACCTTGGACCAAGGTGGGCATCGTTCTGTTCCACGTGCTGGGTAGAGACGAAGGGCAGGATTCTCCCCTACCCGGCGGGGCGGGGGGTTCCGGCGTAATGGAGTGGCGGGAACCACTCCGGCGTCGGGCCGCCCCAAAGGTGCGGATGTCTCTGCACCTTTAGGGGCCAAGCCCTCACCTTGAGGGGCTAGGCCCGCGCCGGAGTGGTTTGCGATCCGCCGGCTGGCGGGAAAGGCCTTTGGCGCCATGCCAGCCGGGGTCAAAGGGTCTTCGCCGGGCGACGCATGCGCAGGGAGGGGGGTCTCTTCCGCCTCTGCCATAGTGAAGACCATGGCGAAGGCGGAAGAAAAAGAGTGCCCCCAAGGTACAGGCCCGCCCGCAGATCGGTGGGCCCCGATCGTGAGCCAGGCCACCGTGGGGGCACCCCCTGGGGCCAGATCGCCCCACGTGCCCCCCCCCCAGGACCCCGGAGCCTGCCCGCGCCACCTTGTCCCACTGTTCAAAAGGTAGTTTAATCCACGCTGGCAGGACAGGCATTCCAGCAGCGGGACATTGGCCCATCGCGGGCCGGAGAATCGGTGGGGGTGGGCCCGCCGACCGGCGTGGCGCGATTCCCGCCCCCGCCGACTGGCGCGGCGCGATTCCCGCCCCTGCCGAATCTCTGGTGGCGGAGACTTCGGGACACGGCGGGGGCGGGATTCACGCCATCCCCCGGCGATTCTCCGACCCGTCTTGGGGTTGGAGAATCCCGCCCAAAGTCCTGATCGTGGACTACTTTTCAAACTACCCGGAGGTGATACAGTTGCACGATATCACATCGTCTGCAGTCATCCGTGCCTGTAAGGACACCTTTGCTCGACATGGCATCCCACTCACGGTTATGTCGGACAATGGCCCCTGCTTCGCAAGCCAGGAATGGTCCAACTTTGCCAGGCGGTACAATTTTGCCCATGTGACATCCAGTCCCCTGTATCCCCAATCCAACGGCAAAGCGGAGAAGGGAGTCCACGTAGTCAAACGGCTCCTCTGCAAGGCTGCCGATGCTGGGTCCGATTTCTACCTCACCTTGCTGGCCTATCGCACCGCCCCACTGTCCACTGGCCTGTTGCCAGCCCAATTGCTCGTGGGTCATACCCTGAGGACGACGGTGCCGTCCATTCATGTCCCAGACCTCAACCACGTTCCGGTCCTTCGACGGAGGCAGCTGTTTCGTGCACAGCACAAGGCGGCTCATGACTCCCTTGCAGCTGATCTCCCTGCTCTGGCTCCAGATGACAATGTCCGCGTCCATCTTCCGGTTGGTGGCTGGTCTGCAACCGCTGTTGTCCTTCGACAGGTGGCCCCCCCCCGCTCGTTCCTGGTTCGTCTACTGGATGGCTCCATTCTGCGCCGCAATCGACGCGCCCTTCGTCTCGTTCCATGCTCGCTACGTGATCCTCCACTGTCGCCTCGCCCTCCTGCTGACCCTGCCATGGACTATGCAGAGATCCCTGTCACTCTGCATCCTCCTCACTCTAACGCAGTCCAGCCCGCTCCTCAGCCGGCGGCTCCCGACCCACCCTTGAGGGGTCAACCAGAATTTGTCGCCCACCTCAGAGTGTAATTTGTGAACTTTGTGGACTTATCGACTTTCTGAATTGTTCTGTTCTTCCGTTTGATCGTTTACATGGTTTGTACTTAGTGTTCATCTTGTTATTCTTGTTGCATACTGTTTTTCTGCACCAGGCACCTTCCCATGTAAATAGCTTAGTTCTCATGTACATAGTCCTGTAAATATGTCTTTCGCACACACGCAGTTAGGGACATTCTCACCATACACTTTATTGCCACACATGTACATTCTTTTATAAAAGGGGGGATGTCATAATATACACCAGTATATCATGGTGCAGACACACACACTGATGGACACACAGTGGGACCAATCAACACACACAACACCGCAGCCAATCACCAGCTAGAGCACATGCACTATAAAGGGGGCATCAGAGTTCCCACTCATTCGAGCTGCAGCTTCCTAGTAGGACAGAGCTCACAGCCTGCAGCACAGACATTCACCATGTGCTGAGTGCATCTACTGGTTAGGACAAGTCAAAGGTCTTTAGTTAAAGCTAGTATCGTGTTAACCCACAGTGAGAGTATGTTAAACTGTTAATGACTCAATAAAATAATGTTGCACTATTTCAAGTGTTGGTGACCTGTATGTGTTCCACAGATCCAGAGCGCCCAACACAACACTAAATGCATCTTCTTGAGTGTGTGGAGCTGTGCTACTCTTGAAAAGTTTGGTGTGAGTGACTCAAGAGGCTGTGAGAGGCTACTGCCAATGATAATATGGGCAGACTGTACCTCCAGATCTGAAATAAGGATAAAGAATCACATTAGCCATTCCAATACCTTCAAAAGGAGCTTGTAATAATATACTGCATGTGGTGCTGTTGAGCTTGTTGTGTATGCTTGTGTCAGTGAGTGAGTAGATTGATAACGTATAAGCAGGATGGCACGAGTCTTGGTCTTAGGAGAGGTTAGTTTATTCCCTCAAAGTTTTGGTTATACTCTGCAGATTTCTTAAAAAAGAGTTTGTGATTTCTGTTCTTTCCCTCAGTGTGGACATGTTCCCTTTTATTATGTGTTATCTTCTTCTAAAAGCATAAGGGCATTTTTGATATCAGGGGCGGGATTCTCCCCTACCCAGCGGGGCGTGGGGTCCCGGCGTGATGGAGTGGCGGGAACCACTCTGGCGTCGAGCCCCCCAAAGGTGCGGAAGTCTCCTTGAGGGGCTAGGCCCGCGCCGGAGTGGTTTCCGCTCCACCGGCTGGCGTGGAAGGCCTTTGGCGCCAAAGCAGACAGGGCCGAAAGGACTTCACCGGCCTGCGTAAGTCCACGCATGTGCGGGAGCGTCAGCGGCCGCTCACGGCATCCCCGCGCATGCGCTGGGGAGGGGGTCTCTTCCGCCTCCGCCATGGCGAAGACCATGGCGAAGGTGGAAGAAAAAGAGTGCCCGCACGGCACAGGTCCGCCCGCGGATCGGTGGGCCCCGATCGTGGGCCAAGCCATCGTGAGGGCCCCCCCCGGGGCCAGATCGCACCGCGCCCCCCCCAGGACCCCGGAGCACGCCCGCGCCACCTGCTCCCGCCGGTAAGGTAGGTGGTTTAATCCACGCCGGCGGGAGATGGTTGACAGCGGCGGGACTTCGGCCCATCGCGGGCCGGAGAATCGCCGGGGGTGGGCCCGCCGACTGGCGCGGCGCGATTCCCGCCCCTGCCGAATCTCTGGTGGCGGAGACTTCGGGACACGGCGGGGGCGGGATTCACGCCAGCCCCCGGCAATTCTCCGACCGGCGGGGGATCGGAGAATCCCGCCCCAGATTGGTTTGTGCTCAACCTGGAGACCACCCAACATTACTAATTGAATATACATTATGCTACAGTACGTTGGAGGCATTTACTCTTGTTAAGCCCATAAGTGCAACAACTGTTTCAGATGTAAGTTGCAGCTTGCACATAATGCTATTGCATGGCCATGCATTGCTAAACACTGAAAGAAGACTGCACTATTGAAGGTTGAGAACTTTAAGAGTAACATTGAGCATATTCTTTGTCCCATATTTCCTTTGGGTAGGTATTTGTTGCAAGTAACATTTCATTGATACTTCACCGTAAATCTGCAATCTTAGTTCACACTTCCAGACGGGATGCTTGTCGAGAAGAATTACATTATCAGTTTCCTCATCCGCAGTCTCTTCTCTTGGATGGGTCAGAGCAATGATCATTTTGCTCACTGCAGCATGGCACCTCAAGGTCACTATCTGCAGGCGGTCCTTGTGATGTCTGAATCCTACAATTGAACAGAAATAGCATGCATCTTTAATCTCCTTTCCATCTGTTTACAGCAAAAGAGAACACTTCAAATGGATGCTGTAGCCATTTACATTGATGCAGTCTTTTTAATTACTGCAGCAGTCCTTTACATTTCATGCATACAGGTGATAATTTTCACCTTAACTGGTGAAGTGGATCACACTTGTGTTATAGAAGACACAAGGTTGTCATTTCTAATATTCTTAGCTTCAGATTGGATTTTACTAAAACTGTCAATATCACCATGGAAAATTCTACCGTTCTGAATTCTTATTCCTAAGTGATGAGCTGTTCATTTCAGACACATTCATGAGGTGGAAATCCAATGTATTATGTTTATTTTTTTATTGAAAATAATTAGTTAAAGAGGATTAAAAGTATCCACAGGTTACGGAACCATTTTTTAAATTCTAATTATTTTGAATAGCACTGGATGGAAAACTGCAGATTAAAATTCTCATCCTCATTTTCAAATCTGTCCATATCCTTACCCCTCCCTATTTCGATATTGTCTTTCAGCTCCACAACCCACCAAAATGTCTGTGCTCCTTCATTCTGGCTTCTTGAGCTGCCACAATTCTTGTTGTTCCATCAGCAGTTAGCTGACCAGGCCCTAAGCTCTGGAATTCCCTCCACCTCAAAGATTTCCAACTCTCTACTCTCTACCCACTTGTACACTCCTTAAAATCTAATTCTCTGACCCAGTCTTTGGTTATCAGCCCTAATATAGAAAATGGGAAATAAGATCAGGGGGATGATTCGGCCCTTCGAGCCTGCTCCACCATTTATTATGATCATGGATGATTATCCAGCTCAATAGCCTGCTACCTCCTTCCCCCCATATGTTTGGTCCCCTTTGCCTCAAGTGCGATATCTATCTGTTTCTGTGGCTTGCTGTCACATTTTATTTGACAACATTCCTGTGAAGCACCTTGGGATGTTTTACTATGTTAAAGGTGCTATACAAACACACTTTGTTCTTTTTAAATACATCTCCTTGCTAGATCGAAAACCCAATTCAAATTCAAATTGAATCCAACTCATGGTCCCCACAAAATCCAAGCTGACAAGAACAGGCATTGCACCTGATCTCAGGCTTGATCCTACAATTGATCTTAGCCAAAAGGCCTAGAGGAGATATATAAATACAAGTTAAAAATGGTATTTAAGTCAAAGGTGCCAAGCTTTAGTCTTCACATATTGTGTTGGTATGTTGCTTGAAGATCAGAGTCTGGTTCCTCCGATTATCATTTTTTAATTTATATATATCTCAAATTGCTAATCTAAATTTTGCCATTAAGATTTATCAACCGGCCAATTAACAGTACTAAAAATAGCCATCCCAATAACTCCAACCCTGCAAAATTCAAATAAGACAAGCCAGTGAATAATAAATATAAGTACAAATAAGGCTAGCTACCTGGACATCAAAAGCTGTACTCATTCAGGCAAGTGTTGAGCATTCCATTACTCTCCTAATTTATGCCTTGTAATTGATGGAGAGGATTTGAAAGATCAGGAAGTAAATAGCAGAATGCCTGGTGTCCCGCTCTTAGAGCCAAGCTGATCATGTTGCTGGCCCAGTTACGTATCTAGTCAATGTTTGTAATGACCTCCAATTGGCATCATTGGTTGGCCAATTGGAGTATGAGCTCCCTCAATGATAGCTCATTGAGGGGGCCCATATAAGCACCTGTGTAGGCTTTGTGAACCAGTCTTAAGTTGACTGGAATGCTAGCAGTACGGTTTGGAGCTGCTCGTGTAGATAAGTTATTGCAAATAAATACTGGTGTAGTGATGGAACCCCTGCCTCCTGTGGATTATTACAGTGGCAATGAGGTAAACAAAGAACCTTGCGGAGACCAGCTGCTGCACTTGGAGGGTAAGCCTTGCTATTTCAAAAATGTTGTTTTTTTGGGAAGTTTGATGCATTCGACCCGACTATTGGGGACTGGTCCCAGTATGTGGAGAGAATGTGTTACTTTTTCCAGGCCAATAAGATAATGAAGGGTGAAAGGAAACTTGTTATCTTGCTGTTGGCGTGCAGACCCTCAGCCTTCGCCATTATATGTAGTCCAGATATGCCAGACATGATACCTTTCCAAGAGTTAACAAAATTGGTGGAATAGCGCTGAGACCCAAAACCACCCCTCATTTTGCGTAGGTACAGATTCTACACAATGAAGTGGGAAGACTGAGTCAGTCATGAATTTCGTGACCCGCCTGAGAAGGCTGGTGGAAAAATGAGTTCAGCCTGACACTAAATGATATGCTTTGGGATTGGTTAGTGTGTGGCATAAATGACCTCCATACAGAAGTGCCTGTTGGTGGAAATGCAGCTAGACTGCAGGTGGGTGTTACAGCTCGCACTGTCCCTAGAAAAGGCAGCAGGTGGGGTGCAGGAACTACAGGGCATGCCAATGGAGGTAGATACCTGTGAAAGGGACTACCACAACTGGTCCAGATAGCCACCCTCAGGAAAAGCCTGAGGAATAGAGGGCCAAAGGAAAACCTCAGAACTGCCCCCAAGTCTGCTAGGACTAACTAGAGACAGAGGGAACTACCGGCTGAGGCTCCCCAACAGGGAAGGACCGTTTCTGGCACCAGACAGAGTGGGGTAACAGTGACAGAAACCCTAGAAGGAGGTAGCAAAAGAGGAATAGCAGATGGGGACACAGGGAAGTACACAACCTAGGTGCCCCATCCTCCTCTGAAGGGGAACAGTTATATGATATTGCGACGAAGAAAGCAGAACCTATTCGGATTACCCCATGGGTGAACGGTCAGCCGACAATAATGGAAATAGACATGGGTGTGGCTGTATCAGTAATAGGAGTGGCAGCATTTAAAAAAAATCAAAGATGGACTCCAGCCACTAACCCCAACAAAAACATAGACAAAACTTAAAACCTATACTGGGGAACCCCTGGAAATTCTAGGCACGACTCGGGTACCCGTGGAATATGACAAACAATTGCTCAGATTACTGTTGATGATAGTAGAGGGCTCCGGACCGAACTTAATAGGATGGAGCTGGCTGAAAGACCTAAAATTAGATTGGATGAAAATTTTCCAGAGTGGAAGCAGGCAGTTGAGTGGAGTACTCCAAAAATACCTGGAGGTCTTCCAAAAAGGTTTGGGGGAAATTCTAGGTGCCAAAGCAACTTTGCACGTGGACGTAGAAGCCCTTCTGAAATTTTGTAAGGCCAGGCTGGTACGTTTTGCATTGAGGAAGAAAGTAGATGTCGAAATAGAAAGGTTACGGCGCAACGGGATTCAGACCAGTACAGTTCTCGGAATTGACAGTGCCGGTGGTACCAATTTTGAAGCCAGATGGCTCTATATGTCTCTGTGGAGATTTCAAACAGACAGTAAAACAAATATGCACTGCTGGACAAATACCCAATCCTGAAAATCGATGACCTATATGCCAAATTGGCAGGTTGGCTTTTGTTCACGAAACTGGGCATGAGCCACGCCTACCTGCAGTTAAAACTGGACAAGGACTCAGAAGTTCACTACGATCATTTCTAGGGTTGGAAATTTATTGAAAATAGGGCGTCCATCCTAGAACCCCTCCACCAGCTACTAAAAAAGGGGCAAGAATGGAAATGGTCCACCTGCCAAAACCAAGCATTTAGGGACAATAAGGAACAGCTGTCATCCGAAAATGTCCTAGAGCATTATGACCCAAGGAAGGAGTTGGTGGTCATGTGTGACGCATCACCTTACGGGGTAGGAGCTGTCTTAGCCCATAGAGGAAGGAATGGGGAAGAACGGCCAATAGCCTATGCTTCGAGGACCTTGGCGATGGCTGAGAGAAAGTACGCCCAAATCGAGAAGGAAAGACTGGCAGTGATATTTGCAGTAAAAAAAAAAAAAAAAAAATCACCAGTATCTGCGTGGGTGGAAATTCTCCATAGTGACGGACCATAGGCCGTTATTAGGGTTATTAAAAGAAGACCAGTCAATACCCCCGATTGCATCAGCTAGAATCCAATGCTGGGTGTCGCTACTGGCAGCGTATAGATCCGTTCTGGAGCACAGACCGGGAACACGAGTAGCAAATGCAGATGCTTTGAGCAGACTTCCCCTCCCAGACACCCTGCTGCTAATACTGAAAGTAGAGGAGACAGTAATGACTAAATTTTTTGGACACCCTACCAGTGGATGCAAAAAGACCCAATTTTGGCCAAGATGAAGCAGTTACTGCTAACAGGGGAACTGGAGAGACCAGTGGAGCCCCATATGCGCACATACTGGAGCAGAAGGGTCCAAATAACCGTAGAAGACGGTATCCGATTATGGGGAGCCCGGGTAATAGTCCCAGCTCGGGGCCGTCGGGCAATTTTAACCGAGTTACATCACGGACACCCAGGGGTGTCTAAAATGAAGATGCTAGCTCAAAGCTACGTTTGGTGGCCAGGATTGGACACCGACAGAGCAGCCTTGGTATGTCGGTGCCAGGAGTGCCACCAGCTGCGCCATTGCACTCGTGGGAATGGCCAGGCAGACCATGGACCCACCTGCATATTGACCATGCCGGCCCTTTCATGGGCTCAATGTTTTTGGTGATAGTGGACGCCCACTCCAAATGGTTGGACGTCCATCGGGTAAACTCAGCAAGCACAGATTCGACAATTGAAAAGCTCAGTGCCTCGTTTGCAACACATGGCCATCCGGAGGTATTGGTGTCAGACAATGGAACGGCATTCACAAGTGGGGAATTTGGAAAATTCCTAAAGGGAAATGGAGTCCGCCACATCAAAACGGCCCCTTACCATCCAGCATCCAACAGCCTGGCAGAGAGTGGTCCAGACACTAAAAGCGGGACTCCAGAAGCAGCCGGCAGTGTCAATGGACACAAAGCTCTCCTGCTGGCTGTTTGATTACAGGACCACACCGCATTCCACAACGGGCATACCGCCAGCTGAACTCTTAATGGGAAGGCGGCTGCGAACGAGGCTGAGTCTCCTTTTCCCAAATTTAACGGGGAAAGTGGAGAAACAACAGGAGGTCCAACGCAGGGGGCATGATAGTTGGCAGCAGAGACATTTCCAGGTGGGGGCACCGGTTTGGGTCAAGAATTATGGAAATGGACCAACGTGGGTCAAAGGCACGGTAGAGTCCCAAACAGGGCCCATATCCTATGAAGTTTCGATAGTATCGGAGGTAAGGTGCTCAAGAAACACCGAGACCAAATAAGGGCAGCGGAACCACACCTGGAGGCAGGCGAAGCAGGACCGCCTCAAGCTGGGATAGCTCAGACGGACAAGATACCCACACCCGAGCAATTCTCCAGACCCCGTCATCCAGTCGTGGAAACTTTCGACTAGGCCGCCACGACACCTCTCCCAGAGGAGGAAGAACAACTTCCAAGGAGGTCGTCAAGGAAAAGACTGGCACCTATAAGGTACACCCCACCCACGTCTGAGAACAACCTGGTGTACGACACGGAGGTGACAGACCCAGACATGAGGAGCAGGAAGAAGCTCAGGAATGCCAGCTGGCAGGAATTCCTTGGACCTTGGGGGAGGGGTGTAATGACCTCCAATTGGCATTATTGGTTGGCCATTGGAGTATGAGCTCCCTCAATGATAGCTCATTGAGGGGGCCCATATAAGCCCCTGTGTAGGCTTTGTGAACCAGTCTTAAGTTGACTGGAATGCTAGCAGCACAGTTTGGAGCTGCTCTTGGATATAGTTCAAATAAATACTGGTGTAGTGACAGTACCCCTGCCTCCTGTGGATTATTACAATGTTGATCATATTATTGATGGAGGACTCATTGATGGTAGTGATGTTGAAGGTCAGGAAAAAGGTAGTTTAGCCTTTTTCTTATTGGAGATGGCGATCACCTGACATTTGTGAGGCCCAAGTCTGATATTTTCCAAGTCCTGCTACAGGCTGAAATGGGTTGCCTGTTTTTTGAGGAGTTTCAAATGGAGCTGAACACTGCAGAATTATCAGTGAACCAGATCCACGCCTGGATTATGTTGGAGGAAATAATATTGAAGCAACTGAAGATGATCAGGGCGGGCAGTATCTCGGTAATCCCTGCAGTAATTTTCTGAGGCTATAATGATTAGTTGTCAATATCGAAACTTAAATTTGTTATTTCGGGTATGATTCTAGTCACTGGAATATTTTTCCTTTGACCCTGAATTACTTCAATTTTGCTGACTTAGTGAGAAAGGAAGGTGCATCAGCAAAGAGGAGACACAGTGCATAGAAAGCCAGGTAGAAAATTGGAAAATGTTGAAGTTCTCGCCAATTAAAGTGCTTCCTAAAGATTTTTATTGGCAGGTACTTTAACATTGTGGAGGAGCAAGAAGTCACTTACGAATTCCCATGTTTAACTGCACATGTGTGGACACTAGGTTGCTGTCACGTTTAACAATTGTGATGACAGTGAACATTGACAGTTTCTTCATCATTACCACCTTAAACTCCAGGCTATTATGTCTGGGGGATGAAATAGGAAAGCGACGTGTGTTTTCATTGAAACACGTGGGTAATAGTGGTCATTGTATATTTAGATTTAAAGTATTTATTCAAAGGAACAAAAGTGGAAGAGTCTATTTCAGTAATTGGAAAAGGGATCGGCTACAGGTGGACGAGAAACAAATTGCCCAACAGTAAATGAGCAATGGCAAGTTAGATACAACTGAATTTAGAAGGATGAGGGGGGATCTTATTTAAACTTACAGGATACTGTGAGGCCTGGATAGAGTGGACGTGGAGAGGATGTTTCCACTTGTAGGAAAAACTAGAACCAGAGGACACCAACTCCGACTAAAGGGACGATCCTTTAAAACAGATGAGGAGGAATTTCTTCAGCCAGAGGGTGGTGAATCTGGAAGACTTTGCCACAGAAGGCTGTGGAGGCCAATTCACTGAGTGTCTTTAAGACCGAGATAGATAGGTTCGTGATTAATAAGTGGATCAGGGGTTATGGGGAGAAGGCAGGAGAATGGGGATGAGAAAATATCAGCCATGATTGAATGGTGGAGCAGACTCGATGGGCCGAGTGGCCTAATTCTGCTCCTGTTTTATGGTCTTAACTAGGGTATAAACCAAACATATGCCCTTAAGAAGAATACAGAACACCTAAAGCTAGAACTGCTTGGATGACAAAAGGAAATAATGCTTAAAATTAAAAAAAAATTGAGATTGATGATAGATGGCAAGTAGAACAGTAATTGAAAATGAGGCAGGATACAGAATGCAGAGGGAAACATATAAAAGTAAATTCCTCCATGGCCTCACCCCTCCCTAACTTTGTGTTCTAAATTATCAGCTAAAGACTAAAAATAACCACAAACACATCAACCTTTTAAATTGTAACTTGTTTGAGTGATGCTGGATAGACGACAACTGTTTACAATTTTCATCCAGGTGTTAAAATCCATCAACGGCTTCATCCCTCCCTCCCTATCTCGGAATCTTTCACATTTCCACATGCCTCTGAGATATCTGTACTCTACCATTGGTGGCCATGCTTTCATTTGCTAAGATACTAAGCTCCAGAATTCCTTTGCTAAACCTCTTAGGATCTCCATAGAGTCCGATAGAGGTTCGAACTTCCAGTTATAATCTGAAAGAATAACATGACAAGATTTCACGTTTTAAAACTTAATTTTAAGTAATAAATTATTAAAAGCACTTAACTAAAACAATTTTTGTCTTGCAGGCAAATATTACTTTAAACTACAGTGACATTCCCCTGGCTTATCATCATCGCACTCTCCACAGAATTCCAATCCTTTGAACAAAGTTACTCACAAGTTTCAATGGGTTCCTGTATCCCTATTTTACTGAGTAGTAACTTTGAGTGCTGATCTCCAGCAGCCTCCTGATCTCCAGCAGCCTCCAATATTTTTTGAAGTTTCTGAAATATGCTACCAGCAATAAAGCCTGTTCTGATGTTTCTTCTCTCCGAATGACATTTTCTGGAAATTGTAGGAGGCATGTCTTAAACTAGACTCTCTCCTTCCTGCAGCTGGCTGTAAAAGTTTGCAAAGTCAAGCAGCCTTTTCTCTCTGCTTGTCACCCAGAATATCTGCTATCTCGTTGTGATATTCATTGATTTATAGTCTGTAATCTGACCTCCAAAGGATTGCCTCTCCCGTCATCCCCATGGCAATGTGAAACACCTTAAACTTGTATCTATATAGAATTGCTAATGGTCTCTTCTTGATCCCAGCTCAGTTTCATTTTAAGGTAAATGGACTATTTTCAGCATAACTGTTAACACAGTACCTTCAACACCTTTCTGGGGCTTTGGGAATCTGAGTCCACTCATTGCTAACTGCTGCCATTGTGTCCAGATGTAAATGCTTTGCATTTTTTCTGTAGTACTGTAAGCCTTCCTTTGATCTCCACCCAGGCTGACTGTCAGGCAGACTGTGCAAACAGTCACATGATTCCCTTCACCTACCCTAAATTTAAAACCCACCCTAAAATGTTATAATCTGATAAACCTCATGATTGTCACCTCTTCACTCCTTTCTTTCTTTCTTCATTTAAGATGCTCCATAGAACCTCTTTGACCATCTGCACTGATATTGCTTTGTGTCTCAGTGTATAAGTCTGCTTTATAGAGCTGCTGTGAAATACTGTGGGCATTTTTATTATGTTAAAAGCCATTGTATAAATATTGGGTATCATTGGAACCTGGAGTGAGCATGAGGAGGCAAGTTGATTAGTAGATGTCATTTGATGACACAATTGATGATCCTTCTCTTAGACTTCTGCCAAGCATCAGAAAAGTAATCCAGCAGTAACGGGCTGGGTTATATTTGTCCTGCAGATAGGACAGAGTTGGGCAATTTTCTACATTGCAGCATGAAAGCCATCGTGGTAGCTGGGCGAGGGAGGCAGCCAGTTCCAATTCAGGTTATTTAATTTAATCAGTTTTTCCTGCAACAGCATTTATTTTACACTAAGGCTAAGAATTTAAAGAGGCTTCCCTAAGCCCAATTTATGGTTGAGCTGGAATGAATCCAGTATAATTCACACTAACGACCAGCAACAGTACCCCTGAGCTTTGTTGTTTACACTACAGTGAGATGACTAGCAAAATAAATCTGAGCTGCATGAAGCATGCACCTGAACAGTGGTAGGGTAAAAACAAGTAATTCATATACCTATCTCTATTCTAGGACTGGAATGCAACATCTGAATAAGGACCTTCCATTTAGACAGCCTCAAGGTAGACCATTCATTGCCAATGAATTACTTCAATCAATTTGTACGCAGCAAGCCTTTGGACCAATAACCAGTTAAAATGTCCTGATAAGGGGGAAAGAATGCTGATCCACAGACTTGGCATTGGGGGAAATATGTTCTCCTTTCAATGATACCACCGGATTGTTTGCATCCATCTGACCAGGTAGGCAGACTTTTGGTTTAATGTCTTATCTTCAAGATGACCAGCATAAATCTCTGGTTTGAGACTGACCACTTCTGCCAGGGGAGAAAGTGGAGCGGTTCCAGTTGGTGCTAGGAGCAGCACTGAGGTAGGATTCTCGTACCATTATGCATGGCATGTCAAACGCCAGTCAGCCTGTAGTGACTGATTTTGGGATGTCAATTTTAACCAGTGCCCCGACCCCAGTGTCAAGAAACAGGCTCCCACAAGGCAAATGGTAACCCACACCCTGCTGACGAGAGCACTCCCAACTCCTGAACACCCACCCTGCTGATGAGGGGAGCGCCCCCCCCCCCCCCCCCCCCCCCCCCCACCACCACCACCATGGGAATAACTGGTCACCCCTACAGCATTACATGCACAATTGAGAGACTCAACTCCACCCTGGCAGTGACACCTGAGTCTGGCACATTGGACTCCTAGGGGGGGTCAAGGAGGTAAGTCTATTGCTCATGTGCCCCTCTGCCACTGCCATGCTGCAGAGGCAGGGTCCACCAAGGGTTCGGGGGGGTTGTGTGGGCTCTGGTTGGGGGTAAGGTTTTGACCTCTGCACCTTCCCCCAGGGTGGAGGTGCTGTGGATGGACTGTCCCTTCTAGCCCTGGGCAACCTGCAGAATTGTGATCTCAGGCTGCCCTCTGTTCAAGACATTCATCCTTGTCTACGGATTGTTTAAACTTTGAAGTGACCTTCTCACTTTGAACTGCTCTGCCTAACAGCTGATGAGCAGACCAGACTGTTCACTGAAGATGCAAGTCAGGAAGCCTCCAGTACTTTCCCTTTCCTCACATCTGCTCCCTCTGTCCTTTGCATTTAACACTGCTGCTCTTTGAAGTGTCTGAGCCTTCCCTGAAATCACAAAGCTTTGAAATCCCTTAGATTCTTTGAAATGCTTTGCATTCATTCAATTTCACAGTGCAGTACTTTTAACTCTTCTAGATTGGCTGGCGGCGATCCCATTTTTGGGCTGATGCAGGATTCTCTACCTGATCAGGAATCTCAATCTTAGTGAGCGGAAGCGAAAAATCCCCCCACATCTCTGACAGTGCTGCTCCGTGCTGACTATCAGCCTAAATGTGTTCAAATCCTGAAGTGGGTCAAAGTCTGATCCCTCTGAGGTGAGGATGTTTTTAAACTGAGTTAAGCTGACACTATAGCAATAGATAGAGCAATGAAACTGGGACAGGAGGGATTAGCTTTTATACCCATCCTATTATTAAGTAAAGGACAAAGTGCTATTAAATTTATAGTGGTAGAATGTTGGCATTGGGCTAAGATGCATAATAATTTCATTGTCATTGTCATAATGAAATACTGAACTAGAAAATACTTCTAAAATATTTTTACAAAGGTAACGTTAATAGCCTGGTCAAGAAAATAAAAATTATTTTAGCTACCTTGAGTTAAAAGCGTATTCCCCACCGACCGAAAGGTCCATGGTTATCGTGCCCAGCCAAACCCTGACTGCCTCAGCAATACGACATTGAAGGCAGCTTTAACTGAGTCAGAATGTGACCTCTGTACCCCACCTGGAAGGAAGACCCACCATAGAGAGTAGCGGGCCAATCAAATTGGCTGGTTTTCTGTGGTCCCAGAATCGAGGTGGCCACTGCTGGGACTACAAGCAGTCCCTGAGGGAGTGTCATGGATTCTGGACTTCAGATCAGTCTGGCATTTTTGATGGGCCTGCCTGCTAGACCCCAGGGAGGAGCAGGAAGGGGTGGGGGGCTGTGTTTAGATGCTGGGGCAGGCTTAAAGAGTGGTTTGATCTTGGGCAGAGGTGCCTTCACTGGATACAGGCAGTCCCCTAAAGGAGGGAAACCCCCTTCCCGTTTGCCATGTAGTGAAAGTTGCTGGGGCTGCTCACCTTGCCTCCGCCTACCCCTGTCATAAACAAAGCAGCAGGTGTGGAATGAGACCCTTAAATGGCCATTGAGCCTCAACAGGCCCTTGGGTGCCTGAAGCCTTCCCCACCTAATATAATATGAGAGATTGGTCAGAGGTATGCAGGAAGGCCACCCATTTTAATCTTTGAGCATCCCCACCTTCAAATACACCAGCAGCCATGCGGAGGAGAGGGTGGTGTGAGTGTTTGCCTTGGCTACCTACTGTTGACTATTTCCAAGTCCGATCAGATATTTTACCACTAAATTTAGTATCCCTTTCGGTACTTCAGCTGAAAATGGAATGGATATATAAACTGATCCCTCCTGTCCAAGTTCTGTTCTTCCCTATTATAGTGTCAGCTTAGTTCAGTTGCTTGCATCTTTAACATTTGTTATTACTTCTGTCCTCTAAACATTTAAAAGCATCGTCAGTGGATGTGTCATTGGTCAAGAAATCCATGGACATATAACACCAGTCCGAATCAGTGAATAAAGACAAGATAAACATTTTCATCCTGCCTGTTCTCTTTAGTTCCCGTAAAAGGACACAAGTAGGCAAATAAAAGCTGAGTTTGAAGAGCATATGAGGTAGTGGTACATTATATCCCCTACAATGTTCTGTGTTTAGTATGTAGTTGACTCTCATCTAAGATCTTGATGTGCTGGCTAGAGTTTATTAACGTCTAATAAGGCCATTTGGGATTGTCGGTATACTCTAAATTCAGTAAAAATATCAATTTTTTTTAAAAGCTGTTAAATTCCAAGTTATTAATAACAGAAAAGGCCAGAGCAAATGAGCAGCATTCTTAAAATAAACTCCCAAGCCCGAACAATCAAATATGGACTTGACTGAACAGTGTATATATTCAACGGAAATATGAACTGAATTAATAAAATAACCTCAAAGCTGTGTTTTACTGGGATTTAATTAAAGCCCTTAATTAGAAAAGAAGCAGGCATCAAACAACAGATTCTAAAGTCAAATTCCTTAAGTAGAACAAACATGAAACAAAACTCTACACTGGTAACAAGTCTTCTGAAAAAAAGCTTTGCCTCTATAAAACACTTTCCATGACCACCAGGTGTTTCAAAGTACTTTTGATGTGTACAGGTGGTACAATGTATAAAATATGGCTGCCAATATGCACACAGCAAGCTCCCACAAACAGCAATGTGATAGAGACCAGGTAAGTGGTTTCTGTGAGTGATTGAGGGATAAATATTGGTCAGGGCACCAAGGATAATTCCCCTGCTCTTCTTCAAACTAATGCCACCATTAGAAAGGGCAGATGCAGCCTCAGTTTAACATCTTATCCAAAATATACCACTTCCAACAATACTGCACTGAAGTATCAACTTGTACCTAGGTCCTGGAGTGGGGACCCTGACTCAGCAGCCAAATAAGCAATGGCAGACCACCAAACAGTATTTACATTTTCAAAAATCAGCAAGATGGTCTGCATTTTAAATAAGCAAGCAGTTATTAGAGTGCAAATTGTAGGATTTACTCATTAATTTCTCAGCGCTCCTTTTTCCTTCCCTACTATCTGCAAGCATTTTGTAATAATATTATAGCAGTGGTGCATATTGTGTAAACACAAAATTATCCTGAATATATTAATTTGAAAGAAAATATGCAAGCCTGCAATTTATTTCTGATTCATTTGTTGTCATGTGATTTGCATAGCAATGAAGGTTCTGATTATTAAGTGGAAATTTAATTGGGCCATTTTCCACTGCAGCAAAGTACAAACTCAGAAGATTGTACTGTTGAGTACTTCAATGGTTTTTACAAAAGAGGTTTTCTGTCATAAATGTGTCTTTGAGTTTTTTAAAAGCTGGATTCTCTGGTCCCTCAGTCATGCGCCTCTCATTGGCGGCAGATACGCTACTACTGCCGCTTGTCAATGGGATTTCCCATTGAAGCCATCCCACACTGCCAGGAAACCATGAGGTTGGGGGGGAGGAGGTGTTGCCAGTGGGAACAGAGCATCCCATCAGCTGGAAAATTCTGACCTGTGTTGGCAAGAAAATCAGTAAATACCTCAAGATTTGAAACTTATGCAGAGGCACTTAAAAGCAAAATCTTTATCCAAAAGATGTTATCGACGACAAATATCAATTTAGTCAGAAATCTCAACATTACTATCATCTGTAGTCTTATTTTTGCGTGGATTTTCATATAGAAATTTTAGAAAGGCCATTCTGAACCCAAATTAATTTCCAAATATGTCACCACAGATTCATTGTAGGTGTGTCTCGACTATAACACCCATTGCATAACACACATTGACAGTACACGTTGAAAGTTGGCAACTAGAATCATAGAATCATGGAATTGCTACAGTGCAGGAGGAGGCTATTTGCCCCATCGATGCTGAACTGGCCCTTGGAAAGAGCACCCTACTTAAGCCCATGCCTCTGCCCTATCCCCATAATCCAGTAGCTCCACCTAATCTTTTGGACACTAAGGGGCAATTTAACATGGCCAATCCACCTAACCTGCACATCTTTGCACAAGGGGCAGCACGGTAGCATTGTGGATAGCACAATTGCTTCACAGCTCCAGGGTCCCAGGTTCGATTCCGGCTTGGGTCACTGTCTGTGCGGAGTCTGCACATCCTCCCAGTGTGTCCGTGGGTTTCCTCCAGGTGCTCCAGTTTCCTCCCACAGTCCAAAGATGTGCAGGTTAGGTGGATTGGCCATGCTAAATTGCCCTTGGTGTCCAAAATTGCCCTTAGTGTTGGGGGTTACTGGGTTATGGGGATAGGGTGGAGGTGTTGACCTTGGGTAGGGTGCTCTTTCCAAGGGCCGTGCAGACTCGATGGGCCAAATGGTCTCCTTCTGCACTGTAAATTCTATGATAATCTTTGGACTGTGGGGGAGAACCCGGAGTAAGCCCACAGGGAGACAGTGCAAACTCCACCCGAAGCCAGAATTGAACCCAGGTCCCTAAAGCTGTGAGGCGGCAGTGCTAATAATTGTGCCACTCTATCATGCATAGGTCCTATCGAATAGCACACAGATTTACTGGCCACTGTATATTATATGGTCCACTCCTATTTGTGTAAATATATGATGCACAGTGCATGATGCACATTGTATGGCATGCACCATATAGCACTCACTATATAATACATATCATATGATGCACACTGCACTGGACATTGTGGGGAGACAAATTAATGGGGTTTACTCACAACAATTTATTCGGGCAATCAACAGTTATTGTTAGGGACTTTTGAATGACTACACTGTAGTGCAATATAGTAGACTAAAAAAGGATAAATCCACAAAGCTTCAAGCATTTATATGCTGATGTGAAAAAATGGACACAAGATGCTCACTAAATGCGAACATAGCACCACCTGGAAAGAGTCAAGATAAGGGTCAACAACAAGTTTTCGTAAATCAACTTATCGGCCAGAAACATTTCAGTTCTAGAACCAAGAAAGGTGGTTGGGGAGAGATCCATTGGAAGATAAACATTGACAATGCTCACTCTGCCTGGGTGCATACCTGCAATTTGTTTAAAGTAAAGTTTGATGCAGAAAATGCTCAAATGTGAAAAATATCTTTGCCTACGTGGCCTGCACTGAATAAATGTTACTTGATTTCTTAAGATGAGCAGAGTAAACTCTGGAGACCCTTCTCTGAAGCCGTGCTCTCTCAATGCTTTGGCTAATAAACAATTGTTCTGTGCCTGAGTCTCCTCCAAAAAGTACGTCAAAGTAAATTTTACCCTTTTCCGTGGCAATGCCCAAGGTTGTGGGGGTGAGTGTGAAGCCATGCCCTATAGTGGCAATCTTCGGGGTATCGGAGCAGCCAGAGTTACACATGGGGGAGGGGGCCAACACCCTTGCTTTCGCTTCCCTAATCGCACGCCGGAGAATCTTGCTTGGCTGGCGATCGGCAGCACCACCTAAAGCTGCAGACTGGCTCGCTGACCTCTCGGAATGTCTCCACCTGGAGAAGATTAAGTACGCCATCTGAGGGTCAGCGGAAGGCTTCCTGGATACTTGAGGGTAGTTCGGCGGCCTGTTCCAAAACTTGTTCGAGGCCAGCAACTAGGAGTAAGCTTGGAAAAAAAAAAGATAGATGAGGAACCAAAGGACTGCGCAACCCTGGGGGGACCACAAGAGAAGGGGCATGGTGCTGAAGCCAATGGGGGAGGGGGGGGAAATCATAGACCGATCCAGAGGGCAACAAAATGTAAATAGTCAGTTAAATGAAAGACAAAATAAACCTCTGTAAAATGAAGTAAATTAGCGTGGGCAAGAAAAATGTAATGTACATACACTGTTTATAAATGAGAAGCCAATTTATAAAAAAAAAAATTTAAAAAAAAAAAAATAATAATTTATAAACCGTTTAGGCCTAATTTGCATTCCAGAGACATGGTTTGAAGGTGACTAAGGTTTGGAAATGAATATTCCAGGGTACACAGCATATTGAAAAGACAGACAGAATTGAAAAGAAAAAGCCCTCATATGACAAAGACAGTAATGAGAAAGGATCTTGGCTCAGAAGTTCAGGAAGCAGTCTGGACAGTAGATTAACAGTGTTCAGATGGGAGTAAGTTATAGGCTTCCTAATGGTAGTTACAGCATTGAACAGGGCATTAAGCAAGAAATAATTGGTGCCGGTAATGAAGGCAGTATAATAATTGTACGAAACTTTAATCTTCTTATAGATTAAACAAATCACAGAATAATACAGTGCAGAAGATATTTTAGATCTAGTATTGGGCAATGAGACCGGTTAATCAATAATCTCATATTAAAGATCCTCTGGGGAAAAGAGATCACACTACAATTGAATTCCATTTTAAGGTTGAAAGCAACATACAACAGTCCCAAACCAGAATTTCAAACTTAAAACAAAGCTAATTATATAGGTATGAGGGGGCAGCAACCCAAAAGTAGATTCAAAAGTATGGAGAAAATAAATAACGGGAAACATTTAAAGAAACCATATTAAATGCAAAAATACATTCGTTACCAAACAAAATCCCAGCAAGAAAGATCCATCTGTGGCTTCCTCGGGAAATTAAGGATAGTATTAGATTAGAAGAAGATGTTTATAATGTTACAAAGAATATTAGTAAACCTGGCAATTGGGAGCATTTTTGAAACCAGTACATGGTAACCAAAAAGTTGATAAAGGAAAAGTAGTACATGAGTAAACTCACCAGGAATATAAAAACAGAATGGAGATGGAAGAGTTTTACAAGTACATGAAGAGGTGTGGAGCTAAAGTAAATGTTGGTCCCTTGGGGGCAGAGGCAAAGGAAATTATTATGGGAAATAAGAAAATGAACAAACATTTTGTGTGTATCTTTGCAATAGAAGACACAAATTGGATGCCAGAAATAGCGGATAAAGAAGGGGCTAATAAGAGTGAAGAACTAAAGATAATTCATTGCAGCCGAGGAAAAAGTATTGGAGAAACAGGAGGGGCTAAAATCTGACAAATCCCCAGGACCTAATGGTTTAGATCCTAGGATTCTAAAAGAGATAACTGCAGAGATAACAAAAGAACTGGTTCTGATTTTCATATTTGATGCTGGTTGGCCAGGTGCCAGAAACAGTCAACTTGCACTGCGATTGCTGGCACAGGTGTGATTTCTTGCGCCAATGGTATCATTAGTGTGCACCCGTGAACTTGGTGGCAACATGGGTTTTCGGCTGCACGCAGTGATGTCACTTGCTGACTGCAGCTAGAGGAACTGCCCTGGCTGCTCCAATTGGCCTGCTCCTTCCACCGCAACCTCTCTCCCACTCTGCCTTGCGTGCCTCTTTCCAATCACAAATAAAACCTTGGCCGGAATTTTCCAGCTGTTCCCGCTGGTGGGATCTTCCAGTCCTGCCGTCGGTGGGGAGTGCATACAATGGAAAACCCGGTTGACATCGGCGGGACAGGAATATCCAACGGACGGACAATGGCTGGCTGCCTCTGCCGCCGCAAAATATGCCACAGGGATGCGGGAAAATTCCGCCCCCTTATTTTTTTCCATACACGGCAGCTTTCTTCTCTGGATTTCAGTTGGTTGATCAAAACAATTTCTTCAAGAATTCTCCACACTCCATTGCAAGAGCTTCAACTTGTTGAGAAAATCAAAAGGGTTTCAAACTCTAAAACAGTTAACATCTCCAGCTTCAATAACTTGAGACAAAGCAATCAATTGTACACTGATTATGTAGATTTGAGTCAATAGACCCTCTACTTCTGCACAAGGAGATCATTTCCCGTTTACCAAAAATCTGTTCCTTTTGTTCTGAAGTACATTATAATATGTAATGTGATAATACATTAATACAGAAAGCAGTATGAGGAGCGTCTATTGAAATGAACAACAGCAGATAGTTCTTTTCACATGTAAAATGTCAAATTAAAGCTCCTTCCCTCTTTCTGCCTTTGATAGATCTGCACCATCTTTGGTGCAAGCAGCTGCCTAAGACATTGTTGTTTTTTTTTTTTTTTTGATGGCACAGGCACTATAACAACTGTGGGCAGTGCAGTGTCACCACAAATCGACCTGTGGTTTTCTAAAATTGTCAATCCTAGAATGGCCCCAGTTAGCAAGTGTTATACCGCTCGTCAAGAAAGGACAAAGAGAAAACTGGTGATGACAGACCAGTTAGCCTGACATCTGTCATTAGAAAAATGTTGGAATGTATTTTTATTTTGAAATATTTTTATTAAAGATTTACATGTACATTCATTATAGATAGATGAAACGGTTACTACTTACAGGTTCTTTTATTTTTCGGTATCGTGACCTCCTCCCCCATGTCCTTTTATTCGCTGTTTCAAGGTCTTTTCCTTGGCCCTTTACTTCACCGTGGGTGATTGTTCAGTGTTTATCTGTGGATTGTTCCTTCCTTCTCCCTTGCCCCTCCCTATTGCTTGGCCTCCCCTCCTCTCCTCCTGCTGCTATCAACCTACTTTTGCGGGTTCTCTTTCGTGTGGCCTTGTGTTGTGCCCTCTGGTCCCTGTGTTGGCTGCTTTCTGGTCTTCCCCTTATTATTTCTTCTGGTCTCTCCTCCCTGTTCCCCCAGCCCCCCTCCCATTTCTGTCTACTCCCAGTGGTCCCGATGACTCCCGTGCATCCCCCTCCCGCTCTATCAATTATTGGCTTCGAACGGGTCTTGGAATAAGTTGGTGAATGACCCCCATGCTTTGTGGAAGCCTCCTCTGACCCTTGGATGGTGAACTTCATCTTCTCCAGATGGAGAGATTCTAATAGGTCTGTCAGTCAGTCTGCAGCTGTGGGTGGTGCTGCTGGTCGCCAACCGAGCAGGATTCTCCAATGGGCGATTAGGGGAAAAAAAGGCAAGGGCGCCTACCCTCTTCCTCATATGTAGTTCTGGCTGGTCCAATACCCCGAAGACTGCCGCTCTTGGGCATAGCTCAAACCTTATCCCCACAACCTTGGACATTGCCTCGAAGAAGGCTGCCTAAAACCTGACTAGTTTGGGGCAGGCTGAGAATATGTGGGCATGGCTGGCCCTGGCACCGCTCACATTTATCCTCCTCCGCAGGGAAGAATCTGCTCATTCGGGTTCTTGTCAGGTGTGCTCTGTGCACCACTTTTAGCTGCATGAGGCTTGGGCCTTGTGCAGGAGGGGGACGTGGCCCTGTTCGGTGTTCGTGCCAAGAGTCCCCAACCTATTTCCGTCCTTGGCTCTTCCTACCATTTTTCCCTTGTTCCATCCAGTGGGGAGTGTGTCCTTTTTAGAAGATGCCTGTATACGTCCCCATAGTTCCCCTTTCCCAGACTGTCTGCGTCCAGTAACTCCTCCAAATTGTGTCTCTTGGGGTCCTTGGGTATGTTGTCGTCTCCCTGTGGCGAAGTTTTTGACTTGCAGATATCGGAGTTCCTGTCCATTCGCTAGTTCCAGTCTCTGTCAGTTCCTCTAAGATCATAAGAATTTACAGTGCAGAAAGAGGCCATTTGGTCCATCAAGTCTGCACCGGCCCTTGGAAAGAGCACCCTACTAAAGCCCATACCTCCACTCTATCCCCGTAACCCAGTAACTCCACCTACCCTTTTTGGATACTAAGAGCAGTTTAGCATGGCCAATCCACCTAACCTGCACATCTTTGGACTGTGGGAGTGCTGCCTCATCTGGTTTCAGGTTCTCAGTCGCTACCACCACTGGACATCTGCGTCCGGGGAGACTATCATCTCTGATGTTCTCTCCCTGGATCTGTATCACATTCAGCAGTTGTCTGATATTCACAGTTAGCTGTCTACCCTTAACAAAGCCTGCCTGGTCCTGTGTGACCACCTTTGGTACTCAGTTCTCCAGTGTCTTGGCCAGGACGTTTGCGAGTATTTTCACGTCCACATTGAGCAGTGGATACGGTCTGTATGATCCACATTCCATTGGGTCTTTGTCTTTTTTGGGTATCAGCGATATGGTGGCCTGTTTAAGCATTGGAGGCAGGGTGCCCCTCGCTAGCAAGCCTGAAAACATCTCCCGCAGGTGTGGGGCGATTGTAAGTTCCGGTGCCTTCGCCGCCTTCACGGAGTTGATGCCGTCCATGACCTCTCCCAGTCCTATTGGTGCTTCCAGCTCCCCTGACTATCGTCCCCCATGACCGGCATGTCCAGTCTGTTGAGGAACGGTTTCATCACCGAGTCCCGGTCGGGGGCTCTGAGGTGTACAGCCCCCGGTAGAAGGCCTCAAATGCTTTGACATTTTTTGGTTTGGTTTACCAGTCTGCCTCTGCTGTCCTTTAGCTGGGCTATTTTCCTTGAGGCTGCCTGCTTTCTCAGCTGGTGAGCTAGCAGGCTGCTAGGCTTGTCTCCAGGCTCATGAAAGGTCCCCCGTGCCTGGCAACGTTCGCACAGTGCTTTCCTGGTGTATAGCAGGTTAAAGTCCATTTGTGGCTTTTTCCCCTCCGCCATTAGCACTGGTCAGGCCATTTGAGTATCTTCTGTCGACCTCTAGGATGGAGTTGATTGGTTGTTGCCTGGCCACCCTCTCTTCCCTAATTCTATGTGCCTTGTAGGCAATCATTTCTCCCCGAATCACAGCCTTCAGTGCCTTGCAGAACGTGGAAGGTGAGACTTCCCCGTTCCAAATATTCGTAACTTACGCGCCAATGGCCTGTGATGTATTCTGGCAGAAGACCTTGTCGGCCAAGTGTCGTGTGCAATCTCCATGTGAGGCATTGGACACGGGCCATCTCAAACCTCACATTCATGTCATGTGGAGCGTAGTCTGAGATTACGATCGTGGAGTATTCCACTCTGACTACGTCTGGAAGCACTGATTTTCCCACTAAGAGGTTGATGCTCATGTAGACCTTATGTACTGGTGATAAGAGTAAGAATCCTTCTCATCTGGGTGCATGAACCGCCACTGCCCCCAAATGCTCCATAAACGCTCCCAGTTCCCTAGCCAAATATGTTGTTTTCCCTGTTCTGGAATCTGATCTGTCCATCAGTGGGTCCTGTACATCAGTCATTTTCTGAGTTGGGTTCGTGGGTCATGGGAGGGTGTCGGGAGGGACGTGGAGCCATGCATCGTGGCATTCCCAATCACGGGAAGTAGAGCCCAATGGCCACGGCAGCCGTTTTTTGAAAATGACGGCTGCGACCGGCTTTCAGAATGCCGGCCATGCCGCGCATGTGTGCCAGCTCATCAGTACCAAGGCCCGGAGTCCAGTGAGAGATCGCCTCCTGGCATCAGCTCTCTGACCCAGAAGATTTATATAAAAAAAAATAAAAAATAAAAATTGATGCATTCTTCCTACCTGATGCGACGGCAAAGAGCAGGTCACGAGCCCCGAATGATGAAGTCACGTGCTGTGGGCTGATTGTAATTCCTCCATTTTGTTAGCAGCAAGCAAGCAACTGGACTGAAGAATTTAAAATGGATCATTTCGTAATAAGGAAGAGTGGGTCAGAGACACAAACAGGCCAGGATCTCACAACTAAACCTGCTGGAGGGAGTGGCACAGGAGAGTCCACAACAGGACAAAGCAGTGCTGGTCTGAGCTCCAGACCCTCTGGTGAGGTGAATTGCCCATTAAGAAGTAGCTGAAATCGGGCACAAAACAGTATAAAGATGTTTTAAAAGTATGGGCCGGGATTCTACGTTAACCGGCGGGCGGGCCGTACCGAACCACTCCGGCGTCGGGCCACCAGAAGGTGCGGAATCCTCCGCACCTTCAGGGGCTAGGCCGGCGGCGGCAGGGTTGGTGCCGCGCCAACTGGTGCCCAAGGGCTTGGTGCTGCGCCAACCGGTGGCAAAGGATTTCCGCCTGTTGGCGCATGTGTGGGAGCGCCAGCGTGTGCTGGCGTGATCCCAGTGCATGCGCAGGGGGTTTCTTCTCCACACTGGCCATGGTGGACCGTTACAGTGGCCGGCGCGGAGGGAAAGAGTGCCCCCACGGCACAGGCCGCCTGCGGATCGGTGGGCCCTGTCACGGGCCAGGCCACCGTGGGGGTCCCCACCTGGGTTAGATCCCCCCTGCGCCCTCCGCAGGCCGCCCACAGAGCCAGGTCCCGCCGGTAAGGACCTTAATTGATTTACGCCGGCGGGACTGGCCGAAAACTGGCGGCCGCTCAGCCCATCGTGGAGCAGAAGATCGCCGGGGGGGCCACTGCCGAAAAACCGGAGAATCCGGCGTTGGGGCAGCGGAGCGGGATTCAGGCCGCCGCGCCCCCCCCCCCCCCCCACCCCCCAGCGATTCTCCGGCCCGGCGGGGGGGTTGGAGAGTCCCGCCAATGTTTTTATTAATTGTGCTGATGCAAAGCCCATTTGTTATGTGCAGGGAAGTACTGACAAATGAGAAGTTTAAAACCCTCCAATCTTCCAAGGCATTTGAAGACTAAGCATGATGAGTCTGAGCACAAACCTCTTGATTTTTTTTTCAAAGGATGCAGCGAGAACTTCAATCACCAGCTGAAGCCCTCAGCAGAAATGTGACACAGAACAACAAAGTACAATTAGCCTCTTGCATGGTAGCTTAATGTGTAGTTAAAGAGAAAATGGGCCCCACACTAGCAGAGAGATTAATTCTTCCTGCAGCAATAGACATACGGTCCTCCGAGGTTAGCTGAAAAAATGAAATGCATCGCAGTTAGTGAAAGCACAATGGTTTGCTGAATTTGTGATATTGCTGAGAATTTAGAAGGCTTTTTTTTTTTTCTCATTTGAAATCAGCACAGGAATTCTCAACACAACTGGATGAAAATACAGACATTTCAGATTGTGCAACCTTGCTAGTTTACATTAAGTATGTTTGGCACAAGAATTTGTTGAGTATTTGCTGTGTTGTCTGAAATTACCAACCCACATGACTGGTGCAGAGATTTTTGAAGCATTGAATAGTTGTGTTTGGCAAGTGCAGGCTCGACTGGGTCCATTGCAGAGGAATCACAAGCGATGGAACAACCAAGATGACTGAGAAAAACAGTGGAGGTATAATAAGGATAAAGGAGGCAGCTGGTATGATTGTTTGGAATCATTATTTTATTCACCGTGAGACATTGACATCAAAAGGAATTCATTTCGATCTTGAAGTGGTGTTGAAAGAAATTGTGGAAGTTTTGAATTTCATGAAACGCAGTGCATTCAATACCAAACCTTTTGAGACTTTGTGTTCCGATATGGGGCCGAACACACACACTTGTTGTTCCACACAGAAATATGTTGGCTGTCAAGGGGTCAGTTGCTGGTCCGAGTTTACGAACTGAGGTATCAAATCCACACCACCTTGAGAAATTGTTCCCTCTGGCTGATTCATTTGCTGATGAAACTTGTTTGCTAACTATGTCTTAACCTTGCAGACATCTTTTCAATTCTAAATGAACTGCACCTCAAATTGCAAGGGAAGCATAAATTGCTTTTAGCACTCTGAAGAAATCAATACTTTCTGAAAGTCATTGGGGAGTGCAAAGCCAAAATTACTGCATGTTTCCCTACATTGCTACGAAACATCGAAGAAAACAGCATTAGTAAGGAAACTGTCAATGGACGCGCAAGCTTTATTCAGTCACATCTGGCTGCGCTGTGTTGCCAATAATATTGCTCTTAATGAGTGGAATACTATCCCACCAGCGTCACCAATAATGTTGCCAAATGAACTAGATTTGGCAGTTATTAATGATAATATTGCTTTTCAGAGTCGCCAGGTATCAAATGATACCACAACGAGGCTTTACCGGATATCGATCAAAGACCAAACAACCAGTTAGTCAGTTCAAGTACAAAGATAGTTTATTTACATACAAGGATTACTTCGACATGCAACACAAAATACTAAGTTAAACTACACCTAACAACTACAATAACCTATACTTAACTTCAGGGCAACTGGCTCTTTACAGATGAACAAGGCCTTTGTTCGGATCTTGCGTGGCTGGGTAGAAGTGGCTTCATTTCTGCTGGGCTCATCCGTCTGGTAGCGATCGTTGGTCTTGAACTTGTCTTCTGGTCATAATGCTACACTTGGTTTTAGGCGTAGGCCGGGGCCAAGAGAGACCGAACACATGGCTGTGTCTCTTTTTATCCCTTTGGGATTTTGCGTTATTTGGGGCGGTCCTTAGCTTTGGACCCAATAATTCGACAGGCTTCGATCACTGCCTTCAATTTTGGCCAATAAAGGGGCGGGTGCCTTGATGGCTGGGCATGTCCTGAGCAGTCATTCACCTTGGCTGTTTGGGCTTTCTTATCAAAGGGAGTGGCGCTGGTTAGTTTGCATCTGTATCAGTTACCTGAGTACAGTCCTTTTTGTTCTGGGGAAATGGGCCATTAGAATGCAAACAAGAGGGGGTTTCCATCGCATCTAGCTATCTGGGTTGCAAATACACAAGCTCTGAGTGTGTCTGAGTCCTGGGTTGGCCATAATTCCCATGGTCCTTTGCAGGTGGCCATCTGAGATGGCTCCAGCTGATCAACTATTTTTGCCGCTACTTTCCAGAGGAGAGGTTTAAAATGTTGACCGAAGAGGTGGATGAAAAATCCCTTTTGAGTTGAGACCCCAGAATCCGTTATTAACTTGCAGCTGACTCCAAACTAAGAAACTAAACATCTGTGCCAGCACATTGAAAAAGGCACGCGCCAATGAGGCTGTCAGCTCTTGTCCCATAGCAGGAATTGTAGGCCTGTTCCACCCAGCCCTTGCTTACCCGCAGTCTGTTCGTCTGTCTCGGGTGCATTTCTTGGAGGAAGTCTATTCTATGTCCGCTCTCATACCTTTTTCAGGTAGGCGAAGACTCTGGACCTTTTCCCTGGGCCGTTTCGTCCCCTAACGTTCCAGGTGACTATCCTGGTGGGGGGGTTTGTCCCTCCTTTCCTGCGGGATCAACCATATTTACCTTGTCAATGCGCCCCTGCACTCCGGGGTTTCCCTTTGTTTGGGGGTGAGCCAAAATGGCCATGGTCACCGTTCTCGCCACGAGTTCGGGCCTCTGCGGTCTGGGTTTCACTTTGTCCAGGGGTCACTCAACATGGCCACCAACTGTGTATACGCCATGTGGGTGAGCCCCTGAAGCCCAGGGTTTACCTTTTTTTGTTTAGGAACCCTCCCAAGTGGACATCTTGTTCCAGCTTTCCGAACTTGACTTACTGAAGCCAGCCTGGAGTCCTTGCCTTCCTTGTCACTGTGTTCCCCCTGTGGCCTCTATTCTCTATCGCCCGCTACGTGCCCCCCCCCCCCCCCCCCAGCCAGATGCTGTCTCCCCACTGGGAGATGTGTCGCGTCCCCCCCCCCCTCTCTCTCATGGTTCCTGGCACTAGCTTTCTCCACGAGTGTGGTGGCCCCCTACCGGGGTTGCTATGGCACCCTCCTATGCCTGTTCCGTTGGTGTTTTCTCCGTCGTCTCTTCACCCCCCTCCTGCGCTCTGCTGCCCTCACCCCTTCCTTCCTATGAGCTTATTCCCTTACTCGTGGCGAGGCAGTGCAGTTCCATGCAAAATTGTCTATTTCGATCGCTTTGTTTCTGTCTTCCTCACCGCTGCCTCGTTTGCCTTTTGTGTAGTCCGTTCATACGGACAAACTGGTTCACCTCTGCCAGGTCAGTAAATTAGTGCTCCTTGTTCTGGTATGTCACCCAGAGCCTGGCTTGGAATAACATCCCGAATTTAGCATGGCCTCCGCCACCCTCGCCTTGACTGCCATTTGGATCTCCGTTTAGATCTTGTCCTTCATTGCGGTCAGTTCCTTAGATAAGAACATGTTCCAACCAACTCCAGGTTGGGGGGGGGGGGGGGGTACAGGGAGACCACTGTCCGGGTTGCCGATCTACCTCCCTCTGAGATGGTCGGGGTCTCATTTGTTTTTTTTTCCAATAAATTAGAGTAGCCAATTATTTTTTTTAAATTAAGGGGCAATTTAGCGTGGCCAATCCACCTAACCTGCACCTCTTTGGGTTGTGGGGGTGAAACCCATGCCGACACAGGGAGAATGTGCAAACTCCACATGGACAGTGATTCAGGGCCGGGATTTGAACCTGAGTCCTTAGCGCCGTAGTCCCAGTACTAATCATGGCGCCACATGCCACCCCCCTCATTTGTGAAGACCGAACCAAAGTGTGTATTTAGTTGCTCAGCAATTTCTTTGTCCCCTATTATACATTCCCCTGTTTCTGACAGTAAGGAACCTTCATTGCCTTCACCAATGTTTTTTCTCTTCACGTACTTATAGAAACTTTGACAGTCGGTAAGCTGTGAGGAGGACACAAACAATCTGAAAATTGATGTGGACAGTTTAAGTGAGTGGGGAAATGTAAGCTTTTAGCATAAGAATAGAAAAGCAGAATATTTTTTAAAAGGTGAATTTTTAATGTTCAGAGGGACTTGTGTTTACTCTTACAAGAAACAGAGAAAGTTAACGTGAGGTACAGCAAGCAACTGTGAACACAATGAAATGTTGGATTGAAATACATGAATAAGGAAGTCTTGTTACAGCTGCATAGGACTTGGGTGACATTGAGCTTGTTTCCCTTGGCTGTGGAATCTAGAACTTCGACCACTGTCTCCCGGTAAGGGATTGATCATTTAGGACTTCGATGAGGAGAAGTATTTTCACACAAAGGATTGTGAATCATTGGAATTGTCTACTGTAATGATATGCAGATAGACAAGTTAGTGAAGGGTTAATTATTATATCTGTGTATACTAGAGGGCGCCACCACTTCTCTGCATTTAAGTCTGACCCTGAGGGAATTCTGGGTATAGTATAAGGAGTAGCATTGGAGAAAGCATGGTGACTGCATTGGGAGAAGATTAGATTAGACAGAGTTAGCAAGTGTGTAGTTAGTGACTATTTAGTTTATTGAGTGCTGCCAGACAGATTCAATATTACTTAATTATGAACTGTAGCTCCGAAGAGTATGCAAACTTCATTTACTTAATAGTTTTAATAATAAATTGTTTTTTGTTTCATTAATTGGATTGGTGGATTCTTTGTCGACAACGGACCGTTTTGGATTTAAAGACTAAAGATCACAACATATTACCACGTATGGTAACAAACATCTATCCCAGATCGTTCCGGATATTCTATCACAAGACTGTGATAGTTATTGATCTTTTGAAAGTGGAATTGAGGTGGCAGATTGGCCATAATCATATTGAATGGCATGTTTGAGGGGCTTGATCGTACAGTCCTGCTCTTCAGTTCTTATCCGGCTCTTGAGGCAAGGAGAATTTAAGATCATGCTCATCCTTTCACTATGTACAAACCTTTCCCTTCATGGCCTGATTTTGGTCACATGAGTTTTACACTCTTGTGACTGTTTTTTGTTTTAAGGCATGCCGTAATTTTCATCTGGGGCTTTCAGCACAGGAAGCATTTAATTCTAGAGGTTGATTACGTACCCTTGCCATTTGAGGTATATTTCAGTTACTCATCTTGGTGACATTTTTGGTCAATTAATTTGTTTGGACCTCAGCTGTTGGTCAATTAATTTGTTTGGACCTCAGCTGTATTTCTTTTCACCTATCTTATTATCAGCCTGTATGATAGATAGAGAACACCCCACCGATGTGCTGGGGCACCATTTCCCATGCACAGGCCTCATAATTCGAAAACCTTCCGAGCCAAAGATTGCCAATCATGTCTGTTAAGTGCGCTTGTCCGCCAACAGGGCACCTACACTCCAAGCAGTTTAGCAGTAGCATTCACATTTACTTGACCTTTATTTTCAGTCACATAAACCGTGCCATTTTCAGTCACAAACAGTGCCATTCAATGTGTCTGCACGGAATATTTTCAGCAGTCTCGGAGGGCACAAGCCAGAACTAAGGCTTCCACTACATTTTATAATTATTAGTGCAATGGTCAGACAGCACGCAAAGTGGAGAAATGAGCTGAATGTATCTTTCGTGAAAGGCGTTTAAATCCTTTATTAAATAATTACTGCCTGTTAGCACCACTAAGTTGTGTGGGGAGATCCTTGAAGGATTTTCAGATCAGCTGGTCTGCTGATATTTCAATGCAACAGTAAATCTTTCCAACAGTGGATTAATTCTCACTGAAGCATTCTTTTATACTGTAACTTTAAAAGATATTTCGAGTACTTAAAAAAATTAAACTGAACTCATTATCTTATAGTTTTATGGTAGTGAGAATGAATCCAAAAGACAATGGTTACATTTTAACGCAAGTATTTCCACTAACCAGTAGTGCAAGAATTACAATTTCTTCGGAGTTTAGTTTGGAAAATGCTTGGAGAAGTAATTGGGTACTCTAAATTTACATTAATAAAAAAAAATTTAAAAATGTTTCAAATCCTTAATGCCTCACTGTCCCTGACCCCTCTTGCACTGGGAAAGGTCATCATCCCATCTGAACTCTGCTCTTCCCACAGGCCCAATAGCACCCACAGTGCCAGACTTCCTGGAACGACTTGTGATGCTCAGTAAACCCGTCACCTTGCCCCTTTTCCCCTTCGGCATTGCAGAGCAAAGGAATGTGCCCCCCGGCCCTCACGCAAACTGAGAATTCCACCCATCGTTTGCAGTCCACCTGAATTGATAATATTTGAAATCAAAATCACCGCCAAATTTCTGAGTTTAGAATGTGTAAATTAAAAGAAATTGCAAGTCTACAATGGAACCTGTTCAGAGCTCCAACCACATCACAGACAGCTAATACCAATGACAAAAGAAACCTTGGGCACACACTGTTCCAGGATCTTAATCATTCTCTCCAATGTTTGACTTTGCCTTCTTTGAACTTATGTGATTCTTAATGTTCTTTCAGTTAATCTTGGAGGAAACATTAATCTCCGTAAAAAGAAATTGGCCGATGCTGCCATTGAAATAGAGAACAATGAAAATAGATATGAATACATTAAGCATTTTCACATCACATAGTAATTTTCAGGATTTTACTTCCATTACGACGACAATAGAATTAAGAGTCACACTGTCAAACAGAGTTTGAGGCAGCTCCAATTGACTCGCATTATTTTTAATTACATTCTGTTATTATTGAATGAGGTTGATGAATTAACACTGAAGAATATTTGGTGTATTTAATACTGTGAACAATTGTGAACATTTTGCTCAACAGCCATCGGAAGAGAGTGGCTGTTTATAATCTGGCTGATCTGGAATACAGGGGGAAATGCTCCCGTTTCCGGATTTGCTGGTGGGCAGAGAATCCCAGGGGAGGCAGAAATTTGAAAATATGTTGCAATTCTCCCAATTGTGGGTTTCCCCATTGCCTGGTGGTGTGAATGTCATTTGCATTCACTTGCATGCCATGAATGCTTACTAAATCAGCTGCTCGGCAGAATCACAGATGGGATGGCGGTGATGTGAAAAGTGTCTGAGAATGTGTTGATATGTCATAAGTTGATGTGTTGCTAATTGATCTGAGACCTGTGAAGGCCGCTTGGGTACATGATGCCAGGCTGGGAGTTTGAAAGGGGAGGGAGTTGAAGGACGAGTTATCCTGGGGGAGCAGATGAGATCATTCATCCACTTCCTGCACTACATGGCACTTGTGGCACTATTCCCAACTGTGTTTACCTCCTGGAGATTACCACCCAGGTGGGAGAGGTGATGTTTGGGTGATTCCTTGAGCCATTCTGTGGGTAAAGGACATGGCACTGCGCCTGGACTCCTTAAATCAAGGCGTCAAAGGCCTGTTAGCTGAAGCTGAGTGCTGCCTTCTTCCTGAGGGAAGGGGGCTTTTGCTTGTGTTTGGATGCCATGTTGAGCAGTCCCCTGAAGACAGGTGCTGGACTTGCATTTAAATATGGTGCCGGGACCTTCAAACCCACCAGATGATGGTGGGCAGACAAATCATCAACCAACCTGCCAGGTGATTCGCTGCAAGCTCCACCCCTCTGCATGCTTCACACCTCTCAGGCGGGAGTCGCGTGGGCGTGAATTGGTGCACTTATTCCCAAGCCGGGCCTGGGAACCATGGCTGTTGATGGGGAACGAGAAGGTAAGAAAACTCTCTAAACTTGTCTGGCTTGCTGGGGGCTGCAGGGAGTGAATTGGTGCCAGATCCTTGCACTCTGAGTGACTCCCTCTGGATCGGGGTGGCCTCGCTCAGACCGCCATTGCTTGTTTTTATTTAAAAAATTGAGTACCCAATTCTTTTTTTCCAATTAAGGGGCAATTTAGCATTGTCAATCCACCTAGCCTGCACATCTTTGGGTTGTGGGGGGCGGTGAGACCCACGTAGGGGAGAATGTGCAAACTCCACACGGACAGTGGGCCAGGATCGAACCGGGGTCCTCAGCGCCGTGAGGCAGCAGTGCTATCCACTGCGTAACTGTGCCATCCTCAGACTGCCATTGCTGCAGTATGTGTTTTAAACGCACCTCTTTGGTGCAACGTGCAGTCCTCTGGCTGTTCACCCTGCTGTCTGCGCACAGTATCCTGTAAATGCTCAAACTCTGGTCATGTGGGAACTCACCCAGGCCGCCCCTCTGGAAACTCTCATAACCCTGCAGCACCATCACCAGGATGGGCGTGGCCAAACTCAATCACCACCTGTCAGGTGCTGGCATTCCTCCGAAGGAAGCAGGGGAATAGGAGAGCTCACCCGAAACAAAAAAATGCATACATAGTGGCACATTGCCCCTCTCGGCAGAGGCCTCACCAGTGACACTATCAGCTAGCCCCCCCCCCCCCCCCCCCCCCCCCCCCCCCCCCCCAGGATCATGATGTCTCCAAGGGTTGCCTGTCCATCGTGCCCATGGTCCCATCCATTCTACCCTCTGGACATGCCACAATTTGTGTGTTGCACCCAGGTCCACATCACACTGCAGCTAAGCTCCCAGCAGCTGCACACTTGCCTTGCACAAACCAATTGGTAGGACCTGCCCACACAAGCCTGTAAGCATGGAGATGACTGGTGGCACATGTTGACCGGCTCCACCGCACACATTTCCACCCTGCTGGCGGAAAACATATGGCCCACCAGTGAGGAGACCCTGCTGTAGACCCTACAGGGGGAAGCAGGACTGGAGCCACAGCCTATCATTGTCATGCCCATTGGCATCCCTGTTGACAGGGACGGGTCGTGAAGAAAGAGGATCCCCACATCACAGGCCAGGTGCCGTTCACTGATGGGGGGCAAGGTTGCAGTGCGGACAACATATTGAAGGGGCCGGGTGAGGGGCGAGGATGGGGGATGTGTTGAGGGTGGCGTAGCAATACAACTCCGGGTGACCATGTAACTGATATTGGCCGGGGTTTAGAAAACTCCAAAGTATATCATGGAGTTCACCTAACCTACAACTGTTTATTGATTTTGGTTACGAGGAGCACAAGGGCCTGCCTTTCAGGTGTTATTCAACAGAGGCATTAAGCAATTTTAATCAAAAACAAAGTTTAGTCTACAAATTTAGTTAACATTTTTATGAACAGAGTAGACATTTTTAGCAGCTACAAACAGAAATACCCCACACAGCTACAGTACTCTATTTATAACCCTTAATAAATTCCCCCCCTTAAGATGTTCCAATTTAATAACAAGATCCCATAAACCAGTATCCTCTTTTCAAAGGTGTGGCACAGCACTCAAGACCTGGTTTGGATGCTCTTGTTGCCTGTCCAAAACAGCTGGTTTGAATTTCTTCCAGAAAGCAATTATTTATTTTCAAGTCACCAAGTAGTCTGGAAACAGCTTTTAAAATGCAGATAGAGCAAAACCTGTGCTGTACAAACCAGTTAAGTAAAATTCAGAGCCACAGCCCAATGCCACGCAAACAATGACATCACTGAAGCCATGTGATAAGACAAAACATTTCTTAAAGGGACATTCCCATGACCGTAACCTGGTGGCTTTGGATGGTCAAGGGAACCCTCATCTTGCTGACATTCTCTGTATCCACCCCACCCCGCAGAGACATGGATTTCAGAGTACAGCCAGCAATGCTCACTATCTACTTGGCTGCTGCCCTTGTGGATGGATGGCAAGAGGGCCAGCCCAGGGAGGACCCTGCACAAGAGGAGCCTGCCCAGAAGAGCAGGGGTCAGCTGGTGAGGTTCCAGTGCCGGCCGTTCAACAGGCCGAAGAGAAGGTACGAACAAAGTGCCGCATCAGGGCATATGTATAACGTCGGCACCTGTCCTTCGAGGAGCTACCAGACCACCTGTGCCGACACTGACTCCGGCTCACCAGGGGGATCAGTGTGCCACCTGTGTCAGATGGTGGTGCACCTGGCACCTTGGGGTTTTGGAAGAGGACACCCACTCCTGGTGGTCGTTAAGGTGAAGGTCGTCCTGATGCCTCTGGTTCATTCGAGGGCTCAAACAGGGACCTGTGTGAGATCTCACTAATGTCTGCACACAGGTGCATCTGCACTGTGATGGATGACCGGTGTGTCCGGGCATCGGACTACATCACCTTCAAACCTGGCCAGGCTGTTTAGTACACCTTTTCAAAAACGGCAAGCTGGCGCAATGGCTACTGTGGGGAACTTGGAGGTGAGCAGCTTTTTCCATTCCCCGGCATGCAGATCAAGGGCACCAGAGTTGCTGCTCGGTGGAGGTGGGTGGGGGTGCTTTCAGTGGGATTTGGGATGCTCGGGGGACGGATGGGTCATCGGTGGTCAGCTCTGGGCTGGGGGTAGGGGGTGGGGGTACATTCACTGGAAATACCATCGACAGCCACAGTAGGCATGGGAAACCCATAGGATCATAGAATCTACAGTGCAGAAGGAGGCCATTCGGCACATTGAGTCTGCACTGGCCCTGGCAAAGAACAGCCTAGTCAAGCCCACGCCTCCACCCTATCCCGGTAACCCAGTAACCCCATTCGACCTTTTTGGACACTAAGGGAAATTTAGCATGACCAATCCACCTGGCCTGCACATCTCTGGACTGTGGGAGGACACACGAGCTCCCGGAGGAAACCCACGCAGACACTGGGAGAGAGTGCAAACTCCGCACAGACAGTGACCCAAGCCGGGAATCAATCCTGGGACCCTGGGGCTGTGAAGGAACTGTGCTAACCACTGCTACCGTGCCGCCCATAGATGTACTAAACTAATGTTCCATTTGCTTTCTCGTGTATAATAAAATATCCAATATCACTATTTTCAGTCAGTGAGTTCCCTCGATGTTGATATTTATCCTCAAGCAGTACTTCAAAATAATCAAATCATTTATCTAATTGCTGCTTGTGGAACCTCACTTTATGAAAATTGGATGCCAGATTGCCTAAATTATAACAGTGGTTACACTGCAAAAGTACTTCCTGGGGATAGGGTCTCCAGTCTGGAGTGAAAAAGGGTGAGACGAGGCAGGGAAAATGAGGAGGTAAAATTGAGAGGATTCAATTTTTTGTGCTGGTGCTGTGCAGTCTGGAGTGCTGCTCAAGTTCTTCATCTTCATTGTGGACTCATCCCCTAGTTTGCATTTCATGTTTCCGGTGCCCACTATGCTGCCTGTTATAATGCCATTGGTGACTTAGCCATAATTCAAACCTCAGTCCTCCACACCGATTGGATCAGGAAAGGATAATAGCTAGACCAGACTGGAGCAAAACAAAATGTTCCCGATCCAACAGAGTAGGTGAGATTACTGTACTGACATTCCCAAAGTATCGAGGGGATACAATTTTCACCTCTTGCCTTAAATGATGACTTCACATACAATTGGCATTTCAGAATCGCTTTCAATATCTGATAACACAGGAAGAAGTCTTACAATACCAGGTTAAAGTCCAACAGGTTTGTTTTGAATCACTAGCTTTCGGAGCACTGCTCCTTCCTCTGGATTCACCTGAGGAAGGAGCAGTGCGCCGAAAGCTAGTGATTCGGAAAAACCTGTTGGATTTTAACCTGGTAATGTAAGGCTTCTTACTGTGCTCAACCCAGTCCAATGCCGGCATCTCCACATCATGATAACACAAGGAATAGGCATCTGCCATTGGAATTGGCCTATTCCTGGTCCTAATTCATATGTTCAGACTCGCATTGCAATTGAAAGCTCAGCGTTGATGGAGCCCTGACTACTTATTGCGCACATTGCATTTATATTGTAATTGGTAATGCGGTTTATAAGAAACTTTTTAAAGCAAAGATCAGGAAAAGACTAGCTGGAACATGAAGACTACCTCAAACTATCAGTGTAAATGATGAACTCCCAGCAGCAACCTCTATTTCCGTCAACCCGTTTGTAATCCCCTGGGACAGTTTGTAATCTCTGGGAGAGGTGAAAAATGAGAGGGTAATGTAGGGAAAAAAAATAAAACCATGAGGAATCCCTCGTCACTAAAAATGATCTGCGTAGATTCCAGAAGATACACCTCCCAATATCCCCCCCCCCCCCCATTTGTACACTGGTGATGTAGCCACAGTCACTGAACATTTGCTGCAAATCTGCATTCACTGCACAAGGCGACAACTCTCAACAAAAGAAATACCATCTGACATCAAACCTTGTTTTACATTTGACTAATACTCATGTTTCCTGCTTCTCCCTGACCTATCTATCTCTCACAGCCTATCCATGTGGGCTGAATCCATTATTTTAAAGGCATCAATCAACTCTCCTCTAAATCTTGGATTTTGCATAATTTAAAAAGTTCTAAGCTCACTGAGCCTATTACGGTAAATAAGAACCTTTAAACTAGGTATCGATCTAGTGGCTATCCTCAAACTTTTCCAAGGCCTCCATGAGGGGGGGGGGGGGGAAGAAAACAGGCTGCAATAGGGATAATTGTCACCTTCACTTTCTGGTGGAGGATATTGCCTGTCTGTCACAGAAATCAAATGGTGTTCATTTCAGCAGTATTTGATAACAAGTAGGTGCTATTGTACCACTAAGCATCTTCTAAGTCGGGCCTAATCAATATTTTGTATAAGGAGAATAGAGAAGCTTGTGTTTTGTATTTATTCATCTTGGCAATATATCCTCTCCATTTACCTTTGTACCCCCTTATGGCCCTGGCCATCGACCTTCCAGAAGTTCATGTACTATAACAGCTATACAAATTAGCAAAATACTATGGATGCTGGAAATTTGAAATAAAAACAGAAAACGCTTGAAATACTTATCATCAGGTCAGACAGCATCTGTGGAAATAAAGGCCGGGATTTTCTGTTGTCATTCACAGTGGGCGTGTTTGGAGATCTGACTGGAAAATATTACGAGAAGGTCCTCCTACGTGTTTCCCGGCGGTATAAATGCAGGACGTGCTGTTAGGTCATTTGGACATTCTGAATTCTCCCTCTGTGTACCTGAACAGGTGCCGGAATGTGGTGACTGGGGGCTTTGCACAATAACTTCATTGCAGTGTTAATGTATGCCTACTTGTGGAAAGATTATTATTATTGCATGCAATTTGAATTCTCTTTCCTAATTCTCAGAGAATTCTATCTCTGCATAATCGATTCCAGGAAATGTGGGTCAGGCTCAAATAGGTATCAAGCTGTCAACAAGGAGTGTCATTCCCATTTTGTTTTCCAAATTCCTCCGGTTTGGTGCACGCAGATGGTAGGCAGAGAAAATCATGCAAACAAAGATTCAGGGTGGGATTCTCCATTCTAGAGTCTAAGTGCTCTCGCCAGCAGGAAAACCAGACTGATTGCAGCTGGTACTGGGAGCGATGTAGAGGTTCCATTCAAAGGCACTTGTGAAATATTTTGGTGAAATCATCTTCTCCGTGCCATTCAATAGTCCACCAGTGTCCCCGCTGGAACTGAGAGGGGCGGGACTTAATCTCTCCGACAGGTCCGGCACCTGAGATCGGTGCGCCCTTTAGAAAGGGCACTCCGATATCCATTAGCTGCTGGAGATCCTCCCCCAGCCTCGATCGCCGACAGGGTACCACCCCAACTTAATTACTGGAAAGGAACCCCCCAGGCCCACCATTCTACCCCCTCTCATTCCTCCCCTACAGGGACTGTCCCTTGGAGGTGCCATCTTAGCAATTTACAGTCTAAAAGGGTGGCAAAGTGGTAAGTACCCTCCCAACAATAGCCACCAGGGTGCTGAAAGGGGTCCTTCCTGGGAGGTGGGGTTCTGAACTGCACACCTGAACCCTTATATAAAAAAAAAAGCCTGTCAGTATGCCAAGTTTAAAGGTCTGAGATGAACGTGAAAGATATGCCCAGATGGGCCGAAGTCCCGCCGATAAATTGCCTGTCCCGCCTGCGTAAATTAAACCACCTACCTTACCGGCGGGACAAGGCGGTGCGAGCGGGCTCCGTGGTCCTGGGGGGGGGGCGCGGGGCGATCTGGCCCTGGGGGGTGCCCCCACGGTGGCCTGGCCCGCGATCGGGGCCCACCGATCCGCAGGCGGGCCTGTGCTGTGGGGGCACTCTTTTCCTTCTGCCTCCGCCACGGTCTCCACCATGGCAGAGGTGGAAGAGACTCCCTCCACTGCGCATGCGCGGGAATGCCCTCAGCGGCTGCTGGCACTCCCGCGCATGCGCCACCCGGAGATGTCATTTCTGCACCAGCTGGCGGGGCAACAAAGGCCGTTTCTGCCAGCTGGCGGGGCGGAAATTCCTCCGGCGTCGGCCTAGCCCCTCAATGTAGGGGCTTGGCCCCCAAAGATGCGGCGTGATGCCCGTCTGATTGGTGCCGTTTTGGGCGCCAGTCGGCGGACATCGCGCCGTTTCTGGAGAATTTTGCCCCAGATGTGTGTTGATCAGATAATGAGTGACTGTCTAAATGGTATTGGGGTACAGATGAACACAAAGGCGACACAATGGCACAGTGGTTGGGACTGCTGCCTCACAGTACGGGATCCGGGTTTGATTCTGACCTTGGGTGACTTGTGCGGAGTTTGCACATTCTCCCTGTGTCTGCGTGGGTTTCCTCTGGGTGCTCCAGTTTCCTCCCACTGTCCAAGGATGTACAGTTTAAGCTCAAGGCTTTGACTTACACAGGGTTACGAGGCAGGTGTGCCCGCTGTCACCGCTGCTGTTTGCGCTGGCCATAGAGCCACTGGCGATGGCTCTCTTGGGGGTCGGTGGAGTGGCAGGGGATTGAGAAGACAGAGGGAGCATCGGGTGTCGCTCTATGCTGATGTCCTCTTGCTGTATGTTTCGGATCCGTTGGAGAGTATGGGAAGGATTATGGGCCTGCTGGGGAGGTCTGGAGGGTTCGCACGGTACAAGCTGAATGTAGGGAAAAGCGAGGTATTCCCAGTGAATGATTTGGCTCAGGCGAGAATGAGTGGGTTCTTTCAGGGGTAGCAGATGAGTGTGAGATGTGGACGGGGACAGCGACTCACGCGCCTATGTTTTGGGGTTGTGAAAAATTGGGAAGATTCAGTGCGGGAGTGTTCGCAGTCTTAGCCAAGATAGTGGAGAAGGGAGTGGACCTGGATCCTTTGGCGATATTTGGGGTTTCAGAGAAGCCTCTCTGATTGCACGGCGGCTAATTTTGCTGGAGTGACGGTCGGCATCGCCACCGGGGGTAGCAGCATGGTTGGGTGCCCTGTATGACCTCCTGCGATTAGAGAAGATAAAATATGAGTTAAGGGGCTCCTCGGGGGGGGGGGGGGGTTGAGGAAAGGTGGGGGATATTTGTGAACGTGTTTGAGGAGCTATACGCCGCGGGTGAGGGGGTGAAAAAGGAGAAAAGTCTGTCCAGACTGAATAGTTGATTGTTGGGAAGTATGTTTCCCGGGGTGTTTATTCGCAATAACCTGTTTTGATACATGTTTGGAATAAAATTTTTTTTAAAAAGGTCATATTGTTTAGTTAGATTGGCCATGATAAATTGCCCCACAGTGTTCAAAAGGTTTGGTGAGATTACGGGGATAGGGCAGGGGCATTTGGCAAGGTAGGATGCTCTTTCAGAGGGTCGGTGCAGATCCAATGGGCCGAATTGCCTTCCTGTGCACTGAAGGAATTCTACGATTCTATAATTTCCACTTTAGTATTAAAACATTTTCACTGTTACATACTGATTTACTGTTAATGGGTTTAAAAGGCATAAATCCAACCAGGTCCTTACCGGCGGGACCTGGATCTGCAGGCGGCCTGTGGTGTCCTTGGGCGTGGTGGGGGGATCTGGTCCCGGCGGGGGCCCCCACGGTGGCCTGGCCCGCGATCGGGGCCCACCAATCTGCAGGCGGGCCTGTGCTGCGTGGGCACTCTTTCCCTCCGCGCCGGCCACTGTAACGGCCCGCCATGGCCGGCGCGGAGAGGAACACCCCCCCCCCGCGCATTCACTGGGATCACACCAGAACACGCTGGCGCTCCCACATGTGCCAACTCGCGCCGGACAGTGGAGGCCCTTCGGTGCTGGTTGGCACGGCGCCAATCCCGCGGGCCTAGCCCCTGAAGGTGCGGCCCGACATCGGAGTGGTTCATGCCACTCCTCCGAGCCGGTATGGCCAGCCCCACCCGATAACAAAGAATCCTGGCCCTGATCTCAGCCCCTCCAGGCCAGCACAAGTACTCCTGTACCCCACCCCCATGAAAGGACCCCTCTTAAGCAGCCTGTCGACAACTGTTGGGAGGGTACTTACCAAGTTGCCCACCCTCGGCCTGCAGACCGCCAGGTCCACCCTCCTCAATACTTGCACCAATTCATGCCAGCGGGAGACTCGGCTGCGGGGGTGGGGAGGGAGTTGCGGGCGAAGCATTCCACCTGGCTTGTGAATGGTGCGGCCTTCGCGTCAATGACATGCAAAACAGCTCTGATTAGATATTTGCATGGTCCCGCCGGTTCAGGGCAGGTAACCCGACTGAGCCGTCAGGAAACCCACTATGGTTGTCAGGGCGGGCATGGAGACTCGAGACCGGTTTGCCACCTGCCACAAATCCCGATTTAGCCCCGTCGTGGGTTCCGCCTCCTGATCAGGCTTTCAGAAAGGGTCAACAAAGTCCAGGGTTCGATCTCTGGCCTGTATTGGTAAGCAGAACATGGAAGGGTAATAGTGTGGTCCTGCAGTAGTTCCTGAGCATCCTTAGGGCAGGCAGGGAAAAATCAGACCGGTTTCTATTCCCTATCAATATCTAGGGACCAAAACTGCATATGTTGGCTGACTTGAGGCAAGATATGTCTGTTTTGCAGAGAAGACTGACATTGACAGTCATTCACAGGCATCGAGGGATGCCATCTTTTCTTTGGGGTAGGCAACAGGAGTCATGACTGTTACCAGATCCCAAATCCACCTCTGGATTTTGAGCAGGGTGCCACCTTGTTTGATATGAAGACAGCTTCCCTGTCCAATTAATGGCTGTGGCTGAACGCTCCATGTTGAAGCTTGACAGGAGCAGCTAACTGTATAGGCAGTGAGTAACTGAGAGGGTGCTTCAAGATGAAGGCGTGGTCTCAACAACCTTTCAAAATATATTCAATAAAGTTTCAGCAGCCAGGCAACCCCTATGTGATGAGGCAAGGGGATAGTGGAGGAACAGTGTTTGGTTAAACTAGCAGCCAGCCAGACAGGGAGGATGTAAAGGCCTCCTGGCTCCCCACGACCTGTTGCTGTTGCAGTTAAACTGCTCCAGGGCACTGGAAACCAAAGGCTGACAAATTCCCAGACAGCCTCTTTTAACTGCCCTTAACTAGGCTCCAAATGAGCCTAAATAAGTTGCCTGCCTCATGGGGGAGGCGAGTTGTGCACGCCCTGAATCCAAAGGTATCTGGGGCGGGATTCTGTGATCCTGAGGCTGTGTTGACGCCATCAGAAACGCAGTCGTTTCTGGAGCGGTTCATGTTGCTCCAGCTACTGATCCTGGCGTGAACTGGTCACCGCGGGAACCGTGCATGCGCAGTAGCTTCCTTCAAACCGCCGGTCCTGACGTAACATGGCGCGGGGCTACAGGAGCTGGTGCGGAAGAAAGGAGGCTGCCAGCCAGAGGCCGGCCCGCCGATCGGTAGGCACCGATCACGGGCCAGGTCACATTGGAGGCCCCCCCACCACAGGCAGACCCCGACCCTGCGACGCTGAGTTCCCGCCGGCTGAGAGCAGGTGTGGACGGTGCCGGTGGGACTCAGCATTTTTACGATGGACGCTCTACCCATCTCGGGCCAGTCGCGTACAGCGGCCCCCGACCAGCGCTGCGCCAACCACGCTGGCACCAATGGTGCCGATTTGAGCTCTGCGGAGAATCGAGTGCCGGCGTTGAGACGGCGTGGCACGATTCGCGCCGGTTGCGGGGATTGCCCGGCTTCTGGCTGAGAATGCCGCCCCTGGTGCTGAGAACGAGTTGAAGAAACTGGCATGGCAGCTGATGCCAGTATTTTTGAGCCCTGTTAATGAACGTTCCTGAGCGCAGCGAAACCCAAACCTTCAACCCAATGAGTAGCCAAGTTGGGGAATAACTGTCATGTATGTAGGCCTTAATTTTGTGCAATTATGTAAAATGTGATAGCAAGTCAGCAGCTCATTTTATATCTCTGTAGATTCATTTATAGAATATATATATATAAATATGAATATTTATAAATTGTTAATAGAAATAAAAATTAGGAGATGTAAAACAGACTGTCACCTCATTATCACCTGATTTACGCTTCCAAATTAAAAACAAGTTAACCAACAATACAAATGCTAATACAATGTAATTGCAGTGGCAGCATATTGGATACAGGTAAATTCATTTGATTAAAACAACAAATGGTACAGTTGACTTTGTATTCTGTGGGCCTTGGGCAGTCAGTTTTAAAGGTAATTCCATATAATGGTCTGTGCAATTTGGAATTAAGTTAGTGAGTTAACTGAAGGGGCATTGTCGACCATACATCAGATCCTATTTAATCTCCTTTATCTCTTATTATGGTGTGCATAGAAGATTAGGGGATTTAGAGGGTTCGTACAGATTTGATTTGTAATCCAAACAGGTCATTATCTGCCTTTTTAACGGTGTAAAAGTTTCCTAAGAAATTGTAATGCAATTATTTTCACTTTGTGCACACTTTTCAATTTTATTGCGAATGATAAAATTTTCAAAATGAATGCCAGTTTTTGAATTTAAAAATTGTGGATAAGAAATGATAAGACTATTTACACCAGTTCATTTAATAGGGACACTGAGTGCACGGCTGTCACGGTGGCAGTGTGGTTAGCACTGCTGCCTCACAGCGCCAGAGACCCAGGTTCGATTCCAGCCTTCGATGACTGTGTGGAGTTTGCACTTTCTCCCAATGTCTGTGTGGGCTCCCTCCCACAGTCCAAATATATGCAGGTTAGGTGGGGTTACGGGTTAGGGTGGGGGATAGGGTGCTCTTTTAGAGGGGCAGTGCAGACTCGATGGGCCGAATGGCCTCGTTCTGCACTATGTATCACCCATAATAAATTCCCCCCCCCCTTTAACTGTTCCAATTTAATAACAAGATCCCATAAACCAGCACCCCCTTTTTCAAAGGTGTGGCCCAGCACACAGCACTCAAGACCTGGTTTGGATGCTCTTGTTTCCTGTCCAAAACAGCTGGTTTGAATTCCTTCCAGAAAGCAATTATTTCTTTGCAAGTTATCAAGCAGTCTGGAAACAGCTTTTAAAATGAAGATAGACAGACACTCCAAGATACTTCTCTTTCTGAGTACAGCAGGCAAATGTGAAAATGAAAGCAAACCACTCCAGAGCCCCAAACCAAAGCGAAACCAACTCCCAGGGCCACAGCCCAGCTCCACACATGCAATGACATCACTGAAGGCATGTGTTAAGACACAAACATTTCTTCAAGGGACACTCCCATGACAGTATACAGAGCTGGTGTGGTGTGGTAATAACATTGCTGATCAATTGATTGCTGCTGGGAGGGAGATAAATTCAGTTCCGGTGAAACCGTGTGAAAGGGTGCAGCCACATAGATGCAAAAAATGCTGAAGGAGCAATGATCTTAAAGCCACCAGTATCTGGAAGAGTTCTCAGATTTCCAGCCACATCAGATCATGAAGAACAAGATTGTTGGGCAGTAGAAGCAGGAAGCACCATAAGCGGGAAATGTCGGCTGTTCACAAGATAGGAGAGCAAACCTGTTGCACCCACCCCAAAGGGTGGGAGGGGTGATGTGTTGTATTTGTCAAAGCCAGTACAAGCAACAGTCGAATTGATTGACAATAGGAGTATGTCGCGTCTATGGCCGGGATTCTCCAATCCCGCGGCTAAGTTCTTACACCAGCGTGAAAAGCGGAGCTAGCCACTCTGGTGTCAACGGGCCTCAAGTGGCAGGTAACCACCCCTTGGGGGCTAGTATGGCACCAGAGTGGTGTTGGCAGCTCCAGTGCCAGAAAGCTGGTGTGCTGCAGCCAGCCCACGGTTGCGCATGCGTGCCACGGCCGGCGCGAGTTTGCGCATGCGTTTGGGTTCCTGTCTCCGTGCCAGCCCGCAGGAAATATGGTGGAGCCCTACAGGGGCCCGATGCTGAGGATCATAGGCCCCCCCATGGAACTAGCCCGCTCACCGATCGGTAGGCCCCGATTGCGGCCAGGCCACCGTGGAGGCGCTCCCCCGGGGTCGGATCCCCCTGCCCTCCCCCACCAGGATGTCCCCTGCAGACAGAACTCCGAGGTCCCACCAGGTGTGACCATACGTAACCCCCAGTGAGACACGGCCGAACTCAGCGGGCACTTGGCCCGTTGAATCGCCGGTGGGGGGGGGGGCGCTTTCAACGGCCCCCGAACGGCGCGGCGGCGATCCCGCGGGCGCCCGAGAATCGGCGGGGCGCGATGCTTGTGCCTCCCCCTCCTGCCGATTCTCTGACCCGGCGTGGGGTCAGCGAATCCAAGCCTAATTCTCTGAAGTGACAGTTTGAAGCTCAGGGGCGGGATTCTCTGACCCCCGCTGGGTTGGAGAATTGCCGGGGGGGGGGGCGGCGCGAATCCCGATCCTGCCGGCTGCTGAATTTTCCGGTGCCGGGGTTTTGGCGGGGGCGGGAATCGCGGCATGCCAGTCGGCGGCTGCTGGCAGCGACCCCCCCCCCCCCCGCGGGCGATTCTCCGGCCCACAATGGGCCGAGTGGCCACATGTTTTTGCCGGGCCCAGCCGGCATAAATCACAACAGATCCTTTCCGGCGGGACCTGGCTCCACGGGCGGCCTGCAGAGTCCTCTGGGGGGGGGGGTTCTGACCCCGGGGGGGTGCCCCCACGGTGGCCTGGCCCGCGATCGGGGCCCACCGATCCGCGGGCAGGCCTCTGCCCTGGGGCACTCTTTCCCTCCGCACCGGCCGCTGTCAACCTCCGCCATGGCTGGCGCAGAGAAGAACCCCCCTGCGCATGCGCTAGGATGACACCAGCACACGCTGGCACTCCACATGCGCCAACTCGCGCTGACCGGCAGAGGTCCTTCGGTGCCAGTTGGCATGGCGCCAAATACTCCGCCGCCGGCCTAGCCCGTGAAGTTGCAGAAGATTCCGTGCCTTCGGGGCAGCCCGACATCGGAGTGGTTCACGCCACTCCTCGGCGCCAGAGTCAATCGCCTCGCCAGTTTGCGGAGAATCCCGCCCGTCTCTCTCAATCCAGACAAATCTTTGCCATACTAGCAGCTACCGTATTGTGAACCAGACTATTTGGCTTAACATGGCCTCTACTACCATTTCAAGCAATTCTTTTTGTACTTTGATCCCATCCTCTGCACCAAAATTTGTCATGTATTGCAAGGAACTTGTAAAGAGAGACTGACACCAAGGCAACCAAATCGCATGTTTAATGACATCATCATGCTCATAACATGAATGCATTTTAAAAAAAAAAAAAAAAAAAATGAGAAGGAAAGCAGGGTAATGAACTATTTGCAAGTGCTCAACTTAAGAAAATAGACAAATCCTATTCAAACTCTGCAAAATAACAACTGGGGAGAAATTCTCCGGTATCGGCGCGATGTCCGCCGACCGGCGCCCAAAACGGCGCAAATCAGTTGGGCGCCGCCCCGCCTCCGCATCTTGGGGGGCCGAGCCCCAACCTTGAGGGGCTAGGCCCGCGCCGGACTAATTTCCGCCCTGCCAGCTGGCGGAAAAGGCCTTTGGTGCCCCGCCAGCTGGAGCGGAAATGACATCTCCGGGTGGCGCATGCGCGGGGGCGTTAGCAGTCGCTTATGGCATCCCCGCACATACGCAGTGGAGGGAGTCTCTTCCGCCTCCACCATGGTGGAGACCGTGGCGAAGGCGGAAGGAAAAGAGTGCCCCCACGGCACAGGCCCGCCCGCGGATCGGTGGGCCCCGATCGCGGGCCAGGCCACCATGGGGGCGCCCCCCAGGGCCAGATCGCCCCGCGCCCCCCCCCCACCCAGGACTCCGGAGCCCGCCCGCGCCGTCTGGTCCCGCCGGTAAGGTAGGTGGTTTAATCTACGCCGGCGGGACAAGCATTCTAGCAGCAGGACTTCGGCCCATGCGTGCCGGAGAATCGGGCGGGGGGGGGGCCCGCCAACTGACGTGGCGCGATTCCCGCCCCTGCCGAATATCCAGTGCCGGAGAATTCGGCAACCGGCGGGGGCGGGATTCACGCCAGCCCCCGGCGATTCTCCGACCAATTTCTTTTCTCTTCAATCGATATCTATGAATCAAGTCTAACAAATGGTAATATGGGCCGGGATTCTCCGACCCTGCATCGGGTCGGAGAATCCCCGTGGGGAGGCGCGGATCCCGCCCCGACATTGGATGCCCTATTCTCCGGCGCCATTTTTCGGGGACCGGCGGGATTCCCGTTGATAGTAACATGCACGTCGGGACCTGGCAGGTAAGAGTGCGTGGGCGGTCCTGGGGGGGGGCGCAGGGGGATTCGACCCCAGGGGGGTCGAAGAGGAGGAAGACAAGGAAGCAGAGTTACATAGACATTTACCTGCCAGGTAGGTAGGCCCCGATTGTGGCCAGGCCACCATGGAGGCACCCCCCGGGGTCGGATCTCCCTTCCCCTCCACCAGGACGGCCCCCGCAGACAGAACTCCGAGGACTCGGCGGGCACTCGGTCCATCGAGGCCCGGAGAATCGCCAGGGGAGGGGGAGGAGAGTGCTTTCTATGACCTCCGACTGGCGCGGCGATGATCCCCGTGGGCGCCTGAGAATCGGCGCCGGGTCGTAGAATCCCGGCCTAATTCTCTGAAGTTACAGTTTGAAGCTCGGGCGGGATTCTCCAACCGCCCCACAGGGTCGGAGAATCGCCGGGGGGGGGGGGCTCGAATCCCGCCCCGCCGGCTGCCGAATTCTCCGATGCCGGGCTTTGGCGGGGGCGGGAATCACGGCGCGCTGGTCGGCGGCTGCTGGCAGCGGCCCCCCCCGGCGATACTCTGGGCCGAGTGGCCGCCCGTTTTGGGCGGGTCTCGCCGGCGTAAATCACAACAGGTCCTTACGGGCGGGACTCCCAGTCAAGTTTTGCCCAGTCCTGCTGGCGTGAATTACTCACCTCACGCACGGCGGGACCTGGCAGGTAAGAGGGCGGGGCGGTCCTAGGGGCGCGCGGGGGGATTCGACCCCAGGGGCGGCTCCCCACGGTGGCCTGCCCTGCGATCGGGGCCTAACTATCTGCGGGCGGGCTGGTTTCATGGGGGTCCTTCTTTCTTCCCCGCTGGGCCCCTGTAGGGCTCTGCCATATTGGCATGGCGTGCATCCTCTCACCCTCACCCTTGTAAGATCTGCTCTATACATCACCTTCAGCTGTATCAGCCCCAACCTCGCGCACGAGCTGGAGGCGTTTACCTTCCGGAGCGCCTCATACCCTTCCCCCATACCCTCTCCCAACTCTTCCTCCCACTTTGCCTTGATCCCTTCCAGCGACACCTTCTCCTTTCGAGCTGGTTGGGGTTGGCTGAGAAAGTGCTGCTTGACCTTGTTAGCGGGGGGCTTGCGAGCGTGGTGCCGGCGAATTGGGTGGCGCGCCTCCATTTGCGGCGAGAAGCCCGTGGGATCTCGTTAAGTTGTCTGATTAACGTTGAATAATGTTGCTGGCCTCACTGGGCTGAACACCAGGAAGCTCGCGGCAGTTCCCGCTCCCTACAACACTGAGAAATCTTTCCGGAGACTCCTGCCCTTTATCTTTTCCTGTCTGGTGGTGTAGCCATGTAAAATGTCTGCGTTCCGATTAATCTGGCCAAAACCCAGTTTAAAACGGCTAACCCGAAAGACTGCTGGGAAAAGCAGCCAAGAAGACACAAGCAGGCAGCTGCAGACAGTTTTGCATATTCGGCTCTGGGAAGGTAGCCCAGATCGATACTCAGGGCTATCAACAGCCCATCAACCCAGGTATCCGCAGTTGCATTCAGGACTGTTTACACCTAATCTACTCCGACATCCACAGTTAAATTGGCTATCCCCGGGAACAATTGCAACATATTAGCAATTGAATACCGGGCCAGACCTGTCGGCGCCTGCAGTGGCCGAAACAAAGACCGGTGAGCGACCAACCCCCGATCGAGGAATCGCCTCACCATTGGACACATCGACCCCAGAGACTGGGGACAGAATCCAATCACTTGGGACTCGGGGGTCAAGGGCCGCCCCGGGAGGCGGGAAGCCCCTGGGCCCTATAAAAGTGAAGGTCCAAGTTCAGATCTCTCTCTCTCTCTCATCTTCGCCTGCTCGAGACCTTCGCAAGACCAGCCACCGGCAAGTGTAAGTTTGAATCCAACGATCGCTATCCGGTAGAGACACCTAGCCACCAACCTGTAGCAGCCTTTTGAATCCCGCGGGCCAGATTTGATTGGACAAGCCATTCGTTTCCCTGACCTGGTGAGCTCTTCCTAAGTTAAGTATTGGCCAGTAGTGATAGGTTTATTATATAGAAAGTAGTATTAGGGTATTAATATTGCTTGTTGTATATAATAAATGACCGTTGTTTTAATCCTTACTAAGCGGTGTGCTGTGTTATTAATCATAACCTGAACTTGAACCACGTGGCGGTATCATAAAGATACCTGGCGACTCATGAGCAAAGGTGACCTAAACAGAGCAAATAGACTAAAGCTAAAAAGAGCAACAGTGGAAACTGGGCTTGAAGACTGTTTAAAAACAAACAACTTGCTTACTCACTTGGAACTCAACCCTTTCTCAGTATGTCCAATATTAACCTGCATCCATTGCAGTGGGCTCTGATCTTTAGCCAGCAGCTGTTTCAACTCTCCAAATAGAGAGGCAAAGACTTCAAGAGGCGTTGATGAGCAGAGAAATCTAATTATAAAACTCAGTCTCAAATGCTGTGGACTGACTGCACTGGAAGACTGTTTAATGATCAAGTTTAATGAGATTGAGTGGGGCTGCCCCTGGCTTTAGAACTGTAGGATGCAGATCTCATGGGTATTCAACAATAAAGTAGGATAGTGAAGGACTTGGCACAGGATCTGAGTTAATTCTTTGTGTGGCTACGAACATCTATGATTATGGAATCCAGAGCCCTCATTTGTGGCAAAATTTTAGAGAATTTATTTTCCATTTTACAGACCAATGATACTTCACAGAAATGCAGCAGATATTTACCTATAAGAAATGATGAGCAACCAGTGTTCACTGGTTCATGAGGGCAAACCATTGTCAGTTGGGACCAGTGATCAAGCCCCAGCTTCCAAGATAGGTGCCAAGAAAGCCCAGAAGAAAAGGGCGGCAAGAAGAGGAGGAAGTCAAGGACGCAAAGTTACATAGACATTTACAGTGCAGAAGGAGGCCATTTGGCTCATCAAGTAGGCACCGACCCTTGGAAAGACCACCCCACTTAAACCCACACTTCCAGCCTATCCCTGTAACGCAGTAAATCCTCCTAACCGTTTTGGACACTAAGGGCAATTTAGCATGGCCGATCCACCTAATTACCGGCATTTCCCCCAGGGCCGTGAGTATCATGAACTCGTTTGTCAATTACATCTTCGAGCACTTAGCGAGTCAGGCTTCCCGCCTGGCCCATTACAACAAGCACAGCACCATCAGCTCCCGGGAGATCCAGGCTGCCGTGTGCCTGCTGCTGCCCAGGGAACTGGCCAAACGTGCTGTGTTGGAGGGGACAAAGGCGGTGACCAAGTACACCAGCTCCAAGTAAAACTAATCACAATACATTCTGTTGGCATTTATAGCTGAAGGAATAGAGTCATTAGGTAAGGAAGTGTGGTATCAACTATACAAGGCATTGGTGAGACCACACTTGGAATATTGTGCACAGTTTTGGTCCCCTTATTTGAGGAAATATGTAGTGGCATTGGAGACAGTTCAGAGGAGGTTCACTCCAGAGATGAGGGGTTTGCCGTATGAAGAGAGGTTGAACAGTTTAGGCCTATATTTTCTAGAGTTTAGAAAAATGAGGGAAGATCAAGCTGAGATATTTAAGATGACAAAAGTTATGGATAAAGTAGACATGGACTATATGCTTCCTCTTGTAGGGTGTTCTAGAATGAGAGGTCATAGTCTTAGGATAAGGGGTAGCAAATTTAAAACCGAGATGAGGAGAAACTACGGGTGGTATTCTCCGACCCTCGGCGCCGATATCGCGCTCGGCGTGGGGGCGGAGAATTACCCAAAATAGGGCCCCCCCCCCCTTACTGGCACGTGATTCTCCGGTGATCAGAGAATCGTCGCCATTTGCGCGCGTTTGATCGACACGGCGCCGGTCAGGGGGGAGTTGGAACAGGCCCCCCCCCCCTCCCGGCGACTCTCTGCGCTCGACGGGCCGAGTGTCCGCCGAGTCCCGCCGGCGTGGTTCCAACTGGCAGCAACTCGGAGTCGCGGCTGATTGAGGTGTTGTGGTGGGGGGGCTTGGGGATCGGATACCGGGGGGGGGGGGCTCAACGACATGCAGGCCCGCGATCGGGGGCCACCGATCGGCAGGCCATCGCGGTCCAGGAGCGACCAATCTTCCTCCACGCGGACCCGCTGTGTGGCTCCACATGGCGGCACCCGTGCCGAGGTGGGCCACCGCGCATGTGCGCGGACCCGCTTGTGGCCGCCGTGCACATGCGTGGCCGCGCAGTCTGTCCAACAGGGCCCCGCCGGCAGTCAGATGCGGAACACATGCCAGAGTCCTCCTAGCCCCCTGGAGAATGGGGCATCATCCGGGAGTTGCGAGGAAAAAGTCCGCAGTGATTCTTGCCCGCTTTCCGGCGGGCATGGGAACTTAGTCCTCCAAAGGGAGAATCCCGCCCTACTTCTCCCAAAGGCTTGTGAATCTGTGGATTTCGCTATGCCAGAGTACGGTGGATGCTAGGACAGTGAATAAATTTAAGGAGGTAGACTGATTTTTGATTGGTAATAGGTTGAAGGGTTATGGAGAGCAGGCAAGACGGTGGAGTTAAGGCCAGGATGAGATCATCCATGATCGAATGACGGAGCGGACTCGAAGGGCCAAATGGCCTAATTCTGCTCCTATATCTTATGAACTATTCTGTGTCTTGCTCATCATATTTCATTGTCGTTGGTGACCTGAGAATGCTCTTCAGGTGGAAACAGTCAGCTTCCTGTTTGTTGACAGAAGACAGGAGAGAAAGAATGTAATGATCAGTGTAAGGAAGCTTTGCACAATTACCTTGATTGTGGGGTTATTTGAAGTGACACCAGAGCAACTGAAGATAACGGTTACATGATAGAAAATCTATTTTCTGTCTGCTGAATTTTAACTTGAACAGCAGGTTCAGGTCAGACGGACAGGGTTAAAATCACAGAAATCTGTTTCCCAAACCAACTCACCAGCAACCCTTGCACTTAATGCTATAACTGAAATCAGAAAGTGCATGGATAACCAACCCTCTCCAAGTAGCTGAATGCAAGGAGCCTCACTTTCATGCAGATTTTGAAATATGGCCGCTACCAATGGGGTTTCTCCATGGCCAGGAAACCTGACAGCTTCCTCAAAGTGAGGGCTAGGGGGCTTCAAGAGGCAAGTGCCTTCGTAGGTGGCACGGTAGCACAGTGTTTAGCACTGTTGCTTCACAGCTCCAGGGCCCCAGGTTCGATTCCCGGCTCGGGTCACTGTCTGTGCAGAGTCTGCACGTTCTCCCCGTGTCTGCGTGGGTTTCCTCCGGGTGCTCCGGTTTCTTCCCACAGTCCAAAGATGTGCAGGTTAGGTGGAGTAGCCATGCTAAATTGCCCTTTGTGTCCAAAAAGGTTGGGTGGGGTTGCTGGGTTGCAGGGATGGGGTAGAGGTGTGGACTTGGGTGGGGTGCTCTTTCCATGGGCCGGTGCCGACTCGATGGGCCGAATGGTCTCCTTCTGCACTGTAAATTCTATGATTCTATACATCGTGCCTGGATCTAGGTCCTGACTGATGAGACCGTCAGCAATCCACTCCTACCATCCCAGCCCTAAGTGACCCTCTGCCCTCAGTGCAGTGGTCAGCGACTGATTCCCTCTGCTACTCACCGCCCTCACTCCCATTGGGAGTCCATTGCCAATAGTCAGTCTGGACCTCTGGGGGTGGTGGGGTGGGAAATCTGTGACATCAGAGAGACACTGGAATTAAAACTCCATAAAATCCTGAATTGTGCACCACCCGCACCCCCAACCCAAAATGTTCCAGCTCATCCAGTCCCTGTGGGTCAGGTCAATTGTCCGTTCATACGTGTGTTGCAGAGCAGCTCCGAGACTATACCGACAGCAGGAATGATGAACACCGCAGATTGCACCCTGAACTCTTTTCTGCACACCTCGCAACAACTTGAAGAGAGTGGTGATAAATATTCCAGGAAATAAATGGTGAAAGGGCACATCACAAAATTGGTGCTCCAGCATTTGACAGGAATCGCCCGCGCTTTTCGAGGTTGGGACATTATTATGCAGCAGATTGCTCTCAGTTCCTCTGCTGTAATTTGAAACACAAACAACAGATTTATATCTAAACAATGTAGAACTCTTGGGTATGTCCTTGAACCACCATCGGCAGTTATTATTAATGGTGAGGCCTTCATTACACAGCTGGACTAATTGGGCCGATCAGAAGAATACTGAGTGGGAGCCAAAGGACATGAAGTCAGCAGTGGGCTGCCCTCCTATTGTGATAAGCAATCATAATTGCTTTTAGAACATTGCAGCAACTGGCACAGTTAATCAATCTGTGCAGTGGAACAACATTATAAAAAAATTACTGTTGCTGTATTGTTTATGGACTAATGTCAGAATGCAAATACATAAGGAGGAGATGTCTCAGTTTTGTCAGACTATGTACAGCAGACATTTTATCTATTGTTGACCTGGTAATCTTTAAAACTATGTTGAATGTATTTCACCTAATGCATGAGCTGTCTGTACTGTCCGTATAATGGTGTGACCCATGACCTGGAAGTGATGATACGGGCTACTTCCAGGTACTGTACTGGAGCCTCGGTGGGCTCCGCCTCTGGCTCCGCTCTGACCGGGGCCATATATAGTCCAGCCACCTGTGGGTGACACTCATTTGTACAGCTGACTCTGGCAGGCGAGTTCATGGATATTAAAGCCTAATGTTCACTAGGTCTCATGGTCTCAACAGTGAATTGACGGTATCTTTTGTATTTCAGAGATTAATTTTTGCTCTGTAATGTTCTACAGAGTTTTAATTACACTCACCATGATCAGCAACTGCCAATTGGCAATTTTGTAAAAAAAACTCGAATAGGAACTTGATTTATTTTTTGGAAATTCGTGAGATTTACGTCGGTTGTAGCAGCTATTTAAGGTTTATTTTTATTTATTCAACAGATGGTGGTTTGGCTGCCTGGGCTAACATATATTGTCCATCCTTAATTGCGCTTTAGAAGGTGGCGGTGAGCTGCCTTCTTGAACCACTGCAGCCAGTGGCAGGGATTTAGCTACCGTGTTCGCAGCGGTCGCAAATCCTATAATGGCTGCTAAATCATTAGATAGGCCAAAAACGGGATTTCTGCCGGCAAGATTTCCAATCGTGATCTCCAAAATCACAATGGAATATCACAGAAGGAAGCACAAAACCAGACGTTGAAGATTTGACCAAAGTAAAGACCTGATTCCCTCATACGGAGGGAATGTTTAGAACGGCGGCCATAGTGAAGGGTAAATTGGTGGATAAATGAAGGGCGGGAACCTGATTCGCACAAATTTGTATTCATTATAATATATAGCAAGGGCTGGTTTCGCACAGTGGGCTAAACAGCTGGCTTGTCATGCAGAACAAGGCCAGCAGCGCGGGTTCAATTCCCGTACCGGCCTCCCCGAACAGGCGCCAGAACGTGGCGACTAGGGGCTTTTCACAGTAACTTCATTGAAGCCTAATTGTGACAATAAGCGATTATTATTATTCTACTTGAAGAGTGTGATTTACATCGCTTTTTCAGTGCTCATTGAATATTCTCACCCACCAGGCATGCCATCACACTGGCGTGAATTACTACTGCTTTTTACAAATAGGAGCCAGGCGCCATGAGCTCTGAGGGTGGAAAGAGGTGAACAATGTTTGCACTGAGCACCAGGGAGTCCAATGGGACAGAGCCCTGTGACCAGCTCTGGAAAGTGGGGTGTCCCAGGACTCAGCTGTGCCCCAGCCAGATGCTGTCCCTCTGGACATGTTCGTTCCTCAGCTGCTTGAGATGCAAAGGCAGGGGGGGGGGGGGGTGCAGGGGGATCTGGCCCTGGGGCCCACCGGTCCGCTGTAAATGTCCGCCACGGCCGGCGCAGAGATGAACCTCCCCTGGGCATGCACTGGAATCACGCCAGCATACGCTGAAGCTTGCACGCATGCGCCAACTCGCGCCAGCTGGCGGAGGCCCTTCGGCGCCAGTTGGCGTGGCGCCAAACACTCTGGCGCCGGCCTAGCCCCTGAAGGTGTGGAGGATTCCGCACCTTTGGGGCGGCCTGACGGCGGAGTGGTTTACGCCACTCCTCGGCGCCGGAATGGCCCACTCCGCCGGTTCGCGGAGAACCTTGCCCGACATTCTGAATTCTCCCTCAGTGTACCCGAACAGGCGGCGGAATGTGGCGACTATGGGATTTTCACAGTAACATCATTGCAGTGTTAATGTAAGCCTACGTGTGACACTAATGAAGATTCTTCTTATTATTATTCATCTCCCCCTCCCTCAGCCTCCAACACTGGGGCCGGGATTCTCCCTTCCAGCGACTAAATCCCCACGCCAGCGGGAAAACCGGCTCCAACGACTCCGGCATCAATGGGCCCCCAAGGTGAGGAATTCTCACCTGTCTCGGGGGCTAGTATACACCGGAGAGGTTGGCGTGGCTCCAGCCGGTGCTGAAGGGACTGTGCGAGTTTGCGCATGTGTGGAATGACCGTCGTGATCTCGCGCAGGCGCTGAACGGCCGCCGTGATTCCGTGCATGCGCAGACCGGCCATCATATTTTGGCGCACGCGCAGGGGGTTCCCTTCTCTGCGTTGGCCGTGGCGGAGCCCTACAGGGGACAGTGCGGAAGGAAGAAGTGCCCCCAAGGAACAGGCCCGCCGCAGATCGGTGTGACCCGATTGCGGGCCAGGCCACCGTGGGGGAGGGTCGGACCGCCCACACTGACGTACCTGCCAGGTCCCACCGTGTGGGACATGCATAACCCACGCCGGCGGGACTGGCCAAAAATGGACACCCATCGGGGCCCAGAGAATCGCCGGGCGGGCCGCTGCCAACGGCCCCTGACCGGCGTGGGCTGAGTCCTGTCCCAGCCTGAAAAATGGCACCGGACAATACGGCAGCCGGTGTCGACTGCGGGGTGGGATTCGCGCTGCCCCCCCCCCCCCCCGGGATTCTCCGACCCGGCGGGGGGTCGGAGAATCCCGCCCTGGGTGTTTTGACAGGCGGATTCTGTGCTCACTCATCCCAAATTGCCAGGATCAACTGGACTGTGATGTGCACCTTGGGACTAATAGATTCTGACTGGCAGGTGTTGGGGTCCTGGCAGAGAAGCGAGGCCAGTGACCCTTGATCCCATGCAACGAAGCGTTAAGCCTTGAACCCCGAGTATTTATCCCGTTCCTTGACATTGAGTCTGTGGGGAGGTGTCATTTCTATGCGTTAATTCTTGATGGCCAATTAGTTTGATGGGTGTGAGTCTCTGGAATATCACAGGACACAATGGCTTTCTGCTTCAGATATAGGCTGAACTAATAGGCACTTTTCCTATTCAGGCTGCATCATTCAGAAATCTCATTGCTGTCATGCCTCAATACTTAAGCCTACACGACAATTCCAGAGAGTAAGAACCCCCAACTTCTCCCACCAGGGTGGGCACTGTGTTGCCTTCTCTTTTGGGGTGTGTGATGAACGGTTACTGTATTACTGTACCCTTATCATCATGTAAGGTGATGTCCCCTTTAAGACCGGGCTTGGAACCCTGGGGGACTCCGCCTCTGGCTCCGCCCACCTGGGAGTCGTATATAAGGGGCCGCCTTGTGGGCGGCACCCGTCTCAGCACCAGGCTAGTTCTTAGCTTATTAAAGCCTTCTTTACCGTTTAACTCTCTAGCGTCATTATTGAGGGTACAACAATTTAATAAGCTAAACTACATCAGGATGGACGCAGGCCTAAAACCAGAGAAGCTCAATCTGGAAGCACGGACACCGGAGGCCAAGGAAATTTTTTAATACTGGCTCCGATGCTTTGAGGCCTACCTGGACTCTTCAGAGACTCCAATCCTGGGGCCGCGCAAGCTGCGTCTACTCCACACCCGGGCGAGTCACGGAATCTCTGCCACGCTCGAAGGTGACTACACCAGGCTAGTTCTTAGCTTATTAAAGCCTTCTTTACCGTTTTACTGTCTAGCGTCGTTATTGAGGGTACAACAGGGTGTCATCTGCCCAACCTATTAGGCACTGCTCCTCTACTTTTATCACACACTCCCTGCAGCCATCCCCACCCTATACTCCCATGCCACACACGGCAGACTTACACAGCACTAAAAGATCCCATAAACAACACAGACAGCAGATTTCAGCACCTCCCTACCTACTGCAACCCGCACACGGACCTGAAAGTGCAGCATTATACCCCCGATAGCTGCCTTTCTCTTTCTCTTTCATCCCCAATACCCCCCCCCCCCCCCCCCCAAACACACCCGGCACCCCTGGCCCCAACATGGCCTGCAGTCACCCACACCCCCATGCCAAAGGCAGCAGGCTAACAAAGCCTGAAAGCACATTTACACAACAGACCGAAGATCTCAGGATCACCCACACCAATCGCCATCCACTCCACCACTAGCCCCCCCCCCCCCACCCAAACATGCTCACCACCCCCTCTCCAGGGCTGGCCAGCAGGCTCTGTTGCCTAAGATTCTCTGGTGCTGATTGGAGACAGTGGTGCTTACCTCCTTCCTCCCTCTGGGAGGTCATTGCACTTGGTTCCTGGTTTTCAAAAGCATTAATAATTTGTGCCGGCGTAACATCATGCCTGCTGGGTGGGAAGATTCGATGAGGGCTGCAAATGTGACGTTAATGCTAAGTACACGGTAATAGATTCAAATTCATTCAAATAATGTTCACGCCCTTCCTGGCATGAACCAGATCGCGTCATTGGAGAGGGCCCAGGAGGTTCGCGATTGGAAATCTCGCCGGCGCAAATCCCATTTTTTTTGGCCCCTTGCAAACATTTATTGGTCATGACGGGATTTGCGCCCGAGGCTGACGGGGCCCCTAAATTCCACCTAATGTTCAAATCAAAATTTGCACAGAGAAGCAATATTTACATAAATTCAAATATAACATTGCTCAAAAGATTTTTAAAAATAATCTCATCATAAACAGTTCATTATACAAATAATTGCAATCCAAATTCTGTTAAGCTTTACTGACACAGAAGCAGAAACTAAGTTTTGTAATCCCAAAATATTTATTAATAATTTAAATAAAAAACAGAAATCACTATCACTAAGGTAATGAATTGATTATTTATTAATCAATAAATTAATCAACACTTTTGTTAATTTTAATTAAATTAGAAATCACTAGCATGAAAGTAATAATTGATTTTATTAGAAAACAAATCATTTCTTTCAACAATATGAAGGTGTTTAAAACTTAAACTTGGTCATCTTACTATGACCTCTTGACTTGTCTTCATTTCTGCTCCTTGAATGAAAATGAAAATCGCTTATTGTCACAAGTAGGCTTCAAATGAAGTTACTGTGAAAAGCCCCTAGTCTCCACATTCCGGCGCCTGTTCGGGGAGGCTGGTACAAGAATTGAACCGTGCTGGCCTGCCTTGGTCTGCTTTCAAAGCCAGTGATTTAGCCCTGTGCTAAACAGCCCCTTTGTACCTTGGAGGAGTTTTCACACAGTGCACTTTTTCATTTTAATTTGGAAATGTACGTTCATCATGGTACCTCTTGAAAACGTAAAATTGTACATTAACTTCAGTGCCAAACATCTGTCAGCTTTCACAAACATTACGTTCTATAACCTTAACCTTTTTCTGACACAATGTTGGCAGCACTAACTGTGTCACCATCGCCTCACTGAACAATAATTTGAGCATCTTCATTGAAGCAGGTGTCTTCAATCCCATGGCATCACTAACTCGGTCCCATTGGAAGCACTGCCCTCCTGAGAGGCCATTGAAATAGTCTCTGCTTCTACACTCAATTGTGTGGATAGTATCTTCTGCATCCTCGACCGCTCTGCTGCTTTTCCCCTCTTCCTCATCACCCACATGTTTCTCTCCATCAGGATCCTGATGGTCATCTTGCCCCCTCATCCAAGGTCTAATCTGACCCAGCCACGGCACCACCCACCCTGATCCTGTGACGCAACCCTCAAAAATGTGCGAATTCGTCTTTCGAAATTAGAGGTAAATCAGCAAACCATTTCCCAGTGGGAAGTATGAGATTAGCTGTGAACATTGAACATTTGTTGATGTCCAGGTGCTTAACTTTGAATGGCTTCCATGTACGAACACCCTGGGCACGATTTAGTGGCCTCTTTGCGCCTGACTTGGTGTTGGGGTGAGGCCGTTGAATCTCGTGACAGGCTTCTCACTAGATTTTCGACGCTCTAAACGCCTCATAAGATTTAACAAAATCTTGGGAGACATTGAGGTCTGGATCTCTCCCTAACTGGGTGTGATCCAGATCTGCATCTTTAAACGATTCAATACGCTGATTTAAATATGCGTTTGCGGGATTCTCCTGGTGCCCGGGTCCTAACTCCCGTGCCTGGAGGATCTCACCAGGGTACCATTTAGCACTGAATTCCACAAATGCTGATCAGTTGTAATGGCACCTGGTTTTTTTTTCCAGGACATTAGGCACCCCCGGGTGGTTGGGGACAGGCCAACGTGGTACCCTGGCACTCCCTCTGGCACTACCAACCTGGCACCCTGGCAGTGCAATACAGGCACCCTGGCAGTGCAACTGAAGCACCCTGGCAGTGCCACCTTGGCATTGCCAGGCTGGTGGGGAAATGCCAGGCTGGCAGTGCCCACTTGCCAGATTGGCATTGCCAGGGATTGGGCCCAGGGAACCTTACAAGGTGAAAGAGGGTAAGGCTGTGTTCCCAGGGGCCTCCCCAAGGTTGCGGGGGAGGTGTAAAAAAATGGGGTGTGGCTGAAAGGTGGTGGTGGGGAACCGGGCAAGGAGACAAAATGACGGCCCTATCTACAAGGAGTCTTTCCTGCTGGGCATGCCTGCAAAATTACAATGAATAACGGTGTTTCTTGGCACTCTAGCCACCGAGAAACACCCTGCTAAATGCGCCAAAAACCGGAAATAGATTTTTTTTTCCCACTGAATCGCACCCCTTGTTTTCATTTCAATGATAGGTCCCAAGGAGCTCAGGAATGCCGCGCATATTATATTTCACTTAAATCCCATTTCAAAATCCTTTTGCCCAAAGCCCTCATTTAAATATTATAAGCAGTAACCCGCCTCTCCGGAGGAAGTTACACCCACACATTGAGATAAACTGGAGTTAAACCGCAAGTCAATAAGTTGGAGACAACTTCCAAACACTCGGACATTTTTGAATTTAATGACACTCCTAGCCCAAACTCACCCACCTTTTACAGTTAAAATTCTTCCCTTATCTCTATAGATTCTCTGAAAAGTATAAATAAAATTACACAGATAAATTCAATATTTAAATAGCTTGAATAAAGTATTAACTTAATATATATATATATATGTTTGAAATATGTACCTTGTGTAAATACATTAATGCCATTGCAGTACTCAATGAGAGTATGATAGTATCAGTTAAATGAAAGACTTGAATTTATAAAGCACCTTACACGACCTCAGGATGCCACAAAGTCAATTAAGTACTTCAGATGATTGATCATTATTATAGTATAAGAAACACATCAGCCAATTTGTGCACAAGGTCCCGAAGATTAATAATTATAGTCACATGAAAAGTCCTACATTCCATTCAGCTCATTGATGTGGACATGTGAACTCTCCAGTTTATCACGAGGGATGCGGGGCTGGATTCTCCCAAAATGGGACTATGTCCCCACGCCGGCGTAAAAACACTGGCGTTTCGCTCTGGTGTTTCCTATACAATGATTAGCTAATTCACTCACCTGCAGGGGGCTAGCAGGGACCCAGAGTGATGCACGCAGCTTTAGCAGCGGATATGGGCCTGCGCACTTCCGGTTTTGAGTCCGCGCATGCGCATGACGGCGGCCTACAGCGGCCGCGTCGAGCGCCATGGCGGACCCGGACCGCCGAGGTAGATGGGAAATGTAGGCCCCCCGATCGGCTGCGCGCCGGTAGATCCGACCACCCCGATATGTCCCCCAGCCGCCCATAAGGACTACCCCTGGTGTCCGATCCCCCTGACCCCCACAACAGCGATAGGTGATTAGAACTACACCATCAGGAATTTGGCCGGACGGGAGCGGAGGATTGCTGGGAGGGCCTCTGGCAGTGACCCCCCAGCTGCGTAGAGTACTCCGCGATCAGCCGATTCTCGGGTCCCGGAGAATCGCCGGACCGGCGCAGGGCCGGTTTTGGCGTGAAATTGGATTCTCCGCCTTCGCGCCAAACCAAACGCGATTTCGGCACGGGGCTGCAGAGAATCCAGCATGTGATTTCTGAGCATCACTCAGGATCTCGCACTGTGACTTTATAGGATTTTCTTTTTGCTAACACACACATGCCTGAGAAAGAGGCAGAGGCTTTCCCCAAAATATACCAGGTCAGTGGGAAGCTGGTGCTGAGTTGTGGCTGACAGTGCTCTGAAGGTTACTTCTACCTCAGAAAGAAGAATAAATCTAACTCCAAACCAATTTTCAAGTGGGAATTGTGCCCTTTCCAGCCTCAGTTAAGGCATGAGGACACCTGCCATCTTTCACTGTGCAATGTGGACACTTATGGGAAGTGATTAAACCCATCTAACGTTTTACATCTGTAAAACCCATACCCATCCGATCACGAGCAGCCTGGTCACTTACAGAAGATGATTAAATGCGACCTGCCTGCTAGTATCAGGTCAACACTGGTTTTAAATGTTGCAAAGATTCAAACATGTTTTATTCACAGTTGCTGAAGTTGTTTATATTTTCCAGTGGGAGGTTAATGAATGATTTGTAAAGCCTGTGTTTCTTACCTTTTCAGATTATTTGGTAATGTGGAAACACTGAATTATTTATTAGACTGAAAAAAATCATGCAGCCCTCACAGGAGAAGATAATATATAACAAATAAGTGCATCTTGAATTCAGGAGGCTTTCAAGCTACATTGACTTTGGTTTTTCCAGTTCAACTTGCTTGAGTTGTTTGATGAAGTAACAGAAAAGATTAATCAGGTTAATGTTAATGTGATGTACATGGAAATCCAAAAGGCGTTTGCCAAAGTGCCACACAACAGATTAGTGAGCAACGTTAGAGTTCATGGAATAAAATGGGACAGGAGAAACGCGGATACAAAATTTGCTCGATGACAGGAAAAAGGGAGTCGAGGTTCAAGGTTTATTTTTGGACTGGAGGAATGATTATAGTGGAATTTCCCAGGGATCGTGTTAGGACCTCTTCTCTTCCTGATATAATAATGACCTAGACCTTGGTGTACAGGGTATAATCAAAATTTGCAGGTGATACGAATCTATGAAGCATTGTGAACAGTGAAGAGGATAGCGTCGAACTTTAAAAGAAAATAGGCAGCTTTGTGCAATAGGCAGACAAGTTACAGATGAAATTTAATGCAGAGACATGTCAAGTAATTCATTTTGGTCAGAAGAATGTGCAGAGACGATATAAAATTAAAGGTACAATGCTAAAGGAACAGAAGGGCCTGCATATATATGTGCATAAATAATTGAGCATGGCAGGGAAAGGTGAGAGAGTGGTTAATAAAACATATGGCATCCTGGGTTTTATGAATAGGGCAGAGAGCACAAAAGCAAATAAATTATGTTAAACTTGTATAATACACTAGTTCAGTCTCAATTGAAGTTTTGCATCCAGTTCTGAGAGTCATACTTTAGAAAGGATGTGAAGGCCCATTCGGAGGGTTCAGAAAGAAATTTGTGAGAACGGTTTCAGAGATAAGGAATTTAAGTTCCATAGATAAATTGGAGAGATTGGGACTCTTTTCTTTGGAGAAGACAAGGTTGAGAGGAGATTTGATAGTGATTCAAAATCATCAGGGGTCTGGATCAGTTCAGGGAGAAATTGCCCCCATTGTTGCAAGGAATGAAAATCAAAGGGTACAGATTTAAGGTAATAGGCAACAGAAGCAACGCTGACATGAGGAAAATCTTTTTCACACAGCGAGTGGTTAGGATCTGGAATGCACTGCCTGAGAATGTGATAGATGCAGGTTCAACTGAGGCTTTCAAAAAGGAATTGGATTAGTATCAGCAAAGGAAGCATATATTCACAGTCACCTGAGGCACAATGGATTGAATAGTCTCCTTTATGTTACTACTCTATAGTTGCACAATCTACACTGGATCACCAAATCCATAGATTTGTTAATATGACCTTGTGGAGCTTTTAATTTATTAAGTATTGCCTAAGTGTACATATTACCATAGAATTTTTCCTTGAGGGAAATTATGTAATTAATGCTAATGCTGTTAATATTTGACAGGAGAGTACATATCATAGAATTTACAGAGTAGAAGGAGGCCATTTGGCCCATCGAGTCTGCACTGGTCCTTGGAAAGAGCACGCTACTTAAGCCCACACCTCCACCCTATCCCCATAACCCAGTAACTGGGACCCTGGAGATGTGAAGCAACAGTGCTAACCGCTGTGCTACCGTGTCGCCCATGGAGGTACATTTTCCTTTTTGATAATTCGAGATCCACATTTTCAGGGTTGTTTATTTTTTACTGCCATGAGTTGCATAAAGCAACCAGTAGTAACGTCGGAAAAAGAAAATCAAAGCAAGTGGCAATACCACAGATGGAAATATAATGCAGACCGGAGGAGTTCCCTACCCAGTAAATAAGAGCAGACATGCAGGTCAACACTCATTTTGTCGTACGTGTTCTAAGGATATCAGCTTTGGAAATTCTGGACTAAACAACCTCAAAAAATGCCTGGAAACGTACAAGCATGTAAGTCGAGCTGTGGCTTCAAAAGCACCACAGTCGATAACAAGCTTTTTTTAGTCCAGCACAACAGACTTCAGGTCCGAAGTTTGCAAATGCTAATGTGCTTCTTGCCAAGTCATTGCAAAACATGATTATACCAATTGCGTTTGCAGATCATTTCACAAAACTCATAAAGCTGACATTCCCTGATTCAACCATTGCAGAAATCTCATCCTGTGGGAAAACAAAAAAAAACACTGCAATAACAAAAGCTCTTGCCAACCTCTATTCTGAACCAGTTGTAACTCCTACCAAAACAGGGCCTTTCGCTTTGATGGTGGGTAAGTAATGATATTTGCAACAAGACTGAGGTTTGCATTGTCATTAGGTACTCACCAGACTTTTAAGGCTGTAAAAAGTGACCTCTTGGCCATGGAAATATATAACATCGCAAATGCGGAAATATAACATAGCAAATGCAGAAAACCTCTTTACTGTATTAAATTCCGTTTTTGCGAACCACCACTTCACATGAGAGAAATGTATTGGTTTCTCTTCTGACTGCCTTCTTAATTTTGTAAAGCATTTTTACACATATTAATATAATCATTGTAGAGAGCTCTGATTTGTTATAAAAAAAAACAGTGTCCTATTGAGGTTTAGAAATCAGACTTCAAACTATATTGACATAACGGTTAAAGAAACAGCAACATATGATTTATAAACCAAACCTCTTGAATTTTAAGAGTTTGTCTCTTGAATTATGAGACAGTGGGATAGGCGTTACTGACATGCCACTTATCTTCTGAACCTATATTCCAGATTGATTTGTCTGTTTGATCCTTCTGCAACAAGCTCTTAACTTTCCAATCATTATCTGGTAATTATAACATTGCTGTTTGTAGGAGTTTGCTATGTGCGAATTGGTTGCTGCATTTCCCATATAACTATCATGCTTACCAAAGTTCCCTCTGCTTCATGCATGGTACACAGCGACCTGGAAGGTGGCATGCAGGCCATGCTCAAAATGCCCCTCTAATATGCTGTGTCTGGAATTCCCAGGCTGTTGGCTGGTGGCGGGATTCTCTGGTCCTGCCGGCAGCAACCCCCCCCCCCCCCCGCCCCTGGGTTCCCGGCGGTGTGGAGTTGCTTCAATGGGAAATCCCATTTACAGCGGCAGGAGCAGAGAATCCAAGCAAAATACTAAAAGTACATAAGTACATTCAATGAACAGACTTAGCATAATGAGCAATAATGAGAGGAGACATAGCAATATTTCAAAAGTACTTCATTCATTACAAAATGCTTTGGAGTATCCTCAGCTTGTGAAAGGTGCTTTATAAATGCAGATATTTTTCAAATTTAAATTTCTCACACATTTTCCCAGTTCCTTCTGATTCTGTTCAGTGGCAATACATTCAATAAATTTACAAGCTAAAGCAAGAAAAATCTGAAGCTTGAACAAGAAGGTTATTCTATGAGTACATTAAATAGTGAATACTTGCTTCTAGACATTTCCTGAAACGTCGTAGTCGTGTGTGATTTTAAAAAAAGCAGATTCACTTCCCTGGTGCCATTGAGCATGCTTAGCTTTTGGTGAAATCTGACTGCAACTTATTTTCTGACTGATTATCCATCATCAATTCTTTTTTCCCACTTGCCTTAGAGTTTATTCACAAAACCAGTATAAATGCAGTTGAGACCGAACAATTGATCTAGAAACATCGATACCACCAGACAGTTGCACTCCAGGCCGTCTCCTTTGTTAACGCCACTAGAACCTGCCAGGGTTTCCAATTAAATGCAGTGTATTTGTGAAACCTTTGTCGATTTTCATGCAAAAATGGCACATGTTAGTGAACTGAAATTGCAGAGCTCTGAGTATAAATATTAATTCTATAGTTATTTCATCATTCCATTATATTTTTATCTCAAACCTAGTCCATTAGCCAACATGTGTCATGGGTACACTGAAATAGACAGGGGTCGTGTTAAACATGTTCTTCGAGATTCTGTCACTCTTTCCACAGCAAAAATGATTGTCATTGTCATAAAAGGCTGTGCAGTTTTTCAATTTTTGAAATGTTAAAGAAATCAGGAACAATTAACAGCTTAGAAATCGTTTTGGCTCGGACTGTTTACCAGCTTTCCACTTCATTCACGTATCCTAACAGAGGGTTAGCTTATTTCAAATAAAACTCCCGTTATTTCTTGCTCTGTAATTCCCACGCAAATTCTGCTCAGAACTGTAATAACACTTCTACAAAAAATCCCACGTGTAAATTCCACTCTTCATCAACTGGTCTTTCTAAAAAGCAAACAATTGTGGGACGCAACACAAAAATGTAAATCTTCTTCAAATGAATATGGATGTTTGAGTTGCAAAAGCTCCCTGGCACACTCGTGTTTAATATCTGTTGCTTTGTTGTCCTTTGGGCTCTTCAACCTTGGGTTTATACAGAAACGTGATATCATTTTCCGGCTGCATCAGTCCAAATCCATATCTGCTTGTGTTGAAGGCTGGGACGTCTGCTTTTGGATCGTCAAGTTGAAAATCAAAAGAGCTTAACATGATAAAAGCAAACCTGTAAAACAAAATGCATAATAAATTTCAGTTAAATTCAGTGAAGGTTGCTAGATATGTGATGCAACTGAATACACATAGTTTTGGGTATTGCTTTGATAGAGAAGGCCAGATTTTTGTGAAGGAGGCGAACAGTGTCCACATACCCGTCGCCGTTAAGGAGGCCCCGCCTCCTACATTCTCCATCTGGGGAGGCAGGGCACAGATAGTCAGGATTGCCAGCACCAGGCCCGAGCAGGCAACCCAGATGGTGGATGGTGTTGCTGGCAGGTTAGAAAGCACACCTCTGTTTGCTATCTTTTTATTGTTTCACAGGACATGGACTTTTCTGGCAAGGGCAGCATTTGTTGCCCATCCCTAATTCCAACACACTCCTGCACTTGAGAAGGTGGCAGTGAGCTACCACATTCTAACAGCCTCCCCCTCCTAACAGCACTGTGGGTGTGCCTACGCCACATGAACTGGATTTGGATTTGGGTTTGGATTGGATTTTGTTTATTGTCACGTGTACCGAGATGCAGTGAAAAGTATTTTTCAGCTGCTCGCAGAAAAATACTTTTCACTGTATCTCAGTACACGTGACAATAAACAAAATCCAATCCAAATCCAGTTCATGTGGCGTAGGTACACCCACAGTGCTGTTAGGAGGGGGGGTTTCCAGGATTTTGGTCATAGAATCATAGAATTTACAGCGCAGAAGGAGGCCATTCAGTCCATCATCGAGCCTGCACTGGCCCTTGGAAAGAGCACCCCACTTCAGCCCATGCCTCCAATCTATCCCCGTAACCCAGTAACCCTACTTAATCATTTTGGACACTAAGGGAAATTTATCATGGCCAATCCACCTAACCTGCACATCTTTGGACTGCGAGAGGAAACCGGGACACCTGGAGGAAACCCACGCAGACATGGGGAGAATGTGCAGACTCCGCACAGACAGTGACCCAAGCCGGGAATCGAACCTGGGACCCTGGAGCTGTGAAGCAACTGTGCTAACCACTGTGCCACCATGCTGCCCAACGACAGTGAAGTAAGTGATAGATTTCCAAGTCAGGATAATGCATAGCTTGGAGGGGAACTTGCAGTTGCTGGTGTTCCCATATGTCACCTGCCCGTGTCCCAGGTAATAGAGGTCATGTTTTGGAAGGTGTTGTCAAAGGAGCGTTGGTGAGTTGCTGCAGTGCATGTTGTAGATGGTACACACGGCTGCTACTGTGTGCTGGTAGTGGAGGGAACAAATATTTAAGATGGTGGATGGAGTATGAATCAAATAAATTGCTCAATTGTCCTTGATGGTGTTGAGCTTCTTGTGTTGTTGGAGCTGCACTAATCCAGGTAAATGAAGCGTATCCAGGTAAATAAGGAGTATTCCAACACATCCCTGTCTTGTGCCTTATAGTCGGTGGACAGGTTTTGATGAGTCAGGAGGTGAGTTGCTCGCTGCAAGATTCCTCGCCTCTGACCTGCTCTTGTAGCCACAGTATTTATATGGCTGGTCCCTGGTTCAGTTTCTGGCCAATGATGATACCCTCAGGATGTTGATAACTGGGGATTCAGTGAAATATTTAACAATATTGTCCAGGTCTTCCTCCTTATGGGCATAGAGTGCTCAAGTAGTTGCAAATGATATTGAAAATTAAACAACCATCAGTGAACATTCCAACTTCTGATCTTATCATGGCAGGAAGGACATTGATGAAGCAATTGAAGATGGTTGGGGCTCAGATTGACATTTTCTTTTCTGTTTTCAAAGATATCCTGGTATTGAGATAAGCACCTCCACAACCATAGAGGAGGGATAGTTTTGTTTGATTGACATCTTTATTGCTTTATAATAGTGGTTAGCACAATTGCTTTACAGCTCCAGGGTCCCAGGTTCGATTCCCGGCTGGGTCACTGTCTGTGTGGAGTCTGCACGTTCTCCCCGTGTCTGCGTGGGTTTCCTCCGGGTGCTCCGGTTTCCTCCCACAGTCCAAAGATGTGCAGGTTAGGTGGATTGGCCATGCTAAATTGCCCTTAGTGTCCAAAATTGCCCTTAGTGTTGGTTGAATGGGGTTACTGGGTAATGGGGATAGGGTGGTGTGGGCTTGGGTAGGGTGCTCTTTCCAAGAGCTGGTGCAGACTCGATGGGCTGAATGGCCTCCTTCTGCACTGTAAATTCTATGATAAACCTGCTCTTTCTTTGAAGAGTTTTCCAATACCAATGCAGGGGCTGGTTTAGCACACTGGGCTAAATCGCTGGCTTTTAAAACAGACCATGGCAGGCCAGCAGCACGGTTCGATTCCCATACCAGCCTCCCCGAACAGGCGCCGGAATGTGGCGACTAGGGGCTTTTCACAGTAACTTCATTTGAAGCCTACTTGTGACAATAAGCGATTTTCATTTCATTTATTCACACAAGATTAAGAGGGGAGAAGTGCATAACAGCCTTTTTGTCATTGATACCATGAATGTCTATGATTGATCAACAGCTTTATGAGAAGGTATGAGGGGCAATGTATTTCAGAGGGAATGTTGCGTGGATTTCCTTTTTGTTTCTGGACTTGGAACTATGGTTCCCTCAGGGTTCACAATTCCTCTGAGGTGATGTGTACCATATCTCCTAACAGAAAAGGCCGTGCTCCATCCAAATGTCATAGAATGGAGAGGTTGAAATGCCTATACCTGCATGGAGCTGGCATGTGTGGAAGTGTTATGTGCTGTTCTCGCCCTTGTCCTGCATCAGGAAAGATTTCTGGAAACAAGAGCTGGGTGGGAATCCTAGAATCTCGTCCTGACTGCCTCCCTACACTGCCCCCCCCCCCACCCCACACCTTTTTTAAAGGCCTTCTGGTTTAGCCCATCTCCATGAAAATCCTGGCCAGAGTTACTGGTGTTGTGGGCTTGTCTGGGTTGAAGATTGACATTTTCTTTTCTGTTTTCATTTTCCCCCTGGACTATTACCCAGTTTGATTTCTATTCCAGTCGAGTGGACAGAATAGCCTGTATACTAAAGAGACAAATAGATTTGATCACTTCAAGCTGAAGGGAGGCATAAACGTTTACTACCATGAGAAAGAAAACTTTGGGTAGAACTGTCACAGAATTGGGGCAGCACAGTGGCGCAGTGGTTAGCACTGTTGCCTACGGTGCTGAGGGCCCAAGTTCGATCCCGGCCCCAGGTCACTGCCCATGTGGAGTTTGCGCATTCTCCCCGTGTCTGCGTGGGTTTCACCCTCACAACCCAAAGGTTTGCAGGTTAGGTGGATTGGCCATGCTGAATTTCCCCTTAATTGGAAAAGAATAATTGGGTACTCTAAATTTTTTTTTTTTCTTCAAAGAATTGTCACAGAATTTTCCCATTTTCCTGCCACAGGTTCGGAAGATCAGTAGAAATCGTGAAAAACTGACATGAACGTCCACTCTTAGCCACTTGAGCTCTTACTCTACGAACTCCATTGAAAATCCCTGTAGAAATTCCAAACCCTTGCTCATGCCCCATAGCACTCCAGCCCAAAACAGACAAACCTCTCTTAGTTGAGACAAGCAGCAATGCAATTCAGACTGGTCTTCAATCACAGTCATCTGCATGCTGTGCCTGAAGGCAATGAAGCTTATGTGACATGGCCCATTTCAGGCAGCTAAGGGATTTTCTAGCAGATCTTATGGCGCTGTTAGTATTGTCCTTACCTCTTGAGCCAGAGGTTCTTTGTTCAAGTCCCTTCCCAGTACTTGGTGGCCAAGGGAGGTACGTTCATAATGCAGCCATACAATTTGAGTAACACCCCACAAATTCTCCCACCACATGCCAATGGCAGACTGTAAAAGCAGCAAGAACAAGAGTGATTCCTGGTCAGCCATGTGATGGTAAGAAAGGTGGCGCCTCTACCATCACCATCCATAGCTCCAGGCTACAACATGTATGTTGCCACAGAAACTCCCTCACTGAGCGAACTGTAACATACACGAGGTGGGGCAGTGGCACAGTGGCATTATCACTAGACTAATAAACCTCAGGCCTAAGATAATGATCTCAGAACCTGGGTTTGAAATTTGAATCCAATCAAAATCACAAATTGAATCCAATCCAAATCACAAATTAAAAGTCTAATGATGACCATTTGTCAATTGCTGTAAGAACCCATTTGATTTACTAATATTCTTTAGGGAAGGAAAGCCGCCGTCCTTACCTGGTCCGGTCTACAAGTGACAGATGCACAGAAATGTGATTGACTATTAAATGCCCTCATAAGGGCAATTAGGGATGGGCAATAAATAGATGCCAACATCCCATGAAAGAATAAAAAAAATAAAACCACCGCATGGGTATCTCTCTGACGCGGCATATATTTATCAGGTGACAAAATTACTTTTCAAGAGAATTCTGGGGATTTCATCAAGTTAGTCATCATAACAAGAAACAGCAAGATGAGTCATTCCAGTTTTATTGGATGGTTGGCTTTCCTGTCACTCGAGCTGCATTAGTTGCCTTGCTGAACCTCTTAATTTCTTCAGGCAAGTTGTATGGAAATATTAGTCCTTTATAGACAAATGAGATAAATGTGAATCTATATGAAACTTACAATTTTAGACTATTCCTTGCAAAGGATTGTCCAATACAGACATGGACTCCTGCACCCCAAGGCATGTTGTAGTACTTCAGTTGTTTTCCACCCTTGAAGAACGTTGTTTTCTTTGTTCCGTCCTTGTTCAAAAATCGGTCATACTTAAATTTCTGTAAATCCAATGAGAAAATGTTTTAATCAAAATCATATATCTTGGAGTGTAGTGACACAGTACCAAACTGGTTCACAAGAGAGGATTAGAAAGCAAGATGCTGAGAAGGACTGAATATTGGCAGCGCCACAACAAGCTCAGCTCAATAGCAAAGGGTGCCATAGATATCAGTCCTGGGAACATTGGCATTGACAGTGTCTGAGTTACATGGAACGAGGAATCAAAACAAAGCTGGCCAAGTTTTCAGATGTCAACATGGTTTTAAAGAATGGCAAATAAGAGCAAAAGCACTAAGTGATCTGGATTGGTAGTACAGATCTTAAGTAGGAAAATGTGTGGAAAATGGCAATAAATGTATACAAGGTTCAAGCCATCTGTAAGTTGCGTTAACAACAGGCTGTGGTTCAAAATGGACCACAGGACTCTAATTTATTATCACAAGTATTTATTAATTTAAGAATATAGGCAAATTTATTTTACTGTGAGCCTTAAAAAGTCTTTATTTATTTTGGTTACATTTAGTTAGTCGAATAAATAAAGCCACTGAAGGCCATGACTGTCCCACAGCTGGGATTTAATGGAGCTTGCTGAATCAAACTACGATTTGAGTGGGCCGGCTTAATCACATGGGAGGCCACACAACCCGTCCCTGCTTGCAAGAAAATTGACCCCCAATTATACAGTGGTGGGTACGGGCCTCAGACCACTGGCTAATTAGGCTCTTCATTGAACCACTTCAAAGATCATTATCCCTGAGCCCATTGGGATTTACTCTGGGATTCTCTCCAGTGTACGTAGATTTCCATGCATCCTGCAGGCCACACAAAAAACCTGGGAGGATTTGTCAGTGGCCTCCCAGTGGGATTCCTCTTTCAAAGGCATTTAGTGCCCAATCTAGGGGCCCGGTATTGGGAGGGGGTGCCAATGAAAACCACCACCGCTGCCCTTGAGTCCAACCTTACCCGTGAACCCCTCACCACTTTCAACATCCTGGGGATTTACCATTGACCAGAAACTGAACTGGAATAGCTTTGACAAAGGGTCCTCTGGGTGTGAAACATTAGCTCTTTTCTCTCCCTACAGATGCTGCCAGACCTGCTGAGATTTTCCAGCATTTTCTCTTTCATTTCAGATTCCAGCATCCGCAGTAATTTTCTTTTAGCCATTATAAATATTGTGGCCACAATATCAGATCAGAGGCCAGGAATCCTGCTGCGGGTAACTTGCCTCCTGACTCCACAAAGCATGTCACCATCTACAAGGCACAAGTCAGGAGTGTGGTGGAATACTCTCTGCTTGCCTGGATGGGTGCAGTTCCAACAACGCTCAAGAATCTCAATACCATTCAGGACAAATTGACATTCTGTCCACCACCGTGGGCATTCACTCCCTCCACCATCACCACGGCAGCGGTGTGTGCCATCTGCCAGATGCCCTGCAACAACTCACCTAGTCTGCTTTGACAGCACCTTCCAAACCCAAACAAGGCCATGGGAACACCACTACTTGGAAGTTCCCATCCAAGCAAAATATAGCACTGTTCCATCACTGTTGTTGGGTCAAAATCCGGGTCCTGCCTCCCTAAGAGCACCGTGTGTGTACCTACACCGCATGGACTGCAGTGGTTCGAGAAGGCAACTCACCACTACCACCACCTCCTTCTCAAGGGCAGTTTAGTGTTGACAATAAATGCTAGCCTAGCCAGCAGCATATATCACTGTTCTGTCATTGTTTCTGGGTCAATATTCAGGAATTCCTCACTAGCCACCATATTGACCAAAATGATTGGAGCAGTTCAAGGAGAAAGCTTTCCATGGAACCTATGGATGAAGAATAAATGTAGTATTGCCACCATTTCCCACTCATGAGAATTTTTTGACAGTGCCTTTTAACAACCATTATTCTCCAGAGCACTGCCCTGAGGAGGGTAATCCCAGCCAGGGCGATTTTAACCTGATCCATCTGGGGGAAAATGGTGGACAGTTAAAACACTCAGGATGACTTACCTCCCACTTGTCTCTGACAACCTTCATTTTAACCTGCTCCTTTTGAGCAGACATCGAAGGCAAAGTCAGTGAGTCCTTCCTATGTTAAATATGCAGATGAGTTCATCAGGTCCTGAACACAATTTTAACATAGGCCTGTGCAATGAGAGCAGTGGTTCAAAAAGGCAGTTCACGACCAGCTTCTCAAGGGCAATTAGGGATGGGCAATAAATGTTGGCCCAGCCAGGGACGTCCACATCCCATAAATGATTTTTATTTTAAATGAAGCTGCTGCATCTTTCCTGTCAGCCTGAAGCTGGTCAGGCATGTTGAAGTGCAATGATGTGAGGTAGGTTTTTACTTTCCTTTGTGTGACTAGGGCCAGGTCCCACAAGGAATATTAAGGTCTCACCTACCTCAGGACTACACCTCCAGTTCAACCCCCCACCACCAGCCCACAGCTTCCCCCCCCCCCCCCTCCACCCCTCCACAAGACCCTTACAACTCCCTCCCTAACAGCACTGTGGATATTCCTACACCAGAGGGACTGCAGCGGTCCACGAAGGTGGTTCACCACTACCTTCTCAAGGACAATTAGGGATGGGCAATAAATGTTGATCTGGCCAATGACACCAACATCCTGTAAATTCATTGTTAAAAACTGATTCATGTGGTTTCCCACCAGAGACTAAAAGCGGTCTAAACAACCTGCCCACGGGACACCACCTTCCACAATGCAACATCTCTTTAGTAATGAATTGACTATCAGCCCTAGATTTGGAACTCGGGTCCTGGAGTAGTGAGACTTGAACCCATGGCTTTCTGTCTGAATGAAAAGAGTAGGAGCAATTGGACCAAAATGATATTTTATCTTTGTTTTCGGGACCTGATGAAGTCATCTTCATATTTAACAAAGGAAGGCATTACTGACTTTGCCTTCGATGTCTGCATGTTTCCCCACGTTTGCAGTGCTGAGAAACACAGGGGTATGCAACTCGACTCGCATTGTATAAGAGGCCTGTTATAACCTGCCTGCTTACCATTGGCTGGGGACTAATGACAATCCCACAATCCTGTGGGAGTATGAGCTTCCCCAATGAGGGGGGGGCGGAGAAATCATTAGCAGACTTCCTGTATAAATAAAGCTGGCCAGTTTGGAACCAGCCAGGAAGGAGTGAGCAGCAAGCTAAGTAGCTGCTGCTGTTGTACATATATGTTATTGTAAATAAATGTTATTTCTTTCTATCCTTAAAACTCGTGCTGGATTCTTCGTGGCTCTCAAAACTGGCGACGAGGGTTAAAGTGAATAGCTGTCTACACTGCTGAAGCCACCTCCCTGGATTTTTGTTGGATACAGGTTGGAAGTTGTTTTCTATTACACTATGCCTCTGTACGGACGTTTGGATGTTTTTGATGCTGCGCTGGAAAGCTGGGACCAGTACGCACAACGGATGCGTTATTATTTCCGTGCAAACAACATCACTGAAAACGAGCGCTAGGTGGTCATATTGCTCACCGCCTGCAGCCCGCATATGTTTGGGGTGATTAGGAGCCTTACGTATCCAACTGCGCCGGACACCAAAACGTTTGATGAACTTGTGAACTTAGTGGGGCAACATTTTAACCCAACCCCGTCCACGATAGTCCAACGTTACCAGTTTAATACCGCTGAGAGGACCCCAGGAGAATCCCTTGCCGGAGTACTGTGACTATGGTGAGACCTTGTCAGAAATGTTACGCGACCGTTTGGTTTGCGGTATTAACAATGCGGCCACCCAGAGAAAGTTGTTAGCTGAGCCAACGTTGATTTTCAACAGGCCATTCAAATAGTATTGTCGAGAGAGAGCGCAGAACGAGGAGTGCAGGAGATACAGGGAATGGAGTTGCATGCCTTGGGGCGCAAACCCTTCCGTCCGAAAACGTCCCCCCGCACTCCTGCAGTACCTTGGGCGAGGCGACGTCCAGATCGACGCCAGTAGCCGTCGGACATTCCTCCCCGAAAGAAGCCTTCTCCTCCAGAACCAAGGGAGCCTTCTCCGGAACCAATGGATGAGGAGCCATGTCCGTGTCAGACTTGTAGGCTCCGACCCCGTCGCGGACGCCGGTCCTGGGGGGATTCCGACCGAAACTTGGGGCCAGCGCAGGGGCCGTACCTACCATGTGGATGAACTCGCGGCGACTACACCCGAGGACGTGGAGACGGAGGACGACTGCCTGCAGCTGCATTGTGTGGCAGCTCCCCGTGTGGCCCCCATTAAGGTGACAGTACGGGTCAATGGTCACCGGCTTGAGATGGAGTTGGACACTGGCGCAGTGGTCTCTGTGACCGCCCAGAGGACATTTGACCACATCAAACAGGGTACATTAACCGACACACAGGCCAGGTTTGCCACCTACACGGGGGAACCATTGGACATTGCAGGAACTACGATGACCGCTGTTGTTTATGGAGCCAGGAGGGGCGTTTCCCACTTATCGTGGTGCGCGGCCATGGGTCCAGCCTGTTGGGTCGGGACTGGTTGCGCCATTTGCAGTTGCAGTGGCAGCACATCCTCCAAACAGTTTCTGGAGGTTTGACTGAGGTGCTAGGACGATATCCAGATGTATTCCAGCCCGGTTTGGGGAAAATAAAAGGGGCCGTAGCCCGTATCCAAGTCGAACCAGGAGCCACGCCGCGCTATTTCCGGGCGCGACCGGTGCCTTACGCCTTGCTCGAGAAGGTAGAAGGGGAGCTCACTCGTTTGGAGACTTTGGGTATTATCAGGCCCGTCCGTTTCGCTGACTGGGCAGCACCAATTGCACCTGTAATGAAGCCAGATGCCACAGTTCGCTTGTGCGGTGACTATAAACTTAGTGAAAACGGCTTCCCGACTCGACCGATATCCAATGCCTCGCATAGAGGATCTCTACGCGAAGCTTGCAGGTGGACTCTCGTTCACAAAATTAGATATAAGTCACGCCTACCTACAGTTGGAGCTGGACCCTGCCTCCCGACCATATGTAACAATTAATACACACCGTGACCTGTATGAATATACACGTTTGCCCTTTAGAGTATCCTCTGCCTGCGCTATTTTTCAACGCGTCATGAAGGGCATTTTGAGAGGCTTACCGCGTGTCTACTTGGATGACGTTTTGATCACAGGGACGTCGGAGCAGGAACATTTTGAAAATCTGGATGCTGTCCTTGGACGCTTTTCGGAGGCTGGAGTCCGTTTACGTCGCACAAAGTGCGTCTTTCAGGCGAAGGAAGTAATCTACCTGGGTTATCGGGTGGACCGCGAAGGTTTGCACCCCGTCGCAGAGAAGGTGCGTGCAATTCAACATGCCCCCACCCCGACTGACACTTCGCATCTTGGTTCTTTTCTCGGTCTCGTAAACTATTACGGGAAGTTCCTCCCCAATCTGGCAAGTACGCTAGCCCCGTTGCACCTCCTGCTAAAGAAAAATCACACCTGGGTTTGGGGTCAGCCGCAAAAAACCGCTTTCCGGTGGGTAAAACAACAATTGTCGTTGTCTGGGTTACTAACCCACTATGATCCTGGAACGCCTTTGTTCGTCACATGTGATGCATCCCCATATGGTATTGGGGCCGTCCTGTCCCACAAGATGGAGAACGGGGCCGTGCGGCCGATAGCTTTCACCTCCCGCACATTGACTGCAGCGGCAAGAAAGTATGCGCAGATCGAGAAGGAGGGCCTGGCAGTGGTCTTTGCGGTGAAACGTTTCCACCAGTACATGTATGGCCGCCACTTCACTATCATGGCTGATCATAAGCCTCTGCTGGGACTTTTTCGAGAGGTTAAGCCAATACTGCCCATTGCTTCCGCACGAATCCAGCGCTGGGCTTTGTTGCTCGCTGCATACGAGTATTCTCTGGAGCACAAACCAGGAATGCAGATAGCGAATGCTGACTCACTGAGCTGATTGCCTTTATCGACCGGCCCTGTGTCGACCCCCACGACCAGTGAGGTGGTTGCAACCCTAAATTTTATGGACACCTTGCCTGTCACGGTATCACAGATCCGTGAGTTGACCCAGACAGAGCCAGTCCTGTCAAAGGTTTGGCACATTGTCCTGTATGGTGGGCAGCATAGACAGCTCCCAGGCGAGTTGCGGGCATTTTCCTCCAAGCTGTCAGAATTCAGCGTGGAATACGGCATCCTCTTGTGGGGGACCCGTGTGATTGTCCCGGAAAAAGGACAGGAGCTGATACTAAGAGACTTGCACAATAGGCATCCAGGTGTGACCAAAATTAAAATGTTGGCCCGGAGTTGTCTGGTGGCCAGGCCTCAACACCGACATTGAGAAGGTGGCCCAAAACTGCTCCCATTTGCCAGGAGCATCAGAAGCTTCCGCCGGCTACACCTCTACATCACTGGGAATGGCCAGGGCGGCCTTGGGCGTGCTTGCATGCGGATTTCGCCGGCCCTTTTCAAGGATCCATGTTCCTTCTATCAATCGATGCCCAGTCTGAATGGATAGAGGTGCATAAGATGGTAGGCACAACATCCTGCGCAACAATTGAGAAGATGCGTTTGTCTGTCAGTGCGCATGGCCTCCCCGAGGTGCTGGTCACGGATAGCGGCACTCCATTCACAAGTGAGGAGTTTGCGAGGTTCATGAAGATGATCGGCATACGCCATATCCGCACTGCCCCTTACCACCCGGCTTCAAATGGGTTGGCGGACATTCAAACGAGGCCTAAAGAACCAGTCTTCTGGGTCAATGGACACGAGACTGGCTCGTTTTTTGTTTTTGTATAGGACCACCCCCCATGCGGTGACTGGGGTAGCTCCTGCAGAACTGCTAATGGGCCGGAGACTTCGCACCCGCCTTAGCATGATTTTCCCGGATATTGGCGCAAAAGTACGCTGCACACAAGAACGGCAGGAACATGGTTTTTCTCGGCATCGGCCGATTAGGCAATTTGCGTCCGGTGACCCAGTGTTCGTTCGGAATTTTGCTGGTGGTACCCAGTGAGTCCCTGGCATAGTCTTTCACTAAACGGGTCCTGTCTCTTACTGGGTGCAAGCCCAGGGTCGTCTCCAGCGCAAACATGTAGACCACGTTCGGTCTAGAAGACTATCCCTTCTAAAGATTCCCCGCTGCCGGAACTAATTTCTACAGCCACAGAGACCAGACACAATGGAAAGTAGTCCTCACAATCTTCCTCTGGTGCCTCACTCAAAGCCTGCGCAGGTCATTACAGGACAGCGTGGAGATAGAGACGCCGAGATGACGGAGGCAGCAGACTCTGACTCCGAGATGGAGACACAGGACGCATCAGAGGGGAATCCACGGGCCATGGATGCCCAACCGTTACACCATCACGGAAGCGCCGGTCTCCGTCTCGTTACACGCGCCTCATGCAAATGGTGTCCGATCCAGCGCCTCATGCAAATGGTGTCCGGCCTGTGGCAAAACGGGTCCGACACCCTCGGACTTTAGGGGGGGGGGAGGGATGTTATAACCTGCCTGCTTACCATTGGCTGGGGTCTAATGACAATCCCACAATCCTGTGGGAGTATGAGCTTACCCAGTGTGTGTGTGTGTGTGTGTGTGTGTGTGTGTGTAATCACAAAGGCCTCAACCGAGAACGGCGAAAGCCCCATTTTGTACACTCGCTGGAACACCCCAGTGTAGCGAAAGATTGGAACGCCAGTTTTAGATGCATTCTGATCTCCAAGGACCCCAAGTGATCTACAACACCCCCCCCCCCCCCAGCCTGAACGCACTATGGGAGGGTCTCCTGCCTCCCCCAAACACCCAATCGCACATGTGCAAAAAATGCCAGCTTGGCACCTTGGCAGTGCCCATGCCAGCTGGGAATGCCACCTAAGTACCTTGACAGTGCCAGGCTGGCACCCAGGTAGCACTGCCAAGGTGCAAGGCTGGCACAATCAAGGTGCCAGGCTGGTACTGCCAGGGTGCACAGGTGGCACTAGCATTGCCAGAGCACCACGCTGCCCAAAGTGAATGCAGCCACAATGGGCGGGATTTACATCTCAACGCCCCGCGTGATCGCGTTGGATCTCGCGAGGCATTGCGAGCAGGTTCGATCCCGGAAGCAGGATCTCCCTGCTTTTACCGGCCACACTGCGCCACGGTGAGCTGCTTTTCGGATGCAGCATGGCCATTGGATCCCACCCTTATGTTTGCCATTGAAACTTTTAAATTACAGTCTTTGCGAGCTGGTAAAGGACAATGCTGTTGAATTGATTTCATAGAATCATGGAAGCTCTACAGCGCAGAAGGAAGCCATTCGGCCCATTGAGTGCACAGACCCTCTGAAAGGCCACCCTACAAAGACCACTCCCCCTCCCTATCCCTGTAACTCTGCCTAACCTATACACGTTTGGACACAAAGGTGCAATTTTTATTATGGTCAATCCACCTAACATGCACATCTTTGGACTGTGGGAGGAAACCGGAGCAGCCAGAGGAAACCCACTCAGAAACGGGGAGAAAGTGCAAACTCCACCCAGACAGTGACCCAAAGCCGGAATTGAACCCGGGTGGCTGGCGCTGTGAGGCAGCAGTGCTAACCACTGTCCCACCGTGTCGCTGTCATTTTAGTAAGATATTAGGCCATGCGGATTTTCATTTTGAATAGTTTCTCAGCCATTTATGAAATGCATCATCAGATGAATCTAACTTACCTCGGGTCCTTCATAGATTTCTGGGTCCATCTGGGGACTTAAATAAGGAAAGAGGCAGAGTCTGTCTCCTGTGCGAAGGAGATATTTTCTACCATCTGCAAGCTGCAGTGACATGTCTTGACAAATCTCTCTGGTAATATAGGGTGCTGCTGTCAGCCGCAGAGTCTCATTTAAAACACTATCTGTTAACAAAGAGGGAGGAAATTTACTGTATTTTCTGAAATTAATTAAATTAATCCACCTACTTTGTCAGCACATTGTTGAATTCTCCAGTGAAGCAAAATTGTGATATTGATAACACAGCAATCCATTTTATTACCTTTTTACACTGTCATGAACTTTGGAATATTTGCTCTGAAATTACACTGAAGAATAGTTTGGCTGGTTGCAAGATCTCATCCCTAAATAAACAAAAAATATTCCAATGCAGCTTCTGAAGCCACCAGGACAGATTAATATCCCCTGTAAGCCACTGCAAGCTTTTAGAATCACAGAATGGTTACAGCACAGGAGGGGAGGATATTTGGCTCATTGAGTCCATGTCAGCTCTCTGCAAGAACAACACAGCTGGTACTAATCCTCTGCCCTTACCCCGCAGACCTCCACGCTTTTTTCCTTCCAGGATTCTTACCCCACTCCCTTTAGCAGTGCAATCCACATCGTAACTACTTGCTACGTAAAACATGTTTTTCCTCATGTCAGCTTTGGCTCTTTTGCCAGTCTTGTTCAATTGGTCAATTCTGGCTTTCAACTCTTCCAATAATGGATACAGTTACCCCGCATCTACTCCCTTTAACCTCTTCCAAGGTTTTGAATAACTATTACAAGCCTGCTGTTAGCTTCCTCATCAAGGAGAACAATCCCAGCTTTTCTCATGTATCCACCAAGTTTCTCAACCCTCAAACCATTGGCATAAATATTTTCTACACTACCTATCAAGCTTTTACATCCTTCCTAAGTGTCATGCTCAGAATTGCACACAATACACCAGTTGAGGCTAAATCAGTGTTTTATAAAGATTCATCATGACGTCCATGTTTTTGTACTCTACTCCTCTCTTTATAAAACCTTTTAAACCATTTTCTCAAGCAATGTTCAACTATTTATCCATGGTTACCCAAAGGTCATGCCCCCATTTTGAATTGTACCATTTGGATTATATTGCCTCATTTTGTTCTTCCCACCAAAATACCTTACACTCTCTGCATTAAATTTCAATGGCCCATTCCACCAGCCAGGATAAAACCTCCTTGAAGTCTTTCAACATCCTCCTTACTTTCAAGTTCTGTTTCAATTTTGAAATTATGCCCAATGCGCCCAACTCTAAGACAACTCCAAGACCAATCCTCAGCTTTTTGGAAGTCAGGAAAACAACCTTTCAGTGGCCACCATGTCAAGCCCTTTCAGAAGCTGGTATGATTCACTGAGATCACTGCCCATTCTTCTGAACTCCAGAGAATACAGGCCGAATTTGCTCAGTCTCTCATCAGAGACCATCCTTCTCATCCAATGCAAGTTTATCCTTCCTTCGATATGTGGATCAAAAATCCCCACACACCTCCAGTTGTGGTCTCCCAAAAGTCCTTCACAATTGAGTAAGACTTATTTAACCTTGCATTCAAATCCTTTTGCAATAAAGGACACTCATGTAATTTGTCTTCCTAATTTCTTGCTGTACCTGCATGCTAACTTTCTGTGTTCCTTGTACAAGCGCACTTGAGTCTCTATGAACATCAACATTTTAAAAGTTCATGCCTTGAAAAAAATCTGCTTTTCTCTTCTTACTACCAAAGTGAACAACCTCATTCTGCACAATATATTTCATCTGCCATCTTACTTGTCTTGTCTATGTAGGACTCTGTCAACTAAAACAAAGAAAACCGTGTCATTCAGCAATCTTGGTTAGCTTTGAAACCAAATGGTACAGTCAAAGGACTATATCCAAACATATTTTTCCACCCAATCCCCTGATCCCAATAAAATTCAACTGTTTAATTTAGATGAGAAGTTCACATGATCAAATATTAATTACAAGTTGACCAGACACTACCTATCTATGCAATTGTAATTTTTACATTAGTCTTAGTATGGCATTTGTACAAATGCTGCCCAATGCGTGGGTCTCATGCACCTAACTGTACCATCAATGTAAACTTGTTCAATCCAAAACATTGCACATGCATGAAAATACAGCCCAAACAGTAAACCTGAAAATGTCAGTGCACTTAATTTTACAAATTTTCGTGACTATTAGAAAAAAAACACATCAGAGAATAAACTACAATAGGACTGTGAATTTCGAAATTGTATCAGAAATTAAAGATGAAAATTGAAGTAGATTGGGTCCATGACCTTCACTTGGGTAGGAACTACTCACGTTATTTTATTTAAAACTATTATAATTGGTTAACATTTTATAATTATGAAATGAATAAAACAACATTTTAAGTAAAGAAGATGTTACCTAAAATTGGAGTATTGTCAAGAACATCCTGAGTAATAGTAGACATTGCATGGCTAAAGCCGATGTTCTTAACTTCTTCCTGGACTGCAGCCATTGCTTCTGGATGTTTCAGCAGGAAAACCAGGAGCCAAAATGCTGCAGGCCCACTATTACCCTAAAAAAACATCAAAAGCAGTTAATCTTGACAGATCTTTTGACAGGAATTTTTTTTTCTTTGTTGAGCTTTTCCGTATATGTGTCAATGTCAAGTGCCAATGGCCATAAATAGATATGTAGGACGTAGTTTAGAGAAACCTTTATTGACAGACCCTCTGGAAAAAACTGTCAGAGATTCAACAGAGAAAATGGTGGAGCTTCTATATATTTTCTAACTAAGAGTCCTTCATTGTGTCTAATGAGTTGCACTGTTACGTTTACGTTTTCTATCTACTGGTAATTTAATTTTTATATGGTATACATGTTTTTTTTAAAGTAGGGAATGAAACAGCTGTTCATAACAAAAGAGCCTATCTTTTTTCTTTGTGACGTAGAAGTCCAAATTATTTTATGCTTGTGTTTCTCCGCGTTAGTTATCAACTTCCAGTAATGTTAATACATATATGGTTGGATTCTCTGCCACCCGATGCCAGTATATGGTGGACCTCCCTGGAGGACCAAGGGAGTAAGTATTTAAGGTAGGTGCCCCCAATGTCCATCCGAAACTAACTGCAATGTTTCTAAACATCTAGGAGTCAAGTGCTTTTACTTCCTCTTTTTTTTCTCAGCAGAAAGCACGTAACAGCTTTTGATGTGATCATGAGCTGTCAATCATAGCTAGATGTTTATAAATGTTGGACTATGTTCACATCAATGTTTTTGTGATGTATTCAAGAACGAAAGGCGATTAAAATAATTAATCCAGACATCTGGCTGTCTGAAAGCTGTCAATTACAGGCTACTAAAAGCTATTTCTTTTTGAAATGAATAGAAGCCTTACAGATCAAAGGATATGAGGGGGGTTAAAGCCTTGTGATATGGTTTTGGCTTTCTATTAAGTTACAGCTGCTGCTTTTAAGACATGAGGCAGCATGTGTAAGGCATAGGTAAGTGAGAAAGCAGTGATTTTTTTCACTGTTTCTGTTTAGTCTGCTCGTTCGCTTTCTGGCAGGGGTGACTGATAGGGGGTTCGCTGCAGCATTTGGTTGCAGTTGTTGGGGGGGATAAAATCCCGTCTTCACACTGAGGACAAATGTCATCGTGTTTGGTGGCACTAATACCATGCTAAATGGAATGGATTCAGAACAGGTGTAGCAGCTATAAACTGGGCACCTATGACACGCTTTGGGCCAGCAACAGAATATATTCTGTCACAATCTGCAACCTTTTCGCACAGCATATTCCTCACTCTATCACTGGATGGGAGTCAGTGCCCTTGTCATCAGGGCACATTTGATTGAGTGTGGAATAAAGGAACCCTAGAAAAATTGAAGTTAATGAAAACAATGGAAAACCTGCCACTGATGGGAGTCATACATAGCACAAAGAAAGATGGTTGCCTTAATTTTTGAAGGACTGTCATCTTAGTCACAGGAATTTACTGCAGGTGTTCCTTGTGGTTGTGCCCTAGACCCAACTATCTTCAATTGCTTCATTATTGTCTTTCTCTCGATCATAAGATCAGAAGTGGGGTTGTTCACTGATGACTACACCGTGTTCAGTTCATTTACAACTCATCAGAATATGAAGCAGTTCATGCAGCAAGACCTGGGTAACATTTAGCCTTGGGCTTCTCAATATAGAAAGTAACATTCACATCACACAGTGCTCAGCAATAATTATAGCGTCATGCAGAAAGAATTCAACCATCTCCACTGGACATTCAACAGCATTATCATCATTGAATGCCTACCATCAACAATTGACAGAAGCTTAACTGGAACAACCACGTAAATACTGTAGCTCTAAGAGGAAGGCAGAGGCTGGGAGCTCTGGCAAGTAACTTTCTTCCGAACTCCCCAAAGCTCATCCACCATCTACAACAAACAATGCAGGAGTGTGATGAAATACTCCCCACCTATCTGGATGAACGTTCAAGAAGCATTAAAGAAGCTCAACACCATCCATGAAAATGCAGCCCACTTGATTGGCATGCCAACCACCACGTTCAACAATCACTCACTTCACAGTGGCATCAGTGTGTACCAGCTACTGCAATGACTTGCCAAAACTTCTTGGTCAGCACCTCCAAAACATGCAACCTCTAATGCTTGGTAGCTGAAGACAGCAGACACCTGGAACACCACAACCACAGTTCCCTCCAAGTCACACATCGCCCTGACGTGAAAATATATTGGCCATTCTCGCTGAGTAAGTATCCTGGAACTCGCGAATCAACAGCACTGTGGGTGTGCTATCACCACATGGGTTTCAACAGCTCTAGAAGGTGGCTCACTACCATGTTCACATTGGCAATTGTGGGTGGGCAATAAATGCTGGTCTTGTGAATGATGCCCACATCCCATGGATGAATTTAAAAAAAGACTCTGACTAGGGGCAACAAATTTAGGAGTCTGTCTGAAAACAAATCCCAACCAGTTTAACAGTGGTCTCAACTTTCATGTAGATTTTTGGGCTTCGACACTGATAGATTAATTACCATTGTTTCTGTTTTAGGACCCATAGTAATGTTAATGTCCAAAATCCTTGACGAAGCTTTTGGAGCTACATGTTAAATGTATTGAGAACCGAACATGCAGGTTAGTTCCAGGATCTGGCCCTGCACACCGTGCTTTCGGCATGTCCACCACAATTTACAAATCGGCAGCCAATTAAAGGATAGGGAGTGGGCTTGGTATCCAATCAGATGGGATGCTGAAGCCTGAGACCCAATGGGAAGCCTTCCAGCACTCTGTTATTGACAGCCTTTCTGGCTCTGAAGATGGAAACAGATGAGCGACGAGTGGAGCTGAGTTTATTTTCTTTTTTAAAAGGCCATATGCCCATCCATAAGGTGCGACATCTCCAAGGGATCACTAATACCTGTGCTGTGGCCTAGTGGCCGTTATAGGTCTAGTGGGTATGTGTGTCTCACATGGACTTTTATGGCCCCCACCCGACCCCCTTGCCCTGAACCCACCCTGTTTACCTTGGCATGGTCCAAAACCGCCTGCATTGCTGACCACAAATCCTAGTCAGCATGGCAAGGAACCTTAATAGGCCCCTTCATTAAATATAATTGGCTGCCCGCCCACCCTCTTTCAAAATAGCTGGTGTCAGGGTTGTGGTGGTGAAACAATGCCAAATTGCATGCACCCCCCCCCCCCCCAAGTGGATAAAGATGTTTAGTTAGGACAGAGGTTCAAAATGTATCATTATTTGTGAAACACATTCCAACAACAAACAGCGACCTTAGGAGAAAGGCAAGGAGAAATTGGACCTTGTTTAACTTGTAATTTTAGTCCTTATTTATTATGCACTGATGAAACTTAACCATAATTTGATAAATACTTTCAGCCTGTGATCATTAAAGTTATTTGTGTTGAGGATCTCCAATAGAGAACAATTATAATTATCTAATGTCCCAATAATGCAGGGGGACAGCACGGTAGCACAGTGGTTAGCACAATTGTTTCACAGCTCCAGGGTCCCAGGTTCGATTCCGGCTTGGGTCACTGTCTGTGCGGAGTCTGCACATTCTCCCCGTGTGTGCGTGGGTTTCCTTCGGGTGCTCCGGTTTTCTCCCACAGTCCAAAGATGTGCCGGTTAGGTGGATTGGCTATACTAAATTGCCCTTAGTGTCAAAATTGCCCTTAGTGTTGGGTGGGGTTACTGGGTTGTGGGGATAGGGTGGAGGTGTGGACCTTGGGTGGGGTTCTCTTTCCAGGAGCCGGTGCAGACTCGATGGGCCGAATGGGCTCCTTCTGCACTGTAAATTCCAAGAAAGCTGCATATGGACTTAAAAGCACAGACAATTGTAATATTTGGGTTATATTTTTCAACAATCTAGAAATTCTTAAAATATACAGGTCTTGAATAAAGTTTGATCACTATTTCTCAATTTTGAATAAATTTTAAATTGGTCAGCAGTATTAATTACGAAATATCTTGAGGGAACTATTAACCTTGAATTGCATACATTGTCGTTGAAGTAATAGGTAGATAGGTTTCCAGTTACAGCATTGGTAATACACCAAGTCTAATCAAACAGATCGCTCAAAATGACAACCCTGCAATTTGTCCTCGATTTCCATCAAACTAGTCTACTCCTCTTTCTTTTTTTTAATTAAGGGGCAATTTAGCACGGCCAATCCACCTACACTGCACATCTTTGGGGTGTGGGGGTGAGACCAGTGCAGACACGGGGAGAAAATGAAAACTCCACATGGACAGGGGGCCGGGATCGAACCTGGGTCCTTGGCATCGTGAGGCACAGTGCTAACCACTGCGCCACAGTGCTGTTCCCGTCTATTCCTTGTTCTGACCATGGACTTATTTAGACTTTACAGTTTTCACTGAAATGGTATAAACTGAAAATTTCATTCAGAAATTCATTCAGAAATTGTATTATTTAGGGTTTTGGTCAAGGGTGGTATCATGACCGGTACAGGCTTGGAGGGCCGAAGGGCCTGTTCCTGTGCTGTATTGTTCTTTGTTCTTATTTTTTTGGAGAGACTAGAAATACACAATTTAATCAAAATTATCTGATATTGCTAGGTATGAAAAGTTACTCAATCAAGTGCACTCAAATTATTTTTACCAATGATAAGAACAATTCTGCGGAATATTACAAGGAGGTCTCATTATCAAGACCGCACTTAATAGTTAAACAACTTCTAAAGAATTATTATGGTAGCATCCTTACAATTTTCCTTTCTTCCCTATATCATAGAGCAGAATTCTCCCATACCCCCGCCAGCGGATTCAATGGGGGGGGGGGGGGGGGCAGGTGGGGGTGGTTGGAGGTGTGACAGTGGGGGGTTATTTGGCATGAGGCCAACAAAATCGGCTTTGCACGGCATGAATTTCCTACAGGATCCTCTGCTGATGCCCACCATGGCAGACTGGGGAAGCCACTGGTGGTCGGCAAGCAACTGATTTGCAACCCGTTAATGTGCGAAAACAGGTGAAGCCCCAACTGAAATCAACCCCCCACCCCTCCGTGACGCCAGTGGGAAAACAACGATCCTGGAGATCCATCATTTTTTTTCTAGGAGGTCCATCATCTTTCTTCAATGGTGGGTCACTGATGTTGTACACCTTTTCAGTACGTCACCCTGATATGATGCCAGGATATACTGGCCTGCCAAGGAATATGGCGCTAAACCCCCAGATGCCCAATTCGTGTGATCAGGGCTGGATGATATGGCATGGTTTCCCGTCAGCCTTCTCAGTGGGGGAAACACCCCACCAAACCCCCCGCCACTTTCATGGGATTTAGTTCTAGATGCGAGAATTCCGCATTTTTGGGGAGATTTTCAGCCGGTGTTCACTACGAGTGAAAATGGCGAGGCCTGAAATCAATCCTTCGAGACCGCGGGAATGAGAATCCCGCCGGCGAGATTGCATTCTTTGGTTTTTCCTGCCCCTCACCGGTGATCAAATGCGATCTTTAAAGGACGCCCCGATCTTTGGAGTTGGGTGCCTGCTCTATCAGATCATGTGCCACCAGAGAGATGGCGTAAACCCTGCCCAGTCAATTTGATTTTACTCGGAGAGGCTCAGATCTGTGAAAAGTGGCCTGTGCAGCTGGAGAACTACACACCGGGTTTCAGTCTGAGCCTGACGCTTTGAAAAAAATCTGGTAAGATTCCGCCATAGTTTCTAGTCAGGATGGTGTGTGAGGGGAACTTGCAGATGGTGTTGTTTCCTTGTATTTGTGGCTCTTGTTCTTCCAGGTTATAGACGTTGCTGAAAGGGTGTTGCAGATGGAGCCTTGCCGACCTGCAACAGTGCATATTGTAGATGGTACACACAGTTGCAACTGTGTTGGAGGTAGTTGATGTTTAAGGAGTAGATGGGATGCCAATCAAGTGGGCTGCTTGGTCCAGGATAGCCCCAAGCTTCTTGAGTTTTGCTGGAAGTGGACTCATCTAAACTCCTGACCTGTACTTGTAGATCGTGGGCAGGGGAGTAAGGAGATTAGTTACTCACAGCAGAATTCCCAGCCTCTGATCTACTCTGTTACCCACATTATTTATAAGGCTAGTCCAGTTCAGTTTTTGGTAGTTGGTGACCCCCAGCATATTGATGGCGAGGGATTCAATGTAATTCCATCAAAAGTCATTGGGGAAATGGCTACATTCTCGCTTGGTGGAGATAATCACTGGCCGGCTTTTGTGAGGGATGAATGTTACTTGCTACTTATCAACCCAAGCCTGAATCATAGAATCATAGAATTTACAGTGCACAAAGAGGCCATTAGGCCCATCTAGTCTGCACCGGCCCTTGGAAAGAGCACCCTACCCAAGCCCACACCTCCACCCTATCCCTGTAACCCAGTAACCCCACCTAATCCTTTTGGATACTAAGGGAAATTTAGCATTGCCAATTCACCTAACCTGCGTATCTTTGGACTGTGGGAGGAAACCGGAGCACCCGGAGGAAACCCACGCAGACACTGGGAGAACGTGCAGACTCCGCGTGACAGTGACCCAAGCCGAAAATCAAACCTGGGACCCTAGAGCTGTGAAGCGACTGTGCTAACCACTGTGCTACACCGTTGCTTCACAGCTCCAGTATCCCAGGTTATTCAGGTCTTGCTGCATACAGGAACAGAATGCTTCATTATCTGAGGATACACAACACTCATGGAGAGCTTTATTCTGATTCCCATTGACTTCAGTTTTGTTAAATATCATTGATGCCACCTGGTCAAATATTAGCAGGAATTCTCCAGCCATTTGCTGGAGGCTGGATTTTCTGGTCCGAGCAGCAATGCATCCCTGCCCGTGGGTTCCTTGGCGGCATGGGATGGCTTGAAGGGGAATTCCTATTGACAGCAGCGGGAGCACAGAATCCCACCACCAGCGAACGGCAGCCACCTCCCGCCGCCAAGAAACACGTGGCTGGCCGGCCAGAGATTCCCGCCATGGCCTTGATGTCAAAGGCAGTCATTCACACCTCCTCATGTTTAATGATGTTAGTTGAGGGATAAATGTTCTTCAAAAAACTCTCCCACTCGTGTTTCGAATAATACCTTGAAATGTGTTACATTCACCTGTGAAGGGGGCAGCTGCTCCAATTAATGTTTGATCTGAAAGGGAGAACCTGTAACGATACAGAACTTCCTCGGCATTGCAGTGAAGTCTTAAGTTAAATTATGTGCTCAACCTGTAACTTTCCAACTCAGAAGTGAGAGTACTACCACAGATATGACACCGGATGGTTGTTTCAAATGAATGAATTTGTATCAGAAGGTGATGGAACTCTAGAAAAAGTCATCAATAGGTGAAAATAGATTGAAGCTGCAGTACATATACAATCAGGGACGAGCTTTGATAACAATTAAAGCTGCTTGCTAGAATCAGCAGAGTAATGCATGTTCAGGAATCTTCCAGTGACATTTTTTTACAAATCCCATTAAATATCCCTGCCCGCCTGCAACAATACAGGGTAACCCATGGTGCATTCTACAGTGTATTGCTATATACAAAGGACAGCTGCCTTTTTTATCCCACCTGACTGGTTTTCTTGCTAAACTGAGATGCTCATAATCTATAAAGGGATATATTTGCTGCAGATTCTAAGAAAATGCATACGGTTATCTAACAAAAAGAATCGATTAATTTTGTCCTTGGCTTTTATATTTTGACCTTCATGTGTTAGAATAGAAACAACAATTCAAATCACTGAAAAAAAAACTTACACCCAGAGGAAATGTGAATACGTAATGCTAACAATAACAGACAAAGTGTCATGTACAATACCTAATACTAATTGAGTGTTTTATCTTCTGAGATTGCAACGCCATGGTCAAGGACATGTATATCTATTCCAAGATTTTAAAGCTTCACCTAGTGGTTATGAAACAGTACTGACAAAATAAAAAGCAAGCCCTTCAATTTTCATACTTTGAATAGGCAGAGGATGAATCAGTGAACGCTATTTTTTCTCCCAAGTGATCAGATCACGACAAAAATAGCTTTTTAATAAGATACCACTCAAGGGAGAATAATAGCACTTATCACAGCATGAGTGAAGAGCCAAGAATGATTTGCATTAAGATAACCACTTTAGTGTCTCTCAGCATTGTCCCAAAAAACTTCACACAATGAGTTATTTTGAAGTGGAGTGTTTCTTGTTCTCTAAGCCAACGATCTTTTGAAGATCTCACGAACAGCATTGAGCTGAATGACTGGCTGATCTATTTTTACTTGGCAATATTGATTGGAGGTGAAATGCTGGCCAGAATACCAAAATAGACCTCCCTGTTCTTCTCAGACCACAAACAGGTGATTATAATTGCTGAATTCAATTAGAAAACACAGCTGCTGCTGGCACCTCAGTGGAACATATTTCCCGTCCTTAAATTTGCTTGGATAAGGAACTGAAAAGGATCAACAAACTTAGGTTTAAAACCTCACCTAATAGCTCCTGTGGGCCATGGTTGCTAAAACGACTTTTACTGCTCTTTCTTCTATATAACTTTGTATACAACCATTTCAATTAAAAGATGGGCTGAATTCTCTGTTTGGGAGACTAAGGATGAGATTTTGCAGACAAAAATCAAAGTTCACATTCGGGCATATTTGGTGGGGTGTTTCTCGATGTCTGAAGCACTGAGGCAGCACGGTAGCATTGTGGATAGCACAATTGCTTCACAGCTCCAGGGTCTCAGGTTCGATTCCAGCTTGGGTCAGTGTCTGTGCGGAGTCTACACGTCCTCCCCGTGTGTGCGTGGGTTTCTCCATGTGCTCCGGTTTCCTCCCACAGTCCAAAGATGTGCAGGTTAGGTGGATTGGCCATGCTAAATTGCCCATAGTGTCCAAAATTGCCCTTAGTGTTGGGTGGGGTTACTGGGTTATGGGGATAGGGTGGAGGTGTTGACCTTGGGTAGGGTGCTCTTTCCAAGAGCCGGTGCAGACTTGATGGGCCGAATGGCCTCCTTCTGCACTGTAAATTCTATGAATTCTATGAAAAATCTATGAGATTGATTCCACTATTCACCGTCTTTTTGATGCCACTTAAACAGATTTCATGCAGAACCGGGTCCTCACAAGTTAGGGCACGTTTTGACTGGCTGCCCCGATCTCTACACCACCACCTTTCAGGCACACCACTGTGCTTTGAGGATACCCCTTCTTCACCCAACCTTTTCTTGGCCCCTGGAACCCCCGCACCCCGCTCTATCATGGGCAACTCTCCCTCCTGGGCCTGACTCTTGGCAGTGCTAGGAAGGTAGTGCCCAGGTGCCAGGGTAGTGCCAAGGTACTACCCTGCCCTGTCTGCGACCACCCGGCGATCGCTAATGCCTTGCGAGACCCCCCACCCCCGGAGGCCCCATCATGCCTGGTCCACATTTGTGAAAAACAGTTCTAAAGGGCGACGGGTTGAGTCCTTGTAGGTGCAGCCGTTGACTCCCGGGAGCTGGGTGAAAGCAACATCTGGGTATTTAAATGAGCCTAATGGCTCAGTTAAATATGCTGATTTGGATCACACCCACCGAGATCATGGTCCAGAATGCGCCGGGCGGAACGAGTCGGGTGACTTGCGATTGGCCTGGTGCCTGGCGCAGAGCCCAGGTGCAACACGGTGGCTAAATTGCTCCCTAAGCATTCCCACCTGGATTGAACAGGATGCGATTTGCGTTCCTGTTGGGGGTGCTATTCGTTCTACGATTCAGGACATGTCAATGGGCTAGCACTCTGCTGCCGTGAATTGGAAGCAATTCCCAGCCCAGAGGACGGTGTAACCGCTGGGGCCGGAATTGTTTCCACTCACCACACACTCACTGCAGCCACGAAAATGGCTCAGAGAAGACCTGCGTCCTAACTTTGGAAGTCTGAAGTGGATTCACTACTTGAAGACAATGAGGAGAGGAGGGACACCCTCTTCCCCAGGGTGGGCCCACTGACTCAAGTCAGCCCTCCTGAACAGCACCTGGGAGGTGGTGGCAGAGGCAGTCAGTGCTGCCCGCCTCACCAGGAGGAGACAGCTCATGGTCCTGAGGGATGGAAACCACGAGTGAGGCCTTTGCCCTGAGAGGGGCAGTGTGCCAGGGAGGGTTCTAAAGGACAGTGTGCAGGTGTCCTTTTTTGGGGGGTGAGTTATGATAATCCAGTGCTTCCTCTGCAGTGGGGCTGCGCTTCTGAGGAGTGCTAGTGGGCCAGTGATGGAGCATTTCCCCACCCATCGCCTTGATGATACCGCTGGAGTATGAGGATTTCCAGAGGGGTGGCCTAGGTGGGCTCCCACAACCCAGAGTTTTTTAAAATATTTACAGGACACAGTGAGCAGTCAGCAGTGTGAGCAGCCAGGAGCCTGTAAGTAGCACCAGAGGGGTGCATTTAAATCACATACTGAGCCAGGCCATCCCAATGCAGAGGGGGGCACCCCGAGTCCACGGACTTGGAGTCAAGTCATTCCCTGCTCCCCAACCCCCAGCCCAAACAGCTACCCCCAAACAAGGCCGACAGTTTTTGAGAGTCTTTGTTTACCCTCTTGCTCCCCCTCAGCAGCCATGCCGCCCAATCTCTGTTCGTACACACTTGCACCAATTCGCGCCATGTGACTTCCAGCTCAGCGGGGTGTAGCATAAAATGTCCAACCCGCTAATGAGATTTAAATCCATGCAAATGATGTTTTTTAATGGACCCGCCTGCACGAGATATAAACTTCGGCAGTGGGGAACCAGAGCATTGAGTCAGAATTGGCGTCCGGCACAAATCGCGATTTTTCACTTACGTGCTAAATCCCAACTTGATCCCAACCGGTGGTGCGAAGTGGAGAATTCTTTAACTAATTTACTGTGTTAAATTGAATTCCAAAAATCACATTCTAATTGCTGCTAAATACTGGAAAGAAGTGAGTATTTTACATGCCAGTATAATGATTATGTTAAGACAGAATTAATAAGCTGCTTTTGGAAGGTGAGGCTCCCAGTCAACAGCCGAACCTGCTGAAACTGTGGATCAGAAGATTGGTGGGCAATCAGCCATTGGAAGTGCTGTGAGTTGGGCTCCTAGTGAGTGAGATATCACTGTAGTTGCTTTACTTCACAACATTTACCTAATTGTTTAATGCTTACTGCTCAATGCTCATTGGCAGTTTATAAAATATAATTACCAGCAGCAAGAAATGGAACGCTCCCAAAAATAATTATGCTCCATTGTGGGAAATGGATTTTGTGGTTTACCTATTTGCCAATGATGGCAATCTGGGGCTAAGCATTCCAGTGTTATCTTTGCTTCAGTGGTAGCACTCTCACCTCTGCGTCAGGTTTGTGGGTTCAAGCGACACCCCAGGGGATAATCCAGCCTGGCATTTTAGCATGTAACTGTTGGCACTATCAGAGGTGCTGTCCCCCATGTGAGATGGTAACCTAATATGCCCTCTCCAGTAGACAAAAAAGGTCTCATGGAGCAATTGAAGAAAAATAAGTAAGTGTTCGAAGTGTCTTGGCCAATATTACCTTTCAACCAGCACCACTTTAACAGATTATCTAGTCACCTATTTCATTTTCTGTTCGTGCAACCTCATTATAAACAATGTTTTTCAAACTTTTTTTCCGAGGACCCATTTTTACCAACCGGCCGACCTACGCGACCCACACCGGCCGACCTTCACGACCCATGCCGGCCGACCTCCATGGCCCACGCCGGCTGGCCCACCTTCGCGCCCGTGCTTGCTGACCTGTGCGACCCAACATTTTCTCTTACATCGGGGTCTCTTTGGTCCCTTTGGCCCCCCGGACTTGGAAAAAAAAAGCCTGCGACCATATTTATAAAAAAAAAAAAAAAAAATGCAGCCGCATTGCGCATGCATGTCCGATCATCGGTACGCATTGGGCGCATACGCACCGATGATTGGGCACGCATGCGCAGTGCGGCCAAATTTTAAAAATCTGTTCCTGACCATTTTGAAGGCCGCTCGCAGCCAGCATTATTAAAACATGGCTGTTGCGCGCAAATTTGCGCGATCGGGAGCTCCGCGACCCTCCCGACACCCGCCTGCGACCCACCCGCCCCTGAGTTTGACAATACCTGGTTTAGAGAATCCCAAAGTGTATCATGGAGTTCACCTGATCCACAACTTTTAACAGATTGTGGTTATGGGGAGCACACGGGCCTACCTTATAGGTGGAGTGCAACAGAGTTAAAGTACTTTTAAAATAAAACAATGTTTATTTATGAAACCAGTTAACACTTTATAAACCCACAATAAATAACAGTACTCTATACGTAACTCTTAATCTTTCCTTGCAACATCCATAAGACAAAAAAAACACTTTTTACAGAAAGACATCAGGTTTAACTTCTCTACAGAAACAGGTATAAGTTTTAAAATTACAAAAGGATCTGGAGACAGTCTTTAGATTGCAGCGAGAGATCCTCATACAGCTGCTTGCTTTGCCTGCAGCTATCCAACTCTCAAGACAAAACTAAAAATGTACCCTGTAGCAGCCAGCTCCAAAGCGAAAGTAAAAGCAGACAGAGAGCCCATCTCCACTGACATCACTGCAGCCATCCGATAAACACCCATTTCTTAAAGGTACAGCTACTACAGCTATCTGATAAACACCCATTTCTTAAAGGTACTCTCACATGACAATAGAAACATAACCACAGAGCAATAAGAGTAGACCATTCAGCCCCATGAACCAATTACCTTTCAGTGAGATCACTGTGATCTGGATCTTAACTCCATTTACCAATCTTGGTTCTGTATCTCTCAACTCCCTTACTAAACAACAATCCATCAATCTCAGTTTTGTAATTTTTAGTTGGCGTGCCACCTCAACAATATTTTGTGGAAGAGAGTTCCAGATTTCTGCTGCCCAATGTGTGAAGAAACACTGTGATATCATCCCTGAAGGGCCTAAGCTATATTCTGTTGTTTGGACTCCTCCAACAGACAAAATAGTTTCCCTCTATCTACCATTTAAAGACTTTTAATTAGCTTAACTTCAATCAGATCCTTATACTCAAGCTTATCTATGCAAACTGGTCTCACAATATAATTCTGTGTTAATTCTGCTGAATCTGTCCTGATCCTCTCTAAGGCCAATAGCTCCTTCATGATCAGAACTGTAGAAATCCAAATACAGTCTAACCAGAGTTTTTGTTAATTGTTTCAGGAGTTGTCAGAATTGCTGGCAAGACCAGCATTTATTACTCATCCCTATTTGACCCTTGAGAAGGTGATGGTGAGCCACTTTCTTGAACCACCGCAGTCCCGCTGGTAAATGTGCAGGCTGTCAGGAAGGGAGTTCTAGGGTTTTAACCCAGCTGCAGTGAGGGAATGGCAATATTGTGCCAAGCCAGCTGGATGTGTGACTTGGAGGGAAGCTTGCAGGTAGCAGTGTACCTGTGTGTCTGCCACCCTTGTTCTTCCAGGTGGTAGAGGTTGCAAGTTTAGGTGTTGCTGAAGCAGTCTTGGTGAGTTGCTGCAGTGCATCATATAGATGGAACACACCTCTGCCATTGTGTGCCGGTGGTGGAGGGAGTGAATGACGAAAGAGGTGGAAGGGGCACCCCTCGGGTGTGCTGTTAAGCCCTGGATGGTGTCAAGCTTCTTGAGTGTTGTAGGAGCTGCACTCATCCCGGCAGGTGGGGAGTATTCCACCACACTCCTCATTTGTTCCTTGTAGATGGTGGGCAGGCTTTGGGGAGTCATGAGGTGATTTTAACAGAGCAGGAAACCCAGCATCTGACTTGCTCTTGTAGCCACAGTATTTATAAGACTAGCCCATTAAGTTTCTCATCAATGGTAAGCCCTCTCCCCCTTCCCCACCCCAAGATGTTGGGGTTTCACCAATGGAAATGCCATTGAGAGTCCAGGGGTGATGGTTTGATTCTCTCTTGATGGAGATGGTTATTGCCAGCACTTATGTGGCATAAATGTTCCTTGCCACTTATCAGCAAAGTGGCTGCATGCATGTATGGATGTCTCCGGATCTGAGGAATCGTGAATAGTATTTGCCATGTGAGAGTACCTTTAAGAAATGGGTGTTTATTACTGCAGTGATGTCAGAGAGTGGGTGGAGCTGGGCTGCCTGTTAGCTTTTTTACTTTCGTTTTAGGCTGTTTGCTGCAGGGTGTGTTTTAGTTTCGTTTTCAGAGCTGGATAGCTGCAGTCACAGCCAGAAGGTGTATGAATCTCTCTCTGTAATCTAAAGACTGTAAATCGATCCTGGTGATTTAAAACTAATAACAGTAATGACTTTAACCTGATGTGCTTCTGGTAAAAGGTGTTTTATGTTGTATGGATGTTAAAAGGAAATCTTAAAGGATTACTTAGTGTTGTATTCTTTGGGGGTTGAATTTGAATTAATGGTTGCTAAGATGTTCACTATGTTTTAAAAAGGTTAATTTGAGTTCATGGAATAAACATTGTTTTGCTTTAAAAAATACTTTTCCATTTCTGCTGTACCACACCTGTAGAGTGGGCCATGTGCTCCCCATACCACAATCTATTAAAAGTTGTGGGTCAGCTGAACTCCATGATACACTTTGGGGTTCTCTAAACCCTGGGTTCTCTAAACCCTGGCCCATAACAAATTGGGGGCTCGAGGGGATAAAATCTATTGGATTGGCTTAGTGAACTTAAAGACAGTGAGGGGTGAGCATATTGTGGTTTCTTTTCAGGTGTAGTATTTCAGTTTAAGTAGGGAGTGTGTTGTGGACGATGGCTCTTTCAGAGGCTCAGAAGGTTTTGGGGGTGGAGATGGTCACACGCAGTACCTTACGGACACAGACTAAAAGTAGACTGTTAGATTTGGCAAAAACATTGCAGTTAACATTACCTGACAAAATGTGAAATGATGAGGTCATTATGGCGGTGGCTGAGCATTTAAAGTTGCCTGAGATACAGTTTGACTCATTGGAAATGGCAAAAATTCAGTTACAAATTAAACAAATGGAACGAGAAAGAATAAAAGCAGCTTGAATACGAAAGAGGGAGAGGAAAGAGGGAGAAGAAAGGAAAACAGAAAGAATAGTCCTAGCAGAACAAAAAGAAAGAGAAAGGGAGATATAGATCAGGAAAAAAGATAAAGAGAGCGAGTTTGAACTTCAGAAAATGGCCATGAAACATGACAGTCAGTTAAAATTGGCAGACGTAAAGGGAAATATACGGTTGGTTGATAGTGATGAGGATAGTGAGAAAGAGTGTCCTAGTCGAAGGCTTGGTGGGGATCTATTTAAATATGTCCAAACATTGCCAAGGTTTGACGAGAAGGAGGTAGAAGCCTTTTACATTTCATTTGAGAAAGTAGCAAAACAAATGAAATGGCCACAGGACATGTGGGTATTATTGATTCAAACAAAGCTGGTAGGTAGAGCTAGTGAAGTGTTTGCATTACTACAGGAGGAGGTATCTGGAACGTATGAGGAGGTGAAAAAATCCATCTTAGGTGCTTATGAACTAGTGCCTGAAGCCTACAGACAAAGATTTAGAAATTTAAGGAAAGAATTTGGTCAAACATACATGGAGTTTGAAAGGATCAAACTAAGTAATTTTGATAGGTGGATAAGGGCTTTGAAAATAGACCAAACGCATGAAGCTCTCAGAGAAATTATACTTTTGGAGGAGTTTAAAAATTCAATTCCTGATTTAGTGAGAACTCGTGTGGAAGAGCAGAGGGTTAAAACTGCGAGATTTATTAGCAGAAATGGCAGATGATTATGAATTAGTTCATAAATCAAAGCTTGGTTTCCGACATCAGTTTCAGCCTGTGAGGGATAGAAACTGGGGACATGAGAAATACTCAAGTGGTAAAGGTAAAGGTGATCTGATGGGAGATAATAAGGAGAGTGTACCTCAGGTTTAAAAAGAAATCCAGGAGGGTGGAAAAGAAATGAAAAGTTTCAAATGTTTTCACTGTAATAAACTAGGCCATGTAAAGTCACAGTGTTGGTGGTTGAAGAAAAGCACTGGGAAGGCTGATGTGGTAAAACAGGATAAGACAGTGGGGTTTGTTAAAGTGGTAAAGGAAAGCCCAAGTGAAGCGAAGGAGGTGCAAAAGATTGTACAGCCTGATCAAGAGGTGATTAATAAGAAGGTGACAGATCTCTTCAAAGAATTTACTTGTGTGCGTAAAGTTTACTCGTGTATCAGGCGGAGCAGGTAAAGAAGTCACAATTTTAAGAGATACGGGAGCTAGTCAATCTTTAATGGTAAGAGATGAGGAGTTTTGTAGTTTGGGGAGAATGTTGCCAGAAAAGGTGGTAATATGTGGAATTCAGGATGAGAGGAATAGTGTTCAATTATATAAGGTAAGGTTGGAATGTCGAGTGTAGAGTGGTGAAGTGGTAGTCGGAGTAATAGAGAAACTATCTTGTCGAGGAATACTGTTTATCTTAGGTAATGATATAGCTGGATCACAGGTGGGAGTGATGCCTACTGTAGTTGATAAGCCAATGGAGAATCAGACATTTGAAGTGTTGAAGGACGAATATCCTGGGATTTTTCCAGAGGAGAAATCAAAGAGTGAAGGTGAAGTGCAATTATCAGAAACTATTTTTGATCAGATGGTTGGAAAAGAACAAGAACAGGTGGAGGATGAGGTGGATATTTTTAGTTCAGGAAAATTGGCGGAGTTACAACAAAAAGATATAGAAATAAAACGGATGTATCAGAAAGCATACACGGAAGAGGAATCTGAGTGTATACCAGAGTGTTATTACCGTAAAAGTGATGTCTTGATGAGAAAATGGAGACCTTTACATATGCAGGTGGATGAAAAGTGGGCAGAAGTTCATCAAGTGGTATTGCCGGTAGGTTATAGAAAGGAGGTGTTGCGAGTTGCACATGAGGTACCAGTAGGAGGTCATTTGGGAATAAGGAAAACTCAAGCTAAAATCCAAAAACACTTTTATTGGCCTGGACTACATAAAGATGTTGTTAAATTTTGTCAATCATGTCACACATGTCAAGTGACAGGGAAACTTCAAGCAGTGATAAAACCAGCGCCCTTAATTACACATTCCAGCATTTGAGGAACTTTTACAAGGGTCCTAATTGATTGTTTAGGACTGCTTCCGAAAACAAAAAATGGGAATCAATATCTTTTGACTATAATGGATGTGTCTATTAGGTTTCCAGAGGCCATTCCAGTACATAATATTACAGCTAAAAAGATTGTGGAGGAGTTATTTAAATTCTTTACTAGATATGGACTACCCACAGAAATACAATCGGATCAAGGATTGAATTTTACCTCTAGGTTATTCAAAGAAGTTATGGATAACTTAGGAATAAAACAATTTAAACCAACTGCGTACTGTCCAGAATCGCAGGGAGCGTTAGAAAGGTGGCATCAGACATTGAAAACAATGTTGAGGGCTTATTGTCAAGATTATCCAGAGGGTTGGGATAAAGGAATTCCATTCGTACTGTTTGCAATTAGGGATGCACCTAATGAGCCAACCAAATTTAGTCCTTTTGAACTAATTGTTGGTGATGAGGTAAGAGGACCACTTAAATTGATTGAGCAAAAATTGGTGAGTGAGAAATCAGAAGTTACGTTATTGGATTGTGTGTCAAATTTTAGGGAACGATTAAATAGAGCAGGTGAATTGGCTAGACAACAGTTAAAAGTTGCACAAAATGTGATAAAACGGGTAGCGGACAAGAAATCCAAAGTTCGTAGTTTTGCCAGTGGAAATAAAGTTTTAGTATTGTTACCAGTGGTAACCTTTAAAAGCAACGTTTTGTGGACCTTATCAGATTGAAAGGAAATTAAGTGAGGTGAATTATGTGGTTAAAAACACCAGATAGAAGGAAATCTCACCGAGTGTGTCTTGGGAACACGCTTAGAAGGTATTTTGAAAGGGAAGGAGTGAAAAACAAGGTTTTAATGATTCTAACTCAAAGTGACGAACCAAATCCAGATGACTGTGAATTTGACATATCTCAAATTAAATTGGAAAACGAGGATGTTCTTAAAAATTGGGATAATCTGTTGAGTTACCTTCCAGAGGAAAAACGGACTGACCTGAAAGAGTTATTGATATCACATGGGCATATTTGTGGAGATAAATTGGGAAGTACTAAAATGGCTATATATGATGTAGATGTGGGAAATGCTATTCCAATCAAACAACATCCATACAGCCTTAACCCTTTATAATTGGCACAGGTTAACAAAGAGATTGAGAGTATGTTTTAAAATGGCATAATTGAAGTGGGTTGCAGCCAATGGAGCTCACCCATAGCGATGGTACCAAAACCAGACTGTACCCAACGGTTGTGTGTGGACTATGCAGTTAAAGGTTAATGCAGTTACAAGAACGGACTCTTATCCTATCCCACGTTTGGAGGATTGCATTGAGAAAGTGGGACAATCGGTTTTTATTTCTAAATTGGATTTACTTAAAGGTTACTGGCAGGTACCTTTATCCGAAAGGGCAAAGGAGATTTCAGCTTTTGTGACTCCAAATGGTATATACCAATTCAAAGATATGCCATTTGGCATGAAAAATGCCCCAGCCACATTTCAACAGTTAACTAACAAAGTTGTTTCAGGATTACCCAATTGTGCGGAAAACATCGACGATCTGGTAATCTTCAGCCAGACATGGAAAGAACATTTAAAACATCTGATGGAGTTATTTGATCGACTTCAGGAAGCGGGTTTGGTGATAAACCTAACCAAAAGTGAATTTGGAAAAGCCCAAGTCACTTTCCTTGGCCATACAATCGGAGAGGGTCGAATGGTCACAAGGGATGTGAAACCAACAGTTATTGAGGAGTTTTCAATACTCTCGAGACAAAGGGAAATAATGCGATTTCTTGTCATGAGTGGATTTGATCGAACATTTGTGCAAACGTTTTGTAGCGTGATTGCTCCACTGATGGACTTGCTGAAGAAACATCAAAAAATTCAATGGACAGCGGACTTTCAACAGGCATGTGACTGCCTGAAAGCTGTGATAATGAATTTTCCTGTGTTGGAGAATTGCAAGGGACTCCGTGATCAGATTGAACTAAAGTTTCTGACTTTAAAGAGAAATGCCGAGGCGTAGAGGAATGGATGGCTCATGCAGATACCTTCTTGTTCAAAGAGACTGTCAATCAAGAAAGATTTCATTTGGAGGAACAAGAACAAAAATAAATGGACTATATTATTATACTTGTTTGTGTGTGTTGTTTTTTAAAACAAAAAAGTATGTTTACTGTGTGCATTTCTTAAAGAATGGTGAAAAATGAAACCATCTTGAGTTGATGGTTTATTTTTTTTTCTTGGGGGGAGGTGTCATGTGAGAGTACCTTTAAGAAATGGGTGTTTATGAATAGGTGTGTTTATAAGTATCTGTGGTGAGAGTACCTTTAAGAAATGGGTGTTTATTACTGCAGTGATGTCAGAGTGGGTGGAGCTAGGCTGTCTGTCAGCTTTTTACTTTCGTTTTATGTTGTTTGCTGCAGGGTGTGTTTTAGTTTCATTTTCAGAGCTGGATAGCTGCAGTCACAGCCAGAAGGTGTATGAATCTCTCTCTCTGATCTAAAGACTGTAAATCGATCCTGGTGATTTGAAACTAATAACAGTAGTGACTTTAACCTGATGTGCTTCTGGTAAAAGGTGTTTTAAGTCGTATGGATGTTAAAAGGAAAGCTTGAAGGATTACTTAGTGTTGTAGTCTTTGGAGGTTGTATTTGAATTAATGGTTGCTAAGATGTTCACTATGTTTTAAAAAGGTTAACTTGAGTTCATAGAGTAAACATTGTTTTGCTTTAAAAAATATTTTTCCATTTCTGCTGTACCACACCTGTAGAGTAGGCCGTGTGCTCCCCATACCACAATCTATTAAAAGTTGTGGGTCAGGTGAACTCCATGATAAACTTTGGGGTTCTCTAAACCCTGGCCCATAACAGACTGAACACTGTGCAATAAACGGGGAACATTCTCACACCTCACCTTATGGTGGAGTGAAGATCTTTGATGAAGCAGCTGAAGATGGCTGGGCCCATGACACTATCTGAGAAACTCCTGCAGCAATGTCCTGGGACAGAGATGAATGGCCTCCAAAAACCACCAACCATTCTCCTTTGTGCTAGGAGTGACTCAAACCAGTGGAGAGTTTTCTTCTGATTCCCACTGACCATGTTTGGATCAAAGCTATAATGACAACTGGTGGCCCTCGCAGAACCCAACTGTGCATTGGTGAGTAGATATCGCTGTGAAAGCGTCACTTGGTGGCACTGTCGATGACATCTTCCATCACTTGGCTGACAATTGAGAGTAGACTGATGGACAGCAATTGGCCAGATTGCATTTGTCCTGGGTACTGTGGATAGGATATACCCGGAAACCTTCCACACTGCGGGGTAGATGCCACTGTTATAGTTGCACATGAGTAATTTGTCTATAGGGACGCGGCTGGTTCTGGGGCCGAAGTCTTTAAAACTACAGCCAAGATGTTGTGAGGGCCCGTAGATGTAATAGCAATTGTGAGGGTCCACCCCCTTGAGATAAAGGCTAAAATCTGTTATCCTTGTTATTTACTGTCCCTCTGACTTTTCCTTATGCATTCTGGGAAGATACAAACAACCTGCAGAATGTATCGCAGACTATCCTCTTAGAGGCTGCTCTGCATGGAATCACAAAGAAATTGCCATTCTCTGTTACATTTTGGCAGTGTTCAAGATTCCAATCATTTCCTTTTCCCTGTAAGGTAAGATTTGAATTGCACAACATTATTTTTTGCAATGTTGCTTTAAAATGTAAAATATTGTATAATATTTATCTCTGGAAAATTGCAAATAATTGCCACCTAGTCTTCTTTAAGGAGCACATTGATAGGTTCAATGTCTTTGACAGAGGTATCCTATTCTTTCTTGTGCCTGAAATAGTCATGCAATAGTAGAAGGATAAGAGGGAAATCTTCAAAGACAAAAATGGTTTTGGGATCATTTTGCAATATAGGGGAGTAACAGTCCAGTATAATGTAACAGGATCTGGTATTATCGTACAATCTATGTTTAAAATAGCACTGGTTCCAGTCTGATCTGTGCATTCCTAAGCAGTGTGTGCTGCCAAGAACTGCTCACAATATCTCACAAGGTCTTTTTAGTGTGCCGGTAAACAGAACCTGTGGGGATTCTCCACCAACCTGTGACACTGCTTCACTTCCAATTCAGCTGAATATCAGAAAGCTGCGTTTAGTAATGAACATGAAAATTACTTCATACAATGTGAGTTCATTTCATACATCTCAGTTTCCATAGCACCCCATAACATTGGACTATTTAATCTTAATATAAAGCCCAGCATAGAAACTATTCATGCAATGTGCAGTGTTTCTGTATTTCCTGGGATAGTAACAAGTTGGACCATCCAAAAACTGTAAGTTCAAGAAAATGCTATCAAGAAGCCTCATTCAGCTTCCATAGAAAGAATGCTTCAAATACAGTTACTGGGTTTTCATAAAAAATAGATTGAAGAGACCAGAGAGACAGCAAGCCAGTTTTAATTGACAATGATTCCTTGTGACCTATTGATATAAAACATAATATAATATAATAAATATAATATAATGGTACTAAATTTATCTTTGACAACCCCGGGATAAGTAGAGGGGGTACACTATTGGAAACAATCCGATCTGCCATATATTGATGTTCAGCTCATTAATTTTGTCTGCTTTTTGTGAGAACATGCATCTCATATAAATAAAATAATTAATTTTTATTTTCCAAGATGTGGGGGATGATTAGTTGACCCGTTGCACCCGGAGCGGATTCGGGTGCAACAGGTGAATCGCGCGCAAATCGGGTTCCATGTTTAGTGGGAATACCTTGGGCGAGTCACCCGACTCGCTCCACCCAGAGCAATCTGGATCTCGCCCTCCCTGGAGGCACTGCCATGGCACTGCGAGGGTGTCCAGGTGGCACTGCCAGGGTCCCCAGGTGCCAGGTTGGCATTGCCAGGGGTTGGGCTCGGGAGCCTTACCATGTAGAGGAAGGAGCGGGGGGTTCCCAGGGGCCTCCCTATGGTGGTGGGGGGAGTGAGGGGGGTCAAGAGTGTTGGAGCCTGAAAGCGGGAGGGGATTGGGACAGCCTTCCAAAACGGCACCCTGATCTGTGAGGAGCTTTTGGAAATCCCTCTTAACAGCAGCCTTGGCGGGGAGGAATTCCTCAAGGTCAAAAATAATGACAAAGTGCCGTTGGATAGCGGGGTGTTTCTCTGCACTGCTGCCGCTGAGAAACACCCTGCTAAACTTGTCGTTCAGTGGACTTTAGCTTTTAAAAAAAAAAAAACATTTCCAATTAAGAGGCAGTTTAGCGTGGCCAATCCACCTAAACTCCAGATGGGTTGTGGGGGTGAGACCCAAGCAGACATGGGGAAATGTGCAAACTCCACATGGACAATGGTCCGGCAGTGGACTTTAACTTGAGTCCGCTGAAATCGCTCTTGTGGTTTTCTTTGCTGTTTCAAAGCATGTTAGGCATCATTGGATATATTTTCCAATCATTGCAAATGGTTAAATACACTCCAGCAACATTCCTTTCTATACACTTTCCAGATCAGCGTTAATCCATTGTGTAAATTCATAGTATCTTTACAGTGCAGAAGAAGGCCATTTGGCCAGTCAAGTTTGCACTGGCTCTCTCTGAAAGAGTATTCTATCTAAACCCACTCCCCTGCTTTATTCCCGTAACCTGCACATTCTTTCTTTTCAGATAGTAATCCAGTTCCCTTTTGAATACCTCAATCGAACCTGCCTCCGTGAGGAATTTATTTTCCTCACATCACCTCTACTCCTTTTGCCCATCATTTTAATTCTGTGAACATACGAATTAGGAGCAGGAGTAGGCCAGTCAGCCATTCAAGCCTTTCATTTAGATCATAGCTGATCTGATTGTAACCATAACTCCACATTCCTGCCTATCCCTGATAACCTTTCACCCCTTTGTGAATCAAGAATCTACTGAACTCAGCCTTAAATATATTCAAGACACTGCTTCCACTGCCTTTTGAGGAAGAGAGTTCCAGAGACTCACCATCCTCAGGGGGAAAAAAAAATCTCCTCATCTCTGTCTTAAAGAGTGACCCTAATTCTAGATTCTCTGACATGAAATGAAATGAAAAACGCTTATTGTCACAAGTAGGCTTCCAATGAAGTTACTGGGAAAAGCCACATTCCGACACCTGTTTGGGAAGGCTGGTACGGGAATTGAACCATGCTGCTGGCCTGCCTTGGTCTGCTTTAAAAGCCAACTCTTTAGCCCTGTGCTAAACAAGCACCTGACATTAGGAAATGTCACATCCACTCTGTCAATGCTCCTCAGGATCGTAAAAGTTTCAATCAATTTGCCTCTTACTCTTAATTCTAATGGCTACAAACCTAACCTCTCCAGCCTTTCCTCATAAGACAATTCGTTCATTCCTTGTGTTAGTCCATTAAACCTTCTCTGAAGTATTTCTAATGTATTTATATTTTCCTTCGATAAGGAGACCGGTAATGTACACTACTCCAGATGTGGTCTCACCAATGCCCTGTAGAACTGAAACTTAACCTCCCTATTTTGTAATCAATTCCCCTCACAATAAATGATCACATTCTGTTAGCTTTCCGAATTACTTGCTGACCTGTATACTAGGTAAGGTAGTATAGTCCCACATGACTATAGGCTGTTTTTCCCTTTCAGGGGGAGAGCTGACTGGTGTTGTTTTAACCCGAGGACAACCACACCTCAGGCGAGGGTCAAGGTTGAGAAGGCAGGGCCTTCATGGTTACCTGTACTAGCCTTTGATTCATGCACTAAGACTCCCAGATCCTTACTACCTCAGATCTCTGCAATCTCTCACCACGGCGGCACAGTGGTTAGCACTACTGCCTCACAACACCAGGGAAGCGGGTTCGATTTTGACTTTGGGTGACTGCCTGTGTGGCATTTGTACATTCTCCCCATGTCTCCATGGGTTTCCTCCAGTTTCCTCCTACGGTCCAAAGATGTTCAGAGTATGTAGGGTTACAGGAATAAGGTGGGAGAGTGGACCTGGGTATGGTGCTCTTTCAGACATTTGGTGCAGATTAATAGGCCGAGTGGTGTCCTTCTGCATTGTGGGAAGTCTATGGATTTAGAAAGTAAGCCTCTTTTTTATTCTTCCTGCCAAAATGGAAAATTTCATATTTGACCACATTATACTCTATTTGCCAGACTGTTGCCCACTCATGTAACCTATCTATGTCCTTTAGTAGCCTCCTTACGTCCTCTTCACAATTTACTTTCCTATGTATCTTTGTGTCACCAGCAAATTTAGCTACCATAACTTCAGTCCCTTCATCCAAGTCATTTATACAAACTGTAAAAAGCTAAGGCCCCAACATTGATCCCTGTGGCAAACCACTCGTCACATCCTGTCAACCAGAAAAAGACCCATTTATGCCAACTCTGTTTCCTGTTAGCGAGCCAATATTCAATCTATGACAATATGTTACCTCCTACACAATGAATTTTTATTTTATGCAATAATCTTTGACGTGGGACCTTATGTAATGCCTTCTGGAAATCTAAGTACAGTACATCCACCGGTTCCTCTTTATCCACAGCACATATGACTTCTTCAAAGAACTCCAATAAAATAGTCAAATATTATTTCCGTTTCACAAAACCATGTTGACTCTGCATTATTTCCAAGAGTCCTTCTATAATATCTTTAATAATGGCTTTGACATTTTCCCTACAACAGATGTGGAGCTGACCAGCCTGTAGTTTTGTGCTTTCTGTTTACCTCCCTTTTAGGATAAAGGAGTTACATTTGCTACCTTCCAATCTCATGGAACCTTCCCCAAATCTAGGGAATTTTGGAAAATTAAAACTGATGAATCAACTATCTCGTTCTCCACTTCTTTCAAGACTTTAGACCCAGGGATTTGCCAGCTCGCAGACCTAAGAATTTACTCAATACCACTAACTTGGTGACTGTAATTTCCCTTTCATTCACTGGTTTACATCTATTTCTGGGATGTTACTTCTGTACTCTACAGTGAAGGCCAATGCAAAATATCTGTTTCATTCACCTGTCATAACCCTACTTTCCATAATCAATTCCCCAGATGCACTTTCTATTCAACCAACACTCACTTAGTTAACTCTTTACCCTGCCTATACCCCTCAGGGTTTTGAATACCTCCATCAGGTCTCCTCACAGCCGCCTTTTCGCCAGGGAAAACAGACCAAACCTGTCATCATTTCAACAGTTGTTTATCCCGGGAATCATTCTTGTGAATCTCCTCTGCACTCTATCCACTGCCTTCACACCCTTCCTCAAATGTAGTACCCAGAACTGGATGAGGTATTTCAGATCAGGCCTAACTAGTGTCTTGTACAGGTTCAACATGACCTCTTTACTCTTGTACTCATTGTCCCTATTAGTAAAACCTAGGATACTCTACATATTCAATGACTTGTGTACATATACACTGAGGTCCCTTTGTTCCTGCAGCTCTTTATTTTCTCTTTATTTTACATTGGCCTGAAATCTCCACCATCGGGATTCTCAGTTCCTGCCGACAGCGCATCCCTGCCAATAGTTTTTGCGATGGCATCGGGTTGCTACAATAGAAAATCACATTGACAAGCGGTGGGAACAGAGAATCCCGCTGCCAGTGAGCGGCACGCCGCCGAGAAAGACATGGGGCTGGATTCTCTGATTACCAATGCCGAAATCGTGTTCGCCGATAGGCCAGAGAATCCGTTTTTACAACAAAATCGGAGGCGACGCCTTTTTGGATGCGCCGCCCCCTCAGAAACACCGTCATCGCTGAGTACGCTGCACGCCGTTGGGACAGCCTCAGGACGTCACCTGCGGCCCTCCCCCGGTGCTCTGCCCCCCATGAGCCAACTTTCCGACGGCGTGGGGTGCGTGTGCTCACAGTTTAAGGGGACCTCGCGTGGGGGTTGTGGAGTGTGCCCAGCGCCTCCACAGTCGGGGAGGGGGGGGGGGTGGGTGGGTGGCGGGGGAGCCGTTCCGCTGGCCAAGGGGGCTTCGGTGGGAGCTGGGGGAACTGTTAAGGGTTGGTCCGGGGATGGCGAGGGGATTTACAGGGGGGCACTATCTGGCAGTCCGGGTCCGCAAGCAGCCGGCGCCATGTTGTATGGTGCAACCGCTGCATGCGCGGCCACAGACCCGGCAATTCTACGTCCGTATCTGCAGGTAAAGCTTTACGTGGCGCGGCTGCTAGCCCCCCACCGGGCGGAGCATCGGTGCGGGGCGACACCGACTTTTTGGTCGTAAGACAAGACACATGCTCCGAACATAGCCTCAAAATCAGAGAATCCAGCCCATGGTTGTTGGATGGGAGAATTCAGCCCATTATCTCTCCATATTCTTCCTGCCTAAAATTAATCACCTCACACTTCTCTACACTGAACTTCATCTGCCATTAGTCGGTCCATTCCACCAATATGTCTATATCCATTCGAAGTTCAAGGTTATCCTCATTATAGTTGACAATTCAAATCTTTGTATCTTCTGCAAATTGTGAAAGCACACCCTGTACACCAGTCTAGCTCATTAATATATATCAGGAGAAGCAAAGTTCCATTCATCAACCTATGACTGTAGTTCACCATTTTCTTCTCCTTTCCTCTCTGAATTTCCCCTCAGATTCCCACAGCAAACGTCCTGTGAGGACATTAGTCCCACTGCTGTTAAAGTGTAAACCATCCTTCCTGTATGGGTCCCACTTGTCCCAAAACTGGTCCCAAAGCCTCAGAAATCTAAAGCCCTCCCTCTTACTCCATTTCTCCAGCCATGTGTAGAACTGCTCAATCTTTCCATCCTTATGCTCACTAACACGTGGCACTGGGAGCAATCCTGAGATCACTGCTCTTGAGGTCCTGCTTTTCAATTTCCTTCCAAATTCCCTCCAATCTGCTTTCAGGACCTCATCCCTTTTCCTGCCTATGTCATTGGTCCCACTGAGAACTACAACCACTGGCTGTTTGCCTTCCCCAAACAGAATGTTCTGCATTCTTTAAATTATTTTAAAATTCATACTTGAACTTTACTAGTTGTAAAATATTCCTCTAAAATTCTTAAAGTTGTATTTTCTAAACAACCAACCATCATCAACTGGTTCATCAATGCCCTTCCTTCCATCATAAGATCAGAAGTGGGGGTATTCGCAGATGACTGCACAATGTTCAGCACTATTCGCGACTCCTCAGATAATGAAATAGTCCATGTCCAAATGCAGAATGACCTGGACAATATCCCGGTTTAGGCTGACAAGTGGCAAGTTACATTCACGCAACACAAGTACCAGGCAATGACCATCTCCTCCAAGAGAGGATTTAACCATGTCCCCTTGACATTCAATGGCATTACCTTCACTGAATCCCCTTCTATCAGCATCCTGGGGTTTACCATTGATCAGAAACTGAACAGGACTAGTCATAATAACAATGTGGGTACCAGAGCAGGTCAAAGGCTAGGAATCCTGCGGCAAGTAACTTACCCCCTGACCCGCCAAAGCCTAGCCACCACCTACAAGGCACAAGTCAGGAGTATAGTGGAATACTCTCCATTTGATTGGATGAGAGCAGCTCCATCAAGAAGCTCAACACCATCCAAGACAAAGCAGCACGCTTGATTGCTTCAAACTTTCAATCCCTCCACCACCGACGAACAGTGACAGCCATGTGTACCATCTAAAAGATGCACTGCAGGATCTCACCAAGGTTCCTTAGGCAGCACCTTCCAAACCCACAACCACTACCATTTAGAAGGACAAGAACAGCAGATACCTGGGAACCCCACCACCTGGAAGTTCCCCTCAAAACCACTCACCACCCTGACTTGGAAATATATTGCCATTGGGTCAAAATCCTGGAACTTCCTCCATAACAGCACTGTGAATGTAGCTACACCTCAGGGACTGCAGAGGTTCAAGAAGGCAACTCACCACTGCTATCTGACGGGCAACTAGGGATGCACAACAAATGCTGGCCTAACCAGGGACGCCCACATCCCATAAATGATTTAAAAAAAAAAAAAAAAAAAGATAAACTGCTTAAATGGTACTTTGGTAACTTTGGATTATCATCAATCTATAATCTATTAAAAATGTGGGTCCTTATCAGAAACACTTATAAATATTGAAAGTTTTAATCTCAATGCGTTTTGGGGACAAAGTACATTCAATGGAATCCAATGAAAGTAATTTATGGTGTTGGATATGTCTGTCGCATGGATACTAGAAGTAATAGTTTATCAATAAATGGGTCTGTTGAAATATTGGCTGGGATTCTCCGAGCCCACGCCCGGTCGGAGAATCGGCGGTGATGCCGAAAATTCCCGCCACGCTGCTCTGACGCCGGGACGTGATTCTCCGGCGACCAGAGAATCGGTGGCAGTTGCTCGCCCGCTCGACGCGGCGCTTGTCGTGGGCCGTTGAAAGAGGCCCCCGTGGCGATTCTCCATGGTCAACCGGCCGATTTCCACCGGCGTGGTTCACATATGGTACCACCCGGTAGTGCTCGGACCCACAGCCGCGGTGGCTGTCCTGGTGGGGGGGGCGGGGTGATCAGACTCCGGGGGGGGGGGGGGGCCTCCACAATGGTTAGGCCCGCGATCGGAGGCCTACCTCCTTCCGTGCCGGCCCACTGTGTCGCTACGCCATGTTGCACGGCGCTGGCGCGGAAACAGCCTCTGCACGCATGCGCGGACCAGCGCCTAGCAGTGCAGGGCCACGTAACGGTGCCGGAGCTGCGTGGAGCACCTCAGCTCTGTTCTGGCCCCCTTTTTGGGCCACTGAATCGCTGAGCCAAGAGGCCCATTGATGCTGGCGTGAAACATTCTGGTGTTTACACCGGCGTCAACACTTAGCCAGGATTTTGGAGAATCCCGGCCCTTACCTGTACATTAAAGTCAAGATTTTAAAGTGTTATTACTGCACATGGATAAGGTGGAGGTATTCTGGGCAGGCATTATACTACTCAAATCTAAGTGTAGGTTTGCAGCAGTGAAAGGAGCATCCTTTCATGGTGATCCCGTACCTGTGTGGCCCAAAGCTGTAGTACCATTGCTCGGGCCTGCATGTCAGGATGCACGCCCAGATTCTGAAGCTGGTTCCGGTAGTTTTCAAGCCAGCTGCTTCTGTTGACTTTTGCGTTTAGATTCTCCACAGACAACAACTGCCACAGACGATTCTTGACCAAGGTTGCCTCCTTCTTCTCATCTTCCAAAATTAAAATAAGTAACTTATTTACCACCCTGCTGTACTTTATATTAATTGAATTTGATTTCAAAGTGTTCAACTATTACAAAGTGCAAAAATTATCAATGACGGTCTGATAGACCTGCAAATATTTTAAATTATCTACCAATATAATTTGTTTCTCCGACACCATTACATATTTGGTTAATACACAGATAATTGGCTAATAGTGACTCACCAGCAGATAACGTCGACGAGACCAATTTCATCAAGAGTTGGTCGAGTCGTTTGTATACATTGTAGAGTTGAGCTGAATGAATTCCATCTTTAACCTTTGATGTTTGCTCATTAATTTGTACAGCTTCATTTCCAAACAGTGTAAGATATCCCGCCCTAATTAAACAATGAGAATGGACTTGAAATTTGCCAGTCATCATTTCAGGTGCTGATCGTGACAAGAAAATAAACAGTTTCTCCCGAAATGATTTAAAACCTGCTTTGGAATTGATCAGGGGCATTTCATTTTGAAGTGACATTGCTCATGTGTAACATACAAAAGGTCATTTATTCCCTGCTATTCGTAAATGCAGGTGCACCTTCAGAGTGTATAATGCAAGGGTCTATTTCCTGATCATCGGCACTACCAGAACAGACAGTCTGAAATTGGACAGAAACACAATCCCATTATGCGTCATGATCAAGAGGTATTGTAAGTCGACGGATGAAACTGTTGCTGAAAAGGAGCAGAAATGTTATTACAATCTTAAACTCATTGGTAATGATATGTGGAGAAACCCATACAGAACTTCCCATGATTTTCACTGTGTTAATCTCTTGTATTGTTATGAATGTAGAAATTTCAGGTGTATTGTATTATAGATATTTGGTGCAGTAAGCCTGGGTTAGTGTGTGTATGACTGCTGCAGTAATATTTTAAAATAAATCCTAGTCTGAAAAGTTGGGAGCCAAGGGTGCAATTGAAGCATTGTATAAAGCTTGGGCTAATGCAATTTTGTTTTGGTTCAGGGGATTCCCTGTGCAGTTAATTAGATTTCAGCTTGGTAAGATGATGTAATTACTGGGTGGAGCTTAGGTATCAGGCATTTTGTAGGAAAAGCAGGTGAGCGCAGTTCCCGATGACGCTATGACCATACGTCAGGCAGATTGCTCTCTGAAGTTCAGTTAAAATAGATTAACATTATTTAAAGCAGTATAGACTTGTCTGAGAACAAGGGGGGGGGGCTGAAACAAGCTGAGAAACAGCTTCTGAAGACAGCAGAGTTTCTGCATGAGCCTGACAGGAGTCGGATCTTGTCTTTAAAGCAGTATCAAGAGGTCTCTCTTTCTCAAAGGACATCTCTGTCAAATAATTATTCCTATAGGCCATTGGTAGTTACAGTAGATTGAGAGGCTGAGATGTTTTATTCCCTTTTATTTAAATGGGAATAAAGATAGCAATTAAGGGTATTGTATTCACTTTATTAAGTAGCATATTTTAAGGGTAATTGTGACAGTATTTTCTCGTGATGTTAAAGATTTTAGTGCTGCATTAGTAATAACGTTTATTTTAATATACTATATCCCCTATTTCTTTATGTAATCACTCCAGGAGCGAGGTATCCCTTCCTCACATAGAATCATAGAAGTTACAGTGCAGAAGGAGGCCATTCAGCCAATCGAGCCTGCACCGGCCCTTGGAAAGAGCACCCCATTTAAGCCCACACCTCCACCCTATCCCTGTAACCCAGTAACCCCATCTAACCTTTTTTGAGCACTAAGGGCAATTTGGCATGGGCAATCCACCTAATCTGCACATCTTTGCACTGTGGGAGGAAACAGGAGCAGCCGGAGGAAACCCACGCAGACACAGGGAGAATGTGCAGATTCTGCACAGACAGTGATCCAAGCCGGGAATCGAACCTGTGTCCCTGGCGCTGCGAAGCAACAGTGCTAACCACTGTCGCCTGCCATTCATTCGACAGCAAACATGCCCTCTGTCCAGGAATTGGTCAACTGGAACCCCCCCCCCCAACCCCCTGAGGCCGCTGGATAGGGGGACCTGCCGAGCCCCCTGAAAAGGGAGCCCCCGAGACTCCCTGGTTAGCAGGACCTCACCCAGACCCTCTAACTAAAGAGACACCCTCCGATACCCTGTAACGAAAGGGACCCTTCCAGAGATCCCGTAACTAAGGGACCTCCCCGAGACCCCCTAACTAAAGGGACCTCCAAGAGACCCCATAACTAAAGGAACCCCCAAAGACTCCCCAGAGGGTCTCCCTATTCAGGAGGTCTCGGGGGGGGGGGGGGGGGCGCAGAAAATCCAGGGGTGGGGCTGGTTTGCGATGTTGGGGGGTGCAGTCTGTTTTGCAATGCAGGAGGGGTTGGGGGGCTGATCCATGATGCTGGGGGTATGGGAGCTGTTTTGCGATGTGAGGGGTCGGGGAGGCTGATCCACTATGCGGGTACTGATCCGCAATGCAGGAGTTGTGGGGGTTGTTTTGCGATGTGGGGGGGGGGGGGGGAAGGAAGTGGCCATCTCACTATTGAGCCGTCTGGGATCTACCTGGTCTTTATGATTCTGTTCTGCATTGTTTTAAACCAGTAAAGTTTCAGTGTGTCTGTCAAAATTAATTTCAAAGTTCTATTGATTCAGGATTCTGACCAGAGACACTGGAAGGCTCAGTCACACGTCAGCTAATATATTTTACCACCATTTTTCCCAAATAATCTTACTTTGTGCTCAGTTTCTAATATCAGCACATTGGCATTTACCGCTGAACAATAAAATGTGTCGCACAAAGCAGTTATGTTAGAACACAAAACCTTTTTGTAAAGACTGGACTCACTTTGGAAAATAACTTATGCAGCAAGCTCATGCACCAGGCATCAAAATAGAATCCACATAAGTGCAGAAACTCATCATCACACTACCTGAACATAGCATCATAACAGAAGTTGAATAACTCTTCTTTCTTCCAGGCATTCTTTGTTCCATTTTCATCAATCAGTAAAATTATTTTAAGGTGAGACAGAAATGCCTGTGTCAACGAAGAAAGGTTTTTCCCTTGAAGTTGCCTGACATAAACAAAACATAATCACCATTAACATTCACTTTTTATATTCGTCATATTCCAGGACAAGTTACAACTCAATGAATAAATTATAACTTTCCTGGACTGTAATACCACTTAAATGTGTTATAAATGTTGTTTATTAAATCATGGCCAAGGGGTAGTTTATTTATTTATTTAAAAAAATAATTTTTATTGAAGTTTTCACAAAATATCAACAACAAAATGAAAAAGGAACCCAATAGAATTAAATACAAAATAAAATAACCCCATGCCCCCCTCCCCTATACATAAATAATAAATTAACACTCCAAATTAACACATATCAAACATATACACCCCATCAGATACCCCAGTATAGACAAACAGAAATAAAGTAGAACCCCCCGCCCCCCCCCCCCCCCCCCCGGTTGCTGCTGACCATGGTCTACCGTTCTGCCAGGAAGTCCCAGAGTGGTTGCCACCGCCTGAAAAACCCTTGCACCGATCCCCTTAAGGCAAATTTCACCCTCTCCAATTTAATAAACCCCGCCAGATCGTTGATCCAGGATTCCACGCTTGGGGACCTCGTATCCTTCCACTGAAGAAGAATCCTTCGCCGGGCCACCAGGGACGCAAAGGCCAGAATACAGGCCTCTTTCACCCCCTGCACTCCCGGCTCCCCTGCAACCCCAAATATTGCGAGCCCCCAGCCCGGTTCGACCCTGGATCCTAACACCCTCGACACCGTCCTTGCTACGCCCTTCCAAAACTCCTCTAGCGCTGGGCATGCCCAGAACATATGGGTGTGATTTGCTGGGCTCCCTGAGCACCTAGCACACCTGTCCTCACCCCCCAATAAACGGCTCATCCTTGTCCCGGTCATGTGTGCCCTGTGCAGCACCTTAAACTGTATGAGGCTGAGCCTCGCGCACAAAGTGGAAGAATTCACCCCCCCAAGGGCGTCTGCCCACGTCCCCTCCTCGATCCCCTCCCCCAACTCCTCCCATTTACCTTTCAACTCCACCACCGAGGCCTCTTCCTCCTCCTGCATCACCTGGTAAGTTGCCGAGATCTTCCCCTCTCCAACGCCCCCCCCCGAGAGCACCCTGCCCTATACCGTGCGTGGCAGCAGCAGCGGGAAGTCCACCACTTGCCGCCTGGCAAACGTCCTTACCTGTAGATACCTAGAGGTGTTCCCCGGGGGGAGCCCATACTTCTCCTCCAGCTCACCCAGGCTCGCGAACTTCCCATCCACAAACAGGTCCCCCAACCTTCTTTTCCTTACCCTGTGCCACCCCGAAAACCCTCCATCTATTCTCCCTGGGACAAACCGGTCGTTCCCCCGTATTGGGGTCCACACCGAGGCCTCCACTCCCCCCCCCCCCCCCTTGTGCTGCCTCCACTGCCCCCAGATTTTGAGGGTAGCCGCCACCACCGGGCTTGTGGTATACCTCATTGGAGGGAGTGGCAGCGGCGCCGTTGCCAGCGCCTCCAGACTCGTACCCTCATAAGACGCCATCTCCAGCCTCTTCCATGTAGCTCCCTCCCCCTCCATCACCCACTTGCGCACCATCGCCACATTGGCGGCCCAGTAGTACCCACAGAGGTTGGGCAGTGCCAGCCCCCCCCCTCTGATCCCTACTCCGCTCCAGGAACACCCTTCTCACCCTCTGAGTCCCTCGCGCCCACACAAACCCCGTTATGCTCCTGTTGACCCGCCTAAAGAAGGCCTTCGGGATAAGAATGGGGAGGCACTGGAACAGGAACAAAAACCTTGGGAGCACAGTCATCTTAACTGACTGCACCCTACCCACCAGGGACAGCGGCAACTCGTCCCACCTCTTAAATTCCTGCTCCATTTGCTCCCCTAGCCTCGTGAAATTAAGTCTATGCAGGGCCCCCCAGCTCCTGGCCACCTGAACCCCCAAATACCTGAAGCTTCTCTCCACCCTTTTTAGTGGGAGCTCGCCAATTCCCCTCTCCTGGTCCCCTGGGTCTACCACGAACAACTCGCTCTTCCCCATGTTGAGCTTGTACCCTGAGAAATCCCCAAACTCCCTGAGGATCCTCAATACCTCCGGCATTCCCGCCACATATAGCGGCGAGTCATCCGCATAGAGCAACACCCTATGCTCCTCCCCACCCCGCACCAACCCCCTCCAGTTCCTCTACTCCCTCAGTGCCATAGCCAGGGGTTCAATCGCCAGTGCGAAGAGCAGGGGGGACAGCGGACACCCCTGCCTCGTCCCTCGATGCAACCGAAAGTACTCCGACCTCCTCTTGTTCGTGGCCACATTCGCCATCGGGACCTTGTACAACAGCCTAATCCACCTGACGAACCCCTCCCCAAACCCAAACATCTTCAGCACCTCCCACAAGTACTCCCACTCTACCCTATCGAAGGCCTTCTCAGAAGTCCATCACCACCACTATCTCCGCCTCCCCCTCCCTTGCCAGCATCATAATAACGTTCAGGAGCCTCCGCACATTCGCATTCAACTGCCTCCCCTTCACGAACCCTGTCTGGTCTTCGTGGATCGCCTGCGGCACCCAGTCCTCAATACTCGTGGCTAAGACCTTCGGCAGCACCTTAGCATCTACATTTAACAACGGAATCGGCCTGTAAGACCCACACTGCAGGGGATCCTTGTCCCGCTTCAGTATCAATGGGATCAGTGCCCGGGACATCATCAGGGGCAAGGCCCCCCCCCTTTGCCTCATTGAAGGCCCTAACCAGCAATGGGCCCAACAGATCCACATTTTTTTGTAGAATTCGACCGGGAAACCGTCCAGCCCCGGTGCCTTCCCCGCCTGCATGCTCCCTATCCCTTTGGCCAGCTTCCCCAGCCCAATCGGGGCCCTAATCCCACCACCAGTCCCTCCTCCACCTTCGGGAACCTCAATTGGTCCAGAAAGCGGCCCATCCCTCCCTCATTCAGTAGGGGCTCTGACCGATACAGTTCTTACAAAAAATTCCCTGAAGACCCCATTGATGCCAACCACACTACCTCCCCTATCCTTAACTCCCCCGATCTCCCTAGCTGCGGCCTGCTTCTGGAGCTGATGCGCCAGCATCCGGCTTGCCTTTTCCCCATATTCATAAACCGCCCCCTGGCCCTTCCTCCACTGCGCCTCCGCCTTCCTGGTGGTCAACAGGTCGAATTCAGCCTGTAGGCTACGCCTCTCCCTCAGCAGTCCCTCCTCCGGCACCTCCGCCGTACCTCCTGTCTACTCTCATCATCTCCCCCACCAGCCTCTCCCCTCCTTCTGCTCTCTCCTCTCCATGTGGGCTCTAATGGAGATCAGCTCTCCCCTAACCACCGCCTTAAGCGCCTCCCAGACCATCCCCACTCGGACCTCCCGTTATCGTTGGCCTCCAGGTATCTCTCTATGCTTCCTCGGACCCGCTCACTCATCTCCTCATCTGCCAACATCCCCACCTCCAAGCGCCACAACGGGCGCTGGTCCTCTCCTCCCCCAGCTCTAGGTCTACCCAATGCGGGGCGTGATCCGAAATGGCTATCGCCGAGTACTCGGTATCCTCTACTCTCGCAATCAGCGCCCTGCTCATAATAAAAAAGTTGATCCGGGAATAGGCCTTATGACGTGCGAGAAGAATGAAAATTCCCTAGTCCCGGCTTTGCAAATCTCCAAGGGTCCACCCTCCCATCTGATAAACCCCATCAGTACTTCAGCCGCCGCCGGCTTCCTACCCGTCCTAGACCTGGAGTGGCCCAGTGCCGGCTCCAACACCGTGTTAACGGCCCCCCCATTATCAGGCCCCCCCCACTTCCAAGTCCGGGATCCGACCCAACATGCGCCGCATAAAACCCGCATCGTCCCAGTTCGGGGCGTACACGTTGACCAGCACCACCCTCTCCCCTTGCAGCTTACCACTTACCATTACATACCTGCCGCCATTGTCTGTCACAATGCTCGATGCCTTGAACGACACCCTCTTTCCACCATGATCGCCACCCCTCGATTTTTGGCATCCAGCCCGAATGAAACATCTGACCTACCCACCCTTTCCTCAATCTTACCTGGTCTGCCACCTTCAGGTGTGTCTCCTGGTGCATGACCACATCCGCCTTCAGCCCTTCAGGTGCCGCGAACACCCGGACCCGTTTGACTGGCCCGTTCAGTCCCTTACATTCCAGGATCAGTCGGATCAGGGGGCTACCCGCCCCCCCTCCCCCGCCAACTGGCCATAACTCCTCCTCGGCCAGCCACGCACCCGCACCCCAGGCCCGGCCCGTTCCCCACGGTGGCAGACTCCTGTCCCAACCCCCTCTACTCGCTACCAGCTCCCCCTTGACCATACCAGCAGCAACTGATTAAAACTTGCTTGCAAAGATGCCTCTACATAATTGTTCCCCTATTTTAAGCTGCTTTTCTATAGCTGTAACCTCTGTGGTTTTGCTTCGTATTGATACAACTATAGTGGCTCCAAAGCAAAGTAGAGAGATATCTGAATTCACTCCCTCTTCCCTCCCCCGCCCACAATTTTATATTATACATGTTTTATCTTTGGAGCAAAGCCAAATTTGCTTCAGAACTCATTAAAAAAATATATATATTTTTCAGAGAAAATATCCCTTTTGCCTCCCTGGATATCTTGGGCACTATAAAGGAGATGAAAGCTGTTGTTTTCAAATGTGAAGAGTAGGTTTCACCATCTCATCAAATCTCCACACCACCTCTTCTAGCAGGCAGTGGTAATTCTCTGAAGGCTGCATGAGCAATGCAGTGATATGAACACTGCCATTTTTCAAGGGATTAGCTAAATGTGTGTGACATTAAATGATCAGCAGAGTGAAATATGCAAAACACTCATAGCTCTTTTTTATGGCTCACTTTAAGTACTGCAAAGGTTTTAGTGCGAATGATGATCATATGCAGTTGAATCTTCTGTGAAACTTAAATCTGAAAATCAATGCCAAGCAAAGGCAAGCACTTTTAATTACACAAGTTTTATTTAGATTCAATTGCCATTTTATACCTCCATATTTTCTCATAGGACATAATGAAAGTACTTTAATTGAATAATTCCCGTGCCCCCAAGGAACAATCAATGTCTGTTCCAAATAGAACTCAAAAGCTTCTTAAACTCATTTTGAAGTAAACTAGATTACCTGTCCCAAATGCATGTTAGTTGGATCACATAAGATTTTAATCTTTCATTCTTGTGTTTTTGGCATCAGATTAGCAGGACAAGGTGATCTCATAAACCACGAACTTGAGGTAAGCAGACAGTTCGCAAATAATTTTATTAGGGTCTTTGTTGACCAGTCTGAATCAGATTTTTGAAGAGACAGTGACCGTGCAAAGTGGTTTTTAGCTGCCAGAGTTGATTCAATGGCTTGAATTTACTGGTCTGACCAATCACTTAATAAAAAGTGGCTTCACAAGGAGCTGATGTTTGGGAGAAGTCTTCATTTCCCCTTTCTGTTTACCTTCTCAGAGATATAGGGCGGATTCTCCATTGGCTGAATCCGAAATCGGGAAACGCGATTGGGTGGGCGCCGATTTAACGCCAAATCGCAATTCTCCGTCACCTCGACAGTGGCTTCAATGCAGTCCGGAATGCCCATACTGTAAACACCGTATGCATATTATTAGCGGGCCTGACCCGTTATTCTTCGGGGCCTCAGCGACTCTCTGCCTCTGATGGGCCGAGTTCCCGATGGTATAGTTCACTTGTGCTTTAAAAAATCGTTAAACTGGTGTCGTGCTGAGGAGAGAGAGGAAGTATGGAACGTGTTCAACATCGCCATAGTTTGCTGACAGTTGTGCTGCTGACTGGGGGGCTTCTAACGGGCCGGGGTTAGTTGGGGTGGGAGCAGCGGGGGAGTGGCCAGGAGGTGTGCTGTGGGGTCGGAGTGGCCGGGCATGGAACACCATTGCCGCAGCCAGAAAGGCAGCCAAGCAGCTGCGCACGCCTCTGACAGCCCTTTCTGAACTTAGGGCCACGGTGTCCCCCAGGCCACCCTCTAGATGCCCTCTGGCCCCAGCCAACCCATCAGCTATATGGACACGCTCCAGCAGAACCAGTTGCCATCTTGTTGGCTGGGATGAGTGTGTGTGGGGTTTGTAACGTGTATACGCGGCTGCAGCTTGTCAGCCTCCTGAGTCAATCCCGGACCCGGCAAATCCGATTGGAATCGATTGTGTTCCACATGGCGCCGGTGATAGCCCCTCCATAGTTGTTGAATCGGTCCAGGTTCGGCGCCAGTTTTTCTGTTGTGAAAGTCAACAAATCCAGACAAAGGGCTGTCAGAGGCGTGCGCAGTTGCTTCGGAATGGAGAATCCAGTCCATAATAAATTTTGTTACAGGAGCAGAATGCACATCTATGCACCAGATAGAACCATTGGCCCCAATGGCGAGCAGAAGCAGGTACAGGGGTGGGATTCTCTGGTCCTCCTGCTGCATGTTCCTGGCGGCACGCCCTCGCTGGAAATGGGATTCTCCATTCCTGCCACATGCCAGTGGGATTTCCTATTGTGGCCACCCCATGCCGCCAGGAAACCCGCGGGCGTGGGTACCCTGCCGGCGCACAGAAAATCCCGGCGGCAGAGAATCCAGCTCAGGGTTTTTGACAACACCTGCACCTGTGAGAAGCCAGCCAGAGCACAAACCCGAGCATTCTTGCCATCATAGACAAATGTGAAGTAATTAACGGCCCTGGAAAATGTTCATCATTGACGTGCTTTTAGCATTTATATGTGGTGGACCAGGAAGTCCTGGACATCTCTCCAGATGGGCCTTAGGAGGAGTCAGGAGAAAATAGTTTGAGGGTGATGGTGGCTCTCATAGCCACTGATGACGTGTAGCCATTAGCTTCAAGAGGCTCCAGATGTTAGCAACCACCTGACATGCCAATCCCAGCCTTCAGACGCACTGTTGAGTATCTGTGGTCTCACCCTATTACTCGGGAAGTATCTGCTGCAACTTCTATCTTTCTGCTGCTTCTCCCCTCTGCCTATCACCTACAGCTCCACAGCAGGCTCCTTCTGCCATGAGTGGTTATCATGCTCCAAGTCTGAGACCTAATGCAGTGTTTGTAAATGATGTTGCAGACGATGGTTGTTCATAGAATCAGAATGCAGAAAGAGGCCATTCAGCCCAGCGAGTCTGTGCTCGACCTTTGAAAGAGCATAATCCTCAGGCCCCCACCCTATTCCCGCAACACCCTGTAACCCCACCTAACCGCAAATCTTTAGACACTAAGGGGAAATTTAGCATGGCCAATCCAACTTCCATGCATATCTTTGGACTGTGGGAGGAAACCGGAGCACCCGGAGGAAACCCACCCAGACACTGGGAGTACTTGATGCAGTCACTCGAGGCCGGAATTGAACTCGGGCCCTTGGTGATGAGAGGCAGCAGTGCTAACCACTGTGCCACCGTGCCACCCCTGGCACCAGAGCAGCCATGGCACCATTCATCCTGATCCTGAGCCTCAATACCTCCAAAGTGCACAAATTAACCTTTCATTGCAAGTATTTTCAATGAACTCTTTCCAGCGGTATGTAACAAAGCAACTGCAAGCACTGAGTATTTGTTGATATCTGTAAGCCTGACTTTTGATGAGTCCCATGAATTGGTAATCGGTCACCTAACATTCATTACAATGACAAATTCTGAATTCCCAATTCCGGAACCATTAATGGGCTAGCACCGGCACCACGTGGAACACGGATGATTCCAATGAAAAATGGTGTCCGAATCACCGGGGTCGGGATTGACACTCGAGAGGCTAACAAGCTGCAGCTGCATATTAACCACTCCACTCCCCACACACGCTCATTCCAGCAAACACGATGGCACTGGTTGTGCTGGCACATTCCTATCCCGTTAATGGATCGGCTGGGCCAGAAGATACCTCAAGGGGGTGGGCTGGGAGGACACCATGGCACTAAGTTCACCGTGGGCAGTCACCGGCGTGTGCAGCCCCATGGCTGCCTTTCCGGCTGCAGCAATGGTGTTCCGTGCCCAACCACCACGGCCTATCTCCTGGCCACCCCCGTTACTCTTTCCTTCCTCCTCCTTCCTCTCTCTCCCCCCCCCCCCCCCCCCCCCCAGCCCTGGCAGAAGCCCCCTGGCCAGCGGCACAACCGTCAGCACACGATAGCAATGTTGGACACTTTCTGTACCCCCTTCCTCTCCCTCAGCAGGCGCGGCCCCTGTTTCCTGATTTTTAAAACCACAAGTGAAATCCACCATTGGTAATTCTCCTTGTCAGAGATGTAGCATTGCGGAGCCCCGAGAATATCGGGTGGGGCTCGTTAATGATATGCCAACGACTTTTACTGTATGTGCGGAGTACAACGCATTGATGCCGCTGTCGAGGCGCCGGACCACGGCATTCCTGTCGAGTGCCTGGTACCGGCCATGATTTTCACCTCGCGCGCAATTCTGCGCCAATTGCATTTTCCGACTCCGGCGCCGGCCGACGGAGAATCTCCCCCCCCCCTCCCCATGAATTCCATTGTTCTACACACTCTGGGTACAGAATGTTATGCTCCCCACACCAGCTGGTGTTTAGGGGGCGGAGGAGCGTGAAATTGAAGGAATGTGTATGATCGGATTCCCCTCTGACTGGACGTCATGAAATGTAAAAAACTTTAAAACCCATGGACACAATCGCCATAAATAAAAGTCAAACCTCGGCGCAAAATACACAGAGGCAGGCTGCACTGTAAGGGCTAATTTCAAACATTCCAACAAGACAGTAGAACCAATAATATTAAAAGAACAGAAATGCGGACTTTATTACAGCAGTGGCACAAGGTAACTGTCATCAGATGACCCAATTAAGAAGCTGAGGGAGAGATGATGTTGTACCAAATGGCCCCAGACCACAGCCATCCCACAGGATTCATGGCAGTCAAAAAAGTGAGAGACTTCTGCATGCATATCAGCTTTGGAGGCAGCAATAGCTCACCTTAATAGAAATAACATCAGCACTGAATGCGTCTGTCTGGCTCAAGGCAGGTCATTGACTAAAAAGATTGAAAGGGGCTAAGCACTGATTATCCAGCAGGGTGACTTCAGGAAATGTGTTTATGCTTTTCCAATAAGAATCATCATGAAAAAGACAAAATCGTCGGGCAGCATGGTGGCACAGTGGTTTTCCTCTGGGTCCCGCCCACACAACAATTTTACACCGGAACTTTCCAGCATGAATTGGCTGCATGGCACTCAGAGTCACTCCACCGACGATGGGAAGCAAGATCCTTGACATCCAAAAAAAACAGCCCGAGACATTATTGTGAATTAAAGTTTATGTTATCTCATAACTGCTGCTCTACAGAATAAATATTACACGGGAAGTATGAGTTATATTTGCAATGTAACTTTTGGATGGATGCATAAAAATGAAGGGTCTCTGGGCTATAATGGGAAACGGGAAATGTGAATCAAGCTCACTTACTCCAGCATATCACTGGACAGGATAGTGATGGAAAGCCAGTCTGTGAAAGGGGGAAACTGTCTCGGTCACATAGGAAATATTTACATGTGCCGACAGTGTCATAGATGCAGCCTCATTCATTGCTCTTTCTGATATAATTTTACATTTTAAACTCCCGTTATTATAGAAAAATAATCTCCAGCTCCACATTTTAAATCATCTGTGGAATGGCATTGGAAGGAATACCACAAGAAAACCTATCCATGAGTTAGCTTTATTGAATTTTATGTATTACTTATTTCATTAGATGTTAATGCCCTCAAACTATGCTGTGAGATATGAGCATAATAATGTTCAATAAGTCTGTCTCATAACTGATTTAAAATAAATGGCTTGTGCCTCCAGCATCACTAATTTTGCACATTGCAGCTTTTCCAAGGCATTATCCCTAACATTAAAATCAATGAGCAGATAATTGGTGGAGTTGTAAGTTGGGCATTCCGACACTGGGGTGGATTCTCCGATTTCCAGGCTATGTCCGGAGGATCCATGGCATTTTAAGTCAAAAATATCGGCGCCATCCCAGCACCGATCCTCCCGGCCGGTGAGGGGCTAGCAGCCACGCCACGTAAAACGCACGGCCTCCACGACAAAATCAGCCGAGAATTGGCGGGTCTGTGGCCGTGCATGTGCACGGCGATGACCTGCAGCGGTCGTGCGTACAACATGGCGTTGGCCGCGCGCGGACCCAACATGCCATCTAGTGCCCCCCTGGACACCCCCTGGCCACCCCCCACCAGTCCCCCCAGTCCTCGCAGAAGCCCCCTGGCCAGCAGCATGGCTCCCGCCCGACTATGGTGGCGCTGACATAGTTCGCAGCCACCACGCCGGGTTTCCGGCCGCTGAGACCACACGTCTCCCGTGCGGTTGGGAACCCGACCATCGGGGATGGAGCATCGGAGAAGGGCCTCAAGTGATGTCCCAAGGGCAACGCCCACAGTTGCCACTACAGGAGGGCGCCAGACAGCGATTGTGAAGCGTATTGCTGGCATGCAGTACCAGCCGACAGTACCCCTGGCAGCAGGGACGGGTGCCAGGATAATAGATCCCCACGGCGCTAGGCACGGATGAGGCCAGTGGTGCTGAGATGGGCCGGGGGGGGGGGGGGGGGGGGGGGGAACACATACGGGGGCAGAGTCCACAGTGCCAACTGGGGCCACTGTGTCGTCTGGCAGACCTGGTTGGGAATGGGGGTACGCACCGTACTAACATGTTAGCCTTTCACCCTCTGCAGACCATGTATATTGGAATGCAACGAGCAATGTTGGTCTTTTCCCAGTCGCTGCAGCCATCGGCGATTGTACTGCAGCAGTCCGAGCTGGAGCTGCTCGAGGAGGAGGAAGCTGCAGCAGCGATGCCTGCCCCAGAGGGACAGAAGGCAGCCGCTGAGGTGGAGAGCCAGCCACTCAGCAGGTTGAGGAGGAGAAGGAGTGCAAAGGAGACGCGCATGATGCTTCGTGTGTATCGACACCGCTTGTCATTCGGGGACCTGCCGGACTGGGCAAGCCGCCGAAGTATCCGCTGAGCAGGGGGCATTGTGATATATCTGCCAGATCATAGCTCACCTGGCACTGCAGGGGAAGCGGGGAGGACACCTGCTCCTGGCGGTCGTCAAGGTGACGGTCACCCTGAAATTTGACTCAACGGGGTCCTTCATGGTGCCAAGTGTGGTCCTGTCTGGAATCTCACAGGGGTGTTGAAATGGGGGTGGGACACTGGACCGGTGAGCTCTGGGTGAACCGCGGTCCCCGTGGCAAGCCCACCCCCAATGTCCATCCATTCCAGCTCCCGCCCATGCCTCCTTTGCAGCCAGCCCCAGACCAGCCAACTCCTCACACCTTCTGGCAGAGAACCAAGGTAGTTTGTACATTATGCACAGGTGTCTAATGTGAAAACATATATATAGATTTGTGCCCTAGCCCTATCACTAAACTGTGCCTTGCAACTGTGCCAACTTAACTGGTGTCTACTTTTCTGGCCTTACGGGCCCTAATGCTACATAGATATATAGAACATACAGTGCAGAAGGAGGCCATTCGGCCCATCGAGTCTGCACCGATCCACGTTAAGCCCTCACTTCCATCCTATCCCATAACCCACTAACCCCATCTAACCTATTTGGACACTAAGGGCAATTTAGCATGGCCAATCCACCTAACATTGCATGTCTTTGGACTGTGGAGGAAACCGAGAACCGGAGGGAAACCCACGCAGATACGGGGGAGAACGGTGTAGACTCCGCACAGACAATGACCCAGCAGAGAAATCGAATCTGGGACGCTGGCGCTGTGAAGCCACAGTGCTAGCCACGTGTGCTACCCTGCCGCCCACATCTTGATGGATCCCCAGTCAGCACATCAGGAGTGGAGACGGCCTGCTGTTATTCCTGCCCTGCGCCCCTGGGTTCCCTTTGGCGGCCGTCTTCTGGGGAGACCGGGCCTGGGTGGGCCTGGCTGCTGCTTGAGTGTCCCAGGTGACATGGGGCTGCTCTGTTCTGCCTGCGGTCCACCAGATGCACCAGGAGCTGGAGGGGGGAGATCGAGGTGCTGCGGTGTCCCGGCACCTTTCTGCTGGAGTCACTGGCATGGTCAACAGCACTTCCTCCTCCCTATGGCTGTCTGATGGCCCCCGGGCTACTCAATTGGACAGCGGTGCGAGCAGAGCCTAACCCCTGAGGCCCCTCACCACCAGTCCTAGAAGTCCGCTCTGGTCTCGGCCAGAGTCCGCATGCTCGCACCCATGGAGCACAGGGAGTGGACCACCTCCATCAGGTTCTATGCCACATCATGCTGCGCCTGTGGCACTACCTTCTGGGTCTGTGCCACATCAGTCAATGACTGCGCCATCTCCCTCTGGGACTGGGCCACCTCCCTCTGTGACAGCACCACGTGGGCCAGCGCCTGGGCAATGCTGACGACGCTCTCAGCCATGGCCCGCTGTGACTGGGCCATGCTCAGAAGTGCTGCTGCAATGTCCAGGTGGTGCTGGCACGATGGCTGCCTGTGAGAGAGGAGCCCTGTCCTGGGCCTCAGCCACCACCTGGACAGTTTGCCCCGGGCCTTGGACATGCTGATCCATAGCCAAAGCTCTCGCCCCCAAGCTCTCCACGCGGACGCCACCTGTGCAGTTTTGGCCTGGGTGGCACATATGACCAGCACCACCACCTGCACTTGGTTGGGCTCCTCCACCTGCGCCTGCAGGTCCTGGATGCTCGCCGACAACCCACGATCGGTGGGACTGTTCGTTCCAGAAGCCCAAAAGCTGTCTGGGTGGCAGCTAGTCCCCGAGATCGGCCTGCCCTCCTACCATCCGCCCCCTTGGGAGTTCCTACAAAGCATGTGTAGGGTGTGCACCGGATAGCGTCCCAGGAGCCTCTTCACTAAAGTGCCCAACCGAGGTGAGTGCCTCTGGGATGGTGGATGGTGTTGGAGACAGCTCTGACAGGAAGTCTGTGTCATCCCCGGACATGGGCTCTGGGGGGTCCTTGGTCTCGTGCCTATGGCTTGCATCTGTGTCGGTGTCCTTGTTGCTTGTCGACACCTGGTGTTCTAGCTGTGGCTGGGGACGGGGAACACCAGAAGGACCAGCCCCATCATCAGCAGGTCCTGCAAGACACAAGACAAGGCTCATGATTAGAACGCGGGCTGGGGTCAAGTCGTGGTGGTGGGTGGGTTTGGGGTGGGGGGCGGGGAGTGTTTGGGGGCAGTGGGGGTGTGGGTGGTGCTGGGGGAGGTTGACTCACATGTCATGGGAAACCGCAACTCAACGGGGTTTCACTTCCTCGCCCGACACCGACTTCCACCCCAGCAACTCCCCTTCCCTCTGTCCCGCCGATCACGTGCTCTGCCACGGGGAGGGGTCACAGGTCCGGCAATCGCCCTCCAGTCTTTTCATGCTCTTTGCGGTTATGGCCGGCCTTCTCCTGGGGGGGGGGAAGGGGGTGGGGACAGAAAATGCACAGTGTACAGTCCACACATGCAGCCCCGGGGGGTGGGTAGCTGGTGGCTTCAGTGGCCACGGCACCCGGCCATGGTGGCCGGTATGGGTGCGGGCATGTGGTGCAGGGTGGGGTTTGGATGCCCTCCTGGCGTGGGGGCGGGGGGTTACTAGTGTGTGGGACAGATTTGTGCCAGGGGCACAGTGTTGCCTACTCACCCTGGCCGCCCTGAGGAAGACGCGCAGTTTCTTTCGGCACTGCTAGCTGGTCCGGACGACGCTGCTGGTGGCACTTACAGCCTCTGCCACCTGCGCTGAAGCACGACGAACGGCAGTGGCTGGCAGCCTGCTTCCTGGGCCAGGGTACAGGGTCGCCTACCTCTCCTCCACAGTGCCCAGCAGGGTCTCAAGTTCGGGGTCCGTAAAACGGTGGCGCTCTCCTCACTGTCATCTTGTTGGCTGGGATGGTGGGGGTGGGGAGTGAAGTGTGTGCAGCTGCAGCTTGTCAGCTTCCGGAGTGTCAATTGCGAATGCAGCGAATCCCGTACCGTTTCTCATTGCAATCGATTGTGTTCTACATGGTGCTGGCGCGAGCCCCTTAACAGTCATTGAATCGGTCCAGGAGCGGCAGCAGTTTTGTTGTCCTAAAACACCACGAATCCTGCCCCAGCATTACCACTTAGCCTCAGTAACGGAGAATTCCGCTGTAGCTCTCTAATGGACAGTTGAATTTTGAATGCTAAAAATGATGGCTATGGAAAGCTATTTTTTGAGTGTGTCTCACTAATGACAAGGAATCAATGAAGTTAATCCTCAGAAGTAGTTTTAAACATGAAGTAGTTTTAAACATGACTGACAGATACCATGAAAATGAACTGCAACATATTCTGTTCACCTCTGCAAATACATTTTAGCGAACTGCATGGGCCTGTTCAGAAATAGAGTTTAAACAATTTCTAAATTTTGTTTAACTTTAAACTGAATTTGTATTTCTGTATTTGTGTTCTCAGAAAGGGTTAATAATTCAGCTTTGTGTTAAACAAAGGTGTCTAAACGTCTGTAGTTTAGTTTCACTTTAAACTTTGCCTGAAATGTAATTTAGGAATTATGTTGTAAAATCAATTACAGGGGTTAAAAGAAATTAAGCTGTTCCGCGCAACCGAGGGCCCACAATGTAAAACAGAAGTATTTGAATTTAGTTGTAACTAGGTAACTGCCAGTTACAGGCAGAACAATATCGAGGGACAGACAGCAGAAGCTAAAAATTGAAAGTCCAGAAACCGTGGAATAAAACAAAAAAAGAGGAAAGTCTCAGAAAGACTGAAGTCAAAGGGACAAAGAACTGGAATCTGAATAAGGTACTGCTCACTGAATTCAGGAGCAGAGAGAGAAGCTCCTAGTAAAAGACACGGGGCTGGATTCTCCACCCGCCACGCCACATTTCTGCCCCGACCCGCCGGCGGGATTCTCCGTGACGCCGGCCAGTCAATGGGGTTTCCCATTGTGAGTCAGCCCCACATCGTCGGGAAACCCCCGGGCGCCGGAAAAACGGAGAATCATGGCGGCGGAGAATCCCGCCCAGGGTTACAAGGTACAGACCTGGAGAAGTCGGCTAGTGAAAAGCCAGACATCCAAGATGTTCCTAAGGTTGGTGACATTTAATGCAGCCTGTGAAGCAGTGGTATTCTGTTGACATGGCTGGGTATCTGAGAGACTATGTGGAAGCTTGAATGCACATGCAGTGGAACAATGAAAGGAGAGGTTGAAGTCCTGGGTATGGATCCTTGGTGAATGCACCAGAGAGATAATGTTGTTTGGAAGAAGATTCCAAAGCGTGTTCTTCAAGAGTAGATTTTGGAAACCCTAGTGTGAAAGCCAGCGTTCCAGACCAGTAGGCTCACAATGTGTCAAACATCCAGATGGGGTGGGGGATTTGATGAGAAACCCTATTGGGTGGCATCTGTCATTTGATTTCACAAAGTGGTGTATCTGGCCACATTCCCCCGATTGGTTTACATGGACTGTATACTTACTGGGTACATTAGTGTAAAAGATACATTTTGTAACTTGTATTATCCTTGCAAATCTTTGCATATCTGTAAATGAATAGCTCTGATGAAGGAATGGTGGATTATAATTAGTCTTTTCTTGTTTAAGAAATGTTTTATTTTTTAATTTAAATTTATTCAGCAGTCTTGTGACCCTATTTATCTAAGTTTCTAAACAAAATTTAGTTATGATCTATCGAGCCAGGGTTCAAGCCAGACTGTCCAGTAGTAACATTAGCTGGCATCGTAGCAGCCTATGTAACTGCAAATGATAATTTATGTGGCAAACCATTTTTCTTGCTTCACTTATCTGGATTATTGTTTTACTTAAAATGGGACGCATTTCCATACAATAAAGCATTTAGCCCAGCACTTGCTTCAGTGGAAATTAGAATGTATCGATTACTATGCCATTGATTTCTTTCTTGAAATATTTATAATATATATTCTGTGACTGCAGAATACTTACATTTTCAATAAAGCTTTTTCTTTGTTGTGATCATAGTCAGGAAGCTGAAGGTTGAAGATTCGATCCATTAAAATTAATGCGTACTTTGTGAAGTTCAGCTTTGCACTGGATTCTCTCACAACTGAATCGAATGAATGAGGATCAAGTAAAACCGTTATAAATCGTCCTGCTATTTGGACCTACGTTGGGAAAAGAGATCAATAGCTTTGTCATAGAGTTCCCCAAAATGAAACCCACACAGTTCCCTCTTCTCAGGCGCGATTCTCCGAGCCCCGCGCCGGGCCGGAGAATCGCGGCAACCGCGCCACGCCGCCCCCACGCCGGCGCGCGATTCTCCGAGGTGCAGAAAATCGGCGCCATTTGCGCCAGCGCGTTTGGCGCGGCGCTAGTTACAGGCCGCTGTATGAGGCCAGGCCGCCGATTCTCCGGCCCGAATGGGCCGAGCGGAAACGGCAGAGTCCCGCCGGCGCCATTCACCCCTGGTCGCTACCAGCGGAACGCTGTGTGAAGGGTCGGGGGGCGGCGTGTGGGGCGGGGAAAAGCGCTCCTGCACCGGGCGGAGGGGGGGGGGGGGGGGGGGGGGGGGGGGCTCTGATGGGGTCTGGCCTGCGATCGGGCCCACCATCCCCGGCGGGCCGGCCTCCCCCCCCCCCCCCGGGCCTACTTTGTTCCGCAGCTGGCCCCTGAACCCCACTCCATGTTGCGTAGGGGCCGGCGCGCTGAAGTAGTCCCCCCCGCATGCGCGGGTTCGCGTGGCCCAACTGCGCATGCGCGGGTTGGCGCGGTGCCCAGTTGGCACCAGGAAGGGAGGCTGGAGTGGCATGTACCGCTCCAGCGCCGTGCTGGCCCCCTGCGGGGGACAGAATCAGCCGTCCCCATGCCCGTTTCGCGCTGTCGTGAAACGCGACGGCACGAACACAGTCTCCATTTTGGAGAATCGCCCCCATAATTTTTGGTATTCTTAAATTATTGGAGGTTAGATCGGACAGCAAAGGTGTTTTTAAAATTTGTTTTCCACCACACAGACTTTTGCTTCCCAAGAAACAAGAGATGCATATGGAACCGTTTGAGATGGTTCAGGAGTCAACATAGTTCAAGAATCATGAAAATTTCTTTATTTAGAATTTGTCATGATAATTAATTTTCAGCACATTGGAACTTCAAATAGTCCATTCTATCCTGTTAATATTACTCCAAAATTGCAATTAATTAAATTTTGTGGCACTTAATATTTGAATGTTTTCAGAGTATCTACCCTTTCATTCCAGTCCTTTTTCTTAATTTCGAACTGAGAAAATATTGCTATTTAGAAAATCTCTTCAATTTAAATGAAAGAGAGTTACATGACAAATTGAAGCTGTTTAAAATCTTACATCTGCACAGAGGTTTCAGGGCGCGATCTACCGACCACTTCCCACCAGAATTAACTGGGACGCAGCTGGTAGATCCTTGGAGAGGCTTCCCCCGGGAATTCCGACAGCCTCATGGAATCAAACCAGATCTTGTGAGATATCGTGATCTGGATCCCACGCACAATAGGCAGGATCCAGTCTCGCAGAGTAAAGTCAGCTCAGAAGCTGACTTACCTCTGCCTTCGCTGGATCGAACAGCCACCTGGCATCTACCAGCCTCACTGAGGAGTCCCCAGCCGGATGACATCCAGTACTGGTCCCCAAAAACTGGTACCAGGCAGAACAGCACTTGAGGGATCGACCATCGACCTCTGGCCAGCCTGGCATCCTGGTATTGCTGGTGCCACCCGGGCCCTTTGGTACGACCAGTCTGACACACCGGCAGTGCCACCTGAGCACCCGGGCGGTGCCCGCACTGGTGATCGGGCTCAGGGATGCCCTGCCCATATGTGTTGGAGTGAGGGGGCTCAGAGAACCCCCTTAAAGGTGGGGTGGGGCATTGAGGCTTCCGGGGATTGCATTGGGGGGCCTTGTGAGGTCGGGGTGCCATTTAAAAATGCCGTCCCGATCCCTTCCTGCATTGAGGAGCTGGAAAACAAGACAGAGTGCCGTTAGATCCCACCCAAAACAACACTATTTTATTTGGTTAGATCGTGCCCTCTATCTATAAAGCTTCACTTCCTGCTGTTATGTATTTGTTACACTTCTGTGCCAACATTATTCCAAGTACTGTCCATATTTACAATGGAAACAGCCTCTGTAAATTTGCCTGTGTAAATTGTAATTGCATACTCCGGTCAATAGTGGTACTATACCAAGTCAGTTTTACAACTACCGGGAAGGGTTTTCCCCTCCTGTCTTCGGGGGCGGGAAGCATGGAGTAGGCGGAGAATCGCATGGGAGTCCTAAAGCGGCTTTTAGACCAGCAGGATTTCCCCGATCCATCGTCCCCCCCTCCCTCCACCAATGAAGTATCGGGAATCGCAACTTTGAAAGACAGGACCGCATGTGAATACATCTAAATCCAATTAATTATTATTATTGTCACAAGTGGATTTACATTAACACTGCAATGAAGTTACTGTGAAATGTCCCTAGTCGCCACACTCCAGCGCCTGTTCAGGTACACCGAGGGAGAATTCAGAATGTCCAATTCACCTAACACCTTCAGGACTTGTGGGAGGAAACCGGAGCACCCGGAGGAAACCCACGCAGACATGGGGAGAACGTGTAGACTCCGCACAGACAGTGACCCAAGCCAGGAATAAAACCAGGGTCCCTGGAGCTGTGAAGCAACAGTGCTAACCACTGTGCTACCGTGCTGCCCTGGTCTATTAGTTCTTTACACCTGATAATCCCCCCCCCCTCGTTAAATAGTCCATTCACAACAGGTTCCTGATGCACAGGGCAGCATAGCCCCCAAGGAGGACAGGATCATGCCCGGGTAGTACCCAGTCATTGCCCATGGCACTGGAGGGTAACAGAGTTTCTATGCTTTGGGAGGATGTTTTACATTGTATAGTTGCTCTGTTTCCACTGGACAGGCTAGGTTATAATTAAAATCCCAATGCAAACTGGGATGCACATTACAGCTTTTCAGTTGTTGAAACTTCAGTCTGTGAACTCTCTCCTTCATCTTCACCCCATTTTTATTTCTATCTATTTACTTTCATTTCTTCCACACCACTTTCCATCTTGTTTTTCACTTACCACCGTCTCCCCTCGCCCTACACCACAACAATAGAGCCATCTGTTCCTGTTCCAGGTTGTCCTCTGACACACTGTACGTTTGTTCTGATCTCTTAATGTTCCACTATCTGCACCCTTTTTAGCCATGATCACCACCGTTTACAGTCCCTTTGTCTTTTAGTCCATCTCTCTCTAACCTCCCCCTATCGCTGGCCCTCAATCCAAACCCATTGCTCCACCACCGACTGCAGTATAAATATGGGGCGGGATTCTCCGACCCCCCGCCGGGTCGGAGAATGGCCGGGGGACGGCGTGTATCCCGCCCCCGCCAGCTGCCGAATTCTCCAGCACCGGGGATTTGGCAGGGGCGGGAATCGTGCCACGCCGGTCAGCGGCCGCTAGCAGCGCCCGCCCCCACGGCCATTCTCCGGCCCGCGCTGGGCCGAGTGGCCGCACGTTTTTGGCCGGTCCCGCCGGCGTAAATTAGAGTAGGTACTTACCGGCGGGACCTGGCTCTGCGGGCGGCCTCCGGGGTCCTCTGGGGGGGGGTCGCGGGGGGATCTGGCCCCGGGAGGTGCCCCCACGGTGGACTGTCTCAGGGCCCACTGATCCGCGGGCAGGCCTGTGCCTTGGGGGCACTCTATTCCTCTGTGTCGACTGCTGTGGTCCTCCGCAATGGCCGACGCGGAGATGATCCCCCCTGCGCATTCGCTAGGATGACGCCAGCAAGCACTGGCGCTCCCGCGCATGCGCCAACTCCGGCTGGCGGAGGGCCTTCGGCGGCGGTTGGCGTGGCGCCAAGCCCCTTCTGCGCCGGCCGGCGGGGCGCAAACCATTCCGCCGACGGCCTAGCCCCTGAAGGTGCGGAGGAATCCGCAACTTCGGGGCGGCCCGATGCCGGAGTGGTTCACGCCACTCCTTGCGGCGGAGTTGCCCGCCTCGCCGGTTCGCGGAGAATCCCGCCCATGATCCTGGGCGAGATTCTCTCAGTCCAGGCCGGGCAGGAGAATCGCCGGGATGGGCGCGATTCACATGGGACTACCCCGACGCTGGTCCGTGATTCTCAGGAGAGCGGAGAATCGGCGCCATTGGTGCCGGCACGGTCAGCGCAGTGCCAATTGAGGGCCGCTCAAGGCAGCCCCCCCCACCCCCCCGGCGATTCTCCGCCGGGATGGGCCGAGCGGCTGTACAAAAAATCCGAGTTCCACCGGCGCCATTCATGTGAGGTCGTACCAGGCGGGACCTCGGCGTGCATGCATCCGGGTGCGGCCTGGTGGGGGAGGAGGAGGGTCCGACCCTGGGGGGGGGGGGGGGCTCCTCTGTGGCCTGGCCCGTGATCGGGGCCTACCAATCAGCGGGCCGGCCTCTCGGGCTGGGGGCCTCTTTTGCTCCGTGCCGGCCCCTGTAGCCATACGCCATGTTGCGTCGGGGCCCGCGCGGAGAAGGGAGCCACCGCGCATCCGTGCAATCGCGTCGGTCCCACTGCACATGCGCAGACCCGCGGCACCCATCTGACGCCGGCATCGGCAGCTGGAGCGGCGTGGGTCGCTCCAGTGCCATGCTGGCCCCCTGTAGGGGTCAGAATCGCTGCTCATGAGGGCATGTTGACGCCGTTGTGAAACGCAACAGCGTTTACGACGGCGTCAACACTTAGTCTCAGGATCAGAGAACCCGCCCCCTATTTCTGTCTAGCTCTGGTGTGGAGTCACCCAGCCTCAAAACAGGAATTCTGTTCTGTCTCCACAGATGCTGTCAGAGCTGGTGAGATTTTTCAGCATTTTCTGTTTATGTTTAAAATTAATCCCATTGTTTACCGGGAGTTTACAGATACAAACATTTTACAATCATCAAAATAATTGATCAGTGAGATATTTCATGCATTCTTTCTTTCGCAAATGTTTCATTCTCTTTTTATTGAAAAACATTTCATTGAAGGCACTTTAAATATGTACATAATCTCAAAAATTTGAAAGCCAACCATGTCAACAGGTAACAAAGTCCACCCTCCCTGCACCTCCCCTAACTAACACCCCCTACTCAGCTTGCTACCACCCTGACACGCGCCTCCCTTTCCATCTTTTCGCCCCCCCCCACCCAAAAAGTAAAACAACAACTGACCCCCACACCACCCGCTGATGACTCAATACCCCTTAACAAAGTCAACAAACAGCTTCCACCTCACGGTGCCCCCTCCTCCGCCCCCAAATGCCGAACTTGATATTTTCCAAATGCAGGAACTCTGCCAAATCGCCCACCCATACCCCTACCTTCGGTGGCTCCGAGTCCCGCCAACACAACAAAACCTGTCTCCGGACTATCAGGGAGGCAAAGGCCAAATTAGGAGTTGGATCGGTGATCCTGGAAGTGGTGTGGAGGTGGGCTGGGTGGGGAGCCTGCCTTGCTACACTGGAATAGTATCAAACATAAAACAAAAGAAAAACAGAACAGCCTGCGAGCCCTCATCCCTCACCCTCTCATCCCCACACTCCCCATATCCCGTGCATGCCAACCTATGACCCACCCCCCCAATTGCCTCTCATACCCTCCATGCAAACCTATGCCTCCAACACATCCGTCATGGTGCTTTTCCGCCACTACGCCACTTCATGCCAACCCACGACTCCCCACTCAACCCTTTTCCCTTACAAATAGCCTATCGAAACACACTCTATTCCCATTCGGGTAGTTTTGGGGCCTCAGTGGGGAACTCCCTGACAAGGCCACAGTTAGTCCCGTTTCTTGCACTGAGGAGCTCCGCTCGCCAGAACTCCTCAATGCAGGAGGAGATCAGGAAGCCATTCTTACATAGCGTCCCAATCTCAAAACCCCGGACATGACTCAAAGCCCCAATTCACCTAGAAGTAGTCCTCAACACCCCCCCCCCCCCCCCACCATACCCGCACAGGGTACCCTGGGCCCAGTCCCCGTCGTGGGACGAATGCCAGCTGGCAATGCCACCTGGGCACCTTGGTATTGCCAAGCTAGAACCCAGGTGGCAAAGTACCCAGATGGTACCAGCAGTGCTGAGATGCCACCTTGCCAGATGCCAAGCACCTGGGCGTCTTCAAAACCCTGGGAGACTCCCAGAGTGCTAGTCTGTCAGGTCCCTGTTTGTGGAGACCAGCACTGAACAGCACTCGCCCATGGTCTGCAAGGCGAAGGGTTTAGATCCCAACCCCTTGGGTAAATCATAGCTGTCTCACTCTAACATGCACTAAAAAGTGATCTGCCCATAACGGACAGGATTCACATCACAACATCTCGTGAGAACACGTTAGATCTCGCTAGCCCTGGGCAGCCGGGTAGATCCTGGAAGAGGGATCTCCCGGCATGCTGCGTTTTGGGTGTAACACAGCCGGTGGATCACGCCCAAAGTGTGAGTGAATATCGGTCTGGATCTTCCTGTTAAACTCGCCCAAAATGACTCTTTCTTTGCTGAATCGCTCCCACAAAGTGAAATAAAAGCCCTGTTTCTGGGAAGAAACATTCCAGTTTTCAGTCAGAATCTGTATTTTGCCATTTTTTAGAAAAGTTCCATCCCTTTTCACCATTCTTGTTACTTTCCTGTATTATTTTTTAGTAACACTAGATGGCAGTGAAAGTTCACCTTTTGCATTTTCTGTGCAGGTTTGCCGTGAAGAACCTTAAGAAGTTTTACAACACCAGGTTAAAGTCCAACAGGTTTGTTTCGATGTCGCTAGCTTTCGGAGCGCTGCTCCTTCATCAGGTGAGCAGTGCTCCGAAAGCTCGTGACATCGAAACAAACCTGTTGGACTTTAACCTGGTGTTGTAAAACTTCTTACTGTGCTCACCCCAGTCCAACGCCGGCATCTCCACATCTTGAAGAACCTTCTTTAAGACTGAGCTTTAACATGAACGGCATTATACATAACTAACGTTTAACAACTGCTTCAGTGACTATGTTAGCAAAAATAACTTTCCAATTGATCTACCTTGCTGGGCAGGGTAATACATTTTAACACATTATATTCCCTGTCATACAAGTTCAAATTGGAAACACAATGGGATGAATTCTCTGACTCTCCAGCCGCGTGTTCCTCGGTGACGGGCCGTCGCCGGCAGCGGGAATCTCCATTGGGATTTCCCATTGTGGCCACCCCACGCCACCGGGAAACCCGCAGGCGGGGGTGCGCTGCCGGCAGAACGGAGGATCCCATTGGCAGAGAATTCACCCCAATAACTTTGATTCGCCATTCCCGCTGCAGTGAATGGAGATTTGGCCGAGCGCCAAGTCCTCTCTCCTTGCTGGCAGCGGTCGCGAGGCAGACTCACAGCGGAGAATCCCGCCCAATAACAAGAACAGATCAGCTGATGAAAGTAATAATAATTTTCTTCACATTAAAATGGTTTGGGAATAATTTTTTTTACAATTAAATTTTCAATTTATTCTGTGTACTGCAGTATGACAATTGTTCTATTCTTCAGTTAAGAATTTAGGCAATGTAACCAAGGTTAGCTAAATGAGACATCAGCTCTACTGTGGGTAGAGCAATAACAAGCTGTTCCAAGAGCAACATTAAATGGAAACAAGTATTTTTGGAAGTTTGCAGATATGGTTCAGTATCAAAGTTAAAGAGTTCTTACCGTGAAGATGTCCCCATATTTTTTCTTCATTTTTATTAAGAATTTGGCACTATCCTTGCCAAAGTCGAAGGCATGCCCCAGCCAAGGGATGGTACCTTTATCTAGAGGTGGTTCATTTGATAACCTAAAGGAACAATTAAAACATTAATTCTAAGTTCATTCTTATTATTACTATCGCTATTACTTTTATGGATATGAAAACATGTATGCCTCAATCAAATAATTCACATAAGTGGGTTAAAACCTGGATTAAAGCACACAGAGGAGCCTCATATTCAGAAGGGGAAGATTTTACCTCATCACATCCTTGAATTCTTTATGAGGTGTGACACCTCAAGGGGATTGTGGTAAATTCAACCAACTTAGACTTTTGGATGGCAAAGTTTCACTCACAATACTATTAGCTAACCTCAAAGTTGTGGGTTAATCTATTTGAGATTGGCTAAAGGGTAGAAAAATAGTTAGGAATTCCATTATGGTCAAAATGCATTGGGGGATGATGGGGAAGTACAGTGGTTTTTTCCTTGAGTTTGGTGTTTCTGATTTACATCAACCACCGAGATTATCCATGCCCGTTCGTGATGAGGGTCATGGCGGGCAAGAGCAGAAAACCTCAGAAGATGAGCAAAAATCGGTTTTAAGGCGTTGTAAAACCAGGTCGCAATTGTGTGCACAAGCTGTCAATGGCAGGCCATGTTTCCCACCGTCACATGTTGGGAACGTCATTTCAATATATTTTTCTCTCATTGTAAGGACTCCTTGCTGAAATTATCCCCGCACTGGATCATCCGGGCATGTTGGTATGCAATTAGAACAACATGTTTTAAGGAAGGAGATGGCATAGTGGTATTGTCGCTGGACTAGTAATAGACCCAGGATAATGATCTGGGGACCCAGGTCTGAATCCCACCACGACACGTGATGGAATTTGAACTCAATAGCATTTCAGGAATTAAAAGTCGAATGATGACCATGAATCGAGTATCGTAAAGGCCCATCTGGTTCACTAATGTCCTTTAGGAAGGGAAATCTGCTGTCCTTACATGTGACTCCTGACCCATAGCAGTGTGGTTGACTTTTAACTGCCCCCTCAAGAGCAATTAGGCAATTAGAGATGGGCAATAAATGCTGGCAGAGCCAGAGACGCCCCCGTCCCATGAACGAATAAAAAAAAAAAAGCAGTGTATAAGCGACGTGCATATGTGTTATATACATTCAAGTTGTTGCTCTACTTAATAATTCAGTTCTCAAACAGTTAAGAGGATGAAGCTCGTAGAGCAATCATGCCTGCTTCAAAACTGATCATTCCAGTTGAGGTAAATGTTCAAAACCTAGTTAAATATTAGGAAATGCAAATTTAATTGAGCAGGTCTACATTCCAAAATTATAGAGATAGCAAAGATTCTGTTAATTTATCCGAGTATTTTTGAAACAATTTAAGTTTGTTCCAATTTAGTTTTTCAAGTGGGAAAATAAGCCTGCAGGATATTTCCACTGAGCAGAATTCCAGTTGACTCAAATGGAAATGTAATGGAAAGAAACAGATGAAGTACAGCTGGAAACTTCCTTCTGACTATATTAGTATATTCACAGTATTAACTGTGAATAAAAACTGCCCTATTTCTTTCCTGAGTGAGACTCGATCAAAAGCAGGGCCTCAAGCGATATAGCTGATTCCAACGGAGCATCTAACGTGCACCAGAATCCTGGCAAATCGCATAACCAGGGCTATAGATTGGACTTTAAACTAAGTAGTGGGGGGGGAGAGGGTTCAGCTGTATGGAGAATTAGAAAATCCAAGTTAAAGGAGAAGGTAAAAGTGCAAGTTAATGGCGAGTACTTTAAACGGGTTAAAGGGGCGAGGGCTCAGGAGAGGTTAGTAAAGTTTCCAGAACAAGTAATAGAACAGAAAGTATAGAAGGTGGCACAAATCTAACTTCGGGTAGAGCAAAAAGGGGGTAAAACATGAGCAGGAGGGTGGTCAATGCAGGACGGAGGGTGTTGTACATAAATGCGCTCAGGAGACAAAACAAGGTAAATGAGCTTGTTGCGCTAAATAGAATTGGCCGGTACAATGTTGTGGGCATCACAGAGACGTGGCTGCAAGGGGATCAGAGCTGGGGTCTAAATATCCAAGGATATGTGTCCTATCGAAAGGACAGGCAGAGGGGGCGGGGTTTCATTGTTGGGAAGGAATTAAATTTAAATCGATAGCAAGAAGTGATATAGGATCGGAGAACATAGAATCTCTGTGAGTAGAGTTGAGGAATCGCAAAGTTAAAAAGGCCCTAATGGAAGTTATGTACAGGTCCCTGAGCAGTAGTCAGGAGGAGGCATCCCCCCCCCCGGGGTCGGAGCCCCCCTCCCCACAGTTCGCCCCCCCGACCCTGCGCGCAGAGTTCATGCCGGCTGTGACCAGATGAGGGCGACGCCGGCGGGGCTCTGCCTTTTTAGAGCAGCCGCTCGGCCCAACTGGCCGGAGAATCGACAGCCCGGCTGCGTAGAGCGGCCCGCGACCGGCACCGCGCAAACGCAGCGGCGCCAATGATGCCGATTCTCCGCTCCGAGAATCGCGTGCCAGCGGCGGGGTGGCGGGCGCGGGGATTCTCCGGCCCGGCGCGGGGCTGGGAGAATCCCGCCAGGATGTGGGACAGAAAATAAATCAGGAGATAGAAATGGCCTATAAGAAGGGCAATATTACAATAATCACGGGGGACTTCAATATGCAAGTGGACTGGGAAAATCAGGTTGGTGGCGGATCCCAAGAAAAGGAATTTGTGGAATATCTACGAGGTGGGTTTTTTGGAGCAGCTTGTGACAGAGCCCACTGGGGAACAGGCAATTCTGGATTGGTGATGTGTAATGAGGCAGACCTGGAGCGGGATTCTCCATTCCCGCGGCAGAGTGTCCACGCCGTCGTAAACGGCATCACGTTTTACCACGGCATGAACGGGCCGATCCGACGACTAATTCTGGCCCCTACAGGCGTGAAGTAGCCGCCGCGGGATCCGCGCATGCGCAGTGGCACCGGCGCCAACGCGCACATGCGCAGTGGCTTCCTTCAACGCGCCGGCCCCGACGCAACATGGCGCAGGACTACAGGGGCCGGCGCGTAAGAAGGGAGACTCCCAACCAGAGAGGCCGACCCGCCAGTCGGTGGGCCCCGATCGCGGGCCAGGCCACATTGGAGGCCCCCTCCAGGTTTGTACCCCCCCTCCCTCCCCTTGTGGACTGGATGGGTCCAGAGGAGGTCCACAAGAATGATCCCTAGAATGAAAATCTTGCCACATGAGCAGGGGTTGAGGACTCTGGGTCTGTACTCGTAGGAGTTTAGAAGGATGAGGGGGTATTGAAACTTACAGGATACTGAGAGGCCTGGATAGAGTGGATAGAGAGAGTATGTTTCCACTCCTAGGAAAAACTAGAACCCGAGGCCACAGCCTCAAACTGAAGGGACAATCCTGTAAAACTGAGATGAGGAGGAATTTCTTCAGCCAGAGTGGTGAATCTGTGGAACTCTTTGCCTCAAAAGATGATTGATTAGGGGGGAGCAGTGGATGGTGTTTGCATGGACTTCAGTAAAGCCTTTGACAAAGTGCCTCATGGCAGACGGGTACAAAGGTAAAGTCATTTAGAGACTTTTATGAGGGGCTGTAGATGTCTGAGCCCCAGACGGAGAAGGGGGGGATGCATCGCTTTTTGGATCAGCTGAGGTTCCAGAGGGTGGAGGAGGAGCAGGTGGCTGGGCTTGGGGCACCAGTAGGGCTGGAGGAGCTGACTAAGGGGCTGGGGAGTATGCAGACGGGGAAGGCACCGGGGCCAGATGGGTTCCCGGTGAAATCTTACCGTAAGTACATGGACCTGCTGGGCCCTCTACTAGTGAGGACTTTCAATGAGGCGAGGGGGGGGGGGGGGGGCGGGGGGGGGGCACTACCCCCGACGATGTCCAGGGCACTGATCTCGCTGATCTTGAAGCGGGACAAGGACCCATTACAGTGTGGGTCGTATAGGCCAATCTCGCTCCTCAACATGGACGCGAAGCTGTTAGCGAAGGTGTTGGCTACCAGAATTGAGAACTGTGTCCCGGGGGTAATTCACGAGGACCAGATGGGTTTTGTGAAGGGAAGGCAGCTGAATACCAATGTGCGGAGGCTCCTTAACGTAATCATGATGTCTGCAGTGGAGAGGTGGCGGCGATGGATGCGGAGAGGACTTCGATAGGGTGGAGTGGGGGTACCTTTAGGAAATGTTGAGGAGGTTTGGGTTCGGGGAGGGGTTCATTAGTTGGGTTAGGCTACTTTATGAAGCTCCGGTGGTGAGTGTGCCACGAATCGGAGGAGGTCGGAATACTTTCGGCTGTACCGGGGGACGAAGCAGGGGTGCCCCCTATCCCCCTTGCTATTTGCATTGGCAATTGAGCCTATGGCTTTGAGGGAGTCCAGGAACTGGAGGGGGCTGGTCCAGTGGGGGGAGGAAGACTGGGTATCGTTGTATGCCGATGACCTGTTACTGTATGTGGCGGACTCAGTGGGGGAGATGCCGGAGGTGATGCGTATCCTCAGGGAGTTTGGGGACTTTTCCGGGTATAAGCTCAACGTGGGGAAGAGTGAGCTCTTCGTGGTACACCCAGGGGACCAGGGAAGCGGGATAGACGAGCTTCCATTGAAGAGGGTGGAAAGGAGTTTTCGGTACCTGGGGATCCAGGTGGCCAGGAGCTGGGGGGCCCTACACAAGCTCAACTTGACGCGACTGGTGGAGCAGATGGAGGAGGAGTTTAAAAGGCAGGATATGCTGCCACTCTCCCTGGCGGGTAGAGTGCAGTCGGTGAAAATGATTGTGCACCCGAGGTTCCTTTTTGTATTCCAGTGCCTCCCCATCCTGATCCCTAAGGCCTTTTTAAAGCGGGTCAGCAAGAGCATCATGGGATTTGTGTGGGCGAAAAAGACCCCAAGGGTGTTTCTAGAACGGAGTAGGTTCAGAGGAGGGTTAGCGTTGCCGAATCTGTGTGGGTGCTACTGGGCTGCCAATTTGGCGATGATACGCAAGTGGGTAATGGAGGGGGTGGGGGCGGCGTGGAAGAGGCTGGAGATGGCGTCCTGTGTGGGCACGAGTCTGAGAGCACTGGTGACAGCACCGCTGCCACTCCTGCCGACAAGGTACACTACGAGTCCGGTGGTGGCGACGACTTTGAAAATTTGGGGGCAGTGGAGACGCCACGAGGGTAAGGTAGAGGCTTCGGTTTGGTCCCCGATCCGAGAGAACCATCAGTTCGTCCCGGGGAGAATGGATGGAGGGTTCCTGAGCTGGCACAGGGCGGGAATTAGAAGGATGGGGGACCTGTTTATAGCTGGGATGTTTGCGAGCCTTGGGGCGCTGGAGGAAAAATTCAGGCTTCCCCCCGGAAATGCCTTCAGGTACATGCAGGTAAGGGCGTTTGTAAGACAGCAGGTGAGGGAGTTCCCGCTGCTTCCAGCACGTAGGATCCAGGATAGGGTGCTCTCGGGGGTGTGGGTTGGAGAAGGCAAGGTCTCGGCGATCTACCAGGAGATGCAGGAGGAGGAGAAGACCTCAGTGGAGGAGTTAAAGGGTAAATGGGAGGAGTTTGGGGAGGAGATAGACAAGGGTACGTGGGTGGATGCCCTGGGTAGGGTCAATTCTTCCTCCTCTTGCTCCAGGCTTAGGCTGATACAATTTAAGGTTCTTCACAGAGCGCATATGACAGGGGCGAGGCTGAGCAGGTTCTTTGGGGTGGAAGACAGGTGTGGGAGGTGCTCGGGGAGCCCAGCAAATCACGCCCATATGTTCTGGGCGTGCCCGGCACTGGATGTGTTCTGGAGTGGCGTTGCGAGGACGGTGTCTAAGGTGGTGAACACCCGGGTTAAGCCGAGCTGAGGGTTAGCACTATTTGGGGTATCGGATGAGCCGGGAGTGCAGGAGGAGAAAGTATTCTGGCCTTTGCGTCCCTGGTAGCCTGGCGGAGGATTCTGTTACAGTGGAAAGATGCGAGGCCCCCAAGCGTGGAAGCCTGGGTCAGCGACATGGCAGGATTCACTAAATTGGAGAGGGTAAAATTTGCCTTGAGAGGGTCTGTGCAAGGGTTCTTCAGGCGGTGGCAACCGTTCCTAGACTTTCTAGCGGCGCGTTAGGAGGTGGTCAGCATCAGCTGCAACCCAAGGGGGGGTGGGCGGGGGGTGTACTTTGTGTTTACTACTGTGTTTAGTATTGCTAATGGGGTGTTTGTATATTGGGGGAATTAGTGATGTAGTTGTAAGATGTTTATTTATGTGTTCTTTGTTTTTCTTTTTTCTGTAAGGGGGGGTTTGTTGAAAATATGTAAAAATTTGAATAAAAATATTTAAAAACAAAAAGCAAAAGGTAAAGTCACACGAGATCAGATTGAGCGGAGGATACACTGTGTCCCGTTCTGGCAAGTTTTACAGTGGGGTCTTAAAACAGGCCTTACAGTTGTCCAAATGTGCATGGCGTGCCCAGAATACAGACGTAATGAAGACCAATCTCCTTCCCCAATCCTGTAGTCTGACTGTGTTGTAAGTGAGCTCGCTGCTGACGTCGAAGAAAGCTTTGCGGAGAGATAAAGTGGTCTCTGTGGAGAGAACTTCACGTCTCCTAAAGGGCAAGTGGTGGCAACATTCTGTCATTGTTTTTTTCTGCGTCAAACTGCACAGACCAGCAGGAACTGAAAAGTGCAAATAGTGCAAAATTTTACAAAAGTGATTTGCTAAGAAAATAAAGGTTGCGGCATGCACATGGGGTTAAGGTGGAAGCTGAAATATCAAGAACAATTAAACATCGTTTTAAAAAAAAATCTCGTAATTAATTAATCATAATTATCAACTTCCCACAAAAATTGACTGTTTCAGAGCCAAATGAGGTGTTCAGCATCAGTTATTACACGGATTGCTATTAAAAACCCAATCACACTTAATGTTTTATGGAGTTTCTAACAGTGATATGAGAACGGGATTGGGGAAGTTTTCATTGCATTAGCTGATTTCACTGATTACTGGCATGTGGGTGAGGATGGCTCAGGGATCCACAGCCCGTGGTGAAGCAGCGAATGATAAATCACAACTCTATAATTTCCACATTAATCTGTGTTTACGGTAAACGGTGAAGTTGCAGTTAGATCCAGAGGTAATAATGCTGACAGTTTGCTGTCAAAACATCGACACCTTCAGCACTCCCCATTCAGGTACTACATCCACGACAGTGGCAAAAACTGTTATCAACAATTAAGTTCCAAGCTTGGACCACTGGTGTCCTATGATCTAACTTCAAGGGGAAGGATTATAAAGTTTCCCTTCAGAACTTTGATGCTTAGACTGATTTGTTCAATTCTGTACCATTTGTTACTGAATTTTGTTTGATGCATGTTAAGAAAACTACTTAAATACGGCAGGAATCAAAATGTTAATGAAAACAACACTTCGCAAAGCGAATGTTTTTCTTTGTCCCCTTGCTCTCATTAAACAGCACGTTTCCCATCTTGTGCCTGAATAAACGTTCTTAAGTAGAGTGTTTGTGAACTGCAATTAGTTAGTTGGCAAAAGGAAATACATACACAATAGATATAGAATAATTTTCATATTCTAAGCATCACAATAAATGGAGGGGAACAATGTTGTACTTCTCTGACAGATTTAAAAAAATAATTTTAATAACTTTCCTCATATCTACTCAGTTGGAGAAATGTTTATATTTTTGATTTCTTAATATTTTATGTTAAATATTCACTAGTCTAGTGAACCATCATACACACATTCAGCAATTCAACTATTTGATATTTAACACGCAGACACATGTTCATGCCAAATTAAGAGTCGTAGTAAAAAACAATGTTATTCTAACACAAGTAAAATTAATGTAAAGAAGCATATCCATAATCTATTCGCAAGTTTACAAGAAGCCTTGATCAGGTTGTGCTACTGGACTGGAATGGTTCTTACTCTGATGATGGGTGGAATTTAAACTAGGTGACAGGGGTCTCGCCGTTACTGGAAAGCTGGCAAGAGCCTTCGTTGCCTCCTTTGGGGAAGGTCCACTATAATAATTGCCACTCAGACACTTAAATGACCAGTGGTGGGCCTTCCCCAGGATCAAATACCCTGGCTGTTATACTATGGGTGCTATCCGCTGTCACAGTATGTTGTATTATGGGTTCTTTAGATGTGTTAATGCAGAGATCTTGAGACTTCCCTATTTGAACCTTGAATCACAGAATTGTTACGGTGCATAAGGGGTCCATTCAGCTCATGCCTGCACTGGCTCTCCAAATGAGTATTATGACCAAGTGAGCATATGACTTTAACTGTTCACAGATCCAAGGTACGGTAATGCATGGCGCTGCCGCTGCCTTGCATGTAGGCTTGTTCTCTCAGAGTCTCTTACGATTTGACTCTATACACCATGCTGTGTGTGATACTATTCTCCAGTCCAACGTTATCCTTTGCCCTGCCGAGCACCTTTACAGCTGCGATGGCATGCAGGCACCTATCACAACGCCAGGTCAGAATCCTGCCCCTGAGTGCTGCCTGCCAATCAGAGGCTGGCAGCTCCTCACTGCTGGCAGCTGGGCAAGTGGTCGGAGCTGCCAGCACTGTGCCAACTTGAGGCCACAGGTAAGTGAGGGCGGGATGGAGGTCGTGGGAAGGGGGGTCAGTGGCTGAGCGGTGACAGGGAGATAGGAAGAAAGGGCAGGGATTGGCTCTCAGTGGCCGTATCCACTTCCCACTGCCGGGTCCCTGAATCGGATAACAAGTGCTCCCCAGGAGCACCAGAAACAAACATGACAGGATGGTTGAGTACAAGTGGCAGCTGGATGAGGTCCTTAAGTATCCACTTTAGGGCTTGAATTGGAATTGGGATGCAATGGCTGTCTGCTGGCTTTCCTGCCCCAGGCTTGGTCAGGTCAACAGCAGGAGGGGAGCGAGGTCCCTTGGTCTTGGGCCAGCAGGTCAGAGTCAGAGAGTTGAGACACTCCTTGGATACACAGTCAAGTGAGATAGAGAAGAGATAACGCTGGGGTGCAGTTGGCCATGCAATAGGGCACGTTGTACTCTCACTCCAGGGAGGGGGAAGGGCTGTGTGCTAATATGAGATAATGCTTGGTGTGCAAGGCATTTTCACAATCATTGTCCATGTACTTATCTGTTTCTACACTGGGCTGCAGATGGGATGGTAATGTTTATTGGAGTCACTCCAGCCTGTATGTGGGAAGATATAATAAAGGTATGTGGTATATGAAGATTTATTGGGACATGGACAGTGAGAGAGGGAGCGTTGAAGCTGGCCTCCAAGTAATATCCTGCATTCTTGAACAAATGGCGCAGTTGTCAATCATAGAAACATGCATAGAAAATAGAAGCAGGAGGAGGCCATTCAGACTTTCGAGCCTGCTCCACCATTCATTACGATCATGGCTGATCATCAAGTTCAATACCCTGATCCCGCCTTTCCCCCATATCCCTTGTTCCCTTTAACCCCAAGAGTTATATCTAATTCTTTCTTGAAATTACAAAATGTTTTCGCCTTAACTACTTTTTGTGGTAGTGAATTCCACAAATTCACCACTCTCTAGGTGAAGAAATTTCTCCTCACCCAAGTCCTGAAAGGTTTACCCCTCATCCTCAAACTAAGACCCCTAGTTCTGGGCTCCCCCCACCATCAGGAACATTCGTTCTGAATCTACCCTGTCTAATCCTGTTAGAATTTTGTAAGTTTCTATGTGATCCCCTCTCACTCTGCTCAACTCCAATGACTATAATCCTAACTGATTTAGTCTCTTCTCATATGACAGCCCCTCCATCCCAGGAATCATCCGGGTAAACCTTCGCTGCACTCCCTCCATAGCAAGAACATCCTTTCTCAGATAAGGACACCAAAACTGCACACAATACTACAATTGAAAGTAGAAGTGAATCTGCACGAGAGGGGTCAGAGGCAGTCGAGGAGTGCATGTGGTACCAAGATGCTCTTGCTGGGGGTGCCCTCTAACTTGTTGGTGTCATAAGGTTCAAATGGAGCCAGAGTAGAGAGAAAAGGAGCAAACCCCCTTGACAGGCTAATCATTGTAACTCATGCTTTTTACCGCATTGTTCAAAGGGAAATGTAAGTACAGCCTCACACACAGAGACATCAAATCTATTAATATAAGTGCAATATTTTTACAGTGATTTCACACCCATGATCCAGAATGGTTTCAATATTTCTTAATTTTCCGTAACCTACATCTACGCCTTGGTACAGCCCTGACATCCACAGCAGATCAATGTTGATATGTGACTCACACTAATGGCTGTATGAGATGCTTGGAGAGAGAGGCCCTTTGAGTACATGATGCCATGATAAGAGTTTGATACTGGAATGAGTTCAAGGTTGACTTACCTTGGTGGAACAGATGAGATCATTCATTCTGTTCCTGCACGAGATGGCATTGCGGGTGCGGAGGCCAGCTGCTCTAACCTCCTCTGATGATGGCCTGCCAGGCCGGAGTGGCGAGGCTGGTGTGCTTTCTGGAGCCCTCCCTCAGCTACAGCACACCCCTATGTTGCCGCACTCCTTTAATCGTGGCCTTGAGGGTGTTGAGGTTGTAACCAGGTTCTACCTTCTTCTTGTGGTTTGAGGCCTTGTTTCTCCAGCTGCCAGACATCTCTGTGCGTGTCCAGGAGACATCTGGGCTCGAGGGTGCGAAATGTATGTGCTTGGGTGGAATTTAAACATGGTGCACGGAACTTCGACCCCACCAGGTAACGGCAGGATGGATTAATCAGCTCCTGACCTGCTGGGTGTTTCAGAGAATTAATCATCCCTGCACAATTAATGATTTTGAAGTGCTGAAACAGCTGTGACTTCCCACCATTCCAACCAGAGAGAAATGTGACACAAAATCCACCCAACACCACACTCAGTATCAAAAATGGAAAATTGCACCCATTGTGCTATTGAAAGATTGTGAAATCAAGGAGTGAATTTCCTTCTGTTAACTTGAGCAGACAAATTATAGAGAGGTCAAGATGCAATTTTTTGTGTGGAGAGGGAAATGTCTTCCCTGTCTCAAATTGTTATGCCAGTAATTAAGATCTCATTGGCTCCAAATGAATGCTTCTGTTTAGAGAGTTGAGAAATCTTGGAAATTAACAAGTTAATGAATCAGCAGATTTCAACATAGTTGCAAGACACAATCAGACAGCAGGAAATGCCATATTACTATTTCGGTAACCCTGACAGTTGATCCATACAAAATGTATTTATTGTAAATGGGCTACTATTGTTTCATGGTTGGCTGCATGATCTAATTGACTAAGGATCCAATTTGGAGAGCAATGTAAAGTAACAGCATCATTTGAAAGGCCTGCTTCTGCATGAAACATTAAAGCATGGTCCCATTTGCTCAAACTTGGACATAAAAGTTTGCACAGCACTATTTAACAGAAGAGAGGGGAAGTTACTCCACTGCCCAGATCAATATTTATCCCTCACTCAACATTACTAAAACAAAACTGATTATCTAGTTGTCGCTTCGTTGTGTGCAGGTGAACTGCTGTGTTTTCAACATTCCAGAAGTGGCTACGCTTTATTAGCTACAGCCCTTTCAGACATCCAGAGGTGTTGAAAGATGCTGGTTATAAATGCAAGCTGCTCTTTTGAGAGGGAAGCACCAAAGAGTGGTCATCACTTCTTCTTCAATACAAGTCGCTAACCTTATATAGAGTTCAGCTCATTCTGAAACCTTCATTAAAATTGCAGCATTAATCTTTGGAGACACTCCCTTTCTCATCCTTGGTGCCTCAGGTCACGCTGCAGCACTGTAGCATTTCCCTGGCTAGTTGTAATGAGTTTAGTAAGGCTCAGGGAATCCAAAGTGAGTAAAAGTAAAAACAACACTTATTTTACAACAATTATGTACATGAGTACCGTAGAACCTCACCAAGCACTCTCTCCTGTCGGTCAGTTTCACACTAGTCCCCCTTTTATACAAGTACGGGTAAGCTACCCTGCCCCTAGTGGGGGAGCTCCTACTCCTCAAGGAGCATGGGGAAAACAAACATCCCCACACCGTATGTCCTGTGTTGGTTATTACAGGGAGCTTCCTCGGTGTGACAGAAATCTCATCCAGAGTCGATATTCAATTCCTAATGTGGCAGCACGGTAGCATAGTGGTTAGCACTATGGCTTCACAGCACCAGGGTCCCAGGTTCGATTCCTGGCTTAGGTCACTGTCTGTGCGGAGTCTACACGTTCTCCCCGTGTCTGCGGGGGTTTCCTCTGGGTGCTCCGGTTTCCTCCCACAAGTCCCGAAGGACGTGCTATTAGGTAATTTGAACATTCTGAATTCTCCCTCTGTGTACCCGAACAAGCGCCAGAATGTGGCGACTAGGGGCTTTTTACAGTAACTCCATTGCAGTGTTAATGTAAGCCTACTTGTGACAATAAAGATTATAGAAAAAAAAATAATGAGACCCAACTCATGAAAATGTGTCTTGAGTCACGGCAGCAAGTGGATGTCCTGTACCAAGCTGGTTCTGCCAAGGAACCTGCCTTGGGACTAAAGAAAGAATGGAAAGATTTGCATTCAAAAGCGCTTTTCATGGCCGTGTCTCAAAACGCTTCGCAGCTCATGAAGTAAGTGTAGTTACTATTGTAATGCATGGTGTAGTTACTATTGTAATAGCCAAGTGCTAACGACCACATAATAAATTTTGGTGTTTTTGGTTGGGAGATAAATGGCTAAGACACCATATATAAAGTCCCTGCTCCTTGTCAAAATAGTGTCACATGATCTTTTACATCTATCGAGTAGGTAAATGGTTTCATATCTCATCTGAAAGATGACACCTCCAACAGTTCCATGATCCTTCAGCAATGCACTGGAGTGTCAGCCTTGATTTTTGTACTCAAACCCTGGAGCGGAACTTGAACCCGGCACCTTACAATTCAAAGCCTATCCCATAAAATATTAAATCTGTGGGTAAAAATTTAACCGAGTCATTTAATGCGGATGCATTCTAAGTGAATGCCGTCGCGTTTCACGACGGTGCGAAACGGGCCCAGGTACGACTGATTCTGTCCCTCACAGGGGGCCAGCATGGCGCTGGAGCGGTTCGTGCCACTCCAGCCTCCCTTCCCAACGCCAAATGGGCATCGCGTCGCGCCAACCCGCGCATGCGCAGTTGGGCCGCGCCAACCTACGCATGCGTGGGGGACTTCTTCAGCGCGCCGGCTCCGACTCAACATGGCGTCAGTGTTCAGGGGCCAGCCGCATAACAAAGTAGGCTGGGGGGGAGAGGCCGGCCCGCCGATCAGTGGGCCCTGATCGCGGGCCAGACCCCATTGGAGGCCCCCCTCGGTGAAGGATCGCTTTTCCCCGCCCCACAGGCCGCCCCCCCGACCCTTCGCACTGAGTTCCCGCAGGATGAACGGCGCCAGCGGGACTCTGTCATATCCGCGCGGCCGCTCGGCCCAAACGGGCCGGAGATCGGCGGCATCGCCGATTCCAGTGGCCCGTGGCCAGCGCTGCGTCAAATGTGCCGGCGCAAATGGTGCCGATTTTCCGCATCTCGGTGAATCGTGCCCCGGCGTCGGGGCATCATGGCGCGGTTGCGGCGATTCTCTGGCCTGGCGCGGGGCTCTGAGAATTGCCCCCACAGAGTTGCTTGGTAGTACAGAGCTTAAATATCGCTGGAAGGAGAGACATGTTACAGAAACTTTTCATCAAAACAAAGGCTGGGATCTTGCTTTCTCCATGGCAACACCTTGCCCAATGCCCAATCTGAATTGACTTGCCAAACACCTTTTTCTCTTATAGTATCAATTATTGTGATCCTTTGAAATTTGGTATTCTTGCATTTGTCCTGATAAGTGCAGGACCGAAAACCTTTGGCAACATATCTCTCCTTTCAGCAAGATTAACCTACTTGATTTAAAATAGAAGAAGTAGATATTGTTTTTTCTATACCTGGGGTGTTTGGAACCCTTGGGCGTAGTGCGAAAAATTGAAAGTGTAGAATTGCGTGGCTGTTACATTAAATGGTGGAAAATGGGACAGGCCTCCTTACTGATGTGTGATCCCCTCCCCCTACTTCTCAATGTCCTGTGTCCAGGTGACCCAATGCCCCCAGGCACAGGGATACTCAGCTGCCATGTATCTGATACAAATATTTTGTCACAATTTAAATGTTGATATTTTCTCGAACTTTGGCTCACCTCTTCAGCCTAAAAAAGGTCTAATCTAATGGCTGATCAATCAATGTCAGTGAAAATATGTATACTATCAAGGGAACTTTCAATAAGTTTCGACCTTGTTGTGACTGAGTTCTTTTCTAGAATCTACAGCAGCTGTATTCTTTCACTGAACTCCACCTGCCACCTCTTCTGTACACAAAACTGCAATGTTTACATTAAAAATGTTTGAACAGAACTATTAGATTTCCTGCTCCTGCTCCAGTAATTATTCATTGTGCTGTGTAAATCAGTAAAAATGTCGGAATAATCTGCAAAATTCTTACGTGTGATAATTTAATTGAAAGAAGAGATAAATAAAAAAGCTTAAAATCAGCAATGAGAAGAATTTTAATCCCATTTATCTCCTCCCCAACTGGGCATAGTATTAAATATGTATTTTAAATACAGTCCACGTCTACAATTAAAGTGAACGAGTTGAAGTAATGCCAACAGTTCAGCAACTTTTGTCTTTAATTCATGGAGTGCTATCTGAGAGTAATGCAAGATATTTGCAAATTATTGCTTGTTATCCAATGCCATTAGCAAATTGGCGAACTTGTTAAATCTATTCACACAGTATGATTCACGTCAGTCCTCTATATCTGATGGACTCCAGACTGCACCAAGATCGTTGTCAGTGCCCTGAGGTTCTCAGGTGTTCCCAGTTCACTCAATACTTTCCCTCTGCATACTATTGAATCCCTCTGAAGGCTGGGAGGTATGCATTCTCACAGGAAAGCCAATACAAGCTTTGGGGTGTGGATAATGTATGGTCTTGTTCAGTGTTTTAAACACTTTCAAAAAAAGATGCAATCTCATCGGTGATCATGAAAGATCAAGAGCAAGAGGACAATACAACCAATGAAGGTTGTCTTCAACCCCGTAGTTTTGACTGGAACTTTTAAGAAAGACCAGTTGATTGAATCAGAAGCTTAGCATTGAAAGAGAGAGCTAAATTGATATCTTCTAAAGAACTGGAAATGTCTTTTTTTTATTCATTGGCTGTGGGTGGTGCTGGCTGGGCCAGTATTAAGGGTATTTAAGAGTCAACCACATTGCTGTGGGTCTGGAGTCACATGTAGGCCAGACCAGGTCCCTAAAGGATCTTAGTGGATCAAGTGGGTTTTTACGATAATCAACAATGTTTTCATGGTTCATCATTAGATTTTGAACGCCAGATTTTTATTGAAATCAGATTTCATCATCTGGCACGGCGGAAGTCAAACCCGGGTCCCCAGAGAATTAACCTGGGTCTCTGGATTACTAGTCCAGTGACAATACCGTTACACCACTGCTTCTCCTAATATCTAAAAATCAGAAAGCATTATCATTTCATTAAAAAGAAAGATACTGTTGATGACGAAAATCTGAAATAAGAATAGGAAATTTGGAATAACTCAGCAGGACATAAAGTTATCAACCTGAAACACTGGACTGACTTTTAGTTCCAGATTCTTGATCCCAGCACTGGGCTGAACTCCAGGTCGGGAACCCGGAGGTGGGGGGAGATGACCTCGGAGGCCAACTAAAAGACTACTTCTGGGAACACTGTCCCATTAGATGACAGTAGAGCCAATGGGAGCTACCCAGGTTCTGGGCAGCTGACAGCCCCACCCAAAGAGGTGGCACAGCTGCAATAAGTCACAACTCAAGATGGATGCACCCTGTGACGATTTGTTCAAAGTGTACCAGGGTCACAGTGCCAGTCCATCAGAGCAGCGGGAGAACGTCACCAAATGATGGTCTGAGCTGCTGCTGTTGCCCTCACCTGCACCTCTGTTGTTTCTGGCCTGCCCTTCGGAGACCACCACCATTCCATTTACAGGCTCCAGATATTTCAGGGGGCCCATCAACATCTAAAAAAATCCATATAGCTTTTTTTTAAATTTTAAAATTATGGACATACCCAGCTAGGCCAGCATTTATTGCCCATCCCTAATTGCCCTTGGTGGTGATGAGTTGTCTTCTTGAACCGTTGCTGTCCATCTTAGCACCTAGCTCTAACTGGCTGCAAATTCTTTATTGATAGTGTAGCTGGAAGCATCCGGCTTTGGGTACTGGATTGAAATGAGCAACTTGGGAAAGCTTTCTTGGAATTCAAATATTAACAATTTAAAGGCAGAGTTAGAGTACTGTAGAAAATGATCTTCACTCAGTATTCACCTCTAGTTGCCTGTGAGAAGGTGGTGGTGAGCTGCCTTCTTGAACCATGGCAGTCCAAGTGGTGTAGGTACACCCACAATACTATTAGAGAAGGAGTTCCAGAATTTTGACCCAAAGTCAGGATGGTGTGTGACTTAGAGAGGAATGGGAAGTGGTCGTCTTCCCATATATCTGCTGCCCTTGTTCTTCTAGGTGGGATGTGAAAAGTGCCCTCAATTGGTACTTTAATTGACCTAATTAGCTATCCATCACTGGCGAATGGATAACCATCATTTCCCAAGAAGCCGTCTCCCTGAAATTAGATGTGCCCATCTCCCCTCCCCTCCTAGATGAAAATTCAGCCCATTATGCTCTCTATTCCTGTCTGCAAATGTGACCTGAATTACTGAGTATTTCCTGTATTTTTTGCTTTGATTATCATTTAAGTGTTTTGATAAAGCCTGGGTGGCTCGGTGGCACAGTGGTTAGCACTGCTGCCCCACAGTGCCTGGGACCTTGGGTGACTGTCTGTGTGGAGTTTGCACTTCTTCCCCGTGTCTGTGTGAGTTTCCTCTGGGTGCTCCAGTTCTCTCCCACAATCCAAAGATTGTGCTAAATTGCTGTGTCCAAAGAAATGCAGGTTAGGGTACGGGGATAAGATGGGGGAGCAGGCCTAAGTAGGGTGCTCTTTCAGAAGGTTGGTGCAGGGTCGATAGGCTGAATGGCCTCCACCTGCACTGTAGGGATTCTATTCTATTCTATTCTATCAGACTCAGGGTAGACCAATGTGAAATTAATTTGCTCGGTAGAATTTGAATCTGTTAGGTAAATATTTAAAGATAGTTCTTTCTGAAGATTGCTCTCTCTATTTCAAAATAAAGGTGATGAGCAATGGGTGGGATTTTACACACAATTCTGCAGTGGTGGATGCAGCCTGCCATTGGCTGGCGTTGGGATCTTCCGGTCCCGCTGTTGTCAACGAGGTCCCCAGTTGTTCCCACCCTCCGCCATCCAGGAACCTGCAGTGGGGGCTTGTCATCAGCGGGTCTGGAAGATCCCATTGGCGGAATGGCTGGAAAATCTGTCAGATCTCTCTTTTATTAGTGTTACTAGTAGGCTTACATTAACACTGCAATGAAGTTACTGTGAAAATCCCCTAGTCGCCACCCTGCCAGTTCGGGTACACTGAGGGAGAATTCAGAATGTCCAATTCACCTAACAGCACGTCTTTCGGGACTTGTGGGAGGAAACCGGAGCACCCGGAGGAAACCCACTCAGACACGGGGAGGACGTGCAGACTCTGCACAGGCAGTGACCCAAGCCGGGAATCGAACCTGGGTCCCAATCTGAACCAGCGTAAATGTTGGGATGAAAACTTTACAGAGAAGTTCTGGGGCCAATATTTTGTCGAATGCGTCTAGAAAATATGTACCCAGGGGTTTTATCAGTTTGAAAGAAGCCTATGACCTGGATAAGCACTTGCATAATCATTCCTGTCTCCTCCTGCCTCCTCCTGCTTCAAATGCGTTAATGTTTGCTCCACTGATGATCCGTGGGCCTCAGGCGAAACCCTGAATTCCAACTGATAAAGATCAGAATAAGTTAAAAAGTTAATCTCCTCAAGATGTTCATGTTAGTCATTCCTTGTGCTCATTACAGGATAGTGTCTCCTCGAGACATTAAATGTCCTGGGTTATCACCACCTTCCTAGTGTTGGATATTTTGCAGAAACATTTGAAATGGATTGTTCATACATTGGACGCCTTCAGCAGGGGAAGATCTTTGGATTTCGAGAGCACACGTGAACAGAGTCAAGTTGAGAAATCCCTGCACCCCTCTAATCACCCTCTGGGTAACTAAAAGCCTCCATTCCTTACCAGAACACGAAATTGCATTGCAATGCAGCCCAAGTCATTTCTCAGCTCATGTCCTGCAAAATGGTGAGGACTGAATCTGGGCACTGGAACCAATAATCTGTAGGCTTTCATTCTCAGTTTAAGACTAGGATGCAGCCACTGTGGGAGATTCATTGATTCCGGTGTTGCTAATGGGTACTTGTACTTTATGGGTGCACCCAAAAGGGGAAAAAAACCAGTAAAACGTGGAAATAAGAATACTGGTCCGAGTTTTCTTTTTTCCCTTCTGGGTATTTCCAACAATAACAGAGCAGGAATGGGCTAGAAAACACAAGAGTTGGCCAAAACACATGACTTACCAGTATCACTTATTTTAATCGGTGTTGGAACTATTCTCACCAAATGCTCGTCTTTAGTTTCTTTTCTCAGGCACTTTGCTTCTCTTCTATTTTTACCTTTATGCTTCTGGCTTATTGCCCTGTTATTTTTACTCTTTCCCTTAAACAGCAATTTGTCTCCTTCATTATCCCAGCTTATGCTGTTTCTTTCATTGCTGTCTCGACTGATTCTCGTTCAATCAGCCAGCCAGATTTGCACAGTTGATGTTCCACCATCAGAGACAATTTATTGCAAACTACTTGAGGTCGGACCCTCATATTTAGCATCTTTGGCAGCTGCCAAAACTGTGAAGTGGATCTAATTTTTAAACTGTAGAAATAGCAGCCCTGGAATTCTCCCCCAAACTTGTATCAGATTCAATTAAAGACTGATTTCATCAAGAGTGGGAGAACTGTGGTAACATTCACACCATGGATATTATTTTTAGAGACAATTTGTAGCTGTCAATGGTGTGCATGGCTGCACAAGATATATATTATATTATTTATCTTGTGTCACCCATGAGTAACATTAGAAAGACACATGTTCAACCTGGTGAGACATGCAGCTCCATTTAGATGATAGCATCATTCCTCCTGCATGTTATTCATGATGTGAACCAGGGCAGGTCTGTCAACCCAGATTAGCTTGACAAACAGTTTTGAAGCTTAGAAACCACCTTATGCATTACTAAGAGTGTAGTTATCATACCAATTTGTATCACCGTGATGTGCTTCCACATCATTTGCAAATGTTGTGGTATACAACCAAATGATGCTTTTACCTGACTTTAAAGGATGCAGTGAGGTATCCCAGTGGAGAAGTTAATGCCAGAGAAATTGGATAAAGCAACATAGCAATCGTAATCTTAATCGTAATCTTTATTATTGTCACAAGTAGGCACACATTAACACTGCAATGAAGTTATTGTGAAAATCCCCTGGTCACCACACTCTGGTGCCTGTTCGGGCTCACTGAAGGAAAATTCAGAATGTCCAAATTACCGAACAAGCACAACTTTCGGGACTTGTGGGAGGAAACCGGATCATCCAGAAGAAACCCATCCAGACATGGGGAGAACATTCAGACTCTGCACAGATAGTGACCCAAGCCGGGAATTGAATCTGGGACCCTGGCGCTGTGAGGCAACAGTGCTAACCACTGTGCTACCCTGCCGGTAGCGTAGAACACTCACCTCAATGGAACAGCCAGGTCTGAGGTCGATCACAATTGAACTTTGGGCCTCACCATAATAAGATTGCTGAGCTTTGCACCCCCAGGCAGCATGCCGTGAAGCGGAAATCAATTTCTAGTTGGTCAGTTATGGTGTGTTGGGTCCTTGGCAGTAACTGTTTTAAGCCTGTGGAAATACCTATCGTGCGCGCAAGTCATTTAAATCTACTCGCTGGCAGCAGTGCAGCATGTAATTATTCTCTTTATCTTACACTGCAACTGCAGCTGCTACAGCTACACTCTTGTCCTACCTATGACAATGGGTTTTTGCAAAGGGCGAATCCAGAACTAAGGGTGTTGAAAATAGCAGCATTTTTTTTGTGAGGGCCACGAAGAATCCAGCACGAGTTTTAAGGATACAAAGAAATAACATTTATTTACAATAACATATATATACAGCAGCAGCAGCAACTTCGCTTGTTGCTCACTCCTTCCTGGCTGGTTCCAAACTGCCCAGCTTTATTTATACAGGGAGTCTGCTAATGATTTCTCCACCCCACCCCCCCTCACTGGGGAAGCTCATACTCCCACAGGATTGTGGGACTGTCATTAGTCCCCAGCCAATGGTAAGCAGGCAGGTTATAACATCCCATCCTCATCGCCAGTTTTGTGAGGGTCACGAAGAATCCAGCACGAGTTTTAAGGATACAAAGAAATACCATTTATTTATAATAACATATATATACAACAGCAGCAGCAACTTCACTTGCTGCTCACTCCTTCCTGGCTGGTTCCAAACTGGCCAGCTTTATTTATACAGGGAGTCTGCTAATGATTTCTCCCCCCCCCCCTCTTTGGGGAAGCTCATACTCCCACAGGATTGTGGGATTGTCATTAGTCCCCAGCCAATGGTAAGCAGGCAGGTTATAACAATTTTGAAATAGAAATAAGGCCCAAATTTATATTTGTGTATTATTAGGGTAGCGAGTGTCCTGGATGATTAAAATACACACAAACCAAAATGATGGCTGATGGCTGCACATCCAATGGATAGTCATTCACTGAGAGTCCCACCCAAAATTCAGAAGCTTACTGCTTATTTTTGCAGGGCAAAATAGACGACTGTTGGTTGAAAATTGCTCTCAGTACCTCTTCTTTCTTTCACCTTGCCAAACCCTTAATTTGTTAAGTTTTGTGAATCCATACCTCAGGAGTCGTTTACTATTGTTACAATGTATGTCACAATGTTTAATAAAGTTCCAGAGCAATTCTCTTCATTTCTGTGCAAACTTTCCCACTTAAGAAAGGCAGTTACCCCTAATGAAGATATTAACAATCATTATTGAAGAAATTATTGAGGAAATTGTCCTTTGGGCACCAACAAGATTTATGACTGGTACTGTCTATCACTGACAGAGCTTGTTGTTGTTCTGACTTATCATTGGTGGTTTTGCCACTGGCAGTATTTACGAGTAAGGGTTAGGCTGAGAGAATTCATATCTGATGAGGTGTAGACTGAGGTTTACCACTGTTATGATTTGGCTAATATTGATTTCGAGCAGCAACCCCACAACAACCACCAACCCTGCAAAACTCTCACCACAAGGTGGCCAAACCAGGCTGAGTCAGTGAGTGCCGTTTATTAAACTTAAATTTGGTGTAGACAGATATTTCTACAGCAGTATTGAGTAAATGTGCAGCATTATGATAATCCAAACATCTCCACTTGACATTCAACAAAATTCCCGTCACTGAACCTCCCCCCGCACCCCCATCAACATCTTGGGGGTCATTGACCAGAAACTGAACTGGACCAGACAGATAATTCCTGTGGCTACAAGAGCGGGCCAGAGATTAAAAACTCTGTGATCAGGAAATTCCTTGCGCTCCACAGACTGCCCAAGATCTGCAATCATAAATTAGGACTGTGACAGAATACCTTCCACTTACCTTGTGAGTGCATTTCCAACAACACTAAAGGAGCTCTTCACCATCCACGACAAGGCAGCCTATTTGATCAGTAACCAACCATCACCTTCAATGTTCATTCCCTCCACCACTGATGCACTGTGGCAGCAGAGTGTTCCATATGCAAGATTCGCGGTGGCAATTCACTATTCTTCCATCGACTGCACATTCCAAATTCGCTACCTCTATTCCCCCCTGGAAGGATTTGTCCCAACAAACCACACATCATCCTGTCATGGAACTGTTTGTTCCTCCCTCTGCTGTCACTGGATCAAAATCCATGGATTGCAGCAGTTCAAGAAGATGGCTCACCACGACCATCTCCAAGGCAATTATGTGTGGGAAACAAATGGTGAGCTTGCCAGCAATGCGCACATCCCACAAAAGAATAAAGGAAAACAGTGAGACGAGGAAGAGAGCTCAGACCCAACAGCAAAGTTTGAATCAGAATTTAAACAAAAATAAACGAAGAATATGGAGAGTGCTGAAAAAACTCAACAGGTCTGATAGCACCAGACTAAATGTGTCGAGTCAAAATGACTCTTCTTCGGAACTGAAGGGCATTAGAAATGTGATGGGTTTTATGATGTGAAAAAAGGGTGGAGGATATGAGTGGGGCTGGAAATGACCGTGTGCTTGCCCAGGGTGTCGTAACAAGGGGAACTGCTTTTAAACGCTCCCTCACCACTCACCCCCAGCCAACACACTGTGCGCATGGTAGCACGCAGACCTGCTCTTTGCTTTGGACGGCATGGTGGCACAGTGGCTAGCACTGCTGCCTCACAGCTCCAGGGAAAGGGTTCAATTCCAGCCTCGGATAACTGCCTGTGCGGAGTTCGCACTTTCTCCCCGTGTCTGCGTGGGTTTCCTCTGGGTTTTTGGCCGTGCTAAAATTGCCCCTTAGCGTCCAAAAGGTTAGGTGGTGTTACTGGGTTACAAGGATAGGGTGGACGCATGGGCTTAAGTAGGGTGCTCTTTCCAAGGGCTGGTGCAGACTTGATGGGCCGAATGACCTCCTTCTGCATGGTATATTCTATAATTCTATGGTTCTATGATCAAGTGAAACACTGATCAGGCGGCACAGTAGTTAACACTGATGCTTCACAGTGCCAGGGTCTCAGTTTGGATGCCCAGATTGGGTCACTGTCTGTGCGGAGTCTGCACGTTCTCCCTGTGTCTGTGTGGGTTTCCTCCGGGTGCTCCGGTTTCCTCCCACAAGTCCCGAAATGTTGATTCCCAAATTTCTTTCTCTGTCAGTCTGGCCTCAATAAAAGTTGAGATGGATTTGCACGTAAAAAGAAGTTATTTATTTAGCTTGCAAGCTTAATTCATCTTACAGAAACATAAGAGACATCCAGCCTCTTAAGCTCCAGGAAAACGACTGAACAAAGAGACAAAGCGATCTCTGCAAAATCAATTCAAATGGTATCAAGTTTCACATACTCGACGGACATAGGTCAGCCTATGTCCCTCCTGACCTGTTTGATCTATTCTGATTGGCTCACTTCCAATCCCTTTCTCTGGCCCCTATCAATGCAGCATCACTCTCATAGACACACCTCTTCCTGCTTTTTCCATGCGGTCTCAAATCCCTTTGTCCCTAACTGCCAGAATCAAAGTGGCTTATTTCTACATTACATTAACTAGTATCTCTAAAGTAACTATTTTATATCACATTCGTCAGAAAGACATGCTGATAGGTGAATTGGACATTTTGAATTCTCCCTCTGGGTACTCGAACAGGCGCCGGAATGTGGCGACTAGGGGATTTCCACAGTAACTTCATTGCAGTGTTAATGTAAGCCTACTTGTGTCAATAAAGATTATTATTACAAGAAAGTCAAGGATTGGTTTGAGCGTAGGAGAGATTAAATTCCAAAGCTGCCATGGAACAAATGGCAAAGAGAGTGGGAATGGTTGAAGTAAAGAAACAAAGCATAGGTCCAGTGTTGGTATTTATAGCAAAATAAAGTTCAGTTTGAAAGCAAAAACCAGTTACAGACTGGCACCTTTGGCAAAAATAAATAGAAACAGAGGACAGAATTCATAGTCTGAAGTTGTTGAACTCAACTTAAGGCGAGGCTAATAGCAGGCAGAGGAGAGAAATGTGAGCAAGATGATAAATTGAAACGGCAAGCGACAGGAAGGTCAGGATCATGCTTGAGGACTGAGCAGAAGTGTTCCACAAAACTGTCAACCAGCCTGTGTTTGGTCTCCTATTGTAGTGGAGACTGTATTGTGAGCAGTGAATACATAAATTGAAAGAAGTACAAGCAATTCGCTGTTTCACCTGAGAGGAGTGTTTGGGATCTTGTGCAGTGACGAGAATGGAGGTAAAGGGGGAAAGGTGTTACACGTCATAGGGAAGGGCTGAGGGAAGGGGATGAGGTGTTGGGTGTGATAGATGAATGGACAGAGGAGTCGGGGGAGGAATGGCTCCTTTGAAATACTGATGGGGAAGGGGAGAGGGTTTAGCAGTAGCATCATGCTGGAGGTGGAAATGGTGGAGGATGATCCTTGGAATGGTGGGGTTGAAAATGAGAACAACTGGGATCCTTGGTTCTGACAGTGGGGAAGGGGTGAGGGCAGAAGTGTAGGAAATGGGTTGGACATGGTTGAGGGCCCTGTCAACCACAGTGGGGGTGATTTCTTAGTTAAGTGTCATGTGAGAGTACCTTTAAGAAATGGGTGTTTATAAATGGGTATGTATATAAATATCTGTAGTGAGAGTACCTTTAAGAAATGGGTGTTTTTACTGCAATGATGTCAGAGAGTGGGTGGAGCTGGGCTGTCTGTCAGCTTTTTACTTTCGTTTTAGGCTGTTTGCTGCAGGGTGTGTTTTAGTTTCGCTTTCAGAGCTGGATAGCTGCAGTCACAGCCAGAAGGTGTATGAATCGCTGTAATCTAAAGACTGTAAATTGATCCTGGTGATATAAAACTAATGACAGTAGTGACTTTAACCTGATGTGCTTCTGGTAAAAGGTGTTTTAAGTCGTATGGATGTTAAAAGGAAATCTTAAAGATTTAGTGTTGTAGTCTTTGAGGTTGTATTTGAATTGATGGTTGCTAAGATGTTCACTATGTTTTAAAAAGGTTAACTTGAGTTCATAGCAGAAACATTGTTTTGCTTTAAAACATGCTTTTCCATTTCTGCTGTACCACACCTGTAGAGTGGGCCATGTGCTCCCCATACCACAATCTATGAAAAGTTTTAGGTCAGATGAACTCCATGATACACTTTGGGGTTCTCTAAACCCTGGCCCATAACAAATTGGGGGCTCGAGGGGGATAAAAGTCGATCTATTGGATTGGCTTAGTGAACTTAAAGACAGTGAGGGGTGAGCATATTGTGGTTGCTTTTCAGGTGTGGTATTTCAGTTTAAGTAGGGAATGTGTTGTGGACAATGGCTCATTCAGAGGCTCTGAAGTTTTTGGGGGTGGAGATGGTCACACGCAGTACCTTACGGACAGAGACTAAAAGCAGACTGTTAGATTTGGCAAAAACATTGCAGTTAACATTACCTGACAAAATGTGAAAAGATGAGGTAATTATGGCGGTGGCTAAGCATTTAAAGTTGCCTGAGATACAGTTTGACTCATTGGAAATGGCAAAAATTCAGTTACAACTTAAACAAATGGAACATGAGAAAGAATTAAAGTGGCTTGATTACGAAAGAGAGAGAGAGGAAAAAGAAAAGGAGAGAGAAGAAAGGTGAAAAGAAAGAATAGCCCTAGCAGAACAAAAAGAAAGAGAAAGGGTGATACAGATCAGGGAAAAAGATAAAGAGAGAGAGTCTGAACTTCAGAAAATGGCCATGAAACATGACAGTCAGTTAAAATTGGCAGATGTAAAGGGAAACATACGGTTGGTTGATAGTGATGAGGATAGTGAGAAAGAGCGTCATAGTCGAAGGCTTGGTGGGGATCTATTTAAATATGTCCAAACATTGCCAAGGTTTGACGAGAAGGAAGTAGAAGTCTTTTACATATCATTTGAGAAGGTAGCTAAACAAATGAAATGGCCACAGGACATGTGGGTATTACTGATTCAAACAAAGCTGGTAGGTAGGGCTAATGAAGTGTTTGCATCACTACCGGAGGAGGTATCTGAGACGTATGAGGAGGTGAAAAAATCCATCTTAGGTGCTTATGAACTAGTGCCTGAAGCCTACAGACAAAGGTTTAGAAATTTAAGGAAAGAATTTGGTCAAACATACATGGAGTTTGAAAGGATCAAACAAAGTAATTTTGATAGGTGGATAAGGGCTTTGAAAATAGACCAAACGTATGAAGCTCTCAGAGAAATTATACTTTTGGAGGAGTTTAAAAATTCAATTCCTGATGTAGTGAGAATTCATGTGGAAGAGCAGAAGGTTTAAACTGCGAGATTAGCAGCAGAAATGGCAGATGATTATGAATTAGTTCATAAATCAAAGCTTGGTTTCCGACATCAGTTTCAGCCTGTGAGGGATAGAAACTGGGGACATGAGGAATACTCAAGTGATAAAGGTAAAGGTGATCTGATGGGAGATAATAAGGAGAGTGTACGTCAGATTAACAAAGAAATCCAGGAGGGTGGAAAAGAAATGAAAAGTTTCAAATGTTTTCATTGTCATAAACTAGGCCATGTAAAGTCAGTATTGGTAGTTGAAGAAAAGCACTGAGAAGGCTGATATGGTAAAACAGGATAAGATAGTAGGGTTTGTTAAAGTGGTAAAGGACAGCCCAAGTGAAGCGAAGGAGGTAAAAAAGATTGTACAGCCTGATCAAGAGGTGATTGATGAGAAGGTGCCAGGTCTCTTTAAAGAATTTACTTGTGTGGGTAAAGTTTACTCATGTGTATCAGGAGGAGCAGGTAAAGAAGTCACAATTTTAAGAGATACGGGACCTAGTCAATCTTTAATGGTAAGAGATGAGGAGTTATGTAGTTTGGGAAGAATGTTGCCAGAAAAGGTGGTAATATGTGGAATTCAGGGTGAGAGGAGGAGTGTTCAATTATATAAGGTAAGGTTGGAAATTCCAGTGAAGAGTGGTGAAGTGGTAGTAGGAGTAATAGAGAAACTATCTTGTCCAGGAATACAGTTTATCTTGGGTAATGATACAGCTGGATCGCAGGTGGGAGTGATGCCTACGGTAGTTGATAAGCCAGTGGAAAATCAGACAACTGAAGTGTTGAAGGATGAATATCCTGTATTTATCCGGATTGTGTGGTAACAAAGTCGCAAAGTCACAGGTTAAGAGAAGAGGAGAAATTAAAGAGTGAAGATGAAGTTGATATACCATTATCAGAAACAATTTTTGATCAGATGGTTGAAAAAGAACAAGAACAGGTGGAGGATGAGGCGGATATTTTTAGTTCAGGAAAATTGGCGGAGTTACAACAGAAAGATGTAGAAATAAAACGGATGTATCAGAAAGCATACACGGAAGAGGAATCTGAGTGTATACCAGAGTGTTATTACCATAAAAGTAATGTCTTGATGAGAAAATGGAGACCTTTACATATGCAGGCGGATGAAAAGTGGGCAGAAGTTCATTAAGTAGTATTGCCGGTAGGGTATAGAAAAGAGGTGTTGCGAGTTGCACATGAGGTACTAGTGGGAGGTCATTTGGGGATAAGGAAAACTCAAGCTAAAATCCAGAAACATTTTATTGGCCTGGACTACAAAAAGATGTAGTTAAATTTTGTCAATCATGTCACACATGTCAAGTGATAGGGAAACCTCAAGCAGTGATAAAACCAGCACCTTTAATACCCATTCCAGCATTTGAAGAACCTTTTACAAGTGTCCTAATTGATTGCGTAGGACCGTTTCCTAAAACAAAAAGTGGGAATCAATATCTTTTGACTATAATGGATGTATCTACTAGGTTTCCAGAGGCCATTCCAGTACATAATATTACAGGTAAAATGATTGTGGAGGAGTTACTTCTTTACTAGATATGGACTACCCACAGAAATACAATCGCATCATGGATCAAATTTTACCTCAAGGTTAGTCAGAGAAGTTATGGATAGCTTAGGAATTAAACAATTTAAATCAACTGCATACCATCCAGAATCGCAGGGTGCGTTAGAAAGGTGGCATCAGACATTAAAGGTAATGTATTGTCATGATTATCCAGAGGATTGGGAAAAAGGAATTCCATTCATACTGTTTGCAATTAGGAATGCACCTAATGAGTCAACCAAATTTAGTCCTCTTGAACTAATGTTTGGTCATGAGGTAAGAGGACCACTTAAATTGATTAAGGAAAAATTGGTGAGTGAGAAGTCGGAAATTCCATTATTGGATTTGTGTCAAATTTTAGGGAATGATTAAATAGAGCAGGTGAATTGGCTAGACAACATTTAAAAGTTGCACAATATGTGATGAAACGGGTAGCGGACAAGAAATCCAAAGTTCGTAGTTTTGCCAGTGAAGATAAAATTTTAGTATTGTTACCAGTGGGAGGTGAACCTTTAAAAGCAAGGTTTTGTGGACCTTATCAGATTGAAAGGAAATTAAGTGAGGTGAATTATGTGGTAAAAACACAAGATAGAAGGAAGACTCACCGAGTGTGTCATGTGAATATGTTTAAAAGGTACTTTGAAAGGAAAGGAGAGAAAAAGGAGGAGGTTTTAATGATTCTAACTCAAAGTGATGAACCAAATCCAGATGACTGTGAATTTGACATACCTCAAATTAAATTGGAAAACGAGGATGTTCTTAACAATTGGGATAAATTGTTGAGTTTCCTTCCACAGGAAAAACGGACTGACCTGAAAGGGTTATTGATATCACATGGGCATATTTGTGAAGATAAATTGGGAAGTACTAAAATGGCTATACATGATGTAGATTTGGGAAATGCTGTTCCAATCAAACAACATCCATACAGACTTAACCCTTTAAAATTGGCACAGTTTAACAAAGAGATTGAGAGTGTGCTTAAAAATGGCATAATTGGAGCACTTCCGGTGACGGTGGGCGGGAGGCGGCCGCACAATGGAGAGCCCCCACTCGGGAACGGCAATTTCGGGGCTTTAAGACCGGTCCCAGGGTCCGTGGAGGCGGCAGAAGAAGGGAGAAGGCACTGAGAAGACACAGGAGGAAAAAAAGAACAAAGAAAAATGTCGACGGTGAGCAGAAAAACGGCCGAAAAAAACCCAGCTGGAGGTCCGTCGGGGAGTGGAAAGGTCACCGCGGGGTCACCAAGGAAAATGGAGGCTGGAGCACCAGGGAAGGCCGCACTGCTTACGGCTGAAGAAATAACCAAGGTGATGGCTGCGGAATTTGAAAAGCAGTTGGCGCAGATTGCGAAATGCATGGAGACGGTGAGGAAGGAGATGAGGGAGGCTTTGAGTGTGCTGGTGGAGGAGGCGGTTTCCCCGGTGAGGACGGAGGTGGCGAGCGCAGTGGCGGAGGTGCGAGAGCAAGGGGAGGCGCTGAAGGAAGTGGAGGAGACGGTATTGCAGCACGGTGATCAACTTACCTCGATGGGGAAAGAGATGCGGAAGGTGATGGACACGAACAAGAATCTGCGAGGAAAAATGGAAGACCTGGAAAACAGATCCAGGCAACAGAATTTGAGGATTGTGGGGCTGCCCGAAGGAGTTGAAGGACCGAAGCCGACTGAGTATTTTGCCGCGATGAGCTGTGTAAGATTAAGGGTGACTACGGGTAATCCCTGATTTATTTTTGTCATTTGTTTATGTAAACATGCGGGTTGAGGTTTGGGGGTTGGTGGGTAGATGGGATAATTGTTGTTATTATGGGGACTGACATATCTTGCTGATTATTGTTTATTGTTGATGGATGCAAATGTGGGAGAAAATGTGAAAATGGAGGAGAATAAAAAAAATTAAAACATTTTTTTTTTTAATGGCATAATTGAAGTGGGTTGCAGTCAATGGAGCTCACCCATTGTGATGGTACCTGAACCAGATGGTACCCAACGGTTGTGAACTATAGAAACGTTAATGCAGTTACAAGAACGGACTCTTATCCTATCCCACGTTTGGAGGATTGCATTGAGAAAGTGGGACAATCAGCTTTTATTTCCAAACTGGATTTACTTAAAGGTTACTAGCAGGTACCTTTATATGAAAGGGTGAAGGAGATTTCAGCTTTTGTGACACCAGATGGTATATACCAATTCAAAGTTATGCCATTTGGCATGAAAAACGCCCCAGCCACGTTTCAATGGTTAGCTAACAAAGTTGTTTCAGGATTACCCAATTGTGCGGTGTACATTGACGATCTGGTAATTTTCAGCCAGACATGCACAGAACATTTGAAACATCTGATGGAGTTATTTGATCGACTTCAGGAGGCGGGTTTGGTGATAAACCTAGCCAAAAGTGAATTTGGAAAAGCCCAAGTCACTTTCCTTGGCCATACAATTGGACAGGGTCGAATGGTTACACGGGATGTGAAACCAACAGTTATTGAGGAGTTTTCAATACCCTCAAGACGAAGGGAAATACTGCGATTTCTTGGCATGAATGGATTTGATCAAACATTTGTGCAAACGGTTTGTAGCGTGATTGCTCCACTGATGGACTTGCTGAAGAAAGGTCAAACATTTCAGTGGACAGCAGAGTTTCAACAGGCATTTGACTGCCTGAAAGCTGTGATAAGCAATGCTCCTGTGTTGGAGAATTACAAGGGACTCTGCGATCAGATTGAACTACAGTATCTGACTTTAAAGAGAAATGCCGAGGCGTAGAGAAATGGAGGGATCATGCACAGACATTCTTATTCAAAGAGGCTGTCAATCGAGAAGGATTTCAGTTGGAGGAAGAATAACAAAAAAAAAAATGGACTATATTATTTTACCTATTTGCGTGTGTTGTTTTTTGAAATGAAAAAGTATATTTACTGTGTGCATTTCTTAAAAGATAGTGGAAAGGTGAAAAATGAAACCATCTTGAAGTTGATGGTTTATTTTTTTTTTCTTGGGGGGAGGTGTCATATGAGAGTACCTTTAAGAAATGGGTGTTTATAAATGGGTATTTATATAAGTATCTGTAGTGAGAGTACCTTTAAGAAATGGATGTTTGTTACTGCAGTGATGTCAGAGTGGGTGGAGCTGGGCTGTCTGTCAGCTTTTTACTTTTGTTTTAGGCTGTTTGCTGCAGGGTGTGTTTTAGTTTTGTTTTCAGAGCTGGATAGCTGCAGTCACAGCCAGAAGGTGTATGAATCTCTCTTTGTAATCTAAAGACTGTAAATCCATCCTGGTGATTTAAAACTAATAACAGTAGTGACTTTAACCTGATGTGCTTAATGTAAAAGGTGTTTTAAGTCGTAAGGATGTTAAAAGGAAAGCTTAAAGGTTTACTTAGTGTTATAGTCTTTGGGGGTTGTATTTGAATTGATGGTTGCTAAGATGTTCACTGTATGTTTTAAAAAAGTTAACTTGAGTTCATAGAATAAACATTGTTTTGCTTTAAAAAATACTTTTCGATTTCTGCTGTACCACACCTGTAGAGTGGGCCATGTGCTCCCCATACCACAATCTATTAAAAGTTGTCAGTTAGGTGAACTCATGATACACTTTGGGGTTCTCTAAACCCTGGCCCATAGCATAAGGAACAGGAATATATGGCAAAGGTTTGTTGTGAAAGGTTGCATCATTAGAACAGATGTGACAGAGATGGAGAAAGCGGGAGAATGGAATGGAGTCGTCATAGGAAGCAGCGTGTGAGGATGTGTAGTTGAGGCTCATAATGAATATTTTTAGACAGTTTATCTCCAGAAATAAAGACAGAGAAGTCAAGGAAGGGGCAGGAAATGTTGGACATAGATCATGTAAGAAAGGTGGAAATTAGAAGCAAGATTGAGTGATTTTTCCATTTCCGAATTTGAAAAATTCGTAGTCATTGGTGTATAGAAAAATAGTTCTGGGAGGGGGCTTGAGTAAGACTACATCAGATGCCAAATTCTTCTCTGGACCCATGTTTGATTTTTTTATTACAACCATTATTACTCCATTGCATTTTCTTCCATAACTTCTTTGGTAGTTTATCTCTTCTGCCCTCTAATCCATCCTTCACTTTCCTTTCTGTTCTACCTGACCTTTCCCCCTTTTTCAACACCACAAATCCCATTACATTTCAGTTCCGGAGAAAAGACCTATATTGGACTCAAAACGTTAACCCTGTTTCTCTCTCCGCAGATGCTGTCCGACCTGCTGAGCTTTTCCAACACTTTCTATTTTTACTTCAGATCTCCAGCACCCACAGTAGATTGCATTTATAAAGATCATCCTGCGCTGAATTCTGAGATTGCCATTAAGTCCCACTGCATGGCTGAATGTCAGAGGCAACTCCACTTTGGTGGGCAATGGGTGGCAGAACCTATGGTGGCGGTCAATTGAAAATCTTTGCTGGTGCAGTGGCACTGTCCAATTAAGGATGATGGCCCATCCCCAACAGCATCAGCACTATTAGAGAGTTAGGAACTCAACAGCCTCAGCAGTGCCACTGACACCATTGCATCAAGGGTGAACATTGCTGCTTTAGGGCCTCTTTGTGGGGTCTTCATACAGAAGGCCCGCCCAGAGCCTGTTGGAAGACTTTACTGGGCAGTCTCGCACATGATGACTGGCTTTCTGGATGCAGACAAAATACTGGAAGTGGCCCTCAATTGGTCACAATAGGCCAATTGGCCTCCCATTAGGCTGTCATCCTTCCCCTCGCTGATAATATGCCAAGGCAGTGCGAAGATGTCAGGCCCGGCCTTCAGCATCGCCCCCCCCCCCACTCCTAATTAGCCAGGTCTCACACCTCCCAGCCCATCCCCACAGGACCCGGAAAATCCCACCCCATGAACCCAATGCACTTCTGCCTCAATGATGAAATGATGTTTCAAGAAGAGAAATAAAAGGTAAAACTTTTACCGGTTGGCCTGGTAATACAAGAGCTGGTTCACAAAAATAAGTTGAGAAACTTGAAATGGAAATTGGCAAAAGTTCCACTTTCAGTCTCATTCATGCATCGGTTCCGGGTGTACGCACCCGTCCATCCACCTGACAGCAGATCAGTCCCATACCGAGAACAAAAAATAAAAACAAAGCCTAGTCACAGATCTAAGCGTCATCTACAGACACACCTCTCACAAGAAATGAAAGGGCTAAAAGTGCTATTGTCAAAAACCTCACCCACAAATCACTTTATCACTGGCTTTTCAGTTAATCCTTTGTTTATATTGTCTTTCATGATTGCTGATTAACTATAAGACCATTCCATACTGATGGTGTGGGCCAGTTTCACCCCATTGTAGGGTGGAGGCCTTGTCACCCAGCAGGGAGTAACAGTGTCTCTGAACTAGAAGCTGGATTTTACTGCAACCCCCCACCGCAACACTGCCCCTTCTGGACATGTTTTTGCAATAGAACATAATGCTTGGCTAGCCTCCCCGACCCAGTCCCCATTCTAAGGGGAGGTGCTAAAATCAGAGCCTGTCCCCCATTTAAAAAAACATTTGTTAACAAGCCTTTAATAAGCACACGGGGGACATCCGGTTGCGGCTATGCGGAGCTAAGCCGCACGATTCGGCAGCTCCCGCGAAAACGGACTTTCGGGCTCAATAGAAGAGCCCCAATGGAACTTTTTTCACAGCCAACCCGTGGGGAAGAGAGGAGAGAGGTCCCCTACTAACTTGTATGGACCGGACCCGCAGCGAAACGGCCAAAAAAGTGGCATTGGAGCAGCGGGAGAAGAGAGGGAAAACAAGTAAAATGGCGGCGGCCGGGGACAAAGAGGAGATGCAAGAATTCATCAAGCGCTGCTTCGAGGATCTGTGTAAGGAGATGGTGGCGCCTATGTTGGCAGTAATTGAAGGACTGGGGACAACCCAGAAAGCCCACGAGGTGAAGATCCAGGAGATCCAGGACAAAGTGAGTGAGAATGAGGATGAGCTCTTGGGCCTGGCGGTGAAAGTGGAGCGGCACAAGGCGCTACACAAGACGTGGGCGGGAAGACTCGAAGACCTGGAGAACAGATCGAGGAGGAATAATCTGAGGATCCTGGATCTCCGAGAAGGAGTGGAGGGGGCTGACGCCGCGGCATATGCAGGCACAATGATCAGGGCGCTGATGGGCGCGGAGGCCCCCCCCGGGATTGCTGGAGCTGGAAGGGGCGCACCGAGTGCTGGCGAGGAAGCCCAAGGCAAATAAGCCGCCAAGGGCGATGGTGGTGAGGTTTCACCGGTTTACGGACAGAGAGATGGTCCTGAAATGGGCCAAGAAGGAGCGGAGCAGCAAGTGGGACAACGAAGAGATCATAATATACCCGGACTGGAGCACGGAGGTCGCTAAGCGGAGAGCGGGTTTCAACCGGGCCAAAGCGGTGCTGCATCGGAAAGGAGTGAAATTTGGAATGTTGCAGCCAGCGCGACTGTGGGTTACACATAATGGCCAACACCACTACTTCGAATCGCCCGAAGAGGCGTGGACCTTTATACTAACTGAAAAAGTTGGACTCTAATTGAGGGTTTGTGAGGGTGGGGGGTGTTTGAGGGTTAAAGTACGATGGTTGTTGTATATCGGGGGTCAATCACGCGCAGGGAATGTTACATGGGCTGGGGGAGAGAGACAAGGCCGCGACAGGAGCTGCGCCAGAGGGGGCGGGGCAGGCTTTGGAAAGCGCGGGGTTCTTTTCCCACGCGCGGGAAGAAAGGCGGGAAGGGGGAAGGGGAACGAAGGAACGTATATTGATGGGGAGACTCCCACACGGGGGGGTCAAAGGGGATGGCGGGGGAAGCCGGGGTCAGCAGGTGTCAGCTGACTTACGGGAGTGATATGGGGGGAGGAAAAAAGCTAGACATGGGTCTAGCGGGGGTGGGGGGGTGGGGGGGGGGAGGGTTGCTGCTGCACTGGCCGAAAGGGAATGGGACACAGAAGAGGTGGTCGGGACGGAGGTCCCCCGGCTGGGGGACCGGAGGGTGAGGGAGACGCGGACATGGGTCTGGCCCAGAAAAGGAGATGGCTAGCCGGCGGGGGGGGGGGGGGTGAGAGCCCCTCCAATCCGGCTGATAATATGGAACGTGAGGGGCCTGAATGGGCCGGTGAAGAGGGCTCGAGTCTTTGCGCACTTGAAGGGACTGAAGGCAGACGTGACTATGCTCCAAGAGACCCACCTGAAGGTGGCGGACCAGGTTAGGTTAAGAAGGGGATGGGGAGGACAGGTATTTCACTCGGGACTGGACGCGAAAAATAGAGGGGTGGCAATTCTGGTGGGAAAGCATGTATCATTTGAGGCCAAGACAATCGTCGCGGACAATGGAGGGAGATACGTGATGGTGAGTGGTAGGTTGCAAGGGACGTGGGTGGTGTTGGTAAATGTATACGCCCCGAACTGGGATGATGCTGGATTCATGAAGCGCATGTTGGGGCGCATTCCGGACCTGGAGGTAGGAGGACTGATAATGGGAGGGGACTTCAGTACAGTGCTGGATCCAGCACTGGACCGCTCCAGATCAAGGACGGGAAAGAGGCCGGCGGCGGCCAAGGTGCTCAGGGGGTTTATGGATCAGATGGGGGGAGTGGACCCATGGAGGTTTGGAAGACCGCAGGCCAGGGAATTTTCTTTCTTTTCCCACGTGCACAAGGCCTACTCCCGGATAGATTTCTTTGTTCTGGGCAGGGCGCTCATCCCGAGGGTGGAGGGGACGGAGTATTTGGCCATAGCCTTTTCGGACCATGCCCCGCACTGGGTGGAAATGGGGCTGGGAGAGGGGAGGGACCAACGCCCACTGTGACGGCTGGACGTGGGACTGCTGGCAGATGAGGTGGTGTGTGGGAAGGTGAGGGGGTGTATCGAAAGGTACTTGGAGGCCAACGACAATGGGGAGGTGCGAGTGGGGGTGGGAGGCATTGAAGGCGGTGATCAGGGGAGAGCTAATCTCCATCAGGGCTCATAGGGAGAAGACAGAGGGCATGGAAAGGGAGAGGTTAGTGGGGGAGATTTTGCGAGTGGACAGGAGATACGCAGAGGCCCCGGAGGAGAGATTACTTGGGGAAAGGCGACGGCTCCAGACAGAGTTTGACCTGTTGACCACGGGGAAGACGGAGGCACAGTGGAGAAAGGCGTAGGTTTGGGTTCGGGGGAGAGTTTATTAGCTGGGTTAAGCTCCTTTACAGTGCCCCGGTGGCGAGTGTGGTGACGAACCAGCGGAGGTCGGAGTACTTTCGGCTGTACCGAGGAACGAGGCAGGGGTGCCCCCTGTCCCCCCTGTTGTTTCAATTGGCGATTGAACCCTTGGCCATAGCACTGAGGGAGTCTAATAAATGGAGGGGGGTGGTCCGCGGGGGAGAAGAGCATCGGGTGTCGCTATACGCGGATGATCTGCTGTTGTACGTGGCGGACCCAATGGAGGGGATGGTGGAGGTCATGCAGACTCTGAGGGAGTTTGGGGAGTTCTCGGGCTATAAGCTCAATGTAGGGAAGAGCCATCTTTTTGTATTACAGGCAGGGGACCAAGTAAGAGGGATAGGGGACCTACCGCTGAGGAGGGCGACGGGCAGTTTTCGGTATCTGGGGATCCAGATATCTAGGAGTTGGGGGGCCCTACACAAATTGAATCTGACGCGATTGGTGGACCAAATGGAGGCGGACTTCAAAAGATGGGACATGTTGCCGCTTTCATTGGCGGGTAGAGTGCAGTCGGTCAAAATGGTGGTCCTTCAGAGGTTTTTGTTTGTGTTTCAGTGCGTTCCCATCGTGATCACCAAGGGTTTTTTAAGAGAGTAAGTAGGAGTATTATGGGGTTTGTGTGGGCGAATAAGACCCCGAGGGTAAGGAGAGGGTTCCTGGAACGCAGTAGGGACCGAGGAGGGTTGGCGCTGCCAAACCTAGGGAGCTACTACTGGGCAGCAAATGTGGCGATGATCCGCAAGTGGGTTATGGAGGGAGAGGGGGCGGCATGGAAGAGGATGGAGATGGCGTCCTGTAAAGGAACGAGCTTGGGGGCGTTGGTGACGGCACCGCTGCCGTTCTCGCCATCAAAGTATACCACAAGCCCGGTGGTGGCGGCAACGTTTAGGATCTGGGGCCAGTGGAGACGGCAGAGGGGTGCAGTGGGAGCCTCGGTGTGGTCCCCGATCAGGGGTAACCACCGGTTTGTCCCGGGGAAGATGGACGGGGGGTTCCAGGGCGGGCATCGGGCGGGGATTAGAAGAATGGGGGACCTGTTCATTGACGGGACATTTGCGAGCCTAGGGGCACTGGAGGAGAAGTTTGAGCTACCCCGGGAAATGCATTTAGATATATGCAGGTGAGGGCTTTTGTGAGGCGACAGGTCAGGGAATTCCCGTTGCTCCCGGCACAAGAAATTCAAGACAGGGTGATCTCGGGTGTATGGGTCGGGGAGGGCAAGGTGTCGGCAATATACCAAGAGATGAAAGAAGAGGGGGAAGCCCCAGCAGAAGAGTTGAAGGGTAAATGGGAGGAGGAACTGGGGGAGGAGATTGAGGAAGGTTTGTGGGCTGATGCCCTAGGTAGGGTTAATTCCTCCTCCTCGTGTGCCAGGCTCAGCCTGATACAATTTAAGGTGGTTCACAGGGCGCACTTGACGGGGGCGAGGTTGTGTAGGTTCTTTAGGGTAGAGGACAGATGTGGAAGGTGTTCAGGGAGTCCGGCGAACCATGTCCACATGTTTTGGTCATGCCCGGCACTGGAGGGGTTCTGGAGAGGAGTGGCGGGAGCAATATCTCAGGTGGTGAAAGTCTGGGTCAAGCCAAGCTGGGAGCTAGCAATATTCGGAGTAGTGGATGAGCCGGGAGTGCAGGAGGCGAAAGAGGCCGGCATTCTGGCCTTTGCGTCCCTAGTAGCCCGGCGAAGGATCTTGCTAATGTGGAAGGAGGCGAAGCCCCCTAGCCTGGAGGCCTGGATAAACGACATGGCCGGGTTCATTAAGTTGGAGAGGATTAAGTTTGCCTTGAGAGGGTCTGCGTAGGGGTTCTACAGGCGGTGGCAACCGTTCCTAAACTACCTCGCGGAGCGTTAGAGAAAGGCTGGTCAGCAGCAGCAACAACCCTGGGGAGGGGGGGGGAGGGAGGGGGGAACGAGAGACTGTTTGAGGGGATGGATGAGCTGGAGATAACATGGAGGGTGGGGGAAACTGGCACGTGCGGGCGAGAGCCAGTGTATAAAGCTATGTAAATATACCATTTTGCCATGTATATATCTTGCTCAGTGCGATTTTGTGTTATTTTGTTACGGGGGGAGGGGGTGGGGGGGGGGGGGGTGGGTTATTATTTGTAAGGGGAAAAAATTGTGTTGTCAAAAAATCTTAATAAATATATATTTTTTAAGAAAATAGGCACACGGGGAGTCCACACCAAGTAAAATAAGAAACAACGTTTATTTACCCAAACGGTACGTACACTGCCTGGTGGCCCTACATGGTGGCACAGTGGTTAGCACTACTGCCACACAGCTCCAGGGTCTCGGGTTCAAATCCGGCCTCAGGTGACTGTGTGTGTGGAGTTTGCACTTTCTTCCGGGATTCCTCCGGGTGCTCCGGTTTCCTCCCACAGTTCAAAGATGCGCAGGTTAGGTGGATTGGCCATGTTAAATTGCCCCTTAGTGTGCAAAAGATTAGGTTGAGTGGAGGTGCGGACTTAAGTAGCGTGCTCTTAAGAGCCGGTGCAGACTCGATGGGCCGAATGGCCTCCTTCTGCACTGTAAATTCTATGATTCTATGATCCCTACCGGGTTCCAGCCGAGGTCAGTGCATTACTGACTGACCTTATATACATGAGTTAATTGAGATACCCCACCCCCTAGCAGGGGAGCTCATACTCCGCAAGAAGCACAGGGAAGACAAACATTCCCACCCCATTGGTTCCGTTTGGGATATTGCAAAGCCAATTGACCTGAATATTATGTTGCCCATGCCAAATACGATTGGCATAGGCAGGTAGACCAGATTCTGAAGGTCAATTTTTAAATAACTTTGTTGAGAAGGTGGAAGTTGGGAAAGGGTGTACATCTTTTGGGTAGACCCAGTGCGCATTGGGGGCACTCCCATCCATGATGATACCCCAACTTTGTGCTTCACGGCCTGGCCTTCAATACTCACCTCCCCACACTCCTCCTTCAGCTCCCCAATCCCTTTTCGCCTGGGAAGCCTGGGACCTACCTTAATTGAGTCCTCCGGGATCTATTGCTCTTCATTATTGGGCCTCCTTGTAGTCCCAGCAGTGCACACTATTCAGTTATGGTGCTACTGGTACAAAGGCTGCCAGGCAACCAGATAGGTAGGCAGGCTTCGAGGGCAGCATTTCCTCCCTTGGGAGGAACACAAGAAATCTCTGTGAGTTAACAAGTGGCACACTTGTCTCTTCAACAGAGACTGGAAATTAAAGGGGACTTCTCTGGATAACTCATTTCCAGTCCAGCGGGCAGATTCAAAACATTTGTGCAAATGGCCTGGGAACAGGTCATGTCCATTCCTTCTAGGATTGCAGTCAGGGGACCAAGTGTAATTTTAGAATAAGTCCACTTATTTTGATAAACACCAATTTACATTCCAATACAGATTCTCAACTGGAACTTGGAACTGGAATCCATGAACAAATAAACTTTGGTTGGCAAAGTAATGAAAAGGGTACTGAGGGATAGGATTTCTGAGCATCTGGAAAGACACTGCTTGATTAGGGATAGTCAGCACGAATTTGTGAGGGTAAGTCTTGCCTCACAAGTCTTATTGAATTCTTTGAGGAGGTGACCAAGCACGTGGATGAAGGTAAAGCAGTGGATGTAGTGTACATGGATTTTAGTAAGGCATTTAATAAGGTTCCCCATGGTAGGCTTATGCAGAAAGTAAGGAGGCATGAGATAGTGGGAAATTTGGTCAGTTGGATAATGAACTGGCTAACCGATAGAAGTCAGAGAGTGGTGGTGCAAATATTCAGCCTGGAGCCCAGTTACCAGTGGTGTACTGCAGGGATCAGTTCTGGGTCCTCTGCTGTTTGTGATTTTCATTCATGACTTGGATGAGGGAGTTGAAGGGTGGGTCAGTAAATTTGCAGAAGATACGAAGATTGGTGGAGTTGTGGATAGTGAGGAGGGCTGTTGTCGGCTGCAAAGAGACATAGATAGGATGCAGAGTTGGGCTGAGAACTGGCAGATGGAATTTAACCCTGAAAAGTGTGAGGTTGTCCATTTTGGAAGGACAAATATGAATGCGGAATACAGGGTTAACGGTAGGGTTCTTGGCAATGTGGAGGAGCAGGCAGATCTTGGGGTCTATGTTCATAGATCTTTGAAAGTTGTCACTCAAGTGGATAGAGCTGTAAAGAAGGCCTATGGTGTGCTAGCGTAGGGATTGAATTTAAGAGCCGTGAGGTGATGATGCAGCTGTACAAAACCTTGGTACGGCTACATTTGGAGTACGGTGTGCAGTTCTGGTCGCCTCATTTTAGGAAGGATGTGGAAGCTTTGGAAAAGGTGCAAAGGAGATTTACCAGGATGTTGCCTGGAATGGAGAGTAGGTCATACGAAGAAAGGTTGAGGGTGCTAGGCCTTTTCTCAATAGAACGGAGAAGGATGAGGGGGACTTGATAGGGGTTTATAAAATGATCAGGGGAATAGGTAGAGTAGACAGTCAGGGACTTTTTCCCCGGGTAGAACAAACCATTACAAGGGGAAATAAATTTAAGGTGAATGGTGGAAGATATAGGGGGGATGTCAGAGGGAGGTTCTTTACCCAGAGAGTAGTGGGGGCATGGAATGCACTGCCTGTGGAAGTAGTTGAGTCAGAAACATTAGGGACCTTCAAGCGGCTATTAGATAGGTACATGGATTACGGTAGAATGATGGGGTGTAGATTAATTTGTTCTTAATCTAGGACAAAAGTTCGGCATAACATCGTGGGCCGAAGGGCCTGTTCTGTGCTGTATTTTCTATGTTCTATGCTATGTCAAAGTACCAAGCATCATTTGAAAAGTAGACCTAATTAACTCAGAATTATTCACAATATATTACATTACATTAATAACTAGAAAAAGATAATGGGCTGGATTCTCCAATTTTGAGACGAGGTGCTGAGGCCGGCGTGGGAACAGTTGTGTTTTACGACAGGACAAACGGCACAACAGCTGCACCGATTCAGCAACTCTAAATGGGCTAGCACCATCGCCATATGGAACGCAACCAGTTCCATGCGAAACAGCGCCGGATTCGCCGGGTCCGTGATTGGCGCACATGAGGCTCACATGCCGCAGCCGCACTTATATGATCCACCTCCCACACACACCGTCCCAGCCAACAAGACGGCTGGAAGGAGAGCAGCGCCACAGTTCAGGGATGCTGAGCTGGACACCCTCCTGGACGCCGTGGAAGAGAGTAGGATGACCCTGTACCCCAGCCTGGGAGGAAGGCTGCCAGGCACCACCATTCGCCATGCCTGGGTGCAGGTAGCAGATGCAGTCAGCGCCGTGGGCAATGCCATCCGGACAGGACAGCAGTGCCGGAAGAGATGCCACTATCCCCTCAGGGTGGCCAGGGTGAGTTGACACACACCTGCCACACACAACCGTAGCCCTACCACCCCCTGGGGGATGGAGGAACCCCCACCCTGCCCCACATGCCAGCACCCATGCCAGCCGCAATGGCCGGGTGCCCTGGCCACTGAGGCCATCACCTACCCAACCCCTGGGTGGCATGCACCGGACCGTCTTAACAGTGTTGTTGTATGTGTTCACTGCACCCCCACCCCCACCTCCAGGAGAAGGCCGCACCCAACCGCCGGGAGCGGGAAATGACCGGAGAGGGCCCACCAGACCTTGCGGCCCCTCCCCATGTCTGAGCAGAGGGCACTGGATGTGGTCGGCGGCCTGGAGGAAAGGGAGGTCACCGAAGTGGAGGTCGGTGGTGGGCGAGCAAGTGAGACCCTGCTTAGTTGCGCATCCCCATGACACATGTGTGCCCCCCCGCCCCCCCCACAACCCCCTCGACCCACACAACCCTCACCCCTGTTGGACCTTCTAAACCACAGTGTGTGTCTTTAACCCGTATACGGTGGACAAATTACCTCACAAGTTGTTTAATACGGTAATATTTTATTACACGCGCACAAAGTGAACACACACATACAAGTTTCACTCTACACTAAGACACAATAATGGCCCTAACTTCACGTCCATGTGACTGGCAAGTATAGAGCACATGTGGCCTTATCTGGGATCTGTTTTCTGGCAGTGCTGGATGTTTGTTGCTGGTCATCTGTGTCCCCAGCTCTGGTCCCATTGTGGATGGCATGGATGTTCCTCTCCTTGGCTGGTGAAGTTATCACCATTGTTGTCATTGTGGTCGAGAGAGTGGGTGGTGGGCTGCACAGCATCTTTGATGCCTTGCAGGTTTTGCATGCTTTTGGGCAGTCCCAGGTAGATGTCCAATAAGTCAATCAGGGCTCAATCACCCTGATCGCTCTCAACCAATTGGTGGTGGACACCTTGATGGCGGGGCGGGTCCCAGTCGGCCACGGCCGTTAGTGTCCGAGGCACATAGGCCTTGCCAAATACACCACCATGTCTGCCACATATTGTTAGTTTCTACCTGGAGCCCAATGTCCTGGGATGGCCTTTCAACTGCCTTTTCCCTGTGTCAGTTTCTGCAAGGTCAGGGCTGCAACCCTTGTATATTTGCAAGCTGCAGCCTGTTTCCGTCTCTGTTTCCCATCGATCTGTGCGGGTGGCTATTTTGGATGCATCCTCACCCCTCACCCTCATCATCCTTACCTCCCTCACCCCCAGCCTGTTTTTCCGCCAGTGCCTCCGGTCCTGGCACCCGTCCCTGCCGCCAGGGGCATGTTGGCTGGCACTGCCCTCATTGGGTGTGGCCTTGGGTGGTCCCCTGGTGGGTGGCTGTTGGTTGGACGGGGTGTTCGGTGCCAGCGGGGCGGGGTGGGGGTGGGGATGGTTATACGGCTGGTGCCACTGTGTAGAACCAGGGGCACGGTGGGTGGGCAATGGTTGTTCAGCAAGGTGGCGGTCGGTGCCTGGTCGCTGCTCAGCCCACCCTCCCCCCTACCCCTCCCATCCTCCGGCCCTGGTCACCCCCCCCCCCCCCCCCCGCCGCGGCCTGCACGGCTGATGTCCAGGCCAGCAGCCCGCAGTCACTCCATGCCATTTCCTACCTCCGCTCTCTCGCTCAGACGCCAGGGCGCCAGGTTCACGATTTGTGAGAGCACAAGTGAACAACGCCGTTGGGAACTCGGACCATTGGAGGCAGTGAATCGCAGAGGCCCCGGAGCATTGGGCGTCAAGCCCGCTAATGATATGCCTACTGTTCTTTTAGCCCGCATGGCGAGCGACACATTTACGCCATTTTCGGGATACCGGAGCATACTGATTTGGCGTCAAACCAGCGCCTATCACGATTTCGGCTCCGGAACCAATTCTCCGCCCAATCGTGTTTCACAATTTTGTCGTCAGCCAATGGAGAATCCCGCCCAATGCATCCCAATATCACTAGCAGTTTGCAATTTCACCACATTTGCTGAAATACAAAAGTAGCTTTAATTTCGAATGGACTTTTGTATCTCTGCTTCCCCGGATCTTATCGTACAAATGTTTAATGTCCTGTACAAATTTCTTTTACAGAGGAGTTTTATTCATTTTATTTATTTATTTTAAAAATAAATTTACAGTATCCAATTATTTCTTTTTCCCAATTAAGGGGCAATTTAGTGTGGCCAATTCACCTATCTTGCACATCTTTGGGTTGTGGGGGCGAGACCCACACAGACACTGGGAGAATGTGCAAATCTATTCATTGTAAATGGATTAACACTTTCATTCAATGCGCTGAGAGGAATTTGGTATGGGGGTCATTAAAGGTTTATGTGATAACATCTCCGACTGTTACGTCTAACCTTTAGAGTTCATTTTGAAAGAGGTTTACTGTTATGAAAAGATTCAATCAAATTGTTTCCACCTTTACAACTATTGGGTCCAAAATTCTGAATTGTTTAGTTTCGTGCAAACCTGAGATTTTTCTGGTGAACAGGATCGGGATTTAAGTGTAAATCAGATATATTCGAATTAATACCGTACAACAGGCAGATCATAAATTAATACATGTATAAAAATTACTGGGCAATGAGGACCAAAGCAGTTCCAGTAATCCACCATTTTATGCCTGAATTGTACTGCTTATTTCTTTGCTAGTACTGGATGCCAACTTGGTTAATGTCACATTAAGCCACGGTAGATTTTATATCCTACTGTTACGCTAAGTATCTGCCGCTTCTCAAATAGTTTTTTAGCTCCTATTGTTCTTACTAGCTCCCCATCTCACCATTCCCCGATTCTTTCCTCCCATCTCTCACCCTCTCAACCATTCAATCGTACCAGCCCCCTCCTTGCACCCAATATCTAACTCTATTTATTTCCAGGTTTCCAACCCAAGCTGGTATCCGTCCGCCAGCCGAGAAATTGGCTAGGTGGGAAACGGCCCTTAAGTGGCCGCTTAAGGTTCTTTACTGGGGCAGTGGCGGGCCTCTTGTCCGAGGGCCTGCCCGCCCCAGCATAAAATCACTGTGAGGTTGGGGTGGGTGGGGACCCAGTGGAAATCCTGTCCATGCAGTTTCACAACCCCCCAGCCCTACCTCAGAACCCGCTGGGTTATGGCTATATAGATTTGTATATATATATATTTCTCATTTTATTTTGTTTTATTATGGCCAACAGAATAAAGCCATTTTTTGATGAAGCAGCGAAGAATATGATTGTGTATAGAAGAATATATTCCAGACAGCATTCAGCAATACAACCCTGTCACATACAGGGGCAAAATAAGGTGAAATTCATGAGACTTTAGGAAATCATCAGTCAGTGAGTCCATCAGCTTCAAGTTGAAAATCAGTAAAGGAAAAACTAAAAAATCACGATTAAAAGACTAGAAGAGAATATTGTTAAAGCTAAAAATAATGAACGAACTTCGAGATCAGGATATGCAATGTGTCACTCAATGTGTTTTATCTTATGAAGAAGTAGCTGAGCTAAGTGGCAACAACATAGAGCAGGAATACCACTCCTCACTGTACTTATTGCCAGCTCAGAGCCCCTTTAATTTTTGAGATGTTGAGAGGTTTAATCTTGAATGAAGAGATCACCTTCAGCTGACAGACATGCAGTTACTCCACACCAAATTATGTGCTTGCTTATCACCAAAACTATAAAGCTTTTATTCATTTTTAGAGCTAGTAACACATCGCAGTACCTGTCACTATTTAATTTTTTTTAACTGGATAATCAAAATACAAAAACATCAGTGGGTTTGCCAACAAACTAAATGACATGAGAAAAGATATTTAATGTGCCCTGGATTTTAAGTTACAATTCAAGAATTGACCTGCTCCACTGCTTTCCCTACAAAAGAAAAGAAAACATTTATTTATTGTTATTTATCTTACCTGACCCTCTGACGTTTAAGGTAGAGTATAACAAACAGCATAACTGCAAATAACAAAGTGTACCACTGCATTCTTGTCCCACAAAAACCGTGTTCTTCACTTCTTCCGTGGTGATGCTTAATGAGCTTCCTGTGTGATCTTTTGATTGTCAATTGCAAGAACGAGTTTAAGTCTAAAGGCTGATAATCCAGACAGCAACAGGTTTGACTTGCCCTGTGACTTTCTGTCAAAGTGGCGCAGTGCAGAGCATCGCTGCCTTTATAACTGAAATTCCTAACTTCAGAATATGGCATCTTTCCATTTCTTGGGGCCCTCCCCTTTTTCAATGAACATGCTGTAAGATTCAAGTTTTTTTTTCAATACAAAAAAAAATCTCCTCACATGAGACACAAACCAGAACTTGATCTGGTACTTTGGATGTTCCCCTGAAGAGGCAGCTCAGAGATAAATCTAGGGACGCTAGTTACATAACTTGCAGCTACTGACCTGCAAGAATATGTTCAGATTACCTTTGAGGCGGCTGATAAAGGTATCAGGATCGCATAATTCTGAAATGTTATTACTTACCTTGTGATGGTTTAGCTGGTTTAGCACACTGGGCTAAATAGCTGGCTTTTGAAGCAGACCAAGGCAGGCCAGCAGCACAGTTCAATTCCCGTACCAGCCTCCCCGAACAGGTGCCGGAATGTGGCGACTAGGGGCTTTTCACAGTAACTTCATTGAAGCCTACTTATGACAATAAGCGATTTTCATTTCATGTTCTTTGTGTTCCTTATTTCAGGATGGTTGCCATAGTGTTCACAAAGACCACAAAATTGCTTTAACTGAAACAAAGCTATTAATTTATTTACACTACTAACTTAGATTCAGCACGTACTCCTTAAGAATACATAATTGATCAATGACATCTAACTACGCTGATCTACAGCTAATCTCACTACTGATCTAACCTCACTTGCACTATCTGCTCTTCTGACCTTCACTAGCTAACTCCTGCATACACTCCTCCCCTAAGGTCCAGCATCACTGCCTTATATAGTTGTAACTGTAGCTCCCTCTGGTGGCTACTCTCAACACGTTTAATACTCAAAAGTAGTGAGAGAAGATGAGATTTCATCAACTATATTTCCTCAGGTTCAGGAAGCAATATTTGCCCAGTAATGTATATTTCATACTAAACGAACACAATTAACTGTTATTACACCTGTAAATAACAGTGAACCAGACCTAAATTTTCAGGTTGTGCCAGTTGTATGGGTGGGACAGATCTTTTTTTAAAAAAATATATTTATTAAAGTATTTTAACAAAATTTTTCTCCGTTACAAACAATAACCCCCCCGCCCCTCGTAACAAAAAAAAAGAAATCGCGCAGAGCAAGATATATACATGGCAAAATGATATATTTACACAGGTTTGTACACTGGCCCTCATCCGTACGTGCCAGTTTCCCCAACCCTTCATGTTATCTCTTGCTCATCTACCCTCCCAGGCAGTCCCCCCTCCCCCCCTCCCAGGACGTCCCCTCCACCCCCCCCCCCCCCCAAGATTGCTGCTGCTGCTGACCGACCTTCCTCTAACGTTCCGCGAGATAGTCTAGGAATGGTTGCCACCGCCTGTAAAACCCCTGCGCAGACCCTCTCAAGGCAAACTTAATCCTCTCCAACTTTATGAACCCAGCCATATCGTTTATCCAGCCCTCCACGCTGGGAGGCTTTGCCTACTTCCACATTAGCAAGATCCTTCGCCGGGCTACTAGGGACGCAAAGGCCAGGATACCGGCCTCTTTCGCCTCCTGCACTACCGGTTCGTCCACTACTCCGAATATTGCTAGCCCTCAGCTTGGCTTGACCCGGACTTTCACCACCTGAGATATTGCTCCCGCCACTCCTCTCCAGAACCCCTCCAGTGCCGGGCATGACCAAAACATATGGACATGGTTCGCCGGGCTCCCAGAGCACCTTCCACATCTGTCCTCTACCCCAAAGAACCTACTCAACCTCGCCTCCGTCAAGTGCGCTCTGTGCACCACCTTAAATTGTATCAGGCTGAGCCTGGCACACGAGGAGGAGGAATTAATCCTACCTACGGCATCAGCCCACAGACCTTCCTCGATCTCCTCTCCCAGCTCCTCCTCCCATTTACCCTTCAACTCTTCTACCAGCGCTTCCCCCTCTTCTTTCAACTCCTGGTGTATTTCCGACACCTTGCCCTCCCCGACCCATACACCCGAGATCACCCTATCTTGAACTTCTTGTGTCGGGAGCAACGGGAATTCCCTCACCTGTCGCCTCACAAAAGCCCTCACCTGCATATATCTAAAGGCATTTCCCGGGGGTAACTCGAACTTCTCCTCCAGTGCCCCTAGGCTCGCAAACGTCTCGTCGATGAACAGGTCCCCCATTCTTCCAATCCCCGCCCGATGCCAGCTCTGGAACCCCCCCGTCCATCTTCCCAGGGACAAACTGGTGGTTACCCCTGATCGGGGACCACACCGATGCTCCCATTGCACCCCGGTGCCGTCTCCACTGGCCCCAGATCCTTAGCGTTGCCGCCACCACCGGACTCGTGGTATACTTTGTCGGCGAGAGCGGCAGCGGTGCCGTCACCAACGCCCCCAGGCTCGTTCCTTTACAGGACGCCATCTCCATCCTCTTCCATGCCGCCCCCTCTCCCTCCATAACCCACTTGCGGATCATCGCCACATTTGCTGCCCAGTAGTAGCTCCCCAGGCTTGGCAGCGCCAACCCTCCTCGGTCCCTACTGCGTTCCAGGAACCCTCTCCTTACTCTCGGGGTCTTATTCGCCCACACAAACCCCATAATACTCCTGCCTACTCTCTTAAAAATGGCCTTAGTGATCACGATGGGAAGGCACTGAAACACAAACAGAAACCTCGGAAGGACCACCATTTTGACCGACTGCACTCTACCCGCCAGCGAGAGCGGTAACATGTCCCATCTTTTGAAATCCTCCTCTATTTGCTCCACCAACCTCGTCAGATTCAGTTTATGTAGGGTCCCCCAACTCCTGGCTGTCTGGATCCCCAGATACCGAAAGCTCCCCTCCGCCCTCCTGAGCGGTAGGTCCCCTATCCCTCTTTCTTGGTCCCCCGCCTGTAATACAAAGAGCTCACTCTTCCCTACATTGAGCTATAGCCCGAAGACTTGGGTGGGACAGATCTGATGAACCAACAAAAGGTCCATTAAATTTGGGCAGGCATTACACAGGGTATTGTTAAAATTTTCGGCATGCGAGGTTGTCCCGTGCACAGACATGAGTGATTTATGAGTTCTTAATTTCATCAAGTAGGAGACAGGCAGGGGAAGCCTGGAACTCACCCAACGGAACAGTAAGACATGGTCAATTTTCCTGGAAGGGCTCCATATCCATAATTCTGCTGAGTTAGGAGCACTGAAGCACTGGCGACTTGCTATGCCATCAGGGTGGGATATCTGGAGTCTCCTCCTTGGAATAGGGTGGAAGTTAAGGATGTGGCAGAGGGACAGACTGGCAGTGTGCAAGCTACAATATTTTTTTGTGCAACAGGAGGAACATTCTCTTTCCTACTGCTTGTTAAGCTGCTCAATGACTAAATCAATGGATGGTGCGTTATTCTGGCTACATGGTATAAACAAATGACATTGAGATCTGGCAGCCAATATAGGACCGCCATTTAAAGCTTGAAATCAGGATCCCTTCTGTTTTAGGTGAGAGCACTAGTTACCCATTTTGCGGCCTGCTTGAATCATGCATCAGGTGGCTAACGGGTAGGAGATTTATCGAACATTTGCCTATCTCCACTTGATTTTCACCTGAACAGAGATTTAGAAAACATTTATCCCCATACACACATTAAATGAAGTTTATGCACACAAACTGCATCTCTAGAAGATAATATACAAAAAGGTTGTGCACTGCAGCCAAAATCCTCTGTCTTCATACGGGGATGGGATTTTCCGGGACTGCAGGAGTGCACGGAATTTTATCTGGAATGCCAAATTTTCGGTTCTCGCTCGCAACGGGTCCCACCACAGAGAGACTGGAAAATCCTGCCCCATAGATTATTTTTATTTTGCGTATTTTACTTTATCTTATTTCTTAATTACGCAATTATCCGATTTCAAAATTACCCAACAAAATCCAGTAAAGCTTTAGGTTTGAACAAGACAAATCATAAGGCAAGATGGACCCCTGAGTGGTAAGTTAAAAGAGAAAGTTTATTTAAAAACAAAATAGACTTCACAGCTTCAAATGAGTGACCAGGTCACTGAAGAGTAAGGTTGTCCTATAGTTCCTTCATTGACAGCAATACTTCCAAATTTTGCCTCTGGGCATTAAGTACATAACTAACTAGCAAAGATGGCATTCAAAGCCTTTACTTTTATCCCTTGAATTATGTGTGAATCTAAAGTGTGCAGTTTAGACCAGATAAAAGGAGGTCTGAATTTGGTGGATTATTTTGGATATCCAGGGTTCTCCTTTGAAGAGGTAAGGTAGCTCTTTGAACAGGGTTTTGGGACACCTTTGGGAAGGGTAAGGCATCCAAAGCAGAAATCGTAAACTTGTAAGCATTTAAATCTAACCTTAATATAACTACTTGATGAATTTCTATTTCTTCGCTTACAACTTAATGGAGGTACACTTCTTGGTCATTATCTGTTTCTGGCTGGTTCCTAATTATGTAATAACCCTCAATTAATACATGTGAGTGTGGTAAACCACTGTGTTCTGATATTAGGGGTTGTACGGTAGAACCTGCACTACAGGTTCACCTGGACCCCTGCATGCTAGCTCCGCCCAGGAGCCGGGTTATAAATATGCGTGGCCTCCAGCTCGCAGCCATTTCGTCAGCTGCTGTGGGAGGCCACCCATCTGATACTAATAAAGCCTCAGTTTGGATTCAACTTCGTCTCCAGTCAAACTGATCGTGCCTCAATTTATTAGTATCAGATTCAGAAGATGGACCTCCGGATCAAACCGGATCGCCTGCAGCTGGATCCACACGCAAGCGACACCAGAAAGGATTTCCAGCACTGGCTAGCTTGTTTTGAAGCGTATATCAACGCGGAGCCGACCCCTGTTCCAGAGGCTCAGAAGATTCAAATATTGTGCTCCAGACTGAGCTCCAAAGTCTTCCCGCTGATCCAGGATGCGCCCAATTACGCTGATGCCATGACTCGACTCAAAGAAAATTATGAGCAGAAGTCGAACATGCTCTTCACCAAACACGCGCTCGCAATGCGTAGTCAACTACCTCATGAGCCAATCGAGGACTTCTTTAGGGCCCTGATCCCACTAGTGCGGGACTGTGACTGCCAGGACGTTACAGCTAAGGAGCACTCAGATCTCCTTATGCGGGATGCTTTTGTAACTGGGATTGGGTCTGATGTTATCAGTCAGTGGCTCCTAGAAGGGACCACGTGCGACCTCGCAGAGACGAAAACACTAGCGCTTTCCATGACGGTCACCCTGCGCAATGTCCAGTCCTACGCCCTCAACCGCGTGGCCCACTCCTCCTACGCTTCATGGACCCCACAGGCAGCTGCCCCAGCGGGGGCGCTACCCACCCAATAAACCTGCACTACGCGCCAGCCAGTGATCTCCGGTGCTATTTTTGTGGCCAGCAAAGACACCCCCGCCAACGCTGCCCGGCCCGTGCTGCCCTTTGTAAGGCCTGCAGGAAGATGGGCCATTGCGCAGTGGTGTGCCAGGCCCGCACAGCGGCCGCGGTCGCCCCCCCCCCCCCCCCCCCCCCCGGTCACGGACAATGGGTGCCGCTATCCTCCTCTCCTCCCCAGGCCATGTGCGAGCAATGGGCGCCGCCATCTTCTCCCCCGCACAACATGTGCATTTCATGGGCACCGCCATCTTGCTCCACCCCCGCAACGGCGTTCCATGGTGCCGCCATTTTGTAATCCCCAGGACCTCTGGGCGCCGCCATCTTGTCCACCCCGCAGCACATGGATACCAACGGTGTTTCAGGACCCCAACTCAACGGCCGCCTCACTACCCGACAATCAACCACGGCTCGCATCCATGGCAATCGACCAGTCCTGACCACATACTCTGACCAACGCATCCACCAGCGTGAAAGTGAACGGCCATGTGACCTCCTGCCTACTGGACTCCGGGAGCACCAAGAGCTTTGTACACCCGAATACGGTAAGGCGCTGCTCCCTTAAGGTACACCCTACCAATCAAAGCATCTCCCTGGCCACCGGATCCCATCGCGTAGCGATCCAGCGGTACTGCACGGTCACGCTCACAGTCCAAGGCGTAGAGGTCCACGGTTTTCGACTCTACGTCCTCCCTAACCTCTGCGCTGCACTTATCCTCGGCCTGGACTTTCAGTGCAACCTCCAGAGTCTGGCCCTTAAATTCGGCGGAACCTCACCACCCCTCACTGTGAGCGGCATCGCGACTCTAAAGGTTGATCCTCCTTCCCTCTTTGCCAATCTAACTCCAGATTGCAAACCCGTCGCCACCAGGAGCAGATGGTACAGCACCTAGGATAAGGCCTTCATCAGGTCCGAGGTCCAGCGGTTGCTTCGGGAGGGAGTCATCGAGGCCAGCAACAGCCCCTAGAGAGCTCAAATGGTAGTGGTTACGTCTGGGGAGGAAAACCGAATGGTCGTGGACTACAGCCAGACCATCAACAGGTTGACGCAGCTCGACGCGTACCCCCTCCCCCGCATACCTGACATAGTTAACCAGATTGCACAGTACCGGGTCTTCTCAACGGTGGGTCTGAAATCCGCTGACCACCAGCTCCCCATCCGAAAATTGGACCGGCCATACACCACCTTCGAGGCAGATGGCTGGCTATATCACTTCCTTAGGGTCCCCTTCGGCGTCACCAATGGGGTTTTGGTCTTCCAAAGGGAGATGGACCAATTGGTCGACCGGAACGGCTTGCGGGCCACGTTTCCGTATCTAGACAATGTGACCATCTACAGCCATGATCAGCAGGACCACGACGCCAACCTCGCTACATTTCTCCGCACCGCCACTCTCCTCAACCTCACGTATAACAAGGAGAAGTGTGTGTTCCGTACAAACCGCTTAGCCATCCTCGGCTACGTCGTCCAGAACGGAGTTCTGGGGCCCGATCCCGACCACATGCGCCCCCTCATGGAGCTTCCCCTCCCCCACTGCCCCAAGGCCCTCAGACGCTGCCTGGGGTCCTTCTCATATTACGCTCAGTGGGTCCCAAACTATGCGGACAAGGCCCGCCCACTCATACAGTCCACCCATTTCCCCCTGCGGCCGAGGCCCAACAGGCTTTCACCCGGATCAGAGCTGATATTGCCAAAGCTGGAATGCATGCTGTAGATGAAACACTTCCTTTCCAAGTAGAAAGCAACGCATCGGACGTCACCCTTGCCGCCACCCTCAACCAGGCAGGCAGGCCCGTGGCATTCTTTTCCCGCACCCTCCATGCCTCTGAAATTCGGCACTCACCGTCGAAAAGGAGGCCCAGGCTATCGTTGAGGCTGTGCGACATTGGAGGCATTACCTGGCCGGCAGGAGATTCACTCTATTCACTGACCAACGGTTGGTAGCCTTTATGTTCAACAACACACAACGGGGCAAGATCAAAAATGATAAAATCTTGCGGTGGAGAATTGAGCTCTCCACCTATAATTACAAGATTAAGTATCACCCTGGCAAACTCAACGAGCCCCCAGACGCCCTATCCCGAGGTACATGTGCCAGCGCACAGGTAGACCGATTCCGGGCCCTGCACGACAGCCTTTGTCACCCAGGGGGTCACTCGCTTATACCACTTCATTAAGGCACGTAATTTGCCCTACTCCGTCGAGGAAGTAAGGACGATCACCAAGGACTGCCAGGTCTGTGCGGAGTGCAAGCCGCACTTCTGCCGGCCGGACCGCGCGCACCTGGTGAAGGCCTCCCGCCCCTTTGAACGCCTCAGCGTGGATTTCAAAGGCCCCCTCCGCTCCTCCGATCGACACACATATTTCCTCAGTGTGATCGATGAATACTCCCGGTCTCCCTTCACCATCCCATGCCCCAACATGACGTCTGCCACCATCATTAAAGCCCTTAATTCTATCTTCACTCTGTTCGGTTTCCCCGCCTACATCCACAGTGACAGGGGAACCTCATTCATGGGTGATGAGCTACATCAGTTCCTGCTCAGCAGGGGTATCGCCTCCAGCAGAACGACAAGTTACAACCCCCAGGGAAATGGACAGGTAGAAAGGGAGAATGGGACGGTATGGAGGGCCATCCAGCTGGCCCTACGGTCCAGAAATCTCCCGGCCTCCCGCTGGCAAGAGGTCCTCCCTGATGCACTACATTCCATTTGCTCATTACTCTGCACTGCCACTAACAGTACACCACATGAACAACTTTTTGCCTTCCCCAGGAAGTCCACATCCGGGGTATCGCTCCCAACTTGACTCACAGCTCCGGGAACCGTGCTTCTCCGTAAACATGTGCGGCTCCACAAGGCGGATCCGTTGGTGGAAAGGGTGCACCTGCTCCACACAAACCCACAGTACGCCTACGTGGCTTTCCCCACCAGCCGCCAGGATACCGTCTCCCTCAGGGACCTGGCACCAGCAGGTTCCACCCCCACAGCACCCCCGTCACCCCCGGCGCCACCCTATCCTCCCCCGCTGCCCCAGAACCGTCTGTCCTCCCCCTGCCCACCCCTGTTGATGAAGAGGATTTCGGCACGCTCCCGGAGTCAACTTCGACGATCTCAAAGGACCATTAAGGCGCCGGACCAGCTGAACCTCTGACCGGCCCGCCGGATGACCAGAGACAATTTTTTTACTGCTCTGTAAATATTAAAGATTTCTAATTGTATATAGTTATCCACCACCCCCCGCCGGACTCAATTTTAACATGGGGTGAATGTGGTAAACCACTGTGTTCTGATATTAGGGGTTGTACGGTAGAACCTGCACTACAGGTTCACCTGGGCCCCTGCATGCTACCTCCGCCCAGGAGCCGGGTTATAAATATGCGTGGCCTCCAGCCAGCAGCCATTTCGTCAGCTGCTGTGGGAGGCCACACATCTGATGCTAATAAAGCCTCAGTTTGGATTCAACTTCGTCTCCAGTTAAATTGATCGTGCCTCAGTGAGTGATTATAAAGTACAGAACACAAAATGGCTACTTATCTCAATATTGGCACAAAATAGTGTCCTGACCTTGTTAGTTTATTACAATTAATATTTCATGAAATTACTCTATAAAGAGTATATAGGTTTTGAAGAGACTATTCTATCTTGAGTGTTGAACTTAAAGGTGCAATAATACGTATAAATGTAGACATGTCAATTTTCAGTGTCAGCTCTGCTGATTGGGTTAATTCTTCAACCTGCCACCAAAGTACACTGCTTTCAATCAATCTGCTTCCTGTGGCACATGGTTAAGTGTGTTGTCACTGTTAAAGGCACACATATATCTGATAGACTGTGATTCTCTGGGGCCACCCACCCCAGCGGAGGGAATTCCGATGGCCCAGTGAATCAGACGTCGGGTCAAAAATACCAGCCCCGACGAGCTCCCCGACAAGGTTCACGCCCGATCTGACATGAACATGCAAACAGCTCATTAGACCTGTTTTCAATCTAATTTAGAGGCAGAATTCCCAGTTCACCTGCCTCCTGGGATGCTGCAGCACGCCCCAACCTGGAGTCCCGCTGACATGAATTGGTACAGGTCCTGGGAAACAGCGACCTGGCAGCTTGCAGAGCTCAATAACTTACATGTGCTTAGAATAAAGAGGCAGCCGCTTAAAAGGAACTGTAGTTGGAGAAACAGCTGCTCCCAAGTTAATGGAATCTCTGTGGAGCTTTACAAACAGACAACCTTAATCCTCGCTTTGAAACTGACTGGACCTGTCAATCAAATAGCTTGGAAAAGGCAACGGTCTGTGAAATTCAATGAACACTATATACAAACCATGTAAACGATCAAACGGAAGAACAGAACAATTCAGAGAGTCTATAAGCCCACAAAGTTCACAAATTAAGTCTCTGAGGTGGGCGATGAATTCTGGTTGACCGTCAGCGTGGCACACCACTCATCGTCTGGATCGATGCTGCATACCGACAGCGGCTGGTGTCTTTGCTTCAGGGACACCCTGTTTTTTGTCACAATACCGACTCGAAAACGCGCCTTCGGGTCCTCGATGTCACTGCTGTGTGGGAGGTACGCATCAGACTCGGTGACCGTGGGTTGAATTGCCCGGACATTCCTGCGAGGCTGGCTGAAGCGACGAGAGTTGGCAGGCTGAGCTGCTTGGCATAAGGCAGCATAGTGGCCAAGTCTGCCACATCTTAGGCATTGTTGAGATTTGGCAAGGCATTGCCGTTTTAAATGGGCTGAGCCACAGTTGCCGCACGTCGTAGCATCAGCACGTCGTAGCATCAGCACGTTCGCTGTGCCACCGCGCATGCGCGGTGCGGTCGTGCGTGGTGCGCGCCTGCGCATTATGTTCTTCGACGTCGCCGTTCCCTCGTTTGGTGCGCACAAGCGCGGGAGTCCGCGAAAAGCGCGCGAAATGGCCGCCCTCGTCATGTCCTCAAGGTCACATGTTGAACGTAAAATGGTTGTTTCCAGCTATGTTGTCACAATTCACTGGAAGTTAGATAAATTAGCTTAAAACTAGCCTGAACATTACTTACAACTTTGATCGGTGGGGCTGAATATGTTGATATACAACTTATTGCAACAGACTAACACACATACAAAGTCAGACAAATTCAAATATTTAAACATAAAATAATTGACTTCTGTAAAATACTGAAAGAGAAGCCAAAAGGTCAAATACAACTTTGCTGATGTTGGTTCAATTTCAGTCCTCAGAATGGTCTATGTTCCTTACGTTGTCACAAGTTTTTGTAAGAAGTTGATGTTGCAATGTGTGTAAATACAATTCTCATACACCAAAAATCTTGTGCAAGTTTCCGCATGAAGGTGAGTCCCATTTATGATTTTGCAATTTCTGCGTCAGTATATGAAGCACATGAATAAGGAAAGCTAAATTTGCAATAATCAAAATATTTATGACTATCAACGTTTGAACCAGAACATCCAACCAAAAATGTAAGTCTCTGCATCACTGTGTAGTGATCAAGTCTCTACCACAAACAGGACTGCCCCCGTAGGCCCATCATGTCAGCCTGTTCCTGCCCCACTGAATTAATTTCTTCCTATCTTGACTCCATACTCTCTCCCCTTGTCCTGCCCTTCCCACTTACATTTACGATTCATCCGATGCCCTACACCATGGGCGGGATTCTCCGAACCCCCGCCGGGTCGGAGAATCGCTGGGGGCTGGCGTGAATCCCGCCCCCGCCGGTTGCCGAATTCTCCGGCAGCGGATAGTTGGCGGGGGCGGGAATCGCGGCGCGCCGGTTGGCGGGCCCCCCCCCCCCGGCGATTCTCCGGCCCGGATGGGCCGAAGTCCCACTGCTGGAATGCCTGTCCCGCCGGCGTGGATTAAACCACCTCTCTTACCAGCGGGACAAGGCGGTGCGGGCGTGCTCCGGGGTCCTGGGGGGGGGGGCGCGAGGCGATCTGGCCCCGGGGGGTGCCCCCACGGTGGCCTGGCCCGCGATCGGGACCCACCAATCCGCGGGCAGTGTGCCGTGGGGGCACTCTTTTCCTTCCGCCTTCGCCATGGTCTCCACCATGGCGCAGGCGGAAGAGACCCCCTCCACTGCGCATGGGCGGGGATGCCCTGAGCAGCCGCTGACGCTCCCGCGCATGCGCCGCCCGGCAATGTCATTTCCGTGCCAGCTGGCGGGGCACCAAAGGCCTTTCCCGCCAGTTGGCGGGGCGGAAATCAGTCCGGCGCGGGCCTAGCCCCTCAAGGTTAGGGCTCGACAGCTCAAGATGCGGAGGATTCCGCACCTGTGGGGCAGCACGATGCCGGACTGATTTGCGCCGTTTTTGGCGCCGGTCGGCGGACATCGCGCCGATTGCGGAGAATTCTGCCCCATATCAGCAACTTCCAGTTCCCCTGCCCTAACCGCCTCCTCCTTACCATGGATGTTCAATCCCTCTATACCTTCATTTCACACCAGGATGGTTTGAGTGCTCTATGCTTCTTCCTCAAACAGAGGCCTGAACAATCCCCATCCACCACCACTCTCCTCCGTCTGGCTGAACTTGTCACCTCACTGAACAATTTCTCCTTTAACATGTCTCACTTCCTGCAAACTAAAGGTTTGGCTATGGGTGCCCGCATGGGTCTCAGTTTTGCCTGTCTCTTTATGGGGTATGTGGAACAATCATTGTTCCAGTCTTACTCTAGCCCCATCCCACAATCTTTTATCGGTACATCGACTACTGTTTCGCTGCCGCTTCATATCCCTGTCTGGACCTGGAAAAACATATTAATTTTGCTTCCAATTTCCACCACTCTATCACCTTCACATGGTCCATCTCCGACATGTCCCATCCCTTCCTTGACCTTTCTATTTCAATTTCTGGGGATAGACTATCCACTAGTATCCATTACAAACCCACCGACTCCCACAGCTACCTCGACTACAAGTCTTCACACCCCACATCCTGTCAGGACTCCATCGCATTTTTGCAGTTCCTTTGCCTCCGTTGCATTTGTTCCAGTGATGCCACTTTCCAAAACGGTGCTGCTGACATGTCTTTATTCTTCCTTAATTGTGGTTTCCCACCCACTGTGGTCAACAGGGGTCTCAACCGTGTCCGATCCATCTCCCACACCTCTGCTCTCACCCCTTTCCTTCCATCCCAGAACCAGGATAAGGTCCCCCTTGTCCTCATTTTTCACCCCACCAGACTCCTCAATCAAAGAATCATCCTCCGCCAGTTCTGCCAACTCCAGCGTGATGCCACCACCAAATACATTTCCCCTCACTCCCCCTGTCAGCATTTTGCAAGGATTGTTCCCTCCCGGATACCCTGATCCACTCCACCATCGCCCCCAACGCCTCACCCTCTTCTCATGGCAACTTCCCATGCAATTGCTGGAGGTGCAACACCTGCCCCTTTACCTCCGCCCTGCTCACCATCCAAACTCCTTTTAAGCAAGACAGCACTTCGTGTGCACCTCCTTCAATCTGGCTTATTGCATTTGCTGCTCCCAATGCGGTCCACTCTACATTGGGGAAACTAAATGCAGACTGGGTGACCACTTTGCAGAACACCTTCCGTCCATTCGCAAGCAGGACGCAGGCCTCCGTGTTGCTTGATATGTCAAATCACAATCCTGACCTCATGTCCATCCTTGGCCTGCTGCAATCATGGAATCATAGAATTTACAGTGCAGAAGGAGGCCATTCGTCCCATTGAGTCTGCACCAGCCCTTGGAAAGAGCACCCAACTTAAGCCCATACCTCCACCCTATCCCCATACCTCTACCCTATCCCCATATCCCCACCTAACCATTTTTGGACACTAAGGGTAATTTAGCATGGCCAATCCACCTAACCTGCACATCTTTGGATTGTGGGAGGAAACCGGAGCACCCGGAGGAAACCCACGCAAACACGGGGAGAACGGGCAGACTCCGCGCAGGCAGTGACCCAAGCCGGGAATCGAACCTGGGACCCTGGAGCTGTGAAGCAACTGTGCTAACCACTGTGCTATCGCACTGCCCATTCTGCAATGTTCCAGTGAAACCCAATGCAAACTGGAGGAACAGCACCTCATCTTCTGATTAGGCACGTTACAGCCTTCTGGACTTAACATTGGGTTCAACAACTTCAGACTGTGAACTCTCTCCTCCACCTTCACTCCATTTTTATTTATATCAATTTATTTTCATCTCTTCCATTGATCTGTTTTTCCCTCATAATTTCCCCCTCTCCACCCACTACATCCCACCCCCTAGTTGCACTTTGACACACTACTTACCTTTGCTCTGCCATTAACACATTCTAATCTCTTTATGTGTCACTATCAGCACCCTTCTTAGCCCTAATCACCCCCATTTACATTCCCTTTGTCTTTCTGTCCACAACATCATTGTCAATCTCCATCAATAATATTGCGAGCCCCTTATTCAGCCCCACCACCCCACACCCCCCTTTCTACAACAGTATAAATCTGATCCTATTAATAGTTCTCTCCAGCTTTGACAAAGAGCGATCCAGACTCCAAATGTTAGCTCCATTCTTTCTTTACGGATACTGTCAGGCCTGCCGGGATTGTCCAGTATTTTCTGTTTTTGTTTCAGATTCCAGCATCCACAGTAAGTTGATTTATTTATTATGTAAGCCTCTAAGACTGACTGAAAAAGGGGTATTGTGTGGAGACTAAGATCTTACATACTTTTATCAAATAAATATAAATATATTTTTGTAAAATAAATCACTGGAGGCAAGGAGGGTCCCAGAGGACTGGAAAATGGTTAATGTAACACCCCTGTTTAAGGACTCCCTTAAGGAGGGAGGCAGAAGACAGGAAATCCTAGGCCGGTTGGCCTGACTTCGGTTGTTGGTAAGATTTTAGAGTCTATTATTAAGGATGAGATTATGGAGTACTTAGAGGTGCTTGATAAAATCGGACTGAGTAAGCACATATTCATCAAGGAGATGTCATGCCTGACAAATCTGTTAGAATTTTTTGAGGAAGTAACGAGGAAGTTAAAGAAAGGAGAAGCTGTGGATGTGATCTATTTGCATTTCCAGAAGGCCTTTGACAAGGTGTTGTAAAGGAGGCTGCTAAATAAGATAATGGTGTTAGGGCCAAGGTATTGCCATGGGTAGAGATTGGTTGACTGGCAGAAGGCAGAGACTGGGCATAAAGGGGTCCTTTTCAAGAAAGCAGCCGATGACTAGTGGTATTCCACAGTGTTGGGACCACAGCTATTCATGATATACATTAATCATCTGGAAGAAGGAACTGAGGGCATTGTTACTAAGTTTTCAGATGATACAAAGATATGTAAAGGGACAGGTTGTGTTGAGGAAGCAGGGGGGCTGCTGAAGGACCTGGACAGACTAGGAGAGTGGACAAAGAAGTGGCTGATGGAATACAATGTAGAAAGGTGTGAGGGTGTGCAATTTTATAGGAATAATAGCGGCATCGACTATTCTCTAAGTGGGAGAAGGCTTCAGGAATCAGAAGCACAAAGGAATTTAGGAATCCTAGTTTAGGATTCTCTTAAGGTTAACATGCAGGTTCAGTTAGCAGTTAGGAAGGCAAATGCAATGTTAGCATTCATGTCGAGAGGGCTAGAATAGAAGAGAAGGGATGTACTGTTGAGGCTGTGTAAGGTTCTGATCAAACCCCGTTTGGAATAATGTGAGCAGTTTTGGGCCTCGTATCTAAGGAAGACTGTGCTGGTCTTGGAGAGAGTCCAGAGGAGGTTCACAAGAATAATCCCTAACTTTGAGTTCACCTTATCTTGAGTTTGCTGTGGGGGAATTGGATCACACCAATATTTAGAGTTGGGAAATACAGCATTGCTCACAACAGGGGAAGTAAATCCAAAACACCTTTCTGTTTATGGACTGGTGGTAAGAGTAATTGATGCTGCATTAACCCTCCCCCCCCCCCTCCAATCTATGATAGCAGACAATTTAAAATAATTATTGCTTGGCTATCCCTAGGTTTCACGTCCTAACTTTGGTACGACCAACCCAGGAAAATGAGTAAAACCCAGTTCGGCTGGGTCACTGTTATCTTAGGAAGTTTGTAGAAGTTGGGAGACCCTTCTGCCCCTTGATGGGCAAGGACGAAACCAAGGCCAGAGAATCTCTGAGCCAGAGGTCCCATTAAAAGCCTCAGTGGAAGCACAGTGGCACAGTGGTTAGCACTGCCACCTCACACCGCCAAGGACCCGGGTTCGATCCCGGCCTTAGGTCACTGTCCGTGTGGAGTTTGCACATTCTCTCCGTGTTTGCGTGGGTCTCACCCCCACAACCCAACGATATGTACGCTAGGTGAATTGGCCACACTAAATTGCCCCTTAATTGGAAAAGAAAATAATTGGGTACTCTAATCTATTTAAAAAAATTAAAATTATACAAGCCACGGACAAGACTGGATTTTATAATGGTGGTCAACACACCAAATGTATGGCAGTATGTTGACCTCCACAAATCCGTATGTTGTATCGGGTGCAGGCCAGGCAATCAGCCTAGACCCCCCAAACATATATTTTTAAAAAATCATCACAGATAGGTCCATTTGCTTAGGGGACCAAAATAGCTATGATAAGGATTGTGGGAGGATTGGGCCACCCAACTCCCATGGATGGCAGAGATTTTGGTAGGGATCTGCAGGTGTGCATTGGAAATGCCTAAGATTTCCTTGAGGGATCTCAAGGGGCACTCCTGCTTTCTTTGATCCCACACGGAAATTTAAAAAAAATAAATGCACCTTCTCGTGTCTTTTCAGCCCCTAATCCACTGCTGTATTTATCGCTCTGGCAGGGCCACACTGCTTTTTACCACTCATTTGTGGGATTTTAACTGTGCACCTGTTAGATTTGCACCACGTTTTATCAACTGTTTCTGGCAGAATGAAGCACGATGAGGAACGGGGGAGGTTGATCTTAATGACAGTATGTGGCAAAAGCAGACAAGTCAGTTCAATTATCTTTCTGTGGTTCTAATATTTATGCTCTCATTGACAAACCACAGCTGCATTATGACAAAAGCTGGCCTTTACACAACATCGCTGGCTATCAGGCAATTCTGCTTCACTCGGCCTGCCTGCACAGCAGCTGCCTTTAAGTCAGGTGCATCCTCTTCCTCCTACTCATCTGAAAGGATTATAAATCTCTTGGCAGGCCCGCAAATTTATTCTGGTTGCAAAACTGTGAAGAATTATAATCTTACTCCTGTTGTTTGCACCGGATAGCAACATCCTTCTGAAGAAAACAAAACAATTCAAACATTGCTTCAGTATGCCTGTGCTATGTTCCACAGTAACTCCCGTGTAACATATTGCATTACCACTCTGACGTTATGTGGGATTTGCTGCATGATTGGTACCATGAGAAAGGCTTACAAAGTGATAGGGGAATCTTTCATTCTTCCCTCCTCCTCCTCTTTTGTTTCAACCCAGGTATGAGCATGCTTTTCTTCCAGTTTCCAATTCTAATGAATGATCCATGCCCTAACATTAATTAACTTTTCTATTGACAGATGCTCTTAAGCCCAGTGAATTTTCCATAATCTTCTGTTTTTATTTCAGTGTTCACCATTTGCAGCTTTTTAAAACTTTGTTTTTATTAATATATTAATGCCCTTGTGATACTGTGAAAAAATTAAGTAAAGTGGCAGGTAAACAGTGTCCCAAGGCCTATAATATTTTAATTTTATAATTTTTTTAAAATTTGAGAGTACCCAATTAATTTTTTCCAATTAAGGGGCAATTTAGCGTGGCCAATCCACCTACCCTGCACATCTTTGGGTTGTGGGGGCAAAACCCACGCAAACACGGGGAGAATGTGCAAACTCCACACGGACAGTGACCCAGAGGCGGGATCGAACATGGGACTTCGGCGCCGTGAGGCACAGGGCTAACCCACTGCACCACCGTGCTGCCCTGGCATATAATATTTTAAATCTCATGCTAGTTATATAATTTATTGCTTTAGTCAATTTGCCGCTTTGGCAATAGCTCCATTGCAGCTGGCTTATTACACGATTCTGGTGGACATTGAAAAACCTTCACTTGAGAAAACTAAGGACACGATTTTCCTACCACGTCATGCCCAGCGGCGCAGGTCGCCTGCGATATGGATGAGGACCCCGCCATTCGCCTCAATTAAATATCCCAATACCGTATTCACCCGGCACCCAGGAGTCAACAGCTGTGACTGCGAGGCCTCAAACAGGTGCTGTTTAGCACTGATTTCCACAATTGTGGACAAGGCGTTTTGGTACCTTGGGGGATCTTGTAGGCCATTAAAGCGCCCTGGATGGTTGGGGAGAGGGAAAAGTAGTACCCTGGCACTCACCCTGGCACCTGGGCACCCGGGCATCTTGGCACTGTCAGCTTGGCACCCTGTGTCGGGCTGATGGTGCCAGGGCTCTGCAAGGATACCAGGCTGGTAGTGTCAATGTGCCTGGATGCCAGATTGGTACTTCCAAGGATAGGGGCCTGAAGGGCCATGCCCGTGAAAGCGGGGGTGAGAGGGGATTTGAGGGGGCCACAGAAAGATTGGGGGGAGTGAAGGGGGTCCTGAAAGGGGGAGAGCCTGAATGCAGGGGGGTGGGGGTGTAGATTTGGGCAGTCTTTCAAAATGGCACCCTGATCTGTCTGGTGCCAGTCCGGCTGGTGAGCTCAGCTTGCCAGTGGAGAAAAACTTTCTAAATGTGGCCTCGACGAGGAGAAAGACCGTGAGGCCTTAAAAAAGCATAGAACGCAGAAGGAGGCCATTCGGCCCATCGACCCACTTAATCCCTCACTTCCACCCTATCCCCATAACCCCTCCTAAACTTTTTGGTCACTAAGGGCAATTTATCATGGCTAATCCACCTAACCTGCACGTCTTTGGACTGTGGGAGGAAACTGGAGCACCCGGAGGAAACCCATGCAGACACAGGGAGAATGTGCAGACTCCGCACAGACAGTGAGCAAGTGGGGAATCGAACCTGGGACCCTGGCGCTATGAAGCCACAGTGCTATCTACTTGTGCTACCGTGCTGCCCCCAGCTAAGTATCAATCTCGGTACTGGAGCTGCTGAGAAACACTCCACCTTACGTGCCCGAAACCGGACTCTGAATTTTTTCTGATGAATCGTGCCCTAGAGCTCCAATGTTAACCCAAGCTGCTCAAATAGATCAGTGGAGAGAAAAATTGGGCGAGGTGCAAAATGGTCATCCAGTCTATACTTGGATTGTTCCTGCCAGGCACAGAAAAGGTTGAAAGTAGTATTCAGTTTACCTGCGAGCAAACCCATTCGCAATCCAACAAGTTCGCATAAACACAGTTGATAGGATAGTAGAAGTATTTTAAATAGCCTAGTACTGTTGTAAGTTCAGACTTCTGGAAAATAATCTCTCGTGAAATTTTCCCGTGAAAAGGACCTTGTGGGGAAAATAGTTGCTTGGAATTCCCAGAGGGGTTGTCTGGCAACGGATTGGTGGAACTTCCAGACACAGAGCAGAAATGACTAAAAATGAACAGTTTCCTCCACGTCTTCAGGGATTGCACCGATATTCCACCGAAGCTGCAGCACAAAGTTGGGAGGCGTCAACGAAACTAAGGGTCAATAGTTCAAGTAATGAATCTCATCAAAGAAAAATATGCATTAAAGGATCTCAAAGGAAAGTGAGTAATTTGATTTGTGGCCTTGGATGACTGCATTATTTACTTTTCTGAAAGGTCTCTGATAGTTATGTCATTTTGTTATTTCAAGTTGAAGGGAAACTATTTTCCGCATGATTCAATTAATGTTCTGTGATTGTACGAACGTTTTTATTTCCCCATTCAGTCTCACAAGTAAGGAGTGGTTATTAGAGAATTACTGATTCATTGCCCGTGGGTGAAATATTATGCAAAGACCGATAGTGGGCAGGGAAAGTGGCATTGAAGCTGCTGGTACCGATGGCGGCTTTCTCCTCCATATTGTCCGGGACATAGAAAAGAAAACAGCAAGAGGCAGGTTCCACGACGTGACGCTGATGAGGCAGGGTCAAGCAAAGCCTTCCCCACCACCAATTTCATTTTGTGAACATCGGGGTGCCATTTCTAAAGCCACCTCAATGCACAATAGTTCACCAGGAAACAATCCCAAACTGCCCTCCCCCCCACCTCCCCACACAACCCCTTCCCCGCCCTCGCATTACTCCAGGCACTGCCCATACCTGGGAAGTCCAAGGCAGCAGTATTCGGGTAGTGCTGAGGGGCAGTACCAGAGGTTGTGCCATGGGCAGTACCCGGTCAATGCCAAGAGGAAGTGCTGGGAGTAGAGCCAGGGAAGTGGCAAGGAAAAGAGCTCAGAGATTGCCTAGGGCACTACATCAGGGAATGAATGCCCCCGCCCCCCGAGCAATGTATTCCCTAAGTTCCTCTGGGAGGTCTGCTCACCAGGTACACACTTTGGGAAACCAGTCGGGTTTCACACCCGTCTGCCTTGCAGTCGGCAGGGACAATCACATCATACGTTTACATTGTTGTGGAACGGGTTGGGCATCTCATGATATTTCCGGCTCCCACCGCTGAACCAGCCCAATGAAAAGTGGTTCACAGTGGAAAGTTGCCCAATTGCATGTGAGGATTGGAAGCAGTTTTCTGGTCTACATTGAAAATTTCTGAGTGCTGGATTTGTGCTGGTTCTATGGTGGCATGGTGGCACAGTGGTTAGCACTGTGCCGGGTACCCAGGTTCAATTCCGGCCTTGGGTGACTGTGTCGAGTTTGTACATTTTCTCTGTGTCTGCGTGGGTTTCCTCTGGGTTTCCTCCCAAAATCCCATAAGGGCAGCACGGTGGCATTGTGGATAGCACAATTGCTTCACAGCTCCAGGGTCCCAGGTTCGATTCCGGCTTGGGTCACTGTCTGTGCGGAGTCTGCACATCCTCCCCGCGTGCGCGTGGGTTTCCTCCGGGTGCTCTGGTTTCCTCCCACAGTCCAAAGATGTGCAGGTTAGGTGGATTGGCCATGATAAATTGCCCTTAGTGTCCAAAATTGCCCTTAGTGTTGGGTGGGGTTACTGGGTTATGGGGATGGGGGGGAGGTGTTGCCCTTGGGTAGGGTGCTCTTTCCAAGAGCCGGTGCAGACTCGATGGGCCGAATGGCCTCCTTCTGCACTGTAAATTCTATGATAATCTATGATAATCCCAAGATGTTCAGGGCAGGTGGATTGGCCATGATAAATTGCCCCTTAGTGTCCAGGGATGTGCAGGTTAGGTTATGGAATTGCAGTGATAGAGCGAGGTGGGGCAGGTGGACATGGGTGGAATGCTCATTTGAAGGGTTGATGCAGACTCAATGGGCTGAATGGCCTCCTCCTGCACTGTAGGGGTTCTATGATTCTAGGATCTGCATTTATCACTTTCCGAATTTGAAAAGTTGGTGCAAGTGGATTCCATAAGTAATATTAAAAGGGAGTTGGATGGTGTAGAAGGGACTTTAGTTGGCGGATTAGTTGCCGTAATACCCTTTATTCATTTTAACCAGCTGCTTGCTTATATTTTGTGGAAATAGGCACTTGGCAAAACATGATGGATATTTAGTCTTATTTCAGCCAAGAGTTCTGTATGAAATAGTCAGAAGGTCATACAATGTAAACCAGCGTACAGCTGCACATTGTTTTGCTGACAGCATATAATTATTATTTTTCTTAGGCAAGGAACCCAAGGCCTGTTATTAAAATCTAACTCCGGCCTGCTCGTTTTTCTGTCTCTTGCTAATCTAAAGAATGCTTTCTGTCCTAGATATTGCTTATTAATATAAATTGCCTGCCTTTACCTCTGTAAAGCGGGGGACAGTGGTCTCTCCAACCCCCCCCCCCCCCCCACGAACCTAGTGTTCAGTTAAAGGACCTGTGGCGAAAACACGAAGTGCTGACTTATAATTTCTTTGACAAATTGGCGTAGTCATGTAGTTTCCCTAATTTAACAGGAAGTGAACCCCGAAATGAATCTCTAAACAGGACTCTCTCAGCTGAAAGGGAGAGAGCCATAGCGCGACCCCAGCTGAAAGGGGGGATTGTTGCCTTTTTTACTTGCCATAAATATGGCCGTCAATAAGTTTGCCCTTCTTTTATCTAGATAGTGATATGATATGCTCTCAGAGTCACCAGGTATCAGATGATACCACCACAAGGTTCAACCAGGTATCGATCAAAGAGCCAAACAACCAGTTAGTTAGTTCAAGATCAGTGGTACTTTATTTACACACAAGATTAACTTACACATGCAACATAAACACTACGAGCTAAACTACATCTAACAACTATGACAACCTGTACTTAACTTCAGGCACCCAGCTTATGTCAGACGAACAGTGGCCTTTGTTCGAATCTGGATCTACTGGGTCTGGAGAAGTAACTGCTGCTCAGCTGGGTTCATCCGAATGGTAGCGAGCGTTGAACTTGAACTTGCTTCTGGTCGTGGTGCTGTGATTGGAGATGGACGTTGCCGGAGCGCCAGGTGCAAAAGAGATCGAGCATATGGCAGTGTTTCTCATTATCCTTGGGGGTTTCGCGCTCTTTTGGACGGTCCTTAGATTTGGCCCAATTAATTGGGCAGTTCTCGATCACTGCCTTTGATCTGAGCCAATAAAGGGGCGGGTGCCTTGATGGCTGGGGGTGTCCTAAGCGGTCATTGACCTTGCTGTTTATGCTTCCTGTTTAAAGGGAGTGGCGCCAAAATGTCTGGGATTGTATCGGTTACTTGAGTATCAGTCTTTTGTCTTCCAGAGATGGGCCATTAAAATGCTAATCAGTTGGGGGTTTCGATGCTGTGTGGATTCTCTGCTCACGAATATACATGCAGGCTCTGTGCCGGCCTGAATCTTACATTGTCCACATTTCCCTTTAAGCTTTGCGAATGTCCATGTTTCTTGTTGTAAGTGGCCATCCCAGGTGGCTACAGTCTGTCCTCTTGATCCTAAATGCGAAGAGTGATGGATCACACTACTGAATCTTCTTCTGTTCTTTGGTATGCTGGGTACCCTCAATCAAGGACAGGTTCTATCCTACTGTGTCCTGTGGATTGGAACATTTACCTTAGTTTTTTTCTTAATACAACACACATCTATAAAAAATTCTAAGGGGGCAATATAACATTCAATCATACATTTCAATTTCTTTACACAAAGGAAACCTCTAACTGTCCTTACCTAAACTACACTTATGCTGCTAGCTAATAACAAAAGGAACTTATATTACTGTACAAAATAAACAAGTAGCATTACATTTCTATTGAACACTTATGCCATTTACAGAGAAAGTAATTTGTCTTGAAAACCACAGAATATATTAGGGAGAAAAAGGGTTCAAAAAGAGCTTGGGGTCTGTTGAAGTCTGAGAAAAGGGGCTCTGAGTGTGTATACCGGAGGGCGGGAGGCTTTCCTTCGCCATTTCCGAAGTCTGAGTGTCTGGACGACACTGCAAAGTATTGCTATAATCAATAGAGCTTCTACCGTGTACGAAAGGGAATACCACTTTATGATATTATCGCACCATGTGGTGGTATCTGTGGCTGTTTCTATGTGTGGTGTAGTGTCCGGGCTAGGGGTAGCGTGTTGGGTGGTCATGTTTAGGGCCTGTGTGGTGAGGGGTATAGGGGCTGATAACGCGCGCAACTGTAGTGATCCAACAACGATCATGATGCAGGTCATCAGGTCCGTCTTCATTTTGTCTTTGTCTTCCTCTGTCTCCTGGGGCGAGATTCTCCGACCCCCCCGCCAGGTCGGAGAATCGCCGGGGGCTGGCGTGAATCCCGCCCCCGCTGGTTGCCGAATTCTCCGGCACCGGATATTCGGCGGATGCGGGAATCGCGCCGCGCCGGTTGGCGGCCCCCCCCCCCCCCGCGATTCTCCGGCCCGGATTGGCCGAAGTCCCGCCACTAAAATGTAGCGTAGATTAAACCACCTACCTTACCGGCGGGACAAGGTGGCGCGGGCGGGCTCTGGGATCCTGGGGGGGGGGCTCGGGGCGATCTGGCCCCGGGGGGTGCCCCCACGGTGGCCTGGCCCGCGATCGGGGCCCACCGATCCGTGGGCCTGTGCCGTGGGGGCACTCTTTTCCTTCCACCTTCGCCACGGTCTCCACCATGGCGGAGGCGGAAGGGACTCCCTCCATTGCGCATGCGCGGGAATGCCGTCAGCGGCCGCTAACGCTCCCGCGCATGCGCCGCCCGGAGATGTAATTTCTGCGCCAGCTGGCGGGGCACCAAAGGCCTTTCCCGCCAGCTGGCGGGGCGGAAATTCGTCCGGCGCGGGCCTAGCCCCTTAAGGTTGGGGCTCGGCCCCCCAAGATGCGGCGCATTCCGCACCTTTGGGGTGGCGCGATGCCCGACTGATTTGCGCCGTTTTGGGCACCAGTCGATGGACATCGCGCCGATACCGGAGAATTTCACCCCTGGTATATTCATATCTTCCTGGGGGCACAAGCATAATATCTGATATTACCTTGTTGTTTAATATCTTGTTTGTCTGTCTGTTTCTCCTTAACATCAATTTCCCATTTAGTATTGTCACCATATGTGACACCCTCATTTTTTTTTTAAACCAACCATTTGGGAGATAAGACATCCGAAAAACAAATTCTGTCACAGTGCGAGCACTCTCGCAGCCTGTGTTTGATGGGCTGAGTGGGCGGACAATTTCTCCGTCCAGTGTTGAGGTAGTTTTTCTAGCAGCAACTTTGTTTCAACCAAGTGTTTTAACATGTAAATAGCAGGTGGGAGTTAGCGACCGAAGGGTCGCCGGAAAGCAAACCAAAATTGTGGCAAAGTGCATTCTTTAAACCACATTTTTAAAAGAACAGTAAAAGAGTTTTGAAAAGGACTTTCCGAATGGGGTGTGTATGAGCCGCCGCAGGGCAAGAATTGGTGGAATCCCCAGGTAGGGTGGTGATCAGTGCCATTGCCCCACTCCCGAGCTTGGCTAACTAAATACATAGGGGGTCCTCAGGCAGGGCAGGGATCAGTGCGGTTACTCCACTGCCTGGGTGACCTTACAAGAATGGTAAGAATTTGAATTTCTATGGACTTCCAACAAACTTGTCCCTTTATCTACCATGTGGCGTCAAAGGAGTAGTCATAACTGTATCAAGACATTTTGCATGAGATCGACACACAAATTCGTACAAGAGAGAAACATTCAATATTAAAAAAACAAGCTAAAGAAAGAAAGCGGGCAGGCTCCATCAGGGAATAGGACACCCTAAATCTCGATCGGTTCCTTTCTCTCACTATCTGGACACCTCAGGGTTCCATTCCAAAAAGGGTCGTAAAAGGATTAGCATGGTGGGAGTCAGACTCGGAGTCATCACCATCTCCCAGTTGCCAAACTCGTGACTGGAGTTTCTGTGCCAAGGCGGCGTGGGCAGATGTGGGATCCATCTCGTTGTTTCTTATCAGTCGATAAGAATTGTCGCGGTGCCAGTATTTCTCATCCTGTAGGGCGGTAGGGGCAAGGGGGGGGGGGGTCGCTATCGTCAGGCGGTGGGTCAGGTTCTGGTAGTGGCAAATAAATAGTCTCTGAGGGGCCGAACATATCGTGGTTGGTGTCACTGGGGCTGTAGTGACTGGGGCCTGGTCTGTTTTGTCATTGATCGGGAATTCAAGTACGTCCGTGGTACTTGCGCTGCCGCTATCGCTATCACTAGCCGCCGAATCAAGTGTGAGGCGGAAACTCATTTCTGGGGGTGGAGTCAAGGTCGTGTCTGTGGATGTGCTGTCCTGGCTGGGGGAGGGCTGGATTGGGTTGCCAGTGGGCGGGTCTTCGTTGTCTGCTGTTGCCAATGAAATGTGGTGTGAGTGGCTGCACTGAGCTCCATAAACCTTAAGTTGGTTTATATGAAACCATCCTGACTTTCCATTTGGGTACATAATCTTATAAACTGAGGGGCTTACTTTATCAGAAATTGAGTAGGGTCCTGCGAATTTGGGGGAGAGGAATGAACTAGGATTGTACAGGGAGACCATGACTTGCTGTCCAACTGTATACTCTACCAGGTGTACTGTTTTATCAAAGCAGGCCTTGCTCTGCTTTTTCTAGCGCCTCGTTGAACAGCTGCAGCGAGCTGTGCTGCTTTAATATTCTCCATTATTTAATGGACTGCTTTTTCATGGGTAAGGGCTGGCCAAATCAAGTCTAAATAAATACTCGGTACCCTTCATGGGTCGTACAGTCATGAGGGTGTGGGGGGTGTATCCTGTCGAACTCGACACCGTGTTTCTAATAAACATCAGTGCGAATAGGAGAACTGTGTCCCATGTCGTATTGTGCTGTTGCACCATCTTCCTAAGTGTTGCCTTTAGGGTTCGGTTCATGCGTTCCACAATGCCGCTGGATTGTGGGTGATAGACAATGTGAAACTTCTGTTTAATTCCGAAAATTGTTAGGACGTTTTTCATTACTCTTCCTATAAAGTGCAAACCTTGGTCCGACTCAGTACTACGGGGGAGTCCCCATCTAGTAAAAATCTGCTGGGTTAGAATTTTTGCTGTTGCATTGCCCGTGTTTGTCCTGGAAGGAAATGCTTCCACCCATTTTGTGAAGGTGTCGATCATGACCAACACATATTTAAAACCATTTCTGCAGGGGGGAAGGGGACCAATGTAATCTAACTGTATGTCCGTTCATGGGCCATTAACAGGGCGGGTGTGTCTTAGTTGACCTTTCTTTGCGTATCTGTCTGGGTTGTTCTGGACGCAAATTAAATAATTTTCAATATAGTGGGTTACATCAGTTTTTAAATCGGGCCACCAACAGAGATGCCTGAGGTGGGCAAGGGTGGAGTCTATCCCTTGGTTTCATGTCCGTCATGGAATTGACAAATAATCTGGTTCCTGTCCTGGGGGGACCACATAAATACCATTCTTTAATATGATTCCGTCGTGTACCGTTAAAGTGTCTTTGAACCTATCATAGGGAGCTGGGAAGTCTCCTTTTAAAATGTCTTTAAATGTGTCGTCTTCCTTTTGTGCCTGCGCCAAATCTTGAATATTGGTCTGTGAGGCCTGGACCACGTGTACTGGGGCACTCTCGGGGGGTTGCCAAAAGTGGCCATGTCGTGAGTCTGTTTTTGCTTGGGCGTCTGCTTTTATGTTACTGGGTGGGGAGGAAAGATGATGGCTTCTAACTTTTATGATTCCATATTTGAAATCTTTAGCTTCTTTGAGAATGTGTTTTAGTAATGGCGCTGAGGGTATGAGTTTTCCATCGGCAGATATAAATCCTCTAGATTCCCACAGGGGCAGGAATTCTGTCAAGCTGTTGCAAACATACAAACTGTCCGAATATATGTCTGCTGGGGTCGGGAATGAATCTGGGTGCTGCACAATGTATGCAATGGTCGGCTGCCTGCGAACCTAAATGTCCTGGCAACTTTAACGATATCTCCTCTAATGCGCGTCCCTGCGTGTCCTCTACATAAATACCACATCCTGTAATCCTTTTTCCATTAACAATGGTGGAGGAGCCATCTACATAAAGTTTTAGTGAATTATCTGTGGGCTGGGTTCTCTGTGATCTGATGCCTGTCTTTGTCGGTAACGATTTGGGAACAAACAGTCCTGTGTTGTGCTTGGCTGCAATGATTTCACACTCATGTGGGGTTGCTGCATATTGTAAATTATCGGCCAGAAACGTGTGCGTCTTTGTCCTCTTTACCGTAATGATGCGTCCTTGTAGGAGTACGGTCCAGTGCGCTGCTCGAATTTGGCTTACTGTACCGTCTTTTAGCCGACCGTCTAACAGTAGCTGTGTTGGGGTGTGCTCGGTCAAAATGGTTACGGGGTTGAGTCCTGTTATGTATGAGAAGTAGTGAACAGCCCAAAAAACTGCGAGCAAGTGCTTTTCGCAGGCTGAAAATCCTTGCTCTACCGGATCTAAAACTCGTGAGGCATAGGCTATGGGTCCTAAATGATCGTGCCTTTCCTGGAGAAGTACGGCCGAAAAGGTTCGGTCGGTGGTCGCTACCTCTATTGCGTATGGTTAGTGTGGGTCTGGTGCCTGCAAAGCGGGGGCTGTACTTAGGGTGTGTTTCAATGCATCTATGGCATCCGTGTGCTGTGGAAGCCATTTCTATGGGGCCTGTTTCTTAAGGAGCTCGGAAAGTGGGGCTGCTTTTATGGCAAAACCGTCTATATGGTTCCTGCAGTAACCGACCAGTCCTAAAAATGACCGGAGTGCTGTAACATCATGGGGCAAGGGCAATTTAACAATTGAATCGATACGTTTCTGTTCTATCTCACGCTTACCATGGGTTATAACCGTACCTAACTAAGTGAGCTTTTCTTGGAGAATTTGGGTTTTTTGGGGTTGTTTGTACATCCAATTCCTTTTAGGAGACCTAATAGTTCAGAAAGAAGCAAAATGTGCTCTTCCTTGGTGTCAGTCTGTAGGAGCAAGTCGTCCACATACTGAATGAGGCTTGTGGAAGGCATTTCCACGTGTATTGCTGTCCTTGGAAGGTGAACACAAATTTATACTGTCACGTTTTCTCCAATGGAATGGCCCAAAGGCCATTGCTAATGTCCAGAACCGTGAAAACTTTTGACTGAAGTCCCTGCTTTAACATGGCCTCGGGACACGTGGCAATGATGGGGGCTGCTAATGGAGTTATTTTGTTTAATTCTCTATAATCGATGGTCAGTCACCATGAAACATCTGGTTTTCTTACGGGCCAAATCAGGGCATTGTTCATTGAAGCTACGGGCCGAATTACACCTTGATCCAATAAACTTTGAATTACCTTAGCTATTTTCCCTCGGCTTGCTGTGGAAAACCACATTGTGTCTGGGGCTTGGGATCGGGACCTGTAATGATGACCATTCCTGGAATTTTACCGCAATCGTGCTTGTGCTGGGCAAAAGATGCTTTGTGTCTCTTCAAGACTTCCCTAACTGTTTTGTCTGTGGTAATGGTTTGTGGATCAAACCAGTAATCTCCCACTGAGCTAATCCTGTGTTCGAAGTCTCCTACTGTGAGCGTGGCAGGGGCTCGTGCTGCTCTAGCCATTTTCCACACACACTTATTTACGCGGTTGAAAGAACGGTTGTGTGAGCTCATGAAATCTATTCCCAAGATGTGCTCTGCTGTCTGGGGCAATCTACCAAAACGACTGATTTTAATGTTGCTTGGTTTTAATGTTACCGATCTGGATATCCACAGGGGCCGTAATGTGTCCCTGCTGGAGGTGAACATAGAACATACAGTGCAGAAGGAGGCCATTCGTCCCATCGAGTCTGCACCGACCCACTTAATCCCTCACTTACACCCTATCCCCATAATCCAAATAACCCCTCCTAACCTTTATGGACACGAAGGGCAATTTATTATGGCCAATCCACCTAACCTGCATGTCTCTGAACTGTGGGAGGAAACCGGAGCACCCAGAGGAAACCCACGCAGACACGGGGAGAACGTGCAGACTCCGCACAGACAGTGACCCAGCGGGGAATCGAACCTGGGACCCTGGCACTGTGAAGCCACAGTGCTATCCACTTGTGCTACCGTGCTGCCCTTACAGGTGTCCTGTAAATCCACTAAGAGTGATAGGGTCTGTAGTGGGCCATATATCTCGTTGGTACATCGTGGAGGAGTTTAACATGGTTAGGGATCCTCCTGTGTCCCAAAGGAACTCTACGGGGTGTCTCTGGACTGTGCCTGCAACTACCGGTCTTCCGGACTTGTCCCAAAGTGTGTCGCAGACCCAAGTTGGGGAGTCCGAACACCGTCAATCGGTGCCATTTATGGCCAAATTGTCTGAACGGGCGCTAACGCTGTGGATAGGTCTGGCATTGTTCCTATGTGGGGCATTTGTGGGCTGATTCCGTTGCTGTCTCGGGGGGGCTTGGCATTCTCGGGCGTAATGTCCCTTCTGTCCACAATTGTCGCATTCCTGCGTTTTAGGGTGTTGTGCGTTATTTCTACCTTCATTTACCCATGCTTGATATTTACTTGATGTGTCCTTACTGGATTCATGTTTGCATCTACCTTCTCCTGCTCTGTCTTTTTATGTAGGGATTGTTCCCAAGCTCTAGATAGTCTCTTCAGAACCCACACATCATTGTGTGCAGGGTCTGAGGGGTCATAATTTGCACAGGCTTTTTGTCCTGCATCTGTGGCGTGGGAGACTAAAATACGGGTCCATTTGGCCATATTGTCTGCAGTTAAATGGGCGCGGGTTAAATCTCCAAATACTGCCGTGAAGTGTATCCAGAGGCAACCAGCTGTTGGATGCTCTCCTTTTTCTGTCTACATCAGTCGAGTCCTTCTACGGGATCTCCTCTATTATAGCCATTGCATCTAGGATGGCTGCCTTCATATCCTGGAGGCTACCTCCTCCTACATTTTGTGGGTGAGGAAGGGCTGAACTGACGGATGGGTCAAGGCTCATCGCTATGAGTTTTACTTCTTCCTGCTCATCCAGACCGTACATGACTGTCTGTTGCATAACTCGCTCAAAGAAGTGGTGTGGGCCTGATGTGGGGTGAAAGGTTTCTATTTTATCGCGGGCATACCTTAACTGGGTGATGGTTAGTGGGGTGGTGTACACAAAATCGGGTTGGTCTTCTGTCGGTACTCTGCGCTGCGTGGTGACTGGATTAATAGGGTTGGGTGCTGCCTGTGCAGTCGGTGGTGCGGGTGCTTTCCTTTTCGGGGCCTGGGGGGCTCTATTCTGAATTTCTGTTTCGTTCACATATCAATGGGCCATTTCATTAAGTTCCTGCCAATTGGGGCCATCTTCCTGATCTAAATTTAGTCCAAAGGTATCTCTGAACCCATTCTGAACTGAGAGCAGTGATTGCAATCTTGCAATTTGCTGCCTGCATTTGGCATGGTCTACTGAACTCTGCCTTTGTTCCATGGTGGAACTGTGGAGTGCTCGTAGGACTGCCTTTAAGTCCTCGCATTGCCTTTTCAATTGTTCTACTTGGTGTTCTGTTTCCTCTCTTACCAAAACTGAACGTTGCGTGTCTTGGTAGGCTTTATCATATTGGATCTGAAACCTGCTTAGGTGGGCGAGACAAGATTGGTGTGCCTGTTTGACATCCGTCATCTCCTTGTCCTTCGCTGCTAGCTGCTCTCGGAGTTGCTCATTTACTTTCTCACACTCGCTAACGTTTCCCTCATTCCTCTTCTCTTTCTCTTCAAGCTGTCTGCGGAGCGTCCTCACGACCTCCTCTGTGCCTCGCAATTGTGAAAAACAGGACACGATTGCCATCGGCTTACGAACTCTACCTAAATTCTTTTTATGGATCTCGGTCAGGCTGTCCCACCAAGTTTGTCCGATTCTACCAGGACATGTCTCTTCATTTGCACAAATCTCGGACCATAGGGGCCATCCTTTCCCTTTAGGTACTTCCTAATTTCCTCCTCCCATATGGGACACTGCTCTGCTCTATTGGTCGCTGCGACCTCGGGTTGCTGTGGGTACATAAGGTGTTCCATTGCCTTCATTGCCCTCTCTACCGTAATCTCTGTATCTCTACCGTAATCTCTGTATCTCTACGGTGAATTTGGGACAGGGCGGAATAAAGCGGTGATGCAAACAGCGGGTACGGCTCAAGCTATTTTCTGGTTCACACAACTCCCGAAAGTTTCACGCAACAAAATATATCGAGGTTATTTTATATCCTTGTTAGTACGCATGCAAATTACACCCTTCCGTAACTTGGAGGTTTGATCGATACTGGTCTTATGCTTGTGGTTTCTTTTACTTTTCCAATTTGGATTTCTAATTCAAACGTTTTGTGGGTTCTCTCGGAGTGACAGAATCACTTCTGGGTCAAATCCCACCAGAGTCGCCAATAACTGTTGCCTTTTTTATTCGCTATAAATATGGCCGTCAATAAGGTTGCCCTTCTTTTATCTAGATAGTGATATGATATGCTCTGAGTCGCCAGGTATCAGATGATACCACCACAAGGTTCAACTGGATATTGATCAAAGAGCCAAACAACCAGTTAGTTAGTTCAAGATCAATGGTACTTTATTTACACACAAGATTAACTTACACATGCAACATAAACACTACGAGCTAAACTACACCTAACAACTATGACAACCTGTACTTAACTTCAGGCACCTGGCTTAGGTCAGAGGAACAATGGCATTTGTTTGAATCTGGATCTACTGGGTCTGGAGAAGTAACTGCTGTTCAGCTGGGCTCATTCTTCTGGTAGCGAGCGTTGAACTTGAACTTTCTTCTGGTCGTGGTGCTGCGATTGGAGATGGACGTTGCCGGAGCACCAGGTCCAAAAGAGATCGAACACATGGCAGTATTTCTCTTTATCCTTGGGGGTTTCACGCTCTTTTGGGCGGTCCTTAGGTTTGGACCCAATGAATTGGGCAATTCTCGATCACTGCCTTCGATCTGAGCCAATAAAGGGGCGGGTGCCTGAATGGCTGGGCGTGTCCTAAGCGGTCATTGACCTTGCTGTTTATGCTTCCTGAGTAAAGGGAGTGACGCCGAAATGTCTGGGATTGTATTGGTTACTTGAGTATCAGTCGTTTGTCTTACGGAGATGGGCCATTAAAATGCTAATCGGTTGGGGGTTTCGATGCTGTGTGGATTCTCTGCTCACGAATATACATGCAGGCTCTGTGCCTGCCTGAATCTTACATTGTCCACATTTCCCTTTAGGCTTAGGCAATACAGGGAAATCTATTGTCAACTTGTCAGACTACACCCTTCAACCAGACGAAATCGAAGTCCTCAGCAGAGGGCTCAATTTCTGCACCACCACCAAAATGGACCCCATCAGTCTCGCGGCAGACACGGAGGAATTCATCAGGCGAATGAGGCTCCGGGAATTCTTCCACAGACCCCAAGAGGCCAACAGCGAACCCAAGCAGACTACCAATGAACCGGAACAGCAGACCGAGAGATCTGCGGCACGGCAACCGAAGAGGAAAGAGTCGAATTGGACCCCTCCGGAAGGCCGCTGCCTTAGACTCGACATGTATGCTCAAGCCGTCAGGAGCCGCGTCAATGCCAGATTCATCAGTCGCATTCACAAGACAGCCCCGAACGTCACCCAAGCACAACGCAATGCCATCTGCGCTCTCAAGACCAACCGCAGCATCGTCATCAAACCAGCAGACAAAGGGGGGGCCACTGTTGTACTGAACAGAACGGACTACTGCAAAGAAGTATACCGACAACTGAACAACCAAGAACATTACAGACAGTTACCCGCAGATCCGACCAAGGAACACATCCGCCAACTTAACAGACTGATCAAGACCTTGGATCCAGATCTTCAGAGCACCCTACGTGCTTTCATCCCACGTACTCCCCGCATTGGAGATCTCTACTGCCTCCCGAAAATACATAAGGCCAACACACCAGGCCGCCCTATCGTTTCAGGCAATGGGACCCTGTGTGACAACCTCTCTGGCTACATCGAGGGCATCTTGAAACCCATCGTACAAGGTACACCCAGCTTCTGTCGCGACACGACGGACTTCCTACAGAATCTCAGTACCCATGGACCAGTTGAACCAGGAACATTCCTCGTCACAATGGACGTCTCGGCACTCTACACCAGCATCCCCCATGACGACGGCATTGCTGCAACAGCCTCAGTACTCAACACCGACAACTGCCAATCTCCAGACGCAATTCTGCAACTCATCCGCTTCATTCTGGATCACAACGTCTTCACCTTCGACAACAAGTTCTTCATCCAGACGCACGGAACAGCCATGGGGACCAAATTCGCACCCCAATACGCCAACATCTTCATGCACAAGTTTGAACAGGACCTACTCACTGCACAGGACCTTCAACCGACGTTATACACCAGATACATCGATGACATTTTTTTTCCTTTGGACCAACGGCGAAGAATCACTGAAACGACTACACGATGACATTAATAAGTTCCATCCAACCATCAGACTCACCATGGACTACTCTCCAAAATCAGTTGCATTCTTGGACACACTCGTCTCCATCAAGGACGGTCACCTCAGCACTTCGCTTTACCGCAAACACACGGATAGCCTCATGATGCTCCACTTCTCCAGCTTCCACCCTAAACACATTAAAGAAGCCATCCCCTATGGACAAGCACTCCGTATACACAGGATCTGCTCAGACGAGGAGGAGCGTAACAGACATCTACAGACGTTGAAAGATGCCCTCGTACGAACGGGATATGGCACTCGACTCATCGATCGACAGTTCCAACGTGCCACAGCGAAAAACCGGACCGACCTCCTCAGAAGACAAACATGGGACACAACCGACAGAATACCCTTCGTCGTCCAGTACTTCCCCGGAGCGGAGAAACTACGTCATCTTCTTCACAGCCTTCAACACGTCATTGATGACGATGAACATCTTGCCAAGGTCATCCCCACACCCCCACTACTTGCCTTCAAACAACCGCGCAACCTCAAACGAACCATTGTTTGCAGCAAACTACCCAGTCTTCAGAACAGTGACCACGACACCACACAACCCTGTCATGGCAATCTCTGCAAGACGTGCCAGATCATCGACATGGATACCACTATTACACGTGAGAACACCACCCACCAGGTACGCGGTACATACTCGTGCGACTCAGCCAACGTTGTCTACCTCATACGCTGCAGGAAAGGATGTCCCGAAGCGTGGTACATTGGCGAGACCATGCAGACGCTGCGACAACGAATGAACGGACATCGCGCAACAATCACCAGGCAGGAATGTTCCCTTCCAGTCGGGGAACACTTCAGCAGTCAAGGGCATTCAGCCTCTGATCTCCGGGTAAGCGTTCTCCAAGGCGGCCTTCAGGACCCGCGACAACGCAGAATCGCCGAGCAGAAACTTATAGCCAAGTTCCGCACACATGAGTGCGGCCTCAACCGGGACCTGGGATTCATGTCACATTACATTCATCCCCCACCATCTGGCCTGCAAAATCCTACCAACTGTCCTGGCTTGATACAATTCACACCTCTTTAACCTGGGGTTACCCCATCTCTGGATCTGTCAAGATTTAATCACCTGCTAATGCTCACATTCCGAGCATTGTCTGGCATCTTTGAATTTGTCTATATATGTGTTTCTGGAACAGACCTCTGCATTCACCTGAGGAAGGAGCAGCGCTCCGAAAGCTAGTGACATCGAAACAAACCTGTTGGACTTTAACCTGGTGTTGTAAGACTTCGTACTGTGCTCACCCCAGTCCAACGCCGGCATCTCCACATCATGGCTACCATCGACTCCTTAAAGAAGACAGATAAGGGAGTCAAAATGAGTAAGAAAATGAAAAGAAACAATCGTAAAGCAACGGAATGAGGTTGGAAAACCTATATGTCCCGCATAGGAATCTAATGAAGCTGACCCCCTCTCAAAACCACAAAAACAGGGGAGTAAAAGTAAATAGAAGATTAAGGTAAAAGCGTAACAGATGAGTTCCTGTAGAAAAAGGGAATTCAGATTTGTGTGTAGCTGTGAGATAAGGCTAACTGTTAACTGTGATATTTGTGAGCTGTGAGAATCTGTGTGTTTTGTTTTAACAAATTAATTTTAGTCAAAGCATGAAGTGCTAAGTGAGTTGTATTTTTTGTTGTCTGAGTCCAAGATTATAACTTAAGTGATTTGTGTTGAGATTTCTCTAATGCACTGAAACATTGAAAATTAAAATCAGTTTAAAAGAAAGAAAGTGCCTTTACGAATAAAAGTAATTGAATATGAATACATTTTTAGATTACGTGAAAAGACGTAAATGGCATCATTTCAAGTTCTGCAGGAAATATTAACCATTTCAGCAGACCGTTGAACTTTTCTGAATTGACAAAGAAAAATATACGTCTCTAAGAAAAGCTAATGCCTATAAAATCAATAATTGGAAATTGACTTAAATGTGTGGTATTTTAGAAGCAGCAAAACATCCCCTGGGAGGGGGATGTTTTGCTGCTTCTAAAATACTCTTATGGTGCATCTTGGTCAGCTTTAAAGGATGGGATTGCCGTCCCACCCGGCATAAATGGGGGCTGGGTTCCCAATAATGATAATCATTTGAATGAAAGAAATGAGTCCCTCGAACACTGGTTAGCAAATAGAAGGAAAGAGGCTATCATGCAAGGGGCCAAGAAGCATTTAACCCCCAGGAAGGATGAGCCCCACCTAGCAACACCTTCCCCGATTAGGCAGACAGACACTCTGCAAATTAGGAGCGGTAATACATTGCATTGATAATGGAATGGTTATAGAACTATCTCAAATACGAGCTCACCAGCTGCAAAATTTAATAACTTCTGAGCCTGTGCCCGATCGCTCTGTGTCTGTGTTGTACGCTGGCAGCTGAAGGTTAACCCTTACAGTACCACTGTTAAAAAAAATGCTTTATTTTTAAACTGCAGGAAATCTTACAAAAGGTTAATGACCCTTGGGCACAGCTATTAAAACACCTGATAGAATCCAGACGAGAGAATATAGTGACCCATTGCACGGCTTGGTATGCTCGTGAGGATGAGCATGCATACAATTTACAAGCGCAATGTCACTTAGGAAAGCAGACAAAATTGCATGTCACTCCTTTTTCTTTTTCAGTGTTGTGGGATTAGGAATGTTAGTACAGTTGACCCATAATCAGAGAGACCTTTTTAGGATGGGTTTAACTTCAGAACCCCATTTAACATTGGCCGTAAGACATCCCGCTAAGGCAAAGTAAATAGGAGAAGTGATGAAAGAGGCCAAAGGAAAAAAGTAAAACATGGGATTTATATTGAAAAATATGGACAAAATTGCCTGATAGAATTTTATGGTAAACAGGAGGGCAAAGTGACCTGGAAAGACGAACAATGGCCCGCTACATTTGAAAGACAACAACCTCCCCGAGAGAGCTATCATTTACTCCCTTCAATCCTGGCCCAGGTACTGGCACATCTATGGGCCCAACATAAAAATCATGTTGGAAAAGTACATTCTGCCCCAGTGCATAGGGTGCAGTTACAGAAAAACGTTGCCCTGCCCTGTTTAAAACTATACTGGTTGGCACTGGAAGCAGAAAAAGGGATAGAGGGAGTGACCAATGCACTATTACAGCAAGGGGTGCTGAAGAGAACACAAAGCCCCTGTAACACCCCTATACTCCCCATTCCAAAGACAGGAAGACCCAACGAGTGGTGGTTTGTGCGAGATCTTAGAGCCATCAATAAAATTGTTATCACTATTGCTCCATTGGTGCCAGACACAAATGTCATTTTGTCTTCTATACCACCAACAACGGATACTTTCTCAGCCTTTTTCTCCATACCATTGTACCCAGAAAGTCAATATCTATTTGCCTTTACATATCGGAATCAACAGTATTAAAAGCGACTTGGACGAGTGCCAGGTGTCTGCAGGCTCAACATTCCCTCAATATGATGACGATTTATTGATAGCCTCAGGAGGGCTAGTTTGTCAACAGAATACCCTTTTGTTATTATCACATCTGGCAGAAAGAGGGCATAGGGTCTCAATGGGCAAACTGCAATTCTGTCAGGAGACAGTTCAGTATTTGGGATTTCAACTGCAGCAAGGACAGCGGAGGCTTGGGCCTGATAGCGTACAGGCTGTAGCAAGCGTTCCAACCCCCCGCACGAAAAAGGAAATCTTTACCTTCCTCGGAATGGTGGGCTATTGCAGGCAATGGATCCCGGACTACAGAGAGATGGACGCAGTACTGCGCAAGGCTACCCTACAGGACGCCCCTTCAGTTGTTATCTGGATCCCAGAGAGGGAGCAAGCATTTCGTAACTTGAAACAAGCGATGATTAGCACCCCTGCCTTGGGACTTCCTAATTTCAGCAAGCCCTTTACTCTTTATGTGAATGAAGCAGGGTGATTTGCAACAGGGGTCCTTCGACAGACGGGTATGTCAGCATGGCTTTAAACGCAGCACAACAGCTCTCTCAGACAGCCAGCACAGGCACAACACAGCCATCTTAGATTACAGGCTCAATCTTTGCAGTGGGGCCTGAACCTATAACTTTCAGTCTCAGCAAGAGGAACCCAAACACTGAGCCGAGCTTTGAAGCACTGCAGCATCTCAGTCAAGATTGGGTGTTACATATTAATCTTACCCTTTGCTTTTAACCCAAACAGCAGTTTATGTCAACAACTTTTAATTTTGATTCTTTGCCAGACCTTGAGTGGAAACTTTCTTCACTGGTTCACTCAGAAAGACCTTCACATTTAAACGTTTTCTGTTGCCATTTTATTGCATTTGTCAGGGTTCATACTGAAAGAGCAGCACTCACTGTTTGCCATATAAAGTTATAATTTTAATAATTACCACAGGCGAACAAAGTGAATGGAGCAGAATGTTCTTTTGAAACTTTTTATCTTGCAAAGTTTTGAAAGCTAATCTAGGATTCCCCTTCACATGTGGGATGTAGTCGTTCAGCTCAAGGGCAGCTGCTGGTCATCCGTCAAATGGATCAGTGTACAAGCTGTCAATCATCCATGCATTGTGTGGTTTAGGCAATTTGTGCTGCACCTTCTCGCACTCCCATCTCAATGGCAGTTAATTTGCCCCATAATACTTTGTGGAGCATCTCTTCCTGTACAAGTTTCCAGCACATACAGAAAAGATAACACACAAAGGATAATGAAATAATTTCATTGGGTCCTGTTTTCTAACAAATTTATTCTTGGGATATGATAATAATAATAATCTTTATTGTCACAAGCAGGCTTAATTAACACTGCAATGAAGTTACTGTGAAAATCCCCCCGGCGCCACACTCCGACACCTGTTCGGGTACACAGAGGAAGAATTCAAAATGTCCCATTCACCTAACAAGCACGTCTTTCAGGACTTGTGGGCGGAAACCGGAGCACCCGGAGGAAACCCAAGCAGACTACGGAGAGAGCGTGTAGACTCCACACAGACAGTGATCCAAGCTGGGAATCGAACCCTGGTCCTTGGTGTTGTGAAGCAACTGTGCTAACTGCTGTGCTAGCGTGCGTTGGCAAAGGCAAATTGGGCTAAATTCTCCATTTGGGAGTGTATGGGCTAGATTCTCTGTTTCAGCGGCTAAATGCTGGCTCAAACGGAGAATTCTCAGGCATTTTACAACGCCAAAATCAGCGCTGAACGTTCACCGATTCCTGGACCGGTGAGGGACTAGCGGTGGTGCCGGGTGAAACTCCTGGTTCTCGCGTAGAAAATGGCCGGAGAATACCCGGGTCCCTGGCCGCGCAGGCGAACAGTGACGACCTGCAGCAGTCGCACTGTATAAGATGGCGCCGGCCGTACGCGGTCCTGACCCGCCATTCGCGACTCCACAGGCCACCTCCTGGCCACCCTCCGTGTGTCACCCTAGCCCTCGCAGAAGCGACGCCGGCCAGCGGCATGGATCCCGCCGTGTTCCCAACCACTGAGACCACACTTCAACCTCGCAGGCAGGAACTCAGCCCGTCGGGGGTGAAGCATCGCAGGAGTCAACACTTTTGCAATAGCGTGCAATGTGCGATGCAATTATGCTGCTCAGTTACTGGGCCATGCTCTGCAGTGTCTCGGCAATGTCCACGTGTGTCCGGGAATACGTTCCTCAGTGACTGGGATATGGTGTCAGGGCCCTCAGCTATGGTTGTCTCAGACTGTGCTATGCCATGGACACCATCATTCAAGCTGTAGATGTCGTGCTCCAGGTTTTCCACTGCAGTGTCGGCACCATCTCATGTGTCTTCAGCCTTTGAGACTCCTCCAATCGACTTTGCACTCCCTGGAATGTTGAAGACACCCCCTTTCTGATTCTCACTGCTGTGTTTTATCACCTGAATCAGTTCTGGGAGAAACATGTCCAAAGGCTCGGCATCTGACTGGGACCCAGCTGAGTCCTGGCACCCAGCAGACCTCCCACCGCCATCTCCCCTGGATGCTCCTGCCTCCACCTGATGTACATGAGCAACTGTGTGGTGCTCACCAGACTGTGCCCCAGAAGCCTGCCCACTCCTGTCGTCCAGCAAGGCGTGTGTCTCTGTGATGGTGGAAGGTGCAGGTGAAAGTTCTGACACCCCAAAAGTGGTCTCCTCGGAGATTTCCTCTGAGGTGTTCTCGTTGTGTGGCGAAGGAGGAAAAGCTCCGGATGACCCGGCCCTATCAGATGGAGGTTCCTGCGAGAGAAAGGACATGTGGTCAGTGAGGGGAAGGATCATTTGATCTGACAGGAACAACTCACTTGATAAAGGTCAATTGGCTAAAGGGGCAGTGGATCCTCACCTCTGTGGCGCAGGCCGACCTCACTGTCAGTGACTGCTCTCTCCTCGGGCAACCCCACGGTTTCCACAGCCCGTTACTCTTAGCGGGGTGAGGACTTGAATCTCTGGGACTCGGTCCCCCGTCTTGGCCTTTCCCATTTATTTTGGGCGGCACAGTGTCACAGTGGTTAGCACTGCTGCCTCACAGCTCCAGGGTCCCGGGTTCAATTCTGGCCTCGGGTGAATGTCTGTGTGGAGTTTGCACTTTCTCCCCATGTCTGTTTCCTCCGGGTGCTCCGAATTCCTCTACAGTCTAAAGATGTGCAGGCTAGGTGGATTGGCCATGCTAAATTGCCCCTTAGTGTCCAAAAAAGGTTAGGTGGGGTTACTGGGTTATGGGGATAGGGTGGAGGCATGGGCTTAAATAGGGTGCTCGTTCCAAGGGCCGGTGCAGACTCCATGGGCCAAATGGCCTTCTTTGGCACTGTAAATTCTATGATTCTATCTTCTCCTGCAAGGACGAAGAGGTAGTATTGTGAGCTGCACACTTGGTGGGTCAGGGGGATCTATAGCAAGTGGCATGTGTGGGTACCGCACCTGGATATGATGGGGTTGTGCTGGTGGGTGACAGGGGGTTCTGAGGAACAAGCACGAAGATCGGATTGGATTGGATTATGTTTATTGTCACATGTACCGAGGTACAGTGAAAATTATTTTTCTGCGAGCAGCTCAACAAGTGCATGAAAAGAAAAGGAAATAAAAGAAAATACATAATAGGGTAACACAGGGTACACAATGTAATTACATAAACACCGGCATCGGGTGAAGCATACAGGGGAGTAGTGCTCATGAGATCAGTCCATAAGGGAGTCCTTTAGGAGTCTGGTAACATAGAACATACAGTGCAAAAGGAGGCCATTCGGCCCATCGAGTCTGCACCGGCCCACTTTAAGCCCTGACTTCCACCCTATCCCCATAACTCAATAACCTCCTCCATCCTTTTTTGGACACTAAGGGCAATTCAGCATGGTCAATCCACCTAACCTGCACGTCTTTGGACTGTGGGAGGAAACCGGAGCACCCGGAGGAAACCCACGCAGACACGGGGAGAACGTGCAGACTCCACACAGACAGTGACCCAGCGGGGAATCGAACCTGGGACCCTGGTGCTGTGAAGCCACAGTGCTATCCACTGTGCTACCGTGCTGCCCTAACAGTGGGGAAGAAGCTGTTTTTGAGTCTGTTCGTGCATGTTCTGGAGGTTCGGGTGGATGTGAGGAGAATGCAGGGGACAGCCAGTGATGTGGGGGAGTTTGGGAATTTGAAGGTGGCAGGCAAATTGATACCAGGAGAAAGGAGGTAACTTACCCTTGAAACTCGTTGGAGGTCGTTTGTCTTCTTTCTACATTTGATGGCATTCCTCCTGGTCATGCTGCCATACTGCCAGCTGCTGCCACTGTCTCACAGGTGGCATTGCTGACCACGCTGCTGGTCCTCCGACCCCTCGGGGATGTCATGATATGCAGACATGCAGATAATGATGCACAGACAGGCAGCTAATGAACACAGAGAACAGGACATGACCAATGAGCAGGCAGGACACTCAGGGGTGGTACCTCATGATCAAAGGCACGAGGCACTCACACTCCGCAACTTTCCACTGATGAACATCTACAGAGTGAGTCAGGGTGTATGTACAGTATCACACCTCCAGCACGTGGCTAAGAGCTAGTCTGGCTCAGTCAGACAGTGTAACCACACTTAGGTTAGCAGAGAGTCAAACTCAATGCGAACTGTGCTAACTGGGCTACTGGTTCAATAAATCAGATTGAACTAACTTCAAGGTCTGGGGTGTCTTTTGGTTAAAGCTGCATCCAGTTGAATGTATCCCGGCAACATGGAGAAGATTCAGGCTCCTCACCAGCTCAGGACCTCCGGCAATCTCAGTGCCAACTGGCGGACATTCAAGCAAAAGTTTCTGCTGTACATCGAAGCTTCAGACCTTGTGGGTGCGTCTGATGCAAGGAAGATCGCGCTTCACCTCTCAACAGCGGGTGATCAAGCCATCAAACTCTTCACTTCACCGAAGGCCAGGGCAAGACAAAGTTTCAGACCATCCTGGACAAGTTTGACAGTCACTGTGAAGTGGACACCAATGAAATCTTCGAGCGCTACATATTCAAACAGCGTCTACAAGGTAAAGGTGAATCTTTCAACTCCTTAACTAACCTCTGCCTGCTAGCGCTGTCCTACAACTTTGGTGATATTGCTGACTCCATGATCAGAGACCAAATCGTTTTTGGAGTTCACTCTGATCCTCTGAGAGAGCAGCTAATGAAAATCAAGCATATGACCCTGCCAGTCGCGATTGAAACATGCACAGTGCATGAGCACGCCAAAGATCGCTATGCCCAGTATAAATCAGCTGAAAATGAGAAACTTGCCTCCCACGAGGCAGAGAGTGTGCAGGCCATCTCCCGGAAGCAGCGCCTCAGCATTGATGAAAGCAGCCATTTCACCCGCTTTTCCCGGGGACCCACACATGCGCGTAGCGAACGGGATAGCGAAGCGGCCGACACCCGCACTGCGCATGTGCGAAGACGCGTGGAGCGCCAACATGCCAACGTCATGACGTGCTCGAACTGCGGCAACGCCCACTTAAGGAAACACTACCCTGCAAGGGGCAGGCAATGTTTAAACTGCGGGAAGCCTGGACACTATGCAGCCTTGTGCTGGTCTGCACCACCAGTCAGGGGCCAGCGCTCCCAATTCCGACGACGGCGCGTTCAGAGTGTGCAACAACGATTACAGGATTCAGATCCTGGCAGCACAACGGATCCAGAGGAAGAATGCCTGGACTCCGCCTACTGTGTGGGCATCATTACCAAGTGTGAATATCCCACATCCAACTCATTACAACTTCAATCCATCCTCGCTGTGGATTCTGCGGACGAATGGCGTGCGGTGATACAGGTCAACCACTGCTCCATCCAGTTTAAGCTGGACACAGGTGCTTCTGCCAACCTCCTCTCACAGGCAGATTTCAAATGCATCAAGACGTTCCCCAAGGTCCTTCCAGCAGCCTGCAGGCTCCTGACTACAAAGGAAATGCCATCACGGCACTGGGATCCTGCCATCTACTCGTCTCCAACCGGAGCACCCATGCACGGTTACGTTTTGAAATTGTCAAGCCAGACAGGACATCCCTACTTGGCGCGCATGCCTGCAAGCAGCTGAACCTCGTGCAGTGGGTTTACACAATGACGTCCTCCAATGTGGATCTTCATGCCGGCATTGACGACATTCCCGCTCAGTATCTGATGTGTTCGACGGGATGGGCACGCTGCCATATCGATACAAGATTCTGCTACGACCTGATACCAAGCCAGTGGTCCACACACCATGCCAGGTCCCGGCTCCGCTGAGGGAGCGCCTGAAGGCACAGCTCAAGGATCTTCAGCAACAGGGCATCATTTCCAAGGTAACCGAACCGACTGACTGGGTCAGCTCGATGGTATGTGTTAGAAAGTCTTCGGGAGACCTGCGCATCTGCATTGATCCCAAGGATCTCAATAAGAATCTAATGCGTGAACACTACCCCATCCCGAAGCAGGAGGAACTTACCAGTGAGATGGCACACGCACGTTTTTTCACCAAGTTAGATGCGTCTCATGGATTTTGACAAATCCAGCTGGATGAGTCCAGCAGAAGGCTCTGCACCGTCAACACACCGTTTAGCAGATACTGCTATAATCGCATGCCGTTTGGCATTGTCTCGGCATCGGAGATCTTCCATCGCATCATGGAGCAGGTGATGGAGGGCATTGAAGGGGTTCGTGGGTACATGGACGACATCATCATATGGTCCAGGAACCCTGAAGAGCATGTTTCCTGTCTCCAGCAGCCGCCATGTCCATGCCAATGGCCTGAAGCTGAACAGGTCCAAATGTTGCTTTGGCATGTTGACACTCAAGTTCCTAGGTGACCAGATCTCTCAGCAGGGCGTGCGCCCAGACACAGACAGGGTCAAGGCCATCGACGCCATGAAGGTCCCTGAAGACAAGAAGGCGGTGTTGCGCTTCCTGGGCATGGCCAATTTTCTGGGCAAGTTCATCCCAAACCTGGCCTCACACACCATGGCCCTACGAAACCCGGTGAAATAGTCCACTGCCTTTGAGTGGAAGGCAGCACATCAGGCAGAGTGGTTGGAGCTGAAAGCCAATCTCACCACTGCACCCGTCTTGGCATTTTTCGACCCAGGCAGGGAGACGAAGATCTCGACAGATGCGAGCCAGGATGGCATCGGTGCGGTGCTGCTTAAACGCGATGACACTTCATCCTGGGCACCGATAGCCGACGCATCGAGGGCCATGTCGCCCACCGAAACAAGGTATGCGCAAATAGAGAAGGATGCCTGGATCTTCTCACTGCCATTCTCAAGTTTCACGACTATGTCTACGGCCTGCCAACATTCACTGTCAAGACGGATCATAGGCCTCTGGTCCACATTATCCACAAGGACCTGAACGACATGAAGTCTTGGTTGCAGCGCATCCTCCTCAAACTCAGAAGGTACGACTTTGACTTCGTGTACACGCCTGGCAAGGAGCTCATCATCGCTGATGCATTGTCCCGCTCCATCACATTGCCTAGTGAACTGCTGGAAATCATCCGGCAGATTGAATCACAGGTGCAGCTGTGTGCTAGCACCCTCCCGGCGTCTGATGAGAAGGTGGTTTGTATCCGCGAGGAGACAGCCAAAGACCCCCTCTTGCAGCGTGTCATGAGTGAGTTCTCCCAGTGAGCCAGAGAAGACACAGCCAGAGTGAGACAGAACCAAGAGTGAGTTTGGGAATTTGAATCTCGGTGGGAATTGAATTAAATCAGTAAGGTAGCTCCTTTTAAATTTCAGGAATTTAAATTAATTTAAATTAAGCTAGAATTGTGCAGTGTAGGTTAACAAGGGCTGCCCCACCCACTCACATAACTGGTTGGCATTTAAGTGTCAGTCACTTAAATCTACCTCCACCAGGGGAAGGCAGCAGCAGCCAGGTTCATGGCACCGTGGCTGGCTCTGCTGTGCAGCTGGGCAGGAAGACGAATGGCAGGGCTATAGTGATAGGGGACTCAATTGTAAGGGTAATAGACAGGCGGTTCTGCGGACGCAATCGAGACTCCAGGATGGTATGTTGCCTCCCTAGTGCAAGGGTCAAGGATGTCTCAGAGCAGCTTCAGGACATTCTGGGGGGGAGGGTGAACGGCCAGCTGTTGTGGTGGACATAGGCACCAACGATATAGGTAAAAAATGGGACATGGTCCTACCAGCTGAATTTAGGGAGTTAGGAGTTAAACTAAAAAGTAGGACCTTAAAGGTAGTAATCTCAGGATTGCTACCAGCGCCACGAGCTAGTCAGAGTAGGAATGTCAGGATAAAGAGGATGAATGCGTGGCTCGAGAGATGGTGCAAGAGGGAGGGATTCAAATTCCTGGGACATTGGAACCGGTTCTGGGGGAGGTGGGACCAGTACAAACCAGACGGTCTGCACCTGGGCAGGACTGGAACCGATGTCCTAGAGGGGGTGTTTGCTAGAGCTGTTGGGGAGAGCTTAAACTAATGTGGCAGGGGGATGGGAACCAATGCAGGACGTTGGAAGGTAGTAAAACAGGGTCAGAAACAAAAGGCAGTAAGGGGGAAAGTGTAAGGCAGAGAAGCCATAGTCAAAAATCAAAAAGGGCGACAGTACAAGGTACAGTGACTGAGGGGAGCTCAGTGAATAGGACCAGGAATACTAAAAGGAATAAAACGGGAAGTGAAAACATTAATGGTAAGTGACGTGGCAGGTTGTTACATGAAGATATGGGTTCAATGACAAGGAAAATTAGGAGAAAGGTTAAGAGGAAATATAACTTAGGAGAGGTTACTGATCGAGGTGTTAAGATTCAGAACAGAGGTAAAACAGCCAACATAAGTGTACGTTACCTGAATGCTCGTAGAATTCGGAATAAGGTAAATGAGTTGATGGCGCAAATCATCGTGAATGACTATGATTTAGTGGCCATTACTGAAACATGGTTAAAGGATGGTCACGACTGGGAGTAAAATATCCAAGGGTATCAAACTATTCGGAAGGACAGAGTGGATGGTAAGGGAGGTGGTGTAGCTCTGTTATTTAAGGATGACATCCGGGCAACAGTAAGGGATGACATCGGTGCTATGGAGGATAAGGTTGAATCCATTTGGGTGGAAATCAGGAATAGTAAGGCGAAAAAGTCACTGATAGGATTAATCTATAGGCCACCAAATAGTAACATTATGGTGGAGCAGGCAATAAACAAAGAAATAACTGATGCATGTAGAAATGGTACAGCAGTTATCATGGGGGATTTTAATCTCCATGTCGATTGGTTTAACCAGGTCGGTCAAGGCAGCCTTGAGGAGGAGTTTATAGAATGTATCCGCGATAGTTACCGAGAACAGTATGTAATGGAACCTACGAGGGAACAAGCGGTCCTAGATCTGGCCCTGTGTAATGAGACAGGATTGATTCAGGATCTCATAGTTAGGGATCCTCTTGGAAGGAGCGATCACAATATGGTGAAATTTAAAATGCAGATGGAGGGTGAGAAAGTAAAATCAAGCACTGGTGTTTTGTGCTTAAACAACGGAGATTACAATGGGATGAGAGAAGAACTAGCGAAGGTAGACTGGGAGCAAATACTTTATGGTGAAACAGTTGAGGAACAGTGGAGAACCTTCCAAGCGATTTTTCACAGTGCTCAGCAAAGGTTTATACCAACAAAAAGGAAGGACGGTAGAAAGAGGGAAAGTCGACCATGGATATCTAAGGAAATAAGGGAGAGTATCAAATTGAAGGAAAAAGCATACAAAGTAGCAAAGATTAGTGGGAGACTAGAGGACTGGGAATCTTAAGGAGGCAACAGAAAGCTACTAAAAAAGCTATAAAGAATAGTAAGATAGATTATGAGAGTAAACTTGCTCAGAATATAAAAACAGATAGTAAAAGTTTCTACAAATATATAAAACAAAAAAGAGTGGCTAAGGTAAATATTGGTCCTTTAGAGGATGAGAAGGGAGATTTAATAATGGGAGATGAGGAAATGGCTGAGGAACTGAACAGGTTTTTTGGGTCGGTCTTCACAGTGGAAGACACAAATAACATGCCAGTGACTGATGGAAATGAGGCTATGACAGGTGAGGACCTTGAGAGTATTGTTATCACCAAGGAGGTAGTGATGGGCAAGGTAATGGGGCTAAAGGTAGACAAGTCTCCTGGCCCTGATGGAATGCATCCCAGAGTGCTAAAAGAGATGGCTAGGGAATTTGCAAATGCACTAGTGATAATTTACCAAAATTCACTGGACTCTGGGGTGGTCCCGGCAGATTGGAAATTAGCAAACATAACACCACTGTTTAAAAAAGGAAGTAGGCAGATAGCGGGTAATTATAGGCCAGTGAGCTTAACTTCGGTAGTAGGGAAGATGCTGGAATCTATCATCAAGGAAGAAATAGTGAGGCATCTGGATGGAACTTGTCCCATTGGGCAGATGCAGCATGGGTTCATAAAGGCAGATCGTGCCTAACTAATTTAGTGGAAATTTATGAGGACTTTACCAGTGCGGTAGATAACGGGGAGCCCATGGATGTGGTATATCTGGATTTCCAGAAAGCCTTTGACAAGGTGCCACACAAAAGGTTGCTGCATAAGATAACGATGTATGGCATTAAGGAGAAAGTAGTAGCATGGATAGAGGATTGGTTAATTAATAGAAAGCAAAGAGTGGGAATTAATGGGTGTTTCTCTGGTTGGCAATCAGTAGCTAGTGGTATCCCTCAGGGATCAGTGTTGGGCCCACAACTGTTCACAATTTACATAGATGATTTGGAGCTGGGGACCAAGGGCAATGTGTCCAAGTTTGCAGACAACACTAAGATAAGTGGTAAAGCAAAAAGTGCAGAGGATACTGGAAGTCTGCAGAGGGATTTGGATAGGCTAAGCAAATGGGCTAGGGTCTGGCAGATGGAATACAATGTTGACAAATGTGAGGTTATTCATTTTGGTAGGAATAACATCAAAAGGGATTATTATTTAAATGATAAAATATTAAAACATGCTGTTGTGCAGAGAGACCTGGGTGTGCTAGTGCATGAGTCGCAAAAAGTTGGTTTATCGGTGCAACAGGTGATTAAGAAGGCAAATGGAATTTTGTCCTTCATTGCTAGAGGAATGGAGTTTAAGACTGGGGAGGTTGTGCTGCAATTGGGTAAGGTGTTAGTGAGGCCACGCCTGGAGTATTGTGTTCAGTTTTGGTCTCCTTACTTGAGAAAGGACGTACTGGCACTGGAGGGTGTGCAGAGGAGATTCACTAGGTTAATCCCAGAGCTGAAGGGGTTGGATTATGAGGAGAGGTTGAGTAGACTGGGACTGTACTCGTTGGAATTTAGAAGGATGGGGGGGATCTTATAGAAACATATAAGATTATGAAGGGAAGAGATAGGATAGATGCGGGCAGGTTGTTTCCACTGGCGGGTGAAAGCAGAACTAGGGGGCATAGCCTCAAAATAAGGGGAAGTAGATATAGGACTGAGTTTAGGAGGAACTTCTTCACCCAAAGGGTTGTGAATCTATGGAATTCCTTGCCCAGTGAAGCAGTAGAGGCTCCTTCATTAAATGTTTTTAAGATAAAGATCGATAGTTTTTTGAAGAATAAAGGGATTAAGGGTTATGGTGTTCGGGCCGGAAAGTGGAGCTGAGTCCACAAAAGATCAGCCATGATCTCATTGAATGGTGGAGCAGGCTCGAGGGGCCAGATGGCCTACTCCTGCTCCTAGTTCTTATGTTCTTATGTTCTTACGCACCACCTCGCCAATGGCTGGCAGAAAGGCACTGCCCTCAATTTTACAATGTAAAGGACGACCTGACGGTGATTGATGGTATCCTCCTCAAGCTGAACCGGATTGTCATTCCACTCAGCCTCCAGAGCTTGTGCTCCGCCAAATCCATGAGGGACACCTGGGCGTCAAGATGTGCAGACGCAGAGCCAGGCAGGCTGTCTACTGGCCCAATTTTAGCCAGGACATCTCGAACATGGTCCTCAACTGTGCGACCTGTCAACGTTTCCAGACAACGCAGAGTAAGGAGATGCTCCAGCAGCATGAAATCGAGACCTCCCCGTAGTCCAAGGTTGGCATCGACCTCTTTCATGCGAATGGTCGTGACTACGTGTTGATTATTGACTATTTCTCCAATTACCCTGAAGTCGTGAAGCTCTCAGACCTCACATCTCGGACCGTCATCAAGGCCTGTAAGGAGACGTTCTCCAGGCATGGTATCCCACTCACTGTCATGAGTGACAATGGCCCGTGCTTCAACAGCCACGAGTGGTCTATGTTTGCCAAGTCATACCATTTCAACCATGTCACTTGCAGCCCACACTATCCGCAGTCCAATGGGAAGTTTGCAAAAGGGGTGCACATTGTGAAACCGCTCATCTGCAAGGCCGCGGATTCTGCCTCTGACATCTACCTCGCGTTGCTTGCGTACAGGGCGACCCCACTGTCCACCGGCATGTCGCCGGCTCAACTCCTGATGAACAGGGACCTGCGGACGACACTTCCAGCCATACACTTGCCCAACCTGGATCACCTCCTGGTGCTGCAGAAGGTGCAGCAGCTCCAAAAACAGCAAAAGCAGGATTATGATGCTCATGCCACCGATTTGCCCGTGTTATCCCCGGCAGACACTGTCAGGATCAAAATACCGGATGGTGGCTGGTCTGCTCCAGCTGTCGTTGGTCGACAGGCTGCTCCCCGCTCGTATGTTGTACGTATGGCTGATGGTTCTGTTGTGCGACGAAACAGACGGGCACTGCGCAAAGTTGCCTGCCCACAACCTCTTCTGCATTTCCGTCTGTTGTTTTGCCCACCTCCTGATACCTCGAACTACGAGGCCACCAGTCAGGCTTCCATCCCGCCTGTCAAGGCGCCGTCGTCCCCACCACTACTTCTCCGGCGGTCGACAAGGATCAGACGGAAGCCCCAGAGACTGGACTTATGAACATTTGTTTTGTTTGCTATGTTCTGTTTTCTCACATTAGACAGCTGTCTTCACATGTAAATACGTTCACATATGCCACCGCTTGTAAATATGTTAATATATGCCACCACATGTAAGTACGTTCCCATATGCCAACAAAACATTTTTAAAAAGGAGGAGATGTCATGATATGCAGACATGCAGATAATGATATACAAACAGGCAGCTAATGAACACAGAGAACAGGACATGACCAATGAGCAGGCAGGACACTCAGGGGTGGTAACTCACTATAAAAGGCACAAAGCACTCACACTCTGCCTTTTTCCACTGATGAACATCTACAGAGTGAGTCAGGGAGTATTTACAGTATCACACCTCCAGCACGTGGCTAAGAGCTGGTTTGGTTCAGTCAGACAGAGTAACCATATTTAGGTTAGCAGAGAGTCGAACTCAGAGAGAACTGTGCTAACTGTGCTACTGGTTCAATAATTCAAATTGAACTAACTTCAAGGTCTGGGGTACCTTTTGGTTAAAGCTGCATCCAGTTGCAGCCTGTGTTATCCCAAAGTACATAACACGACAGGGGGCACAGGGCGGCCCACCTCTCATCCATAGTGTCAAGAAGCCATGTGAGTTTGCCATCCCCAAAGCGAGGGCAGGTCTGCGTGCTGTCATGCTTGTGTGTTGACTGGGAGGGAGTGGTGAGGGAGCGTTTAAAAGCAGCTCCCCTTGTAGGCTGCAAGCTGCTGAGGTGCAAGTCAGGCGAATCAGACCGTAAGGGAGTTAGTAAAGTCGAGAATATCGTGGGGGCTCATTATTGCCACTAAATGCTGTTGAATATGGGTTGCGATCTCGCCAATGGGACAGTCGCGAAACACCCCGCCAAAAGCATTCAAAACTGGACTTTGGATCTTTTCCGCTGAGTCGCGCCCGGTGATTTTTCGTAAAGGTCAATCATTCTCAGACTAAACAGATTAGGGACAAAGGAAGCCATCTGAGAAGTAACATGTGATTCTTTGACAGTAATCACTTTATATATTGTTATATTAAAAATGAATTAGACAAGCCAGCAACAGATGATTTTATCACAGTGAACCTCCATTTTGAAGAACATTGGAATGAATCAATAGTTATTTTTAAAAAAACTTGACTGTAATAACTCCGAACAAAATGCATGACACTGCAATATTGAAAACTTTTGTCAAGGTGAAACATAATTTCAGCGTGTGCCCTCCAATAATACAATGTATCACAATGCATTGAAACGTGTGCCAATAATATCAAAGTTGCAAGCAGTTTGTCTTTTATTGAATAAAAATCCAAGATTTAGCCCATTAATTCATGAAGACAACTGTGATTGTTAGTTCACCCTTAAAAGGTACACAGTTTTAGCTGTAATGTGTTACATTTTTCGGCTTTACATTTTTAATTCAGATTAGCTTACTGGAATTGCTTTTGTAGTTTTAAGGCAAACAAGAATGGAATGTCTGTAGCTTGGGAAACAAAAGGAAAGGACAGATGAAACCTTGTTGCATCAACTCAAGTGAGCAGTCGGATCCCGGTCCAGAAATCACGACTGAATCGGAGTTAAAATTAAATAATTCTTAATTAGTTCGTAGTCATAGCATAAGATTGGTCTTTAAACTTAATCCCTAAAGGGATTAAGTTAAAATGTAGATACAAATTGGCTACATAGGAATCAGGGGCGAAATTCTCCCCAAACGGCGCGATGTCCACCGACTGGCGCCCAAAACGGCACCAATCAGACGGGCATCGCGCCGCCCCGCATCTTTGGGGGCCGAGCCCCAACATTGAGGGGCTAGGCCGGCGGCGGAGGGATTTCCGCCCCGCCAGCTGGCGGAAACGGCCTTTGTTGCCCCGCCAGCTGGCGCGGAAATGACATGTCGTGCGGCGCATGCGCGGGAGCGTCAGCGGCCACTGACAGTTTCCCGCGCATGCGCAGTGGGGAGAGTCTCTTCCGCCTCCACCATGGTGGAGACCGTTGCGGGGGCGGAAGGGAAAGAGTGCCCCCACGGCACAGGCTCGCCCGCGGATCGGTGGGCCCCGATCGCGGGCCAGGCCACCGTGGGGGCACCCCCCGCGGTCAGATCGCACCCGTGCCCCCCCCCCAGGACCCCGGAGCCCGCCCACGCCGCCTTGTCCCGCCGGTAAATAGGTACTTTAATTTACGCCGGCGGGACAGGCAATTTATCGGCGGGACTTCGGCCCATCCGGGCCGGAGAATCGAGCGGGGGGGGTCCGCCAACCGGCGCGGCCCGATTTCCGCCCCCGCCGAATATCCGGTACCGGAGACTTCGGCAACCGGCGGGGGCGGGATTCACGGCGGCCAACGACCATTCTCCGACCCGCTGGGGGGTTGGAGAATGACGCCCCAGATTGGAGGAAATCTTAGAAACCAGAATTATACAAAATTGAAACCAAAGTTATAGAAAATATAAAGTTGCATGTCTGAAGTAAAATTAGAAGAACACATTGAACAAGATCATTGTTCTATTATCAAAATTAATTACTCACAAAGGCGAAGACCAATTAAACTAAATGAAAGAATATGTTAGCCAATCAATAGGTGACAAGATCCCATTAACATGTGGCAAGAGAGGGTCTCGAATCTTTTCTAAGGGTTAAACATTCCATCTCCAGAGACACCGATAGCTAGCGTATCCGGACTGAAGGGAAGTTGCTGGCTCTATCCGGACACAAAAGATATGGGGCAGGATTCTCTGTTGGCCGATGCCGGAATCGGGAAACGCGATTGGGCGGAGAAACGTGCGTGAGGCGAAAATCGTGGCTGGCGCCAGAATGCCATGCTCTGGTGCCTCGACAGCGGCATCAATGCATTCTACTCCGCACGTACAGTAAAGGCCGTTGGCATATCATTAGCGGGCCCGACCCGGTATTCTCCGGGGCCTCTGCAACGCCCTGCCTTCGCCAGGAGGAATTTCACTTGTGGTTTTATAAATCATGAAATAGGCACCGTGGCTGCTAAGGGAGAGAGGGGGGTACGAAAAGTGTCCAACATCTCCATAGTGTGCCGACGGTTTTGCTGCTGGCCGGGGGGGGGGGGGGGGGGGGAATGGGAGCAGCGGGGGGTGGCCAGGAGGTGGGCCGTGATGGACAGGCACAGAACACCAATGCAGCAGCCTGCAAGGCATTCATGTGGCTGCGCATGCCGCTGACTACCCACTGTGACCTCAGTGCCACGGGTCGTACCTACCCCCCCTAGGTACCCTCTGGCCCCAGCCAAACCATCAACAGGATGGTGTGCTCCAGCGCAACCAGTGCCATCTTGTTTGCTGGGATGAGTGTGTGTGGGGAGTGCAGTGCTAATATGCGGCTGCCGCTTATCAGTCGCTTGAATGAAAAGCCTGACCCTGGCGAATCAGACACCGTTTTTCATTGGAATTTCTTGTTTTCCACGTGACGCCGGAGCTAGCCTATTAACGGTTCTAGAATTGTTCCGGAACCAGTGCCTATTTTGCTATGGCAGAAGTCCACTGACTCTGTCCCAACATCAACACCTGGGGCGCGATTCTCCGGCCTCGTTTCGCTTGAGCGAGAGCGAATAGCGGGAGAGGCCAGAAAACGAGATCCGTGCCAGGCAGCAAACAGTTTGGGTTGCAACTGGCCCATTCCCATAGCAGAACCAGTGATCTCGCTGTAGCGAGGCAAGAAACCAATAATTACCACTTAAGCCCAATTTCCATACAATTAACGAGAATCACCCAATATCCAACGGCCTCACCAGCAAGTGCTCACACTGGCGTCAATTAGTACTCCTTTTCAAAATTGTGAAACTGGCTGAAGGGCTTCTGTAGGGAGCTGAGGAGGTGAGTAGCCATCTTTGTTCACAGGCAGTGAGCCCAGGGGTGCTGGGTTTGCCACCCTAGTGATTTTTGCGGGGTGAAGGACACTTGGCTGGGGCTGAGGGACCCTCGGCTGAGGGTGAGGGTCCCTCCGCAGGGATGGGCCACCATGGGAGGGAGAGGGGGCGAGACGCGGGCAACCACTCGCGACACCAGCATGCCAACCCTTGGATCGCTTACCCGTTCCGGGGGCAACCCTTATCTCTGCCCGTCTCCCCCAACCACCACCCATAACCTCCACCGACTGCTGAGGCCTCTGGCTGCGCGGCTGAAGGCTATTGCCAATATAGAATTGGCAATCGTGTTTAAGTGAGCATTTCCCAGATGCCAAGACGATTCCCATGGGTGGGCGGGCAGTGTAGCATGTGGGAGTCATGGCCCAGCATCTCAATCACACCTTGATGCATGAACACTGTGCTTAAATAATGCAGAGGCAACACCACACACGCAGTTTTGAAAACCCAAGGTATGGGACACAGCTCCTGGGATATGTCCACGGCCAGAGGGTGGGTGAGCGCCACAGGGAGGGAAGAGGATATCTGGAGAGATGGGCAAAGAGTCCGAAGGTCAGCCCACATTATGGAAGGAAGAGACTGAGGCATCATAATGGTTGTGCACAAAGGTGTTTAATGTGTTGTGCAATATCCCACTCCCGATGGTGCCATACCCCCCACCGCTCCCACCCCCTCTCCTGGTGCCCTCAGTGGTCCTCAAGGTGCCTGGCCCTCCTAGCTCTACTACTATGTCTAGGTGAATGAGGTGAAGGTTGCCAGCTGCTTACCTTGTCCCGTGGCCTTCAATGCCCCTGACATGTGTCCTCTGGGGGCTCTGGGGCCGGAGGGTCCCATCTCAGTTGTTGGTGGCACATGCACAGCCGTGCCGCCCTGTCCCAAGTGCTGACCTTGAGACGCAGCCTCATCAGAGGGGTGGAACTCGGGGGAGCTGTTGGCCACTGTCGCCATTCCATCGGACGGGTCTGGGTTGGCACTCAGTGCCCCCTCCTCCCAGTCGGTGCCCATAAGGACCTGGCGTTCACCTTGAAACGGAGGGGCAGCTGGTTCGAGCCCCGGCTGCCCTTGCATCATCTGGCTTTGCCAGCCCTGGCGGTTCCCCATGGTCCGCACCATTGTGTCAACGCCCTCAGTGATGTTCCTCAGTGACTGGAACATGCTCTGGAGTGCCTCGGCCATGCCCACCTGAGAGTGGGACATCTCCCGCAGAACCTGATCAAGGTCAGCCTGGCACTGGATCACATCCCCCAGCGAGTCGGACATTCTGCCAAGACCCTCAGCCATAGCTTTCACCGAATTGGACACCTTCACCCATGGTGCCGACATCGTGCACCAGGATCTGCAGTACGGCTGCCACCCTAGCAGTGTTGCCCTCAGTGCCACTCATTGCTGGCACCATCTCCTCTGTCCGTAGCCGCTGGGACTCCTCCAAGCGGCTATGGATCTGCTGGAGTGACACTGACATGTCCCTCTGAATGTCCCGGCCACTCCCTATCGTCTCCATTAGCTCTGGGTAACTCTGTACCACAGGCTTAGCATCAGGCTGGGACGAGCTGGGTCCTGTGATCCAGCAGACCTCCGATTGCTGTCTCGCCTGTCGGTTCCTGCCTCCACCTGGTGTGCATCATTAGCAGTGTGGTGCTCACCAGATTGTGCCCCAGAAGCCTGTCCACTAACATGTCCCACCGCGGTGTGTGTCTTTATGCTGGTGGAGGCGGGGGATGAGAGCTGTGACCCGACTATAACAATTGCATCCTCAGAGCTTTCCTCCGAGATAACCCCCTCGGAGTCAGGAGAAGGTGCCGCTCGGGATGGACAAGTGCCGTCGGTGGAAGGGAGGACCTGCGGGAGAATGAACATGTGGTCAGTGGGAGGGATGGGTCAGTCAGTAAGGCAATAACAATTCACGTTTGACAGGTCCTGCGGGTACAGCAAGGTGGTTCCTCACCTCTGCGGTGTCTGCCAGCCTCCACATGGCTGAACGATCTATCCTCGGCCACTCCAGTCACTTCCAGGGCACGCACCTTGAAGAAGGTGAGCATTCTCAGTTTGGGTTCTGAGCCTGCGATTTTCGAACCTGGTACAGATCGATAGCTAGGAGCGCCTATCTCGTAGTGAGCGTTGAAGTAAGACTTACGATTTGAGCGGCTGTTGCAGAAGGCTAGCAGAAGGGTCGCAGGAGGGTGCAGAAGGGGTAGCAGAAGGGTCGATTTGAACTTGGACTCTATTCTTATAGTCCCCAGGGGCTTCCCGCCTTTCGGGGCGGACCCTGTACATGGTTCCAAGTGATTGGACTTTGTCCCAATCACTTGGTTCGATATTCTCCAATGCTGGAGCGATTCCTTGATCGATGGGCGGTCTTGGGGTGATCGTTCACCTCCCTTTGTGTAGGCTCCTGTTGGCGCCGAAGAGTCTGGGTTGGCTTTGTGTGTCTAAATTGTTGCACATTGTTCCCGGGGATTGCTGATTAATATTCAGATGGCTGGTGTTTTGTTGTGCTGATGGCTGCAGGTATCGATCCTGTCTGGCCTTCCCAGAGGTGAATACACAATTTACCTGCAGCTGCTTGTTTTAGTCCTGTTGGCTTTTCCGTTCGCCATTTTAAATCGGGGTTAGCTATTCTAAATCAGGAGTTAGCCATCTTAACTGGCTACAGGGCCTTGCTGGGCCGAGCGGTGCGAAGCACGTGGCAATTCCCACTCGTTACCACACTAAGAAATATTTATGGAGAATTACGCCCCTAGTCTCTGAACTGGAGAATCCTGCCCAAGACGTTGCTCGCCGTATCAGACTGAAGATAAGAAGATTCATGCTTTCATGTGTTATGGGCCAGGGTTTAGAGAACCGCAAAGTGTATCATGGAGTTCACCTGACCCACAACTTTTAATAGATTGGTATGGGGAGCACACGGCCCACTCTACAGGTGTGGTACAGCAGAAATGGAAAAGTATTTTTTTAAAGCAAAATAATGTCTATTCTATGAACTCAAGTTAAACTTTTTAAAAACATACAGTGAACATCTTAGCAATCATTAATTCAAATACAACCCCCAAAGAATACAACACTAAGTAATCTATAAGCCACCCTTTTAACATCCAGAAGACTTAACAAACCTTTAAACAGAAACACATCAGGTTAAAGTCACTACTGTTATGAGTTTAAATAACCAGGATCAATTTACAGTCTTTAGATTACAGAGAGAAACTCATACACCTTCTGGCTGTGACTGCAGCCATCCAGTTCTGAAAACGAAACTAAAACACATCCTGCAGCCTGCTCAAAAACGAAAGTAAAAAGCTGATAGGACAGCCCAGCTCCACCCATACTCTGACATCACTGCAGTAATACGAACAGCCAAACATTTCTTAAAGCGACATTCTCATGACACATGCAACTGACCACCCATTGAAAGTCATAGAAGTCTATTGGACATGGTGACTATGTCTATAACAATTAGAATTATGTTGCTGAAATTCGTTCAGTGTATAAAGAAGTCAGAGAATGATGCTTATGAGAAGGTTTAATTGTACGGATGTATGCTTCTTGTATGTTTTGATTTAATTGATTCTGTATTATAATTCTATAATTCTATATTACAACTAATTTTTATTATTCTTTAAATGAAACTTCTTTTGAATTCATTATTAAAAAGAGTCTCATCTTACCTTGTGGGTTTAAAGTTTTTTCCAATTAATTTACAGGATGTGGGCATCGTTGGTGAGGCCAGCATTTATTGCCCATCCCTACTTGCCCTTCAGCAGGTGGTGGTGAGTTGCCTTCTTGAACCGCTGCTGTCCCTGATGTTATGGGCCAGGGTTTAGAGAACCCCAAAGTGTATCATGGAGTTCACCTGACCCACAACTTTTAATAGATTGTGGTATGGGGAGCACACAGCCCACTCTACAGGTGTGGTACAGCAGAAATGGAAAAGTATTTTTTATAGCAAAACAATGTTTATTCTATGAACTCAAATTAACCTTTTTAAAACATGCAGTGAACATCTTAGCAACCATTAATTCAAATACAACCCCCAAAGACTACAACACTAAGTTATCCTTTAAGCTTTCCTTTTAACTTCCATAAGACTTAGAAACAAAACCTTTCACAGAAGCACCTCAGATTTAACTTCACTACTGAGAACAGTTACCACGTTGAAATGGACATTCATAAGCTTGCAGAGATTCACCCACATCCTGCAGTGATTGCAGCTTCTCCAAAACTAAAATGAAACCAAACCCATCCTGCAGCAAAAAGCCTAAAGCAAAAATAAAAGGCTGACAGTCAGACCAGCTCCTCCACTCTCTGACATCACTGCAGTAATAAACACACATTTCTTAAAGGTACTCGCACTACGGATATTTATATACACACCCATTTATTAAAGGTACTCTCACATGACACTGAGGTGTAGGTACACCCAGAGTGCTGTTAAAAAAGGAGTTCCAGGACTTTGACCCAGCGACAGTGAAGGAAAGGCAATATATTTCCAAGTCGGGATGGTGAGTAACTTGGAGGGGAACCTCCAGGTGGCGGTGTTCCCAGGTATGCTGCTCCTCTTGTCCTTCTAGATGGTAATGGTCGTGGGTTTGGAAGGCACTGCCGAAGGAACCTTGGACGTTCCTGCAGTGCATCTTGTAGATTGTACACACGGCTGCCACTGTTCATTGATGGTGGAGGATTGAATGTTTGTGGAAGGGGGAGCAATGAAGCGGGCTACTTTGTCTTCACTAGTGTTCAGCCTCTTGAGTGTTGTTGGAGCCGCATTCATCCAGGCAAGTGGAGAGTATTCCATTACACTTCTGACTTGTGTCTTGTTGATGGTGGACAGGCTTTGGGGGGGGGGGTTACTCACTGTAGGATTCCTAGCCTTTGACTGCTCTGATAGCCATAGTATTAATATGGCTAGTCCAGTTCAGTTTCTGATCAATGGTAACCCCCCAGGATGTTGATTGTGGGGGATTCAGCGATGGTAATGCCATTGAATGTCTGGAGGTGATGGTTAGATCCTCTCTTGTAGAAGATGGTCATTGTCTGGCACTTGTGTGACGTAAATGTAACTTGACACTTGTCAGCCCAAACCTAGATATTGTCCAGGTCTTGCTGCATTTGGACATGGACTGCTTCATTATCTGAGGTGCCGAACATTGTGCAGTCATCCACAAACATCCCCACTTCTCACCTTATGGTGGAAGGGATCTTTGATGAAGCAGCTGAAGATGATTGTGCCTCGGACACTACCTTGAGGAACCCCTTGATGTCCTGGAGCTGAGATGATTGACCTCCAACCACCACAACCATCTTCTTTTGTTCCAAGTATGACACCAACCAATGGAGAGTTTTCCCATGATTCCCATTGACTACAGTTTGGCTAGGGCACCTTGATGCTATACTCGGTCAATAGCTGTCTTGATGTCAAGGGCAGTCACTCTCACCTCACCTCTGGCATTCAGCTCTTTTGTCCATGTTTGAACCAAGGCTGTAATGAAGTCAGCAAATGAGTTACCCTGGCAGAATCCAAACTGAGCGTCTGTGAGCAGGTTATTGCTGAGTAAGTGGCATTTTATAGCTCAGTTGCTGACTCCTTCAATCACTTTGTTGATGATATGGCGGTAATTTGCTGGGTTGGATTTGCACTGTTTCTTGTTTACAGGACATACCTGGATAATTATTCACATTGCCGGGTAGATGGCAGTGTTATAGCTGTACTGGAACAGCTTGGTTAGGGGTGCGGCACGTTTTGGAGAACAAGTCTTCGGTACTAGTACCAGAATATTGTCAGGGCCCATAACCTTTGCATATGCCAGTGCCTTAAGCCATTTCTTGATATCATGTGGAGTGAATCGTATTGGCTGAAGGCTGACATCTGTAATGCTGAGGATGTCAGGAGGGAACCGAGATGGAACATCCACTCAGCTGAAGATTGTTGCGATTACTTCAGACTTGTCTTTTGCACAGATGTGCTGGGCTCCTCCATCTTCAAGGATGATGATATTTGTGGAGCCTCCTTCTCTAGCGAGTTGTTTAATTGACCACCACCATTCACAAATGGATGTGGCAGGACTGCAGAGCTTAGATCTAAAGCGTTCATTGTGGAACCGCTTAGATCTGTCTGTTACGTGCTGCTTATGCTGTTTGGCACACAAGTAGTCCTGTATCGAAGCTTCCTCAAGTTGGCATCTCAATTTTAGGTATGCTCAGTGTTGATCCTATCATGCCCTCCTGCACTCTTCATTGAACCAGGGTTGATCCCCTGGCTTGGTGGTAATGGTAGAGTGGGGGATATACCGGGCCATAAGGTTGCAGATTGTAGTTTAATACAATTCTGCTGCTGCTGATGGCCCCCAGCACCTCATGGATGCAGAGTCTTGAGTTGCTAGATCTGTTCGAAGCCTATCCTATTTAGCACAGTGGTAGTGATGGTACATGATGGTACGTATCCTCGATGTAGAGTCGCGTTCGGAACCCGACAGTTCAAATCAATCTCTGGTGAATTAGTGGTTGACTCCAATTGCAATCCATTCAAAAATCCAACACAAACTCCATGAAGGTATGAGCAAAGCTAGCATACCCAGTTGCTGCAGTGATGATTGTTCTGGATGGTTAGAGGATATCTATATAAATTGGGATGGTGTGTGGCATGGTGGATGTTATGTTCTCATATGTCTGTTGCCTTGCCTTTCTTGGCAGTGGAAGTTATGGATCTGTGAGTTTTTGAAGAAACCTTGTTGACTTGCTGCTGTTCAGACAGTGGAGAGTACGTACAGCAGCAGTGCGCACCAATCGTTCAGGGTTTGGATTTTTAAGCTAGTGGTGGGCTGACAAAATTGACTGTCCTGATGGTCTTTTAAAATGTCTGAAAAGAGCTGACTACAATGGTGTAATGGTATGAATATACACTCATGGGTGGCACAGTGGCTACCACTGCTGCCTCAGCGTCAGGGACCTGGGTTTGATTCTGATCTTGGGTGACTGTGTGGAATTTGCACACTCTCCCTGCGTCTGCATGGGTTTCCTCCGGGTGCTCCAGTTTCCTCTCGCAGTCTAAGGATGTGCAGGTAACATGGATTGGTCATGCTAAAATTGCCCCTCAGTGCCCAAAGTTGTGCAGGTTAGGTGGGGTTACGGGACAGGGTGGGAGAATGGGCCTAGGTAGGGTGCTCTTTCGGAGGGTTGGTGCAGACTCGATGGGCCAAATGACCTCCTTCTGCCCTGTAGGGATTCTATGTCTATAATGTCTGGAGCTTCACCGGTTGATTTTTCTTCCACAGAGTTTTCATCCATTAATCTGGATGGAAGATTATCAGGAATGTGTTAACGTTTAGCAATGGGGTCGTAAATTCTTACAATTATCCATTTATTATTCTTTATATTAAATCCATTGTGAAAAATGCCAGTGGTTCATCCTGTTAAGTTTATTATACTTCAAAAATGTGGTAACCCAGACCTTAGATGGATTCCATTCACATACATAAATCTACGCCCTCTGTAAGCCGCAGCTATTCAATTTGGATTTCACTGATATCAGTGAGGCAGCTTCCAGCATTTGTACTGTCTAGCTCAGTTCTCACATATCCCTGGCAGCATTTCCAATTTTTCTTGGATCTAAAGCTCTGATACTGGGCTCAAGAAGATGGATTACTTATATAAACACTGGGCTTGCATGCTAGCAGGGGAGAATCAACAATGATTCTCCAACAAGAAATTAAAATCAGAAAATGTTGTAAATTTCGAGCAGGTCAGCCAGACAAAAGGGAAGTTCATGCTTTGGGTCGGCACCACTGCAAACCGTAAGATCATAACTGTGGGATAGAATCGGAGAGGTTGAAATTGGTGGTGGAAAAGCAGCAACAGTCGCATGAAAATGCTGAGAGTGAGATACTGCAGCAGCACAAGAGGTAGGCAGGAGGTTGAAGAGAAGGGAAAGCAACGCCGACACAAATATATATTGATAAAACAAGTGAGCAAGAAATCAGCCCTTACAGCAGTCACATTCTCAAATATGGCTATGTTTCAAATCTTAAAGAGGAAGTTAATACAAACAAATTCTTAAACACTCTTGAAATATTAGCTAACTAATAAATGCAGATGTAGAAAAAAGATAGGTCTGCTGTTCAGGGTCCTCAACAAGTTTAACATAATTTCATTACTTTTGAATTCTGCACCCATTGAAATACATCCCAGTACTTTGCTTGCATTTTAATTGCTTTGCTGACCCATGATGCTGTTTTATTTATTTATTGACTTGTAACTTATTTTCTAAGATGCAGATAATGCTTCTGTATTTTGTACCAAAATGAATCACGTCATATTTATTTCTGGTAAAGTCAATTTGCTACTTAACTTCCCAGCCCAAAGACTGTGTCTCATTCAGCTAAAAGTAGCGTTTCGAGCACACCCCATGAAGGCTAAAAGGAGACGTATTTTCGATGGGGTGGACGATAGATGTGGGGCGAAATTCTCCGTCCTGCCCCACCCGCCTTCTAGTGCGGTGCACCCCCACCAGCAGCGGGATCCTCCGTCCAGGCAGCCGGCCAATGGGGTTTCTCATTGTGCGCAGCCCAAAGCGTCGGGAAATCTGCAGGCGAGAGTGCGCTGCCGGCGAAACGGAAGATACCGCTGACGGAGAATCCAGCCCGTGATCGTTGTTCAAGGGGGCCGGCAAGCCACGCGCACATGTTCTGGTTGTGCTAAAAGCTGGTAGTCTTCTGGAGGTCCTTTCTTGATATCATGTTGTCAATCCTGAACGTTAGGTTAGAGCCTTGCCCACTGGTAGCGATTTTTGGGGTTTTGGATGTGCCAGAGCTCCGGACGGTGGCAGGCACAAACATTCTGGCCTTAGCCTCGCTCATGGCACAGAAGCGGATCCTCTTAGGCTGGAGGCCGACTACATCACCAAGCGCTTCGGTGTGGCTGGGTGACCTGATGGAGTTTTTTCACCTCGCGAAGGTCAGAAATCACCTTGAGAGAGTCGGTAGAAGGGTTTTACTGTAGATGGCAGCTGTTTATATTGTACTTTAAAGAGTGAGTCACTGCTAGCTGTTGCGGGTGGGGGTTTGGATGGGGTGGGTGGGGGTTAGTTTATATTGTTGTGGTGTGGGGGAGTTATTACTGGTCTGCACGGTAGCACAGTGGTTAGCACTGTTGCTTCACAGCGTTTGGGACCCAGGTTCGATTCCAGGCTTGGGTCACTGTCTGTGTGGAGTCTGCACGTTCTCCCCGTGTCTGCACGGGTTTCCTCCGGGTGCTCTGGTTTCTTCCCACAGGTCCCAAAAGACGTGCAGTTAGGTGAATTGGACATTCTGAATTCTCCCTCAGTGTACACAAGCAGGCGCCGGAGTGTGGCGACTAGGGGATTTTAACAGTAACTTCATTGCAGTGTTAATGTAAGCCTACTTGTGACACTAATAAAGATTATTATACTATTATTGCATGTTATTGTTCGTTTTTTGTAAATTTTGTATAGAAATGGCTAAAATTTCAATAAAAATATATATTTTAAAAATACTTCCCAGCCTGCAAGCTTTCAAATACCTTCTTGTACTCCGGTGATTGCTCCCCTGGTGTTTGCTAACTCACTCAATTTTGTATCATCTACAAATTTGAACTGTCCCTGAATCCAAATCATTCAGTTGAGTAATGAATAACAATGAACCAATACTGATCCTTGTGGAACAATAATTTCTACCTTCCTTCATACGGAATAAATAATAACATTAATAATAATTGCATATTGTCACAAGTAGGCTTCAATGAAGTTACTGTGAAAAGCCCCTAGTCGCCACATTCCGGCGCCTGTTCGGGGAGGCCGGTACGGGAAATATGGTTTATCCCCACTCTCTGCTTTTTTTTTTAACCAATTTGTTATCTATTCAAATACTTGTCCCTTGCCTCCACATGCCCTAACCTTTGTCACAAGCTTACAGTGTGATATTTTATTGAAGGCTTTTTCTAAATAACAGGTGCAATCTAACCAAATTTGTTCTAAGTGTGGTAGCGAGAGGAAATGCCGAGGATTTTCTGACAGCCAGCCCGGCTGGCCACATGGGCCTCATTATATTGGGCCTCCACATTTGTCACCAGTCTCCATACTGGTGTCATCAGACAGGTCCTAAGCAGGTATCCCTTATCCTGCAAGAGCCATCCGGCCACCGATTCCCCGTTTTGCTAGGGGTCTAGCATGGCGGCAGCGTCAAGCACCCGGCTCTAGCTGCCGATATGCCCCGGAGAATTGCCAGGTCCATGGCCGCGCACGGCGACGGCCTGCGAAATAGTCCTCCTGTTCGGCTGGCTCACGCGCCTGGACCACCTCCCCACAGTGCCCCCAGCCCCGAATAATGTCCCCCCTGCCCGCTGATTGGCCCTCCCCTAACTGTGGCGGCGCAGACTGAGTCCACAGCCGCCACGCCGAGTTCCCGATGGGTTAGACCACATGTATCTCATGCTGTCGGGAACTCAGCCAGTCGGGGGTGGAACATCAGGGGGGCGGACCTCAGGCAATGTCGATACGTGGTGCGGCGTACTAGCAGAGTATGCCACTTTGGAGGGTGCAGAGCATCGCGAAAGCGCCGATACCCCCCGATTTCGTCGGAAACCTGGATCCTCCGTCTGTTCGCCGAATGCAATTTTGCCGTCGGCGATCAGAGAATCCAGCCCATGTTCCCACAAACGCTTGTGAAGTGCAAAATCGGGAATAGTGTACAGACTTAATAATGGGAGTGAATTAGATAAATTCCCGCAAAATTACTTACCTGCCGTACTTTGCTCCTCCAGATGTGAAAATGCCTAAAACTCTTTTGCCAGCTGCCCTGAGCAGGGATATGCTTTAAATTCAAAATCCTAAACATAAAACGGCATTATCCTTAACATCAGTCACCATGAACAAAAAACTCCATCACCACATTAGACAATGTGAGACAATTTTACCCAGCATGCAACTGTACTGCAGGGCCAGCATGTTATTTAGCAGCTTGACTGTTGAGCTTATAAACACTTCATAAAAATGCTCAATGCACTTACATCCAACTCTATTCCTGTTTCAATAAATTAAAACCTGCAAAACATTAACCTATGAGGTAGCTCACCAGCTAACTGCTCCTCCCCTGCAAAGCAGTCAACCAAATATTCCTTTCACGTTAAGCAACATTTTACTTATGGGCGGCACAGTGGCACAGTAGTTAGCACTGCTGTCTCACAGCTCCAGGGTCCCGGGTTCAATTCCGGCCTCGGATGACTGTCTGTGTGGAGTTTGCACTTTTTCCACTTGGCTGCGTGGGTTTCTTCCGGGTGCTCCAGTTTCCTCCCACAGTCCAAAGATGTGCGGGTTAGGTGGATTTGATCATGCTAAATTGCCCCTTAGTGTCCAAAAAGGTTAGGTGGGGTTACTGAGTTACAGGGACAGGGTGGAGATATGGACTTGAGTAGGGTGCTCTTTAAAAGCCGGTGGAGACTCGTTGGGCCGAATGGCCTCCTTCTGCACTGTAAATTCTATGATCTCTTGTACTTGCTTCACTTTGGTTTATCATATTCGCTGCTCCAAATGCACTCTCCTTTAAATAGGGGAGACTGAAGGCAGACTGGGTGACTGTTTTGCAGAACACCTTCAATCAGTTTGCAAGCATGACCCCAACCTTCCTGTTGCATGCCGTTTTAACTCAGCGCCTTGCTCTCATGCCCACACATCCATCCTTGGCCTGCTGTAATGCTCCAGTGAAGCCTGGCCGCAAGCTGCAGGAGCAGCATCTCATCTTCCGGTTGGGCACGTTACAGCCCTTGGGACATGAGTTTGACAACTTTACATTTTGACAAGTCTTCTCTATCTTAAACCCCACTTTTCTTTTCTTTTATGTTCCATACATGTATTACCTCAATGCAAAACACCCCCCTCTCCCTCTGACACCAGGCGATCCGTCTTTTGTTTTTAAAGTTGCTACTTTCTGTTGCAGTTTCTACATTCTCCCTCCTTTCAGTTCTGATGGAGTCTATGGACTTGAAACGTTAACTCTGTTTCTCTCCTGGTTGACTCTGGCAGATCAACTGAGGTTTTCCAGCTTCCTCCTTTCTTGTGTCAGATTCCAGCATCTGCAGTATTTTGCTTATTTTACTGAATTGAAGTAGGTAGATCCTTGCCTTGATTTTGTTGTGAAACATACAATGGGCGTGTGTTACTCAAGCTGACCAACCTGCTAGATGGCACCAGTGGGAGACCCTGTCGATTTCATGGTTGGGCTTCTTTTAGCAATCGGCTGATTGGGACACCAAGAAATCAAATGGTCAAAGATTTACGGGGGCCTTGTAAGAAAGGATTCCAATATGCCAGGGAGAAATTGATAAATTAACCAAGAAATTCAGGATGTCAGCTGAAGTCCTGTTCTCTTTAACTGATTGCAAGCAGTCACTTGGAACTATGGAACTTGAATATTACTGGAAAGAGAGACATGCTGCCGATGCTTTTCATCAGGACAAATGCAAGAATACCAAATTTTAAATGATCACAAATTATATCTCAGGAGAAAAGAGTGCTGATTAGTTAGCAAGTCAACTCTGATTTGCTGAGGCATTGTGACAGGCAAAGCTTCAGGGAACAATTGGGTCCCCAAGTTCCTGTGTAATTCACAAAGGCCACAAGGCTTGAACATGTGTGTTTTTGTTCATAGAAAATGGTTCCCTGCCTATGAATGTAGGTCACTTCTAGCATGTGTAAATTAACCACATTACAAACTTGACTGGCACATGATAGCACAGTGGTTAACACAGTTGCTTCACAGCTCCAGGGCCCCAGGTTCAATTCCCGGCTTGGGTCACTGTCTGTGGAATCTGCATGTTCTCCCCGAGTCTGCGTGGGTTTCCTCCGGGTGCTCGGGTTTCCTCCCACAGTCCAAAGATGTGCAGGTTAGGTGGATTGGCCATGCTAAATTGCCCTTAGTGTCCAAAAAGGTTAGTTGGGGCCACGGGGATAGGTTGGAAGTGTGGGCTTGGATGAATTGCTCTTTCCGAGGGCTGGTGCAGACTCGATGGCCTAATGGCCTCCTTCTGCACTGTAAATTCTATGGTTGTATGGTTATCTTCACTTAGTTGTTAATGTAACCAATAGCACACTCAGAATTGTTCAACAAGTGCTGCTCAATAGTGGAATCGTAGCTATCAGCGGACATCTTGTTTTGGCTGTTATAAGCGTTGGCTAGCTGTGTACTATCCGTACTCTGCCTATTGTGAACGACTAAAGGAACATACTGTTCGATTCGGTCAGCCTCAAATTATAGCGGAAAGGCAAAGTATTGCAAAACATTGATCAACAGGTTAAAGCAACTATTTCATACTGCTACTACTTCATGGCTATGTGAGTAGTTTTTTCCATAACAGGATGCTGCCTTTGGTCCACAAATACATTTTGCCTACCACACAGTTGAGTAATGTCTGAATTTTAATGTAATACCAAGCATATAGGCTGGATGGCTCAACAATAGGTTGTCAGCAACGCCCACATCCCATGGACGCATAAAAAAAATGGTCCATCAAATCTGTTCGAAGTTTTGATTTTGCGTCTGTGCTGAGATAATACAAGGTGTCAGAATTGACGAGTGAGAGACAAAATGAGTAAGAATTCTGTTCCTGACTGCGATCAGCAATCTCCACCGTGAGACGAGATTTGTGCGAGAACAGAATTTGACTTAGCTATGAGGCTCTCCACTATCTCACTATGCCTTCATAGAACGGGCGAGGGGTGGGGAGGAAGTTAAATAAGGGAAATAGGTGGAAAGCCAACAGCACTTTATAAAGAAGTAGAAATTGATAGCACCCATGAGCCTTCCAATATTTGTTTTGATATGTCACAACTTGAACGATTTATAGACATTGTCCAACAGCTTTATATGAGCAAATTCAAACAGACTTGATTTATTGAGCTGAAGTACCGCCGAGAATTGTGCCTTAAGGTGAAAAACTTTAAATCATTATGCTTGCTGGTGTTAACATTTTATGTAATTGAATTCATATTTTGCCACAGTAAAAGTGTTCTGAAGACATTGTGAAATATACTTAAGGTATTGCCACACACTAGAAGAAACGTCTTATTTATTGGCAGAGTAGATGGATGTTGCATAATATTGTGTGTTCTGCTGAACATATTACAAAGTTGAACTCAGACCACTCCACGGAACGTATTGCTTTGGCTTATGAATATTTATGAAATAATGGAAAGACCGTCTAGTTCATTTAATCTGTTTCACACAGTTGTGTTGTCTGAAGCATCATTATTAGACACCCGCGCGGCCCAACCAGCAGCGACCATGTGTTCCCCTGCGGGAGGATGTAGATGCTGTGGCTGCGCAGGACTTTACAATAATTGATAAACCAATATAAGGCAGAAGCTAACCCTTGTATTTCTTACTAGACTCTCTTACCTATTAATTAGTAAGATTAGCCAGAGTAGTTTGTTTCTGATCGGAGCAATACAAGACCCTACTGAGCTGTTAAAATGATGCAAAGCACATATCCCACCTCTCTAATTAGCCTTGGGTGAATGCTATCTGGGCTGTTTGCCTGATCTATATCAACGTGCTCAGCTATTTTAATATTTTATTTCTTTTATCCACCATACAAATCTACATGGCTGGCGATTGAACATCGTAAGCAGGAGTGAAGACTAGAAGTGATCATTTAATACCACTGGGAGTCTTTGCGAGTCCATTTGATTCTGTCCTAAGGCATCCTGCAATTACGTTACATTTTCTTTAATGGTCCTCTGGCTCCTAACAAATAATTGATCCTGTGCTAGGCTGGTTTAATAGGTATTCCTTTCAACTGCAGTACAAATCAGACAATCATTTTCTTTATTCCTATATTTTATTGCTGTATATATTCATTGCTGTCAGAAACAATATTAAAAAGGTCTGTATGGGAATTGGAACTTAAAAACTAGCAACCCAGACATTCAATGTGAGAATTTGAATTCTGTTGGAAAACCAAAGCTGGTATCAGTAACCATGAATTTGTTGCATTTTCATAATAATCCAAGAAGTTCATTTATGTCCTTTAGGGAAGGAAATCTTACCAGGTCTGAGCAAGATATGACTGCTGCAGCATCAAAGCAGGACAAAGATGGCACTGCCAGGGGATATGGGGATAACCATGAACTTTTTGTGCATTTAGTTATTTCAGGCTAGAGCAAGATTTGTAACATGTCCAAATTCGCTGTTCACTGCTGCCTAAAATAGGCCATATGTCTTCATGAGGATTGCAAGGCATTATTTGTTAATTATATGTTCATTATGTTTACTTGTATACAGATGGTGCCCACTAGTTGACATTTTCCTTGAGATAGATAAAGAGACGAAAATTGAAACGGTACAGTGGTTGGGTTAGGAGGTGTATGCTTGTAATGTTTAATTCTGTAAATAACTATTATTCACCAACTGGCTTTCTGGATTAAAACACCATTGACTATTGACACCTCGCTTTGCATACACCACATGCCAGCCCTAATCTGTTCCATGAATACAAGGGATTCCACTCCCTCAATGTCCAGCTGGTGTAAGATGTATAATGCAGGTCGCTGCCCAGTATCCTGGCAGCAGTCATGGTACCTTCATTTTTTGTAACATCTCGATTTTAGTCATTGCGACTAAGCAGAGGGTGGCTATTGTGTGACAAATGGGCTAACCACTTACCACATGGCTCATCGCTTCTGTGCGCAACCACACACGAGGTTAGATAAACTTAACAAGTGCCATGTTTCCACGACAAATATGATAGAACAAACCGCTGGAATGCTTTAACAATTAACATTGAATCATAGAATCCCTACAGTGCAGAAGGAGGCCATTCTGCCCATCAGGTCTGCACCGACCCTGAGAAAGACCACCCGACCTAAGCACCCCTAATTAATTAAAATTTAAATAATGGGAATATAAGCACAGACAGGACTAAAGACATTCATTAAAATTGAATTAGTAAATTAATTAGAACAGTGTAAAGATGGTAGGGCAGGTGATGTGTTGCACTTGCAGCACATGGGAGGTCCTGGATACCATTATGATACACAGCAAACCTATCTGCAGTGAATATCTGCAGCTCGAGGAGTTTGGGCTCAGAGGCAATGAGCTAGAGGTTGAGCTGCGGACGCTGCGATGCATCAGAGAGGGAGACAGTTATACAGACATTTTGTTCCAGATGTCCGTCACACCCCTTAGTCTTCTGATTTGATCCGTGGTCAGGGACAGTAGGGTGTGATTGCAAGTGTGGCAGGTATGGGGATCAAGAAAGTAAGAGTGGAGGAACTTCAGCCCTTGTAATTGTCCAAAAGGTTCAAGGATCTTGTGGGTTGTACGGACGAAAGCAGGGGCTGCAGGACGGGTGAGTAAACTGACCATGGCACAATGGTACAGGAAGCCATTCAAGCAGTAGTGGGTGGGATTAATTTGGAATGTGGTGATCTTAGTAGTAGAGTGTAGTCAGGAGGATAGACACATTTCTCTGCAGCCAAGAACGAGAGTCCAGAAGTCGGTGTTGCCTGCCCAGCGCCAGGGTTTGTGCTCTGGGCTGGAGAGGAACTTGCAGTGGGAGGGGGACGATCCAGTTGTTGTGGTCCATGTAGGCACCATTGACACAGATAGGACTAGGAAAGAGATTCTGCTCAGGGACTATGATCAGCATAGGGTGGGCAAGCTTAATAAACCTAAGAGCCACGTATGATAATCTTCAGATGTTCGAGAGCCACAAAACATGAACAAACTTTACACAAGATAATTACTGCACATAGAGACTTCATGGGTCCCCATTCTGGACGTCAGTCATGAAAATCCGGCTAATATGTTGTCAAGGCTGTAATCCACTGAAATCTCCAGTTTTTCCCTCTGTATGCTTCCCAGCCTTCCTGGCACAAACATTTTGTCTCTTATCTTCCAGGCTTCATTCACATATAATGCAGATTGTGACAAAAACAAATCTGCTTCACTGACGCACATCAGAGCTGGCACATGCTCACTGCTAAACTGACTTTTGCAGCCTCTGCTCTCCCAATGTGGAAAATCAGGCAAGAGGTTTAAAAAACAGATTGATTTTACTTAAATAAAAAGTTGTAACTGCCTACTGAACAACAAATTGGAATCAGAGTACCCATGTCCCATGACTTTTCTTCAGTTTTAAACAGTTTCCTCCCTTTCCAGACAGATGCTGCAAGTTGGAGGGTCAGCAGCGAGCGTGTGGGTTAGGGGGCCAGGGAAAATGGCCACTGAGCATCACACGGCTCCATCGTGGGAAACTACAGAAGAAATATCGCGACAGTGCTGGAATGAATCAGTAAATAGGATGGTTTAACATTTAGTCTCAGAACTGTGGCAAGATTTATTTTGTAGTTTTCCATTGGTTCTACATAGGGCTGAATGAGTCACAGGGCAGCACATTAACTATGTTTAACCTCAGTGCCCAGCCTGTGTACTGTCGTTCAATGTTAGTTGAACAATTCATGTTTTAAATGTTAATGTTCGTACGGAACAAGAGATTCTATTGTCAGGTTGATCTGACTAAGATGATGGGTTTAATTTTCTCAAAAAACTTGTGGAGATGTATTTACCAACAAAGGTTGTTGTTTTGGGTCATTTCTGTTTGGATTCGCTACTCAATTCCCAAATGTTTCATGGTTGATGGAGTGAGCCCTGGAAACTCAAGGGAACCTCAAAATATACTTCCAAAAAAATGCAGTAACTTTTAAAAGGACTGGCACGGTGGTAAAGTGGTTTACACTGCTGGCTCACAGTGCCAGGGACCCAGGTTCAATTATGGTCTTGGGTGACTGCATGATGTTTGCACATTTTCCCCGTGTCTGCGTGGGTTTCCTCTGGGCGCTCTAGTTTCCTCCCACAGTCCAAAGATGTACAGGTTAGGTGGATTAGCCCTGCCAATTTGCCCTTTAGTGTCCCGGGATGTGTAAGTTAGGTTAAGGGTTTGGGTGGGAAATTGGGCTTGGGTGGAGTGCACTTTCAGAGGGTCAGTGCAGACCCGATGGGCTGAATGGCCCCCTTCTGCACTTGAAGGATTCTATGATTCGAAGATGCATTGGAAACCTTTCTTTGCCAGAGATTAGAAAAAACACAGGTATGATTCTGCTGGTCCATTAGCCACAAATGCAAATCCTTGAGATGGACGCACAATATTGCGAAAGGCCAGAAATGGGATTTGTGCCCAGTAAAAGCAAGAACCAGATTTGAATGAATCTGAATGCATTTCAAGTTCATTAGCGAAGTTACAGTTGAATCTTCAGACCTCATGAATCTTGCCGCCCACCAACTTGATATCAGGCGGGTGCAAATCACTACTGCTTTCTAAAAATGGGAACCTGGCGCCATGACCTCCAAGAGGGAGGAAGGAGGTGAGAACCCCTCCCCACCTTGTAACAGGATGTATAGGAGGACAGCATCCTCTGAGCAACTGCAGAAGGTGGCTGGTTCAAGGGTGTTGGGCAGAACTGGGGGGAGGGGGTTGGAGGTGAGTGTGGGTTCGCCCAGATCCTCCTCCGCGATGGGGGTCGGGGCAGGTGTGTGTTGTTCTGAAGCCTTCAGCCTGTCTGTTTTAGAAAGTATTCACAGCCCGGAATGATTCTGTTTTATTAAATGTGCACAGCCTAGAATGAAACTTTTGCTTGTGTGGTAAGGAAGTGTTTTAGAAGAAGAGGAATTCCTACAGTTTCAGAGGGTCAGTGCAGATTCAATAGGCCAAATGGCCTCCCTCTGCACTGTAAGGATTCTATGATTTTATGATCTTTGGACACTAAGGGGCAATTTAGCATGGCCAATCCACCTAACCTGCATATCTTTGGACTGTAGGAGGAAACCGGACCACCTGGAGGAAATTTAGAGATTATGCAGTGGCTGTCCAGGAGTCTGTGGTGATATGCATCACTGTAAATACACAAGGGGTTAATGTAAGTACACTACGACTAAGTAAACACTAGAGGGAGCACCAGAGACGTTATGACATGCAGACATACAGCTAATGAACACATAGAATAGGACACAACCAATGGGCAGTCAAGCCACCCAGAGGTGACATTACCACAAGGGGGCATTACACAACCCATATAAAAGGATAGGGCACACATGCTCTGTCTCTTTCACGGGCGACACTTAGAGAGACACAGATCAGAAGCATCACACTCACCATGTGGCTTAGAGCAGACTGGTTAGTTAGACTGAGTTACTACAGCAAGATAAGCAGGAGAGTCAAACTCATAGAGAACTGTGCTAATGGTTCAATAAATCACATTGAACGTACTTCAAAGTCTGGAGTATCTTTTGGTCAAAGCTGTATCGAGTTGCAGCCTGTGTTATCCCAGAGTACATAACACAGCATGGTACCAGTAGTGCCTGTTGAATCTATATAGTTCAACTCAGCGAGATCCGTGACTACCAGCAACAGCACCCAGGCAAGATGATTGAGATTCCGGTTCCTCAGCAGCTCAGGTACCACGGCAATCTCAGTGCCAACTGGCGTGCATTTAAGCAGAGATTTGAGATTTACATGGTAGCATCTGACCTAGATGGTGTGGCCGATGCTGAAAAGATAGATCTTCTACTCACCATTGCGGGTGAAAGTGCAACAGAAATCTTCAACTCCTTCAAGTACTCCAAAGGGCAGGACAAGAGAGACTTCCAGACAGTCCTGGACAAGTTTGAAAACTACTGTGAGATAAACACAAAAGAAATCGGTAAAACTGGAGCCCATACCACGAGACAAAGGTAAGCTTGCAGCAGAGGCAAACGGCAGTTTTGATTGGCAGCCATCTTGCGAAAGGAGCCGCATATGCGCAGTTCCCCAGAAGACACAAAATGGCAAAACAGTGTTTTGCGCATGCGCGAGAAGCCACGCATGTGCACTTGCGAAAAGAGCGCACAGTAAAGGAAAAGCGATTTGCGCAGGCGCAATCCATTCCTACACTCTACGTCACAAACGTCATGACATCAGAGGCCCCGGACCATGCCCACTTAAAGGGGAAATGTCCAAAAATAGTGAAAAACAGTTTTAAAGCCACAAAACACAATTCTTTCACCTGGAAAGACAGCACAATGCCTGACCTTCGACCAGTATCTGAAAGTAACCTCCGCAGAACCCTGCAACAAGCAGTTAGCACCGCCCTAAGAGATGATTTAGTCCTTGAAGGCTACGACTCAGATGATTTCAGCATTTTATGTGGCGACCTCAGTTCCAAATCCGAACCGCAACGGGATATGTTGTACAGTGAAGCATCCGACACAGTCATGGACGAGTTCTTCGGATTTGAGGATCCTCAGCCCAGCATAGACGACATCCCGACCCATGAGTACAGGATTCTACTGTGGCCTGACGCCAAGAGACAGAGAGCAGTACAAGCCCACAGAGAGCGGCCTGACGCCAAGAGAGTGGTCCACGCACCACGTAGAGTCCCCGACTCCACACAGAAAGCGATGACAGACTCCACAGTGAGACCACTGCACGTCTCCACACAGAGAACACAGATCGATTCCACTGCGAGACCACAGCATGACTTCACACAGGGAAAAATGCCAGACTCCACAGAGAGAGCGGTACAAACCTCCACAGCGAGCTTGTTGACAGACACCACGATGGAAGCAATGCAAGACTCCAGAGCGCAGTCCTTGCATGAACAAGACCATGAAGGTCTAGCAACCTTATCTGAGCAACCAGCAGCAGATGATGCAAGTCTGCCACGCTCAAGTGCACAGCAAGACGACTATGACAGTCTACCACGCTCACGTGAACAACAAAAAGACTATGAGTCTACTCAGATTATTTGAGCCACCAGAAGAAGACTCTGACAGTTTACCCAGCTCATCTAACCGACAAGAAGACACTGAAGGTCTACCCACTGTATGTGCGACAAGTGACAAAGGCTTCACAATTCTCATACAAGATTTGCGATATTTCAGCGAGACTGACAGATCTCAGCTAGTATGTACAGAGGCACTCGACCATCAAAGTGAGGCTACTAGTGACTCCAGTGACACCACGTTAATTCAAACCTCATCTACTCGAGACTCTCCACAAGAACCTGAAATGACTCCAGATGGGGTGCATCAAGAAACCAAAGGTGCTTCAGGTGAACTAGAAAGAGCTCCAGACGGGGAGCATCGACAAGCCAAAGATGATTCATGTGAACCGGACATGACTCCAGACGGGGAGCGCCGAGGAATCAGAGACGGCACACTCAATGAAACAGCAGATGCCACAAAGGTCACTGACACAAGTAACTTTGTGAAGGACTCAAATGCTCCACTCGTTGTGGTCATTGAGCGCAACAAACGCAACATCAAAACCCACAAAAACAACAACACAGACAACACCAAGAAGTGTACCAAAGCACCAACGTCAACACCGCGCACGACAAAACCAACAACACTGGAACAACGACTGGTACGACATTGTACAACTCTGCAAATGCAGAACACTGTGACAGCGCAGCTCAAGCCAATGGCAAGTGTGCAGACATACCTTGGCATGATAACGCATCTTACAAATTCAAGTTTGCTACACTACAAACAAGCAGACCAGCTTTCAAGGCAGCTGACATACGGCAGACACTGGTTCAGGTCAGACAGGAAAGATGACATTAAGAATCGCTACCACAAGCGAAAAGAAAAAGAGTTCAAATCAGACAACGAAGTGATTTGACCATTTGATGACTTCTTGGTTCCTTAAGCACAGGGACACTGACGGCATTCACAAGGGAATGACAACATCAACATGGACACTTCCATAACAGCACAAGAAAGCCACTCGACTGTGTAAATTCCTGAACTTTGGACTCTTAACTTTTATTTGGTATTGTATAATCCTCAACGTCATCATAACTATTATTTGGTATTGTATAATCCTCAATGTTTTCATAACTATTCTTTGATCTTGTATAGTCATCACAGTCATCATAACTTGTACATGTCATCACTTATTTACCTGTTTTTGTTCAATTTTTCTTTAACACTGTACAGAAAATATGTGACACGCAAAAAGGGGGGATATGGTGATATGCATCACTATAAATACACAAGGGGTTAATGTAAATACATTATGACTAAGTAAACACAAGAGGGTGCACTAGAGACGTTATGACATGCAGACATACAGCTAATGAACACATAGAATAGGACGCGACCAATGGGCAGTCAAGACACCCAGAGGTGACATTACCACAAGGGGGCATTACACAACCCATATAAAAGGACAGGGCACACATATTCTGTCTCTTTCCACAGGCGACACTTAGAGAGAAGGACAGGGGCAGATCAGAAGCATCACACCCACCACGTGGATTAGAGCAGACTGGTTAGTTAGACTGAGTTACTATAGCAAGATTAGCAGGAGAGTCGAACTCATAGAGAACTGTGCTAATGGTTCAATAAATCACATTGAACTTACTTCAAAGTCTGGAGTAATTTTTGGTCAAAGCTGCATCGAGTTGCAGCCTGTGTTATCCCAGAGCACAAAACACAACAGAGTCTTCTTAAGTGCAAAGGCATGACAGCAAAGAGTTCTGGAGATGACATAGCCTGATTATGAACGGTACCCTTTAGTGTTGCTTATCTCAGATACAGAGAGTAATTGTGCCCTCTGACAGTTATGCACGTCAAATTAATTGGTCATCACGAGTTAAGCATTAACAATGTCATCTTCCCACATTCTCAAAATCAAAGAGAGGGGTGCAATCTAATCTATCAAAGATTAACGCAGAGGACTAAGAGGGAATGTTTGTGCTGGAGCGCAAGGCCTGCCAGACAGGAAACAATAGCCCTCAATGTGAAAGGCAACAGACATGCGAGTGAGCACTGGCCACTGGAGAACGTGAAGGAATGAGGCCTTCCAGGACCAGGAGGACAAGGGGTGTTGGGAGGATGGGAAGGCAACCGGAATACCAACCTCACTGTATCTCTCTCTGATCGTTCGCAGAGTTCCGAGAGACCTCGGATGGAGCCAGTGGATTTGGTGATTCTACTAATAATTGCATTGGAGGAGCACAGACTCCAGCAGCTATGAGAGGCCACACCCAAGGAGAGCCCAGTGCCAGACGCCAGAGGGGCATAGGGCAGACTCAAGGACTGTCCGCAGTTCAGGCCAAACAGGAGACTCGAAGACTAAGGAGACCGAGACTTTACAGGACCCAGGTGTTTATCACAGAGCTGTCGGACAACATGTGCCGCTGGAGACTGCGTTTCACAAAGGTGATGATGCAACACCTGTGTGACATTCTTTCAAACCTAGCGCCACGTGGAGGAGGAGGGCACCCGCTCCCTGTGGCTGTGAAGGTGATGGCAACCTTCAACTTATAATAATAATCTTTATTAGTGTCACAAGTAGGCTTACATTAACACAGCAATTAAGTTATTGTAAAAATCCCCTAGTCACCACACTACGGCACCTGTTTGGGTGCACTGAGGGAGAATTCAGAATGTCCAATTCTCGTAACAAGCACGTCTTTCGGGACTTGTGGGAGGAAAACGGAGCACCCGGAAGAAACCCACGCAGACACGGGGAGAACGTGCAGACTCTGCACAGACAGTGACCCAAGCCAGGATTCGAACCCGGGTCCCTGACGCTGCGAAGAAACAGTGCTAACCACTGTGCCGCCCATTGGATACGCCATTGGATCATTCCAGGGCTCAATGGGTAACCTTTGTGACATCTCGCAGACATCCGTCCAGAAAAATGCTTCCATGAGGTCATGAATGCACTCTATGCCAAGGCATTGGACTACATTAATTTCAACCTGGACCAGGCCCATCAGGACGAGAGGGCAGCGGGATTCAGGATCATAACTGGTATGTCACCGGTGCAGTGAGCCATCGATGGATGTTATGTTGCCTACATCCTTTCATCCCGTTGCACTAGAAAGAGATTTGGGGCAAGAGAAGAGTGTTCACTGATTAATGCCAGAGTCCATCCGGGATGTACATTACTCTCGGTTTGAGTGGGGCAGCACGATAGCACAGTGGTTAGCATTGTTGCTTCACAGCTCCGGGGTCCCAGGTTCGATTCCCGGCTTGGCTCACTGTCTGTGCAGAGTTTGCACGTTCTCCCCGTGTCTGCGTGGGTTTCCACCGGGTGCTCCGGTTTCCTTCCACAGTCCAAAGATGTGCAGGCTAGGTGGATTGGCCATGATAAATTGCCCTTAGTGTCCAAAATGGTTAGTTGGGGTTAATGGGTTACGGAGATAGGGTGGAGGTGTGGGCTTTATTCGGGAGTTCTTTCCAGGCATGATGGGCCGAATGGCCTCCTTCTGCACTGTATATTCTATGATTCTATGAGTGGGCCCAGCTGTTTCCCTTACATTGAGGGCCTGTGAGAAAAGCTGTGCCCAAATGGGGTGAAGACCTATCCTGATGGGAGGAGGGTCAAAGAGAGTGAAGGCTTAAGGGTGTGAACAACAACAGATTTTAACAAGTGCAATTGTGACGTTTCTTTATGATTGCCAACTATCTGTGCCTAACATCACCCGTGCTCACTCTGTGCTCCGACAACTCCTTATTCTTGAGAATCATCCCACTATGTCTCAATTTGTTCCCAGGATGCACACCTGGGGCGAAATTCTCCGGTATCAGCGCGATGTCCGCCGACCGGCGCCAAAAACGGCGCAAATCAGTCGGGCATCGCGCCGTCCCAAAGGTGCGGAATCGTCCGCACCTTGGGGGGCCGAGCCCTAACCTTGAGGGGCTAGGCCCGCGCCGGACTGATTTCCGCCCCGCTGGCGAAAGTGCCCCGCCAGCTGGCACGGAAATGACATTGCCGGGCAGCGCATGCGCGGGAGCGTTAGTGGCCGCTCACGGCATCCCCGCGCATGCGCTGTGGAGGGAGTCTCTTCCGCCTCCACTATAGTGGAGACCGTGGCGAAGGCGGAAGGAAAAGAGTGCCCCCACGGCACAGGCCCGCCCGCGGATCGGTGGGCCCTGAACGCGGGCCAGGCCACCGTGGGGGCACCCCCCGGGGCGAGATCGCCCCACGCCCCTCCCCAGGACCCCGGAGTCTGCCCGCGCTGCCTTGTCCCGCCGGTAAGGTAGGTGGTTTAATCCACGCCAGCGGGACAGGCATTCTAGCAGCGGGACTTCGGCCCATCCGGGGGGGCCCGCCAACCGGCGCGGTGCGATTCCCGCCCCCGCCGAATCTCCGGTGCCGGAGAATTCGGCAACCGGTGGGGGCGGGATTCACGCCAGCCCCCGCCGATTCTCCGACCCGGCGGGGGGTCGGAGAATCTCGCCCCAGAAGTGGAGGTGGCCTGCTGCCTCCCACGCCCTGTTGCCTGAGATGCCATTGGTCGGCATCCTTTAGAGGGCTGAGTCTCCGGTTACTCCATGGGATGGAGGGGCAGCTGGAGTGAGCTCTAGAAGCCTCAACGTCATCTGCCACTGTCAGTCCTCAAGGTTCGCCAGTGGGTGCAGAACCCTTCAGTAATGGTCCTCTGTGTCTGCACCATAGTCACTCATGGCCATGAGATCTTGCCCCAGGCTTTCCACTGCCGACGCCACCCTCCAAATGTTGGCCTGGGTGCCACTCAATGCCGTCATCATCTCCAGTGAATAAAGGCTTTGGGACTCCTCCATTCAGCCTTGCAGTCGCAGGAATGTCGTTGCCAACCCCTCCTGGCATTCCCGGCTCTGCCATTGTATCTCCAGCAGCTGACGGACGAATGTGTCCAGAGGCACGGCACCTGGCTGGGGCACAGATGCGATCTGAGATCCAGCAGACCTCTGTCTGTCCAATCCCTGTGACATTCCTGTCTTCACCTGATTGCATCAGACACAATGTGGTGCTCACCAGAAAGTGACCCTGAAGCCTGCCTGCTAAGATCGCCCACTGAGGTGTGTGGTTGGTGGATGGTGCAGGTGATAGCTGTGATACCCCTGCTGTGTCCTCCTGGAGATTCCTCTGAGGTGCTGCCGAAGATGGAAGGGAGGGCTCTGCTCAGGAATGAACGGGAGTCATCGATTGATGTTCCTGCAAGGCCAGGGACATGGTTTTATTTCATGGCCTGGTCTAGGGTTTGAACAACATTTATCTCACTTGAGACTGGTCATCTGGCAGAAGGTGAAATGGTTCCTCACTTTTCTGTCACATGCCAACCTCGCTCTCTTTTTTCAGGCCTGCCTTAGGTCCTCCCCCATGAGCTTCATGTCCCTCGCTTCAAAAGGTGACTGGATCCTTAAATTGGGCATCCAAAAAGACAAGGTGTTGGGCGTCTTGAAAGAAATTAAGGTAGATAAGTCCCCAGGGCCTGATGGGATCTACCCCAGAATACTGAAGGAGGCTAGAGAGGAAATTGCTGAGGCCTTGACAGAAATCTTTGGATCCTCACTGTCTTCAGGTGATGCCCCGAAGGACTGGAGAATAGCCAATGTTGTTCCTTTGTTTAAGAAGGGTAGCAAGGATAATCCAGGGAACTACAGGCCGGTGAGCCTTACGTCAGTGGTAGGGAAATTACTGGAGAGAATTCTTCAGGACAGGATCTACTCCCATTTGGAAGCAAATGGACGTATTAGTGCGAGGCAGCATGGTTTTGTGAAGGGGAGGTTGTGTCTCACTAACTTGATAGAGTTTTTCGAAGAGGTCACAAAGATGATTGATGCAGGTAGGGCAGTGGATGTTGTCAAGATGGACTTCAGTAAGGCCTTTGACAAGGTCCCTCATGGTAGACTGGTACAAAAGGTGAAGTCACACGGGATCAGGGGTGAGCTGGCAAAGTGGATACAGAACTGGCTAGGTCATAGAAAGGCAGAGAGTAGCAATGAGGGCTGTGACTAGTGGTGTTCCGCAGGGATCAGTGCTGGGACCTTTGCTGTTCGTTGTCTATATAAATGATTTGGAGGAAAATGTAACTGATCTAATTAGTAAGTTTGCAGATGACACAAAGGTTGGTGGAATTGTGGATAGCGATGAGGACTGTCAGAGGATACAGCAGGATTTAGATCATTTGGAGACTTGGGCGGAGAGATGGCAGATGGAGTTTAATCCGGACAAATGTGAGGTAATGCAGTTTGGAAGGTCTAATGCAGGTAGGGAATATACAGGGAATGGTAGAACCCTCAGGAGTATTGACAGTCAGAGAGATCTAGGTTTACAGGTACACAGGTCACTGAAAGTGGCAACACAGGTGGAGAAGGTAGCCAAAAAGGCATACACATGCTTGCCTTCATTGGCCAGGGCACTGAGTTTAAGAATTAGCAAGTCATGTTGCAGCTTTATAGGACCTTAGTTAGGCTGCACTTGAAATACAGTGTTCAATTCTAGTCACTAGAAGGATGTTGAGGCTTTGGAGAAGGTACAGAAAAGATTTACCAGGATGTTGCCTGGTATGGAGGCCATTAGCTATGAGGAGAGGATGGAGAAACTTGGCTTGTTCTCACTGGAACGACGGAGGTTGAGGGGCGACCTGATGGAAGTCAGAAGATTATGAGGGGCATGGACAGAGTTGATAGTCAGAAGCTTTTTCCCAGGGTGGAAAAGTCAATTACTAGGGGACATAGGTGTGAGGAGCAATGTTTAAAGGAGATGTACAAGACAGGTTTTTTACACAGAGGGTGGTGGGAGCCTGGAACACATTGCCAGAGGAGGTGGAAGCAGACACAATAGTGACTTTTAAGGGGCGTCTTGACAAATACATGCATAGGATGGCAATAGAGGGATATGGTTCCCAGAAGGATCGGGAGTTTTGATTCAGACGGGCAGCATAGTCAGTGCAGACTTGGAGGGCTGAAAGGCCTGTTCCTGTGCTGTAATTTTCTTTGTCCTTTGTTCTTTGAATGAGCAGCTACCAGGGAGTAGCAGTGAAGTATGTAGGTGAACGACATTCCTAAAACAAGAAAGTCTCTAATGGAAGTGTCATTATCACATCAAACGGGAAAGAGAATGTTCTGTCTACCTGTGACAATTAACATTGCAATCATTTTTATTTTCTAAAATCATGCGTGTTTTTAAATATAGGAGTACAGACAAATGAAAATCTATTATGCTGACTATTATTGTCCGATGCAGTGAAAAGCAAAGCAGATTCAACATAAATGCACAACATATTTTCTGATCTGCTGAACTTCCTGATATTTGTTGTGGCCACATACTCCATTCATCCTAGGTGCAGACACAGGGGACTTTCCCTTTACATCAGACAGACAGTCTGGTATGTAAGCCTACTTGGGACAAAAATAAAGATTATTATTAGCATAGCGGAAGCTGAGGGGATAGAGAAATGTGCTGGAAAAGCAGATTTGGGTGGTGTGGTCGCGTGGCCCCTTTAAGAGGTTGATTGTTCGCGGGCCACATGACCCACTCGGGGCCTACCAGGTGGGAGTGTGCAAACCCCGACCAATGGAAAGAAAGCGCGGGATCTTGGCAGCAGGGACCCAGGAGACAAGGAGTAAAGACCTGTATGATATACCTCTGTGCCTGTACATGGTTAAACCTCATTGTTGTTTCCAATAAACCACTTTATTATTCTAGAAGCCTCCTCAGCGATACGTCACAGGTGGTATCTGTAAACCTATTGAATACGTATTATCTCACTGATGGACAGCATGTATAAGGGAAGAAATAAGACTCAGAATAGATCTTTGGAGGAGATTGTGAGAGTGGGAAGGTGAGAATGTATTGTTTGGGCAGAATTCGCCATTTTGTAGTCTAAGTGCAGGGGCGGGCAGTTATGGCAGCGACATTCCTGATGACTGGAATGGCATAAATCTGCACTTAATTAATTATTCACAAACAAGTATCTCTCCAAATCACCTGGGAGCTGATTCTGAGCCGGCACTGTAATGATATGTATATAGTCAGGTAAATAATTACATCTCGGTGTAAATCAAACACTAGACAGCGTTACTAATTCTCTGTATTAGAAGATTAGAGTAGATAGAGTTAACAATAGGTTAGATCATAGTGTAGTTAGTGACTATTTAGATTATTGAATACTGTAAAACAGATTAAATCTCACTTAATTATTATCTGTAGCTCAGTAGAGTGTGCAAATTCATTTAATTAGTAGTGTAATAATAAATTAGTTTTGTTTCAATCTTTTGATTCTTATATTCTTTGTCACAACACTATATTGGATCATTCTGGAAGAAAGAACAAAGAATACAACATATTACTAATCATGGTAATATAACAGGCACCTCATCTATCTTCCCCTGAGGGCTGGTCTGTCAAGCGGCTTCCTGTCTCTCAATCAGGAGAAGGCATTCGACAGGGTGGATCACAACTGTCTACTGGACTCTGGGGCTTCAGGGTTCGGGGTGCATTTTGTTACCTGGACTCGATATTTGTACACTGCCTCAGAGTTTCTAATTATTTTTTAATGACTTGTTATTAAAATTTTCAATTGTTACAAAAATCACATCAAAACAAGCAAATGAGGAAGAAAGCCATAGGTATCAATGCACAACATGCTCAGCATAAAACAGGAGTAATGGCCGGCAAGGGAACATAAAAGACCGGATGAATCAGGGACGAAATCCCCAAAGTGTTTCCTCCACATATACAAGACGTGTTCCCACCACAGCAGGGTATAGGCATCAGCACAAGCCTACTTCATATCCATAGCTTCAAAAAGAAAATAACAAAGGGAAGAAAAATATCCCGAGAAACACCAGAGCGAAGGGGGATATATACTAATACTCACAGTGCGATTAAACGCCTCAGGCCCAGGTCTGAACATTGTACAACAGAATATTATTTAATATTATAGACTACAAGAAGAGGACCATGCATCATGAGGCAAATCTCAATACAGGGACTCCCATAGAAAATGTGAAGAGATCAAGAAGAAGGAGCCAGAAACAAGAATCTGGGCTATCATACCCCGCACTCCAATCACAGATTAAAGGACAGAGCAGGCCACCAGACCACCAGCGGCAAAATATCCCCAAGGAGGATAACAGGATATCATGGAGCCCAAGATCAAGAGGGGTATAACCAGATCCTGATCGAAAGATAGAGGGAACATCACTCCAGAGAGAGGGGGCCCTTAGGGCAACCCCCAAAAAGGGGAGTGCCCACCTCAGAAGCAGGGAACCCACCCCGACAACCAGGATCATTCAAAAACAAAGGATTGAGGCTACCTAAAGATAACACAGTTCTGTGCCTGAATGTCCATAACGCCAGGCCCGCCATCTAATATTACCGCTATTAGCTCAGAAGAAAATCTAGTGCTAAGAGAAGGACACATTGGTCTTTCCAAAGAAAGAAAAAAGATAAAAAGAAAGAACAAGAATTATCAGAACCATTACTCGGATAACAAAACTTCTCAGACCACTGCCTGAAATGTTACAGCTAGATGAGAGCCAGTCAGGTAACCACAGATGGGGCCTCACTCCTACTCCGAATCGGATTATCACTGGTCACAACACTCGGTCTATCCCAAAGTCACCACCAATCCGGTTGTGGATCTAACCGCATCAGACTCCTCACAGGCACCCTAGCAAGGAATGCCCCACCGTGAACACTGACCACAGCGCTGAGCCTGGCCTAGCCCAACACCGCCATAAAAAAACTCAGGGGTACTAGGCCCTAAAGACTTCCACAATATGCCCCTCCAAGGATGTGCCGATACAGTCCCAAAAGTACACAACACTTCTCCCACCCCCACACAAAAGAAGAAGGAATATACCATTGAGCACTAGCCAAGGGGGAATCACAGACCTGAGGGAAAAAAAACGTCAAGGTGCCTGCATTGTGGGCACCCTGAAAGGAGAAGCCCGTCATTCGCGATACTGATGAAAATTGTTAAAGAGGGAGACACATATCATGAGAAAAGGCTGACTCAACCCAAGCCAAGAGTCAAACAAATCCTTGTCCTCAACAGGATTACACACAGTTTGCCTGGGCCTGAAAAAGGAAAGGCATTAAAACAAAATTTAAAAATGTGGTAAGGGGTCTTCCTCAAACACATTGAGGACGGAACTAACCGTACCAACACATACCCTCCATCCCTCACCCTACTCTGGCTCTGCTCATCGTTCTTCTAAGTGAGGCAGGGGCGAGATCACAAAAAGCAGCTTCTCCCTCCACCACGAGGATCATCAGACAATATACGGCCTGCACACAGTTAGGGTAAAAGGATTGTGCACAAATCCCAGATTCAACATTCAGTTTAGCATGATATAAAATTATTAAATCAGGATAACCAACGCTGCAGGACATCACACCTGAATTATTTGCCTGCCTGAAAACAAATAAATTGACAACATCAGCAGCCAACATAATTATCAGGGAGCAAAGTCCAGGATGACAACTAAGATGTCAGGGAGTTCTCAGGATAAAGATTTCTCTACTGGCGCAAGAAGAAAGTAGAAATCAAGGATAAAGTAGGGTCAAAATCAGTGAGCATTCTTCAGGATCTTCCCAAGAATTCCAACGATCAAAACATGAAACATCATTGCTTCCAACATGTTGCCTCACCAGAACCTAGGCAGTCAACAACCTAAGCTCCAGCCGGGAGTGTGTGGGGTTGAGCAGGCAGGCTCGGGCATCTCCAACCCCTTTGGACCAGGATCAGGACAACACTGGACCAGTGGTCAAAATGCCAACCCAACCCCAGGCCTCAAAGACAGGATTAAATATGCTCCATCAAATTTGAGTTGCATCGCTTTAATTTGTTTATTTGTTGATTATCTGTTCAATTCAAAATGAGTATAACTGGGAGATAACTGGGGCTTTGGATGAATTGGATGTGAGACTGAACATGTCAGTAGCTCCAAGGAGAGAGACAAAGTAGCAGATTCACCTCACAGTTCTGTTCTTCACAGCCTTTTCAACAAAAATTACAGTTTCCTTTTTCTTTTTCTATAGGGAGGTCCCATCTGAATCCATCAGAAGGCTTTCCAGTTATACATAAAGCCTGAGGACTAGGCCTGGAACCAGGAGGAGGAGGAGAGAGAGGGTTAGAGAGATATCAGATTACATCAAAGGAATGACTGCCACACTACAGTCTCCCCAGAGCTACAGGACTGAGTGAACATATGAGCTGGTCACTGCTGACCAAAGCTAAGATCAAATATTAGCAATCGTGATGTCAGTACATCCAGGTGTGAATGCAAAAATCGTCCTCTCAGTGATGGTTTGACTATCCCCTAAGATGTCAGGGATTGGCATGGAGGGCCACGGGAGATGAATCCAGATGATTTTACTTAACTTTACTCCTCCTGCAGCCTGTCAGCAATGAAAGTGTCACGGGCAAGTCACCCGCGTCTTCCTTCCTCCATATCATCAGCACACTCATACTGTTCCTCAGCAGCCCCCTGGACATCCTGCACTTCCTCATCTTCATCTTCCGAGGTGCTCTCACCATCCTCCAGTTTCCCCTCCGGCAAGCACTCACTTTTCCCCATAGCCAGATTGCGAAGGGCACGGCCAACTGCGATCATGCAGCAAACCTTCTCTAGTGGGTATTGCCCAGAACCACTTGAGTGGTCCAGGCATCTGTAGTCCTATGGTCTGCTTGATGAGGGAGCAAGTAGAGCTGTGATCATCGCAAGCACATCCGGCACATGTGTGCATGCTACCCTGAGAGTTGCCATGACCTCTACATCCTCAATCACTCCCTAGTGCCTGGGTTTTTGAGGGGCCTGCAGGGATAGCTGCTTGGAGATAAAGACTACCCACTTAAACACAGGCTGATGCCTCCAGTGAGCCAACCCTAAGCCCATGCCGAGGCGAGATCCTCCCACACTGCCTCATAGCTTCCCAGACAGAACCTACCTCACTTTTGTTTTTGCACAACACCATGTTTCTAGGATCTCAAGATGTTGCTGCCATATGTGCTTCAGGACCCAGTTCAGCCCTCCCTCCCTCACTGTCCACATACCTCTCATTTACATGGTGCCTCATGATGCACAGTTAGAAATACCTCCCTACACCATGCTCCCAATGATTGCTCCTGCTGTACAGTCTCCATTCTCATTTGTCTGATTGTAAGGTCCACGTAGCCCCTGGATTGCCTGTAACATGTGACTTCTTTTCATTTCGCAGGTGGAATCTCCGCACTCTATGACTCCTGTCTGCAAGCCCTTGAACTAAAATGGGAGCCTTGACATATTTGCCCTTTGCAAAGAGGACTAAGGACAACAGTGACCCTTCCAAATCACACCACGCCAAACTTCAGACTGTTGGTGTGAACCATCCCCAATGTGCCACACTAACAAGACACACACCTCCCCGCAACCTTCACCCAACCATTCTGGGGTCTGAATGCATCCCTTTCAGTAAACAATGTGGTATCCCTTTGACCCCCTTGTTTGGCAGCGATTTATATATTCTTGTTGGGGTGCAGCTTCCCTCCCTTCGGCCTTCCCTCGGCCTTCTAATGTTCGTCATTGTCTTCCAACTCCCTGCTCCTCTGCCTTCCATCGTGCCCCCTTGCCCTCCCCCCTGCCCAGCACGGCCTTCCTTCCTTCCCCATTGCCCCTCTTTGTGTTTGCCCTTCGCCCACTGCCCTTACACAACCCTCCTTCCCCATTGCCTCCCTTGTCTTCTTCAGCCCCACCGTCACCTCTCAGAGTACCTCCTGTCGAACCTCAGTCGGTTGAAGTGGATGGTGCATGAGTCCCACACCACAGCGCTGTCTTTTCAGACAACAGTGTCAGCCATCGGAAGCAGAAGCCCCTACAGTCCACAACCCTGGGTGTAGTACGAATCTGAATCAGTGAAAGGTGAGGGCCCATGAGTCCCACAACACAGTTCTGTCCATAAGGACAAGCTCGGCATGGAGATGGAGGGCAGAAACCGGTCTACCCCAGCAGAGAGGCGTTCAGCACAGCAAACACAGTGCAGGGCAAAGGCAGGTAGGCTGTGTACTCACCTTAACATCCCAAGCAACGTGACTTATGCATGCCACTCATTTTCAAACAGGTTGGAGGCCAACATAATTTCCCGGTGGTGTGACACAAGATCGGAAAGCGTGGGAAGATTCCGGCGAACAGTTGTTTTAATGAATGTTCATGGCATGCAAATGGAATTCACACCATCAGGCAATGGGAAAACCAACCGGGCATTAACCCATATTGGGAGAACTGTAACCTGTTTTTGCGCAGGCAAGTTTCTGACCTTTTGGGCAGGAATTACCCATGCAACCGGCCACTTGAAACAGAACATATACACCAGCACTGGCCAATGTGCCAGTTCCTGGACCTCATTCCTGTTGCCAGATATTTTTATCAATGCAGGTTCAAGGCAAGCAGGCGATTCACTCCATGAGGTTGTAAGGCAATTAGGTTCATTAAGAGACTTGTTAAGGGCAGTTCAACGAGACCACCAGGTATTTTCTAGTCGGCCTCCAGTTTTCTGATGCAACAGAGGGCAGTTTAAGTGCTGAAAGGCAGATACCCAGTGGCAGTCCAGGGTGCCAATGCTCCAGCCAGGCCTAAAGCTCTCCCTGCCTGCCTGCTTGCCTGCCTGCCTGGGTGGGGGTGTAGCCAACGGCTACCCTGTAGAGGGTTCCCCACTGCACACTTTTTTTCTGGCTTTTTAAAGTTGCTGAGAGGGCATCTGCATGTTGACATGCCCTCTCTGTTATTTACCCGCTAATGCATCCTGCTTCTTCTCTCAAGCCCCCAGGCATCTGATTGTCCCTTTAGCTTCAAGAGACTGTCACCTTTAATCGGACAGGTTTCTCCATGAAAATTAACGACTGCCCCCTGGAGAAAATCACCAAGGTGACTGTTTTCCTCCAGGGGTGGGCTCAGGACTGGAAACAGTCTCAAATTCTGTTTCCCTGCCTCAAAGCAAAAAAATTCAGCCCTTGGTCTTTAACCTGTTACTTCTTCATTCCTTACTCCAATTGCTCCAATTTGGTGGCAAACACAAGCAGAGCAGGCAAAATATTTATAAAGCACTGTTCACATTCTCAAGTTGACTCAAATACTTTACAGTCCGTGAAGTACTCTTTGACGCCTGATCACTGATGTCATGCAGGAAATGTCGCAGGCAATTCGTACACAAGTAAATGCCACAAAACTGCAATTTAATAATGACCAGCTCACTTTGTGTCGAGGGATAATTATTGTCCGGGACATTGGAAAACTGCCATGCTCTTCTTCAAATAGTGCAGGTGGGATCTTCTGTTGTTCACCCGAGAGGGGAGACAAGATCGCGGTTTGACGATTCACCTACAGGTGGACACGACCAACAGGGGAACACTCCAGCTGTTCCTGGACAGTGGTCCTCATTCATTGTTCAGTATGATATATTTTCGCTGAATTTCAGAAACCTAGCTGTTAAAGGACAATAAGCAACTGAGAATGTTAAAAGAATATTTTCAGAAAAGAAAAGTGATTCATAGATCATAGAATTTACAGTGCAGAAGGAGGCCATTCGGCCTATCGAGTCTGCATCAGCCTTTGGAAAGAGCAAGCTACTCAAGCCAGACCTCTACCCTATCCCCGTAACCCAGCCTAACCTTTGCGGACACTAAGGTCAATTTAGCATGCCCAATCCACCTAACCTGCACATCTTTGGACTTGTGGGAGGAAACCAGAGCACCCGGAGGAAACCCACGCAGACACGAGGAGAACGTGCAGACTCCGCACATATAGTGACCCAAGCCGGGAATCGCACCTGGGACCCAGAAGCTGTGGAGCAACAGTGCTAACCACTGTGCTAACCACTGTGCCGCCTCACAGACAATTAAAGCCAGAGAAATTATGTTCTATTTTTAAACATTGACTTACCTCTTTCCGCCCTTCCCACCTGAATACTTGTGCTCACACTTTCACGCCCTTCGCTCAGTGAACTGGGTGTAGCCATAATCTACTCCCATTTTTCTGCAAAAGTAATCTTGAGTGAAGAAAATGATCTAAAGATTTCTTAAACTGGCTTTCTGCCTGTTTTTTTGTTTGTGTAGGTGAGCACCTTGGCTGCACTTTACAGAGTTTGTAACAGGCCAGATGGAAAATTGTTAGTGACAATAGAACCGCCCTAAAGGCACACCTATTTCATGAGTCACAATCTGGGTGTTCAAAACAAATCAATGCTTGAAAGAAGCTCCAGTTTTATTTTTGTAAGTGTTGATAAAAGAATAACCGTCAGGGTAAATTACCTGAATCCACTATCACCCACCAGGTATTTCTATCTACAAATCACAGGCTGTTTCTCCAGATTCCTTGATATGCACCCCTGGTAGGTGGGGATTTGTGGAGGAGTGCTCATTCATAAAATTATCATAAATCAAGCTGATATCAAGAGAGTGATTGTGCCATAAGAAAGAGATATTAAGCATGAGAAAATGTCAAAAACATGTTCAGAAGTGTCGTGTTAATTACCCTGGGGTAACACGGACTACAACTGGATGTAGTTATACTTGAAAGTAGACTCCAAACTTTGGTGTTGGTTCAATACGCTTTATTGAACTTGTTAAGCAGTGCACACAGTTCACTGTGGGTTTGACATTCTACGAATCTAAGCGTGCTTCTATAACTAACTAGACCAGACTAGCTCTGAGCCACATGTAGACGGTGCTAACTGATATATACACCCTGACTGTCACTACAGTTGTCACCAGTGGAAAGAGGCAGAGTGTTGATGCCTCGTGTGTTTTATTGTGGGAGACCACCTTCTAGTTTGCTGCCTGGTGATTGGTTGTGTTCTGTCCTGTGTGTTGATTGGCTGTACTGGGTGTCTGGCACTGCCTGTCTGTATCTCATTATGTGCATGAGTGCATATTATGACATCTCCCTTTTTAAAAAAGGTGTTGGTTGCTTGGAGCATATGCGACTGTATTTACATGTAGAACTATTTACATTATATGGCAAATGGATGAAAGCGAGTGGATGAATATATACATAAGAGGTGTCTAGCGTGCAGATACAGAACAAAATTTACAAGATAAGTGTCAATAAGTCCAATCTTTGGGGCTTGCGTCTGATCCTCGTCGACCGCCTGAGAGGTGGAGGTGGGGACGATAGCACCTTGACAGACGGGATTGCTGCCAGATTGGTGGCCTCGTGGTGCGAGGTGTCTGGAGGAGGCACGACAACATATGGAAAAGTAGGATCTGGTGGTGGGCAGGCAACTTTGCGCAGTGCCCTTCTGTTGTGCCTGACAATGGAGCCATCAGCCAGACGAACTACAAATGATCTGGGAGCAGCCTGTCGAACAACAACAGCTGGAGCTGACCAGCCTCCATCAAGTAGCTTGATCCGAACAGCATCTTCCGGAGATAGCACAGGCAAATCGGTAGCATGAGCATCGTACGTCAGCTTTTGCCGGTTCCTGAGTTGGTACACCTTTTGCAGCACTGGGAGATGATCCAGGTCTGGTAAGTGTATGTCTGGAACAGTCGTCCGCAGGTCTCTATTCATGAGGAGTTGAGCCGGAGACATACCGGTGGACAGAGGGGTTGCCCTGTACGACAACAGCGCAAGGTTGAAGTCAGAAGCAGAGTCCGCAGCCTTGCAGAGCAGTTGCTTCACTATATGGACCCCTTTCTCAACCTTCCCATGGGACTGCGGGTAGTGTGGGCTTGAGGTGATGTGGTTGAATTGGTACGACTTGGCGAAATTGGACCACTCTTGGCTGTGGAAGCAGGGACCATTGTCACTTATGACAGTGAGTGGAATACCATGCCTGGCAAATGTCTCCTTGCAGGCCTTGATGACTGTCCTTGATGTGAGGTCTGACAGCTTCACAACTTCCGGGTAATTTGAGAAGTAATCTATGATGAGCACATAGTCACGCCCATTGGCGTGAAAAAGGTCGATTCCCACCTTGGACCACGGAGAGGTCACGATCCCGTGTTGCTGGAGTGTTTCTTTTGTTTGAGCAGGCTGGAAACGCTGGTAGATCGCACAATTGAGGGCCATGTTGGATATGTCCTGGCTGATTCCAGGCCAATAGACAGCCTGCCGGGCCCTGCGCCTACACTTTCCGACACCTAGGTGTCCTTCGTGGATTTGTTTGAGCACTAAGCTCTGCAGACTGTGAGGAATAACGATACGATCTAGCTGGAGGAGGATCCCCTCGACGACTGTCAGGTCGCCCTTCACATTAAAGAACTGAGGGCATTGCCCTTTTTGCCAACCATTTGCAAGGTGGTGCTTTACACGCTGCAGAAGAGGGTCTTTGGCAGTCTCTTCACGAATGCTGATCACTCTTTCATCTGAGGCCAGGAGGCTGCTGGCACACAGCTGCACCTGTGCCTCAATCTGGCGGATGAAGTCAATCTGTTCACAGGGCGAGGTGATGGAGCGGGACAGGGCATCCGCAATTATCAGCTCCTTGCCTGGTGTGTATACTAACTCAAAATCATACCTTCGGAGTCGAAGGAGAATGCGCTGAAGCCTGGGCGTCATGTCATTCAAGTCCTTATGAATGATATGGACCAAGGGCCTGTGGTCAGTCTCCACTGTGAATGTTGGTAGACCGTAGATGTAGTCATGGAACTTTACAATGCCGGTTCGGAGGCCCAGGCACTCTTTGTCTATTTGGGCGTACCTCTGTTCAGTAGGAGTCATGGCCCTTGACGCATAAGCAACTGGAGCCCCGGACGAGGAGTCATCCCTCTGGAGGAGCACCGCACCAATACCGTCCTGGCTTGCGTCCGTGGACATTTTTGTTTCCCTGTCCGAGTCAAAAAACGCTAGTACCGGAGCAGTGGTGAGCTTTGCTTTGAGCTCGAGCAACTCTGCTTGATGTGTGGGTAGCCACTGGAATGCAGTGGACTTCTTCACCAGATGCCTGAGAGCCGTGGTGTGTGAGGCCAAGTTGGGAATGAATTTTCCCAAGAAGGTCACCATTCTGAGGAAGCCTAGTACCGCCTTCTTGTCTTCCGGGGTCTTCATGGCGTTAATGGCCTTGACCTTGTCCGAATCTGGTCGCACGCCCTGCTGGGATATCTGGTCGCCCAAGAACTTGATGGTTGACATGCCAAAGGAGCACTTGGCCCTGTTCAGCTTGAGGCCATTTGCATGGACACATCGAAAGACTTGTTTGAGATGAGATATGTGTTCCTCGGGGGTCGTGGACCATATGATTACATCATCTATGTGGACACGCACACCCTCAATGCCCTCCATCATCTGCTCCATGATCCTGTGGAAGATTTCAGAGGCTGAGACAATGCCGAACGGCATATGGTTATAACAGTACCTGCCAAATGATGTGTTGAACGTGCAGAGCTTCCTGCTGGACTCGTCCAGTTGTATCTGCCAGAAACCACGCAATGCATCTAGCTTCGTGAAGAATTTGGCATGTGCCATCTCACTGGTCAGTTCGTCCCGCTTGGGGATCGGGTAGTGTTCCCGCATTATGTTCTGGCTAAGATCTTTGGGATCTATGCATATCCGTAACTCTCCTGAGGGCTTCTTCACACAGACCATCGAGCTGACCCAGTCACTCGGTTCTGTCACTTGGGAGATGATGCCCTGGTCTTGGGGCTTCTGTAGCTGTGCCTTTAAACGTTCCTTCAGAGAAGCCGGCACCCGGCGTGGTGCATGGATTACAGGCGTGGCATCAGGCCTGAGTAGGATCTTGTAGCAGTATGGCAGAGTTCCCATTCCATCAAACACATCAGGATATTGAGCAAGAATGTCATCAATGTCAGCCTGAAGATCCACATTGGAAGAAGACATGGCATGGACTGCCTGTACAAGGTTGAGTAGCTTGCATGCATGGGCACCGAGCAGGGTTGCCTTATCAGGCTTGGCAATTTCGAATCGCAGTGTGACATTGATGGTCTTGTTGGAGACGAATAGATGACAAGATCCTAGTGCAGTTATGACATTGCCATTATAATCGAGGAGCTGGCGGAAGAATTTTGGGTTGCTTTTTAATGCGGTCAAAATCAGCTTGAGAGATGTGATTAGCAGAAGCACCAGTGTCCAGCTTGAACTGGATGCTGCATTGATTAACTTGTGTGACAGCACGCCATTCGTCCGCGGAATCCACATTGAGGATAGATAGGCGTCTTGCTGAATTTGAGGAGGCATACTCACATGAAGTGATGATGCCCACACGATAGGCGGACTCCAGGCAGTCGTCCTCTGGATCCGTAGTGCTACCAGGATCAGAATCCAGTAAACCTTGCTGTACACATCGAATGTGCTTGCGTTGGAATTGGGACCGCTGGCCCTTGACTGGTGGTGCAGACCTGCACAAGGCTGCATAATGTCCAGGCTTCCCGCAATTTAAACATCGCCTGCCTTTTGCAGCGCATTGCCGCTTTATGTGGGCGGTGCCGCAGTTCGGGCACATCATGACGTTGATGTCGTTACGCTCCGTGCGTCGTCGCACATGCGCAGTGCGGTCAGCCGACGTACGCACCTGCGCAGTTTGTTTTCAGCCGCTTCGTTCTCCCGTTCATGTTGCGCATGTGTGGGACCCCAGGAAAAGCGCGCGAAATGGCCGCTTTCATCGATACAGAGGCGCTGCATCCGGACGATGGCCTGTACACTCTCTGCCTCGTGGGAGGCAAGTTTTTCGTATTCTGCCGATTAGAAACGGGAGTACCGATTTCTCGTATGCTCATGCAGTATACACGTCTCGATTGCGACTGGCAGGGTCATGTGCTTAATTTTGAGGAGTTGCTCCCGCAAGGAATGGGAGTGCACCACAAACACGATCTGATCCCTGATCATGGAATCATCGGTTGCACCCATAATTGCAGGATTGCGCTAATATACGGAGATGAATTGGAAAGGATTGGAACGGTTCATCCTTACCCTGAAGGCGTTGCTGGGAGATATAGGGCGGGATTCTCCACACCTTCAGGGGCTAGGCAGGCGCCAGAGTGGTTTGCGCCGCACCGGCCGGCGGGGAAGGGACTTGGCGTCACGCCAACTGGCACGAGTTGGCGCATGCACGGGAGCGCCAGCGTGTGCTGGCGCCATCCCAGTGCATGTGCAGGGGGTATCTTCTTCGCGCCGGCCATGGCAGAGGACCACAGCGGCCGATGCGGAAGAATAAAGTGCCCCCACAGCACAGGCCCGCCCGTGGATCGGTGGGCCCTGATCGTGGGCCAGGCCACCGTGGGGACACCTCCCGGGGCCAGATCCCCCCGTGCCCCCCCCGAGAACCTCGGAGGCCGCCCGCGCCGCTAGGTCCCGCTGGTAAGGACCTACTCTAATTTACGCCGGCGGGGCCGGCTGTAAACGGGTGGCCACTCTGCCCATCACGGGCTGGCTAATCGCCGGGGGGGGGGCGCTGCCAGCGGCTGCCGCCCCTGCCAATTCCCCGGCGCCGGAGAGTTGGCAGCCGGCGGGGGCAGGATTCACGCCGCCTGTAGCCACCTAAATTGGCCAACTCACGATTTAAAATGGCAAACAGCAAAGGCTGCTGGGAAATTCAGCCAACACAGGCAGAAACCAGCAGGTGCAGGTTTGCTGTGTAAAAGCCCAGACAGCATCGATACCAGCGACCATCAGCATGATAATGTAGCAGCCATCTACATACTAATGAGCAATCCCCGGGAACAATAGCAACTTTTGGGACACTCAAAACTAAGCCAGACTCCCCGGCGCCAGCAGGAGCCAACACAAAAGAGGTTAACGAACACCTCAAGACCGCCCATCGATCAGGGAACCGCTCCAGTATTGGAGAAATCGAGCCAAGCGATTGGAACAAAGTCCAATCACCGAGAACAAGGTATGAGGTCCGCCCCGAAAGGTGGGAAGCCCCTGGGGACTATAAAGTTAAGCCCCCAAGTTCAACTCGCTCTCTTCGTCCTGCCCGGGTCACCCAGCAACGCAAACCAACCTTGACCGTGACCGGTGCAGTGACCACCGAAAGAAGTAAGTCTTAATTCAACTCTCGTTACGAGATAGGCGCTCCTAGCTACCAATCCGTACCAACTTCGAATCCCGCAGACTCAGAACCCGAATGAAAGGCCATTTGTTCCCCTGACCTGGTGGGCCAGTCCGAAGTTAAGTATAGGCCTGTTAGTTGTAGAAGTAGCTTAGACGTAGAATTTGTGCATGAGTAGCGATTACTGTGTATAATAAATGTGCTTTGATTTGAATCTTACTAATCGGTGTATTGATCATTACTTGGACTTGAACCTCGTGGCGGTATCATTAAGATACCTGGCGACTCGAGAGCAAAGGTAATAAAACAGAGCAATTGAACCAACCGGAAAGTTAGCAACACGCCCCCCGGTGATTCTCCGACCCGGCGGGAGGTCAGAGAATCCCGCCCATAGCGCTCAAAGGTCTTGTTTGTTTCGACTTGACAGTGACTATCGAACTTCTCCAAAACGGTCTTGAATTTGGTCTTGTCCTGGCCATCGGTAAAATTAAGCGAGTTGAAAATCTGGATGGCTTGGCCCCCTGCAGTTGATAGAAGCAGCGCAATATTTCTGGTATCGGACGCATCTTCGAGGTCAGAGGCCTCAATGTAGAGAAGGAATCTTTGCTTGGAGAGCCGCCAGTTGGCGCCGAGATTGACGAAGATCCGTAGCTGTGGAGGGGCTTGGATCTTCTCCATGCCGCTGGAAGGCACTTGCTGGTCATCACGGAATCACTTGAGGTAAACTACTTAGAGATAGTAGACTACTGGTACCATGTCGTGTTAATCACCCAGGGGTAACACGGACGACAACTGGATGCAGTTGTACTTGAAAGTAGACTCCAAACTTTGGTGTTGGTTCAATACGCTTTATTGAACTTGTTAAGCAGTGCACACAGTTCGCTGTGGGTTTGATACTCTACTAATCCAAGCATGCTTACTGTAACTAACTAGACCAGACTAGCTCTGAGCCACGTGTAGAAGGTGCTAATTGATATATACACCCTGACTGTCACTCCAGTTGTCACCAGTGGAAAGAGGCAGAGTGTTGATGCCTTGTGTGTTTTATAGTGGGAGACCACCTTCTAGTGTTCTGCCTGGTGATTGGTTGTGTTCTGTCCTGTGTGTTGATTGGCTGTACTGGGTGTCTGGCACTGCCTGTCTGTATCTCATTATGTGCATGAGTGCATATCATGACAAGAAGCACAGGAGGGTGGGCAGATGGATCAGGGAGAATATGAGTATAATTATTATTTATATTAGCTTGTCCTTTTAAGACAAGATCTAAGTAATGTGATTCGATTCATGATGGGGTATGTTGAAGACTATCTGCCCCTAGGTGCAACTGGGTTCAGCTGGAGAGTATTTTCTGTGATGCTGTCTCCAAAATAAGAAGGGAATTATTGATTTTTTTTCTTTTTAAATTACTTTTGTTCTTCAACGTGTGAGATAAGAATTAGCATGTGTGATTGAACTATGATTGTGATGGAAATGCCTGACAACAATATGGGCCTACAATTGCCACATGGTGAGTTATGCTAGATTTAATTGTGTCCACGAGCCCCCAGAGCTGCAAATGCTCTGCAAATATCGCAAGGGTCAGCTCCTTTATTGAATGGAGGACAAAACGCAGGTGGCATATTAGGGTGCTTTGAAATTAGAGCGCGGCCTTTACAAGGCCAGTTCTAGATGAAGGTTGCAGCAGCAAGCTGAAGGAACAGCAAGTAAGCAAGAAAATGTTTTGAATCACTCAGCTTACCCTGGTTGTCATTAGAAAGACATCCATATAGCTATCTGCAATGAACCACAAAAACTTGTATGAAATTTTTGGCCCACATCTATCATTCTCTGGAGGGTCGTACCCTGACGGTACCCCAGAAGATGAATTGGGGTCCCCTCGGGAGTTCCTTTTCATCCATTGTACGACAACTGCCATCGGACAATCACCCTGTGCCTGGAACTCTGCGAAACTCTAGTTTAAAGTGGGAAATTTAGGTGGTTCCAGCTCACTTAACAGAATTGTTACCCATGGGGAGTTCGAAGGATAAAAACCAGTTCTAATTCCTGGGTGACTATACTACTGCCCCTGCAGATTCCCCACCCTATTACCCCTGCCCAGTCCACCAGACTATCCTCCTACCCACCCTAATATGCCCCCCGCCCTTGACTACCCCATTGACCATCAAATTACCCTCTCAACCCCCCTCCCCGACCAACCCTCCCCCCAACCCCTGATTACACCCCTGGCCCCCCCTTGACTACCCAGATACCCTCCAAAACCCCAACTAAAGTCCTCCCACCTCGGAATACCCGTGACCACCCTTGACCACCCAACCACACACCAAACCCCCAACTACCATCCCCACCACTGATGACCCATCCAAATCCCCAGCCAATCCTACCTGAGCCGACTCATCCTACTACCCCGACTCATCCTATGCCCCCTGTTGGCCCATTCTACCCTCCCAACACATTCTACCCCCCTGACCCATCCTACCCTGTAGGGGTTACGAGGTTGGAGGGTGAATTGTGGAGGAGTCTGGGTCAGGTGTTGGGAGAAGATTGGGGGGAGATTTCACATTTGCAGCCATTAGCTCAGATATTGATCTTGTATACTCTGGAGGAAAGCTTAGAGCTTGAATCTGCTTGCAGTGAGACGCCGGTTTGGAGTGAGGTGCAGCCAGGGCAGGGGACAAGGCTAGCATATGCGCTGGCTTTCCTTTGGGCAAGATCAGCTACATGTTCAGCTGCAGCGATTTGGCTGCGCCTTTGACATGCCACCTGCAGAAAGAGGTTGATGGGTATGCACATTTAAATTCTTGATCCGTTGAGAGACCTGTCCGAAAGCGGGTTTAAATGACAAGGAGCACGGAAGAGTCAGCCATCGACTTGACACTGGGGCATTGCAACAAGTTTAGAGTTCATCCTCACCAGCATGGGAAAGGTGTCCAACTCCATGAAAGCATTTGTGGGGTGAAGCATCATCTGATGGTCAATGTTTCAGCTTTCATTATAGCACAAGCAGAAGCAACCCAACGTCTGGGTGCTGCAGTGGAAGCTCAGGCTGAAAACGTGCAAAATCGGCATACTGCCACGCCGGCTCAAATCAATGCTATCTGGGGGTGTTGGAGCAGTCAGCAATCCATCCTCCAGAAAATTATGAGGATTGCTGAGGTGCTAACCTGGGGGAATGGCAGAGTCACCATGATGCAAAAACCTGCTATCCTCTCACAGGGTGACAATTTGTTCTCCCATCACTGCCTTTCCTCAGCGTCTTTGCTGCTGTCCATCAGCCAGGCTGCTACCACCCATGCTAAATTGGTACAATCTACAATTGGGCCTTCAAGCCCCAGGAGTTGTTCAGCACCATCTCACAAGGCCATGTGCAGTCCGTGCCTTTCAACCCAGCGTTCATTGGGCACATAAAACACAGGTACTAAGAGAACGCACAAGGATGATTAGTTGACACTCACATCCAATATGACAAAGTTTGATTTTTAAATTTGTTTGGCATGCCTGCTTTGTGGTGGCCTTTTATCTCGCATTGTGGTCAAGTGTATGCTGAGGTGGTCAGCACAGTGTTCAATAGTTTAATTGTAGTGTTTGTCTATGTGAGTCTGGTAAATGATCCATGGTCACTGTGTTGGATTGGTTAAGCCTGGGTGATGACTCAGAACTAAAGTAAACAGAAAGACCTAGGCCGGGATTTCTGGCCCTGTCCTGGTTGGACCCACCATGGGAGATTCGGCAGTCCGGCCAGAAGTCCATTGACTTTCGGCAGGACTGGATAATCCCAGTGGTAGGCAGGGCCGGAAAATCCCACCCCTAGAAGCAGAAGTGCAAGCTCGGCCGCAGATATTTTATGACTGTAGTGATATTTTAAAGCACACTTAGAAACTAGTGTTATCTCTGCACTGAGGCAAATCGGATATATAAAATATACAACAAACTGATGAATATACAACAGGCAATAACCCTGGCAAGGTAAAGTGTGGGACTATTGGTTAATGGGGCAATGGGGTTGCAATCATTGGTATTGCTGTCAATCATGGGAAGCCTGGCCAAAGAGGGATGTTTTGGTTGTCTCTTCATTTCCCTCTCTGCCTCCTCTTCAGCTGGCCAATGAAAAATGGTGAGCTGTGCCCTCATGAGATAGAGATTTACAACATGCAGCAGACCATGATGAAATGTGACACACTGCTCAGTACTGTAGGGTTCCTCCAGGACAGTCCAGGCAGCAGAAACATGGGCAGACAAATTAGAATTAGGATGAGACCATTTGGCCCCTTGAGCCTCTTTCACCATTTGATAACAATTAGCTGATCTGATTACGGACTCTTCTTTCCTGTCTACCCCCAAAACCTTCGACTCCCTTGTCTCCCAAGAATCAGTCGAATTCAGCCTTAAAATTGTCCGTGACACAGCGGCCATCACCAGCTTCAATTCCAGAGATTTATTAATTCAAATTCAACCAGCTTCAATAGTGGAATTAAAACCCCCAGAGTAGTTGCCTGGTTCTCTGGATTACTAGTGCACTGATATTACCACTGTGCCGGCATCGTTCCCTGTTTTACAATATCTCCTTAAATATCTACCATTGCATCGCGACTGACTTAACCTTCACCTACTTTCTCAATTCACTTTACCCACCTCGGTCTTCATACCCTTATAATTGCCTTTATTTAAGTTTAAAAGTCTTAGATCTACTCTTCTCTCCCTCAAACTGAATGCAAAATGAAATTATGTTAAGACCACTGCTACCTAGGGGCTTCTTTATGATAAGGTCATGATAAGGTTTGTGTGCAGCACGGTAACACAGTGGTTAGCATGGTTGCTTCACAGCGCCAGGTCCCAGGTTCGATTCCCGGCTTGGGTCACTGTCTGTGCGGGTTATGCACGTTCGCCCCGTCTCTGCGTGGGTTTCCTCCGGGCGCTCCGGTTTCCTCCCACAGTCCAAAGATATGCAGGTTAGGTGGATTGGCCATGCTAAATTGCCCTTAGTGTGAAAGAAGGTTAGGTGAGGTTACGGGGATAGGGTGGAGGTGTGGGCTTAAGTGGGGTGCTCTTTCCAGGTGCCGGTGCAGACTCGATGGGCCGAATGGACTCCTTCGGCACTGTAAATTCTATGTTCTATGTTGTTCTATGTCATTCATTAATCCTGTCTCACTGCACATTACCAGGTCTAGAATAGTCTGGTTGGCTCCAGGACATACTGCTCTAAGAAACTGTCCTGAAAACATACTATGAACTCATCTTCCAAACTACCTTTTCCAATCTGACTCATCCAATCTATATGAAGATTAAAATCACCCAGGATTACCATCGATTTTTCTCTCAAGTCCCCATTATTTCTTCTTGTATATCCCATTCTACAGAGTAGTTACTGTTAGGGGACTATAAATTGCACCCATAAGGAAATTCTTACTTTTGCTATTTCTTATAATGACCCAAACTGATTTTACATCTTGATCTCCAGAGCTAAGGTTATCTCTCACTATGGTACATAGAACATAGAACATAGAACAATACAGCGCAGTACAGGCCCTTCGGCCCACGATGTTGCACCGAAACAAAAGCCATCCAACCTACACTATGCCATTATCATCCATATGTTTATCCAATAAACTTTTAAATGCCCTCAATGTTGGCGAGTTCACCACTGTAGCAGGTAGGGCATTCCACGGCCTCACTACTCTTTGCGTAAAGAACCTACCTCTGACCTCTGTCCTATATCTATTACCCCTCAGTTTAAAGTTATGTCCCCTCGTGCCAGCCATATCCATCCGCGGGAGAAGGCTCTCACTGTCCACCCTATCCAACCCCCTGATCATTTTGTATGCCTCTATTAAGTCTCCTCTTAACCTTCTTCTCTCCAACGAAAACAACCTCAAGTCCATCAGCCTTTCCTCATAAGATTTTCCCTCCATACCAGGCAACATCCTGGTAAATCTCCTCTGCACCCGCTCCAAAGCCTCCACGTCCTTCCTATAATGCGGTGACCAGAACTGTACGCAATACTCCAAATGCGGCCGTACCAGAGTTCTGTACAGCTGCAACATGACCTCCCGACTCCGGAACTCAATCCCTCTACCAATAAAGGCCAACACTCCATAGGCCTTCTTCACAACCCGATCAACCTGGGTGGCAACTTTCAGGGATCTATGTACATGGACACCTAGATCCCTCTGCTCATCCACACTTTCAAGAACTTTACCATTAGCCAAATATTCCGCATTCCTGTTATTCCTACCAAAGTGAATCACCTCACACTTCTCTACATTAAACTCCATTTGCCACCTCTCGGCCCAGCTCTGCAGCTTATCTATATCCCTCTGTAATCTGCTACATCCTTCCACACTATCGACAACACCACCGACTTTAGTATCGTCTGCAAATTTACTCACCCACCCTTCTGCGCCTTCCTCTAGGTCATTGATAAAAATGACAAACAGCAACGGCCCCAGAACAGATCCTTGTGGTACTCCACTTGTGACTGTACTCCATTCTGAACATTTCCCATCAACCACCACCCTCTGTCTTCTTTCAGCTAGCCAATTTCTGATCCACATCTCTAAATCACCCTCAATCCCCAGCCTCCGTATTTTTTGCAATAGCCTACCATGGGGAACCTTATCAAACGCTTTGCTGAAATCCATATACACCACATCAACTGCTCTACCCTCGTCTACCTGTTCAGTCACCTTCTCAAAGAACTCAATAAGGTTTGTGAGGCATGACCTACCCTTCACAAAGCCATGCTGACTATCCCTGATCATATTATTCCTATCTAGATGATTATAAATCTTGTCTCTTATAATCCCCTCCAAGACTTTACCCACTACAGACGTGAGGCTCACCGGCCTATAGTTGCTGGGGTTGTCTCTGCTCCCCTTTTTGAACAAAGGGACCACATTTGCTGTCCTCCAGTCCTCTGGCACTATTCCTGTAGCCAATGATGACATAAAAATCAAAGCCAAAGGTCCAGCAATCTCTTCCCTGGCCTCCCATAAAATCCTAGGATAAATCCCATCAGGTCCCGGGGACTTATCTATTTTCAGCCTGTCCAGAATTGCCAACACCTCTTCCCTACGTACCTCAATGCCATCTATTCTATTAGCCTGGGGCTCAGCATTCTCCTCCACAACATTATCTTTTTCCTGAGTGAATACTGACGAAAAATATTCATTTAGTATCTCGCCTATCTCTTCAGACTCCACACACAATTTCCCATCCCTGTCCTTGACTGGTCCTACTCTTTCCCTAGTCATTCGCTTATTCCTGACATACCTATAGAAAGCTTTTGGGTTTTCCTTGATCCTTCCTGCCAAATACTTCTCATGTCCCCTCCTTGCTCGTCTTAGCTCTCTCTTTAGATCCTTCCTCGCTACCTTGTAACTATCCATCGCCCCAACCGAAACTTCACACTTCATCTTCACATAGGCCTCCTTCTGCCTCTTAACAAGAGATTCCACTTCCTTGGTAAACCACGGTTCCCTCGCTCGACGCCTTCCTCCCTGTCTGACCGGTACATACTTATCAAGAACACGCAGTAGCTGATCCTTGAACAAGCCCCACTTATCCAGTGTGCCCAACACTTGCAGCCTACTTCTCCACCTTATCCCCCCCAAGTCACGTCTAATGGCATCATAATTGCCCTTCCCCCAGCTATAACTCTTGCCCTGCGGTGTATACTTATCCCTTTCCATCATTAACGTAAACGTCACCGAATTGTGGTCACTGTCCCCAAAGTGCTCTCCTACCTCCAAATCCAACACCTGGCCTGGTTCATTACCCAAAACCAAATCCAACGTGGCCTCGCCTCTTGTTGGCCTGTCAACATATTGTTTCAGGAAACCCTCCTGCACACACTGTACAAAAAACGACCCATCTATTGTACTCGAACTATATCTTTTCCAGTCAATATTTGGAAAGTTAAAATCTCCCATAATAACTACCCTGTTACTTTCGCTCATATCCAGAATCATCTTCGCCATCCTTTCCTCTACATCCCTAGAACTATTAGGAGGCCTATAAAAAACTCCCAACAGGGTGACCTCTCCTTTCCTGTTTCTAACTTCAGCCCATACTACCTCGGCAGAAGAGTCCCCATCTAGCATCCTCTCCGCCACCGTAATACTGCTCTTGACTAGCAGCGCCACACCTCCCCCTCTTTTGCCTCCTTCTCTGAGCTTACTAAAACACCTAAACCCCGGAACCTGCAACATCCATTCCTGTCCCTGCTCTATCCATGTCTCCGAAATGGCCACAACATCGAAGTCCCAGGTACCAACCCACGCTGCCAGTTCCCCTACCTTGTTTCGTATACTCCTGGCATTGAAGTAGACACACTTCAAACCACCTACCTGAACACTGGCCCCCTCCTGCGATGTCAAATCTGTGCTCCTGACCTCTATACTCTCATTCTCCCTTACCCTAAAACTACAATCCAGGTTCCCATGCCCCTGCTGCATGCCAGGTTCCCATGCCCCTGTACTATGTCATCCTTCATTAACAGAGCTATCCCATCATTATTTTCTAGCTTTGTGTCCTTCTGAAATGTCATGTCCCCTTGAATATTCAGATTCCAGCCTTTGACATGCTGCAGCCATGTCTCTGTGATGGCTATCAGATCATACACATACATTTCTATTTGAGCTGACGATTAACCGTTTTGTTACATTTCCTACACGCATTCAGACACAGAGCATGTGGGTTTGTCTTTTTACTACATTTGCAGCCTCTAACTTTACTTGCCCATGCACAGGGTAATAGACTTTGATATAAAAGTCAGCCAGACTTACAACCGGCACCTCAGACTTAGCTGGGATCTGAAGAGTATTGTACATATCATTACTTTGCAATAAAACCTGTTTCTCTTTATCCACCTGTCTGTGGTCACTAAACGTAGAGAGTCACTTTTAGTCAAAATCAATCATTCTCGGGTTAAATTTACTGAATAAACCAATAGGACCAAAAGAAGGTATCTTGGAAATAACACCAGATTCCTTGACAATAATCACTTTTTTTATTGTTATAATGATGATGTATTAGGCAAGCTGACAACAGATGATTTTAAGTGAGTGGAAATTTTGTAAGGATTGAAGATGTTAAATGATCAATAGCTATTTCCAAATACTTGGCTCGATTAATACCCCTTTGAAAATAAGCCTTTCAATAAAATACGTGACGCTGTAAATTTGAAAAAGTATTTAGTTCAACATAGTTACTTCATGTACCTCACAGTGATACAGCGCAGGGGTTCCCAAACTGGTTCAGCAGAACGCCTCACAGGGGCAAGCAGATCAATACAATTTGAGTTTTGTGCTGTTTCGAGACAATATGAAACTAAAATTGTTTCGATAAAGGTGAGAACGTAGCCCGGGATGGCTGGGCGAGCGGGAGTCTGCCTGAGAGAGTAAAGGGGGTGTTTGGGCTTCGTGAAAGGAGAGTGTGTCTTGCTGGAGGGGGGCGGGGGCGGGGTTCAGTCCTCATGAAAGGAGAGGGAGGCCTGCTGGGTGGAGTAAGGGGGGCGTTTTGGGACTCGGCAAAGGAGTGGGGGATTCAGACCTCAGAGAGAGGGGAATGTGTGTGTGTGGGTGAAGATGAGTGTGTATGTGAGTGTGTGTGTGACAAACAGGTGTTTTTTTGCTTTTAAATTGCTCATCGAATTAGTGAGTGTGGTAGTGCCAGGTATTGCGGTACCTGAGAGGCTGACGCCATTGGTTGAGACCCTGGAGTCTACCATTGGCTGTGTGAAGTAGCTCCGCCCTGAAGGCAAGGTATAAGAGATGGTGCCGTCCCAGCAGCCTTCACTTTCTGTAACAAAGCTGCTGGGGATCAGTTCTAGTGCATTAAAGCCTCAGTTACTGAATACCTTTGTCTCGAGCATATTGATTGCGCATCAATTTAATGCACTACAACAAAGCCAGAGTGCCTCCAACTCAGCACCCACGCGGAGAACTCGGCCGCTATATTTAAACACTGGCTGGCGTGTTTTAAGGGTTACTTGGAGACGGCCGGAGGTGAGCCCACTGAAGGCCAGAAAATGCATCTCCTGCGATCAAGGGTCAGCCCTGGGATCTATCCCCTTATCGAGGAGGCGGCGAACTACGATGCGTCCGTCCTACTACTGGAAGGACATTACATCCGCCCTGTTAACCAGATCTACGCTCACCACCTGCTCGCTACGAGGCGGCAAAGCCCCGGGGAATCACTGGAAGACTTCTACCGGGCGCTACTGGTGCTGGGCCAAAGCTGCGGCTGCCCACCAGTTTTGGGGAGTGAGCACACTGAACGTTTAATAAGAGGTGCTTTCGTGGCAGGTATGAGCTCCTCTGATATCCGCAGGAGGCTCCTGGAGAAGGACACACTTGGGCCCAGAGAGGCACGGGCCCTGGCTGGGTCCATGGACATCGCATACCTAAACGCGCAAGCCTACGCGCCCGAACGCGCGTCCGCCCCCTGGCCCACGTGGCACCCGACTGCGGCAGCCCCACAGATCTTCCCCCTGACCCCGCTGGCCTGCGCTACCGGACGGCCCGCTAACGCCGCCGGAGCCCGCTGCTTTTTCTACGGGCAGGCAGGTCATCCGCGCGCGCGCTGCCCGGCCCACACCGCCACCTGCAAAGGGTGCGGCAAGAAGGGCCACTACGTAGGGGTCTGTCAGGCCCGTGCCATCGCCGCGCTCTCCGGCGGCTCCGGACCGCCGTGGCAAAACCCCCCCCAGGCCCCGACCGACCAGCGCTCCTTCCCTAGGGCCACGTGCGACCCAAGGGTGCAGCCATTTTGCACCCCGGACACCGCGCTGGATGGGTGGGCGCCGCCATTTTGTCCATCCCCCGCCACCATGTTGAGGTACCCCGGACACCATGTGCGACCCGTGGGTGACGCCATCTTGGATGGGGCCCCAGGCCCCCAGCTCGGCTGACTACACGCTGCCTGACCAGAGCTCGCAGCTGCTTCATCTGGCATCGGTGACGTTGGACCAAAGTCGCCCCCGGACACTCGCGAAGGCTACAACGATGGTCCTCGGCAACGGCCGCAAGACGCCCTGCTTGATTAATTACGGGAGCACGGAAAGCTTCGTCCACCCTGACACGGTAAGGCGCTGTTCACTCGTGACCCACCCTGTAAGCCAAAGGATCTCCCTGGCCTCCGGGTCACATTCAGTGGAAATAAAGGGGTACTGCCTGGCGAACCTCACTGTCCAAGGTCAGAAATTCGATAATTTCCGCCTGTATGTCCTGCCGCAACTCTGGGGCTGGACTTCCAATGCCACCTGCAAAGCCTGACCTTTAAATTTGGCGGCCCTATACCTCCCCTTACTGTCTGCGGCCTCACGACCCTTAAGGTCGACCCGCCTTCCCTGTTTGTGACCCTCACCCCGGATTGCAAACCCGTCGCCATCAGGAGCAGACGGTACAGTGCCCAGGACCGGACCTGCATCAGGTCAGAAGTCCAAAGCCTGCTGAGGGAAGGAGTCATCGAAGCGAGCAACAGTCCCTGGAGAGCTCAAGTAGTGGTGGTAAAGACCGGGGAGAAACATAGGATGGTCATTGACTACAGTCAGACCATCAACAGGTTTACGCAGCTGGACGCTCCTCTCCCCCGTATAGCCGACATGGTAAACAGGATCGCACAATACAAGGTCTTCTCCACGGTGGATCTCAAGTCCGCCTACCACCAGCTACCCCTCCTTAATAGTGACCGCAAGTACATTGTCTTCGAAGCAGATGGGCAGCTCTTCCAATTCTTAAGGGTTCCCTTCGGTGTCACTAATGGGGTCTCGGTCTTCCAGCGAGAGATGGACCGAATGGTTGACCGGTACGGCTTACGCGCAACGTTCCCGTATCTGGATAACGTCACCATCTGCGGCCATGATCAGCAGGACCACGACGCCAACCTCCGCAAATTCCTTTAGACCTCAAAAATCCTTAACCTCACGTACAATAAGGATAAATGCATGTTCCGCACCGACCGCCTAGCCATCCTTGGCTACGTAGTGCGGAAGGGAGTTATAGGCCCTGACCCTGAATGCATGCGCCCCCTTATGGAGTTCCCCCTCCCTCACTGCCCCAAGGCCCTGAAACGGTGCCTCGGGTTCTTCAGCTATTACGCTCAGTGGGTCCCGAACTACGCAGACAAAGCCCGACCCCTAATCCAGTCCACGACCTTCCCTCTGTCGACCGAGGCCCGCCATGCTTTCAGCCGCATCAAAGCAGACATTGCAAGGGCCACGATGCGCGCTATCGGCGAGTCCCTCCCCTTCCAGGTCGAGAGCGATGCATCCGACGTAGCTCTGGCAGCCACCCTCAACCAAGCGGGCAGGCCCGTGGCTTGCTTTTCCCGTACCCTCCATGCTTCCGAAATCTGCTACTCCTCGGTCGAAAAGGAGGCCCAGGCCATAGTAGAGGCTGTGAGACATTGGAGGCATGAGCCGGCAGGAGGTTCACTCTCCTCACAGACCAACGGTCGGTCGCCTTCATGTTCGATAACGCACAGCGGGGCAAGATTAAGAACGACAAGATCTTGCGGTGGAGGATAGAGGCGGTGGAGGATAGAACTCTTCACCTACAACTACGAGATCTTGTACCGTCCGGGGAAGCTCAATGAGCCTCCTGATGCCCTGTCCCGCGGCACTTGTGCCACCGCACAAGTGCATCATCTCCGCGCCCTCCACAAGGACCTCTGCCACCCGGGGGTCACTCGTTTCTTCCACTTCGTTAAGACCCGCAACCTGCCCTACTCCATCGAGGAGGTCAGGACAGTCACCAGGGACTGCCAAATCTGCACGGAGTGCAAACCGCACTTCTATCGGCCAGAGAGGGCTTACCTGATAAAGGCATCCCGTCCCTTTGAACGCCTCAGCATGGATTTCAAAGGTCCCCTCCCCTCCACCGACCGCAACACGTATTTCCTGAAAGTGATTGACGAATTCTCCCGGATCCCCTTCGTCATCCCCTGCCCAGACATGACCACAACCACCACCATCAAGGCCCTCCAGGATGTCTTTACACTGTTCGGTTTCCCCGCTTACATACACAGTGATAGGGGGTCCTCCTTTATGAACGTCGAACTGTGTCAATTCCTACTCAGTAAAGGCATCGCCTCGAGCAGGACGACCAGTTACAACCCCCAGGGAAACGGGCAGGTAGAGAGGGAGAACGGAACGGTCTGGAAGACCGTCCTACTGGCCCTCCGGTCTAGGAATCTCCCAGTCTCCCGCTGGCAAGAAGTCCTCCCGGAGGCCCGTCATGCCATCCGGTCACTGCTCTGTACAGCCACAAATCAGACACCTCAAGAGCGTCTTCTTGTCTTCCCCAGGAATTCCTCCTCCGGGACCTTGCTCCCAACCTGTCTAGCAACACCCGGACTCATCCTGCTTCGGAAGCACGTGTGAGTGCACAAGTGGGACCCGTTGGTCGAGAGGGTCCACCTGCTGCACGCTAACCCCTAGTACGCCTATGTGGCGTTCCCCGACGGCAGACAAGACACGGTCTCCCTTCGGGACCTAGCGCCCACCGGAACCCCACGCGCTCCCGTTCCATTACCCCCACCTCCACCACCCCCGCAGCAGTGCGAGGGCTCAGTACTCCCGCCACTCCGGCCCTGGCCCGGCCACTCATCGGCGCCCCCTACAGGTTCCCCCCCCAGGCCAACCGCTTGCCCCAACAGCGACGTCCAGGGGTGAAGAAGCTGCCGAGGATGCCGAAACTATGCTCCCGGAGTCGCAACCACCGAGACCTACACCAGGATCACCACCGAAGCTCCGACGCTCAAGGAGGACGACCAGGCCACCAGAGCGACTTATTGCTTCATCCTGACTCTCACAATAAATGATCATTTTGATCGAATCCTCGACTGTCCGGTGCCTCAATACCTGGTCCTACCATGTGAAGGGCTATTTTTTTTTCACTGGCCACCACCCCCCACCCCCCCCACCCCCGCCGGACTCCTTCTTAACAGGGGGTGAATGTGGTAGTGCCAGTTATTGCGGTACCTGAGAGGCCGACGCCATTGGTTGAGACCCTGGAGTCTACCATTGGCTGTGTGAAGTAGCTCCGCCCTGAAGGCGGGGTATAAGAGATGGTGCCGTCCCAGCAGCCTTTACTTTCTGTAACAAAGCTGCTGGGGATCAGTTCTAGTGCATTAAAGCCTCAGTTACTGAATACCTTCGTCTCGAGTATATTGATTGCGCATCAATGAGTCTTGTGTCAAACATGTGACCTGGGGCAAAATTCTCCGACCCCTCGGCGGGTCGGAGAATCGCCGGGGGCTGGCGTGAATCCCGCCCCCGCTGGTTGCCGAAGTCTCCCGCACCGGATATTCGGCGGGGGTGGGAATCGCGCCGCGCCGGTTGGCGGGCCCCCCCGCGCGATTCTTCCGGCCCGGATGGGCCGAAGTCCCGCCGCTAAAATGCCTGTCCCGCCGGCGTAAATTAAACCACCTACCTTACCGGAGGGACAAGGTGGCGCGGGGGGGCTCCGGGGTCCTGGGGGGGGCGCGGGGCGATCTGGCCCCAGGGGGTGCCCCCACGGTGGCCTGGCCTGCGATCGGGGCCCACCGATCCGCGGGCGGGCCTGTGCCGTGGGGGCACTCTTTCCCTTCCGCCTCCGCCACGGTCTCCACCATGGCGGAGGCAGAAGAGACTCCCTCCACTGCGCATGCGTGGGAAGCTTTCAGCCGCCGCTGACGCTCCCGCGCATGCGCCGCCCGGAGATGTCATTTCCGCGCCAGCTGGCGGGGCACCAAAGGCCTTTTCCGCCAGCTGGCGGGGTGGAAATTCGTCCGGCGCCGACCTAGCCCCTCAAGGTTGGGGCTCGGCCCCCAAAGATGCGGAGCATTCTGCACCTTTGGGGCGGCGCGATGCCCGTCTGATTTGCGCTGTTTTGGGCGCCAGTCGGCGGACATCGCGCCGTTTCCGGAGAATTTCACCCCAGATGTCAGGTCATTGTGAAGCTGCCGAATAAGTAGGCAGAAAAAAACTAAGCAGCAGGGGGCGCTGCTTTGAGCTTCTGCCACCATTAGAGTGTCTCTCCTTTCAACCTGAGTGTTGCATCCATTCATTTATTTCTGTTTATCTCTCTCCTGTTGGTAACCACATCATTGTTGAGACAGGGGGGCACAGGTTTTGGGGTTTTGGTTTTGTTGCTGATCTGTCGGGTGTATTTGAATCCGACAGCAACCTCATCAAGGTTGGTTTGATGCACTTGAGTTTTTGTTTGTTGATTTGCACCCTGTCTCTTTTTTGTTTGTTTAATCTCCACCATATCTCTCTGGATTCCTGTCTTATCTTTATCGTCTCTACTTTCTTGCTGGCAAAAACTGTTATCGATGGACTGACTTTCTTCAAACATTCTCTGTTGTTATGGCCGTGGGGGATGTTAACTTCAGAATTGCCTGTATCTGCCTGTAGAGACCTTTTTGAAAGTTTTGGGTTGTAACAGTGTGTGAACGCGGTTGCAAGAATCGAACATTCCAGCAGCACATTGCCTTTGAACCAAAGAAGCAGCCACACCCTTTCCTTTAAAAATTACAGAAAGATAAGTCCCAAGTATATTTTTAATGAGAACTTTTGTATTCCTTACAAGTTTATTATAATCAAAAAGGCTTGTCATATGATTGTGTCCATTGTGCAACAACAATCTTTTTTTTGTGGTTTGGCTCTGATGTTTCTCGTGGGTTCTTTTAGTACTCTTGGGAGGTCAAAAGGGTTCTGTGGCTGGAAAGGTTTGGGAAACCCTCATACAGGGCGGGATCCTGTGATCCTGAGGCGAAGTGTTGATACCGCCGTAAACGCTGTTGCGTTTCCCGATGGCGTCAACACGGCCTCAAGATCAGCAATTCTGGCCCCTACAGGGGGCCGGCACAGCACTGGAGCAGTTCACGTCGCTCCAGCTGCTGATCCCCGCGTGAACTGGGAGCCGCGGGATCCACGCATGCGCAGTGACACCGGCGCCAACGCGCGCATGCGCAGCGGCATCCTTCAACTCGCCGGTCCCAACACAACATGGTGCAGGGCTACAGGGGCCGACGCAGAAGAAAGGAGGCCCTCAGCCAGAGAGGCCTGCCCGCCGATCGGTGGGCCCCGATCGCGGGCCAGGCCACATCGGGGCCCCCCCCCCCCCAATCGGAGCCCCCCCCCCCAGGATCGGACCTCCTCTCCCCCCCCTCCACAGGCCGCCCCCGACCCTTCCATGCTGAGTTCCCGCCGGCTGAGAACAGGTGTGGACAGTGTCGGCGGGACTCGGCGTTTTTACGATGGCCGCTCGGCTCTTCCCGGGCCGAGAATCCATGGGCCGGCCGCCTAGAGCAGCCCCCGACTGGCGCTGCGCCAACCATGCCGGTGCCAATGGCGCTGATTCTCCGCTCTGGGTTTCGGGGATTGGGTTCGGGTGTTGTACAGGGCGCCAATGGCTAGTGTCCGGAAGAATAGGATGAGCTCAGGGAATTTGTTTTTCTTCCAACCATTTGGAGAGTCAATTTTTTTGTTGTTGTTGTTTTAATGTGCCAGTTTTGTCTCTTTTACTTTGAGACCTGGCAAGAGTGAGGGCCATGGGGCAGTTGTTTTTAAACTGGTTAATTGATCTTTTTTTCAATAAAGGTTGGGAACTTCTCTTCTTTTGCTGAAGCCCATCAGTGCAAGGATTACTTACCACACAGAACCCCCGTAGACTCTTCCCTGATCATGCACAATCGGGTTCCCACCACTCAGCTTCAGCTTCTTAATCTTCTCACGCTTTGGGACACCGCAGCAGTTTACTTGGGCCATTTCTCTTTCACTTCAAGCACTATTTTCTGTGTGCTCCTTTTAAAAACCTTTTCAGCAACTCTTTTTAAAAAAACTTTAAGTTCTTTTTTAAAATTAAAGCCGCCGCTCTTGCTTTGCAGGGTTATTTTCTGGTTTTTTTTGTCTCTTTGTTTCTTGCTAAATTTTTGACTCCATTCGACAATTCTGGTTCCGACTGCACCTGGCCTTCAGCCTCTCCAATGCACTGAGCCTCGCAGACCATCTCCTTATCTACAATGTAAGTGACGGTACATTCCTGCATTTTGCTCACCTTTCTTGTGGATTCTGACCCAGCGTCTTGCCTTATTCTCTCTGTTGCTCATCCATCTTGTAACTGTGGAGAGTCACCACACTGGGTAAAGCCTTCTGAGGCAAGAGACATGTAGCGGGCTAGCTGCACCTATGCTGCTACTGAACGATTCTTATTAATACATCGTTCTTGTGTTCATTAATAAAGTCTGTGAAAGTGCATCTTTATACAGGGTTAACATTTAAATTTCCCCCCAAACCTTTAGGATTCCTTGGCCCAGTTTTTCTCCTCTCATTTGTCAGGCTTCCTTCACACACCATGCATATTGTGATAAAAATAAATCTGCTTCACTGACGCACATCAGAGCTGGCACATGCTCACTGCTAAACTGACTTTTGCAGCCTCTGCTCTCCCAATGTGGAAATTCAGGCAAGAGGTTTAAAAAACAGATTGATTTTACTTGAATAAAAAGTTGTAACTGCCTACTGAGCAACATATTGGAATCAGAGTACCCATGTCCCAATACAGTAGACCTTTGTTCAGTTTTAAACTGTTTCCTCCCTTTCCAGGCAGATGCTGCAAATTGGATGTGGTAAACCACTGTAATGCATAATACGTGTATTGCGGTAATGGCTGCTGTATTATGTGTAAGGTGGTGAACCACTACCGATGGCTCTGCCTCCCCTCGAGCCGGTATAAATGTGGCTGGTCTTCGCCTATGATCCAGTTCGGGATCCGAGGCCAGGAGGCTTTCTGTTTAGTGTATTAAAGCCTCAGTTACGTTCACCACTCGTCGTGTGTTTATTGATGGCACATCATTGGAGGGTCAGCAGCGAGCGTGTGGGTTAGGGGGCCAGGGAAAATGGCCACTGAGCATCACATGGCTCCATCTTGGGAAACTACAGAAGAAATTTCGCAACAGTGCTGGAATGAATCAGCAAATAGGAGTGGCGGATGGTTTCACATTTAGTCTCAGAACTGTGGCAAGATTTCTTTTGTAGTTTTCCACTGGTTCTACGTAGGGCTGCATGAGTCACGGGGTAGCACTTTAATTTTTTTTTATCTCCGTGCACAGCCTGTGTACTGTCCGTTCAATGTTAATTTAACAATTCATATTTTAAATGTTAATGTTTGTACGGAATGAGAGATTCCCCTGTCAGGTTGATCTGACCAGGGTGGCAGGTTTACTTTTCTGGGAAAACGTGTAGGGATGTATTTCCAAATAAAGGTTATTGTTTTGGGTTGATTCCCAAATGTCCTGGGAACTCAATAGAACCTCGGATAAACCTTTCAAAAGAAATGTTTTTTAAACTTTGAAGAAACATGCATCGGAAACTTCACTTTGCCATGGATGTTTTAAAAGATCGGCTTGCAATGAAGTCAGCCTGTTGCTGAACTGAATCCTGAATCGTTTTGTTTGTTATTAAATCTGAAACAAGCAGCAGTTAAGGTGTTCGGGAGTTTTTGATTTACAATGGCCCTTTGAAAATTTAGGATAAAAATCTGGGTCCCTCCTTTGTTTGATATTGTCAGGGGCAATAAAAATAAAAACCAAAACAATACAATTATAAATAATGGGCTGGAAATTTCCATTTCCATTTCTGAGACGAAGGATTGGATCAGGGGCTGTGTTTGGAGGATGCGTCTGGTCTTATGACCAAAGTGTCGGCGGCGCCCCCGCACCGATGCTCCGTGGCCACGTAGAGCCCCCGGCTTTACCTGCCGATACGGATGCAGAACGGCTGGGTCCATGGCCACGCATGCACTCGCCGACAGCCTGCAGCGGCCCCCCTGTAACACCCCTCAGACCACACCCTGCCAGGCCCCGCCGAAGCCTCCCCTGCCAGCGGAATGCCCCCCCCCCGCCCCCCGCCGACCGTGGCGGCGCCGGACAGAGTCCTCAGCCACGACGCCGGGTTTACAAACATTGAAAGCACACATGTTCCTCGCCATCGGGAAGTTAGCCATTGGGTGGAGCATCAGGGGAAGCCCTCTGGTGACGTCCTGAGGCCGTCCCAACGGTGTGCGGCGTACTCCTGGACAATGCCGTTTTTGAGGGGGCAAAGCATCGGAAAAACAGTTCCCCCACCCGATTTTGGCGCAAAAAGAGATTCTCCGGCCAAACACCTCAGTGTTGACATCGGCGCAGCACTCATGGAGTTCCACGTCAGCAAAACCAACGCCGCACCTCGATCGATTCTGTTACTGTTGAGAGGCTATCACCAGCGCCAGGTGGAACACAATCGATTCCTGAGTGCCAGATTCGCCGGCTCCGAGATTGACACTCAGGAGGCTGACAAGCTGCAGCCACATCTACACACTTCACTCCCCACACACACCATCCCAGCCAACAAGATGGCAGCAAGTAGAATTGCTCCACTCTTCACCGACGTCAAGCTGGAGGCCCTCCTGGATACAGTGGCGGAGAGGCAGATGACCCTGTACCGCAACCCAGGAAGAAGGCTGACAGCCGCCACCATTCATCGTGCCTGGGCGCAGTTGACAGAGGTGCTCAGCGCCATGGGCAACACCGTCTGGACCGGCCAACAGTGTCAGAAAAAACTGCACAACCTCTTCAGGTCGGCCAGGGTGAGTAGGCAACACTGTGTCCCTGGCACTAACCTGCGACCCACACACCCATAACCCAACATCTCAACACGGAGGGCGGCAGAACCTCCATCCTGCACCACCTGCCAGTACCCATACTGGCCGCCATGGCCAAATGCCCTGGTCACTGAGGCCACCAGCTACCCACCCCAGGTGCTGCATGGGTCAGACTGTCCAACGGGCTACATGGTGACCCCGGTTGGCACTGCGGTCTCCTCCCCCGCATGTCCCCCCCCTTATCCCCGCACCTCTGGCCCCATTAGTGCCCAGCACCATGGAGTTTCTGGCCCTGGCGCCTGTCCCTGCTGTCAGTGGTACCATCGGCTGCCGCTGCCTATGCCAACAGTATGCTCCATGGCCCCAGCCCAGAGCCCCCGTAGGGGCTACAGTGGGCATTGCCCTGGGTGGGCCGCCTAATGCCCCACCGGTGCGTGGCAGCCAGCTTGTAGGAGTATGGCGGAGGGTGTGGTACTGGGGTGGGAGGGTGGAGCACCCATACGGCCAATGTCACTCTGCAGAACCGGGGCCAAGGTGGGTGGTCAGTGGGGTGCTTAGCAAGATGGCTGCCTTGCAGGCCACGGCAGTGTTGGTCCATGTCTGAACACCGCCCCAGTCCTTGGTGGGGGGGGCACACGGCCCTTCCCTCTCACTCCATCCCGCCGGCCCTGGCTGGGCCCAGCCAGCCAAGAGAGTGTCCGGCTCGGCAGCCCACACTCGTGCCTCTCTGTGACCTATCTCTCTCTCTCTCTCTCTCATCAGGCGGCTTCACGATTTTTAAAAACACAAGTGAACCGCACCGTCAGGAACTCGGCCCATTGGAAGAGGAGAATCGCGAAGGCCCCGGAGAATACAGAGTCAGGCCCGCTAATGATATGCAAACAGTGTTTATTGTACGTACATTCCGGAACGCATTGAAGCCACTGTTGGGGTGTCGGAGAATTACAAAGTGTAAATTGGCGCCCACCGCGGTTTTGCCGTCGGAACCTATTCTCCGGCTAATCCCGTTTCGCGATTTAGCCATCAGCCAACGGAGGATCCCACCCACTGTGTATAATCTCAGTTCAGCCAGAACGATATTGAAAGAACTATTTTGCTACATAGTTTATTGTATTTAACTGCATTTCCTCTGCATGAACAGGATGTTCCTTGCATTGCTCCTATGTTACCAAACACTTCGGGTTACCTCAATGGCCATTCCTCTGGCTCATTGGTCTTCTTAAACATCTCCCTCCCTCCGCCCAATGAAGCTGCCTGCCCTCCGGCTCGATTCTATGCCCTTCCAAAGCACAATGTGCCAGCTTCGCAGTAACACAGAGAGTAGCACCTTGGCGAGCCGTAGTGTGTGGCTCACGAGCTATAGTTGATCGCTCCTAGCATGTAACCTTAACTGTAATTTGTTACTTTTTTAAAAATCATAACATTTAAATTAACATGAACAAGCTAAAATTACACTTGTAGCTTAAAACAAACAAGTCAAATCTGCACCATTATAAGGTACGCAACTATGGAAACACCATACAAGGACAGCTGGCAGCTAAGACTTTGATCCATCAATACATATGAATAGTTGGACCTGGCACCAGGACCAGGGAGTGAAATCACAGGCCCCTTAATCCTCCTCACCCCCACCCCCACCCCACCCCCAATCACCCCACCACACACACATGCACTTTAACCCTCCCCCTCTATCATGCATGATTTTGTTTTCCTGCTTTCAAGATTCACCAATATTTACCAAATACAGGAAGGTCCTAGTAAAACGATGAGGTTAATTATTAGCATCTGGTAACAAATATCATCCCATATATATGCAGCATGGTTCATTAATATTGAAAGCAACAATAATATAAAGCAGCATTAGTTTGTGTGCAGCCTATAGATGTTCCCACCCCAACTATTAAACACCCAGAGAGTACACATTTTGTTTCCAAATTAACGGGCAATTTAGCGTGACCAATTCACCGACCCTGCACATCTTTGGGTTATGGGGGTGAGTCCCATGCAGGCACGGGGAGAATGTGCAAACGCCACACGGGCAGTGACCCGGACCTGGGATCGAACCTGGGTCCTCAGCGCTGTGAAGCAGCAGTGCTAGCCACAGCGCCACCATGCAGCCCATACATAGGAAAATATTGCATTGGTGTGGTAGTCACCACTGTTGTATTAACTGCACTGCATACGAGGGTATTACGGTAAGGCCCCTGTACTACAGGTACGGGGGTAGATCCCTGCCTGCTGGCTCCGCCCAGTAGGCGGAGTATAAATGTGTGTGCTCTCCGAACTGCAGCAGCTGTAGGAGGCCACGCATCTCTGTGTAATAAAGCCTTGATTACTCACGACTCTTGTCTCGTCGAAATTGATAGTGAGATACAGAGATTTTACAAAGATGGATCTCCACATCAAGCCGGATCGCCTGCAGCTGCACCCTCAAGCAGACAACGCCAAAAAGGACTTCGCACATTGGCTAGCTTGCTTTGAAGCATACATCGGATCTGCGACAGACCCAATCCCAGAAGCACAGAAGCTCCAGATTCTGTACACGCGGCTGAGCTCCGATGTCTTTCCCCTCATCCAGGCCGCGCCGACCTACACAGAGGCCATGGCGCTACTGATGGAGAACTACCCTCAGCAGACCAACAAGATCTACGCCAGGTACCTCCTGTCCATGTGGCACCAACTTCCCGGTGAGTCTGTGGAAGATTTCTGGCGTGCCCTGCTCGCCCAGGTGAGAGACTGTGATTGCCAGGCCGTTTCGGCCGCTGAACATTCAACTTGCTAATGAGAGACGCGTTCATTACGGGCATAGGGTCGGCCTACATCCGCCAGTGCCTCTTAGAAGGGGCCACGCTTGACCTCGCGGCGACCAAGAAACTAGCGCTCTCGCTCACAGTTGCCTCATGCAACATACAGGCGTAAGCCCCCGACCGCACGGCCCACCCCTCCTGGGCATCGTGGACCCCGCCAGCGGCCACACCATTGTGGACCCCATCAGCGACCGCCCCCAGCCAACCCCACGCCTGCACCACGCGGCAGCCAACCAACCCCGGGGGACCCAAGTGCTACTTCTGCGGACAGACAAAACACCCCCGGCAGCGCTGCCCGGCGCGGAGCACACTCTGCAAGGCCTGCAGCAAGAAAGGACATTTTGCTGCAGTGTGCCAGGCCCACTCAATTGCTGCTATTGTCCCTGCACCTCCCGCGTGCGGTCAGTGGGCGCCGCCATCTTGCTTGCCCCAGGACACGTGCAGCCCGAGGGCGCCGCCATCTTGCCTGCCTCAGGACACGTGCGGCCTGTGGGCGCCGCCATCTTCCCCGCCTCAGGACCCCTGCCCGTCGTGCACCTCATCAGGCCACTCATCACCTGCAACCGCCGCCGACCAGCCCGCCTCGCCTCTGTCACGATCGACCAGTCCCGACCGCACAACCTCGCGACCGCGTCGACAAAGCTGAAGGTCGACGGGCATGAGATATCCTGTCTTCTGGACTCCGGGAGCACTGAGAGCTTCATCCACCCCGATACGGTAAGGCGCTGCTCCCTCGCGGAACACCCCATTAACCAAAGAATCTCCCTGGCCTCTGGATCCCACCCTAACCATCCAGAGCGTAGAGTTCAGCGGCTTCCGTCTCTACGTTCTCCCCAACCTCTGCGCTGCCTTGCTACTAGGCCTGGACTTACAGTGCATCCTCCAGAGCATAACCCTGAAATTTGGCGGGCCCCTACCACCCCTTACTGTTTGCGGCCTCACGACCCTTAAGGTCGACCCGCCTTCTCTGTTTGTAAACCTCACCCCGGATTGTAAACCCGTCGCCACCAGGAGCAGACAGTACAGTGCCCAGGACAGGACCTTCATCATGTCTGAGGTCCAGTGGCTGCTGCAGGAAGGTATCATCGAGGCCAGCAACAGCCCCTGGAGAGCCCAAGTGGTAGTGGTGAAAACGGGGGAGAAAAACAGGATGGTCGTTGACTACAGTCAGACCGATCAATCGGTACACGCAGCTCGACGCGTACCCCCTCCCACGCATATCTGATATGGTCAATCAGAATGCACAGTACCGGGTCTTCTCGACAGTAGACCTGAAATCTGCCTACCACCAGCTCCCCATTCGCAAGGCGGACCGCCCGTATACCGCGTTTAAAGCAGATGGCCACCATTACCATTTCCTTCGGGTTCCCTTCGGCATCACTGACGGGGTCTCAGTCTTTCCACCGGGAGATGGACTGAATGGTTGACTGGTACGGACTGCGGGCCACTTTCCCGTACCTGGATAACGTCACCATCTGCGGCCACGACCAGCAGGACCACGACGCTGACCTTTCCAAATTCTCCATACTGCCAAACTCCTCAACCTAACCTACAACAAGGAGAAGTGTATGTTCAGCACAAACCGATTAGCCATCCTCGGCTATGTGGTTCAGAATGGAGTTCTAGGGCCCAACCCCGATCACATACGCCCCCTCATGGATCTCCCCCTTCCCCACTGCCCCAACGCCCTCAAACGATGCCTGGGGTTCTTTTCGTACTACGCCCAGTGGGTCCCTAACAATGTGGACAAGGCCCGCCCACTCATCCACTCCACTGGTTTCCCACTGACGGCCGAGGCTCACCAGGCCTTCAACCGTATCAAGGCCGACATCGCCAAGGCCGCGATGCACGCGGTCGACAAAACGCTCCCCTTCCAAGTCGAGAGCGATGCATTAGACGTCGCTCTGGCCGCCACCCTCAACCAGGCAGGCAGGCCTGTGGCATTCTATTCCCGCACCCTCCATGCCTCCGAAATTCTGCTCTCCTCTGTCGAAAAGGAGGCCCAAGCTATCGTTGAAGCTGTGCGGCACTGGAGGCATTACCTGGCCGGCAGGAGATTCACTCTCCTCACAGACCACTGATCGGTTGCCTTGCCTTCATAGTTAACAACACACAGCAGGGTAAGATCAAAACTAATAAGATCTTCCGGTGGAGGATCGAGCTCTCCACCTTTGATTACGAGATTATGTATCTCCCCGGTCAATTCAACAAGCCCCCCAATGCCTGTACTGAGGTACATGTGCCAGCGCACAAGTGGACCGACTCCGAATCCTGCACAACGATCTCTGTCACCCAGGTGTCACCCACTTTTATCACTTCATTGAGGCCCGCAATCTGCCCTACTCCATCGAGGAAGTCAGGGCTGTCACCAGAGACTGCCAGGTCTGCACGGAGTGTAAACTGCACTTCTACTGGCCAGACCATGCGTGCCTGGTGAAGGCCTCCCGCCCCTTTGAATGCCTCAGCGTGGACTTCAAAGGGCCCCTGCCCTCCACCGACTGCAACATGTATTTTCTCAATATGGTTGACAAATATTTCAGATTCCCCTTCGCCATCCCGTACCTCGATATGAGGTCTGCCACCGTCATCAAAGCCCTCAACACCATTTTCGCTCTGTTCGGTTTCCCCGCCTACGACCACAGCGACCGGGGATCCTCATTTATGAGCGATGTACCTGCTCAACAGGGGCATTGCCTCGAGCAGGACGACCAGCTACAACCCCTGGGGAAACGGGCAGGTGGAGCGGGAGAATGGGACGGTCTGGAAGGCCGTTCAGCTGGCCCTAAGTTCCAGAAATCTCCTGGCCTCCCGCTGGCAGGAGGTCCTCCCCGACGCACTTCACTCCATTTGGTCGCTCCTGTGCACGGCGACTAACGAAACCTCGCATGAACGTCTCTTTGCCTTCCCCAGGAGGTCCACCTCCGGGGTTTCGCTCCCAACGTGGACCTGTTCTCCTCCGCAAGCACGTGCGGCTCCATAAGGCGGACCCGTTGGTTGAGAGGGTACAGCGACTCCACACAAACCAGCAGTACGCCTACGTAAAGTACCCCGATGGCTGCCAAGACACAGTCTCCCTCAAGCTGGCACCAGCTGGGTCCCACCCCCCCCACTCTGCCCCGGCGCCACCCTCCCTTCCTCCAGCGCACCCCATCACAGCCCCCGCTCCAGGACAATCCGTCCTCCCCTTGGTCCCACCCAGGGATGAAGAGGATGTCGACACGCTCACCGACAACCGAGCCGACACCTGACTCGCCACCAGCACTGCGGCGCTCTCAACGGCGGATCATGGCGCCCGACCGGCTAAATTTGTAACTTTCTCTGAAATTTTAATGACAACCTGTATGTAAATAGTTTTCCACCCCTCCCCACTGGACTCATTTTTAACAGGGGGTGAATGTGGTATTCACCACTGTTGTATTATATTGTATATACTGCACTGCGTACGAGGGTATTACGGTAAGGCCCCTGTACTACAGGTACAGTGGTAGATTCCAGTCTGCTGGCTCCGCCCAGTAGGCGGAGTATAAATGTGTGTGCTCTCCGAACTGCAGCCATTTCGGCAGCAGCTGTAGGAGGCCACACATCACTGCGTAATAAAGCCTCGATTCCTCTCTACTCTCGTCTCGTCGGAATTGACAGTGCATCAATTGGTTATTTAAAACATTGTGCAGATGATAACACTGATGTTGATGACTGCCTCAGCCCTCAGTGACAAGTTCTGCACGTGGACCTGGTTCAGTAAATTCATATTTGGTTCCACATCTGCACACAGATAAACTGCACAAGATCTTTTCATTCTGTAAACATCCTGAAACAGGAGGGGAAACAGACAGATATCATTGTCCACATTGGTACTAATGACAGAGGCAGGAAGAGGGAAGATGTCCTGCAAAGACAATTCAGAGAGTTAGGTCGGGAGCTAAAAAGCAGGACCACTGGAGTAGTAATCTCGGGATTACTCCCCGTGCCACGTGCTAGTGAGGCTTGGAGCAGGGAGATAGTCCAGTTGAATACATGGCTAAAGAGCTGGTGTAGGAGGGAGGGCTTTAGATATATGGATCACTGGGATGTCTTCTGGGGAAGGTGTGACCTGTACAAGAAGGATGGGTTGCACCTGAACTGGAGGGGCACCAATATCCTGGGCAGGAGGTTTGCTAGTGCTGTTCGGGAGGGTTTAGACTAGTTTAGCAGGGGGGTGGGAACCAGAACAGCAGGTCAGGAAGTGTGTAGAGACTGGGGGAAAAAGTGAGACTGAGATAAACATAGCACAGAGTAAGAGCAGGCAAAGGGAAGTCACAGGGCTTAGCGGGACTGTAGGTCTGGAGTGCATTTGCTTCAATGCAAGAAGTATAACAGGTAAAACAGGTGAACTGAGAGCCTGGATTATTGCATGGAACTGTGATGTAATTGCAATTACGGAGACATGGTTAAAGGAGGGGCAGGACTAGCAGCTTAACATTCTGGACTATCGTTGTTTTTAGTTGGGACAGAAAGGGAAATGAAAGAGGTGGGGGAGTTGCATTGCTGATTAGGGAGTAGATCACAACTGTGTTGGGGGAGGACACATGGAGGGATCTTGTAGTGAGACATTATGGTTGGAGCTCAGGAATAAGAAGGGTGAAATCACAATGTTGGGAGTGTACTATAGACCTCCCAACAGCCCGTAGGAGACTGAGGAGCAATTGTGTAGTCAGATACTGAAAAGGTGTAAGTAAAAGCAGGGTACTTGTAATGGGTGACTTTAACTTCCACCATATTGACTGGGAATCCCTTACAGCCAGGGGCCGGATGGAGAGCAATTTGTTAGATGTGTCCAGGAGGGCTTTTTGATACAGTATGTTGACAATCCAACCAGGGAGGGAGCCATATTAGACTTGGTTTTGGTGAATGAGCCAGGCCAGGTGATTGATATTTCAGTGAGGGAGCATTTTGGGCTGAGCAACCATAATTCCATATTCCAAGATTTTGAATAGTCATGGATAAGGACAAGAGTAGCCCGTGGATGAGAGTGCTTAATTGGGCGAGGGCCAATTACATCCAAATTTAGGGGAATGTGGATTAGGGGTGGCTATTTAAAGGTAAATCCACGTCTGACATGGGAGGCTTTTAAAGGCCAGTTGATTGAAGTGCACGTCCCCGCAAAAATGAAGGATAGAAATGGCAGGATTTGGGAACCATGGATGACAAGGGAAATTGTAAGCTTAGTCAAAAGGAAACAGGAAGCATATGATAAGTCTAGGCATCTAAAAACTGTTGAAGCCCTTGAGGAGTACAGTGAAAGTAGGAAGGAACTTAAACATGGAATTAGGCGGGCTAAGAGGGGCCATGAAGTGTCTTAGCAAACATGGTCAAGGTGAATCCCAAGGCTTTTTATGTATATATTAGGAGCAAGAGGGTAGCACGAGAAAGATAAGGCCCACTTAAGGACAATGGATTAAACTGACAACAAGAAATTCAGCCACAATTCACCTTCTATTTGTCACATTTAATGGATGACAAAGTCCACCTAGCCCAATTCATCTCATCCAACCTCGAAAGACATACAAGCCTAAGTAATATGAGCAGGAATATGACATTCAGTCCCTTGAGCCTGCTCTTCCATTTGCTCACATTGCCTACATTGTACCAATGACTACAATTCAGAAATATTTAATTGGCTGTAAAACGATTTGTGGCATTGTTAAATCGCGGCCAGTGTGGGGGCGGAGAATCCACTTTCATGCTGTATTTGGGCCAACCGCCGGTCCCGCGATTCTCCGGGCCCCGTAAATTGGCGTGACCGTGGAGTACTGGTCGGGGGCGGGGGGATTGGAAGCGAGGGCAGCACGGTAGCACAAGTGGATAGCACTGTGGCTTCACAGCGCCAGGGTCCCAGGTTCGATTCACCGCTGTCTCTGCAGAGTCTGCACGTTCTCCCCTGTCTGCGTGGTTTTCCTCTGGATGCTCCGGTTTCCTTCCGCAGTCCAAAGATGTGCAGGTTAGGTGGATTGGCCATGATAAATTGCTCTTCCTGACCAAAAAGGTTAGGAGGGGTTATTGGGTTACGGGGATAGGGTGGAAGTGAGAGCTTAAGTGGGTTGGTGCAAACTCGATGGGCCAAATGGCCTCCTTCTGCACTGTATGTTCTATGTACCTATCTATGTACCTATGTATAGGCGGCCGGGAATTAGTTCTGCGCGGTTTCAGGCTCGGGCGCGCAGCCCATCGGGGGTGTCTCCTATCCCTGTGTGGCTCCGCGGTCCAAGTCCGCCATGGAGCTCAATGCGGCCGCTGGAGGCCGCAGCCGTGCGCATGCGCAGACTGTGAACCGGAAGTGCGGGGGTCCATATCCACAGCTAAAGCTGCGAGATTTACTCCGAGTCCCTGCTAGCCCCTTAGCCCCCTGCAGGGGCATTGAATTAGGTCAACTTATTTATCGGATTTTCGGGATTAAAACTCCACCGTTTTTACGCCGGCGTGGGGCCATAGTCTCATTCTGGGAGAATCCAGCCCCAGTTTAGTTGTTCTTTCAATGCTCCTGCATGCAATAAGCAAAGTGAATGTAGCAATGGTGAAATTGGAGGTCCAACGCTGATTGTCTAATTAATCTCAGAACAATCAACTGATGTTACAAAAGTGGTTGCAAATAAGCCACCACATTTACAAAGCAATTGAACTCTGTAGCTAACTTTCACCGCCCCCCCCCCCCCCCCCCCCCCCACCATCTCTCCCAACATGCCCTAGTTCCAATTGGAATCCATCCCAAAATTCCTCCCACGTGTTGACAATCAGCCAGCCGCATGTTGTCGCTCAATTCTCACCTTCTGTGCGTCCCTATCCTTCACTCTATCACATGAACCAACCCTTTGGAGCTCCCTCCCTATACCTCTCTACTTCTCTATTTCCCTTTCCACCCTTTTCAAGCAATTTAAAGCTCGCCTGCTCTCCCCTACATTGTGCATCATCACTTCCTTTCATTTGACTCGATTATATTTTTCTTTCTATGAGTCTCCTTCTGACATCTTCTATGTCAAAGACATAGAAGATTAAATATTAAATTATTGTTGTTGGATCGTTACCAGACGACTCAAGCCAGAATCCACTTCTCTTTGTTTGTTGTTGAAATTTCCTGCACTCCCAGGGGGGAAAGCCCATCAGTTACCATGGTGTTCCATCAGTTGTCAGAGCTCCCCATCTGTTACCAAGAATCCACAGAGAGTGAAAAATTTGAATTTGCGGATTTTAATCCCCATGTGCTATACTGATAGTTAACTGACAAAAATACCAGTTTGTTTCTTATCTTATCACAATGCAAAAAGCATATTTTCTCACTGGACTTGAGTACTAGCTGGATTTCGAAGCCAATGGTCATTTTTTAAATGTGTTTTGATTGTTTATTTTTTCAGTCGTGTGATGTGAAGCAGCTGTGAACAGATTTGTTCCAGATTATAATGGTTGACAGGCAGGAACCATAGAGTCCCTACAGTGCACAAGGAGACCATTCAGCCCATCAAGTCTACATTGACCCACTCATCTGCCCTATCCCTGTAACCCTACCTAATCTGCACACCTTTGGACACTAAGGGGCAATTTAACATGGCCAATCCAGCTAACCTGCACAGCTTTGGACTGTGGGAGGAAACCGGAGCACCCAGTGGAAACCCATGCAGAGACGGGGATAACCTGCAAACTCCACAGTCATCCAAGGCCAGAATTGAGTCCGGGTCCTTGGAATTATGAGGCAGCAGTGTTAACCACTGTGCCGCCGTGCCGTGCCCCCTCCCACCCCGCCCCCCCCGCATTTAGTGTATGTAGCGCACAATGATTTACGAGAGAGACGAGAAGCGATGACGTCGATTCGGGCTTTATTAAGTGAGACTTGTCCCCAGCAGCTCAGCAACAGAATGAAGCGGCGGGGAGAAGCTCGGGTTCTTATATTCCGCCTTCAGGGCGGAGCCAGGAGTCGGCAGCCAACCAGGACCCGGGATCTGTCAGCCAATAGCATCACGGCTTCACAGTCCCACATGACCCCTAATACATACCACCACAGTGTGTACTTAGAAAATAGTTGATGTAACTGAAGAGTGTTTCCTTCTATTGTTGGCAGTTGGACATCCTGAAAGTACAGACTTTATCCAATAAGGAGACTGAAAAGTGGTTAGAGATGTAGGCAGTGCAAAAGCAAGAGATGAGCAGCTAAAGAATGAAAGACAGTGAAAGAAACCAGAGGGAAAAAAATAGGAGAACAAAGCCTAGCTATTTGAGAATAGCAGGTTAAAAATTACCACCCCAGCATTCTATGGAAAAACAAATAGGAGATGTTTGATTTCATGTTTGGGTTCAAGTTCCTGTACCTCGACAGTCCGGGGGGAGAGGGGAAGGGGGGGGGGTGGGGGGGGGGGACTGTTATTCTAGTCCGGAGGGGGGGGCTGCTGAGGAAAAGAATACTGGCCTCTGATTGGCTGCCAGTTCACAGCAGGTGGGAATTCCCATTGAAGAGACAGTGAGAGATCCGCGTTTCCTACTCTATGAAGATCTGCCAATATTACATGCCAATCAGGCAGTTGAGAAATCACTGCTGGGCCTTCCACAGGGATCAGGACCTGGGAGATGGGAAATACCACCCACTGAGGCTGCTACCAGAATGACACCCACTGAAGGCCCAGAATTGCAGAGCCTCCCAGGCTAAAGGTGAATCATGGCAGGAATGGCTTTGCGGGGTGGGGGTTGCATTGCGGGGCGTGTAGGAGGGTTGGCAGCAAGGTCAGAGATGTGGCTCTTGGCGCTCCCCCCTTCCCTATTCCAGGTTCCTGATTAGCCATGAATGTCTTTGAATGGGGGAACCCCTTCCCTTAAGGCCACAAGCAACCCATGCAGGTTTGCATGTTATGCTCCACAGGTGGTGGCAACCCTGTCCGCTGCTGAGTTAATGTTAGCAGCAGTGTGAAGAGGCCCTTAATTGGGCCCTTAATGGTCTCAGTTGGAGATGAGGCAGAAAGGCTGTCCACAGGTTTTCTTGCCATAAACGTAATCAGAATGGAAATGGGAAAGGGTGCTCTTTCAGAGGGTCAGTGTAGACTTGATGGGCCGAATGGCCTCCTTCTGCACTGTAGGGATGCTATGATAACCTTGATCCCTTTTTGGAGGCGTCCCAGATCAGGAGCACTCCCTTAACAATCAGCTCCATTTGAGTCATTTCCCACAGGCACTTCTTTTTGGTCCAAGCAAGTGAATTGCCTCTCCCTCAAGAGATCTTGGGCAGGATTTTCCCATCGGGCAGCTAAGTGCTGATGCTGGAGTAAAAATGGGAGTGTTTTACTCCTGCGTTGGCGCCCGTTCCGGTACCCCATTCTGCGGCCCACAGGGGGCTAGGACGGTGCTGGAGCGGCCTACACCTACGCCGCTCCAGCTGCCTTTCCCGGCATGGACCCGGCGCCTCAGGGTCCGTGCTTGCGCAGTTGGGCCGACGCCAACTAGCGCATGCACAGTGCCCTTCTTCCCCACGCCGGCCCCAACGCCAAATGGCGCAGGGCTACAGGAGCCAGCGTGGAGGAAAGGAGGCCGGGGGGCAGAGAGGCCGGCCCGCCAATCGGTGGGCCCCGATCGTGGGCCAGGCCACTACGGATCCCCCCCCCCGGGGTTGGACCTCCCCGTCTCCCCTCCACAGGCCGCCCCCGGACTCTTCAACGCCGAGGTCCCGCCAGCTCAGAGGATGTTAGAACAGCGCCAGCGGGACTCGGCTTTTTGATCATAGCTGCTCGGCCCATCTGGGCTGGAGAGTCAGCGCGCCGGCCCTTGCCGGCCCGGGCTGGAGAATCGGCGCATACCCCGACCGGCACCACGTCAACCACGCCTGCGCCTATGGCGAGAATTGTGTCCTGGCGTCGGGGCAGCGTGGTGCGATTCGCGCAGCGCCGTGCCGATTCTCCAACCCGGCCCGGGGGGGGGGGGGGGTCAGACAATTCCGCCTATTATCTCCTTCCTGATAGCCATTTTAATCATCAGCTAAATATCTGGATAATATAGGGATCCATGGGTTTCTCTTCAAAGAATTGTACTTCCCTCATTTCAGAGTGTTAAAGAGAGGGAATTCTTAAAGCAGTACACAGGATACTAGGTGAGACATTACACTTCACAGAATTAGTTACAAATTTATTAACGAGTCAGAACTTGCAATATATTTCAAATGGATAAGTATATTGCAACGTTGATTATAGGAAAGCGGAAAAAGTAATCTTAGTTCCAATATAGAATGTAGTAAAAGATATTTTAAAAACTGATTCTCCAGACTAATATAAATCTTAAGATATCCATCAATTATTTAAAACAAATAATCATTTCAACTAGCTAATAAGCTGGGCATACTGGAGCTGTTGTGAGGACTTACTTTAAAAGTGTACCGCTCCTAAGCAGATTAAAAAGTGTTCACATCCTTGATTTAGCCGACAAAAGGCTTCTTATTTTGTAATCCTGTGCATTATTCGCCTATGTTCCAGTCACTCCTTGAATTTAATCTGCAATGCTGCAGTTGAATCCTGTGAGGGGGCTGAACATTTTTTTTACTTTGTTCAAAATGCACATGCCTTTTTTCGGTTTCCATGCATCGGTGCAATATATTGCAATCATGCTTGGAGCAGGCAAATGGAAAAAATTTGACAGTCAAGAGAATTTGTGACACCAGGGTGTGTGCAGATGTTGTTTTGGATTTGAAAATGAACTTTGCCGATATAAAGGAAACTTTATTAGATATCCGCATCAGATTCAGAAAGCCACGTATGAAAGCTAAAGCAAAAACCTAAGCAGAAAAGTTTGAAAAGTACGATATTGCTGTTTTTACTCTTTTGTGGAACCGTTTACTTCAAAGAACCAATGCTGTCAGTAAATCGCTGCAAAATGTTGATACAAATTTATTGAATGCTGCACAATTGTTAGCCTCAGTTAAAATTTTTGTCATGGATTTTTGAAATGACTATAGCTCTGTGGAAGAGCTCTGTAGGCACTAACTTGAACAGAAAATATACGTCCCTCTGATGATGAGAAGCATACAAGATGCAGGAAGTTACTTTTCAATGAAACTAGAGTCAATGAAATGACTTTAAAAAGGAAAGAGAAGATCACTGTTGAGACTTCCAATGTTAATTATGACACAGTAATGATGCAATTGCAGAGCTGAAGTGAATCTCTGAAGAAATCAGTTGATTTATTTTGTGTGCCTTTTGATAGAAGTTTGAAGAAAATGCTAAAAGCTACTGCAGTAAGAAATGAATTTTAACGGGAGGACAGAGCCATAAATCTTTTTGAAGACAAAGTGAAACAATTAATTTATTTCATCGATAATTATGAGCTCTGCTCTTTAATGTCACCAGCTGATTTGTACAGCAACGTTTCCAAATGTGGAAACCATTCTGCAAATATTTTTAACAATCTCTGTCGCAAATGCTTCCAGTGAATGTTCTTTTTCTGTGTTGAAAATAGATCAACGTTATTTCGGAAGTACGATGTGTCTAGAACTTTTGACAAGTTCAGCAATATTGCGGATTGTTTTCAGGATTTTACTTACAAAGATGTAATTGATGATTTTGTAAAGTAAAAGTGAAGAGCCATTTAAATTGCCATGCCAGCAAGGGATGAAGCAATAAAATCTTTAAAATTTGTCCCTCTTCCATATTCTCTTGTTTAAATTCTGTTTTTCAAAATGGCCATTGTTGGTCTGGTATAATGGCTGCAGCTTGTCACATGCTGGTAGTTCTAACTACCATTGCCATCAAGAATGGCCTTCAAAAAGTCTCTAGGACAAAGAATGGAATCCTGCCAGACAAAGCCACTGATATTGGTCTTGGATTCACTGGACACCACACTCGTGTAAATGTACGGCTATAACTACTTTGATTTTGCGAGAGGAAGTAAGGACGTTAACTTTTATTTTTGAAACTGAATGAGACTCTGTGAAATATATTGAATGATAGTGTATGCATCTTGTTGCTCAGAGTAATTGCTCCTGCACTGGCCTGTGCTGCAGTGGTGACAAAGGCTGATTTTTCTATCTCGTTGCTCATCAACAAGTTTCTTGTTTGCTCACCTCAAGACTCACACATCGCAATATTGACCATCTTTACCTTCATTCTGACAAGAGGTAAGTATGATTTCAATTCAGCAATTATTCATACAAGCATGTTTTCACAAGTTAAAAGCAGTGATCAATTTGTGTATTTTTGTGGTTTCCACCTTTGTGTTCTATGGGACGAGGATGGGTTGGGTCGGGAGGGGCGTGAGGTTGGACCCAGAACTGAAGTTGACTGCAGGGCCAACTGAACTGCAAATCCACCTCTGGTTGTACCATCTTTTTGCAGGGGTATGAGGTCGCCACATGCTTCTCATCAGCCACGCTATTGCGGGTACCCTTCGTCACTGAGGAACTATCCCTGAATTCGGTTTGATCCCTTGCAATGTCCAAAATCTTCAATCTACTAAATATGTATGAGTCGTGGATGCTTCCTTGGTACCTGGTGCAAACCTGAATGATCAGTTTCTTGTGGTCGTAGACTAGCTGTACATTGAGGGCTTGGCAGCCTTTACTGTTTACGTATTGTAGTGGCTATTGGCAGGGAGATTTTAAGGCCACATTAGTACAGTTCATGGCATCCTGCACCAGTAGGAATCTGGCGATCTCAGAAAATCCCAGTGCTTGGCTTCTTGGCATGCTTGATCTCTGTTGATGTTGATGTAATTGTGGGCATTGGCAAAAAGGGCAGCTGTGACCTCATGAATTCATTTGTGCATGGATATTTGAGAGATCTCATAGCGGTAGCCAGGTAAGGTAAGGTAAACTCACCAGAGGCTGCATTCTCTTTTGAGGGGGAGAGCTGACTGGTGGTGGTTTAACCTGAGGGTCACCACACCTAAACAGCTGGCTTGTAATGCAGAACAATGCCAGCAGCGCGGGTTCAATTCCCATACTGGCCTCCCCGAACAGGTGCTGGAATGTGACGGCTAGGGGCTTTTCACAGTTACTTCATTGAAGCCTACTTGTGACAATAAGCGATTATTATTATTATTATTAAATGGATGCTCTCCCAGTCGCGTGCCTCTAATTCCTGAAGAATGTGGCAAATGTGAGTTACCATATCCCTGGACATGCAGAACCATTGGTGACACTGATTCTCACTCATCTGCAGATAAGAGATGTGAGTTCTGTAAGCCCTGGTTCTTGTGAGCTGCCTATGTATGATGTCTCTGTGAGCTTTATCCCCAGCATTTGGAATAGATCTTGCTGGTCCTTGCCCCTAAGTATATTTCTTCTCCCTTTGGTGATCTAAGCACCTCAATTTCAATCTTCTCCTCCTTCTCTCCTCCCTGTAATTGATTATGCAGACAGAAGAAATCCAGGCTTCACCTTCCTGATGGTCTGCTCTCTGCAGTATCAATGAGAAACAGACAAGAGGCTGAGAGAGATCGAGATGGTAAAGTGCTCCCACCTATTGATGAGATTAGCAGGTGTAAACCCTGGAAGTTGAAAACACAGTAGGCTGATAGCACCGCATACCAACTCTGAGTATAGGCAAAGAGACAGAGAGTGCATGGAGTTGCCCGACATATAGTCCTTCTCCATGCGTAAATACTTTCTGTACACTACACCTTTAGCTTTCAAGAATGTAGACGAGATAGGAGAACACCTCTGCCTCAATCTTACACAACCAAAAATAAACATGACATGATCCTGCCAAACATGTGAGCCAGGTTCCTTCCACAAACACACTGAACATTAAAGTTGAGGCATCACGGGTGTCGAGAATGATCTAAGAAAGGGTCAAACACTGCGGTGATATGGAAGCAGACTACAGAGACGAGGAACCCAAGATAATGACATCTGCAATTTGTGGGGGGGGAGGGGAAACGATGATATCAAACCTCATCATAAAAAGGAGACATATTCAAGAGGAGATTTGAAATGGGTGAGGTCTTATTTACATTTGTGTATAATATATATGTGTTGACAACATCCATGCCATTGTTGTGCTCCCAAGTCTTTTTTGCTTTCCTAATCCTACCACTATGTCTGGCTGCTTCCCCAGCATCTACAGTTGAGGTGGAGGCAGCCTGATGACTACAATACCCTGTTGTCTTTGATGACCTTGGCATGTGTCCTCTGGAGAGCCAAGACCTCCGTTGGATGTCCTGTAGTGGAACAGGTGCACCCTCTTCGGCCTGTGAAGCTGAAGGTAATGAGGTCACTAGAAGTGGGGATTTGTATGAGCCGGAGTGTCCGGAATCATCTGGGTGTAGGTGTGTGGTGGTAAGTATTAGGGGTCATGTGGGACTGTGAAGCCGAGATGCTATTGGCTGACAGATCCCGGGTCCTGGTTGGATCTGCCGACTTCTGGCTCCGCCCTGAAGGCGGAGTATAAGAACCCGAGCTTCTCCCCGCAGCTTCATTCTGTTGCTGAGCTGCTGGGGACAAGCATCGCTTAATAAAGCCTGGATCGACTTCATCACTTCTCGTCTCTCGTAAGTCATTGTGTGCTACAATTTATTAAGCGAGCTTAAAAGACTATGGAGCTCCGGATCGCCCCGGAATGCCTGCGGATCAGCCCCCACGCAGCGAACCCGGCAGCAGTATTCAAACACTAGCAAGCATGCTTTGAAGGCTACCTCCGAACGGCCCCAGGCCGGATCATAGAAGACCAGAAAATGCAGGTCCTGCATTCGAGGGTAAGCCCGGAAATTTACCCTCTCATTGAAGACGCAGAGGATTTCCCGACGGCGCTCGCATTGCTGAAGGGCATCTACGTTCGGCCCGTTAACCAGGTCTACGCGCCACCAACTCGCGACGAGACGGCAAAGTCCCGGAGAATCGCTAGAGGAATTCTACGGCGCGCTGCTAATTTTGGGACGGGGCTGCAGCTGCCCGCCGGTGAACGCGATCGAACACACGGACATGCTAATTCGTGATGCATTTGTGGCAGGTATGAACTCTCCCCAAATTAGCCAAAGACTTTTAGAAAGAGAGTCGCTAGGACTCTCAGAGGCACGGGCCCTTGCAGCCTCCCTTGATGTGGCCTCACAAAACGCCCGCGCCTACGGCCCCGACCGCGCGGCAGCCCCTTGGGCTCCGTGGACCCCCGTCGCGACAAGCTCCCCCCCTCCCCCCGTCGCAAGCTTGCGCGGTTAAAGCGCCAGACCATCCCGGGGCGCCCGCTGCTATTTCTGCGGACAAGCGAAACACCCCCGGCAGCGCTACCCGGCCCGCGCAGCGATTTGTAAAAGCTGCGGCAAAAAGGGCCATTACGCGGCAGTGTGCCGGTCCCGGGGGGTCGCCACAATCCCCGGAGAAGAACGAGCCCAGCACATCCCAAACGCTCCCCAACCCCCCCCAGCGCCCCATGTGCGACCCACGGGCGCCGCCATTTTGGGTCCCGGGCACCACGAGGGGAGGATGGGCGCCGCCATCTTGTGACCCCCCAGCCACGTGCGATTCATGGGGGTGGCCATTTTGTCCACCCCCGGCCACGTGCGATCCATGGGGGCGGCCATTTTGTCCACCCCCGGCCGCGTGCGATTCATGGACACCACCATCTTGGTTGACAACAAAGGACCCCAGCATCGACGGCTCCACGGGGTCCGAAGAAGACGCCGCGACACTACTACCACGACTGGCTTCGGTGACACTGGATCAATCGCGGCCCCGGACACTCCAGACGCGACAACAACGATGCTGGTCAACGGATACGAGACGCCATGCCTGATCGACTCCGGGAGCACTGAAAGTTTTATTCACCGAGACACGGTAAGACACTGTTTTCTGACCATCCATCCAAGCACGCAAAAGATTTCCCTAGCTGCAGGATCCCATTCCGTAGAGATCAAAGGGTTCTGCATCGCAAACCTAACGGTGCAAGGGAGGGAGTTTAAGAACTCTAGGCTCTACGTCCTTCCCCAACTCTGCGCGCCCACATTACTGGGATTAGATTTCCAGTGTAACCTGCAGAGCCTAACATTCCAATTCGGCGGCCCAATACCCCCACTCACTATCTGCCGCCTCGCAACTCTCAAGGTTGAACCGCCGTCCTTGTTTGCAAACCTCACCCCGGATTGCAAACCCGTCGCCACTAGGAGCAGACGGTACAGCGCCCAGGACCGGATATTTATTCGGTCTGAAGTCCAGCGGTTGCTGAAGGAAGGCATAATCCAGGCCAGCAATAGTCCCTGGAGAGCCCAGGTGGTAGTAGTAAAGACCGGGGAGAAGCAAAGGATGGTCGTAGACTATAGTCAGACCATCAACAGGTACACGCAGCTAGATGCGTACCCTCTCCCCCGCATATCCGACATGGTCAATCGGATTGCCCAGTATAAGGTCTTCTCCACCGTGGACCTCAAGTCCGCCTACCACCAGCTCCCCATCCGCCCAGGTGACCACAAGTACACCGCCTTTGAGGCAGACGGGTGTCTATACCACTTCCTAAGGGTCCCATTTGGCGTCACGAACGGGGTCTCGGTCTTCCAACGGGAGATGGACCGAATGGTTGACCAGCACGGGTTGCAGGCCACGTTCCCGTATCTCGACAACGTAACCATCTGCGGCCACAATCAGCAGGACCACGACGCCAACCTCCAAAAGTTCCTCCAGACCGCTAACGCCCTGAACCTCACATATAACGAGGAAAAATGCGTTTTTAGCACAAACCATTTGGCCATCCTGGGATACGTAGTGCGCAATGGAATAATAGGCCCCGACCCCGAACGCATGTGCCCCCTTATGGAATTCCCCCACTGCTCCAAAGCCCTGAAACGTTGCCTGGGTTTCTTTTCATATTACGCCCAGTGGGCCCCCCAGTACGCAGACAAGGCCCGCCCGCTAATACAGTCCACTACCTTCCCCCTGTCGACAGAGGCTCGCCAGGCCTTCAGCCGCATCAAAGCGGATATTGCAACGGCCACGATGCGCGCCATTGACGAGTCCCTCCCCTTCTAGGTCGAGAGCGACGCATCCGACGTAGCTCTGGCGGCCACCCTTAACCAAGCGGGCAGACCCGTGGCTTTTTTCTCCCGGATCCTCCACGCCTCAGAAATCCGCCACTCCTCAGTGGAAAAGGAAGCCCACGCCATAGTGGAAGCTGTGCGACATTGGAGGCATTACCCGGCCGGCAGGAGATTCACTCTCCTCACCGACCAACGGTCGGTAGCCTTCATGTTCGATAATGCACAGCGGTGCGAAATTAACAATGACAAGATCTTAAGGTGGAGGATCGAGCTCTCCACCTTCAACTATGAGATCTTGTATCGTCCGGAACGCTGAACGAGCCGTCCGATGCCCTATCCCGCGGCACATGTGCCAACGCACAAATAGACCGCCTCCAAGCCCTCCACGAGGACCTCTGCCACCCGGGGGTCACTCGATTCTACCATTTCGTAAAGTCCCGCAACCTCCCCTACTCTGTGGAGGAGGTCCGTACAGTCACCAGGAACTGCCACATCTGCGCAGAGTGCAAACCGCACTTTTTCAGGCCGGATAGAGCGCACCTGATCAAGGCTTCCCGCCCCTTTGAACGCCTCAGTTTGGATTTCAAGGGGCCCCTCCCCTCCACCGACCGCAACGCATACTTCCTGAACGTGGTGGACAAGTACTCTCGTTTCCCCTTCGCCATCCCCTGCCCCGACATGACAGCGGCCACAGTCATTAAAGCCCTTGGCACCATATTCACACTGTTCGGTTGCCCCGCATATATCCATAGCGACAGGGGGTCCTCCTTCATGAGTGACGAACTGCGCCATTTCCTGCTCAGCAAGGGCATAGCCTCGAGCAGGACGACCAGCTACAACCCCCGGGGGAACGGGCAAGTAGAGAGGGAGAACGGCACAGTCTGGAAAACCGTCCTACTGGCCCTACGGTCCAGGGATCTCCCAGTTTCCCGGTGGCAGCAGGTCCTCCCGGACGCTCTCCACTCCATCCGGTCGCTGCTGTGTACCACCACTAACCAAACGCTGCACGAGCACCTCCTTGTCTTCCCCAGGAAGTCCTCCTCCGGAACGTCGCTGCCGACCTGGCTGGCGGCCCCAGGACCCATCTTGCTCTGGAAACATGTGCGGGCGCACAAATCGGACCCGTTGGTCGAGAGGGTGCACATTCTCCATGCGAACCCGCAGTACGCCTATGTGGCGTACCCCGACGACCGACAGGACACGGCCTCCCTGCGGGACCTGGCACCCGCCGGCAACACACATACACCCCCAACACCGAGCATCCCCTCCCTGCCACCGGCGCACCCCGCGACCGCCCCCTTCCCAGGGGGATCAGTCCTCCTCCCGTGCCCGCCCAGGAGTAAAACAGGAACAAACACCAAAACGCTCCCGGAGACGACAACGCCCGAGCAAGCACCTGCACCACCACCGGGGCTGAGGCGATCGACGAGGAAGACCAGACCGCCCGTTCGACTTGTGGAATCCGCGTGACACCAAGAATGTTGTTGTAACAAAAAAAAAAATTTTTTTTGCTCATATTGTAAATAGTTCTCACAAACTTGTACATAGCCCAGTGTAGGGCAAAAGCTGTAGTAACACTGTCCGAAATTTGTTCCAGGGCCAGCCTTGTAAACCCCTATCACCATGCAAAACACCACCCGGCCGGGTTCCTTTTTAACAAGGGGTGAATGTGGTGGTATGTATTAGGGGTCATGTGGGACTGTGAAGCCGAGATGCTATTGGCTGACAGATCTCGGGTCCTGGTTGGATCTGCTGACTTCTGGCTCCGCCCTGAAGGCGGAGTATAAGAACCCGAGCTTCTCCCCGCAGCTTCATTCTGTTCCTGACCCGCTGGGGACAAGCATCGCTTAATAAAGCCTGGATCGACTTCATCACTTCTCGTCTCTCGTAAGTCATTGTGCGCTACAAGGTGCATGGCCTAGGGGTGTCCAGCCACTGATACCTAAAGGCTACTGGTCAAATCCGTGGTGATAAGATGATAAGTGAGGTCGAGCTGCCTGCACCCCTCCTGCATTGACACTGACAGATGCCACCAAATGCCTACAGTGAAGGAGTGCAGCTCCTGTAACAGTACAGGTCTCCAGAGTGGCTCTATCCTCCAACGTTGACCCTGGTGTGTTGGCATGCTGGTGTTATGATCTCAGGCTGAAGGCAGGTGGGCTCCTCAATCATATGTTGCAATCTAAAAATTCAGATGACATCCTTTCCAGATGTTTCCATGATTGTCGCTACATCTCCAGCAACTAATTTAGGATTGAGTCTGGAGGCTCACCATTTGACTCGGACTCAGGAGAATTGTGGCCTCCAGCAGTTCTCCGAGTGCTGGTGGTCCCTGTCTCCACCTGCTGTGGACCAGATTATACGCTGTTCTCACCAGATTATGACACAGAGGCTGCCCTAGGACAAGATCTCAATGAGATGTGTGTCTTTGCATTGGTGGAGGGCGTGGGTGAGTGCTGTGATGGGTCTCCATAGGTGTTGTCCTCAAGTTCCTCATCAGAGGGATCCTCCGGTGTAGAGGTAAGGCCGGGGCCGGTTAAGGATCATGGGCTCTTGGCAGGGTTGCCCATGAATGAAAATTGAGATAATTAGTGTTTGGCAGCCAAATAAAAAATAGGACTGTGCACTCACAGTAGCATAAACTGAGAGATGACAGGTTACTCACATGGGTGTTTGCTGCTGACCTCGCCATTGCCGCAGGCACGGTCCATGTCCTCTCCGGGAAGCTCCATGACGCGATTTTCAAAGAGAGTGAGAAGCTTGAATTTTGATCCTCCACCCCTGGTCTGGAACCTCTCCCTTTTAGCTTGTTATGCTAAAGCCAGGTGGAGAATATGCGCAAGATACATGCTAGGGCAGGTGATAAGGATGTCTGGCATGTCTGGGCAGTGAGTGGAGCCATGGACAGGATGAGTAGCCGATATTTAGAGGAGGTGAAGCCAAATGGAGATGCAAGAGTGTGTGAGAGAGTGACTGGTGACATCCTTTTAGCTGGCAGTGATTGGCCCCCTGGCATTCGAGGGATGCGGCACTGAACTTTGGGGATGCTGTCTTCTTCCTTTTTGGGGATCTCACTGTCATCTATGGCAGTCCTGGGCTGCAGAGATTGAGAAAGCTGTGCAGGTCGCACGGCGCCGAGGTCCCTGGTTCGATCCTGGCTCTGGGTTACTGTCCGCGTGGAGTTTGCACATTCTCCCCGCCTTTGTGTGGGTTTCGCCCCCACAACCCAAAATATGTGCCGGGTAGGTGGATTGATCACGCTAAATTGCCCCTGAATTGGAAAAAATGAATTGGGTACTCTAAATTTATTTTAAAAAGAGAAAGCTGTGCAGGGGTGCCATCTAAATATGACGCCCAGAGCGAAGAACCAGTGATGTGAAAGCAGGGCAGAAGAATCATAGGTCACGTGCCAGCAATGCGGTGTGTTTCCCATGCATGCATGATTTTTTTTTTCTGTTTTAAAATAAATTTATAGTACCCAATTTTTTTTCCAAGTAAGGGGCATTTTTCATAATAATGTATATTTGTGTCACAAGTCGACTTACATTAACATTGTAATGAAATTCCTGTGAAAATCCCCTAGTCACCACAGTACGGCGCCTGTTCAGGTACACTGAGGGAGAATTCAGAATGTTCAATTCCCCTTACAAGCACGTCTTTCGGGACTTGTGGGAGGAAACCAGAGCACCCGGAGGAAACCCACGCAGACCGCGGGAGAACATGCAGACTCCGCACGGAATTGACCCAAGCCGGGAATCGAACCTGGGGCACGATTCTCCGGCCCCCCAACGGGTCGGAGAATTGCCGGGGGCCGGTGTGAATCCCGCCCCCGACGTGTCCCGAATTCTCTGCCACCGGAGATTCAGGTCGGCGGAAATCGCGCCGGTCGGCGGGCCCACCCCCGGCGATTCTCCGGCCCGCGATGGGCCGTAGTCCCGCCGCTGTCAACCCACGCCAGCCGGCATGGATAGAATCACCTTTCGAACGGCGGGACAAGTCGGCGCGGGCGGGCTCCGGGGTCCTGGGGGGGGGGGGGGGGGGCGCGGGGCGATCTGGCCCCGGGGGATGCCCCCACGGTGGCCTGGCCCGCGATCGGGTCCCACCGATCCGCGGGCGGGCCTGTGCCGTGGGGGCACTCTTTTCCTTCCTCCTTCGCCATGGTCTTCACTACGGCGGAGGCGGAAGAGACCCCCTCCAGTGCGCATGCGCGGGGATGCCGTGAGCGGCCGCTAACGCTCCCGCGCATGCGGCGCACGGCAAAGTAATTTCCACGCCAGCTGGCGGGGCTCCAAAGGTCTTTCCCGCCAGCCAGCGAGGCGGAAATCAGTCCGGCGCGGGCCTAGCCCCTCAAGGTGAGGGCTCGGCCCCTCAATATGCGGAGAATTCCGCACCTTTGGGGCGGCGCGATGCCGGACTGATTCGCACCGTTTTTGCCGCCGGTCGGCGGACATCGCGCCGATTGCGGAGAATCCCGCCCCTGGTCCCTGGCGCTGTGAAGCAACAGTGCTAACCACTGTGCTACCGTGCCCCCCACTTTAGCGTGGCCTATCCACCAACCTTTCACATCTTTGGATTTTGGGGGTGAAACCTATGCAGACAAACTACACACAAAGTGACCTGGGGCCGGGAACGAACCCGAAATCTCAATGCCGTGAGGCAGCAGTGCTAACTACTGAGCCACCATGCCACCTCACCCATGCATGCATGATTAATTAGATGGGATGTGGATGATACGCCGTGAAAACCTACCATTGCGACCAGCAGGAAAAGTACCATTTTGCACTTCGGTTGATTCACTTCGTACAATGGGCGGAGGGGGGGTGGAATTCCACCCTGTACATTTGTCCATTGCAAAGCCAGCTGATCCTTTCCTTGTGACTGACACTTGGGTTTCAATAGGTCTTGTCCTGGGCCTCGGTCACCATGGCATTCAGGTCACATAGACTTATCATCCTCCAAAGTTAGTCAGAGATCACATGACTCCATTTGACCTTGATTTAAAAGTCAGTTCAAAACAAAGTGTCACATAAATCCTCACATTTATAAGGTATTTAGATTATCATCTTTTAAGTAATATCCAATTCCTGTTCCTGAAAGCAACACCACTAATAAAGGTCAAGGTATTTAAGTACTTTTAATTGATAACCATGAAACTGTGAAGAAGTTTGTAAAAGGTCAACACCAATGATTTTGGAGGCAAACCACAGATTGTGTGGGCACTTCACCAGTTTAACATGAAAGAGGTCTCACATACTTGTGTTATTTGAGAATGTACTGCAACAAAATAGACTCTTGTTGTTTGACAGTTTTTGATACAATCCAGTTTTTGATACAATCCAGCCTTGCCTGTCACTGGAAGTTCTGTTTTGAAATACGTGAAGGAATAACCATAAGAGGATATGTACAAAGAGAGTTGATGTGCAAATCAAAGATTTCTTTATCTCGTATTTTACATCAGGATGATGCATTAGCACTCCACCCTGAGCAGCACAATATTTATTTTTCCAACATCATTTACGTTGCTTTGAGTCACTGGCTACTGATGACATACAAAACTGATTCAATTTCATGTACATTTGTCACCATTCAGATTTTTGCAGATCTGGTAAGAACTATTTCTTGCAACATTGCACATCAACAATTGTCATTGTTGTTTAAAACAAGGCAGGACTTTCCATCCTTAGCAGATTGGGTAAATTACAAGCATTTTAGTATGATATCATGCCCATAAACCTTTAGGCCAATATGCCATGTCACACTGTGTTAGAACACAATGTAATGCCTCAGATCCACCTTGTACATCACAATATCAATTAGTTAAGCATACTGAATAGGTCTGAAATTTCACTGGGAGTCCACTAATCTCCGTAACTCTGTTAATTGAATCCCCCCCGCGCTCCCGCCCCCCCCCCCCCCAAAAAAAATAACAGGCACAGTGTAACTACGTCACCATTTTTGTCTACCTATTCAGGGGTAATGACAGGCAGGGACTGCAACTAGAAGGGGGGCGGGGGTGCTTGCTTAAAGAGCTGTGTCTCTTAAAAAGGATTTTGTAGTCAACACTAGGTTAACTGTAATTCATTAATTACTTGCAACTATATACATACACACACGCACAGGAAAGGATAGAGGCATAGAGTAATCTCCAGCTCTAGATCTTTTCACAACTCTGTGCAATCACACTAATCTTTTGTGCCTTACATCGTTGCATGGGTGATACAGTACTCAGTCCCACATTAACCTTGTATGTGCCAGGCCTTTATACGGGAGAATGGAACACTCAACCATCCTTGGCCCTCATTTTAAAGTGGTAATGGTGGCCAGTAAATAGACAAATACCAGAATCCACAAATTTGAACCTGGACTGTAAGCAACCTGGACTCCCAAAAGACTACCAGGATAATTGTTCTCATTTCCTGGAGAAGAAATGGTTGATGCGGAGACTCAGACAACTTCAGACCTAGAGAATAGGCCCCGTCGGCAGAACTTGAGAATTGTTGGGCTCCCGGAGGGGACCGAAGGAGCGGACGCTAGGGCATACATCGCAGATATGTTTGAGAGGTTGCTGGGGATTAGGGCATTGCCTGACCCTTGGAGGTGGACAGGGCTCACAGAGCACTCGTGAGGAAGACACGAACGGGAGACCCCCCGAGGGCAATCTGGTGAGATTCCACAGGTACTTGGATAAGGAGCGCATTTTACAGTGGGCCAAGCAGACACGGAGCTGTAAGTGGGACAATAGTATCCTGCGGGTCTACCAAGACCTGAGTGTGGAGGTGGCCAGGAGAAGAGCAGGCTTCAACTAGATTAGGTTGATCCTTTTTAAGGAAAAGGTGAAGTTCGGACTGTTGTATTCGGCCCGTCTCTGGGTCACCTGAGTCTTTTGAGTCGCCTGAGGACGTGCTGGACTTCGTGAAAAGGAAGGGACTAGTGGTGGACTGAGAACTTTTAAACTTTGCTGCAGCGTTCATGTTTTTTTTAAAAACAAAAGTTTTGTGGAAGCTGTTTGTAATGCCTTCTGTATTGATTTGGGACCAGTGGCAGAGCTGAGTGAGTTAAGGTATTCATTTGCACTGTTGGGGGATGGAGGTGTGCTTGTTTAGATTTTGGTATTTTTCTGTTGGGCAATTGTGTGGGGATCGTTTGATGTTGGAGTATGTTTGTATGAGCGGGGGTAGGGAGGGAACAATCCGGCGCCAGGGATGGGGGTCAGCAAGCTAGCTGGGTGGGCTAGCTCACGGAAGCGCAGTGGGGGTGTGTGCATATGTTCGGTTCATCAAAGGGGTTGGGATACAGAGTGTTGTTACTAGGAGAGGGAGGGGGGAAAATGTTCTGCTGACGAGGGAGGGACTTGGGCCAAGGGACAGAGAGGAGGTTGGGGGCAGAAGCTGCCTGGGTGCAGGCCGGTGGAGGCGCGAAGCATGGCCTTGAGGCGGGCCCAAGAAAGGGGATGGCTGATCGGCGAAGGGAGGGGGCAATGAGCACCCCAACTAGGCTGATTACCTGGAATGTTCGAGGGTTAAATGGGCCGGTCAAGAGGGCACGTGTGTTTGCACATTTGAGGGGACTGAAGGCGGACGTGATAATGTTGCAGGAGACGTACCTTAGAGTAAATGACCAGATTAGATTGAGGAAAGGCTGGGTCAGTCAGGTCTTTTGCTCGGGACTAGACTCAAAGACTAGAGGGGTCACGTTCCTGATCAATAAGTGGGTGGTGTTTGAGGCAGGTAGAATAGTCTCGGATGTGGGAGGCCGGTACATTATGGGAAACTGGAGGGGGTGCAGGTGATATTAGTAAATGTGTATGCGCCAAATTGGGATAATGTGGAGTTTATAAAGAGGATGCTGGGGAAGATACTGGACCTGGACTCGCGCAGGTTGGTCATGGGAGGGGACTTCAACACAGTTATTGACCCTGTGGCCTGGATCGGCCAAGCTTGAAAATGTGCAGGGTGCCAGCAATAGCGAAGGAACTATAAGGGTTCATGGATCAGATGGGGGACTGGATCCATAGAGATTTGGGCAGCCGAGGGTGAAGGAGTTCTCCTTCTACTCACACGTGCATAAAGTGTACTCCCGGATCGATTTCTTCATTTTGAGCAGGGTCTTCCTGGCTGGGGTAGTGGACACGGGATACTCGGCGATCACAATCTCAGCCCATGCTCTGCACTGGGTTGACCTGCAGGTTCGTAAAGACAGTAAGCAGCGCCCGCACTGGAGGTTGGATGTGGGACTTTTGGTGGATGAAAGGGTGTGCGAGCGGCTGAGGAAATGTATTCAGAACTACCTGCAGGTCAACGACACAGGGGAAATTTCAGCAGCGGTGGTCTGGGAAGCACTGAAGGCGGTGGTCAGAGGGGAGCTAATCTCGATATGGGCCCATAGGGAGAAGGTGGACAGGGCAGAGACGGACCGACTGGTTAAAGAGATACTACAGATCAATAGGAGGTATGCGGAGACCCCAGAGGCAGGGCTTTTAAGGGAACGGCGGAGGCTGCAGGCGGAGTTCGGCTTGTTATCCACAGGGAGGCGGTGGAGCAGCTGAGAAAGGCGAGGGGGGGCAATCTATGAGTAGGGAGAGAAGGCCAGCAGAATGCTTGCACAGCAGCTTAGAAAGAAGGAGGCAGCCAGGGAGATAGGGAAAGTAAATGACGGAGATGGGAACCTGGTTGGAGATTCAGCAGGGGTGAATAAGGCGTTTAAGGATTTCTACAGCAGACTGTATAGGTCGGAACCCCCTAAGGGGCCGGAGGGGATGAGGCACTTCTTGGGGGGGGCTTAATTTCCCAAAGGTGGATGGGGAGTGGTAGAAGGGCTGGGGGCCTCGATCGGGTTGGACGAGATAGTGGAGGGTCTGAAGGCCATGCAGGTGGGTAAGGCCCCGGGTCCGGACAGGTACCCAGTGAAGTTTTATAAAAAGTTCTCTGGAATATTGGGGCCGGTGTTGATGAGGATGTTCAATGAGGCAAGGGAAAGAGGGGTGCTGCCCCCGACAATGTCGCAGGCCACGATTTTGGCTGATTCTGAAGCGGGACAAGAACCCGGAGCTATGTGGGTCCGACAGGCCAATATCCCTGTTGAATGTGGACGCCAAACTGCTGGCCAACATTTTGTCCCCCTGGATTGAGGATTGTGTTCTGGACGTTATTGGGGAGGACCAGACGGGGTTTGTTAAGGGTAGGCAGTTGGTGGCCAATGTAAGAAGGCTGTTAAATGTGATCATGATGCCCCCGGAAGGTAGGGAGGTGGAGGTAGTGATCGCAATGAATGCAGAAAAGGCTTTTGATCGAGTAGAATGGGATTAGCTGTTGGAGGTACTGGGACGGTTCGGATTTAGGCGGGGCTTTATTGACTGGGTCAGGTTGCTGTATCAGGCTCCTGTTGCAAGTATACGGACGAATAGGACAACATCGGACTATATTAGACTGCACCTGGGGACGAGACAGGGATGCCTCTCCCCACTGTTGTTCGCGCTAGCTTTAGAGCCGTTGGCAATTGCTCTGAGAGCCTCAAGGGGCTGGTCCGGGGGGGCGTGGGGGGGGGGGGGTGGAACACAGAGTCTCGCTCTATGCAGACAACCTGCTTCTGTATGTATCGGAGGGGATGGAAGAAATCATGAGGATTGTAGGGGAATTTGGCCGGTTTTCGGTGTATAAGCTAAATATGGGGGAAAGTGAGATGTTTGCGATCCAGACGAGAGGACAGGAGAGGCGATTGGGGGAGCTGCCGCTTAGATTAGTAGGGGGAAGCTTTAGGTACCTAGGCATTCAAGTGGCGCGGGAATGGGACCTGCTGCATAAATTAAATCTGGCCCGACTAGTAGACCAAATGAAGGATGATTTTCGGAGATGGGACGCGCTCCCATTGTCATTAGCTGGGAGGGTGCAGGCGGTGAAGATGACGGTCCTCCCGAGATTCCTGTTTGTGTTTCAATGTCTCCCCATCTTTATTCCGCGGTCCTATTTTAAACGGGTCAACAAAGTGATCTCTGGCTTTGTTTGGGCGGGCAAGACCCCACGGGTAAGGAAGGTAATGCTTGAGCGGAGTCGGGGAGAGGGCAGGCTGGCGCTGCCAAATGTTAGTAACTATTACTGGGTGGCGAATATAGCCATGATCAGGAATTGGGTGGTGGGGGAGGTGGAGGCATGGGAGCGTATGGAGGCGGCTTCATGCAAGGGCGCCACTTTGGGGGCGTTGGTAACTGCGCCTCTGCCTTTCCCGCCGGCGCGGTACTCCACCAGCCCCGTGGTGGTGGCGGCCCTGGGGGCAATGGAGGAGACATGTGGGAGCAGAGGGAGCATCGGTCTGGTCCCCAATCTGTAATAACCACCGGTTTATGGATGGGTGGTTCCGGATATGGCGGAGAGCAGGGATTGAGAGGATGGGGGATATGTGTGTAGATATCCGAGACCGCTATGGGGGATTCAGGACAGGATAGTTTCCAGAGTGTGGGTAGAAGAAGGGGGCATCTCGGACATCTACAACGAACTTATGGGGTCAGAGGAGATGCAGCAGACCAAGGAGCTGAAGCGCAAGTGGGACGAGGAGCTGGGGGGGCTATTAGTTTAGCTTAGAGTACGGGGTTAATAAAGGTGGGACGGCTTTTGCAATATGTTTATAGTTTCATGTACATTGTTTATTGTGTCGTTGTTATAATACCAATAAATACCTCAATAAAATGTTTATTAAAAAGAAACAAAAAGTGCAGTCACTATTATAACGTCAGCAGACAGAACAGTTAATTTTCCAAAGCCCTAAAAAAGTAAATGAATGAATGGAATAATTGGTCTGAACACTGGAAAAACTGTACTTTCCTTCAGATAGTGCCACTGGTATTTTACATTCAGCAAATTTTGTTTAACATCTTAAAGACATTGAGTAGAATGTGATGTTTACGTCGGATGGGGGTGTGTGGAATGGAATTGGAGGTGATTCCTGCTGGAGGGAATGGGAGAGCTGAACACATTCAATCTTGTGCTGTTCAGCTTTATTGTATTCATTCATGGGATGTGGGTGCCATTGGCCATGCCAGGATCTATTGCCCTTGTGAAGCTGAGAGTGAGCCATCTTCTTGAACCGCTAAGCCCATGCGGTGTGAGCGCACCCACAGTGCTGTTAGAGAGGAAGTTCCAAGATTTTGACCCAGCAGCAGTGAAGGAATGGGAATAGTTCAGCCAGGTCAAGATGATGAGAGATTTGGAGGGGACTTGGAGGTGGTTGTGTTCCCATGTGTCTGCTGCCCTGTTCTTCTAGATGATAGCATTCGTGAGTTTGAAAGGTACTGCCTAAGTAACCTTGGTGAGTTCTCGCAACTTGTAAATGGTGTACACTGCTGCCACCATGCGTCGGTGGTGGAGGGACTGAATGTTTGTGGAAGAGATGCCAGTCAAGCAGGCTGCTTTGCCCTGGGTGGTGTTGAGCTTCTTGAATGTTATTGGAGCTGCACTCATCCACGCAAGTGGGGAGTATTCCATCACACCCCTGACTTGCGCCTTACAGTTTTTGGCAGGCTTTGGAAGTCAGGAGGTGAGATACTCGCTACAGGATCGCTAGCCTCCCAGGATATTGAAAGTGTAGGATTCAGTGAGGATAATTAATGCCATTGAATGCTAAGTGGCGATAGTTCGATTCTCTTTTGTTACAGGTGGTCATTGCCTGGCACTTGTGTAGCACGAACGTTACTCGTCACTTGTCAGCCCAAGCCTAAATATTGTCCCGGTCTTACTGCATTTGGACAACTGAGTATCAGTAGCAGTATCTGAGGAGTCACAAATGGTGCTGAACATTGTGTAATCAATCGCAAGGATCTCCACTTCTGACCTTATTATGATGAAGCAATAGAAGATGGTTGGGCCTAAGACACTACCCTGCAGTGATGTCATGGAGTTCAGATGATTAACCTCCAATCACTACAACCTTCTTCCTTTGTCCCAGGTATGAGAGTTTTCTCCGTGATTGCCATTGACTCCGTTTTTTCTAGGGCTCCTTGATGCCACACTCGATCAAATGCTGCCTGGATGTCAAGGGCAATAACTCTCACCTCACCGCTGGAATTCAGCCCTTTTGTTCACGTTTGAATCAAGGCTCTAATTGGGTGAGGAGCTGAGTGGTCTTGATGGAAGCCCCCAAACTGAGCGTCAGTGAACAGGTTATTGCTTAGTAAGTGCCATTTGATAGTGCTCTATCCATACCCACCATTACCACATGGGCTTGAAAGACGGAGCACCATATTTAAAAGGCACCCCGACAACCATTTACTCAATGCAGCCAGGAACTCCAGAAACTGCATTCAAAAAAATGTCAAAGAATAAACAGCAACCATAACTGCCCAGTACAGCGATTCCTCCCTGGAGACTCTCCTCCAAGCTCTCTTGGAAGGTTGGGAGGTGCATTTTCCCACATATGGCAGCAGGAAGCCCTGCTGTCTGACCACGGAGGCCTGGGAGCTGATCGCAGGGGTGGTCAGCGCACATGGAGCCCAGAAGAACTGGCCAGCAATGTAGGAAGGAAATTGTCACGAAATATGAGGGTGCTAGTGGTATGAATATATTGGCTTTGCACTAATGAAATTAAACTGCCATGTATTTTGTAACCGTGTCCGGGCAGCAATTAAGAGCAAAGGAAGGAAACAGGAAGAATAGGGAACAGGGTTTTCTTTACAACTGAAACATTGTGAGCTGGGTGGCAGGTGTCACACCCGGTGAGGTGATGACGAGGCAATTATTCTCCAAACAGCTCAGCTCGACATGCAGTGCGGAACACAATCCAGTTTCTGGGACAGATTGGGCTGGATTCTCCAATTGCCGACAGCAAAATCGCGTTCGGCGATTGGCCGGAGAATCCGTTTTTACGCCGAAATTGGGGATGGCGCCGTTTTTCAGAAGCTCCACACCCTGAAAAACGGCGTAATCGCTGAGTACGGCACACATCGTTGGGACGGCCTCAGGACGTCCCCTGAGGCCCTCCCCTGATGCTCCGCCCCATGGGCCGATTTCCCGATGCCGTGGGGCATGTGTGCTCACAGTTTTCAGGGACCTCTCGTGGCGGCTGCGGACTGTGTCGGGGGTGGGGGGGGGGGGCATTCCGCTGGCCAGGGGGATTTCGGAGGGGGCTGGGAGGACTGGTGGGAGATGGCCCGGGGTTGGCGAGGGGGCTTACAGGGGGTCACTATCTGGCAGGCCGGGTCCACGCTCGGACAGCGCCATGTTGTACGGCGCGACCGCTGCAGGTTGCCGCCGTGCACATGCGCAGACACAGAGCCGGCAATTCTCTGTCCGTATCTGCAGGTAATTTACATGGCGCAGCTGCTATCCCGCCACCGGGCGGAGGATTGCTGAGGGGGTGGCACTGACATTTTGGTCGTAAGACTAGACACATGCTCCGGACATAGCCTCAAAATCTGAGAATCCAATCTATTGTTTTCCCTTTGTAACCACCTGGGTTGGCCACTTCCCGCTTAAAATGGAGGTCCGCAAAGACAACAGGGAAATTCAGCCAACACAGGCAAAAACTAGCAAGTGCAAAAATCCTGTGTATTAGAACTTGCAGAAGCCCAGACAGCACTGAAACTCACAGCCATCTGCATACTAATGAGCGATCCCCGGGTACAATTGAAACATGTAAGGTGAATAAGGCCAAGCCAGACTCCTCGGCGCCAGCAGGAGCCAAGACAAAGGAAGGCCAACGGACACTCAAGGACCGCCCAGCGATCAGGGAACAACTCCAGTATTGGAGAAATCGTTCCAAGTGATCGGAACGTAGTCCAATCATTTGGAACCAGATACGGGGTCCGCCCTCGAACGGAGCGAAGCCCCTGGGGACTATAAACTAGAGCCCCCAAGTTCAAATCAGTCTTCTTGGCAGGGTCACTCAGCAACACGAATCAACCCTTGAGAGTGAACTGCCTAGCTACCGCAACAACCAAGTAAGTCTCCAGTCAACGCACGCTACGAGATAGGCGCTCCTAGCTACCAGTCCATACCAGCTTTTGAATCCTGCAGACTCAGATCGAACGAAAGGCCATTTGTTCCCCTGACCTGGTGGGCCAATTCCTAAGCTAAGTATAGGCCTTTTAGTGATAGAGAATAATCTAGAAAGTAGAGTTTATGCATGAGTAGTGATTTACTGTGTATAATAAATGTGGTTTTGATTTGAATCTTACTAATTGGTGTGTCGAGTTATTGATCAGTACTTGAACTTGAACATCGTGGCGGTATCATAAAGATACCTGGCGACTCTAGAGCAAAGGTTATAAAAACAGAGAAAATTAAGTAAAGATACAACGGGCAACATTTAAGAGCCAACCAAAGTTAGCAACACCTTGCTGAAACAAAGGCCACTCCCACGTCCTGGTCATTTAAGCTGTACGATGTGGTAGTCACTGGCGACATTTACCAACAGGTTTACAGGAGTTGTTTGGAACATTGAGAGGGCTCAGTTGAATTTAGGGGCTGGATTCTCCGTTTTTGGGACTATGTCCCCAAGCCGTCGTGAAAACTGTGGTCTTTTACGCCATTTTGCTAGGGGCTAGCAGGGAGCCGTCGTAGAGCTTGCAGCTGTAGCTGCCAATACGGCCTCCAGCACTTCCGGGTCAGAGGTGGCCTGCAGCGGTCGCGCCGTGCTCCCTGGTGGAATTAGCCCACAGACCTGGAATGGCAAAATAGTGCCCAGCATCGGCCGCTCGCACACCCTGGACCGCCCGACCACATTGCCCCCAGCCCCGAATGAAGACCCCCTGCCTGCCAATCGGCCCTCCCCCGACTGAGGCGGCCCTGGACTGAGTCCACGAGTACACCGATTTTTTTGGGGGGTGGAGAATTTAAAAACCGGCGCCGCTCCCAATTTCGGTCCCAAAACGAATTCTCCGCCCCATCTCCAAACGTGATTTTGCTGTCGGGGTGCGGAGAATCCAGCCCCCGGATTATGGGGGAAACAGATGTTTTGGGGGTTTTTTCAGTCTTTTAGGGACTAAGGGTTTATTGTTAATTTGCCGAAACGCAAGATTTGTCTTTGTACTATTTCACTTTGTTTCTTCACTTTTATGTTTGTAATGAAAGTGTGGTTTGAGTTCTCACTGTTTCTGCAAAAGCTAATATCGGAAAAAAAGTACACCAACATAAGAAAATGAATGATCTGCTGTCGCTCTGCAAGGGTAAACACACCATCTTCTCACTGCAAACTGACCCTCTCTTAAAGGCATCTGGCAGTCTAAGGGTTAGAGTTCAGAACGATGTCACACATGACCAGCAGATGGGACGCCTGCACTGGATGAGTGCCAACCACTTTATGTTCTTAATCTCACATCAGTTGTAGGACAAACAGCTTCTTAATCACTTAGCTCAGCAGCTGCCATAAGCATGCATGCTCCTAGACTGCTCATGCAACCATCGGGATCGCAATCAGTCCTTCTGTCTTTCTGCAGGAGAAGAATGCCCACAACAAGCAGCGGTAACGTCCCAGTATGAGGAGGTGGACACTGGGATCCTACCAGAGAGGAGCAGGACCCCGCTTGTGCTGAGGCCAAGATAGGACTCCCTCAGGAAGTCATTGAGGATGCATTCAGTCTGCAGTTGTCAACTGCGCACACTGACTGTGGGTTGTCTTTGATTTCTGAGCTTGCCCAGTCAATCACTATTCCAGGCCACAGCAATAAATGAAGGAGGGGTTCAAACCGAACCTAACACAGCCCAGCCCCAGCCACAGACTCAAACCCACCTCTCAGGAGGATGTCTCAGAACCCCCAAAAGATGCACTGTTCTGGCATTCAGCTGCACCCTCCACCAGCGCAGATAATCTCACCCTGGAGGGTCCAATTTCTAGAGTAAGGTCAGAGTCACAACCTGGTGAGCACATCACTGATATGGGTCTACAGCTGGCAATGCAATGACACTCGAGGCCTCTGGCACTCGGAAGACTGCTGGAGGCCAGTCCCCTACCCAGCCCCATATACATGGCGAGCCTCTGGACTCGGCCGTAAGACTCCAGTTGGAGAGGAATGGCAGGGAAGGGAGTGCAATGTTCCTCCTGCAGGATGTTTGAGGTGAGGGATGCAGTTAGTGTCCCTGCTGATTTTACCTGCAGGAAGTGCTGCCATCTCCAGCTCCTCCAAGACCGAGTTAGGGAACTGGAGCTGGAGTTGGAAGAACTTCGGATCATTCGGGAGGCAGAAGGGGTCATAGATAGCAGCTTCAGGGAATTAGTTACACCAAAGATTGGAGATAGGTGGGTAACTGTAAGAGGGACTGGGAAAAAGCAGTCAGTGCAGGGATCCCCTGCGGTCGTTCCCCTGAGAAACAAGTATACCGCTTTGGATACTTGTGGGGGGGGGGACTTACCAGGGGTAAGCCATGGGGTACGGGCCTCTGGCACGGAGTCTGTCCCTGTTGCTCAGAAGGGAAGGGGGGAGAGGAGCAGAGCATTAGTAATTGGGGACTCTATAGTCAGGGGCACAGATAGGAGATTTTGTGGGAGCGTGAGAGACTCGCGTTTGGTATGTTGCCTCCCAGGTGCAAGGGTACGTGATGTCTCGGATCGTGTTTTCCGGGTCCTTAGGGGGGAGGGGGAGCAGCCCCAAGTCGTGGTCCACATTGGCACTAATGACATAGGTAGGAAAGGGGACAAGGATGTCAGGCAGGCTTTCAGGGAGCTAGGATGGAAGCTCAGAACTAGAACAAGCAGAGTTGTTATCTCTGGGCTGTTGCCCGTGCCACGTGATAGTGAGATGAGGAATAGGGAGAGAGAGCATTTAAACACGTGGCTACAGGGATGGTGCAGGCGGGAGGGATTCAGATTTTTGGATAACTGGGGCTCTTTCTGGGGAAGGTGGGACCTCTACAGACAGGATGGTCTACATCTGAACCTGAGGGGCACAAATATCCTGGGGGGGAGATTTGTTAGTGCTCTTTGGGGGGGTTTAAACTAATGCAGCAGGGGCATGGGAACCTGGATTGTAGTTTTAGGGTAAGGGAGAATGAGAGTATAGAGGTCAGGAGCACAGATTTGACGTCGCAGGAGGGGGCCAGTGTACAGGTAGGTGGTTTGAAGTGTGTCTACTTCAATGCCAGGAGTATACGAAACAAGGTAGGGGAACTGGCAGCATAGGTTGGTACCTGGGACTTCGATGTTGTGGCCATTTCGGAGACATGGATAGAGCAGGGACAGGAATGGATGTTGCAGGTTCCGGGGTTTAGGTGTTTTAGTAAGCTCAGAGAAGGAGGCAAAAGAGGGGGAGGTGTGGCGCTGCTAGTCAAGAGCAGTATTACGGTGGCGGAGAGGATGCTAGATGGGGACTCTTCTCCCGAGGTAGTATGGGCTGAAGTTAGAAACAGGAAAGGAGAGGTCACCCTGTTGGGAGTTTTTTATAGGCCTCCTAATAGTTCTAGGGATGTAGAGGAAAGGATGGCGAAGATGATTCTGGATATGAGTGAAAGTAACAGGGTAGTTATTATGGGAGACTTTAACTTTCCAAATATTGACTGGAAAAGATATAGTTCGAGTACAATAGATGGGTCGTTTTTTGTACAGTGTGTGCAGGAGGGTTTCCTGAAACAATATGTTGACAGGCCAACAAGAGGCGAGGCCACGTTGGATTTGGTTTTGGGTAATGAACCAGGCCAGGTGTTGGATTTGGAGGTAGGAGAGCACTTTGGGGACAGTGACCACAATTCGGTGACGTTTACGTTAATGATGGAAAGGGATAAGTATACACCGCAGGGCAAGAGTTATAGCTGGGGGAAGGGCAATTATGATGCCATTAGACGTGACTTGGGGGGGATAAGGTGGAGAAGTAGGCTGCAAGTGTTGGGCACACTGGAGAAGTGGGGCTTGTTCAAGGATCAGCTACTGCGTGTTCTTGATAAGTATGTACCGGTCAGACAGGGAGGAAGGCGTCGAGCGAGGGAACCGTGGTTTACCAAGGAAGTGGAATCTCTTGTTAAGAGGAAGAAGGAGGCCTATGTGAAGATGAAGTGTGAAGTTTCGGTTGGGGCGATGGATAGTTACAAGGTAGCGAGGAAGGATCTAAAGAGAGAGCTAAGACGAGCAAGGAGGAGACATGAGAAGTATCTGGCAGGAAGGATCAAGGAAAACCCAAAAGCTTTCTATAGGTATGTCAGGAATAAGCGAATGACTAGGGAAAGAGTAGGACCAGTCAAGGACAGGGATGGGAAATTGTGTGTGGAGTCTGAAGAGATAGGCGAGATACTAAATGAATATTTTTCGTCAGTATTCACTCAGGAAAAAGATAATGTTGTGGAGGAGAATGCTGAGCCCCAGGCTAATAGAATAGATGGCATTGAGGTACGTAGGGAAGAGGTGTTGGCAATTCTGGACAGGCTGAAAATAGATAAGTCCCCGGGACCTGATGGGATTTATCCTAGGATTCTCTGGGAGGCCAGGGAAGAGATTGCTGGACCTTTGGCTTTGATTTTTATGTCATCATTGGCTACAGGAATAGTGCCAGAGGACTGGAGGACAGCAAATGTGGTCCCTTTGTTCAAAAAGGGGAGCAGAGACAACCCCGGCAACTATAGACCGGTGAGCCTCACGTCTGTAGTGGGTAAAGTCTTGGAGGGGATTATAAGAGACAAGATTTATAATCATCTAGATAGGAATAATATGATCAGGGATAGTCAGCATGGCTTTGTGAAGGGTAGGTCATGCCTCACAAACCTTATTGAGTTCTTTGAGAAGGTGACTGAACAGGTAGACGAGGGTAGAGCAGTTGATGTGGTGTATATGGATTTCAGCAAAGCGTTTGATAAGGTTCCCCACGGTAGGCTATTGCAAAAAATACGGAGGCTGGGGATTGAGGGTGATTTAGAGATGTGGATCAGAAATTGGCTAGCTGAAAGAAGACAGAGGGTGGTGGTTGATGGGATATGTTCAGAATGGAGTACAGTCACAAGTGGAGTACCACAAGGATCTGTTCTGGGGCCGTTGCTGTTTGTCATTTTTATCAATGACCTAGAGGAAGGCGCAGAAGGGTGGGTGAGTAAATTTGCAGACGATACTAAAGTCGGTGGTGTTGTCGATAGTGTGGAAGGATGTAGCAGGTTACAGAGGGATATAGATAAGCTGCAGAGCTGGGCTGAGAGGTGGCAAATGGAGTTTAATGTAGAGAAGTGTGAGGTGATTCACTTTGGAAGGAATAACAGGAATGCGGAATATTTGGCTAATGGTAAAGTTCTTGAAAGTGTGGATGAGCAGAGGGATCTAGGTGTCCATGTACATAGATCCCTGAAAGTTGCCACCCAGGTTGATAGGGTTGTGAAGAAGGCCTATGGAGTGTTGGCCTTTATTTGTAGAGGGATTGAGCTCCGGAGTCGGGAGGTCATGTTGCAGCTGTACAGAACTCTGGTACGGCCGCATTTGGAGTATTGCGTACAGTTCTGGTCACCGCATTATAGGAAGGACGTGGAGGCTTTGGAGCGGGTGCAGAGGAGATTTACCAGGATGTTGCCTGGTATGGAGGGAAAATCTTATGAGGAAAGGCTGATGGACTTGAGGTTGTTTTCGTTGGAGAGAAGAAGGTTAAGAGGAGACTTAATAGAGGCATACAAAATGATCAGGGGGTTGGATAGGGTGGACAGTGAGAGCCTTCTCCCGCGGATGGATATGGCTGGCACGAGGGGACATAACTTTAAACTGAGGGGTAATAGATATAGGACAGAGGTCAGAGGTAGGTTCTTTACGCAAAGAGTAGTGAGGCCGTGGAATGCCCTACCTGCTACAGTAGTGAACTCGCCAACATTGAGGGCATTTAAAAGTTTATTGGATAAACATATGGATGATAATGGCATAGTGTAGGTTAGATGGCTTTTGTTTCGGTGCAACATCGTGGGCCGAAGGGCCTGTACTGCGCTGTATTGTTCTATGTTCTATGCAGAAACAGCCAGGGGAACATCACACAGAGTTGCCAGTGGTCATGGATTGGACCGAAGGCTGGAGGTGTCCATCCACATTCTGTCTGCTGTCGTGGCTCCAACATGCAAGTGTTTGGCTGTCTCCATGGATGGTGCCTGCCGCCTTAAAGACCCAGTACAGCAGAATACACAGTGGCTGCCAGATATGCATTCGGACCTAACTATATCGCTCTAAAGATTGGCGCAGTGCAGCAGTGGCTCGGTAAGAGGGGGACAGTGCGATTATCTCCTCAAGAAGTAAAGGAAGTGCCATCGGGCATCCACGGAGAGGAGGAGTGTCAGCCAGGCACCTAGGGGACTTTGTCATAGGACATTCCAAGGGTCACCCATTCCTTTGCCTCCCATCTGTCAGAGACCCCATCACCTCCAGCAGATTGGGTCGATGATGGTACACCTGCACCTGAGCAGGAGACCCTTAGCAGGCCGGGTCCCTCTATGTCTCGAGCCATCAGAGGATGCCTGCCAAAGTTCTCACAGTCACGGTCAGGAGGGGGATTAATGTAAACAGCCTTGATTTCTCCCCTCACTGCCCGTAAACAGAAAGGTATTTTGATTTTTAATTCCCGCCCCCTTTTACAAGTGATGACAGATTTCCCCAACCCTTAAACTTGGAGTGTTCTAATCCTCTATGAATAGCTTGCACAGCAAACCCGAGATAAGATAAAATAAAAGAGTTTGTTTATTTCACATCAGGAATGGGATTTTGAAATGTCCAACCCTTTTTGCACTCCTACAATAAGAATGATGAGGGAAAGAAACGGGTAAAAGGGCAGACCACAATAAAAATACAATTTATGGTTTTACATGACTCCAGAATCAAAAGTCTAATGGAATTTTTCTTCAGAGAGTAGGTCGGTTGACTGTTGCACGGTGATCCATCTTTCCAGAAGTGAGACATCCACAAGGCAAGAAAGCATATAAGAGTTAAATTAGTCTTGAAAGCACAAGTTCCAATGTTCCAGTGGTTCACATTGGAGATGAGGGCCAGGCGATTGGCCCTGTGCAAAGCTCATTCTACTGCTACCTGTTTGATTGTGGGATGTTAGTCAGACAAAGGCACATTCCTGGAGTCCTGTTCTCTTTGGAGGCCAAACAGTGACGGAAGATCAGATCCAACAGCTTATTAATTAAAGGAATTTGGACAACTCAAGTCTCGGTCATGAGACAGTGTGGTTTTGGGTTAACTGACAAGGCCCCAATGGGTTGAAACCCATTGGGCTGGATTCTCCTAAAAGGGACTATGTCCCCACGCCGGCATACAAACGCTGACGTTCTACGCCAGAGATTACTGTAAAAAAGATGAACTAATTCAGTGCCCTGCAGGGGATTAGCAGGCATCTGGAGAAAATTTTGCAGCTTTAGCTGCCGATACAGGCCGCCACACTTCCAGTTTGGAGTCCGCGCATGAGCACGTCGGCGGCCACCAGCGGCCATGCTGAGCACCATGGCGGACTTGGACTGCGGAGCCAGGCGCAACGATGACACCACCAGATTGGCCGTGTGCCCGAGCATCTAACCGTGCGGATCTAACCCCTGGCCGCCTATAAGGCCCCCCCCCCCCCCGTGTCCAATCCATCTCCCCCCCACCAGGGCAGCTGCAGACTGAATCCGCAGCCGCCACGCTAGCATCCTGACCGGCAATAGGTGGTTAGTTCCACGCCGTCGTGAGCTTGGCGGGTCAGGAGCGGAGGATCGCTGGCCGGGCCTCTGTCAATGGGCCCACAGCCGTGCGGCGTACTCCGCGATCACGCCGATTTCCGGGTCCCTGAGAATCGCTGGACTGGCGCCGGGCCCGATGTTGGCGTGAAAGTGGATTCTCTGCCCCGCGCCGGCCGCAATTTCGGCACGGGGCTGCGGAGAATCCTGCCCATTGTGCTTGGGAGAAGATAACGGCCGGGCCATTAACACCACATGGGAGTATAGGAGTCACAAACAGCTGGCTTTTGCCTTTGGAGACGCAGCCTCTCTGGTGACCAAAATCGTCTTTACAAATGCAAAAAAGCTATGTTGATCTCCAAGAAGGGGCATTAGCGCCCCCCCCCCCCCACCCCTTTTCTGTCAAAGTAGCAAGGCTCTGCTGATTTTTCTGAAAGGTTCAGATTCCTCTGTTATGTGTCATGGCTAGTCAGGGTAAAACCTTGCCCATTTGAAAAATAAAAAATTATAATTTTACAGAGTATGCCAGTAGACGTGGATACGTATTTAGCTTCCCTTCCCATCTCAACTAGCACAGGGCATATCAGTCAGTAGCTTGCCTCCACCTCTGCTTCGGATGTGGGGGCTGCACCAAGCCGCAGCAGTAGGATCACAGAATCACAGAATAATACAGTGCAGCAGAGGCCCTTCGGCCCATCGAGTCTGCACCGACGCATAAAAGGCCCTGACCTGCCCAGCTAATCCCACTTGTCAGCACTTAGCCCATAGCCTTGAATGTTATGGCATGCCAAGTACTCATACATTTTAAAGGATGTGAGGCATCCCAGCTCTAGCACCCTGCCAGGCAGTACACTCCAGACTTGTCACCACTCTCTGGGTAAAAAGGTTTTACCTCAAATCCCACCTAAATGTCCCACACCTCACTTTGAACGTATGTCCCCTTGTAACTGGCCCTTCAAATAAGGGGAACAGCTGCTCCCTATCCACCCTGTCCATGCCCCTCATAATCTTGTACCTCACTCAGGTCTCCCCTCAGTCTTTTCTGCTCCAGAGAAAACAACTCAAGCCTATCCAACCTCTCTACAACTTAAGTGTTCCATCCCAGGCAACGTTCTGGTGAATCTTCTCTGCACCCACTCCAGTGCAATTACAGTCTTCCAATAATGTGCCGGCCAGAATTGCACACAGTGCTCCAGCTTTGGCCTCACCAGAGTTCTATACAACTCCATCATGACATCCCTGCTTTGGTAATCTATGATCCGATTGATAAAAGCTAGTGTCCCATATGCCTTTTTCATCGCCCTATTAACCTGCCCTTCTGGCTTCAGAGATCTATAGACAAACACGTCAAGGTCCCTTTGTTCTTCAGAACTGCCCAGTGTCAGACCTTTCACAGTATACTTCTTTGTTAAATTACTCCTTCCAAAGTGTATCACCTCACACTTTTCAGGGTTAAATTCTATCTGCCACTTATCCGCCTGATGTGCAATCAATTACTCTCGAGACAAGGTGAGTCATAACTAATAGGTTTTAATCTGCTAGAACTGTTCCCCAGCATCTTTGATACAGAAAGTGAAGGCTGCTGGGACGGCATTGGTTCTTATACTCTCAGGGCGGAGCTATGTACATCAGCCAATGGTAGACTCCTGAGTCTAGCCAATGGTCATCCACCTCTCAGGTACCGCAATACCTGGTATTACCACATTCACCCCCTGTTAAAAAAGAGCCCAGCGGGGTGATGGCCAGCGTTAATGTGGCCTTTTGCATGGGAGGACCAGGTATGGAGGTGCCGTGATGTCGAGGGTAATAGCAAAGTGTTCATGGTGCAGCAATCAGTCGATCGGGTGGCCTGGTTGTCCTTCTGGAGCGTCTGAGCTTCGGCGGTGATCCTGATGGGGGTCCCGGCGGTTGCGACTCCGGGAACGTGGTGTCGTCCTCCCAGGCAGCTTCGTCACCCCTAGGCGGCGCTGTTGGGACGTAAAGTGGGTGGGGGGGGCGCCTGTAGGGGGCGTCGGTGCTTGGTCGGGCCTAGACAGGGGCGGCGGGAGTACTGACCCTCCGGTCAGGTGCTGCGGGGAGGGTGGGGGTGGGCGTACTGGTGCGGGTGCACGTGGGGCTCCGGCGGGCGCCAGGTCCCGAAGGGAGACTGTGTCTTGGCAGCTGTCAGGGAACGCTACATAGGCATACTGGGGGTTGGCGTGCAGCAGGTGGACCCTCTCGACCAACGGGTCCGACTTGTGCGCCCTCACATGTTTCCGAAGCAGGATGGGTCCGGGTGTCGCTAGCCACGTTGGGACCGAGGTCCCGGAGGAGGACTTCCTGAGGAAAACAAGACCGTGCCATTCTCCCTCTCAACCTGCCCGTTTCCCCGGGGGTTGTAACTGTTCGTCCTGCTCGAGGCGATGCCTTTGCTGAGCAGGAATTGACGCAGTTCGTCACTCATAAAGGAGGACCCCCTATCACTATGAATGTATGCGGGGAAACCGAACAGTGTAAAGATACCCTGGAGGGCCTTGATGACGGTGGTTGTGGTCATGTCTGGGCAGGGGATGGCGAATGGGAACCGGGAGTACGCGTCAATCACGTTCAGGAAGTACGTGTTGCGGTCGATGGAGGGGAGGCGGCCTTTGAAATCCATGCTGAGGCGTTCAAAGGGACGGGAAGCCTTTATCAGGTGCGCCCTCTCTGGCCGGTAGAAGTGCGGTTTGCACTCCGCGCAGATTTGGCAGTCCCTGGTGACGGTCCTGACCCCCTCGATGGAGTAGGGCAGGTTGCGGGTCTTGATAAAATGAAAGAAACGAGTGACCCCCGGGTGGCAGAGATCCTCGTGGAGGGATCGGAGGCAGTCCACTTGTGCGGTGGCAGGGCATCAGGAGACTCGTTCAGCTTCCCCGGACGGTACACGATCTCATAATTGTAGGTGGAGAGTTCGATCCTCCACCGCAAGATCTTGTCGTTCTTAATCTTGCCCCGCTGCGCATTATCGAACATGAAGGCAACCGACCGTTGGTCAGTGAGGAGAGTGAATCTCCTGCTGGCCAGGTAATGCCTCCAATGTCGCACAGCTTCTACTATGGCCTGGGCTTCCTTTTCGACCGAGGAGTGGCGAATTTCGGAAGCATGGAGGGTACGGAAAAAGAAAGCCACAGGCCTGCCCGCTTGGTTAAGGGTGGCTGCCAGAGCTACGTCAGACACATCGCTCTCGACCTGGAAGGGGAGGGACTCGTCGATGGCGTGCATCGTGGCTTTAGCAATGTCTGCTTTGATGCGGCTGAAGGCCTGGCGGGCCTCAGTCGACAGGGGGAAGGTTGTGGACTGGATCAGGGGTCGAGCCTTGTCTGCGTAATTGGGGACCCATTGTGCATAATAACTGAAGAAGCCGAGGCAGCGCTTCAGGGCCTTGGGGCAGTGAGAGAGGGGAAACTCCATGAGTTCAGGGTCGGGGCCTATAACTCCACTTCGCACTACGTAGCCTAGAATGGCTAGACGGTCGGTGCTAAACACGCATTTATCCTTATTGTATGTCAGATTAAGGATTTTCGCGGTCTGGAGAAATTTTCGGAGGTTGGTGTCGTGGTCCTGCTGGTCATGGCCGCAGATGGTGACGTTATCCAGATACGGGAACGTTGCGCGTAAGCCGTACCGGTCAACCATTCGGTCCATCTCTCGTTGGAAGACCGAGACCCCGTTCGTGACACCGAAGGGAACCCTTAAAAAGTGATAGAGCCGCCCATCTGCTTCGAAGGCAGTGTACTGGCGGTCACCATTACGGAGAGGTAGCTGGTGGTAGGCAGACTTGAGATCCACCGTGGTGAAAACCTTGTATTGCGCAATCCTGTTCACCAGGTCGGCTATAAACGGGGGAGAGGGTACACATCCAGCTGCGTAAACCTGTTGATGGTCCGGCTGTCGTCAATGACCATCCTATGTTTCTCCTCGGTCTTTACCACCACTACTTGAGCTCTCCAGGGACTGTTGCTCGCTTCGATGACCCCTTCCCTCAGCAGCCTCTGGACCTCCGACCTGATAAATGTCCGGTCCTGTGCACTGTACCATCTGCTCCTGGTGGCGATGGGTTTGCAATCCGGGGTGAGGTTCGCAAACAGGGAAGGCAGGTCGACCTTAAGGGTCGCGAGGCCGCAGACAGTAAGGGGGGTATAGGGCCACCAAATTTAAAAGTCAAGCTTTGCAGATGGCACTGGAAATCCAGCCCAAGGTGGGTGGCTGCGCAGAGGTGCGGCAGGACGTACAGACGGAAATTATTGAATTCCCTGCCTTGGACAGTGAGGTTTGCTTGGCAGAACCCCTTTATCTCCACCGCGTGTGACCCGGAGGCCAGGGAGATCCTTTGGTTTAAGGGATGGGTGACAAGAGAACCGTGTCGGGGTGAACAAAGCTTTCCGTGCTCCCAGAGTCGATCAAGCACGACGTCACGTGGCCGTTGATGGAAATCGTCGTTGTAGCTTTCGCAAGAGTCTGGGGCCGACTCTGGCCCAGAGTCACCGAGGTCAGCTGCAGTAATGGAGAGTTCTGGTCGGGCAGCATGTAGTCGGCTGTGCTGGGGGCCTGGGGCCCCATCCAAGATGGCGTCAGCCATGGGTCGCACATGGAGTCCAGGGATGAAGAGGATGGCGGCGGCGAGGGACAAAATGGCGGTGCCCACCCGTCCAGCGTGGTGGTCGGGGGGCAAAATGGCCACACCCGTGGGTCGCGCGCGGCCTGGAGGATAAGGGGGTGGCGATGGGTGCTGGGCGGCCGGGGCCTAAAAGGGGGGCAGCCGATAGTCGCTGGAGACCGCGGCCACGGCGCGGGCCTGGCAGACCCCGACATAGTGGCCCTTCTTGCCGCACCCTTTGCAGGTGGCGGTGCGGGCCGGGCAGCGCGGGCGGGGATGATTCGCCTACCCGCAGAAGAAACAGCGTTGTCCGGCGGCGATAGCGGGCCGTCTCGCTGCGCAGGCTTTCGGGGTCAGGGGGAAGGTCTGAGGGGCTGCCGCAACGGGGTACCACACAGCCCAGGGGCCGCCGCGTGTCCAGGAGCAAAAGCCAGCGCGTTTTTATATGCAACGTCCATGGACCCCGCCAGGGCCCGTGCCTCAGTAAGTCCCAGAGTGCCCATTTCTAGGAGCCTTCGGCGGATATCGGGGGAGGTCATACCTGCCACGATCCCTGATCAAAAGTTCCATGTGCTCGTTCCCCGAAACTGGCGGGCAGCCACAGTTTCGGCCCAGCACCAGCAGCACCCGGTAGAAGTCTTCCAACGTTTCCTCGGGGCTTTGCCTCCTAGTCGCCAGCAGGTGACGAGCGTAGACCTGGTTCACAGGGCGGATATAATGTCCTGCTAGCAGCTCAATCGCTGCAGCATAATTCTCCGCCTCCTCGATCAGAGGGTAGATCCCAGGGCTGACCCGCGAGCGTAGAAGGTGCATCTTTTGTCTTTCCGTGGGGGTGTCGGCGGCCGTGTAGAGGTAGCCCTTAAAGCACGCCAGCCAATGTTTGAAGATAGTAGCAGGGTTGTCCGTTTGGGGGCTGAGCTGAAGGCACTCCGGTTTAAACGGAGATCCATCCTTTCAACTGAAGTTGTAGCAGATTAAATTGATGCGCAATCAATTACTCTCGAGACAAGGTGAGTCATAACTAATAGGCTTTAATCTGCTAGAACTCTTCCCCAGCAGCTTCGATACAGAAAGTGAAGGCTGCTGGGACGGCATCGGTTCTTATAGTCCGCCTCTCAGGGCGGAGCTATGTACATCAGCCGATGGTAGACTCCTGGGTCTAGCCAATGGTCATCCACCTCTCAGGTACAGCAATACCTGGTATTACCACACCACCCATTTGACCAGCCCATCTATAGGTTCCTGTGTCACAAGTCACTCAACGTCATGTTAACCAACCAGCCAATCTTTGTGTAATCTGCAAACTTATTCTACCTTCCAGATAGTCATCTACGTCATTTATATAAAGTACAAACAATAGGGGCCTCCGCACGATCCCTGTTGAACGCCACTGGTCATTGGCTTCCAGACACTAGGTCAGCCATCTATCATCGCCCTCTGTCTCGTACTGCTCAGCCATTATAAATCCACTTTATCAAATCGCCCTGTATCCCATGTGGATTTGCCTTCTTAATAAGTTTCTCATGTGGGACCTTGTCAAAGGCGTTGCTGAAATCCACATAAACTACATCACCTGCACTACCCTCATCTATACACTTGGTTAGGTGCTCACAAAATTCAACCAAATTTGCTAGGCACCACCTCCCTCTGACAAAGCCATACTGATCACCCCTCATCAAATCTTGCCTCTCCAAGTGGAGATAGATTCTCTCCTTTGGAATCTTCTCCAGTAGTTTCCCAACCACTGACGTGAGACACACAGGTCTGTAGTTCCCTAGCTTGTCTCAACAACCTTTCTTACATAGTGGGACCACATTAGCTATTCTCCAGTCCTCTGGCACCTCCTCTGTGGCCAAAGATGATTAAAAAATTTGGGTCAGAGCCCCAGCAATCTCCTCCCTCGCCTCCCACTGCATCCTGGGACACAATTCATTCGGACCTGGAGATTTGTCCACTTTTAAGCCTGCAAATACCTCTAATACTCCCTGTGACAATTTGCTCAAGAGCCTCACAATCTCTCTCCCCAAGTTCCATTACTACCTCCTCATTCTCTTGGGTGAAGACAGATGTGAAATATTTGTTCAACACCCTACCAATGTCCTCTGGCTCCACCCACAGATTTCCCCCTTGGTCCTTAATGGGGCCTATTCTTCCCCTGGTTATCCTCTTCCCACTTACAGAATATCTTGGGATTTTTCCTACTTTTAGCAGCCAGAGCTTTATCATATCCCCTCTTTGCTCTCCTAGTTAGTGCTGTTAGGTGAATTGGACATTCTGAATTCTCCCTGAGTTCCTGAACAGGCTCTGGAATGTGGCGACTAGAGTTTATCACAGTAACATAGAACATAGAAAATACAGCACAGAACAGGCCCTTCGGCCCACGATGTTGTGCCGAACCTTTGTCCTAGATTAATCATAGATTATCATTGAATTTACAGTGCAGAAGGAGGCCATTCGGCCCTTTGAGTCTGCACCAGCTCTTGGAAAGAGCACCCTACCCAAACTCAACACCTCCACCCAACACCAAGGGCAATTTGGACATTAAGGGCAATTTATCATTGGCCAATTCACCTAACCCGCACATCTTTGGACTGTGGGAGGAAACCGGAGCACCCGGAGGAAACCCACGCAGACACGGGGAGGACGTGCAGACTCCGCACAGACAATAACCCAAGCTGGAATCGAACCTGGGACCATGGATCTGTGAAGCAATTGTGCTATCCACAATGCTACCGTGCTGCCCTTAAGAACAAATAAATCTACACTATATCATTTTCCCGTAATCCATGTACCTATCCAACAGCTGCTTGAAGGTCCCTAATGTTTCCGACTCAACTACTTCCACAGGCAGTGCATTCCATGCCCCCATTACTCTCTGGGTAAAGAACCTACCTCTGATATCCCTCCTATATCTTCCACCTTTCACCTTAAATTTATGTCCCCTTGTAATGGTGTGTTCCACCTGGGGAAAAAGTCTCTGACTGCCTACTCTATCTATTCCCCTGATCATCTTATAAACCTCTATCAAGTCGCCCCTCATCCTTCTCCGCTCTAATGAGAAAAGGCCTAGCACCCTCAACCTTTCCTCGTAAGACCTACTCTCCATTCCAGGCAACATCCTGGTAAATCTTCTTTGCACCTTTTCCAGAGCTTCCACATCCTTCCTAAAATGAGGTGGCCAGAACTGTACACAGTACTCCAAATGTGGCCTTACCAAAGTTTTGTACAGCTGCATCATTACCTCATGGCTCTTAAATTCAATCCCTCTGTTAATGAACGCGAGCACACCATAGGCCTTCTTCACAGCTCTATCCACTTGAGTGGCAACTTTCAAAGATGTATGAACATAGACCGCAAGGTCTCTCTGCTCCTCCACAATGCCAAGAACTCTACCGTTAACCCTGTATTCCGCATTCATATTTGTCCTTCCAAAATGGACAACCTCACACTTTTCAGGGTTAAACTCCATCTGCCACTTCTCAGCCCAGCTCTGCATCCTATCTATGTCTCTTTGCAGCCGACAACAGCCCTCCTTACTATCCACAACTCCACCAATCTTCGTATCGTCTGCAAATTTACTGACCCACCCTTCAACTCCCTCATCCAAGTCATTAATGAAAATCACAAAGAGCAGAGGACCCAGAACTGATCCCTGCGGTACACCACTGGTAACTGGGATCCAGGCTGAATTTGCGCCGTTTTGGACGCCAGTCGGCGGACATTGCGCCGTTTCCGGAGAATTTCGCCCCAGATCTCACACGGATGCTAAGGTCAGCTGGGACTGAGACTTGTCGGAACCTCTGTGGTTGGAGGGTTATCATGCAAAAGGTCTTCCTGACATTGTTCATTGGAAAGCTCGCCCTGCCTTTAAAATCCTGAGAACAAAATTCCTAGAATTCACTCTGACTTCAGGAAACAGGGGCGAAATTCTCCCCCAACAGCGCGATATCCGCCGACTGGCGCCAAAAACGGCGCCAATCAGACGGGCATCGCGCCGGCCCAAAGATGCGGAATGCTCCGCATCTTTGGGGGCCGAGCCCCAACATTGAGGGGCTAGGCCGGCGCCGGAGGGATTTCCGCCCCACCAGCTGGCGGAAATGGCGTTTGTTGCCCCGCCAGCTGGCGCGGAAATGCGGCGCATGCGCGGGAGCGCCAGCGGCCGCCGACAGTTTCCCGCGCATGCGCAGTGGGGAGAGTCTCTTCCGCCTCCGCCATGGTGGAGGCCGTGGCGGAGGCGGAAGGGAAAGAGTGCCCCCACGGCACAGGCACGCCCACGGATCGGTGGGCCCCGATCGCGGGCCAGGCCACCGTGGGGGTCGGATCGCCCCGCGCCCCCCCCAGGACCCCGGAGCCCGCCCACGCCGCCTGGTCCCGCCGGTAAATACCAGCTTTGATTTACGCCCGCGGGACAGGCAATTTCTGGGCGGGACTTCGGCCCATCTGGGCCGGAGAATTGAGCGGGGGGGTCCCGCCAACCGGCGCGGCCCGATTCCCGCCCCCGCCCAATCACCGGTACCGGAGACTTCGGCGGGGGCGGGATTCACGGCGGCCCACGGTGAATTGGACATTCTGAATTCTCCCTGAGTTCCTGAACAGGCTCTGGAATGTGGCGACTAGAGTTTATCACAGTAACTTCATTGCAGTGTTAATGTAAGCCTACTTGTGACAATTAAGATTATTATTATTATTATCTAATTTATTTCTTAAGCTCCATCCTGCACTTTCTGTACTCCACTAATGCCTCTGCAGACTTGCTCCCCTGATATTTGTTAAAAGCCTCTTTCCTTCTCATCGTATCCTGAAAATAAGAAAAATTAAGAAATATTGAAGGCATGATAATAATCTTTATTAGTGTCACAAGTAGGCTTACATTAACACTGCAATAAAGTTACGGTGAAAATCCTCTAGTCGCCACACTATGGCGCCCGTTCAGGTACACTGAGGAAGAATTCAGAATGTCCAATTCACCGAACAAGCATGTCTTTCAGGACTTTGTGGGAAGAAATGAGAGCACCCGGAGGGAACCTGTGCAGACACGGGGAGATCGTGCAGACTCTGCACAGACAGTGTCCCAAGCTGGGAATCGAACCCAGTCCCAGGCGCTATGAAGCAACAGTGCTAACCACTGTGCGACCCATACTGGTGTTTCTGCTTTTTACTGTGAAGGTCTGATGCTACTCGATATCAAAGCAAATGGCATTTCCACCATTTCCACTTCTGGGGCGAGATTCCCGCCCCCGCCGGTTGCCGAATTCTCCGGCACCGGATATTCGGCGGGGGCAGGAATCGCGCCGCGCCGGTTGGCGGGGCCCCCGCTCGATTCTCCAGCCCGGATGGGCCGAAGTCCCGCCACTAAAATGCCTGTCCCGCCGGCGTAAATTAAACCACCTACCTTACCGGCGGGACAAGGCGGCGCGGGCGGGCTCCGGGGTCCTGGGGGGGGCGCGGGGCGATCTGGCCCTGGGGGGTGCCCCCACGGTGGCCTGGCCCGCGATCGGGGCCCACCGATCCACGGGCGGGCCTGTGCCGTGGGGGCACTCTTTCCCTTCCGCCTCCGTCACGGTCTCCAACATGGCGGAGGCAGAAGAGACTCCCTCCACTGCACATGCGTGGGAAGCTGTCAGAGGCCGCTGACGCTCCCGCGCATGCGCCGCCCGGAGATGTCATTTCCACGCCAGCTGGCGTGGCACCCAAGGCCTTTTCCACCAGCTGGCGGGGCGGAAATTCGTCCGCCGCCAACCTAGCCCCTCAAGGTTGGGGCTCGGCCCCCAAAGATGCGGAGCATTCCGCACCTTTGGGGGCGCGATGCCCGTCTGATTTGCGCCGTTTTGGACGCCAGTCGGCGGACATTGCGCCGTTTCCGGAGAATTTCGCCCCAGATCTCACACGGATGCTGAGGTCAGCTGGGACTGAGACTTGTTGGAACCTCTGTGGTTGGAGGGTTATCATGCAAAAGGTCTTCCTGACATTGTTCATTGGAAAGCTCGCCCTGCCTTTAAAATCCTGAGAACAAAATTCCTAGAATTCACTCTGACTTCAGGAAACAGGGGCGAAATTCTCCCCCAACAGCGCGATAGCCGCCGACTGGCGCCAAAAACGGCGCCAATCAGACGGGCATCGCGCCGGCCCAAAGGTGCGGAATGCTCCGCATCTTTGGGGGCCGAGCCCCAACATTGAGGGGCTAGGCCGGCGCCGGAGGGATTTCCGCCCCACCAGCTGGCGGAAATGGCGTTTGTTGCCCCACCAGCTGGCGCGGAAATGCGGCGCATGCGCGGGAGTGTCAGCGGCCGCCGACAGTTTCCCACGCATGCGCAGTGGGGAGAGTCTCTTCCGCCTCCGCCATGGTGGAGGCCGTGGCGGAGGCGGAAGGGAAAGAGTGCCCCCACGGCACAGGCCCGCCCGCGAATCGGTGGGCCCCGATCGCGGGACAGGCCACCGTGGGGGTCAGATCGCCCCGCAGATCGCCCCCCCCCAGGACCCCGGAGCCCGCCCACGCCGCCTGGTCCCGCCGGTAAATACCAGCTTTGATTTACGCCCGCGGGACAGGACATTTTTGGGCGGGACTTCGACCCATGTGGGCCGGAGAATTGAGCGGGGGGGGTCCCGCCAACCGGCGCGGCCCGATTCCCGCCCCCGCCCAATCACCGGTACCGGAGACTTCGGCGGGGGCGGGATTCACGGCGGCCCACGGCCATTCTCCGACCCAGCGGGGGGTCGGAGAAAGACGCCCCAGATTTTGGGCCTCACACCAATTCACCCCCACCTTCCAACTTTCCTGTTTCTCGTGGGACTGGAGGAATCTGCTCCTGACAATGGAAAATTCTCAGCTTTCTGTCCTGGAACATTGGGCTGAAATTAGTAGAGGTTTAAACCCTCGCTTTCTGACTCAGAGGTAAGTGTGTTGCTAACACAAATAGCTGCTCATACAATGTCTGGTGGAGTGAATGCACTGCTAATTCTTGAAGTATGTCTCATTCAGTTGGTGGTGATCCCAATGTAACACTTGTGGTGAATGTATAATTACTGATAATTCACCAGTGCACTGTGTTATGTTATTAACCCTGTGGGCTCTACCTATGGGCCATTGTGTGGCTTCACCCACAGGGGATATGTTGGGGCATGTACGGGCTCCGCCCATTTCTCCACCCCCTTTACAGGAGGTATAAAAGCTGCTGACCTGCGGGGCCGCCTTCAGTATTGTACCGGTCACAGGCAGGCTCAGTTCTAAGCTGATTAAAACCACGGTTTACTTCTCCACGTGTCTTCGAGTGAATTGATGGTCGCATCAATTTAATCAGCTTAAAATACTACTATGAAATCAGCCCTCAAACCTGACAGACTGGAACTCGATCCACAGGCCGCGGAGGTGAAATAAATTTTTTCACATTGGCTTTGATGCTTCAAGGCCTATCTCGCCGTGTCGTCTACGCCATCCGTCACTGACAAATAGAAGCTGAGCCTCCTCCACGCACGGGTGAGCCATCGCATTTCTGTCTAGCTCGACGAAGCCTCTTCCTATACAGAGGCCCTCGCACTACTTGAACGCCTCTATGTGCGGCCTGTGAACGAGGTCTACGCACAACACGTCTTCACCACTCGCCGCCAGCGCCCCGGGGAGTCGCTAGATGATTACCTACGTGACCTCAAAGCCCTCGCGCGCAACTGTAACTACCAGATCATTACGGCCACTCAGCACATGGAGCTCGCCGTCCGAGACGTCTATGTGGCGGGGGTCCGATCAAACTATGTGAGACAGCGCCTGCTCGAAAAAGGGGCCCAGGACCTGGACGACACGGTAAAACTGGCTACCTTTCTGGAGGCCGCTGTTCAGAGCCTTACTGCGTTCCCGGCCGATCACGCGACCCCCTCATGGGCTCCCAACCCGAGACTACCCCAGGCCTGTGCCGCGCGGCTGCCCGCCCATCATGGGTGGCTACCCTGCTACTTTTGCGGCCAGTCCCAAAACCCCCGACTGCACTGCCCGGCCCACAACGCGAACTGCAGCAGCTGCGGGCGAAAAGGACACTTCGCCAAGGTCTGCCTGGCCAGGTCTAAGAACTCGAACTCACAGACCCGATCCACAGACTCACAGGCCCGCAGACCCCGCAAGGTGGCAGCGTGTCTGCCGACTCCGCCTCTGCATAACATGTGCGACTTATGGGGGCCGCCATCTTGGCCATCCTCCCCCACGCGGCCGGCCACGTGCGATCCATGGGGGCCGCCATCTTGGACGCCATCTTCCTCACCGTCTGCCACGCTCGACCAACGGGGGCCGCCTTCTTGGCCGCCATCTGCTACGCCGCTCGACGCGTACGACTTACACGGACAGCCATCGCGGGGCCGCCCCAGCACCTCCGATCACGCCGCTGGCTACCCACACCTCAGCGCGGTCACCCTGGACCTGTCGCGACCTAAGCACTTCCGGAGCTCCATGATGGCCGTCCGGGTTAACGGGCATGAGACGCCTTGCCTTTTCGACTCCGGGAGCACAGAGAGCTTCGTTCACCCGGACATGGTAAATCGCTGCTCGCTTCCAATATTCCCGAAGCAACAAACCATATCCCTCGCCTCTGGGTCGCACTCGGTGCAAAGACAAGGGTGCACTACTGCAACCCTAGCGATACAGGGCGCTGAGTACGCTAATTTTCAACTATATGTACTCCCAGGCCTCTGAGCTCCTCTCCTTTTCGGACTCGACTTCCAGTGCAACCTCAGGAACCTAACTTTTAAGTTTGGGGGGCCCCTGCCCCCGCTCACCATCTGCAGCCTCGTGACCCTAAAAATCGAACCCCCCCCCCCACTCTTCGCAAACCTCACCGCCGATTGCAAGCCAGTAGCCACCAGAAGCAGGCGGTATAGTATGCAGGACAGGACGTTCATTAGGTCCGAGGTCCAGCGTCTCTTGCGGGAGGGGGTCATAGAAGCCAGCAATAGCCCCTGGAGAGCTCAGGTGGTGGTCGTCAAGACCGGGGGAAAGTTCCGGATGGTGGTTGATTACAGCCAGACCATAAACCGGTTTACGCAACTCAATGCGTACCCCCTTCCCTGGTTTGCAGATATGGTAAACCAGATCCTGTACTACCGCGTGTTCTCCACGGTGGATCTGAAGTCTGCACACCACCAGCTCTCAATCCGCCCGGAGGATCGCCACTACGTGGCGTTTGAGGCAGACGGCTGCCTTTTCCATTTCCTCCGGGTCCCCTTTGGCGTCACGAACGGGGTTTCAGTGTTCCAACGAGCAACGGACCGAATGGTGGACCAGTATGGGCTACAGGCCACGTTTCCGTACTTGGACAATGTCACCATCTGCGGCCATGATCAGCAGGACCACGATGCCAACCTCCACCGATTTCTCTAAGCCTCCCAAAACCTCAACCTCACCTACAACAAGGAGAAATGCGTTTTCCGCACAACCAGGTTAGTCATCCTCGGCTACGTCGTAGAAAACGGGGTCCTAGGGCCCGACCCTGACCGTATGCGCCCCCTCCTACAACTCCCTCTCCCTCACTGTCCCAAGGCCCTGAAGAGGTGCCTTGGATTTTTCTCCTATTACGCCCAGTGGGTCCCGCAGTATGCGGACAAAGCCAGGCCACTATTTAAGGCCACCCTCTTTCCACTGGCAGCCGAGGCTTGCCAGGCCTTCAACTGCATCAAGGCGGACATCGCCAAAGCTGCGATGCGCGTGGTGGACGAGTCCGTCCCCTTCCAGGTGGAGAGCGATGCCTCAGAGGTCGCTCTCGCCGCCACTCACAATCAAGCAAGCAGACCGGTAGCATTTTTTTCACGCACCCTCACCACCTCCGAAATTCGACACTCCTCGGTCGAAAAAGAAGCCCAAGCCATTGTGGAAGCCGTGCGCCACTGGAGGCACTACCTCGCCGGTAGGAGGTTTACCCTCGTCACCGACCAACGATCGGTTGCCTTCATGTTTGACAATACGCAGCGGGGCAAGATCAAGAATGATAAGATCTTGAGGTGGAGAATAAAACCTATAACTACGATATAGTATATCGTCCTGGGAAGCTCAACGAGCTCCCAGGTGCCCTGTCCCGCGGCACATGCGCCAGCGCGCAAGATGACTGACTACGGGCTATCCACGATGACCTCTGCCACCCCGGGGGTCACCCGGCTCGCCCATTACATCAAGGCCCGCAACCTGCCCTACTCCACCGAGGAGGTCAGAGCTATAACCAGAGACTGACAAATCTGTGCGGAGTGTAAACCGCACTTCTATCGACCGTATTAGGCCCACCTGGTAAAGGCATTCTGGCCCTTTGAACGCCTCAGTATCGATTTCAAAGAGCCCCTCCCCTCCAATAACCGCAACACGTGCTTCCTTAACATCATAGATGAGTTATCCCGCTTCCCGTTTGCCATCCCTTGCCCTGATATGACCACCCCCACCGTCATTAAAGCCCTGCATCGTGTCTTCACCCTGTTTGGTTTCCCCAGTGATGTCCACAGCGACAGGGGCTCGTCGTTCATGAGCGATGAACTGCGTCAGTGCCTGCTCAGTAAGGGCATCGCCTCGAGCAGGACTACCAGTTATAACCCCAGGGGAAACAGGCAGGTGGAGAGGGAGAACGCGACAGTCTGGAAGACCGTCCTACTGACCATGCGGTCCAGGAATCTCCCAGTTTCTCACTGGCAGGAGGTCCTCCCCAATGCGCTCCACTCTATTAGGTCCCTCCTTTGCACCGCCACAAACCAGACTCCTCATGACCGTTTGTTTGTTTTCCCTAGGGGAGCTACCTCAGGGGCCTCGTTTCTGCCCTGGCTGATGACACTGGGTCCAGTCCTCCTCCGAAAACATGTTCGGAGCCATAAGACCGACCCCCTGGTAGAGAGGGTCCAGCTTCTGCACTCCAACCTACACTATGCGTATGTCGAACACCCCGATGGCCAGCAAGATACCGTCTCCCTCCGGGACCTGGCGCCCGCAGGCTCCAACAGCACTCCCACTACTGCATCCCCCACACTATGTCCCGTCCAACCTCCCATGTTCAGCGCCCCCACCCCTATGTGGTTCCCGCTCTCCCTCCCACCCACCGTACCAGTCCACAGGAATGAAGCTTCGGAAGAGCCACTCACGGAGTCCACACCTGTGCCTGCTCCGGACCCACTTCCACAGCCACCCAAAGCGGCTGCAACACCAGTGCTTCAGTGGTCGCAACGTACGATCCAGGGACCGGACCGACTGAATCTATGAGCCCGTCACCCCCGCCGGACTTCATTTTTAAACAGGGGGTGAATGTGGTGAATGCATAATTACTGATAATTCACCAGTGCACTGTGTTATGCTATTAACCCTGTGGGCTCTACCTATGGACCATTGTGTGGCTTCACCCACAGGAGATATGTTGGGGCATGTACGGGCTCCGCCCATGGCTCCACCCCCTTTACAGGAAGTATAAGAGCTGCTGACCTGCGGGGCCGCCTTCAGTGTTGTACCGGTCACAGGCAGGATCAGTTCTAAGCTGATTAAAACCACGGTTTACTTCTCCACGAGTCTTCGAGTGAATTGATGGTCGCATCAACACTATTAGACTTGTTACAGCATTCCTTTCCTCTCCAAAGTCCTTCACTGTGATGCCACCTCCCAGATCTGTACTCATCTTTCCCACCAGAATCTATTTGAATCCCTCCAATCAGCTTTGCACCTGTCACAATTCACAAATAGTTCTGAGCAAAGTCAGAAATGACAGCATATGTGGCCGTGACAACAATAAACTACCCTTTCCTGTCCCTCATTTCCTAGCTACAGCCTTTGGCATGGGTGGATACATCTTCCTCCTCAAACACCTTCCCCTGTTGTCCAGCTGGGTGAGGCAGCCTGGTTCCATTCTAATCAATCTACATCTGCAATGGCTTCACTTTCTATTCCCACATTTTGACCTTTGTTGTCTCTCAAGGATCCTATCCACCCATTTCTCATTTATAATCTGCCTTTGGCTATATTATCTGAAAGCGCAGCATCAGTTTCCAGATGTACACTGACATCATGGTCACTATACCTCACCCCTAACTACCTCTATCAGCCTGATTTGTCAGAATTTCCTCCAGTTATATATTGTGGTCAAAGGTCAAAGCCACTAATTTCATTCTCAACATCAACTTTGTTTCCCAGCCACCAGCTCCATTCCTCTGGCCGTCCCATAAATCAGAAACCCCCAGACTCCCATCAAATCCCCTCAGCCACCCCATCAGGAACCCCAGCCCCCGTAAGAACCCGCCCACCAGGGATCCATTATAGAGACCCCCATTAGACTCCCCAACAGAGACTCTTCCCCAACAAAGACCCCCATCAGAAACAGTTGCATGGTGGATTGTGTATTGATCCTGTGTGGCACAGTGGTTAGCACTGCTCCCTCACAGCTCCAGGGGGTTAAATTCCAGCCTCGGGTGACTGTGTGGAGTTTGCACTTTCTCTCTGTGTCTGCGTGGGTTTCCTCCGGGTGCTCCGGTTTTCTCCCACAGTCCAAAGATGTGCAGGTTAGGTGGATTGGCCATGATAAATTGCTCCTTAGTGTCAAAAAGGTAAGGTGGGGTTACTGGGTTACGGGGCTAGGGTGGAGGTGTGGGCTTAAGTAGGGTGCTCTTTCCAAGGGCCGGTGCAGACTCGATGGGCTGAATGGCCTCCTTCCACACTGTAAATTCTATGATACCCTGCTGTACCTGGGCTCTATGCCACTCTGTCTGCATCATTGTGGGCATTATTAGATGATTATTTGAAAATAAACCATATGCAGGGGTACGGGGAAAAGGCAGGTGAATGGCATTAAGTCATAATGCTCATTTGGAGAGCCAGTACAGACCGATGGGCCAAATGGCCTCCTTCTGCACCATAACAATTCTCTGATTCATTCATCATCCCACTGCTCGCTGACTTACATTGACAATGTTTAGCAATGCCTCTATTTTAAAATTCTGATTCTTGTTTTCAACTCCTACCATGGTTGTTATTTCTAATTTACTTACGGGCTGTGGGCTTCGCTGGCATCCCGATTTGCCCTTGTTAAGGCACAGTGAACTGCTTTCTTGAACCGTTGCAGTCCATGTGGTGTCAGTACATGCACTGTGCTGTGAGGGAGGGAGATCCAGGGTGTTGACCAAGTGACAGTGAAGGAACGGTGATATATTTCCAAGTTGTGTTGTCCCTTTTCAACTTTAACAATTGGCATTCCTTGGCCAATCTTTATTAATTTTCTATCCTCTTTCTTTCCTGTTTTGAAATATGTGCTCATCTGTTCTACCTAATATATTGTTTGTAGACAAATATTAACTTTGTTTATAGGCAAGTTGGTCTTTCTCTTGACCTATTACAGGGTTAAAATTAGTTTGTAATTTTAAAATATCTGTTTGAAACAATTCTATTTTCTTTACAATATCTATATCTCCACCCATTTTGCTATTTCCTTGCATTCTCTCATACCCATAAAATCTACTTGTTTAAAATATAGCTTTTTAATTGACTTCCTTTTGTTTCCGACATGATCTACTGCGAATGCCAGAACATTACGCTCACTGCATTCCAAATGTTGTCATACATCTACTTGTCTGGTATTCCCTTTTCATTCATTAGAATGAATCCAATATCGCATTAACCCTAATGTAGAATGTTGCCAATGCATTTAGGAACAAAGAAAGTGAGTCCCCAGGTGTTATTTTTTTAATCAAAATACTATGGTCGGTTAATGTTTACACTTTCCCTTTGCTGTTATTTGACTGGGGGACCAAGGGATATAACCCACTGGACACTGATTGAAGGTGATTGGCAAAGGAAGCAAAGACAACATGAGGAATCACCTTTTACACAGTGAGTTGTTGGGATCTGGAATGTACTGACTGAGAGTGTGATGGAGGCCGGTGATTAGATAAAGCAGCGCTACAGGGAAAATGTGGGAGCTGTGGGACTAGGTGAGTTGATCTTGCGGATACAACATGCTGAATGACCTCCTTCTGTGCTGTAACCATTCTGTTTTTCTGTGGAAGGTTAAATATAACTGAATGGAAGATGCTATCTTGGCCACAGTCCCAAGATCTCACCTATAATAGAAACAATGCTTTAATCTGAAATTATTTAGTATAAGTGAGGCAGGCTGATAAGTGTGAGACACACCCTCATCTCAAAAATAAATCACAGAATAAATGATTTCAACACTTCCTTTTCCTATTAAAGATTTGTGTTGTATTATGTAATTTGGAATAGCACAAGCTGCCACTTGATGCAGTTTTGAGTAAACGATGCTCCAGACTTTATAAAACCATAAGACCATAAGACATAGGAGCGGAAGTAAGGCCATTCGGCCCATCAAGTCCACTCCACCATTCAATCATGGCTGATTTCAACTCCATTTACCCGCTCTCTCTCCATTGCCCTTAATTCCTCGAGAAATCAAGAATTTATCAACTTCTGTCTTAAAGACACTCAAAGTCCCGGCCTCCACCGCCCTCTGTGGCAATGAATTCCACAGCCCCACCACTCTCTGGCTGAAGAAATTTCTCCTCATCTCTGTTCTAAAATGACTCCCTTTTATTCTAAGGCTGTGCCCCCGGGTCCTAGTCTCCCCTGCCAATGGAAACAACTTCCCTACGTCCATCCTATCTAAGCCATTCGTTATCTTGTAAGTTTCTATTAGATCTCCCCTCAACCTCCTAAACTCCAATGAATATAATCCCAGGATCCTCAGACGTTCATCGTATGTTAGGCCTACCATTCCTGGGATCATCCGTGTGAATCTCTGCTGGACCCGCTCCAGTGCCAGTATGTCCTTCCTGAGGTGTGGGGCCCAAAATTGCTCACAGTATTCTAAATGGGGCCTAACTAATGCTTTATAAAGCTTCAGAAGTACATCCCTGCTTTTACATTCCAAGCTTCTTGAGATGAATGACAACATTGCATTTGCTTTCTTAATTGCGGACTCAACCTGCAAGTTTACCTTTAGAGAATCCTGGACTAGGACTCCCAAGTCCCTTTGCACTTCAGCATTATTAATTTTGTCACCGTTTAGAAAATAGTCCATGCCTCTATTCTTTTTTCCAAAGTGCAAGACCTCGCACTTGCCCACGTTGAATTTCATCAGCCATTTCTTGGACCACTCTCCTAAACTGTCTAAATCTTTCTGCAGCCTCCCCACCTCCTCCATACTACCTGCCCCTCCACCTATCTTTGTATCATCGGCAAACTTAGCCAGAATGCCCCCAGTCCCGTCATCTAGATCGTTAATATATAAAGAGAACAGCTGTGGCCCCAACACTGAACCCTGCGGGACACCACTCGTCACCGGTTGCCATTCCGAAAAAGAACCTTTTATCCCAACTCTCTGCCTTCTGCCTGACAGCCAATCGTCAATCCATGTTAGTACCTTGCCTCGAATACCATGGGCCCTTATTTTACTCAGCAGTCTCCTGTGAGGCACCTTATCAAAGGCCTTTTGGAAGTCAAGATAGATAACATCCATTGGCTCTCCTTGGTCTAACCTATTTGTTATCTCTTCAAAGAACTCTAACAGGTTTGTCAGGCACGACCTCCCCTTACTAAATCCACGCTGACTTGTCCTAATCCGACCCTGCACTTCCAAGAATTTAGAAATCTCATCCTTAACAATGGATTCTAGAATCTTGCCAACAACCGAGGTTAGGCTAATTGGCCTATAATTTTCCATCTTTTTCCTTGTTCCCTTCTTGAACAGGGGGGTTACAACAGCGATTTTCCAATCCTCTGGGACTTTCCCTGACTCTAGTGACTTTTGAAAGATCATAACTAACGCCTCCACTATTTTTTCAGCTATCTCCTTTAGAACTCTAGGATGTAGCCCATCTGGGCCCGGAGATTTATCAATTTTTAGACCTCTTAGTTTCTCTAGCACTTTCTCCTTTGTGATGGCTACCATATTCAACTCTGCCCCCTGACTCTCCGGAATTGTTGGAGACTACTTACTCTGGCAGGTATGACTGCCTCCTGAAACACAGTGTCCAGGTAAGTCACCCCCTCCTGGATGTGCCTCAGTGTTTGAAGCTCAGACTCCAGCTCATCAACTCTGAGCCGGAGCTCTTCAAGCAGCCAACACTTACTGCAGATGTGGTCGCTGCAGCTCTCAATGGGATCTGCCAGCTCCCACATCAAGCAGCTCAAGCACATCACCTGACCAGCCATCACTAATTAATTAATTAGTTTAATTTAAGTTTACGAGTTTAGCAGTGTTTTTTTTTATTTGGGGCATATTTGCTATCAACCAATCAGATCACAGCTTCCCTCTGACGTTACTTTTGGGGGAAAAAACTGGAAAACAGGAAGTTACCGTTAGGTTTTTATATTCACAGAGACTGCTCCTCCTCCTCCGAACGGCTCCCAAAATTAGGCCTGAAGAGAGAGAACAAAACAGTCGGGAAAAAGCACCTTCTCCCACTCTTCACCAAATTACCTCACTGCACCAAATTACCAAATTCTCACTCTGTCTGTGTCTCACTCACTCAGGCTGTGTCTCCTTGACCTGCGCAATGCTTACTAATGTGCGCTTTCTGTCTGTCTTTTATACAGACTTTAGGATGACTCACACTAAAACTTCAAAGAGAAGAATACAATGTGTACCTTTGTGCCCCTTAACAGGCCTCAGGTGACTGCCAGATAATTGCCTCTCAGCAATTAGGGTGGGGGCAGCTTCAGCCAATCAGACACTAATCTACACTGCACTTTTAACTGAAAAACAGCAAAATTAGATTAACTACTTACCTTTCCTGTTTACCTCACTGCACCAAAATTACCAAATTACCAAATTCTCACTCTGTCTGTGTCTCACTCACTCAGGCTGTGTCTCCTTGACCTGCGCAATGCTCACTTTGAAGTGAGTTCAATGTGTTTTACTGAACTATTAGCACAGTTCTCAATGACTCATCTAATTGTAGTAACTCACTCTGACTGAACATGCCTTGCTCTAAGCCATGTGCTGGGGTGTGATGCTGAGGATACACCCTGTCTCACTCTGTAGATGTTGGGCTGTGGAAACAGGCGTGGGGTGAGTGTCTCATCCCTTTTATAGTGAGATACTACCCCTGAGTGTCCTGACTGCTCATTGGTCGTGTCCTATTCTATGTGTTCATTATCTGCATGTTTGCATATCATGACAATTTTAAAAATGCAGAAACTTGCCAGTACCCACAGAGTCAAATTTACGCTGAAAGATTTGTAGTTCTTATTTCAATGCTCTCTTTTGTTCCTAAATGTAGTGACACATGCCATTCTCAAACAAAATAGAGTCTAATCAACTCCCCATGGCATTCAATGACATTACCATCATTGAATCTCCAACTATCAACATCCTAGTGTTACTAGGAATATAAATATTGTGGGTACAAGAGTAGGTCAGAGGCTAGGAAATCCTACAATGAGTGAATCACCTCCTGACTACCCAAAGCCTGTCAACCACCTATAAGGCACAATTCAGGAGTGTGATGGACTAGTCTCCACATGCCTGAATTAATACAGCTCCAATTCAAGACATTTGGCACCATCCAGGACAAAGCAGCCTGCTTGATTAGCACCCCACCTACAAACATTCACTCCCCCATCACATGTGCACAATAGCAGCAGTGCGTTCTATCGACAAGACACACTAGAGGAACTCACCAAGGCTCCTTAGACATCACCTTCCAAACCCACGACTGCTTCCATCTAGAAAGACAAATGGGAACATCTCCACCAAGGGGCTGGTTTAGCACAGTGGACTACACAGCTGGCGTGTAATGCTAAACAAGGCTAGCAGCGCGGGTTCAATTCCCATACCTACCTGTTCTCCGAACAAGCGCTGGAATGTGGCGACTAGGGGCTTTTCACAGTAACTTCATTGAAGCCTACTTATGACAATAAGCGATTATTATTATTATCAAGTTCCCCTCCAAGCCTCTCACCAGCTTGACTTGGAAATATTTTTTTAAAATTAGAGAACCCAATTCTTTTTTTCCAATTAAGGGGCAATATAATGTGGCCAATTAACCTAGCCTGCACATCTTTGGGTTGTGGGACGAAACCCAGGCAAACATGAGGAGAATGCGCAAACTCCACAAGGACAGTGACCCTGAGCCGGGATCGAACCTGGGATCTCGGCGCCGTGAGGCAGCAATGCTAACCACTGCGCCACATTGCTGCCCCTTGACTTGGAAATATATCGTCGTTCCATCTTTGTTGTTGGGTGAAAATCCTGGAACACCCTCCCTAACAGCACCATAGGTGTGCCTACACAACATGGGCTGTGGCAGGTCAAGAAAGCAGCTCACCGCAACCTTCTCCAGGCCAATTAATGGTCTGCAATATTTGCTGGTCTGGCCAGCGACGCCCACATCTCAAGAATGAATTTTTAAAATTTCAGTCCATGGATAATCTCTGCTACCTCATTGAATTGACCAGTATTCATGTGGAAGCTCAGATAGTGACCATCAATAAGCTACTTACCAGCAGAGGGATCTCACGACCACACTATGTCCTGTCCTGATGTCCAACAAGTGTATTTACCAGAAAGAAACTTTAGGATAGTAATCAAGGGTAATCCAGGGTAAGAGGTTAGAATTTCCCCCTAAATACACTGAAGTTTGTTTTATTGACCCAACCATTAGCTCACCTAGTTTGGGTCAAAGTACAAATCTTAAATCTCAAATCAATATTGTCAGTATGGGCGCGATCTAACAAAAATAATAGTGTCTGTTCTGAGCGGGATTAGAGGGGTCGTTCCTGGTGTTACAGGCACTGGGAACACCTCCACTATCTAACGGGAATACCTTGAGGCCTCACTCAGTTACATTTCCTGCACCAAGGAGCTCCGCTCGCCAGTGCAGAAATGGCGTCCCGAACTCTTGATCCCCCCTGACAGACCCCTGGACCTCCCCAACACCCAAAGTCACCTGTTGGGGGGTTATCGAGCCTCACGCACCCCACCTCATACGGACAGGGCATCCCCGGACCCGACCACTGGTGCAGGCAAAATGCCACCTGGGCACCCTGGCAATGCCCCTGCCGACCTGGCAGTACTACCTGACATTTGGGTGGCATTGCTAAGGTGCTCAGGTGGCACTGCCAGGGTGCCAGTTGGTAATGCCACAGTGCCTGGATGGCATTAGCACTGCTAGGGCGCCAGCCTGATCAGATACCACCTGTGGCCTCCATTCACCTGGGAGCCCCCCCCCTCCCTCCCCCACAAGGTGTCATTCCACCTGGCCCCCTTTTGTGGAGTCTCCTGGGCAAGGCTAGGCTAGTAGATCCCAGGAGCCGGTTTGATCTGTTGTCAGCAGAGTTAAGGGACTTTCACAGTAACTTCATTGCAGTAAATGAAATTTGGCAGCACGGTAGCATTGTGGATAGCACAATTGCTTCACAGCTCCAGGGTCCCAGGTTCGATTCCGGCTTGGGTCACTGTCTGTGCGGAGTCCGCACATCCTCCCAGTGTGTGCGTGGGTTTCCTCCGGGTGCTCCGGTTTCCTCCCACAGTCCGAAGATGTGCAAGTTAGGTGGATTGGCTATGATAAATTGCCCTTCGTGTTGGGTGGGGTTGCTGGGTTATGGGGATAGGGTGGAGGTGTTGACCTTGGGTAGGATGCTCTTTCCAAGAGCCGGTGCAGACTTGATGGGCCGAATGGCCTCCTTCTGCACTGTAAATTCTATGAAACCTACTTGTGACAATAAATATTATAGTATAAGTGAGCTAACTCTGCAAGTCTGGGTCTCGCCCATTGTGGGTGTGATTCAGATCACGACGTCTCACGAGATCTGTTTAGATCTCTTGAGGCGTAACGACCGTCGGGTATCCGAGAAGAAGCCTCTCGTGGATCTACAAGCTGCGACCCATCTTGATTCCGGCAAGACATGGACGGTAAATCACGCCCTATGGTGGAATAACACACCAAACAGTGGATTTATCAACTGAAATAGACTGGGAGCTGCTATCCTCTTATGCATTCAGCTAGATCAATATAACTTAAGATGTTGCTGAAATCTGAGAGGCAACTTAAACAGCATTTTCTATTTGTGGATGGCCATTCCAAACTCATAAAAATAAAAATATCACTTTCTCATCCCATCTTCTTTTTCATATTTCAAATTATCCAGTGACATTTCTAAGCAATGGACTGGCCAGTTTGTCTCAGGCCTGACAACAGCAAAGCACATTACAAGCTATGGGTTATTTAATATACTGGGGTTACGTGGGCAAACATTCTCAACAATTTATCCAGAGCAATGTCCCACACACAGCAAATGAATAAATGCCTAACAAACCAGTTTTTATTGTCATTGGTTCAGGAGTGTTGGCAAGAATTTATGAACATTCAAATTAGGAGCAGGCTTGCCTTTCAATAAGATCATGCCCGATCTGATTTTAGTCTCAACTCCACGTTCCATTTTCTCCTGACAACCTTTCACCCTCTTTCTTGTCAGAATCTATCTCTGCCTTACAAATATTCAAAGACTTTGCTTCCACTGTGCTTGAGGGAGACAGTTCCAAAGTCTCACCACCCTCTGAGAAAAAATAAATAGTCGTTTCTGTCTTAAATGGGCGACCCTTTATTTTGAAACAGTGACCTCTAGTTCTAAATTCGCCCAAAAGAGGAAAAATCCATTCCACATGCACTCTGTCAAGACCCCTCAGAATTTTATGTTTCAATCAAGCAGATACAAGTTTAGCCTGTCTAACCTTTCTTCATATGACAACCTGCGCATTCCAGACCTTGTAAACTTTCTATGAACTACTTTCAATGCATTTACATCCTTCCTCAAAAAAGAGATCAATACTCTACACAGTACTCCAGACGTGGTCTCACCAACTGAAGCATAACTTTTCTACTTTTGTGTTCAGTTCCCCTTGCAATAAACAATAATCTTCTACTAGTTTTCCTAATTCTAATATCTGCATAATAACATTTTGCAACTCATGCACTGGGACACCCAGAACCCTCTGCCTCGCAGAGCTCTGCAATGTCTCACCATTTAGATCAGTGTTTTTCAAACATTTTTTCCAGGGACCCATTTTTAACAACCGGCCGACCTTCGGGACCCATGCCGCTGACTTTCACGACCCATGCGGCTGAACATGGCGGCCCAAACTTCGCGACCCACCATTTTCACTTACCTTTAATGTGACAGGTGAGCATGCTTGGTCCTCACAATTTTACTTGCTTTGTCATTCAATGTTACATTTCTGTATGGGCTGTTCATCAGAAGTGCTTTGTCCTGCCTTGGACTCTTCTGCGAAGCTCTCCCCAGCGGATTCAGTTGTGAGATCTTTGTGTCTCTGGCCCTCTCTTTCTTAATCTAAAAAGATCCATATTCAGTTCTTCACACAGTCCTGTTGCTTGCTTGCTGGCAACTACAAAACGGAGGAAGCTCTCCTCAGTAATTTCGCACCCAGAGTATGTGACGTCAGTGCACCGGGCGCGTGACCTGTTCTCTGCCGCGGCTGCTGGTGGGAAGACAAATCGATTTTTGAAAATGTCTACTCCTTGAACAGCGCGTTGATGTATGGAGGAGGCGGGCTGCCCTGCTGGGCTCCAGGGCTGCGCACTGCCACATCCGGCTGAGGGAGCATGCATGCGTAGACGGCCGGCATTCTGAAAGCCGGTCATGGCTGTCGGGCACCTCTTCCCGCGATTGTGAACACCACAACCAATCGATCCGTGACCCTCCCGACACCCGCCCGTGATGAACCCGCGGGTCGCACGCCTGAGTTTGAAAATTACTGATTTGAATAACATGCTTCTTTCTTGCTCCTCCTGCCAAAATGGACAATTTCACAGTTTCCCACATTATATGCCATTTCCAGATTTTTGCCCACTCACTTAACCTATCTTTATCCTTTTGTAACCTCCTTTTGTCCTTTTCACAATTTACTTTCTTAACAATCTTTTTTATCAGCCAATTTGTATCATTTCCTGTTTTTTCTTGAACAGCTATATGATATTTTGCCATCTCCTGACTAGAGACATCAGTTGAACATCTGTCCCAATAAACAACTCCCTCTCTACTGTACTGAAGCATCAGCCTTAGATTATGGCCCAGATTTGTACAATTTGGATGGGACGGGATTTGGTCTTGGAAGTTCTGCCCTATTCTTAACAAATACCATCTTCACCAGTCGGGTAAAGGGGTGGGGTGTGTCTCACAAATGAGGGAAACCCAAATTCATCATGGCCATTTGAACTCAGTGCTGAGTTCAAATGGAAGCTATTTTCATTGTAGCAAGCGCCTTAATCCCGTGTGGGGGTTAAGACCTGGTAGAGTATATGTAAATGCTCATTAAAGATGGCTGGTGTAGAACTGTCTATCTGTGAAGTTATTTATATCCCTAGCTCTTTAAGAATAAAAAAAGGCTGCCTGCATTAGTGAGAATTAAAAAACATCTGTTCCTGCCGTTACGAGTGCTGTTTATTTTTTTTAAATAAATGTTTTTATTGGGTTTTTGAACAAAGTATATTTACCGTTACGAACACAGAATAATACATATATATATACATATATATATAGAAGAGAAGGGCACACCCAAACATACCAAAAAAAAAGTAATAATGAAAAATAAAATAAAAAATAAAATAGAATAACTGATAGGATATTGTGCACCAGCTCAACAGCAGCAACTCTGTACAACTGACAAAATTATTTACAACACATAAGTAGGCGACTATTTGTGGGGGGGGGAGGGAGGGAGGGGTGGAGACTGGAGAGGTAAATATACATTTGGGTGCCGGAGAAACAATTACAGAGGGCAATACTCGAATGGGTTTGGTGTTGGTGTTGTCACTTGCTTCTCCCGGATGGATCTCGCTGCCGTTGTCGTCTCGCGCTCACCTCTGCGTCAGCCGTTCCTCCCTTCATTCGCCTGTACTCTCCTTGTTCTCTGTTCCTGGAGATGCCAAGTTTGTTATCGTATCCCGTGCCCTCATTCCTGCTGTCATTTCCCTGCACTCCCCTCCCACATCCCTGGTTCTCCTCTCTTGTACCTTGTCCCTTCCCTCTCCCCCCCTCGTCCCCTCCTGTGGTTCGCCTTTTTTTCCTCTTAGGTTTAACTCCCCCCACCCCCCCCCCCTCCCCCCTCTCTCCTGGTCTATCTCTCCCTCTCGTGCTTTGGCTACTTTCCCCTGTTTCTTGGCTACCTGGCTATTCTTCTGCTTGTTCGTTGGCCACAAACAGGTCCCGGAACAATTGGGTGAATGGCTCCCACGTTCTGTGGAAGCCGTCATCTGACCCTCGGATGGCGAATTTGATTTTATCCATTTGCAGAGATTCCGAGAGGTCGGACAGCCAGTCTGCAGCTTTGGGTGGTGCTGCTGACCGCCAGCCGAACAGGATTCTGTGGCGGGAGATCAGGGAGGCAAAGGCAAGGGCGTCCACCCTCCTCCCCAGGAATAGATCTGGCTGGTCTGAAACCCCGAAGACCACTACTTTCGGGCATGGATCCACCCTCATCCCCACCACTTTGGACATTGCCTTGAAGAAGGCTCTTCAGTACGCCGCAAGTCTGGGGCAAGACCAGAACATGTGGGTGTGGTTGGCCGGGCCCCCTTAGCACCATTCACATCTATCCTCCACCTCTGTGAAGAACCTACTCAATGACAAGACTACAAACATGCCATGCCATGATAAAGAATCTCACGAATTCACATCTGCTCCAGAACAAACAAGCAAAACAGCTTTCACGAACAATGACATACAGAATCAATACCACAAACACAAGAAAAAGTCGAGGTCAGACAACGGTGCGACACAGATTCGCTACCCGCAATCAAATGGAACAGGGGACAAAGGTGTCCACATCATTAAACGACTCATCAGCAAAGCATCCGAGGCACGTTCCAACATCAACCTAGCTCTGTTATCGTACTGAGCAACCCCATTGAGCTCAGGACTGTCGCCAGCGCAAATGCTCTTCGGCAGAGACATCCGGACAACCCTACCGGCAAAGCAATTCCGAGACCCCGGCAATGCACCGGTTCTCGACGACATGCGGGTACTATGCTCCAAACAAAAACTATACTACGATCAACATGCGATCCCACTCAAGCCACTGACAATAGGTGACAACTTCAGAATCAGGGACCCAGAAGGCGGATGGTCTGAGTCAGCCACGGTGATCAGGCAGGAGGCACCGCGGTCCTACATTGTCAAATCGTCTGCGGGAGTACTTTTTACCCGTAGCCACCGGGATCTATTAGAGATTCGACCTACAACGCCAGTATTTCCCACACTGGACTTGACCAAGTCCATTTGTCGACAAGACGTTCCATACCACACATCGCCAGGCAGTACTCTTGGTGATATAAAACCATCATCCCTACTACCACCGCTAAGATGCTCCAGCAGAAGCCGTAAGGCACCCGACCGGCTAGATTTGTGACGACACTTCAACACACGCACAAGACGAATATGGACATTTCTCACGATGGACTCACAATACAGTTAATTGTTTTTGTCTTCATTTTATAATTTTCACGGTGTGCAGATTTGCTTATTCTCACCACTTGTTATGTACAGTTTTCTTGCGGCCAATCTAGAAAACATGTCAAATCAAAAGGGGGGGATGTAGTGATCTGTACATCTGTACATACATTTGCACATACACCAGGGATGCAGCACACATGTAAAAGCCACAGCATCACTAGAGGGCAGCATCAGAGACGGGTATAAAGGGTCAAGCCCAAGGCAGGATCCACCTCTTTCAGAAGCACAGGGCTAGGGAGCAGCAGCACACAGAGACAGCTCAACATAGGCAGCTTAGTTCCACTGGTCATACCTCTTGACTGTATCATATCTAGTTAAGCTCTGGAAACAGAACGAACCTACTGAATAAAGTATTTGTGTTAACTGGAAGTCTACAATCTTTATTCAGACTTAGAGAATAACATAGGTCTTTTCTGCTTCTAGGGAGACGATCACCTCTGGTGTTCTCTCCCCGGAGGGGGTCACTATCACGTTCAGCAGGCACCTGATGTTCGAGGTAAGCTGTCTCCCTTTGACAAAGCTGGTCTGGTTCTCTGCAACCACCTCTGGTAAACAGTCTTCTAGCCTTTTGGCCAGTATTTTGGCATCTGCGTTCAGCAGTGAGATGGGTCTGTATGACCCACATTCCATTGGGTCTTTGTCTTTCTTAGGTATCAGCGAGATTGAGGCCTGTGCTAGCATGGGTGGCAGTGTGCCCCTAGCTAGCGAATCTGTGAACATCTCCCGCAGGTGCGGGGGCCAGTGCTGTCACAAATGTTTTATAGAAGTCCGCCGGGAACCCGTTTGGTCACGATGCCTTCCCCCGCCTGCATGGAGCTAATGCTGTCCATGATCTCACCCTGTGCTAGTGGTGCTTCCAGGCCCTGTGTTCTGCCCGCCCCCATGACTGGAATGTCCAGTCCATCAAGGAACCGTTTCATCCCGGACTCCCCCATTGGGGGCTCTGAGGTGTACAGCCCTTGGTAGAAGGCCTTGAAGATTTTGTTGATCTTTTCTGGTTCTGTTTCTAATGTGCCTCTGGTATCCCTGATTTGTGCAATTTCTCTGGTGGCTGCCTGCTTTCTCAGCTGGTGTGCCAGCAGGCGGCTGGCTTTGTCTCTGTGTTCGTATAAGGTCCTGGCCGAGTTTGTGCACTGCTTTCCTGGTGGAGAGCAGATCAAAGTTCCTTTGTAACTCTTTCCTCTCCGCCAGCTCTACGGTCGGGACCTCGGAGTATTTACAGTCTACCTCCAGTATGGAGTCGACCAGCTGTTGCCTAGCCGCCCTTTCCTCCCTATCTCTTCGCGCTTTGAAAGCGATGATTTCCCCTGTTAGTACGGCCTTTAGCGCTTCCCAGAACGTGGAGGGTGAGACCTCCCCGTTCTGGTTGTTCTCCGTGTACTCTGCTATGTCCCGCGATATCTTTTCGTTGAAGGCCCTGTCAGCTTGTAGGGCAATGTCCAACCTCCATGTGGGGCGTTGAGCCCTGCCCGTCTCCAGCCTCACGTCCATGTAATGTGGAGCGTGGTCTGATATCACAATTGCGGAGTATTCCACTTTGTCTATCCCAGAAGCACCATTTCCCCACCACAAAGAAATCAATTCTGGTGTATACGTTGTGCACTGGGGAGAAGAAGGAGAATTCCTTCTCCTCTGGGTGGGCGAACCTCCAGGGGTCCACCGCTCCCATCTGTTCCATAAAGTGACCGAGTTCCCTTGCCATGCTTGAGGTTTTCCCCGTTTTGGGGTTTGATCTGTCTGTCGTTGGATTCTGTACACAGTTGAAGTCTCCCCCCATGATTAGTCGGTGCGTCGCTATGTCAGGGATTTCTGCCATGGTCTTCTTGATGAAACTCGTGTCGTCCCAGTTGGGTGCGGACACGTTAACTTGTACTACCGGTGCCCCATCCCGGGCCCCGCTTACCATGACGTACCGTCCCCCTGGGTCCGTGACCGTCTTTGTCGCCCTAAACATCGTCCTCTTGCTGATCAGTATTGCCACCCCCCTGGCCCTTGTCCCATAGCAGGAATGGTGTCCCACCCAGCCCTTACCTGCAGACGGTCCTGCTCTCTCAGGTGTGTCTCTTGGAGGAACACTATGTCGGCCCTCATATTTCTTAGGTGGGTGAGGACTCTGGATCTTTTCACTGGGCCATTGAGTCCCCTTATGTTCCAGGTGACTATCCTGGTGGGGGGCTTCTGTCCCCCCGCTCCTGTGGAATTAACCATACTTACCTGGTGGACCCGCCCCTGCCCTCCGGGGTTTCCCTTTGTTAGGGGACCGTCCAGGATGGCCACTGTCACTGCTCTCTCCATGCGGTCGGGTCCTGCGCTCCGTGGTTTCCCTTTATCCAGGGTGCACCTGACATGGCTGCCTACTGTGTGTCCGCCACATGGGAAGTCCCCTGCACTCTGGGGTCTCCCTTCGCCCAGAGACCGTACTGGGTGGGTGCTTGCAGCAATTCCTTGTTTTGAGCCCTTGGTTGTGGCACTTTGTAGCCCTATTGCTATTCCTTTTCTAGCCTTGTTTGTCCCTCCTTCCCTGTGTCGTCGTCCCCCGGTCTCTCTCCCCCCCCCCCCGGTCACTCCCTTTCCCCCCTCTCCCATATATCCCTCCTTTGTCCGTCTTTCCCCTGTTCCTATCCCCGTTTGCTCTCCCGCCTCTGTTGAGTGGTCCTCCCCCACCCCCTGCCTGGCGCCTTCCCCCCTGTTGGGGGTGCGCTGCGGCCCTGCTTTGTTGCATGCCCCCGGTGCTAGCTTTCCTGCTAGTGCGGTGGCCCTCCTCTCGGGGGTTACTTTCTCGCTTCTTCCTTGCCCGGCCTCTACGGTTTTCTGCCCGCTCTTCCCCCATCCTACCCTGCATTCCTCTTGCTTGCTCTCCCTTCTCCGCTACTCTCATTCCATCGTGCTGGGGCCTGGTCTCCCACCTGAAGCGGTCCCTCGGACAGTGGTTTGCTTTTTGTTCAGTGTGCCCTCGCTGTGGCGGGGGCGGGGGGGGCCTGGCGTTGCCTCCCCCCCCCCCCCGGTCGGTGTGTTGCTGCCCCTTGCCAGGGGCCCCTTATGTCTACCTTGCTGCTGGTTTTCCAGCCCGTGTTCCTCGACAAACTTGTTTGCTTCGGCGGAGGCTGTGAAGAAGTATTCTCTTTCTTGGTATGTGACCCAGAGTTTCGCTGGGTACAGCAGACCAAAACGCACTTCGTTCTTGTGAAGAGCTGCTTTCGCTCTATTGAATTTGGCCCGCCTCCTGGCTGGGTCTGCCCCAATGTCCTCGTAAATTATAATGAAATGTCCTTCCCATTTGCAGGTTCAGTTTTTCCTGGCCCAGCGTAGGATTGTTACCCTATCGTGGTACCGGTGCAGTCTAGCTATAACTGCTCTGGGGTGTTCCCCTGCCTTGGGCTTCGGGCGCAGCGACCGGTGTGCTCTGTCCATTTCTGGTGGGTTGGGGAAAGTTTTCCTCTCCACTAAGTTGCCCAGCATCTCGGCCACAGAGGCCATGGGGTTTCTACCCTCGATCCTCTCTGGTAGGCCCCCTATCCTGACATTTTGCCTTCTCGAGCGGTTTTCCTGATCGTCCACTCTGCCCTTCAGGCTCCCCTGTGTTGTGCCCCGTCTCGCCACCTCCTTCTCCAGGGCCGTGATCTCGTTGCTCATATCAGTCGCGGCTTCCTCCAGCTCCTTAATGGTCGCCTCTTGGGCTTCCAGTTTCTCCTCTGCTCTGCCCAGTGCATGCTGCACCTCCGCCAGGGCCTTGGCCATTGCTTCCTGCACTGCGGCCTCTATATCTGCCCTAGCCTCTGCCTTGTTTTCCTGTTGATGTTCCCTCAGCGCCTCGGCAAAGGCTGCCTTCCAGTTCCAATTCAAATGCTCCTGTCTGCCCAGTTCTTTTTGTTGCAGCAAACCTTCCGTTCCACCGTTTTGTGCGCCAATTAGCTCGTCTGCTTTTGGTGCCCCTTCTCCCTCTGCTTTGGCTCCCTTCTGACATTTTTTCCCCCCCTTTTTTTCCCCCACCCTCACTTTTTTTCCCCCTTTCTTTTCCCTCCCTTTCACCCCCTTTTTCTTTCCCCCTCACTTCTCTCCTTTACCACTTCTTTAAAATCAAATTCTTTTCAAGAGAATATGTTTTTTTTTAAAGTGAAAAAGAAAAGTGAAAAAATGTCTTTCTCTTTAAAAGTTTTCTTTTCAAAGTTTTGTTTTTGCAAAAGGGGAAATTCTTTTTCCTCACTCACCCAGGGTCGAAAGAGAGAGAGAGAGGCTTCTAGCCGCAAGTCCCTCCTTGTTCCTGCCTCTTGGTGGTCGCCGCGGGGGGGGGGGGTGTCAGTCCTTGTTGCTGGCTTGGTCCCTGCAGCTGGCTCGGTCCCCGCTTTGGGCCCGGCCGCCGCTTGTCTTACCCTGCACTCTTCTGCCGGGGAGGGGGGTGGTGGGGGGGGGGGTCGTTGGTCGTTTCAGCTGGCTCAGTCCCCGCTTTGGTCTGGGCTGCCGCTCGTCCTGCTCTGCGCTCTGCTGCTGTGCATGGGGGGGGGGAGGGGCTGCCGCCGGATCGCTCCGCTCCCGAGCGCCCAGTTCTCCCACTCTAATGAGCTTTGGAGTCCGGTTTTCCTTCATCCACACTCTCTTGTTGCCGGGGGGGGGGGGGGGGGGGTCCCAAACGGGTGAATATGCGCGCTTGGCTACAAGTTCTCGGCGAGGAGCAGGACGCAACTTTGTTCCTCACCAGGAGTTCCTCCACCCGCGACCGCTCTCTTTTCCCGCCAGAAGTCGAATGGAGTACTGTTTATTGACACTACTCCAATGGCTATCATTTGTCATTACTAATGCGTGGCGGCTTTCCACAGTCTATGATTATCTTGGTAGGGAGTTCTAAGTATACATTTTGATTGACAGCTCAAAGAAGTTATTGAAAAGATTAGCTTTCTTTGATGTGTTTTGTCAGGGAATAAGTATTTGAGGGGAACTAAATGTTTTTAATGGGCTTGTTTATAGTAAAGGCCATAATAGATATTTAGAATTTTATTTAATTTAATCTCCACATGGTTCCTGAGGTTTGCCCATGGTGATGATTGGTTGAGTTCGCATGGATGGTATAAGGGCAAAGATTGATGGATGGGCAGGCATTAAGTTGGCACAGGGGTTATATGGGGTCATGGAGTGGGTGTGGGAATAAGTTGACACAGATCGGTTCAGATGAAGAAAGTTCCTCCATTCAATCAATTCTTCGTTCACAGTTCAATAACTTATTTAACAACGCAGTTAAGAGGAAAGCTCTGACCATCATTGGTTATTCCTCTCACTCTTTATATCATCAATTTGAAAGGTTCTCTTCGGGCCGACGCTTTAGAATGCCTATTTCTAGGAAAAATCTGTTCAAGAAGGTCTTGTTCCCAGTGCTACACATGTACGAAATAATGTAATGTAAATTTAACTAGCTGCTTTTATTTATTTTAACTGCAGTAAGTGCTACAATGGCAGAACACAATGTATTATGTTTGTACAGTATGGATGTATGTTATATAGGCACAAACGTATGAATGTAGCTATACATGAAATGTTCACTGTTTTTAACTACAGCTCTAAATGTAGTTTTTAACTACAGATGGGCGGCACGATAGCACAGTGGTTAGCACTGTTGCTTCACAGCGCCAGGTTCGATTCCTGCTTGGGTCACTGTCTGTGTGGAGTCTGCACATTCTCCCTGTGTCTGCGTGGGTTTCTTCCGGGCGCTCCGGTTTCCTCTCTTAAGTCCCGAAAGACGTGCCTGTTAGGACATTCTGTATTCTCCCTCTGTGTACCCGAACAGGCGCCGGAGTGTGGCGACTGGGGGCTTTTTACAGTAACTTAATTGCAGTGTTAATGTAAGCCTTGCTGTGACACTAATGAAGATTGAGAGTTGTATTAATTGAGAGCTGGCAATCTGTTTCAGTTTGAAATGAACATATGAATTAGGAGTAGGAGTAGGCCATTCGATCTGCTGGCACTGATTTTGTTTGCTTTTGGTGAAGAGGGAATTGGCAGTGCTTCAAAAACCAGGATCTACAAGAGGAAGTCATTGGGAGCAGGGTGGATGCAAAAAGGTTACTAGGAGGTCATCCACATTCATGGGGGAAAATAAATTGTAAGATTTTTATCATTCTACTAATTCTTAGAGTTTGTTCTTAATCTGTAACATCAATGAATTTTAGCCCTTAACCACCTTTTAAATGGTTTAGTTTGAATTTCTGTTAATGAGACAATAGACAGTTAAAGCAGTTGGGATACTTGGCTGGTGTTCCTTGTGAGAAACCACATTTAATTTTTTTTAACGTCTTAAGTTGCCTAAGATTCTGTATTCTGCACCTCTGGTTGAAGAGCTCAAAGTAATTTGTTCTTAGAATGGCAACTTATGTTTAAACAAATCATGCATTAATTTAATTAATTAACTATTTGTAGAGCATCAATATGAGAAGAAAACTTCTCTTTTTTCTGACATTATGGTAGGAAACGTTGTTGACAAGAGAATGTGACTTTGTGATTGCTCTGTCTCTAAAGCAAACCATTTCTTTGCAGTGGAATGTAAACGTTGAAGAGTCCATGGAAACAAGAGATTAACACTTTATTTAGTCTATATGGCTCTACTTACAGAGGTAGGGTGACTGACACAACATCATTCATAACGTAAGTCAACGGAAGAGGTAAATTTAGACTATTTCCAAATAAGGCATGAGGAATAATGAGCACAAGACCATAAGATAAGACGTAGAAGCAGAATTAGGCCATTCAGTGGGGTTAATGTAGTGATATGCCTGTGCACAGTTTTGTACATAGTTGTCTATCAATGTATATAGTTATCGATGTGACCTCCAATCAGCTGGTGGTGATAGATATCTACCATGTGACTCGAGGTATCTGACAGTTGGTAGTAAGTCATACAAGAGGATAGTCACACTAACAGTAACTCCAAGAAAATTCACTGAATCATTTATTTTGTTACTGCCTGTATTATAGTTCATAGTTATCTTTCCACATGTCTGTTAATAAATCATTCTCCTAGTTAAAGAACTAGATGTTCTGTGCACATCATTACTACGGCATAACACAAAACATAACAGTTAATAGTTGGAAAATCATGATCTTTGTTGGCACAGTGTTACCATGGTTTCTGGGATAGGATTCTTTCAGACACAGTTCAACATCACTTCAAAGACTGAGAAGAGAATGACATTGCCTGGGCTGGCAATGCTCAAGTACTCCCAGGATCTTGGAAGGATGTGGAATTTTTATGCTGTCTTCTTGCTTTGTATTAAGAATATGTAAAATTTTGCTTAATACATTTTGCTTGATTCATAAATATTTTCATATTTTTCATACCTTGTTAGCTCAAGCACAACTGAGGAACATACTGTGAGAAATTAAGAATTCAGATCTTAGCATTTCTAATTAGAAGGGTTTATACTCAAACCCTTAAAATCATACAAAATGATGTTACTATCGCTGCTCTGGACCCGTCTACACTATACGTATGGTGGTCTAGGAAGCAATGGTAATGTGGTGGCATATGAAAGAGATCAGCTTGGATGCCTGGCCCCATTCCCTCACCATTATTTGCATGAGAAAAGCAGAGAATGAAAAGGTCAAAACCAGTTCCAATGAGGGTAGTGAGATGAAGACGGTTCAGGCAGTCAAGCCGTGACCAGGAAAAATAGCTCAAAATTTCCCTTCACCGTCCGATTTCAGGTAGGAACACATTCTGTGTATCGCTAACTCGACCTCTGAGTGAAATCAAGGCCACATTTGACTGAGCATGGCATCAAGGAGGTCTAGCAAAACGGCAATCAATGGAAATCAGGGGAAAACACTCCCCTGATTGGAGTCATACCTGGCACAAAGGAAGATGTTTGTGGTGGTTGGAGGTCAGCCAATTCAGCTCCAGGACATCGGTGCACGAGATCTTCCAGATAGTGTCCTAGGTCCAACCATCTTCACTGCTTCATCAATTACCTTCCTTCCATCATAAGGTCAAAAGCTGATGACTGCATAATGTTCAGCATCATTCATGACTCCTCAGATACCAAAGCAGTCCATTCTAAATGCAACAAGACCTGGACAATATCCAGGCTTGAGCTGACAAGGGGCAAGCAGCATTGACGCTACATAAGTGCCAGGCAATGACCAACTTCGACACGAGATAATTTAACCATCACCCCTTGACATTCAACGGCATTACCAACACTGAATCCCCCACTATTAACATCTTGGGAAGTTACCATTGGCCAGAAAATTAACTGGAATTGAGCTAGCCATATAGATACTATGGCTATGAGGGCAGGTCATAGGCTAGAAATCCTGTGAGGACTAATTCACCTCCTGACTCCACCATCTATCTACAAGGCAGAAGTCAGGAGTGTGATGGAATACTCTCCGCTTGCTTGGATGAATACAGCTCCAACAACACTCAAGAAGCTCATCACCATTGAGGACAAAGTAACCCGCTTGATTGCTATTCTTTCCACAAACATTCACTCCTTCCACCAAAGACGTACAGTAGCAGCAGTGTGTACCTTGTGCAAGATGCACTGCAGGAACCCATGAAGGCTCCTTAGACAGCATCTTCCAAACCCACAACCATCACTCCAGCAGGATAAGGACCGCGAACACATGGAAGTTACTCTCCAAGCCACTTCAATCCTGACTTGGAAATATATTGTTGTTCCTTTATCGCCACTGGGTCGAATTCTTGGAACCCCCTCCCTAACAGCACTGTGGATGTACCTACACCACACCACATAATTGCAGAATTGTCATGGCGGAGAAGGAGGCCATTTGGCCCTTTGAGTCTGCATTGGCTCCCCAAATGAGCATGATGGCTTAATGTCATTCCTCTGCCTTATTGACATGGACTGCAATGGTTCAAGAAAGCAGCTCACTACCATCTTTGCAAGGGCAATTGGGGATGGGCAATGAATGCTGGCCTAGTCAGTGAAGCCCACCCTACTAAAGTAAAATAAGAAATCTAATTTTTTTATTTCATCGTATTTCTCAACAAATATTTCCAACATTAGGAAACAGGATAATGAGCCACATACTGGTGAAGTGCCTTCCGAAACAAAATTACATCCACCACTGAATCATCACTATGAGGTACTTGACATTATTACTTGTATACTCACTATAGGAATCTGACTAATTCCATCTAAGATAGGTCTCCATCATGAAGCAATCTTGTTTATGCAAACGGACTGTGTTCATTAAAAAATATGTAAGTTTAAACAAGATGGCATGTTTTGTGAAGTACATTTTAAAAAATGAGGTTTTGTGTAAACATTGGATTTCAGAGCTTTCAATATTATTAATCATTCAACCTCCTTTCTAATGTCCAGGGCACTGGATGAAAAGCTTCTGAAGAATTTTCATAAAAACACAATAAGGAAAATGTAACAAAAACTAACTGCAGTGCAAGTCATCACTTGGATATTTCAAGCAGTGATAACACTGCAGCAACCATGGGTGGTAATTCCATTTTGGGTTTGGGACCTCAATTTTGTGGTCAATTCCGTATCTCAACCCTGCACTTCTTTGGTAATGAGTACACATTGCGATTTGTTATGGAAATAAGATGATTGGCCTGGATTTGCGTTCCCTGCCCAATTAACCGAGGTGGTTGCGGGAAGGTGGTGGATCCTAGGCGGTGGCAAATCCCATTTAAAGGCCAGGCAGCAGCCACTGCTGAAGTCTTTGTTCACCCAAGAGATGGAGAAAGGCACAGAGCAAAGTCAGTGAGAAAGGAAGCTCCCTGTCCACGGACAGTGCCCTGTTTTTCTGATGCCTCACTGGAGGTGTGGCTGGAGTCAGTGACTGAAAGACGAACCACCCTATTCCTTGCCAGTTGCCACGAGACCGACAAGGCTCGCCCAAGACGCATGACTCACAAGTTCGGCAGCAGAGGAGTGGTGAGGAGGGAACTTTTGTCCAAAGATAGACTCAAGTGGCATGACTTCAGGTCAGCAGTTGCCAGAGTGCAAAAGAGAGGGACATCTTAAGGGTGCATAGAGATCTTTTGACCATGGAAAAAATGTGTACGTAGCATTATTCATCGCTTATAGAGAGATGTCAAAACCTTATTGTTGCTGGACAGCAGGTTGGAGTGAAAGAGCACTTCCCCATAAACCTGCAACGCCACCTAACCTTTGGACAATAAAGGACAATTTAGCATGGCCAATCCACCTAACCTGCTGGTCTTTGTACTGTAGGAGGAAACCGGAGCACTCGGAGGAAACGCACGCAGACATAGGGAGAATGTGCAAAGTCCACACAGTCACCCAAGTCGGACTTGAACCCGGGTCCCTGGCGCTGTGAAGCAGCAGTGCTAGCCACTGAGTCACATGCCACCCTTCCTTTAAAAAGAATGCCTGTTGCAGTCAAAGAGGGGAGGGAAAAGAGGGGACCCCTTCAGCCCCTCCCCACCTGATCCCCAGTGCCTTTTACTATCTGGCGGATTTCTACGAGATTCCTTCTCTGTTGCTCCTTTCCAAGAATGGACGAGTCCCAGTTCCTTCAATCTCACATTACAACTCAATCTGTTGATGGAAAGGATATTGGTATAATTCACTAAGATAAATAACATTTTATTGGTCAAATGGAGAAAGTGAAATGAAGGTAAACAAACTAATTTGTTGTTTCCTTGAGTATAATTTGTTTCAACCAAATCTTGCCTTATAACAGCAAAAAGGTTAATGAATACTATCAGAAACACATGCTAACATGACTGTAAATTACAACAGTTGCCAGTTACATGGGATTGCTATGGTTATATCTCAAAAACAAATTAAACACACCTATATTTCGATCTGCAGAAAAATATCACGGCTCTGCGCGAAAACACCAGTTAGTCACAAGCTACACCCATCTAATATAGCAACTTATTATTGAGTGCTTTTCAATGATTTAAATTTTTATCCAAATGATTTCATCCAAGCAATAATTGTTGAGGGTATGTAGGAGGAACAAAGTTATGATATATGGCTCCAACGAAACTAAGAAATTATTACTCAACTTGACAGGCTGAGGCAATGCTATGCAGCAAAATGATATAACTTGTATTTAATAAGTAGCTTTTAGCTTTTTAAATTCGTTCACAGGATGTGGACATCGCATTTATGGCCCAAACCTAATTGCCCTTGAGGGGGCAGTTAAGAGTCAACCACTTTGATGTGGGTCTGGAATCACATGCAGGCCAGACCAGGTAAGGAGGGCAGATTTCCTTCCCAGATGTGTTATTACAACAATTGACAATGCTTTCATGCTCATCATCAGCCTTTTAATTCCAGATTTTCATTGAATTCAAATTTCACCATCTGCAGTGGCGGGATTTGAACCTGGGTCCCCCTGAGCATTACTCTGGGTCTCTGGTTTATTAGTCTAGTTTAGTCTAGGGGCTGTTTAGCACAGGGCTAAATCGCTGGCTTTGAAAGCAGACCAAGGCAGGCCAGCAGCACGGTTCAATTCCCGTAACAGCCTCCCCGAACAGGCGCCGGAATGTGGCGACTAGGGGCTTTTCACAGTAACTTAATTGAAGCCTACTTGTGACAATAAGCGATTTTCATTTCATTTAATTTCATAGTGACAATACCACTACACCACCACATCTCCATAAGTTGGTTAGCATTAGTAGTGAATTGGTAGGATGGTAGACAAGATTATGAGGAGGGATTGAACTTATGACTGCTTGTTTCCACCTGCAAAACGAGCAACATGACCCAAAATTTCAACTCATCATTTCCTGATAACCTGATCTGGAGCATATTAGTTCAGGCAATGTTCAGTCATCTAGGCGCCTCCCAAAAACAGGAAACAGAGATGCTCCTTAAGTAGGACCATCAGGCTCCAATGTTGGTTGTAGGTCGTTGAATGAGAGGTTGTTACATATGGAAGGCTGCATCACACTGTTCAGTCGAGTTGTACCAAGTCTTAAATGGATTGACCAACTGCCCTTATGTGTACTGCTGGAGACTGTTTGCAAAATGGCTAAAGGAGCAAGGCTTGGCATGGTATGCAGACGTGCACATAATGAGATACAGACAGGCAGCTAATGAGCACAGAGAACAGGACATAACCAATCAGCAGGCAGAACACTTGGGGGTGGTTTCCCACTATAAAAGGCACGAGGCACTCACACTCTGCCTATTTCCACTGGGGACATCTACAGATTGAGTCAAGGTGTATATATCACATAACACCTCCAGCACGTGGCTAAGTGCTAGTCTGGTTCAGTCAGACAGTCAGGCACCCTTAGGTTAGCAGAGAGTCGAACTCACAGAGAACTGTGTTAACTGCGTGACAGGTTCAATAAATCAGATTGAACTAACTTCAAGGTCTGGAGTATCTTTCAGTTAAAGCTGCATCTAGTTGCAACCTGTGTTATCTCAGTGTGCTTAACATGACAAAACTCACAAAATCTCCAGGTTTCTGCTGGCTATTTCAAGGCTCTCCTGACAACCCCTTACAGGTCCACCTTTATTAACTCCCTACTCTAATCTAAACTAACCCCTCCCCCCCCCCCCCCCCACTTCTGCTGGCGATTAATTTTCTGCGAAGAAGTCGACGAACGGTTGCCACCTCCGGGCGAACCCTAACAGTGACCCTCTCAAGGCGAACTTGATTTTCTCCAAACAGAGAAAGCTAGCCGTGTCCGATAGCCAGGTCTCCGAATTTGGGGGCTTTGAGTCCCTCCAAGTTAATAGTATCTGTCTCCGGGCTACCAGGGAAGCAAAGGCCAGAACGTCTGCCTCTTTCTCCTCCTGGATTCCCGGGTCTTCTGACAACCCGAAAATCGCCACCTCTGAACTCAGCGCCACCCTTGTTTTTAACACCGTGGACATGACATCTGTAAACCCCTGCCAAAATCCCCTAAGCTTCGGACATGCCCAGAACATGTGGACATAGTTCGCTGGTCCTCCCGCACATTTTGCACACCTATCTTCCACCCCAAAGAATCTGCTCATCCGGACCACTGTCATGCGAGCCCAGTGAACGACCTTAAATTATATCAGGCTGAGCCTGGCACATGTTGCGGACGCGTTGCCTCTACTCAACGCGTCCGCCCATAGACCACCCTCTATCTCTCCTCCTAGCTCCTCCTCCAACTTGCGCTTCTGCTCCTCGGTCTGCGTCTCCTCTGACCCCATAAGTTCCTTGTAAATGTCTGAGACGCTCCCTTCTCCTACCCACCCTCTGGAAACTACCCTCCTGAATCCCCCTTAGTGGTAGGAGCGGGAAGGTTAGGGACACCTGTTCATGTAGGAAGTTCCGCACCTGCAGATACCTGAATTTGTTTCCCCTCGCCAACCCAAACTTCTCCTCCAGCACCATCATACCTGGATAGCTCCCCTCTATAAACATATCCCCCATCCTCTCAATCCCTGCTCTCCGCCATATCCGGAACCCCCCCATCCATATTTCCCGGGGCAAACCGGTGATTATTACAGACTGGGGACCAGACCGATGCTCCCTCTGCTCCCACATGTCTCCTCCATTGCCCCCAGACTCACAAGGCCACCACCACCACGGGCTGGTGGAGTACCGTGCCAACGGGAACGGCAGAGGCGCAGTTACCAATGCCCCCAAACTGGCGCCCTTGCATGAAGCCGCCTCCATACGCTCCCATGCCGACCCCTCCCCCACCACCCACTACCTGATCATGGCTATATTCGCCGCCCAGTAATAGTTACTAAAATTTGGCAGCGCCAACCTTGCCCTCTCCCCGACTCCGCTCAAGCATTACCTTCCTTACCCGCAGGGTCATGCCCGCCCGCCCAAACAAAGCCAGGGAGCACCTTGTTGACCTGTTTTACAAAGGACCGTGGAATAACTCCATACTCATAGGTCATCCCCCTCGCCTTTCTCAGCTGCTCCACCACCCTCCCTGTGGTTAACAAGCCGAACTCCGCCTGTAGCCTCCGCCGTTTCCTTAAAAGCCCTGCCTCTGGGGTCTCCGCATACCTCCTATCGATCTGTAGTATCTCTTTAACCAGTCGGTCCGTCTCTGCCCTGTCCACCTGCTCCCTATGGGCCCGTATCGAGATCAGCTCCCCTCTGACCACCGCCTTCAGTGCTTCCCAGACCATCGCTGCTGAAATTTCCCCCGTGTCGTTGACCTGCCGGTAGTTCTGAATACATTTCCTCAGCCGCTCACACACCCCTTCGTCTGCCAAAAGTCCCACATCTAACCTCCAGTGTGGGCGTTGGTTACTGTCTTTACTAACTGCAGGTTAACCCAGTGCGGAGCATGGGCTGAGATTGTGACCACCGAGTACCCCGTGTCCACCACCCTGCCAGTAAGGCCCTGCTCAAAATGAAGAAATCGATCCGGGAGTACACTTTATGCACGTGTGAGTAGAAGGAGAACTCCTTCACCCTCGGTCGCCCAAATCTCCATGGATCCACCCCCCCCTCATCTGCTCCATGAACCCCCCTAGTTCCCTTGCCATTGCTGGCACCCTGCCTGTTTTCGAGCTTGACCAGTCCAAGCCTGGGTCAATAACTGTGTTGAAGTCCCCTCCCCTGACCAACCTGTGCGAGTCCAGGTCCAGTATCTTCCCCAGCATCCTCTTTATAAACTCCACATCATCCCAATTTGGCGCATACACATTTACTAATGCCACCTGCACCCCCTCCAGTTTCCCACTGACCATAATGTACCGACCTCTCACATCTGACACTATTCTACCCGCCTCAAACACCACCCGCTTATTGGTCTTGATCACCCTTGTTTGTACATGTTCATAACATGGTTGTCTCCTCTAATTTATCAGCATAAAGTGCATGAATGCATCCAACCCTTACGAGCAGAGGAGTCAGGGGGAGGGAAATTCATTGCAGAAGGAAGTGGCATACTATGGCTAGATTTTAAAAATCACAAGCTTCACCTTTCCTTCAATCCCATGTGATATGACCGGCATTTGCTAATAATTCTAATTTGTCAACATTTCTTTTAAAGAAATGTGTTCATTTTCGAAGTGCTGTTCCATGGGCCTTCTAATTCTCCATATCTCAACACAGCTGGTTGACGGACCCTGGGCTTTTGCATTTCACCTTCTTCATTGCTCTAACACCCAACAGGAAGCACCTGCACGGTCATGGGTAACATCTGGATTTTTGCACTCATAGAAATAAGAGCACAGAAAAGGTAATTTAGCCAAAGTGCCTTTGCCAGCTCTTCAAACCGGAGCTATTCACTCAATTCCCGTTTACCAATCATTAGTCGCAGAAGGGTCAAGGTGGACGGTATTTATTCGTAAAAGAACGTGCTCTAGTATGGCCAGAGTTTTAAAATCTCAAGTTTCATATTTTCTCCAGCTTTAAATGAGGTGACAGCCATCTCTAAAAAATCTGGTGCTTTTAATTTTTCAGTAGTTTAAGAATAACAATCTGTAGGATATCCGGAGTCTGTGTTTAGTCCAAAAAGTTTATATAAAGTAAACTGAACCAGCCCTAAAAAAAGAAATAGCAGGCAGAACATTTTAAAACAAACAGCATTCAGAGTCAAGCAATGATATCAGCTCCCAGATGGAGATAAAACAAAATGAGTTCCCATGAAAACTCCAGTAACCCAGCCAGCTGCTTTGCCATTAGAATCCAAAGAACAGCACGATCGAATCCTGGTATTTACTGGAGATTTGAGAAGCTATTCAGAACAAGATGTTCACATTGGGCTGATTGAGGATTGTCACCTCAACAAGAACTTGAAGTTATGTAGCTCTTAAATGTTCCATGGGAAAATTATCAAATAAAAGTGTGCACCAAGCCACATCGAGCAGATAATCAAAAGCTTGCTCAAAGAATTTGGTTTTAAGGAGCATCTTCAAGGAGGAGAGGTGAAACGTTTTAGAGAGGGAATTTCTACAGCAGTAGCATGTTGATGGCATGCATTATGTGTCCACGTGGCGCAAAATGACATTGCTCACCACAAATGTGTGAGCAAGGTTACCCCATTTCTTGTTTTCCTAATGTGTATTTATAATACACATCCTGGCATATTTACTTGAAGATAAAATAGTTACCCTTTGTTGTCATTTTCAAAATTCTTGTGGTGTTCTGTGCGCTGTGTCGGTGACCTAAGCGCATTGGTGTGTTGGAAGTTACTGCCAATGGAGCCTCAGCCTGTGTACAGAAGCTGACTGGTCAGATTGACATACTTTGTAAAGTTAGTCTGGATTGGAAAAAAAAAACAGAGTGGTGGGAATATGAGGGAGCTGGTGGCGAAGAAAATAACAACCCTGAGTGAACAAAGGGAGGTACAGGAAAGAAAGCGAGCTTGTCGTCCGGTAATTGACCAGGAATTGGGATTCGGATATGTGGATTCCAACTGGGTTATTGTCTACTAAAGGCCTGTAAACACCTCATGTGGCGTGTGCAGCTGTACACATTAGCACAGGTTATTCAATCGGAAAATTTACTGTTTCATAAACACAGCAACCCATTTAAATAAATTACAAATTACAACATCCAGGACATGTTAAAGGGCCACATGCAATAGAAAATACGACAAGTGCCCTCTCTTAGCAACCACACAAAGTTTAGACAACTATGAATAATCTTAAGGGAATCAGATGACAATGTATGTTTCAACATAGTGTCTTTCATTTTATCTCCAGACAATGAACGGTTGTAAAGTGACGTGACATGCAATAGTGCTTAATCACACAGACAGCAAGCAATAAATCGAAATTATACGTTATGGCTAAACAACTGGATCTAGCTACTACACGCCCTTGCAGTGAGGAGGCACATCAAATAATTTAACCGTGTGTGAAATCTTGTGTATGAAGGTAATTGTTTCTTTTTATTTCTCATAATGTCCATCTAAGTCTTTGAACTGCTAACATGGTAGTAAGGAATGAAATTTTGGAATTTATGTTGTGCTCAGCATGTCTCTCAGAAAGATCCCAAATATCGTCAGATACAATGAGTTACACCAGAAATATAGTCATTTTGTTACAGTCAAATAAAGCAGTAAATTTGACACAGCAAGGCCCACAGACAGTTGTTTCTGATGATGGTGGCTGAGAATTTTGGCCGGGATAGCAAAATAAACCTTTTCTCTTCTTCGAACAGTTCCACAGGTCCTTTATGTCTAGGCAGGTGGAATCTGTTCACAACATTGCTTTTGTCACAAATGTAACATCTTGGATTAAACATCTGTACTGACACAGGTTGATGATTTGATTGGTGGAATTCAGAAATATTTATGCAAATACATTTTTTCCTTTTAGCAAACTGGCACAAATTGTAAAAGTCATCGAGCAGAATTGAAAGTGGATAAGGGTGGGCCATCATCCTGTATGAAATCTAACAGTACCCTCATTGACCTAATATCCAGGAACCCCAAAGACGTGCGGCTGGATTCTCCACAATCCCGTGCCGAAATCACGTTCGGTGCGGGGACGGAGAATCCAATTTCACGCTGAAATCGGGCCCGCCGCCAATCCGGCGATTCTCCGGGATCCGAAAGTCGGCGTCATTGCGGAGTACGCCGCGCGGCTGGGGGCCCATTGACAGAGGCCCGCCCAGCGATCCTCTGCTCCCAACCAGCCGAGTTCCCGACGGTGTGGAACTAACCACCTATTGCCGGTCGCGATGCTGGCGTGGCGGTTGCGGACTGAGTCCGCAGGCACCCTGGGATGGGGGGATCGGACACCGGGGGGGGGGGGGCCATCGGTGGTCTGAGGTTAGATCCGCTCGGTTAGATGATCAGGCACGCGGCCGATCGGCGGGATCTAATTTTTGCGTCTGCCTCCACGGTCCAAGTCCGCCATGGAGCTAGGCGCGGCCACTGGAGGCAGCCACCGTCCGCATGCACGGACTCCAAACCGGAAGTGCGGGGGCACGTAGCTGCAGCTAAAGCTGCGAGAATCACTCCGGGTCCCTGCGAGCCCCTTGCAGGGCACTGAATTCATTCATTTTTTTTCTAGGAATGTCAGGAGTGAAACTCCAGCGTTTTTAATGCCGGTGTGGGGCCATAGTCCCATTTTGGGAGAATCCAGCCTGTGAAGTTTCTAATTGGCAGTAGGAACCCTGCCACTGGGGTTATTAAATTGTCCAGCCCTCTGGTGCAGGGCAGTCCACATGGTGAGCTCCCTGCCTGCCTTTGGTTGAACACCCAGCAGCAGCAACGAGACAAGAGCCTAAGCGGGCCTTTAATGGCTTTAATTAGTCTCTGGGTGGGAAGACTTCTCACCTTGGACCTAATCTGGGGAAGGGGCAGGATTTCCACCATGCACCCTCCCTTCAGTCACATAGCTGCGCCTGTGAACTTGCTTCCAGGTGGGAAGGGATTAAATTCCATCCATAGTTTCAATCTTAACTTGAGACAACAGTCAGCAGTGGGCAGAGGTGTGGGGGGAATAGTCTGAAAACTGTCCAACTTGCTGGTGCGCAATAGCAGACAATCACTGAGAACTGGACAAACAATCCCAAACATTCAATTAAGTGTCCAGTTGGGTAAAGGGAGGGATTCCTGGAATAGGGGCTGCCCTCCTCCCCTGAGCCCCACAAAGTCAAATAATTTGCCTTATTTGGCATCTTCTGGCCCCAGCATCTCGACCCATGGGTTGACCTGGTAGAAAAGTTACATCTCACGCAGGCCTCTGGGTAAATTAACTGGTCCATTGGTGTTATTGAAACCTGATCTCGATTTAAAGAACGACCCCAACTAGTTTCTGGCATGTTTCCCTCCCACCTGCTCAGAAGGGCAGAGAAAGAATGAAACCCCTCATTGGAAAAGAGAAAAATCTCAAAAGATAGGTCTCAAAAATGGTTACGCCTTAAAATCATCCCTTACATCTCATTTTATTTCATCCCTCCCTCCTACTTGAATGAGTGTCAGTTTGTTCCAAACCAGAGTTTAGAATTACCAGGGATGAATTGCATTGCATTTCTCAAAGTTAATTTAGTTTGAATTAAGTTGAATGCTGATCAAGGAAAAATAAAACTTTGGCCTATTTTACATGGGTTTGTCCCTCTCATAAATAAATCTTCCTCTGTGCGTTGAAGTAATTTAAAGGGTTTGTCCATTTTCGACATGATTAATGCTATTTTAACAGTAGCAAACCAATAGAAGCATCTGTTCTTTGCTCTTCATCATTCTGCCTGGGCTTGGCTGGGTCGGATTCCTGGAACTCCCTCCCTAACAGCACCATGGGGTGTACCCGCACCAGATGGACTGCAGCGGCTCAAGGAGGCAGCTCACCACCACCTTCTCAAGGGCAATTAGGGATGGGCAATAAATGCTGGCCTAGCCTGCGACACCCACATTCCATGAATGAATGAGAAAAAGGGAGAGCAAATTCCTAAGGCTATTTGATTGCTTTGTGGTAGGCCTGTCCATTGAACAGGGCGATAGTGTGTAGGTGTGTGACTCGCCCTGTGAGCAAAGCTTTAAATTGAAATGCCAGGAGGAATGAAAGAAAGAACAAAAGTCAGAAATAAATAGGGGAACAAAAGAAAAGAGTGTGGGAAAAATCCAGAGGAAAACATCAGCAGATGTAAAGAAGGATCGCAGCCAATGATGCAGCAAAATGAGTAAAACAACCAAAAATAGGGAAAGCTGAGTTTGGAGGTTTGGATTGTATGTCCAGAAATACATAAACCTGGTGAATAAAATTGGTAAGCCAACAACAGAAAGTCTCTTTCCTTCAACAACTCCCCAACCAGTGAATAAATCTTTCCCTATTCATTTTATAAAAGCCGTTCATAATATTAAAAGCACGGTGGCACTGCTGATTAGCACTGCTGCCTCGCATCGGTAGGGACCCGGGTTTGATTCTGGCCTCGGCTGTCTGAGTGAAGTTTCTCCCTGTGTCTGCGTGGGTTTCCTCCTGGTGCTCCAGTTTTCTCCCATGGTCCATAGATGTGCAGGTTAGGTGGATTAGCCATGATAAATTGCCCCTTAATGTCCAACAGTTAGTTGGGGTTACAGGGCCTGGATGGGGTACTCTTTTGGAGGGTTGGTGCAGATGCGATGTGCTGAATGGCCTCCTTCTGCACTGTAGGGATTCTATGGTTCTATACAGTCTCCTCTTGATCTTTTTTTCTCTCCAAATATTCCAGTGTCTACCCTTTCTTCACAAATTTTCCATTTCTGGCATCACCTTAGTTATTCCATGCTGTGCGCTTCCAATGGCCTCAATTTCCCTTAATGGCGGCTGGGATTCTCTGCTGCTGCGATCAGGAATCCTGATAAGGCGGAAAATGGAACATCGGCCAAAAAATGGGATCGCCAGCGGGTAGCAGCTCACCCCCAGTCTCCGCTTTCGCATCATCACCTGTAGCGGGCCACCCTCCTCGTGCAGTCGGGAACAAGCAAAGTGCTGACATGCATGCATTAGCATGCTGGAAGTCTGATTCTGCCCCCCTAAGTGTTGCTCTGACCCCCCACAACGGGAAATCTACTGGGCAGGCGGCTTTGGTGTAAGTATGGCCATCAAACCCATCACGGGGTAGGGCACAAGATTCCACTCTGCATTATTCAATACTTTCCTCCCAAGACCAGCCTCCCCTTTTCAATCTTCTATAGACTTGATCTCATCCAAACGCTGCTGCCCATATCTCGTTCCACGTCCCGTTTGAAGCCTATTTGTGACAATAAGCCATTTTCATTTAATTTCATCTCTCACCGTTGAACTTGCTGACCTATGTTGCCCCCTGGTCTGGCAACACCTTTTGCATGTCATAAATCCTCCTTGGCCACACTCCTCCCTGCATGTGTAATCTTCTCCAGCTCTATAATCCTCCCGAGAGCTCTACTCTCTTCCGATCCTGGACCTTTTGCGTGTTCCCAATGTTAATCATTCCAACATGGGCTGTAAGCTCTGTCTTCCTTTGAGAAACTTCAAAGAAACCTGCCTCTTTGATCAAGCTAGGAAACCCTTCCTAATTGCTCTTGACGTGGCTTGGTGTCACATTGTGTTTGATAACTACACTTTTGAAGCATATTGGGATCTTTTACTGTATGAAAGGCAGAAAATTACTGCAACTCGCTGCTGGTAAAATTATGATAGAAGTGGACAAAGTCTTAATTTGTTCATATAACATTCATTTAACCATTTAAATAAACACTGTTAAAATAAACATGCTAATATATGTGTTAAAATAGTGAACAGAGGAACACAAGTGCATCAAGTGCCCTTCCACCTATATGACTACGTTTCTTCTCTCCAATTTATAAAATATTACAAATGGCGCCACCATGTGTTTGATCCTTAGGGTGCGATTCAGTGGAAAAGTTTCTAATTGTGGTAGCGGGCGGAAACTGCTGCGAGCTTCCCGACGCTCAACCCAACGAGGCATCACCGCTATAAAACATCAATTGGACCACTTAATGAGGCCCCAGGGGCTTCACACCGCAAATGACTGTACTGCCAGCTGATTCGCTGAGACCACGCTCACCAGCCCCCTGCAAACAAGGGAGAGCAGCATTTAAACCCATCCTGCAGACCAAACCAGACCACAGCTCGCAACCACGCCACCGAGGAGACCAGCCCCAAGATTCGGAGATGCTGATCTGACCAGACTATTGGAAGTGGTCAAAATCAGACTGGGTGACCTGTTCCCTGAGGGTCTGGGAGGGTCAGCCACAGGGAAGTCAGTGCCACTTTGGAGGATGCGGCAGTGGCCGTCAGCTCAGGGAACATCAGCATGAGGACTGGAACTCAGTGCCATAAGGTCAACGACCTCCACCGGGCCGCATGGGTAGTTGGCACCAGCCCACTGGCATCGGTCCCACCCTGCAGCCCCCACGCAAATGCATCGGGCACTGCCCCCACCCAGCACCGTTCTGTGCCCTGGCCCACCAATGTCCAGCAGTGCCACCCATGCTGGCCCATCCCCCCCCCCATACTCCCCAACCCCCCCATCCACCCCAGCCCCCCATACGCCCCCTCTCCCTCCCGCACCGAAAACCAACCCCCACCCCTGCGATGAATGATGCGTGCAGCTCACGATAACCCCTCTGTGTCCCTGAGGAGAAGTTGGTTCACAACAGACGGGAAAGGGCCCAAACGGGCAGCGGGGTCCCAGACATCAGAGTCCTCACCCCCTACAAGGAACGCGCCCTGGAGGTCGTGGGGGTGGCCGAGTTCAGATTTCTCACCGACATAGAGGTTGGTATATGGAGCAAAAGTAAGGTTCCACCGACCCCACCCAGATGACCTATCACATGTGAGTTGTTAATGCCATACAGAATGACCTATCCCTCCCATTGACTACATGCTCATTCTCCCGCAGGATCCTCATCCAACGGTGCCAGCCAATTTACAGACAGCAGTTGGACGTCTGCTGGATCCCAGGACCCAGCTGGGTCCCAGTCAGAACCTCTGGACCAGGTTTACCCGGAGCTGATGCAATCAAAATGGTGCAGCCATATATTCAGAGGGGGGTGTCAGCGACACTCCACCAGGTCTATAGCCGATTGGAGGAGTGCCAGAGGCTATGGACATAGGAGATGGCACCAGCAATGCGTGGCACCGAGGCCAACAGCACCAGGATGGTGAACACAGTGGAGAGCAACATCAGCAGCATGAGTGAGGTAGCCAAGACGTGGCTCAGTCAGTGACAGCTATGGCTGTGCTCCTCAACAGCATGTCCCAGTCGCTGGGGGACATGTCCCAGTCCCAGGTGGAACCTGAGAAGGCAGTGTGGAGCATGTCCCAGTCTCAGGTGGGCATTGCCGAGGTGCTGCGGAACATGTCCCAGTCACTGAGGAGCATCAGCAAGGGCTTGACACCGTGCTGCAGACACTGGGGAGCCTCCAGAGTTGGCAGAGCTAGATGATGCAGTAGCAGCCAGGGCTCGATCCAGCTGCCCCTCCATCCCAAGGTGAACCCCAGGACCCTATGGGCTTCGACCAGGAGGAGGGGGTGCTGGGTGCCAACCCGTGGCATCATGATGGCGGCCACCGGCTCTCCCAAGACCCCCCCCCTGACAACGACGTGTCTTGGATTCAGCACCCGAAAATGGGTGGCATGATGGGCATGTGCTGCCAGCAAGTGGGCCAGGGCACTTTGGCCCCAAGGTCTCCAGACGCCAGCCAGGTGCATCGAAGGCCATGGGACGCTGTAGGCAGCTGGCTGCCTCCACCTCTGATGTGTCTCCTGGGAACTCACATAAGCGGTAGAGCATGGAAGGCTAAGCTGGTCGGGATCAGGGCATAGGGGCTGGGGGGGGTAAGGCAGACGGTGGGCAGCACCATCGGTGGCCAGGGGCAGTTGGGGGATAGCATTAAAATTGCTGAACTTGAGAAATATGATGCCTCTGGCACTTTCTTCTGAAATGCAGGTCGAGCACTAATTCTCTGCCCAGCTCTGCGGGCATGGAGGTCCTGGATGGATGCCTCTTTCCAACATCCCCCCCCCCCCCCCCAAGCACACCCCCAGGCCATGGGTGTGAGTGATCACTCAGCGGACAGTCAGGAGCCAGACTATGGAATAGATTGCGGAGCACCAGCGCCAAACTCTCAGCAGATTATCATCACCCTTCCCTGCCCTCGATAGTGACCCACTGACAGCGCCAACACAGCCCTATCACCCTCGAGTGGTGTTAGACAGACCCTGAGAGGGTGGAACTGGGTGGGTGGTTGGAGGTGGGGGGGCGGGGGTGGGAGGAGAGGAATGGGGTGAAGGGGAGGAGGGGGGAGAGGGGCACGGAGGGGGAGGGTGAGGGATGGGGAGGGAGGTGGGAAGGGGGAGGGAAGGGAAGAGGTGGGGAGGGGGGAAATGATGGATGAGGCTACATCCTCTGTGAAGCGGGCGAGGATAAGGTCATCCCTGGCCCTCTGGGCTTGCATGATCCTCCTGCTGCTGCCTGTCGTCCAGCCTCTGGCTGGTCACACAGGTCCTCCCTGGGCCCCCTCTCCAGCCTCTCCTGGTCTGGTGCTTCCTCGCAGGTGGCTACATGTTCCTCCCTCCGAGCACAAGGGTTGCAGCCCCAATGCCCTGAGAGCGAAGATGGCTACTCACCTCCTCAGCTCCCCAGCGCAGCCCTTTCGCCAGCATCACGTTTATAATAAGGTATACGAATCAGCAACTACGTGACCACTTGCTGGGGAGGTGGTTAGATCATGGGAGGCTGTTAGATTGGGGTTGGCTCCCATTAATTGTTTGGAGATTGGCCTTAAGTGGTAATTAATGGTTTCTTGCCTCATACGGCGGGTTCCTGATTTCACCAACGGGAGCTGGCTAGTTAGATTGCTAAGCGAACGGTGCCCAGCGCGGTTTTAGTTTTTGGCCTCCCTTGCAATCTAACAGCTGTGATGTGCTTTTGCTTAAGTTCAACGTGGCCATTAAATCGTGTCCTCGAACTACAAGACCAATACTGCTGCAGACTTTAATGTAACCTAATGTAATCTAAGCAGGGACGATAGTGCCGTTTAAGGGACATCTTGACAAATACATGATCGGCACAGGCTTGGAGGGTCGAAGGGCCTGTTCCTGTGCTGTACTTTTCTTTGTTCTTTGTTCTTCCCCAGTGGGTTTTATGGCGAGAATGGTCTCAGGATCGAGTGGGAATGGGAGGGAAGGACTTCTGGGGATGGGAAATGACGGCCGGATTAAATGACGGCTGGGTTAAATGGCTGGTGGAAAGGCAGAGAGACAATGAACTCCCATCAATGTGGCTGGAAGCGAATTGAGAGAGTTAATAAGGCTGTTAAGGTACTTTTTACGCTGGTAAATGGGACTAAATGTACCTTTGATGGTTAATAAGTGAGTGGAGGGCAGGTATCATGGGCTGTCAGACCCCTAACAATTGAAAGCTGCCGATGTTGAAATGGGATAGTGCAAGGTAAGCCAATTTGCAGCTGCCTTCCACAGGTTCAAAAGCTGATCACCTCACATTGCCGACATAGAAATATATTTTCCACAGTTTTGCCTATTCACTTAAACTAACAATGGGCTGGATTTGCCGATGATGGCGCCAAAATCGCATTGGCCGAAGAATCCGTTTTGACGTTGAAATCGGGGGCGGCGCCATTTTTCAGATACTCTGCCTCCCAAAAACGGCATCATCATTGAGCCCACCATGCACCGTTGGGACAGCCTCAGGGTAGATTACTTGATCTGTAAGGAGGCATAGAAGGCACGTATGTCTCCCCTTGAATAGTGGTCGTCAAACATCCTCTCAAACATAAAAAGACAAAAATACTGACCCACATCGGAATAAATGACTGCATATCACAATGTGGCTTGCGCTGTGCACATATATATTTACAGTAAAAGCTCCAGAAATGCCAGGAGTCTCTTGGTCCTCGTCCCCCCCTGCTCTATTGCTCTCTCACAAGGACAAGGTTGGATTGCCGAAAATCTGTTCCCCAATTCTGTCCTCGGAATGTCATCTTTATCACCCAGGTTGGCCATTTCCTTCAGTTCTGCCATTACATCTTTCAAGCAGCCGCAGGTTTCACAAAACATGGTGTACAAGGTACACAGCCTTCCTTCCTCCCTCTGTTTGGGTAAGATAGTGGGCTCCACAATTTACACTGGGCCAGTGCCAAGCCCTAAATTGGCCATTCACTTTGATGTGGCCTCGATCTTTAATCTTTCTGATGCAAGGAGAATAGACTCAAATGTACCTGGTGCACAACCAGTTGAGCCAACCATCATTGATGCTACTCCCCTGCCACTATTCCAGGTTTGAATTCCCCTCCTTCAAAGCTCACCGCTGTGCATCTCTCAGCATTCTTCAATGGATTAATCTCAGCACATTCCCCTCTCACCTTTCCATCCTGTGTACCAGCTTTTTCCAACTCAATATGGGTAAGTTTAATATTAATTCCATTCTAAATGTTCCATTCTAAATGGCATGCAAAAAACGAATTATTGTTACTTTTGGTTTGAAATACCTTTATTCAAGTTGCTGGAAACCTAGAATACATTTGCAAGTGTAAAAGTAACTTGAAGCAATGGCAAAAATCCATAAATGATTGTATAGAGTGCTCTGGACATTAAAATTAGTTGGGTAGCAATCTAAGTAAACAGTATGCTACAGTTAAAAAATACATTTACAAACATTAACTATATTTAATATTTAATTTTGGGCATTTATACAATTATTTTGTGAATATATGTATGCATGAAATGAGGTTGAATGGGAACGATTCACATTTTTACATCCTCCAGGCTTATACTTAATGACAAGATAATATCTGCCCTTGCATCAAAATGAAGTTTTACAAACTCTAAATTAACTGCACATTGAAGCAAAATGCATAATTACTAGATTTATTTATTCATATTTATTTCGAGAAAAATTGAGATACCATCATTCAAAAAAATACAAAATTCTCATTTGGCATAAGTGCTGCTACAACAGTGAACACTCATTCTTCATCAACACGCAAACAATTTCAAAAGAATTTCCTTGCTGTTAACTTTACATTAGCCACCACAAGCAAGTCTTTTTTCTTTACTTATCTTTCTGCGACTCAGAATGCATCTAATTAAATCCATATTATCGGATTGATCGACACACATTCTTCCTGATAGCAGACATTTTTATCTTCTGCAACACCAGATTTCTTTACATATGATGAATAGTTCGTGAGCGGGATTCTCCGCCCCGCCGCACCTGTTTTCCTGTGCGCGTGTCCCCGCCGGCAGCAGGATCCTTCATCCCGGCAGCCAGTCAATGGGATTTCCCATTTTAGGCACCCGGACGGCGTTGGGAAATCCATGGGCGAGAGTGTGCTGCAGGTGAAACAGAGGATCCAGCCGGCGGAGAATCCAGCCCGACATACGTCACCACCTACTTGCCCCATTCTCCATCGAACAGAACATGTTGGAACTTACAGTGTCATCAATATGTGATATGAAAATGTTTCTGTTCTAAAAACCTGAAATGTGCTTGTGGCTCATTCAACTGAACACTTTATGCTGAACTTTCATTATGCTGAAATAATTTGGTTTGGTCGTTTTGTATTTATCCTTACACAAAAAAGAAGAACTGCTTCCGTAACTGTTAAATGATTTAAGGCAGGTATGGCAATTCACCCTCAGATTCACTGTCTGATTCACCTAATTAAAACAAAATGTGAAAAAAATTAATAGCAAACATAGAAGCCAGAAACAGAATTGTCAAATTCAAAATCTCTTGTGTAAAGGTTTCAAGAGGAAAGGTGTATTTGAATCAAAGACTAACTTAGAAGCTGTTAACGTGATAACATCCAGCAAGAGGTATTCATACTTACTACTTGGGTTAGGTGTGCTGCAGGCAGAGACATCACAATGTCCCGCAGGGCCTGGTGGCCCAATGGATCCAGGAAAACCTGGCAGGCCAGGACGGCCTGGTGGGCCAGGCAAGCCCTGTGGTCCTTGTTTTCCACGCTTTCCCTCACCTCGAGGACCTACACAGACATATAAAAGTTAGAACATTGTTAAGTGAGGAAACAAGGTTACTGGACCTGGTCATGAAGTGAGAGCACAGTCCAGACTGGTGGTACACTTAGTTACAGAATCTCAGTTCGCATCTGGCCCTATGGATCAAATTCAATTTCAGACTGGCAGGATGGATTGTCTTTTTAACATTTGCAATTTTTCAATCCGACGGGGCCTTTCTGGAATCTAGGGAATTATCAAGATCACAACTAATGCTGGATTGTCTTTGCTGGCTCTCAGAGTCCAGCATGAAACTGACTTAGGTATATTCATTGCAATTCTTGGTGGAGAAGAAACTAATTGACACAAATTGCATTCTCTTTCAGAGAGTGCACAGCAATGGCTAATAAATGAAACAGTAAACTGTTGGAGTGTGGGTCATTTTTCTGAAGTTGGACGAGAATAACAGTTTTCCTTCAGCCGGACTATCCTGAATTCAGGAATGTTTGATCCAGTCACTCAACAGGAAGAATGAAGAGTTCCAAAGGAAGTGTGGGAAGGATCAGTCAATTGACGCTTTCGGTCGGGAGGAACACATTGGAGGCAAATTGGCAGGAATTTATTCTTCATCCAAAAATAATCAATGAAATTGACTTCTGGGTCAACAAGAGGTGAAACTCTGGGACTGTTCAAGAAACAATTAGATGACATACTGTGGGGATGGTGGCGGGAGTGGTGGGGGAATGGGGATTTCAGAATCTTTCCAGGTGGATGGATTAGACAGAATAAGTCAAGTATCCCTTTTTGGCTTATTTGTCTGACGATGCTTCTTGCTGGTGTAGTGTTCTCATCTTTCAAACAGTGCACTCATTTAAACTGCAGTATGCAGTGAGCTATTAAACTAAGTTCAATAGTTAGTTGAGGTGATTAAATTGGTGAAGATGTTACACTGGCTGGCATTAAAGGACTCAATTATTCCTATTTAGTACTGTGGCAAAGATTCGGGTGAAGTAGTACTTCTCCTTTTAGCCTTTAATTGCTTGTTAAAAATAAATTTAGAGTACCCAATTCTTTTTTTTTTCCAATGAAGGGTAATTTAGCGTAGCCAATCCGCCCCACTCTCTCCCAACCTCCCCCCTTCCTTTCCCTTCTGTTGGTACAGAGGTGAGGGTATCTGGTCTCTCCAACGCAAAGTTCAGTGCTTGTACTGTTTGTTTTTTGGACAACTGAGTTGTGAACTGTTTTAATAATCAGAGTATCCACCCCTCCTCCCCGTACGTTGGTACTGAGGGGAAGGTGCCCTGTTTCTCCAACACAAAATTAGTGTTTGTATCGTTTGGCCTTGTATATATTTTGTACTGTTTTAATATAAAGATATGGCCAATCCACCTATCCTGCACATTTTGGGTTGTGGGGGTGAGACCCATCCAAACACGCGGTGAATGTGCAAACTCCACAGGGACAGTGACCTGGGGTCAGGATCGAATCCGGGTCCTCAGCACTGTGAGGCAGCAGTGCTAACCACAGTGAGGCAACAGTGCTAACCACAGTGAGGCAACAGTGATAACCACAGTGAGGCAACAGTGCTAACCACAGTGAGGCAGCAGTGCAAACTGCAGTGAGGCAGAAGTGCTAACCACAGTGGGGCAGCATGCCACCTTATTTAGCTTTTAATTGGAACTGAAATCCTCAAAATCTGAGAAACGGTGTAAACCCCACAATATCCACCTGCTTTCAGTTTGAATTTTAGCCAGGATTTGTAGGTTGACCAAACTCAGAGGTTGACTAATAATGAATATTGTCCTTACCTGGTGTCCCTCTTGGCCCCTCAGAGCCTGGAGCATCGACTCCTGGGCTACCTTTCTCTCCTTTGTTGCCTGGTTTACCTATTGACCACAAAATGTCAAACTTAGATAAATTTAAGACTACGTTGACTAGCAGAAACAGATACCTATCTAATTGCAAATGATCCAATCACGGACATCTGTGTAAAGCAAATTATCATTCCCATGAACACCATGGAGTACATTTCACCAAATAGCACTATTGACAGAACATCATACATCAGGATCATAGTATGCAGAGGATGCAGAGATACTTCAGCAGGATTTGGAGGGGCTGAGTGAGTGGGCATATGCGTGGCAGATGCAGTATAATGTGGATAAATGTGAGGTTATCTGCTGTGGTAGCAAAAATAGGAGGGCAGATTATTATTTGAATGGGTTTAAATTGAGAGAGGTGAATACTCAGAGAGACCTTGGTGTCCTCGTGCATCAGTCGCTGAAAGTAAGCGCGCAGGTACAGGAGGCAGTAACAAAGGCAAATGGTATGTTGGCCTTCTTAACGAGAGGATTAGAGTATAGGAATAGGGATGTTCTACTGCAATTGTGTAGGGCATTGATGAGGCCACACCTGGAGTATTGTGTGCAGTTTTGGTGTCCTTATCTGAGGAAGGATGTTCTTGCTCTGGAGCGAGTGCAGTGAAGGTTTACCCGGCTGATTCCTGGGATGGCGGGTTGTCATATGAGGAGAGACTAAGTTGGATAGGATAATATTCATTGGAGTTTAGACAAGTGAGAGGGGACCTCATAGAAACTTATAAAATTCTAACAGGATTAGGCAGGGTAGATTCAGAAAGAATGTTCCCGATGGTGGGGGAGTCCAGAACTAGGGCTCATAGTTTGAGGATAAGGGGAAAATCTTTTAGGAGTGAGGTGAGGAAAAAATTCTTCACACACAGAGTGGTGAATCTGTGGATTCAAGTACTATCTCAGAGAGTACTTGAGGCTAAAACTTTGTGTAATTTCAAGAAGGAATTACAAATAACTCTTGGGGTTAAAGAAATCAAGGCTTTGGGGGGGGCGGGGAGATGGGATCAGGGTACTGAACTTGACGATCAGCCACGATCATAATGAATGGCGGAGTAGGCTCGAAGGGCCGAATGGCCTCCTCCTGCTTCTATTTTCCATGTATATTCTATGAAGTATGGGCATTGGTGCTGTCTGCTGCTTCAGTAAGAAGGGATTTGCTAACAGCAATGCCTGAAGCCAAGTCAGTACCATCATGCTAAGATTGGCACAGAGGGCTGTTATTTAATTTAAATAAGAAAAAAATGCCAAGGATAAGAAAGGCCTATTCAGCCCACTGATGTATATCTCTCCTGTACCTAACTCTCTCATTAAAGCCCATCTTTGAATTACCCTAACCCTCCCTTTGAATGCCATCCCTCGAGCATTATGACCCAGCAAAGATTACCACCTGAGCACCCTAACGCTGCAGTTGAATCTAACCCCGCTGTCATTGTTAATTATAGCTAAGAGGTAGAATCATTGGGTGGGATTTTTCCACCCCTGCGTGTTTTGCGGGGGCAGCCCATCATTGGCCGGTGTCCGGATTTTCCAGTCCCACCACTGTCAACTGGGGTTCCCATTGTTCACAGCATCCGCCGCTGGGGAATCTGTGGCAGGGGGTCACCATTACGGGACTGGAAGACCCCGTCAGCGGGAAAGGCTGGAAAATCCCGCCTGGTCCCTTACGGTCCTTAAACAAATCTCATTCTCTTGACTTTTTAAAATTGATTATCTAAAAATCAATACCTGAGGAGGCACCGTTAATGCAGGGACACAGGGCTCGATTTGGAACGTTTGCCCAGTACATGTGCGAAGTGGGTGACACCCCACAGCAGCTGCTGTATGGATTAAGAAAGGAGCCGAAACCATTTGCAGCTTTTGGGGGTAAATCCAGCAGCTCCATGAACAAGCTGAGCCAGAAGTCATCGATAAAGAAAAGGTGGGGGAAAGCGAGTATCCATTGGGAGGAGTGGGACAAGCTGGCCACCTGCGGTGGGCTGCAGTATTGTTAAATTTCTGCTCCTCCGGGTCTCCTAAATACGCCCCCAAAATGCTCGAGGCCATTTTCCAGCATCCTCTAATTCTGCCAGCTGCTCACAGCCGGTAAAAATAGGCCGAGCGTGTGCAGCAAACTCTTTGACTATTTGTGCTTGGAAATTTCAAGCAGGCCCCGAGAACAGGATTAACACCAACTTCCACATGAAAGCAGCTTCTCACCTGTTTCAGGTACCCATTTGCAGGATCACCCTGTCATTTCAACTGCTGAACTCCTTTTTAAAAGTTTAAAACTGATCTCCAAGGCGGCTTACATCATTGACAGAACTACTTGTTAATTTTCTCCTCTCCTCTTCCTGGGGTGCTCTCAGACAAGTGACAGCCTTCTGGTACTTTGCTCAAGTTTCCTCTGTCAATCTAGGCAGTGAATGTTGATGAGCACTTCTGCGATGAAGGGCATTATAACCTTTCCTAATGCTGCATTCAGCAGACATCAACAGACACGTGCTTCCTCAAAGGTCACTAGATATCGCACAGCATTAGAAAACTGAAGCCAATGAGCATTTTAGCACTGAGGCCTGTGGCCTACCATGCATCTGAGGTATTCAGCGCACCCAATGGCAAATGGAGAGCACAAAAGAGATTAAGGACCCATTTACTGCCCTGTTCTACTTGCATTAACTTGAAAAAGCTTTGGCAGCCCTTCAATAGGAAGAAATTCAGTTGGTTTTGTAACGAGCATGTAATTGAAGGTTCTGATGAAAGTCACAGAACGGAAATGTTAACTCTGCTTCTCTCACCACAGATGCTGCCTGACCAGCTGAGTATTTCCAGCATTTCTGTTTTTATAGTCAGTTTACTGCTCAAGAAATTGAAAACAAAAATCTTCCCTATTTGCCAGTTAAACATTTCTGTGCTCTGGCAATATTTTCCATTTATGAGATTAGGCTGCTGTTTATAATATCAGCTAGGAGATGTGAAATACCTATCTCTCCTGGATAGCCAGCCTTGCCAATATCGCCAGGCATGCCTGGTATTCCTGGTGGCCCTCTACTTCCAGGTGGCCCTGGTTCCCCTGGGTGTCCTACTTCACCTGCCGGTCCCTGAATGATCCGTACAGGCGCCGGATTCCTTGTAAACTCATTCAGGATCGAATCAAATTTGATCATGTGATCTGGAGGTTAATAAATATAAAAGTGAGAATTATTGCAATATAATGATAATTACTTTCAAACCTGTCCTTCGAAAGAGTTAAAATGTACTCAGCTGCCTGTTAACCAATACTTAATCACTGGAACTATGAGCCTTCCGTCTCAGCATGAAGTCCTACTCAGTGGGGCCACAGACTCGGAACTTTGAGGGACATTAACTTTCTGATGGACATTTTAGGTTTTATGCAATAATAGCTAGTTGGCAGATTGATAAATTATAATACAAACATGTGACTCAGATGATGACCTGGACAACAGGGGATAAAATCATCTCAGACAGTGGTTCAACATGGATCAGCCTCTGATTCTACGCAGTTCCTGATATTCAGTTCCATTGAAATCAGAAGGGTACAATGCAGACGTGATGCCAGTGGTGTCATTTAGGAGCTCCACACTGTAACCGATAGAGATTCTGTGGAAGTTCCAGCTACTTAGGATAACTGACCCTAACTGAAAATGTATGGCCGCATATCACAGAAAAATTCCGAAGTGTACTTTTGGGCGCAATTGGCGGGTATTTCTTGACGGCTGCATTGGTAAGATGATTAAATACGCGGCCCGTATTTAACCGCACTAAGTGCCGGAAATGAGACTCTATGAGTTTCTCAGCATTATTGGCTGTCTTGCCGTCTGATTCGCCAGACTTGCACCTCAGCGTCTCGCCACTAACAAGGGGGAGCTGCTTTTAAACGCTCCCTCACCACACACCCCAATCAACACACAAGTATTGCAGTGCGCAGGCGTGCTCCTCGCTTTGGCGATGCCGACCTGGCCAGGTTTTTGGATGCTCTGGATGCTAGATGGGACATCCTGTTACCCCAAGAGGGCCGGAGGACCAGCAACAGGGTCAGCAATGCCACCTGTCAGTGCGGGCAGCATGACCAGGTGGGCCAGTGTCCAATGTAGGAAGAAGACCAACGACCTGCAGCCAGCTGCAAGGGTAAGCTCTCTCCCGGCATCAGTTCCGCCTGCCACCCTTCAAACTCCCAATGCCCCCCATAATTCACTGGCTGACACCTTGTACCCTCCCCACATCCAAACTTAGTTTTTGTTCCTCAGCACCCATGGCACAACCCCTACATGTCGAGTTGTGGTGCCCACACATGCCACCTGCCATAGACCCCCCCCTCCCCGATCCATCATGTGTGCAGTTCGCAATGCAATCTCTTTGTCCCTGCAGGAGAAGATAGCCCATGATAATTGGGAAAGGTCCCAGACGTGGGGTGGGGTTCCAGAGATCTAAGTCCTCACCCGCTATGAGGAATGGGCCTTGGATATCGAGGGGTTGCCCGAGGAAAGAGCAGTGACCAACAGCAGGGTTGGCCTGTGCTTCAGAGGTGAGGATCTATTGCCCCTTCACCCAGGTGACTTGCCTCAAGTGAGTTGTTCATGTCAGACAGAATGATTCTTCCCCCTCGCGGATCACAAGTCCATTCTCTCGCAGCATCTCCATTTGCTGGGGCAGGGCCAGACAAAATTGTTCTCACCCCCATGCCACCCAAGAGACCAGCATGGAGGAGAGCTCAGAGGAGACCACCAACGAGGCATTACATGATCACCCCCACCTTCTAACAGGGCAGAGACACACACCTGATGGGCAAAATTAGTGGACAGACAGCTGTGGTGAGCACCATATAGTTGCTGATACACATCAGGTGGAGGCAGGAGCAGCCAAGGGAGTCAACAGTCGAAGGTATGCTGGATTCCAGGTCTCAGGTGAGTCACAGTCAGATGCTGTGCCTCTGGACAAGGTCATCCCAGAGCTGATGCAGATGCGAGGACATGGCAGTGAGATTCTGGAGGGGATGTCAAAGACATTTCAACAAGTGCATTGGCGATTGGAGGAGTCCAATAGGCTACCGGCACAGGAGATGATGCCGACAAGGCGTGGCACCGAGGCCAACACTGCTAGGGTGGTGACCACAGTGGAAAGCCTGAAGTACGAGGTCAGCATCTTGAGTGGTGGTGTCCAAGACTCAATCTGTGGCAACCATGGCCTTGGCATCATGTCCCAGGCGATGAGGAACATGTTGCATACGCAGGCAGACATTCCCGAGGCACTGCAGATTATGTCTAAGTCACTAAGGGACATGTACCAGACATGGGTAGTCATTGCCGAGGCATTGCAGAGCATGGCCCAGACACTGAGGAGCATCGCCGAGATGGTTGACATCATGATACAGAAAATGGTGAGGCGCCGGGACTGGCCGAGCCAGATGACGCAGAGGCCTCTGTAGCTCACTCCATCTGCCCCTCCGTCCCATGGAACCCTCAGAGCCAACTCGGGGCCTGTCACCAAGGAGACAATGGCGGTCTCCAGTTATTCTGAACCCCCCCCCCCCCTCCTGACACCGGCGCATGGCAGTCAGTGGGCAAAAGGGCAAAACAGGGTGGCAAGGCGATGCCAGTCACACCAGTAAGTTGGCCTGGGACTTAGAACATAACAGTGCAGTACAGGCCTTCGGCCCTCGATGGTGCGCCGACCTGTGAAACCACTCTAAAGCCCATCTACACTATTCCCTTATCGTCCATATGTCTATCCAATGACCATTTGAATGCCCTTAGTGTTGGCGAGTCCACTACTGTTGCAGGCAGGGCATTCCACGCCCTCACTACTCTCTGAGTAAAGAACCTACCTCTGACATCTGTCTTATATCTATCTCCCCTCAATTTAAAGCTATGTCCCCTCGTGCTAGACATCACCATCCGAGGAAAAAGGCTCTCACTGTCCACCCTATCCAATCCTCTGATCATCTTGTATGCCTCAATTAAGTCACCTCTTAACCTTCTTCTCTCTAATGAAAACAGCCTCAAGCCCCTCAACCTTTCTTCATAAGATCTTCCCTCCATACCAGGCAACATTCTGGTAAATCTCTTCTGCACCCTTTCCAATGCTTCCACATCCTTCCTATAATGCGGCGACCAGAATTGCACGCAATACTCCAAATGCGGCCACACCAGAGTTTTGTACAGCTGCAACATGACCTCATGGCTCCAAAACTCAATCCCTCTACCAATAAAAGCTAACACACCATATGCCTTCTTAACAACCCTCTCAACCTGGGTGGCAACTTTCAGGGATCTATGTACATGGACACTGAGATCTCTCTGCTCATTCACACTGCCAAGAATCTTACCATTAGCCCAGTACCTGTCTTCCTGTTATTCCTTCCAAAATGAATCACCTCACACCTTTCTGCATTAAACTCCATTTGCCACCTCTCAGCCCAGCGCTGCAGCTTATCTATGTCCCTCTGTAACTTGTAACATCCTTCCGCACTGTCCACAACTTCACTGACTTTAGCGTCATCTGCAAATTTACTCACCCATCCTTCTACGCCCTCCTCCAGGTCATTTAGAAAAATGACAAACAGCAGTGGCCCTAAAACAGATCCATGCGGTGCACCACTAGTAACTGGACTCTAGTCTGAACATTTCCCATCAACCACCACCCTTTGTCTTCTTCCAGCTAGCCAATTTCTGATCCAAACTGCTAAATCACCCTGAATCCCATGCCTCCGTATTTTCTGCAGTAGCCTACCATGGGCAACCTTATCAACGCTTTACTGAAATCCATTTACACCACATCAACTGCTTTCCCCTCATCCACCTGTTTGGTCACCTTCTCAAAGAACTCAATAAGGTTTGTGAGGTACGACTTACCCTTCACAAAACCGTGTTGACTATCTCTAATCAAATTATTCCTTTCCAGATGATTATACATCCTATCTCTTATAAACCTTTCCAAGACTTTGCCCACAACAGAAGTAAGTCTCACTGGTCTATAGTTACCGGGGTTGTCTCTACTCCCCTTCTTGAACAAGGGGACAACATTTGCTATCCTCCAGTCTCCTGTAGACAAAGATGACTTAAAGATCAAAGCCAAAGGCTCAGCAATCTCCTCCCTATCTTCCCAGAGAATCCTAGGATAAATCCCATCCGGCCCAGGGGACATATCTATTTTCACACTTTCCAGAATTGCTAACACCTCCTCCTTATGAACCTCAAGCCGTTCTAGTCTAGTAGCCTGAATCTCAGTATTCTCCTCGACAACATTGTCTTTTTCCTGTGTGAATACTGACGAAAAATATTCATTTGGCACCTCTCCTATTTCCTCGGACTCCACGCAAAACGTCCCACTCCTGTCCTTGACTGGCCCTACTCTTACCCTAGTCATTATTTTATTCCTGACATATCTATAGAAAGCTTTAGGGTTATCCTTGATCCTACCTGCCAAAGACTTCTCATGTCCCCTCTTGGCTCTTCTTAGCTCTCTCTTTAGGTCCTTCCTAGCTAACTTGTAACTCTCGAGCGCCCTAACTGAACCTTCATGTCTCATCTTTACATAAGCCTCCTTCTTCCTCTTGACAAGTGTTTCGACTGCTTTAGTAAACCACGGTTCCCTCGCTCGACCACTTCCTCCCTGCCTGACAGGTACGTACTTATCAAGGACACGAGTAGCTGTTCCTTGAACAAGCTCCACATTTCCATTGTGCCCATCCCCTGCAGTTTTCCTCTCCATCCAATGCATCCTAAGTCTTGCCTCATTGCATCATAATTGCCTTTCCCCCAGATATAACTCTTGCCCTGCGGTATATACCTATCCCTTTCCATCACTAAAGTAAATGTAATCGAATTGTGGTCACTATCACCAAAGTGCTCACCTACCTCCAAATCTAACACCTGTCCTGGTTCATTACCCAGTATCAAATCCAATCTGGCCTCGCCTCGCGTTGGCCTATCTACATACTGTGTCAGGAAACCCTCCTGCACACATTGGCCAAAAACGGACCCATCTAAAGTACTTGAACTATAGCGTTTCCAGTCAATATTTGGAAATTTAAAGTCCCCCATAACAACTACCCTGTTGCTTTTGCTCCTATCCAGAATCATCTTTGCAATCCTTTCCTCTACATCTCTGGAACTTTTTGGAGGCCTATAGAAAACCTCTAACAGGGTGATCTCTCCTTTCCTGTTTCTAACCTCAGCCCATACTACCTCAGTAGACGAGTCCTCATCAAACGTCCTTTCTGCCACCGTAATACTGTCCTTGACTAACAATGCCACCCCTCCCCCTCTTTTACCACCTTCCCTGAACTTACTGAAGTATCTAAACCCTGGCACCTGCAAAAACCATTCCTGTCCCTGCTCTATCCATATCTCTGAAATGGCCACAACATCGAAGTCCCAGGTACCAACCCTTGCCACAAGTTCACCCACCTTATTCCGGATGCTCCTGGCATTGAAGAAGACACACTTTAAACCACCTTCCTGCCTGCCGGTACCCTCCTGCAACTTTGAAACCTTACTCATGACCTCACTACTCTTAACCTCCTGTATACTGGAGCTACAATTCAGGTTCCCAATCCCCTGCTGAACTAGTTTAAACCCTCCCGAAGAACATTAGCAAATTTTCCCCCCAGGATATTGGTACCCCTCTGGTCCAGGTGTAGACTATCCCGTTTGTAGAGGTCCCACCGACCCCAGAATGAGCCCCAATTATCCAGAAATCTGAAACCCTTCCTCCTGCACCATCGCTGTAGCCACGTGTTCAACTCTTCTCTCTCCCTATTCCTCGACTCGCTAGCACGTGGCATGGGTAACAACTCAGAGATAATAACTCTGTTTGACCTAGATCTAAGTGTCCACCCTAGCTCCCTGAATTCCTGTCTTACATCCCTATCCCTTTTCCTACCTATGTCATTGGTACCTATGTGGACCACGACTTGGGGCTGCTCCCTCTCCCCCTTAAGGATCCCGAAAACACGATCCGAGACATCACGGACCCTGGCACGTGGGAGGCAACACACCAACCGCGAGTCACTCTCGTTCCCACAGAATCTCCTATCTAGCCCCCTAACTATGGAATCTCCAATGACTAATGCTCTACTCCTCTCCCCCCTTCCCTTCTGAGCAACAGGGACAAACTCTGTGCCAGAGACCTGTACCCCATGGCTTACCTCTGGTAATTCTCCCCCCCCCCCCAACAGTATCCAAAGCGGTATTCTTGTTACTAAGGGGAACAACCACAGGGGATCCCTGTACTGACTGCTTCCTCCCAGCCCCTCTCACCATCACCCATCTATCTTTATTCTTTGGAGTAACTATATCCCTGAAGCTTCTATCTATTACCACGTCTGCCTCCCGAATGATCCGAAGTTCATCCAGCTCCAGCTCCAGTTCCCTAACGCGGTTTCTGAGGAGCTATAGATGGGTGCACTTCCCACAGACGAAATCAGCAGGGACACTGACGGCATCCCTCACCTCAAACATTCTGCAGGAGGAACATTGCACTACCTTCCTTTCCATCCCCTCTCGATAAAAAACGAAAAAGAAAGAAAGAGCTTACCTGTTATTCACTCTACCCCTTAGGTTAAAGGAGGTGGAAGGGTGGGGGACACGACAAGTGTCTAAAGTTTAGAAACTGCCCAACTTAAATACAGGTAAAAATAAAACACTTAACCAGAAACCACTGCGCCCCACACAAAAACAGCAATCAGCTGTTAGGGGCCTGCGCAAACAATTTAAATCTTTACTACTTACCCAGCAGTCACTCTGTCCTCACTCCGACTGGATTCAGCTGGAAACTCCCTAAGTGTCACTTGACAATAGCTCCTCCACAAACCACCTTCACGTTACGGTGACCACAATGCACGTATGCAAATCTCCCCCGCAACAGCCAATCAGCAGCTCCGCTCTACTGCCCTCTGCTGGATGCTTGCCTTCACTTGAACAGCTAGGGTCTCTTCCACAGGTACACTTTCAAGTCATGGTGACCACAATGCACGTATGCAAATTTCCCCCGCAACAGCGGGCCTTTCAGAGGACGTCCACCAAGGGCACCAAAGGCCACAGGGCGCGGAAAGCAGCAGGCTGCCTTCACCTCTAATAGTCGGGGAATGGGGGCGAAGGTGGCGAATGTGGGGGAAGGAGGGGAATGGGGGGATTTAAGGGGTTGGCAGACAAAGCCTCATCCTATGAGAAACGGGAAACGATGGGGGTCTCTCGGGTCCTCCGGGCATTCAGGATCCTTGTTGCCGTCTGTCCTCCACCCTCCAGCTCCTCCTGCGGCTCCTCGCTGGGTTCCTCCACCACCCCCTCCTGGCCCTGCTCCTCCTCAGACTAGGCCACATGTCCCTCCTCCTCCAGCATGCACATCCAGCAGGCAGCACGGCAGCATTGTGGATAGCACAATTGCTTCACAGCTCCAGGGTCCCAGGTTCGATTCCGGCTTGGGTCACTGTCTGTGCGGAGTCTGCATATCCTCCCCGTGTGTGCGTGGGTTTCCTCCGGGTGCTCCGGTTTCCTCCCACAGTCCAAAGATGTGCAGGTTAGGTTGATTGGCCATGATAAATTGCCCTTAGTGTCCAAAATTGCCCTTTGTGTAGTGTGGGGTTACTGGGTTATGGGGATAGGGTGGAGGTGTTGACCTTGGGTAGGGTGCTCTTTCCAAGGGCCGGTGCAGACTCGATGGGCCGAATGGCCTCCTTCTGCACTGTAAATTCTATGATAATCTATGATAATCTATGTTTCCCTGCTGCTGTACCAGGTTGTGGAGAGCACAGCAGACTACCTCAAAGCAGGAGACCCTCTGGGGGTGTACTGCAGTGCACCACCAGAGTGGTCCAGGCATTGGAAATTAATGTTGTTCAGTCTTATACACTGCTGAATGACAGCATGGGTGGCAACATGGACCTTGTTATTTGGGTCTCCGCCTCGGTCTCTGGCCACCGCACCAAGAGCCAGGACCTCAGCGGGTACCCCTTATCCCCCAAGAGCCAACCCGTCATCTTGGGGCGATCCTCAAAGATGCCAGGGATCTCCAAGTGTCCCAGTTTGTAGTTGTTATGCACGTGTATGCATTGGAGGTGGTGGTCACACACGAGTTAAACATTCAGGGATGGAACCCCTTCCTGTTAATGAATGGCTCTCTTGATGCCCTGGTGCATGCAAGGCAACATGCATGCCATCAGTTACACCCTGGACTGGGGCATCACGGTGATGGCAGGCAATCCTGCAGCCTGAGCATCTTGGTGGGCTTGGTCCAGCTCCAATTTGATATAGTCAGCTGCCGGGGTACACAGGACATCCATGACCTCATGGATGCACCTGTGGGTTGTAGCTTGTGAAATGCCACACATGTATCCACTCGAGCCCTGGAATGAACCGGTGGCATAGACGTTCAGGGCTGTTGTGACCTTCACGGCCACTGGGAGCAGCTGTTCTCCTCCTCCATGGGGTGCATTGGCCCACACGGCCCAATTTCACCCGAACCAAATCCTGGCATCCACATATTCCTCTGATGCTCAAGGTGCAGTTGAACATCCTTGACTTCTAGTGTGTTTAACCCGCGGTGATGTGCCAGTTACATGCAGCACTCACCACACCAGCATCAAAAGCATCAGCAATCTGCGAAAGCATTTCTTCAACGGTGTTAGCAGGTGGCCCATTTGGAACAATATCACGCACCAGGTCCCACAGGGTCTTTTTGCTTCAAACCAGATTGCCTTCTGGACTCATACGTCCCCCTGAGATCAGTGTTCCAGGACCCAGGTATCTTGGAAAAATTGTCCTTCTTTCCGGCTACAGAATAGGAAGGAAACAGCAATAGCAACCTCCAGGTGTGATATGGTATGAATTAAGTAATGGCATGATGGGAAAACTGGTCAATGGGAAGACTGGTCAAAAGGTTTGATACAATATAAGAAAGGCTGAAACTACTCATTCCAGCTCACCAGGCCCTTGTAAAGAATGCTGCCCTAACCATTTTCAGACTAGTATGGCCGTAGGCCAACTCTGCATAACTTGAAGTCTGAAAAGATCAGCGAAGGTCAAGCCATTCCAAAACACAGGACCTCGGCAACTCCTGATAAAACGCCATAACCCAGGGCTGTAGGAATTTAAAACAAGATAAGTTCAGGAAGAACAAAGTCTATTCCGACCTTTCAATATTCCCTCCAAGGACTAAATAATGGGGTGAGTGATATGACCAAACATGGTCTGGCCTATGCTTCTGTTTGTATTTCCGATCAAACTCCTGACCATACTGTTGGCACATAATCTTGATAATGATAATGTATAAATATTGAGCTAATTCTCCGCGAAAGCGCGGAACTTGTGAAAGACTCAGCAGTTTAGTTGACTGCTCTCTGACTTCAAGTTTCAGCCATTACTGCATGCAGTTGTTTTCGAAAATAAAGCTTGTTATTCTGTCTTAACGAGTGTGTTGAATCTTTCTACTACAGAAGCGGGAAAATATTGACTTTGACACAGGCATCTGCAGCCACCAGTAGGAGCAAGCAGCAAACAAAACTTGCAGCTATGAAAGGTCTCAACTAACAAGGTCATTTCCTCATTTGAAATAGCCTTCAGTTGTGAAGCTCGAGGCTGCTCACAGTCAAAGGGGGTGAAATTGACTTACAGGATAGAAGGCACAGCAAGGCTCTGTCCTGGAAGTATTTGGTTGAACAGACAGGCTACAGCTGTGGTTGCCCCGGTTATGGTTCTTCGCAATATTTAAAGATAACTTGCAGGCCTCACAAATGCAAAGCCTCTCACCAACCGCCACCACTACCCAACCCCGTGCCCCACACTGGCCAGGGGCGATCCCCAAACTAGAATGTTTCAGTCCTGACCAGCCCAACTCCCTTGAGGGGTCCCCCACGCCCTCCAAGCACTGGGACAGCAGCCCCATTACCCTGGAGCTGCATTGCCCAAATATGAAAATGGCTACTCATCTCCTCACTTCCCCTCAGTTGCTATTGCGCTCGATTCACTTTTCTAAAAAGGAGTACTAATCGACGCCTGCGTGATTTCTCACTGGGGAGCCAGTTAATTCCCAGGGGGTCGTTACATTTGACTTCAATCTCGCTAATGAAATGGAAATTGATGCAAATTGGGGTCAATGATATGTTTGCCATATTTGGATGTGATGCAGAACTCTTCATCGGGAGCGGGCTAGTTAGATAGCTAAAGGATTTGTGCCTGGCACAAATCTTGACTTTGGCCTTTCCCGCTATTTACCGATGCGGCCAGATCTGCGCCGGATGCAACGCGGTGGTTAGATCGCGCCCCATGTCTTTTTCAAATCTCTGTAGAAGCAAACTGAAATCAGAACGTAAAATCTGCAAAATCTATCACACAAGCTGCACTGGCTCTGCAGGACATGACTTTTACTTGCACTGGTGATTGTTGTGCTATGTACTCTGGGATAACACAGGCTGCAACTAGATGCAGTTTTAACAAAAGATACTCCAGACCTTGAAGTTCATAGAATTTACAGTGCAGAAGGAGGCCATTCGGCCCATCGAGTCTGCACCGGCTCTTGGAAAGAGCACCCTACCCAAGGTCAACACCTCCAGCCTATCCCAGTAACCCCACCCAACACAAAGGGCAATTTTGGACACTAAGGGCAATTTATCATGGCCAATCCACCTAACCTGCACATCTTTAGACTGTGGGAGGAAACCGGAGCACCCGGAGGAAACCCACGCACACACGGGGAGGATGTGCAGACTCCGCACAGACAGTGACCCATGCCGGAATCGAACCTGGGACCCTGGAGCTGTGAAGCAATTGTGCTATCCACAATGCTACCGTGCTGCCCTAAAACAACTTGTCTCTGCAGGCTGCAAGCACTTCAATTCCCCAGGGACTTCCCCAGGCAAACCACGATGCGTTATCCCAGACTGAAAAACACATTCCTTCTTCAATTTCACCTGCTGGCTGCTAAACCCACCCAGGCCCTGCAGAGCAGAATTCTTTTTAAACAAACACATTTTAACCCATGCTTTTTAACCCTTAAATTGCCCACTACATTTATAATCCAATTTTCCAAACATCTTACAGTTGTCCAAGGCTACCCTACAAGTTAGTTCAATCTGATTTATTGAACCAGTAGCACAGTTATCTATGAGTTCGACTCTCTGCTAACCTAAGTGTGGTTACTCTATCTGACTGACTCAGACTAGCTCTTAGTCACGTGCTGCAGGTGTGATACTGTACATACACCCTGACTCACTCTGTAGATGTTCATCAGTGGAAAGAGGCGGAGTGGGAGTGCCTCGTGCCTTTTATAGTAAGATACCACCCCTGAGTGTCCTGCCTGCTCATTGGTCATGTCCTGTTCTCTGTGATCATTAGCTGCCTGTCTGTATATCATTATCTGCATGTCTGCATATCATGACAGTGATCATCTTAGTTACGGAATGGGACAGCAATTTAGGACGGGATTCTCCGGTCCCTGAGCCGCATGTTCCTCAGTGGCGCGCTATTCGCTGGCAGCGAAATTCTCTCCTCCTGCCGCTTGTCAATGGGGTATCCCATTGAAACCATCCCACGCCGCCCAGAAATCCATGGGCGGGAGTGCGCAACCTACGGGAACAGTGAATCCCTGCGGCCGAAGAATGCCAGCCTTAAACTAATTTGCCAATTTTTTTTTTTTTAATTATTCGTTCGTTGGATGTGGGCATCACATTTATTGCCCATTGCTAATTGCCCTTGTTCAGGGGACATTTAGGAGTCAACCACATTGCTGTGGGCCTGGAGTCACCTGTCAGCCAGAACAGGTAAGGATGGCAGATGAATCAAATGGATTTTTACAACAATCAACAATATTTTCACGGTTAGACATTTAATCCCAGATTTTCTATTCAATTCAAACTTCAGCGGGTCCCCAGAACATTACCCTGGGTCTCTAGATTACTAGTCCGGTGATATTACCACTACGCCACCATCACCCCATAACCTGAGCTGAGGATCTACAAAAACCTTTTTCCTGTCCTAATATTACAATACTCCTGTGCATGGAATAAATGGCAGCTACGTCACGAGGATATTACTGCTGATGTTCTAACAGCAACTACTGCAGACATGCAAGTTGAACCCACCAGCTTCACCTGGCTATTCTAATTTGTAAACGTGCTGTTCACTGAGATGCCTCATTATGCTTATAGGCTCACTGTTTCAATGCATGATCCTGCAACAATGATATTCAAAAATGTACAAATGCAATGAATGCGTAAACCACTGTATAATTCTTATAATCAATGAAAACAACTTAGAACTATGTTTCCTCAAAATAAAGGTTCAAAACAAATATGGCAAACAAAATCTTCAGGGTCCTCATTGCTTACTTATCAGCAAGTGAACAGACATCATAATGTGCTCCACATTTTGGGACTGTTGTGTGTTCAGAGAAATTGCTCTTTTGATTAAATCCAATGGGGCCAGGAACTCTTTTCTTTGAATCTGGAACTATGTTACTTACTCTGTACAAGGTCTTCACAAGCTTGGGAAACCAGTTGATAAACTGTAGCGAGGGACTGAAGTTCTCCCTGAAAATGAAAAACCAACCAATGCTTTGGATAATTCCACGATCTTTTTGGTTTTAGTGGAGCCTGTTTGTTGACATGACGAATAAAAACACAAGGGCCAGAATTTTACAGGCTCCATCGGTGGGTTTGAAGCTAAGTGGACTCGCAAAATTCAGTTCATTGACTTTCAGCCGCCTACCCGTCCACCCCCAACCTGTCTTCCATTTTTCTGGGGCTGATTGATGCGTTGGTTTACCCGCTTTCCCACCCTTGGGCCTACTGAGATTCTAAGTGGCTAATTAATGGTCACATTTAAAGGTCTTATCCCACACTATTTTATCCATGGTAGGGGGAGGCGCACGGCAATGGGTAGCCGAACAGCTTTAGCTGTGCAGGCTGATGTCGGATTGGCGGGGGGAGGGGGGAAGAGGGAGAGGGAGGCTGAGGTAACCTCCTTTAGGAATCCCCTGTGCCCGTCAAGGTTTTATCCACCTTTAACCCCCCCACCGACCCAATGACCTCTCAAATCTGGCTCCCTAACCCCCTTCCCCTTGCTGCCAGTCATACCTGGGACATTTCAGTCCGGCCTCCATAACCTTCACTTCTTTTAGGGATTGGTTGTAGTCCCAGCAGTGGCCAGCCGTCGAACCTGATGCTGCTGGGACTACAGAGCAGCCAGCCATCCAATTAGCAGCAAGCTCTCTAAGGTGGGACTTCCCCTTATCGATTAAGGTGGAAGTCTCATCCTGGGCTAACTAACGTCCCACCAAATGTTGAATGGCGGTGGGGGCAGCCGGTATTTGCAGGAGGCATTCCCCGCCGACTCACTGGGTAGGAAACCCCACCGTCTGAAAAATACTGCCCAACAAAAAACAAGTAAAATAAGAAAATTCACCTTCTCTCCCTTTTCTCCTTTTGCACCAGGGAGACCCTGTGAAATCATTAAAAATATAAATGAGCAATTGAAACCACAGACATTTCATACTTATTTATACTGTGATATACTGTGATTTGATTTCAGAGTTGACTGGAAAATGTTTAACTAGAATTCTGGAGCATCGGTTTACGTTTCTATGAATTGTTTGACACAGATCGTGTATCAATTATAAGGTATTTACCGATGGTCCAACTTTTCCTGGTGGGCCTCGTTCTCCTGGATAGCCTGATGGCCCTGTGATGCCTCCTGGACCCTAAGGAGCCAACACAGATCTTCATTCAGTCACAGTTCAGAAATCAAAGTCAAAGGCTCTGAAAGTCCACATGGCAAACAAACGTAAAGATATCAATAGCTTTATTTAAAACTTTTCCCTCTGCTATTTTAGGGATTGGAGTCGCTTGCTGATTTTACACAGGCCAATGCCTTCGTATAAAACAGCTGAGAATGAATTGCTGGATGAATGTTTTCAGAGTTTATGCATTAGTATTCCACAGCAACATTTGAGGGCCCAGATTTATAAATCGTTCAGATATTTTGAATGTATTTTCCAAATCACATTTTTAAGGTGTAAAATGTGTGTGTTGTTGACAATACACATACACAGCTTCTTCACAAGGTATGCTCAGCTCAGCTGTCACTTTGTCACTTATGAGCTGGTGGCCCTTACAATAGAGCAATGTCATTTCAAAGTAACTTCAATTATAAAGAATGCAGCACGAACTGGAAAATGCTATTTAAAAGACAAACAAAACCAAACAGAATCTCCCAGTGAACCCTTGGCGGAGAGGTTCACATAAAAAATTCCAAACCAGTGAAACAGCCTAGTGTTCAGATTCATAACACAAAACTGAAGCCTGGGAAACATATCGATGAGATTTGTTGGATCAAATTTTGATTGCCCCTGAAAATGAGCGTGGAGATTGCAATGAGGGATTACCCTGCACGGTTCCTTCCAATGCAAGCTGCTTACAAACTTTATGCTGCTTGTCATTTTTTTCCCATAGTGCAGAAGGAGTCCATTCGGTCCATCGAGTCCGCACTGATCCTCTGAAAGAGCACTCTACAGACAGTCACCCCAGCTCAGAATTGAACCCAGGTTCCTGACGCTGTAAAGCAGCAGTGCTAAGCACTGTGCCACCATGCCCAAATGATAGTAGTGTGTAGCCCAGCACTGAATGTGCTGTTGAGCAGGGCCAGGGAGAGAAATCATCAGCCTTGGTGCTTCCCCTGTTTCCGGGTCCCTTCTTACCCACCCTTACCTTACCCTTTTGGCCCCCGACAGTAACAGCATGCAATGAAAAGCAGAAGAAATGCAGGAGGACGTCAGGTCCGGGCATCAGAGGTCCAGGCATGTTCAAGGGACACCAGGATGGAGAGTATAGGGAGGCCTCCACCTACCAAGCAGTGACCATCTCCAACAAAAGATAATCTACCCATCTCCTCTGGACATTCAACAAATTATCATCACAGAATACCTGAACATCAACATCCTAGAGTTTGGCCTCCTGACAACTTATGGGTTGCTGCAAGGCCATGAGGCGATACAGCTTAGTCAGAAGTTACAGACATTAATAATGAGCTATATTCTAACATAATAGTGGAAGGACAATTGGTCATTCTCCAATTCAATGGTTCACATGATTCAACGCGATATGAAATACTTACATTTTGTAGGTAACGGGTCAAAAGATTTCTGAACATTTTTGCCTCAGAAAGTTAGTGAAATATATTTTTAAAATCAAATTCTTCATAAATAAAACTTACTCTTGGTCCAGGAAGTCCAGGGGGTCCTATTGCACCTTCCAGTCCTCTTGTACCCTAAAATATTGGCATCAATTAATAACCTACATCACGGGAAATATCAAAATAAAAGCAAATTACTGCGGATGCTGGAATCTGAAACAAAAACAGAAAACACTGGACAATCTCAGCAGGCCTGATAGCATCTGTAGAGAGAAAGTTTCAAGTCTGAATGACTCTTTGTCAAAGCTGTTTTGACAAAGCTTTGGCAAAGAATCATCCAGACTCGAAATGTTAGCTCCCTTCTCCCTCCACGGATGATGTCAGGCCTGCTGGGAGTGTCCAGTATTTTCTGATTTTGTCATAAACCCATTTCTTGGGGCTACCCAATTAAAGACTGTGACTTTGCTCCATCCTGTGCCTTTTTGTAGAATGAGCAGGAAGGTTGCAGAGAGAAAAGCATTCCTAATCAGTATCTAGTACTTAACACATATGAAAAACCATGGACCTGAATGCAGCCTGGCCACAGTTATATCCCCTGCTCTACTCATAGACTGGGTAATGGCAAGCCACATACTGATCAAGAAAATTATCCAAAACACCCCAGAAACTCGTCCCCCTTCTGCACTTTACACAACTATCCCACTCGATAGTATAAAGTTCACCATTGTCACGACTTTATAGTTTTAGACCTCTCTGCAATTTCCATGCAAATTTTCTCCTTTACCTCTTCCCCACTAATTGGTGGCCAACAGAATTCATCCAACAACCTAATATCACCTCTAGTGTTCCTTAACTCAAGCTAAATAGATTCGGTCCTTGGTCACTCGATGACATCCTCAGTATTCCCTTACTCAGTATTCCCACCTCTTCTTCTTTCATTTCTTCCCTTGTATTTCAGATTGCTTAGTGCCCAGTCGTGCACTTTTTTGAGCCAGATTTCTGTTATGCCCATATTCCCATGTGCTTATCTGTAGCTGCAGCTCACCAACCTTACTTATGTTTACATACATGTACAGTAAACCTAATTTGGGTCATATTGCATTCCCTCTTAATCTGATCTCACTAATACATTACCACTTCTTATGCAAGTGCATAAGAGTGCTATCTGTCTCCCTCAGTGCTTTGCACACCTTGGTCTCCTTTCCAGTGCACCATCCTGGCTCCAATCCCCAGCCAAGTTAGATCAAATCCTCCCCAACAGCACTAGCTAACTACGCCAGGAAGATATTGGTGCTTGTTCTGTTGCGGGCGACCCCAACTTTTAACTCCTAACTTTAAAATAAAACTGTGCAGTTGGTACATATGCAGCAACTTAAATGTAAGTAAGTTTTGCCTCAATTTTGCAGGGTTTTCAATAGAGGTGCTAGTTATGTTTTTTGTCTCCATGCCTAGGGAAGGTTATACTTGTCTGAGAGGTGAAGCAACAGAGGTTTACCACATGGATTCCTGGAATTAGCAGGTTGTTCCTCTGTGGAGAGGTTGAGCAGAATGGACCTATACTCTCTGGAGTTTAGAAACATTTAAAATATAAGATGCTGAGGGGGCTTAATGGAGTAGTTTCTGAGAGGATGTTTCACTTGGTCAGAGAGTCCAGAACTAGGCAGTAGAGTCTCAGGATAAGGGATTGGTCATTTAGAGTTGAGATAAGAAGAAATCTCTCTGCACCAAATGACTTTGGATGCTTAATTATTGGGTATTCTCCATTTGTTTTGGCCTCGGGGGAAGGGGTTTCTCCCCGCTGAGGCCGCACTTAGAGAGAGTTCCTGCTGGCTCGCTGAGCTTCAGGTCGCCATTTAGATTGGCATCACTGATATTTCTCCCCCCCCCCCACTTTCAGTCCCCCCTCCCTGCATTCTGGTCCCCCACCCCCCCCCCCCGCCCCCCGCCTCCCGCCCCCCTCACATTCCAACCTTACCTGGGAAACCCTCCCCAATTGGCAAGGTCCCCGGGCCCAACCCCTGGCAGTACCAACCCGGCAGGCGGGCACCCTGACATTGTCAGCCTGGCATACTGGCAGTGCCACCCAGGCACCTTTGGGAGTGCCAGGGTACCGCCCTGCAGTATCCCCCACCACCCGGGGTCTCCAATGGCCTGTGAGACTCCCTGAGGTGACGTTACGCCTGGTCCGTGTGTAGACCAGTACTAAACGGTGCCCTGGCGAAGTTTCGCAGGCCCGGCCGTTGAGTCCTAGACGCCTGGTGAATTGAGATCGGCCCATTGCGGAGCCCGATTTTCGCCCTAAATCTGGTCACTAACACACTGCTGCTTGTGAGATCTGCACACAAATTGGGTGCCAAGTTTTCTACATTACAATACTTCATTTGATGTAAAAGGCTTTGGAACATCCTGAGGTTGCGAAAGGCGCCAGTGAAGTGCCTGTATTTCTTCTCTTTCTGTAAGTGGCATGGAGCTATTTACATCACATTGCTGTTTGCTTACACTTATACAATTCTGATTTACCTTTGGTCCCTGAAGGCCTTCTGCCCCTGGAGGACCCTGAGGACCTGGAAGACCCTATGGAGAAATAAAACAATTTAGGTTTAATCATTTAAAGTTACATATTGTTCAATGAGCAAACTAATTATTGCGATTTTATCTTTCCTCTCCCAAAAATTCTCTCCTTCGCAACTCTTTGCTGGGGTGTAACTCCTGGGATGCTAACCTCCTGCTGATTCCACACAATTGATCAGTTTTCACCTGTGATCCCACCCAGGGGCCTGTTGGGGATTACCCAATTTGTCACAACCAAAACGATTCCTGTGTCCATGCAGTATTCAGATTCAACTTTCATAAAGAAGGAACATTTTAGCATCAGATGTAACCAGTGGCACAACTCACCCCAGTGCACAGTTTTTTGTTTATTATCTTGATCTCCTTTTGAGGACTCACCACCACCACCACCACCACAGATGCCAGTGCTCAGCCAATTCAACTCACTCCAGGTGATCTCAAGAAAGGGTGGAAAGCACTAAATATTGCAAAAGTCAAGGATCCCGAAAACTTGTGCTCCAGAGCTGACTGAGTTTGTAGCCAAGTTGTTACAGTACAGCTACAGCGCCGGCATCAACCTAACAAAGTAGAAAATTGTTCAGGTATGTCCTGTCCATCAAAAGCAGGACAAATCCAAACTAATTACTACCTACACTATCAGTTTACTCTGAATCATCAGCAATGTGATTGGCAGTGTCATTGACATGTCATTAACTTGCCAATAACCGGCTAACCAATGTCCAGTTTAGTTCTGCCAGTATTGCCCGGCTCCAGATCTCATTACAGCCTTGGTCCAAGTATGGATAGAAGTGCTGAATTCCGGATTGCTTGCACAGTCTTCAGTTCCATTCACAATTCTTCAGATAATGAAGTTGTCTGTGCCCATGTGTGAAAACACTTGAACAACAGTCAGGCTTTGGCTGATAAATGGCAGATAGCATTCACGCTTTGTAAGGGCCAGGGATATCCCCTTCAATGGTATTATCATCATTGAATCCTCCATTCTCAAAATCCTGGGAGTCACCATTGACCAGAAACATACCTGGACCATGTAGTTACCATGGCTACAAAAGCAGGCCAAAGGCTGGGCATTCTCTGATGAGTGTCTAACTTCCCGACTCCTCAAAATCTTTTCATCATTTCTGAGGCACAAGTCAAGGACATAATGGAATACTTCCTACTTACTTGGATGAGTTTGACTCCAACAACACTCAAGAAACTCAACACCATGCAAGACAAAGCAGTCTGCTTGATTGGCACCCCATCCAAATATTTACTCCATCTATCACTGCCACATAGTGGCAGCAGCATGTACTATCTAGAAGATGCGCTGTGACATCTCTCAAATCCATCTAAAAGGACAAGGAAAGATGGTAGATGGGAACACCATCACTTGCAGGTTCCTTTCAAGTCATACACCATCCTGACTTAGAAATATATCTTTGTTGGACATGGATGAAAATGCGTGAATTCCCTCCCTGACTGCACTCTGGGAGTACCAACACCACACAGTAAACCACGTAAAATAGGAGTCTGTAGTCCAACAAAGTCCCTGACTGTCAGGAACATAAAGGTAGATTTAAGGGACTTGTATTTGTATCGGTAAATATTAGAAATAAGATATCGTTTTAAGAGGGTTTAATTTAGTGTTTCTGTGTAAGGTTGGCTAAACCTATAGTTAGATTCATGCTGGGCAAAGGTATTTGTTGGGGTTGCTTCAGTTCCAAATGTACTTCTCCTGCACTTAGTGAGGGTGATGGTGTGAAAAATAAATAAGTTGGCAGAAACATAAACTTGTTCCTTAGTAACGCGGGCCTTTTTTAAGGTCGAAAGGCTTTTTGAATTTTGTTTTAGCTGAAGTTGCTTGCAGTTGGAGATATGACACCGGGTAATGAACATCTCTCAACTCTGCCCGAAGAAAGGCTGGACAGGACAAGAAGGCTGCAAAAGGAAGACTTCTAGAAGAACCAGATAAAGTGCAAACAACCATTGTATTGGGAGAGAAAGAATGTCTTAAGAAGACTGAAGTTAAGGGAACAGAGACCAAGAAGTTGAACAAGGTACTGTTCAGAGGAGAATTCAAGGGAAAAGCAGACAAACTGTTGTGAGTGAAAGAGACAGCTGCAGTAACCAGATTCAAAGTGGCAAAGTAGACTTCAGAGATAAATCAAAAGTTTGGTGTCACCTTAAAAGAGTCTGGGAATCGATGGTTAAACAATTGGGAACAGTTTATACAACAGTCAAGACAAATAAATCCCAAAGGGGAGTTGTAAACCTGGATACTGAATTCTTTGTTAATAGTTTGGAAAAGCTGAACTGGATTCATAATGCAAATCGCTGATGGAAAGCATTATTGTGTAAAATAAGATTTGAAAGTGTGTCTTTTTTGAAAGCGGAATTTGAAGTCACTCGTGTGGAAGTCAGAGTTCAGTAAGCAAGGTGGATCATGATAGAAAGATGATCTGGGGGGAATCTGAGGAGAAATCCACAGACATTCAATTGGGTCCAGAGCACAATGTGTCCAACCACAGTGTGTTTAAAGGGACTTTGTATAATCGAGACCATTGTAGCTTAAGATATATTTGGTAACCCATGTAAACCTTAAAATCTGTGTGATGGGGTTAAAAAAGAAAAGCAGGCAGGACAAATCACAAGTAGTCACGTGTTATGTATGTATACATGCCTTAGAAGTGTTTTTGTATTGTAATCCCATGTACTCACTTGGAAGGTAACGAATAATCTAGTATTGTATGAGCGGATAGACATAATTGGGTAGAGATCGCAGAGCGCTACTGTGTAACTTGATGTCTGGTGAAAATGTATTGTATCACTATCTGCATATCGGTATAAAACTGGTGTTTTGTAGTTTTTCAGGGAACTTGTGCTCCATCTCGACCAGGTACGAGTTCTCTTGCATGTCCCTGAATAAACCGACTTAAGATAAAGGAAATCTATGTCTTGTTTGGTCTTTGCAGAATTAGAGAAGATCCTTGTGCTGGATTCTCCACACCACGATGGCGAAATCGTGGCCGCCACCGGGACGGAAAATCCATTTCCCCACATGGAATCGGGACCGGGGCCAGTTCCCCGATTCTCCGGACCCGAAAAGCGGCGTACTCAGAGAGTATGCCGCGTATCCCCGCATATCGCGCTCCACCATTCTTCGCCCCTGACCGGCCGAATTCCTGATGGCGTGGATCTAACATGGTCCTGCTGGTCGGGATGCTAGCGTGGAGGCTGTGGACTCAGTCCGCGGCCGCCATGGTCGGGGGCGGGCCGATCGGAGGGCAGGGGGGGTCCTTATACGGCACGGGCTAATTTTGGGCAGGCGGTCCGGGTCGGGCACGCAGCTGATCGAGGGCACTATTGGGAAGGTCCAACTCTGCGGTCTGAGTCCGCCATGGAGCACAGCCCCTGGAGGCTGCCGCTGTGCGCAAGAGCGGCCTCTGATCCGGAGGTGCGACGGCCTGTATCTACAGCAAAAGCTGCGAGTTTCCCGACGGTTCACTGCTAGCCCCTTGCAGGTCTATGAACATGTGGCCCTTTCATGCCAGTGTTTCTGTCGTGAAAGGTCACAGTTTTTACGATGGTGTGGGGACATAGTCTCAAAAACGGTGAATCCAGCCCCTTATCTCCCTTTCATGTGTATATTTGTGAAGCTGAGAGTGGATTAAAGGAGTATTGTATCATAATCAACCTTTTCATGTTCAATAAAGGTTTTTTTCTTGTTGTTAAAACTAATTAGCGGCACTACGACTGTTCCTCCACATTTTCTAAAAAAAATGTTACTTTATGTGCCGGAATTCTCTGTTCCTGAGACTAAGTGTTGACGCCAGGGCAGGATTTGTGGACTTCCGTGGCAGCAAAACTGGCATGGCACCTGGACCGATTCAGCGACCATAGAGGGACTAGCACCAACACCATGTGGAACACAATCAATTCCAATGAGGAACTCTGCTGGATTAGCCGGGTCCATGATTGACACTCGGGAGGCTGACAAGCTGCAGCCGCATATATATATTACACACCCCACACACACTCATCCCAGCCAACAAGATGGAACTGGTTGCACTGGAGCGCTGATGGGTCGCCCTGGGCCAGAGGGCACCTGGGGGGCTGGCCCGGGGGACACCCATACAACCTGTGGCCCTAAGTTTACAGTGGGCAGTCAGCGATGTGCGCAGCTGCATGGCTGTCTTGCAGGCAGTGATCTGTGCCCATCCACCCCGACCCCACAGCCCACCTGCTGGCCACCCCCAGCTACTCCCCCACCCCCCGGCCCTGAAATAACCCGCCCCCCACCAGTGGCATGACTGTTAACAAGCTATGGCGATGTTGGGCACTTACCATACCCCTCTCCCTCAGCAGCCACAGCGCTTGTTTCACGAATTTTAAAAGCACAAGTGAACCTCCTCGTCGGGAATTCGCCCCAGTGGAGGCGGAGCATCGCGGAGGCCCCAGAGAGTACCGGGTCAGGCCTGCTAATGGTATGCCAATGCTGTTTACTGGAACACATTGGCGCCGCTGTCAAAGCACTGGAGAATTGCGATTTGGCGTGCAACCAGCACCTGCCACGATTTCAGCGTCAAAACTGATTCTCCGCCCAATTGTGTTTCCAGATTCCGGCGTCAGCTGACAGAGAATCCCACTCATGATCCTTTGAGCTCGGGTTCCATTCTAGGATATTCCCGTCCAGTTATAATATCAACTAGAATTCTAACACTGATGATGTAATGGTGTAAAATGTTCCAAAGTGCTGCATGTAGGAGAGAAGTAGGTCGAGGAAGAGTAAAAGAATTAGACAAGTTAACAGAAAGTATGATTTATTGGAGGAACTTCAGAGGATAGCAGCTAAATGGCTGAAAGAACACAATAGAGTTTTTTATAAAATTAATTCACAGGATGTGGGCTTCGCTGGCTCGGCCAACATTCATTGCTCATCCATAATTGCCCTTGGGTAGGTGCTGTTGAGCTGCCTTCTTGTTCCGCTATAGTCCATGTGTTGTAGGTACATCCCCAGTGCGGTTCGGGAGGGAGTTCCAGGATTTTTACCCAGCGACAGTGAAGGAACGGTGATATAGTTCCAAATGAGGATGGTGAGTGGTTTGGAAGACAACTTCCAGGTGGTGGTGCTCCCATGCATCTGCACCCCTTGTCATTCTAGATAGTAGTGGCTGTGGGTTTGGAAGGTGCTGTCTAAGGAGCCTTTGGAAAGATCCTGCAGTGCATTTTGTTGATGGTACACACTGCTGCTTCTGTGTGTCGATGGTGGAGGGAGTGAATGTTTGTGGAAGGGATGCCAATAAAGTGGACTGTTTTGTCCTGGATGGTGTCAAGCTCCTTGAGTGTTGTTGGGGCTGTACTCATCCAGGCAAGTGAGGAGTATTCCATCACATCCTGACTTATGCCTTACAGGTGGTGGACAGGCTTTGGCAAGTCAGAAGGTGAGTTACTTACCACAGAATTACTCGCCTTTGATCAGTTCTGGTACCCACAGTATTTATATGGCTTCTCCAGTTGAGCTTCCGGTCAATGATAATCCCAGGATATTGATCTTGGGGGATTCAGTGATAGTAATGTCACTGAAAGTCAAGGGGCGATGGTTAGATTATTTCTGGTTGGAGATGGTTATTGCCTGGCACTTTTATGGCGCAAATGTTACTTGCCATTTGTCAGCCCACTCCTGGAAATTGTGTGTGTCTTGTCGCATTTGGACATGGACTGCTTCAGTATCTGAGGAGTCATGAATGATGGTGAGCATTGTGCAGTCAGCAGTGAACATCCCCACTTCTGACCTTATATTGGAAGGAAGGTCAGTGATGAAGCAGTTGAAGATGGTTGGGCCTAGGACACTTCTCTGAGGAACTCCTGCAATCATTTCCTGAAGTTAAGATGACTGACCTTCAAAAACCACAACCATCTTCCTTTGCGTAAGTTATGACTCCAACCATTGGAGAGTTTTCCACTTGTTTCCAAATGACTGCAGTTTTTCTCGGGCTCCTTGATACCATACTCGATCAAATGCTGCCTTGATATCAAGGGCAGTCACTCTCACCTCACCTCTAGAGTTCAGTTCTTTTGCCCATATTTGAAACAAGGCTGTAATGAGGTCAGGAGCTGAATGGCCTTGGCCGAACCCAAACTGAGTGTCAGTGAGCAAGTTATTGTTAAGAAAGTGTCATTTGACTGCACTGGTGATGACCCCTTACATCATTTTGTTGATGATCAAGAGTAGACTGATGGGGTGCTATTTGGCCAGGTTGGATTTGTCCAGATGCCGCTATACTGGAACAGCTTGGCTAGGAGTGAGGCAAGTTCTGGAGCACAAGTCTGCAGTACTATTACCAGAATATTGTCAGGGCCCATAGCCTTTGCAGTATTTAGTGCCTTCATCCATTTCTTGATATCAAGTGGAGTGAATCAAATTGGTTGAAGACTAGCATTTGTGCTTCTGGGGACTAGGGCCTTCAGAGAAGTTCAAGATGGACCATCCACTCAGGACTTCTGGCAGAAATTGGAATATTGGTGTGTGGTAATCAGCAGGAGGTTTACTTGCCCATGTTTGACCAGATGCCATGAGATTTCATGGGGTCCGGAGTCAATGCTGAGGACTCCCAGGGCAAGTCCCTCATGGATGTATACCACTGTGCCACCACCTCTGCTGGGTCTGTCCTGCTGATGGGACAGGACATACCCAGGAATGATGATTGTGGTGTCTGCGACATTGTCTGTAAAGTATGATTCTGAAGGTATGATTATGTCAGGCTGTTGCCTGACCAGTCTGTGCGACAGCTCTCCCAATTTGGCACAAGCCCCCAGATGCCAGTAAGAAGGGGTGGGCTAAGAAGGATTCTGTAGCTCGAGGACCACAGGGTGCACTTGGGACATTGGGCTGGGGAGGTTACAAAGCTAAGCTGGTGTGAGACATAACAACAGGAGTAGACCATTCAGCCCATCGAGCCAGTCCCGTCATTCAGTACGATGATGGCTAATCAAACACTTCAATGTCTTTTACCCCACTATCCTTTACCCGTCACATTATTGTTAAGAAGACATCTATCAATCCCTACTGTAAACATACACAATGACTGAGCTTCCACAGCTCTCTGAGTTAGAGAATTCAAAAGATTCACAATCCTCTGTGTAAAGGCATTTCTCCTCATCTCGGTCCTAAGTGGCTACCCCCTTATTTTGAAATTGTGCCCCAGGTTCCAGACTCCCTAATCAAGGGAAACATCTTACCTGCATCTCCCCTGTCTGTTCCTTTCAGTATTTTGTGGGTTTTAGTGAGGTCACCTCTCATTCTTTGAAACTCTGTAGACAGTTTGCCCAATTTCTCATCATAATACAGCCCGATCATCCTCGGAACAAATCTGGTGAACCTTCGTTGCACTCACTCGATGGCAAATAATGTTCTTTTTAAGGTAAGGGGACCAAAACTGCCCACAGTACTCCAGGTGTGATCTAACCAAGCTTCTACACAATTGAAGCAAGACCTCAATGCTCCTGTACTTGAATTTTCTTGCGATAAAGGCAAATATTCCATGGAGAGAATTTTAAAAAGTGGATCAAGAGTTTGAAAGCAGTGCGTTTTGAGGCTGGGAAGTGCAGTGAGGGCAGGTGATGGGTAAATAAAATTTTCTGTAAGAGTTATTTGGAAAATGAGACAAAGGGAGAAGGAAAATTACTATTTAGCTCATAAGAAAATGCTTAAAATTCAGTTATCAAGAATCTATACTGAGATTTGTAAAGCGAACTACATCAGAACAGAATTGTCTCTCTGTTAAATTTCTAAAGTGGGGTGGACGAGTGCAGTAGCACAGTTGCATTGGATAAGGAGGCTCTCAGTCACTTTATCATCTAACTCTCCCCAATCTCGATCTTCAAAACATCTTTCTCTTCATAAGATGCTAAATTGATTTTTTTTTTAAGCACCTAATAGATTTAATTATTTTAAAACTTTCTTTTGTGGAGAATCAATTTCTTCAAAATCTGAAGGTCAATATTGTTCTGAGCCTTAGAATGGTAAGTCTGTAAATAATGCATTGAAAAAACAGCAAGTATACTTCTGGTTGAATCTTTACCTGATTACTCCGTTGTCCAGGGTCACCTTTCTGTCCTTTTTCACCAGGGGGACCCTATTTAAAGGAAGGAAAAGTAAGGATATTGGTAAAATATTTCAAATTTTACTCCACGTGTTAATCATATTTTATCCTTTAAGCACTGACAACAAGTGAGGGGTTGTGCTTTTTAGCATTTTTATTCATATTCTGAATTCATAAATAATGTATACATACTGCAGGTCCTCGTAGACTGGGTCCACTTGCTCCTGGAGGTCCAGGTTGGCCTTCTAATCCCCTAGGCCCTGCCTTACCAACTGGACCTTCTTGACCCTGTAAAACAAATGTGCTAGAACTGAATAAATTTCTGAAAATTGATTCAGTGCTTGTTCAACCATTATTTTGTTTCTACATTTAATTTTTTTTATCCTTCGGCGATAGTAGATCAGTATTATCAAGCTGATTATCAATACGTTTGAACCACAACATGAATACCTTTTGTAGCTAACAAGTCCTGAAGCAGGTCTTGAACCCAGAGTTTCTGGTTCAGAGGCAGCAGCACTATCTACTGAGCCACTATATCTCCTGGGTGTATACTATTGAAACTCAGTTTTGCATCAAATGGAACATCATTGTATGACATAATTATACACTTACCTGAGGTCCAGGTTCCCCACGCTCACCCTGGGCACCTCTTAAACCAGGAGGTCCCTGAATAATTGGTTAGAAAGTGCAGAATTAAGAGATCTAATTCATGGTAAATCTTTTAATGCATCTGTTTTTTTAAAGAATGAATAAGTACTATCCAACTCTTCACAGGAATTTGAACAAAACTTTGATCGTCTTAATGAAGAATGGGTCTAATGACAGATCTATGGTTCACATGTTCTCAAGTTAATCTTGTTCTCAATAATACAGCCTTATTATTCTAGCACTTGCCTCCTTGAGTATACTTCAAAAGCACTCCCTCCATTGCCTGTCAAATGCAGTGTGACGTCAAGGTCACAAAAGGCCAAGTTTTTCTTTCTTTTAAGAAGAATTTTAGATAAACACGGTAAACATTTTCACACAATTCTCCCATGTGGCCGAAAAGTAAATAACTGATGGTTAGGCGTCAGACAAAATATCGCATCAGCCAATTTATTCTGCATTTTATATGACAATTATATGGAACTTCAATAGCTGTTAAAAAAATTCTGAGCACCGAGCATTGCACTGACCCATGCCCTCCCTTTCCATGCAAGCAGCACTCAACTTTGATTTGCTGTTTATTTAAATGATTGCAGCTTAAAACCCAATCTTATATGCTCTGTTGAGTGAGTGCACACCTCAGCAGGGGGCTCCAAGTTTGTGTGATGCTGGCACCACTTAAAGCCAGCCTACATTTTCTAAAGGGGAGCTGCAGTGCTGGAAGTAACTGGGGAAAGTATTCTGAGCAGGGAGAACGCTAAATTATGGTGCAGCAGGTCAGAAAGCTTCTAGCTTCTCAGAAACAGACTGGGAACTTTTTGCGGGAGGTGAACAGGAGGAGGTTGGGGAATGGGGTGCCTGACAGAAAGCCCTCTCGGAAAATAAAGCAATGTGAGCAGATAACTGCCACAGTCAATCCAAGCAGTGTGATTCTTGGAGATGTGCAAGCAATGCTACAAGAAGGTTAGTTGCCTCACATGAGCACACGAGTAGTCATAATCAGTGAATTCATTGTCAAATGCCATATCCTTACAACTGAGCCACTAACTACATACTCCTTTCAATTTGCCACACCCATTCACTCATCTATCAACAATCCCAATCAATCATGATTCATACCTATCATTCATAGCTTTGTCTCACCCTTTCACAGTCAGCGCTGTTACTCTTGCACGCACATCTCACAGCCTAAACACACTACCAATTATTCAACAGCAACATCACCCAAACAGATTTCACCCGACTCATTGCCACACATCCATCTCTCTTGCAGGACAAGGTGATGTATGACCAGAAGCAGGAGCCTGCAAGTCGTTATCCCATGGAGTTGATGGTTTTCTCCATCAGTATAGTGCCATGCCTGAATCTCTAACCAACAGCAGCTATTTAAGATTATGGTGTGCCCATTCCTAATCCTCCTTCTCACAACCCATGTCCCCCACATCTAAGATCTCTTCTAATTTAAAAGCTGCTTGCCATCTTGCAGTAGAGCTGTGCCCTCATGATGAGAAAGTTGTTTAGGATGTAGCAGACCACAACAAATCATGACAAGCACTCCACTGAATACTGCTATAAAATCCAGGCGATAGAAGCATTGTCTATCCACCCTAATGATCTGCTCAATGTTATTTCATGTGGCTACATGGCTTTTGTTATATGCGTGCTGCCCATATTTGTGCACCAGAATCATGAGCAAGATAGTCAGCAGATAGCCACCATTGGCAGTAACCACCCTCTAGTTCTTTGCAGTAACTCACATACAGTCGGCACAACAGGCCTTTGCAGAATGAAGACATGACTGCTGCCAGAATACTGAGCATTGACCTGCCTGATACACTATGTATGGCCACACATCAGCTGGATTGTGAAAGATCAACACCCTGGAATACTAACTCTGTTTCTCTCTCCGCAGAATCTACCAGGCCTGGCCTGCTGAGTATTTTCAGCATTTTCTGTACAGAGGAATGGAATCAGGTAAACGCAGTCCCACCCAGCTATACAAGACGCAAGCCATTGGAGCTGGGTGGCATGGTCAACCATGACAAAGACTGCAGACAGGTCAAGAAGAAAGAGGACCAATAATTTACCATGGTCATGGATACATTGTATGTCATAATCTATCCTCAAGACAACTCAAAGCACTTTGTAACCAATAGTTTATTTTTATAATGCAGTCACTGTTGTTATGCATGCAAACACAGGAATCAATTTGTGTAAAGGAAGCTCAACCAAATGAATGAATGACGAGACAGCCTAAATTGATTGTGTAGTCTGAGGTAGAAAGGTTGGCCACAACACCAGGAGAAGCTTCTTTAATTCCTCAAATGGTGACTTGTTGTTCTATCTCACCTTCATCAGATTAGTCTATGGGCACGATTCAATGACCACGCTGTGCTTGAAAAGTAGCTCAGCGCAGTGCAGAGTGGACGGAAAAAGCCGGGAGACCCCATTCCCGGGATCTACCAAGCTCACAACCCCTCACAAGATCCAACACGATCTCGCAAGATGTTGCAATGTAAATCCTGCCCATTCATAGAATCTCTACAGTGCAGAAGGAGGTAATTTGCCCCATCGAGTCTGCACTGAGCCACTGAAAGAGCACTCCACCCAAGCCCACTTATTTGCCTGATCCGAATAACCCCTTAACCCAACTGACACATCCCTGGACACTAAGGGGCAATTTAACATGGTCAATCCACCTAACCCGCACATGATTGGACTGTGGGAGGAAACCGGAACACCCGGGGAAACCCACACAGACACAGGCCGAACGTGCAAACTCCACACAGTCACCCGAGGCCAGAATTGAACCCTGAGTCCCTGGCACTGTGAGGCAGTAGTGCTAACCACTGTGCCACCGTGCCGCTCTATTGTGGACGGGATCACTTTTGGGAAAATCTACATATTAGAGCAAGGCAGCTAGTCTCACTCTAATATGCAGATTCCCAAGGTACCTGAGGCTTTGGGATTCATCCCTGTTGCCTCGGAGACCTTGGGTGAGCACCATTCAATACAGATGGAATGGCACTTGTGGGGTCTCCCAGGGATTGGAGGCCCCCAGCTGCATGTTCTTTGGGCAGGGTGGTGCCCTGGCACGGCTGGTGCCACCTGGGCACCCTGGAAGTGATAGCCTGGTGCTCTGGTAGTGCCACCTGGGTGCCATCCTGGCACTGCCAGCTGGCATGGGCACTGTCAGGTTGGCACTGCCAAGCTGGCATTTTGTGCACATGTGCAAACAGGCTGGGATGCCCTATATAGGTGTTGGGGAGGGTGCGAGGGGGACAGGGACCCTCCCATAGCATGTTCGGTCTGTGGGGAGTTTGGGGATTGTGTTGGGGGCCCTGGAGATTGGGATGCCATTTAAAAATGGCGTCCCAATCTCTTGCTACACTGGAGAGTTCCGACAAGCGGAGCTCCCCAGTGTACAAAACGGAGCAATGTGCAGCCTTAGCCATGCATTCCTCACTGAGGCCCCGAATATAACGCGTGTCGTGTTGAATAGCCATGTGTTTCTCGGCTCGCTATGGGATTTTGTTCCCATTTAGTTGAATAGTTTGGAGTGTATGTCAAGGTCCCACAAATAGTTCACTCTCACTGGTAATCTTCATCCCATGCCCCCACCACCACCCCAGTTTGCTTCTCCCTGGAGAAAACTTGAAGAGGAAATGCTTTGTTGCAATGACCCGGCAGCTCACTGGACCTGTTCCACTGTGTCCGATGGGTGAACTTAGGATAGCCTTTCAGCCATTCTCTTCTAATTTCACTTCTCCTATCACTTTTTTCCTGTTATTAGGAGTTATTGAATTTGGATCCCTTGTACTTTGGAAGATCTCAATAGATTTTTTTTGGAATTTCTACAGAGAGCATGAAGTAGTTAAACGGTTCCTGAACAGTCCATACAGTGAACATCCTGCATCTCAGGTCTGCAATTTGCAGTTTAAGGCCGTGTTACCATAACTGCTCATTTTTCAACAGTGCTAATTATTTTCTCCATTATGTTGCTTAATTATATTGGTCAGATTTTGTGCCCTCAGTTGCTCTCCATTGCAACATTTCCTATGCCTATGTTGACAATAACAATATGATCATACTGAGCTGTGATGAAAGACGATCTACTCACTGGTGGTCCTAAAGGTCCTGGTCGTCCTTGCACAGCTGATGAACAGGTGCAAGCTTGGACACGAGGAGGACACGCCAGTTCATCTCTCTAAAACCAGGAAAATACTTCAATTACTACAATTTCTAGAGTTTATTTAAAACAGAGAGAGGCAGATCACAAAATAGAAAACAATCACAGTATTGGGAATGATCCAGCAATGGAGTTGCTATTAATCTTCTCCATTGAATTTAATTTATATGGCTTAGACTTAACACATGCACATCATACTCTAAACGTCACTTTAATTGCAGACGTAGAGCAATCAGAAGCCAGTGTCACATTGAATTGCTGCCTGAACATTACTAGCATTTTCTCACCTGCAAATCTCTCGCAGCATAGCCATGAATAAACTGTGATTGATCTAAGCCTATTTTTACTGAACACAAGAGGCACTTTGTGCTTTTGTAGAAAATGGTAGAATAATACATTGAACTATGGTACATTTTTGTCCTTATTATCAACTGACCTCCAGTAAGAATGGATGCACTAACCTCAGCTTTGCCTGATTAGCTCAGTTGGTTAGTATATGTAGCTAATAATGCTAAAGTTGTGGGTACCATGTCAGAGCAGTGTGGCTATGTTGTTTATTTTCATTTATTAGCGGTTTATGTTACCATGCCAACTTTATTTCCATGACAGTAGACCCAAGCTTAAATTAAGGGTCATTTGTTTTCTCTTCAGTGAAATTCGAAAAAATGTTAAAATGTTTCAACTAACTTATTATGAATATTATTTATCTGTTTAGGTTGAAAAGGGGAGCTAAGTTAAATGGTGCATCAATTATAAAAATTTGTGACTTCGCATAGCTATTTTCTAATTGTGTCTTATCGACCTAGGCCAACTGTATCTGTCAAAATTTAACTCAGTCCAAGCAATGTTGCATTGGTCAGACAGTAATGGGGTCAACAAGAGCACATCATTCAGGCTGATACTTTAGTGTAGTACTGAAAGAATGCTACATTATTGGGGGTATTATCTTTCAGATCAGGGATTAAACAGGGGCCTTTTTCTAATGCACACAAAAGATTCCATAGCAGTCTTCAAAAGCAGGCAGCTTTTCCAAAGTCAAATGAACAATTCTTCCCCTTACCTTGGATTCCATCATGCTGCGGTCGAGAGGCTTGAATGTTCCGTTGATCCCGAGAGCAATGCTATCTGGGGTACTAGGCTCCTGGCAGGGTCACCCATGATGGTATGGTCGAAGGGGCGGAATCAGACGAAGTGCAATCTAAAGCAAGCCCTCAACGGCGGATGAGTTAGAAGATATCCACATGATACGGCGGATGAAAGTTGCAGTTGTATGAAGATCCCCAGTCATTGAGGTTCCCTTGCCACTGGAACTTGACCTAACCTCTCTCAAGGACAGTGTTTGCTGATGTGCAACAGCTCACCCACGTTAAAAGATGTCCCGCACCAGCCGTCTATCTCGAGGTAACCAGCACAGACAAGCCCTATGGCAATCGACGAGAGGTGACAGACACAGGACAGTGAGGTTTGGAAGTCTCTAGCTTCCGACCGCCATGTCGGCAGTGGGGTTTGATTCAGTCGTCTCACTCTTGGAACAGGAACAGGAGAGCGTTTTGGCAACTTTCTTCATCACTGAGCAGCCCTCTTCAGGATCCACTCTGCTCACCCTGCATGGGGAAGGGGCTAGAAAAGGTACCCTAAATATAGTCTGTTCCATCCCCAACCTGGCTGGAAAACCCCATCCAGCAGCTCATCTACCTGCGGTCAGGAACGCAAAGTTAAACTGAATTTCGGAACTTGGAGTGTACGAACCCTCAGGATAATGAGCAAAACAATCGACCGGAACGGAGAACTGCCTTTGTTGTCGTGAACTCAGGCAATTCAACAGTGGCGTCACTGCCCAGCAAGAGACTCATACAGCAGGCGAAGGACAGCTGAGGGAAGATGGCGGTGGTAACACCTTCTTCTGGAGAGGGAAAATCCGAGCATCAGCTCAGTATGCATGGAATTGGTTTCGACATCAAGAACAAATTTGTCAACCGACTCTCGGAGCTTCCTGTTGGGATCAACAAGCACCTCATGACCCTCTTTCTACAACTTGCCAAGAACCAGTAGGCAAAGGCCATGAATGCCCCAACCCTTGACGCCAATGATGAGACTAAAGAAGGCTTCTAAACTACCCTGGACACCAAGGACAGGATTAGCTGTTCCACCAGCCCCGTTTTCCGGTGCGGCGTACCCCCGTCTTCAGCGGGATCCTCCATTCTGGCATCAGTCAATGGAGTTTCCCATTGTGGCCATCCCATGCCATCGGGAATCACGCACGCCGCCAGCGAAACAGAGGATTCTGCTGATAGAGAACCTCGCAGCATATTCTCCAACATTCCTAAGGAAGATATGAACATCCTCCTTGGGGACTTCAACGACAGGGTTGGAAAGGATTCCCAAATCTGCAAAGGAACCATCGGAAAGGAGGAATTTAGGAATTGCAACTCCAACGAGCTTTTCCTGCTCGCCAAATGTGCAGAACACCAGCCTGTCATCACAAACACACTGTCCCACCAAAACGACAAGTTCAAGATCTCCTGGAAACATTCATGATCAAAGCAACTTCATCATTGTCCGATCCCAAGACCAAACGGATGCCCTGGTCACCAAACGACGACCAGTGCAGAACACCAGCTCATTCATTCCTCTGTGTCCATCAAACTCCATCAGCAGAAGCGTAAGATGAAGAAACAGCTCAGAAAAAAGATCAGCGTTGATTGGCTTCAAGAGCCAAGCATTAGAGTAAACATCTAACAATGTGTTCTCCAACGTCTTCAAAGTGTCCATTCTAATGGAGTGGAGGAAAGTTGGAAAGTGCTCAAGACAACAGGCACCTCAAGCTGTGAAGAAACCATCGGCCACAAGACCAGGAAACACCAAGACTGATTCAACGAGAATGGCCACACCATCCGAGACCTCATCGACAAGAAGAGGAATGCTCTCCATGCCTGGCCAAACTACATAGCCAGAAAACCAAAGAGGAGAGCTGATCAATTAGCCAAGAGAGAGGTACAAAGAAGAACTAGAGAAATCAAGAATCAAGGGTGGGGCGGCACGGTGGCACAGTGGTTAGCACTGTTGCCCCATGGCGCCAAGGTCCCAGGTTCGATCCCGGCCCCGGGTCACTGTCCGTGTGTAGTTTGCACATTCTCCAGTGTCTGCATGGGTCTCACCCCCGCAATCCAAAGATGTGCAGGGTAGGTGGATATGCCACGCTGTATGTCCCCTTAATTGGAAAAACTAAAAAAAAAACGAATCAATGGTGGACTGAGAAAGCTAAGGAGCTGCAACTCCGCTCTGACAAGCATGACATCCGGGGCTTCTTCAGTGCCACCGAGGCAGCATATGGACCCAATACCCTTAAACCAGCAAGGAGTAAGGATGGAGCCCACTTGACAGACAGTGAAAACATCGGCTTCAATGGAGAGAACACTTCAAAGAACTCCTTAACTGTGATGCAAACATAGGTGAGGTTGCGTTTGAGGAATTCCCCAAACTCTCCATCAAAGATGATATTGGACTGTCACCAGGATCCCAGCGGAGATTTGAAAACTTGGAGGGGAAGAGATCACCCATCATCTCCATCAGCTGTTGCTGAAAATCTGGGAAGGACAAGACGTTCCTGCCGACCTCAGGGATGCCATCATCACCACTACCTTCAAGAGAGGAGGAAAAGAAGACTATGAGAACTACTGAGGAATCTCCCAACTCTCCATTGCCGGGAAGATCATCGCCTGAATCTTCTGGCCGCTTTCTCCCAGTCTCTGAAGAAATCCTTCCGGAAACCAGAGTGGCTTCCAAGCTAACCGTGGAACAAGCGACATGATTTTCACTGCTCAGCAACTTCAAGAGAAATGCCAGGAGCAACATCAATCACTCTACATGGCCTTCATCCATCTGACCAAGGCTTTTGGCTCAGCCAATCAGGAAGTGCTATGGAACACCCTATAGCAGGTTGGCTGTCCAGAGAAATTCATTAACATCCTTTGACTCCTCCATGACAAGATGTCAGTGACAGTCCTCACTGATGGAAATAAGAAACCTTTGAGGCCAAGACTGGAAGGGATGTGCCATTGCCCCCACCATTTTCTTCACCACCACCCTCCTTCACTTGTCAACAACAAGCTTCTCAGTCGAGTCGACATTGTCTACAGGATGGACGGAAAGCCTTCAACGTCAATAGGGTGAAATCCTAGAACAAAATGACACTGACATTGTTCATGGAACTTTAGTATGTGATGACATCAGAGGAGAATCTCCAGGCCATGCTGACACCTTCACGGAAGCATAACAAAAAATTGGTCTCAGCCTCAATTTCAAGAAAACTCAAGCCGTTTACCAATCCGCCCCAGATCCGGGGCGGGATTCTCCAATAATGGGGCGATGTCCCCACTCCAGCATCAAAACGCCGCCGTTTCACTCTAGACTTTCCTGAAGAAAGTCCAGAGTGATTCTCTTACCTGAAGGGGGCTAGCAGGGCCCCGGAGTACTCCTCGCAGCTCTGGCTGCCGATACGGGCCCTGCACTTCCGGTCAGGAGTCCGCGCAGGTGCACAGTGGCAGCGTTCGGCGACCACCCCGCGTGACATGACGGATTCAAACCGCGGACCGGCCCCGAAAATATAGACACCCCGAGATCTCGCGAGCCCGTGGATCGGTGGCCCCAATCGCTAGCTTGGCCATCCGTGAGGCCCCTTCCAAACAAGAGGAGGACAAAGGAAACACTTCAAAGACACCCTGAAGGCTTAACTCAAGAAATGTAACATAGACATCACCACCTGGGAGACCCTTGCTCAGAAGAGACCTACTTGGAGGAACCTCATGATTGAAGGGACACAATTCTTCGAGGACATCCGACGGCAAGAGGAGGCCGAAAAAGGAGCCCAAGAAATGAATACCAGTGATCTAGAGTCCGAGGACTGATTCCAACTCCCGGAAACATCTGCCAAGTGTGTGGTCAAAGGTGTGGCTCTAGGATCAGGCTCATCAGCCATGCAAGAACACACAGAACCCATGACCAGTAACACGGAGTTTCTTAGGTCGACAATCATTCTCGTGAGCGAGTGATCATCGAAGAAAAAGAGCAATTCTTCCTCAACCAACACGCAACCAGTCATTTTCTTTTCGTGAGATTTTGGTGCTGGCAATTGATTGCCTTGTTTCCCTGTGTAACATGTAAAGTATTTGTATGCTAGCATGCATGGCTTACCTTTAAGGCTCAGTTTATTAATTTGACACTAAACTCACCAATGCTGGTAGATCGCAGCAGATGTCCATGTCAGCCCAGGAAGTATTGCAAACTATGGCAAAAGCCTGTAACTGAAACTAAAAGAAACAATTAAACAGAATTAAAATTATAAACAAAATAAAACCCACCAAGGAAAGAAATGAAACGGTTTGATGCTTAATCACTTACTGGGACTGAACCATTGCTGGCTCCCCTGGTTTTTACTAGTTTCCCCAGCATCTCAAATCCTTCGGTGGAGATTTTCCCAGCAACATTAATGAACTTCTCTCCAATCTTCTGGCAGTCAATATAAAGCTTGACGTTTGTCCTACTCACTGCTAAATGGACCTAAAGAGATAGGCAAAACCAGTTTTGGATTGGTATTATTTAAAATTAATATTCTATTCATGATATAATGGAGGTTCATTAAGAACTATCTTGCAATGTTTGCAGCCAAGTAACTTGTTGAAAAGGGAAGGGCAAGACTGAAAACAACTCTGTGGTTAATCTGGCCAGTTCCAATATTTTTCAGTCCTTCAATTTCTCAAATACTTAATCTCAAGTTTTCAGACGATTTGTCTCTGCTGCACCTTCCTTCTTCTCAGTGTCTGCCCGTGTCCTTGATCCTAGGGTGTGTGGCAATCATGAACATTTTATAAGGATTAAATGGATCTATCCCTCAAGAATTATGATTATCTCCGCTTCGCCTTCTCTTCTATGAATTAAACAGTATAGATCTCCCAGCTCTCCACAGACCAAATCAGTTTGGTTGATGCACACTGCCCTGTATTCAATGCTTGGATATTCCTACTGTAGTGGCCAGTATTGAAAGTGTAACCATTCCAGTGCCTTGTATGACTCATTATCACCTCCTGCAATTTAGTCTCTCTCCCTTCACTGATACATTCCAGGGTGCAGTTAGTTTTCCTCACTCCTATAGTAACACTAAACGATCCGCCAACACTCCCAGATTCCTTGCCTGTGATGTGTCCTGTTGCCAAGAATTAGTTTGTTTATATTCTCACTTTTATTTCCCTTTCTTTGTCTTGTCACCTTACATTTTCCTAATTTCTAGTGCCAGGAAAACAGGGGTTCTAAGTGATCTATATTTGTATTGTTAAATATTAGAAATAAGGTATAGATTTAATGGGTTTAATTTAGAGGTTCTGTGTAAGAAGAGTAAAACTCTAGTTAGATTCATGTTAGACAAAGATGTTTGCATGTGTGGTGGTTTGTATTAGTTCAAACCGTGCTTCTTTGTGCTTAGAGAGGTTTATGGCATGAAAAGTAAATAAATGCTTGGAGGAGGAACGAGATGTTGTTTAGAAAACAGCGGGACCTTTAGGGAAAAGAGCTTTTGAATTCAGTCTTTGACTAGAAGCCAAGCGAATAGAAGCTTCACAGCTGGAGAGGGAACATCCCTCTCAGCTCTGTTAGAAGGAAAGCCAGACCATGGAGTAAAGAACAAAGAAGGTTAGTGCCAAAAAATTAAAGAACAGTTAATTAAGGAAACTCGAGAAATGAGAAGTTTCCAAGAAGTCTGAAGTTAACAGAACAAAGAGGAACTGGAACAATGTCATGTGAGAGTACCTTTAAGAAATGGGTGTTTATAAATGGGTGTGTATATAAGTATCTGTAGTGAGAGTACCTTTAAGAAATGGGTGTTTATTACTGCAGTGATGTCAGAGAGTGGGTGGAGCTAGGCTGTCTGTCTGCTTTTTACTTTCGTTTTAGGCTGTTTGCTCCAGGGTGTGTTTGAGTTTCGTTTTCAGAGCTGGATAGCTGCAGTCACAGCCAGAAGGTGTATTAGAGTCTCTCTCTGTAATCTAAAGACTGTAAATCGATCCTATTGATTGAAAACTAATAACAGTAGTGACTTTAACCTTATGTGCTTCTGGTAAAAGGTGTTTTAATTCTTCTGGATGTTGTTTGGGAAGTTATTAAGGATTACTTAGTGTTGTATTCTTTGGGGGTTGTATTTGAAATAATGGTTGCTAAGATGTTCACTGTTTGTTTTGAAACGGTTAACTTGAATTCATAGAATAAACATTGTTTTGCTTAAAAAAATACTTTTCCATTTCTGCTGTACCACAAGTGGGCCGTGTGCTCCCCATACCACAATCTATTAAAAGTTGTGGGCCAGGTAAACTCCATGATAGACTTTGGGGTTCTCTACACCCTGGCCCATAACAACAAGAACAGTGTATTGCTCAGTGAAGAAAGACAGAGCTGGAAGCCAGTCAGATAGCTAAAGTAGTTCTAAGGTTTGAGATATCTTACTACAGTTTGTGAGATGTTAGTTGAAATAATTGTGTAACAACCAGTGGCGAGGAAGCTTTGTTTGGAAGGATAGTTGAAAAACCTGGAGGTGGAAACAGCTGATGGAAACCATTGCTTGAAAAAAGATTTTAAAGTGGCGTATTTTTTGGAGGATGTCTGGTCATAGTGAGGTTGGAATGACCAGCTACTCGTTGTATACCAGTAGATCAGTGATAACGGTAGAGTGCTTCTGGTCTACCATTCTGCCTCTGCTGTGGCCACCCCTGTTGACAATAAGTGTGGATGTGGACACACTCCTCATCTCGCATTTGTTCCAGGTGGATCTTTTGGAGATTGGTAGCTGGGAGGTGTCTCCCCACCAATTGGGAGTATGATTTGAGCTCCTCCATCAGATTGACATCATGTTTCATTGGAAGGTCAGCTATGGCCCGGAAAGTGTGTCTGCCGTTGGTTTGTTTTTTTCACCCTGAATGTGTACCGTCTTGTATGTGAACCAGAACCTCTGGCTTCTGGGGGGGGCATCTTTGTCAGCTCTTTTTTTCATCTAGCAGCGAGACCAATGGTTTATGGTCCATTCTTCTTGCACGCCTATTTGACTGTGAGAGTTTCTCTTTCGATCACGGCATATCTTATCCCTGTGACAGACAGTTCTCTGGATGCGGAATACACTGGCCAGCGCCATTTGGCCAGGTGTTCCTGAAATAAGACTGTTCAGCTATATTGTGGTGAGATGACCATTAACTTAGATGTCTGTATTCCAGAATGAAATCCCTGATGTATGGCCTCTCCCAAGAAGCATGTTTGTTTTTCCTCTTGGTGTGGTACCTTGCCCTTGTGAATTGTCTTGGGGTAACATGTGTATCTAGTTGTGTTAGCCTGACAAAGCTGCTTGAAATGTCCAATGTGGTTGCAATGAAAACGCTGTGTTGAGACTATCAGCCATTGATCACATCTGTGGGGCTGCGTGGCTCCACACTGCTGACCAATGCTCCTCTCCCATTGGCCTTGTGTGTCCATGTTCTTCTGCTGTTTTACTAGCTAGACAGTCGGGATGGCTCTGTACCATGACTTGCTTTCGCTCCTTAAGATATATCTGTGCTGTAAACAGATTTTGGATTGCCTGATAATCTGAATGGCCTTTCCAAGGGTCAAATCTTTCAATGCTTGAAGCAATACAGAGAGGCATCATTCACCACTCCAACAGCTATTGTGTCCCTGATGAGCTCTAATTTCAGGTCGCCGTTGTCACAGCCTTCAATCATTCTGTACAACTCATTAATGAAGGAGTCAATAGGTTCTCCTAGCTGTTGGACACATTTGTTAAACGTTGCTCTTTCAAGGGCCTTGTTACTGCTCAGATAAAAATATGCATCAAATTATGTTGAAGTCTAGTCAAATTTTGCTGGAGGATTTATTGATTCCTATTGTATTGTTGGCTATTGGACCTACTGGATAATGCATCCTGTTAACCTGTCCAGCTTTTGTTTTTTTGTCTAGACCTGAAGGAATTTTTTTTGCAAAATCCCCAGTTTTGTGACTGGTCTGGGCCTTGGATGAGTCCAAACTGATCTGGTTAATCCATGGTTATTTAAAATTAAGAATGTGTACAGCTTTAAATGCTGCTGGGGAAGTTTGGGTGGCAATGATAGTTTTGATTTCTGAATTTTAAATTTTTCAGTCGTGACTCCTTGGCTCGGCTATTTTGAGTCTTCCCCACAGTGTTTAAGTATTTTCAGGTCATGAAACCATTAGTTCCCAATCTTTTAGCGACCGATTGTTAAGATGCCGACTCAGAATTCGGCACTGTTTATGGTACTTTTAAAACAACAATTCTGGCTGCTGCTGACTTAAAAGCTTTTTTAAACTCGTTCCGGCTAAGAACTAAAGTTTTTTTCAGCTCAGCCTTGCTAGGTCATCCACCTCGGCACTCTCTGGGCATTGAAACTGGATTCCACAGGATTGAGTAGAGTTTTCCGCTTCAGTGTGGAGGTTTACTTCTGTCTTCTGCTTCTAATTCTACTTTGGAGCTTTTCTCTGGTGTTCTCCTTCTGCGTATTCACTTCAGATGCTACTCGTCAAGTCAGAATCCTTCTGTTTCAATCTTCAGAATTTTCCATTTGTTTTCCAGTCCCTGCGAGGCTCTGGGTTTTTCCAATCGGAGTCATTGCCACCATGTTGTACTATGTTGTCTGCAGTTCTGTAGGTCTCATGCAGAGGTTCTGCGTCTTGTATAGTTTAACAGTAAGATTTTCTTAACTACTTGTAACTATATACATATGCACGGTATAAGGTCCAAGTTAGAAGCTCTCTCCATGTTTGCCTCTACACACATCTCGGTCCAGTACAAGACTGCCTTGTAGGCTCAGGTCATGTGTCCCTTTACTTCACAATATGGGAGGGACTATACCCAGTCCTATGCTAACCCATTCTATTCCAATTCTCTTCCCACACCTAGTGGTGCACTAAGGCAGAATTTTATCTTTTTCCATTGCTAGTTATTCCTGGAAAAGGTCGCTAGTCTGTCACAGAGGCTTCTAGCTTGAAATGCGCCGCTCCAAAACAAGCATGGCTGACCAGGGGTCTATCCTGCTCTTACTGGCAGCCATTGATGTGTTGGAAGGATATGCAGGTTGACACACTCAACCTGTTTGACCGCATTGTGAATGCCATCAAATCCTCACAGATTCATAGAATTTACAGTGCAGAAGGAAGCCATTCGGCCCATCGAGTCTGCACCGGCTCTTGGAAAGAGCACCCTACCCAACCGCACAGCTCCACCCTATCCCCATAACCCAGTAACCCCACCCAACACTAAGGGCAATTTTGGACACTGTCCTGGGGTGGGACTCGAACCTGGAACTTCCGGCTCAGAGGCAGGGATGCTGCTCACCTAGCCACATGACCTCCTCACCCATTCTATGCCAGCCCTTTATGCAACATTATCCTGACCTCATTTTGTATTATACCTTTCCAAAGCACATTCTCCATCTTCTTTACCTGGGTTCATATTTATGTTGATCCACTTTGTATCCAAAGTATGATCCTTTTGGAACAAACATTTTTCCCCTTATTCCCTACATCACTTTCATTGTCGGTGAGTAACCAACGATGTAAGATTCATGAATGAACAGCAAACACAATTTTGAGAGCTTTCTCTGTCCAATTATCTGTAATTCACTATTTGAGTTGGGTTAACAGCCTCTCCCTAAACATTGAAAGAAATGCTAAAATGTGAAATGTTTGTTCCATAATGTTCCCAACATTCCTATCTTGACTTCTAGTTTTAATCCTTGAATTGACTGCCTCTGCTACATGATGATATAACTGCTTGGAAAGCACTGTAAAAATGTGTATATAATTAAAACACCGACAATGTACTTCGGTACATATACAAAAATCAGAAAACATAAGTTATTGCACTACTGAGTTCCAATCAGGCTCTAAAAATAACACATGTACCTTGTGGAAACTTCCAAAGAAAATCTTTTTGACTTCAGCTTGGTTAAAAGAAACTCCCTGAAATTGACTCTTAACATCCAGATTAAAGTAGTTCACAGTTTGTTGGTTATCTGTATATTGAATGGAACAACATCAATTAGAATTATGCTAATTTTAACATAAAGTGAGCATTAATTGATATCCGCCAATATCTTTGGGAGGTTAATTTTACAAAATTGTACTCCCAGCTCTAGAACGCTATCCATTGGAAGGGTGTATTGCAAATTCAGGCAATGCTACTCTTTTCTGGATTAATCCAATTCACGTTTCCAAGAATCCCTTATATTATCATGGTTCTCTGCTGGAAGTGCAATTGTTTAAAAAAAAAAACACCCATTTGATCTAATTTGAGTTCAAAAGCCTTACAGTTAAGCACCACTCCAACAAGAGGCTGATAATCTTCATCCACAATCTGCCAAATTGCAAATGGTTCCTTTGGAGTATTGGGTAGGAGTCGAAAGAACAATGTAATTGTGTACTCTGGAGGTAGTCCCGTGGGGTGGATATTCCTATATTAAAAAATAGATAAATTCAAAATAAAAACTCAAAAATATATATTCTTGAAATTTTATTTCTTGCCAGTTTTACTTCAACTGATGAATGGGGCGAAGGGGTCAGGGAGTTGCCTGATTAAAGTTTGCCAAGCCCATTTCCCAACAATGCCTTGCTGAAAACCCATATTCCAGAATACTGAATCATTAGGTTAGGCTTGTCGTTGTACACCACAATGAGCTCATCATTTCAATAAAAGGGGGCAGTTACAAAGGCCAGGCATTTTCTGCTAATTCCAGCCAGGCATGTGGTGAATGGAAGGAGACTCATATAAAGCAGAAAATAATCCCGAAAGTCCATTGTGATTGTTACTGATATCTGGGGCGTCATTCTCCGACCCCCCGCCGGGTCGGAGAATGGCTGTTGGCCGCCGTGAATCCCGCCGAAGTCTCCGCTCCCGGAGATTGGGCGGGGGCGGGAATCCGGCCGCGCCGGTTGGCGGGACCCCCCGCTGGATTCTCCGGCCCGGATGGGCCGAAGTCCCGCCCAGGAATTGCCTGTCCCGCCGACGTAAATCAAACCTGGTATTTACCGGCGGGACCAGGCGGCGTGGGCGGGCTCCGGGGTCCTGGGGGGGGGGGGGGGGCGCGGGGCGATCTGACCCTGGGGGGTGCCCCCACGGTGGCCTGGCCCACGATCGGGGCCCACCGATTCGTGGGTGGGCCTGTGCCGTGGGGGCACTCTTTCCCTTCCGCCTCCGCTACGGCCTCCACCATGGCGGAGGCGGAAGAGACTCTCCCCACTGCGCATGCGCGGGAAACTGACAGCGGTCGCTGACGCTCCCGCGCATGCGCTGCATTTCCGCGCCAGCTGGCGGGGCAACAAACGCCATTTCCGCCAGCTGGCGGGGCGGAAATCCCTCCGGCATCGGCCTAGCCCCTCAATGTTGGGGCTAGGCCGCCAAAGATGCGGAGACGTCCGCACCTTTGGGCCGGCGCGATGCCCGTCTGATTGGCGCTGGCTTTGGCGCCAGTCGGCGGGCATCCCGCCATTGGGGGAGAATTTTGCCCCATATTTTTCACAGTGCTGCACTATCTTGAACATTTTGAAGGATTATTTTCAGCAAATTCCTTTGTTTCTTTTCAGTATGTTCTTAAATATCCATGAGAGGTGTTTGTTATGCGTCTGTGTCATGGGAATGTCACTTTAAGAAATGTTTGTCTTTTCAAGTGGCTGCAGTGATGTCCGTGTGTGGGTGGAGCTGAGCTCTAGGTCTGTTTTTTACCTTCGCTTTGAGCTGAAAGCTGTTTTTGGCTCTGAGTTTTAGTTTCATTTTCAGTTGGGGAGCTACATTCAAACCAAGGAGGTGTTCTCCCTCTCTCTCTGCCTACTAAAGAATGTCTCCAGATCACTTGATGATTTCAAAGTAATACCTGTTTCTGTAAGGAATGCAAACCTACTGTCTTTGTTAAAAAGGGTATTTGACTTATGGATGTTGCTAGGAAAGTTATTAAGGGTTACCTATAGAGTATTATACCTGTGGGGATTGTCAGTGTTGGCAGTTGATAAGATGTTTACTGTGTGTTTATACAATGTTAACTGGATTCATAGAATAAACATTGTTTTTGTTTAAAAATTCGTTAGATCTCTGTTGCATCACACCTGTAAAGTGGGCCCTTGTGCTCCCCATAACAAAAATCTATTAAACGTTGTGGGTCAGGTGAACTCCATGATATACTTTGGTGTTCTCGAAACCCTGGCCCATAATAATTGTAAAATTTTCCCAAGCTTGACTTTGGTTGCCGGAAATATTAATACATTCAAGCTTTGGTGGCACAGTGTTTAGCACTGCTGCCTCATGGCACAGAGGGCCCAGGTTCGATCCCGGCCCCGGGTCACTGTAATTGTGGAGTTTGCACATTCTTCCTGTGTCTATGTGGATCTCACCCCCACACCCCAAAAAGATGTGCAGGGCAGATGGATTGGCCACGCTAAATTGTCCTTAATTAATAAAAAGAAAAAAATATATATTCAAGCTTCAAAGCCAGTGTCCTAGTTTAGCCAACAATGAATATTCAAAAGCCTGCACATTATATAGATTCAGTGGCCACATAATTTGGCTCCAAAGCACCTAGTGTTCAGCACTGAGTGCTGTTTGGGTACAAAATAGCATTTACCAAACTTTTGCACGTAACTGGTGCAAGATGCACTGGACTCCACTTTGGTTAAGGGAATCAAGGCATGTGCAGTTTGTGTCCGCTGGTATTGTGAAGAGTAGGCAGACAGTGAAGCCAGTCAACATGTGATGTTGATTTTATGTCCACGATGCCATTTTGGAGCTCAACGCTTGAGGTAATGCCCTTTTTATACCCTCACACAACTTAACATGTGCTCAGCGGCTGGAAGGCCCCCATCTAGCACTATTTCAAGGGATCAATAGCTATTTTTTGATTTTTACTGGTCTTGTTGAAATTGTAGAAGCATTTGATTGAAGGGTTGCATAAATTTGCTGAAGCTTACAGGTAGTGAATTGGCAGGTGCTAAAATACTTTGCCCTGACTTCAGGGATTCTGCACCAACCACTTGTTCCCAGGTCTGGGCACAGTAGTTTGCATCCCCTTCGGACTAGAACATGACAAGGAAAATCCGCAGGGGTGACACAGAACAAGGTAAGCTGCTGGAAGAGGGAGGAGGAAGAGGAAGGACCCTCAATAAGACTCCTTATCTGGCCAGGCTACCCAGGGAATAACTCTCCCATTTGAACAATAGTGAGGAACCAAGTATCAGATGTCTCTGCCTCACCAAGGATGTCCTCACTGAAATCTGCCACTGGCTGCTACCATCGCTGCAACATCAGAGCAAGGTGAAGACAGCATTTCCAGAGGTTGTAAAGGTGACTGTGGCCATGAAAACAAATGTATAGATCAAACTATGGTACATTGCATACAAGCACCAATTAATCGCCTTTGTGCATTCCTCACTGCCTATCTTTTGAGTGTCCTAGTGGTCATTTGCAGTGATACTCCAGCGGCTGTGGATCAATGGGTAAGTTGCAGATGGTTTTGTGGGTAACACTGAACACCACGGCATTAGAAGGTCCACCTTTGGACTGCACCATCTCTGCATTGGTGACAGTGGTCTGGGCTGGCTGGTTGATGGGCAGCAGCAAGGGCACTGGAAGAATGTTGGGAGGACTCGTGCTGTCCTGGGAGAGGGCAGCAGATCTGTGCTCCACAGAGCCACTGCTACTCCCAGGTTTGGCACCTCAGTGATCTTAGTATTCTATCACAGCACTAATTGCTGGGCTGCTGTGACATGCTGCAAATTTCTCTCAGGATTGGGATCTGCAGCCAAGGTGGCGTCAGTCTGAATGTGCGAGGTAAATGCCTCAGCTTTCACGAAACAGTCTGGGCTTCCATTGAAGCACCTGGATGTTTGATGCCTTCTGCAGATGTTGCAAAGGGAGCTGAGACATTGGTTAGCCGATACTGCATCATGGTTGGTTCCAAAAGAATTCCCATGGAATTTGACCACCACTTCCATGCTGAAGAGGATGGGCTCCAAGCCCGATGCAAAGCCCAGAGCCTAGTTGGTGCCAGATACCTCCATGGTCCTTGACGTTGATGTATTTTGCAGGTCTCCCAATGTCCAAAGCATTTCATGGTTCATACCCATCAGTTTCTTTCTGTAGACCACCCCATCAAAATCATTATCTGAGTCCTCTGAAGCCGAACTAGTGTGTGATTCCGGCCTCCGGGAGGAGGCAGATGCTGTATGCTTCTCCCTCCCCTGGCTAGAGGACACTCAAGCCTGGTGTCTCACCATGTGCAGATCCCATTTTCAAGCTTTCTGTTGAAGTACACAAAGTGTTTGTATCCAAGCAGGAGGTTATAAGTGACATATTTAGAGACAGTGTTTCTTATTCACTACTGTCTTTCTACTCTTCTACTTCCAATGCTTTCTGACTAGGTTGTCGTTCTACCTGTAAGGAAACATTCAAGGGAACCATTGCTGTGAGGGGAAAGCAGCTGGTACTTGCTTACACCATCTACAGTTCATTAATCAGAAGAGATTGGGTATGGAGGGAAATGGGATGTGAGAAGGATTAGGTGTGAGGATGCTGTCATTTGCAACATTTTAGGTCTCGCCACCGATGGCAACCTCCCGCTCCTCCCTCAGGATAAAGACATGTAGCATGTAGCTGTGTCAATTCATCACCAGGCTACTTCCAGTTATCTGCCACCTTGTCCTGCAAGAGAAAGGGAATTGTGTGTCAATGAGTGTGATGCAATGTGTTTGGCTGATGTGTATGATGTCATGGTTGAACAGGTGGCAGTGTGTGCAAGTTGTGTGATATGATTGTGAAGCTTCCACGAGGCTAAAGAGTGAGGGATGATGCGAAGCATATGAATGTGAGGTATGAGTCATGATTGATATAGATTGTTTGTAGGTGAGTGATGGGGGCGTGATGCATTGAGCAGTGTTTGTGTGAGGCTAGTGGTGCAGTTGGTGAAATATGGCAATTCTGAAGATATGTTCACTGACCTTGACCACTTGAGTGAGGTTATTAAATGTCTTGGAGCACTGCACCGAGGTCATTGGATTTGACTCCTGGCTTCGACAGCCACATTTTTCTAGCCCCATTTCCTTCACAAAGTTTGTCTGGAGGGTCTACAGACCGACCCCCCGCTGAATCCCGCTCCGCCGCCCCGACGCCGGCTGCAGTATTCTCCGCCACAGTTTTTCGGGCGTGGGCGGGATTGCCGCCACGCCAGTTGGGGGCAGTTGACAGCAGCCCCCCCGGCGATTCTCCGGGCCCTGAGGGGTCGAGCGGCCATCCAATCTTTGGCCAGTCCCGCCGGCGTGAATCACTCAACTCATTCACCAGCAGGACCTGGCAGGTGAGTATGCGTGGGCGGTCCTCGGGGAGATCCGACCCCAGGGGGGGGGGGGGCCCGCAGATCAGTGGCCTGGCCTGCGATCGGGGCCCACCGATCTGCGGGCGGGCTTGTTCCATGGGGCACTTCTTCCTTCCGCACCAGGCCCCTGTAGGGCTCCACCATATTGCCCGGGGGCCGGCGTGGAGAAGAGAACCCCTGCGCATGCGCAAGAATACGCCGGTCGGTCTGCGCATGCACGGAGTCCGTTCCGCGCACACGCGAACTCGCGCTGTCCCCTCGGCGCTGGCTGGTGTGGCGCCAACCTAGCCGGTAGAAAGGTGAGAATTCCTCACCTTGGGGGGCCTTTGACACCGGAGTCGTTGCCGCTGGTTTATCTGCCGGTGTGGGGACTTAGTCTCCAGAAGGGAGGATCCCGGCCGCCATGTAAATAGAACACATCTCTCCTCCCCTTCACTCCTGACACTCAACAGCAGGCTTAGCTTCAATGATTTAAATTAGCAGGCAGCATGTGCGGCCTTCCTGGATCAGAAGCAATGAGTGTGGGGTAATCTTGCATAGTATCCTGACACCTGTTTGTTGGCCCCATCCAATTTTCCCCCAATGCATCTCAGGAAATTCTCGCAAAGCTTTAAGGAAAGCAAGCTTTTCCGTACACTAATTTAAAGCATAGGGTTCTTTATACGGCATGGTGGCATAGTGGCTAGCACTGCTGCCTCACAGCACCAGGGAACCGGGTTCAATTCCAGCCTTTGTAATTGCCTGTGTGAACAAACAAACAAGGAACAATACAGCACAGGAACAGGCCCTTCGGCCCTCCCAGCCTGCACCAACCATGGTACCTGCCTAAACATATGCACTTACGGAGTCCGTATCCTCCCATTCCCACCCTATTCATATATTTGTCTAGGTGCCCCTTAAATACCGCTTTTGTACCTGCTCCCACCACCTCCCCAGGTAGCGTGATCCATATATTTACCACCCTCTGTGTAAAAAAACTTGCCTCGCACATTTGTGCAGCACGGTAGCATTGTGGATAGCACAATTGCTTCACAGCTCCAGGGTCACAGGTTCGATTCCGGCTTAGGTCACTATCTGTGCGGAGTCTGCACATCCTCCCCGTGTGTGCGTGGGTTTCCTCCGGGTGCTCCGGTTTCCTCCCACAGTCCAAAGATGTGCAGGTTAGGTGGATTGGCCATGCTAAATTGCCCTTGGTGTCCAAAATTGCCCTTGGTGTTGGGTGGGGTTACTGGGTTATGGGGATAGGGTGGAGGTGTTGACCTTGGGTATGGTGCTCTTTCCAAGAGCTGGTGCAGACTCAATGGGCCGAATGGCCTCCTTCTGCACTGTAAATTCTGTGAGAATTCTGTGCTAAACTTTTCCCCGCGCACTTTAAACCTATGTCCCCTATTACTTGACTCTCCTACCCTAGGAAAGAGCATCTGACTATCCACTCTGTCCATCCACTCATAATGTTGCAGACCTCTATCAGGTCGCCTCTCAACCTCCGTCATTCCAGTGAGAACAGACCGAGTTTATCGAACCTCTCCTCATAGCTAATGCCCTCCATACCAAGTAACATCCCAGTAAACCGCTTCTGTACCCTCTCCAAAGCATCCACATCCTTCTGGTAGTGTGGTGACCAGAATTGTACACAATATTCCAAATGAGGCCCAACTAAGATCCTGTACAACTACAACACGGCTTGCCAATTCTTATATTCAATGCCTCGACCGATGAAGGCCAGCATGCCGTATGCCTTCTTGACACCTTATTCACATGCGTTGCCAGTTTCAGTGATCGGTGGGCATGCACTTTCTCCCATGTCTGCGTGGGTTTCCTCCGGGCACTCTTGTTTCCTCCCACATCTAGGGATGTACAAGTTAGTTGGGGTACGGAGATCGGGCAGGGGAATGGGTATGGGTAAGGGGCTCTTTCATAGATCAGTGCAGAATTGATGGGCTAAATGGTCTCCTTCTGCACTGCAGAGATTAGCCTTACTTCTGTAGTGGGTAAATTGTTAGAAGGTATTTTGAGGGACAGGATCTACAGCCATTTAGACAGGAAAGGGCTAATTAGGGAAAGTCAGCAAGGCTTTGTAAGGGGAAAGTCATATCTCACCAATTTGATTGAATTTTTGAAGGGGTAACCAAGAAGGTAGATGAGGGCAGCGCAGTCGACGTTGTCTACATGGGCAAAGCCTTTGACAAGGTACCGCATGGTAGGCTGTTGCAAAAGGTTAAATCTCACAGAATCTAGGGTGACGTAGCCAATTGGATACAAAATTGTCTTGGTGACCGAAGCCAAAGGCTGGTTGTGGAGGGTTGTTTTTCAAACTGAAGGCCTGTGATCAGCGGTGTGCCTCAGGGATCGGTGCTGGGTCCACTGTTATTTGTTATATATATTAATGATTTGGATGAGAATGTAGGAGGCATGGTTAGTAAGTTTGCAGATGACACCAAGATTGATGGCATAGTGGATAGTGAAGAAGGTTATATAAGATTGCAATCGGATCTTGACCAATTGGGCCAGTGGGCCGATGAACGGCAGATGGAGTTTAATTTGGATAATTGTGAGGTAATGCATTTTAGTAGATCAAATCAGGGCAGGACCTATTCAGTTAATGGTAGGGAGTTGGGGAGAGTTACAGAACAAAGAGATCTAGGAATACAGGTTCATAGCTCCTTAAAGGTGGAGTCGCAGGTGGACAGGGTTGTGAAGAAGGCATTCAGCATGCTAGGTTTTATTGGTCGGAATATTGATACAGGAGTTGGGAGGTCTTGTTGACGTTGTACAATACATTAGTAAGACCACACATGGAATACTGTGTTCAGTTCTGGTCACCTTATTATAGGAAGGATATTATTAAACTAGAAAGAGTGCAGAAGAGATTTACGAGGATGCTACCAGGACTTGATCTTCTGAGCTATAAGGGAAGGCTGGATAGACTGGGACCTTTTTCCCTGGAGCAAAGGAGGCTAAGGGGTGATCTTACAGAGGTCTATAAAATAATAAGGGGCATAGATAAGATAAATAGTCAACATCTTTTACCAAAGGTAGAGGAATCTAGAACTAGAGGGCATAGGTTTAAGGTGAGAGGCTAGAGATGCAACAGAGGCCAGAGGGGAAATTCCTTCACACAGAGGGTGGTGTGCATCTGGAATGAGCTGCCAGAGGCAGTGGTAGAGGCGGGCATCATTTTTTCCTTTAAAAAAGTTAGACACAGAGGGATATGGACCAAATGTGGGCAAGTGGGACTGGCTTAGTGATAGAAACTGGGTGGCATGGACAAGTTGGGCCAAACGGCCTGCTTCCATGCTGTAAATATTTGTGACGCTTTGACTCTATAAATAGTAAAGACTATTCCCAGATTACATCAATGTAAAGCGTGATAAAGTTTTGACATCAATGGGTTGGACAAACACAATTCAGTCTGACAATAAGCATCTTAGCATCTTCTAATCAATACCAACTCATGTAAAAGTCCATTAGAATTACTGATTGGAGTAGAACTGGTGGAATTTACACATGACATTACATTATGTAACTCCAATTATTACAGTGTCAAATATGAGCTTTGGCGATGACAGTTTCATGAACAACTGGTATATGACGAGGAAACAAGGATTGCAGGTTTTAAATTAGTATTACAAATGTAGTACATTTAGCTATTGTTGGATGTGACTGGAATGCTAGTTAACATTTGCATTAGTACAAACAATACAGAAAAACTGTATACAAATTGAAATTACATTGAAATTGAAACAATGTATAGAAATAACTGGAAGCTATTTCCATTGATTCTAACATAAAAGCATCTATTCAAAGTCTAGGCTTTTGAAATGGGCTGAGTCTTTACATTATACAATTATTAACTTGCTAAATTTAATCTTGTTATTTTGAAATGTATATTTATTTTCAAAGAAGTTTAAGATGTTATTTTAGGTGATTAAAAATATCAGTTACTAAGAAAAAATACTGAAGGAATTATTTTTTTTAAGTATTTGATTAGTTTGCCAACAAACTGTTTTTCAAACTGGAGGCCTATGGCCAGCGGTGTGCCTCAGGGATCGGTGAACTGTTTGCTCACATATTTCTAATTATTAAATCTTTATGTAGAAAATAATATAACTATTTTCACAGGCAGTTTGTACTAAATGTTAACATAAAATGTTTTACAGGGAGAATGAGCTGTGAACAGGAAGTGTGGGGCGGGATTCTCCGCCGGCGGGAGTCTCCGTTTTGCCGGCGCCCGGGGGTTTCCCGACGGCGTGGGGCTGCCCCACAATGGGAAACCCCATTGACCGGCCGGCGTAACGGAGAATCCTGCCGGCGGGTCGGGCAGAAAAGTGGTGCGGCCGGGCGGAGAAGTATATTATACTTTTTGTAATATACAGAAAAATATTTTCTATGGTTCTGCTCATAGCAAATTATGGTGCTACTCAGTGCAAGTCAGAGGATAATTTTTTATGCTTCACAACACAATGTATTATTTTGCTCTTAAACTATATCAATTATAGGGTGGCATGATAGCATAGTGGTTAGCTCTGTTGCTTCACAGCACCGGGGTCCCGGGTTCAATTCCCAGTTTGGGTCACTGTCTGTGCGGAGTCTGCACATTCTCTCAGTGTCTGTATGGATTTCCTCCGGGTGCTCCTGCGAGACTTGCTTGTTAGGTGAATTGGGCATTCTGAATTCTCCTTCAGTGTATTCGAACAGGCACCGGAGTGTGGTGACTAGGGGATTTTCAGAGTAACTTCATTGCAGTGTTAATATAATCTACTTGTGATACTAATAAATATTATTATTATATCTGATACGAGTTAAATTCAATGGATAATTGCGAATGATATTAGAAACCATAATCATGGCTTTATCATTGAGAAAATCGATTAAGAGCTTGCAGATATTGTGGCTTCAGCATTTTCTGTTCCATGGAAATTATATAAACTAAATGTTTGCAAAGGTGGACAATGGAAGGCCAACCAAGTGAGTATAAAGCAAACCTCAGCCAAGCGGTGACAAAGACATAAGTGAAGATTTCAATGATAGGTGGACTGAGAAGGGAAGAAGGTACTCAATGTTAAGAGGGGAGAGTGTGGTCTTTAGGATGGGAGAATATGGAGTCAGAATCTCATACATACCTCGTAGTCTGTGTCAGCTGAGCATTTTCAAAAATGTCAAATGATGGTGAACTTGTAAAGATGTCAAAATCCATAGAAACTCCTTCAACTTCTGAATACTCTCTGTCTACTAGGCCAAATGCCTCCATCATGTTAATTCCTATAAGAGGTGTGCCAAATGATAAATTTGATGTGTGTGTTAGGAACATACAAAAGAAGTTTTGGCACATAAAAAACCATCTACATTTTAGTTCACATTCTATTAATATTATTTCCAGAATGTTAGAATTTTCACTTTTTGTAAAATTGTAACAGCTGAATTAAAACTACATTCACTTCATACCTGGTACAACGGTGCCTCTAATATTTGTCAAGGGACAAGCTGAAAACAAGCAGTGAGAGGTCAATTAATCAAAAATGACTAATCTATAGACATTTTGAAATTGTGCAACACATCCCTCAAAAATATCCGCAAATGCTTCACATTCAATTAAGTTCCCTGACCTCTTATGTAGGCTGACCCAACAATTTTACAACAGTCAGGCCATCAGTCAAATGAATGACCAGTTCATATGCTTTTGATGATGCTTTTTGTGGAAGCAGAAAATGGCCAGGATATCAAGAGAACTCTTCTTTGAATAATGTCATTGGATCTTTGGAAGTCAGCAGAAAAAGTTGACAATAGCACATCCCATTTGAAGAATGGTGCCAACCACAATGCATCACTCTTTCAATACAGCACTGAAGTATCCATCAGTTAAAGTGCAGGATTAATAAGTTTGCGGATGTCACAAAGGTTGGCCAGGTGGTTAACAGTGAGGTTGTGCGTCTTCGGTTACAGGAAGATATAGATGGGATGATCAAATGGGCAGAAAAATGGCAGATGGAATTTAACCTTGAAAAGTGTGAGGTGTAACACTTTGGAAGGAGTAATTTGACAAGGAAGTATTCAATGAATGACCTGACACTGGAAAGTTTCAAGAAACAAAGGGGCATTGGCGTGATTCTCCATAGGTCGCTGAAGGTAGGTTAATAGGGTGGTGAAAAAGGCATATGGGGCAATTGTCTTTATCAATCGACACAGTAAGAAGTCTTACAACACCAGGTTAAAGTCCAACAGGTTTGTTTCGATGTCACTAGCTTTCGGAGCGCTGGAGGAAGGAGCAGCGCTCTGAAAGCTAGTGACATCGAAACAAACCTGTTGGACTTTAACCTGGTGTTGTAAGACTTCTTACTGTGCTCACCCCAGTCCAACGCCGGCATCTCCACATCATGTTTATCAATCGAGGCATAGATTACAAAAGCAGGGAGGTCATGTTGGAGTTGTATAGAACTTTGGTGAGGCCACAGCTGGAGTACTGTGTGCCATTCTGGTTGCCACATTATATGAAGGATGTGATTGCACTGGAGGGGGTGCAGAGAAGATTCACCAGGACGTTGCCTGGGATGGAACATTTAAGTTATGAAGAGAGGTTGGATAGGCTTGGGTGTTTGTTGCTGAAGCAGAAAGGACTGCGGGGTGACCGGATTGAGATGTACACGTTTATGAGAAGCTTGGGCAGGGTGGAAAAGGAACAGCTGTTCCCCTTAGTTGAAGGGTCAGTTAAGAGGGGACACAAGTTCAAGGTGAGGGGCAGAAGGTTAGGGGGGATTTGAGGAAAAACGTTTTTACCCAGAGGGTGGTGCCGGTCTGGAATGCACTGCTTGGGAGAGTGGTAGGGGTGGGTTGCTTCACATCCTTTAAAAAGTACCTGAATGAGCACTTGGTGCATCATAACATTAAAGACTATGGGTCAAGTGCTGGCAAATGGTAGGTCAGGTGTCTTTCATGCATCAGTGCAGACTCAATGGGCCGAAGGGCCTCTTCTACACTATTATTCTGTGAAGTCCTGAAACTGAACCCACACTAATCTGAATCAAAGGTGAAATATTACCAACTGATTCAATTATCACAATTTTGTTGGTCACTCTGATAATGACTTTGCATTTCACAGTGCAGTACACAAGTGCTTTCGCTTCCTCTTTTCTAACAGCAGAAAACAGTTAGCATTGTTGAAGCGACCGCATCTGTCAATCAGAAAAATAATTTTTATAAACACTGTGGTCAGGATCAGAGGCGGGTACTTCAGATGCATTCAAGCATAAAGCTAAAGATAAATAAACAAATCTCCTGGCAGCTGGGTTTAGACCATTAAGCTGTCAGTCAAAGGGTAGTTAAAAGGTACTGCACTGTAAAATGGAATGAATGCTTAGCATTTCAACAGATCTCAGGGATTTCAAAGCTTTTCAAGTGTTGTGGGCTTTCCAGAAAGGTTCTGACAGCAGTTTTAAAAGCATAGGGTGGAGGTAGCAGATGTGAGAAAAGGGAAAATCTTCCTGGCTTGCATTTTTGACGAACTGTCTGGTTTGTTCATCAGCTGTCAGGCAGAGCATTTCAGAGTGAGGAGACCATTTCAATGTTTAAACAGGTCAGACAAGGATGATGATTTTGAACAGAGGGCTGCTTGAATCAACATGCCAAGAGTGATCTTCAGGTTGCCCAGGGGTGGAAGGGGCAGTTCAGACATGGGACCCCCATCCCAAGGAGAGTCCTGGGGTCAATCCCATACCCATACCCATAGCCCGAGTCCACCAAAACCCCTGGCCCCTTGGGGGACCCTCCCTCTAAAGCCTGGCAGTGACAGAGGGGCACGTGAGAATGGACTAACCCCTTTGACCCGACTCAAGTGCCATTGCGCGAGGCTTGGGTATTACTGCCAAGGTGTCAGTGGCATGGTGCCAAGGGGAAGTGCACCATTGGCAATGATAGGGGGCAGGGTCTGAATGGGGGCAGGTCACCCACATGCGTGCGTGGTCATGGGGGTGACTCGTTATTCCTGTGGTGGAGGGGGAAGAATGCTCCTCCTCAATGAGGGGTTGGACATGCTTCCTTTGTCAGTGGGGGTCAACATTTAGATTTTGGAGGGAAGGGGGGGCTGTCTCTGGACACTGGACCGGGGTGCCTGTTAAAATGGCTGCCTGACACCAGTCAGTGCTGGCAAACCAGCGTGTTCGCTACTATGCATTATATTATGCACAGCAAACATCTGTGAATTCCACATTGGCAACACTGCTAGCACCAGCGGGACACAGTCCCAATTCTCCGCTGGTGGAGCACTTAGTCTCTGGAACGGATAATCCTTCCCATGTTAATCATTTTGAAGAATCTTGGAGATAAAGGTTTAGGTTAAAGTGTATAAATCAACTCGCCATGGAAGATATTTGGCCCCAAGCTTTTTGCGTATACTCAGCATATCAGTCAACCCCTCTTTTTAGCCACAACATGCTATACTCACATTAGTAGCCAGTTTCAATTATTCACGGCAAAAATGGATACTCACAGGTAAGTTATAATTGGGTGCAGGGGATCAAGTAGGCAACACAAGCTGTATTGTGGAGTTGCACGGGAGTTTAAAACAGACTCATTCAAAGCAGAGCCCGAGTGATGAATAACAAAGATGTTGAACACCCACACCAATGCCGGTGGTTCACTTTTGTCAACCATGTTTTTGGCTTTTTCAAGATTTCAAAGGTCAATCAAAAAGACCAACATCTATGGCACCGATGACAACAAAACTGTCAGTATTTTCCATTATTACTCCTTTGAAGGGGGCCGGTTTAGCTCACTTGGCTGGACAGCTAATGTGTGATGCAGAACAACAGCACGCGTTCAATCTCCGTACCAGCTGAGGTTATTCGTGAAGGCCTGCCTCCTCAACCTTGCCCCTTGCCTAAGGTGTGGTGATCCTCCGGTTAAGCCACCACCAGTCAGCTCTCCCCCTCAAAGAAAAAGCAGTCTATGGTCATCTGGGACTATGGCGACTTTGCCTTACTTACCTTTGAAAAAAACACCAACTTCATAGAGTCCGTACATGCACAGTAAAACATGGGAATCCCAAAGTTGCTGTCAGTATTCTGCAGAGGGTATATGTTGAGGTCCCCTCAGAATACAATCAATTGTGAACTATTGAACTGGCAAAATCTGCTACTGTTGCACAATTAATCTCACTGTAAAAAATCTTGAAGTTGCACCATGTTGAATAAAGAGAAGCTGCTGGTTTAACAGTGTACTACATTCAGAATTACTGCTAAAAAGTCTACACTGACCCTGAAAAACTAAGTTTGTATTAGTTCAATATCAAATTTCTTCATTACTTTAAAAAATCCACATCTTAAGACAATAAATATTTTTAAAGTTTCCTTGAGATACCGCTTCTCGGCCTTTTGGCTAAGATGAGCGTGAGGTCAGGTGTAATGCCTGGATCTGGTATGTATCTCTTGTGGGGACCGTGAATTGGATTCAATTTGAATTGTTTTTTGGAGCTGGCAAGGAGCTGGATTAGGGGTTTGCTCCTGTCTACACTCTTGAGCTCTGGCTTTGTAACTCTGATAAAGTAATGTTTTTAAATTCCTTGAGATGATTTAGTTTTACCTGAATCACATGTGCATACTCCAAACATTTTTTTCACTGAAAATAAAGTTTAACTTTAGAAGTAAACAGAATTAGTGGGTTTTACTTCCTGGCTTGCTGTCTATGAGAATACTTTGATGTGACTGGCTGATTACCTTGTTTGGCGCCATCACTGCTGTTGAATGCCAGAAGATCCCCTGGACTTGGCGATAGATTGAAAGGGACATCGGCAAAGGAGAAATCCATGCCAAAAAGAGATCGCTAGCTCATTGTGGGCAGCTTTCTTCGAGGTCAGTGGTGAGCATTGTTACATCGCCATGGATTGTCAAATCCAGCCCATGGTATATGATTTAACACTCTCAGTTGCAAACCATCCCAAATTCAGATATAGACCAACCTCAGTGTGTTTAACTTGCAGCTTACCGCTTCTGAATGGATAGAAGATTATCTAGGCTACAAATTGATACTCTGATCCCTTCCACCTGGAACACTCAATTGCAAAAATGATTCACATCAGAAAGAATAGACAGCGGTTAATCTGAATATGCCAATTAAGGTGTTAACCTTTAGTGGTTATGGTAATCAATATTACATAATCACAGTATTACTGAAAGTCAGGTTCATTAAACATTCCAAAGTTTCTCCACGGGCAGAGAGTACACAGTTTGGGAAAGTCAAGCACTTACTTGTAGAGACAGTCTGACAAATGGATGAAATAAATTGGTTTCCAATTGTGCTTAAATCATTGAAATCATTGACATGCAAAACAGTTCTTCTGCTGGGTGTGTCTGCAATATCCTCAATTCTTTCCTCATCAGCGTCATCAACACCAAGAACAAAGATGAAGAAGCCTGTGTGGAAGCAATCGCTAAAACTTTACAATGATATAACTTGTTGGCAGAGAGGTATTGGTCAGAATCTTTCAGCCGTTCACGCCAGCAAGATCTTCTGACAACCCCTCACCAGTGAGGGATGCATTCATCAGGACACCCCGTTGACAATGGCGGGAGATAATCCTGCCGCAGGCGAATGGCAGGCTGCCATTACACAGAACACCCCGCCCATTATATGGCATCCCCTGTGATGCTGCCTATATTATCCTTGGTACAAATTACAGGACTTCTGACATTTAGCAAACGAGATATAAATACTGTTAATATCTTTCACACAAACTCTGGGTATTCCTTTTAATGATGAAGTTGACGAGACCCAGTCATTAATCTGGAGGCTAAAATGTACCAGCTGACAACAGCTGTTCTTCGAAGGCCGTCTGAAATTTACAAGTATCAATGATTACTTGGATTTGTTTACTTCAAGCATTTTTCTACTTGAACAGCAGCCTTCAAGTGACATGCCAGGTCAGCAGCTAATTATCAAAACCACCATTCCAGACTACTTATAAACTATGTCACAGGCCCCCACCAGTATGAGTTCACATTGGCTGAACTAAAGGTAAATAATAAGGGGGCAATTCTCCTGCCGCATTGCGCCCGGCACAAATCCCGCGATGTCGAGAGAATTGAAGGCGAGGCCCGAAACGGGATTTGTGCCATGTGCCAAAATGTTTCCGATGCTCCCGACCTGCTCCAGCTGGCATGGTCTGGTTCACACCATCACTGGGCATGAACGAGATTAGCATATTCACATCTTCATTTAAATATGCAATTCTTTCACCCGCCAGCATAATATGAAGCAGGCGCGAATCACTACTGGTCTCCACAAACAAAGGTCAGACATGATGACCACGCCAATAGCCACCTGGGTGGTCAGGGATCGGCAGGGCACTGCCCCCTGGCTGTACCAGGGTTCCAGGTTGCCACTGCCTGAAGGGGGGGGGTGAGGCATTTGGCAACCCCTATAGTGGGGTGTCATTTATCTGGGATGGGGCGCTGGTACCAGCGATTGGGGGGGGCCTGATGCCAGCGATTGGGGACGGGAGTCTTTGCCGACGAGGGGGTGGCGGGGGGGGGAAGTCTGGAGGATGGAGCGTTAGTCTGAGATCGGGGCGCTCTTTATCTCTGAAGAGCTGGACCTGCCGGCGCTCTCAGGTCTCGCACAGCTCATCAGGTTGTAGTTCACACAGCCTTTAAAAACATTTCCAAGTGTGGGTGGATTGCAATATGGATCACCCCAAACCCTGCAGCAGGTATCACATCTCGTTATCCTCCTGAGACCACACTTAGAAATATTTTGGGAGAATTGCGCCCTCGGTCTTCAATTGAATGGCAACTACAAGAAGGCATTTTTAAATTTCATAATTTCACTGTCATGGTGCCGTTCTGGTGTCCCCTTCATTTTCGTCTGCCCTACATGAATACACTAACATTATGACATTACTACTGAAATGTGTGCTATTTTCTTTTGCAAATATACACCTGTGACAACTGTTTCGGGTCTTAATTTATCATGCAGTTCTGAAAATACTTTAAGTATTAACAATAATTTACTTAGTAAGAGTTCACATAATTGAGGTAGTTGCCTAGTGAATCACCTTTCAGTGCCAACTGCTGCACAGTTTGCTGTATTTTACCAAGCATAGTCCCACGAGAGATTACGATCAAAATTTTGTGAACACCTCTTCGCATTGTTTCTTCTTTGGAAAACAGATTATTCGATGTTATGCTATCCTTGGCTATAAAACAAAATTGAACAGCTTGTGATCAAGAAGTCCTACATTAATAATGTATACTATAAAAAGGAAGCGCTGGAAAAATTCAGCAGGTCTGGCAACATCTGTGGAGAGAGAACCCGATCTAATCGAGTCTAAGATGTTTTACAGACTTAAAACATTAACTCTGGGCACGCTTGAACCAAATTGGAACAGAGACCTGTGATGAGCGTGTTTAGCAGTTGTTTCCTGGCACTCACAGTACCGAGATACACCTCGCTATCAATCGGGACATTGTTTTAATTTGTGGCCTCTGCGGGGAATACCTCGCCAAGGCCGCACTTAGTCCCATTACCTGCAATGAGGAGCTCCACTCGGCAGCCCCGACTCCCCGACATGACCCCAGAACCCCCCCAAAGCCCCAACTCCCCTGTAAGGGGGTCCTTGGGGCCTGCCGCAGCCAACCTCACACATGCAGGGCACCCCCGGAACCAATCCCCGCCATGGGAAAAATGTCAGCCTGGCACCTGGGCACTGCCGGCCTGGTACCCTGGCACTGCCCCTGCCCAGAGAGCACTGCCAGGCTGTCAGGGGTACTGCTAGGGTGCCAGGCTGGTGGTGCCAAGGTGGCATTTTGCCTGTGCCGGGAATCGGGCCCAAGGGATGCCATATCCTTATGAGTGGGGTGCAGGGGGAACTCGATGACCCCCTTATAGGTGAGTTGAGGCATTAGGGGGGTCCGGAGGCTGCAGTGTGGGGTTTTGAGATCGGAGTGGCATTTAAAAATGGGACTAAGTGCGGCCTTGGCAGGGCCTTCTCAACTGTGCCCCTCGCCTGAGGTGTGGTGATCCTCATTTTAAATCCCCACCAGTCAGCTCTTCCTCTCAAAGAGGCAAGCAGCTTATGACATCCGGGACTGTGAACTTCACCTTAGCTTTACATGTCATACATGTCCTGCTCAAATATCCTCAAATTAGATTGGACAATGAGGAATAAGAAATTTGGATAAATTACTGAGTTACCTTGAGGAGGAAAATCAGAGTGACCTGAAAGAGCTATTACAATCACATAGATTGGATTTGTTTATTGTCACATGTACCAAAGTACAGTGAAAAGTATTTTTCTGCGAGCAGCTCAACAGATCATTAAGTACATGGAAAGAAAAGGACATAAAAGAAAATACATAATAGGGCAACACAAGGTACACAATGTAACTACATAACACCGGCATCGGGTGAAGCATACAGGGGTGTAGTGTTAATGATGTCAGTCCATAAGAAGGTGTCTGGTAGCAGCGGGGAAGAAGCTGTTTTTGAGTCTGGTTGTGCGTGTTCTCAGACTCTTGTATCTCCTGCCCGATGGAAGAAGTTGGAAGAGTGAGTAAGCCAGGTGGGAGGGGTCTTTGATTATGCTGCCCGTTTCGTTCCCCAGGCAGTGGGAGATGCAGATGGAGTCAATGGATGGGAGGCAGGTTCGTGTGATGGTCTGGGCTGTGTTCACGACTCTCTGAAGTTTCTTGCGATCCTGGGCCGAGCAGTTGCCATACCAGGCTATGATCCAGCCAGATAGGATGCTTTCTACAGTGCATCTGTAAAAGTTGGTGAGAGTTAATGTGGACATGCCAAATTTCCTTAGTTTCCTGAGGAAGTATAGGCGCTGTTGTGCTTCCTTGGTAGTAGCGTCGACGTGGGTGGACTAGGACAGATTTTTGGAGATGCGTACCCCTAGGAATTTGAAACTGCTAACCATCTCAACCTCGGCCCCGTTGATGCTGACAGGGGTGTACAGTACTTTGCTTCCTGAAGTCAATGACTATGAAATGAAATGAAATGAAAATCGCTTATTGTCACAAGTAGGCTTCAAATGAAGTTACTGTGAAAAGCCCCTAGTCACCACATACCGGCACCTGTTCGGGGAGGCTGGTATGGGAATTGAACCGTGCTGCTGGCCTGCCTTGGTCTGCTTTGAAAGCCAGCTCTTTAGCCCTGTGCTAAACCAGCCCCTATGGCGATATCTGTGCGAACAAACTAGGAAGTACATGATGTGGATGTAAGATTTATGTTCCTATTTATATAGATTGAATCAACTCAAGTTGGCACAGGTTCAGAAGGAGATTGAAGAGCTACTTACGATGTATAGAAATAAGCAAAAGGAAGCAGAGAAGATTGTCATAATATACATCGATGTATACAATGGAGTGCAGACAGGCAGTGATTTGACGCACAGGATGACCAGTAAGCACACAGAACAGAGCAGCCAATCACCAGACAGGACACGACCACTATAAAGCCAGAGGGCACCAGTTTTCCCGCGCTCTCGGGACCCAGCCTCTGAGACAGTCAGAGCTCGTGAGCTAGCCAGTGCCTGCACCATGTGGTAGCTAGGTTAGTCTGGTCAGGCTAGTGTCAGGTCTCCAGTCAAGTCAGCATAGTGTCAACCCACAGTTGAACATGTATAATAGTTTGGACGTTGAATAAAATCGTGTTACATTTTATCAAGTGTTGGAGGTCTGTCTCTCGCTACACTGCATCAAGTGCAGTTCAGCTCGACCCAGCCTACCCAACACATCAGAGATGAATAAGAAACTGGAAAAGAGAGTTCAGAGCCTCATCCATGAATCACAGGAGATCCGAAAGAGTGAAGAGAACCAGATTGTTGAGTTGAAGATGATGGCTGAGCAGAATGTTAACTCTTTAAAAAATAATCCTTTAAAAAAGCTGCATGGTGGCTCAGCGGTTAGCACTGCTGTTTCACAGCGCCAGGGGCCGGGTTCAATTCCGGCCTCGGGTGACTGTGTGGAGTCTGCACGTTCTCCCCGTGTCTGCGTGGGTTTCCTCCGGGTGCTCCAGTTTCCTCCCACAGTCCAGAGATGTGCAGGTTAGGTGGATTAGCCATGCTAAATTGCCCCTTAGTGGCCAAAGATGTGCAGGTTAAGTGGGGTTATGGGGTTACGGGGATAGGGCAGGGGAGTGGGCCTAGGTAGGGTGCTCTTTCAGAGGATCAGTGCAGTCTCGATGGGCCAAATGGCGTCCTTTTGCACTGTAGAAATTCAATGATGCTTAAAAAAAAAAATTCCATGATTGGGAGAGAAAGTTACACAATGTTGTAGCAGAACTGGAGCAAGAGAAGTTTGAATTACAGTATCAACTAACTTTGCCACATTTCATTGAATTGATTATGGAGAAATGGCTACTCAGGTATGCAATACCCCCAATGCATGGGAAAAGGGTGGATCAACCGGAAAAAGGCTCCATTCCAGGCTATTCTCAAGGATATGATGCATTTCTTCAGCACAAAATGACTCTCATATCACCTTCAATCCTAAAGAAGTACAGCATTCCCTTTGACAAGGGAAGAGATCGTGTTGGAGGCCTAATCGAGAGGAAAATCTGGATAAATTGACCTTTTTGCTATTGAAAGAAGCAGGCTGCGATGATCTAAATAGAAAACCAACATCTTTGGAGAAGATAATTACGGAAGACACCGGTACCTCGGTCTCCAATTTGACCAAAAGCAAGTCTGAAAAATGAAGCCATCTTTTCATATTGCTGGTTCATTTTGTTTTAACGCTTGTATTTAGTGTTTTTGCTATGATTACAAAGGGAGAGAATGATTGAATTTTGCAGGGGCAATGCAACCTTTTGTAACAAGACACAGGAGTTCCATTTAAATATTAATTTGCAGATGGGAACATCCTGCACAGTATTTCCGGCTGTTCTGTCATGCAGTATGTCGAATATAGAGGCCAGGTGGTGTTGCAGTGGCAATATCACTGGACTAGGGGTGAGACCAATGCTTCTATGGCAACTGGTCGAATATAAAACCAAACAATTTTGAAATAATTGTAAAACCTCTGGAGTTGAAAGTTAGTCTCAGTGATGGTGATCATGAAACTACCATCTTAAAAGGAGATACTACAGATCGATAGGAGTTATGCGGAGACCCCAGAGGCAGGGCTTTTAAGGGAACGGCGGAGGCTACAGGTGGAGTTTGGCTTGTTAACCACAGGGAGGGTGGTGGGGCAGCTGAGAAAGGCGAGGGGGGCGATCTATGAGTAGGGAGAGAAGGCCAGCAGAATGCTTGCACAGCAGCTTAGAAAGAGGGAGGCAGCCAGGGAGATAGGGAAAGTAAATGACAGAGATGGGAACCTGGTTGGAGATTCAGCAGGGGTGAATAAGGCGTTTAGGGATTTTTACAGTCGGCTGTATAGGTCGGAACCCCCTATGGGGCCGGAGGGGATGAGGCACTTCTTGGAGGGGCTGAATTTCCCAAAGGTGGACGGGGAGCTGGTAGAAGGGCTGGGGGCCCCGATCGGGTTGGAAGAGATAGTGAAGGGTCTGAAGGACATGCAGGCGGGTAAAGCCCCGGGGCCGGATGGGTACCCAGTGGAGTTTTATAAAAAGTTCTCTGGGATATTTGGGCCGGTGTTGATGAGGATGTTCAATGAGGCAAAGGAAAGAGGGGTGCTGCGCCCGACGATGTCACACGCAACAATTTCGCTGATTCTGAAGCGGGACAAGAACCCGGAGCTGTGTGGGTCCGACAGGCCAATATCCCTGTTGAATGTGGATGCTAAATTGCTGGCCAGAATTTTGTCCTCCAGAATTGAGGATTATGCTCCGGACTTTATTGGGGAAGACCAGACGGGGTTTGTTAAGGGTAGGCAGTTGGTGGCCAATGTAAGAAGGTTGTTAAACGTGATCCTGATACCCCCGGAAGGTAGGGAGCTGGAGGTAGTGATCGCAATGGATGCAGAAAAGGCAGAAAGGGTAGAATGGGATTATCTGTGGGAGGTACTGGGACGGTTTGGATTTGGGCGAGGCTTTATTGACTGGGTCATGTTGCTGTATCAGGCTTCTGTGGCAAGCGTACGGACGAATAGGACAACATCGGACTATTTTAGACTGCACCGGGGGACGAAACAGGGATGCCCCCTCTCCCCACTATTGTTCGCGCTAGCTGGAGAGCCGTTGGCAATTGCTCTGAGAGCCTCAAGGAGCTGGTCCGGGGTGGTGGTGGAATACAGTGTCTCGCTCTATGCAGACAACCTGCTTCTGTATGCATCGGACCCAATTGAGTGGATGGAAGAAATCAAGAGGATTCTAGCGGAATTTGGCCGGTTTTCGGGGTATAAGCTAAATATGGGGAAAAGTGAGATGTTTGTGGTCCCGGCGAGGGGACAGGAGAGGTGATTGGGGAAGCTGCCGTTTAGATTACTAGGGGGAAGCTTTAGGTACCTAGGCATTCAAGTGCAATGGGACCGGCTGCATAAATTAAATCTGGCCCGACGAGTAGACCAAATGAAGGACGATTTTCGGAGGTGGGACGCGCTTCCATTGGCACTGGCTGGGAGGGTGCAGACGGTGAAGATGACGGTCCTCCCGAGATTCCTGTTCGTGTTTCAATGTCTCCCCATCTTTATTCCGCAGTTCTTTTTTAAACGGGTCAACAAAGTGATCACTGGCTTTGTTTGGGTGGGCAAGACCCCACGGGTAAGGAAGGTAATGCTTGAGCGGAGTCGGGGAGAGGGTGGGCTGGCGCTGCCAAATTTTAGTAACTATTACTGGGCAGCGAATATAGCCATGATCAGGAAGTGGGTGGTGGGGGAGGGGTCGGCAGGGGAGCATATGGAGGCGGCTTCATGCAAAGGCACCAGTCTGGGGGCGTTGGTAACTGCGCCTCTGCCGTTCCCGCTAGCACGGTACTCCACCAGCCCCGTGGTGGTGGCGGCCCTGAGAGCCTGGGGGCAATGGAGGAGACATGTGGGAGCAGAGGGAGCATCGGTCTGGTCCTCAATCTGTAATAATCACCAGTTTGCCCCGGGAAGTATGGATGGGGGGTTCCGGATATGGCGGAGAGCAGGGATTGAGAGGATGGGGGATATGTTTATAGAGGGGAGCTATCCGGGTATGAGGGCGCTGGAGGAGAAGATTGGGTTGGCGAGGGGAAACAAATTCAGGTATCTGCAGGTGTGGGACTTCCTATGTAAACAGATGTCAACCTTCAAGCTCCTACCAATCCTAAGGGGGATTCAGGACAGGGTAGTTTCCAGAGGGTGGGTAGGAGAAGGGAGCGTCTCAGACATTTACAAGGAACTTATGGGGTCAGAGGAGATGCAGACAGAGGAGCTGAAGCGCAAGTGGGAGGAGGAGCTGAGAGGAGAGATAGAGGATGGTCTATGGGCGGACGTGTTGAGTTGAGTCAACGTGTCCGCAACATGTGCCAGGCTCAGCCTGATATAATTTAAGGTCGTTCACTGGGCTCACATGACAGTGGCCCGGATGAGCAGATTCTTTGGGGGGAAGATGGTGTGCAAAATGTGCAGGAGAACCAGCGAATCATGACCACATGTTCTGGACATGCCTGAAGCTTCGGGGGTTTTGGCAGGGGTTTGCAGATGTCATGTCGACGGTGTTAAAAACAAGGGTGGCACTGAGTCCAGAGGTGGCGATTTTCAGGGTGTCGGAAGACCCGGGAGTCCAGGAGGAGAAAGAGGCGGACGTTCTGGCCTTTGCTTCCCTGGTAGCCCGGAGACGGATACTATTAGCTTGGAGGGACTCAAAGCCCCCGAACTCGGACACATGGCTATCGGACATGGCTAGCTTGCTTTGTTTGGAGAAAATCAAGTTCGCCTTGAGAGGGTCACTGTTAGGGTTCGCCCGGAGGTGGCAACCGTTCGTCGACTTCTTCGCAGAAAATTAATCGTCAGCAGAAGGGGGGGCGGGGGTTAGTTTAGCTTAGAGTAGGGGGTTAATAAAGGTGGGACCTGTAAGGGAGGAAGACGGCTTTTGCACTATGTTTATAGATTCATGTACATTGTTTATTTTGTTGTTGTTATAATACCAAAAATACCTCAATAAAATGTTTATTAAAAAAAAAGAAACTACCATCTTAAAAACGAATGTCCTTTAGGGAAGGAAATTTGCCATCCTTACCCCAGTCTGGCCTAACAAACCATTCAGTTGGGCTAGGCATGGGAACAAATGCCATTAACACTCATGAAAGAATTATTTTTAATGACATTCGGGGTTGTTAAGTATATGAAAGGCAGGATTATTTTGCAATATCTTCTCTTCTTCTTTTCTGATTGAACAGACCTGACATTGCCAGTTTATTCAGAGAATCCTATTGATAAAGAAAGCTGGACAGGGGAGGGAATCTTGTGAACCTCCTGGGAGCAGGAAACGGGGTGAGTGAAATGTCAGCTACCGGACAATGGGATGAAAGTTGGGAAGTAATTTTATGGCATATTTTCCCCAATTTATCCTTATGGCACTACTATGGTATCTGCATGTCATTCATACTCAGTAAAATACATGGTCACCAGATTAAATTGTACCTTTGCGATTAAGTTGGCAGCAAATGGAAAAGACGTGCCTTCAGATTCACAACTGGTTAAAGGTAGCACGCAGCAGGAAAGCTGGGCATCCTGGTGGATTAAGAATAGGAGCAGCTTTTCTTGTATGTGGAACTTTGTTGGATCAGGGTGAGGAGGCTAAGCCAAAGCATTAAGCTCAGACAGTGGCTTTCCATGGCCTGGCTGTCTGAGAGAGTGTGGTATCAGCTCCAATGATCCAAGTGTGGCAGCTGGAGGGGAGGGAGGTGTGGGAAGAGGGTAGGTGGAGGGTGGGGGTGGAGGGGTTTGTGTGGTGGTAGAGGTTTGGGATCTCAGCAGCTCCAGTTCAAAATCCTCCTCTTAGACAGACAGAATGCTGCTGCTGGGTTGCGGCAACCGGATGCCAGTCTGGGTGCCATTTAAACAGGTTGTCATACCTTCGACCCTATGAGGTGATGGCAGGACTGGAGACTTCCTGCTCGTGTCCTCTGCGCAATTGGTCGGGCATCTCGACTGTGCCTATCTAATTGGCTGGCCACTGCGTGATTGCGGGTAGCCAGTTGTCGCGCTTCCAAGCGGAAGTCCCTTTTGTGGTAATGTGCATCAATGTAAATGCATGTAGGCTAGCTGGACACTAGAGGGAGCACCAGAGATATCTCACACACACACACACTCAACCAATAGATCAGTTAGATAGGACACGACCAATGGACATTCACGATACACACAAAGGTGACACAACCACAGGAGGGCATTACACCAACCAAAGATAATGGACACCACACACATGATCTGCTCTTTCCAGTGGAGACAGTCAGTGAGTAGAGACACTGGGTTGATTCAATATCACTCCCACCACGTGCATTGCAGCAACTGGTTAGTCAGTCTGGGTAGCTATAGTAGGATTAGCAGTAGTGTCAAACCCGAGTAATAGAAGTGTAAATAGTTTAATAAATGTGTTGAAGTTATCTCCACGTCTGAACCTTCCTTTGTCAAGTGCACCACAAGGAAGCCGCTTATGTTACACCTACAACATAACAAATCATGGTACCAGAGTGAACTGTTTCAATCCATATAGCCATACCTCAGCGTACAGTGACAACCAGCAACGATACCCAGGCAAGGTATTCGAGATCCGGGTTCCGCAGCAGCTCCAGTGCCACAGCGATCTCCGTGAAAACTGGCGGGTATTCCTGCAAATGTTTGAAATCTTCCTGGTAGCAGCCGAACTAGAAGACGTGGCCGATGCTGAAAAGCAGAGCTTCTCCTCACCATCGCCAGTGCCAGAGCAGAAGAAATCTTTTAAAAATTCAAGTTATCCAAAGGGCAAAACAGGAGCGACTTCCGGGCAATCCTGGACAAATTTGGCAAATACTGTGAGGAAAACACACTCCAACCAGCAAGAAAAGGTAAGAGAAGCGCCAGTCCTCACCACGAGGCCGAGATCCCGGAGCAGAGAACAATTATGATCAGTGGCCATCTTTCTAAAGGGACCGCACTTGCGCGAGAAGTACACAGAACGGGAATGTCCGTTTGTGCATGCGCGAGATGCCACATATGCGCAGTCGCGAAAACGGCCCCCGGTACAGGAACAGTGAACGCTTCCTACGTATTATATCACATGCGTCATGACGTCAGAGGCCCCGGACCACGCCCATTTAAAGGGAAAACGTCCCAAATCAAAGACAAAATCTTTTAAAGCCATAAAACAACCTTCGTTCACCTGGAATGACAGCACAATGCCTCAAATTCAACCAGGAAATGAAATTAACCTCCGAAGAACCCTGCAGCAAGCAGTTACCTACGCCCAAACCAATGATTCTGACCTTAAATACTTCAAAACCGACCTTTACATTTTCTCTGGACCTCGTGAGTCCAATGCCAGCTCCGACACAAACAGTGATGATATGGTCCTAGAAGACAACGACTCAGACGAACCTTTCACCTTGGGAGGCTACCCCAGGACCAAATCCGATCCGCAACTAGACATGTTGCATATTGACGACCCCGACAACGAATTCTTCGGATTTGAGGATCTTCAGCCCAGCAGATATGACATCCCAACTCGTGAGTGCAGGATTGTGCTGCGGCCTGACACCAAGAGACAGAGAGCGGTACAAGCCCACAGAGAGCGGCTTGCTGCCACACAGAGAGTGGTCCACGCACCGCTCAGGATTACCGACTCACGCAAGACTCAACGCCGCAGTCCTTGCACGAACAAAAGGTGACTCCAGTGTCACAAGCCTCCGCAGCAAGCTTGTGGACAGCCTCCACGATAGAAGATAGAACCGACGCGCAGTTCTTGCAGGAACAAGACCATGAGGGTCTAGCAACCTCCTCTGACCAACTAGCGGCAGACGATGCAAGTCTGCCATGCTCAAGTAAACAGCAAGAAGACTATGACAGTCTACCACGCTCCAGTGCACAGCAGGACGACCATGACGGTCTATCATGCTACAGTGAAGTACAAAGCGACAATGACAGTCCATGCCAAAATGAAGGACAACAGCAAGACAATGACAGTCCATCCACATTGTTTGCGCCACCAGATGAAGACTCTGACAATTTACCCAACCCGAGTGAAAAACAAGCAGCTACTGAGGCTCTACCCACAGTATGTGAGACGAGTGACGACAGCATCCCACTTCCCATGCAAGATGTGCAAAGTGACAGACCTCAGCTAGTGTGTAGAGAGGCACTTGACGATCACTGTGAGACTACTGGTGACTCAGGTGACACCACGATACTTCCACTCACATTCGTTTGAACCTCTCCACAAGTCAATGCATTCCTGCATGTTCCGACTCCAGACGTGCACCTTCAAGAAATCTCAGCTGACTTCAGTGAACCTGCTAAGACTCCGGACGGGGAGCATCAACAAAACAACACTGACTCAGTTAAAACAGACCAGACTCCAGATGGGAAGCAACCAAACGCCGACTCTGATTCACGTAAGCCAGACTTTACTCCAGACAGGGAATGCCGCAACCTCAGTGATGGCACGCTCAGGATGACAGCAGATGCCACATCGACAGGAGATGGATCACCTAACAATTACATTGGGTCAGTAATAACAAGCAGCGGCTACAGTCCAAGAGAAATACACCAATATTCACCATAGCTATATCCACACATTTCTTCCACACCAGCAGTGCGGCCAATGACAGCTCATGCTGGACAAACCCAGTGTTAAAGATTTCTTCTGCTCTGGCACTGGCGATGGTGAGCAGAAGCTCTGTCTTTTCAGCATCGGCCACATCTTGGCATGCAGCAGCCAGCAGTCTATGCAGCATATTCTCAAACAGGCCAGCACACGGATTGCCCACTAATGGAATCAAGACCGAAGGAGGACTACCGCAAGTGCAATCTGCACGACAGACTGGATGCCTTAGTTACAGCCCAGGATTTGCTGCACCCTAGCCTGGCCAGACGGCACATTCCTTACAGATGCAAGGTTCTAGTTTCACACCATCACCAGGTATTTATGCGAGCAGCAATTCTGCTTCCAATTCGACAAGCTTCAACGGTTCTCAGCAGGATCACCTTTCCTGCACAGCATGTGGCCAGAACCAGTATGTACAGTCTCATCCAACTTCAACATATGCCACATCCATGACCTCGAATGATACTGTTGATAGTACCTCTTCAACATCAACACCTTATCAGCTACAAGATGCCATCCGACAGCACCATCACAAACATCGAAAATGGGACTCCAAATCAGACAGCGAAGTGATTTGACCACTTCTTGGTTCCTGTGGCACAGGGACGTTGATGGCGTTCATAACCAAGAGAGACATTTGGCCATGATGATTGATGGTTTTTGGACTCACATGAATGATTTGGACTTATTGTTCCCATGACTATATACCTTACCTTATCTACCTGTTCTTTGTTCAATTTTCTCAAAGTGTACAGAAAATATGTAACATATAAAAAAGGGGGGATGTGGTGATGTGCATCAATGTAAATGCATGTAGGCTAGTTAGACACGAGAGGGAGCATCAGAGACATCACACGCACACACACACTCAACCAATAGATCAGTTAGATAGGACACGACCAATGGACATTCACGATACACACAGAGGTGACCAACCCATATATAAAGGACACCACACACATGATCTGCCTCTTTCCAGTGGAGACAGTCAGTGAGTAAAGACACAGGGTTGATTCAATATCACTCCCACCACGTGGATTGCAGCAACTGGTTAGTCAGTCTGGGTAGCTATAGTAGGATTAGCAGAAGTGTCGAACCCGAGTAATAGAAGTGTAAATAGTTTAATAAACGTGTTGAAGTTATCTCCACGTCTGAACCTTCCTTTGTCAAGTGCGCCACAAGGAAACCATTTATGTTACACCTACAACATAACAAATCACCTTTCATTTCTGGTTGTGCCGTCAATGCTGCAACAGGATTCGACCAACATATCCAATGGCACCACTATGGCATCTGTTTTTCTGACTAACCACATTGTTCGAAGCTTCATCAGGAATACTTCAGTGTCAGTATGCCATATTTTCCAAGCAGAATAGATAAAAAGTTATGCAAAATGACCAACATGCAGCAGAACGTGACTGGGAACACAGGCCCAGTTCCATCACACATATTTACAAAGCCCGGAGAGAGAGAAAACTGGCAGTGGAATGTCCGAGCTGAGGATCCTGACTCCATTTGAGGAGAGTGCTATAGAGCTCTCAGGGAATGAGCAGTAGTAGGCCTGCTTTGAGAGCGAGGTTGGCCTGTGGGAGAAACGTGAGTAACTACTGATCCTTCATCCAGATGATCAGTCTAAACTGAGTGCTTCGTTGTTCAAACCCTTGACCAGGCCATGTACTAAAACCATGCCAATTGCCTTGCAAGAAGATTAGCTGAAGCGCCTGGCACGTCAACCAGCTGTGCCCCGCTGCCCACCCTCAAAAGCACCTCGGGGATGATCTCGGAGTAGGGCACGGATGAAGCGTCACAGATATCTCCACCATTACAGAGACAGACACAGTTTCTGAGTGAACTTAGCAGGCAAACTTCTGGGTCACTATCTGGTGAGCACCACGCGGCTTCTAATGAACACCAGGTGGGGGCAGGAACATCCCAGGGATCAGATATTCGGAGGTCTGATGGATGCCAGGACACAGACGTGCTCCAGCCAGTTGCCATGCCACTAGACACATTCATCTCTCAGCTGTTGGAGACACAAAGGCACAGCTGGGAATACCAGTGGGCATTGTCAGCAACATTCCTGTGACTACAAGGCCGAATGGAGGAGTCCCAAAGCCTCCTTTTGCAGGAGATGTTGCCGCCAAAACGTGGCACCCAAGCCAACACTGCCGGGGTGGCGGCTGCTGCAAAAAGTCTAGGACAAGACATCAGATCCATGACTGCTGAACTCCGAGGCATGCCTCAGTGCCTGAGGGTCATGGCTGAGGGGTTCAACACCATAGTCCTGACAATGGTGGGCCTCCAGGACTGGCAGTGCCAGATGATGTTCAGGCTTATGGAGCTCATCCCAGCTGCCCCTCCATGAGCCATGCTAAAAATTGATCCTTAGTGTCCAAAGATGTGCAGGTCAGGTGGGGTTATGGCATTACAGGGATAGGTGGGAGAGTGGACCTAGGTAGGATGCTCTTTCAGAGGGCCGATGCAGACTCTATGGGTCAAATGGCCTCCTTCTGCACTGCAGGGACTTTGTGAGATTCCAAGAGAACACCAGTGCAGCACCAGAGTAGACCGTAGACCGAGGCCTTCCAGGTCCCAGTCCTCCAGAGGATGCCTGCCAAGGGCATCTCAGGCAACAGAGCATGGAAGGCAGCAAGCCGCCTCCACTCCTTATGTGCACTCTGGAAATACACTGAGATTCAGTGGGAGGGTTTGCAAGTCTAAGGAATTATAGGGCCACAGAGTGGCACGGGTGAAGTTAGGTGCAAATAGCTGGGTGTCTTCAGCAAATGTCACAAATGCATATGTCACCGTAATAAAAACTCTTGTTCTTCACATCTCACTATCATTAACCCTCTTCCCTATGGGATAGTGCTTTACCCCATCTGGACACAGATCTTCACACAGGCCTTCAAATTCAGGAAAACAGTTAGGCCCACTCAAAGTGAAAGGACTCAGGCATTAACCAATGAGCCCTAGACACTCGCCCCTAATCCCTCGCTAGTGGTATGTGACAAAGAGATCAAGGGCTGAAACTCACAAGCACATGAGTGGGGAGGCAGCATGCTGAGAATAGAAAGACAGGACATCGGCATTGGCTGAGGTGCATCAAAGAGCTTTCATCACCCTCCGCCATTTTCTGATCAGCAGGCACAAGGGCTACCAGGCCCAGCACCAAGATGATTAAGGTTTACCATGACTCTCCTTCCTGGTCACAGAGTGGTTAGCAAGGTCTTGGCGTGGGGAGGGGCTTCTCAAGCTGCCGGACAATGTGGTGTTCCTATAGTGTGAAGTGGGAAGCGATGAGGGCAGCCTTGGTCCTTCTGACCATGCAAACCCTCACCCCGCCTGTCCTCCACCTTCCTGTTCCTCTCAGGACTCTTTCCCCACTCTTTTCTGGTCTTCTTCCTCATCCAAAGTGACAATTCACTCCTTCAGTTCTTCATCAGTAAGGTGGTCACCCCTCTGCTGAGCAAAATTATATCAGGCAGAGCAGACCACCACAATGTGGGAGACCCTGTGGAGACTGTACTGTCGGGTCTCACTGGGCTTATCAAGGTAGCAGAAGGGCATCTTGAGGAGCCTAATGCGCCGTTCAATCACAGACTGGGTGGCACTGTGAGCCTCGCTGTGGAGGGCCTCTGCTTCGGTCTCAGGCCACCACACTGACGTTATCAGCCAAGAGCTCAATGGGTATCTTTTGTCCCCAACAAGCCATCCCTGCAGCCTTGGTTGACCCTTGAATATTCCAGAGATTTGCAATTGCCCAAGGATGTAGCTATCATGCATGCTCGCTGGAAATGTGCACACACGTGCATGAACCTCATCTAGTGGTCGCAAACCAGCTGAGCATTAAGGGAGGGAACCCCTTCCTGTTAATGAACGGGACCCCCTGATAAGTGCAATCAATTATCGCCTGCACCTGTGTCAGACCAGTTATCATGGTAAATCCCACAGTCTTCCTGTCCTGCTGGGCCTGGTCCAGGTCAAAATGGATGAAATCTGAGGCCTTCCCATAGAGTGCATCATGGATGCATTTATGGGCGGATGACTACGAAATGTCACACAGGTCACCCGTGGAGCGCTGGAATGAAGTTGAAGGCTGCCCTAACCGTCACGACCACAAGGAGGGGGTGCCATCCGCCTCCACATGGCGCCAAATTGGACAGAATGTGGCCCAGACACCGCATTGTCTCCCTGCTGAGCTGGAGTCTCCTGTGGCACATGTTGTCTGAAGCTCCACGAAGGACACACGGGTCCTGTATACCCTCGATCTCCTTTGTGCGGCCTGTTCAGCTGCTGCTGCCCCCGGCCCCTGAGCCTGCCCTGCAGCCCCCGGTCTACTGGCACTGGGTGTTCCCTGTGTGTCGCCGCTCCTCGTTGCTGCTGGGGTCTGTGCTCCTCCAGCACTGTAATTAGCAAAATTGCCAGCTCCACTGACTCCATATCATTCTTGATCAGTAAGCTGCGAGGGGTGAGGGAGTGAGAGAGAGAGCGAGAGACCCTCAGGTTGGTGTCACAGCCGCTTAACTTCAGTACTTCCCTTGGCCCATTGTTCTCCCAGTCCGAGAAGCAGCCAGTCCTACATCTTTTTCGGCGGCTACTCCTCATTCACATCTCAGATAGCCTTCCATCTCCACTGCTTCACCGGTCGGTTCTATGCCATCGCCCCGTTCAGAATCACCTTTGGCCTCCTGTCTGCTGGTGCCCTCCCTTAGTCCCCAGATCACTGGGGATTTTGACAGGAAATATCAATGGTCAGCTATCTCTCATGGGCAGGGTCAACTGGACGGTTCTGTCCACCTTGAGGGTGAATGCATCCTCAAAGGTCGGTGGTGTCAGCACTTATGTAGACAGTCCCTCTCGATCCCATGTACCCAAGCTTTTGGAACCACAAATCCAGACCAAGTTGCTTCAAAGAAAACTTATTTTATTATTCATAATAATATTTACAACATGTGTCAGATCCCAGCCAGATCTGTCGAGTCGGTATCGACTCTGGCAGACTTTATATTGAACTGAACCCCCAAGTGGTTCCCCGCCCCCTTATCTTGTATTCTCTGAGGCTCACGGGGAGACTGATTCGACCAACCCAGTAAGCCTCGTGCGGGTTATAACACAAGCGTTTAAAACCATGAGTTATCACCCCTCACCTTGACTGAGAATGTGGGCACCTGACATTTTTAAGGGTTAACTCATGCGGGCCAATTAATTTGACGAGCCTGAGTCAAAGGAATGTTAAGGGGCACAAATACTTTCTGCATCGGGGATAGGCAAGACTAATAGGCACCCTTCTTACTCAGGCTCCATTATCCTGAGATCATTGTTAATCTTTTACACTAAGACTCCATTCATTTTTATCAATTGCCCCCCCCCCTGCTTTCTCTGGAGCTGGGCAATGGGCTCTGTCCCCTTGGACTCCCTGGACTAATGTGGAGAGGGATGCTCACCTCCTTCCTCCCCTTCGGAGGTCATGGCACCTGCTTTCTGTTTTTAAAAAACATTAGTCATTCGCACCGTGTAATGTTACCACAGGTGGGTGGAAAGAGTAGACAAGGGCTGAAGTTGCGACATTAACCTAGCAAAATACAGTAAAATACATTTAAATCGATGTAGTTCAGGTTCCCGCACTCCCAGGACATGTACTTGATCATGTCATCGGGGAGGGCCCAGGAAGAGTGCGATCAGAAATCTCATTGGTGCAATTCCTGGGCACGATTCAGCAACTCGACTGTAGTTAAACTCGGCTGAACAGCACATTTAGTGGGGTTGTACTCGATGTCTGTAGCACCAAGAAGCATCCAACAGCATTTTGCCTCAGATGTTTCTCCCCACGCTGAGAGGAATTTCCTGATGGCGAGCTAATCCCGCCAGCAGGAAATGTTCCTCACAGATCAGGGTGCCATTTTGCCCCGATTTTCTCACTCCCCACCCCCAGTTCAGGCCACACACCCCTCCACCCCCGTTTTTAACGCCCCCCTCACCTCCCAAATGTCGGGCAGGCCCCCGGGAGCCCCCCCTCATGCTCTGTCCATTCAGTACCTGACAAGGCCTGCCTGGACCCAACCCCTGGCAATGTCAACTTGGCACCTGGACACCATGACAAGGTCTCCCGGGCGTGGCTGTTGACTCCTGGGTGGGGCCTGTTGAATCTGGCATTGGGTATGCAAAGGGGCAATTATGCTCGTTTAAATATTCAGACTTGGATCTTGCCCAGCGAGGGTGAGATCCAGATCGTGCTGGGTGGAGCGAGTCGGGTGATTTGCGCGAGGTTTTGTGCCTGGCGCGGAGTCAGATTTGAGGCTCACGCCCATTTCACCCATTGCACCTGGATCTGCGCTGGGCGCAACGGATCGCTGTTTCGCTCCCCATCTTTGGTGTCTCGTGATATTTTGCGGCCATGACAGGATTCGTGCCCGTGACTAAAGGCCCGCTAAATCCCGCCGTTGCCTCATAAGGTCATCGATACAAAGTTGACTGAAGTGTTTGCATGTGACAGTGATATTCATTTGAAAAGTAAAGGTATTAAGAAACGATGCAGGAAGGGAAAATAAAATAATTTTCTAAAAACAAAGTGTTAGATGTTAGATTCCAAACCTGCTGAAGGTTTCTCCCTCACATACATATTTTACACTATCCATATGGCTACATTGCAATGAAACCAAATCCTGCATATGTTAAGATCTGTGTGAACAAAATGACTCCATTGGGTATTCATTCTGGATACAATATTAATTGTTAATTTAGATGTACTTTATGTTTGGTGTGAATGATGGCCCAAATCTGTACTTCTTAATGAATAAACATTTGTGATCAGCGAGACAAATTAAACCTGGACAATTAATAGAACATGTTAGGAATATTGAGGCAGTTGAACCATTAAAATTAATCCATCCAACGGAAGCAGATTCAATTGGGCGGGAATCTCTAATAATGGGGCTATGTCCCCACGCCGGCATGAAAACCGCCGCCAACGACTCCGGCGTCAACGGCCCCCGACCGGCGTGGCGGCGATCCCGCGGGCGCCCGTAAAACGGCGCCGGAGAATGGGAAAGCCTGGCTGGAGAATCCCTATGTCATTAGATTTTTAAAAGGCATACATTTTAAGGCTATGGGTAAAGAGCATGGTACTGATTGGGTTGTGTCTTCAAAGAGCCAACACTAGCACAATGGGCTGCATAGTGTCCTTTGCTATATTCTTCTATGATTCAAAGATTCCGAATATGAAATAAAAGTCTCAATATTTACTGATTCCAGAGGATTGACTTTCAAAGAAAATTTCATAAATGAATTTTTTAACGTAAAACAGTAATTCAGACAATTCTAAGTCATGGGTTTGCCTGCATTTTAACCTGCCTGCTGAGCCTATACCTGTATTCGAGTCTGCTCCTCTGTAAGGTATGTCATAGATTGCTCCCAATAACTTCTCTTTACTTTGAAAGGAAGCAAAGTGAATTTCATTCCTCATGTGACCACCAAACTGACTCACTGATACCTATGAAAAATAAATCAGCGTATTTGAAAAACAAATCTCTATTGATCATTTTCAGTACAGAAAAAATGGCAATGTGATTTTGATAAACAATTATTCATGCAATTAAGCCATTTCATTGTTTTGCTTTAAAACAAGAAAAGTACAATTCCCGGTTTCATAATTAGCCATCAAAAGAGTTTTTATGTAAGACCTTTACACAGAAAAAGGGATCATGGTTTTGGAAAAGCTTGTGAGCCGGAACAAGAAAAAAGTAACAGAAGAAATCAGAAAATTTTGGACCCAGAATTACCTGTATTCCTCCAGGACCAATTTTGTTAAAAACATTAATGCTATCATACAGAAAGGCAATCAGCTTCTTGAAGTTCATCCCTCCTACAAACCTGGATCCATCGATTATGAACTTTAAGTCTGCTGTGATATCATGGCAAGCTAATGAAGAAAAGAAGAATGATTATTTTTTGTCACAGATGACTAAACAAAGCTGCAAAACAACTTAGAAAAACCTCAAGCAGGGCAGGTTGATATAAAAAAGTTTTGTTGCTTTGGATTTCAAAGAAGATTTTAATGATATCTTAAACTGTGTTGTGGCCAATTAACAGGACTACTGGTTATAATTCTTTTTCAAAAGGCACACTTAAATTTTGCTAGAAATGCCAGAGAGACTTTTCTTTATAAATATGTTCAAGGTGTTACGGCAGAGATAACATTACAACCACAAGGCTCAATGAGTGCCTTTAAATCGCTGTCAATTTTACTTAATTATGTGATTAGATATAATTACCTATTGTAAAACAAAATACCTACTTTTAATCCTACTCATTTGGCAGGAATGGGATGGGCTGGAGATGGAAAATTATCAAATGATCACTGTAGAGTTCTTGATCAGTTTGTGCCTACTCCCATTTTAACACAGCATATTCCAGGGAAGCAGAAGGCTCCCCTGGCAGCAGCTAAGAGCCACATCAATGCATAAATTTCAAGGTCTGAGGACATCATTCTGACCCTGACATGATTTTACTGCTGATCCGGGCCCTGAGCTCAGTGCTGGAGCTCCAGGTGAACCATGGCGACAGGTAGGATCAAGGTCAGAAGAGGCCCAAGTAAATTTGATCTTTAATTTTAAAGAAGTTTGTTTCTAAATGTTTGCCTGGATGTGAGCCGGGAAAAACAGAAGTGGACTGCGTACCTTTTTCCCATTTCATCTCTGTCGCCCAAAGTCTCTGAATCCACCTCCCACAGAAAAGAAGAATTATTGTTTTCTATCTGTTAGAACCCACACGAGGACCACGGGGAAACTACTGTCTATCTCCCCATGGGACCCGCTGAGTACGACCTTCCTAAGGACGGGGCAGAGGCCACCCAGCTGAGGCTTGTTAAAGACTACACATAAAAACCGGCCCAAAGCAGGGCCTGGTGTGGTTAGTTTGCGCAGCAAGGACTGGATTGGGAGAGAGTCACTGCTGTGGGCAGAATATTGTATATAGTTCAATAAACCTTTGTTCCACTACCGCTGGCTTCCTTAAACTATCACACACGATTGAACAAAGTTGCAGGCCACTTGCAAACCAAAAGCTGAAAGTGTTATTCTGTTAACCTAAAACAGGCAGGTTAATATTAAAAAAAAAGGATTGCTGACTTGGATTAGAAATATTTTAATTATATCTTAAACCGTTTTGTGGCCAGAATATAACGAAAGCCACTGCAGGTAACATAATGACCCTAAAGTGGGACCACTTCGCTGGCCTGTTGCCCGGGGACATCCAGCAGGCAAATATCTGAGGCCTGAGGGCCAATGTCAGGGGTGTCTCAAGCCTATGCATTACTAGCATCTACCAATTTCCAGGCTGTGGTTTATGTCTAATCTATCCCATCCTATTCTGAACTAAATTCCTTTATCAAATCACCCTGCATCTTCCTCTTTTCCAATAAAAACAGCCCCAACTTTTCAAATTCAGCTCCTGCTTTGGAAGTATTGCCAGGATGGAATGTTACAGCTGCTCCTGACAGCAAGATCTCCCAGCCCCGCCAAAGTGAATGGAACTTTGATCGGCTCCCTGCATTTCACTCTCCGCCCCTACCACGATTCTGCCAGAGTATCCATTCCAGTAGTACATTTCCAGCAAAGAAACCACTCCTTCTATGTTAGTGAACTATAATGATGGCAAGGAGCAGTATGCCGTCATTTTTACATGAAAAATTGCTTTGGGGGAGTTTTTACATTGCTGGCTTCATGTAAACAGTTATATCCTGCCTAAGTCAACTTCTCCCAAAATAAATGTTTTGCCATTGGCCTGTTTCCTATTTGATTTCATTCCCCTTCTCCCCCCTTGCCAAACACATACAACATAACGGGAAGCAAACTGACAGAAGCAGAAGTCAGAAACAGGGCAGATTATCAGCATTTAAACTGACAGTGGGGAAACTGTAGCGAGACATCAAAAGCAAATGGCACAGAAGGAAATGCAGAATGTGGTGTCATGTGAGAGTACCTTTAAGAAATGGGTGTTTATTAAATGTACCTTTAAGAAATGGGTGTTTATCACTGATGTCAGAGTGTGGGCTGTCTGTCAGCTTTTTATTTTAGTTTTAGGCTGTTTGCTGCAGGGTGTGTTTTAGTTTCGTTTTCAGTGTTGGAGCTGAAGCCAGACAAAGCAGGTGTACTGCTGTTCTCTCTGCCATGAAAAGACGATCTCTTGATCATTTGGTAAATTCAGAATTATAAATATTTTCAGTCGTGACTGTAAACCTGATGTGCTTCTGTTAAAAGGTGTTTCTTTTGTCTTCTGGATATTGTTTGGGAAGTTATTAAGGATTACTTAGTGTTGTATTCTTTGGGGGTTGTATTTGAATTAATGGTTGCTAAGGTGTTCACTGTATGTTTTAAAAAGGTTAATTGAGTTCATAGAGTAAACATGGTGTTGCTTTAAAAAATACTTTTCCATTTCTGCTGTACCACGCCGGTAGAGTGGGCCGTGTGCTCCCCATACCACAATCTATTAAAAGTTGTGGGTCAGCTGAACTCCATGATACACTTTGGGGTTCTCTACACCCTGGCCCATAACAAATTGGGGGATCGTCCGGGATAAAAGTCAATCTATTGGATTGGTTTAGTGAACTTAAAGACAGTGAGGGGTGAGCATATTGTGGTTGCTTATCAGGTGTGGTATTCTAGTTTAAGTGGGGAGTGTGTTGTGGACAATGGCTCTTTCGGAGGCTCTGAAGTTTTTGGGGGTGGAGACGGTCACACGCAGTACCTTACGGACAGAGACTAAAAGCAGACTGTTAGATTTGGCAAAAATATTGCAGTTAACATTACCTGACAAAGTGCGAAACGATGAGGTAATTATGGTGGTGGCTAAGCATTTAAAGTTGCCTGAGATACAGTTTGACTCATTGGAAATGGCAAAAATTCAGTTACAAATTAAACAAATGGAACATGAGAAAGAATTAAAGCAGCTTGAATACGAAAGAGAGGAAAAAGAAAGAGAGAGAGAGGGAAAAGAAAAGGAGAGAGAAGAAAGGAGAAAAGAAAGAATAGCCCTAGCAGAACAAAAAGAAAGAGAAAGGGAGATACAGATCAGGGAAAAAGATAAAGAGAGAGTTTGAACTTCAGAAAAGGTATTGAAACATGACAGTCAGTTAAAATTGGCAGACGTAAAGGGAAATGTACCTTGGATGACAGTGATGAGGATAGTGAGAAAGAGCATTAAAGTCAAAGGCTTGGTGGGGATCTATTGAAATATGTCCAAGCATTGCCAATGTTTGATCAGAAGGAGGTAGAAGTCTTTTTCATTTCATTTGAGAAAGTAGCTAAACAAATGAAATGGCCACAGGGCAAGTGGGTGTTACTGATTCAAACAAAGCTGGTAGGTAGGGCTGGTGAAGTGTTTGCATCACTACCGGCGGAGGTATCTGGGACATATGAGCAGGTGAAAAAATCCATCTTTGGTGCATCTGAACTAGTGCCTGAAGCCTACAGCCAAAGGTTTAGAAATTTAAGGAAATAATTTGGTCAAACATACATGGCGTTTGAAAGGCTCAAACAGAGTAATTTTGATAGGTGGATAAGGGTTTTGAAAATAAACTAAATGTATGAAGCTCTCAGAGAAATTATGCTTTTGGAGGAGTTTAAAAATTCAATTCCTGATGTAGTGAAAACTCATGTGGAAGAGCAGAGGGTTAACACTACGAGGTTAGCAGCAGAAATGGCAGATGATTATGAATTAGTTCATAAATCAAAGCTTGGTTTCTGACATCAGTTTCAGCCTGTGAGGGATAGAAACTGAGGGCATGAGAAATACTCAAGTGGTAAAAGTAAAGGTGATCTGATGGGAAATAATGAGAGTGTACCTCAGATTTAAAAATAAATCCAGGAGGGTGGAAAAGAAATTAAAAGTTTCAAATGTTTTCACTGTAATAAACTAGGCCATGCAAAGTCACAGTGTTGGTGGTTGAAGAAAAGCACTGGGAAGGCTGATGTGGTAAGACAGGATAAGACAGTGGGGTTTGTTAAAGTGGTAAAGGAAAGCCCAAGTGAAGCGAAGGAGGTGCAAAAGATTGTACAGCCTGATCAAGAGGTGACTGATAAGAAGGTGCCAGATGTCTTTAAAGAATTTACTTGTGTGGGTAAAGTTTACTCATGTACATCAGGAAGAGCACGTAAAGAAGTCACAAGTTTAAGAGATACGGGAGCTAGTCAATCTTTAATGGTAAGAGATGAGGAGTCATGTAGTTTGGGAGGAATGTTGCCAGAAAAGGTGGTGATATGTGGAATTCAGGGTGAGAGGAGTAGTGTTCCATTATATAAGGTAAGGTTGGAAAGTCCAGTGAAGAGTGGTGAAGTGGTAGTAGGAGTAATAGAGAAACTATCTTGTCCAGGAATACAGTTTATCTTGGGTAATGATATAGCTGGATCGCAGGTGGGAGTGATGCCTACTGTGGTTGATAAGCCAGTGGAAAATCAGACAACTGAAGTGTTGAAGGACGAATATCCTGGGATTTTTCCGGATTGTGCAGTAACAAGGTCGCAAAGTCACAGGTTAAGACAAGAGGAGAAATCAGAGAGCGTAGATAAAGGTGAAGTGCAATTATCAGAAACGATTTTTGATCAGATGGTTGGAAAAGAACAGGTGGAGGATGAGGCGGATATTTTTATTTCAGGAAAATTGTCGGAGTTACAACAGAAAGATGTAGAAATAAAACGGATGTATCCGAAAGCATACACGGAAGAGGAATCTGAGTGGATACCAGAGTGTTATTACCGTTAAAGTGATGTCTGATGAGAAAATGGAGACCTTTACATATGCAGGCGGATGAAAAGTGGGCAGAAGTTCATCAAGTAGTATTGCCGGTAGGGTGTAGAAAGGAGGTGCTGCGAGTTGCACATGAGGTACCAGTGGGAGGTCATTTGGGAATAAGGAAAACTCAAGCAAAAATACAAAAACATTTTTATTGGCCTGGACTACATAAAGATGTAGTTAAATTTTGTCAATCATGTCACACATGTCAAGTGATAGGAAGAACTCAAGCAGTGATAAAAACCAGCGCCCTTAATACCCATTCCAGCATTTGAGGAACCTTTTACAAGGGTCCTAATTGATTGCGGAGGACCGCTTCCTAAAACAAAAAGTGGGAATCAATATCTTTTGACTATAATGGATGTGTCTACTAGGTTTCCAGAGGCCATTCCAGTACGTAATATTACAACTAAAAAGATTGTGGAGGAGTTACTTAAATATTTTACTAGATATGGACTACCCACAGAAATATAATCGGATCAAGGATCAAATTTTACCTCAAGGTTATTCAAAGAAGTTATGAATAGCTGAGGAATAAAACAATTTAAATCAACTGCGTACCATCCAGAATCGCAGGGAGCATTAGAAAGGTGGCATCAGGTATCAAAGACAATGTTGAGGGCTTATTGTCAAGATTATCCAGAGGATTGGGATAAAGGAATTCCATTCGTATTGTTTGCAATTAGGGATGCACCTAATGAGTCAACCAAATTTAGTCCTTTTGAACTAATTTTTGGTCATGATGTAAGAGGACCACTTAAATTGATTAAGGAAAAATTGGTGAGTGAGAAATCAGAACTTACATTATTGGATTACGTGTCAAATTTTAGGGAACGATTAAATAGAGCAGGTGAATGGGCTGGACAACATTTAAAAGTTGCACAAAATGTGATGAAACAGGTAGCAGACAAGAAATCCAAAGTTCGTAGTTTTGCCAGTGGAGATAAAGTTTTTGTATTGTTACCAGTGGTAGGTGAACCTTTAAAAGCAAGGTTTTGAGGACGTTATCAGATTGAAAGGAAATTAAGTGAGGTGAATTATGTGGTAAAAACACCAGATAGAAGGAAGACTCACTGAGTGTGTTCTGTGAATATACTTAAAAGGTACTTTGAAAGGGAAGGAGAGAAAAAGGAGGTTTAAATGATTCTAACTCAAAGTGATGAACCAAATTCAAATGACTTGGAATTTGACATACCTCAAATTAAACTGGAAAATGAGGATGTTCTTAAAAATTGGGATAAATTGTTGAGTTACTTTCCAGAGGAAAAACAAACTGACCTGAAAGAGTTATTGATATCACGTGGGCAAGTTTGTAGAGATAAATTGGGAAGGACTAAAATGGCTATACATGATGTAGATGTGGGAAATGCTGTTCCGATCAAACAACATCCATATAGTCTTGACCTGTTAAAATTGGCACAGGTTAACAAAGAGATTGAGAGTATGCTTTAAAATGACATAATTGAAGTGGGTTGCAGCCAATGGAGCCCACCCATAGTGATGGTACATAAACGAGACGGTGCCCAACGGTTGTGTGTGGACTATAGAAAGGTTAATGCAGTTACAAGAACGGACTCTTATCCTATCCCACATTTGCAGGATTGCACTGAGAAAGTGGGACATAGAAAAATACAGCACAGAACAGGCCCTTCGGCCCACGATGTTGTGCCGAACCTTTGTCCTAGATTAATCATAGATTATCGTTGAATTTACAGTGCAGAAGGAGGCCATTCGGCCCATTGAGTCTGCATCGGCTCTTGGAAAGAGCACCCTACCCAAGGTCAACACCTCCACCCAACACAAAGTACAATTTTGGACACTAAGGGCAATTTATCATAGCCAATCCACCTAACCTGCACATCTTTGGACTGTGGGAGGAAACCGGAGCACCCGGAGGAAACCCACGCACACACGGGGAGGATGTGCAGACTCCGCACAGACAGTGACCCAAGCCGGAATCGAACTTGGGACCCTGGAGCTGTGAAGCAATTGTGCTATCCACAATGCTACCACGCTGCCCTTAAGAACAAATAAATCTACACGATATCAATCTACCGTAATCCATGTACCTATCCAATAGTTGCTTGAAGGTCCCTAATGTTTCCGACTCAACTACTTCCACAGGCAGTGCATTCCATGCCCCCACTACTCTCTGGGTAAAGAACCTCCCTCTGACATCCCCCCTATATCTTCCACCATTCACCTTAAATTTATGTCCCCTTGTAATGCTTTGTTCCACCTGGGGAAAAAGTCTCTGACTGTCTACTCTATCTATTCTCCTGATCATCTTATAAACCTCTATCAAGTCGCCCCTCATCCTTTTCCGTACTAATGAGAAAAGGCCTAGCACCCTCACCCTTTCCTCGTAAAACCTACTCTCCATTCCAGGCAACATCCTGGTAAATCTCCTTTGCACCTTTTCCAAAGCTTCCACATCCTTCCTAAAATGAGGCGACCAGAACTGTACACAGTACTCCAAATGTGGCCTTACCAAAGTTTTGTACAGCTGCATCATCACCTCACGGCTCTTAAATTCAATCCCTCTGTTAATGAACGCTAGCACACCATAGGCCTTCTTCACAGCTCTATCCACTTGAGTGGCAACTTTCAAAGATGTATGAACATAGACCCCAAGATCTCTCTGCTCCTCCACATTGCCAAGAACTCTACCGTTAACCTTGTATTCCGCATTCATATTTGTCCTTCCAAAATGGACAACCTCACACTTTTCAGGGTTAAACGCCATCTGCCACTTCTCAGCCCAGCTCTGCATCCTATCTATGTCTCTTTGCAGCCGACAACAGCCCTCCTCACTATCCACAACTCCACCAATCTTCGTATCGTCTGCAAATTTACTGACCCACCCTTCAACTCCCTCATCCAAGTCATTAATGAAAATCACAAACAGCAGAGGACCCAGAACTGATCCTTGCGGTACGCCACTGGTAACTGGGATCCAGGCTGAATATTTGCCATCCACCACCACTCTCTGACTCCTATTGGTTAGCCAGTTCGTTATCCAACTGGCCAAATTTCCCACTATCCCATGCCTCCTTACTTTCTACAGAAGCCTACCATGGGGAACCTTATCAAATGCCTTATTAAAATCCATGTACACGAAATCCACTGCTTTACCTTCATCCACATGCTTGGTCACCTCCTCAAAGAATTCAATAAGACTTGTAAGGCAAGACCTACCCCTCACAAATCCATGCTGACTATCCCTAATCAAGCAGTGTCTTTCCAGATGCTCAGAAATCCTATCCTTCAGTACTCTTTCCATTACTTTGCCTACCACTGAAGTAAGACTAACTGGCCTGTAATTCCCAGGGTTATCCCTAGTCCCTGAACAGGGGCACGACATTCGCCACTCTCCAATCCCCTGGTACCACCCCTGTTGACAGTGAGGACGAAAAGATCATTGCCAACAGCTCTGCAATTTCATCTCTTGCTGCCCATAGAATCCTTGGATATATCCCGCCAGGCCCAGGGACTTGTCTATCCTCAAGTTTTTCAAAATGCCCAACACATCTTCCTCCCTAACAAGTATTTCCTCGAGCATACCAGTCTGTTTCACACTGTCCTCTCCAACAATATGGCCCCTCTCATTTGTAAATACTGAAGAAAAGTACTCGTTCAAGACCTCTCCTATCTCTTCAGACTCAATACACAATCTCCCGCTACTGTCCTTGATCTGATCTACCCTCGCTCTAGTCATTCTCATATTTCTCACATATATGTAAAAGGCCTTGGGGTTTTCCTTGATCCAACCCGCCAAAGATTGTTCATGCCCTCTCTTAGCTCTCCTAATCCCTTTCTTCAGTTCCCTCCTGGCTATCTTGTATCCCTCCAGTGCCCAGTCTGAACCTTGTTTCCTCAGCCTTACATAAGTCTCCTTCTTCCTCGTAACAAGACATTCAACCTCTCTTGTCAACCATGGTTCCCTCACTCGACCATCTCTTCCCTGCCTGACAGGGACATACATATCAAGGACACGTAGTACCTGTTCCTTGAACAAGTTCCACATTTCACTTGTGTCCTTCCCTGACAGCCTATGTTCCCAACTTATGCACTTCAATTCTTGTCTGACAACATCGTATTTACCCTTCCCCCAATTGTAAACCTTGCCCTGTTGCACGCACCTATCTCTCTCCATTACTAAAGTGAAAGTCACAGAATTGTGGTCACTATCTCCAAAATGCTCCCCCACTAACAAATCTATCACTTGCCCTGGTTCATTACCAAGCACCAAATCCAATATTGCCTCCCCTCTGGTCGGACAATCTACATACTGTGTTCGAAAAGCTTCCTGGACATACTGCACAAACACATCCCCATCCAAACTATTTGATCTAAAGAGTTTCCACTCAATGTTTGGGAAGTTGAAGTCACCCATGACTACTACCCTGTGACTTCCGCACCTTTCCAAAATCTATTTCCCAATCTGTTCCTCCACATCTCTGCTACTATTGGGGGGCCTATAGAAAGCTCCTAACAAGGTGACTGCTCCTTTCCTATTTCTGACTTCAACCCATACTACCTCAGTAGGCAGATACTCCTCGAACTGCCTTTCTGCAGCTGTTATACTATCACTAATTAACAATGCCACCCCCCCACCTCTTTTACCACCCTCCCTAATCTTATTGAAACGTCGATAACCAGGGACCTCCAACAACATCTCTGCCCCTCTTCTATCCAGGTTTCCGTGATGGCCACCACATTGTAGTCCCAAGTACCGATCCATGCCTTAAGTTCACCCACCTTATTCCTGATGCTTCTTGCGTTGAAGTATACACACTTCAACCCATCTCCGTGCCTGCAAGTACTCTCCTTTGTCAGAGTTCCCTTCCCCACTGGGAAGGTTCGGCACAACATCGTGGGCCGAAGGGCCTGTTCTGTGCTGTATTTTCTATGTTCTATGTTCTATGTTCACTGCCTCACTACACGCTTTGGCGTCCTGAATATCGGCTACCTTAGTTGCTGGACTACAAATCCCGTTCACATTCCCCTGCCAAATTAGTTTCAACCCTCCCGAAGTGTACTAGAAAACCTCCCTCCCAGGATATTGGTACCCCTCTGGTTCCGATGCAACCCGTCCTGCTTGTACAGGTCCCACCTTCCCCAGAATGCGCTCCAATTATCCAAATACCTAAAGCCCTCCCTCCTACACCATTCCTGCAGCCACGTGTTCAGCTACACTCTCTCCCTATTCCTAGCCTCGCTATCACGTGGCATCGGCAACAAACCAGAGATGACAACTCGGTCTGTCCTGGCTTTTAACTTCCAGCCTAACTCCCTAAACTCGTTTATTACCTCCACACCCCTTTTCCTACCTACATCGTTGGTACCAATGTGCACCACGACTTCTGGCTGCTTCCCCTCCCCCTTAAGGATCCTGAAGACACGATCCGAGACATCCCTGGCCCTGGCAACCGGGATGCAACACACCTTCCGGGAGTCTCGCTCGCGACCACAGAATCTCCTATCTATTCCCCTAACCATTGAATCTCCTACTACTATTGCTTTTCTATTTTCCCCCCTTCCCTTCTGAGCCCCAGAGCCAGACTCAGTGCCAGAGACCTGGCCGCTAGGGCCTTCCCCCGGTAGGTCATCCCCCCAAACAGCATCCAAAACGGTATACTTGTTTTGAAGGGGAACGGCCACGAGGGATCCCTGCACTGTCTGCCTGTTTGTTTTCTTTCCCCTGACTGTAACCCAGTTACTCTAGTTCTGCACCTTGGGTGTGGTTACCTCCCTGTAACTCTTCTCTATCATCCCCTCTGCCTCCCGGATGATCCGAAGTTCATCCAGCTTCAGCTCCAGTTCCCTATCACGGTCTTTGAGGAGCTGGAGCCGGGTGCACTTCCCGCAGGTGTAGTCAGCGGGGACACCAGTGGTATCCCTCACCACCCACATCCTACAGGAGGAGCATGCAACTGGCCTAGCCTCCATCCCCTCTTACCTTACAGAAAGCTGCCCTGTGGACCAACTGGACCTCCGCCCTCCCAGTCAGCTGCACTCTCTGTAAACTCCTGGCTCCCTTCTCGCTCTTTGCGGAAATGTAGGAAACAAAATGAAAGGAGCGCCTTACTCCCTCCTCACCTAACTCCCTCAGTCACCAAACTCTCACTATAGCACTCAAATTCAGCACTCCCTCAGTCACCAAACTCTTACTATAGCACTCAAATGCACCAAATTCAACACTCCCTCAGTCACCAAACTCTCACTATAGCACTCAAATGCACCAAATTCAGCACTCAGTGCAAACAAATTCTGCATTGTAGGGGATCACTTTTATACTGTGAATCTAGCCTCTGAAAACTGGCCTAATCCAATTAACTAATTAACAAGCTCCAGCTGCAAGTACCTACAAGTAGAACCTTTGTTTAAAGCTGATTGAAAATTCACCTTCTTCTAAACCAAACAGCAACTTTTAAGTTAATTAACTAAATAAAAGAAAGACTAGACTTTAGATAAAAATGAAGCCTTATACTTCCACAGTCACCAAACTCTCACTATAGCACTCAAATGCACTAAATTCAACACTCAGTGCAAACAGCTTTTATTTCCAAATTGGATTTACTTCAAGGTTACTGGCAGGTACCTTTATCCGAAAGGGCGAAGATTTCAGCTTTTGTGACTCCAGATGGTATATACCAAGTCAACGTTATGCCATTTGGCTTGAAAAACGCCCCAGCCACATTTCAACGGTTAACTAACAAAGTCGTTTCAGGATTACACAATTGTGCGGTATACATCGACAATCTGGTAATTTTCAGCCAGACATGGAAAGAACATTTAAAACATCTGATGGAGTTATTTGATCGACTTCAGGAGGTGGTGATAAACCTAGCCAAAAGTGAATTTGGAAAAGCCCAAGTCACTTTCCTTGGCCATACGGGATGTGAAACCAACAGTTATTGAGGAGTTTTCGATACCCTCAAGACAACGGGAAATAATGCGATTTCTTGGCCTGAGTGGATTTGATTGAACATTTGTGAAAAAATGTTATTGCATGGTTGCTCCACTGATGGACTGAAGAAACGTCGAAAATTTCAGTGGACAGCGGATTTTCAACAGGCATCTGACTGCCTGAAAGCTGTGATAACCAATGCTCATGTATTGGAGAATTACAAGGGACTCTGTGATCAGATTGAACTAAAGTATCTGACTTTAAAGGGAAATGCCGAGGCGTAGAGAAATGGATGGATCGTGCAGCGACCTTCTTGTTCAAAGAGACTGTCAATCGAGAAGGATTTCAGTTGGAAGAAGAACGGGGAAAAAATGGACTAAATTATTATACCTGTTTGCGTGTGCTGTTTTTTGAAACAAAAAGGTATATTTACTGTGTGCATTTCTTAAAGGATAGTGAAAAATGAAACCATCTTGAAGTTGATGGTTTTTTTTTTCTTGGGGAGAGGTGTCATGTGAGAGTACCTTTAAGAAATGGGTGTTTAAGAAATGTACCTTTAAGAAATGGGTGTTTATCAGTGATGTCAGAGTGTGGGTGGAGCTGGGCTGTCTGTCAGCTTTTTACTTTCGTTTTAGGCTGTTTGTTGCAAGGTGTGTTTTAGTTTCGTTTTCAGTGTTGGAGCTGAAGCCAGACAAAGCAGGTGTACTGCTGTTCTCTCTGCCATGAAAACACTATCTCTTGATCATTTGGTGAATTCAGAATTATAAATGTTTTCAGTAGTGAATGTAAACCTGATGTGCTTCTGTTAAAAGGTGTTTATTTTGTCTTCTGGATGTTGTTTGGGAAATTATTAAGGATTACTTAGTGTTGTATTCTTTGGGGGTTATTTTGAATTAATAGTTGCTAAGATGTTCACTGTATGTTTTAAAAAGGTTAACTTGAGTTCATAGAATAAACATTGTTTTGCTTTAAAAAATACTTTTCCATTTCTGCTGTACCACACCTGTAGAGTGGGCCGTGTGCTCCCCATACCACAATCTATTAAAAGTTGAGGGTCAGGTGAACTCCATGATACACTTTGGGATTCTCTAAACCCTGGCCCATAACAGTGGTAAGAGAATAAAAAGGATACAGATAGAGGGCAGAATTCTACAGTCCCCCATTGGCACGTTTGCATGTGGAGGAGGTCGTAAAATTACCCTCAATCTTTCCACCTACTGTCGACTTGACCGCTATTTTACATGGTGTGGGAGAGGCTGAGGATGGCTCCAGGCTCCCTCATCCCAATGAGGCCAGACGGCCGCATCCCAGCCTGCCAGAATTTTGAGGCTGGTGGGAGGACTTCAAACGCAGTGGCGGGGGGGGGATGGGGCTCTGCAGGTCACCCTTCTTGGGCCTCGTCTGAAAGAAGTGGGCGCGCCTTCCTGAAGGGGTCCCCCTTCCACATTGTGTGGGCCCATTAAGGCCTGTCCTCTGCAGTTGCTCCCTGCAGCTGGTCTCATATTCAAGACCCCCATTCTTACCACCCTCTCGTGGCTCACATCACCCCACTGAGACCCCCACCCCCACAACAACATTTTACTTGGGGCTGAATTTTGCCTGCCCCTGTGTAGATAATATGCTGCCCTGTCATAAAACATTTCACATTGACAACTGGGCAAGGGCGGGCAAGATGTTTTTTGTCAAATAAGTTAATCAAAGAGCGAGAAGGAATGGGGTTCTCGGTTGTTGGCGATCTCCATACGTAACAAATCTGCTGCACACCCTTTTTCTCTTCGTACTCTAAAGGATTTGACACTGGCAAAAATCCTCTATGTATCTCAGTGCCAAATTCACTTTTGATTTTAGTGTGCCTGTACCCGCTGTCTCTAAAAATAACCCATTATACAGGGACGTGGAAACGTGACTGCAATCTGCCATTCCATTCCTTCCCTCCTGTGGCTACTGCGCATTCTCATTGAACAATTTCCTCCTTTAACTGACAATGGTTTCTGCGTGGATACATAGGTGGGCAAATTAAGACAGAAAACTGCACTTCCGATTGCGGCTATGCCTAGGTAGGTCACACGGCCGGCAGCTCCCGCCGACAACGGACTTTTGGGCCTTTGTACGGAGCTCCAGCAGCACTTGGACGACGATTCCCGGTGTGGGAAGGAAGCAGTGAGGGTTCCCTAGCACTGTCTGGAGGGGACCAGGAGTGGGGCGATCAAAAAAGCGGTTTTGGAAAAGAGAGGAGAACAGGTGCGAAAAAGCAAGATGGCGGCCGGCGGGGATCAGGCAGCGGGGGCCCAGTGGTCACGGGAGCAGCAGGAGTTTGTCAGGAGCTGCTTCGCCGAGTTAAAGGCGGAGATGCTTGCCCCAATGAAGGCTTCTATTGAAAGGTTGGTGGAGACCCAGAAGATGCAGGGGACGGCGATTAAGGAGGTGCAGCAAAAGGCCTCTGACAATGAGGATGAGATTTTGGGCCTGGCGGTTAGAGTGGAGGCGCACGAGGCCCTGCACAAAAGATGGCAGAAGCTGGAAGACCTTGAAAATAGGTTGAGGAGGCAGATCCTGCGGATTCTGGGTCTCCCTGAAGACGCGGAGGGGTCGGATGCGGGGGCATATGTGACCACGATGCTGGGAACGCTGATGGGCGCGGGAGCCTCCCCGCGGCCCCTGGAGCTGGACGGAGTACAGAGTCCTGGCAAGGAAGCCTAAGGCGAATGAGCCGCCGAGAGCTATGGTGGTAAGATTCCACCGCTTCACCGACAAGGAGTGTGTCCTTCGATGGGCAAAGAAGGAGCGAAGCAGTAAGTGGGAGAACTGCGAGATCCGTATTTATCAGGACTGGAGTGCAGAGCTGGCTAAGAGGCGTGCGGGATTCAACCGGGCCAAGGCCGTCCTCCACAGCAAAGGGGTGAAGTTGGGGCTGCTACAACCGTCGAGACTGTGGGTCACGTACCAAGACCGGCACCATTATTTCGATACGCCGGATGTGGCGTGGACTTTTATTAAGAACGAGAAGCTGGACTCGAACTAATGGACTGCTGCATGTTGTTGGGACACCCGGGCCGGGGGGGGGGGGGGGGTTTATGTTGGTTTTACCCTGTGTTTTCTTTTTGTTTGCCCCCTTTGCTGAACCGAGGTTCAGGGTCTGTTTGCTGTTGGTACAGAGCTGCGTCACAGGCGGTGGGGACGGGCCGGACAGCGAGAGCAGTTTGCTGGGTGGGGGGGTCGCCCAATGCTGGGGATAGCACCCAAAGTTTGTCTGTTTGATTGAGCTTTTTTTTTTTCTCTTGACACATGGGAATAATGGGGGGGCTCTCTCTCCCTCACTTGGTTTGGGGGTGTGGGGGGGGGGGGGGGAGGGGTGGAGACCCGTAGAAGGAGCCAACAGTGGGATTGGAGGTAGAGGCAGGAGTTGCCGGGGTCAGCATGAGTCAGCTGACTTACGGGAGTGCAATGAGGGGGGGAAGGGGGGTTAAGCGGATGCTTGACTTGGGAGAGTGGTGTCGAGGGGGGTAGGAGGGCTGAGATGTTGCTTTCCTGGCTGTAGGGGAAGCAACTTTCGGAGTGAAAGGGCGAGTCGGGACGGGGAGCCACCGGCTGGGGGCCTGGAGTGTGCGGGAGGCGTGGACACGTGGCTGGCCTAAAAAAGGGAATGGTTAGTCGGCGGGGGCGGGGGGGGGGGGGGTAATTAACCCTCCGACCAGGCTGCTTACGTGGAACATGAGGGGCCTGAATGGGCCGGTCAGGAGGGCCCGTGTGTTCTCTCACTTAAAGGGGCTAAAGACAGACATAGCCATACTACAAGAAACGCATCTGAAGCTTGCTGATCAAACTAGGCTGAGGAAGAGATGGGTAGGGCAGGTCTTTCACTCGGGGCTGGACGCGAAGACCAGGGGGGTCGCAATCTTGGTGAGCAAACGGGTGGCATTTGAGGCGGGGGGTATTGTGGCGGATAAAGGGGGTAGATATATTATGGTGAGTGGCAAGCTACAGGGGGCCCGGGTGGTGCTAGTGAACGTGTATGCCCCGAATTGGGACGATGTGGATGTTATGAAGCGAATGTTGAGTAAAATTGCTTCCTTGGTAGCCCGGAGACGGACCTTGTTAATGTGGAGGGATGCAAAACCCCCAAGTGTGGAGCCTTGGGTCAGTGACATGGCTGGGTTTCTAGGTTTGGAGAGGATAAAGTTTGCCTTGAGAGGGTCCTTGATGGGGTTCTCCAGGCGGTGGCAACCATTCCTTGACTTTCTCGCGGAACGTTGAGTGAGGAGGTCAGCAGCAGCAGAAAACCGGGCGGGGGGGGGGGGGCTGTATGGGTTGTGGATAGATTTTTCTTGTAGATGGTAGTTATCCCATCTTGTTTTGTTAAGTTGTTCATTCTTTTTTCGTTTTTTGTTGCCTTTTGTTTAATAGTGATTTTGTAAAAATTCTGTAAAATATTGAATAAAAATATTTAAATAAAAAAAGACAGAAAACTGCAGGAAAAATCAACGCAGCACTCTGACCTGAATCATAGCTCAGGATGCAACAGTGCAGAAGGAAATCACCAGAGAAAAGCTCCAAAGAAAGACCTGTGACTGGATTCTCCGAGGCTCCGCGCCAAAATTGGTCGTCAACCCAGAACTACGCAAACTTCCCGAAAATCGGGCGCGCGCGAACTACGCAGCGCGGGTAGAGGGCCACTGACAGAGGCCCGCTCCACGGGAAACTGGCCGAGTACCCGACGGCGTGGTTTTAACCACCTATCGGTCGTCGGAAACGGACTCAGTCCGCGGCCGCCCTGGTGGGGGTTGGGAGGATCTTTCACCGGGGTGAGTCTCATGGACAGCCAGGCAAGCGATCGGGGCGGCACCGATCCGCGGGCGGGCGCGATCTCAGGGCATGTACAGTACACGCCTTTGACTTATCGGGCGTCATTCTCCGACCCCCCAGCGGGTCGGAGAATGGCCGTTGGCCGCCGTGAATCCCGCCCCCGCCGGTTGCCGAAGTCTCCGAAGGGAGAAAAGTCGGCGGGGCGTTAATGGCGCCGCAGACGTCGGAGAATGGCACGGGTGTGCGCAAGGCAGCCGATTTTGGGCCTGCCGATATTCTCCCTTCCGGATGGGCCGAAGTCCCGTCGACGTGATGACCGGTCACGTCGACGTAAATCAAACCTCCTTTTCATCGGCGTGAACCTGTGCTCCAGGTTCACGCCGACCAGCGTGGAGGTGAGTGACGGCCTGGGAGGTTGGCTCTGGGCAGGCGATGGCGTGGCCGCAGTCTGAATGCGTGAGGAGAGGTGTGTCTCGGGTTGTGTGTGTGTGTGTGTGCGGCGGGGGGGTGGGGTGGTTAGAGTGGGCTGGGCTCCGGGGGAGTGCCGGGAGGGGGGTCCGTGCCGGGGAGGGGGATGGGGGGTCCGTGCCGGGGAGGAGGTTGGGGGAGGGGTCTGTGCCGGGGAGGGGGATGGGGGGTCCGTGCCGGGGAGGGGGTTGGGGGGGGGGGACCGTGCCGGGGAGGGGGTTGGGGGGGGGTCCGTGCCGGGGAGGGGGTTGGGGAGTCCGTGCCGGGGAGGAGGTTGGGGTCCGTGCCGGGGAGGAGGTTGGGGGGGGTCCGTGCCGAGGAGGAGGTTGGGGGGTTCGTGTCGGGGAGGGGGATGTGGGGTCCGTGCCGGGGAGGAGGTTGGGGTCCGTGCCGGGGAGGAGGTTGGGGGGGGGGTCCATGCCGGGGAGGAGGTTGGGGGGGGGGGTCCGTGCCGGGGGGGGGGATGGGGGGTCTGTGCCGGGGAGGAGGTTGGGGTCCGTGCCGGGGAGGAGGTTGGGGGAGGGGTCCGTGCCGGGGAGGGGGTTGGGGGGGGTCCGTGCCGGGGAGGGGGATGGGGGGGGTCCGTGCCGGGGAGGGGGATGGGGGGTCCGTGCCGGGGAGGAGGTTGGGGGGGGGGGGGTCCGTGCCGGGGAGGGGGATGGGGAGTCCGTGCCGGGGAGGAGGTTGGGGTCCATGCCGTGGAGGAGGTTGGGGGGGGGGTCCGTGGGTGGGGAGGGGGATGGGGGGTCCGTGCCGGGGAGGGGGATGGGGGGTCCGTGCCAGGGAGGGGGTTGGGGTCCGTGCCGGGGAGGAGGTTGGGGGGTGTCCGTGCCGAGGAGGAGGTTGGGAGGGGGGTCCGTGCCGGGGAGGGGGATGTGGGGTCCGTGCCGGGGAGGAGGTTGGGGTCCGTGCCGGGGAGGAGGTTGGGGGGGGGGGTCCGTGCCGGGGAGGAGGTTGGGGGGGGGTCAGTGCCGGGGAGGAGGTTGGGGGGTCCATGCCGGGGAGGAGGTTGGGGGGGTTCCATGCCGGGGAGGGGGATGGGGGGTCCGTGCCGGGGAGGGGGATGGGGGGTCCGTGCCGGGGAGGGGGATGGGGGGGTCCGTGCCGGGGAGGGGGATGGGGGGTCCGTGCCGGGGAGGAGGTTGGGGGGGGGGGGGTCCGTGCCGGGGAGGGGGATGGGGGGTCCGTGCCGGGGAGGAGGTTGGGGGGGGGGGGGTCCGTGCCGGGGAGGGGGATGTGGGGTCCGTGCCGGGGAGGAGGTTGGGGTCCGTGCCGGGGAGGAGGTTGGGGGGGGGGTCCGTGCCGGGGAGGAGGTTGGGGGGGGGGGGGTCAGTGCCGGGGAGGAGGTTGGGGGGTCCATGCCGGGGAGGAGGTTGGGGGGGTCCATGCCGGGGAGGGGGATGGGGGATCCGTGCCGGGGAGGAGGTTGGGGGGGGGTTCCGTACCGGGGAGGGGGGTGGGGGGTCCGTGCCGGGGAGGAGGTTGGGGACCGTGCCGGGGAGGAGGTTGGGGACCGTGCCGGGGAGGAGGTTGGGGAGAGTTCCGTGCCGGGGAGGAGGTTGGGGGGGGGGGTCCGTGCCGGGGAGGAGGTTGGGGGAGGGTCCGTGCCGGGGAGGGGGATGGTGGGTCCGTGCCGGGGAGGGGGATGGGGGGGGTCCGTGCCGGGGAGGGGGATGCGAGGGCAAGTGAGTTGGTCCACCTGGCCAGGTGCCACCCTCCAACAGTTGGACCCATGCGGTCTATGCCACCTGACTGGGGGGGAGGAGTGGATATGGGCAATGATGACATGTCGTCGTTCCCCTCCCCCCCACCAGGCCGTCATGTTTTCCAATCATCCAGCGATGTTGGCCGCCGTGGCGGCAGCCGCTAATGTCTATGTTGCCCTAGATGAGGAGGAGGAGGAGCAGCATGCCAGAGAGGCGGCGCAGGCTGCCGCAGAGGGGCAGGTGGCAGCCGCCCAGGCTGGAGGGACACCTGACTGACAGGACGAGGAGGGGGAGGACGACGTCGCGGCCCCACGGCAACGGAGGCACCCGAGGGCGCCCCGTGTGTACCGGCCCCGGCAGTCATACCAGGACCTCACGGACCGGGAATGCAGGAGGAGACTCCGGATGAGGCGGGAAACCGTGGCACAAATCTGCCACCTGCTGGCACTCCTGTCACCGCGTGGCACTGGCGGGGGACACCCTCTCCCCGTGTCCGTCAAGGTTATGGTGGCCCTTAACTTTTATGCAACGGGGTCATTCCAGGCACCAAGTGGGGACCTGTCCGGCATATCGCAGACATCGGTGCATCCGGGCAGTGACAGATGCCCTATATGCCATGGCGCACCGCTACATCCGCTTCCCCGTGGACCGGGCCAGCCAAGATGCCCGGGCCGTGGGCTTCTCTGCCGTGGCCGAGTTCCCCATGGTCCAGGGCACGATTGATGGGATGCACGTCGCCGTGCGGCCACCTGCAGATAACAGGGCCGTGTTCACCAATAGGAAGGGGACCTATTCGATGAACATACAGGTGGTCAGCGACCACCGCATGATGATCCTGCACGTCTGCGCCCGTTACCCAGGCAGTGTACACGACTCATACGTGTTGTCGCGGTCATCTATCCCCGGCATGTACGAGGGACGCCGTCCCCGGCTGAGGGGCTGGTTGCTGGGCGACAGGGGCTACCCATTGCGATCGTTGCTGATGACGCCTATACGGAGGCCACGCAATGAGGCGGAAAACCGCTACAATGATGCCCATGTAGCGACAAGGGGAGTGATAGAGAGGCGCTTTGGCGTGCTGAAGATGCGTTTCAGGTGCCTGGACCTCTCTGGGGGCGCCCTCCAGTATCGGTCAGATAGGGTCGGCCGCATCATTGTGGTGTGCTGCGTCCTGCACAACATAGCCCAACAGAGGGGCGATGTGCCGCAGGCAGAGGAGGGCGGAGTGGAGGAGCAGCAGGAAGAGGCGCAGTTCTCCCCAGATGAGGGGGATGGGGGTAATGGTCAGGGCAGACGGGGTAGACACAGGCGGGTGGCTGTCCACCGTTATCGGCTGGCCCAGCGGGCACGGGACAGACTGATAGCCGCCCGCTTCACTGACTAGATGGGCGTGGGAATCGGGTAGTATGGCCACAGACCGCACACCATGGCAACAGCCGACTACCATGGCAACAGCTGACCACCCACACCCCCCACCCATCCACCCACCCAGCACCCTCACCCCCCTCCCCGACCACCCCACCCGCATGCACCCCCCCCCCCATTGCCGATCCACCTGCGGCACAATGGGCCGGGCTCACACAGTTGCGGGTGGACGCGTGTCTATTGCAGGCCATGAAGGATGATGATAACCCGCCCTGCGGTGAGCTCCTGGCTCCACATCGTTGGACTATGTCTGACCCATGGCCACAGTACCACCATCCACCCGGACCATCCCTGCATGCGGCTGTGACACTGCAGCGCACGGTCCCGTCCTCTGCCCGGGGGATGTTGATGGCGGCCCAGGGGGAAGGGGGCAGACTCACCTGGGGCTGAGGTAAGGCCACCCCTCACACACACACTTGCGCTCAACGTACATGACACCCCCGCACGCTTTGGACAGAGCACAAAGGCAGCTTCTGTAGGTGTAACATTGACTTTAATAACCAAACGAGTTCATGCACGTGCCCTAGCCCCTAAAACTCATCTGTGCCCTGCACCCGTGCCAACTTACTCAGTGTCTAATTGTTTGGCCTTACGGGCCCTTTGACTACGTCTACGTGGTTCCCCAGACGGTACAGCAGAACTGGAGGTGGAATCCTGTGATTCCTGCCCTCTGACACTGGATCCCTTTGGCGGCCGTTTCCTGGGGCGTCCTGGCCTAGATGGGCCAGGCTGCGGCCCGGGCGACTGGGATGGCGAGCTGCCAGCCTGTCCTGCCCGTTGCCCACCCGATGCACCTGGGACGGAGGGGGGGGGGGGGGGGGGGGGAGGGGAGTCCGAGGTGTCGCGGTGTACCGGGGCCTCCCCTACAGGGGGAGCCGGGACGGACCACACCACCTCCTCCTCCCTCGGGGTGCCCGATCGCCCCCAGGCCTCTACATGGGCGGGGGATGCGAACGGACTGGCCATCCGACGCCCCCCCAACATCTGGCGCTGCCAGTCCTGGAGGCCCGTGCTGGTATCGACAGGGGTCTGCAGGTTTGCAGCCATGGAGCCCAGGGGGTTGGCAAACCTTGTCTGTGACAGTGTGACGCCGGCTCGCACATGGCCACTGGCGCCGATGCCCTCAGCGATGGCCTGCAGAGACTGGGCCATGGCCTGCAGAGACTGGTCTATGGCGTTGAGCGCCTCTGCCATCTGGCGCTGGCGCTGGCTCATGGCCTCCTGTGAGAGGGCAGCCATGTCCTGGGCCACAGACGCCGCCTGCACGGAAAGCCCCAGGCCTCGTAAACCGTTTCCCATGTCTGACACCGTCGCACCCATTGCCTCCACCGCGGACGCCACCCGTGCGGTGTCAGCCTGGGTGGCACGCATGACCGGCATCACTCCCAGCTCCTGGACGCGGGTGGATTCCTCCACCTGCGACTGCAGCCGCCGCAAGCTGGCCGTCACCCTCTTCGCTCGTCTCCGGGTCGGTGGTTGCATCAGATCTATGTGTGGGTGTGGTAACTCCAGGAATCCGGGATCCATCTGGGCGGCAGATGTTCGCTTGGGCTGGGCTGCCCTCCGACCGCCCGGCCCCTCTGCTGCTCCTACCTCCACCTGCTGTACCGGGACGGCTGTGTTGTGCGCACCAGTGAGTGTAGCAGACGCCTCATCACTAAAGTGCCCAACCGAGGTGAGTGTTTCTGCGATGGTGGAGGGTGTTGGTGACAGCAGTGGCATTGTGTCGTGCTCTTCGTCCCACTCTGAGTCCATGGCACTTTGGGGTGGGGGTTCGTCTCCACCCATCCACTCTGAGTCACTGTCTGGTATTTCGTCTTCCTGGGTAGTGCTGTCCCGGGTAGGGGTATCCTGGGTAATGCTGTCCCGGGTAGTGGTGTCCTGGCTCGGATCTGACGGGGGTCTGTGGCTGCCCCCCTCGTCGCTGGGTGGTCGCTCCCGCACGTGACGGGGGTGTCGTCTCCCTGTTGCTCCAGGTCTCTCCGTCTCCCGTTGTGTGCGAGGGGCATCCTGCGGGCGTCGCATGCTGGAGGGTCCGGGTCTCTCCGTCTCCCGTGGCCTCCGAGGGGCATCCTGCGGGCGTCGCATGCTGAAGGGTCCGGGTCTCTCCGTCTCCCGTGGCCTCCGAGGGGCATCCTGCGGGCGGTCTGCATCTGCGGGGATGGGTGCCTGGACGTTTGGTCCTGCGATACACAATGAAGCATGCATGGTTAGACATCAGGCAGTGATCAGGTGATATGGGGGAGGGGGATATAGGGGAGGGGGGGATAAGGGGACGGGCTGTCGGTGGCTCACTTGCTAGTACGCCCCCGACCTCTGCATCAGCAACCTCCCGGTCCTCAGGTCCGCCAGCCAGTTCCAGGGCCCTTTCCTCGTTTTCGGTCAGTGGCCTCTCATCAGCGGGGCCTCCTCCAGTCCTCAAATGCTCCCTATTGTTGTGTGTGCGCTTCTCCTGTGGGGGGGGGGGGGGGCAGGGGTAAAAGGCAACACTGTTAGGCAGGTATATGAATGCACGCCATCGGTTGCGCGTGCATTGCAGAGGTTAAGGTTAGGGCTGGGTTCACTTGGGGATATGGGGGATATGGGGGAGGGGGGTATATGGGGGAGGGGGGTATATGGGGGAGGGGGGTATATGGGGGAGGGGGGTATATGGGGGAGGGGGGATATGGGGGAGGGGGGATATGGGGGAGGGGGGATATGGGGGAGGGGGGTATATGGGGGAGGGGGGTATATGGGGGAGGGGGGTATATGGGGCAGGGGGGTATATGGGGCAGGGGGGTATATGGGGGAGGGGGGTATATGGGGGAGGGGGTATATGGGGGAGGGGGGTATATGGGGGAGGGGGGTATATGGGGGAGGGGGGTATATGGGGGAGGGGGGTATATGGGGGAGGGGGGTATATGGGGGAGGGGGGAATATGGGGGAGGGGGGAATATGGGGGAGGGGGGAATATGGGGGAGGGGGGAATATGGGGGAGGGGGGAATATGGGGGAGGGGGGAATATGGGGGAGGGGGGAATATGGGGGAGGGGGGAATATGGGGGAGGGGGGAATATGGGGGAGGGGGGATATGGGGGAGGGGGGATATGGGGGAGGGGGGATATGGGGGAGGGGGGATATGGGGGAGGGGGGATATGGGGGAGGGGGGATATGGGGGAGGGGGGATATGGGGGAGGGGGGATATGGGGGAGGGGGGATATGGGGAGGCTCACCCTGCCTGCTCTGACGAGGTCGTTCACCTTCTTGTGGCACTGGGTGCCTGTCCGTGGTGTCAGGGCCGCAGCGGTGACGGCCTCTGCCACTTCCCTCCACAGACGCCGGCTGTGGTGTGGGGCAACTCTGAGGCCGTGCCCGGGATACAGGGCGTCCCTCCTCTGCTCCACCGCATCCAGGAGCGCCTCCACATCCCGTGACTCAAACCTTGGGGCTGAGCGGCGGCCAGCCATCCAGTCGGGTGTTCCGGTCGGGTGGGGGTGGGGGGGGGGGGGGGGGGAGCAGCGCGGCCTTATGAGCCGTCACGCCGTGCGGCGCGTATGACGCTGCACGGCGTGAACCACTGCGCAAGCGCGGATCCCGTTACGTCGCTGCTAGCCCATTTTGGGCCGGAGACTTTCGACCCATTTTTCCGACGTGACGCAAGTCGGATTTGCGCCGTTTTTTGCGCCGATCGGCGGACTTTCTGCCGATAACGGGGAATCTCGCCCCTGATTAGCAGGCCACACCTGGTATTCTCCGGGGCCTCCGCGATTCTCCGCCTCCACTGGGGTGAATTACCGACGGCGAGGTTCACTTGTGCTTTTGAAAATCGAAAAACAGGCGCCGTGGCACGACCGTGGGCTGCCCATTCCGACACTGGCCGGGCTGGCTGAGGGGTGGGATGACAGAGGGAAGGCCCGTGAAGTGACCCCCCACCCCCACGGGTCTGGGGCAGTGTGTTCAGGCACAAACCGCCATTGTTACACACCCCACTGACCACTCACCTTGACCCCTGGTTCTGCAAAGTGCCACCGACCGTATGGGTGCCCCCACCCAAACACCCAATCACCCCAGCACTCATGCTCCACAACCCACATCACTACCCGGCACCCAAGCCCCCAGCCCCGCACCCCACGCTCCACCATAGCGCCCCTGCAACCGGCCACCACCCGCCGGCGAGGGCAATGCCCACATTATCCCCTACAGAGGGGTGCTGGACGGGGGCTGCGGAGCATACCGCTGGCATGGGTAGCACCAGCCGATCGTACGCCTGGCAGCAGGGATGGGTGCCAGAGTCAGTGACCCCCGACAGGACCAGAGGCACAGGATGGGGGGGGGGGTGACATGCATGGGCAGAATTTGCAGTGCCAACTGGGCCTACTGTGTAGCTCATTAGACCTGGATGGGCATGGGGGTACGTACCATGCTGACATGTTGGCCTTTCACCCCCTGTAGCCAATGGATATTAGAATACAACCAGCAATGGTGCCCTCCTCCTAGTCACCGAAGCCCTGGGGGATGCACTGCAGCTGTATGAGCTGGAGCTGCTCATGGAGAAGGAAGCTGCAGCAGCGGAGGCTGGCCCAGAGAACAGGAGGCAGCCGCTGAGGATGGAGAGCCGGCCGCATATGTATGCAGACAGAGGAGAAAGAGGTGCAAAGGAGGCGCCGCATGCGGCCTCTTCTGTACCGGCACCCCTTGTCGAGGCGCTGCCAGACTGGGCAAGCTGTCGAAGAGTCCGGCTGAGGAGGGAGACAGCGCGACATCTGCCGGATCATGGCGCACCTGGCACCGAATGGGGAGGACACCCGTTCCCGGTGGCCGTCAAGATGGCGGTCGCCCTGAATTTCTACGCACCGAGTGGGACCTTTCTGCGATGTCACAGTTCATGCGCACCGTCACGGAGGCCCTATATGCCCAGTTGGCACAATACACACATTTCAGTGTGAAACGAGCCCACCAGGATGCCAGGGAAACGCGGTTCGCTGCCATCGGCGAGATGCCCCAGGGGTAATTAACAAGGATGTATGTCGCTCTACGTGCACCTGCAGATGACAAGCCACTCTACACAAACCAAAAGGGGTTCCAGTCGATGAACATGCAGCTGATGTGTGACCATGAGATGCGAATCATGCACGTCTGCGCCGATATCCGGGCAGTGGGCATGACGCCTTCATCCTGGCACACTTAACGGTTCCTGGCCTCTTCAAGGCGTACCCCCAGCTAGGCGTTGCCGCCTGGGTTTCAGGGGCTATCCACTGCGATCGTGGCTGATGATGCCTATCTGGAGGTCACAGACCGACGCAGAACCCCCCACATCAACGTCCATGCCATAACTAAGAGTGTGACCGAACGGTGCTTCGGCCCCCTGAAGATGCTGTTTAGGTGCCTGGCCTGCTCTGCAGGGGCTCTACAGTATAGCTCTGGGAGGGTCGTCCTCATCGTTATGGCCTGCTGCATCCTCCTCAACATCGCTCAGCAGAGGGATGGTAAATAATTCAAGAGCCCATGGTGTTAAGGGTAAGATCCTGGCATGGGTAGAGGGTTGGCTGATTGGCAGAAGGCAGAGAGTGGGGATAAAGGGGTCTTTTTCAGGATGGCAGCCGGTGACTAGTGGTGTGCCTCAGGGGTCTGTATTGGGACCACAACTTTTCACAATATACATTAATGATCTGGAAAAAGGAACTGAAGGCACTATTTGCAGATGATACAAAGATCTGCAGAGGGACAGGTAGTATTGAAGAAGCAGGAGGGGGCTGCAGAAGGATTTGGACAGGCTAGGAGAGTGGGCAAAGAAGTGGCAGATGAAATACAATGTGGAAAAGTGTAAGGTTATGCACTCGCCCACCATTATCTGGAGCTCCACCACCACCACACTCAACATGGGGGCTCCCCCCCACCACAATCAGCATCAGGAATCTGACCACTCTCCCCCCACCACCACCATCAGCATCGGGAGCTCCTCTCCGCCAACAAACATAAAATGAAGCCCGCCCCAATAAGGCTCCACGAGGATCCATCCCAGCACGGGTAGGCACTGCCAGGTTGGCATCGTCAGGGTAGTGGCAGGGATCAACCCGGGCATGTCCTTCTCCACCAAGTGGCTGTACGTACCTCTGCGCTCCTGAGGGGGGGGGGGGGATCTCCTCAGCTGATTCACATTTTTCCAAACCTGTTAGAAACCTCGTCACAGCGACGTCACATCGGCGAGGTGTGAATATTCAGTAAGCGAGGGTCATGTGATGGGCGGGCTCGCTAAGTAGATTAATCATAGAATCCCTACAGTTGAGAAGGAGGCCATTCGGCCCATCTAGTCTGCACCGACCATCTGAAAGAGCACCCTACCTAGGCCCAATCCCCCACCCTACCCCCGGAACTACACCTAGGGACAATTTAACATGGCCAATCCACCTAATCTGCACATCTTTGGACTGTGGGAGGAAACCAGAGCACCCGGAGGAAACCCACGCAGACACGGGGAGAAAGTGCAAAATCCACACAGACAGTCACCCGAGGTTGGAATCAAACCCGGGTCCCTGGCACTGGCATTACGATGTATTTACATTAGGTTTCTGCCCTTTCTGGGCTTGAACTTTGATACGTCATCTACGAGGGGCTTGGAAAATCGGGAAGATGCGATCTCGCTGGCAAGAATCACGTTTTCCGATTCTCACAGTATTTTCCACCCGTGTCACTGCTCTTGCTGATGGCTAAAGCAGGCTGAAAACCGCCCCTACAAGTGGATAATGAAGCCATATGCAGCACTATTACAGAACCGGAACAAGTTAAGACTTCACTGAAGGCAGACCCAGTTAACATTGAAACCAAAGTGAATGACAAGGACAACGGTCTGCAGCAGGTGGAAAAAGGGCAGAAGTAAAATTGGAAAGTATACATATGAAAGATTTCAAATGCAAGATTCAAGCCAATTAAGTACCGTTGGAAACACGTGATAAACTCAGGTTGTCAATACACCAAACTCTTTAAGATCTGAACAAACAAAATTCTGAGGTGGCCCAAAGACTCAACGGGAATTTGAATGAAATCAGAAATGTTGGAGGGGGAGAAAGAATTGCTGATGCATCAGAACAGTTGCCTGAAAGCAGAATTAACAACTAATACTGATAAAAATTCTTGAACTTCGATTCAAGCAGAACAATGTGCGCAATGGGATGCACAGTACTGAAGAGCAGATTCAGAGTTTACAAGCAAGTATATAAAATTCTCAAGAACAGATTGAAGATCTACTAATTGAACATAATGAGTCGAAGGAGTAGTCAGTGACCATGAAAGAAAGATTCTGAAAGGAACTGAAGGCCCTTGCGAAGTCGTTAAACTTAGAAATGAGTTCCACATGGCAGCACAGTGGCGCAGTGTGTTAGCCCTCAGCCTCACGGCGCCGAGGTCCCAGGTTCGATCCCGGCTCTGGGTCACTGTCCGTGTGGAGTTTGTACATTCTCCCCGTGTTTGCGTGGGTTTCGCCCCACAACCCAAAGATGTGCAGGGTGGGTGGATTGGCCACCCTAAATTGCCCCTTGATTGGAAAAAATTAATTGGGTACTCTAAACTTAAATGAAAAAACTAAAAAAACAATAAATGAGTCCCACTCTGAAGCAAAGAAAACTGAATTTACCAGCGTGGTTATGGAGCTGAATACAATCCCAACAGTACAGAAGGAGGCCATTCAACCCATTGAGTCTGCACCAACTCTCTGTAAGAGCACCCTACCTGGGTCCACTACCCGGCCATATCCTGCAACCCTACCTAAACTGAACAATTACTTACACGAAGTGGCAATTTAGCATGGTCAATCCATCTAACCTGTACATCGTTGGAGTGTGGGAGGAAACTGGAGCACCTGGAGGAAACCCATTCAGACATGGGAAGACGTACAAACTTCACACAGACAGAATTGAACAAAGGTCCCTGACGCTGTGAGACAGCAGTGCTAACCAATGTGCCACCGTGCCACCCGAAAAGTCTTGCAAGCTCAAAAATAACTGGAAACTACGAGAGTAATCAAAGATTTGGGTACAATCATGAAACACCTGGGAATGAAGGGTCTACTAATGAAACATTGATCTCGATGTGCGTAGCACAAGGCACTCAAAGACAGAAAAAGAAAACATACCGTACAGATGAGCTGAGAGTTTGTTCTCCCCATAAAGAACAGGATAAACCAATGACCATCCACAACAAAAATGGGGAATCAACAAAGAGCAATTCAAGGAATGGGGAAGAAGATGAAATGCTACCAGGATTCCAGAATAACATCCAATTCAACAAGGTTTACCTGCAATGACAAAACCTGCTGTTGTGTTATGCTTCTTCATGTAGCATAAGCTGCTTCCTTGATGTGTACTCTGACAAAGGAAGGTTCAGACTTGGAGATAGGTTTAACACAATAGTAACTCACTCTAACTAACCAGTCTGCTCTAATCCATGCGGTGGGTGTGATGCTTCCTGATCTGCCCCTGTGTCTCTGAGTGTCGCCTATGGAAAGAGAAAGAGCACGTGTGCCCTGTCCTTTTATATGGGTAGCCCCCTTGTGGTAGTGTCACCTCAGGGTGTGCCTTGACTGCCCATTGGTCATGTCCTATCTTACTGACCTATTGGTTGAATGTCTGTGTGTCATGCTGTCTCTGGTGCTCCCTCTAGTGTTTATTTAGTCTCAGTGTATTTACATTAACCCCTTATGTATTTACAATGTCCTAGTGTATCTACATTAACCCCTTGTGTATTTACAGTGATGCATATCACCACACTTACCACTCCTAGGATTGTAGAGGGAGCAAGATATGGAGGGGTCAGAAGGCCTCCAGATCCTGAACCTATGAACCCAGAGACTTGAGAGGGGAGATGTAAATGCATTGGGTAAACTGGGATATGTAAATATGTTGGATAAATATTTAGAGGGATGTGTAGTGTAAGGTTCTGGCACACAAAGGGTTAGTGTGTAGTACCAGCCGCACAGTGATATAAGATGCATGACCTGCAACTAAGAGCCAGTGTAGGGTTGTACTGAGCTATGCATAGGAACAAGCATGGAGATAGCTCCTAGTTTGAACCATTACTGTATCTTTGTACATAGTTCCTAGTAATTAATAGATATTTACTGTTTAACAAGCTTAATAAGGCCTATCGAAATATGCCTAACAACCTACAACAAAACTCATATTACCTTCCATACCAGAGCTCTGGAAAATGCAACTTGGCCAATCAAGAGTCCCGAAGAGTTGCTTTTACATTAATAGTGCAGCGAGAGCAACATGAAGAACAAAATAAATATCTGCAAGTGGGAAGATGAGGCAATGTTTCCATCAAGACCTAGTCCTGTGAATATTCTCGTGAATTGCAGCGCATTATTTTCTTACGGCTATGGTTACACATGATTTCATTCTCTTTAATGTCAAAAAAGCTTTGAAAATGCCAAATGCAGAATTATTCATCGGAATGGAATACAAATTTTGTGTACGTTTTCCCACTGTGAAAACTATGCACTGCTTGAGATACATATTAATTAGCCAATATACCTTTCAAGCTGACATTAATTTTGAGGAGCCAGTCACACTGAAAGTCAGTAAGAAGTCAAACAAAATTAATCAGGCCAGCATTGTTCAGTTTGGTTGACGGCAATGGGGAAGCTTAACATGATACGGCACATCGCGTCTGTTTCCAAAGATCTCAGTACAACTGCTGCAAGAGCGATAATCCAAGTAGAATTAATGGCTTTGATACAAATGAGATGGAAATCCTCAAAAGGCTAAAAGAGCTCAAAACAAACAACACTGCAAGGATGGATGGCATTTATCTCAGAGTATTAAGGCAGATAAGGCAGAAGATTTCTGAAGCACTGAAGGTCACTATGAGAGAATTGAACATGGAGGAGATACCAATGGTTTGGAAGCAGGCAGATATTCTGCTTATTTTCAAAAGAGTTAGAAAAGTAGCCTTATTTTAACCTATGAAAATTAATTGAACGAGCTATGGAAGTAAGCATGAGGGTTATCTCGACAATAACATCATCTAATATGGATTCAACAAGGAAAATTCTGACTTATTTAAACCTATAACATCCCAAGTAGACCAGGGAAAGCCCAGGGAGGCGGTGGCATTGTCACTATAATCCAGCAACTCAAGGGAATGTTCTGGGGACATGGGTTCGTATCCCACCACGGCAGATTGTGAAATTGGAATCCAATGAAAATCTGGAATGAAAAGTCAAATGATGACTGTGAAACCATTGCCGATTGTTATAAAAATCCATCTGGTTCACTAATAGGAAGGGAAATCCACCATCCTTACCCGGTCTGGTGAATTTGTGACTCCAGACTCACAGCAATGTGGCTGGTTGACTCTTAGCTGCCTCTACGAAATAGAGGGGCAAGTCATTCAGTTCAAAGGAGTTAGGGATGGGCAAAACATGCTGCCCTTGCCAGTGACACCCACATGTCTTGAAACAAAAAAGAAAAACAATGTGATGTGCCTTGAATTCCAAAAAACATTGAACACATAAAAGGCTATTAATTAAGTTCAAAGCTGTGGGGATTCAAGGTAAATCTTCAGATTGGATAATAAAACATACTCAGACTAAAAAATTGTAAAATAAATGTCTGGCTGTAAAATAATAGAGTTAACGTGGGACTGAGCACAGTACTGCCAAATCACATTGCCCACACCTAGGGGGTCAGTCTTCTGTTGGACAGAACGTTGTGTACAAGCAGACGTAGAGGCAGCTCCTAGCTTGAACCCTTTATAACATTGTGTACATAGTTCTTCGAGCTAATAAAGACTTCATTACGACTTACCGAAGAAAATAGAATGAAAGGGAATGGAAAAACCCGAAACCTAACAAAATGTACAGAGAAAAAATACAGGGTGCTATTTAATGGAAAATTTTCAAAGTGCCATTTTAGGGACTTTTGGTAGGGCGTTTCTCGACGGCTGCATTGGCGAGATCGCGACCCGTATTCAACGGCACTTAGTGCCAAATATGAACCTCCAAGAGATTATCTGGCTACCTCGCCATCTTATTCACCAGACTAGTGCCTCTGATTCTCGCCACTAAGAAGAAGGAGCTGCTTTTAAGCATTCCTCACCACTCACTCCCAGTCAACACACAAGCATGGCAGCGTGCAGACCTGCTCCCCACTTTGGCGATGCCAACCTGGCCAGGCTTCTCGACGCTGTGGATGAGAGGCGGGCCAGCCTGTTCCCCTGCGGGGGTCAGCAATGTCACTTGGCAGGCAGTGGCAGCAGCTGTGAGTTCGAGCAGCATGGCAAGGAGGACCAGCGTCCAATATCGGACAAAAACCAACAACCTCCACTGAGCTGCAAGGGTAAGTTACCACCTCTCGCCTGGCATCAGTTCCGCCTGCCACCCCTCAAATTCCCATAACCCCTCCCCAGCAGTCCACTGGCTGGCACCTCGCCGCCTCACCACATCTGATCTTCGAGCTTGTATCTCAGCACCCCCGTCACCCACCAAAACAGGGGGCGGGATGCCAGAGATCCGACTCCTCAACCCCAATGAAGAATGAGCCCTGGATATTGCGGAGTTGTCTGAGCAGAGAGAAATCACCGACAGTGAGGTTGGTCTGCGCCACAGAGGTGAGGATCCACTGCCCCTTCACCCAGATGACCTGTCTCAAGTGAGTTGTTCTAGTCGATAAAAAGATCCTTCCCTCTCACTGATCACATGTTCATTATCTCGCAGCATTTCCATCGGATGAGGCTGGGCCATCCGGAGTCATTCCTCCCCCTTCCATCCAAGAGATCATGTCGGAAGTGAGCTTCAAGGAGAGCAGCTTCGAGGTGTCACAGCTTTGACCTCCACCTTGCACCAACGCAGAGATACACACCTCGGTGGACGACATTAGGGGACAGGCTTCTGGAGCACAATCTGGTGAACACCTCACAGTTGCTGATGCACTCACGGATGCCACCAAGGAATCGACCGCAGTCTTCAGTTCTTCCGAACAACCCACCCCCCCTCCCCCCCACCCCCTCCTGACATTGGCACATCTCAAGGGCGGCAGGCAGAACAGGGGGGTACGGCAATGCCTGTGACACCGGTAAGTCGGCCGGGGCCCTCCGGTTCCAGGCCCTCCAGAGGACGTCCAGCAAGGGCATCAAAGGCCATAGGACACAAAAAGCAGCTGCCTCCACCTCTAATATGCATCCTGGGGACACACCTAGACATACCACTAGACCATGAATGATCAAGAAGTGTGAGGAGCACTGAGTGGGCACTGGGTGTAGCTAGGGGGAAATGTAAAATAGTCACTGTTAAAACATGTAACACCTGATACACTTGAAGCCTCTGGCTCGTTAAACCTCACAGAGGGCCTGCCTGCACCCCCATCTCCTGTTGCCCCCCACCCCCGCACCCCCACCCCAGCCCCCAGGGCACAGTGGTCCAGGATCAAAAACCCCCGATGCAGAGCCTGTTCAGAAGATGGGTGTAAGCGCGCTGTCAGCAGAAAGACAGCAGTCTGACATTTGCAGAAACTGAGGAGCACCAGAGCTTTCCTCACAGTGAGTGATGATCACTGTCCTGCCATGTACAGTGACCCACTGGCAGTGCCGAGACAAGCCCATCACCCCTCAAGTGGTGTTACACAGACCCTGGGAGGGTGAAGCAGGGTGGTCGGGGCGGGGAGGAGGGGGTGGTGTGATGCGTGGGTGGGAAATGGTGGGGGGGGGGGGGGGGGGGGGAGGAGAAGAAGGAGGGAAATGGGATCGGGAAGGGGGGATTGGGAGGGACTGGGAGGAGGAGGAAGGAGGGAAATGGGTTAGGGGGTATCTTAATTTTAATCTTTATTATTATTGTCACAAGTAGGCTTACAATAACACTGCAACGAAGTTACTGTGAAAGGCCCCTAGTCCCCACACTCCAGCGCCTGCTGGGATACACTGAGGGAGAATTCAGAATATACAATTCACCTAACAAGTACATATTTCGGGACTTGTGGGAGAAAACCGGAGCACCCGGAGGAAATCCACACAGACACGGGAGAGAATGTGCAGACTCTGCACAGGTAGTCACCCAAGCGGAATCGAACCTGGCTCCCTGGCTCTGAGAAGCAACAGTGCTACCCACTGTGCTACCATGACACCCATATTGGGAGGGAAGGAGGGAAATGGGTGCGGGGTTGGATTGGTGGGGGGGGAGGGTTGGGGGGGGGGGGGAAGGAGGGAAACAGGGTGCAGGGGTTTGATGGGAATTGAGTTGACATGCACAGCCTTGCCCTATGAGAATCTGGAAACGTTGAGGGCCTCCCTTGTCCTCTGGGCATGTCAGACCCTTGCCGCCACCTGTCCTCAATCCTCAGGCTCTTCTTTGGGCATGTCCACCAAACCCTCCTGGTCTGCCTCCTCCTCCTTCGATGAGGCTGCTTGTCCCTCCTCCTCCCCTCCAACATGTCGTCTTGCTGCTGTGCCAGTTTGTGGCGGGCACAGCAGACCACCACAAAGCAGGAGACCCTCTGGGGGTGTATTGCCGGGCACCACTAGAATGGTCCAGGCATTGGAACCGCATTTTCAGGAGTCCTATGCATTGCTCCTAGTATCCCTACAGTGCAGGAGGCTACACAGCCCTTTGAGTATTCACTGACCCCCCGAAAGAGCACCCCAGCCTAATCCCCACCTAACCTTTAGATACTAAGGGGCAATTTAGAATGGCCAATCTACCTAACCTGCACATCTTTGGACTGTGGGAGGAAACTGGAGCACCCAGAGGAAACCCACGCAGACACGGGGAGAACATAAAGACAGACAGATAGTCGCCTGAGGTCAGAATCGAACCCAGGTCCCTGGCGTCATGAGGCAGCAGTGCTAACCATTGTTCCACGTGCCGCCTGGCCTCCTTCCATTGGGTCTCCTCCTCAGTCTCAGGTCTCTGCACCGGCGTCACAGCCATGACCTCAGCAGGTATTCCTTCTACCCCAATACACAACCCGCCATTGTGAGGTTCTCCTCGTAGATACCAGGGATCTCCTGAGTGTCCGAGAGTGAAGCTGTCAGGCATGGACCCTGGGTAGCGGGTATGCACATGTATGATACGGAGGCCGTGGTCGCACACAATCTGAACATTCAGGGAGTGGAACCCCTTCCTGTTAATTAGAGCATTCCCTGATGCCCTGGTGCTTGCATGGCGATCGCCCCCTGGACCTGGGGCATCCCGCTGATGGCAGCAAATCCTGCAGCCCGGGCATCTTGGTGGGCCTGGTCATGCTGGAAGGTGGCATAGTTGGATGCCCGAGCATACAGAGCATCTTACTGGATGCACCTTTGGGCTTTAGATTGTGAAAGGCCACACAGGTACTTGCCCGAGCCCTTGAATGACCCGATGGTACAAGAGTTGATGGCTGCGGTGACCTTCATGGCCACCGGGAACAGATGTCCTCCTCCTCCACGGGTGCCAAGTCCACGGTACTGGTGCCACACTGTCTTGCTGCTGAGATGCAGTCTTCTGCGGCACATGGTGTCCGTCAGCACATTGAACGACCAAGAAGCCTGTACACCTTGGGCCATCGCTGGCCTCCCCTTCTGCGTCCCTGTTCAGCCTAATAGGCGACTGGGTCTTCAGGGTGTGCTGCACCCCCTACACTGCCATCTGCCCGCCTTGACTGCCACAAGCACAGCAAAGGCAGCCTCCGGGGACCCAAACTAGCAAACATTGTTATTTCTGTAAGAATTTGGAGGAGACCAACAATCAATTAGGGCTTCCATCCCGGGACCCTCAAATCCCCCAAGCCTCCCACCCTTACACGTTCCTGCTTCTGGCAGAGTGGCATCCACCGAGCCAGTGTGTTGGAAAACCTCGCTCTGCACACTCACCCCAGCCCCATCAGGAGCCCCGAGATCCCAGACTTCTACCGGGCACATTAGGGAGGCCGTGCTCAGGTGCCCTCCTCTGATCCACACACTTACCCTTTGGTAATGAGAAATCCACAATGCTGAAGCCCTGTTTTTTTGTGTTTTATTGGTGGCTGCCATCCCTATGGTGGTGTGCTCCTGAAGTTCAAGCAGTGTTTAGGCACCAAAGTTTCCTTGACATGCTACGCACTAATCATCCTTTGAGATATGGCATGTGTGCCCTCGAAGAGGTACTTGAGAGTTGAGAATAATTTGTTTATTAAACGGTCAACAGTAACAAAGATTTGAAATCAACTACATAACATTCCACATGTCACACTGACAATTGAACAAGGAAACGTCACTGTTCCATATTGGTACCGATACAAAACTATATCAGCTCATTTTCACAAAAGAAGTCGAACACACAGTAGCACCCCTCGCAGGTTCCTCAACAGAACCAGAGGATAAACCTGAAAATATATTATCGCATCCAGACCTTTGTCATAGAAATCATCTGTCCATCAATACGTGACTTGCCCCATGTATCAGTGACTTTCTCTGTCCAGGAGCCTCAGCCGTGCTGGCCCTCGCACACGGCCCAATCTCACCGGAACCAAATCTAGACATCCAAATATTCCACTGGCATGCTCACAGTCAAAGAGGGTGAAATTGACTTTCTGGATAGAAGTGGTTGGTTGGGTAGATGGAGGGCGCGATTCACCGCTCCCGCGTCGGTTGGGAGAATCCCCTGGCGCGCCATTTTTCCCCGCGACGCTGGTCCGACGCCCTCCCGTGATTCACCCAAGCGGCATGAACGGCCCCGTCGAGTTCTGCGCGGTGCAGGCCGGTGAATCGCCCGGGACACCAAAATGGCGATTCTCCGCTACACCCGCTAATCTCCGGCCCGGATGGGCCGAGCGGCCTGCCCAAAACGACGGCTTCCCGCCGGCGCCATCCACACCTGGTCGCTGCTGGCGGGAACAGCGCGGGAACGCTGGGGGGGCAGCCTGTGGGGGGGGGGGGGGGGGGCGAGGGGGGTTCTTTCACCGGGGTAGGACTCAAAGGGGGTCTGGCCCGTGATCGGTGCCCACCGATCGGCGGGCCGGCCTCTCTGAAGAAGGACCTCCTTTCCTCCGCACCACACAAGATCCATCCGACATCTTCTTGCGGGGCGGCCTCGGGGAGGACGGCAACCACGCATGCGCGGGTTGGCGCCGGCTATCGCCGGCCAACCCGCGTCATTTAAGCAGCGCCGCTTTTACGCGGCGCCAATGCCCGGCGCGCGCTGCTGACGCTGCTTTTGCGACACGCCACCCGAGTTTCTCGCGGCCCCGATCCTAGCCCATTTTTGGGCCCTGAATCGGTCGAGATCGGGGCTGTTTCGCGCCGTCGTGAACCTCGACAGCGTTCACGACGGCGTGGGCACTTAATCGTGGGAGCAGAGAATCGCGCCCATTGTATCGGTGGTTGCCTCTGTTATGGGGCTCCGCAATATTTTAAGATAGCTTGATTGAAGGCCTCACGGAACTTGCCATTGGGAGCGGGCTGGGTGAATTGCAAACTGGTTTGTGTCCAGAACAAATCTCTATTTTGGCATTTCCCGCTATTCACCCTCCATTCCCTGACCCATGCCAGGCGCAGCGCGGTGGTTAACTCCCGGCAGAATCTCAACCTGTATGATGCTCTGGTAAATGATTTAATTGGACGGTGTGGATGGTCTGGTGATCAGGCACCCAGGAAACAATCAAGCACTGCAGTCAGTGGACGAACAACCACAAGGCAGATCCTTAATGGAGATTGGCATCAAGAAAGATTGTGGAAACTTGGGTGCTTCAAACTTAAATGGTGGAAAATGAAAAATGATCTTGTTCAAGTATAATCATACCAAATTTGGTAGAAATGGTGGATACAGAATATTACTTCAACTGATGTATAGGGGGGGAACAAAGGGAGACAACAGCAAATTATTCAAACGCTAATTTGGGACTGAATCACATAAAGGAAATTGTCTCTGGGTGATGATGTAGAGGCAACAAAAACCCTAGAATTGTTTAAGAAGTTTGGATAACAATTTAAGGGGCGGCATGATGGCACAGTGGTTAGCACTGCTGTCCCACAGCGCCAGGGATCCGGGTTTGATTCCGATCTTGGGTGACTGTGTGGAGTTTGCACATTCTCCCCGGGTCTGCGTGGGTTTCCTCCGGGTGCTCCAAAGATGTGCAGGTTAGGTGAATTGGCCATGCTAAACTGTCCATTCGGGTGAGGTGCAGGAATAGAGTGGGGAATCTGGCATAGGTAGAGTGGTCTATCGAAGGGTCGGTCCAGATTCAATGGGCCGAATGGCCTCCTTCTGCACTGTAGTAATTCTATGAATTGGGGGAATTGTAGGTCTTTCTGGATTGAAAAATTAAATGGACTGAATTGCTTCCTGATTGGTTTTCGTGTTTATCTGACACCGAGTGGCAGAACAACAAGGTCTGGTGAATAGGCAATCAGTCATCAGGATAAACAAGTGTAGCGCATCAGAGCAGGAAAAAGGTCCCATAAATAATGTCATCTCTCAGATGGAATTAAAAGTCCAATGGTGACCACAAAGCTATTGTTGATTGTTGTAAAAACTCATCTGGTTCAATAATCCGCCGTCCTTACCTGGTCCGGCCTACACGTAACTCCAGACCCACAGCAATTTGGTTGATTCTTACATGCCCTCTGAAATGGCCGAGCAAACCACTCACATCAAGGGCAATTAGGGGTTGGCAATATATGCTGACCCAGCCAGCGATGCCCACATCCCCATAACAAATAAAAAAAACTAGCTCCTTAATTTTCAAAGTGATTCATTTTGATTGAGTGATCAAATTTAAACGATTTGTTGATTGACTACAAATACATAACTATTATTTGAAGTGGAGATGCCGGCGTTGGACTGGGGTGAGCACAGTAAGAAGTCTTACAACACCAGGTTAAAGTCCAACAGGTTTGTTTCGATGTCACTAGCTTTCGGAGCGCTGCTCCTTCCTCAGGTGAATGAAGAGGTATGTTCCAGAAACAGATATATAGACAGATTCAAAGATGCCAGACAATGCTTGGAATGTGAGCATTAGCAGGTGATTAAATCTTTACAGATCCAGAGATGGGGTAACCCCAGGTTAAAGAGGTGTGATTATTTGAAAATAACTTCATCAGATGTGTGTGTAAAGAGCAACACCGCCATCTTGTGGTTCAGAGAATGAAAATCACCTTTGAACACAGCTTTAATGCTAAATTTTCAACTTGATGCCCTGGAAATGGACAGTTTCTACAACAGCAACTGATGTGCAAAGTATAGATTAATATCCAAGTGACATGTTGAACATTGTGCCCCACTGTTGCAAAGTCAAAATTACATGAAAAGGTCTTTATCACCACATCAGCTTCTGCAGAACAGCAAACAAGGAAATAAGGGAATTGGGCAATTAGTTTTCTTGCAGACTGTAGAAAACATAGACAACAATTTAACGTGAATAAACTGATCAAATGTTTCCTCCTTTAAAAGGAGAATGACCTGCCCCAATACAAACCGTCAATGATGTAACCATTTTATTTTTTACAGGTTTAACCATAAATTAATTTTTGTTTCCAAATGATGGACTATAATTTGCTGTGGCTGGCAACTAGTGGTGTTTGCTGTTAGCAGATTTGCCATTGCTACATCGGAAATAGGAGCAGGAGTGGGTCATTCATCCCCTCGAGCATGCTTCACCATTCAACCAAACCATGGCTGATCTTCTACCTCGATGTCATTTACTCGCAAGTCCACATATCGCTTGATGTCATTTCAATCGAGAAATCTATCAGACTCAGTTTTGAACATACTCAATGACTGAACCTCCACAGCCCTCCGGGAGGTGGAGAATTCCAAATATTCACCACCTTCCGGGTGAAGATATTCCCCCTCATCTCAATCTTACGTGGCCTGCCACTTATTTTGAGATTGTGTCCCCTGGTTCTAGAATGAGGCAAATGACAATAAGGCCAATCTTACAGCACATGGAACTTAGGGATCCCAATACACATACTGACCAATGAAGGTAAGCTTGCAGTAGACAGTATTCGAGAACCCACTGACTAATTTCTCAACTACTATGTCAAGGAAAGGGAACACATTAAACTGCTCCACATCAAAGGTGAATTTGAGTGCAAGATGAAGGCCATTAAGTATGTGAGGAAATTATTACATGCAGTCGTGGGTTCAAATAGTCAGTGGAATTCTCTGTCAGTGGGATCCTCCGCTCCTCCGACAGCACGCCCGCGGGTTTCCCGACGGCATGGGTGGCCACAATGGGAAATCCCATTAGCCCGCTGCCATAATGGAGGATCCGGCCCAGTAAATGTATCAGGCGCGATCTACCAGTTGCGTTGTGCCTGAAAGACAGCACCGTGCGGCCGGTATATACCGGGAGATCTTCCGGGATCTATCCGGCTCGGAACGCCTCACAATCTCATGAGATGTTGCGATCTGAATCCTGTGTGCCAAGGTGCCAGGCTGGCATTTTACCCAAGCTGAGGATGGGGCCTGGGGGTGCACTGCCCGCGTGTGGTGGGTGTGTGTGGTTGGGGGGGGGGGGGTCAAAAACGCCCTCATGGGTGATCTAAATTTGTTTACTAACCTCCTTCATGGGATTTTATCAAAATCCTTCTGAAAAGCCAAGTATGCTACATACACTGGTTCCCCCTTTCCTACTCTGCCAGTTACATACTACAATTATTTTCAAAGTATCCAGTTATCAGGGGCGGGATTCTACCTGGCGTGATGGAGTGGCGGGAACCACTCCGGCGTCGGGCCGCCCCAAAGGTGCGGAAGTCTCCGCACCTTTAGGGGCCAAGCCCTCACCTTGAGGGGCTAGGCCCGCGCCGGAGTGATTTCCGCCCCGCCGGCTGGCGGGAAAGGCCTTTGGCGCCACGCCAGTCAGCGCCGAAAGGTCTTCGCCGGGCGACGTGGTTCCGCGCATGCGCAGGGGAGGGGGTCTCTTCCGCCTCTGCCATAGTGAAGACCATGGCGAAGGCGGAAGAAAAAGAGTGCCCCCAAAGCACAGGCTCGCCCGCGGATCGGTGGACCCCGATCGCGGGCCAGGCCACCGTGATTTAATACAATCATTAACTTCTTTTGTTAGCCACGGTTGGATCACTTTGCTGCCTGTTGGGTTTTTGCGCCTCAAATGAATGTATATATGCTGTAAACCATGTATTAATCATTTAAGTGCCATTGTCTATCTACTTTCATACCTTTTATTGTAGTTTCTCAATCGATTACAGCCAATTTGCCCCCATACTTTCATAATTTCCTTTGTTCAGATTTAAGACCCTAGTTTTGGATGTATAATTCTATCATAATATGGCTCTTCCCTAAAGGCTCCTTTACAAAGAGAGTATTAATCGGCCCTTTCAAATTGCATAATAGCGGATCTAAAATAGTCCATACTTCAGTTGATTTCTTAACGTATGGTTCTAGAAAACCATTTGTATACACTCCAGGAATTTGTATTCATAGAATCATAGAATTTACAGTGCAGAAGGAGGCCATACGGCCCATCGAGTCTGCACTGGCTCTTGGAAAGAGCACCCTACTTAAGCCCACGCCTTCACCCTGTAACTCAGTAACCCCACCTAACCTTTTGGACACTAAGGGCAATTTAGCATGGCCAATCCACCTAACCCGCACATCGTTGGACTGTGGGAGGAAACCGGAGCACCCGGAGAAAACCCACGCAGACACGGGGATAAGTGCAAGCTCCACACAGTCATCTGAGGCCGGATTTGAACAGGGTCCCTGGAGCTGTGAGGCAGCAGTGCTAACCACTGCGCTACCGTGCCACCCACAGCATTAGTGCCAATTAGGTTTATCCAAGTCTTTATGCAAATTAAAGTTCGTTGTGATTACTATATCACCTCTCTCATTTATGTACTGGTCGCATTCTTTATTAGCAGTGCAACCCCACATCCTTTTCCTTCTTGCCTATCCTTCCTAAATCTCAAGTACCCTTGAATACTCAGTTCCTGCTCTTGTTCACCCTGCATCAACATTTCCGTATTGGCAATTAGAACATATCCATTTACTTCTATTTGTGCCTTCAATTCATCTACCTCATTGTGAGTGCCGCATGTGTTCAGATAGACTACCTTTAATTTAGCCTTTTTAACAATTTCCTGTATTTTAACCCAATATGACACCAGTCTTTTATTCTGCTGTTACCAATTTTGTTTCTTATTTTCTTCTTCCCATTACCAGCTTTATTTCTCTCTTATCTGAATTCTCTCTCGGGTTCCTATCTCCCGGCTAAGCTAGTTTAATCCCCCCTCAACAGCACTAGTGAATCTCTCTGCAAAGATACTGGTCCCAGCCTTGCTAAGGTGTAACCCATCCTTCTTGTACAGGCCCCAAATATCCCAGAATTGGTCCAATGCATCAGAAATCTAAAGCCGTCCTTCCTGCACTATCCCTCCAGCCACGCATTCATTTGCTTTATCCGATTTCTGTGCTCACTCGCACGTGACAGTAGTTTAGAATTTTAGATATTTTTTGGGTGGTAAATTGCTGGAAGTGCGAGCTAACGATGTCCAGGCAAGAGAAACAGAGTATGTGGGAGCTCAGTGAATACGGTAATCAATTGTAAAACTCATTAACCAATCAGATTGAAAGATTGTGAAATTAACATGCCAGGACTGAGAAGAAAGTGTAAATTAGAGAGGGTGAATTCAATGACACCTTTGATAGAGAGAGAGAGAAAAAAATAACACACAGAAAGGAATTTTTTTAAATGTGACCTTTTTAAAGTCTCCAACAACAATCAAAACTTGTAAGAATGAACTCAACACTTTCTTGAGGCCAAAGAGGTTGTTTCCCGCTTATTTCACTTCCTATACCTGATAACACAAAGAATTCAATACTCCAACTTCCACTTCCTAGTTCAGACTTTAACTTAATCATGAACTATTCTTGAGTCTAATTGTTTAAGGAGCTACAGTTGCTTGTCCTATTCACATAGGTCCTAGATGACCTGCAAAAGGTGATGTGCTTTATGACTTTCTGATTTACATTACCAGTGCAAAACCCCGTAACAAGATCATGGGGAAGTACAAGTGTCAAGAATGGCAAGCTCCGAAAGCCATTAAACCTACAGGATTAATATCTCCAGCTTCTGCACAGGTGGATGTAAAGACAGCAGCTTCACATAACTCTGATGCATAAATACAATGTTTAAAAATTCACTCATAGGTGGGCATCGCTGGCTAGGCCAACATTTATTGCCCATCCCTACACTTTGAATCAACAAAAATCCTACCTTTGAAGGCAGCAGGAACGGCACTCGAAACAAATGCAGACCTTGTCGGAAGTGGCACTAACAGCAAGAAAACAAAAATCATTCCTTATTTTTTAAATAATTACGAGACAAGTATATTTTATGCAAATTATCCTTGTGTTCGCTAATTCTACTAAAGAATTCAGTTTACTTAATTCCAACTACAGCTTCCAAAATAGGCTGCGAGTAATATTACAAAGAGTCTGCAATATAATGTAATTTCTAACCCACTTGTACATATTCCATATATTAAAGTATTTTAGAAATGTGCATGGTGTAGTATTTAGAATATTAGCCCAGATTTTCTGGTCAGCTTCAGGTAGAGCAGCAGATGCTGACTGCAGTTCAATCTGTCGATTTGCTACTTTACTCTGAAGCCTTTTTACCTTCTGATGCTGGCTCGTGCAGGGATACAGGGATGGACAGTGTTGAGAGCCAAGTTGTCAAGCATAATTCCAGGGCAGCCACACCCTTTTCTCTCATCATGAACTGAAGACTTGGGGCTAGATTCTCTGATTCTGCGGCTATGTTTGCAGGATCCGTCTGGTCTTACAACCAGGAAGTCGGCGCTGGCTTGGTGAGGGTCTAGCAGCTTTGCCGCGTAATGCCAGCGGCTTTACCTGCCAATATAGCCGCAGAATGGCCGGGTCCATGGCCGCGCCATACAGCATGGCACCGGCCGCACGCAGACGTAGCCTGCCAGGTGGTGCCCCTCTGTAACCCCACTCGCCACCCTGGACCATCCCCAATCAGCCCCCCCAGGCCCTGACGAAGCCCCCCCTGCCAGTGGAACAGCTCCCCCCACCCCCCCTCCCCCACCCCCCGGACTGTGTCGGCGCTGGACACAGTCTACAGCCGCCACGCGAGGACCCCAAACATTGTGAGGACACGCACCCCTTGACGTCGGGAACTTGGGCCATCGGGGACGGAGCATCGGGGCAGGGCCTCAGGTGACGTCCTGAGGCCATCCAGACGGCACGTGGCGTACTCCCCGAGTACGCCGTTTTTGAGGGGGTGGAGCATCGGAAAAACGGCGCCACCCCCGATTCCAGCGTAAAGGTGGATTCTCCGGCCGATCAGCGAACGCGATTTCGGCGATCGGAGAATCCAGCCCCAGATCTTCCTTGATAATTGACTCAGTGTTTTAAATGTTGCTGTTAATCTTTGAAACGGCACAGCCTCAGCCCTTGACAGAGCTAACTACTCCCCCACCCTCCACCCCCAACAAGGCACCCCCCCATTCTTTCAGCCCCTGACAGTGTTAACTCTTCCCTCTCACCTCAACCCCCCTCTACCACTCCTCAACAGTGTTCACACATCCCTCACCCTACGACAGTGTGGACTTCCTCCCTCACCCCCAAAGCCCCAACAATGTTCATCTCCCCTCACCCCAGGAAAATGGGGTGGGAATTGTCACAGATGGTGGGTGGGGAAGAGTATAAACACCTGCGAGCAGTGGAATGGAATGGGTTAATATTGCTAAGAGGTGGATGGAAATCGCTGGGATGGGGGTGAACACTGTTGGGGGAGGCAGGGAATAAACACTGCCTTGAGGAAAGGGTGGACATTGCCAGACTGGAAGGGACAGTGCAGTAGACACTGTCAATTGAATGGTGAACATTGCTGGGAGGGGGGTGTGAACACTGCCAGACTTGGGGTCGGAACAATGGGGGGGGGGGGGGGGGGGGGCAAGACAGTGAATGTTGCACATGGTGGGGTGGGGTCAGCATTTCCAGGATGGGGATAGGGCCGGTTAACACTGCCGGTGGGGGAGGAGTTGAACATTGCTGGCAGGATAGGGGATAAACATTAGCAGGCTGGGAGCGGGGAGGAGGGTGAATACTGTCAGTAGGGTGTGCACATTGCTGGGAGGAGGGGGAAATCGGTGGAATCAGAAACAATCCAGGTTGGGTTAAACCAGTAATCGGATGTTTAAACATCCCACATACATCACGGATCTGCACACGCCGGAAACTCCTTAGGGTCCCAACACAAATCAACAACATCAGTTGAATCAGAGTCATCTCCCCATTTTCAAAGATTTGGGCTATTATTTCTAATTTTTAATATTCAAAATGCATTCACCTGCATGAATATTCTGACCCATTTTCTCTCGCATTTCATATGTGAGAAGCTCAACACTAACAGTGCTCTTGAAACGATTGTTGGGTGATGGTTATTCATTTAATGCTACAAATATATCTCTATTTCAAACTTTATTAATTCATAGAATCATGGAATTTACAGTGCAGAAGAAGACCATTCGGCCCATCGAGTCTGCACCAGCCCTTGGAAAGAGCACCCTACCTAAGCCCATACCTCCACCCTATCCCGGTAACCCAGTAACCCTACCCAACCATTTTGGAAACTAAGGGTAATTTAGCATGGCCAATCCACCTAACCTGCACATCTTCGGACTGTGGGAGGAATCCGGAGCACCTGGAGGAAACCCACACAGACACGGGAAGGACGTGTAGATTCCGCACAGACAGTGACCCAAGCCGGGAATCGACCCTGGGACCCTGGAGCTGTGAAGAAACTGTGCTAACCACTATGCTACACTTGTATCGGGCTTTGGGAAACCTTGAGGTTATGAAAGACATTATGGGTTGAATTTTCATTGCCGGCAGGAAATACAGAAGTTGGGACCATTTCCAGGTCCCGAAGATGGAGTCAGCAGCTAATTAACATCTGTGGGGGCGGGAACAGAAATGATTCATCTTAAGTGTGAGTCCGATTTCAACTCACCAGGGCTGCCATTACCCGTATTGAGATTGCACATTGAAGAATAAGAAATTAGTTTAATTTCTCACTTTTAGGAGAGTTCGAGGCCTGGAGACTGGGGCAAGGCAACCCCTCGATCCCCATACTCAAACCTGGAGGTGATGCTGGGTATTGTGCAGGAGGGGAAGGGGCTCTTCCCAGGGGATGGCAGGAGGGGGCTAACCATACAATCCAAGCGTGAAAGGCTGGGCATCACTCCCAATCACAGCTGCGGAATTGTGGTCAGAAGAAGATGGATCTAATGCAGGATAAGGTTCAATAGTTTGGTGTGCTCTGACAAGGTGAGTTACCCACAACCCTCAGGACGTGTATTCACCTTCCAACAAACACGTAAGTGTCTCACGATACATGCTGCTACCTAAACTGTCATGATATTCAAACACACACATCATGATAGACACACCAACAGACAAATCAGAACACACAACACCACAACCAATGACAGAAAGATATAAAAGCACAGACACGACCCCCGGTGGTCAGTATTAGCTGCAGAGGAGGACCAGGACACATCTGCTACCAAACACACTCAGGGAGACAGCACGTGCAGAGTATCCAGAACGAACTGTATTATAAGAGTTAAAATAAAATAGAGTTGTACCACATACAACTGTGTTGGCTCATCTGTGCACCAGAGCACCCAACACCACATGGTACAGGAGTGGATCGATACCTGCCGGCATACCTCAGTGTACAGAGACAACCAGCAGTGCCCAGGCAAAATGATAGAGCTCCCGGTTCCGCAGCCGCTCCAGTGCCACGGCGACCTCCGCGAAAACTGGCGGCGATTCAGGCAATGGTTTGAATTGTTCCTGGTGGCAGCTGAACTCCAAGACCTGGATGATAGCGAAAAAATTGAATTTCTCCTCACCATCGCCGGTGCAAGGGCAAGAGAAATATTCACAAGGTTCAGGTTCTTCAGGAGGCAGCAAAGGTACGATTACCAGGCAGTCCTGGACAAATTCTCCAAGTACTGTGAAGAAAACGCAATCCAATCGGCAAGTAAAGGTAAGAAAAGCTGCAGTACTCACCTCGTGGCTGGGATCCCGGAGCCCGAATTCCCAGAGGCCGAAATCCCGGGCCTGAGAGAGGGCTGGGTCGAGGTCGGTGGCCATCTTGCTAAAGGTATCACGCTAGCACAGTTGCGCGAGCATTGCGCAGAACCGGAAGTATCGTTTGCGCATGCGCGAGATGCTGCGCATGCGCAGTCAAGAAAACGGCCATCGGTAAAGGAACAGCGATTTGAGCATGCGCAGTCGCTTCCTACGTGCTACATACCGAGCGTCAGGATGTCAGAGGCCCCAGACTGCACCAATTTAAAGGGGAAACGTCCCAAATCCAATTTAAAAGGGAAACGTCCCAAATCAAAAAAACAAAAATCTGTTAAAGCTGTAAAACAACCTTCCCTCACCTGGAATGACAGCACAGTGCCGCAAATTGACCCAGGAGATGAATTTGACCTCCAAAGAACCCTCCGACAAGCAGTTACCTACGCACAAGCCGATGATTCCGACCTCGAATACTTCGATGACGATCTTTACAGTGTTTCCGGACCTCGCGAGCCCAATGATAGCTCCGTGGTCCTATACGACTATGACTCGGACGAACCTTTCGTGTTGCACATTGGCGGCCCCCACATTGAATCCGACGCAGATGCGGATTCATTTTTCGGATTTGAGGATCTTCAATCCAGCAGATATGACGTTCCAACTTATCAGTACCGGATGATGCTGCAGCCTGACATTAACAGACAGGGAGCGGTGCAAGCACACGGAGAGCGCCCTGCTGCCACACAGAGCGTGGTCCACGTCCCGCTCAACGTTCCCGACTCTATGAAAGAAGACATGCAAGACTCCAGAGCGCAGTCCTCGCATGAACCAGAAGTGACTCCAGTGTCACAAGCCTCCACAGCAAGCTCGTGGACAGACTCCACAATTGCAGAAATGCAAGACTCCAGAGCGCAGTCCTTGCACGGACAAGAAGTGACTCCAGTGTCACAAGCCTCCACAGAGAGCTCGTGGACAGCCTCCACGATAGAAGCAACGCAAGACTCCAGAGCGCAGTCCTTGCACGAACAAGAAGTGACTCCAGTGTCACAAGCCTCCACAGAGAGCTCGTGGACAGCCTCCACGATAAAAGCAACGCAAGACTCCAATGTGCAGTCCTTGCAGGAACAAGACCATGAGGGTCTAGCAACCTCTCCTGACCAACCAGCGGCAGATGATGCAAGTCTGCCATGCTCACGTGAACAGCAAGAAGGCTATAACAGCCTACCATGCTCCACTACACAGCAGCATGACCATGAATGTCTCTCATGCTACAATGAAGGGCACAGCGCTGATGACTGTTCAAGCCCAACTGAAGACAAGCCAAAGGAATTGCCTCGTCCAAGCCCGAAGAAAAAAGGTTTATGCGCTGACCTTCAGGATCATTATAGCCGAACAGAGATTAATAATGCTGCACGGCCACAGAAGGATGCTGAGGATTTGCTAAAGAAATTTATTGAATGTTTAACTTGCAAGGAGCAGACTGAGAATTGCCAGTGTTTTAGTACGGATCGAAAAAATGGACAAGACATTGATCCTCAGGTAATGGAAATAACACAACCTGAATCATATCTACAGCAGGGACAAATGTCTCCCTTCAACACAACGCCGCAAAATCCCAACTTCGGAGACCAGCAGTTAGTCAGTAATGACTCTTCAAACCTTGAGGGGAACATGAATTGCATTGAACCTATACACACTCCACTGATAAATGAGCAGAACATTGGAGCAAGAATCCTGAGGACACCGACATCGAGTAGCCAGATAACGAATTTAAAACCCACAGCAGTTTCAAGTGAACCAAGTGTGCTTTCCACTAATGGTGAAGATGCAGATAAGGTCGACCCGATTATCCATTGTACCACACTAACCCCAGTGATTAAGCAGTTATGTATGGGGAGTATAATGTGGGCAATTGAGAACAGTAAAAGAGAGACTGTGACCATGCCAGTCCCAGCAAAATCAGACCCAGAGACCATGAAGGCATGTACATTAGACAAAGATACATATGAGGTACCTGAGAAGAAAAGTGAAACGGAATGTTCTTTGGAAAATAGTACAATGCCGATAGAAACATTGGATTCTATATTCGAGACCATACATATGGGAGAATTTGGGGGTAATAAACAAGGTTCTGCAATGTCTGGGGGAAGATTTAAAATTCCAAAGAAGAAAAGCCCAAATGAAGGACAACGGCAAGACAATGACAGTCCACCGACATGGTGTGCACCACCAGATGAAAACTCTGACAATTTATCCAACCCTAGTGAACAGCAAGCTGCTAATGAGGATCTATCCACGGGATGTGAGACGAGTGACGACAGCATCCCACTTCCCATGCAAAAGGTGCAAGGTGACAGACCTCGCCTAGTGCGTACCGAGGCACTCGACGATCACGGTGGGACCACTGACGACTGCGGTGGCGGCGCACCGCTTCCACCCTCGATGGCTCGAGCCTCTCCACTGGTTGGTGCATTCCTGCATGTTCCGACTCCAGAAGTGCAGCTTCAGGGAATCTCGGCTGCCTCCAGTGAACCTGTTGGGACTCCGGACGGGGGGCATCGACGGAAGGCAGACCGGACTCCAGATGGGGAGCAGCCAAGCGCCGACTCTGATTTGCGCACGCCAGACCTTGCTCCGGACGGGCGGTGTCGCGGCCTCGGTGATGGCACGCTCAGGGTGACGGCGGATGCCACGGCGACAGGGAATGGATCGCGTGGCAGTCCCACTGGGTCGGCAGTGGCAACCAGCACCGGCGGTCCAAGATGGACACACCAATTCGCGCCATCGCCAGACGTTGATGCGAGCAACAATTCTCTCTCCAAGGCGACATGCTTCGACGTTTCTCTGCGGCGTCGCCCTTCCGGCACAGCAGGTGGCCGGAACCAGCGTGCACGGTCTCGGCCAACTTCCACATCTGGCACAGTCATCGCCTTGCATGATATTAGTGATGGTGCTACTTCGATGGCAACGACCCATCGGCTACAAGATGCCGTCCACCACAAACATAAAAAGAAAAAAGACTCCACCTTGTTCCTGGCATGCAGGGCGGATGGATTGGTGCGTAGGTGCAATCAGCGAGCTTTGCGCCGCCTTCCACGCTCGCAACTGAACCATACGCACACGCCGGATCCTCCACTAGTTCCCAAGGATGACTTCGTGGAGATGCCACGGATCATGCCCCTTCCATCGCCACCAGAACCAAACCACAGCCAAGGCAACACTAACAAAGATGTTGGATGTTATATTTGCACGAATGAAAAAACCAAGCACTGCACGAAGTACAACAAATGGTAAAGTAGAGACTTCGGCAACAGCATCACCTCCAACAGTCCAAGGTGAACCAGTGTGACCCCAAATCTCCACAGCTGAACCGGCTTGAGGACCAGCCCATTCTTGAGGCGGTCACCCATTAGACTGGACTTATAACGCTGTTCATACGTTCAAAAAGTCAAACACTTCTGTATTATAACCTGTTGTTGTTTATTGTTCCAGATATCGTCTGACCGGACCAATGTTCAAGTTTTTTTTTTTCTCTCGCATCCAAGTTTTGTTATGGTACAACCTTGTTAGTGTGACGCACCCGACATCGCCCCATGTAAATAGTTACGTCATATACACACGCTGTACACAACACACACACACACTTTTAGATGCACTCACGACACAATTATATTTATAACCACGTAGGCACATATCTTTGTAAAAAGGGGGGATGTCATGATATTCAAACACACACATCATGATAGACACACCAACAGACAAATCAGAACACACAACACCACAACCAATGACAGAAAGATATAAAAGCACAGACACGACCCCCGGTGGTCAGTATTAGCTGCAGAGGAGGACCAGGACACATCTGCTACCAAACACACTCAGGGAGACAGCACGTGCAGAGTATCCAGAACAAACTGTATTATAAGAGTTAAAATAAAATAGAGTTGTACCACATACAACTGTGTTGGCTCATCTGTGCACCAGAGCACCCAACACCACATAAACATTAGGGGAATGTATAAGCAGGGGACTTACAGAACCCTCAGAATGTCTCAGAGATACAGGGCTGCTGAAGATCAATTACAGCTGATCCATACATCCTACAATGAATCAGAGCAGATGCCATTGGTCATAGAGGACAGCACTGCCACATCCTGCTCTCTTTTGTCCTTGCAGGAGCAACAGGTTCACAGTGCCCAAGCGAGGGTTCAAACGGGTGGACGTATTTATTATACACCAGTGGAAGAGGGAATCATGGAAATAGCCAGGATTGGAGACCATGAAGAAGTTGGACATGTCAAAATGGGCACCCCTGGTGGAGATGGTGATCAGAGAGAGTAATGTGCTCATTAAGAGACACATTAAGAGACTCCACTCGCCTGACATAATAGTGAACACTCAATTATATTCGGATGGCTCAACACTTCTGCTCATTAGATTATATCTCATAATCTCTTCCTGTGGTTCACACAGGTGCAGATATCCATCCAAGAAGACTTCCTCCCTCTCCACCACTGGGCCAAGATGACCAAAAAAACTCCAAACAAGCACCATCACACCTTACATGCACACCATCCATTAACACATGCACACTCACCTTGGTGGGTATACACATCCATTTAAATTGGATGTTACTGGGTGAGGAACATGCCACCAGTGGACAGATGGAGATGCTAGAGACAGAGGCAGTTTGCCTTGTAGGATTGAGAACTGACACAGCCCTGCTCAGCTCGGTGCAGATAATAACTAGGGCCTCAGGAGTCACAGGAAAGGAGACTCTGCTTTAAACAGCAGCAACAAATGCATTCCCACATGTGAGAGTTCCCTGAAGTAACGTGAGCTTTTGGATGAGGGCGAGGAGTCCATAAGAACATAAGAACTAGGAGCAGGAGTAGGCCATCTGGCCCCTCGAGCCTGCTCCGCCATTCAATGAGATCATGGCTGATCTTTTGTGGACTCAGCTCCACTTTCCCTCCCGAACACCATAACCCTTAATCCATTTATTCTTCAAAAAACTATCTATCTTTATCTTAAAAACATTTAATGAAGGAGCCTCAACTGCTTCACTGGGCAAGGAATTCCATAGATTCACAACCCTTTGGGTGAAGAAGTTCCTCCTAAACTCAGTCCTAAATCTACTTCCCCTTATTTTGAGGCTATGCCCCCTAGTTCTGCTTTCACCTGCCAGTGGAAACAACCTGCCCGCATCTATCCTATCTATTCCCTTAATAATTTTATATGTTTCTATAAGATCCCCCCCATCCTTCTAAATTCCAACGAGTACAGTCCCAGTCTACTCAACCGGTCCTCATAATCCAACCCCTTCAGCTCTGGGATTAACCTAGTGAATCTCCTCTGCACACCCTCCAGTGCCAGTACGTCCTTTCTCAAGTAAGGAGACCAAAACTGAACACAATACTCCAGGTGTGGCCTCACTAACACCTTATACCATTGCAGCAGAACCTCCCTAGTCTTAAACTCCATCCCTCAAGCAATGAAGGACAAAATTCCATTTGCCTTCTTAATCACCTGCTGCACCTGTAAACCAACGTTTTGCGACTCATGCACCAGCACACCCAGGTCTCGCTGCACAGCAGCATGTTTTAACATTTTATCATTTAAGTAATAATCCCTTTTGCTGTTATTCCTACCAAAATGGATAACCTCACATTTGTCAACATTGTATTCCATCTGCCAGACCCTAGCCCATTCACTTAGCCTATCCAAATCCCTCTGCAGACTTCCAGTATCCTCTGCACTTTTTGCTTAGTGTCGTCTGCAAACTTGGATACATTGCCCTTGGTCCCCAGCTCCAAATCATCTCTGTAAATTGTGAACAATTGTGGGCCCAACACTGATCCCTGAGGGACACCACTAGCTACTGGTTGCCAACCAGAGAAACTCCCATTAAACCCCACGAGCCCATACAACTTGCATGCACCACAATAACTCAGGGCTCTCTGTGCATCGATTCCTCCATGAAAATAATGGCCAACCTTATGGAGAATAATATGCGAAAGCACTTGGCGTGCCCGCAGGAACTATGCACTGACCTACACAAAATGTATGCGGCGCTGGGAGCATGGACCAGTCCATGATGGCACAGGAACAGATAGAGGTGGTGTCAGTTGTGGGCCAGCATAGATGCATAACAAAACTGTTGAAGGCTCCATCCGTGATCTATTCCCAGCCATTTGATTGCAGCATTGAAACATTTGAAGAGTTACAAGTGGCTGAGGACCCTTGGATAGAAAGGCCAAATCTACCAATGATTCCTGCTAGCAGTTGAATGTTGGATGATAAAGTACTGATCTTGGCTATGATGCCCACGTAAGAGTGGCCACTTCTCTAAAATCCGAGAGGACAGTCATCACTGCGGAAGAATATCAATAATGACTAATCACAAAGGGGGGCAGGATATAGGAAAGAGAAAGGAGAATGCATCAATAGTAAAATGACATTACAATGGAAAATAGTTGGAAATGTGCACCTCAATTCCCAATTTGTTGAAAGTACAATTTCATTAAATTGATCTTCAAACTGCAATTAGGATTGTAATGGGAATGTTGGAAGGACCAAATTATGAACGGAGAGGACGTTGTATGCAGACTTTACTGTCAGGGCAGATCCCAGGGGATTATTTCGAGAATTTGTGAGGTATATGTTTGGGGAGCTTCAGTGGAAGAATTTTCCTATCCATTGGCAGCTGGTAACATGACATTAATTATATTATGAACACTGCAGTTGCATTATTTCACCTACATGGGCTGGAAACTGTTCAAAATTAAATATTTTGACACAACTTGAGCTATTGTTAAATTCCTCACACACTGATTTTTTAAACTTTAAATGCGATAAACCTTAAAGTCAAATCCCATGTACAAAGGAACTTACAGGTAGATTGAAGAACAGAAACAGCAGATCCTTCCATGTCTTGCAGGCGTGTGTACACGGTAAACTTATACTGAGTATTGGGAAAGAGCAGTCTGAAACAATACTTGTCTGTTCCTGCGTGCAAAGTGCTTTCCTGCGTTTTTCCGTCTGTAATGGAACAGAGAAGATATTAAAGATAAAGATACTGGGCGCGATTGTCCCACCACATCGCGCCTAGCACCGATCCTGTTGCGCCCGGTGCATTGTGGGAGAGGCACAAAACGGGTTTGGCGCTGGGCACCGAGCTGAGCGCAATGCAGCCGACCTGTGGTGCCCGGGGCAATCTGGATCACGATCTTGTTGGGCGGGATCCAGATAATCATATTTAAATGAGTTATTAGGCTCATGCCAGACCAGGCCTCACGCCGGCATGAATTAGTACTAGACTCCAAAAACGGATACCGGACTTGATGGCCAGGCCAGGGGGCTTTGAGAGCACTCGAGCCCCCCAGTGGCCGGGGACAGGGCAGGGCAGCACTCCTGCTTCTCCTGACCCACAAGTGGGAGTCTAAACAGGAAGTAATGGCCAGATATACTCAACCACAGTACTTAACGTTGAATGGCTTCGAACTCTGCATGACGTGCCAATGACCAGAAACGTTAACTCTATTTCTCTCCCCATGGACCTACAGAACATTGCCAGAATTTTCTGCTTCGATTCCGGTGAATTTCTGCCCCGTTTAAAATAAGCTGCTAAGCCTGATCGGGGACAGGGAGGTGGCAGCAATTCAGAGCTGCCTGTGCTAGCCCTTTCAGAGTCCGCAAAGAATCCCACCAGATGCATCCCTGATTGCTCCCAGAGAGCCGATTGAGAGTACGCCCGGGTCCTGTTCAATGCCAAGCGAAAGGAAAACTGAAATGGTGAGCAGTAATCATTTCCAGAAGGATCTATTGGTGTTAAAGCCAATCCCAAAGTTGGATCCTGAAGAGAATTGTAATTTCCCACCCTCTATTCTCAGAAAAATGGCTTCTTCTGCCTCTGTGAACTAGCTGCCAGCCTTGTACTTCTACTGGTGCAAACTCCTGCCCCCATTATTTAAATAGGCCCATCCCAGCAATGTGGTACATCACAACTGGCAAGTAAAAGCAGCAATGGAGGAGGAGGGAAAAGTTCCAACCGAGAGTTCATCCAGCGATGTGGTGCTTTTGTAAAATGCCTCCTTTCACGATGTTTAAACTACTAGAGAGAGAATCCCCTGCTCTCTCTGTGATCAGTACATACATCCACTTTCAATTATGTGTGTAGATTTACAAGAGAGACAGTTTAAGAGGTAAAGAAAAGTGTTTGGAAAGTATTTCAAACGGAAAAGTTAAATACGAATTTCAGTTTGAACATTTGCAGTGAATTCTCTGGGCGAATGTACCTTTCATCGACTCTAAGATAATCCTGAAGGCTGAGGCTCCTGGATGTCCTTGCCATTTAGCACACATGGTGGTCAATTGGACCTGATAGGTAGTAAGATCAGTTACATTCAAATACACTGCAAAACAAAATACCCAGTTTAAGTGGTTAGAGACTGGCAAACTCTTACAATAGCCCTTAATGAGTAAACGGTCAGCTTGGACAGTCGGTCAGCTTGGACAGTGCTGGTTCTAGTGCAAAGTAGCGGTATTCTGACAGCTAAATCATAGAATCCTTACAATGCAGAAGGAGGCCATTCGGCCCATCGAGTCTGCACCTACCCTCCGAAGAAGCACTCCAACTAGGCCCACACACCCACCGTATCCCCGTAACCCCAACTAACCTTCTTGGACACTAGGGGGCAATTTATCATGGCCAATCCACCTAACCTGCACATCTTTGGACTGTGGGAAGAAACCAGGGCACCCGGAGGAAACCCACGCCGACATGGGGAGAAAGTGCAAACTCCATATAGACTGTCACCCAAGGTCAGAATTGAACCCAGGTCGCTGGCGCTGTGAGACAGCAGTGCGAATCAGTGTGCCACCGTGCCACCCCAATGAGTGATAAATAGGATTAGTTAAATTGTAAGTGTCAGGGAATATGTGTCAATTCTGACAATAGATTTAATTTTATTTTAACTCACACATTGGCATAATCCCAATTTCAGTGCAATCCACCCATTAAGTGCAAAATATTTATGGATGCAGACCTCATCTTCGGCACTTGGGTGGTAAACAAGCAGAGCAGGTTTCCAGCCTGTCATAAAACAACTAGCAAAACTACATATTTTGCATAGTTTGCTTTCTATTTTGACTTCCTCAGTTTTTTGTAAATAAGTATTTGTAAAATTGATGAGTGAATGGGGTAAAACGCACTAGAGTTTCACTCTATCACCCTACTTCAAATGGAGCAGCAAAGCGCACAGTGCTAATTATTAAGAGTGCTCTTGTTAAACAAATGCTCAGTACAAATTGGAAGAAATGTCTGTTGCCTTTGAATTGCAAACTGGTGATTTGTTTTCTTTATTTATTCCTCAAGAATGCAGGCTGAATTGTTTCTTGGAACTAACATTTAAATTGTTGAAGCCACATTTAGTACATTCAGTACAGAACAAACAATCCCAGCAGAAAGGGTTATTACAGGGGTGGAGTGAGAGAAAGAAGTCGGAATTGAATCAGAAAGTTAAGCTGAAAGAACATCATCGTGATGATTGAAGTCGCGAGCAGGAATTTGATAGTGCAAATGTTTGTTTTACCTTCAGCAGTTCATGAAGAAGAAGGAAGTTCGGAAGAATGACATGAATCTGATGATTTATACAGTAGGGCGATGAGTAGAGTACTAGCTACTCCAGCAAACATTGGGCTGGCCTCTCCGTTTGACAGACAAAGTGTTGATGCTGGGACTGAAATAGGGGTGCTCCACGGTCCCGATGGTGGCGCCGGTCCCAGAGCAATTCAGGACATGCCAACTGTCCAGCATCCCCGCCACATGGAACTAGTGTAATTCCATTTCATGCCGGTGTCGGATTCGCTACAGTTGGGATTGGCACTGGAAATCTGATAAGCTGGAGCTGCATATAAGCACTCCACTCCCCACAAACTCTTATTCCAGCCAAGAAGGGTGGCCCCAAGGCATGTCAGTCTTCAGAACGCCAATGCACCATTCGATGACACCCCTGCATGGGCATCATTATAGCGGTTCTCCACACCAGTTTGTGGCCTCCGGATAGGCAACATCAGCCACGACCGCAATGGATATCCCCTGTCACCCAGGAGCCAACCACTCACCTGAGGGAGTGCCACGAAGGTGCTGGATACCGACGAATGTGTCAGGCCAAACGCATCATGCACGCTACCTGGATAGCGGATGCAGATGTGACATTCAGGGAATGGAATCCTTTCCGATTGGTGAAGGGCACCCCTCATGAGCTGGTGCCCGAAAGGGGACATGTGTCCCATCAATCACACCCTGGACCTGGGTCATGATGGCGCTGGCGGCAGATCCAACTGCCCGGCCAACCGGTGTACATGGTCCACGTTGAAGGGGATATATTGCGCCACCCGGGCACATAGGCCATCCATTACGGCGGGGATGCACTTGTGCACAGAGGTCTGGGGGATTCCGGACTGGTCCCCTCTCGGTGCCTGGAAGGACCCCATGGCATAAAGGTTCAGGGTGACTGTCACCTTGATGGCCACTGGGAACGGGTATCCTCCTCCATACCCCCGCAGTCCCAGGTACACCATAATCCAGCAGAGATGTTGCACGGTCTCTCTGCTCAGCCGCAGTCCTCCTGCAGGGGTGGGCTAGCTGATGATGCCACTGGTGGGACATCCACCCTGGGGGGAGGGTGTGCAGAATGTGCCAGGGAGGGTGGGAAGATCCAGGGTGCATGTGTCCACTGTTCGCGTTGCGCTCTGCAACCCCCCCCCGCCCCTTCAGTAGAGAAATGCTTCAGATGGGTACACTGAGCATTTGGTGGGTCACTGGCTGCCTGTACCATGCACATACTGTTGATGGGTCTGCTGGGGTCTGGGATTTCCTAGACGGGTGGTCTGGGGGGCACGTGGGGAGCCCATACCGCCGGTGGCGCTCTGCTCATTTACGAGTTACACTGGGCAGTCAGTGAAATGCGCAGCTAGATGGCTTCCTTGCAGACCATGGCAATGGTAGCCTGTACAAAACCACTCGGGTCCTGGGGGGATACCTGGGCCCATGGCCATCTCCAAGTCGCCCCCACAGCTACCCCTCACCCCCGACCCTGGCAGGTGGCCCCCCAGCCAACGGCACAACTGGCATACCACGGTTGAGCCTTTGGAAAGATTTCTTACCTCCTCTCACTTCCTCAGCAGCCACGGTGCCCAGTCCCCGATTTGAAATGCCACAAGTGAACTGTGCCGGTGCCATGTGCGCCTGGCAGAGATGGAATAGCGTGGGGGGCCGGAGACTACTGGGTTGGGCCCGCTAACGATATGTTGACGAGTGTCACTCTATGATTTGCATGCCCACGCCAGCGCAGGGCATGGACCGCATCCACGCCGCTTTTGAGGCACTGGAGCATGGTGCTCTGTTGGGCACCCGGCTCTGGCCTCGATTTTTGGTTGGCACACGACTTTCCGCCGGACCGTGGTTTCGCGATTCCGGTGTCGCTGGACGGAGAATCCCACCCATTGTTCCTGAAACCAGGTCTGATCCTACTCAGAATCAAACAGACATGTCTGATGAAGCTGAAATTTTAATTGACAGTTAAGGGCAAAATGAATCCTTCGTTGGAGAAAACCCAGCCCCAGATGGAGCCAAAGTTCTGGAGTTTTGGGTAATAAAAGTAAGTATGCCCTGAGGAATAAGAAACCTGTGGTTAAGTTTGATTTGTAAACAAATAAAAATAAGAAATGGTGCAATAGCACCCTCTTGTGGCCAATTGTGCGCCTATAAGCAAACTGGAATAAACTAATTCAGTTGGGCCCTTGAACTCCATGTGCTGCACACAGTCTCATATTGTCCTGTAAGATATCACGGGCGCGACTCTCCGACCCCCCCCCCCGCCGGGTCGGAGAATCGCCGGGGCTGGCGTGAATCCGGCCCCACCGGTTGCCGACTTCTCCGGCACCGGACATTCGGCGGGGGTGGGAATCGCGCCACCCCCGGCGATTCTCCGGCCCGCGATGGGCCGAAGTCCCGCTGCTGGAATGCTTGTCCCGCCGGCGTGAATCAAACCACCTATCTTAACGGCGGGCCAAGGCAGCGCGGGCGGGCTCCGGGGTCCTCGGGGGGGGCGCGGGGCGATCTGGCCCCGGGGCCCACCGATCCGCGGGCGGGCCTGTGCCGTGGGGGGCACTCTTTTCCTTCCACCTTCGCCATGGTCTCCACTATGACGGAGGCGGAAGAGACCCCCTCCACTGCGCATGCGCGGGGATGCCGTGAGCGGCCGCTGACGCTCCCACGCATGCGCCGCATGGCAAAGTCAATTCCGCGCCAGCTGGCGGGGCGGAAATCAGTCCGGCGCGGGCCTAGCCCCTCAAGGTGAGGGCTCGGCCCTTCAAGATGCGGAGAATTCCGCACCTTTGGGGCGGCGCGATGCCAGACTGATTCGCGCCGTTTATGGCGCCGGTCGGCGGACATCGCGCCGATTGCGGAGAATCCCGCCCCACATGTCTGGCAACAGGTAGGATTATTGATCTTCCCGAACTGAACAAACTTGGGTTGGTGAAGCTTCCAGCAAACCAGAAAAGGAAATGTGCGGTTTGGTTTGCTGCAAAATAGTCTTAAAATTCAGATTTACGAAGCAAAGCTCTTTGAACACATGCGTGGTTTGACCTCCAAATACGGCTGCAGCAACAGGTATTATTGGCTATCTGGGAGAGCACAGCTGTGACTGAGAGTCTTTTGATGGGTATGTGCAGTGTTTCTCACTGCGAATAATATCCTTGAAAATCCAGCTATTAACCAGGCAATGGGGGAGAGGAAAGGGGTGATATTTTTGATAGAAGCAGGCCTAGAAGTGTACAAAACGCTCAAGAATTTGCTCATCCCTGCGAAGCTAAACAACAAGCCATTGTCTGACGTTTTGCCAAAGTTAAGCTTCAGCACAGCTTGCTGAATGGCACTGTCCGTGGACATGGCAGAATTCTACTCGCGGGAAGTCAGAATGAACATCCGCCGGTCATCTGCTGAAGTAAATAAGCTGCAGCTGAGTCTGCCGTAAGCCCCAACAGAGGCATTTAGCAGTAGCTGCAGTTCTACCGACTCCTGTTACCCGTGCTATCACAAGTGGGTTTAATATTAGGCAGGCAATCTGCTCTGCTAGTCTACTGCCAAAATGGTAACATTGAAAATTACTCACTATGGGCCCTAAGCAGAGGATAGTCCATGACTAAATCCATGGTGTACGATCCAACAATGTCACTAGCTCTGCCTCTCCTGAGCTTTCCTATTATTTTTAAGCTACAAAGTTGAAAGGATTTGGTGTGGCTGAAATTATTGCACCAACTGAATGCTTCGAAACTAATGTCCAACAAGATGGCAACCTCCACCCAAGCAGAGTACAACAGAAAGCTGGATATTGAAAGCAAAAGAAAATTAACACTAAATAAAACATAACCAGTTGAAACAAGGGGATAATGTCCAACTTAGCAGTGATGGAAAGGGTCCTGGGCTTCACAACGATGTTACATTGCAGTAATGGAATTTCAATCCACCCTCAGAGGAAGAGTGGCTCTTCTTGCAGGAAATAACCACAATCTATGTTACTGTGGAGTCAGTTCTGGCCTTGACACCACATTGGTCTCGAAGTTTAATTTCTGCGAGAAATTAAATTCCACAGTGAATTTGATTCAACTATGACAAAAAGATTTCCTTTTTCAGCAAAGTTAATTGTCAAAGGCAAAACAGCATCTGTACGTGCGGACCATCTGGTGTCACAAATTCTTTTGACTGTCAAATGTTTTCCATTTGCCTGCTCCAAGCAAGATTGCAATATATTGCACCGTATGCGTGGAAATCGAGAAAAAGGCATATGCATTTTGAACAAAGTAAAAAAAAAATGTACAGCCCCCTCACAGGATTCAACTGCAGCATTGCAGATTAAATTCAAGGAGTGAGTGGAACATAGGCGAATAATGCACAGGATTACAAAATAAGAAGCCTTTAGTCAGCTAAGTCAAAGATGTTGAACACTTTTTAATCTGCTCAGGAGCTGGACACTTTTAAAGTAAGGCCTCACAACAGCCCCAGAATGGCCAGCTGATGAGCTAGCTGAAATGATCATTGGCTTGAAATAATTGATGGATATCTTAAGATTTATTTTAGTCTGGGGAAACAGGTTTTAAAGTCTCTTTTACAAGACTCTATATTAGAATTAAGGTTATTTTTTCTGCTGTTCTATAATCTACGTTGCAATATACTTATCTACTTGAAATATATTGCAAGTTCTGACTCGAAAATAAATTTGTAACTAATTCTGTGAAGTGTAATATCTCTCCTAGTATCCTGTGAACTGCTTTAAAAATTCTCTGGGGTCGATTCACCGAGCCCCGCGCCGGGCCGGAGAATCGGAGCAACCGTGCCACGACGCCCCGATGCCGGCGCGCGATTCTCCGAGGTGCAGAGAATCGGCGCCATTTGCGCCGGCGCGTTTGGCACGCCACCGGCCGTGGGCCGCTGGAATCGGCGGGGCCACCGATTCTCCGGCCCGGATTGGCCGAGCGGATATGACACAGTCCCGCCGGCGCCATTCACCCTTGGTCGCTGCCGACGGGAACTCTGCGGGAACGCTCGGGGGGCGGCCAGTGGGATGGGGAGGGGGGCTCCGTCACCAGGAGTGGCTTCCGAAGGGGTCAGGCCCGCGATCGGGGCCCACCGATCGGTGGGCCGGCCTCTCTGTCGGCGGGCCTCCTTTCCTTCGCCGCCAATGTTATAGCCCTACACCATTGTTGTGCGGGGTGGCCTGGGGGGGGACGGCCACTGTGCATGCGCTAGTTGGCGCCTGCCCAACTGCGCATGCGCGGTACCCAAGGCGCTGCATCTTTTACGCGGCACCGGGTCTCCGATGCCGCACTGAGGCCCCGCCCCTGCAAATCGCGCCATGCCCCTGCCAGCCCCACGGAGGCCCCAGAATAAGGGTCTGGGAACGGGCGCCGACGCCGGAGTAAAACACTCCGGTTTTTACTCCGGCATCGGCACTTAGACTCCCGTTGAGAGAATCCCGCCCTCCCTCTTTAACACTCTGCAGTGTGGGAAGTACAATTGTTTGAAGAGAAACCCATGGATTTCCTTATTATCTATATTATCCTATATTATCCTTATATCATGCTCCAAGCATGATTGCAAAATATTCCACCGCTGCGTGGAAACCCAAAAAAAGGAATTCATGTTTAGAACAAAATTAAAAGAAATGCTCAGCTCCCTCACAGGATTCAGCTGCAGAATTGCAGATTAAATTCAGGGAGTAACTGGAACATGAGATGAATAATTCACATTATTCAGAACTTGCATTGTTCAGTCTTCCCTGCAGACCTGAATAATTTCTTGCCATATTTGCTACATAATTGAAGCTCTGCCCATGGCAATTCTTGATGTTCAAACCTAAATTTGCAATGATTTTCAAGAGACTCAGAGGTGAGTGGTTGTAGCTGGACAAAACAAAAAAATCAGTCTACAACTTCACCATCGCTAGTCATAATTGGTCCACACGATTCACATCTGGGGCGGGATTCTCCGGCCCCCTGCCAGGTCGGAGAATCGCCGGGGGCTGGCGTGAATCCCGCCCTCGCCGGTTGCCGAATTCTCCAGCACTAGATATTCGGTAGGGGCGGGAATCGTGCCTCGCCGGTTGGCGAACCCTCCCCCCCCCCCCCGGCGATTCCTCGGCCCGCGATGGGCCGGAGTACCGCTGCTGGAATGCCAGTCCCACCGGCGAGAATCAAACCACCTCTGTTGCCGGCGGGACCACGCGGCGCGGGTGGGCTCCGGGGTCCTGGGGGGGGCGCGGGGCAATCTGGCCCAGGGGGGGTGCCCCCACGGTGGCCTGGCCCGCGATCGGGGCCCACCGATCTGCGGGCGGGCCTGTGCCGTGGGGGCACTCTTTTCCCTCCGCCTTGGCCACAGCCTTCACCATGGCCAACACATGGCCCCCCCCACCCCTGCACATGCGCGGGGATGACGTCAGCAGCCGCTGACGCTCCCGTGCATGCACTCGGCGAAGTCCTTTCGGCCCCGGCTGGCATGGCGCCAAAGGCCTTTCCCGCTGGCCGGCGGCGCGCCAAACGCTCCGGCTCAGGCCTAGCCCCTCAAGGTGAGGGCTTGGCCCCTAAAGGTGCGGCCCGACGCCGGAGTGGTTCCCGCCACTCCATCCCTCCGGGACCCCCGCCCCGCCGGGTAGAGGAGAATCCCAGCCCAGGTGTTGAATCATCTATTATGGAAGAATATTTGGTATGTTTTACTTCATCAGTGAAATGGTTTCTAAGCTGCTCTCCCATTATAATGACAAAGTCATCGTAGGTTTGATGCATTAAAATGTTGGTCTTCCAGGGCCACTTTGCTGATAAATTTTTCAAATGCCCTTTGACAAACTCATTGAATTCATTGAGATATTTAAGGCAGGCTAAAAAGTTACCTCTTGGAGTTGACAATGATGACACATCATGTCCTCTTCGAGGTAGTCACAAGGAAGACAAAAATTTGACTGTGGCAAGAACACGTCTCAGCATTTTCCTCCAGTAAGAACATTACTTTTCAATTGAGCTAGTAACACAGAATCAATTCTCCCAGATAATTAACATCTTTGAACGAACACACACCCACAGCTTTAATATGAACTTTGGAAGTTTCATGATCAACAATATCTCTTCCAACATTTCTCCAGTTAGAGTGTCCATTGACTTCTTTCCCTTTACTAGGGTCAGGGAATAATTTGCAAACATAACAGTAGACAGCCTTGGACGTTTCCTGCCCATTCCTCTTACAAACTCACAAACACTCCCTCCCCATGGACCTCCAACCCCATCACAAATTCTCCCTACCTCTGTAATGCAACCCAGCCTTCTCACACACTCTCCTCCCCCCACACCCTCACAATATTCCCCCATCCCCCATTAACTCAGTCTCCCCCCACCCCTCATAGTCTCCCCCCACCCCTCACACTCTCCCCTTCTAACAATCTTACTCAGCTCTCTCGTCTGGGGTCTTCAAGTCAGCCTGCCTCGTTCACCATAGCCACCGCGTCTCACCCTCACTTTGGGAAATCATCGCGCATTTGCTGGTGGCCTGGGCCTGCTCCTCTGCTCGTCAACTCCTTGTGGTTTGATTTGGGGTGGCGCGCCTTGCGCGCCTGTTGCTTGTGCTGGCCTGGGTCCGCTAGTGCCGCCGCCCGAAGCAAACCTGCTTGCCTTGCCTGCTCGGCAGCTGACCTGGTGGCTTGATTTGGCAGTCACGTCTCGCTCGCCTGTTGCAGTTGTGGGTCTGCTCGTGCCGGCACACAACGCCAGCCTGCTCACCCGCTCGGCTCCTCATGGCTTGATTCACAAACGTCAGCAGCCTCTCCCTTGCCTCTCATCGTGGTTACCCGTTCATTACCAGTTTTCCCGCTTTCGGACTCACCAATCAGAGCATGATTTTGCTCTGCAATTGCCACTGATAGGCTCATTGTATTTGTTAAGTCAATGAGCAAATGCAGAGTAATCAGCCTCCGATTGGATACCCAGTGCACTGGCCTAGCATTGTCTCCCTATTGGTCGGGGCCTTGTGCAAGGTGTATTTCATTGTAACTTCTGCTTCCAGTTCATTAAAGTTGCTCTTGAAATGTCCTTAAGGGTAGAGAGCTAAAATTGCTGATGGGACTCATCAGCATGGCGCTGTTGGCTTCCTGCAGGTTTCCATTTTAATCTCCCCTTCTACGCAGATAGCAAGCACCCGATATAAGCTGTGGAATCTGACTCCAGAGCTCAACTGCTGACTTAACCAGAGACTTGCAGCGGAAGCTATAGGCCAAGTATTGACGCCGGCGTAAACACCGGAGTGGTGTACGGCGGGGTCAACGGGCCTCCTGGCCCAGCGATTCAGCGGTCTTCAGGGGGCCAGCACGGCACCGGAGTGCTGCGCGCTGCTCCGGCACCGAAAAGCGGCCCTGCGTGGCCGGCGCAGCTCCCAGCGTCGGAACGGCGTGGCGGGAATTTCCCGCGTCCCCGCCGATTCTCCGACCCGGCGCGGGCTCGGAGAATCCCGGCTATAGTTTCCCATTAGGCCAACCCAGTGAGTCTTTTCAAACATATTTTACTTTTTTCGTCGGGTTATTCTCAGACATGCTCCTGGAGGCCTCACAGAAAGGTTTAGGGTACCCTCCGCCGGAATGTGTAGACCTCCTGAATCCCATCCCAGACACGTTTGGCCAGAAAGCCGAGTAAAAAATCTCCTTATGCACTCCCACAGTCAGGACCGTTAGCTGATTGCCCCAGCTTTCAGCCACACAACTGCAATTCAGATCAATATCGCCGGGTTTAGCTTTATTTACTCACTCACACACACGGTGAAAAAAATACTATGAATGTTATCTCAAATGTTTTTGTAATTTGTCCTTTTATTCCTTGAAATTAGTTGAAGAAAGGTTATTGGGTGGCAATGTATTGAAACTGAGGAAAATTGTTCCTTCCAAGCAGCAGATGGAGGGGATTATTGGATAATTAGTTGCAATACGCTTGTTCAGACTACACAAATGAAATTCTGCTGGTGAGAGATGAAATAACACTAATTTCTATTCGAGGAACAATTTGCAGTTATTTCGCACCTTAGCAAATATCTCAGAAGTATCTCAAAGCTATTCACATTGTTATGGGGAGGCGTTTTCAGAATCCCAAAATGTATCATGGAGTTCAACCAACCTCTCCCATTAAATGGATTTGTTGCTTTTCCTAGCACACGGCTTTTTCACAAGGTGTGGGATTACAATTATGGACACATAAGTTTTTAAACACAAAACACTGTTTATTCCATGAACTCAACTTAACATCTTAAATAAACATTGGATCTCTTAACGCCCCTTATTCAAAGATAACTCAGAAAATATTGCAAATATCCTTAAAATGTTCCTTCAAACTTCCAAGAGACTTAACACCTTTAAACAGTATCACATCAGGTTAAAGGATATATTTTTTCTGTAGAATGGCAGAGATATATTAGCTTGGGTGACTTCAGCTCCAGCACCTTGCTTTCTTCATGCAGCTCTTTGGAAACCCACAGATACACCTACGCTGCTTTCTCAAACCTGGCTTTCTCCCTTCTAAGCAGATCCCAGCAAACCAGAACTTCTCAAGCTGCTGTCTCAAACTAGCTTTCTACTTTTAAACTGCTCTCAGCAAAACAAGCCAGGCACTTTTTAAACTGCAAAACCAAACTGCAAAATGGCTGAACTGAGCTGAGCTCCACCCACTCTATGACATCACTGTTTTCTTAAAGGTACATTGCTTAAACATCCAGTTCTTAAAAAGGTACCCTCACATGACAACATACACTGAAACTGCAGTCACTATTGTTATGCAGGCAAACACAACAAACACTGAGACATCAGAACTCCCTTCAAGCAGTGCAGTAAGAGCTTTAACTCCCACCTGAATAGTTAGGGCTTCAGTTTCACACCTCATCTTTGACAATACGCAACTTTCCTTTCGTATCCACAGATCTGAATCCTGTGACAGTGTGCTGCAGGGCCAGAAGCGCTATATTTTGGTTGAGACATTAAACCAAGGCTCTGTCTGACTTCCTTGGTGGTTGTAAAGCTGCCATATAAATGAAAGCTGCAATATAAATGCAAATCTTTCTCTGACCTGTCAGCCTGGTTATGTGCTCAAATTTTGGGGCAGTGTTTGAACCCTCAACCTTCTAACTCAGCGTCAATTATGAACATTTCAACAAGGAGCAGGGGTTGGCCATTCGGCCCCTCGAGCCTGTTCCACCATTTAATAAGAGCATGGCTGATCTGATAGCAATCTCAAATGTGCATCCCGTCCATCCCCGATATCTTAAATCCCCCTCGTTTATCAAGAATCTATCCACCTCTGCCTTAAAAATATTAAAAAATGCTTCCACTGTCTTTTCAGGAAGAAAATTCCAAAGACTCACGATCTTCTGATTGAAAACATTTTGCCTCACCTGCATTTTAAATGGGTGACCCCTTATTTTTAAACTATGACCCCTAGTTCTAGATTCATCCGCCAGAAAAAGTATCCTCTCCATATTAATTAACCCTGTCACAACCCCGCAGGATCTTACCTATTTCACTCAAGTAAATTAACTTCTATCAGCATTAAAACCCCTTGATAATTGTGACTTTGTAAGTTCCTCCTGTCTAAATCAGACCGGCATTCAAACCATTAGAACTTACATGTTGTAGCATTTCCTTCAATGGTTGTACTGTTGCCATTTGGATAGACTGCAAGTACTTTGACATTATATTCTCGGCCATTCTGCAGGTTCTTGATTACTATCGAGTCGGCATCCTCTCCTGTCATGACTTCCATGGCTTGACCTGCACACATGAGAAAGCCTGTCATTCTTCTCGTGTTCAATATACAGAAAAACAAGGCTAGAATGGGCTGCAGGATGCCATGCAGCAGTCCCTCGACAGAGGCTTGCATTCTATATACCGAACGCCAGCACGGGCATCCAAATTGTACAGTGAATGCCATTGGCATATCATTAACGGGTCTGATCCAGCATTCTCCTGACATCCAGCAATGCTCCGCCTTTGCCAGGAGGAATTACCGATGGAGAGGTTCACTTAGAACATAGAACAGTGCAGAAGGAGGCCATTCGGCCCATCGAATCTACACCGACCCACTTAAGCCCTCACTTCCACCTATCCCCCTAACACAATAACCCCTCCTAATCTTTTCGGACACTAAGGGCAATTTTAGCGTGGCCAATCCACCTAAGTAGGGGAGTAGGGGGGGTGGCTAGGGGTCGGGGTGGCTGGGCACGGATCACCATTGCCACAGCCTGCAAGGAAGCTATGCAGCTGTGCACACCGCTGACTTCCCATTGGGAACTTAGTGCCATGGGTTATCTGGGTGCACCCTCAGGCCACCCCCTAGGTACCCTCTGGCTCCAGCCGACCTATCAACAGGGTGGGTGTGCTCCAGCGCAACCAGTATCATCTTCCTGGCTGGGATGAGGGTGTGTGGGGAGTGGAGTGCTTATATGAAGGTCCTGCTTGTCAGGTTCTCCATTGCCGATCCCGACCCCGTCGTATCACACGCCGAAACGCATGGGAATTGCACTAGTTCCACGTGGTGCTAGTGTCATCCAAATAAACAGATCTTGAATCCCTCCGGGACCGGCACCGCTTTCGCGAATGTAGAATATTCTCAATTCAGTCTCGGAGTTAGCACTTAGTGTCCCAAATGGAGGATCCCACCCTATGGAGGCGATTCTCCGATATTGAGGCCAAGTGTTCGCACCGTCGTGAACGCCGTTGCGTTTCACCACGACGTTCTTACGCTCCAGCGTCCTTACCGCCGCGCCAGCCCACACATGCGCAGTTTGGGGGGGGGGGGGGGAGGCCGGCCCGCCAATTGGTGGGCCCCGGTCGTGGGCCTTCCCCCACAGGCCGCCCCCCCCAGCGTTCCCGCAGAGTTCCCGCCGGCAGCGACCAGACGGTGCCGGTGGGAACCTTTCGTGTTGTAGCGGCCGCTCGGCCCATCCGGCCTGAGAATCGCCGCTCGCCGGTTCTCCATGCGGCCCGGTGCGAATCACGCGCCGCTGGTTTCCGGGGGGTGGGAGAATCGCTTGCGGAGGTCGGTGCGGCATGGCGCGATTCGCGCGGTGCCCCAGCAATTCTCCCACCCGGCGTGGGGGGGGGGGGGGGGGAGAGTAGCACCCTATATCTTTTCTAAACTCTTCCTCTTGCAAATATTATTGCCTCTCAATATGTTTCGCCAGTTTATTTATCTTGGCTCCATCTTCATTCCCTTGTAATTGTTTTTTCACCAGTCTATTGTCTTTGCTTTGTTCTATTTATATCTCATTCATATATATTAAACCTTATTGTGACCACTACTCCTCAGATGTTCTCCACAGCTTACTTCTCTCGTCTGCACTGGCCTATTTTCTATTACTAGGCCCAGCTGGGCATCCATCTTTCTCGGCCTTCTTGCATATTGGGTCAGAAAGGAGTCTTGTTTACATTGTAAAACCTCCACCCTTTCTCTTCTGTCACTCCCTTTATGAATAAAAGATCTTGAGAAGAAAAATTATTCCATATATCAAAAGTAACTTCATGTTTCTTTTGTTAATAATTTCGGGTGGGCATACTGTGTGAAGTGAATTTCCATTCAGAATTTTCTGACCGACTTAAAGTTTTGGCGCTAGCCCCGTAATTCAAGGAGAAAACCTAATTCTTGATGGACCTCTACCACAATCAAAGTGAAATTTTCACTTACCAGAAACTGTCTGATAAATCACAGCGTATCCCAACAGTTGTGTCTCAGCTTTGTCCCAAGTGACTCGGAAGTGATTGTACCATACCTCTGAGATATTGAGGTGAGTCGGTGGAGCAAATGGCACTGCAGGAGATAAAGCTTAATATAGCACTAAGTGACATATACAATTGTTAATGGTTGATTCAAAATAAAACTGCGAAGGGCGATAACCATACATTTATAAGGAATACTGACGTATTGTGCAACACAAAGTTTTAACTGGTCATTTTGTAATTAAATGCACATTTGTTTTTCTCCAGGAATCTAACGTTCTTTGACAGGACACTAGCATGTGATGCTTAAGGTGCCAGATTTTGCCTGTTTTCCCTGCTGTTAGTCGCTAAAGCGTGAACACTGCATTCTTGGATTATTCATATAAATAAACGGCTGCGGGGAATGATCTTATAGACTTTTGAAATTGAACCAAGTGGCACATGTTTCCTCACTGATAAGTCATAGAGAATTGCTGACTCAGCTCGCTCTCATTTCAGTGGAGATTCAAGTTCAGAACTTTACTGTAGGTATATTCATCATGAATTTTGCTGAGGAACTAATCTATTAAAAATAGCTGGGTGAATACATCCAAAGAGAGGGATTTAAGACAAGTGTGCCAGCTGTTCCCAATGTTAGTATTCCACAGTGGTATTTTCAGGGCATCCTTGCTGGGTGAAGCTCAGGAACGTCTGCCTGATTAATCCTTTCAACATCTACCTGATATCCGATGAAGAATAGCATCTGGTGGAAGTGAAAAATCGTGAGCATAGAATTGAAAGGCTGGTACAGGAGCACTGAAACCAGCACTGAATTATTCAAGCATTTTGAAAGAGACTGTTTCAGAATCCGCAAAGGGGTTTCTGAACATAGCCAAAATGTGGACTTAACAGAACACAATGAGGGACTTGTGCCTTTGTTAGCTATTTTTTGGAAAATGGCTCTGAAATCCTTTGTCTTGATAACCAATTGTTTTATTTGAAAGAAATGATCAACAGCTTGTCATTGAAATTACATATCACAGCACGTACTGTATTCACATTATTGTGAAATCATTGAGCTGAATTTAATGCCCTACCTCGTAACGGGTTTGGTTGGGGTGAGCATTTAATTGAGTGGGAGGGTGGTGGGTGGAGACCACTTCCCCCACCACCTGCATCACTATTCCCGAGTACGTTCGTGACAGGATAGACCGTGAAAGGCCATCCCATTGCCATGAATTGAAGGCCTTAAATGGGAAAGTAATGTCTTCTTAAGGACCTCACCCCACTGTCGCTGGTATTGACCCAGTGATAGGCGGGGAACTTGCTTGTGATTCCTGGGAATTGGAAAGCATTCATCACTCAATTTCCTGCAGATCTTCCCTCCCTCCCCCAAACTCCACAACTCCAACCTCACAAATCCCCTTCCGCCATGACTCACCTGCAGCCTGGGATTCAGGGATGATCCTAGGCCTTGGGTGGGTGTCATACCAATAGCAGCCACCTCCTCTCCAATGGAGCTGCTGTTCAATGGAGCTGGCGGCAACGATTGGCCAGCAGCTCTCAGAAGGTGGGACTTCCACTCCCCCGCAGTCTTTGATCCCAGGGAAGGCCCCATATTGTCCTTTAAGTGCCCGAGAGGCACTAAATTCTGTAGTCTTGCCCCAAAAGAGGTGAAGCGGGATTCTTTCCAGCTATCCAGTTGTTGGGCTAGGTCCCCTATACCTCAATTAAATGCCACCCATTGTGTCCAAATGAGAAGACAGGTGAAATGTAACTTAACATCGTTCTACTTACAGGTTTTTCCCTCTCCGGATATACTGGCCTCATCACCTGAAGTATAGATAGCAGTAACTGTTACCTCATACACAGTGTCGGAAGTTAGTGGTTGTAATATTACGCTGTTTCTCTTAACAGGTATGATCTGGAATATTAGAAAATTTTCATTTAACAAATGTTCAGGCTTTGCTTATTTAGAAATAAAATAAAATTTTTAAAACGTCATCCTTTTGCTTGGTGTGTTAATTTTTGTGTTGAAAACTGTTGAACTGCTTCATGCCAAATTAAGGAGGGCAGCACGGTGGCACAACATTTATCACTCCTGCCTCAGTGCCAGGGACCTGGGTCCAGTTCCAGCTTTGTCTGTGTGGAGTTTGCACTTTCTCCCCTTGTCTGCATGGGTTTCCTTCGGGTGCTCTGGTTTCCTCCCACAGTCCAAAGATGAGCACGGTTAGGTGGATTGGACATGCTAAATTGCCCCAATGTCCAACGGTTAGGTGGGGTTACAGGATTACGGGGATAGGGTGGGGGCGTGGGCCTACGTAGGGTACTTTTTCAGGCGGTCAGTGCAGACTTGGTGGGCTGAATGGCCTCCTTCTGCACTGTAGGAATTCTATGATGCTAAGATATTCCAATAATGTGTACTTCATGGTATACTTAATCCGAAAGTTTGTATTCAAAACATCTTAGTCTCAGCGAATAAAGATCAAAACTTGACTTTATGATATTAGAACCAGACTGTTAATTACCGCAATCAAAATGACTTATGCACAGGGCAGATACATTGAGGGGTTTTAGTGACTTGAGGAAGCAGGTGAAAATTGAAAATGAATTTATTTTAACTAAATACAAAATTCTGCGTAATGCAGCATCTCGCTCCCAGTACAATCCTTGCTGCGAGGACTAGTCTGTCTAGACCCTGTTCTGGACCAGCCTTTATATCAGTACATAAGGAGCCCCAGGTGGGTGGCCTCCACCCCCTACCTGGGAAGCTCATACTCCATGAGTCCAAGCGGAAGATCAATGATGGTTTCCCCATGGCCCTTATGCGGGTTATGACAGGTGTGTTTTCTCATTTAAGATTTAAAATAGTATCTAAACTTCAGGCTGAATTAGATTATAATTTCAGGCGGATTTACATGATTTTTAAGTGAGAATTGGACGGCACGGTGGCGCAGTGGTCAGCACTGCTGCCTCACTGTCCCGAGGTCCCGTGTTCGATCCCAGCCCCGGGTCACTGTCCGTCTGGAGTTTGCACATTCTCCCAGTGTCTGCGTGGGTCTCACCCCCACAATCCAAAGTTGTGCAGGGTAGGTGCATTGGCCATGCTAAATGTCCCTTCAATTAAATAAGAAGAATGAATTGGAAACTTTAAATTTAAAAAAATAAGAAAATAAAAATTTTAAGTGAGAATTGTAAGGGTCGAACTTGAAAAGTGTTTACTTCATTTGAGTATTCAAAACATTCAAATAAACCAATAAATCAAATGTTTTGCGATATGCCACAGTAGTTTCCTAAAAAGAAAAGATAATCAATCACTTCCTGATAGCTGATTCTCAACTGAAGCCGGGAATTTACAAGCAGAGATTGGAACCAACAGCAATCAATCATTTGACTTTAGAATATGCCAAATATACATTATACTCGTAAAACACATAGGAAGGCAGACACCAATCCGGCAATCCAGCAGAAAAATATCTCTGTGTTACATGGGTGGGCTGTTACAATTCTCTGACAGCAGATTTGAAGGTGGGATTGGGAGGGGGGAGGATGACCAGTAAACTACGTGGGTGGCCCTAAACCCAATAGAGGGCCCCCAGAAGGTGGTACACAGCCCCCAGGTTCCAAACGCCCATGGCCACTCAAACCCTGAGCCTCATCCTCCTCACCAATTTTGACACCTGGAAAGACCCCAAAACATTACAACACGATCCAGCACAGATTTCCTCCTCAAGCCCTGCAGTGCTAGTAGTGACCACTGCTTCCGGTGATGCTAGTGTAGAGCTGCTGGCCTCCAATTTGCCAGCAGTTCTCTGAGGTGGGACTTCCTGTTCCTCAGAGGGAAACTCTGCCTCCAGACTATTAACAGCCAATCGGCCAGGGCTGACTCGCCAACCAAATCTTTAGCGTTGGGATGGTTTGGGGAGGGTTTCGGTGCCCTATTAATGTCCTTAAAAAAACAATGCATCATCTGACTTACTGAGCACAGTAAGAAGTCTTACAACACCAGGTTAAAGTTCAACAGGTTTGTTTCGAATCACTAGCATTCGGAGCACTGCTCCTTCCTCAGGTGAACAAATCAGTTGAGGAAGGAGCTGCTCTCCGAAAATTAGTGATTCGAAACAAACCTGTTGGACTTTAACCTGGTGTTGTAAAACTTCTTACTGTGCTCACCCCAATCCAACGCCAGCATCTCCACATCATGAATTACTGAGAGCAATGCGATGAGCGATCTCCAGGAGTATCTTTTAAAAGCACACTGTTAGGTTATAATTTTATTTCCCAATAATAGCCGGCATGAACAGAAAACTATAAGGTGACTTCCGGGTGCGGCGATGACCAGCTGAGTCGCACGTTTCGGCAGCTCCCGGTGAAACGGACTTTTGGGCTCTTGCTAGGAGCCCCAACGGCAATTTTGACGGCTAAAAACACTGTGCGGTAACCAGAAGGGAATCCCCCCTGGATAGGGATGAAAAAAGGAGGAGAAAGTGGCCGGATTGCAGTGGATCCTTTAGAACAGCGGCAAGGAAGGCAAGCAAAAACCAAGATGGCGTCGGAAGGTGGTAGTTTAACATGGGGCCCTGAACAACAAGAGTTCTTGAAATGCTGTGTGGAAGAGCTCAAAAAGGAAATGAAGAAAGAGCTGTTGGCCCCGATACTACAGGCGATCGAAGGGCTAAAGGAGGAACAAAAGATCCAGGAGCGGGAGCTTCGGGTCGTGAAGGCAAAGGCAGCCGAGAATGAGGACGACATACAGGGCCTGGTGGTGAAGACGGAGACGCATGAGGCATGAGAAACGATGTGTGGAAAGGTTGGAGGCACTGGAGAACAACGCAAGGAGGAACAACCTGAGGATTCTTGGTCTTCCTGAAGGTGCGGAGGGAGCGGACGTCGGGGCATATGTGAGCACGATGCTGCACTCGTTAATGGGAGCGGAGGCCCCGGCGGGTCCGTTGGAGGTGGAGGGAGCATACCGAGTGATGGCGTGAGGACCGAGAGCAGGAGAAATTCCCAGAGCCATAGTGGTGAGATTCCTCTGTTTTAAGGATAGAGAAATGGTCCTTAGATGGGCAAAGAAAACTCGGAGCAGTAAATGGGAGAACGCGGTGATCCGCGTTTATCAAGACTGGAGTGCGGAGGTGGCGAGAAGGAGGGCGAGCTTTAATCGGGCCAAGGCGGTGCTTCATAAACAGAAGATAAAATTTGGAATGCTGCAACCGGCAAGACTGTGGGTCACATATCGCGGGAGGCACCACTACTTTGAGACGGCGAATGAAGCGTGGACTTTTATTGTGGAAGAAAAACTGGAATGAGCGGGTTATTAAAAAGAACGTTTGAACAAAGTGGTGGGGCGAATGTGGGGGGCGAAGAGGGGGGTTAAAAAGGGGGGAAAGAGGAGTTTTATGTACTAATCCTGCGATGTGGTAACTTTTCTCTCTCCCACAGGTGGTGATGGGGGGAGGAGGGGAGGTGGAGGAGATGGGTCATTGGCCATCGGGGGCGGGGCCAAGGGAGAAGCGCGGGCTTGGTTCCCGCGCTACGATAATCATGGCGGGAATAGAGAAGCAGGAAGGAGGGGGCGTCGCACGGTGCGAGCCGAGGTCACGGGAGGGAAGCCGAGGTCGGCCAGAGTTTGCTGACTTCTGGGAGCAACATGGGGGGAGTAATTACGCTAGCGGGGGATCTAGCGGGGGGGTGGGAGGGGGGAAATACTGGGTTGCTGCTGCTGGGGAGAGGGGGGAGCTGGTATGGGAGGGGACGGGCGGGGGGGTACAGCCTGGGGGAGATACAGCTGCGTGGGAACCGGGTGAGGAGCTGGAAAAAGGGGATGGCTAATCGACAAGGGGGGGGGCGGGTAGGAAGCCCCCCAACCTGGCTGATCACGTGGAACGTGAGAGGGCTGAACGGGCCGATAAAGAGAGCACGGGTACTCGCACACCTTAAGAAACTTAAGGCAGATGTGGTTATGTTACAGGAAACGCACCTGAAACTGATAGACCAGGTTAGGCTACGCAAAGGATGGGTGGGGCAGGTGTTCCATTCGGGGCTAGATGCGAAAAACAGGGGGGTGGCTATATTAGTGGGGAAGCGGGTAATGTTCGAGGCAAAGACTATAGTGGCGGATAACGGGGGCAGATACGTGATGGTGAGCGGCAAACTACAGGGGGAGACGGTGGTTTTGGTAAACGTATATGCCCCGAACTGGGATGATGCCAATTTTATGAGGCGGATGCTAGGACGCATTCCGGACCTAGAGATGGGAAAGCTGATAATGGGGGGAGATTTTAATACGGTGTTGGAACCAGGGCTGGATAGGTCGAAGTCCAGGACTGGAAGGAGGCCGGCAGCAGCCAAGGTACTTAAAGATTTTATGGAGCAGATGGGAGGTGTAGACCCGTGGAGATTTAGCAGACCTAGGAGTAAGGAGTTCTCGTTTTTCTCCTGTGTCCATAAAGTCTACTCGCGAATAGACTTTTTTGAGCTGGGAAGGGCGTTGATCCCGAAGGTGAGGGGAACGGAGTATACGGCTATAGCCATTTCGGATCACGCTCCACACTGGGTAGACTTGGAGATAGGGGAGGAAACAGGAGGGCGCCCACCCTGGAGAATGGACATGGGACTAATGGCAGATGACGGGGTGTGTCTAAGGGTGAGGGGGTGCATTGAAAAGTACTTGGAACTCAATGATAATGGGGAGGTCCAGGTGGGAGTGGTCTGGGAGGCGTTGAAGGCGGTGGTTAGAGGGGAGCTGATATCAATAAGGGCACATAAAGGGAAGCAGGAGAGTAAGGAACGGGAGCGGTTGCTGCAAGAACTTTTGAGGGTGGGCAGACAATATGCGGAAGCACCGGAGGAGGGACTGTACAGGGAAAGGCAAAGGCTACATGTAGAATTTGACTTGCTGACTACAGGCACTGCAGAGGCACAATGGAGGAAGGCACAGGGTGTACAGTACGAATATGGGGAGAAGGCGAGCAGGTTGCTGGCACACCAATTGAGGAAAAGGGGAGCAGCGAGGGAAATAGGGGGAGTGAGGGATGAGGAAGGAGAGATAGAGCGGGGAGCAGAGAGAGTGAATGGAGTGTTCAAGACATTTTATAAAAAATTATATGAAGTTCAACCCCCGGATGGGAGGGAGAGAATGATGGGCTTCTTGGATCGGCTGGAATTTCCCAAGGTGGAAGAGCAGGAAAGGGTGGGACTGGGAGCACAGATCGAGGTAGAAGAAGTGGTGAAAGGAATTAGGAGCATGCAGGCGGGAAAGGCCCCGGGACCGGATGGATTCCCAGTCGAATTCTATAGAAAATATGTGGACTTGCTCGTCCCGGTATTGACGAGGACCTTTAATGAGGCAAAGGAAAGGGGACAACTGCCCCCGACTATGTCTGAAGCAACGATATCGCTTCTCTTAAAGAAGGAAAAGGACCCGCTACAATGCGGGTCCTATAGACCTATTTCCCTCCTAAATGTAGATGCCAAGATCCTGGCCAAGGTAATGGCAATGAGAATAGAGGAATGTGTCCCGGGGGTGGTCCACGAGGACCAAACTGGGTTTGTGAAGGGGAGACAGCTGAACACGAATATACGGAGGCTGTTAGGGGTAATGATGATGCCCCCACCAGAGGGAGAAACGGAGATAGTAGTGGCGATGGATGCCGAGAAAGCATTTGATAGAGTGGAGTGGGATTATTTGTGGGAGGTGTTGAGGAGATTTGGTTTTGGAGAGGGGTATGTTAGATGGGTACAGCTGTTGTATAGGGCCCCGATGGCGAGCGTGGTCACGAATGGACGGGGATCTGCATATTTTCGGCTCCATAGAGGGACAAGGCAGGGATGCCCTCTGTCCCCATTATTGTTTGTACTGGCGATTGAGCCCCTGGCGATAGCTTTGAGGGGTTCCAAGAAGTGGAGGGGAGTACTTAGAGGAGGAGAAGAACACCGGGTATCTTTGTATGCGGACGATTTGCTACTATACGTGGCAGACTCGGTGGAGGGGATGCCAGAAATAATGCGGATACTTGGGGAGTTTGGGGATTTTTCAGGGTATAAATTGAACATGGGGAAAAGTGAGTTGTTTGTGGTGCATCCAGGGGAGCAGAGTAGAGAAATAGAGGACCTACCGTTGAGTAAGGTAACAAGGGACTTTCGTTACCTGGGGATCCAGATAGCCAAGAATTGGGGCACATTGCATAGGTTAAATTTAACGCGGTTGGTGGAACAAATGGAGGAGGATTTCAAGAGATGGGATATGGTATCCCTGTCACTGGCAGGGTGGGTGCAGGCGGTTAAGATGGTGGTCCTCCCGAGATTCCTCTTTGTGTTTCAGTGCCTCCCGGTGGTGATCACGAAGGCTTTTTTTAAAAGGATTGAAAAGAGCATCATGGGTTTTGTGTGGGCCGGGAAGACCCCGAGAGTGAGGAAGGGATTCTTACAGCGTAGCAGGGATAGGGGGGGCTGGCACTACCGAGCCTAAGTGAGTATTATTGGGCCGCTAATATTTCAATGGTGAGTAAGTGGATGGGAGAGGAGGAGGGAGCGGCGTAGAAGAGATTAGAGAGGGCGTCCTGTAGGGGGACTAGCCTACAGGCTATGGCGACAGCCCCATTGCCGTTCTCACCGAGGAATTACACCACAAGCCCGGTGGTGGTGGCTACACTGAAGATTTGGGGACAGTGGAGACGGCAGAGGGGAAAGACTGGAGCCTTGGGGGGGTCCCCGATAAGAAACAACCATAGGTTTGCCCCGGGGGGAATGGATGGGGGATATGGAATGTGGCAAAGAGCAGGAATAACGCAACTGAAAGATCTGTTTGTGGATGGGAAGTTTGCGAGTCTGGGAGCACTGACCGAGAAATATGGGTTGCCCCAAGGGAATGCATTCAGGTATATGCAACTGAGGGCTTTTGCGAGGCAACAGGTGAGGGAATTCCCGCAGCTCCCGACACAAGAGGTGCAGGACAGAGTGATCTCAAAGACATGGGTGGGGGATGGTAAGGTGTCAGATATATATAGGGAAATGAGGGACGAAGGGGAGACTATGGTAGATGAACTAAAAGGGAAATGGGAAGAAGAGCTGGGGGAGGAGATCGAGGAGGGGCTGTGGGCAGATGCCCTAAGCAGGGTAAACTCGTCGTCCTCGTGTGCCAGGCTAAGCCTGATTCAGTTTCAGGTATTACACAGGGCGCATATGACTGGAGCACGGCTCAGTAAATTTTTTGGGGTGGAGGATAGGTGTGCGAGGTGCTCGAGAAGCCCAGCGAATCATACCCATATGTTTTGGTCATGCCCGGCACTACAGGGGTTTAGGATGGGGGTGACAAAGGTGCTTTCAAAAGTAGTGGGGGTCCGGGTCGAACCAAGCTGGGGGTTGGCTATATTTGGGGTTGCACAAGAGCCGGGAGTGCAGGAGGCGAGAGAGGCCGATGTTTTGGCCTTTGCGTCCCTAGTAGCCCGGCGCAGGATTTTGTTAATGTGGAAAGAAGCCAAGCCCCCGGGGGTGGAGACCTGGATAAATGACATGGCAGGGTTTATAAAGCTAGAGCGGATTAAGTTCGTTCTAAGGGGGTCGGCTCAAGGGTTCACCAGGCGGTGGCAACCGTTCGTCGAATACCTCGCAGAAAGATAGATGGAATGGAAAAAAGAAGGCAGCAGCAGCAGCCCAGGATCGGGGGGGGAGGAGGAACCAGAAGGACTCTCAGGGTTGTTAATATATACTGTATAATATGTATAGGTCGTTGCTACAGATAATTATATATTGGACTGTTAAATTATATTTTTGGAGAGTGTTACTTGTGATAAGGCAGTTGCCAATTAGGGTTAGTTTTCATTTTTGTTATTTATTATTTATTCATTTTTTGTTTTTTGTTTATAAAATAGGTCATTGTTATTTGTGTTGTTATAATATTGTGTAAAGGATGCATAATGTACTGTGTTGGTTGACCAAAAATTTTCAATAAATAAAAAAAATTAAAAAAAAAGAAAACTATAAGGTGGTTGGCTGCCAAGGAACAAATCCACTGAGACAATTTATCAGTCTTCTTCCCACCCTAAAATAGCATGATGTTTAGAAAGAGTTTCAGGATAACCAAAGGAAGGATACGTACCAGCAAACGTGGATGAACTTCCGACTTTTCCACCCGGACGTTAAGCATTATTCAGGTGGATGGCAGAAAAGAAAACATGTTTGGGAAAATCATGATAACTGAGCCCATCTAATATTCTTTACTTTGAAATTAATGACTAGAAAATCAAGTGGGTTCCTTTGCAGGCATGTGATCTTCCGCTCGAAATGCCCCACCCATAGTAGTGTGCTTTTTAAAAAATATTAACAGATCTCTCACTTTCTTTTCCTAAATCTTCTCCAAAGTCTCATCTTCAAACACTACGCATGACAAAAGGATACTGCTTTCAGCCCCATCCCTAACCCTTGCTATTAACGGCAAAATCTTCCCTTTGCCTTTCAGATTCTAATACTCCAGAGAATGCAGCAGGATTGAGGAACAAGGAGGGCAAACCTCCCGAAGATCCGGCTTCGCTCAAACCTGCCCAAGCACGCATCAGCTCGGAGACCGTCACCCCTCAGAGGTTACAGAGGCGGGAGCAGAAAGATCTCCACTGTGAAATGCACTGAGCAAAAGTGTCCATTTAAGCAATGGAATCTTTCCCTGTTGAAATAGTGGCCGTGGTCATGAATTGGACCGCGCAGAGGCATCTGGCTGTTGTCGATGATCCCAACAGCTGACTAAATTCCCCCTTCCACCTCAGAGTATGAACTACCCCGGTAATTGGGAGACACGGTTTCCCCTTAACAAGGGGGAACCTCTCAGTATAAAATCCCTGACCTGGGTGCAGGCCAAGGAGGGTAGCCCTTTGGGGAGAGCAGTATGTAGCTTTGTGATTTGGGGTGTGCCGTAATCAACCTTTGTTCATTCCTATCCTACCGTGCGTTCCTGTATGTCTTCCATCAGATTCTACATTTCTAATTCCACATTCCCATCTACCCCCCTTATAACCTTTAATTCCCTTGCCCAACCAGAATCTATCAACCTCTGCCTTAAAAATATCCACCACTTTCTGAGGCAGCGAGTTCCAAAGTCGCACAACCCTCAGAAAAATATTCTCCTCATCTCTTCTAAAATGGCGACCCCTAATTTTAAAACAGTGCCCCCTAGCTCTGGATTCACTCAGAAAAAGAAACATGCTTTCCGTGTCCACCCTGTCAAGAACATTCAGGATCTTACATACTTCAATCAAGTTACCCCTCACTCTGCTAAACTCCAATGGAAGCAAGCCCAGCCTGTCCAACCTCTCTACATAAGAACTAGGAACAGGAGTAGGCCATCTGGCCTCTCGAGCCTGCTCCACCATTCAATGAGATCATAGCTGATCTTTTGTGGGCTCAGCTCCACTTTCCGGCCCGAACACCATAACCCTTAATCCCTTTATTCTTCAAAAAACTATCTATCTTTATCTTAAAAACATTTAATGAAGGAGCCTCTACTGCTTCACTGGGCAAGGAATTCCATAGATTCACAACCCTTTGGGTGAAGAGGTTCCTCCTAAACTCAGTCCTAAATCTACTTCCCCTTATTTTGAGGCTATGCCCCCTAGTTCTGCTTTCACCCACCAGTGGAAACAACCTGTCCGCATCTATCCTATCTATTCCCTTCATAATCTTATATGTTTCTATAAGATCCCCCCTCATCCTTCTAAATTCCAACGAGTACAGTCCCAGTCTACTCAACCTCTCCTCGTAATCCAACCCCTTCAGCTCTGGGATTAACCTAGTGAATCTCATTTGCACACCCTCCAGTGCCAGTACGTCCTTTCTCAAGTAAGGAAACCAAAACTGAACACAATACTCCAGGTGTGACCTCACTAACACCTTATACAATTGCAGCAGAACCTCCCTAGTCTTAAACTCCATCCCTCTAGCAATGAAGGACAAAATTCCATTTGCCTTCTTAATCACCTGTTGCACCTGTAAACCAACGTTTTGCGACTCATGCACTAGCACACCCAGGTCTCTCTGCACAGCAGCATGTTTTAATATTTTATCATTTAAATTATAATCCCTTTTGCTGTTATTCCTACCAAAATGGATAACCTCACATTTGTCAACATTGTATTCCATCTGCCAGACCCTAGCCCATTCACTTAGCCTATCCAAATCCCTCTGCAGACTTCCAGTATCCTCTGCACTTTTCCTTTACCACTTATCTTAGTTTCGTCTGCAAACTTGGACACATTGCCCTTGGTCCCCAACTCCAAATCATCTATGTAAATTGTGAACAGTTGTGGGCCCAACACTGATCCCTGAGGGACACCACTAGCTACTGATTGCCAACCAGAGAAACACCCATTAATCCCCACTCTTTGCTTTCTATTAATTAACCAATCCTCTATCCATGCTACTACTTTCCCATTAATGCCATGCATCTTAATCTCATGCAACAACCTTTTGTGTGGCACCTTGTCAAAGGCTTTCTGGAAATCCAGATATACCACATCCATTGGCTCCCCATTATCTACCGCACTGTTAATGTCCTCAAAAAATTCCACTAAATTAGTTAGGCACGACCTGCCCTTTATGAACCCATGCTGCGTCTGCCCAATGGGACAATTTCCATCCAGATGCCTCGCTATTTCTTCCTTGATGATAGATTCCAGCATCTTCTCTACTACCGAAGTTAAGCTCACTGGCCTATAATTACCCGCTTTCTGCATACCTCATTTTTTAAACAGTGGTGTCACGCTAATTTCCAATCCGCTGGGACCACCCCAGAGTCTAGTGAATTTTGGTAAATTATCACTAATGCATTTGCAATTTCCCTAGCCATCTCTTTTAGCACTCTGGGATGCATTCCATCAGGTCCAGGAGACTTGTCTACCTTTAGCCCCATTAGCTTGCCCATCACTACCTCCTTGGTGATAACAATCCTCTCAAGGTCCTCACCTGTCATAGCCTCATTTCCATCAGTCACTGGCACGTTATTTGTGTCTTCCACTGTGAAGACCGGTCCAAAAAACCTGTTCAGTTCCTCAGCCATTTCCTCATCTCCCATTATTAAATCTCCCTTCTCATCCTCTAAAGGACCAATATTTACCTTAGCCACTCTTTTTTGTTTTATGTATTTGTAGAAACTTTTACTATCTGTTTTTATATTATGAGCAAGTTTACTCTCATAATCTATCTTACTCTTCTTTATAGCTTTTTTAGTAGCTTTCTGTTGCCCCCTAAAGATTTCCCAGTCCTCTAGTCTCCCACTGATCTTTGCTACTTTGTATGTTTTTTCCTTCAATTTGATACTCTCCCTTATTTCCTTAGATATCCACAGTCGATTTTCCCTCTTTTTACCGTCCTTCCTTTTTGTTGGTATAAACCTTTGCTGAGCACTGTGAAAAATCACTTGGAAGGTTCTCCACTGTTCCTCAACTGTTTCACTATAAAATCTTTGCTCCCAGTCTACCTTAGCTAGTTCTTCTCTCATCCCATTGTAATCTCCTTTGTTTAAGTACAAAACACTAGTGCTTGATTTTACCTTCTCACCCTCCATCTGTATTTTAAATTCCACCATATTGTGATCGCTCCTTCCGAGAGGATCCCTAACTATGAGATCCTGAATCAATCCTGTCTCATTACACAGGACCAGATCTAGGACCGCTTGTTCCCTCGTAGGTTCCATTACATACTGTTCTAGGAAACTATCGCGGATACATTCTATAAACTCCTCCTCAAGGCTGCCTTGACCAACCTGGTTAAACCAATCAACATGTAGATTAAAATCCCCCATGATAACTGCTGTACCATTTCTACATGCATCTGTTATTTCTTTGTTTATTGCCTGCCCCACCATAATGTTACTATTTGGTGGCCTATAGATTACTCCTATCAGTGACTTTTTTGCCTTACTATTCCTGATTTCCACCCAAATGGATTCAACCTTATCCTCCATAGCACCGATGTCATCCCTTACTGTTGCCCGGATGTCATCCTTAAATAACAGAGCTACACCACCTCCCTTACCATCCACTCTGTCCTTCCGAAAAGTTTGATACCCTCGGATATTTAACTCCCAGTCGTGACCATCCTTTAACCATGTTTCAGTAATGGCCACTAAATCATAGTCATTCACGATGATTTGCGCCATCAACTCATTTACCTTATTCCGAATACTACGAGCATTCAGGTAAAGTACACTTTTGTTGGCTTTTTTACCTCTGTTCTGAATCTTAGCACCTCGATCAGTAACCTATCCTAAGTTATATTTCCTCTTAACCTTTCTCCTAATTTTCCTTGTCGTTGAACCCATATCTTCATGTAACAACCTGCCGCGTTGCATACCATTAATGTTTTCACTTCCCGTTTTATTCCTTTTAGTATTCCTGGTCCTATTCACTGAGCTCCCCTCAGTCACTGTACCTTGTACTGTCGCCCTTTTTGACTTTTGACTGTGGCTTCTCTGCCTTACACTTTCCCCCTTACTGCCTTTTATTTCTGTCCCTGTTTTACTACCTTCCAACTTCCTGAATCGGTTCCCATCTCCCTGCCACATTAGTTTAAACTCTCCCCAACAGCTCTAGCAAACACCCCCCCTAGGACATTGGTTCCAGTCCTGTCCAGGTGCAGACCGTCCGGTTTGTACTGGTCCCACCTCCCCCAGAACCGGTTCCAATGTCCCAGGAATTTGAATCCCTCTCTCAAGCCACACATTCATCCTCTCTATCCTGACATTCCTACTCTGACTAGCTCGTGGCACTGGTAGCAATCCTGAGATTACTACCTTTGAGGTCCTATTTTTTAGTTTAACTCCTAGCTCCCTAAATTCAGCTTGTAGGACCTCGTCCCGTTTTTTTACCTATATCATTGGTGCCTATGTGCACCACGACAGCTGGCTGTTCACCCTCCCCCCCCCCCCCCCCCAGAATGTCCTGCAGCCCCTCCGAGACATCCTTGACCCTTGCACCAGACAGGCAACATACCATCCTGGAGTCTCGATTGCGTCCGCAGAACCGCCTGTCTATTCCCCTTACAATTGAGTCCGCTATCACTATAGCCCTGCCATTCTTCTTCCTGCCCAGCTGCGCAGCAGAGCCAGCCACGGTGCCATGAACCTGGCTGCTGCTGCCTTCCCCTGGTGAGCCATCTCCCTCAACAGTATCCAAAGCGGTATATCTGTTTTGCAGGGAGATGACCGCAGAAGACACCTGCACTGCCTTCCTACTCTTGCTCTGTCTTTTGGTCACCCATTTTCTATCTCCCTCAGTACCTTTCACCTGCGGTGTGACCAACTCGCTAAACGTGCTATCCACGACGTCCTCAGCATCGCGGATGCTCCAAAGTGAGTCCATCTGCAGCTCCAGAGCCGTCAAGCGGTCTAACAGGAGCTGCAACTGGACAAACCTCTTGCACGTGAAGGAGCCAGGGACAATGGACGTGTCCCTGAGCTCCCACATCGCACGCGAGGAGCATGACACGGGTCTGAGATCTCCTGCCATGTCTTAAACCTTCGGTTAACTTCAACAACTACAATTTCAACAAAAAAAACAACAAAGAAAAAATAAATAAATATACCAATGAAAAGAAACAGAAAAACAGAAACACTACTCACCAGTCACTTACCAGGGATAAATAGCACTTCCTCCCCACCCAGCTTCGAATTCCTACCTAGATTCAAATTCCCAAACTCACTCTTAGCTGTGTCTCACTCCTGGCTCTGTCTTCTCTGGCTCACTGGGAGAACTCACTGGGAGTGACAACCTGCTCATTCTCGGTATCAATCTAGTGAACCTCCTCTGAACTGTCTCCAATGCATTCCTCGCCTTCGTTAAATAAGGAGACCAAAACTGCACACAATATTTGAGATGCGGTCTCACCAATGCCCTGTATAACTATAACTGAAGCATAAAATGCTTATTTTTATGTTCAATTCCTCCTGTAATTAAGGATAGCATTCCATTAGCCTACTTAATTACTTGTTGTACCTGCACACTAACCTTTTGTGACTCATGCACAAGACCGAGATCCCCCTGCACCTCTGAATTCTGCAGTCATTCTCCATTTATATAATACTCAGCTTTTTGATTCCTACTGACAACGAGACCAACTTCACATTTTCCCACATTATCCTTCATCTGTCAGACTTTTGCCCACTCACTCAACCTATCTGTATCCATCTGCGACCTCCTTATGTCCTCTTCACAACTTTCCTACCTATCTTTGTGTCATCTGAAAATTTAGCTACCATGCCTCCATTCCCCTCAGTTAAGTTATTGATATAAATTGTCTGCTACTTGACTTTACAAATTTTAGGACATCTGACTGTAACACCTGTTTCCAGTCAACAAATTTCCGCCTGTTCGCCTCATATCTTCATGTGTGTTCCTTTAAAAATAGAATACATCATTTCGCAGCAACAAAGTAATTTCTAAATTTAATAAAATTTGAATTTTCACTGATTTAAAATGATGAATTATGAAGACCTGTGGAACCTAATGCTCATCCCACACATGGTTCACTTCATGATGCACAAAGAGCAAAGTCAAACAGGAATTATTTGTAGTGACACATAGAAGGATACTGATCACATTCTACGTGTCTTTGTAATATTACCTATTTCTGGGTCCATGTTTCTTAGCGGCAGGAGACGGTGTGCCATTTGCTGGTGGCGGGATTCTCTACTCCCGCCGCTGTCAATGGACATTCCCATTGAAATCACTTGCCGCCGCCAGCAAATGGCCGGAGAATTCCATCCTTTATCATTAAAATTGTTCATCATGTACATTGTAACTGCTCTAGAATTACAGAATGGTTACAGAACAGAACAAGGCCAATTGACCTGTCATGTATAGAGTCATAATAGCACAGAGGGATGCCATTCAGTCCATCAAATTCATTCCAGTTCTCTGTAGAGTAGTCCAATCAGTCCCATCCCTCATTCTACCCCTATAGACCTTTAAATTTATTTCCCTCAAGTGACTATCCAATTTCCTTTTGAAATCATTCATTTCTCCATTTATACTGCCCGATCAACTTAGCTGCTCTCACTTCCTGTCCTTTTCCCCATAACCCTGCAATTTCTTTCCTTTCAGGTGCTTATCCAATTCCCTTTCAAAAGCCATGACTGAATCTGCCTCCACCTTTCTGCCAGCGCATTCCAATTTCCTTCTTCCTTTTGGTTAAGTTGTTTCTTCTTCATTCCATTGAACTAACTTTGCCTTTTGTTATTCACTGTATTATACAAAATATTTCTTCCCGAACTTCAACTTTCTCATCAACTATATTTTACTGATAAAGAATTTTAATCAACCCGAGTTGCTGCTATTTGGAAGGTTTCAAAGTCACTCAACTAAATACACCTAACGATAACATTTATTGCATCAAAGTCTCAAAAGGAGTTACAAAAACATAGCCATAAATATGCCGCCTTTAACCTCCTTCCAAAGACAATATCAACATCCTGGATTTTAGATTCACCCGTAACCCCAGTATTTAACCCCAACACCATCTGGGACTTTAATTATGCTCAGTTGCATGCGCAATAATGTCTGGAAGCCTTATCTCATCTCTTACGCCTCAGTGATACCAGGAGGGTGAACATCCCACCCACTGCCTGAGTAGATACAGAACACTCTCTCCTCAACCTCCACACACCCAAAGGCACCTGCATGCCCATGATCAAGTTCCCGTCTCAGCTGTGCCCCCTTTTATGGTCCCTTCTAATATCACGGTGCACCCACGATTGGCTCTCTGCTATGTTCCTGCCTCTATGCACCTGGTCTGTCTTTAATTGAACCAAACTAAATTAATCAAACTGAGGGACAAATTAAAAGGGGCAGCCCCTTAAAGGGATACAACCTTAAACAAAAAACAAAACACAAATGAGACTTAAAACATTCAACAGAAATGTGGTTAAAAGGGTCAATAAAGCACCACAAATCCAGTGTGCCCCACCAATATCCCAGACTAGCCCAGTGGGTCGTGCAGCGGCGTAGGGTGGTTTCAATGGAAAATCCCATAGACAAGCGGTGGGAGGATAGAATTCCGCCGCCAGCGAACAGCACACCACCGAGAAACAGGTGACTGGTGGACCACAGTATCCTGCCCAAGGAGACAGAAAGATGGAAAGGGAAACAGAAACAAAAACAAAAACACAGATACGAAAGGTCACAGACCTGAAATGTTCACACAGAAATACAGATGTTTTTGAGGGCGAATGGAGGTGCTGAAAGACTGGTAAGTAGACGGGGGAATAGAGAGGGAAACCACCTTGTGATGGATGGAACAAAAGGAAGTCCGCCCTTAAGAGGAGAGGAAGAGAAAGAGAAGAGGGAAATCCTATCAGAGAGAGAAGCGAGAAAGAACTCTTTATGTAGGTGAAAACTGAGATGGAAATACCTTTTGTGGAAAGAGAAAGTGAGAGCAAAATAAAGAAGGGGAAAGAAGAAAAGGAAGAGAGATAGAAAAATGTAGAAAGAGAGAAACAAAGAAAGGTGCAAAAAGATAATCTAATCTTTTATTATTGTCACAAGTGGACTTACATTAATACTGCAATGAAGTTACTGTGAAAAGCCCCTAGTCGCCACATTCCGGCGCCTGTTCGGGTACACTGAGGGAGAATTCAGAATGTTCATATTACCAAACAACACTCCCAGATTTGTGGGAGGAAACTGGCAAACCCAGAGGAAACCCCTACAGACACCGGGAGAACGTTCAGTCTTAGCACAGACAGTGACCCAAGCCAGGAATCGAACCTGGGACCCAGGATCTGCGAGCAACAGTGCTAACCACTGTGCTACCGTGCCGCCTTATGCCTCCCTGCGCCGTATTTCTCGGCAGCGGGAGGCAGCCCGCCATTGGCCAGCAGAGGGATCTTCTGGTACTGCCGCTGTCAATGGGATTTCCCACTGAATCCACCCCACATCACCGGGAAACCTGCGGAGGAGGTGTGCCATCGGCAGGACTGTAAGATCCTTCCGAGAAAGAGAAAAAGAGAGAGGACTACTCGGTTGATTACAGATCGCAGTGGGAACGAGACGAACATTTGCTTGAGTCATAAAAAAAACATCAACTTCTGATTAAGCTGAGAAATGATATGGAATTCCACTAATATTAAAACAAATCAAATTACACATGGAGATTTATCAGTCCCTGAAGAGGTTCACCTTTATAATCCTGTCAAGAAGAGGCAGCAAAAGCAGTCATTACTACATTGTCTTTGGTAGATAAATATTTTGAACGTCCTGTTCTGTCATTGTTTCTATGATTAAGAAATAGTATCACGATGTTTGGAATAAATATCACTTACTGTCTCTCCGGCATGGCCGCCCTTAATGGTCACATATGATATCTTATAATGCTGCACATTTGCACTTGGATGATCCCAGCTGATTTGGAGGCTAGTTGGTGTCTTTGCCTCCATGAGAAGATTTGATGGAGGATCTCTGGAAACTAAAATAAGTCATAAAGAGCAGTAAATAAAAAACAATCCATAAACCAAAGGCAAAAGCTGCATCATAATATTTTTATGTTCACTTATTCCTGGAGCCGATGTGACAGCTGGAAGAGTTGTCAACTGAGGACAGTCGGCTAAAAAACAATTTCCTGCAACAAACATTGTGCTATTATATAAATTCAAGTTTATATTTTACCCTATGCCCAAGATATTGAGAGGTTATCCGATGAAGCGTTATATATTGCCAATAGCGCACTGACGGTATTGATCACAATTCATGCACACCTACATCACATATGAACATATATACATATGAACATGCAAATTAGTAGAAGGCCATTCAGCTCCTTGAGCCTGCTCCACCATTTGATGACATCATGGCTGATCTGACTGTGGTCTCAACTCCACTTTCCTTTTACTCCGTTGATGAATGAAAACTTATCAAACTCATTCTTGAAACTATTCAATGACCAAGCCTCCACTGCTCTCTGGAGAACAGAATTCCACAGACTAATGACCTTCTAGGAAAAATAAATTCTCCTCAAGTCAGTCTAAAAGGAAGACCCCTTATATTTAAACTGTTCTCGTCCTCTCGCCATCCTCTCGCCCTGTCAATGCCCCCTCAGGATTTTATATGGCCTTAATTTCTCTGGATGGTGTGGGGTGGTGCATTCCATCTGAAGAGCCAGCAACACGTTGCACTGGACAGAAGAGGAACTACACGAACCTGCCTGAGCCTAAGTGCCGAAGACGCAGGAAAAGATAATTGTAAGGGGTCCCAAGGCATTGAGGACAGGGAAGGCAGTGGGTTTGCGAGGAGGCGATCAGCATCTTGGGGGAAGAGGCCTGGGAGAGAGTGAGGCCCAGAAATCACCAGGCTTTAAGGGGCGGGTGTCCCCAGTCAGAAGGAAACCCAAGCAGACACGGGGAGAACTTGCAAATTTCACTGAGACAAGGCCGAATCGAATCCGGGTCCCTGGGGCGTGATGCAGAAGTGCAAAAAAATGTGCCACGAAGCCACCCATATCTTTCGCCCCCATTATTTTGTTTAAAACCTTCTACACTGACCTAGTTATGCCAATCATCAGAATATTGGTCCCAGCATTTTTCAGGTGAAAGCCATCCCAATGGTATTGCTCCCACTTTCCTCAGTACTGGTGCCAATGGCCCATGAATTTAAACCTATTTCTTCCACACCAATCTTTGAGCCACCCATTCAACTCTCTAATCTTATTTACCCTACACCAATTTGCTCATGGCTCAGGTAATAATCCAGAGATTATTACCTTTGAAGTTCTGTTTTTTTAATTTTATCCCCAGCTGCTCAGACTCCCCACTTGTTGTGAGATCAGTTCTCAATCGATTTAGGTGTTCTATCCATATCCCACATATGCCATATCCTATGGCTTACTAATTTGTACGTTTCTGTCATGTGTGAACAGTAATATACAAAAAGTTAGTAACAGAAGAAATTCACAATCTATAGTTTCATGCATTATTGCAAACCCACTACAAACTGAATCACAAAGTTATTTCCCTTCTTAAAATTAAAATTAACTCAAAACATTAGCACTAACATTAGCGGCTTTCGTTATTTACTGGATATCATTTTTAATATTTTGGGGTTAGAGAAGCGGGGAAATGAAGATCAGTACTCGGGACTAGAGCACTCTCCTCAGGCTTCTCACCAGGACATTAAGAGGCAACGCAAAGGTCACTTTACTATGTCAACCCCATTTCTGCTCTCCGATCAATCTTTTAATTTCTAACAACAGGAATCATTATAACACCTCCAATGAAGGTTGTCTTTTTTTTGTCATATTAAAACTAGTTTTACTGTTTATTAATATGACTGGTGTCTGGCATGCCAGTTAAGAGTCTCTTAAACAAAATTACTGAGGAATCCACATAGGAAGATTTCCTCGAGGCCTGATCTGAACATCATGCTCTCAGAAGCACAAGTCCCACGCACATGAATTCAGAAAGTTCAGCAATATCCTAAGGTTAGGGGCTGAAGGTTAGTTGGCTGGGGCATTCCTGAAGTTAAGTCAGCAAAACCCACACAGGTTACTAGCACAAAGCACCTGCTTTTTAAAAATCAGGAATCCTATTGATTCCTCATGTTTGTTTTCATCAAGAGTGAAGAGGGATGCTGTCTAAATGGATTTCTAGAAGCCAATTGATAAGGTTCCACACGAGAGATTATCAGCACATTCAGGCCTAAGGGAATGTTTCCCATGTGACCCAACTCCTGCCACCCCTCAAAATGCATCCGGAATAAAACCGACATCAATATATTTGTTAGTCAAAAAATACAGAAATCTGATGGCAGGCTCGCGGATGCCAGTTTGAAAATTCTGATGAACAAGGCTAGCGTTTGGACCTGTCAATCATGATATCTTAAATTACTTTTCAGAAACAAAGGGCTGGATCTTCCCAGGTGGGTCACGATCACAGTATAGGGATGAATTCTGGATCAGGAACCCATAGCAGGACTTAGACACAATCTGTCCAGAGGCAGCTAATAAAGCAACCATGTCCAGAACCCTGACCAATCAGAGATGGTGGTTAGGTTCCAGCATCAAGAGTTCCAATGAACTCCTCCAGTTGGCTGTCGTTGCAGTGCTGGATGATGGCTGCCCATGAGGAGGAGTGGCAGAACGCCATGGAAGCAAATTGAGTGGCAGGGAAATGGCTGCTATTGAAGCAGGGCAAGTAATGGTGCAGAAAACAGTCTCCCAAGTAGCAGCCGCAGTCCAGCTTCTGGGGAATGCATCCCCTTTGTGAATTACCACTTGTGATGGTATGTATTAGGGGTAATACGGTACACCATGAATGCCGAGGAGCTATTGGAGGACAGATGCTGGGTCCCGATTGGATCTGCCGCCTACTGGGCTCCACCCAGATAGGCGGGGTATAAGAACCCGGTTTACTCCCCGCAGCTGCATTCTGTGACTGAGCTGCTGGGGAACAAGTCTGAACAAGTCTGCTCAATAAAGCCTCGATTGAAGTTCTCTACGTCTCGCCTCGTGTGTGATCAATGGTGCTACACCACTGACAAATAAACTTAAATCCTCAATAAGCTACAGTCAGACCTCCCCATTCACAACACCCTCTAATTCATTTTCGGACTCCTGGCACATTCGGACTCGTGGGCAGCAAGGTAGCACAAGTGAAAAACACTGTGGCTTCACAGCGCCAGGGTCCCAGGTTCGATTCCCCGCTGGGTTACTGTCTGTGCTGAGTCTGCACGTTCTCCTCGTGTCTGCGTGGGTTTCCTCTGGGTGCTCCGGTTTCCTCCCACAGTCTAAAGACGTGCAGGTTAGGTGCATTGGCCATGATAAATTGCTCTTAGTGACCAAAACGATTAGGAAGGGTTATTGAGTTATGGGGATAGGGTGGAAGTGAGGGCTTGGGTGGGTCGGTGCAGACTTGATGGGCCGAATGGCCTCCTTCTGCACTGTATGTTCTATGTTCTAATTGAGGGTCCTGTGCACTGTTGGGAAAATCTTTAATGGCCTGGAGAATTGAAGATGAGTGGCTCATTATCATTTTGAGGCAGATCCCACTGCAACTGGGCCGGTTGCCTTGAATCCACTAGTCCACCTCAGAGAAAAGTGCTCGGAGGCAGAAACCCAATGGGGAGCCAGGCAAATACACACCTTTCCAAAATTGCTCTCGCTCTCATCGCTAAAGTCACTTCTGCGGGCCTGGGAAAATTCAACCCAAAGAGCCAGGTTTGATTTGTATAGTGCCCTTCAGAACCTCACACCATCAGGAGCTTTCATAGCCAAGTATTTTTGCATATTATAATGTTGGAAAAGTAAAACTAATTATCAATTAAATGTTTGTATAAGAAATTATTCTACATTCATGGAATGTAGCTGAAATCCCGGCACACGAAAGAGACCCAAAGATTTAATGCTGTCAGCAACATTTATGTCAATCAATGCAAAAATATGAATGCCTTTGTTAGGGTGCTGAATGTTATCTCTTTAAAGATCACCACCTACATGTGTTATAGCGGAGAACAATGGCATTGCTTTTTGCTGTATCATTGTATAGTGCAGACAGCGACACCTGATATTCCATATTCTTGTCTAGACCCTGTAACATTGCTGTGTCCATGTTCCCTTTGATATCGAGCTGTAAGCAAAATGATAAGACAGGTATTTAAGGCAGGTTTGTCAGCTACATGAGAAAGACAAATAAACATTTTGAGCATGGCCCCTCTGCAAAAATTCTATTTACAGATGCTGATAATTCCGCTATGTAATTCCAATATTTTTATGTCACATTTACATCACCTGCAATTTTTTGCTTTGATCAGGCAACGATCCACATGTTACTCTTGACATTTTGCTGCTTAGTAGAATATACTAAACAGAAATTAATATTGATTTGTGCCTAAACACAGAAATAATAGAAATTTAACTAAGTTATTCAGAATCATAAAGGGTAGTGATGAACATTTTAGCTATGTACAGTAGTTAACTGATTAACTTTACAAGTGCTGAATAAATTATTTTCAGGGCCCTCAAACTGGTCTTTTTATTTGTTGGGAGGGGAAGAGAGAGAGAGAGAGAGAAAGGAAGAACCCTCATACAGAAAAACCAGCATTCCCAGCGAAGGCTCCCATGTGCCTCACCCATCACCAACTCAACATTCAGTCAGGACATACTGGCATCTCAAAAGACAGACCAGATAACTTTAGAAGTACCAGGGAAGCCTCCCATGAGAATGACAAGTGTCAGCGGCAAGGCTGCTATAAAATGTGGCAAAAGAACGCCACTCAGGTAGGGCTGCCAGAATCAGAATCATAGAATCATAGAATTTACAGTGCAGAAGGAGGCCATTCGGCCCATCGAGTCTGCACCGGCTCTTGGAAAGAGCACCCTACCCAAGGTCAACACCGCCACCCTATCCCCATAAACCAGTAATCCCACCCAACACTAAGGGCAACTCTGGACACTAAGGGCAATTTATCATGGCCAATCCACCTAACCTGCACATCTTTGGACTGTGGGAGGAAACCGGAGCACCCGGAGGAAACCCACGCACACACGGGGAGGATGTGCAGACTCCGCACAGACAGTGACCCAAGCCAGAATCGAACCTGGGACCCTGGAGCTGTGAAGCAATTGTGCTATCCATAAGGCTACCGTGCTGCCCCAGAAGAATGGGTGCTGCCCAGACCGGAAGCCAAAGCCATCTCAAGCCCCGGCTTTGCAAGTCTATCAGCCCAGAGAGGATGAAATGATGCAGCTAAACTGCATTAACACCCCTAAGGTGTGACAATAAATTCCCTAGAAATGGAGGTGGATATGGAATCTGCCGTCTCCATCATCAGGAAACAGACTTTCCAGCGACTCCATAAGAATCTCAGAGATGGAATCTGAGGACACCCCACAGATGACATGAAGCCCTTCCTCACTAAATGACAAGAGCTGAGTGTAAAAGATGGCATCATTCTGTGGGGAGTTTGAGTGGTCGCCCCCTGCCCAGGTTGACGCCATTTCCTGACTGCATAACACAATGGACACCCCAGGGTATCCAAGATGAAAATGCTCGCAGGAAGCCACGTCTGACGGCCCGGGCCCGATACAGCCATTGAGAATCTGGTGACGCAATGCTCCTCATGCCAGAAGAACCAGACATTCCCACCTTCGGCATCTTTGCACCAATGGGATTTTCCAGGAAGAACATGGGAACAGCTGCACATGGACTTCGATGGTCATTATTATGGTCAACACTCACTCACGATGATTAGAAGTACATAATATCTCATGCAACAACAGAAAAACGTCATCATAGTTTCCGTATCCACTGCAGACCAGAGTTCCTCCTATCTGATAATAGGAAATTTCATGGATTTATGATGTCCAATGGCATTAAACACATCCGATCGGCGTCGTACCACTAACCGGCTAATGGCTTGGCCAACTGGGCAGCTCAAATATTCAAAACCGGAATGAAGAAACAGCTGCTAGTTCTCAGGATACAAAATTGGGCCGGTTCCCCTTTGATTATAGAACCACGATGGGAGTCACACCAGCAGAATTGTTAATGGGATGATGACTGTGCACTAGGCTCTGCCTGTAGCTTTCCAACTTTGGGTGGGGTTTGTGGGTGGAAGATGGACTCAAAGCACGAGATTCAAAAAAGGAACGACGACACCAGAAGACATGAAAGGACCTTCAGAACAGGTGATGGTGTCTCTATGAGCAGAACTTTGGAGATGGCTCGCACTGGATCCCAGGAGTTTTGTTGGAAAAGACTGATCTTGTTTCTTAAAAAGTGAAAGTCCAAGGGAAGGCCGTGAAGAAACACCTGGACCACCTGAAAAGCAGGGAACCCACTCCAGCAGACACGATTTCAGCAGAGAAGATGACCTTGATGCCCATTGCGGCTGCCTCCGACAAAGGGACTCAACTTTGGAGGACCTGAGAGTCACTCCCCCCAGACAATGACATTTCAGAGTCCGAAATGGAGACTGAGGAGAATGATCCTCTGCCAGAGGTCAGCATTGAAGACAAGTCTCTGTCTGTGGCCCCTCGGCTTTCAACAAGGAAGCGACAATCTGCAGTCTGCTTCACGTCCCCCCCCCCCCCCCCCCCCACCCGCGATACAGCTCCACTTGTCGACTCGAGGCCTTCTGCCAAACGACGAAAGAGGTCTCATCACCTTGGGAGTGAGGGTAATGATTCAGACTTGAGGGGCAAGGGATGTGATAACCCTCACAGGGATCACTGATTGATCTCCCAGTGGGCTTCATAGAATACAAGTCCCCGAGGTGAGCGAGGGGGAGTCCCGCCACGTGGGGCTTGTTAGCGGAATCTTTAAATGTATCTCCCAGACCCGGTTCACTATAGTCCTGGGCAGTAGAGGCTTTTTTTTCAATTTAAAATAAACCAGTTTGGCCTTTCACTCCGCACCTCCTGGAATTATTAGAGAAGAATCAGTGAATGCCAAAAACATCGTAACTTGGACAAGCTATTTCTAATTATGGCTCATATATTTTATTGGAAGTTTGGCTGTTTTGCCGTGACCTCATTTATTAAAATGGGTAAACTGTTTTCAGTGTAAGAAGATGAAGTATGAACTCTCACATGTCCTAATGTCCTGGACAACCATATCGGTGGGAAGTGTCGTTGAGAAGTAGCTGGAATCACTGTGGTGCATCCACAAGGCTGAGAGCCACATGGGGAACACATTTCTGGAGGTGGTCTACCTTCTACTTAAGGGTGTGCACTCACAGTAGGTGACCACCAAGTAGACCCCAGGCAGCTAGTGCAGCAGACCCTGAAGTGCATCTTAGCTTCCATCAGTATTCAATTCTGAGTGATGATTCCTCTGGGGAGTGCAGCAGATCCAAATCCACGGCATCGCATTGGCTCAGCTGTATAGGGGAGCAGGGGGAAGTTTGGGAAATACGGCCTCACAGCACCAGAGACTGGATTCCCGCATTGGGTGACTGTCTGTGTGGAGTTTGCAAGTTCTCCCCATGTCTACATGGATTTCCTCTGGGTGCTCTGGTTTCCTCCCACAGTCCAAAGATGTACAGGTTAGGTGGATTGCCCATGCTAAATTGTCCCTTAGTGTCCAACGGTGTGCAGGTTAGGTGGAGTTATGGGGTTAGGGCAGGGTAGTGGGTCTAGGTAGGATGCTCTCTGAGAGGGTCGGTACAGACCTGATGGACCGAATGGCAGCTTAAACCTTTTTGCAAGTTTAAAGAGCAAAGGATCTTTTTAAAATTCTGATCATGAAACTTAATCAGATGTTACCTGCCCTTCAAGAGCATTTACGTCTACTCTAACAATTCCTCCACTGCAGGTTAATGCCCTAGGAACAGTCAAAATGGGGCCTGTTCGAAATGGCACCATGTTCAAATGGCCCTGCTGAGTTTGGGTTTTCCGTCCAGTTGAATCACGCCCCACCCCCTTCCCCCACCAGCAAACATTTGATTTGTAAGGGTGGAGGCAGAGGTCCCACATAAACGTCCATGGAGCTGTCCCAACTCCGTGAAAATCTGACTCGAAGAGGGCAGACACATAAATTAGTCCTCTCCAGATTACTCACAAAATAGAAATAGGAGGATAGTGCTGATGGATGCAGAGCTGAAGGGGCTGTGCAAGATGGAGGGGTTTAGATTCCTTGGACTGTCGAGGTCTTCACTATGTTCACAGGGACTGGAAACCCAAACTCACCGGGGCCATTTGAAGCTTCGCTTCTTAACCTACACCCAAGTCTGCCTCTAATGGTGTCATTCAAGACATTTTCAAATTCACAGTATTCAGCTAATTTCTTCAATGTAGCTATAAACTGTGTGATTGATTGATTCTTGCTGATTGCATTTATGGAATCTGAACCTCTCGGCGATGACCAAGGGTTTAGGTGAGAGGTTACACTGCATTATCTCTACTATTTCACCATACCTTGCAAGTGTTGTTTCTCTGGTTGCACCAGGCTATGCAGGAGATGAAAGTTACCCCTAAATTTCTTGTTCATTTACCTGCTCATCAGAGTAGAGGGCTTTCCAGGCAGAGCACATGGCAAGCATATTTTGATGCTGTTTTCTCTGAAATCTGTGTTTACATTTCTGTTCCTTTGATGGTTGCTGCTATTATTTGGTAACCCTCCATTGCTAGCTATGGTGTAACAAAGTTTTTATCTTCTTAATCCTTTTTGGATGGCTGCCCATTGACCGACAATTTTTCTCTTTTTCTTTCTCCTGGAGTCTGCCAATGTGCTGCCGACCTCATAGCCAGTATTCTTCGTGGTACTTTTAATGTATAGGCTTGCAGGCCACGAAGGTACAAACAAGCTTTGTTTGAAAGGTTTTTAGTCAAAAGGCTGGTAAGATAGACAGACTGTTAACCTGCCCAAACTGCGGAAGATGTCATCAGTATGTCGCATGTTCAAACTCATGAAAGTGACCTTTTTCCAACTAGGAACAAATGTGAACACACCGGTATCATGATCTGAGTTTTTTTTTTTAAATCCCTTGCTCTTTAAACTTGAAAAAAGGCTAAAGCTGTCAGTGAGAGTTAAAAAAAAAACATTGCTTGCTGGACTGCTTTGATTGGCAGGCCATCCAGTGCAGCTTCATTCAAGGCTACAGGGAAAGGGTGTATGAGTGGGGCTAGTTAAGTAGTTCTTGCAGGGAGCCAGCATGGACTTGACAGATCGAATGGCCTCCTTGTCTGCTGTAACCATTCTATGATTCCAGAAGATTAGAACCTTTGTTGCAACAAATAAATATTGACACTGCTTGTCTTCTAAGCAAGTATTAGAGAGTTAAGTTCCTGATTCGCAGGACATTCGCCTATCCATAAGTGAGATTGTGACATCTTACACTTGTGCCCATTTCCTTCTAGCCCATTCTTTCAATATCTATTCAAATTTTAACATAGAACGAAATATAGAAAAGTAGATATTGGCCTCATTTTCTCCTTTCTCTAAGAGAGTATTAGGGAACTGGAATTCTCTGGCAGGCTGTTTTTCCCCCTTGACAGACTTTACCACTGACTCAGAGTGAAAGGTCTGTGTCTTCAAAAAGCTAAGACCTCACTTCTAACATTAATGCATTGTGTGGCAGCTGAGTACCTATGTGTTCCTCATCCTGTGGGTCATAGTGTACTGATTGTTTAACATGTTGAATTCATCTCTCTGCAATTTGGGAGGAACTTTGAATATTTAACTGCTCACAATTACCATCCCACAGAGTAATTTCAAGGCCACAATCCTTGGCTCGTTCTTTCCTCTTCACACCAGGGGCTTCAAGATATCCCAATTATTTTAATTTTGGAACTTAGCTGCCACTCAATGCATCCAATATGAGAATTGTCACATATCAATATGATCTTACAGTCAATCACTTGAGCGTCTGCCACTGCTGTTCAATGCAATGGCCAATGAAAATGAGACATAATAACCTACACTGGTTAACAAATAGAATATTATTTAAATGCATTCAAAGCTGTACTATTTTAACATATGTAGCCCTTCATATATAACTGACTATAATGACAGACAAATTAATTGACTAAATGTATATAACACAGACCTCCTTTAATTTTCCTCCGCTAAGTGGAATCCATTTTATTTTATATAGAATGACATCGCTGGCTGCATGTTTCCATGTAATTGTTAAATTGGTGCCTGAAAATTCAGTAACTTTCAGATCTGATGGAGGTGGAACCTTGGCTAAGAATAAAAACACTTAGAATATTACCTTAATTCAAACAGAACGGGTTCTTTTTAAATCAACCATAAGAAATTTGAAGCAACGAATGCTGGATAGGGAAATACATACATGTTTCAGCAGTGATGGTAACAGGCACAGAGATCCCAGTGTCATAAACAGAAAGTAGAGCAATCACATACTTTGTCAACGAGGTCAGGTTTGTCAATAGGATATTTGTAATGTGCCCAGCAACTTCAACCTGGAATTAAAAACAGCCAAGGTGAACACCAAACTCCAAAGACTCCACATAAATGTTTGCTGAGATTGTCCAGTTGAGTGCTTTAGCTAAATGGAACAGGATGACTCCAGTTCCAACATCTTATCTACAAGCAACCAGATGAGCTCTGCTTAACTGGTTAAGAAGGGACTTAAGGTCATCTTATCTGGGTTCCTGCTCTTGATGCCAATCCCACAGCCCCTGGTGAAAGGGTGTACATGTGGACATCAGATGAAGACAGAATTGGGCTTTCTTCAGAGTAAGAGTGCCTGGTATCACAGGTCATCAGGTTCATACATGCATGATGGGGATTTGGACTAGGTAAATGAGATCACCCAACGCCTATGGCTCCAATCACCAATACTGCACTCACATCTACTGTCGGGGTGGGGTGAAGTGGCGCGGCAAGGGAAACAGAACATTGGCTGAAAAAGAGTTATCTGCCAAATTCTGTAATCATGACAAATTCCTCCTGATGTTATTTTTTATGCTGCTGTATAGATGCAATTGCTGATAGCACTATTGAAAATATCAATACTACATGATTGTACAGATCCAGAAAAAATAGTTTAGTGCCAAATTCAGTCAGAAAAACATGGGCTTCAACATGAGACTGAGAGCTCCCAACATTTACAAAATGTTTTTTAAAAATACTACTCTCAAGTTGAAACACTTGTAGTCAACTAATCATTTATTTAGTGGCATTTATATGTATGCTGTCACAAGATTACCAGGGACTCAGTAAGAATGGATTGAAATAACCTGCAGGAAGTGGCAGACAGTTCAAGCCTTTGAGAAAGTGAACGATGCAAGCTTGGATTTGTCATTTTTCTTTATGCTTCAGTTGACTGGAACAGTAAGTCCTTGACGTTATGACGTACAGTGCAGGGCTGTCAAACACTCAACTTGCTGAGATGTTTAAATACAGAAATATGCAAACTGCAAAAATCCTCAAGAGTAAAGTGTGATTTAACTATATCATCAGAATTGGTCCAAAATTTTCATGTCTCTAAATTGTGGCAAAATTTCAATTTAGAAAATGCCCTGTAACAAACATTTGACAAAGGAATAAATAATTGGCAATATCTCACAAGTAATGTGGGATCTCCAAAGCAATTGACACCCATAGAATAAAGAAATGGATGGAATTTAAACTCCTGACAGACATCGAGGGTGCGATTTAACGCGCACAAATGTCCTGCTTTGGGTACTTTTGCCGTGGCTGCACTTTCCTCACTTCCTGCACTAACAAGCTTTAACACTGGTGTTTTTCCTGGCAACTGGGGTGCCGAATTGATTAAGCTGGGAGCTAATGCACGCTCCTCCAGGTCGCTCCTCCAGGTCCCACAAGGAACACCTGGTCCACAGCGGATATCCCCCTCACCTCAACTTAATTGTTGAGGGTCCTCAAACCACCACCCCTCACCCTACCTTTTAAGGGCAAGGCACCCCCTGGTCATTTCCTGGCACAGGCATCCTGGTGCCTAGGCATCCTTGCAGTGTCCCTACCAGCTTGGAAGTGTCACCTGGGCAGCCTGGCAGTGCCAGGGTGGCACTGGCAAGGTGTCAAGATGGTAGTGCCAAGGTGGCAGGCTGGCTTTGCCAAGGTGCCCAGCTGCCAGCAGGAGTGCCAGGGTACCACCCTGCCCAGAGCCCGGTCACCCAGGAACCTCCAATAGCCTGGGAGTCCTCCCAGATGTTGTTATGCTTGGTCCATGTTCATGTGGACCAGTGCTAAACGGCGCCATTGCGAGGTCTCACAGGCGCAGGTGTTAGTTCCCGGACCTTGGGAGAATCAGGCGCAGACATATTTAAATGAACTTAATGGCTCACATAAGTACGTTAATCTGGATCGTTAGATCCCACAAGGCATTCTGAACGTCGCAAATCTCCTGAGACGCCTCTCAAGAGATTTAATGGCTCCGTCATGTCAACATGTCAGGCACAATGCGGCTATTCGGTCATGCCCCTCGTGACTGTAATCTCTGTTTGTTATAACCTGCCTGCTTACCATTGGCTGGGGACTAATGACAATCCCACAATTCTGCCCTTACAAAACTGTTCCAATCCCACATTGAGGCAGCTTTAACACTGGTGATTTTGCTGACATCTGAGGTGCCGAATTGATTAAGCTGGGAGCTAATGCACGCTCCTCCAGGTCCCACAAGGAACACCTGGTCCACAGCTCCCTCTTTTCCACCCAGAAACCTTGTCAAACCACAATACTCCAGTCAGCTCTCCTCCCAACCACCGCCCACCTCCACCACACCCCCACACTCAATGCCATACCTGTCTGCCAGTTCCTGCTGGTCACCACCCATTTTGAACTGCCAGTTGACCAGTGAAAAAAATAGTAAGCCCCAAATGTTAATATTGGGTAGGCCTCCCTCTTGAGAGTCAAAATTCCCCTAGTATCTGATCAGATATGCAGCACCCCAGATATATTTTATTCATGGGATGAATATGAACTCAGGGCTCAGTTAGTGAGTTCTAGATCTTTGACCAGCATTAGCAACATCTTCTTGAGTAACCCCACATGAATTGTACCTGTTTGGGGTCATTTCCATTGGCAGTCACATAAATGATACGATGACTTCTCACTTTCTTTGAAGCTGTCTCCCAGTTTACTTTAACGCTGCTGTGATGAACGTCAGTGAGATGTAAATTTTCTGGTGGTTTCAGTGAAACTAAAATAAACAACATAGTATTTCAAAAACCAATTAAATAGAATAGGCATTGTTTAATTGAGTACTCGTTAGGATGAGCTACCCTGAAATGAGTTTTCCTTTGCAGCAGTTTTATACTTGGCTTGTAGTTGCTCGCACAGGACCTGACCTTTGGTGTTCTCCACTCCTCCAAGATTGGTTTTGTGTGCATCCCCAGTCCTTCACCCCCACTGTACATAGAAACATAAAAAATAGAAGCAGGAGGAGGCCATTCGGTCCATCGAGTCTGCTCCACCATTCATTATGATCATAGCTGATCATCAAGTTCAATACCCTGATCCCACCTTCCCCCCCATATCCCTTGATCCCTTTAGCCTCAAGAGCTATATCTAATTCCTTCTTGAGATTACACAACATTTTGGCCTCAATTACTTTCTGTGGTAGCGAATTCCACAGATTCACCACTCTCTGGGTGAAGAAATTTCTCACTTCAGTCCTAAAAGGTTTACCCCTTATCTCCAAACTATGACCCCCAGTTCTGGACTCCCCCACCATCGGCAACATTCTTTCTGAATCTACCCTGTCTAATCCTGTTCGAATTTCATAATTTTCTATAAGATCCCCTCTCACCCTTCTAAACTCCAATGAATATAATCCTAACTGATTTAGTCTCTCCTTATATGACAGTCCCACCATCCCAGGAATCAGCCTGGTAAACCTTCTCTACACTGTTTTCATAGCAAGAACATCCTTCCTCAGATAAGAACACCAAAACTGCACACTATACTACAGGTGTGGTCTCACCAATGCCCTATACAATTGCAGTAAAACATGTCTATTCCTATACTCAAATCCTCTTACTATGAAGGCCAATATACCATTTGCCTTCTTTAGGCCTGCTGTACCTGCACGCTTACTTTCTGATGCAAGAGGACACCAAGGTCTCTCACCTCTCTCAATGTACACCCATTAAAATAATAATCTGCCTTCCTATTTTTGCTACCGAAGCAGATAACCTCACATTTATCCACATTATACTGCATCTGCCATGCATGCGTCCACTCAGCCTGTCCAAATCCCGCTGAAGCATCTCTGCATTCTCCTCACAGTCATTGTCCCACCTAACTTTGTATCATTTGCAAATTTTGAAATAATACATTTAGTTCCTTGCCCAAATCATTAATATATAATGCGAACAGTTGGGGTCCTGGCACAGGTCCTTGCAGTATCCCGCTAGTCACTGCCTGCCAATCAGAAAAACAGCCATTTATTCCAACTTTTTGCTTCCTGTCTGCTAACCAGCTTTCTATCAATCTCATGATACTACCTATAATCGCATGCACTTGTCAAAAGCCTAAATAAACCACATCCACCAGTTCTCCTTGTTCACCTCTACTAGTTACATCTTCAAAGAACTCTAGTAGATTTGTCAAGCATGATTTTTATTTTGTAAATTCATGCTGATTTTGTCTGATTACATCACTGCTTTCCAAATGCTGTGCTATGATATCCTTGATAATTGACTCCAGCAACGTCCCTATTACCGACGTTAGGCTCACTGGTCTGTAGTTCCCTGTTTTCTCTCTGCCTCCCTTTTTGAATAACAGGGCTACATTCGCAACTCTCCAATATGGAGGAACCAAGCCAGAGCCCAAAGAATTTTGGAAAATGACCACCAATGGATCTACTATTTCTAGGGCCACTTGCTTAAGTACTCAGGCCCTGGAGATTTGTCTGCCTTCAATCCCATTAATTTCCCCAAAACTATTTCTTTACTAATACTAATTTCCTTCAGCTCCTCACTAAATCTTTGATTCTCAGAACTTCCAGTACATTATTCATGCCTTCCTTTGTGAAGACAGAAGCAAAGTACGAATGTAGTTCCTCAGACATTTCTTTGTTCCCTGTTTTGAATTGCCGTGTTTCTGACTGTAAGGGGCCTACATTAGATTTTATTAATCTTTTTCTCTTTACATACCTTTTGAAACTTTTACAGTCAATACCTTTAGCTAGCTAGGTCACATACTCCAGAATTCCATTCCTATTCCTTTCGCCTCCTTCTTCACCTTCTAGGTGATTTTTAAAATTCACTTCTTTGACCAAGCTTTTGGTCATCCTGCCTAATCTCACTCTATTTGGCTCAGTATCCATTTCCCTTATGTCTCTGTAAACCACTTTGAGATATTTTTTGACGAGCATGGTACTATAAAAATATAAATAGTATTTGCTGTTACATTATGAAACACACAGTGAATGATAATATTGTATATTTTTCATGGCATTGTATAAGAGTGAAAAATATTGTTAACTTGCTGTCCTGTAATTGCATCATTCCCTCATTCTTTGTCATGCTCATTCCCTGCCCTTGTTCCTCTCCATTGCCTTTTCCATTTCCACCTCGCTATCTCACACTAATCTCATTCTGCAGTCTGCATAATTCTTTTCAACCATTTTGTTCACTGTTTTTCTTTCATGATTGCTACAAATCTCATCTTCCCTGTTTCTTTCTCCTTCTCTACTTCCACATCTATGCGGTCTTTCGCTGATGTGTTCAATGGGGTGATTTTGTGACTTGACTGATGAAAGTTGCTGCTTAACTGCACAGTGTGTTATTAGATTATAAAGTATGTTAGCAGTCAAAAATCCCTCGATGCATTATTGCCTTTATCTGTTGGAAAAATTTACAGTGGGCCCATGGCTCTGCCCACAGCGTGTAGAGAAATTTCCAACCATCAGGTCAAAAGAGTGTCAGGAAGTCGAAACCTTGGGGATTATTCAGCTGTTATCCAACAAGCCAAGATTATCCAACAAGCTGTTTCACCCAGCACATGCCAGCAATTTAATGCGGACAATTTTCCATTAATGGACGATAAGACAAATTCAAGAGACGATCTGCTTTCACTTCTTGAAATAAAATTTTGCCCATGGCGCCATCACTATTTGCTAATGGATCTAATGATGACATAATAACTACTCGTAAATCAGCCAAAGTATATCAGCCAAATAATGGTTTTATAATGACAGCAGCGTTACACCATGGAGTGAATAATAAGTCTCCCATGACACTGTACATAATAAGTTGGATGTTTTATAAGAACAGGAGTATTGTGCCAAGGAGCAATATCACTGATCTGTTAGCAATGAAGTGAGCACCGATATATATATATACTGAAGGGGATGCCCAGGGTTTGGAAATGCTGGGATGGAGCCTTACAGGTTAGAAGTAGATTGAGGGGGTTTCAATGTACAGAAATGCTGGAAGAAGGGTTCTACAATACTAGAAACACTGTTAATAGGGCCTAATTGGAACACTGAAGTGGATATCTGAGAGGGGCCTAGATAGGGTAGACAGGAAAGATTTGTTTCCCTTAGCTGAGGGGCCAATTACCAGGGGGCATAGATTTAAAGTGATTGGTAGAAGGATTAGAGGGACATGAGGGAAGGCTTTTCCACACCGAGGGTGGTAGGCGCCTGGAATTCACTGCCGGAGTTGGTGGCTGAGGCCAAAATGCTCAACTAATTTAAAAGGTACTTGGGTCTGCATCTAAAGTGCTGTGACCTCCAAGGTTATTGACCAGGTGCTGGAAAGTGGGATAAAAATGAGCAGCGAGTTTCTTTTCTCTCTTTTTTGGCCAGTGCAGACATGATGGACTCAATGGTCTCATTCTGTACCGTAACCTTGCTATAGTTCTTTGGGTCCTGCGAGCTGGAAGCAATGAATACAGAAAGCAAACAAAGCAGGGAAACTAAACAAAGCAAAGGTGAGACTGCAAAAATTGCTATCTTTACCTTTATTTCTTTTTTGCCATAAAACCTATAATAATCACATTGTGTAAGCTAAAAAAAGGGGGCGCAATTCTCCCATCAGGAGAATGTAGCCACCTAAAATGGCTGATTCCCGATTAATTTGGCCAAAACCCGATGTAAAATGGCTAACCGAAAAGGCTGATGGGAAAAGCAGCCAACAGGGTACAAACGGACAGCTGCAGACAGAACAGCGTATTCGGCTCTGGGGAAGTCGGCCCAGATCGATACCTGCGACCATTAGCAGCACATCAACACAGACATCTGCAGTTTAATCGGCTATCCCCGGGGACAATTGCAACACATTAGCAATTGAATGCCGATCCAGACCTCTCGGCGCCAGCAGTGGCCGAGACAAAGAAAGGTGAACGACCACCCCCCGATCAAGGAATCACCCCATTATTGGAGCATATCGAACCCAGTGATTGGGAACAAGTCCAATCACTTGGACTCAGGGTCAAGGTCCGCCCCGAGAGGCGGGAGGTCCCTGGGACCTATAAAAGATAGGGGCCAAGTTCAGATCGACCCTTCTCTCCCTTCTTCTCCTGCTCGCAACCTTCGCAAGAACATCGACCAGAAACCGTAAGTTTGACTCCAGCAATCGCTACCCGATAGAGACTCCTAGCCATCGACCTGTATCAGCCTTTTGAATCCCGCAGGCCAGACCCAATTCGATAAGCCATTCGTTTCCCTGACCTGGTGGGCCATTTCCAAAAGTTAAGTATTGGCCAGTAGTGGTAGGTAGTGATATAGAAAGTAGGATTATTGTGTAAGTATTTATTGCTGTACATAATAAATGACCATCGATTTAATCTTACTAAGCGGTGTGCTGTCTTATTAATCATAACCACAGCTTGAACCACGTGGCGGTATCAGAAAGATACCTGCCGACTCGTGAGCAAAGGTGACAGAATTAGAGCTAATAAAACTAAGGCTAATAAGAGCAACAAATTGGCGACTCCGCCGGGACCCAATATAGGAGTGGAAAACCACTCCGGGAGAACCCAAGAAATTTGAATTTGAATCCAATTGGAAACAAAAAACCACAAGTGTTCAAGCGGTTCTGATTAATAATTCACAATTCGGAAGTGTGTGTATGCATGCGTAACTAACAGGGTTATAAGGTAAAACTGATAGGTTTTGTTGCGTCAAAACTGTCGGAAGTCTGTATTTTCGGAAATTAGCGCATGCCATACCCGCATCTACGACACCACCTTAGCCCCCTGTTCCAAATTCGACCAAAGCAAGCTGATAAGAGAGATGGCCATGCAGGCAATGCAACGCCTCATGAATCCCAAAGAATTTGCGGTCGCAGCGATCAGCAGCATTAAAGTGGGACAGTGTCCCATTTGGGAAGTGGAAATACGGAAATTTCTCCAGGGCAAAGGATGGCCCATGTGGAATGATTTCTGCAATAATGACGACTCAGGTCCCGGAAGTATAGGGCATACTTGGTGGGAGAACCTGAGTGAGATCCATAAAAAGAGCTCAGCAAAAGCGCGCAAGCCGATGGCAATTGTGTCCTGTCTGGCACAATTGCGAGGCACAGAGGAGGTCGTCAGGATGCTCCGGAAAGAAATAGAAGGCATACATCATATGAGTAAAATCAATGTATGCGAGGTTGAGAAAGAGAACCTGGAATTAAAAAGGAAATTAGCGGCAAAGGACGAAGAGGTGGCTGACACCAAACGGGGTCACCAGTCTTGTCTGGCGCATTTGAGTAGTTTCCAGTCCCAGTATGAGAAGGCTTATCAAGACACGCAGCGTGCAGTCCTGGTGAAGAAAGAGACAGAGAAGCAGGTGGAGACGCTACAAAAGCAATGTCGTGATCACAAGGCAGCCTTGAGAGCGCTCCACGCTGCAACCACGGAACAAAGGCAGAGTACCATAGACCATGCGAAGTGCCGAAAGCAAATTGCAGACCTGCAATCACTGCTTTCTGTCCAAAAGGGACTCCAAGAAACCTTTGGGGAAAGTTTAGAACAGGAAGACGGCCCTGATTGGGAAGAATTGCAGGAGACAGCGCAGAGATATGTTCAGGGAACATGTGCGCAGGGTAAGCCCCAGAGGAGGAAAGCACCCCCACCCCCCACACAGCAGGTAGTTCAGGCTCCCATGAACCCTGTAACAACCCACCGCACAGCCACAGCAGACGAGGCGGAATTCCTATATTCCACCCCCCTCACAGTGACCCAATTACGGGACGCGTGCGCGAAAATCACACCGTTCCTCCCCGCTTCAGACCCACACCATTTCTTTGCCACCGTCAAACACCAGGCGACCTTGTACGGCCTGGATGAGAAAGAGCAGGTAAAGCTCATGGTCCTAAGCTTAGACCCATCGGTAGCAGCAGCCCTTCCCGACACACAGAACGTAGGAGGAGGCACCCTTGCAGAAATGCATACCGCGATCCTGGATGCGACCGGGTATAACCGGGGTGACCCCGTGGATGGCCTTAATAAGTGCAGACAGAAGAAGTCTGAACACCCCACAGCGTTCGCAGGACGCTTGTGGATTCACTTTGAAGCCGTTTTCGGAAACGTAGACCGTGCCCATTTGTCCCCAGACAATATGGCCAAATGGACCCGCACCCTTATCTCCCATGCCACGGAAGCAGGACAGAATGCCTGTAGTAATTATGACCCCTCGGAGGAGGCTCATAATGAGAAGTGGGTGGTCAAAAGATTGTCCCGCGTTTGGGAACAGTCTGCTCACAATAAACCTGCCGCTAAAACCCCCGAGGAAAAGCAAGCCGCCGCAGACGTGCAGGCAGTAAGAACCACTCTTCACAACCCCGCCTGGGTAAACGAGGGAAAGAGCAGCCCCCCAGCAAAACTGCAAGAATGCTACAACTGCGGACAGTTGGGACATTTTGCCAAAGAGTGCAATGCCCCTAAAAAACCACAGAGAGCCCAACAGACAGGCACTCTCAGTAAGAAAAAGGCAGAGCCCATACATAGCGTTAGCGCCTGGTCGGATCAGACAGACTTGACCGGAACAGACTGACGGTGTACAGGCTCCCCCAGTTGGGTCTGCGATACCCTTTGGGATAGGTCAGGACGACCCGTAGTCGCAGCGAAAATTAGGGGACAGCCTATCGAGCTTCTTTGGGACACAGGAGGGTCCCGCACCACCTTAAATTCCTCCACCCTTGGTCAGGACACGTGGCCCACTACAGCCACTATCACCCTCAGCGGCTTCACAGGACACTCACAGCAGGGACACATCACAGCCCCTGTACCCATCCAAATCGGTTTTAGTCGACCTGCCCCAAACAGCAGAACACATTTTGGGAATCGACTTTATGAATTCCCACCACCTATCTTTCGATCCAGTCAACCAGTGTGTCTGGAAGATGGCGAAATCCGCTAGAGCGCCCGCAACGCTCAACATTGGGGACTATATGAACAAAATTAGCGCAGTAGGCGGGTTTTGGTTCAACCTCACCACACTCAGCACAGACCGACAGGTTAGGGCAGTCCTGCAAAAGAACAGGGCAGCATTCCACGACCCACGAGCACGACTGTGGACGGATGACTGGCTCCGTACAAATAACAGGACCGGAGCCTAGACCCCAAAAGCAGTACGGATTCCCCCTCGAAGCAGAGGGAGAAATTCTAAAGGTTATAGAGAGCTTATTAGAGCAGGGCGTCCTAAGATCGGTAGCCTCAACTAATAATGCCCCGATTTGGCCAGTAAGAAAGCCCGACGGATCATGGAGCTTGACCACTGATTATCGGGAACTCAATAAAGTCACCCCCGCAGCAGCCCCCACCGTAGCAACAAGTCCCGAGACCGTGCTCAAACAGGGACTCCATGCCCGATATTTCACGGTTTTGGACGTCAGTAATGGATTCTGGTCCATTCCATTGGCAAAGGCGTGCCAGTATAAATTTGCCTTCACTTTCAGAGCGCAGCAGTACACGTGGACATGCCTGCCACAAGGCTTCCACAACTCTCCCTCCATTTTCCACCGACAGCTGGCAAATGGACTAGCGAAATTTTCTCACCCCGAATGTCTGGTACAGTATATAGATGATGTACTACTGCAGACAGACACAAAGGAAGAGCACATTGAGCTTCTGTCCGAACTCCTGGAATTACTACATTCCATTGGCTGTAAAGTCAACCCCAAAAAGGCCCAGATATTGGAAGAGAAAGTGGTATGTTTGGGTACTATTATCACACACTGCAAACGCGAGATCGAGCACAAAAGAATTGACTCGATCGCTAAATTGCCCCTTCCCCAAAACGTTTTAGCCCTCCGGTCCTTTTTAGGACTGGTTGGCGACTGCCGAAACCACATCGACGGTTTCGCCAGCAAGGCAGCGACCCTCTCAGACCTCCTAAAGAAGGGAGCCCCTGGGAATGGCTTCCGCAGGATGCTGTGGAATCATTAAAACAGGCGCTCATAGCCGCCCCCTCACTACAAGTTCCAGACCCGCTTTCGCCTTACGCAATAGAGGTAGCGACCACAGACCGCACCCTTTCAGCCGTGCTCCTACAGGAACAGCACGACCAGCTAAGACCTGTGGCTTATGCCTCCCAAATTTTAGATGCTGTGGAGCAGGGATTCTCAGCCTGTGAGAGGCACCTGCTCGCAGTTTTCTGGGCAGTCCAGTACTTTTCATACATTACCGGACTGAACCCCATCACCATTTTGACCGAGCACACCCCGACCCAACTTTTACTAGACGGACGGCTTAAAGACGGTACCGTCAGCCAGATACGCGCTGCTAGGTGGACCCTTCTCTTACAAGGACGGGACATCACAATCAAACGGACCAAGACTCACACATACTTAGCGGACAATTTACAGTACCCCGGAAGCCCCCACGAGTGTGAAATCATCTCGCCCCACCATAATAGCCCCTTTATAGCTAAAACACCCCCCAGAAAACTAGCCACTCCATCTCAGAGCCCCCCTCACCCAGACACGTGTGACCCCATTAGGATCTATGTGGATGGATCTTCCACAGTCCTGGATGGGCAACACATAACAGGTTGTGGGATTTATGTGGAAGACGCGCAGGGACGCGCCCTCGAGGAAATCGCATTAAAATTACCCGGACACTTAGGTGCTCAGGCAGCAGAGCTTGCGGCCATCGCTTACATTGTAGAGCACCCAGATTCCTTCCCCAGCCCAGCAGACATATATTCAGACAGCCTATACGTCTGCAACAGCTTCACAGGATTTCTGCCCCTCTGGGAAACAAGAGGATTTGTTTCCACGGATGGGAAACCCCTCCCCTCAGCCCCATTACTCCGCCATATTTTGCAAAAAGCCAAGGACAGGACTTTTGGCATTATAAAAGTCCGCAGCCATCATCGCTCCTCCCCCCCTGGAAATGTAAAAGCCGACGCGCTGGCTAAGGCAGGATCCAGACATGGGTACCTTTGGAAGCCCCCCGAAAGCGCGCCAGTGAGTGCACCAGTGAGTGCAGTTCAGGTCACGCAGACTAGGATCAAGGATCTAGTAGAGGCCCAGAAGCAGGATAGGGCTCTCACTGAGATTGTGAAAGGGAAGTTTCCAGCCTCATACGAGAGGTACAGAAATACGATGACCACACATGACAGTGTAGTGTTAAAGGACACCCTTTATGTACTTCCTGAGCAGGATAGGAACCAATGAATCTGTTTATTCCATGATGGTCATGGACACCAGGGAATCGATCCCACTACAGCCCACCTCAAGGTGTATTTGTTGGTGGCCAAATCTCAAGGAAGATGTATCCCATTACATTGAGAATTGCCTCATCTGCGCTCAGAACAACCCAGATAGATATGCCAAAAAGGCACAACTCAGCCACACCCGACCCGTTAACGGCCCCTGGACTAACCTCCAGATCGATTTTATAGGTCCATTGCCCCCTTGCAGGAATGGCTATAAATATGTTCTGGTGGTCATAGACACTTTTACAAAGTGGGTGGAAGCATTTCCAGCCCGCACCAACACCGCGAAAACCACAGCCAAGATCCTAACACACCACATCTTTACAAGATGGGGACTCCCCCGCAGTATTGAATCGGACCAAGGTTCTCACTTTACGGGACGGGTCATGCAGAACGTCCTCACGATATTTGGCATAACCCAAAAATTTCACATTGCGTACCATCCACAGTAGAGTGGTATAGTGGAGCTCATGAATCGGACCCTAAAAACCACCCTCCGAAAAATGGTCCAGCAAAATAACACCACTTGGGCTTCTGTCCTCCCCTTTGCGCTGATGTTTTTGCACTGTTTCCACCTCCACAGGTTACACCCCACACACCCTCATGACCGGACGCCCCATGAAAGGGACAGAGTACTTGTTGGGTTTAGACCTGACCAGCCCTGAAGTTACGGCCCTCACCCACGAGAAAGCCATTGAGCAATTAGTTGCGAATGTAAAAACGGCTCAGTTAGCAGCCGCAGTTAAATTGGGCACCAAAAAGAAACAGAGCAAGGCCTGTTTCGATAAGGCAGTACATGCAACGGAGTATGATATAGGACAACAAGTGATGTTGTCTGTGTATAACCCCAGCACATTCCTGTCTCCGAAATACTCGGGTCCATACTCCGTTATGGATAAAATAAGCCCATCGGTATATAAAATCAAATACCCAAATGGTAAGACTGCATGGTTTCACATAAACCAGTTAAAGGATTATGGAGCCCAGTCAAACCACGCTCACCAGGTCATGCTTGGCGCAGCAGACCACACCCCACCCACAGCCAATGTAACCAGACCAATCCCCACCACGTCCAGCCCAGCCACGGACTCGCCCTCGACTCCACCCCCAAAATCTACTCTCCGCCCCGGAACGCCCACAGACTGCAGCAGCAGAGACAGCGACTGTGACTCGGACGATAGCCACAGCACGCCTCCCTACTATCCCCATACAACCGGACCCACACCCAGCGACTCCGATTTCGACTCCAGTGATCCCTTCATGATCACTTTCCTAAACAAACCACACCACCGACCACCGAACCACACGGACGACCCCGACTTTGTCCCCACACAACTCGACGAAACTCATTGGCACTGCGACAACTCCTACAGACTCGTCCGAAACGACGAAAGCAACCCCAACTCACACCACGCAGCCCTCTCAACATTAATTCACTCCAGAGTTTGGCACCCAGGAGAAGGGGACGACCTCGCGTCGGACCCCCAATCCGCCAACCCCTTTGCGACCCTGTTCGCAACAGAGAATTGAGGTGTCCACATGATGATTTAAAGGAGACACTTGGGAGAAGTGTTGTCCTTCCTGATGGAACCTGCAGGATGTTTTATGTTGTTCGTATGTTTGTTTAAGTGTTGTTCGTCCGATAGGAGAATTTTTTCCACCCGCTTGTTCAGCGGTACCAACTTGTCCACAGATACCTGGTCAACAGACCAGACGCTTGTTCAGCGGAACTAGCTTATCTACAGATACCTGGTCAGCAGACCACACGCTCGTTCAGAGGAATTAGCTTTTCGTCAGACACCCGTTCTGATTCGAGGGTAGAATCACAGCAGCAACCTCACCATGATGACTACATTTTTGCCCGTTCTTGTCGGTTGCTCAGGCAGTGGAGAAACGGCGTGAGACCCGCCCTGCCTGGGGACCCCCCCGTTGGTCAAACACGCTCGGGTAGGGGAGATACGGCATTGGTAGCCGTCCTACCCGGGGACTCCATCCAAATCTTACCCGTTGCGGCCCATACGCACCTCATTTGACATTTTCATTTCCATTTTGGCGACCTTTAGGTTGCTGCCATATGCTATTTACATCCTAGAACATTGGGATGGTAAATCAGCACTGGCCCCTCACTGGGAAGTGTGCCGTGTCCTAAAATTTGTTTTGAAAAATAAATGAGGGAGTCACACATAGTGACCAATTATAAGGGTATAATTGGCCCCCAAAAAAGGACAGACACACTAACACACCGGATATTGACCCAAGATAGTTACAGATACTATGCCTGTTTTACAGAACTCCAGAAGCTCCAGGACCGGAGAAAACAGAGAACACAAAGAAAGAAAAAGAAAGAGGACAGCCATGAGGACTTCTTTCAGCGTGCTCAACATTTTTTTTACGAACATTTGGTTGCGCGGGAACGCGGACCCCATTACTCCAAACCTCCCTGCCGTTAATGTTTCGCTGCTCCGCAGTACCCAAAGCCCAGTCACCAGCGACACTGCATCTTCCTGGTGTGCCAGATTCATAACCTGGTACTCCATGTCCTACGTGATCGAAGCACTGTTAGCGTTGGCGATACTCTGCTGTGTAGTGCAGACTATGCGCCTCCGCAAATGGAGAAGGAGAGCGTACCGCGCTCGAACCCCGGTATATCGGATCCGATCCCCTATATTCGGGTATGACCAGACCCCCGACCCCCGCGACCTATAATACAATAATAAAGAACATGCACTTGCGTTTTTCTGTAAATAGAAAAATGTACAAAACCTCCATATACAAAAAGTGTATGATCCTGAGCTTGACAGCCAAGCCAGGAAAGAGTATATTGGATGTTATGATTGTTGTTGTATGTTTTAGGAAGATAGGATAATGCAATGTTTGATGAGTATAGTGTATTTAGGTAAAATTAGAGGTTCCAAGTTTTTATTTTGTAGATGCATGCCCCTGCCTGAGATAGCGCCCTTAGAATTGTTTAGGTAAAAAATTTTTTTTATAATAAATGACCATTGATTTAACTCTTACTAAGCGGTGTGCTGTATTATTAATCATAACTTGAGCTTGAACCACGTGGCGGTATCAGAAAGATACCTGGCGACTCGTGAGCATAGGTGACAGAATTAGAGCTAATAAAACTAAGGCTAATAAGAGCAACAGATGTCACCCGCGCATGTGCAGTTGCCGTCCTCCCCGCGGCCGCCCCGCAAGAAGATGGCGGATCGATCTTGCGGGGCAGCGGAGGAAAGGAGGTCCTCCTTCAGAGAGGCCGGCCCGCCGATCGGTGGGCACCGATCGCAGGCCAGACCACTTTTGAGCCCCCCGGTGGAGGAACCCCCCTCACCCCCCCACAGGCCGTCCCCCCAGCGTTCCTGCGCTGTTCCCGCCGGCAGCGACCAGGTGTGGATGGCGCCAGCTGGAAGCTGTTCTGTTGGGCAGGCCGCTCGGCCCATCCGGGCCGGAGAATCGCCGCTCGCCCATTACCAACGGCAAGCGGCGATTCTCCCAGCGGCCAGCTGTGATTTGCGCCGCGCCGGTTTGGGTGGGGGGGGGGGGGGGAGAATCGCGTGCGGGCATCGGGACGGCGTGGCGGGACTCGCGCGGCTCCCAGGCGATTCTCCCACCTGGCGTGGGGGGGGGGGGGGGGGAGAATTCCGGCCCCGGTGTGCTCTCAACCAAGACAACAGTGGCACGACAGCAAGCTGACAGTAGGAGCTCAACAGACTCCAACCCCACACCAGAGAGAGAGGAGCAGGCCTATATTCAGAAAATTGTATCAGGAATTTCAATTGCAGAAGAATTAACAATCAACACACCCAAGCTTTTTGTCAGACAGACTTCAGAACAGGTCACATGATCTCAATCATTTTACCTTGAAGACAGTCCCAAAACGTAACAATCTTCTAAACTGCATAGCTGTAACAAACTGAAAAACTACATGGGTGAAATTCTCCGGTATCGGTGCGATGTCCGCTGACCAGCGCCAAAAACGGCACAAATCAGTCCGGCATCGCGCCGCCCCAAAGGTGCGGAATCATCCGCATCTTGACCGGCCGAGCCCTAACCTTGAGGGGCTAGGCCCGAGCCGGACTGATTTCCGCCCCGCCAGCTGACGGAAAAGGCCTTTGTTGCCCCGCCAGCTGGCGCGGAAATGACATTGCCGGGCCGCGCATGCGCGGGAGCGTTAGCGGCCGCTCACGGCATCCCCGCGCATGCGCTATGGAGGGAGTCTCTTCCGCCTCTGCCATGGTGGCGACCGTGGCGAAGGCGGAAGGAAAAGAGTGCCCCCACGGCACAGACCCACCCCAGGATCGGTGGGCCCCGATCGCGGGCCAGGACACCGTGGGGGCACCCCCCGGGGCCAGATCGCTCCGCGCCCCCCCAGGACCCCGGAGCCCGCCCGGGGGCGGGATTCACGCCAGCCCACGGTGATTCTCCGACCCGGCGGGGGGTCGGAGAATCTCGCCCCTACGTTCCTATTTCACTTCTCCTGGCATCGTTGCCTTATGACAGGAGCTGTCGGAACACTTGGAATAGGACGTCCAGCCACCCTCTCAGAAAGTGATTCAGGAAAACATGAAGAAATAGGAAGAAAATATAGCAAAACAGCAGAGCAAGTGTAGCAAGTTAAGCCAAACGATACAAATCAATTACACAATCTAAAAACTGTGCCGATGAATGATTTGACTCACGTGTTGCTTGCTGTGCAGTTACTGGTTCACTTGTTTCCTCTCCATATAAAGCATACGCTGTTATAACGTACTCTGCATTTGCAGAAAGGCCTTCTATTTCGATATCTGCATACTGAGCATCAACTCTCACCTGTTATTACACCAATGATCAAGTTTAAATATTTTGACAGCAACAGTAGCAATTGTCATGATATGCAGACATGCACATAATGAGATACAGACATGCAGCTAATGAACACAGAGAACAGGACATAACCAATCAGCAGGCAGAACACTTGGGGGTGGTTTCCCACTATAAAAGGCACGAGGCACTCACACTCCGCCTCTTTCCACTGGGGACATCTCCAGAGTGAGTCTGGTGTATATATCACATAACACCTCCAGCACGTGGCTAAGAGCTAGTCTGGTTCAGCCAGACAGAGTAATCACATTTAGTTTAGCAGAGAGTCAAACTCACAGAGAACTGTGCTAACTGTGTGACAGGTTCAATAAATCAAATTGAACTAACTTCAAGGTCTGGAGTATATTTCAGTTATAGCTGCATCCAGTTGCAGCCCGTGTTATCTCAGTGTGCTTAACACAACATGGTACCAGAAGACTGCTATCCCTAGGTGGTTTACCTCAATCTGTTTCCGTGACGACCAGCAAACATATCCCGGCACCATGGAGAAGATCCCGGCTCCTCAACAGCTGTGGACCTCCGGCAATCTCAGTGCCAACAGGCGGACTTTCAAGCAAAGGTTTCTGCTGTATAATCGAAGCCTCAGACCTCGAGGGTGCATCTGATACAAGAAATATCGTGCTTCTCCTCTCAACTGCGGGGTATCAAGCCATCCAACTCTTCAACTCGTTTAACTTCACCGAAGGCCAGGACAAGACAAAATTTCAGACCATCCTGGACAAGTTTGATAGTCATTGTGAAATGGATACCAATGAAATCTTCGATGGCTATATATTCAAACAACGCCTACAAGGTAAAGATGAATCTTTCAACTCCTTCCTAACTAATCTCAGTCTACTAGCACTGTCCTGCAACGTTGGTGATATTGCTGACTCCATGATCAGAGACCAAATCGTTTTTGGAGTTCACTCAGTTCGTCTGAGAGAGCAGCTTTATAAAATCAAGCATATGACCCTGTCAGTCGTGATTGAAACATGTACAGTGCATGAGCACGCCAAAAATTGGTATTCTCAATACAAATCGGCTGAAAATGATAAACTTGCCTCCCACGAGGCAGAGAGAGTGCAGACCATCGCCCAGATGAAGCGCCTCAGCATTGATGAAAGCCGCCATTTTGCGCGCTCTTCCCGGAGCCCCACGCATGCGCGATGCGAATGGGATAACAAAGCGGCCGATCACCACACTGCGCAGGTGCGAAAGTCTGCCGACCACACTGCGCATGTGCGACGACGCTCGGAGCGTAACGATGTCATGATGTGCCCGAACTGCGGCACCACCCACTTAAAGAAACACTGCCCTTCAAGAAGCAGGCGCTGTTTAAATTGCGGGAAGCCTGGACACGATTCAGCCTTGTGCAGGTCTGCACCACCAGTCAAGGGCCAACGCTCCCAATTCCAATGCAGGCGCGTTCGCAGTGTCCAACAAGGTTTACAGGATTCTGATCCTGGCAGTATAACGGATCCAGAGGATGATTGCCTGGAGTCCCCCTATCATGTGGGCCACATCACCACATGTGAACATGCCTCACCGACATCATCACGGAGCCTGTCCATCCTCACTGTGGATTCTGCGGATGAATGGCGTGCGGTGATGCAAGTAAATCAATGTTCTATCTAGTTCAAGCTGGACACAGGTGCTTCTGCCAATCTCCTTTCACAGGTGGATTTCAACCACATCAAGAAGCCACCCAAGCTCCTTCCAGCAGCCTGCCAGCTCCTGGACTATAACGGCAATGCCATCACAGCACTCGGATCCTGCCATCTGCTCATCAGGAGCATTCACACAAGGCTAAGGTTTGAAATCGTCAAGCCAGACAGGGCCTCCCTGCTCGGCGCACATGCACGCAAGCTGCTAAACCTTGTGCAGCGGGTCTACACAATGACCTCCCCCAACATGGATCTTCAAGCCGGCATTGACGACATCCTCGCTCAGTATCCGGATGTGTTTGACGGGATGGGCACTCTGCCATATCGGTACAAGATCCTGCTGCGGCCTGATACCACGCCTGTGGTCCACGCTCCACGCCAGGTCCCGGCGCCACTGAAGGAGCGCCTGAAGGCGCAGTTACAGGATCTGCAGGACCAGGGCATCATCTCCAAAGTTACAGAACTGACTGACTGGGTCAGCTCGATGGTATGTGTAAAGAAGCCTTCGGGGAAGCTGCGCATCTGCATTGATCCCAAGGAACTCAACCAGAATATAATGCGGGTACACTACCCCATCCCGAAGCGGGAGGAACTAACAAGTGAGATGGCACATGCCCGGTTTTTCACAAAGTTAGATGCGTCACACTTGTTCTGGCAAATCCAGCTGGATGAGTCCAGCAGAAAGCTCTGCACCTTCAACACACCGTTTGGCAGGTACTGCTATAATCGTATGCCGTTTGGCATTGTGTCGGCCTCGGAGATCTTCCATAGAATCATGGAGGGCATTGAAGGGGTTCGTGTGTATGTGGACGATGTTATCATACGGTCCACAACCCCGAAGAGCACATCACTCGTCTCCAGCAGGTATTCCGTCGTGTCCATGCCAATGGCCTCAAGCTGAACAGGGCCAAGTGCTGCTTTGGCATGTCGACACTGAATTTCTTAGGTGACCAGATATTTCAGCAGGGTGTGCGCCCAGACACAGACAAGGTCAAGGCCATCAAAGCCATGAAGACCCCTGAAGACAAGAAGGTGGTGCTGTGCTTCCTAGGCATGGTAAACTTTTTGGGCAAGTTTATCCCAAACCTGGCCTCACACACCATGGCCCTCAGACACCTGGTGAAAAAGTCTACTGCCTTTGAGTGGCAGGCAGCTCAGCAAGCAGAGTGGTTGGAGCTGAAAGCCAAGCTCACCACTGCACCTGTACTGGCATTTTTTGATCCTGACAGGGAAACAAAATCTCGACAGGTGTGAGCCAGTACGGCATCGGCGCGGTGTTGCTCCAGCGCGATGACACCTCATTCTGGGCACCGGTTGCCTACGCATCACGGGCGATGACACCCACTGAGCAGCGGTACGCCCAAATTGAAAAGGAATGCCTGGGCCTTCTCACTGGAATTCTCAAGTTCCACGATTATGTCTACGGCCTGCCGACGTTCACCGTCGAGACGGACCACAGGCCTCTGATCCACATTATCCACAAGGACCTGAACGACATGATGCCCCTGCCTCAGCGCATCCTCCTCAGGCTCAGAAGGTACGACTTTGAGCTTGTGTACACGTCTGGCAAGGAGCTCATTATTGCGGATGCCATGTCCTGCTCCATAACCTTGCCTGCTGACCCGCCGGCATTCATCCAACTGATCGAATCACAGGTGCAGCTATGGGCCAGCAAACTCCTGGCGCGGATGAAAAGGTGATCCGCATTCGCGACGAGACAGCCAAAGACCCTCTTCTGCAGCGTGTCATGCGCCACCTCACCAATGGCTGGCAAAAAGGGCAGTGCCCTCAATTCTTCAATGTGAAGGATGACCTGACGGTGGTTGATGGTATCCTCCTCAAGCTGGACCGCATTGTCATTCCACTCAGTCTCCAGAGCTTGGTGCTCCGGCAAATCCTCGAGAGACATCTGGGTGTCAAGAAGTGCAGGCGCAGAGCCAGGCAAGCTGTCTACTGGCCTGGGATTAGTCAGGACATCTCAAATATGGTCCTCAACTGTCCGACCTATCAACGATTCCAGCCAGCACAGAGCAAGGAGACGCTTCAGCAGCACAAAATAATGACCTCCCCATGGTCCAAGGTGGGCATCGACCTCTTTCACGCCAATGGTCGTGAGTATGTGCTAATCAGTGATTATTTTTCCAACTACCCAGAAGTCGTGAAGCTCTTGGACCTCATATCCAAGACCGGCATCAAGGCCTGTAAGGAGACATTCTCCAGGCATGGTGTTCCACTCAATGTCATGAGTGACAACGGTCCTTGCTTCAGCAGCCAAGAGTGGTCAAGATTTGCCCAGCTATATCAGTTTCATCACGTCACTTTCAACCCACATTACCCACAGTCCAACGGAAAGGTGCACATAGTGAAGCAGCTCATCTGCAAGGCTGCGGATTCTGCTTCTGACGTCAACCTTGCGCTGCTTGCGTACAGGTCAATCCCTCTGTCTACCGGCATGTCACCGGCTCAACTCATGATGAACAGGGACCTGCGGATGACTCTTCAAGCCATACACTTGCCTGATCTGGATCACCTCCCGGTGCTGCAGAAACTCAGGGACCGGCAAAAGCAGGGCGATGGTGCTCATGCCACCGATTTGCCTGGCTATCCCCGCCGGATGCTGTTCGAATCAAGCTACCTGATGGAGGCTGGTCAGCTGCAGCAGTTGTTCTTCGACAGGCTGCTCCTCGATTGTACATTGTGCGTATGGCTGATGGCTCTGTTGTGCGGCGAAACAGACGGGCACTGCGCACAGTTTCCCGCCCACAACCACATTCTTCATTGTTTCCGTCTGTTATTGTGCCACCTACTGACACCTCGAACTACAAGGCCACCAGTCCGGCTGCAATCCTGCCCATCAAGGCGCCATCGTCCCCACCACCACCTCTCCGGCGGTCGACCAGGATCAGACTCAAGCCCCAGAGACTGGGCTTATGAACATTTGTTTTGTTTGCTATGTTCTGTTTTCGCACATTAGACACCTGTTTTCACATGTACATATGTTCCCATCTGCCATTTTATGTAAATAAGTTAGTTTTTCAGCCTACACATGTAAATACTTTCACATATGCTACAGAAAAACATTTAAAAAGGAGAGGTGTCATGATATGCAGACATACACACAATGAAATACAGACAGGCAGCTAATGAACACAAAGAGCAGGACATAACCAATCAGCAGGCAGAACACTTGGGGGTGGTTTCCCACTATAAAAAACACGAGGCACTCACACTCCGCCTCTTTCCACTGGGGACATCTGCAGAATGAGTCCAGTGTATATATCACATAACACCTACAGCACGTGGCTAAGAGCTAGTCTGGTTCCGTCAGACAGAGTAATCAACTTAGATTAGCAGAGAGTCGAACTCACAGAGAACTATGCCAACTGTGTGACAGGTTCAATAAATCAAATTGAACTAACTTCAAGGTCTGGAGTATATTTCAGTTATAGCTGCATCCAGTTGCAGCCCGTGTTATCTCAAGTGTGCTGAACACGACAGCAACTACTTACCATTAAAGAGTAAAGAATCTTCCTTCATAGTCCCTGCCAAATTATTGTTTTGAACATTGTAAAAGAATTCATAGTATTTCTGTCAACCGTCCGGAACTACAATCAACTTCAAGTTGAAGAGAATCTATAAATATAATAAGAGCCCACATTACAGGCCGTGGACTTTCAAACACTATTCCTATGGGTTTCCACAAACAGATTTTTTAAAACAAGCGCACAAAGACTATATACTACCTCAGTGGGAGGACCCTGAATCAAAGGCTGTGACATTGAGTTCTCTCCAGGATTTTAACATACAGGCTTACAACGATACGGACTGACAATTGATTAGGAAGCCAGATAGGAATAGAGGAAACATCCCCAATTGACAGGATATGATAACTGGTGTTTCCCAGAGATCTGGACGAGGGCCTCAACTATTCTCCATATAAGGCGGGATCTTCCTCGCCCCTCTCACACGTGTTTCACGGCTGCCAAGGTGGCCTACTATTGACCAACAGTGGGATTTAAAAAAAAATAATAATTTAGAGTACCCAATTATTTTTTTGCAACTAAGGGGCAATTTAGCGTGGCCAATCCACCTACCCTGCACATCTTTGGGTTGTGAGGACGAAACCCACGCAGACACGGGGCGAATCTACAAACTCCTCACGGACAGTGACCCAGAGCCGGGATCGAACCTGGGACCTCAGCACCGTGAGGCAGTAATGCTATCCACTGTGCCACCGTGCTGCCCTCGCAGTGGGACATTCTGGTCCTGCCACAGCGAACAGGGTTCACCGCCACCGAGGAGCCCACGGTGGGGGTTCGCCGCCAGTGGCACTCAAAGATCCCATTGGCGGGAACGGCCGGAGAATCGCAGCCTTTGCTTTTGTGCTAGCTCTCTGCAAGAGCAGCTCAGCTAGTTCCATGACTCCTTCTGTTCCCCGGTAGCCCTGAAAACCTTTTCTCTTTAGATAATTATTCAATTTCCTTTAGGAAGCCATGATTGACTGTGCCTCCACCTGAGGCAGTACATTCCGGACACCAACAATAAGCTGCATGAAGAATTTTTCCTTCTTTTGCCTTAGTTGTTTTTTGTCATTCACTTTAAATGTGTGACCTCTGTTTCTGTCAATGGAGCTAGTTTCTCGCTCCCTACTCTGTCCAGGCCCCTCATGATTTTGATTGCTTCTGCACAGTATTTAATAAACCAACATAAAGTAAAGACCGCAAGGCGGCATGCAGTTCAAATGTCCCAACCGGGATTACCAATCACACCAGACTCTGTCCGGGGCAAGTTTTCTCAGGTGAATCGACGAGTCCCAGCTGGGTAGGCCGCCGGCCACTGATAGGGGCTCTCGTATTCTGCGAGTCTCACAGGACGATCAAATGAGGTGTTTTCGTGGGCCTTGCGAGTGTTATTACACCAACCCCCTTTCTTGCAAGATGGACAGAATGAAAAAGGAAGTGAATATTTAGTAGTTTGGAGGACAAGCTGCATTTTACATGTCTCTGCCAGGAGTGCTTCTGGCGGGGAGACAGGCTTAACAAGGCAGGTGCTCACCCCACTACCTTCCCACCCACCCCGAGCTCACCCCCATAATTGGGGGCGGGGTGGGTGCTGAAATAGTCAGCCCGCCTGCACATTCAAATAGGTAATCAAGCGCCAATTAAGCTTGTTACCAAGGCAATAGGGTGAGCAGCCCCATTTTTAAACTCCATTCTTCAAAGGACAGGAAGAAAAGGGGTGTGATTCGATCATAAGAGGCTACCCTTTGCGGAACAGGAGTCAGCATAAGACCATAAGACATAGGAGCTGAATTAGGCCATTTGGCCCATCATGGCTGATATGTGTCTCACCCCATTCTCATGCCTTCTACCCATAACCCCTGATCTCCTTATTAATCAAGAACCTATCTATCTCTATCACTCAGTGATTTGGCCTGCACACCCTTCTGCGGCAATGAGTTCCACAAATCCACCACCCTCTGGCTGAAGAAATTCCTCCTTATCTCTGTTTTAAAGGATCGTCCCTTCAGTCTGAGGCTGTGCCCTTGTGTTCTAGTTTTTCCACACTATCTAGGCCTCTCAGTATTCTGTAAGTTTCAATGAGCAACCCCTTATCGTTCTAAACTCCATCGAGTACAGACCCACAGTCCTCAACTGCTCCTCATATGACAAGTCCTTCATTCCGGAGATCATTCTTGTAAACCTCCTCTGGACCCTCTCCAAGGCCAGCACGTCCTTCCTTAGATATTAGGCCCAAAACTGCTCACAATATTCCAAATGGGGTCTCACCACAGCCTTATACAGCCTCAGCAGTACATCCCTACTCTTGTATATTAACCCTCTCGACATGATTGCTAACATTGCATTTGCCTTCCTAACTGCCAACTGAACCTGCACCTTAAGAGAACTTTAAGAGAATCCTAAACTAGGACTCCTAAATCCCTTTGTGCTTTTAATTTCCGAATCCTTTTCCCTGTGATATGGTACGAATAAAGTAATGGCATGATGGGAATACTGGTCAATGGGAAGACTGGTCAAAATATTTGATACAATAAGAAATGCTGCCCTAACCATTTCAGACCCCTGTAAGTCTAATAAGGCCGACTCTGCATAATTTGAAGTATGAATAAGATCAGAGAAGGTCAAGCCATTCCAAAATACCGGACCTCAGCAACTCCTGATATGTGTCTCCTAACTCGTCATAACCCAGGGCGGTAGGAATAAGACAAGGTAAGGTCAGGAAGAAATAAGTCTCCTCCGACCTCTCAATGTTCCCTCCAAGGACAAGATAATGATATGAGTGATGCGACAAAGAGCCCAATAAGGTCAGCAGGCATTGCTTCCATTTCTACTTCCGATCGAATTCCTGACTAAGCTGTAGTCACGCAATCTTAATAATGATAATGTATAAATACTGAACTGATTTTCTGTAAAAGCACGGACTTGAGAAGGAATCAGCAAGTTTCACTAACTGCTCTCTGACCTCAAGTATCAGTCATTACTGCATGCAGTCGTTTTGTAAATAAAGCCTTGTTATTTTGTCTCAATGAGCGTGGTTGAATCTTTCTACTAGAAGCAGGAAAATATTGACTACAACATCCCATTTAGAAAATAGTCTATGCCTCTATTGTTACTACCAAAGTGCATAATCTCACACTTTTCACCATTGTATTCCATCTGCTACTTCTTTGCCCACTCTCCTTACCTGTCCAAGTCCTTCTGCAGCTTTCCTGCTTCCTGAACACAACCTGTCACTCTACATATCTTTATATCATCTGCAAACTTAGTAACAATGCCCTTAGTTCCTTCTTGCAGTTCATTAATGTATATCATGAATAGTTGTGGTCCTAACAGTGACCCCTTCGAAATACCACTAGTCACCAGCTGCCATCCTGTAAAGGAATCCTTTATCCCCACTCTTTGCATTCTGCCAGTCAGCCAATCCTCTATCCAAGCCAGTATGTTGCTGCTAACATCATGGGCTCTTATCTTATTTAGCAGCCTCCTGTATGGCACCTTGTCAAAGGCCTTCTGGAAATCTCAACAGATCACGTCCACTGGTTCTCCTTTGTCTAACTTCATGGTTACCTCCTCAAAGAATTCTAGTAGATTCATCAGCCATGACCTCCCCTTGATGAATCCGTGTTGACTCAGTCGTATTTTACCATCCACTTCTAAGTACTCTGCAATCTCATCCTTATTAATGGACTCTAAAATTTCCCAACAACCGAAGTCAGGCTAACTGGTCCATAATTTCCTGTCTTCTGCCTCCCTACCTTCCTAAACAGGGGTGTTACATTAGCCATTTTCCAATCCTCTGGGTCCCCCACTGCCTCCTGTGATCCCTGAAAGATCCCTGAAAGAACCCTGTGGTGTAGTCCATCCGGTCCGAGTGATTTATGTACCTTCAGACCTTTCAGTTTCCCCAGCACCTTCTCCTGAGTGCTGACCACTTCATTCACCTCTGCCCCCTGACTCTCTTGAAGCTCTGGTATGCCACTGGTGTCACCCACTGTGAAGACTGATGCAAAGTACTTATTCAGTTCTTCTGCCATTTCTTTGTTCTCTATTACTTCTCCAGCCTCATTTTCCAGTGGTCCAAAGACCCTGCATGACAGGAGCCTGCACCATAACAGCAGGTGCCAGCAGAGAGGCTCAAATGCCGGCCGTCCACCAGGCCGAGGAGGGTAGACAAAGGTGATGCAACATCAGGCCATGTTTCTACCACTGGCCCTCGCCCTTCAAGGAGCTGTTGGGCGTTTGTGTCACTATTGACTCTGCCTCACCAAGGAAACTGTGCGCCACATGTGCAGATCTGGCACCACAAGGGCCAAGAGGAGAACACTCGCTCCCGGTGCCCTTAGTAAATTTTCTGGAGAGATTCTGACTGAATTCTCCCACACTTAGAATTTTGTTTGGAGTGGGGAAGTAAAGACGCCAGCATAGCTGGCTCCTGAGAGATTGGGTGCTAATTTTAAAGGGTGGACAGATCTCAAATTTAAGTTGTAGGTCCCCCACAACCACCACCCACAGACATCGTGACTCCCCACAGACATGGGCAACATCCCCAACTCTTGACCCCGGAGAGACAACCTCCCCCCCATTAATAAATGCTAAATGTTCGCATTTCCCCCCCCCCCCCCCCCCACACCCCCACCCTCCACACCACGCAGGCATGGGGGGACCCGCTCCTAACATCCATCCTCACTGGCATCAGGTCCTCCCCCTGCCAAGTGAGCAATAAGCTGCAATGGGGCCACAAAGGGCCCACCCCACTTTCAGCACCCCCTCCCCCTTCAGATGCCCGCCTCTCCATGAAGAAGCTTCAGGCCCTCCCCTCCATGCCCCCCTTCAGGCACCTCCTCAATACCCCCACTTTCATGGCCAAGAACCCTCTCAAAGCCCCGCCACTTAGCAGTGCTCTTTGACATCCTGGCATTTCCCCCTGGCACTGCCCTCCCTTGTACCTGACCACCCGAGGGCTCCAATCACCTCCAAGCCCCCCAGCATGGCCATCATGTCTGGTTCTCATTTTTGGAAACCAGTGCTGATTCGCGCTGGCCTCATGCTGTGCCAGTGGGGATGCAGAATCCTGGAAGACAGGAGACTCCAGTCTTGAACGGACTGGCCATACTTAAATGAGTCTAAAGACTCATTTATATATGCAAGCCTGGTTCACACCCATGAGCCAAATCATGTTGGGTGCCACAGGCTGCGAGCATTGCGCTCCATTTGGCGCCCAGCGCGAAGCATGATTAGGGAATAGCTGGAGGTTACCGGGTGCAGCAGAGCATTAAAATCATGCCCAAAGTTTTCTACATTAAAGTGGCAATGGCAGTAACTAGATTTACACTGGGACAGTGGTAGATTAAACGTTTGATGTAATTTTATTACAGACCGGGAATTGAGAGCTAAAGTAATTATGAGAAGTTTGCACAGCAATCAAGACAAATAAATCCTAAAGTGGTGGGTTACAATCCTGGATTGAACTCGCTGTTAAAAGTGTAGTGAAAGCTTGGGTTAAAATAGTCATTTGTAAAAGCTGGACTGCATTTCGGAATGCAAACCCTCATTAAGCGAAAGCACTATTATGAGAGAAGATTTTAAAGCATGATGTTGGGAGTGGAGTTTGGAAACTCTCATATGATCATCATCCGGGGGGGTTCTTTTTTTTTTTAAATATGTTTTATTGAAATTTTTTTCCCAAACAACAATTTTTCCCCTCTTACAAAGCAAACGCAACAATAACAATACAGAAATTTTTAACAATAATCCGGGGGGGATTCTAAGGAGAAATCCACAGGCACTAACTTGGATTCATAGCAGAGTGCATGTATTTGACTACAGCCATCTTGTGTGCTTACGGTCTTTTGAGCCAGGGTTCCTTTCAGGGATATTCCCGTCCAGTTATAGCATCAACTGGGATCAAAACGAGAATGGGGACTCGTGCTGGATTTCAAAATTTGTAGAAATGGCTATTGGATGCTGATTAGTAATAATTTGTTCAGGATATTTTGAAACGTGGAAAGCAAGTTACTGGATGTTGAATAGTAAAACACGTTCTGGGTTTTATTGTTAAATGGTGGGATCTGCGAATCCTTAAAAAAGAGTAAGTGCGATACTGAGGTATTGAACAAAATAATTGGAGTTACTGTGAGGTATATAGTACAGGTTCAATTGAACATGGCATTGTAAATTGCTCAGACTTTCTTAAAGACAGAGGGCGCGATTCTCTGAAATGGAGACAGAGTGTTCACGCCGCCGTGAGCACCGTCGAGGTTCACGACGGCGCAAAACGGCCCCTATTCCGACCGATTCAGGGCCCGAAAATGGGCTAGGAGCGGCGCCGCGTCATTTACGTGCGCCAGGCCTTACCGCCGCATAAAGGCGGCGCCGCATACATGACGCCGCATACATGACGCGGCCGGCACCGCATAACTGGCATCACCCGCGCATGCGTGGTTGCCAGCCTCCCCGAGTCCGCCCCGCAAGAAGATGTCAGACGGATCTTGCAGGGCTGCAGAAGAAAGGAGGTCCTCCTTCAGAGAGGGCGGCCCGACAATCGGTGGGTACCGATCGCGGGCCAGACCCCATTTGAGGCTCCCCCCGGTGCAGGATTCCCCCCCCTCGCCCCCACGCAGGCCGCCCCCCCGCAGGCCGCCCCCCCAGCGTTCCCGCGCTGCTCCCGCCAGCAGCGACCAGGTGTGGACGGCGCCGGGGGGGAACCCGCCGTTTTGGGCGGGCCGCTCGGCCCGTCCGGCACTGAGAATTGCGGGGGTACCGGTGAATCGCCATTTTGGCTGTCTCGGGCGATTCACTGGACCCGCGGAAAACGCAATTGTGCTGATCTGGCCGCTTCCGTGAATCGCGGGAGGGCGTCGGACCGGCGTCGCGGGAAAATTTGGTGACCCAGGCGATTCTCCAAACCGGCGCGGGAGCGGAGAATCGCGCCCAGAAGATTTGACGGGTTTAAAGAAGGTGATCAAGAATCCGTTAACTGAACTGACAGATAAACTGGAATTAGGACTGCCTGCAGGGGTAACGAAAGCTGACGTTATTGAAAGACATAGTAAAGCATTTAAAACTGCAAGGTTTGTCAGATAGATCAAGTATTTTGAAAAGTGAGGAATTAACTCAAATTCAATTACAAGCGAAACAATTAGATATTAAGGAAAAAGAAAAAGAGAAAGTTAATAGAAATGAAGAAAATTGCTGAAGATTTCTCATATTGGTGTTACATCCACTTGACACAAACTTAACATGACAAATATCTAACAAATTAACTTATTATATCATACAAGTACAGTTTTCTTAGTTCACAACTACACATGCCATATTATCTAATTACAATGATTTAAGGGCAGCACGGTGACATTGTGGTTAGCACTGTTGCCTCACGGCGCCAAGGTCCCAGGTTCGAATCCCGGCCCTGGGTCACTGTCTGTGTGGAGTTTGCACATTCTCCCCGTGTTTGCGTGGGTTTCACCCCCACAACCCAAAGATGTTCAATCCAGGCAAATGCGAGGTGATGCATTTTGGAAGTTTCATAGAATTTACAGTGCAGAAGGAGGCCATTCGGCCCATCGAGTCTGCACCGGCTCTTGGAAAGAGCACCCTACCCAAGCCCACACCGCCACCCTATCCCCATAACCCAGTAACCCCACCTAACACTAAGGGCAATTTGGACACTAAGGGCAATTTAGCATGGCCAATCCACCTAACCTGCACATCTTTGGACTGTGGGAGGAAACCGGAGCACCCGGAGGAAACCGACGCACACATGGGGAGAACGTGCAGACTCCGCACAGACAGTGACCCAAGCCGGGAATCGAACTTGGGACCCTGGAGCTGTGAAGCATTTGTGCTAACCACTATGCTACCGTGCTGCCCACGATCTAATTCAAGAGCGGACTATACGGTCAATGGAAGAGTCCTGGGGAAAATTGATGTACAGAGAGATCTGGGAGTTCAGGTCCATTGTACCCTGAAGGTGGCAACGCACGTCGATAGAGTTGTCAATAAGGCATACAGCATGCTTGCCTTCATCGGACGGTGTATTGAGTACAACAGTCGGCAGGTCATGTTACATTTGTATAGGACTTTGGTTAGGCCACATTTGGAATACTGCGTGCAGTTCTGGTCGCCACATTACCAGAAGGATGTGGATGCTTTAGAGAGGGTGCAGAGGAGGTTCACCAGGATGTTGCCTGGTATGGAGGGTACTAGCTATGAAGAAAGGTTGAGTAGATTAGGATTGTTTTCGTTGGAAAGACGGAGGTTGAGGGGGGACCTGATTGACGTCTACAAAATTATGAGAGGTATGGACAGGGTGGATAGCAACAAGCTTTTTCCAAGAGTGGGGATGTCAATTACAAGGGGGTCACGATTTCAAGGTGTGAGGGGGAAAGTTTAAGGGAGATGTGCGTGGAAAGTTTTTTATGCGGAGGGTGGTGGGTGCCTGGAACACTTTGCCAACGGAGGTGGTAGAGGCGGGCACAATAGCATCATTTAAGATGCATCTAGACAGATATATGAACGGGCGGGGAACAGAGGGAAGTAGATCCTTGTAAAATAGGTGACAGGTTTAGATAAAGGATCTGGATCGGCGCAGGCTGGGAGGGCCAAAGGATTGTTCCTGTGCTGCAATTTTCTTTGTTCTTTGTTCTTATGTGCAGGTCAGGTGGATTGGCCACATTAGAGCGCCCATTAATTGGAATAAATGAATCGGGTACTCTAAATTTATTTTTAAAAATAATTACAATGATTTAACCAAAATAAAAACACTTCAACAGCATCATCAGAATCTATACATGGTAATATTATCACACTCAAGTCTCGTGTTTCTTTTTCTTCTAGTTTCCAGTTTTCAACTTGGAAAGGAATGTTTCATTTAAGCCTACAGTCTCTTTTATCACTTATAGGCATTGTTCCATTCTCAAATTCACACGTGGTAACTTCACATTTTGATTTAACAGACAAAATGTCATTTTTATACATTAACATTTAATTTATTATTTTGTAAAAATCTCTTTTAGCTGTTTCAAAAATATTGTTAAAATGTCTCTTATGTTTTCTCAAAATAGAATTGTACTCTTGCTTTGTTTGCTCTTTCAACTTTGGGATCTTGTTGTTGTCCCCAGTCCCATTTCAACCGAGCCCTTTTCAATTCTGTTTGAGCCACGTCAATCACTTCCGCTCTCTGAAGTGTCATAGTTCATACTAATCCTTCAACCTTTTTGCACAAGTTTTTAACTATTTCAATCCAGTTTTTGGCAAACTGTTCACTTGCCTTCCTTCAACTATTACTTCTTGTGTAGTATCACCAACAGGCATTTTAAAATCAGAGTCTCTGGTCATTGATTCAGAAAGTTCACATTGCAATTCCAGTCCTTCTGCTTGGCAATCCGAAGTTTTCAATTTTGCAAGTACTTCAGTTGTTTTTTATTGTCCATTACTGACTTCGATACATCAGTAATATTACTTGGGTCAGTTCTTTGCTCAATGGGTATCAGTATTCCACAATGAGCTTTTATTAATAGGAACAACTTTCAAATTGCAGGACTGCATACCATCCACCTTCTTCTTCATTTTCTCCATTTTGCTTTGAAGTTCAAAAACCTCATTGTTCTTATCATTTTTTTTTTAAAAGGTTTTTCCAATTAAAGGGCAATTTAGCTTGGCCAATCCACCTACCAAGCACATCTTTGGGTTGTGGGGGTGAGACCCACACAAACACGGGGAGATTGTACAAACTCCAGTAGCCCGGGGCCGGGATCAAATGCCGGTCCTCGATGCCGTAAGACAGCCACTACACCACCGTGACGCCCACTCATCGTTCTTTTCATGACCACGTTCTAACAGTTCGTTCGTTTTGCTTTTTAATCCTGCATTCAACCAACTATTCTGATTTACCAGGACCTCCTTTCTTGTTCAAGGCATTTTCCAAGATACTTCATTAATACATCACGGGCGGGATTCTCCGTCCCGCCGCACCAGTTTTTTGGTGTGGCGCGCCCCCGCCGGCAGTGGGATGCTCCGTCTGCCAGCCGGCCAATGGGATTATCCATTGTGAGCAGCCCCACGCCGTTGGGAAATCCCCAAGTGTGAGTGCGCTGCTGGTGAAACGGAGGATCCGCCGACAGAGAATCCAGCCCCTGGTACTTGTAGTTCAGCAAGTTTTAACTGAAGATCGTCTTTTGCCAAGTTTACTTCTCAAAGTTTATTTTTGAGACAGTCCAAGTCCTCAGTCCTCAATGCCACCGTGCTGCCCTTAAATCATTGTAATTAGATAATATGGCATGTGTAATTGTGAACTAAGAAAACTGTACTTGTATGATACAATAAGTTAATTGGTTAGATATTTGTCATGTTAAGTTTGTGTAAAGTGGATGTAACACCAATATGAGAAATCTTCAGCAATTTTCTTCATTTCTATTAACTTTCTCTTTTCCTGACGGATTTTCAATTGTTCTGCTCAGCTCTTTTTTTTCATTCTCAAACTCCTCTTTCATACGTGAAAGTTGATGTTCTGTGTTTATTGGGTTTTCCTTCAATTGCTTGTTATCTGCAACAATGTGCTAAACAACTGGCTTGTAAAGCAGAACAAGGCCAGCAGCATGGGTTCAATTCCTGTACCAGCCTCCCCGAAGAGGCGCCGGAATGTGGTGACTAGGGGCTTTTCACAGTAACTTCATTTGAAGCCTACTTGTGACAATAAGCGATTTTCATTTCATTTGATTTCATTTCATAAGTGTCTCATTTTTGTCTATTGTAGTTTCCAATCATTTGTAAAGATCACCATGATAAACTGCATGTTGCTATACCATTGTCATCATATTACTGACTCTGAAAGCCAAATTTATACCGAGGATGATATCTATTTCTCCAATAAGTAATTTAGGAATAATTTCCATCATAACAATTTAATTTACAAAATTACTTCTTAAGTTAACTTCACACAAAGGAACAGGTTAATCCCTTCCATTAATATCCCTTATTAATACTTTTTCTTTCATAAAACTTCCTAGAATACAAATTATATCATCAGCCATCATCAATGATTGATCTGCTCCCGTATCTCTTGAAATTTTAATTTGTTTACTTATTTTGTTAGACGAGTAAGGGAAAACTGCTCCCTTTGAAACAAAACATTCAGAACCTCCAATAGCCTGACTTCCTTCGCCAGTCCTCAAATAATTCTCGTAACTATCATGAGACCCATCCCCCTTTCTCATTGATTCTGAAGGAGCACGTTTCACCTGTACCACTGCTAAAGTTTTAACAACCATCTTCTTTTCAGATGCTTCTTTTTCTACTACTGCAACTGACCTTCCATTTAGTTTACTACAATCTGCATTTATATGTCCCACTTTGTTACAATGGAAACATTGAGGCTTACAAATGTCAATTCCACCCTCAGCACCTTCCTTCTTGATCTGAGGTGACTATTCCCAATTGTTCCATCTCTTTCTCAGCTGTTTGTTCTCTTTTCTCTATTTCACCTTCTATCCTTCTTATGTTTAAAAGGATGATGGAAAACATGTTTGGTTTAATGGACCTGTTCAAAATCATCAGCTAGCTATGTTGCCTGACGAGCAGTTTTAACTTTTTGTTCCTCAACATGCCTCCTAATAACCAAAGGAAGTGAACATTTAAATACCTTGGTCTCTGATCAGTTAACTTCAGAATTCTTGGACACTTTTCTTCAAATCTCTAGTTTCCTTAACTAACTGGATATTCGATTTCCAGCATCTGTCTTCTTAATCATCACTCCATAGTATGGCTTTTCTTCTAGCAAGGCTGAGAGATGAGTTCCCCCTCTAGCCTTCAAAACCATCTTCTTTTAGCAGAGCTGTGAGGGCTGCCTTCTCTCGCATTACATATTTCCAACTTTTATCAAATGAGCTAAACTAAAACTTAAAAGCTTTTCTACCTTACTTGGCCTTTTGGCCAAGATCAAGCGTCAGATCAAGCCCAAGATGAGGTGAAATGCCTTTTCTTGTCTACTTGGATACCTGAATTGGCTTCGATTTGAATTGACTTTTCGAGCAAGCAATGAGATGGATTAAGGGTTTGCCCTGTCCACTCTGCACATTGGCTTTGTAACTTTAAGGATGGGATAAAACAAAAAAACACAGCCCCATTGCTAAGCAACACCTACATTATTTTTATTTATTCTTCACACTGGAGCCTTCTCTAAGCACAACAGAAACATAGTTGAAACTTAACCAACCCCCACACATACAATTACCTTTGTTCAGCTTGAATCTAATGAGAGGTTTTATACTTCCAGGCACAAAACCCATTTAAAATGATACCTTATTTCTAATGTTTATCCAATACAAATATAAATCCCTTAAAACTACCTTTGCTTTTCTAACACCATCCAGTTACAACATCAATTGGGATTGCAACATTATATAAAGACAAGTTTTGATCTTGTTAAGGTTGAAGCAATGTAGGTGAGATTCATCCAACATTGACAAGGAGAATTGACATTGACAAGGTGTAAAAACAGTGCAGGTTGACTTGTTGTCAGATTCTGCCATCTATCCCAACAGGAAAGGTTCACCTCCACTCTACATGTAAATTAGCTCAATAATCTACCGTGCAGGAAATCTCCAGTCTAAATGCAAAACCTTTTAGTCTGTGACCTATTACAGTCTTGTATTAGTTACAACATCATGATGTAATAGCTTCAGCATTACATCAAATCCCAATTTTAATGAGCATTTTAATTAAGCAGTGAGATGATCGGATAAAAATTCTTTATTTCTCATGTATATGAATTACATGAGAAACTTGATGTTGTAACACAAATTACCTCTTTTCCTTCATCTGTTCCATCACTAGAAACTTGCTCATACAGGACCATATACTGAGTAGCTCCATCCTGAGGTTGCCATTTAATTCTCATACTGTTGTGTGTCACATCATAGATCGTAAGATTATTCAATGATGGAAAAGATGCTAAAATGAATAATTTTGCAAATTTAAAACCAGCTAGGATATCTTTATAAACTGAAAATGGCTCTTGAAATCAATGGTAAAAATGTCATGAATTTATATGACATCCTTTTACCTGCTATTTAATATAGGAGGTAACCCATTTATTTCAAATGAGCAAATATCTTGAATAAAACAATGGCTAAAAATATTGCCAGATCAAATTGCAGTACTTTTCCATAAATGTCAGCAGCACTCATTTCCAGGCTTATACTCCTTCAAAAGTATATCATACCAAAAAGAGGCTATCCCATATATGAAAGTGTCGAAAGATTCCTTAAAAACCACTAAGTTACCTTTTATTGATAACATATTCTCCTGATTGTTATAAAGAGAGTTAAGAATGATATGCAGTGGTGCAAACGTTTTATATATTTATATGGACATTACCCATTAATGATATTCAATCATTTAGACTCTTGTTAAAATATTGGAGGTTGAAGCTAGCTTTCAGTGAGTGAGCTAAGTCGTAGGGTGCTTCATAGTCAAACACACTGAGAGTTCAAGTGGAATAACTAGCCAATTTTTCTGTCAAAGGAATTGTGACAGAGAATTCCATAACAGTCAGATGCTTTAACCAATTCTAATCTGTTACAGTTAGTATAGGATTTGGAAATTAAGTTCTGTAGCATGCCAGAAAGTAGAACTTAGTTCAATTATTGATGTAACCTAATAAACAGCATGCCATCGCTTGTAGTAAAAATGCACTTTGTATCTATGATATCTCCACCATGTTGCAGGATTCTTGAGAATGCTCTAGAACACTTTAGATACAAGTCACAAAACTTCTGGGGCAATTTGCTATGTGAAGAGACTTAAAGAAGGGCTGTCAACAGAAATTTATGATTATCCTGAGAAAATGAATGTATAAGTGGCAAGACATGCTGCGCACAAACTCACTAATTATTATGGGAAGGTCAATCCTGAAGTATGGAGACAAAATATATGCAGATTAGACCACAAGCATCATCAGGTATTTTCTATTTTGCATAAGGGTGATGGATCCCAGCTCAAGGGTGAATGGCTACGTAAAGTTATGTAAAGCTGCTCATTCTATTCCACATTGGCCTAAACAAGTTTAGTCCAGCAATCCTTCAAAGTGTTTTCAGAGAGATAGGAAGAAAAGCTCACTGACACTTGTGCATTCTCAGAAATACAGTCTATATCATATAAAGGAACAGAGAAGGAAACTAAAATTCTACATACATCTAAGAGTGGTTCGGAGGACGCAAGTTACATGTTTCCAGGGAACTCGGTACCTTATGAGAAAGAATCTTACAACACCAGGTTAAAGTCCAACAGTTTTTTTTCGAATCACTAGCTCCGAAAGCTGGTGATTCAAAACAAACCTGTTGGACTTTAATCTTGTGTTGTAAGACTTCGTACTGTGTCCACCCCAGGCCAACGACGGCATCTCCACATTATGAGAAAGAGGAAGCCTTTATTGAACAAATAAGTGTTCAGATTAACAGACGATTAACAGGGACACTTTCAGATCTAGGATTCTTATGTGAAGGGTGCATTCAAATTAATAAGACCCAGGGATATTGAAACCAAATGAAGGATGTTTGCCTTTACTTAAATTTTTGGCTCACATTAATGGTTAATGAGAATGTAGGACAGCACCCATAAATATGGCAAGTTATTTATAATCTAAATAATATTCTATAATAGAGCTCTTTAAGACTAGGTGCTTCTGTAACATACATGTAATTCCTATGCCCCGGAGACCTTCACCAGCAAAGCCTTCATAGATAGGAAATACTGCCATTTGGTATTCAGTAAGGGAGTGTAAATTCTGTAGGACCACAGACGAAACTGTTCCATCCACAATCACCTGAAAAACAAAAGCACTTCACAATTCAAAGTTAAAAAGTCTATTAATCATTATACGGTTGCCATCTGTAATCTATGTGATTCCATATGGTGCCACAAAGAAGACCGCTGGATAATGATTTGGTTGCTATAATAGTTCCCTATTCCCCATTCAACCTCTATTCTCAGCCCTACAGTCCTTTGCTCTATTCTCCACCTTTGAATTGTCACATGCCCACTACTAATAGCCCCGCAATTGTCTCTGTTCCCTCCCAACCCCACTAGGGCCCACCCTTCATACACTTGGCTGTGCCAAACACAACCCAACCTCCTCCTCAACCAATGAGTATTCTTGTGGTAAACGTCCTGCAAATTGAATAATAAGTAACACGTATCATTGGAATAAAGGGATGGTTGTATCTGAATGTTCTTCCGAACTAATTTTGAATGTCTCAGAATTACATTTTAAAGCACCATTCCCCAGTTTTTTACTTTACTTACATTAAGTAATTAAATTCTAGATTTTTCAGTTCAAAAAGTGATTTTGATTTATTCCGAGTAAACCATATCATTTCAAGATACTATCCTCCCACAGCACCAAAATATCCCTAATCAAATTCACAACTAATATTCTCTGTTACAGTGGCCATGGTACATTATTATTCCTTGTCCACTCCGCAGTCTTTGACCATACGCCTTCAATGCCTCTCCTCATTGTATTTACCGTTGCTTGGTTCCATTCTTGCCTATCTAATTGTAGCTGAGCAGTTCTCGCAATGCCTTCTCTGCCCATCCCTTATCATTGTCGCAGGAGTCTGTCAAGGATTCTTTGTGGGCCCTCATTGCTTTCCACAGGCTACCTCTGTTGGCAACATCATCCAAAACATGGGGTCAAATTCATTTACTGCCTCTTTAATATCCAGTATTGGATGAGCCATAATTTCTCAACTGAACATTGGGAAAATCAAACCATTTGTCCCTGCTATAAATTCCATATCTTCCCTGCTGTCTCCATCCTCCTCTCCTGCAATGTCCTCACCACAACCCATCTTTCCTTTAATAATTAAAACCACATACTTTCATCTCTGTAACAGCACCTGCATAATCCCTATCTCAGCAATCTCAATGGAAACCCTCCTCATTCCTTTGCCATCTCTAGACGTGCTTATTCCAATACCCTTCTGGAAAATCTAGCATCCTCCATCCTCTGATAATATTTCCTCATTTAGCTCTATCATCTGCATTCAATCCTCAGTAAGGTAGTATTTGACTTGATACCTCTTCCGGTTTTTCCCCTTTAGTTGGATAATATACAACACGGTATTTTTTGGCTTTTTTGGGGCCGTGGTTCCAGCTGACGTTGAAACTCCTGGCTCTTATATCAGATATAACCAGATTCGTCGGGGTTGGATACAAAACGATACCACTGCTGGGTCTGTCATGTTCACCTAACAATTGAAACAAGAAACAGCGGGAATAAAATAATTTCAAAACATTTCTCCCTGCCTGCTTCACTACTTGTGCGGCCACAACACATCCAATTATTTACAACACAACTTTCCCTTTCTCAACCATTTTAAGGTTTCACCGTCAAATGTGGAGAACCTGGTGGAGTCAGGAGGAAGTTGTTGTCACTGCTTTCAGATGACAGGCTTCAAATAAATGCCTTTACCCACTAGGCTAGGGAATACATTTCCCAATAGTAGAGATATGCATTTTCCCCACTAACGGGTTGTGTGTTTTGGAACACTTCAAGGCTATTGTTGGTAATGAGTGTTCGACAGGGAACTGAATTGAATTGAATTGAATTGGAATTTGATTTATTGTCATGTGTACCGAGGTCCGGTGAAAAATATTGTTCTGCATGTTCCCTGAGTGAGGAACATTACTCTGCATCATGCCATGGGATTAACATGCTTTCAGGACTTCATTAATATTTCAAACCTTTACAAGTCTGCCATGTTACATTGTGCCAGGTTCATTACTGTTGCAATTGATTGAATTGCAAAATCAATCATGAATGTTTCAAATACTCCCTTCCCCAACCCTAGCAACATTGGTATCCTGTGTTCATTTGCTAATATTAGCAACAATAATATCTAACCTTGTGACTGAAAGGTAGGTATTGCACAGTGCTGACACCCTCCGTGTTATCATTCAATAGTTAGGAATATACAGTGAGGTTAGTACTGCTGACTCACAGCACCAGGACCGGGTGTGATTCTGGCCTTGGGTGACTGCCTGTATGGAGTTTGCATGTTCTCCCCATGTTTGCCTGCGTTTCCTTCGGGTGCTCCAGTTTCCACCCAAAGTTCAAAGCTGCACATGTTAGGTGCATTGGCCATGGTAATATTGCCCTTGGTGTCCAGGAATGTGCGGGTTAGGTTACAGGTATGGGGCGGGGTGGACGGGAGAGCGGACCTGGGTAGAATACTCCTTTGGAGGGTGAATGGGCTGAATGAACTCCTTCTGCACTGTAGGATTCAGTGATTCAATAAGGAAATAAGTTTGTGATATCCTTGTACCAGTTATCTGATGCGAGGCAGTGGTGTAGTCCTATTATGGCTGGACTAGTAATCCAGAGACCCAGGGTAATGTCTGGGACCTGGGTTCAAATCTCGCCAATTTGTGGAATTTGAATTCAATAAAAAAACAAATCTGAAATTAAAAGGCTAATGATGACCATGAAACCATTGTCGACTGTCATAAAAGCCATCTGATTCACTAACGTCCTTTAGGGAAGGAAATCTGCCATCCTTACCCGGTCTGGCTTACATGTGACTTCAGATCCACAGCAATGTGGTTGACTCTTAAATGCCCTCAGAGATGGGCAATAAATGCTGGCCCAGCCAGCGAAGCCCACAGCCCATAAACAAATAAAGATCAAACAATGATTTGTACTATACACTCAATAACATCACAGATCTAATCGGATTGTTTATGCTTCATGAAAAACATCTCCTGTAATGTCTATTTTTAATAATTGATTATTTTTTTAATGGTGTGTGGTTTTCAAAAAGGCCTAGCTGTAAATGCTGACAAGAGAGCAGTAAAACATTGCTTCAACCAAACATGTATTAATTTATCATCATCGGGATTCCTTGCAAGTAAACAGCTGGTACCACTTTGTGTGATAATTCAGACAGGCTATTGAACCTAATTACTATTACAATCAGGAACTTCCAATGTTGGCTTTCTAACTCACCACACTTTTTCAACTGCCTTTGAAATTCTGTCCAGCCACAGTGATTCATGGGCCCCAGATTTCATTGGGTAACAAAGGACAAATTTGTACTAGAGTGATAGCAAGAGAGAGGGTCATATTTAGGGTGCATTTTGGATCCCACAGGGTTCTGCCCTTTTTCAGCCACATCACAAACCCCAGCTCTTTCAAGGACTTTATTGTCACAAGTAGGCTTACATTAACACTGCAATGAAGTTACTGTGAAAAGCCCCTAGTCGCCACATTCCGGTGCCTGTTCGGGTACACAGAGGGAGAATTTAGAATGCCCAATTCACCTAACAAGCACATCTTTCAGGACATGTGGGAGGAAACAGGAGCACCCGGAGTAAACCCACGCAGACACGGGAAGAATGTGCAGGTTCCACACAGACAGTGACCCAAGCTGGGAATCGAACGTGGGACCCTGGAGCTATGAAGCAACAGTGCTAGCCACTGTGCTACCATGCCGACACATAATGCGCGTGAAAATTTCAAGTTTTCTAATGTCAGACCAGACATATTTTTTCAGTTAAGCCTTTGGCAATTATGGATGTCAGGAATGCCATGGGTCCATGATACCAATGTTGCTCCGGATGGGAATGGGAGTCTTTGAAACATTCACAATTAATTTTGCAATTCAATCATTTACGACATTATTGAACCTGGCAGAAGGTAACATAGTAGATTTTTAAAGGTTTGAAATATGAACCTGAAAACCTGTTAATCCCATGGTATGATGCGGAGCAAAGTTTCTCTCTCCTCCGGGAACATGCCCGTTGTGCCTGAGAGAGTAGCAACTTGACCTAACCATGGGATTTATACTGTGGCAAAGGAGAATATGAATGGATGGCAGATGCATTCAACCCCAGATTTGCACCCCACAGCTTCCCCAGTAATTTCACAGTCAAGTGTTTTGACCCCTTCACCAACTAGGTTATTTAACGGTTTGTCATGCAGTACTAAATTACGGTTGACCAAATGGAAATTACACAAAATGACATTTTTCAAATATATGGGGCGTGATTCTCTAACCCCCCGCCGGGTCGGAGAATCGCCGGGGGCTGGCGTGAATCCCGCCCCCGCTGGTTGCCGAATTCTCCGGCACCAGATATTCATCGGGGGCGGGAATCGTGCTGCGCCAGTTGGCGGGCCCCCCACCCCGGCGATTCTCCGGCTCGGATGGGCCGAAGTCCCGCTGCTGGAATGCCTGTCCTGCCAGCGTGGATTAAACCACCTCTCTTACCGGCGGGACAAGGCGGCGCGGGCGGGCTCCGGGGTCCTTGGGGGGGGGGGTGCGGGGCGATCTGGCCCCGGGGGGGTGCCCCCACGGTGGCCTGGCCCGCGATCGGGGCCCACCGGGCGGGCCTGTGCCGTGGGGGCACTCTTTTCCTTCCGCCTTCGTCACGGTCTCCACCATGGCGGAGGCGGAAGAGACCCCCTCCACTGCGCATGTGCGGAGATGCCGTGAGCGGCCGCTGACGCTCCCGCGCATGCACCACCGGCAAAGTCATTTCCGCGCCAGCTGACGGGGCACCAAAGGCCGTTCCCACCAGCTGGCGGGACGGAAATCAGTCCGGCGCGGGCCTAGCCCCTCAAGGTTAGGGCTCGGCCGCTCAAGATGCGGAGGATTTCGCACCTTTGGGGCGGCGCGATGCCAGACTGATTCGCGCGTTTTTGGCACCGGTCGGCGGACATCGCGCCGATTGCGGAGAATTCCGCCCCATGCTTTGTGAGTTCTGTGCTGCATCTAGTCACAGCAATAAGAATCCTCACCTCCAGGTGAAGTATCATTCTCGATCCATTCAAGGACAGTGAAGTGTAAAACACAATGGCCCTCAATATTCCAGGAGATCCAATCCACCTCACTTGCCATAGACCCAGGCCAGAGACCTGCACCCCAAGTATTAGACACACGGCCATCTATATGGCCAGGGTAGGTCAGCAGCAGTGTGTGCCTTGAAGCAACCAGAATGTGGTAGTGTGACATGCCTCCCAATTGTCTACATGATATCCCACAGAAACTGGTCTCCTTTGAAATTATTTCCATTTCAAAGCCTTTTTGTAGGCCGTAATGAGACTCGGACCAGCTCAGATTTCCATTGAGGCCTATAGGGTCAAATTCACAACATACTCTGGATCTTCCCGCTGACACAGGAAGATCCAGGCATGCCCTTTCCCTGTAAAAAGATGAAAGCAAAACAAGGAGTGGAATTCTAGCAGAACTAAACTTCACCCTTTTTCTGACACTCAATTCAGAATTCCACCAAGGTTTCCCCTGGCCCCAAGCAGAATTCCGAGACTACTGAACGGTCCAAGTAGCTTTTATTCTTCACCAACCCATATACACTACACTACTATATAATGACACAGAACTTCACTGAAAAGTTATGTCACTATGTCATTCGCAAGCCATATTTTCGAATTAAGTCATCACTTCCTTTTGCAGGCTTAAGACAGAAGTGCAATGATATTTGAAAGGCCCTATTGATAGTTTCCAATGTAAATGAGGCAGCTGCACTGGATTTAAGATTGAGATTTGAATAATGAGGAGGTCAGAGGAAGGTTCGTGCACTCAGTCCAATCGTGGAATCTAACGAGAGACATTTCATTGACAACAGGTTTGTGTAGCAAAGGAGAATAAGTTGCATCTTTGAAGAAACGCAATGAATTTAAATGATTACTTCTTGCTTTGGTCGCCTTGGTCTTGATCTGTCCACAAAGAATCTTGGTAAGTCTGCCACTAAGGGAGTCAAGAAGACTAAACTCTTGTACGTTGTGCAAATGGAGTTCAAGTGGATCAGATGCGATTTGTTTCAACTCAGCTTCATCAGCATTCTTTACACCTATAAATTAAAAAAAACAACACACCACTTAAATCAGCCAAAGGAAACAGTGGCCGGAATTCTCCGGTCATTGCAATTCACTTTTCCCGCCGGCAGTGCAACCCCGCCAACAGGTTTCCCGCAGCATGGGGTGGTTATAATGGGAAATCTCATTGGCAATCGGCGGGAAGATAGAATCCCGCCACTAACTCCGCCGAGAATCTCGCCCATTGCCTTGTGGCTCATTCAACATCGCTTCAAAATCCAGGGATGGTGATACCGACACTCGCCCTTGCAACTTCCTCCATCCACTTCTGCTGTTCTACTTGCGGATGCGTTTGTATGTGAAAGGGAATGGTACCTGCCTCTTTGACCTGACCTCCTCCACCAGGACCCAGAAGGGAGGAAGCCTCTGACCTGTTTGCCTACTTGACCTTTCTTGCAGCAATGCTAAAAGACAACCAGCAAGATATAAATACAAGAGTGGCAACATCATGGAGGTTTCCCTCTTTCTCTGCCTCATCCATCCAATTCCCTTACTGAATTAAAATCAGGGCTTTGGTTAGTAAGTTATCCAATTCAGAGCACGTTTTAAAAACGGTATGAGATTACATAAATATTGAAAAATTAGAGAAAATAAATCACATCGTTATAAAGGTATTTAGCCAGATTTTTCTATCTGACCAGATTTTCCTATCTCAGATTATTGGGCATTGAATGAGCCACCCTTTCCCTCAGCGCAAGAGGTCACTCAGCTGCTCCATGCCTGGGGAACGCCAAGGAAGCAGCGAGAGCACCAAGGATCTGACCTGGGTGAGGCCAGACAGTGTGGGGTCTACAGTAGGTCAAGAAGGTGCAGCAAGAGGAGCGGGAGCACCAAAGGAGCGTCGAGAGCACTGAGGGCCCAACCTGGGTGAGGCCAAAGAGTGTGGGGCCTACAAAAGGCTCAGAAGGAGCAGTGAGAGGAGCTGGAGTTCCAAGGGAGCAGCAAGTGCACTGGGGATCTGACCTGGGCAAGGTCAGACAGCGCAAGACCGAGAAGGAACAGTGAGAGGCATGGGAGCACCAAGGGAATGACGAGAACATAGAAGATCACCGACGCCTGCTATGCCTAGAGAATGAGATCACACTTCAAAAATGACCTAACTTACAGGCAGGCAGGTGACTGGTGGACGACGAGTGTTTGTTCGACCCATCGTACAGCAAAGTCTGGTCTGCAATCATCTCAGATTTTACCTGCCAATGAGCCAAGAGCTCACCCCATTGGAACCATGTGGTGTGGTGGTTGATGTGCAACAACCACCCCACATTAAAAGAATCCACGCACAGGCATATTCCACCCGTACACTATCTCACCCACCCAAATGAATTTCGGAACCTGGGAGCGTCAGGGCCCTTATGGACAACCCAACAGCAACAGACTTGAATGTCGAACCGCCATCATAGCCTGGGAATTCAGGCGCTACAACATCGACATTGTCACCCTGTAATAAAGAACCCATGACCTAAAGAACAGTTAGTGGTTGGTAAAGGCACAGGAGACTCAGCAACTCACCAACACCCATGACGTGCACAGCTTCTTCAGCGCAATTAAAGCCATCCACGGTCTGAGTACCCTGGGACCTACCCAGAGCCAAAAACAGAGAGGTGCTCATCAAAGACAGAAATAGTCAACGCCCGCTACAGAGAGCACTTTGAGGACCTCATCAACCAAGACACAGCCTCAACGCATGTGCCCTTGATGCCAATTCGCAATACACTACCCGCCACCATGTCAGCACAACCCCAGTCTGCCATGAGGTCGAAAAAAGTCATCCGGCGGTCAAAAACGAGTACTAAAATAGGGCAGAGAGGCACTCTTGACACAAATGCACAACCTATTCACCCTTGTCTGGAAGGAAGGCAGCCTGCCGGGAGATTCCAGAGACACTGTAATTTTGATAATTTCAAGAAAAGTGACAGGTCCAACTGCAGAAATTACAGCGGGACAGTCCACCATGGGAAAGGTAATCGCAAGAACCCTCCTCAAACACCTTCCCCCAGCAGCTGAAGAGCTCCTCCTTGAGTCTCAATGCAGCTTCCACCCATCAAGAGGCACTATGGCTATGATTTCAGTGCACAACAAATCCAGTAAAAGTGCAGGGAGCAGCAAGAACCTCTGTGTATGGCTTCTTCAATCTCGCAAAGGCCTTCGACACTGTCAAATGTAAGGATTGTGGAAGATCCTCCTCTAATTTGGCTGCCCACAAAAATTTGTCACCATTATCTGCCTGCTCCACGATGGCATGCAAGCCATGATCCTCATCAATGGATCCACCACAGACCCAATATGAGTGCAAACTGGGTTCAAGGAGAGCTGCGTCATTGCACTCACACTCTTCTCCACCTTCCTCGCAGCAACGCTCCACTCCTTCACCATGAAGCTCCCCACTGAAGTGGAGCTAACCTACAGGACAACAAGGAAACTGTACAACTTCTGATGCCTCCAGACCAGAACCAAGTCCACCCCAACTTCTATCATCAAGCTGCTAAAGCAGATGACTTCTGTGTACACACTCAGAGGCCAAGCTACAAACCATCATTGATGCATTCACCGAAGCTTATGAGAGAATGTGCCTGAGACTAAACACCCGGATAACAAAGGTTCTCTACCAGCCTACTCCTGTCACACAACACTGTCTCCTAACCATTAAGATCCATGGTGAACCCACGGACAATCTGGACCATTCCCCATACCCCGGTAATCTCCTCTCCGCATGAGCAGACATCGACGATGAAATCCAACATCGACTCCAATGTGTCAAAGCAGCCTTCAGATGCCAGAGGAACAGAGAGTTCAAAGATCGAGACTTCAAATCCAGCACCAAGCTCATGGTCTACAAAGCAGCCATGCTCCCTGCCCTCCTGTATTCATCAGAATCATGGACAATGTACAGCAGACACCACAAATCCCTGGAGAGTTATTATCACATTGCCTCCGCAAAATCTGCAAAGCGACTGGCAAGATAGGCGTAACAACATGAGTGTCCTCTCCCAGGCCAATATCCACAGTATTGAGGCGTTGGTCATGCTTGACCAGCTGCAATGGGCAGGCCACATTATCCGCATGCCCGACATAAGACTCCCTAACAAGTGCTCTACGCTGAGCTCCGCGATGACAAACGATCGCTAGTAGGGCAGAGGAAACATTACACAGATACTCTGAAAGCCTCCCTAAATAAATGCAGCAACCCCATCAACACGTGGGAATTGCTTACCCTAGGACACACAAATTGGAGAAGCATTCGCGAAGGTGCCAACCACCTTGAGCGCCATCGAGTGAAGCACATGGTGGTCAGGTGTAAGCAGCGGAAAGAGTGCGCCAAATCCAGAGCTTCCACCCACCCGCGTCATCGGTCACCATCTGTCCCACCTATGGCAGAGTCTGCGGCTCCAGGATTGGTCTATTCTGCCATCACAGAACCCACCCCCCCCAGAGTGGAAGCAAATCATCCTCAACCCTGAGGGACTCTCAAAGAAGAAAGAGGAAGATATCCCTCGGAATTGGTGTAAGGCACATGTTGAAGAATAATTATGCACTTCCGGATTTACACATGCAGTAAATATTACTAAAGGTTTATACTGACCAACAGCAAATATTTCAACGCCGGCATTTTTCAAGCTGTGAGCTGATGAGTTGACATCATCCTGTGACTTCCCGTCAGTAAGCAGAATTAGGTATTTTGCAGCATCTGGGCGAGCACCAGCTGAAGGTTTTAGGTTGTGTTTGAAAATATGATTCAATGCCAGAGCTACAGAAACAAAAACAGTGAAATCCATTTACAGAAATACAGAAAAGTTGAAGACTGGTATCAGTGACTCACAAACCAGTAACAAGAGAGCACAAATTTGGAATTATCGTAGAAGGACAAAAGGGGAAGTTAGAAGATCTTTCTTTCTGACAAAGGATTGTTATTAAAGTACAGAGCATAGAAAATATGACAAACACTAAGAAGGTCAGGCAGTATCTGTAGAGGAGAGGAAGGTGGGGATATCTTATACTGACCTTTCGTCGGAACCACATGCAGGGCTTAAAGCCAGAGAGAGAAGTCTGAGTGGAATAAGAATTCTAAAGGCAGGAGAAAGGAACCACTACAGAGAGATGGACGAAGTTCCTGGTCAAAGTTATGTGGAGGCAAAGACAGTGTTCAACGTCATGTCCAGCTCGAAATTCATTAAAACGGGGGTGTACGGAGCGAAGTTGATTTTACTGAGGTTGGATTGTTCACGGCTAGAGACGTAAAGGTCAGAGAGAATAGTGCAAATACAACAAGGCGGGTGATTAGAAGGAGAGATGGGGTCAGAAGAACGTGATGGGGAAGTGAGATCAGGAGAGGTGCTGGCATGAAAGAATCACGGATGCTTCTAGTTACTTCTAGCTGACGGGAAGGGAAAAGCTTCTTGTTAAAGCATCTGATGATATGAAAGGTGAAATGGAAGTAAGTATCCCAACAGCTCAGAAATGAAATTTGTCAGTGATGCTGAATAAGAAGGAGGGCTTAACGTTTCATCTGAAAGGCAGCACTTTGGACAGTGAAACACTTCCTCAGTGCTACAAACTTAAAATTAGGAGCAGGAATAGGCCACGCAAGCCTGCTCTGCCATTCAATAAGATCATGGCATATCTGATTGTAACCTCAATTCCACATTTCTGCCTATCCCCGATAAGCTTTCGCCCACTTATTAACCCATTATCTAGCTACCTCTGTGTTAAAAGCACTATGTTGACAGTGTTACAGTGGACCTAGAAGCCAGTGCCCTGGGGGCAATTTTCAGGGAGTCGGACTTGCCGGAGCTCCAGACAGGAGCGGGGCAGATGTCTTAGTCTTTGCCTCGCTGATGGTGAGGAGGTGGATCCTATTAGGTTGGAGGTCAGTTGCTCCACCTTGTGCCTCAGTATGGCTGAGAAACTTAATGGAGTTTCTAAGCCGAGAAAAGGTTAAATTTAGATTAAGAGGGAATGAGGAGGGGGTTCACAAGACGTGGCGTCCGCTCATATCTCACTTTAAGGAATTAGCCTCAGTCAGCAGCTAAAAAGTGGAGGTGGTTAGTTGGTTGATGAATTGTTTTCGGGTTGAGGGAAGGATTGTTAAATGTTAAATATCTGTAATGTAAATAATGTAAAGAATTTTGAAAAAGCTAACAAAAGTTTTATTTAAAAAAAGATTCTGCCTCTTAAGCCTTTTGGTTAAAATAAGTGGGCTACAACTGCCAGGTCTTTATTGTGAAACCACAGTGATGGTTGGGAATGGGAAATTTGGGGGGGGGGGGGGGGGGGGGGGGGGCGCGAGTGGGAGGAATTAAAGGAGGCCTCCCTGGTCCCTGGCCTCCAGCCGAACCTCAGTCACTGCTGGTATCCTGGCTGCACCACCTACCTTCCCCCAAATATACACTTAATTGCCACTTGCTGTGCCAGGTGGTTAGAAGGGACAAATGACCATTTACGTATTGTAATATTTATGATGGTATGTACGTGTGCTCTGCCTGAAGCCATGTACTTTGCTCATTGTGCTGATGTTTCATCCTGAATTCGTTCTTGACAGATTTATCAGTGGTGGTCATTGGTCATTGTCTTCCACTCTGAGGGGCAGGCTGAGGCGGCAGATTCCGAGGCTACCTCAGCTGGATTTGTAATTGGCCAATGCTGTTGACGTTATTCTGAGTCACCTAGTCAACTGAGTTAACCGGCCCCCATAATTTCTTTGATGATTCTTGCCCAATCGTGAATACTTTTATCTACTGAATTTACCCTCATTAAAGGCAACAAAGACTCATTTTACATAGAGTCTTTCATCCAGTATAACAAGGAAATTACTACGCTGCTCTCAATTATAACCTAGTAAAAGAGCAGTATTAATTCAACAGATCCTCGAATATCAAAATCAGAGTTAGAAAAATAGTTAGCTTGGTAGGCAAAAACGGGAACAAAAATTTGAAAATCAACTTAAAGATGGTCAAAATGGCTGTGTCAAAACTACCAGTGTAGGTATATTAAAGTCTTAAACCGAAGCAAAAGAGATGCCTAATAGTCTTGTAACTTCAATGATGTCTGTAATTTGGCAAATATATAACCGAAAATTAATATTCAAACTATTTTGATTATGTACCTGTGTATGTGTTGCCTCCCTTGTAGCGTATTTTTTGAACTGCTTCCAGAACTTCATTTGTGGTGGAATAAGTATTCAGGTCCCACTCTGTCCTTGGCTCGCCGCTGTACTGAGTTAAGCCTGTTTTAAGAACGATCATCTTTAACAATGAGAATGTTATGTTACTGGACATCACATATTACCAGCCCTCCTGCGGCTGGTTTTCCCATGCTGGAAGCAGCTTGCCTTTGGCTGCCGGTGGATTCTCCTGATCCTGCTGAAGTCAATGTTAACTTGTACATTTCGCCTGTCCCGCCTCCAGGGAACTGACGCTTTTGCAATTTCTAGTATGGGAGTGATCAAAATCCAAAAGCAAGCATCCTGCTGTTGTGTCTTTCCTCTCACTCAAGGCTTTTGAGTGTAATTATAGCAGCACTAATGCTGTCCGATCCCTGATCAGCTGCATCAGCATGGACGATGGAAGGCAGGATTAGTGGGGTCGTTTGGAGCGCCAGGAACGACCCTGCTATAGAATGGCACTCTGGTTTTTTTTTGGCCGTTCACCAGTGCAGGAAGCGATCGGGAAGCCATTTTTAAATTATGCCCTGATCTCGCGACCTTGGTTACGACCCCTGGGACCCTCCCAATTCCCCCAACTCATCTGTTGAGGGGGCCCTTTAGCCCCCCCCACACCCCACCTGATTCCCAGCACAGGGACAATGCCGCCTGGGCGCCTTGGCACTGCCAGCCTGGTACTCTGGCAGTGCCACCCAGGGCACCCTGGCATTGCCAGGCTTGCACTGAGGTGACACTGCCTAGGTGCCAGGGTGGCTGGCTGGCAGTGCACAGGTGGCATCAGCAGTGCCAGGGTGCCCCCCTGTGCAGATTCTAACCATCCGGGGGCCTCAGAGCGCCTGGAAGATCCCCCCCACCCCGCCAAGTGCCGTTCCACCTGGTTCCCATTTGTGCGGGCCAGTGCTAAATGGAACCTGGCTGGGGTCTCCTTGCTAAGGCCGATAGACCTTGGGGGCCAGTTAGTTTGGCTTTGGCAAAGCTATGTCTGGATACCATACCATACAAGTCTGGATCCTACCCATTGTGGGCAGCATCCAGATCGAAACGTCTTGCAAGATCTCATTGGATCTCGCACGGCGTAACGACTGCCAGGAATCCGGTGCGACACGGCCGGTAAATCGTGGCCCTTAACTCTATTTCTCGCTCTACAGATGATGCGAGACTGGCTGAGTTTTTCCAGCGTTTTCTGTCATTATTTCAGATCCCCAGCATCTGCAATATTTTGCTTTTATCATCGTGTTTATTTCAGTTTTCCTGCATTCCCATGTTGCGTACTCCCCTTAGAGGAGATTGAAAGGTCATTATGGATTAGGCGAGGAAACTTCAACATAGTACTCAGCTGCTGTACAAAAAGGACTGTATCATATCAGATAATGTTAGCAAAGTGATCACGTCCAAGCCAAAAGGCGGCTTTGTCGTTGTGAAAGGAGTTGCTGAGGCCTCATCAGGAGTAAAGTTAGCACAACCCCACCTAATGCCCATGGAAGTGGGCACTAAAACCAGTCAAAAAACAGATGAAAAGAACAGCAACATCCCTTGCCATTATTTCCAACCATCAAAGCACTATGGTCCTGAAATTCCTGGGCCTGTGGGGACAATACAAGAATGTACGTCCGGCTGGGGGGGTGGGGACAAAATGGTTCCATCATGTCCCTGCCCTGTTTACTTTCGTGTCTAAATTTCAACAGATGAAAGGCGCTTCTTACAACCAAACCACAACAGCCGCACCCCCTCCCCCCTCGACCCTGATTTCACCCCAAGAAATGGGAATGTTGGGACCATATCCTCACACCAGAGATCACATCCATTATACCTTGATGCCGTTGGGGAAAGCAGACATTCTTGAAATTTTTATTATCCTCGATTATATGTGTGCATTAACTCTTCTCTTTAATTAAATAGAAGAGATGGTAAAGGAAAACACGTTAAACAATAGTATTAAGTAGTCAGCAATTCTGCAGTACTTACCGATTCGAATTCCATTCCTAGCAACGTGAAAAGGTGTAATTAAATTGATCAAAAACTGACGCACCAAACGGAAGTTTAGTCTGCCAATACTCCAAGACCCGTCGATTAGAATTATAATATCTGCAGCGGTACTCAACTGGCACTTGAATCGAGATCCTGCAATGTTATGACAATGGTCTTTATTTTAACTATCTGTTGAGACAACTCCAATGCTGCTACAGGTAGAAGTATTAACAAAGATTAAAGACAGAGAGATTTCACCTAAATGTGTTCATTTTTCATGCACTAACATTTTCATTTGGCATCATATTACAAAAAGGTTTCAGAAATGATACACTATAATTTTATTGTCATAATCTGTGCCACAAACATTGGGCTGAATAATACAGGAGTGGGGGAAGGGGGAAACGGGCAGCACACGCTCCCCCCACCCCCCGAAACCGTCTCACAGTCATAAAACACTGCGGGGCAGATTAATGAGGGCCGAGTGGAATCCAAGTCCCGCCCCCTGGAGCTGCTGGCTAATCCGGTTGGTCGGCAGTTCCATCAATCCCAACAGCACCAGGAAGACGCCAAGGGCCACTACCCAGACTGCTGGGGGAGAAAGGACCAAAGCCTTGGATCCCTGTAGCTGGTAAGTCCAGGGTCCTGGGCTGTGAGGGTTTGGGTACGTTAGGGAGAGGGGTAGTAGAGGAGGGGTTCAAAGGAGGGAGAAGGTAGGAACAAATGGGGAAGGGGTGTCAAACCCATGGGGGGGCTAGCCTGCGATTGGCAAAGGACAGCCCATGATGAGTGAACGCCCCCTGCCCCCTGTCCCCCCCGCCCTTCCCTTGTCTTTCTAGCCCTTTAACAACTTGAGGTATAAATGCAGGCTTCCCATTCCCACCTCACTGTCTTCACCAAATGTTTTACGGCATGGACAGCACATCATCACGGCCAAATGCCTTGATATCTGTTATGTTTTATGGGGCGTTGCTTTTACTTCTCAGTGGAGACAATGGATAGCCAGGTATGGTAGGCTATATTAGGGGTATCCCGGTACCTAGGTGGGATGTACCTTATACTGTAGTATGAGTGGTAGAACCTGCCTGCTGGTTTCGAGGACGCAATGACTTTGTTAAAAGAGCACTACGTCCGCACTGCAAATCAGGTATACGCTCGGCATCTTTTAGCTACCAGACGGCAGATCCCAGGGGAATCACTGGACGATTTTTACCGCGCATTGTTAGCGTTAGGTAGAAACTGTAACTGGACTTCCGGGTTGCGGCGATGCGGAGCTAAGCCGCGCGATTCGGCAGCTCCCGCGAAAACGGACTTTTGGGCCCGCTAACGGAGCCCCAACGGCACTTTAAAAAAAAAAAAACCCGTGGGGAAGGAAGGAGAAAGGTCCCCTACAAACCTGCATGGATCGGACCCGCAGCGAAACGGAGAAAAAAGCGGCCCTAGAGCAGCAGGAGAAGAAAGAAGAAAAATGCAAAATGGCGGCGCCCACGGACAGAGAGGAGATGAAAGAGTTCATCAAGTGCTGCTTCGAGGAGCTGCGTAAGGAGATGGTGGCGCCTATACTGGCAATGATTGAAAGACTTGGAGCAACCCAGAAAGCCCAAGAGGTGAAGATCCAGGAGATCCAGGAAAAAGTGAGTGAGAACGACAACGAGCTCGTGGGCCTGGCGGAGAGAGTGGAGCGGCACGAGGCGCTGCACAAGACGTGGGCGGGAAGACTCGAAGACCTGGAGAACAGATCGAGGAGAAACAACTTGAGGATCCTGGGTCTCCCGGAAGGAATGGAGGGGGCCGATGCCGCGGCATATGTGGGCACAATGATCGGGACGCTGATGGGTGCGGAGGCCCCCCGGGATTGCTGGAGCTGGATGGGGCGCACCGAGTGCTAGCGAGGAAGCCCAAGGCAAATGAGACACCAAGGGCGATGGTGGTGAGATTTCACCGGTTTACGGACAGAGAGAGGGTCCTGAAATGGGCGAAGAAGGAACGGAGCAGCAAGTGGGACAATGCGGAGATCAGAATATACCCGGACTGGAGCGCGGAGGGCGCTAAGCGGAGAGCGGGTTTCAACCGGGCCAAAGCGGTGCTGCATCGGAAAGGAGTGAAATTTGGAATGTTGCAGCCAGCGCGACTGTGGGTTACACATAATGGCCAACACCACTACTTCGAAACGCCCGAAGAGGCGTGGACCTTTATACTAACTGAAAAATTGGACTCTAATTGAGGGTTTGTGTGGGAGGGGGGTGTTTGAGGGTTGAAGTATGATGTTTGTTGTACATAGGGGGTCAACCACGCGCAGGAAATGCTATATGGGCTGGGGGAGAGGGACAAGGCCACGACAGGAGCTGCGCCATGGGGGGCAGGGCAGGCTTTGGAAAGCGCGGGGTTGTCTTTCCCACGCGTGGCAAGAAAGTCGGGAAGGGGAACAAAGAAATGTACATTGATTGGGAGATTCCCACACGGGGGGGTCAAAGGGATGGCGGGGGAAGCCGGGGTCAGCAGGTGTCAGCTGACTTACGGGAGGGATATGGGGAAGCAAAAAAGCTAGACGGGGATCTGCACTGGCTGAAAGAGAACGGGACACAGAAGAGGTGGCTGGGACGGGGGTCCCCCGGCTGGGGGACTGAAGAGTGAGGGAGACGCGGACAAGGGACTGGCCCAGAAAAGGAGATGGCTAGTCGGGGGGTGGGGGGGGGGAAAGAGAGAGAGTCCCTCCAATCCGGCTGATAACGTGGAACGCGAGGGGCCTGAATGGGCCGGTGAAGCGGGCTCGAGTGTTCGCGCACTTGAAGGGACTGAAGGTAGACGTGGCTATGCTCCAAGAGACACACCTGAAGGTGGCGGACCAGGTCAAGTTAAGAAAGGGATGGGTAGGACAGGTATTTCACTCGGGATTGGACGCAAAAAATAGAGGGGTGGCAATTCTGGTGGGAAAGCATGTGTCATTTGAGACCAAGACTATCGTAGCGGATAATGGAGGGAGATATGTGATGGTGAGTGGTAGGTTGCAAGGGACGTGGGTGGTGTTGGTAAATGTATACGCCCCGAACTGGGATGATGCGGGATTTATGAAGCGCATGTTGGGGCGCTTTCCGGACCTGGAGGTAGGAGGACTGATAATGGGAGGGGACTTCAATACGGTGCTGGACCCAGCACTGGACCGCTCCAGATCAAGGACGGGAAGGAGGGCGGCGGCGGCCAAGGTACTTAGGGGGTTTATGGATCAGATGGGGGGAGTGGACCCATGGAGGTTTGCAAGACCGCAGGCCAGGGAATTCTCTTTTTTCTCCCACGTGCATAAGGCTTACTCCCGGATAGATTTCTTTGTTCAGGGCAGGGCGCTCATCCCGAGAGTGGAGGGGACGGGGTATTCGGCCATAGCCGTTTCGGACCATGCCCCGCACTGGGTGGAACTGGAGCTGGGAGAGGAGAGGGACCAACGCCCACTGTGGCGGCTGGATGTGGGACTGCTGGCCGATGAGGTGGTGTGTGGGAAGGTGAGGGGGTGTATTGAAAGGTACTTGGAGGCCAATGACAACGGGGAGGTGCGAGTGGGGGTGGTATGGGAGGCGCTGAAGGCGGTGATCAGGGGAGAGCTGATCTCCATCAGGGCTCATAGGGAGAAGACAGAGGGAATGGAAAGGGAGAGGTTAGTGGGGGAGATCTTGCGAGCCCCTGCCGGCTCGCACCGCCCACTAAGAACTGTATAAATATGCATGACCTCCAGTACCCTGCCAGTTCACCAGCTGTAGCAGGAGGCCACGCATCTGACTGTAATAAAGCCACAGTTGTACCCAACTTTAATCTTTGTGCAATTGATCGTGCATCAATTTATTACAGTCAGATTTTCCACAGAATGGATATCAGAATTAAGCCCGATCGCCTGCAGCTGGATCCGCACTCGCCCGATGCCAGAAAAGACGTTACTCACTGGCTAGCATGGTTTGAGGCCTACATCAACGCTGCGGATCCCGCGCCAACGGAGGCTCAGAAGATAAACGTCTGTTCTCCAGACTGAGCTCCAGCGTGTTCCCGTTGATCCAAGACGCCACAAATTACACAAAAGCAATGGAACTCCTTAAGGAACACTATGCGTAGAAGGCAAACACGCTCTTCGCCAGGCATGTACTCGCCACTCGCTCGCAACTACCTGGTGAGTCCATCGAAGACTTCTGGCGGGCCCTAATTCCACTCGTCCGGGACTGTGACTGTCAGGCCGTTACGGCCGCCGAACACGCTAACCTCCTCATGCATGATGCTTTTGTGACGGGGATTGCATCGGACCGCATCCGAGAACGATTACTGGAAGGGGCCACGTTCGAACTGGCAGAGACGAAAACCTTGGCGCTCTCCATGATGGTCGCATCCCAGAATGTGCAATCGTATCCCTCCCGCCGTGCTGCCCACCCTTCTGCCCCTTCCTACCCCTCCTGGACCCCGCCGACGACCTCCTCAGCTGGGGCCCTGCCTTCCCAAAATGCCTGCGCTGCACGCCGATCCGCGCATCCCGGGGGTCCCCGCTGCTACTTCTGCGGTCAGCAGAAGCACCCCCGCCAACACTGCCCGGCCCGCAGTGCCTTTTGTAAAGCTTGCAGTAAAAAGAGCCACTTTGCGGCTGTGTGCCAGGCCTGCGCAGTCACTGCGATCGCGCCCACTATCGCCCCCTCCCCCACGCCAGACGCACAATGGGAGCCGCCATCTTCTCCTCCCGGGGCCATGTGTGACCAATGGGCGCCGCCATCTCGTCCCCCATCGGCCACGTGCGCCCCATGGGGGCCGTCATTTTGTCCCGACCCCGCAACGTGCGCACCATGGGCGCCGCCGTCTTGTCCCCCACAGGGTCTCCGGACATCCCGAGATCGGAACCACACTCGCTCGCCACCCGAAGCATCCGATGGCTACCCGCAGCACGCCTCGATGACGCTGGACCAATCTCGCCCGCACAACCTGGCCACCGCGTCGACGACGGTGAAAAATCAACAGACACGCGACCTCGTGCCTGCTGAACTCCGGGAGCACCGAAAGCTTCGTTCACCCAGATACAGTAAGGCGCTGCTCCCTCGCCAATCAAAGGATCTCCCTAGCCTCCAGATCCCACTCCGTCCCGACCCGAGGCTTCTGTACAGTCACCCTCACTGTCCAGGGCGTAGAATTTAGTAACTTCTGCCTCTGTGTCCTTCCTAACCTCTGCGCTGCACTCCTGTTGGGCCTGGACTCCAGTGCAACATCCAGAGCCTCACCCTCAAATTCGGCGGGCCCCTACCCCCCCTCGGTCTTCCAAAGGGAGATGGACCGAATGGTCGACCAGTACAGTTTGCGGGCCACCTTTCTGTACTTAGATAATGTCACCATTTGCGGCCATGACCAGCAGGACCACGATGCCAACCTCGATAAATTCCTTCGCACTGCCACTCTTCTCAACCTGACCTATAACAAAGAGAAGTGTGTGTTCAGCACGACCCGGTTAGCCATTCTCGGCTATGTTGTCCAAAACGGACTTCTCGGGCCCGACCCCGACCGCATGTGCCCCCTCATGGAGCTTCCCCTCCCCCACTGCCCCAAGGCCCTCAAACGCTGCCGGTGGTTCTTTTCCTATTACGCCCAGTGGGTCCCAAACTATGCGGACATGGCCCGCCCACTCATTCAGTCCACCCTATTCCCCCTCGTGGCCGAGGCACAACACGCTTTCGCCCGCATCAGAGCAGACATCGCCAAGGCCGGGATGCGAGCAGTGGACAAGTCACTGCCTTTCCAAGTAGAAAGCGACGCTTCAGACGTCGCCCTTGCCGCCACTCTAAACCAGGCAGGCAGACCCGTGGCATTCTTTTCCCGCACCCTTCATGCCTCTGAAATTCGACACTCATCCATCGAAAAGGAGGCCCAAGCTATCGTTGAAGCTGTGCGGCATTGGAGGCATTACCAGGTCGGTAAAAGGTTCACTCTCCTTACGGACCAACGGTCGGTAGCCTTCATGTTCAATCACACACAGCGGGGCAAGATCAAAAATGATAAAATCTTGCGGTGGAGAATCGAGCTCTCCACCTATAATTACGAGATTTTGTATCGCCCCAGTAAACTCAACGAGCCCCCAGATGCCCTTTCTCGAGGTACATGTGCCAGCGCACAAGTGGACCAACTCCGGGCCCTACACGACAGCCTTTGTCACCCGGGGGTCACTCGATTGTACCATCTGGTCAAAGCTCGCAATCTGCCCTACTCCGTCGAGGAAGTAAGGACAGTCACCAGGGACTGCCAGGTCTGTGCGGAGTGCAAGCCGTACTTCTACCGGCCAGACCGTGCGCACCTGGTGAAGGCTTCCCACCCTTTGAACGCCTCAGCGTGGATTTCAAAGGGCCCCTCCCCTCCACCGACCGGAACACGTACATTCTCAGTGTGGTCGATAAGTGCTCCAGATTCCCCTTCGCCATCCCATGCCCCGATATGACGTCTGCCACTGTCATCAAGGCCCTCAGCAACATATTTGCTCTGTTCGGTTTCCCCACCTACATCCACAGTGACGGGGATCCTCATTCATGAGCGATGATATGCGTCAGTTCCTGCTCAGCAGGGGTATAGCCTCCAGCAGGACGACCAGCTACAACCCCCGGGGGAATGGGCAAGTAGAACGGGAGAATGGGACGGTTTGGAGGGCCATCCAGCTGGCCCTACGGTCCAGGAACCTCCCAGCCTCTTGCTGGCAGGAAGTCCTCCCGGACGCTCTACACTCCATCCGGTCACTATTGTGCACCGCCACTAATAACACACCCCATGAACTTCCCCAGGAAGTCCACATCCGGGGTGTCGCTCCCAACTTGGCTCGCAGCTCCAGGACCGGTCCTTCTCCGTAGGCACGTCCGACTCCACAAGGTGGACTCCTTGGTGGACAGGGTTCACCTGCTCCATGCCAACCCTCAATATGCCTACGTTGAGTTCCCCGACGGCCACCAAGATACTGTCTCACTCAGTGACCTGGCACCGTCAGGTTCCACCCCAACACCCCCCCCCCCACCCATGCACCCCCCCCCCCCACCCACTGCGCCGCCAATATTGACCCCACCAGACCACCCCACCCCACCCTTTTCCGCACAAGAGGACGAAGACGACTTCGGCACGCTCCCGGAGTTCCCCGATGACTGGCCAGCATCAGCACCGCCACCACCGCCATCGGTGCCACCTCCACCACCGCCAGCACCGACCTCGCCGCCACCATTACGCTGCTCCAAACAAAGCATCAAAGCACCGGACCGGCTGAACCTTTGACGGACTCCGGACCGTCGACATGGACTTTTTTCTTTTCCTACCACTGTACATAATTGCACTATTTGTATATAGTTTCACGTCACCCCCGCTGGACTCATTTTTAACAGGGGATGAATGTGGTGAACCACTGTATTAGGGGATGTAAGGCAGGACCTGCACTACAGGTTCGCCGGTGGCCGCTGCCAGCTCGCTCCACCCACTAAGAACTGTATAAATATGCATGACCTCCAGTGCCCTGCCATTTTGCCAGCTGCAGCAGGAGGCCACGCATCTGACTGTAATAAAGCCACAGTTGTACCCAACTTTAGTCTTTGTGCAATTGATCGTGCATCACTCCACGCCTCAGAAATCCGCCATTCCTCCGTCGAGAAGGAGGCCCGAGCTATCGTCAAAGCTGTGCGGCGTTGGAGGCATTACCTGGTCGGCAGGAGATTTACTGTCCTCACTGACCAACGGTCGGTAGCCTTTGACAATGCACAGCGGGGCAAAATTAAGAATGATAAGATCTTACGGTGGAGGATCAAGCTCTCCACCTATAATTACGTGATCTTGTATCGTCCTGGGAAGCTCAATGAGCCTCCTGATGCCCTGTCCCCTGGCACTTGTGCCAGTGTATAAGTTGACTGACTCCGGACCCTCCACGACAACCTCTGCCACCCGGGGTTCACCCCGTTCTTCCACTTTGTTAAAACCCGCAATCTGCCCTACTCCATCGAGGACGTCAGGGCCGTAACCAGTAACTGCCAAATCTGCGCAGAGTGCAAGCTGCACTTCTACAGGCCAGAGAAAGTGCACCAGGTGAAGGCTTCCCGCCCCTTTGAACGCCTCAGCGTGGATTTCAAAGGGCCCCTTCCTCCACCGACCGCTACACGTATTTCTTAAACATGATTGATGAGTACTCCCGGTTCCCTTTCGCCATCCCCTGTCCCGACATGAGAGCTGCCCCGTCATTAAAGCCCTCCACGGCATCTTTACCCTGTTCGGTTTCCCCGCCTACATCCATAGCGATAGGGGGTCCTCCTTCATGAGTGACGAGCTGCGTCAATTCCTGCTCAGCAAGGGCATTGCCTCCAGCAGGACGACAAGTTACAACCCCCGGGGAAACAGGCAGGTGGAGAGGGAGAACGGGACGGTCTGGAAGGCCGTCCTACTGGCCATACGGCCCAAGAATCTCCCAGTGTCCCGATGGCAGGAGGTCCTCCCCGATGCACTTCACTCCATCCGATCACTACTGTGCACTACTACCAACGAAACACCTCATAAATGTCTCCTTGCCTTCCCTAGGAAGTCCTCCTCGGAGACCTCGCTCCCAACATGGCTGGCAGCCCCGGACCCATCCTACTCCGCGTACGGGCCCACAAGTCGGACCCACTGGTCGAGAGGGTACATCTCCTCCATGCTAACACCCAGTACACCTATATGGTGCACCCCGACGGCCGACAAGACACGGTCTCCCTCCGGGATCTGGTCCCCGCTGGATCCCCCTCCCGCCCCCCCATCACCAACCCCAACCATTTTTTCACCGGCGCGCACCACCACAGCCCCCTTCCCAGGAGGATCCGTCCTCCCACTGGACCCATCCGGATGCGATGAAGCTGAAGACGACACGCTCCCAGAGCCACGGATGCCCGAGCCGACGCCAGCATCACCGCCGGGACTGCGACGATCGCCGAGGACGACCAGGACCCCCGACCGGCTGATAGTTTCATTGTAAAATGAACTTGTAAATAATTGTCTGTAAATATGTGTATTGGATGTAAAGGCACCGAAGGGTACTGCTATAACCTGCACCACTGTAAAAGCAAGGCCCCCGCCGGACTCTTTTTAAACAAGGGGTGAATGTGGTAGGCTACACTAGGGGTGTTGCGGTACCTAGGTGGGATGTACCTTATACTGTCGTATGAGTGGTGGAACCTGCCTGCTGGTTCCGCCCAGCAGGCGGAGCATAAGAGTCTGTGTTTCACCCACAGCAGTCATTCTGTACCAGAGCTGCTGGGGTAACTACTTGTTCATTAAAGCCTTCAATTGGACTACAATCTCGCTTCAGTAGTGATTGATCGTGCATCACCAGGTTGCCACACAGTAGGTTATTTAACTAGTTGTCAGAGTTTATTGCAGAGTTGTTTTTGATTCACAGACTAAGATGGAAAAGAGGAAAATCTCCCAAGTGCCTCTGATGGTGTCACCACATAATCATGTGACATGCTATACAGAAGGGCATTGGTTACAATGCATAAAATAACAAGCCATATTGATCTTAATTGTTCATTTAAATATGGCAAGCAAACTGCCAATTCCGGCACCCACATTATGGGGATGAGTGTGGGGGGGTGGACTGGAACGTGGTGGGATTGGTCACATCAATCGAACCAAATCTCTCTCCACCTGCCCGTTTCCCCGGGGGTTGTAACTGGTCGTCCTGCTGAAGGCAATGCCCTTGCTGAGCCAGAGAGTTTGACTTCAACTGTGCAAAAGCTAAATCTCCAATAGCACAGTGTACTATTTTTCAACTTTTGAATTTCTCACTTCCTCTGCTCAACTTAAAGGTATATGTCCATTAAACATCCATGGATCAAAATCACAACGACAAAGTAAAAGAAATGGGAAATAAAGGAATCACCGGGAAGGGCTCTTCGATGGTAAAGATTAGAAATAAGGTGTAGTTTTCAGTGAGTTTAATTTAATATTTCTGTGTAAGGATGGGTAAACCTAAAGTTATATTCATACTGGACCAAGGTCTGGTGGCTGTGCAGACTCACTGGGCCGAATGGCCTCCTTCTGCACTGTCGGGATTCTATGGGTTGTTTCAGTTCCAACTGTGCTTCTTTTGTGCTTAGACAGTGTTAAAGTGTAAAACATCAATAAGCTTCCAGAAGCATAAAGTTGTTGCTGAGCAACTAGGGACCCTATTTAAGGTAGAAAGGCTTTTTGAATTTAGTTTTAGCTGAATTTGTTTGCAGTTGGAGATAGGACACCAGGGAGTGATCATCTCACTACTCTGCCAGAAGAAAGGCTGGACAGGGGACTGCAAATGACAGACGGAAAGGACCAGATGCAATCTAGATAATCAGGTAATTGGGACAGAAAGAATGTCTTAGGAAGACTGAAGTTAAGTGAACAGAGACCTTGGGCGGGTTTCTCCATCTCGGAATGCGTTCCCTGATGGGACGGAGAATCCCTGCTGGTGGCCTGAACATGTTCCATGCCACGTGCCAGTAGGAGCATGTAAATAAATACATCTGCCCTCCCATGATTGTCCGGTCCCCATGGCCGGGAAACACATACGCGGTTCACTTGTGGTCTCTACAATCATGGCCCTGGTGTGGTGGACATCTCAATGTCGAGCAGCACTTGCTCAGCCAATCCCAGCCAGCTCGCAACAATGGCGCCCAAGAGACCGGCCCCAAGATTCGCGGACGCAGAGCTGGGGAGTCTGCTAGATGCTGTGGAGGCCAGGAGGGATGACCTGTTCCCTCAAGGGTCCCTCCCTAACGTACCCAAACCCTCACAGCCCAGGACTCTGGACTTACCAGGAGGGATGGCCATAGGGCAGCCAGTGCTGCCTGGGTTGAGGTGGCGGCGGCAGTGAGCGCCGGGAGTGTGATCAGGAGGACTGGCCTCCAGTGCAGGAAAAAGGTCAATGAGCTACACCGGGCAGCACGAGTGAGTAGACACCAACACCTCCCCAACCCACACCCACCTAGAACAGGGAGGATCCACCCCCCAAGCAAGAGGGTAGCCAGGGAAAGGGTTGGCCCACTGAAGGATAGGCAAGGGAATCTATGTGTGGAGCCAGAGGAAATGGGCGAGGTACTAAATGAATACTTTGCATCAGTATTCACCAAAGAAAAGGAATTGGTGGATGTTGAGTCTGGAGCAGGGGGTGTAGATTGCCTGGGTCACATTGTGATCCAAAAAGACGAGGTGTTGGGCGTCTTAAAAAATATTAAGGTAGATAAGTCCCCAGGGCCTGATGGGATCTACCCAAGAATACTGAAGGAGGCTGGAGAGGAAATTGCTGAGGCCTTGACAGAAATCTTTGGATCCTCGCTGTCTTCAGGGGATGTCCCGGAGGACTGGAGAATAGCCAATGTTGTTCCTCTGTTTAAGAAGGGTAGCAAGGATAATCCTGAGAACTACAGGCCGGTGAGCCTTACTTCAGTGGTAGGGAAATTACTGGAGAGAATTCTTCGAGACAGGATCTACTCCCATTTGGAAGCAAATGGACGTATTAGTGAGAGGCAGCATGGTTTTGTGAAGGGGAGGTCGTGTCTCACTAACTTGATGGAGTTTTTCAAGGAGGTCACAAAGATGATTGATGCAGGTAGGGCAGTGTATGTTGTCTATATGGACTTCAGTAAGGCCTTTGACAAGGTCCCTCATGGTAGACTAGTACAAAAGGTGAAGTCACACGGGAACAGGGGTGAGCTGGCAAGTTGGATACAGAACTGGCTAGGTCATAGAAGGCAGAGAGTAGCAATGAAAGGATGCTTTTCTAATTGGAGGGCTGTGACCAGTGGTGTTCCACAGGGATCAGTGCTGGGACCTTTGCTGTTTGTAGTATATATAAATGATTTGGAGGAAAATGTAACTGGTCTGATTAGTAAGTTTGCAGACGACACAAAGGTTGGTGGAATTGCGGATAGCGATGAGGACTGTCAGAGGATACAGCAGGATTTAGATTGTTTGGAGACTTGGGCGGTGAGATGGCAGATGGAGTTTAATCCGGACAAATGTGAGGTAATGCATTTTGGAAGGTCTAATGCAGGTAGGGAATATACAGTGAATGGTAGAACCCTCAAGAGTATTGAAAGTCAGAGAGATCTAGGAGTACAGGTCCACAGGTCACTGAAAGGGGCAACACAGGTGGAAAAGGTAGTCAAGAAGGCATACGGCATGCTTGCCTTCATTGGCCGGGGCATTGAGTATAAGAATTGGCAAGTCATGTTGCAGCTGTATAGAACCTTAGTTAGGCCACACTTGGAGTATAGTGTTCAATTCTGGGTGCCACAATACCAGAAGGATGTGGAGGCTTTAGAGAGGGTGCAGAAGAGATTTACCAGAATGTTGCCTGGTATGGAGGGCATTAGCTCTGAGGAGCGGTTGAATAAACTCGGTTTGTTCTCACTGGAACGAAGGAGGTTGAGGGGCGACCTGATAGAGGTCTACAAAGTTATGAGGGGCATAGACAGAGTGGATAGTCAGAGGCTTTTCCCCGGGGTAGAGGGGTCAATTACTAGGGGGCATAGGTTTAAGGTGAGAGGGGCAAGGTTTAGAGTAGATGTACGAGGCAAGTTTTTTTACACAGAGGGTAGTGGGTGCCTGGAACTCGCTACCGGAGGAGGTGGTGGAAGCAGGGACGATAGTGACATTTAAGGGGCATCTTGACAAATACATGCATAGGATGGGAATAGAGGGATACGGACCCAGGAAGTGTAGAAGATTGTAGTTTGGTCGGGCAGCATGGTCGGCACGGGCTTGGAGGGCCGAAGGGCCTGTTCCTGTGCTGTACATGTCTTTGTTCTTTGTTCTCCATACGACCCCCAAGCCTCCCTCCACCCCCTCCCTCTTCAAACCCCCCAACCCTTCCTTCACACACACACCCTCCCACTACTGTGCACCACACGTGTGGCTAACAATGCCCGCTCTGTGTCTCCTCAGGAAAAGCTCTCCCATAATTGCCAGGAGAGCCCAGACTGGCGGCGGGGTGCCAGACATTAGAATCCTCACCACTTTCGAGGACCGTGCCCTGGAGGTGACCGGCGTGGCCGAGGACAGAGCGGTCACCCTCATAGAGGCTGGCAGATGTCCCAGAGGTGTGGAGCCACCGGGCTCCACCCAGAGGACCTGTAAGCGTGAGTAGTGATTGCCTTACTGACTGATCCATCCCTCCCACTGACCACATGTCCATTCTCCAGCAGGTCCTCCAGCCGATGGCGCCAGTCCATCCCGGGCGACATCTTCTCCTACCTCCCAGGAGAACTCGGAGGAGAGCCCCGAGGATGCCACCATAATAGTCGCATCACGGCTGTCATTCCCACCCTCCACCAGTGCAGATACACACACCTCAGTGGGAAATGTTAGTAGCCGGGCTTCTGGGGCACAATCTGGTGAGCACCACACTGCTACTGATATACATCACATGGAGGCAGGAACCCCCAGGCGAGATAGCAGTCGGAGGTCTGCTGGATCCCAGGGTTCAGCTGGGCACCAGCCTGATGCTGAGTCTGTGGAAGAAGTCATCCCGGAGCTGATGGAAAAGTTAGGGTGCGGCCTTTAATTCATTGAAATAGTTATCTGCTGTTATGGGCAGGGAGCTTTGCCAGCTCACTATCCTGCCTTTGGGAAAATAGCCCGGGACAAGATGAAGCCAGGAAACACAGGCACAAAGTTCTACAACCATCCATCTGGGCCACTCCATTCAATCCAAATTACAGATCTAGAAAAAATAATTTTATGCTTCAGCATTTTCCTTGCTAAGTTTCACATCACCTCCATTAACTAATGTGAATGGAGAGAAGATAATGCAGGCATACACTTCTCCATGCCCCAGTCCCATCTCTTCATCACGTAAAGCTCCAAGACTGGTTTTGATCAATCATAATTCAACTAAATTTTACAACACACATTTAAGTGCAAAGGTTGCAAAACAGCAAAAGCTTGGAAATCTCTTGTAGCGCTTCAGAAGTTGCCTCCAGAGTTTCTGGTGTCTTGCTAATCAGCATGTAAGTCTTAAAGTTTTATCGTGATAAATTGAAGGAACGCAGTGCCCAAACAAAGCGACATAAAGTGAAGCAGAGGTGCCTACAGGGTCACAACTGCAGCTATGTTGAGATGCATGTATCCAAATTGAGCCAATACCCCTAACCCAACAACAGTCTGCACAGCTAATGATGCACAGCTAATACTTTTGCATGGCTTACCCCTGCCCATTCCCACTCCCTCCAACCACGGGTAAAATATCAGAAGGGGCTGGATGAGGCCCCGAAGAGGCTATTAATTGTAACACTTCCTGTGCCATCTCTGTCGAGGGTAGGAAGGAATGCAGAGGAAAGGCCACCCACTGAACTTTATGTACGTCCCCGTCTTCAAACCTACCAGCAAGAGAGTGTAAAATCCAGGTCATACTATATAAATCTATATTGTTGTATGCTATACATTTCAGCTTGAACAATGTTAAATTTATACAGGAATTCCTCACCCGTGGCTGGAAATTCTTCAGGCACACGTTCTTCCTTTCCTTTTTCTGGTCCCATTTTTCTTTTCTTTTTAGGCAAAGCCTGAGTTGTGTTTATCAGCTGTGACGTTCTTCCACTTTCATTGACAGTGATGCTCAATTTCTGCTTCTTTTTATTCGCTGACATCTTATCGGCTGATTTCCTTCGTTCTGAACCCTTCACTGCAATCATTCAAAGGAACTAAGACTGGCATCTATTCTGAACAGAACGTGATCTTTTGTCCCAATCCCCAAATGGAAATGTATTTAGTGTAAAATACCTGGTTGGACATCTGCCAAGTAGGATGAGGTATGATCGTGCACCTTATCCTGTGTCCTTGTTGCCAGATGCATGGCATTTGCATAACCTGAGTTGCAATTGAGGGGGGGGGGGGGGGGGGGGGGAGAGGAGAGAGTCACTGGGGCACAGAGGGGTTGGCAATGGGTCATTGAGATTTATGTGGCATCAGAAGTATCCATATTTTTCCTACCACACAAATATTTCACGATACCAGGCTACAGCGGCAGCCTTCACGCATCACTGGTTAAGCCGCTCACTGCCAGATACCGAGGTGTGGAATGCGAGTAGTACATTGGCACCTCTAATTTGTCTTTGGTCCTGTGTAAGTAATGGACGTCCAACCAGCAGATTACCATTACATTTTTGGCTGTCACAGCAGCACCTTAACTGTCCATTCGGAGGCCCAACCAAAATGGCAGCAGATGGGAACTCGCTGAGACAGGACATAAGTGAATCATTGTGATATTTAAAGCAAGATTGCCCCACATAGTCAAAGATGCACAAAAACATCTCTCCCCCCACCCCCAATTTGTGCTGGCAGAGTGGGCTGAATGGTATATTCTTGCTCCTTTATTCTTACACAATTTTCTTCTGTTGCATTTTTGTTCCGTACAGAGGATATTTTGTCACCTTACCTCTTTTTGTCTCTATCTGTTGTGGCTCTGTTGAATTGCTTGTGGGGTCACTAAAATCTAGTCGAGTGCCATTCTCTCCTCCTGTTCCTGCAATCCTCTGTTTGTCTTGCTTACGTTTGGAAACTTTTTTTAAATGTTGCTCTTTCAGGACATTTACTGAAATGAAAAACATAATGTGCATTACAGTAAAATAAGATGAGTGAAAGAAACACCTCTTCATATTCACCCAAGAGCTCACCCAATTTACAACAAAATCCATTATTGTGAATATCAAACTATGAACAGAATGGAGTATTGTTTTTCTTAATGTTCTTACATACAACGTGAGAATCATTGGAAAGTCTTGCATTTATTGCCAATCACTAATTGCCCTTAAGAAATTGGTGATGGGCCCTTTCTTTGAAGCAGTTCTCATGGTATAGGAATGCCATTGTACTGTTGTGGAGTATACTCCAGGCTTTTGAACTAGCGACAGTAAGCAAAAGCGAAACATTTCCAAATCAGAATGGTGTGTGGCATGGGGGGGAAAACTTACAGGTAATGGTTTTCCCTTGCATCTGTTGCCCTTACTTTTCTAGATATAGAGGTTTTGTTGAAGTAACTTTGGTGAGTTGTTGCATTGGGCGCGATTTTCCAGAAAAATATCCAAATGTGGTAGTGAGCGGGAATTACCGTGAGCTTCCCGGTGCTCGGCCCAGTGAAACCGGCAACGCAATTCAATGTTAATTGGTCCACTTAGCGAGGCCTCACGGGCTTCCCACCGCAAATATGCCTCACCAGCTGATTCGCCCGGACCACGCTCGTCAGCCCCACGCTAACAAGGTCGAGAAACTGCACTTGCTCAGCCAACCGCAGTCAGCTCACAATAATGGTGCCAAGGAGACCAGCCCCAAGGTTCGGGGACGTTGACCCGGGGAGGCTCCTGGACGTGCTGGACACCAGAAGGGATGTTCTGTTCCCCCGGGGTCAGAGAGGGTGAGCCACAAGGCAGCCAGTGCTGCATAGGAGGAGGTGGCAGCAGCCATTAGTTCCAGCAGTATCACCAAGAGGACTGGCCAGCAGTGCAGGGAGAAGGTCAAATACCTACACCGGGCAACATGAGTAGACACCAACACCTCCCCCCAACCACCCCCCCCCCCCCCCCCAAGGGAGCAACCACCCCCCAACTCTCCAAATGACCCCTAGCCCTCCCTCCCCCTCAACCCCTCCTCTACATCCCCTCTCCCACCACTGAACCGCGCATGTGGCTAATGATGCCCTCTCTGTGTCTCCTCAGGAAAAGCTCTCCCACAATCGGCAGGAGAGAGCCCAGACTGACGGAGGGGTGCCAGACATAAGAACTCTCACCTCCTTTGAGGAGGTGGGCCTGGAGGTGACTGGAGTAGCCGAGGACAGATCAGTCACCCTCACAGAGGCTGGCAGACGCAGCAGAGGCGAGGAATCAATGGGCTCCACCCAGGGGACCTGTCAAACGTGAGCAGTGATTGCCTTATTGACTGACACATCCCACCCACTGACCACCTGTCCATTCTCCTGCAGGTTCTCCAGCCAATGACGCCTGCCAGCCCGGGCAGTCCCTCTCCTGACTCTGAGGAGAATACTGGGATACAGGCAATTAGACTAGACAGGATTGAGATTCAGAAGGAGGTGTGAGCAATTCTGGAAAATGTGAAAATAGATAAGTCCCCTGGGCTGGATGGGATTTATCCTAGGATTCTCTGGGAAGCTAGGGGGCAGATTGCAGAGCCTTGGCTTTGATCTTTATGTCGTCATTGTCGACAGGAATAGTGCCAGAAGATGGGAGGATAGCAAATGTTGTCCCCTTGTTCAAGAAGTGGAGTAGAGACAACCCCAATAACTATAGACCAGTGAGCCTTACTTGCAAAGGAGATTTATCAGGATTTTGCCTGGAATGGAGAGTAGGTCTTACGAGGAAAGGTTGAGGGTGCTGGACCTTTTCTCATTAGAACGGAGAAGGATGAGGGGCAACTTGATAGAGGTTTATAAGATGATCAGGAGAATAGATAGAGTAGACAGTCGGAGACTTTTTCCCCAGGTGGAACAAACCATTACAAGGGGACATAAATTTAAGGTGAATGGTGGAAGATATAGGGGGATGTCAGAGGTAGGTTCTTTACCCAGAGAGTAGTGGGGGCATGGAATGCACTGCCTGTGGAAGTAGTTGAGTCGGAAACATTAGGGACCTTCAAGCGGCTATTTAATAGGTACATGGATTACGGTAGAATGATGGGGGTAGATTAATTTGTTCTTAATCTAGGACAAAAGTTTGGCACAACATCGTGGGCCAAAGGACCTGTTCTGTGCTGTATTTTTCCACCAGGCCGTCCTATCGTTCCAGGCAATGGGACCCTGTGTGAGAACCTCTCTGGCTACATCGAGGGCATCTTGAAACCCATCGTACAAGGTACGCCCAGCTTCTGTCGCGACACGACGGACCTCCTACAGGAGGTCCCATGGACCAGTTGAACCAGGAACATTCCTCGTCACAATGGATGTCTCGGCACTCTGCACCAGCATCCCCCAGGACGACGGCATTGCTGCAACAGCCTCAGTACTCAACACCGACAACTGCCAATCTCCAGACGCAATTCTGCAACTCATCCGCTTCATTCTGGATCACAACGTCTTCACCTTCGACAACAAGTTCTTCATCCAGACGCACGGAACAGCCATGGGGACCAAATTCACACCTCAATATGCCAACATCTTCATGCACAAGTTTGAACAAGACCTCCTCACCGCACAGGACCTTCAACCGACGTGGTACACCAGATACATCGATGACATTTTTTTCCTTTGGACCCACGGCGAAGAATCACTGAAACGACTACACGATGACATCAATAAGTTCCATCCCAACATCAGACTCACCATGGACTACGCTCCAAAATCAGTTGCGTTCTTGGACACACCCATCTCCAATCAAGGACGGTCACCTCAGCACTTTGCTTTACCGCAAGCCCACGGATAGCTCACGATGCTCCACTTCTCCAGTTTCCACCCTAAACACATTAAAGAAGCCATCCCCTATGGACTAGCCCTCCGTATACACAGGATCTGCTCAGACGAGGAGGAGCGTAACAGACTTCCGCAGACGCTGAAAGATGCCCTCATACGAACGGGATATGGCGCTCGACTCATCGATCGACAGTTCCAACGCGCCACAGCAAAAAACCGCACCGACCTCCTCAGAAGACAAACACGGGACACAACCGACAGAATACCCTTCGTCGTCCAGTATTTTCCCAGAGCGGAGAAACTACGACATCTTCTTCCCAGCCTTCAACACGTCATCGATGAAGATGAACATCTTGCCAAGGTCATCCCCACACCCCCACTACTTGCCTTCAAACAACCGCACAACCTCAAACAAACCATTGTTTGCATCAAACTACCCAGCCTTCAGAACAGCGACCGCGACACCACACAACCCTGCCATGGCAATCTCTGCAAGACATGCCAGATCATCGACATGGATACCACCATTACACGTGAGAACACCACCCACCAGGTACGTGGTACATACTCGTGCGAGTCGGCCAACGTTGTCTACCTCATTCGCTGCAGGAAAGGATGCCCCCAAGCGTGGTACATTGGCGAGACCATGCAGACGCTGCGACAACGAATGAACGGACATCGTGCGACAATCACCAGGCAGGAATGTTCTCTTCCAGTTGGGGAACACTTCAGCAGTCAAGGGCATTCAGCCTCTGATCTCCGGGTAAGCGTTCTCCAAGGCGGCCTTCAGGACGCGCGACAACGCAGAATCGCGGGGCAGAAACTTATAGCCAAGTTCCTCACACGAGTGCAGCCTCAACCGGGACCTGGGGTTCATGGCGCATTACATTCATCCCCCAATATCTGACCTGGGCTTGCGAAATCCTACCAACTGTCCTGGCTTGAGACAATTCACACCTCTTTAACCTGGGGTTACCCCTATCTCTGGATCTGTAAACACTTAATTAACTGCAAATGCTCGCATTCTAAGCATTGTCTTACATCTTTGAATTATGTTTCTGGAATCTACCCCTTCATTCACCTGAGGAAGGAGCAGTGCTCCGAAAGCTAGTGTTTGAAACAAACCTGTTGGACTTTAACCTGGTGTTGTAAGACTTCTTACTGTGCTCACCCCAGTCCAACGCCGGCATCTCCACATCATGTATTTTTCTATGTTCTATGTTCTGTTGTGGGCAAAGTCTTGGACAGGATTATATGAGATAGGATTTATAATCATCTAGAAAGAATAGTTTGATTAGGGATAGTCAACACAGTTTTGTGAAGGGTAGGTCGTGCCTCACAAACCTTATTGAGTTCTTTGAGAAGGTGACCAAACAGGTGGACGAGGGTAAAGCAGTTGATGTGGTGTATATGGATTTCAGTAAAGCGTTTGATAAGGTTCCCCACAGTAGGCTATTGCAGAAAATACGGAGGCATGGGATTGAGGGTGATTTAGCGGTTTGGATCAGAAATTGGCTAGCTGTAAGAAGTGGTGGTTGATGGGAAATGTTCAGCCTAAAGTTCAGTTACTAGTGGTGTACCACAAGGATCTGTTTTGGGGCCACTGCTGTTTGTTATTTTTAGGGGGAATAGAAGGATGGAAAGGAGTAAATTTGCGGATGACACTAAAGTCGGTGGAGTTGTGGACAGTGCGGAAGGATGTTGCAGGTTACAGAGGGACATAGATAAGCTGCAGAGCTGGGCTGAGAAGTGGCAAATGGAGTTTTATGCAGAAAAGTGTGAGGTGATTCATTTTGGAAGGAGTAACAGGAGTACTGGGCTAATGGTAAAATTCTTGGTAGTGTGGATGAGCAGAGAGATCTCGGTGTCCATGTACATAGATCCCTGAAAGTTGCCACCCAGGTTGAGAGGGTTGTTAAGAAGGCGTATGGTGTGTTAGCTTTTATTGGTAGAGGGACTGAGTTTCGGAGCCATGAGGTCATGTTGCAGATACACAAAACTCTGGTGCGGCCGCATTTGGAGTATTGCATGCAGTTCCGGTCGACGCATTATAGGAAGGATGTGGAAGCATTGGAAAGGGTGCAGTGGAGATTTACCTGGATATTGCCTGGTATGGAGGGAAGATCTTATGAGGAAAGGCTCAGGGATTGGAGGTTGTTTTCGTTATAGAGACGATTAAGAGGTGACTTAATAGAGGCATACAAGATGATCAGAGGATTAGATCGGGTGGACAGTGAGAGCCTTTTTCCTCGGATGGTGATGGCTAGCACGAGGGGACATAGCTTTAAATTGAGGGGAGATAGATATAGGACAGATGTCAGAGGTAGGTTCTTTACTCAGAGAGTAGTATGGGAGTGAAAAGCCCTGTCTGCAACAGTAGTGGACTCGCCAACATTAAGTGCATTTAAATGGTCATTGGATAAACATATGGATGATAATGGAATAGTGTAGATAGGCTTAGATTGGTTTCAAAGGTCGGCGCAAGATCGAGGGCCGAAGGGCCTGTACTGCGCTGTAATGTTCTATAGACCTCGGAGGAGAGCGCCGTGGCTGCGGCACAGCTGTCATCCCTATCCTCCACCCACCAGCGCAGATACACACACACCTTGCTGGGGAATGTTAGTGGTTAGGTTTCTGGGGCACAATCTGGTGAGTACAACACTGCTGCTGATGTACATCAGGTGGAGGCAGGAAGCCCCAGGCGAGACAGCGGTCGGAAGTCTGCTGGATCCCAGGGCCCAGCTGGGTCCCAGCCTGATACTGAGCCTGAGGAAGAGGTCATTCCGGAGCTGATGGAAACGATAGAAAGCGGCTGGGACGTTCAGAGGGAGCTCTCAGCGTCACTCCAGTAAATCCATAGTCACTTGGAGGAGTCTCAGAGACTACGGGTGCAGGAGATGTCGCCGGCAATGAGTGGCACCGAGGCCAACGCTGCTCGGGTGACGAGCCTGGTGCACAATGTCGGCACCATACATAAAGTTGGCCAAGGCATCGCTCAGACGGTGATGGCCATGACTGAGGGTCTCGGCAGAATGTCCGACTCGCTGGGGGATGTCACCCTGCACCAGGCCGACCTTGATGAGGGTCTGCGGGACATGTTCCGCTCTCAGATGGGAATGGCTGACGCACTGCGGAGCTTGACCCAGTCGCAGGTGATCATGGCTGAGGCACTGCTGAGCATATCCCAGTCACTGAGGAGCATCGCCGAGGGCGCAACACCATGATGTGGACCATGGGGAACCGCCAGGGCTGGCAGAGCCAGGCGATGCAAGGGCAGCCGGGGCTCAAACCAGTTGCCCCTTCGTCCAAAGGTGAACCCAAGGGCCCTATGGGCACCAAGCGGGAAGAGGGTGCCAGGCTGGACCCATCCCATGGCGTGGCAACAGTGGCCACCAGACCATAAGACCATAAGACATAGCAGCAGAATTAGGCCATTTGGCCCATCGAGTCTGCTCCGCCATTCAATCATGGCTGATATCTTCTCATCCCCATTTTCCTGCCTTCTCCCCATAATCCCTGATCCCCTTATTAATCAAGAACCTATCTATCTCTGTCTTAAATCAGTGATTTGGCCTCCATTGCTGTTCCACTGTCTTCCCTGCTAGTCTCCTTTTCCAATCAATTCTGGACAGCTCCTCCCTCATGTCTTTGTAGTTACCCTTATGTAATTGTAATACCGTTACATCTGACTCCAGCTTCTCCCTTTCGAACTGCAGGGTAAATTCTATCATATTGTGGTCACTGCTCCCCAAGGGTTCCTTCACCTTTAGATTCCTAATCAAGTCTGCCTCATTACACATCACCAAATCCAGAATTGCCTTTTCCCTCGTGGTCTCGACCACAAGCTGCTCCAAATACCCATCTCTTCAACATTCCACCAATTACTTTTCTTGGGATCTACTACCAATCTGATTTTCCCAGTCCACGTGCATATTGAAGTCGCCCATGATTATTGTGATATTGCCTTATTTACATGCTTTTTCTATCTCCTGATTTGTGTTCTGCCCTACATCCTGACCACTGCTAGGGGACCTGTACATAATCAATCAAGGTCTTTTTACCTTTGCGATTCCTCAACTTTATCCACAGAGATTCGATGTCTTCTGATTCTATATCACTCCTTGTTATCGATTTAACTTCATTCCTTACTAACAATGCAACCCCGCCTCTTTGCCCATCTGCCTGTCCTTTCGATAGGACACATATCCTTGTATATTTAGATCCCAGCCCTGATCCCCTTGCAGCCATGTCTCTGTGATGCCCACAACATCGTACAGGCCAATTTCAATGTGCGCAACAAGCTCATCTACCTTGTTCCGTATGTTGCGCGCATTAAGGTACAACACCCACAGTCCTGCATTGACCACCTCCCTTCTCACACTTGTCACCTTTTTTGCTCTTCCTGAGGGTGATGTTCTATTATTTTTGTTCTCTATTTCCCCTTAGTTATGACACCTTCTAAGCTAACGTTCTGGTTCCCAGCCCCCTGCCATATTAGTTTAAATCCTCCCGAGTGACACTAGCAAACCTCCCAGCCACGATATTGGTGCCCCTCAAGTTTAGATGCAACCCGTCCTTCTTGTCCAGGTCGCACTTGCCACGGAAGGGATCCCAATGGTCAAGAAATCTGAAACCCTTCCTCCTACACCATTGGTTTAGCCACGTGTTTAGCTGCACTATCCTCCTATTTCTAGCCTCACTGGCATGTGGCACAGGGCGTAATCCTGAAATTACAACCCTAGAGGTCCTGCTTCTTAGCTTACTGCCTAACTCCCTAAACTCCTTCTGCAGGGCCTCATCACTCTTCCTGCCGATGTCATTAGTACTTATGTGTACTACGACCTCTGGCTGTTCACCCTCCCCTTGCAGGATGTCTTGTGTTCGTTCAGAGACATCGTCAGAGTTCCACCCCTCTGATGAGGCCGCGTCTCGCAGTCAGCATACGGGACAGGGCGGCACGGCTGTGCATGTGCCGCCAAGTACACCGCGGCCCTCCAGCCCCAGAGACCCCCGAGGTTGCCTGCCAGGAGCATCAAAGACCATGGGACGAGATAGGCAGCTGGTTGCCTCTACCTCTGATGTGCATCCTGGGGAAACTACCAAGACGTAGTGGAAGAGCTAGGAGGGCCTGGCATGTTGAGGATCACTGAGGGTCCCGGGGTAGTGGAGAGGGCTTGGGGAGGGGTAGGTATGGGGTGGAGAGGGGGGGTTGAGGCCTGGGGGGGTTGGGAGGCAGCACCATTGGGATTTGGGTATTGTACAGCACATTAAACAACTTTTTGCACAACCATTATGATGCCTCTGTCACTTTCGCCCGCAATGCGGGCTGATCCCCGGACCTTTTGCCCATCTCTCCAGGCATCCCCCCGCCTCTTCCCGTGATGCTCATCCATCCTCCAACCATGGACATGTCCCCGGAGCTACGTCCCATCCTCTGGGTGTTCGAATGTTACGTGTGTGGTGTTGCCTCCCGCAGTGTTCAGGCACAGTGTCCATGCATCAAGGTGTGACTGGGATGCTAGGCAATGACTCCCCCATACTACATGGCCGGCCTACCCACGGGAAACCACTTAGCATGTGTCAAGTGCTCACCTAACCACGATTGCCAAGTCCCTATTTGTGATACCGTTCAGCCACACGGCCTGAGGCCTCAGTCGGTGGGGTTTATGGGTGGGACAGACGGGCAGGACAAGGGTTTCCCCCAGAATGCGGTTGTTGCCCCCTAGTTGCCCCACAGCAGCTACCCCCCAACCCCCATGTGGCCCACCCCTGCGGTGAGGCCCCCACCCCCGCCGAGCACTGGTGTGGCAAGCCCACCACACACGGATTCTTTGCCTTTGAATGAAGATGGCTACTCAGCTCCTCAGCTCCCCACAGAAGTCCTTCCGCCAGATTAACGTTTTTAAAAAGGACCACTAATTGGTGCTAGCGTGCGCACTTGCTGGGGAGGCCACTGAATAGCAGGAGGCCGTTGGATATGGGGTCACTCTCGTTGATTGCACGGAAATGGCCTTAAGTGGTGATAATTGGTTTCACGCTTGGACTTCGTTTCTGCCTCCCCTGCTATTCACAGGCCTCATTATGCTTGAGCGAGAGCTTGGAGGAAGTGAATGTTTAAGACTATGGATGGGCTGCCCATCAAGTGGGATGCTTTGTCCAAGATGGTGTCCAGCTGAATGAAGTGGCTGAAGGCTGACATCTGTAATCGGCAAAGAAGCATCTGCGAGGTTCGAGTCCGATCGCGGGATCTGGAATTTATCTTCCAAGAGATTCAGGAGAGGCAGACAGAGATGTCAGAATCCGACAACAGTGTGGCACATGAGGGGGATGAGTCCATCTGACTGCTGGCTGATGAAATGGTGCCAACCTGTTCACGTATGGAGGTCTCCATGGTGTGGGTGACAGACTCTGTGCAGAATCTGGCCTCGCAGCTTCTGCCAGATATGCACGCAGACCTGCACTCCATCACTGGAGCCATGGATGAGCTGTTGCAGTGGGGGACAGGGCATGCCAATCCTCCTCCAGTTGCCCTTCCTTTCAAGGAGTCAGGCAAGGTCATCATGAACAATAAAAGAAGGAGAAGTGGCTGTTGGACATCCCGGAACATTCACTCAGGACTCTCTGAGGGCGTTCAGCCCTTCCAAATCCCCCTTGCCTGTGAACTTTTCAGCCTCATCCTCTTGTCACCACAGGGGGAGCAGTTGCCACACAAGACAGCCAAAGTAAGCTGGAGCCCACCAGGCCTTGGGTCTCCAGAGGACGGTCATTAGGGTCATCCAAGACAACAAGGCCATTGGGTCAGCAGTTACCTCTTGCTGCAGATGTTAGGGGAGCACTGAGAAGAAGTGTTAGAGAAAGAAGAGTTAATTAGTTCCCAATTTACAAGTGGTTGCACAAGTACACTATGATGGTCACACACATCAAACCTGTATAAATATAGTTCACTTCACATGCCTGGTGTGGTTTACTTGTGATGGTCCTTAAGCCTTGACATGGACTCTACTGCTGCTTCCCCCCCCACCCCCCCCCCCCCAAACAACATTTCTCTTGGGACACCCCATGCCCCATGGAATCAGGCATCTGTAGGGAGGCAAGGTTCTTTGACAGGGCCCCTGTGAGCCATGTGCAAGAGATCTCTCATGCACGCTGCGTTTTTGCACTTCAAATGCTCACCTTGAGACAGCCTTAGCATTGCAAATACGACGTGCTGGGGTTCCCGAAAACCCCACCGACGTATCAATAGACGTAGCCGCCCTCATCCCTTCAACTCTCCGAATCAGAGTCACTTTCTGCATCACCACTAACAACCCTCAGCGCCTCTTCGCACGACATCACTGCACCCTCACCCTCCCACCCTATTGGCTCCCACTGTTCCCTTTCACTGTCACCATCCTCGCTGACCACTGATACCCTCAGATTGCTCCCTACTAATCCACCATTGACCCCTCATTCTGAACCCTTTCACACCTCTACAATTCTCCCCCAATCTCTTTCACACCACTACAACTCCCCCCATGCCCCGTCACAACTGCTGAAACACCCCCTCCCCTGGCCGCCTGCACTCTAAAACAGCCCTTCCCGCTCTCCCGCTCCATAACAGGTGTCAGTGGAATCTTTCCCTTTCCTCTAGCACCCCCAACCTCCCCACACCCCCTAGACTTGCACACTCCCCCCCCCCCCCCCCCCATCTCCTCATGCCGTTCTTCCCCTTCTTTCACACGCCCCCACCCCCACTCCAGCTTCCCCACCACACCCACCCTGGTCACTCAAGTTTATCTCCTGCAGCCTTCCATCTTCAGCTTGAAGATCCGATCCCGGGGAGAAGTTACTGTGCTGAGATCAACCACCTCCTGGATGTTACTGCAAGGGAAAGATCTATGTGTTTGATGCACCACCCATGCTGCACGTGGTGTTCCAGTGTCCAGACGCAGTAGGCCTCCATCTTGTCCTCATCACCTCGGGCTACACCAGGTTTTATCAAAGTAAGTGCAGATTTTTACACCCCATGTGGGATCAAACTTGTTCTGGATCGGAATCAATTCCTACTGGCGTGGGGGTAGGGAGGGGGGCGTTGGGATTCCAGTCATGCCTTCATCTGCACCCAATAATGGGATGCTTCTCATTTTCGCACTGGCCTCTGGTGGGAATTCCAACCCACCATGCGGGTGAGATGAAAGATCCCGCCTTCATTTTACGCTGACAGGAAACCAGTTTTTCAGCTCCCATCGTATTGTTTCCCCACCCCACCCCCGACCCACCATAAAACCTGACGTAGAGGCCTGGGAAATATCACCTAATGAGTTTGACTGTTATTCATTCTTTAAGAAAGAATGTACATTCATTGAACCGTCTTTTTGCACAAAATGGGTTTCAACTATTTCATTGATCGGACTGAAGTAAAAAGCTAGAATACTAAGATTCGCTACGTTCTTACAAATGAACTTCCTTTTGGCGTAATGGTGTTCCCGGGTTCCATTCAGCAATAATATTTGCAGTATGTACTCTTGAGTGGGAGAAAGGCCGACAACAGTTGCCTTTGCTATATTTGTCTTCAGGATTATTTCCTGTTCAGCGATACCTGTAAAAGAAATAAAATATAAATATAGAAGGATATTCATAATGATTATAGACTGAGACATTTTTCATAGCCAAAACAAAATCAAGCCTCCTTGTAATGCTTCAATAGAATATTAGAGAAACACTACAGCTTCAACCTCCTTTAAGCACAAACTCTGGTAACATGAAGTAAAATCCTTACTACCTTTCTGAAGTATTGCAACACAAAACAGCAAATGTAATGAAAAGTGTGAGTTCTTGATGAATGGTCCACTTGAAAAATTCCAAAGAAGAATTTATTAATTTTGAGGGGCAGGAAATGAAAGATTGATAGAGATTCACATATTTTCATAGTATATATGTATCTCATTATTGTGGTTTTGATTAGCAGGTACCAATCATGTTGTGATGATACAATGGCGAAACAGAAAGCTGCAGGACTACATCAGGAAGTGAGCGTTATTTGTGTATGCCAGTGGGTGAGGTCCACTGCCACAAAGCCATACCTGGAATATCAACTGCTACATTTGCAAATCATGGGTGAGGGTGGGTTTAACAATACTGTATTTAATGGATGATTTACTATGTTTAGGCAATGCGCAGGTTGCTGTGGATATAGAGGTATTCCATCAAATGCACCCTTGAGGGAACAAATTTCGACCATTTTATTAATCAACTAAAAACACTTTTAAAAATGTTTTGCCACTTTGCTCAACAGCATATTTATGCTTTTTCTATAGTAACCTATCTGCACAGACATGCAGCACTACCTTGGCAACCTGCCAAGGGAGTATATTTGATACTAAAGGTATTCAATCCAGGTTTGGTTCCTTTTGGCGTGCAGCAGCTCCTCACTTACACACAGGAACACAACTTGTAACTGACCTCATGCTTAAAAAATGGAACAGTCACTTCAGCCTTTTAAAACTTTAAATGCTTCAGGGACATATTTACGGTGTGAAATTCCTCTTTTAATGAAAAACAGGGGAATGTTCCTCTGATTATTAAGTTGTTAACAAAACCATGGAATACTCAACTTGGAATGCAATTTGTTCGCAATTTTTACTAAGGACTGCAATTGAGAGAATTCTTTCAATGCCAAGGTTATTTTCACTACAACTCCTCAGATGCTTTGACATTTGACCCCTCAGTAGCTTTGATCGATGGGGGTGACGTCCATTAAGCCAGATCCTTGCTTTTACATTGCAAAACAAGTTTTCACCGAGGCAGCAGAATTATATATTCTCAAAGAATCCGGATCTCCCTGCTCATGTGCAAATAATGGACAGGATTCTCCAGCCGCGCCCACCCGGCGACCGGAAAATCCGGCTCGAGGTCAATGGACTTTTCCATTGTCCGTGTCTTGCCCGTGGCGATCTTGCAGCTTGCGGGGTGGAAGAATCCAGCCTGAAATGTCATTATTTTCAGTGCATAATGATTTACAAACAACAACAACTTGAATCGATATGGCTCTTTTAACATCAGAAAATGTCCCAAGGTATTTCGCAAAAGAATCAGACAAAAGTTGATATTGAGCACAAGCAGGAAACATTAGCACAGTGACCAAACTTGAATGGAGCGTCTTAAAGGTGGAGAGGGAGGTGATGAGGTTTATAGTCAATGACATTGAAAGTGGGAGATGCACAAGAAGCAGCACTGACAAAACAGAGTTCTTGGGAGGGTTGGAGAAGATGACAGAGGAGGGCGGGATTCTCCGACCCCCCGCCGGGTCGGACAATCGCCGGGGGGGGCGGCGTGAATCCCGCCCCCGCCGGCTGCCGAATTCTCCGGCGCCGGGGATTTGGTGGGGGCGGGAATCGCGCTGCGCCGGTCGGGGGCCGTTGGCAGCGGTCCCCTCAGCGATTCTCCGTCCCGCGATGGGCCGAGTGGCCGCCCATATTCGGCCAGTCTGCCGGCGTATATTACACCAGGTATTTGCCGGCGGGACTTGGCTGCGCGGGCAGCCTCTGGGGTCTTCGGGGTGGTGCGGGGGGGATCTGGCCCCGGGGGGTGCCCCAACGGTGGCCTTGCCCGCGATCGGGGCCCACCGATCCGCGGGCGGGCCTGTGCCGTGGGGGCACTCTATTCTTCCGCGTCGGCCGCTGTGGTCCTCCGCGATGGCCAACGCGGAGATGAGCCCCCCCTGCGCATGCGCTGGGATAACACCCCTGCACATGCGCCAACTCACGCCGGCCGGCGGCGGCCCTTCGGCGCCGGTTGACGTGGTGCCAAGCCCCTTCCCCGCCGGCCGGCGCGACGCAAACCACTCCGACGCTGGCCTAGCCCCTGAAGGTGCGGAGGATTCCGCACCTTCGGGGAGGATTCCGCACCTTCGGGGCGGCCCAACACCAGAGTGGTTCCCACCACTCCTTCGCGCCGGAGTTGCCCGCCCTGCTGATTCCCGCAGAATCCCGCCCGGAGAGGGGGCAGATAACAGAAAAAACATGGAACAGATTTGAAAATATAAATGAATCTAATACAAATAAATGGTGAACCATTTGGATAGTCCCACATTCGAATGTGTTTGAATTGGATTTTCTGCTTCCACGAACAAGGTGGGATTTAAACACATGGGGCGAAATTCTCCATTGACAGATGCAGGAATCGGGAAACACAATTGGGCAGAGAATTGGTTCCGACGCCAAAATCACGGCGGGCGCCGATTTCACACCAAATCGCAATTCTCCATCACCTCGCCAGCAGTGTCAATGCGTTCCAGAACACACATACAGTAAACGCTGTTAGCGTATCATTAGCGGGCCAGACCCGGGGCCTCCGTGACTCTCTGCCTCCAATGGGCCGAATTCCTGACGGCGAGGTTCACTTGTGCTTTTAAAAATCGTGAAACAAGCACTGTGGCTGCTGAGGGGGTGAGAGAGGGGGTACGGAAAGTGTCCAACATCACCACAGTGTGCTGACAGTTGGGCTGCTGGCCAGAGGCTTCTGGCAGGCTCGGAGAGGGTAGTGGAGGCAGGTGGTGGGTTGTGAGGTCGGGGTGGATGGGCACGGAACACCATTGCCGCAGCCTGCAAGGCAGCCATGGAGCTGTGCGTGCCGCTGGCTACCCACTGTGAACCAAGGCCACGGGTTGTAAAGGTGTCTCAGCTGGCCCATCAGCCGTATGGGCGCTCCAGAGTAACCAGTGCCATCTTGTTGGTTGGGATGGTGTGTGTGGGGAGTGAAGTGTATATATGCGGCTGCAGCTTGTCGGCCTCCTGAGTGTCAATCACGAATATGGCGTATCCGGCACCGTTTCTCATTGGAATCGATTGTGTTTCACGTGGTGTCGGTGCTCGCCGCTTAACAGCTGCTGAATTGGTCCAGATGTGGCACCAGTTTTGCTGTCTTGGTACTACACAAATCCTACCCCAGCGTCAAAACTTCACAACTGTCCGAGTAGAATTATTGTTGTGTGGATCAGGTGTCACTGAAGGTCAAGGGAGTGAGGGGTACTCACATCCTGGTGTACATTAGAACGTAGACAGCAGCGATTTGGCTGAGGAGCCTAAATCAAGAATAAATTTAAAGATAATGAGAGATCATAAATGCAATTCTGTGAGCAGGATTTGCAATTCTGCGTTTTTCTGAAACCGGCAGAAGGAAGTTCATGATAAAACAGACTCTTGTAATAAAATCAGGAATACAATCCAGTGCCACTTTTGTTAAAATTCAAGCACTGTGGGATGAAAATATCCTTGTTGGCCGGAATAGCAATAGCAATAGAAATCAGAAAGAGTATCTCAAAGAGGCTAAGGCTGGAATAAGGAAGGCTAAGAGGAAGCATGAGGAAAAGATGGCAGGATGTGCTAAAACAGACAGCAAAATAGAGTATAAAAGCAAGAAAGTGATGCTGCATCTCTACAAAACATTGGTCAGACCACGTTTGGAGTATTGTGTTCAGTTCTGGGCACCTTATTTAAGGAAGGATGTTAAAGTCCTGGAGAGAGTGCAGAGGAGATTGACTAGAATGATACCAGGATGTGTACAAGGTATACTCCAGAATTGATATTTTTTGTAGTGAGTCGAGTGGTGCTGGTGGGGGCAGAGTACATTGGAATTGCGATCTCGGATCGTATGCCGCACTGGTTGGAGGTTAGATTTAGTTCGAGGCAGAGGCAGAGGCTGGGTTGGAGGTTGGATTCGGGGCTTTTAGCAGATAAGGGGTTCTGTTGGAATGTGTGGTCAGTGATCAGAGATTATGTGGAGTTGAATCAGAATGGGGAGGTGGCTGGTCACATTTTGGGAGGCGTTGAAGGTGGTAGTTCGGGGGGGGCTACCTCGTTCAAGGCGAACAGGGACAGGAGGAGGGAGGAGCATGGACGGTTGTTGGACCAGATAGTCGAGATGGATAGGTAGGAAGTATTCGAGAGGTCCCTCAAAGGAGGGGTTGGCGGAGATAGAAAAGTTCCAGGGGCAGTTTGACAGGCTGACGGCGGGAAAGGCAGTCGGGCAGCTACAAAGGGCGGGGGTACAATATGAATATGGAGAGAAGGCGAGCCGTATGCTGGCCCACCAGCTATGGAGGCAGACCGCGCCTAGGGAAATTTTGAGGGTGCGGACAGGGAAGGGGGAGGCAGTGTCAGAGCCGGGGAAGATGAATGAAGCATTTAGGGAGTATTACGAGAAGTTACGTGGGGCTGAACCGGCTGGTGAGGAAGGAGATATGGGGCGATTAATGGATGATCTGGAGTTCCCAAGACTGGGTGAAGAGAGGAGGCAGGCATTGGTGGAACAGTTAGAGCTGATGTAGGTGATAGCATAAGGGGGATGAAGTCGGGGAAGGCCTTTGGGCCAGACAGTTACCCGGCGGAGTACTATAAGGAGTTTGCGACGGAGTTGGCACCACATTTGCTGGGGATGTTTAGCAAGGCGCTGGAGAAGGGGGAGCTACCGGAGACATTGACATAGGCATCAATTACGCTAATCCCAAAGAAGGGGAAGGACCTGTTGAAGTCTGGGTCATACAGACTCATCAACTACTAATCACGGATGTGAAAGTATTTCCCAAGTTAGTGGCGGGGAGGATGGATTGATGTGTTCCGGGGGTGGTTGCTGAGGACCAAACGGGCTTCATAAAGTGCAGGCAGCTCTCCAGTAACATCAGGAGACTGTTAAATGTGGGTATGACCCTGTTGGAGGGTCGGGTACCAGAGGTGGTGGTCTCTATGGACGCGGAGAAGGCTTTTGACCGGGTGGAGTGGCCTGTTTGAGATCCTGGGGAGGTTTGGGTTTGACCCGAAGTTTGTGGCATGGGTGCGTCTGTTGTATGTGGCCTCGGTGGCAAGTGTACGGACAAATGAGATGAGTTCACAGAATTTTCTTGCACAGGGGAAGGAGGCAGGGGTGTTCACTGTCGCCCCTGTTCACGCTGGTGATAGATGGCCCTGAGGGGGTCAGTGGAGTGGAGGGGATTGTGTGGGGAAGTAGGGAACACCGGGTGTCGCTGTACGCAGACGACCTGCTGCTGTTCCTGCCGGACCCGTTGGAGAGTATGGGAGAATTCTGGGCACACTGGAGAGGTTTGGAGCTTCCTCAGGATACAAGTTTAATGTCGAGAAGAGTGAGGTGCTTCCGGTGAATGTGGCGGGATGGGGAGCCATTCTGGGGGCATTGCCATTTAGGATACCCTGGGATAGATTCAGATATTTGGGGGTCCAGGTGAACAGGGAGTGGTCGATGATGCACAAATGGAACCTGGCAATGTTGGTGGAGGAGGTTAGCGGAGAATTTAAGAGTTGGGATACACTGCACCTGACATTGGCAGTGAGGGTCCAGGTGGTTAAGATGAACGTGCTGCCGCGGTTCCTATTTGTATTCCAGACCCTCCCGATCTTTATCCCGAAGGCCTTTTCCGGAAATTGACGCAGCAATCTCAGAGTTTATATGGGCGGGAAAGGTGAAGAGGGCTCTGTTACAGAGGCAGAGGAAGAAAGGGGGGTTGGCTCGACCAAACCTGCTGCATTACTACTGGGCCGTGAACATGGAGAAGGAGAGATGGTGGTGGGAGGGAGAGGGTTTAGAGTGGGTTAGGATGGAGGAAGAATCCTGTAGAGGGTCCAGCCTGAGGGCCATGGTGACAGCGTCGCATCCGCTGGCGCCTGGGAGGTATATGGTGAGCCCGGTGGTGCAGTCCACGATCAGGGTGAGGATGTCAATGCTAAAAACCTTGTGTGGAAAACACAGGTTTAAGCCGGAGGATACGGGTGGCATGTTTAGGAAGTGGAGGGGGATGGGTCTGGTGAGGGCGAGGAACTTGTACCTGGAGGAGAGGTTTGCAGGTATGGAAGAGCTGCAGGAGAGGGTGGAGTAGCCAAAGGGAAGCGAGTTCAGGTATATGCAAGTGAGGGACTTTGTGCGGATAAAATGGAGAGGGTTTCCCAAGCTGCTAGAGTAGAGCCTGCTGGAACGATTGCTGCTCCCGGATATGGAAGGGGAGGGCAGGATTACTGATATATATATGGTTGGCTGGGGGAGCAAGGGGGAGTTCAGTTGGTGAGAATCGAGAATAAATGGGAGGAGGTAGATAGGATGGTTATGGTGGAGCGAGGCGATGCGTAGGGTAAATTCGGCCTCTTCGTGCGTGGGGACGAGCTTGATTCAATTTAAGATGATGCACAGGGTGCATATGACTCGGACGAGGATCAGTGGGTTTTTCCAGGGGGTGGCAGACGAGTGTGAGAAGTGTTTGGCAGAGCCAGCGAACCATGTGCACATGTTCTGGGGCTGTGAGAAGTTAGAGAGATGCTGGGAGGTGGTATTCGGGACACTATCGAAGATTGTGGAGGCGGAGGTCAGGCCGGACCCAATGGTGGCGATCTTTGGGGTGTCGGAAATGCCAGAGCAGATGGAGGGGAAGAGGGCCGATGTCCTGGCCTTCGCCTCTCTGATTGCCCTGCGATGGATATTGTTAGCTTGGCGGTAGGCAACTCCGCCAGGGGTGGCGGCCTGGCCGGGGGACCTGTTTTACTTCCTTTGGCTGGTAAAGATCAAGTTTGAGTTGAAGGGATCAGCGGAGGGCTTTGAGGCATAGTGGCCACTGTTCATGACAATGTTTGAGCAATTGTTTGTTGCAGAGGCGGGGGGGGGGGGGTATTCGAAAGTCATTAATTTGCAGGGCTACTGAGATAGGGCTGGGGAGTGGGGCTAGTTCGGTAGCTCTTTTGGGAGCCGGTGCAGACACGATGGGCTGAATGGCCTTCTTCTGTGCTGTAAATAACAAATAGCAAACAAAAGCAAATAACAAAATTAGGAGAAAGATCCTATTGATCATAAATACCCCAGAGTGAAGTAAAAGCCAAATTACTATTTCCGAAATTGAACTGTTGAACTTTGTTCAGTTATGTTGCCGATAAGAGGAGGAGCTTGGCAGTAAGTTGAAAATATGAAGAAATCAAACACAAATAAATGTTGAGAAATCAAGATATCCTCAGTTGGCTGTTTTAAATGTTATTATTTGCTGCTTCTATCGATGGAGAACCAATATTTCCCCTGAGAAAAGAAAGTCAAAGACATAAAACTTTTCCTTATTTCACCCTACCGGAGTTTGTATTTTAGTCACTTTGGGCATGACCTTCCTGTTGACAATAGCACACATACAAGAGCTGATGCTAAACAGTCCATTGTCAACAGCAGTAACAAAGCTTACTGCCAGATTTTCCAATCTTTCAAGTGTAGGGAATTACTTGCAGAACTAAGTGCGGTAATGGGCTGAGGGCCAGACAGTTGCGGAGAGGTGGAGAGAGCTGAGGAGTAAAAGAGAGAAGAGCAGAAAAGTACAGAGATGAGGCTAATCACCGAAGATTTTGTAACTCCAAATGATCTTCCTGATGATGGAGAGTAGGATGATTCCTCAGCAGTTCCCATAGTCTGCTTCTTTTCATTTCTTGAAGTTGGTGGCGATGATGGCATCCCTGAGGTTGGCAGAAACTTCTTCTCAGTCCCAGATTGTCAGCAGAAGCTGATGGAGATGACGGGTGATCTCGTCTCCTCCAAATTTGAAAACTCTGCTGGGATCCCGTCCACTCCAGTGGCTTTTCCATTCTTCATGTGTTTAATGGCGTCTTTGACTTTGTGCACACTTGGTGGAAGGCCAAGATCATCTTTGATGGAGATTTGAGGGATTTCTTCAAACACATCCTCATCTATGTATCACGGATTAGGAGTTCTTTGAAGTATTCTTTCCATGGAATTAATGCCTGTGGAAGTAGTTGAGTCGGAAACATTAGGGACCTTCAAGCGGCTATTGGATAGGTGCATGGATTACGGTAGAATGATGGGGCGTAGATTAATTTGTTCTTAATCTAGACAAAAGTTTGGCACAACATCGTGGGCCGAAGGGCCTGTTCTGTGCTGTATTTTTCTATGTTCTATTGAATGCCAATGTTTTCTTTGTCTCTCAAGCAGGTTCCATCCTTACATGGCACCAGTTTGAGGCCTCGAGTATTGGGTCCATGTACTGCCTCGGTGGCACTGAAGAAGCCCCGGATGTCATGCTTGTCAGAGAGGAGTTGCAGCTCCTTAGCTTTCTTAGTCCACCACTGGTTCTTGATTTCCCTAGTTTCTCTTTATATTTTCGCCTTGGGTAATCGATGAACTCTCTTCTTTGCCTTGTTGGTTGTGTCATTTTGCCAGGCGCGGAGAGCTTTCCTCTTCTTATCGATGAGGTCTTGGACGGTGTAGTCGTTCTCGACATGTATGGGCCACTCCTAAGGAGGGCTAACATCCAACTGGATGAGAGAAGAGAAATGTGGGAGGAGGACTTGGGGTTTGAAATAGGGTGGGGACTCTGGAGCGAAGCAATGCACAAGGTCAACTCCACCTCCACATGCGCAACACTAAGCCAAATACAGCTAAAAGTGGAACACAGAGCCCACTTAACTAGTATCCGAATGAGCAGGTTCTTCCCGGAGGTGGAGGACAAACGCAGACAGTGCCAAGAAGGCCTGGACAACCACGCCCACTTGTTCTGAGCTTGCCCCAGACTTGTTGGGTTTTGGACAGCCTTCTTTGAGGCAATGTCCAAGGTGATGGGGATAACGGTGGAGCCATGCCCAAAAGTGGTGATCTTAGGGGTATCAGAACAGCCAGTTCTCTTCATGGGCCCTTGCCTTTGCATCCCTAATTGCCTGCCAGAGAATCCTGCTTGGCTGGTGGTCAGCAGCACCCACCCAAAGCTGCAGACAGGTTGTCTGACCTATCGGAATTTCTCCAGATGGAGAAAATTAAATTTGCCATCCGGGGGTTGGAAGAGGTCTCCCACAAACCATGGGAGCCATTCACTCAGTTGTAGCAAGACCTGTTTGTAGCCAACGGCCAATAAGCCAAAGGAAGGGAGAGGGTAGCCACTGCATAACAAGGAGGTGGGGGGGGGGGGGGGGGGGGTGCATTTGGGGGGAGCGGAAATAAGGATGCATGGAACCCAACCATGGGCAGCAAATAACCAAATGCACGGCACCATGCCAACCCAACTGGAGCAGGACACAAGAGCAGATGAGGGAGGAAGGCACGCCAGATGGCCAGAGGGGGAGGGGGGTCAGGAGGAAAGGCGGGGGAGCAAGGGACCCAGCCAGAAACGAATGCCTACTGGAAAACGAAAAACAGGAAGCTGTAACCATTGTAAGATAACCAATGTAAATAACAGAAGCTGACCAATGTATATATATTTCTCTTTATTTTTCTTTTGTTTTCAAATGTATGTCCACACTTATCTTTGTTCTGTATATTGCACAAATCCTCAATAAAAACATTTTTTAAAAACTCAAAATATCCAGCCTTCAAATCGAGATTGCAAAACCATGGCAGTTGATTCTCAATTTCGGCTGGGAATTCATCCCCCAATCTTTTCGAAAGACCAGAGCCATGAACACTTCACATCCGGCCCCGAATCAGTCATTGCAAACAACATACCATGCAACAGGATTGCCAAGTACCGAAGGCGAGCCCTCACCAGGGAGATTGCCCTTTTCTGCTTCCACTATTCTCTCAAGGGTATTTTGCAATTCACCAAAGTGAGTACCAGCAAACTGTGCCATAGAGTCAAGACCATCGGCCACAACATCATTCGCAATGGTAGCCATCATAAAAATGCAGGCAGCTCTGCCAAGGCTTAGGCCCACTCATCAGCAAATCCACCACTGTAAGCTGGGCCCCACCACAACTGCCTCCAACCGTCTCAACCAAGTGAGGGCTTGTTTTACTTAACTAGACTCCTCATCGCTAAATTCTAGCCAGAACCTTCCAGGGACATAGTACAAGATATGTACACCAAAAGCAAGTAATTATTGGATGTGCATTGGAATAGAAAATAAGGATTAAAGGGTGAGGAGCGCCAGGGCCACCCTCCAGTGCTCAAATCACGTCACCCCCAAAAGCCCTTGCTGACTGGGGCCTGGTGACATCAGGCCTTCCCTCCACGCCCCCAAACCTGCAGCTGGCTGGAGGCAAGCACTCTCCAGCTGAAAAATTCAGGCCATAGAATGAGGAGGGTGGGGAACTGTCAGAAGCAGAATCTTCCGAAGCTAGGGTTTGGGTTAAAGTAGGTAAAAATCCAAAAAGGGGCTGGTTTAGCACAGTGGGCTAAACAGCCGGCTTGTATTGCAGAACAAGACCAGCAGCGCGGGTTCAATTCCCGTACCGGCCGAACAGGCACCAGAATGTGGCGACTAGGGGCTTTTCACAGTAACTTCATTGAAGCCTACTTATGACAATAAGCGATTATTACGATTATATTATTAAGTCCCACATCACCCTCACGCCACAAAAATGTTCACAATTTAAATCCACAAATCCAGTGTTTCATCAGGGAAATTGCTGTTCATAATATATAAAAATTATTGGCAGTAATTAGAAACATTGTAGTGAAAACTTGCATATTCAAGCACAATATTAATCGGACTTGTTTTTTCTTCCACAAAACTGTTATGGCCAATACAAAATGTGAGAGGTGTCAAAAGGTTACTGAACATTTCTTACAGAAACCAAAAGATCAAAAGGTGGGAGTCAGGGGAAGGGATAGAGAGGAAGACTGCTACACACAAAGTGCTAATCTGCCTTTTATCCTTACAGATGCAGTAGCTTCCAGCACTTGCATTTTTTTCTTTGTTTTTAGATAGATATACCCTAAGGTAAAGTGTATCCCACTTGGATCAGCTTAAACTCCGTACAACTTCAGCTGCTTCATGTCTTTTATTATTTCACCAATGTCAGTGAGGATGCAGTGAAATTGGGATTAAATTGCCAAAGAAGGAATTTCTATGGTGATTTAGCTCCACTTGTACCAGGCAATAAAATGTTGCCGAAGGAACTTTTCCATTATCGTGATGGGCAGAACCCAGAGGGCGCTGACATAATTTATTTGATATGGAAAGCCTTTGTTTCTTTGATCTTATCACTCAATGGTTATATCGCTGCCTGTCGTACTGAGACATATACCTCAGAAAGAGTCACTCGCTGGTCATTACTGTTAGCTTATCTCACCAGAGCAGCAGTAGGACCTCACATTGCGGAGCTAGGAATATCAGCAAATGTTCCCACACCTGATTGTTTTCCATTGACCTGGATTGCAAAAATCATTGTACATTTTTTTCCTTGTATTGCTATTTGCGCATGTGAGATCAGGATAGAATTGCACTGTTGAATGACCTCATCTTCCCCACACTCCCAAGGCCAAACATCCTGCTGGCATCCATTGCCAAGTCCTGAACAGTCACTTGGATGAGATACTTAGGCGCTAATTGCAGCCATGTAATTTTACCCCAGCATCAGTCACCACCACCAGGAGATGGGGATAAAAGCTACAAAAATATTTATGCACAGTTTACTTTTAACCAGCGTTTTTAAAAAGTCCCCTTACCTGCTGACGGCTTTACTCGTACTTTATACCCCTGTTTGTTGCCATCAACCTCTTTCCATTTCATCTGCAGTCTGTCTTCAGACAGAACAGTTAATTTCAATCTACCTGGTTGTAGGAACAAAAATGAACTGCTTAAAATAAACGTTATAAACAGGTTTAATAATGAAAAAAAGACAAATACGAAAACGGGTTATAAGTAAAAATGAATGCAACGTGAGGATGAATTTCGAGTCCAGGGATTTGTCATGTGGTCAGTATTGAGATTCTATCCACCTCTAGCACACTGGCTCAAAAACCACAAAGCAAGCCGCTCACACTAATTGCTAGTTCTCAGTCCTGAGAATTACGTTCCACCATCAGTGAAACCATGGCAAAGATTGGTAAGAAAGTTTGGAAATGGTAAGGTGCCCCTAAGGTGAACACAGAGAAATAGGATTTGGTTTTGCTGTGAAATCCAATAAAATATTATAGGTTGGGAGTTGCTTAAAGGAATCAGTGATCATCCGCGACAATCCTGCTTGCATTATCTCCGATGAGTATGTTGTCATTATTAGTACCCTCACAGTTACATGACCAACTGAAACCAAATGTAAACTGTGAAGCTGTAAAGCAAGTCATCTCACAGGTTACTGGAAAGGACATGCTCATTTTCATTTGTGACCTTAGTTCTCATGTAGGGGCTGATGTCCTGTCCTGGAAAAGAGTCATTGGTAGATGGGTCATAGAGAAATGCAATAGTAATGGAATACTGCTCCTTCTGATGTGTACAGAACATCACCTGACCATAACCTTCATGCACGACAAAACTACATGAATGCAGAAAGTCGCCAAAGTTGTTAAGGTCCCACAAGTCATGATAGGAGCCAGGTGTTAGATGGTTCATAGATTTATCCATATAAAATTTAAACTATACACATCTCTTTTTTGAAGACTGCGATGTTAAAAATCCCCCCCCCACAAGGTTCAACCATGCCAAACACCTATCAAGCTGGGTAAGATCACCTCAGCACTGTCAAATTGGAAGTTCACAGAATCCCGACAGAGCAGAAGAAGGCCATTCGGCCTATTGAGTCTGCACCGACCCTCTGAAAGCGCAAACTACCTAGGCCCAATCCCCTCCCTATCCCCACCTAGGGGAAATTTAGCATAGCCAATTCACGGAACTAAAGAAACTTGATTGAAGAAACTTCAGGAATGCCTTATACTCTGCAGTCAGTCAACTCTGGTGGCATAAAATTCAAGAGAACACCAAGACGGTTTTAATGAGAATGACCCGGAGATCGCTGAATTGGACCAGAGTGATCACAATCAATACTCCATTGTCATGCTACCTGTCTGACACCAAGCTATGGGTAAGTGAGAACTTTCTTCAACCGACATTTGTCAGAACAAAGATATCCCATTTTATTCCTGCCAAAAGTTGAATAAGCTAGACACTGATTCAGATCCCTTCCAGCTGTTCATTCAGGCTACCCAATCCTACGTCTGAGACATAACATTGTCATCTGACATTACCCTCCTGTGTCTTCTCCTTCAGTCATCCTGCTCCCATACGCTAGAAACGTTCTCCTAAAAATATCAATCATAATAATTCTCTTCACTTCAAAAGCCTCTTCTAAACCTCTCTTTCACTCACACTTTTAGAACGCCACAACTCATTTCCAATCCAGACCTGCAATGATATAGCCATGATGTGGCGATGCTGGAGATGCCGCAAGCTAGTGATTCAAAACAAACCTGTTGGACTTTAACCTGGTGTTGTAAGACTACTTACTGTGCAATGACATAGACATTGCATTAAGAGTGATGGTAGGGCTATCAGCCTTATTGTGGAGTAAATCAGGCGGCAACTTCCAATGGCCACAAATGAATGTTAAAACATGGAAATTAGGAACTTAAGAGCAAATTACTGGGGATGAAAACACGCACAAACAGACTCAAAAACAGTTTCTTCCCCACTGTCACCAGACTCCTAAATGACCCTCTTATGGACTGATTTCATTAACACTACACCCCTGTATGCTTCATCCGATGCCAGTGCTTATGTAGTTACATTGTATATGTTGTGTTGCCCTATTATGTATTTTCTGTTATTCCTTTTTCTTCTCATGTACTTAATGATCTGTTGAGCTGCTCGCAGAAAAATACTTTTCACTGTACCTCGGTACACGTGACAATAAACAAATCCAATCCAATGCTGTAATCTGAAACAAAAACAGAAAATACTGGACATTCTCAGCAGGTCTAATAGTATCCGTGGAGCGAGAAGGGAGCTAACGTTTCGAGTTTGGATGACTCGACAAAGACTTGACAAAGAGACTTTGAGAAAGAGTCATCCAGAATTGAAACGTTAGCTCCCTTCTCTCTCCACAGATGCTGTTAGACCTGCTGAGCTTGTCCAGTATTTTCTGAAATTAGGAATTGATGTGCCATCTACCCTGCTCCGCCAGAGGCTTTCCTTCGCCAGTCCACATGTGCGCTAACCTATCTCCCGGGCCAGAATTTGATGTTGCTCAGGCAGGTACACGCCCAACCAGGCACACGTAAAATTTGTGTGTGAAGACATCGGGGGTTGTCCCAACGTTAATGCGCCCTCATAGGATATTTCTGTAGGGATGAGTCGGAAGTGCACCAGCCAATTTATATTAATTAAACAGCAATTGACTGGGATTTTACGTTGCCTGTCTGCTTTTACGGTTAGCAGGCAGACCAATTGGTAAGACAGCATTTACATTTCAGCTGCAACCTCAATCCAGTTTGGGATGAAAGGTCAGAATCATAGAATCATAGAATTTACAGTGCAGAAGGAGACCATTCGGCCCATCGAGTCTGCACCGGCTCTTGGAAAGAGCACCCTAGCCAAGGTCCACACTTCCACCCTATCCCCATAACCCAGTAACCCCACCCAACACTAAGGGCAATTTTGGACACCAAGGGCAATTTAGCATGGCCAATCCACCTAACCTGCACATCTTTGGACTGTGGGAGGAAATCGGAGCACCCGGAGGAAACCCACGCACACACGGGGAGAACGTGCAGACTCCGCACAGGCAGTGATCCAAGCCGGGAATCGAACCTGGGACCCTGGAGCTCTGAAGCAATTGTGCTAACCACAATTCTACCGTGCTGCCACGGCTCAAATAAAATTTGCAAATGTGTCTGGAAACAGGTCTGCGTATGATTGTGCTGCCCCAATACTCGTGGCATAGCTTTTCTTCTTATATCTAATTTTTACAAAGTCAGCAGCTCCCTCAGGCAGCTCCGCAGCGACTGTGCCCGAGGGGGCACAGTGGAAGCGCAAGACCTCATCCCCCCCTTTAGTTGACACCCGTTCTCCCCAGCAGCACTCAGCCTTTCATAGAACGCATTTCATGTGGGTGGCCAATAATTGGCCAGCCATGGGTAATGTCGCATTAACAATATGGGGCGAAATTCTCCCCCAACGGCGGGATGCCCGCCGACTGGCGCCAAAGCCGGCGCAAATCAGACGGGCATCGCGCCGGCAAAAAGGTGCGGAAGTCTCCGCATCTTTGGCGGCCTAGCCCCAACATTGAGGGGCTAGGCCGACGCCGGAGGGATTTCCGCCCCGCCAGCTGGCGGAAATGGCGTTTGTTGCCCCGCCAGCTGGCGCGGAAATGCGGCGCATGCGCGGGAGCGTCAGCGGCCGCTGTCAGTTTCCCCGCGCATGCGCGGGAGCGTCAGCGGCCGCTGAAAGTTTCCCGCGCATGCGCAGTGGGGAGAGTCTCTTCCGCCTCCGCCATGGTGGAGGCCGTAGCGGAGGCGGAAGGGAAAGAGTGCCCCCACGGCACAGGCCCGCCCGCGGATCGGTGGGCCCCGATCGCGGGCCAGGCCACCGTGGGGGCACCCCCCGGGGTCAGATCGCCCCGCGCCCCCCCCAGGACCCCGGAGCCCGCCCACGCTGCCTGGTCCCGCCGGTAAATACCAGGTTTGATTTACGTCGGCGGGACAGGCAATTCCTGGGCGGGACTTCGGCCCATCCGGGCCGGAGAATCCAGCGGGGGGTCCCGCCAACCGGCGCGGCTGGATTCCCGCCCCCGCCCAATCTCCGGGAGCGGAGACTTCGGCGGGGGCGGGGGCGGGATTCACGGCGGCCAACGGCCATTCTCCGACCCGGCGGAGGGTCGGAGAATGACGCCCCAGATCTCAGGCGGGAGCGGGTTTCATATCCACTCCCGCCAGCGGCGATTTTGGGCGCACCTCAAATGTAAAATTCAGGGGCTGGATTCTCCATTTCAGGGACTATGTCCCCACGCCATTGTAAGAACTGTGGCCTTTTACGCCAGAAAGACTGGCGTCAAAAGGCCACATATTCACAGCCCTGCAGGGGACTTGCAGGGACCGTCGTGAAGCTCGCAGCTCCAGCTGCAGATACGGGCCCACGCACTTCCGGGTCAGAGGCCACGCATGCGCACGGCGGTGGCCTCCAGCGGTCAAGCCGTGTTCCATGGCGGACTCAGATCGTGGAGCTGGATCTCGTAAATAGACCCCCCGATCGGCCTGGCGCCCGACCCGGACCGCCTGCTTGAAAATAGCCCGGACCCTCATGAGGGCCCCCCGCCCTCCGATCGGTTCGCCCCCGACCATGGTGGCCATGGACTGAGTCCGCAGCCGCCATGCGAGTACCCCGAATGGCTGGGGCCATGTTAGAAATACCCCCATCGGGACTTCGGCCGGTTGGGGGTGGAGAATGGTGTGGCGGGGCTCCATCAATGGCCGCAGGTAAGGGATACTCTCCGAGGATGCCGCTTTTCGGGGGCCGGAGAATCGAGGAACCGGCGCAAGTCCCGATTCCATGCTTGGAAATGGATTCTCCGCCGCGGCGCAGGATGCGATTTCGCCGTCTTGGTGCGGAGTATCCAGCCCCAGGTCTCGTAATTCTCAATCAAACGCTGACAGGCCTGCTATGTATTTCCAACTTTTTCGGTACTTCGTTTGTGATGTTTAATTTTATTTTATTGATGCTTTATTATCAAAGTAACAAGTTAACCCCACACCACCCCAGTATAATACTGTACTGTAGCTAACAATAGCATCTTTATTGTGACACATAATGATGGTCAGCCTCAAATATCTGCGAACAGCTGTGTTAATAGAAACTGCACTTCCTGGGACAATTACATTTTGATCTGTGATAAAGGCTTTCTCTCTCCTAAACCTAATTAGCATTTGCTGGTATTATCTTTATGACACTGAAACAGAGCAGTCACTCTGTCCAGCCACTGGGTAAAAAGAAATGCTAGCCACTTACGACAGCTAAAATATATACCAATAAATTCCTCCTTAGAACAGAGGCTGAATTAAACAAAACCAATTATGCTGCAGAGTATGACATAAACAAACCAGAACCTCGGTCCTGTTACTTAATTTTTTCTTTTGTGAATGCATTTTGCAAGATATATTTCAAACAACAACCCTGTACTGTTATGAGCAGATAATTAGTTATGAGATTCTAAGAAGAAGAGGCTTATATTGGGTAAGTTGATCTAAAAAGTGCTCTGTTACGGCATTCCTTGAAATAAATACTGAATGGAATGAATAATTAACAACTACCGGTATTTATTTTAAATTCACTTTTATCTGCAACGATAACTCAGATTTCATATTTACAAAAATGCTACTCATTCTTCTATTTCCTGCACAATCTCCATTAAACATTCAAATGACAGAATGAAAGTGAAGACTACAAAGAAGAGTTCATATTGCACATATAAGTCACATTTGTCCCTTGCATGAATACAGAAATTGTCATGCTGTTATTTGGCTCAGGGGGCACAAGAAAATATTGGACATAAATTATGAACAATTGATGTTATTCAACCCTAAGATACTAAAATTGTTAATATAGCATTAGCCCAGCCCTTTGACTGGTTTCTTATACATCATGATAAGATCTGAACATTTATAAACAATAATTTGTCATATAGACAATAGTCATATGTCTTATGTAGAATTTACACTTAGCTTCAAACTTTATCATGTTGGTTTGTTAGCTATAACAAAAATACAACTGAAATAAAGAATGAAGTTGACAGTATAATTTTCTAGTTTTATCACACAGATTCACAGAAAATACAGTGCAGAAGAGGCTCTTCAGCCCATCGGGTCAGCACCGACTCATGGAAAATGCCTGGGGCTGAATTCTCCATTTGGGAGACTAAGTGCTGACGCCAGCAGAGCATGTGTGGACTTTCACAACCAAAAAATCGATGCAAAACCCTCACCGATTCCGGTACCAGTGAGGGGCTAGGACCAGCGCCAACTGAAACTCCGGACCGTGCCAGAAACGGCCGGAGAATGGCCAGGTCCCGGGCCACACATGCGCATGGCACACGACCGGCACCGGTCGCGCCATCCAACATGGCGCCAGCCATGCGCGAATCCAACCCGCCAACAGCGACCCCACAGTCCACCCCCTGGTCACCCCCAGGCCACCCCTCACCAGTCCCTCCAGCCCTAGCAGAAGCTCACCCAGCCAGTGGCATGGATCCCGGCTGAGTGTGGTGGCGCTGGACACAGTCCGCAGCCAGCACACCGGGTTCCCATACACTCGGGACCACACGAGGCCCGCGCCGTCGGGAACTCAGCCCATCGGGGGTGGAGCATCGTGGGTGGGCCAACCGATGACGCGCCAACGCCGTTGAAACGGAACACGGTGCACATCACAATGACGCCGGTTTGGAGGGGCGGAGCATGGTGGACCAGGGTCAAACCGGCGCCGGCCCTGATTCCGGTGTCGGAATCCATTCTCCACCTGATTGCCGATCACGAGGCGCCAGGCTACGGAGAAACCCACCCCTTACCAGCCTACCTAATCCCATTTGCCAACACTTGGCCGATAGCCTTGAATGTTATGACATGCCAAGTGTTCATCCAGGTACTTTTTATAGGGTATGAGGCAGCCCGCCTGTACCACCCTCCCAGGCAGTGCATTCCAGACCATCACCATTCTCTGGGCAAAAATGTTTTTCCTCACATCCCCGTTAAACCTCCTGCCCCTCACCTTGAACTTGTGTCCCCTCGTGACTTACCCTTCAACTAAGGGAAACAGCTGCTCCCTATCGACCCTGCCCATGCCCCTCATAATCTTGCACACCTCGATCAAGTTGCTCCTCAGTCTTCTCTTCTCCAATGAAAACAATTGAAGCCTATCCAACCTAACCCAAATTTAAATATTCCATCCCAGGCAACATCCTGGTGAAAGTCCTCTACACCCCAGTGCAATCACACCCTTCCTATAATGTGGCTACCAGAATTGCACACAGTACTCCAGCTGTGGCATCACCAAAGCTCTGGGCAATTCCAACATGACCTCCCTGCTTTTGTAATCTATGACTCGATTGATAAAGGCAGGTGTCCTATATGCCTTTTCACCACCCTACTAACCTGCCCTCCCATCTTCAGAGATCTATGGACAAACACGCCAAGGTCCCTTTGTTCCTCGGAACTTCCCAGTGTCATGCCATTCATTGAATATTTCCTTGTCAAATTTCTCCTTCCTACTTCCAGCTACAGAGCTGCCCCCTGTCCCCACTCTTTTGTGCACTAGCGATCGAACCCCTTGCGATAGCCCTGTGGGACGCAAAAAGCGAAGGGAATCCGGAGAGGAGACAGAGAGCACAAAGTCTCACTCTATGCAGATGACCTGCTCCTCTATCTGTTGAAGCCACAGGAGGAACTGAAGGCAATACTGCAAATACTGAAAGAGTTTGGAACCTTCTCAGGCTACAAACGTAACCTGGGCAAAAGAGAGACATTCCCAGTGAACCCAAAAGGGGGAGGGACAGAGCTGAAGGGGCTCCCGTTCAAAACTGCCCAGAACAGATTCCGTTACCTGGGGACTCAAATAGCCAGAGACTGGACACAGATCCACAAGTGGAACCTGACCAGCCTGGTGGAGGAAGTAAGAAAAGACCTTCAACGGTGGGGATCACTCCCACTCTTCCTGGTGGGAAGAGTGCAGACGATCAAGATGAACGTACTGCCAAGGTTCCTCTTCCTGTTTAGATCCATCCCGATCTTCATCCCCAAGGCCTTTTCCCAAAACGTAGACAGTCTAATCTGGCATTTGTGTGAGGGGGTAAGAACCCGAGAATTCCCAAAACGACACTACAAAGAGGGAAAGTCAGAGGGGGCCTGGCTCTACCGAACCTACAATACTACCACTGGGCAGTAACGGCAGAAAAAGTGAGGGGATGGTACAAGAACCCGACACAGATTGGGTACAAATGGAGGAGGCATCCTGTAAAGGAATAACCCTCTGGGCCCTGGCCACAGCAGCACTCCCATCATCCTCAACAAGGTACACAACAAGCCCAGTGGTAGCGGCCACGCTGAGAAAGTGGACCCAGTTGAGACAGCACTTCGGGATAACCAAAATGTCCCCTATGGCCCCCATCTGTGGCAATCGCAGATTCCCCCTAGCCATGCTAGATACCACCTTCAAAAGATGGAGGCGGGACGGGGGCACACTGACGGTCGGGGACTTTTACATAGGGCGCAGACTGGCAACACTGGACGAACTGACGAGGAAGTGGAAACTAGCAAAAGGACAGGAATTGAGACACCTCCAAATAAAGCACTTCCTCCACAAAGAGACAGTAGGGTACCCCGGAGCCCCAGAAAGCACACTACTAGCGGACCTGATAGACACAAGCTGTGAGAAGGGGGGAGCTATGTGGGAAAATATATGGACAGCTACTGGACAGAGCCCGAACACCACTGGACGGGACCAGACAAAAATGGGAGGACGAACTGGGGACAGAGGTAGGATGGGGGCTCTGGAGCGAAGCACTGAGCATGGTGAGCTCCATCTCCTCCTGCGCAAGGTTAAGCCTAATGCAGCTCAAAGTGGTGCACAGAGCACACCTGACCAGAACCCGAATGTGCAGGTTCTTCCCGGAGGTGGAGCACAAATGTGAACGGTGCTAGAGGGACCCGGCCAACCACACCCACATGTTTTGGGCTTGCCCCAAGCTTGCTGGGTTCTGGACAGCCTTCTCCGAGGCAATGTCCAAGGTTGTGGGGGTGAGGGTGAAGCCATGCCCAATAGTGGCAATCTTCGGGGTATCGGAGCAGCCAGAGTTACACATGGGGAAGGGGGCCAACACCCTTGCTTTCGCTTCCCTAATCGCACGCCGGAGAATCCTGCTCGGCTGGCGATCGGCAGCACCACCCACAGCTGCAGACTGGCTCGCTGACCTCTCGGAATTTCCCCACCTGGAGAAGATTAAGTACGCCAACCGAGGGTCAGAGGAAGGCTTCCTGGATACTTGGGGGCAGTTCGTCGGCCTGTTCCAAAACCTGTTATGTATATAAGCAACAACTGTTTCTAAATATGAGAAAACCCAATAGAAAGATTAAAAAAAAAAAAAAATTCTCCTTCCAAAGTGCATCACCGCATACTTTTGAGGGTTAAATTTCCAGTTAATTTAGAATATTTTAATTGCTCAGCTTAAGGCAAAAAGTGAAATTTTAAAAATGCTGGCATCCAGAATTAAAATGTGCGTCTTTGGCATTTAAAAAACACAGCAGTTTAGCCCAAGTACTGCACAGAGTCCGGTCTTATGATATTTAGAAGTGAAGGTGTCTTATGAATTTTAATGCGCAATGGATTATGCTCCTGTTCATTGTAATGTGGTCAGTCTCCGTACAATCACAAGATCTAAATAGTGATGATGAGATCAGTTGGAGATATTTGCATTTCTGAACACATCGCGGTTAATTATAAAGCATTTTATGTTGCTTGAAAAAAAAATCCTATAAATTTTCTTCCTTTATACTTTATGACACACGAGATTTTAATGTTTGACAAAATTTGGCAGCTGAGAGCTTTTGAAACTTCTTTATGCATGGTAATGGCCTTCCCCTTGCAGAATGATAGGTAAACTGGAAGAAAAGGGTAAAGAGAAATGTGGCAAATCAATAATCAAACACTTTTTAAAATAAATTTATAGTACCCAATTTTTTTCCCAATTAAGGGGCAATTTATCGTGGCCAATCCACCAACCCTGCACATCTTTGGGTTGTGGGGATGAAATCCACGCAGACACAGGGAGAATGTGCAAACATGGACAGTGAACCAGAGCCAGGATTCAAACCTGGGTCCGAAGCGCTGTAGCCAGCAATGCTAACCACTGTGCCACCGTGCTGCCCTATAATCAAACACTTTTGATTGGCCCATCAGAAAAGTATTTGCCAGGTGCTGTATCTTAGGCCAGATTTCTTACAATGTTACTAATGGTAAGTTGGATGATACATGGTTTTATAAAACAAGTGGGATAATGTACATTGTTTTTTTCTGCTCCTATGGCAAACCTGTGTGCCTTTAAGGCCACAAAATCAAGTAAGTAGATGGTCAATGAATTCATTCAAAGTTTAGCTATTGGTATAGCTTTAAATACAAAGATTAATTTTGCTTGCCTACAGGTGAATGGCAAATAAAAGACTGCTGACTCTGAACCTTTGTTTCCTGAAGAGTATATTTTTTCTGTAGATATTAAAGGGGGAGCACAACACAGTGGCCAGAAATAGTTTCGCAGGTAGGCCCTAAAACTCCAGGCTCAAGGCCGGATAGCTTGGGAGCAGATAAGCCATGACTCAGAGCCCCAAACAAGAGCAGTCATAAACGGATTGGTTGGCAAGCAGAAATTACTGCAAATAGCTGTAGGCATCTTAAGGACTCAGAAAATTGTTCAGAGACTCAAATAGATTTCAAACAATATCCCCAAATACCTGAAAACCACAGATAAGTTACAGCCAAAATAGGGTGTGAATTCTGAATAGACTTATGCATTAATTATGTTTCAACTATGTATTTTTCTATATCTAAGACAAGTACCTTGTGTCTCTGCTTGACTGATCAGATGATGCACGATGATTATGAAGGCAAGAACACAGCTCTTTTGTACGGTCATGTCAAAATCAGCAAACAGCCAAATCCTAGCCAAGGAAAAGAAATACATTTAATTAATTTTTAACTGACTTGATATATAATTGATATACAAAAGAGAGTCACATGCAAGCTAGGTTTTCATGTATGTCAGTCACAGAATCCTTACAGCTAACAGTAAATAGGGATTTCCATCCACTAACATAGCTGACTCAAAATCACTGAGGTATAGATGAAAAAAACTTGGCAAAGTATAGAAAACAGCAGACATTGGTTAGGAGATGGGATGGGCAGGAGTACTAAGTGGGATGCACCAGTGCTCCGAGACTAATTCTATCAATCGGGGTGGGGGGTATGAAGACCGTACGAGCAGGAAACATGGTGGGTGGGGTGACTTAATTAATTGCATTGGAGCGGAAAATACACTTTTCCATTGGCAGGTTCAAATTTTGAGAGAAAGTCAGCAGCATGTTTGTGGCGGGTCAGGTCTCTTGCCTTCCCATGGTGATCCTCTACTTGAAAAACATTTGCCTGCCATGAATACTCATTGTAGTAAAACAGTTTGCGATTACTTCCTACCTTAAAGATTATACAACGCATGAGAATCTCATGGCACCCGATTCCTGGTGCGTTCAAAAGGTATTTGATACAACAGGGGCAGGATTCTCCGACTCCGACCCCCGCCCCCCCCCCCCCCCCCCCCCCACTGGCCGGGTCGGAGAATCGCCGGGGGGTGGCGTGAATCCTGCCCCCGCCGGCTGCCGAATTCTCCACGCCGGGGATTTGGCATGGGCGGAAATCGCGGCGGGCCCCCCCCCGGCGATTCTCCGGCCTGCAATGGACCCAGTAGCCGCCCGTTTTTGGCCGGTCCCACCGGCGTAAATTAGAGTAGGTACTTACCGGCGAGTGCCCCCACGGTGGCCTTGCCCGCGAGTGGGGCCCACCGATCCGCGGGCGGGCCTGTGCCGTGGGGGCACTCTATTCTTCTGCGTCGGCCGCTGTGGTCCTCCGCCATGGCCGACGTGGAGGTGAACCCACCCTGCGCATGCACTGGGATGACGCCAGCACACGCTGGTGCTCTCGCGCATGCGCCAACTCGCGGCAGCCGGCGGAGGCCCTTCCCCGCCAACCGGCACGGTGCAAATTTACCCGGCTCCGGCCTAGCCCCTGAAGGTGCGGAGGATTCCGCACCTTTGGGGCGGCCCGTCGCCGGAGTGATTCACGCCACTCCTCGGTGCCGGAGTTGCCCGCCCCGCCGATTCCTGCTGAATCCCGCCCCAGAATACTGGTTTGGCCTCAACTGGAGTATTTTGTCCAGTTTTGAGTGCCAGACGTTCAGAAAGATGTGCCGGTTGTAGAGACAGTGCAGAAAAGATTCACAAGAATGCTTCCAGGAATGAGGAACCTCAGTTACACAGAAAGGCTGAAGAGGTGAGGACCGTTTCCTTGGAAAAGAGACGGTTGAGAGGATACTTGATGGAGGTGTACAAAATCATGAGAGATCTAAACAAAGCATGTATGGAAAACTGTTCGCTTTGGTGGGAAGAGGATCGAGAAAAAGATTTAAGGTAATTGGCAAAAGAAGCAATGGAGAGGAAAATCTTTTTCATACAATGAGTCATTTGGATCTGAATGCACTACCTGAAGCCATGGTGGAAGCAGGTTAACTGAAGCATTTAAGAGATTATTATCTGAAATAGAAGATTGTGCAGGGTTTCAGGGTGGCAGAGGAGTGCCACTTGCTCCTTCATAGGAGGTCGTATGGCACACCGTCCCTACCTCTAGACCAGAAGCTCCAGGTTCAAGCCCAACAACAGGACTTGTTAGCCATGGAAGGAGCATTCATAACGCTGTTGAATGGGCTGATAATCAGCTTCCTCATTATTCGTCAATACTATTCTTCGCAATTGAGAACGTCAGTACGATTTGGCTGACTAGAAGGCAAGCTTAGCTGTTTGTACTACTAGCCGCAACCCTAGGCTTTGGTAACACTGGATATGGTGTAAGCTTTTGGTGGCATTACAGGTTGGTTTGGCAGAACTGGGATAGTGGTTGGTTCTGTTATCTGGCAGCACTGTGATGGGATTTAGCAGCTGGAGTGGAGCTCTCTGGTCTGAAAAGCAAACCTGGGGTTTTGCAGAACTGGTGGGATATAGTGGGGTGCGATATTAGTTTGGTTTACTATTGAATTCTTCATGGAATAATGGGGAGAATATGGCTAACTAATGCAGAATATGATGGAATAGCAGTGCACAGAAACTGATGGTGCCAGTATATCTACTAATTTAATCCCCGGGATTGTTTTAGTGTCTCACTTCACTTTGTACAGAACAAATTATTATTTCTCAGCAACTACTTGCTTCACAGTCACAGAAACATTGTACTACTGTTGCTCGTTTTAGCCTTAGTTTAATTGCTCTTGTTCTATCACCTTTGCTCTTGAGTCGCCAGGTATCTTTCTGATACCGCCACGTGGTTCAAGTCCGAGTAATGATCAATATTCCAACACACCGCTTAGTAAGAGCGAAATCAACGCACATTTATTATATACAGTAATCAATACTTATACATTAGTTCTACTTCTAAGCTACTTCCTACAACTAACAGGCCAATACTTAACTTTGGAAATGGCCCACCAGGTCAGGGAAACTAATGGCCTTTCGTATGGGTTCTGAGCCTGCGGGATTCAAAGCTGGTATAGGTCGATAGCCAGGAGCGCCTATCTCGTAGCGAGCGTTGAAGTAAGACTTACGATTCTAGCGGTTGTTGCAGAGGGTCAGCAGAAGGCAGCAGGGGTTGTAGTAGGGTGAAGAAGGGTCGATTTGAACTTGGACTCTGTTCTTATAGTCCCCAGGGGCTTCCCGCCTTTCGGGGCGGACCCTGTACCTGGTTCCAAGTGATTGGACTTTGTCCCAATCACTTGGTTCGATATTCTCCAATGCTGGAGCGATTCCTTGATCGATGGGCGGTTTTGGGGTGGTCGTTCACCTCTCGTTGTGTAGGCTCCTGCTGGCGCCGAAAAGTCTGGGTTGGCTTTGTGTGTCTAATTTGTTGCACATTGTTCCCGGGGATTGCTACTTAATATTCAGGTGGCTGGTGTGTTGTTATGCTGATGGCTGCAGGTATTGATTCTGTCTGGCCTCCCCAGAGGCGAATACACAGTTTTACCTGCAGCTGCCTGTTTGAGTCCTATTGGCTGATTTTCCCATCAGCCTTTTCCGTTTGCCATTTTAAATCGGGGTTGGCCATTCTAATCGGGAGTTAGCCATTTTAACTGGCGACACTACTTTGCTATTTTTGCCTTTGATTTCTCAAAAGGACTGCAGCTGTACTAAAACCTCTGCAAGATGTGCAGTTGAGACGGAGCCAATGAAAGCACTAATAGCCTGGGACAATGTACTTTTGTATTAACATGGATCATTGCAATATTGAATAAACTGAAGTAATATAGCAAAGAAATTGATGACCAGAAAATCTTGTTATAACAACCGAATCAAAGATACTCAAAACTCTTTTGACCTATATTTTAAGTATGTTCAACTGTCCCAGCGCTACATTATGCAAGTTTCTCTCCAACCCTCCCCTACTTTGTTTAATCTTTTCCTGCTTTTTAAAGCTTCCTTAAAAACCAACCCTTCAGCTAGATCTTCAATCACCCGTCACCATCCCTCTCTCAACCACAAACTGTGCAGCACCTTGGCACATTTTGGTTTGTTCAATATTAGGTTATTACACCTAATTACAAAACACACCTAATGTATTTTGAGTCTAGTCTATAACACATACTTCCTATGAATTAAGAATACAGATATTATTAAAAGGTTGCAGATATTATTTAAAAATTGCAAACAGCAAAGTACAAGGAATCAAGAGAACCCAATATAGTTTGGCAATCACCATAAAGAAAACATAGGGAGGGATTCTCCGTTGCCCGACGCCGATATCGTAATCGGACGGAGAATCCCTTCCGATGCCCAAATCGGGGGCGACGCCGGTTTGAGAGTCTCCGCCCCCTCCGAAATGGCATCAGCGGTCGCGCGGCGCACGCATTGGAACGGCGTTGGCGTGTCATCGGAAGGCCCTCCCCCAATGCTCCGACAACGATGGGCCGAGTTCCCGACCACGCGATTGACGTGTGGTCTGATCAGTCGGGAACCCGGCGTGGTGGCCATGGACTGTGTCCAGCGCCGCCACAGTCGGCTGGGAACCGTACTGCTGGCCGGGAGGGGCGGGGGTGGGGGGCTTCTGTGAGGGCTGAGTGGACCAGTGGGGGGGGGGCCAGGAGGTGGCCAGCATTGTCCTTGAGGGCTGTATTTGGCAGGTCGGGTCCGTGCAAGGTCAGCGCCATGTTGTACTGCGCGACTGCTGCAGGTCGTCGCCATGCGCATGCATGGCCACGGCAATTCTCCGGAATCGGTGAGGGTTCGCCGCCAATTTTGACATCGTAAAATGCCACAGTTCCCACGCCGGCATCGGCACTTAGCCGCAGAACGGAGAATCCAGCCCATAATTTTGAGCAGTGCCATTCGTGGAATAACATGTCAGTCTCGTGTCATTAGCAATTTATTTACCATGACCTACTATGGTTCACAGATCCTCCCATATATGCGGTCCTAATTGTTGCATACCTTGATGTTCTGCCATTGCAATACAACATAAAATTTCTGGGCCCTTTATATTTTCCCCGTTTATTCAGAATAGATCTCGGATTAAGAATTAATTAGCATCAGAAGTGTTTTTTAAATTTCCCTATTGATAATAATGCACATTTGTGAAGGACATTAGGCTGAGGGAAGCTGGCCCATGAGACCTCTTCCACAGTGGTCAAAAAATATCTTATTCTTTCTAATATGGTCAGAAGCTTTAATGTTTCTCTGTACTCGCATAAATGCAGAATAGAGACTTGGCTTTCATGAAATTGGCTCACATTGGTTCTCCATATTTGAGCTGTTGCATATGGTGAATAGTAACTTTTATTTTCATGCTTGTTTCAATTTAATGAAGAAAATTTTGTTTTATTAAGTGAAAACTATATTAGTGTTCATGAATTAGATTTCCAGTGATTGAGCAGTATGGAATAAGGCGGCACAGATAGATGATTAAATGTAATCAATTTAGACAGAAATGAAAATATTTTTTTTAACATTGGTGCTGTGAGATTGTGTACAATTTATCGCTGGAGCTAATGGTTGAAGCAGAGACCATGCCAAAATTTAAAAATAGGTTAGAAAGGTGGTTGAGAAACGGGGATAGAGGAACTGGGTAAGTGGAAGTGGTTAGAACCACTGTCCACATTGAGGCTAAACTCAAACATAGCTTAGTTCAGCCAACCAACCTGCTTTTGTGTGAAAATCACTGAGTTTGTTAAATCAGGATCCTTCCATGTATTTGAGGAGTATTGGCCCGATGCATTCAGATCAGAATATTACAGTGGGAAATACATACATTCTATTCATGCCACAACATAAATGGTATAGATATTGCACTGGAGTTATCAATATAACACATTTATTTTTCTAATAAATCTCTTCAAAACCTTGAATGGAGAATTACAGAATGAAACAGTTCTCATAAAATGTCATTGTCAAGCAAGTCCACAGTCATCGTAGAAAAGTCTTGTTATTCAGACGGGTAACTGATTTTGCTAAATTTCACATACTTGGAGGGGAAGACAAGACTTACTGAAAAGATGCAACACCACAAACAACATTTTCAGGAGCTGACAGTGGTCAGCACTGCTGCCTCACCATGCCAGGTACCTGGGTTCAATTCCAGCCTTGGGTGACTGCCTCTGTGGTGTTTGTATGTTCTCCCCATGTCTGTGTGGGTTTCCTCCAGGTGTTCCGGTTTCCTCCCACAGTCCAAAGATGTACAGGTTAGGTGAATTGGCCATGCTAATTTGTCTCTTAAGAGTCCAAAAGTTTAGGTGGGCATCTGCCTTTATCGGGTGCTCATTCAGAGGGTTGGTGCAGAGTTGATTGGCCGAATGGCCTCCTTCTGCACTGTAGGGATTCTATGCTTCTATGATTATACAAGACATTTTACTGGTGTATATCAGATGATGACGTTTCGGTGACATTGTATAAATTTATATTCCCCTTGGAATGGGATATATTGGTTGGAGGGCAATTGTAATAACGTCAAATGGACTGGGGAGAAACCTTTGCGAACAAAAAGATCCCAATTTCAGCAATATGTTGGCTTTTAAATGTAGATTAATCCTCCCATCTTATTGATTGCTTTCATTTGCCAATTCCACCTCCAGGTGACAATCTCGCTTTAACAGTAAGACTTCTCAAATGCAATTTAAAATGGAAAACTGGGGCTCCTTTCTAATGCTGATATATTTGAAATATGTTTTTAAAGACGTGTGCACTGTATTATCACACAAATGCCCTGTGTGGTATAGTACTGACTTCAGAAAAAAGTCTATTCCTTTGTCTGTGCTGATCTATATGCTCAAGCATTATCAGTATTCCTGGCCTTGAGACAGGAACGGTCATCAGGCTTCCCACTAGAGTGTGTGCACATCACATAGAGAAGGATATGGTCTGGCTCAAGTGAGATCTTCTCTATCCCACCCCCAGTCAACTAACCTGTCAACACTCACTGCCTAACTTCACACACAAATGTTTTTTTTTAGGGCAAGGCACCTGAGGTTGCTGAAATCCTTTGAACAATATCCTAATGTAAATCACATTCAGGAGATGGGAAATGATCTGGTAGCAATAAAGCTTTGCAGCTCACTATCTTCATCATTAATGTAAAGCCTCACTAGATGAAAGCCATAAGCCATTGATAAGAGATACAACACTTGCGTATAATATATAATATTTGTATAATAGATACATGTTTCATATATTCATAGTCCCTTTGCTTTGTTGAAGTTTTATTGTGATGTGCAGTGACTTTGGAAGATATGAAACTTACCATGGAGCAGCAAGGTTTTTCAATCTAGACAGGTGAATATGTGTAAATGACATTGTACCCAACTCTCTTGTAATATTGTCACTAATTGTTCTTGTAGGAACACTTCCTTCAAGCTCTAATCATGATGACTGTTTTACAGCAGCAGCAAGGGGAAGTACAACAGACGTGTTTCTCACATTTAAAATCTCCTCAGGCACCCCTTTGCAGATCCCACATTTCAACTTTTGCAACATTAACAGGTATTTGATTTATTGTATTGACGGAAGTGTTTCCACAAGCTCAGTGAGATAGCCACTAAAAAATGCTCCATTTCAGAATCGCACAGAAACGCTGCATTTTACAAACTTTCGAGCTTACGAACAACAAGCTGACACATTGTACAACAAACTCCCAAATGCGACGATTACAGCTCCCAGCTATAGCATGTTCCTACATGTGGGCTTTAATTGTACAAAAACAAAACTGTGCCACAGTCAAATATACAATGAATTCGGCTTCTTTTCCACAACATAAATTATTAGTTCTGAACAAAATAAAATAATTATCCAAAGTGGCTTTGACTTTCTGCAGTTGTCATTTGTACAGTGGAGCATCACACAATATCTCAGGGGAGAAGGCGGCCAGTTCCCCTATTAAGGCTGCACTGGAGTTATTCTTCACATAGGGGAGTAAAATGGGGTCGAGTATAAAATGGGAGGAGGCCCTGATCCCAGAAACTTCCCATTGAGTGAATTAGGTTAAAATTACCATCGTCGACTGTCAAATTGTAGCATATCTTTTACAACAGACTACTAATTAAGGCTACAGTTTTCTCAAACCTTTGCTACATATTTCTTTCACAGACTGGCGCATCTAATTTATAGGTGCATAGATGAATATGGCAAACATTCAAGGAACGCATGGAGGAACTACAGCAACTGTTCATTCCTGTCTGGCACAAAAGGGGGTAAGAGGGCCAACCCATGGCTTACAAAGGAAATTAGAAACAGTATCCGATCCAAGGAAGAAGCATACAGGTTGGCCAAGAAAAATAATAGGTCTGAGGATTGGAAGCAGTTTAGAATTCAGCAAAGAAGGACAAAGGGATTGATTAAGAAGGGGAAAGTACTGTAAGAAAAGAAGCTTGCAGGGAACATAAAGACTGACACTAAGAGTTTCTACAGATATGTGAAGAGAAAGAGATTGGTAAAGAGAAATGTAGGCCCACTGCAGACAGAAACAGGGGAATGCATAATAAGGGACAAAGAAATGGCTGAGCAATTAAATACATACTTTGGTTCTGTCTTCACAAATGAGGACACAAATCAGATCCCAGAAATATTGGAGAATGAAAGGTTTAGTGAGAGGGAAGAACTGAGGGAGATCAACATTAGTAGAGAAATGGTGCTGGGAAAACTGATGGGATTGAAGGCGGATAAATCCCTAGGGCCAGAGAATCTGCATCCCAGAGTGCTTAAGGAGGTGGCTCTGGAAATAGTGGATGCATTGGTGGTCATCTTCCGGGATTCTATAGATTCTGGAACTGTCCCTGCAGATTGGAGGGTAGCTCACGTCACTCCGATATTCAAAAAGGGAGGTAGAGAGAAAGCAGGGAATTATAGACCAGTAAGCCTAACATCAGTAGTTGGGAAAATGCTTGAATCCATTATCAAGGACTTTATAGCGGAACAGTTAGAAAGCAGTTGCAGGATCAATCAGAATCAGCATGGATTTATGAAGGGAAATTCATGCTTGTCAAATCTGTTGGAATTCTTTGAAGAGGTAACTAGTACAGTCGATAAGGGGGAGCCAGTCGATGTGGTATATTCGGACTTTCAGATGGCGTTTGACAAAGTCCCGCATAAGAGATTATTGTGCAAAATTAAAGCACATGGGATTGGGGGAAATGTATTGAGGTGGATAGAAAACTGGTTGGCAGAGAGGAAACAAAGAGTAGGGATTAATGGGTCCTTTTCAAAATGGCAGGCTGTAACTAGTGGGGTACCACAGGGATCGGTGCTGGGACCAGCTAGTCACAATATATATTAATGATTTGGATGAGGGAACAAAATGTAACATCTCAAAGTTTTCAGATGATACCAAATTAGGTGGGAGGGTGAATTGTGACGAGGATGCAGAGATCCTACAGCAACATCTGGACAGGTTGGGCGAGTGGGCAAACCAATGGCAAATGCAGTATAATTTGGATAAGTGTGAGGTTATTCATTTTGAAAGCAAAAACAGGAAGGCAGATTACTACCTGAATGGTTGTAAATTGGGAGAGGGGAGTGTGCAGCGGGACCTGGGTGTCCTTGTGCATCATTTGCTGAAGGTAAGCATGCAGGTGCAGCAGGCGGTAAAGAAGGCTAATGGTCTGTTGGCCTTCATTGCGTGAGGTTTCGAGTATAGAAGCAGGGATGTGTTGCTGCAATTGTACAGGGCCTTGGTGATGCCACACTTGGAGTATTGTGTGCAGTTTTGGTCTCCTTCTTTGAGGAAGGATGTTCTTGCTCTCGAGGGAGTGTAGCGAATGGTTACCAGACTGATTCCAGGGATGGCGGGACTGTCATATGACGAGAGATTGACTAGGTTGGGATTGTTCTCGCTGGAGTTCACAAGAATGAGCGTGGATCTCAAAGAGGCTTATAAAATTCTAACAGGACTAGACAGGGTAGATGCAGGGAAGATGTTACCAATGATAGGCGAGTCCAAAACCAGGGTTCACAGTCTGAGGATTCAGGGTAAACCATTTCGGACAGAGATAAGGAGACACTTCTTCACACAAAGAGTGGTGAGCCTGTGGAATTCATTGCCAGAGGAAGTAGTTGATGCTAAAACTTTGAATATATTCAAAAGGCGGTTGGATATAGCACTTGGGGAGAATGGGATCAAAGGCTATGGGGAGAAAGCAGGATTAGGCTATTGAGTTGGATGATCAGCTATGATCATGATGAATAGTGGAGCAGGCTTGAAGGGCCAAAAGGCCTCCTCCTGCTCCTATCTTCTATGTATCTATGTATGTATACTTTCCTACAGTACAACAACTGCTTTTAAAAACAATACTTAATTCACTGCAAAATGATATAGGACTTCCTGAAGTTGAGAATGGTGCTATATAAATGCAAGCCTTCACCTAGTCTTTTCTGAACATGAATCCTATGTCCGTAACTCAATGACAGCTCTGTACATTCGTGCATGCAAACCCAGACAAGAGCCTCACTGCCAGCCTGCATAGTCATGAAGAGCATTTCAATATGAGTTAATTTGCAAAATGTCCAGGGGGCCCAGTTATTTCCTAAGGACTTTGTTAAACTTGGAAACGCAGATACTGGATTAATGTTGGGATAATTTTGTGAGGCTCCATTCTGGTATGTAATCCACTGCAAGACAAAGAATTGGGAGAATGATATCATAGCTGTATTGGCAATCTTTGCCACCAGTTCGGCATTTAAATGACCTCCATGTATAACGTAATATTCACTTAAACTTGCATGACACTGCTTCTAACAGAGAATCTCATACTCCTCCGAAAGATGTGCTGTTAGGTGAATTGGACATTCTGAATTCTTCCCGAACAGGAGCAGGAGTGTGGCGACTAGTGGCTTTTCACAGTAACTTCATTGCAGTGTTAATGTAAGCCTACTTGTGACAATAAAGATTATTATTATTCCAGTGACACCATTGCATTGCTCAGAAGTAGTAAAAGGATATGAGAGAAAAGTAATAGCCTCTTCAGTATCAGACAGGTCTTAAGTAATCTTTCAGCAGTTTCAATTTTCACAATGAAAATAAACCCTCAATGGAACTAACTTCACAAACGATTTTTTGAATTAAGCTTGCCCTTCGACTCTAAGATTTAGTTGCCTTTCCAACACAAACTCTTCCCATGATAAACATTTACTTGGCCTGGTTTTATATATACTTTTTTACTTGCCACTGATCAACCTCTCTTGCCATGGAATAACGCCTCACCCAACAGGTCAATAGTTCAGGATAATAAATAGTTCTCATTTCAGAAAGTCAGGGAACTCTGCCTTGACACCATTTTTGTTGAAGTTCGGAGAAGTATAAAAAATGTTATCATTTATAACTGGACAGAACCGCCGGTACAATTGTAACGCGGGGTGGGAGTAAAGTAAATTCAGAGTAAAAGGAATCTCTTCTATGCCCGAGAAAGTTATTTCTTTGTTGCCAGAGAAACTGAAGAGATTTAGTGCTGGAGGTGTGAAAGTTCCAAAACTTGTTCTCTGTGGCAGAGTTTACACGGTGAAGCTCAACACTATTTCACTGGTTTACACATTCAGGTGGCAAGGTCCAACTAACCGGCATATTAAAGAATAAACGACTTATTCGTGTGCCATTTTTCTTACCATAAAGATATGGGTTAAAACTCAAAAAAGCCAAACAATTTTTCCGGACCCAAATTTGCAATACTGTGCATTTTGTCCCTTAAATATACTGTTATTTGATTATTTTTTTTGTACATTTACTCTGCCTGACTCAAACAAAAAAATCAGATGACCCCGGGAATCAACAAAGAATTTCCCCCCCTTAACAAATCATCTACCATTAATTTGAGAGCAATTTACTGAACACAAAGGAATTCTACCTGTTGGGAGCACTGACAATCCCCTGGTCCCGTGTGATCTGCTGCAAGCCACAGATAAACCCTGGCTTGTCTTTCACAGAGGGGGCTTGCTGCCGCCAGGCTTACATATCTCCTTCTACAGATCGCCTATTCGGTGACATATTCCATGCACTCTACTTACTGAAGAGGAGTTTGGATCCTTGTGATCAATCAGCTTACACAGTCTGATGTGTTCCGAAAGCAGCTCCCCTCCTCAGGAGTGTGCCGCCCAACAACATTGAGTGTAGATCTGCCCCTTCAGTGACGAAGCAGCTGTATATTAACCCTTTCGACGCTGAACAACCTGTCTTGTCCCGAAAAATGTCTCCGGACTTATTTGGAAAACCGACTCCACCCCGGTAATATGTAACAACGTTTTTACGTTTGGAAACTTCTGCTTCAGGGGGCAGCTATCAGCAGCTTTATCCAAATAAGGATATCTGATACGAAGTTTCCAATATTTACACTCTTCACAAAGACACTCACTGAGTAACATTGGCAACGTTTATAATAATAATAATCTTTATTAGTGTCACAAGTCGGCTTGCATTAACACTGCAATGAAGTTACTGTGAAAATCCCCTAGTCGCCACACTCCCGCGCCTGTTCCAGTACACGGAGGGAGAATTCAGAATGTCCAATTGGGGTGGGGGGGGAGCACATGGAGGAAACCCACGCACACACGGGGAGAATGTGCAGACTCCGCACAGATAGTGACCCAAGCCAGGAATCAAACCTGGGACCCTGGCGCTGTGAAGCAACAGTTCTAACCACCGTGCTACCATGCCAGTAATCGAACCCGGGTCCCGAGGGAATATCTCTCCCTTTTTGCAGACCAATCCCACTCATGGAAATGTTTGCAATGACTGAAGCATCAATTAAACTGGCCAGCCTGACTAAAATAACCCAAACTACCTTTTTTCCCCAAATATATTTGCGAGTGTTTGGCAAATGCATTGTGCGAGACGACATTAGAAAACTCGAGAATTTTTTTTTCAAAACTCGCAATGCATGCAGTTAAAATGGCAGATCAACCTGATGGTAGAGAAACGTGAGGTGATTCAAGGGGGAGAAAATCAGAAACATTGACCTAAACCTTAGAAAGTAAGAAACTGAATGGGGTAAAAGAACAAAGGCATCCGGAGAGATAGATGATTAACTCACTAAAAGCAGCATTGCAGGTCAGAAAAGTGATTTAAAATGCTAGCAAAGCACTAGGATTTATTTCAAAAGTAATATTAAACTTGTGTCCGACCCTGGTCAGGCTGCACTGGAGTATCATGCATATTTCCGTACTCTATACCCCAAAGGATGTAAAATTCCTGGAGAAAGTGCACAAGATTTTTCAAGTTGGAGCAAAGGTTTGCGGGGGTGGAGGTAACTGGAGATGGTTCTCCTGCCTTTCAGCCAGAAGGCCCCGGGTTTAATTTCCACCTGAGGACATGTTGGCTAGCTATTGGTGCAAGCATGCCAAATCCAAAAAAGTTATGGTTAATATGAAGTAACATGGGAAAAGAACAAAACAAAGAAAATTAGAGCACAGGAACAGGCCCTTCAGTCCTCTCAGCCTGCGCCGATCCAGATCCTTTATCTAAACCTGTCGCCTATTTTCCAAGGATCTACTTCCCTCTGTTCCCCGCCCGTTCATATATCTGTCTAGATGGATCTTGAATGATGCTATCGTGCCCGCCTCTACCATCTCCACTGGCAAAGCGTTCCAGGCACCCACCACCCTCTGCATAAAAAACTTTCCACGCACATCTCCCTTAAACTTTCCCCCTCTCACCTTGAAATCGTGACCCCTTGTAATTGACACCCCCACTCTTGGAAAAAGCTTGTTGCTATCCACCCTGTCCATACCTCTCATAATTTTGTAGACCTCAATCAGGTCCCCCCCCTCAACCTCCGTCTTTCCAACGAAAACAATCCTAATCTACTCAACCTTTCTTCATAGCACCCTCCATACCAGGCAACATCTTGGTGAACCTCCTCTGCACCCTCTCTAAAGCATCCACATCCTTCTGGTAATGTGGCGACCAGAACTGCACGCGGTATTCCAAATGTGGCCTAACCAAAGTCCTATACAACTGTAACATTACCTGCCGACTGTTGTACCCCGTCCGATGAAGGCAAGCATGCTGTATGCCTTCTTGACCACTCTATCGAACTGCGTTGCCACCTTCAGGGTACAATGGACCTGAACTCCCAGATCTCGCTGTACATCAATTTTCCCCAGGACACTTCCATTGACCGTATAGTCCGCTCTTGACTTAGATCTTCCAAAATGCATCACCTCGCATTTGCCTGGATTGAACTCCATCTGCCATTTCTCTGCCCAATTCTCCAATCTATCTATATTTTGCTGTATTCTCTGACAGTCCTCCTCGCTATCTGCAACTCCACCAATCTTAGTATCATCTGCAAACTTGCTAATCAGACCACCTATACCTTCATCCAGATCATTTATATCACAAACAACAGTGGTCCGAGCACGGATCCCTGTGGAACACCACTAGTCACCTTTCTCCATTTTGAGACACTTCCTTCCACCACTACTCTCTTTCTCCTGTTGCCCAGCCAGTTCTTTATCCATCTAGCTAGTACACCCTGAACCCCATACGACTTCACTTTTTCCATCATCCTGCCATGGGAAACTATCAAACGCCTTACTGAAGTCCATGTATATGACATCTACAGCCCTTCCCTCATCAATTAACGTTGTCACTTCCTCAAAGAATTCTATTAGGTTTGTAAGACATGATCTTCCCTGCACAAAATCATGCTGCATATCACTGATAAGTCTATTTTCTTCCAAATGTTAATACGTCCTATCCCTCAGTATCGTCTCCAACAGTTTGCCTACCACTGACGTCAAGCTCACAGGTCTATAATTCCCTGGATTATCCTTGCTACCCTTCTTAAACAAAGGGACAACATTAGCAATTCTCCAGTCCTCTGGGACCTCACCCGTGCTCAAGGACGCTGCAAAGATATCTGTCAAGGCCCCAGCTATTTCGTCCCTCGCTTCCCTCAGTAACCTGGGATAGATCCCATCCGGACCTGGGATGTCCACCTTAATGCCATTTAGAATACCCAAAACTTCCCCCTTCCTTCTGCCGACTTGACCTAGAGTATTTAAACATCCATCCCTAGCGTCAACATCTGTCATGTCCCTCTCCTTGGTGAATACCGATGCAAAGTACTCATTAAGAATCTCACCCATTTCCTCTGACTCCACGCATAAATTCCCTCTTTTGTCTTTGAGTGGGCCAATCCTTTCTCTGGTTACCCTCTTGCTCCTTATATATGAATAAAAGGCTTTGGGATTTTCCTTAAGAAACCCTGTTTGCCAAAGATATTTCATGACCCCTTTTAGCCCTCTTTATTGCGCGTTTGAGATTTGTCCTACTTTCCCGTTATTCCTCCAAAGCTTCATCAGTTTTAAGTCGCCTAGATCTTATGTATGCTTCCTTTTTCATCTTAGCTAGTCTCACAATCCACCCGTCATCCATGGTTCCCTAATCTTGCCATTTCTATCCCTCATTTTCACAGGGACATGTCTGTCCTGCACTCTAATCAACCTTTCCTTAAAAGACTCCCACATTTCAAATGTGGATTTACCCTTAAACAGCTGCTCCCAATCCACATTCCCTAGCCCCTGCCGAATTTTGTTATACTTGGCCTTTCCCCAATTTAGCACCCTTCCTTTAGGACCACTCTCATCTTTGTCCATGAATATTCTAAAACTTACGGAATTGTGATCGCTATTCCCAAAGTAATCACCGACTGAAACTTCAACCACCTGGCCGGGATCATTCCCCAATAACATAGATTATCATAGAATTTACAGTGCAGAAGGAAGCCATTTGGCCCATCAAGTCGGCACTGGCTCTTGGAAAGAGCACCCTACCCAAGGTCAACACCTCCACCCTATCCCCATAACCCAGTAACCCCACCCAACACTAAGGGCAATTTTGGACACTAAGGGCAATTTATCATGACCAATCCACCTAACCTGCACAACTTTGGACTGTGGGAGGAAACCGGAGCACCCGGAGGAAGCCCACGCAAACACGGGAAGGATGTGCAGACTCCGCACAGACAGTGACCCAAGCCGGAATCGAACCTGGGCCTGGAGCTGTGAAGCAATTGTGCTATTCACAATGCTACCGTGCTGCCCTAATACCAGGTCCAGTATGGCCCCTTCCCGAGTTGGACTATTTACATACTGCTCTAAAAATCTCTCCTGGATGCTCCTTACAAATTCTGCTCCATCTACGCCTCCAACACTACATGAGTCCCATTCAATGTTGGGGAAGTTCAAATCTCCCATCACGACCACCCTATTGCTCCTACATTTTTCTATAATCTGTCTACATATTTGTACCTCTACTTCACACTCGCTTTTGGGAGGCCTGTAGTAAAGTCCCAACAATGTTACTGCACCCTTCCTATTTATTAGCTCTACCCATAGTGCTTCCGTGCTCGAATCCTCCATCGTGCCCTCCTTAATCACAGCTGTGATATCATCTCTGACCAGTAATGCAACTACTCCACCCCTTTTACCTCCCTCTCTATCCCTCCTGAAGCATCTATACCCTGGGATATTTAGTTGTCAGTCTTGCCCTTCCCTCAACCATGTCTCAGTAATACCAATAACATCATATTCCCAGGTACTAATCCAAGCCCTAAGTTCATCTGCCTTACCTGCTACACTTCTCGCATTGAAACAAATGCACCTCAGACCTTTGCGTTCATCATCACTTCCCTGTCTACTCTTCCCCTTAGTCACATTGAGTTTATTATCTAGTACCTTACTGGCTTTAGTTGCTGCCTCTTTACTGACCTCTAACTTCCTAATCTGGTTCCCATCCCCCTGCCACATTAGTTTAAAACCTCCCCAAAGAAAGAGAAAAGAAGGTAGTAGAACTGGGAGGTTACAGTTATCAAGAAATATTTTCCAAAACCAAGGGCCATAAAAACGAGCTAATTACCAGTAAATGCAATCGGGAAATGAAGAGCAATTTGTTTATTCAGAGTATGAAACCCACTCACTACTGGTGAAAGTTAAAAAAAACTTAGATACTCTCAAAACTAGATGAGCACAGGAGAAGAAAGGTTGAGGTGAAGTAGCTAGAATGAGAGGAGACACATCATAGAATCATAGAATCCCTACAGTGCAGAAAGAGGCCATTTGGCCCATCGAGTCCACATCGACCTTTCGAATGAGCACTCTGCCCATTTACGAGTGTCCACTCCGCTGTATCCCCGTAATCCCATAACCCAACCTGCACATCCCTGGACACCAAGGGGCAATTTAGCCTGGTCAATCCACCTAACCTGCACATCTTAGGAGACCACCCAGAGGAAACCCACGCAGACATGGGAAGAACGTGCAAACTCCACACAGACACCCAAAGCCGGAATTGAACCTGGGTCCCTGGTATGTGAGGTAGCAGTGCTAACCACTGTGCCACCATGTCGCCCATGTTAAGTATAAACACCAGCACAGACTAGTTGGGCTAATGGCCTGATTCTATACCATATAATTCATGTAATTTTATGTAATTGTTCAGCATGCTTAAATTTAAAGCTGTTTTTTGAATTTAAAAAAAAGATTAATTACTAGCAGGTCTGCTATAGTGTAATTCAAGCTAAATGGAAACTTATGTATGCGACTTAACCACAATCAAAACATATTATACCATGTATACAGTGTGAAACGGGTCATCCCACGAAGGTGCAGCTTTAATTTAGTTTGCTTCATTCAAGTCAAAAGTCCACTATTGGAAATACATTTTCCTGAGGTGAATTAATGGGTATTGGTTATGGGAGTTTGTATATTGTCATGCAACCATTTTTAAAATCCTTGCTCCATCAGTGGAGTGATACAGCTTGGATTGTGGGTGCTGGGAGGAATCTGGCCTAGGCAACAGTCTTGTTTTTTGAAAAAATCTTTTTATTCTCCTCATTTTCAACATTTTCATCAATAAACAACCAAAGAAGAAACAAATACAGTCACAATACCCCACACACAAACCGCCCCCCAGTCAATATACAGACCCAATCATCCACAAATGAGGACACAAATCAGTTTCCAGAAATGTTGGAGAATGAAAGGTTTATTGTGAGGGAAGAACTGAAGGAGATCAACATTAGTAGAGCACAGTACGAAGTCTTACAACACCAGGTTAAAGTCCAACAGGTTTGTTTCGATGTCACTAGCTTTCGGAGCGCTGCTCCTTCCTCAGGTGAATGAAGAGGTCTGTTCCAGAAACACATATATAGACAACAATCACCAGGCAGGAATGTTCCCTTCCAGTCGGGGAACACTTCAGCAGTCAAGGGCATTCAGCCTCTGATCTCCGGGTAAGCGTTCTCCAAGGCGGCCTTCAGGACCCGCGACAACGCAGAATCGCCGAGCAGAAACTTATAGCCAAGTTCCGCACACATGAGTGCGGCCACAACCAGGACCTGGGATTCATGTCGCATTACATTCATCCCCCACCATCTGGCCTGCGAAATCCTACCAACTGTCCTGGCTTGGTACAATTCACACCTCTTTAACCTGGGGTTACCCCATCTCTGGATCTGTAAAGATTTAATCACCTGCTAATGCTCGCATTCCAAGCATTGTTTGGCATCTTTGAATTTGTCTATATATGTGTTTCTGGAACAGACCTCTTCATTCACCTGAGGAAGGAGCAGCGCTCCGAAAGCTAGTGACATCGAAACAAACCTGTTGGACTTTAACCTGGTGTTGTAAGACTTCGTACTGTGCTCACCCCAGTCCAACGCCGGCATCTCCACATCATAACATTAGTAGAGAAATAGTGGTGGGAAAATTGATGGGATTGAAGGCAATAAATCCCCAGGGCCTGAGAATCTGCATCCCAGAGTGCTTAAGGAGGTGGCTCTGGAAATAGTGGATACATTGGTGGTCATCTTCGATAGACTCTGGAACTGTCCCTGCAGATTGGAGGGTAGTTCACATCACTCTGATGTTCAAAAAGAAAGATAGAGAGAAAGCAGGGAATTATAGACCAGTAAGCCTAACATCAGTAGTGGGGAAAATGCTTGAATCCATTACCAAGGACTTTATAGTGGAACATTTAGAAAGCAGTGGCAGGATCAGTCAGAGTCAGCATGGATTTATGAAGGGAAAATCATGCTTGGCAAATCTATTGGAATTCTTTGAAAGGGTAACCAGTACAGTCGACAAGGGGGAGCCAGTCGATGTGGTATATTTGGACTTTCAAAAGGCGTTTGACAAAATCCCGCATAAGAGATTCTTGTGCAAAATTAAAGCACATGGGATTGGGGGAAATGTATTGTGGTGGATAGAAAACTGATTGGCAGAGTGCAGAGCGGAAACAAAGAATAGTGATTATGGGTCCTTTTCATATTGGCAGGCAGAACTAGTGGGGTACCACAGGGATCGGTGCTGGGACCCCAGCTATTCACAATATATATTAATGATTTGATGAGTGAACAAAATGTAACATCTCAAAGTTTTCAGATGATACCAAATTAGGTGAGAGAGTGAATTGTGACGAGGATGCAGGGATCCTACAGCAAGATCTGGACAGGTTGGGCGTGTGGGCAAATCAATGGCAGATGCAGAATAATTTGGATAAGTGTGAGGTTATTCACTTTGGAAGCAAAACAGGAAGGCAGATTACTACCTGAATGGTTGTAAATTGGGAGAGGGGAGTGTGCAGTGGGACCTGGGTGTCCTTGTGCACCAGTCGCTGAAGGTAAGCATGCAGGTGCAGCAGGCGGTAAAGAAGGCTAATGGTAAGTTGGCCTTCATTGCGAGAGGTTTCGAGTATAGAAGCAGGGATGTGTTGCTGCAATTGTACATGGCCTTGGTGAGGCCACACTTGGAGTATTGTGTGCAGTTTTGGTCTCCTCCGAGGAAGGATGTTCTTGCTCTCAAGGGAGTGCAGTGATAGTTTACCAGACTGTCATATGAGGAGAGATTGTCTAGGTTGGGATTGTTCTCGCTGGAGTTCAGAAGAATATGGGAGGATCTCATAGAGACTAATAAAAGTCTATCAGGAGTAGACAAGGTAGATGCAGGGAAGATGTTACCAATGATGGTTGTGACCAGAACCAAGGGTCACAGTCTGAGGATTCAGGGTAAACCATTTCGGACAGAGGCAAGGAGACATTTCTTCACACAAAGAGTGGTGAGCCTGTGGAATTCATTACCACAGGAAGTAGTTGATGCTAAAATTTTGAATATATTCAAGAGGCAGCTGGATATAGCACTTGGGGAGAATCGGATCAAAGGCTATGGGGAGAAAGCAGGGCTAGGCTATTGAGTTGGATGATCAGCCATGATCGTGATGAATGGCGGAGCAGACTCGAAGGACCAAAAGGCCTCCACCTGCTCCTATCTTCTATGTATCTATGTACCTGTACATTCCAGGTAAAAAAACACAAATTAACAATCCGTAAACAGTGTAACCAACGACAACAATACCACCAATCCCCTTTCCCCCTCCCGAATGTTCAATGGCAACCAATTCTTGGAACTGCATAATAAACAGCCCTCATGAATTGTGAAACCTATCCTTCATCTGAGACTTCACCTTCCCGAGAGTCAAAGAAATTCAAGTAGCCCCCCCCCCCCCCCCCCCCCCCACCCCCCCGCCCCCTCCGCCAAGCCGTGTCACAAGATGGAGAATCTAACCTCCACCCAACAGGACCTGCCTCTGGGCAATCAGCGAGGTAAAGGCTAACATCTGCCCCCACACCCGCCCGCCGCCCCAGCCGGTCCGACCCCCGAAAAAGGCTTCTAGGGGCCCTGATTCCAAGTTCACGAGCACTACCCCTGCGATGCCCCTGAAAAACCTCCCTCCAACAAACCCCTCACATTCCACATAACTATCCTAACCGGGGTTCTCTCACCAACCCTCATCCCCTCCTATCCATCATCCTCATAACTCCAGGCCCTGCCCACTGGGCTTGGCCCGCCCCATCCCATTGTTACCATCGAGCTCCTCCCCCCCCCCAGAATCCTCCCATCCACTTCCTCACCTCACCCAGTATCGGTCCCCTCCCCCAACCTTTCACACCTCCTAGACCATCAAAACCTGTTCTACCAGGCTCTGATGGCCGCAGCCTCTCCCCCCCACCACACTCCCATTCACTGGCCAGCTTGAGCCTTCAACACACAACCCCAGTGTAAACACACAAACCCCAAAGAACCATCATTGCAAAAGAAAATCCCAATTCTTACCTTGTCCAAATAGGCAACGTCAACTCATTTAGCACATATGCAGTGAAAAGTAGAGCTACAAACACTCCTCCACCCCCACTACCCCCAGTCCAAGACCAATCCTCAGTCCCATTTCTCACTTCTGCCCCACTCCTTCTGCCTTCACAAATGCCTTGTTGCTTCCACCGTCTCAAAATAAAAGTCTTTGGAGCTGTAGGTCATCCTCAACTTAGCTGGGTACACTATGCCAAACCGCACCCTGCTGTTATACGGTGCCACCTTCACTCGGCCGAAGGCCACCCGCCTCCTCGCCAACTCCACAGTAAAGTCCTGGTATATAAGTATACCAGCTCCAGCCCACTGCACCTCCTGCTTCTGCTTTGCCCAACACAGGACCTTCTCCTTCCCGCAGTACCTACGGAAACAAATAATCACTGCTCTTGGCGGCTCATTCGCCTTTGTTTTAGGCCTCCACGCCCTATGAGCCCGATCCAGTTTCTACCGAGAGGGATCTCACCCCTCCACCAACAGCTCCGCCAACATCTTGGCAAAATACTCTGCCGGCCTCGGGCCCTCCACCGCTTCGGGCAGGCCCACGATCCTCAGATTTTGCCGCCTAAATCGGTTTTCCAGGTCCTCCACTTGGCTCGCAGACCCTGGTTGGCTTCCACCACCTTCTGCAGCTCCTCACCCATCGAGGTAAGTTGATCACTGTGTTGTGTCAAGGCCTCTTCCACTCCCTTCAGTTTCTCACCCTGCTCCCCGCACCTCGGCCGATGCCCTCAACAACGCCGCCTTCACCGGGGCAATCGTGTCCTCCACCGGCACCTTCCATGCTGCCATCACCTCCTTCCTCATCACCTCCATGTGCTTTGCGAACAGTTTCTCAAGTTCCACAACCATATCCTCGGTCATCCTTCCTGCCGTGAACAGTTCGGCCCCACCCAGCGACCCAGCCTCCACCATCTTTCCAGTTGCCGAGCCGACCCTTCCACTCGGCTGCGAACCTTCATTTGCCCCCTTCTTCACGGCAGCTTTCCTTTGGGTTTTGGACATCCTTCTTCCTTATGTTTTCCTGCACTTATTTAACCAAAAATTGCCCCTGAGACCGGGCATTAAATTCTAAAAAAGCAAGCCTCAGGCAGGAGCCATACAACAGGCTAGTTATGGGTGAGCAGGGCAGCAGGAAAACCAAGTGAGGGGGTGCTGTACCCCACTGTCCTAACTGATATCTTCTTCCCCAGTTGCACATCTGGTCTTGTCCCCTCTCTGGGAGCAGTATTTTCCAGTGGGCCCATGGGACTCCCAATCCTATTAGGCTGACTGGAGGCAGCCATCTGGCTGCAGACTGGGGAGCCAGCGCTCCAGGCAAGCTTTGAGGCCCTCCCTGCCTACCCAGCTTCAGCAGCTGGAGGACACAGTTCCCCCTCTCCAATAGTGACCTGGATTCTGAATTCCATTTTAAACTTTCAAAAGTTATGGAGAAGCCACCTCAAAATGGAATCATCCTATCGATCTCACCTGAATTGCAGGACGCATTCACTTCCAAGAGTCTCCTATTGGCCCTTCAGCTTCAGCGGCCTGCCACTATCCTGAGCAGCAAACCCGCTGTTAGGCAAATTGGGGTAAATGTCTGCCGGATTATAGTTTTGCACACAGCGCAGGATGGTGACTCCCATTTGACCCTGCTAACAGGGTTCTGGCCCAAGGGCGAAATCCACAACCGTTTTTTTTAGTGACTTCATCCTATTGTTTTTTTAAATTGCGACATTCGAGCTTTCTTAGCTCTAAGGTGCAATTCTGGAGTATGTTTTACTCTTTTGGTGACCCTACATCAAAAAGGGATAAGTGCAACTAAAAAGGATTCTGTGAAGAGCAACCAGCATGATTCCAGGGCTTAGACGACTAATTTATGAAGAAAGGTTCAAATGACCTGAACTTATTTTTGCCAGAGGAAAGAAAAGTGAGAGGAGACATGATACATCTTCAAAATAATGAAAGGGACAGAAAAAATAAAATAAGCATTGAGCATAGGCTTAGAGAACACAAGAGCACCAGTATAGAATTCACATCCTTCAAGCAAACTGGCATATTGAAAAAATATTTTCCTTAATGGGACAATCAAACTGTGGAATGGAATTCAGGGGAAGGGCATTGTTTCAGTGGCAATTGACACCTTGAAAAACGAGTTGACTCTAATGTCTGTGAGGAAGGGGAAATTAAGTTTTACAGGGCAATAATTCTTCTTGGTTTATTATTCAGAGGAAGTAGAGAAAATGGCAATATTTCTAAAGCAGGGATCAACAGGCAGTGGTGTCCATGGAAATTCAGCAATCGCCCATAGACTCCTGATAGAAAAGATTGGAAATACCACAAGGCTTTCTCATGCCCCAATTATATTCTTGTGGTTCATAGTTTCGACAATAATTAGTGAAATTAAAAGAGAATAGGACTGCTTTTAGTTGGGACAGTCTGCAGAGTTGGGAATGGTGGCGGGATACTGGCACAGAGGTCACCGGTGCCATTTTGTATATTGTCCAATCTCCGTTCCATTCTAATTTGAGACAGGAAAGTCCATTTTACAATTCCCACATTGAATCTGGCAGCCTTGGTTTGTGAAGGAGATGTTGGTTAATTTTCCTTTTTTTAAAATATATTTTTATGCAAACAAGATTTTCTTCATAACAAAACAACAATGCAGCAAATGTCAATACAATATTACACCCACCCAATCCTCAAATCCCCTCCCCCTTAACACCCCATAAAGAAAGCAAAACCTTAACTAAAAGGCAACCCCCCCCTCCCCGCCAACCCCCCCCCCCCCCCCAACAGCTGACGTAACCAGTTCCCTCAAAAAGATTAAAGTCTGCCATCTCGAGTAGAATCCTTCCACCGACCTCTTCATGGCATACTTGATCTTCTCAAGACACAAAAATTCCATCAGGTCCCCCATACAGCATCACCAGGTTGAAGTCCAACAGGTTTATTCGGAATCATGAGCTTTCGGAACGTAGCTCCTTCATCAGGTGAGTCGCTTCAAAAGCTCGTGATTCCAAATAAACCTGTGGGACTTTAACCTGGTGTTGTAAGACTTCTTACTTTGTTTGGGCTGGTAAGACCGCTCAGGTTCATACAACGTTTCTGCAAAGGGATAGCCATCAGTGGGGGTTGGCACTACCTAATCTGTTGTGTTGCTATTGGGTGGCAAATATCGATAAGGTGCGGGGGTGACTCAGGGATCCGGACTCTAAATGGGGGCAAATGGAGGAGGTTTCCTGCAAGGGTTGAGTTTGAGAGCCCTGGTTACTGCACCATTCCTGTTTTCCCCTGAAAGATTCACTTCAAACCCAGTGGTAATAAACACTTTGAGGATTTGGAATCAGTTTAGGCAGCATTTTAAACTAGGCTCTATGTCACTGCTGGCTACAATTTGCAGGAACCCTGGGCGGTCACCGACGTCAAAATTGCGTTCACCGATCGGCCGCAGAATACCGGATTCCGACCAAACTGGCGGCGGCGCCACTTTTGCGATGCTCTGCCTCGTCCAAAGCGGCCTTCTTGCAAAGTACGCCACGCTCTGTATCGATAGCCTCAGGACATTGCCATCAGGCCCTCCCCCGATGCTCCGCCCCTGACCGATGAGTTCATGACGGCGTGGGTCACGTGTGGTCTCACCCGTCGGGAACTCGGCGTGGTGGCTGCGGACTCAGTCCAGCGCCACCACAGTCGGGGGAGGGTCAATCGCCGGGCAAGGGCTGGGGGCACTGTGGGGGGTGGGGGGGGGGTGGGGGCGGGGGGGGTGGTTAGGGGTGCGCGAGCCGGCCAAAGGGATACACTATTTCACTAGAGCCGGGTGCTGCCATCCTGCTAGCCCCAGCAAAACGGGGAATCGGTGGCTGTTTTGCAGCATTTGTTCCGGCGTGAAATGCCACCGTTCCCACGCCGGCGTGGGGACATACCCCAGAATTGGAGAATCCAGCCCCATAGGTTTGTGCCGTCCAGCTTAGAATCATCATTCAGGGCATGGCAGATGGAGGGGTGGAAAGGTTTGAAAACATGTTTCTTGAAGATGGGTTTGCCGGCCGAGATGAGTTGTAGCGAAATTACAGCTCCCGAGAGGGAACGTATTCAGGTACTTTCAGGTGTCCGATTTTTTAGGTAAGGAGCTTCCTTCATTTCTCCTGGTACCATTACCCTCACTTATGGACAGGGTCCTATCCTTGGCTGAGTTTGGGAAGAGTAAGATTTCAGATATTCATGGGAAAATGTTGATGACAGAACAGGCTTCGTTAGAAGTTGTAAATGGGAAGTGGAAGGGTGGGCTGGGTTTGGTCTTTGACGGGGGTGGGGGGGTCAACTTCAGCGTCAACTTCATCTCCTTTTGTGTGAGATGAAACCTGATCCGGTTCAAAGTGGTGCACAGGGCGAACCTGACCAGGGCGCATATGAATGGGTTCGTCGCCCACCTCAGAGACTTAAATTGCGAGCTTTGTGCACTAATGGACTGTATGGTCTGTTCTGTTCTTCCATTTAATCGTTCAAGTGGTTTGTATATAGTGTTCATCTCGTTATTTGTGTGACACACTGTTTTTTCTGCACCAGGCACCTTCCCATGTAAATAGCTTAGTTTTATGTACATAGTCCTGTAAATATTTCGCACACACGTAGTCAGGAACATTCCCCATACATGATTTATTGTCACGCAGGCACATTTTTTTATATAAAAGGGGTGATGTCATAATATACACCAGTATATCGTGGTGCAGACACACACTGATGGACAGACAGTGGGACCAATCAACATACACAACACCGCAGCCAATCACCAGTGAGAGCAGACACACTATAAAGACAGGGGACATCAGAGTTCCCGCTCATTCGAGTAGCAGCTAGCTAGGAGCACAGAGCTCACAGCCTGCAACACAGACATTCACCGTGTGCTGAGTGCATCAACTGGTTAGGACAAGGCAAAGGTCTTTAGTTAAAGCTGGTATCGTTTTTACCCACAGTTCAAGTATGTTTAAATAGTTAACCTTTTAATAAAATATTGTTGCACTACTTCAAGTGTTGGTTACCTGTATGTGATCCAGAACACCCAACACATCATGGCTCTCCCTAAGGAAGGCAAGAATACAACATTTAACAATCTCCTAATATTGGCGGACAACTGACAGCCCTTAACAAATCCAGTCTGCTCCTGCAAGATCACCTCAGGTAAGCAGGGCTCCAAATGCATTGCCAACGCCTTAGCGTCAGCGTTTAACAATGGAATAGGTCGATACAACCCACATTCTGTGGAATCCTTGTCCTTCTTCAGGATCAAGGAAATTGATGTCCGCACCAATGTGGCCGGTAACCCCCTGCGCCCCCCCCCCCCCCCCCCCCCGCCCCCCCAACCGGGGACACGGAATCATTTAACGTGTCCAACAGAAGTGGGACCAACTGACCCGCAAACTGTTTGGAAAATTCTACAAGGGACCCATCCAGACCCGGTGCTCTCCCCATCTGCATTAACCGCACACAGCTCCTGATCTCCTCCAAGGTCAACCCATCCAAAAATTGCTTAATTGCATACCCCTCCTCCAGGGGCTCTGACTTATTCAGCCCCCGGTAGAAGGCCTCAAACACCTCATTAACCTTCTCTGTGGTGAAAGCCCCAGTCCCTGATCTGCACTATTTCCCAGGAGGCCGTTTCCACTGGTGTGCTAACAGATGGCTGTCCTTCTGCCCATACTCATAAAAGGTCCCCATCGGGCGTTGCAGCTGACTCATCGCCTTGCCTGTTGACAACAACTCAAAATCCATTTGCAATTTCTTCTGCTCACTAATAACTCCAGTGTTGGGGCAATCGAGTACTGGCCGTCCACCTCAAGAATGGAGTCTACCAACCTCTGCCTCTCCACCCTTCCAGATTTATCCCTATGCACCTTGTAAGATATTATCTCTGCCTTAATAACTCCCTCCATTGCTACCCAGAGCATGGAAGGTGAGACCGTCTCATTCCCCTTGAACTCAACATACTTCCCAATGGCAGAGGACTTGCGCTCACAAAATCTCTTATCCGTGAGCAATGCCATGTCCAATCTCCATGGGGGTCGCGGACAGCAGCCCAGCTCCAGCATCAGGTCCACAAATTGCAGAGCATGATCCGAAAAAACGATTTTTGAGTGCCCCGCCCCTCTCACCACAGGGAGAAGAAGTCAGTCCAGGAAACGTGGAAATAAAAATACAACTCCTTATCCCTCAGATACCGAAATCTCCAAGGGTCCCTGCCCCCCATCTGTTCCATGAACATCAATAACTCCTTTGCTATCCCTGTGTACTCGGAGACTTGAGACTCGACCTATCCAAATTAAGATCCCAAACACAATTGAAGTCCCTCCCCACAATTAGCTGATGTGAATTGAGATTTGGGATAGAAGCCAGCACCTCATTAATGAATGCCTTGTCATCCCAATTCAGTGCATGCACATTGACCAACACCGCCAATGTGCCTGCCAATGACCCATTGATGATTACGTACCTCCCACCTGGGAGCCAATATCTTGGCCGACCATGGAGCGTACAATGATGCAGCAGAAGACTTCACCACATTCCCACCCCACTGAGGTTCCAGGAACTCTGATGACGATCCCTTGCCCGACTTCTGCCTTTTATTGTATTTACCAGACATTACTCAAATGAGGGGACCCTACCCCGTCAAACTAAATTAATTTCCTCCCAGAAATTGCCCATAAACCGGGCAAAAAGGGCCAAAATCAAAGTAGTCTGGCGGGAGTCACCGCGTGTGAGACTGCTCACCACATAGCTGCCACGGGAAGTACATCGTTGGGTAATGTTCTGATGTGATATTAGCTCTTGATCTTCCAATCGTTCATTCAGGAAAGAGATTCATAACTTTATGTTATTGATAGCAAGTGATTACCAAATAAAACAGCATTAAATTATATGGACAGTAAAATGTATGTACATTTTAAAAACACCTGGCGAACAAAACTAATAATGTCTAATGCTGTAAGCAGAATTCAGTTGTGATTTAAATGTATATTATTCATTTCAAATTGGTGACTTAAGAATTAATTTTCATACAAATGTAGAGCCCCTCGAGCCAATGGGAGCATGGCAGACCTGCAACTTAACTCTATATAGCAAACATTATCCATTTCATTTAATACCTTTGGCTAACAGATATCGATCCGTCGCAGATTCAAAACTGACAGTTGAGCTAGCATCAATTACTTTCAGTGGAAGAGAGTTCCAAACGTCCATTACTCTTTGACTGTAGAAGTGTTTCTTTATTCATCCCTGAAAGGTCTGGCTCTAATAGAACATAGAACATAGAAAATACAGCACAGAACAGGCCCTTCGGCCCACGATGTTGTGCCGAACCTTTGTCCTAGATTAATCGTAGATTATAATTGAATTTACAGTGCAGAAGAAGGCCATTCGGCCCTTTGAGTCTGCACCGGCTCCTGGAAAGAGCATCCTACCCAAACTCAACACCTCCACCCAACACCAAGGGCAATTTTGGACATTAAGGGCAATTTATCATTGGCCAATTCACCTAACCTGCACATCTTTGGACTGTGGGAGGAAACCGGAGCACCCGGAGGAAACCCACGCAGACACGGGGAGGACGTGCAGACTCCGCACAGACAGTGACCCAAGCCAGAATCGAACCTGGGACCCTGGAGCTGTGAAGCATTGTGCTATCCACAATGCTACCGTGCTGCCCTTAAAAACAAATAAATCTACACTATATCATTTTACCGTAATCCATGTACCTATCCAATAGCTGCTTGAAGGTCCCTAATGTTTCCGATCAACTACTTCCACAGGCAGTGCATTCCATGCCCCCACTACTCTCTGGGTAAAGAACCTACCTCTGATATCCCTCCTTATAAGGGCGGTAGTTTGCACTGTCACTCTGCGGGGGTGGACCTGATAGAGGCGGCAAAGCAGGCCATCTTTAAAGGGTGCCCTGATATGAAAAAAAATAAACCCCCTCCAACCCCCTCAGGACCATGGAGGACCTTTCCCAACAAGCTTTGAGTTGACCCAGCCCCACCACGGATATATGATGGATGCACTCTCCTCCACCAGGGGCATTGCCCAGCCCTGGCCCTCAACCCCAGGGCCTCCAGCACCTGCCGCACTCTGGCATGGTCATCACGACTGGTTTTCAGTTTTGAAAACCAGTTGTGCACATTGGGGGGGGGGGGGTGTAAATCCCACCCTCTATTTCCAATGTATGACTGATCTGTATCAATTTGGTGCAATGTTTACCATGAATACTCATTTAATTTTGTCCTCGGCTTCCATCTCTGGATAAAGCTTGTTTGCTCACCCAACAAAGCAAAAAAAGTGATAGATGCAGAGGGACAAAAGCAAAAACTTGTATGGCTTTTCATGTTTATTTCAGATTGTGCAAGTTACTTACAACACCACCCCTTGGTCTTACGCAGTAATGACAATCATTATCTCCAATACACTGATGGAGTTGGAGGACTCTTAACAGCTAAATCTTTTGTTTACATATAGAGGTCAGCATCTAACAGAAGGTTCAGCTAATTTACACCATAACCTTGCTGGGCAAATGAATTCTGGTCCACCATGAATATTGACTTTGTGACTTTCTCAGGTTGTCAGTGCCATTGGTTCTGTACTCATCTGCAGATTAGCAAAGATATTACAGTGAATTAGTTACAATCAGTGTTCCCCTGCTGTGCAGCAACTCAGAAGACACCGTCCGGGCTGCTCACATGTTAGCTTCTTTAAGATATTGTGCATATGTGGCCATGCAAAAGTATTTAAAGATGCTGCACATGATGTTTGGCTGCAATGGGGGCAATGAAACTCAGGAAGCAAAGTCCTTGCCCATGCACAACATCAGTTATATTCTCTGGGCTATCATATTGAGTGACAGCAAGCCCTTCAGTCGATTCCAGGCTATGCATACTACCTGCACTGTAAAGACGGCTGTGGTGTGTTTGTCCTGGATAGAGGAACTAATTGGCCAAAAGCAGGTCCCTCCCCATTCTTCATAACCACAAGGCAGCCAGAGAGAAGTCGGAGCAATACACTGCGAATCCTGGAAATCCAAAATAAAAACAGAAATGCTGGAAAAACTCAGCAGGTCTGGCAGCATCTGTGGAGCGAGAAAAAGAGTTAATGTTTCAAGTTTGTAGGACTCTATTCTAGAGCAACACAGGTGAACTTTCACTATCATTTAACCTGATATTGATGAGTGGTTACAGTAATCATATACAGATTATAAAAACAAAGATAAAGATTCCACCTCCCACTCCAATTTATTTTCTTTTGTCTTTGATACTCAGCTCTGGACTCATTTCGCGTGCCGACCTGGCAGTTTTAGTCAGCTACTTTCCATTGGGGCAGTCACATCTGTGTCCGATGCTTTCATTATTCAATGTGTATCTGCAGATGCTTCTGAAATGAAATGAAAGTTGCTAATGTCCCAGAGGCTGCTCTCCTCTTTTTTGAGAGAGAACCAACTGGTGGTGATTTAACCCGAGGGTCACCACACCTCAGGCGAGGAGCAAGGTTGAGAAGGTGTGGCCCATGGGCAGCACAGTGGTTAGCAATGCTGCTTCACAGCGCCAGGGTCTCAGGTTCGATTCCCAGCTTGGATCACAGTCTATGCGGAGTCTGCACATTCTCTTTGTGGGTTTCCTCTGGGTGCTCCGGTTTCCTCCCACAAGTCCCCAAAGATGTGGTTGTTAGGTGAATTGGACATTCTGAATTCTCCCTCAGTGTGTGGCGACTAGGGGATTTTCACAGTAACTTCATTGCAGTGTTAATATAACCCTACTTGTGACAATAATAAAGATTATTACTACATAAATAACCTGAGCCAGTATAGGAATTGAACCCATGCTATCAGCGTCACTTTGCATCACAAACCAGCTGTCCAGCCAACTGAGCTAACCAACCTCCTTGCAACACAGTACTTGATACCAACCAATAATCAGTAGCCTGGAGCATTATTAATGGAGGACACAGATTAAGGTGATTGGAAAAGGTTTACGGAGCGATTATTTAGGATTTGGAGTGCACTGGCTGGGAGGGTGGTGGAGGGAGATTCAATCCTGGCCTTGGAAAGACAATTGAAAAATTACCTGAAAAGAAGAAGCTTACAGGGCTACAGGGGAAAGGCCGGGCAATGGGACTAGGAGCTTGCTTTTACTGCAAGCCAACACAGGCATGTTGGGCTGAATGGCGTGTGCTGTAACTATTCTCTGATTCTATGTATCCGGCTTTGTTATCATAGAATCTGTACAGTGCAGGAGGCCATTCAGCCCATTGAGTCTGCAGCGACCCTTGGAAAGAGTACCCTACCAAGGCCCACGCCCAAACCCTTTCTCCTTAATCCCACCTAACCTTTTGGCACTTAGGGGCAATTTATCATGGCCAATCCACCTAACCTCACATCTTTGGACTGTGGGAGGAAGAAACCCACGCAGACATGGGGAGAAAATGCAAACTCCACACAGATAGTCATCCAAGGCCGGAATTGAATTCGGGTCCCTGGTGCTGTGAGGCACTATGAGGCAGCAGTGCTAACCACTGTGCCACCATGCCATTATCAACAAAGAGAACAACATAAGGGAATTTTATTTCTACATGTTTTCCTGTCCTCAGAGGGGCAGTGCAGAGTGATCTTATTTTGTATCTAACTTTTGTAAGGGCCACGAAGAATCCAGCACGAGTTTTAAGGATACAAAGTAATAACGTTTATTTACTATAATAATATATACATAACAGTAGCAGTAACTTCCCTTGCTACCTTCTCCTTCCTGCTGGTTCCTGAACTGGCCAGCTTATTTATACTAGGAGTTTCTCCGCCCCCCTCATTGGGGAAGTTCATACTCCCATAGGATTGTGGGATAGTCATTAGTCCCCAGCCAATCGTGAGTAGGCAGGTTATAACACTAACCCACACTGCATCTACCCTGGGAATGTTTGATGGGGCAGTTTAGAGGGAGCTTTATAGATAACCTCAGAGCACTAACTCGAGTCGGGACTTCCGAGTTCCACCTGCAGCAGTCATTTGGAAGAGTGGGATGGGAAAGTTTGGAGAGCTGAGAATTTTCAACGGATCTCCAAATTTTCCCTCCCTGCCCACAACAATGCCCACTGGTGTCAGGTGTAGTAATATAATTAGGGCCTAGTTTTAAGCCCCCAGAACTGCTTAACCCACACCCTGTACTCCACACCCCAAAACTCCACCCTATACCTCCGGAATCTATTCCGGCCCGCCCGGTCCCAGCTCCGATTCACCGGACGTCAGGAAGAAGGCCTCGTCTGAGGAGACCTCAGCCAAAAGGACTCCGGGGAACTAGAAAAGGTCACCCGCTATGGCACCCCTGATACAGAGACCCTCAGAACCACCTCACCCGGCACTCACTACCAGAGGTAGTTGTAAAACTGTGAGGAAAGTATACGCCGCTCCAGGAGTGATTCCACCCAAATTAGGGATATAGTATATTAAAACAAACTAGTATTAAACTACTTTTAAAAGGGGGAAGGGGCTGTTTAGCACAGGGCTAAATCGCTGGCTTTGAAAGCAGACCAAGGCAGGCCAGCAGCACGGTTCAATTCCCGTAACAGCCTCCCCGAACAGGTGCCGGAATGTGGCGACTAGGGGCTTTTAACAGTAACTTCATTTGAAGCCTACTTGTGACAATAAGTGATGTTCATTTCATTTTTTTCATTTCAAAAGCACAGAAATATAGCTTACAATTGCCAGTTAAACAATGCTGAACAATAAAATGAAACACCTGCTACCGTGTTTAACTCCAATCAAACAAAATCTACCTCAGATCAAAACCCACTTTTAAATAAAGTTAGTAAACAGAGAGAGAGAGAGAGAGAGATCCTGTAGGTAAACAGCCTGCAGATTCTAGACTGTGCCAGACGACTGTTCAACTTGACACCTTTTTCAGAGAACTCATTTTAAACTGACTGTTTCAGCCCTGCTACAGACCTGGCTCCTCCCATTAATTACATCAGCTTCATCCCACTCAAATCCCATGGCCTAATGACTTAAGTTTAAACACAATGGGCAGGATTCTCCATCGGTGGATGCTGATATCAGGAAAGACGTAGAATCGGTCATGAAGCCAAAATCATGGCCGGCGCCGGGCGCCCACCAGAATGCAATGCTCTGTGGCTCGACAACGGTGCCAATACGTTCTACTCCACAAATACAGAAACCGGAGTTTGCATATCGTTAGTGAGCCTGACCCTGTACTCTCCGGGGCCTCTGTGATGCTCCGCCTCCGCCGGGAGGAAATACAGGCACCGTGGCCGATGAGAGACAGAGAGGAGATAGGACATACAGAGGCCCGACTGTGGGCTGGCTGGGGAGGGGGGGAATGTCTGATGGGCCCAGAGGGGGCGGCAGCGGGAGGTGATAGGGGTGACCAATGGATGGGTCATGGGGTCGGATCATGGGATTAGTGGCACGGTAGGACACTGGTTAGCACCATTGCTTCACAGCGCCAGGGGCTTGGGTTCAATTCCCGGCTTGGGTCACTGTCAGTGCGGAGTCTGCACGTTCTCCCCGTGTCTGTTTGGGTTTCCACTGGGTGCTCCAGTTTCCTCCCACATGTCCCGAAACATGTGCTTGTTCGGTGAATTAGACATTCTGAATTTCCCCTCTGTGTACCCGAACAGGTGCCGGAATGTGGCGACTAGGGGATTTTCACAGTAACATCATTGCAGTGTTAATGTAAGCCTACTTGTGATACTAATAAAGACTATTAAAAATATATTATTACATCCCCTCCCATGAACATGCCCCCAGGCCCTGGGTTGGCAGTAACAGCGTGTGTGGTCCATGGGAGGATGATGTCTACCCGCTCTCAGATGAGCTCTGGTGCTCCGTACCGTTTGACAACGTCTGACTCCTGTCCACAGTAGAACTTTCCACCTGGATGATCTCTGCAAGCGAGCTGTCAATTCCATCACAAAGTCCCACTGAACCCTTATGATAGCGGAGGTGGGGACAGTGAGGAGCAGGGGGTGATGAGGTGGAGGGGGATGAGGGTAGGGCGGGTACCAGGGCGGTGATCGCTGACTGAACTGGGGTCCCTGACCCATGTCCACCCCCAACGTCTGCTCACCTCCCTCCCCGCCACCCAGCACCCACTCTACAGCCAGCCCAGCTCATCCTTCACACCCTTCTGACCGAGTACTAAGGCAGGTTGAAACGTTGTGAACAGGTGAACATAAATCTGCAGGTGTGTGCCCTAACCCCTATCATTATACTGTGTGGTGCATCTGTACCAACTTAACTGGTGTCTACCTTTTTGGCTTTATAGGCCCTAGCTCTCCACCTAGGTGGAGATCCAGGTGGTACATCAGGAGTGGAGGTGGCCTGCTGTGATTGCCACCCTGTGACTTGGATCCCCTTTGGCAGCTGACCTGTTCTACCCGCTGCCCATCAGATGTGCCAGGGACAGGAAGAGGGCGGGGGTGAGTCCAAGGCACTATGGTGTTCTATGGGGGGGATACCAAGGCACTATGGTGTTCTGGCACCTCCCCTGTGGGAGTCACCGGCACGGGCCCTCACCTACTCCGAGTGTCGAATAGCCCTGGGCTTCATGGGATGGGGGTGCGAGCACAGCTAATGTTTGAGTCTCCCCCGCCACCTGGCACTGCCAGTCCTGGAGGCCTGCTTCTGTCCCAACCAAGATCTCGCAGCCATGGAGCACAGGGAGTGGACCACCTGCCGGTGGAAGTGCGCTACAACACAATATTACTGTGCCACCACCTTCTGTGTCTGTGCCATGTCAGCCAGTGTCCAGGCAATATCGGTGATGCCCTCAGCCATGCCCAGCTGTGACTGGACCATGTTCTGGAGTGCCACTGCAATGTCCAGGTGGCTCTAGTACATGGTTACCTGTAACAAGGCATCCCTGTTCTGGGCCTCAGTCACCGCCCGCACAGAGTGCCCCAGGTCTTGGACATCGCCTCCAAGCCTCCACCACAAATGCCACCCATGCGGTGTTGGCCTGGGTGGCATGCATGGTGCCACCTCCTGTTCCTGCAGGTGGTTGGACTCCTCCAACTGTACTTGCAGGCACTGGATGGTTGCTGACACCCACTCATGCAGCCCCTGGCTCTGCAACTGCATCTCCACTATCGATGGGACCGCCCTTTTCAGAAACCCGAAACATGTTTGGACGGCAGCTGGTCCCTGGGGTCAGGCCGCCCTCCGACCGTCCGCCTCATCGGGGGTTCCTCCCACCACCTGATGTTCCATGGCACATGTGTGGTACACCCAGGAGCCTCTCCAGTAAAGTGCCAAACCGAGGTGAGTGTCTCTGGGATGGTGGAGACAGTTTGTGTCGGGAAGTCAGTATCGTCCCCGGACTGGTGCTCTGGGGTATCTCGGGCCATGGGTCAAAGGTTCCCATCTCTGTCCAAGTCCTCTTCCTCGCTGTTATCCACTTGGGGTTGTGGTCAGGGGCAGGGGACACCAGAGGGACCTGCCTCACCACCATGAGATCCAACAAGACACAAGACATGACGCATGAATGGATCGCAGGTGCTGGTGGAGAGGGGTGTGGGGGTGGTGGTGGAGGGGGGTGATGGGGGTGGTGGAGGGGGTGTGTGGGTGGTGGGGGGTGGTGATGCGCATGCCATGGGGAACCACAACTCAGCAGGGTCTCACTTGCTCGCCGGATGCCGATACTGACCTCTGCCCCAGCGATTGCCCTTGCTCCAGGCCCACCTACCAGTGCCCGCTGTTCTGCTCCGGTGAGGGGCCGCAGGTCCGGTGGCCCCCGTTAAGTCATTACCCTTCCCGGTGGTTGTCGGCCACCTTCTCCTGGGGGCAGGGGTGAGGAGACAGAAAACACATATTGTTAGACAGTCAGATGTATGCAGCGCATGGATGGGTACCTGGTGGACTTCATGGTCGGGGCACCCGCCATGGCGGCCAGTACGGGTGCTTGAGTTCATCGCCCATGGACTGGGGTGCCGCTCTTTGTGCTGCCAGCTTGTTTGCTGGGATGAGTGTGTGTGAAGAGTGGAGTGCTTATAGACGGCTGCAGCTTGTTAGCCTCTCGAGTGTCTCTAATTATCTACTCCCCAGAAAGCAGAACAAAACCTCAATAGCCTCTCCTTGTAAACATAAGCATGGTTTGAAATAACAATGATCTCACTTTTACAGCCACAAAGTCTGTCTGTCTTTTAAATCAGGATTTTACAAATATATTACCGTAGCAGATATGCACACGCCCTAATCCAAGTTTTAAAAATATTATTGCACCAGATACAAAGAATACAAATATATATACTAATTTCTTACATTCATCACAAATGTCTATTTATTGGGATTTTCAATCTTTTGCAAAACATTTTGCATCAAACAAACAAAAGCCAAAAGATAGCTATAGGCATTAATGTACAACAGTACAAAACAATAGTATTACATAATTAGGAACAAATAAGGCCGGGTTATTCTGGGACAAAATCCCGAAAATGTTCCTTCCACGGATAAATGTACTGCCTGCACTCGAGCAGGATACAGGCAACGTTACAGACCTACATCTCACCCATAACTACAAAATGACAGAATAAGAACACAAATCCCCGAGAACTCCAGTGCGGAGACAAAATCGACTAACTCTCGCAGGACAATTTAAACTTTCTCCAGATCCAGATCAGAACAGTCAACTATCCTGTACCTTCGAGATGGCTAAAGGACAAAGACAAAGAGAGGAAGGGCACAACCAAACCTTAATAATCAGCGTAGAGTCTCCCATAGAAGAAGTAAAAAGGGAGCAACAGCAAGAGCCAAGAGCAAGAATCCAAACTTCTATCACCCCAGCTCCCAATTTGCATTCCCCAATTCTGCTCCAGCGGGAGAACAGTCTCCCGAATGGAAAATTTTGCCCTTCTGTTATCATGGGTGGATTTCTCCAGCCCGCCGCACCAGATTCTCCATTTCGCCGGCTGGTAAATGGGGTTTCCCATTGTGGGGCAGTCCCATGCCATCAGGAACCCCCCGGGCTAATGACAAAATGGAGAATCCCAACGGCAGAGAATTCAGCCCGACATCTTTTATAATAGACTCCAGCATCTTCCCCTCTATGGAGGCTGGATTCTCCGATTCTGGGGCTATGTCCCCACGCTGGCGTGGGTATGGAAATGGCGTAAAACAGGCACCGATTCCCAGCTTGCCTATGGGCTAGCAAGACAGCAGCGTAGAGGACCTGGATCTAGCTGCCGAAATGCCCCAGAGAATTGCTGGGTCCGTGGCCGTGCATGCGGACGGCGGTGGCCTGCAGAGGCTGCGCCGTGCCACATGGCGGAGGCAGTCTGCCGTCCTGGCCCGCAAAATAGTGCCCCCCTTCGGCCGGTTCGCGTGCCCTAGACCATTCCCCCCCACAGTGCCCCCCCCCCTCCCCTGCCCGCAGATCGGCCCTCCCCCGACTGTGGCGGCTCTGGACTGAGTCCGTAGCCGCCACGCCGAGTTCCCGACGGGTGAGACCACACGTGTCCCACGCCGTCAGAAACTCGGCCGATTGGGGGCGGAGCATCGGGGGGGTGGGCCTCAGACAATGTCCTGAGGCCGTGATATGTGGGACGGCGTACGCCTAGAGCATTGCGAAAGGGGTGCCGCCGCCGATTTGGTTGGGAACCCGGATTCTCCGACCATTCGCCGCACCCATTCGGCATCGCCAACTGGAGAATCCAGCCCTTGGCGTCAGGCTAACTGGTCTGGAATTCTCCATTTTTTCTCTCCCTCTCTTTTCAAATAGTGCGGCTACATTTGCCACCCTCCAATCTGTAGAAGCCGCCCTAGGGTCTATAGAATGTTGGCGGATGACCAATTCTCAGGCCCTGATTTGTCAGCCTGGCCTGCTGTTTGTTCCCAACATTTTCTGCCTTTATAGTTCGCATCGACCGGATTGAAATATTTCCCTTTACATTTTCCCTTGATCTTGAATCTACTTTGAATATATGGTTGGATTTATGGTTTGAAAATCTCCCTTTTCCACCATATATGAAAGATCTCAAGGGTTCGGGGAGTTTCTTGCAGCACACAACACAAAACCTTCCATAATATGCCACTTACCTCACTCATTAAAGAGGACATGATTAGTTGCAACATTGCCTAAACCTCAAATATTCTAAATGAAGACACCTTACCGTCAGTCAGTCTTCTTTTACAACTGCACTTCAAAATTGCTGAATAAATGTAGCCTGAGAATGCTTGTATTGTGTGAAACGTCTTTGGTGACAGCATGAATTTCTTTCTAATGAATCAATTGGGATGTGGCCCAGGGCTCTGGAGCAAAATATTATGTCAATGAAGTGAACACATTGTAAAACATATATAAAGTGCCTCTGACTGGCAGTTTTGCATCATTAAACAGGAGTACAGAGAGGCACACATATATCGTGCCTTTATAACCTTTCCTTTCTCAGGATAGGTGAGATGGGCAATGGAAACATTGATGTAGAACAGAGCGAGTGCCCCTTGGAGAGGGCTGCTGGATTTGGAAGAAACTAGTTAAAACCCAATTCTGCTAATTCCATGTTCAGATAAGCACGGATTGTTTTCAATGGTGACATGGAATCTTGGACCAGTGCCAGCTTTTCATTTTAGTAGGGAAGTGTGACCTTGGTGCTTCCGATCTGGCCTGGCTCCAGGCTTCTTTCAGTGGGAGGTCACTTTATTTCTTGCAAGTGTCACATTCCAACAAAGATTACAGGACGGGTTTTCAAAATAGCATAAAGTTACTCAGAGATTTAATTGGATCTCTAAGAACTGCAAAGCTATTTCCACACCAGGTGAAGAAAGTTGGTAAGCCCAACGAACAAAAGATGTCAGCATAAATCACACTTTCCAGGGCAAGAAAAAGTAAGCAAAGAAAAGAAAAATCATAAATATACAATAAAACAGATCAAAAGTGCGTGAACACTTCCCCAGCACGTGGATATTGGCTTAGAAATTACTGCTGGCGTTAATACTCGACAAATATTTCACACATTTGTATGACATTTAAAATAAATGAGAAACATCAAGCAAATGCTCAAGCCTTTGTCTCGTATATTTGTCAAGAATGATTTCTAGGCTATAGTATTTGAAACCATTTTGCTCTCTGAGAATAGATGTGAAAATCAACCATCTTCTTGATCAAACATCATCTTCATCATTCAATTGCTTCCATAACTTCCATCACTAGGGTGCGGGGTCCGGTCATGATAATGTTGCTGACTGCTTTGTAGTCCAAATGCATTACGTGCCTGCTGTTCACAGAAACAACAAACTGTCTGACCTGATAGAAAATAGAAAATTCATGTGAAAAATGTGCACATGTAAATGTTAAAATATACACTGCATGATAGCGTTCACACTGCAGCATTGAGCTATTCCCAACTCCGCTCTTTACTCAACCTACTTGCGATTGAATCCACACATTGGGCCAACAATAGCTGTGAATCTAGGATCTGAGTGAACAGGGTAAGTAACTGTGTATCTTCTTAACAGATCAGATTGAAGGTCTATACAATGAACATCGCGAGGAAGTGCAGGTGAAAATGGCGAATTCTATGCCAAAACAGGTACAGAAAGCAAAATAGAGGGCCGAATTTACCTGACCTCACGGTGGAGCGGCAAGAAAATAATGGGGTCAGGAAGCTCCACCCTGCATTCTCACTGCTGAGGAACTTTACCAGGGACGGGCATGGGTGCATGGCCACACAAAAGCGGGGAGCAGCTAATTTAAATAATTAAGACCCTAATTAAGGGTGGCATAAATGGGCGACCCACCAATATTTTGCCAGAGGGGGTGTGAGCACCCCCCTCCTCCCCGTGGGTGTGGATGCTGCCAGTTCCATGGATGTGGCGTCTCTGCTCGAGATTGGTGCCAGCAGCATTGCTGGAGACCTGCCTGCCATTCTTAATTGGTCGGTGAACATCAATTAGGAGGCTGTCTCCAGGAAAATAGCTCTGCTGCTCTGGCTTCCAGCAAGTGCAGGCTCAGGACCCCATTTGGTTCCAACATCGCAATCCCAAAGTCCACAGGAAGTTAGAAGAATATCAGCTTTGATCTTATTAAATGGTGGAGCAGGCTTGAGGGGATGAATGTCCTACTCCTTGCTCCTAATTCATATGTTCATATCCTGTCAAAGAAAGTGGAGGAAAGGTGTGTCAATCAGTTAGAGCTATTCATAGTACCAATAGCAGAGGCTTTAGCAGGGGCAATAGCAGGGGCTGGTTTAGCACAGGGCTAAATTGCTGACTTTGAAAGCAGACCAAGGCAGGCCAGCAGCGCGGGTTTAATTCCCGTACCAGCCTCCCCGAACAGGCGCCGGAATGTGGTGACTAGGGGCTTTTCACAGTAACTTCATTTGAAGCCTACTTGTGACAATAGGCAATTTTCATTCACCTCACTTCATAGCTCTTAATCGTGTCCAAATCAACATACAGACATTAAAAAAGTTAAAGAGTGAATAGCTTATAACCTCATAAAGATGTCAATCAATCAAAGGATCCCTCCCTTCAACCTATGGGTAAACAAAACCTCTGCTAAGCCAATCCTTCAGTGCACCCTGGAGCTCAGCTAGACATTCATAATGAGGCCATCTGAAGAAATGTCTGGTGGTCTGTTATTATTATTGGTTTTGTACATAGTGCATACTGGGTTCGTGGGCATGGAGGATGCAGGTGGGCATGGAGGGAGTATGGGTTATACTTTGAAACTTACCTGTCAAAAGGTTCCTGAAATCAGACCCTGGTTCACAATACCTCAGAGGTGATGTGAACCATGGGTCCTTCCAAAATGAGTATAACTCCATGAAAATAGCAGTGGGTCTAAAATGCCAATCCCAAAATGGAGTGGCCAGGGGACAGATTCCCAAGTGTGCATTCGGTACCTGCATCCTTACCCTGGTGCCATAACCATCCCACCATTGGGAATGTAAATCTCAGGATTGTGCCCCTCCCCACCATTTTTAAATTTCCCCTTCCCCCATTCTGACATGTACAGAGGCACAAACGTTAATGCCAATGTTTTTGTTTAATGTTTCTGCTATTTCTGAATTTCCCATTGTAATTTCACCTGTCTTTGCTCCTAATGGGTCCAGGTTTCTTTTATCAATGTTGTCTTATTTACGTTCCTATAGAAATGTTTATGATTTATTTTTCTATCTCTTGCTAGTCGACACTCATATTCTCTTTTCTCTGTCCTCATCTATTTCTTGGTCCTCTTTTCAGAATTCGAAATTCTTCCCAATCCTCAGGCTTACTACTTGTTGTGTTATGTACGGTGGGCTAACACAGGCTGCAACTGGATGCAGCTTTAACCAAAAGATACTCTAGACCTTGAAGTTAGTTCAATCTGATTTATTGAACCAGTAGCACAGTTAGCACAGTTCTCTATGAGTTGGACTCTCTACTAACCTAAGTGTGGTTACTCTGTCTGACTGAACCAGACTAGCTCTTAGCCATGTGCTGGAGGTGTAATACTGTACATACACCCTGACTCACTCTGTAGATGTTCATCAGTGTAAAGAGGCGGAGTGTGAGTGCCTCGTGCCTTTTATAGTGAGATACCACCTCCTAGTGTCCTGCCTGCTCATTGGTCATGTCCTGTTCTCTGTGTTCATTAGCTGCCTGTCTGTCTGTATATCATTATCTGAATGTCTGCGTATCATGACATCTCCCTTTTTAAAAATGTTTTGTTGGCACATGGGAACGTACTTACAAGTGGTGGCATATATTAACATATTTACAAGCGGTGGCATATGTGAACGTATTTACATGTGGAGACAGCTGTCTAATGTGAGAAAACATGGACATAGCAAACAAAACAAATGTTCATAAGTCCAGTCTCTGGGGTTGCATCTGATCCTTGTCGACCGCCAGAGAGGTGGTAGTGGGGACGACGGCGCCTTGACAGGCGGGATGGAAGCCTGACTGGTGGCCTCGTAGTTCGATGTATCAGGAGGTGGCAAAACAACGGACGGAAACGGAGAAGAAAGCAGTTGCGGGCAGGCAACTTTGCGCAGTGCCAGTCTGTTTTGTCGCACGGCAGAACCATCAGCCGTACGTACAACATACGAGCGGGGCGCAGCCTGTTGAACAACGACAGCTGGAGCAGACCAGCCACCATCCGGTATCTTGATCCTGACAGTGTCTGCCGGGGATAACACGGGCAAATCGGTGGCATGAGCATCATAGCCCTGCTTTTGCTGGTTTCGGAGCTGCTGCACCTTCTGCAGCACCGGGAGGTGATCCAGGTTGGGCAAGTGTATGGCGGGAAGTGTTGTCCGCAGGTCCCTGTTCATCAGGAGTTGAGCCAGCGACATGCCAGTGGACAGTGGGGTCGCCCTGTACATAAGCAGTGTGAGGTAGATGTCAGAAGCAGAATCCGTGGCCTTGTAGATGAGCTGTTTCACAACGTGCACCCCATTTTCAACCTTCCCATTGGACTGCGGATAGTGTGGGCTGGAAGTGACATGGTTGAAATGGTATGACTTGGCAAACATAGACCACTCGTGGCTGTTGAAGCACGGGCCATTGTCACTCATGACAGTGAGTGGGATACCATGCCTGGGGAACGTCTCCTTACAGACCTTGATGACGGTCCGAGCTGTGAGGTCTGAGAGCTTCACGACTTCAGGGTAATTGGAGAAATAGTCAATAATCAACACGTAGTCACGACCATTCGCTCGAAAGAGGTCGATGCCAACCTTGGACCACGGGGAGATCTTGATTTCGTGCTGCTGGAGCATCTCCTTGCTCTGCGCTGGCTGGAAGCATTGACAGGTCACACAGTCGAGGACCATGTTCGAGATATCCTGGCTAATACCGGGCCAGTAGACAGCCTGCCTGGCTCTGTGTCTGCACTTCTCGATGCCCAGGTGTCCCTCATGGAATTGACGGAGCACCAAGCTCTGGAGACTGAGTGGAATGACAATCCGGTCCAGCTTGAGGAGGATACCATCAATCACCGTCAGGTCATCCTTTACATTGTAAAATTGAGGGCACTGCCCTTTCTGCCAGCCATTGGCGAGGTGGTGCATGACACCGGGCAAGAGGGGATCTTTGGCTATCTCCTCGCGGATACGAACCACCTTCTCATCAGACGTCGTGAGGGTGCTAGCACACAGTTACACCTGTGATTCAATCTGCCGGATGATTTCCAGCGGTTCATTAGGCAATGTGATGCAACGGGACAATGCATCAGCGATGATGAGCTCCTTGCCAGGCGTGTACACTAAGTCAAAGTCGTACCTTCTGAGTTTGAGGAGGATGCGCTGCAACCGAGGCGTCATGTCGTTCAGGTCCTTGTGGATAATGTGGACCAGAGACCTATGATCCATCTCGACAGCGAATGTCGGCAGGCCGTAGACATAGTCGTGAAACTTGAGAATGCCAGTGAGACGACCCAGGCATTCCTTCTCTATTTGCGCATAACTTGTTTCGGTGGGTGTCATGGCCCTCGATGCGTAGGCTACACCCAGGATGAAGTGTAATCGCGTTGAAGCAGCACCGCACCGATGCCATCCTGGCTCGCATCAGTCGAGATCTTCGTCTCCCTGTCAGGGTCGAAAAATGCCAAGACGGGTGCAGTGGTGAGCTTGGCTTTCAGCTCCAACCACTCTGCCTGATGTACTGCCTTCCACTCAAAGGCAGTGGACTTTTTCACCAGGTTTCCTGGGGGCCATGGTGTGTGAGGCCAGGTTTGGAATGAACTTGCCCAGAAAATTGACCATGCCCAGGAAGCGCAACACCGCCTTCTTGTCTTCAGGGATCTTCATGGCTTCGATGGCCTTGACCTTGTCTGTGTCCGGGCGCACGCCCTGCTGAGAGATCTGGTCACCTAGGAACTTGAGTGTCGACATGCCAAAGCAACATTTGGACCTGCTCAGCTTCAAGCCATTGGCATGGATACAGTGGAATACCTCCTGGAGACGGAAAACATGCTCTTCAGGGGTCGTGGACCATATGATGATGTCGTCCACGTACACACGAACCCCTTCAATGCCCTCCATCATCTGCTCCATGATACGATGAAAGATCTCCGATGTCGAGACAATGCCAAACGGCATGCGATTATAGCAGTATCTGCCAAACGGTGTGTTGAAGGTGCAGAGCCTTCTGCTGGACTCATCCAGCTGGATTTGTCAAAATCCATGAGACGCATCTAACTTGGTGAAAAAACTTGTGTGTGCCATCTCACTGGTGAGTTCCTCCCGCTTCGGGATGGGGTAGTGTTCACGCATTATATTCTTATTGAGATCCTTGGGATCAATGCAGATGCGCAGGTCTCCCGAAGGCTTTCTAACACATACCATCGAGCTGACCCAGTCAGTCGGTTCGGTTACCTTGGAAATGATGAAGATCCTTGAGCTGTGCCTTCAGGCGCTCCCTCAGCGGAGCCAGGACCAGCGTGTTGCGTGGACCACTGGCTTGGCATCAGGTTGTAGCAGAATCTTGTATCGATATGGCAGCGTGCCCATCCCGTCGAACACATCCGGATACTGAGCGAGGATGTCATCAATGCCGGCCTGAAGATCCACATTGGAGGATGTCGTTGTGTAAACCCGCTGCACGAGGTTCAGCTGCTTGCAGGCCTGCGCGCCAAGTAGGGATGCCCTGTCTGGCTTGACAATTTCAAAACGTAACCGTGCATGGGTTCTCCGGTTGGAGACAAGTAGATGGCAGGATCCCAGTGCCGTGATGGCATTTCCGTTGTAGTCCAGGAACCTGCAGGCTGCTGGAAGGACATTGGAGGGCTTCTTGATGGGTTTGAAATCTACCTGTGAGAGGAGGTTGGCAGACGCACCTGTGTCCAGCTTAAACTGGATGGAGCAGTAGTTGACCTGCATCACCGCACGCCATTCGTCCGCAGAATCCACAGCGAGGATGGATTGAATTTGTGATGAGTTGGATGTGACATATTCACATTTGGTAATGATGCCCACACAGTAGGCGGAGTCCAGGCATTCTTCCTCTGGATCCGTTGTACTGCCAGGATCAGAATCCTGCAATCGTTGTTGCACACTCTGAACGTGCCGTCGTCAGAATTGGGAGCGCTTGCCCCTGATTGATGGTGCAGACCTGCTCAAGGCTGCATAGTGTCCAGACTTCCCGCAGTTTAAACATCGCCTGCCTCTCGCAGGGCAGTGTTTTTTTAAGTGGGCGTTGCCGCAGTTCGAGCACGTCATGTGGCCGGCGTCCTGATGCTCCGCGTGTCGTCGTACATGCGCAGTGCGGGTGTCGGCCACTTCGTTATCCCGTTCGCATCGCGCATGCGTGGGGCCCTGGGAAAAGCACGCAAAATGGCCGCTTTCATCAATGCTGAGGCGCTGCATCTGGGAGATGGCCCGCACACTCTCTGCCTCGTGGGAGGCAAGTTTCTCATTTTCAGCCGATTTGTACTCGGCATAGCGATTTTTGGTGTGCTCATGCACTGTGCATGTTTCAATCGCAACTGGCAGGGTCATATGCTCAATTTTCTGTAGCTGCTCTCTCAGAGGATCAGAGTGAACTCCAAAAACGATTTGGTCTCTGATCATGGAGTCAGCAATATCACCAAAGATGCAGGACAGCGCTAGCAGGTGGAGGTTAGTTAAGAAGGAGTTGAAACATTCATCTTTACCTTGTAGGCGCTGTTTGAATATGTAGCGCTCGAAGATTTCATTGGTGTCCACTTCACAGTGACTGTCAAACTTGTCTAGGATGGTCTGAAACTTTGTCTTGTCCTGGCCTTCGGTGAAGTGAAAAGAGTTGAAGTGTTTGATGGCTTGATCACCCGCTGTTGAGAGGAGAAGCGTAATCTTCCTCGCATCAGACGCACCCACGAGGTCTGAAGGTTCGATGTACAGCAGAAACCTTTGCTTTAATGTCCGCCAGTTGGCACTGAGATTGCCGGAGGTCCTGAGCTGGTGAGGAGCCTGAATCTTCTCCATGGTTCCGGGATACATTCGCTGGTCGTCACGGAACGGACTGAGGTAAACCACCTAGATTAAGCAGTCTCCGGGTACCATGTTGTGTTGTGTAATCTGGGATAACACAGGCTGCAACTGGATGCAGCTTTAACCAAAAGATACTCCAGACCTTGAAGTTAGTTCAATCTGATTTATTGAGCCAGGAGCACAGTTGGCACAGTTTTCTATGAGTTCGACTCTCTGTGAACCTAAGTGTGGTTACTCTGTCTGACTGAACCAGACTAGCTCTTAGCCACGTGCTGGAGGTGAGATATTGTACATACACCCTGACTCACACTGTAGATGTTCATCAGTGGAAAGAGGCGGAGTGCGAGTGCATCGTGCCTTTTATAGTGAGATACCATCCCCGAGTGTCCTGCCTGCTCATTGGTCATGTCCTGTTCTCTGTGTCATTAGCTGTCTGTCTGTACCTGTCTGTATATCATTATCTGCATGTCTGCATATCATGACACTACTCTTTTTGACAACATCATAAGCCTCTTCTTTTGATCTGATGTATAAGACCATAACTTCCTGGCTCCCCAGCATAAGTTTTAGTGGGGTTACTCAATGATATACTGGGGAATCCATCTTGGAAGTTATAGAGTTATAGAATCTCTATCGTGCAGAAGGAGGCCATTTGGCCCATTGAGTTCATCAACCCTCTGAAAGAGCACGCTACTGAGGCCCACTACCCCCCCACCCCCACCTAACCCGCACATCGCTGGACTGTGGGAAGAAACCAGTGCACCCAAAGGAAACCCACCCATGCATGGGGAGAAAGCGCAAACTCCACACGGACAGTTACCCCAGGCCGGAATTGAACCCGGGACCTTGGCGCTGTGAGGCAGCAGTGATAACCAGTGTGCCATCCTGCTGCCCAATCCATTCTTTTCCTCCCACCACCTCTTCCTGCCCCATCCCACCTCTTCCCCATTCCATCCAACCCAACCTTCCCCACCTCTCCCATCCTTCCTCCCTCAGTTCCCATTTCCTTCCTCCCAACGAGCCCATTGCTTCCACCCGTATCTACCCATCTGTCTCCTCCCCTATCCCTCTCCCCTACAACCTACCTGGAGGTCTGTGGGACCAATCCTGGGTCAAAAGGCACCTTTTCATAAGGGATGGGTTGCACCTCAACAGGAGTTTCCACATAAGGGTTTTGCAGGCAATTGTCCAGAAAGGGTAACTTCCCCTGGCCAACTGCAATGGGCTAGGAACCAGCCGACCAAGCAATTTAAATCACTAACTTTGGGTGGTTCTGCTAGTTTTACCCTCATAGTTACACAGAGTTAGAAGGGAAAAAAAGCACTTCAAAATTCAGAGTAACCATTTTAGAGATCCAGACCGAGCCTACACACACGATCACCCAGATCTCATCCTCCCCCCACCCCAACCATGCAACCCCACCCCAGTCGGGTCCCAGCCCTGCACCGGACACAAGTTCCCTCCTCTTCCTGATTCAAACCAGCCCCCCCCCCCCCCCCCCCCCCCCCCACACACACACATACATCCCTGACTGACCGCCCTGGTCCGACCTCTTTCTGTGCGATTTTTAAATTTAAAAAAAAAATTATATGTGTTACAAATTATGTATTAATTCTTTTAATGCTAACCATTACTTAACTACCATAATAGATTTTTTTTTTAAATTTAGGGTACCCAATTCAGTTTTTCCAATTAAGGGGCAATTTAGAGTGACCAACCCACCTACCTTGCACATGTTTGGGTTGTGGGGGCAAATCTCACGCAAACACGGGGAGAATGTGCAAACTCCACACGGACAGTGACCCAGAGCCGGGATCAAACCTGGGACCTCAGCACCGTGCTGCCCTACCATAATATATTTTAATGTAGTTTTGAATCTACCTTCACCACCTGACCCTACGCACCCGCGGTTGCTGTTTAGATTTAAGGACCTGGTTTCAGGCTAAGCAGTTATGATCTCACTGAATGGCAGAGCAGACTCGATGAGCCAAATGGCCTCCTTATATTCCTATGACATATGGTCTAACGAAAGCACTCTCAAACGCAGTATAAAATGATATTATCTATTGGTCACTCTTCCCTACAGCCTCCATTACTAATGTTATTAATTAACCCTTTCTCATTGCACAATAATAATTCCAACATTGCCTGTTCCCTAGTTGGTTCCTTAGCCTGTTGATCTACAGAATTTTCTTGCATACATTCCACAAATTCATCCGCCATATTATTACTGAAAATGTGATTTTCCCAGCCAATATAAAGATTAAAGTTCCCATGATTACTGCATTTTGTTTATTACATACACCTCTAACTTCTTGCTTTATACTCTGCCCTGTACTGCAACAATTGTTACGAGCTTTGTAAACTGATAGCTTTGACTTAATGACTCTTATTTGCTAAACTTGGGGTAGGAATTCCAGGAAACATATCTTCAGCTGATTTAGATTTTTATTTTTCCTTTACAGGGCGAAGGCATCACTGGCTAGTCCATCATTTATAATAATAATAATCTTTATTAGTGTCACAAGTAGGCTTACATTAATACTACAATGAAGTTACTGTGAAAATCCCCTAGTCGCCACACTACGCACTGAGGGAGAATTCAAAATGTCCAATTCACCTAACCTGCACGTCTTTCAGGATTTGTGGGGGGAAACCAGAGCACCCGGAGGAAACCCACGCAGACGCGGGGAGAACGTGCAGACTGCACTCAGCCAGTGACCCAAGCCGGGAATCAAACCTGGGAACCTGGCGCTGTGAAGCAACAGTGCTAACCACTGTGCCACCGTGCTGCCCAATTTTTATCATCCATATATAATTGCCGTCAAGGTGGTGGTGAGCTGCTCTCTGTGTGGTGTAGATGCACCTATTCTGCTGTTAGGGAAGGAGTTCCAGAATGTTAACCCAGCAACAGTGAATGCATGGCGATATACTCCCAACCCATGATGGTGTGTGGCTTGGAGGGGAAATTACAGCTAATGCTGTTCCCATGTGGATGCTGCCCTTTGTAAGGGTCCTTCCTGATGATTCCCTTAGTTCCCCTTTCTTTCTTCTTTACCATTATCATTTTGATGCATGGATGCTTAATGGATAGGTATCTTTAAGTAAAGCAGCAGAGAGAATGGGGAATTCCAAAAGTTGCAACAAAGTATATGGTGCTAGTTTAGGGCAATACAACTCAGACTTTATGGCACCCAAGAGATGGGGTGAGACTCGGTTCAATTGGTTGGCTGGTGGCCATTAAATTGTCCAAAAGGCCATATTTTGCCTAACAGCAGGTGGTGATTAGATCCTGCCTGAGTGGGATGATTTCCTGATAGCTAAGGAAAGCAGAGTCGGGTCCCTGGACACTCAGGGGAAAGGACCTCCTCTGTCTCTCTCTTGTGTTTTCTCCAGAAAGCTGCTGTATTTCGGAAACTGCAGAGACTTGAATGAATCTATAGTGAAAACCATTACAGACTGGGAAGCAGAAATCTCAACCTGAAAGCCTGGTTTCAAGGACAGTGTGCTAGAAATAACCATCAGAAACAAATTTTTACTTAATGCTTTCACTTCCCTCTTCCCCTCTATGCTTGTTTGTCTTGTGTGTGTGCACGTGTTGTATAGGTTGTGGTTGCAAGTTGAATTGGGGGATTAGGAATTAGATAATAGTTAGCCAGTTGTATTTGCTGCATATTTAGTTATAGTTATTGTTATTAATAACTTAATTGTATTTAAATTTACAAACCTGGTGACTGTAATTATTGAGCGGCCAAGGGCCAAAGGCTTTGAGCATTTTTCTAAGAATTATTGGATAATTCAATTGTGCTGCGAAACTGGGTCAAGAGGGGCAGGAATTGACCGTGCTTTCGCCCAGAGTGTTGAAACACCTTGTCCTTCTCGATGGCACAGTTCATGGGTTTAGAAGGTGCTGTTGAAAGAGCCTTGGTGAGTTGGTTCAGTGCATCTTGTATGCACTGCTGCCACTGTATGTCAGTGGTGGAAGGAGTCAATGTTTAAGGTGATGGATGGGATGCCAATCAAGGTGTTGCTTTGTCCTGGGTGGTGTACTTCCCAAGTGTTGTTGGAGCTGCACTCGTCCCAGGAAATAGAGAGTACTCCATCACGCTCCTCACTTGTGCCTTGTAGATGGTGACAGGCTTTGGGGAGTCAGGAGGTGAGTCACTTTGTGCAGAATTCCTAGCCTCTGACTTGCTCTTGTAGACACACTAGGCTGGATTCTCCAATTGCCGACGTCAAAATGGCATTCGGCAATTGGCTGTAGAATCCGTTTTGACGGCGAAATCGGGGGCCGTGCCTGTTTTCAGATGCTCTGCCCCTTCCAAAATAGCGGCATCGGTGAGTAAGCCGCACGCCGTTAGGACAGCCTCAGGACGTCACCTGAAGGCCCTCCCTCAATGCTCCGCCTCCGATGAGCCGACTTCCGACGGTGTGGATCACTTGTGGTCTGAGGTTTCATCAACTTCGCGTGGCGGCTGCGGACTGTCCAGCGCCACCACAGTCGGGATGGGAGCCGTTCCGCTGGCCGGGAGGGGGGCGGCTTTGGCGGGGGCTGAGGGGACTGGTGGGGGGTGGTCCAGGGGTGGCAAGGGGGGCACTATCTGGCAGGTCAGGTCCACGGGCGGCCGGCGCCATGTTGTACGGCGTGACCGCTGCAGTTCGCCGCTGTGCGCATACGCGGCTATGGACCTGGCCATTCTCCATCCATAACTGCAGGTAAAGCCAGGGGTCTTACGTGGCGCAGCTGCTAGCCCCCCACGGGGCGGAGCATCGGTTTGGGGGCACTGGCAACGTTTTGGTCGTAATACTAGATACATGCTCCAGACATAACCATAAAATTGGAGAATCCAGGCCAGTATTTGTATCCCTGGTTTATATTCAGGTTTTGTTCCGTGCTAACATCAGGATGTTTATAGTGGGGGGGGTTTCAGCAATGGTAATGTCATTGAATGATGTTAGAACCCTTCCTTTTGATTTCCCTCAGTTCCTATTTCTTTTGTTTTGTTTTATTATTTTTGGTCCATGGACTTATAATCGGAATGCGCTATAAACAGCGGACTTAAGCTGAGGCAGCCTGCTAGTCAGGACAGTGTGTTCCAAGATTTGTTTTTGGCGACGAGAATACAAACTCATCGGCGCCCAGGGAAATTTAAGGGCCAGCTTTGGAAGCAGTCAGTTCGATTGGCTGGCTGACAACCTGTGGGTTAGCCGGGGACAGTGTTCTGGCTGACAATAAGTTAGTGATGGGTCCTGCAGGATTTTTCTGAGAAAGCTGGTCAGGAGTGATTACACCTTACCTGGGTCACTGTCCGTGTGGAGTTTGCACATTCTCCCCATGTCTGCATGGGTTTCACCCCCACAACCCATAGATGTGCAGGTTAGGTGGATTGGATGCGCTAAATTGCTCAATTGGAAAAATAATAATTGGGTTTTCTAAATTTAAAAATAAAAAAAAGCGATTACACCTTGAATGAAGAAGGAACTCTCTCTCTGCTGAAGTAAAGGACTGCTTGAATGCTCCAAAACTCTTGAGTGCCTGGCACATCTTTACTACCTTGTTGAAATGATCTTGAATCTACAAAGTACAGGCCTTGCCAGAGAAAATCCTCTGAAACTTAGAAGGAAGAAGCACCAAAGCAATAGCTTGAACTAGACTTTAACTGAAAACCCTCGGGTCAAGTGGGGCTGCAATTGACCACACATTAGAGCAGGGATTCGTGACAATGTCTTATTTTTAAAATAATTTTATTCCGGCCATTTTCACATATACAACAAAATCAAAAGAATAACCAAACAACTCAATAAACAACCAACATCCACTCTGCCCCTGCTCCCGACAACACCCACTTCTTACATCCCACCTTCTCCATTTTAACCCCCTTACCCTCCCCCCACCCCCTTGCTGACCTTAAAGAAATCAATAAAGGGCTTCCACCTCCGGGTGAACCCATCTGCCGGTCCCCTCAAGGCAAATTTAACCTTCTCCAGCCTCAGGACTTCGCTCACCCACATCCCCATCTTCAGTGGCTCTGAGTCCCGCCACCCGAGCAAAATCCGTCTCCGGGCTATCAGGGAGGCAAATGCCAAAACATCGGACTCTCTCATCCCCAGACTCCTGGGTCTTCCGACACCCCTAATATCGCCACCTCTGGACTCCGGACCATGTCCAAACCAGGGCATAGGCTTTAACCAGAACCACAGACATCCCCTCCAACTTCCCATTCACATATCTCCCCCCTGGATCGGCCACAATACTCACCACCTCGAACGCAATCCGCTTATTGACCAACATCGCTACCCCCTTGTCTTCACATCCAGCCCCGAATGAAAGAGCTGTCCCACCCATCCCTCTCTCAGCTTAGTCTGGTCCCCTATCTTCAGGTGCGTCTCCTACAAAAAAGCCATGTCCGTCTTCAGTCTCCTCAAATGCATGAGCACACGCAACCGTTTAACCGGCCCATTCAACCCTCTCACATTCCATATGACCAGCCTAATCCAGGGGGGAGGGTCCCCCCACCCCTTCCCCTTCCGATCAGCCATATCCCTTTTTGGGCCAGCCCTCGGCCCGCATCACATGCCCCTCCAGGACCGCCCTCGGATGTCCATCACCATCAATCTCTTCCAAACTGCGCCACACCAGCCACACCCATGTCAGCAACTCTCCCTCCCATCCTCAAGCAACTCCCTCACCTCCTCCTGACAACCCCCACTTCACTCCCGTTAACTAGTGCGCCCAGTTAGCATGGTGGCCCCCACCCAAAGCCTTCAACCATCCTACCTCCCACCAATTTCCCTCCCCAACCATCTATCCCTCAAGAGTAACAGAAGGCACACTCACCATCACTGCTCCCCCATCAGAATCAGAAGCTGCCACAGAAGTCCCACCACCATACACTTTAAAGAACATCCAAAAGCTCCTCCAAAGTTCAATCTCCTCACTCTCCTCCCAGTCATTGTCTCTCATAAATTCCATTGCCTCCTCTGGCGTGTCAAAATAACTCTCTCATTTCTGGAAAGTGACCCACAGGCAGGCTGGGTACAGTACCCCAAACTTCACCTCCTTTTTGAAGAGGGCAGCTTTAATCCAGTTAAACCCAGCCCCCTCTTCGCCAGCTCTGCACCCAAGTCCCTGGTACACCCGCAGCTCGTTCCCTTTCCAGGTACACTGCCTGGTCTGCCTCGCCCTTCGAGTGGTCTTCTCCTTGTCCAGAAAGCGGTGCAACTGCATCACCATCGCCTCCGGAGGCTCGCCCGCCTGCGGCCTCCTCCTCAGCACCCAGTCCACTTCTAGGGGCCGACCAAAGACCCCCTCCCCCATCAATTTCTCCAACATCTTTGCCACATGCACCGCGGCCTCCGCACCTTCAATGCCTTCAGGTATCCTGACAATCCTTAGGTTTTGCCTTCCAGAGCAACTCTCCAAATCTTCCACCTTCTCGCTCAGCTTTCTCTGGCTCTCCCGCATCGCTCCCATCTCAGCAATCAACAAGGCCAACTTCTCCTCATGCTCCCCCCATTACCTCCTCCAGGCCCTGGGACACCAGCCTCTGCTCCATTTGCTCGATCCCAAACCTCAGCGGTTCCACCATCTTGGTTAGGTCTTCCAGGGCCTCTTTCCTCTGCTGTCAAAATGTATCATCCACGAAATCCAACAACTGCTTCGTCGACCACTGGGCAGGCAGCACAGCCCCCTTGCCCTCCTCCATCTTTCCCTGTGGCGCACCACGAAAGCTCTCCTACTCCAACTTCTTTCTTGTGACGCTACTCATCTGCTGATCCATGCACGAACCACATCAGAGGAGTATTACCCTCCCCAGGCACTCCTGTACCTGGGAAAAGACCAAAGAAATCCACCTTGAGCGGGTGCCACCAAATGTTCATTCCATGGCCATCACCGGAAGTTGGTTTGTGACAATGTCAAGGGGAGATGATTGGATTCTCTCTTGTTGGAGATAGTCATTGTCTAGCACTTGTATGGTGTGAACATTATTTGCCACTTATAGGTCCAAGGCTGAATGTTTTCAAGGTCTTGCCGTATATGAAACTTTGTGGTCCTTTATTTTATGTACATTGTTTTGTACTAACTTTCCAATATAATGGTAATTTAAAATATCACGTTGGAACTATACTTTCAAGTTGAATAGCTTCTTCGGGAATGAAGAAGAACACACACGAGAATGCATTTACGAAATATATAAATTGGTACCCTTATATAGGGTTATCTCCTGAACTGTGTGATCCTTAGCCATATTTCATTACAGGTTGTAATTCATACTCAGTACTCAAACTCAATAAATATTAATGTAAAGATAATATCAATTGGGGTAAAATGTCTGGTTTTGAAAACATTTTTAATTGAGGTATAAGATTAAAATGAAGTTGCTAGAAGTGCAATAAAAATTATATCCTCAAGGGTTCCTCTGAAATGGACACAACAAATAAGTTTATTTAAATGGAGGCTATTCCTCAGTTTAATGATAAAGCTGGTGTGCACTTGTGCCTGCTCAAGATTATGATCAAGATATCAATATGCTAATAGTTATCTTCGATACGGACAATCTGCTGTTAAATGGTTGAATATTATACTGAGTACAGCAGCATCATTCTGTAATCCACTATGCGGATTTTTGTCACACAGCAGCCACCAGTAACAGCTGTATGGCAGCAGCCATCAAAGCAAACTTAATTCAGGAAATTCGAGATTGTCTTTGCTTTTGATGGGAGGGTGGAATAACAATAACTTCTGCAGCGAGCATCTCCGTGAAGCAACACAGATGTCTCAAGAAAGTGTGGAGTGGAGTAAATCATGGTATAAGTCACTCATCCCACCATTCCCAGAACCTCTGCACCATTATAACTCTATGTTATAATGGTGAACCTATGTTAAAAAGATCCCAGCTTCACTGCTCGTCAGTGTTACAGGATCCATACAATCACGCAGCAGTCCTAATAAAGGGGCCCCTCTCTGGTGTCGCTCACAATCTGCTGTCCAGGAGGCCTGACGCATTAATGTCATACTCAACAACCTCGAAGTTGAAATTTGTAAACAAATGAAAATATAAATAATTGAAACCCGAATGCAAAGGATTGTCAAAAATAACTGCAACCCAGCAGTAACACACTTCACCCAGCAGGTGGGGCAGCAGAGAACCATGGATGCAGAAATGAGCACCAAAGCAATTGTTAATCACATTTTCTGTGGAAGGTCACTGAAGATCAGGGTTGAGTTTTGTGAGTAGCAACAGAATATTAATATATCTTTTCAATAAAACACAAAATCCTCAATATTATAGATATTACCAATGGATTTTCACAAAGTGGGTTATATGAATTTCAAATGCAATGTTATAAATTACTATGGAAGCTGAGTCAAGCACAACATTTAAGAAGGGATTAGATGAAAGGCTGAAAGAAATATAAAAAGGCAGAGAGAAATACTTTGGATTGGCGTAAATAGCTATGTTGGGCAGAAGCAGTGGCATGATGCCCAAGTGGTCTCCTTTCATGCTGCCATTTCTGAGTTGACAAAATGATAACACCACCGGAGGAATTCTCTGTCGGTGGGATCCTCCGTCAGCAGTGCACCCACGCGTTTCCCGACGGTGTGGAGTGGCCCACAATGGGAAGCCCCATTGGCCTACTGCGGGAACGGAAGATCTCGCTGTCGGCGGGGGCACACGCCGTGCCGGAAAACAGGCCTGGGGGGACGGAGAATCCCAACCCTTATTTTTAATTTATAGAAATATATCTTTCCCTCATGATCTTCAGAAAGCCAACAGTAAAATCATAAGAAATAAGAGCAAGAGTCAGCAATTCGTCCCATTGCGCCCTCTCTCCCATTCAATAAGATCATGGCTGATCCAATGGGGCTGATCCTATGTGTACCCATCAGCTCTGATTCAATCAAAAACCTATCTGAATTAGTCTTGGATGTATTCAATGATCCTGTGCTCCCTGGAGGAGAGAATTCCCAAGACTAATAACTCTGGGAGTTCTCATCTTAAATGGGAGTACCCTTGTTGGGAGGCCCCTTATTTTTATAAATTGTGCCCCTGGTTTTAGATTCCCCTGTGAGAGGAAACATCCTCTCAGCATCTAGCCTGTCAAGCCCCCTCAGATTCTTAGTTCTTTCTGTAAGATCACCCCTCATTTTCTAAACTCCAATGAGTATAGGCTCAACCTTTCCTCATAAGGGAACCTCTTGATCAGGACTCAGCCGAGTGAACCTTCTCTGAACTGCTTCCAATGTCAATTTATCGTTTCTTAAATAAGGAGACCAAAACCTTGCACAGTACTCCAGGTGCAGTCCCACCAATCTCCTCTACAGTTGTATAAAAACATTTCTTACTTTTAGGTGCCATCCTTAGCAATAAAAAAAATGACATTTGCCATCCTGATAACTTGCTGTACCCACAAGCTAACTTTTTGTGATTCATGTACAAAGCTTCCCAGACGCCTCTGTACCTCTGCATTCTGCAGTCTCTATTTAAATAATATTTTGTTTTTCGACTCTTCCTGCCAAAGTGGACAAGTTCACATTTTCGCACATGGTGCTCTATCTGCTCCACTTGCTTAACCTATCTATATCCCTCGCAGTCTCTGTATGCCCCCCTCACTAAGATCATAGAATTCTCACAGTGCAGAAGGAGGCCATTCAGCCCGAGTCTGCACCAACCCTCCAAAAGAGCACCCTACCTAGGTCCCCGGCCTATCTCCGTAACCCCACCCAACCTTTTGGACACCAAGGGGCAATTTAGCATGGCCAATCCACCTAACCTGTCCATCTTTGGACTGTGGGAGGAAACTGGAGGACCCGGTGGAAACCCATGCAGGCACAGGGAGAACGTGCAAACTCCACACACACAGTCACCCAAGGTTGGAATCGAACCTGGGTTCTGTCATGATATGCAAACATGCAGCTAATGAATACATAGAATAGGACATGACCAATGAGCAGTCAGGACACTCAGGGGTGGTATCTCACTATAAAAGGGACTGTTTTTTCTTCACAAAATATACTTTATTCATAAAATCTATCATAAACATTACAGAACATTTCGAATTGTCTTGACTGTACATTTCCATCAGAGTTACACATTCCCTTGACTTTCTTCCATTCAATTTTGATAACCTTACACACATATCATTCTTTACGTTACAATTCCTTCTTAAACATTTACATTGTCATGTTTCTTTTGATGTGGAGATGCCGGCGTTGGACTGGGGTGAGCACAGTAAGACGTCTTACAACAGCAGGCTAAAGTCCAACAAGTTGTCATGATAAGCAAACCTGGAGCTAATGAACACATAGAATAGGACACAACCAATGAGAAGTCAGGACACTCAGGGGTGGTATCGCACTATAAAAGGGATGAGGCACTCACACCCCGCCTCTTTCCACAGACCAACATCTACAGAGTGAGACAGGGTGTATCCTTAGCATCACACCCCAGCACGTGGCTTAGAGCAAGGCTGGTTCAGTTAGACTGAGTTACTACATTTAGATTAGCAGAGAGTCAAACTCATTGAGAACTGTGCTAATAGTTCATTAAAACACATTGAACTCACGGCAAAGTCTGGAGCATCTTTTACTCAAAACTGCATCAAGTGGCAGCTTGTGTTATTCCAAATTACATAACACAACAGGTTCTTGGTGCTGTGAGGCAGCAGTGCTAATCACTAAGCTACCGTGCCACCCATTTGTTTATCCTCAAAGTATTCAATGTCATTATGAATAGTTCCACATAGTTTGGTCACACAATTGGAACTGTCAAAAGTTGCAATTTATGGACATTTAGAGATTTGCAGTATTTGGAATATTAGACATTTTAATTATTATTTCAGGCAAAGGAAAGCATTACTGCTCATTCACGGGAGAGTAGATTTTCTTTTAAAAATGTGGTTAATTTTGATTTAACTGAAGTACAATAAAACACAAGAATACAATTTCCTATTTGACTAATAATAGATAAAGCCAGGGTACATGCCTTGTTGAAACCTCAATGCCTGAAGCCTGGCAGTAAAATAATGGCTACATTTCATTGTTAGTGCTTGAGGTGTGAATCTAGCTCTCTCCGGTTAATGCTAGACTGAATCAGGATTGCCTCTGGCATTATTCTGTAAATGTAACAATCAAAGAGTCAGTGAATAAAGCAGTAGCAAGTACTGCTTCTGCAATACTCGCTACTCCTAGAAATTGTATGCTGGTTACATTGTAGTGCTTTTCATTTTATTTCCAATAAAAAGTACTATCAGATTGGTTGAAAAAATCTTAGTCCTTTCACATCCTGATTTAAACATTGTAGTTAAAAGATGTAATCGCCCAGATTCTGCATAAAGAATAATGCTGAGGCAACAGTGCTCAATGATACTATGGAGTAAATCAAAGACAATGTCCAGCCTCCGCATGTGCGATCAAAGTGGCAATTTGAAAATGAGTGCCTAGTTGGTACTGCTCCTCCAAACCAATGGTGACTTGGTTAGCACTGCTGCCTTACAGCACCAGGGATCCAGGTTCAATTCTGGCCTTGGGTGACTGTGTGGGGTTTGCACATTCTCCCCATGTCTGTGGGTTTCCTCCGGGTGCTCCAATTTCCTCCCTCAGTCCAAAGATGTGCAGATTAGGTGGATTGGCCATGATCAATGCACAGGGTTACACGGATAGAAGAGAATCATACAATCCCTACAGTGCAGAAGGAGGCCATTCGGCCTATCAAGTATACACCGGTCCTCTGAAAGAGCACCCTACCTAGGCCCACTCCCCTGCCCTATCGCTGTAACGCCATAACCCCACCTATCCTTTGGACACTAAGGGACAATTTAGAATGACCAATCTACCTAACCTACACATCTTTGCACTGTGGGAGGAAACCAGAATTAGAGCATCTGGAAGAAACCCACGCAGACACGGGGAGAATGTACAAATCATCCAGAAGAAACCCACGCAGTCACTGTCATGATATGCAAACATGCAACCAATGAACACTCAGAATAGGACACAACCAATGGGCAGTCAGGACACTCAGAGGTGGCATCACCACAAGGGGGCATGACATAAACACTATAAAAGGGATGAGGCACTCACGCCTGCCTCTTTCCATACAGATATCTAGAGAGTTAGACAGGATTGATCAGCAGCATCACACCCCACCCCAGTCTGGAGCATCCTTTAGTTAAGACTGCATCAAGTAGCAGCCTGTGTTATCCGAAGTAGCATAACACAACATGATACCAGGATTGACTGGTCAATCTATTTAGTTCAACTCAGCAAGATACGTGACAACCAGCTACTGAATACAGGCACAATGGACAAGATTCAGGCTCTTCATCAGCTCAGGACCACCGGCAATCTTAGTGCCAACTGGCGATCATTCAAGCAGAAATTTCAACTATACGTGGAAACATCCGACCTCAATGGCGCGACCGATGCTTGGAAGATAGCTCTTCTACTCACCACTACGGGTGACCATGCAATAGAGATCTTCAACTCCTTTCACTTTTCCGAAGGGCAGGACAAAACGAAGTACCAAACCATCCTGGACAAATTCGACAGCCACTGCGAGGTGGACACCAACGAAATCTTCGAACGCTACATCTTCAAGCAGAGGATGCAAGGTAAAGACGAATCCTTCAACTCCTATCTAACTAACCTTAGACTGCTAGCGCAATCCTGCAATTTCGGTGATATCACTGACTCCATGATCAGAGACCAAATCGTTTTTGGAGTCCACTCTGATCCTCTGCGAGAACAATTATTGAAAATCAAGCACATGACCCTGCCAGTCGCGATTGAAACGTGTACTGTGCATGAGCACTCTAAAATTCGCTATTCAGTATAAAACGGCAGAAAGTGAAAAACAAGCCTCCCACGAGGTGGAGAGTGTTCAGGCCATCTCCTGGATACAGCCACATTGACAAAAGCGGCCATTTCGCGCGCTCTTCCCGGGGCCCGACGGATGCGCAATACGATCGGGAACACGAAGCGGCCAAAAACCACACTGCGCAGGTGCAGACGTCCAAGAACCGCATCGCGCATGTGCAACGACGCACTGAGCGTCATGGCGTGTGCGAACTGCGGCACCGCCCATTTTAAAAAAAACTGCCCTGCAAGAGGCAAACGCTGTTTAAACTGTGGGAAACCAAACCACAATGCAGCCCTGTGCAGATCTGCACCACCAGTCAGAAGCCAGCGCTCCCAATTCCGACAGCGGCGCATCAGAGGTTGCAACACCGAATGCATGACTCTGATCCAGGCAGTGCGACGGATCCAGATGATGAATACCTGGACAACACTTACTGAGTGGGCATTATTACGAAGTGTGAATACGCCACACTGGACACATCGCAAGTCCAATCAATCCTGGCCGTGAATTCCGAGGACGAATGGCATGCAGTGATGAAGGTCAACCTCTGCCCCATCCAGTTCAAACTGGACACAGGTGCCTCCGCCAACCTGATTTCGCAGGTGGACTTCAAGAGAATCAAGAAGCTCCCACAATCCTTCCAGCTGCCTGCAAACTCCTGGACTACAATGGAAACGCAATCAAGGCACTGGGGTCCTGCCATCTGCAGGTGTCCAGCCGACACACACAAGCTTACGCTTCGAGATTGTTAAACCAGAGAGGGCGTCCCTGCTAGGTGCGCACGCCTGCAAGCAACTGAACCTCATTCAAAGGGTCTACACCACGACGCCGTCCCATTCGGATCTTCAGGCCAGCATCCTAACCCAGTACCCAGATGTATTTAGCGGGATGGGCATGCTGCCGTTCGAGTACAAGATTCTACTGCGGCCTGATGCCAAGCCAGTGGTCCACGCACCACGACGGGTCCCTGCTCCACTGAGAGAGCACCTGAAGGCAGAGCTCACGAGTCTACAACAAAAAGGCATCATCTCTAAGGTCACTGAACCAACTGACTGGGTCAGCTCGATGGTGTGCGTAAAGAAGCCTTTGGGGGACCTAAGTATCTGCATTGACCCCAAGGATCTAAACAGAAACATTATGCAGGAACATTACCCCATCCCGAAGAGGGAAGAAATCACGGGTGAGATGGCACACGTGTGCTTCTTCACAAAATTGAACCCATCCCAAGGATTTTGGCAAATCCAACTTGAAGAATCCAGCAGAAGGCTCTGCACCTTCAACACGCCTTTTGGCTGATTCTGCTACAACCGAATGCCATTTGGCATCATCTCGGCATCAGAGATTTTCCATCGCATCATGGAACAGATGATGGAGGAAATAGAAGGGGTTCGTGTCTACGTTGACGGTATCATAATCTGCTCCACAACCCCAGAGGAACATGTATCACGGCTCAAGAAAGTATTCCGACGCATACATGAACATGGTCTCAAGTTAAACAGGTCCAAGTGCTGTTTTGGGACATCCACGCTGAAGTTCCTGGGCGATCAGATTTTGCAACACGGTGTACGCCCGGACACAGACAAAATTAAAGCCATCGAGGCAATGAAAGTCCCCGAGGACAAGAAGGCAGTACAGCGCTTCCTGGGAATGGTCAATTTCCTTGGCAAGTTCATCCCGAATTTGGCCACACATACCACGGCCTTACGCAACCTGGTGAAAAAGTCAACCGCCTTTGAGTGGAAGGCGGAGCACCGAACAGAGTGGCTGGAGCTGCAAGCCAACCTTACCACTGCACCTGTCCTTGCATTCTTCGACCCAGACCGAGAGACCAAGATATCCACAGATGCGAGTCAGGATGGCACTGGGGTGGTGTTGCTTCAAAGAGAAGACACGTCATCCTGGGTACCAGTAGCATACGCATCACGGGCAATGACACCCACTGAGACCAGATATGCGCAGATTGAGAAGGAGCGTTTAGGTCTTCTCACCGGCATCCTCAAATTTCATGATTATGTCTACGGCTTGCCAACATTTACTGTTGAGACGGATCACAGGCCTCTGGTCCACATCTTCCAAAAGGACCTGAACGACATGACGCCTCGTTTGCAGAGAATTGTGCTCAAACTCCGGAGGTATGATTTCAATTTGGTGTACACACCTGGCAAGGAGCTCATCATCGCGATGCATTGTCCCGCTCCGTGAACTCACCCAGTGAACCACTGGAGATCATCTAGCACATTGAATTGCAGGTACAACTGTGTGCAAGCACTCTCCCGGCAACAGATGAGAAGATCGTTCTCATCCGAGAAGAGACGGCCAAAGAGCCCCTGTTGCAGCGAGTCATCCACAACCTCAGCAATGGCTGGCAGAAAGGGCAATGCCCTCAATTCTACAACGTCAAGGACGACCTGACGCTGATCGATGGCATCCTGCTCAAGCTGGACAGGATAGTCATCCCACTAAGTCTCCAGAGCACGGTGCTGCGGCAGATTCATGAGGGACACCTGGGCGTAGAAAAGTGCAGACGCAGAGCCCGGCAAGCTGTCTACTGGCCCGGCATCAACCAAGACATCACGGACATGGTCCTGAACTGCGAAACCTGCCAGAGGTTCCAACCAGCGCAGAGCAAGGAGACGCTCCAACCACATGACCTAGAGACCTCTCCGTGGTCCAAGATTGGCATTGACGTATTCTATGCGAATGGTCGCGGCTATATCTTAATCATCGATTACTTTTCGAACTATTCTGAGGTGCTGAAGTTCACCTCACGGACTGTCATCAAAGTGTGTAAAGAGACATTCTCACGGCATGACATCCCGAACACTGTCATGAGTGACAATTGCCCGTGCTTCCACAGTCAAGAATGGTCCACATTTGCAAAGAGCTACAATTTCAGGCATGTCACTCCAGTCCACACTATCGGCAAAGTCGAAAAAGGGGTGCACATCGTTAAGCAGCTCATCCACAAGGCCTCGGACTCCGCTTCCGACATACACCTTGCACTACTTGCGTACCGGGCGACTCCCTAGTCCACTGGCATGTCGCCAGCTCAACTGCTGATGAACAGGGACCTGTGGACGATGCTTCCAGCCATACACCTGCCCAACCTTGATCACCTCCCGGTGCTGCAGAAGATGCAGCAGCTTCGCGACAGCCAGAAGCAGGGCTGTTACGCACATGCCACCGATCTGGACGTGTTATCCCCAGCCGACACAGTTAGGATCAAGATACCGGATGGTGGGTGGTCTGCTCCGGCTGTCATTGTTCGACAGGCCGCGCCCAGATCCTATGTCATACATATGGCTGATGGTTCCATTGTGCGAAGGAATCGAAGGGCACTGCGAAACGTTGCTTTCCCACAACCACTTTCCCCTCCATTTCCACATGTCGAATTGCCACCTCCAGACACCTTGAACCACGAGGCCACCAGTCGTGCCTGCCACTCGCCTGTCAAGACACCGTCATCCCCTCCACCACCTCTCCGGCGGTCGACGAGGATCAGACGCAAACATTATAAAAGGGATGAGGCACTCACACTCTGCCTCTTTCCACAGACAGACATCGAGAGAGTTAGACAGGGTTGATCAGCAGCATCACACCCCAGCACGTGGCTTAGAGCAAGCTGGTACAGTTCGACTGAGTTACTACAGTTAGATTAGCAGAGAATGAAACTCATTTGAGAACTGTGTTAATAGTTCAATAAACACGTTGAACTCATTTCAGAGTCTGGAGTATCCTTTAGTTAAGACTGCATCAAGTAGCAGCCTGTGCTATCCGAAGCAGCACAACACAACAGTCGCGGGGAGAATATACAAATCATCTGGAAGAAACCCACGCAGACACGGGGAGAATGTTCAAATCATCCGGAAGAAACCCACGCAGACACGGGGAGAATGTACAAATCATCTGGAATGTACAAATCATCACACTGACATGGAGAAAATGTACAAACTCCACACATACACTCACCCGAGATTGGGATTGAACTCAGATTCCTGTGCTGTGAGACAGCAGTGTCATCGTGCCGCCCCTAGGGTGAGGTAGTGGGCCTCTGTAGGATGCTCTTTCAGAGGTTTGGTGTGGACTTGATGGGCTGAATGGCCTCCATCTGTATTATAGGGATTCTATGGAAGTGCACCACACTTGTATCTTACTGGAGAACCAATGACAGCCCCATCTCGTCTAATTTTGAGAGTGACGGGATTAAATCACAATTATACAGTCCGCTTGCTGTCATTAAGGTTCCTGGCTTCACCAAGAGCAATTTCCTGCAGGGGGAGATTTCCTGCTCAGAAAGCTGTTGGCCAGAGTATAGCAGCTCTCCAGTAATGGCAGTGCACCTGGAACAGTGGCCATTGCTAGCACTGCAGCAGGCGTGAGGATGAGGATTGTCCCTGGAAACCCAGGATGTAAGTGACTGCAGCAGGTTCCAGGGCCAGTCAGATATATGGATTCCCAAGGGTCTCTCCCTTGCTGCCTATGGCTCTCTCCTTTGGGCAAAGGATGTCTGAGTAGGTGGAGCCTCTGTCCCCCCACCCTGCTCTCATCCAGGCTGGAGGCACACCTGTTACAGAGGCTGATAAGTTCTAAAAAATAACTTGAATTTGTGACAAACTTAAAGGAATTGCATATCAAGATTAAGGATTTTACTGTAATAAACTAAAAGCAACATTAGCTAGACATTACTTAGTCAGCAACAAGTAATCTGAACTACTGAAAAGATAACCCTTATTATTGTCTTAACGCAATCAAAAACACCATGCAGTATACATGTACATTACATTAGACTTTACCGAGGATTGCAGTCTTTAAAGGCACAGTCCACAATCACTCCCAACTTCCAATAAGTCATGTCTCCCTGCTTCACCAAGTTGGAAATTCAAATGACTGCCGAAAGATGCTTCCCTCAGTTTTCAGAGCGTTTCTAAACTGATCACAGGCAGAAAGATCCATTCTGGAGATTTGGAGAGACTTGACTGCTTCCACAGTCTATCATTATCACAGTGGGAAACCTGTAAATTCGCAGTTTGATTGACAGACTCATGTGCTCAATCAGGGATAAACTGTCTTTGATGTGGGGCTATGAATATAAATGTTTGTTATTTTAAGTGATGAAGTACTTGAAAAAATGTAAATGTATTGAGTGGGCTTTTATCAACGAGAGAGAGTTGTTTTTAATACTGTGGAATTTGTAATAGATACTTAGAACCTTAATTTATTTAATCTCAGTAAGAAATTTTACAACACCAGGTTAAAGTCCAACAGGTTTGTTTCGATGTCACTAGCTAGTGACCCCAGTCCAACGCCGGCATCTCCACACCATTATTTAATCTCAGCATGGCTCCTGAGTTTAGCCCATGGATGATGTAATGGCAAAGTGTGATGGGTGGAGGTGATCATGGGGTGGCATAAATTGGCAAAGGGACTATTTAGGACCAGGGGGATACGGATGGGGTATGGGTTGGCATGGAGGGTAGGAGGGGTCATGGAGGTGGATGGAGGACATGAGTTGCCATGGATAGGGCAAGGGATATGTGGAGGGTGAGGGCTAAAGGACCTTACTGTTTTTTTCCTTCACTTTATTTGGTTTTCTATACATGTCTTTTACAGTAAATTAAATATTCTAGTTTATACTTCTTGAATTAGACTGTGTTTCAGTGAGGACTCCTCAATCTGATTGGTTAAAGAGCCCTGCTCACATGGCACAGATCACATAGAGAGGACAGGAGGCTGGACCAGGCGTCTGAGGAATGCAAGTTGCTCCTCCAAAACTTGTGAAATATCTGCAGACAGCTTTTAGTGTAATGAACTGCAAGTACCTTCACCGCCAATCTCAATATCCAGAGCAATGTCACAACAAGATTCATCCTCATAAAGTTGTACAGTGTTAATCAACACTTGGGTGAGCTAAAGTTGTGTCAACTTATGGAACATGATGGGTAATATTTAGCTACCTTAATTAAATTGTCAGGTGCTATCGTAAATTCTCCGGGCCATATCGGCAGCTAGAGCCGGGTGCTCTACGCTGCTAGAAGGTTAGCCCCCAGCCAAACGGAGGATCTGTGGCCATTTTACTCCATTTTTTCTTTCATAAAACACCACTGTTGCCACGCCAGCGTGGGGACATAGCCTCAAAATCGGAGAATCTAGCCCCTTATCTGTTACAGTGCAACAGGTAAAGTGCTGGACTAATACATTGTTAGCGAAGGTTAAACGTACGCTACTCCATGGATGGCAGAATGAGAAATCTTCAGAGGAAATGAAGCCTTCATCAGGTGAGGAAAGATGAGTTCAGTTGCGAGGATGGGTGTCATCCATTGGGGTACGAGACTGGTCATTCCCATAACAGGAATAGAATATCTGCTTGAAGAACTACATAGCACCCATTTGGGCGAGAAGCTCCATGTGGTAGCCTGGAATCAATGAGGATAGAGAAAAGATTGCGAAACAATGTGACCCATGCCATAGGTCTCTGCCCATCTGTGAGGGAAGCTCGTATTGCACGAGCCCCATGGGGTTATAATTCGGGTCACCCCCATCGGTGTCGTGAGGGTTAGTACACATTACTCCTCACATTTATCGCAGCATCTGTATCACATTAACACCCAGTCATTGTTCCTGCCTTCTTGATCTTTGACAGGTTTCTTTACTATGTAGCAAAGGATGGTGTTGCAGATTCTTCCTTTCAGTTTCAGTGATACTTTTCTGTCTATAACTCTCCACTGCACTTGTTCTAAGTATTCCAACCAGAGTTAAACCGTTGCTTAATTTCCATTTCCATACCCTAACCATTGGTGCAGGCAAGTCAGTGTATATTGGTACCAGTCCCAAAGCCAGACACAATGAAAAGAGTTGGCGACAGGAAGGGCACCCGGCTATAAAACCACTTGACAAATGATGGTTGAAATGATGGCGGATATGAATGATATTGTTGAGATTAATGCAACTGTGTGAGGTACTTAACTGCAAGCCAACGCCGCTTGTTTGGATGAGTTACCTTCCTCAAATCTGGAATCTTAGGCCTTTATATGAGTAGTGTGAACATCCATGGAGGAAGGGCAAATAGAGTCATATCTTTGGAATGGAGGCTTCTACTGCAGAATTCTCTGGAGCTGCCATATATTTCAGAGGGATAGAGCGAGCATGGTGTGTGCTGTAAAATGCTCGTCAAACCAGATACAATGGGAAGGTTGTAGTTTTGTTTGAGTGCATCGAGAGTAGAAGAAATTAGATATCATTCTGAGAAGAAACGATTCACATGACTCAATACAAGGCATAAAGATTTCAGGAATAGTTTCCGACCATCAATGTGGAGTGCGGTAGGGCAGCATGGTGGCGCAGTGGTTAGCATTGCTGCCTCACGGCACTGAGGTCCCAGGTTCCATCCCAGCTCTGGATCACTGTTCGTGTGGAGTTTGCACATTCTCCCCGCGTTTGCGTGGGTTTTGCCCCCACAACCCAAAGCTGTGCAGGCTTTGTTGATTGGCCATGCTAAATTGCCCCTTAATTGGAAAAATAAATTGGGTACATTTTTTTAAATGTGGAGTGCAGTAGATTAAAAGTAGCAGAATTACATCCCAAATGTACCATTAGTATTTGCCCTCATGCTTCACTCTCTTCACCTTCTAAGGCTTCCATTCATCGGATCTACCTCATGGAACTTGAAAGGTCATGGCTGGAGATCCATACACTTGTCGTCAATCTCTCCAGGCCGTTATATTCACTCAAAATGCTTAAAGAAATGTTTAAAGTAATAACTATATCAATTCCCCAGATGCACAATTCCCCAGATGCACACTAATAGTGACTGGGACAGCGAGAAATGCTGCAAGTCGTAGTTATGCACAGCTCAGTTCATTCTCAGAAGTTGTGGAGGATTCCAACTGAATTGCTTACACTTGCAAGGTCATTAAAACATTTTGTGGGAAGGAACTATCATGCATGAGCGATCATAGTGGTCACCTCCTGCTACTGCTGCTGATCTGCATTCCTTGGGCCTTCATAATTCGGGACTTTATGTAGATGCGCTTCCACAGATTATGTGGAAAATCTTTAGGATCCTTGCACTCCTGCGGCACTGACAGAAATCCCCTTATTTGAAAAATATATTTTGCCCAGCTTGTAAACTAATTTTAAGTCTAAGTGTCCGCATTAACCTTTTGAATTCTACGGCAGCACAATAGCTTCCCAGCCCAAGTATTGAGCTCCCAATGAGTTACACTCATAGCATGGGGAGCTCAGCAATAGGATTAAAATTAGGTGAACTCAAGGAACTGTATTGGGATAAGCATAGTTTTTGCATGCTGGGTATGAATCACACACTGCCACATTTTACATAGCTAACAGCACATGCTTGAGAGCGGTGACTGCTCTAGTTTGTCTGCATCATAAGGTTCATATCCCTGATCACTATCCAGTGACTCCCTGCTGGGAGTGCATGTGCTTGGATATAAGCTCTGCTACCTTGGAGCCCAATAGGTTGAAGATAATTACTCTTGAAACCTATGCATAAAGAACAGCTACTTGGTCAGCAGGGGCGGAGGGGGGGAGGAGGAGGAGGAGGTGCAGGCGCAGGCGCAGGCGCAGGCGGCGGCGGCGTCTGGTGTCCACAGAACCATAGCCCGGGAGGAACAGGACATTCTTCAGGTGGAGAACAGATAGGTCACGAAACTTAAGAAATCAAAAGTGAAAAAAGTGTTAATTGATGTCAACAACTTTGCTGAATTTTTTTTTAAACCCTGAAACTATGCATGTGCACTCTGCTGAAAGGTAATCAGAATCTAAAATATATCAGCGGTGAAATGAAACTTCAAGCTAAATCAATCACAAATTAAGATTTAAAATTGGAAACATCTGACAAGGAATTATAATTTCAAAGCCTAACAGTAAGAAGCCATATGTCAGTGCTCTACATGTGTGGGCACTCATTAACACAGAAAAGGCTTAAGTCTTCAAACTGTTTCCAAAACAATAATGAAAGGGGCAATGTTTAGTTCCATTTTGAAGAACTGATAGGTAGTGCCAAAGAGTGAGAGTACTTAGCTATAAATTCTTACAGTCTGCTCTGTCCCCCTTTTGAGTTGCACAATGCAGGGAGGCATCACATGGAGACCAGGCATTTGAATGTTGGGAGAGGGAGATTAGATGAGGAGCTCCCGTTGAGTGTTTCCTAGCAACCAGAGGAGCAATGATGTTGATTTGGGTGCATTCCATTACTCCTCCCCACCAAGCCCTTGGCAAGAAAGTAAATGGTGTGGGAGGACTTATAATGAAAAGAAACATATCTAAGATGAGATGTCCTTCATTAGAGCACTCATTAAAGAGTTTTCCATTTGCTTTGAAGTCTGTCAGACAGTTAATAACATAATTAAAATCTCCTTAGGAAATTCAACCAACAACCACGCCATTGGCTAACACATTATATTTTCTCTCTCATCAACATAGTTTTTGCAACTATCTTATAAAATCTCTACAGTGCGGAAGGCGGCCATTCGGCCCATCGAGTCTACACCGAACATTGGAAAGAGTATCCTACCTAGACACACGCGCCAACCCTATCCCTGTAACCCAGTAACCCCACCTAACCTTTTGGATACTAAGTCGCAATTTAGCATGGCCAATCCACCTAACCTGCACATCTTTGGACTGCGGGAGGAAACTGCGGCACCCGGAGGAAACCCACGCAGACACGGGGATAAAGTACAAACTCCACACAGATAGAGACCCAAGGCAGGAATTGAACCTGGGTCCCTGGCAGCAGTGCTAATCACTGTGCCACCGTGCCTGCCCATAATTTACCTTTGCTCTTCTTGTTACTTTTTTTGCAACCCTTTATTGATCTTTAAAGGTTTCCCAATCTTCCAGCCTGCCGCTGGCCTTTGCAATATGATTTGCCTTAGTTTTTTTATCTTTATGTTATCTTTAACTTCCTTACTTAGACATGGGTGTTATTTCCCCCTCTTACAATCTTTCTTCCTCTCTGGAATATATTTGAATTGACTATGCTTCAAAAGTACTTACATGGCTGTAAAACATTTTGGAATATCCTAAGGCTGTGAAAGGTGCTATATTTCTTTTCCCAACATAAAATAATTCACAAAGACTAGCACAACTAATTGCATGGTATGGCACTAGAGGCAAATTAAAGGCACTTCAATACATTGATGAGCAAATGATATTGAGCAAAATCTATCTGTGAATAGGAACCAACAAAAGATGCTAGAAAGATAAGTACTAATTGTCATGATATTCAAACACACACATCATGATAGACACACCAACAGACAAATCAGAACACACAACACCACAACCAATGACAGAAAGATATAAAAGCACAGACACAACCCCTGGTGGTCAGAAAGAGCGGCAGGGGAGAACCAGGACACAGCCATAGCCGGGGACACTCAGGGAGACAGCACGTGCAGAGTATCCAGAACAAACTGTATTATAAGAGTTATAATAAAATAGAGTTGTACCACATACAACTGTGTTGGCTCATCTGTGCACCAGAGCACCCAACACCACATGGTACAGGAGTGGATCGATACCTGCCGGCATACATCCAGTGTACAGAGACAACCAGCAGTGCCCAGACGTGATGTACGAGCTCCCGGTCAATGAGGTGGGCCATTCAGGCCATCTAGTTCACCGCATCACTGGAAACCTAGACCCCTGAACACCTAACGAGGTTTTAAGTCATTTTAAACAGCTAAATAAGTTTTTACCCCCACTTTCATTCCCACAAGCCCCAAAAGACATGCTCGTTCGGTGAATTGGACATTCTGAATTCTCCCTCTGTGTACCCGAACAGGTGCCATAGTGTGGTGACTCGGGGATTTTCACAGTAACTTTATTGCAGTGTTAATGTAAGCCTACTTGTGACACTAATAAAGATTATTATTATTCCGTGCATTCATTCCTTTGTGTCAAAAGATATTGCCTAACCTCAGACCCGAACTTGCCTTTTACTAGTCTGCACCTATGATGAATTCAACGCTCTCGCTGCAATTATATAGTTGCAAAGCACACAAAATTTGACATTTAATTTCACTCATAATGCTAAGGAATAATCAGTTTACCACAGAGAACACAACTAGGTCTAATTTCAGCTAGGACGGACATGGAACAGACAGCAGGCAGCATTCACCCTCATGCCCTCAACATGAGGGCTGAGTTGTTTTGATGTTTTGATCTCACCCGCATAATGTCAGCAAACAGCAAGCATTAGGCCAGCTCTTACAGGAAGCTCAATGGTCGAGGTTTGGTGGACAGGTTGCGGGGAGAGACTGAAAATCCGGTTTCCTCTGAGGATCCAAGCTGAAATTTCAATGTTTACTGTAATTTCAGTGATGAGAAGGAGGGTGGGAAATGGGCAGATAGGCTTTCAGCAGTCTAGCCTCATGAAAATCAGAAACTTAGCAGGTTTGGATGGAGCCTACATATTGCGGCTATAGGTTTGGGGTAAAACTTCCTCTTCTCTGCTCGAAGAATGGGCCTCAGTCCCAATCCCAGAAGAATAATCCTTTACTGCACCAGATAGACATTTTCTCCATTTCTCAAATTCTGTGATCTCCAAGAAAATCTGCCCTTTCGTGCCAAATTCGGGACAACCTTATGAAGTAGGCCCATGACCAATGGGTCTTGGATTGAGGTTACCCAAACTCTTTTGATATAAGCTCATTATAGCCATCAGACAGGAAGTCTGGGTTGGATTTCAATCCTGATCACAGAGGTGAAAGGATAGGGCGAGATCTTCTGGCTGTTCAAACCGGCGGGATCTTCCGATGTTGCCGCCGATGCATCCTCGCCGTGGGGTTTCCGTATGGCATGCGTTGGATTCAATGGGAAATCCCGTTGAAAGCGGTGGGACCAGTGGATCCAGCTGCCAGCCATCTGCGAGCCAACTCCCACCGCCGGGAAACATGCCATGGGGAGGCCAGAGAATCTCACCCTTAATGTCTAACCTATTACCCTATCCCTTTGTAATCAGAAGTCATGTGTTTTCTTTATAATAGATTTCTTTGATCTAAAACATTACCTTTATTCCAGCTGCTGCCGCTGGACCACCTGGGTCTACTGCCTGAATGTAACACGGTCTTCCTCCTCGCACCACGAAACCCCAGCCCACTGCATCACCTACAATCTGGGATGAAGAGAAACATACAAAAATAATTTGATTTTATCAGAACTGTTTTATAAATGGGGTGTATTTATTTTGTACAATACTCTGCACATAATGTTAAGCAGATTATACAATGCCTTACTGCTGAGGCAGAGCCTCACTCAATGTGGCCATGGGTCAGAGATAGTGCTACAGTGTTGTAGGTCCAAGACTGCTCCACACTCATGTTTATCGAAGCTGCTAGCGAGAAGTTTCGGAGCTCCCATTTTTGTCTGGTCCCTCCATGGAAGGAACTTACCCTCCGCACAGGTGGTGAGCTCTGAGGAGCCTTGGATATTGTCTCTCATACCTCATTGCCATACTAAAGACACCATGAGAGTAGCTCCATGCAGCTAATCACTGGAGCTTCCGGCCGCAGCTATCTCATGGAATTATAGAATTTACAGTGCACAAAGAGGCCATTAGGCCCATCTAGTCTGCACCGGCCCTTGGAAAGAGCACCCTACCTAAGCCCACATCTCCACCCTATCCCCATTACCCAGTAACCCCACTTAACCTTTTTTGGACACTAAGGGCAATTTAGCATGGCCAATCCACCTAACCTGCACATCGTTGGACTGTGGGAGGAAACCGGGGCACCCGGAGAAAACCCACGCAGACACGGGGAGAATGTGCAGACTCTGCACAGACAGTGATCCAAGCCGGGATTCAGACCTGGGACCCTGGAGCTTTGAAGCAACTGTGCTAACTACTGTGCTACCGTGCCGCCCTTGGTTAAGTGATAGTCTTGTGCGGTGGAGGATCAAGTCGGAAGTATGCGTGTGTGAAGCACATGCCTGCCATTTTAGAGAATTAAGAGGGTACTTGGCGCCTGAAGAATGGACACACCATCGTGTTTCAACTTTCCCATCAGTGGTAGGATCTCACAAGTCTGCCCGTGTATAAATATGTACTCGAATAAATACCAGTGGAGGAGGTAAGCCCTAATTATCATGGATACTAATAGTGCCCTTGTGTAGAAAAGTACTTTTTTGTTGTCCATGTAAAAGATTGGGTGCCCAGATAAGAAACATTCCTGACAACAACATAAAGCATTGAGAGCTGTTGACATTTATTGATAAGATTTGATGACAAATCAATTTGCATATATGTTGTTTAACAATTAGAAATGCATGTAATGGAAAATTCCATTTGCTGATATAAAGATCATAGGAATAGAGGGAGTTAATGACTGTACAACAGTTCAGCAAAGGAAAATCACATTTGAACGATATAAGGCATCTCAGCGATCCATGGATGCAGAAAGAATGTGAAAACTGATTTGGCCAAAGATTGTAATGATAAGGTACTGAATGTAGTTAAGAGCTGGAACATTATTGGTGAAGACTTAGCTTTCACTAGAGAAAGCTTGAAGGTCACATCAATGTCACAACAAAATTTAACACACAAAAATATAGTTTGTTCAAAACGTGTACGAGATAGACAGATCTGAGAACTATGCAGATGAAACAAAAACATTGAGGAAAGAGCAAAATTTCCTTATTTTTCCCGTTGTAGTTCAAAACACTTTCATTGCAAAGTCCAGATTGCAATGTTGGTGCCTGTAAAATGGTTTTAGTTTGTTTTGTTTCTTGATCAACGCAGCTTATGTTTAAAAAAAACATTGTCAATATTAGCACGGCTCACGCAAGGTATTTGGCACGGGACCATGCTCATAGCTTTCTCCACTTAGCTGGAGCAAAGCAGATCCACCCACGATTACACATGGTTCTTTAGTAAATCACAACTTTTTGGCGATCTTTAAAATTAAAAGAAATATAAATAACATTTTTATCAGGCGATTCACCCCAAAATGTAACTGGAAGACTTCGGAACAAGTACAGTCTGTACTGCATTTGTTGCCGACGATTCAATTACCTAAAAATCAACAATGCTACACTGCTGCTACAAAAGTATTTTTTAAATATACAACGATTAATTCTTCATTACAAGCTGTATTTGCTGCAGGAAAACGTAGAGATAAATGAACTTGCAAATGTTTAGTTTGTCCATGGTACTTGACTGAACTGTAACAAAGCCAGACATTCAAATATTTAATTCTTCAGAAATTGTTTGACATTAAGTAGAATTGAAATTAAAAGTGCCATAATATCCATAACTTAAAAACTAGCCTGCCGAAACCTTGTCTAGGTTTGAGTACAGCTAGTTGGCTAATTTGTGTTGGTTAGAAGAAAGCTGAATCTTCCGGTGGCAGCTATGAGGTGAACAGTCACACACACGGTGGCTCCTGCTTGGGGATTTGGTTTCTTGGCCCTTTCTGCCTGGTTAATTAGTGATTTGGGGGAAGAAATTGGTGCAGTATGAGAGAATAATATCCCCTCTTGCGAGTAATGTCTGGCGGATACAATGCAAGTCAAACGTCGAGCAAGGGACCCTCGTCAGATTCAGAAGGTCCTCGAGCCTCAGAAGGGGAGAACATGGCGGAGGTCTCTGTGGCGTTGTTGCCCCCTCAGGACGACCGAGAAGTCGGTGGACTTCTTAGCAAGCGAGGTTAAGACGCAGCAACAAGCGTGCTGAGGATCTGGTGAAGGCGGTTGAGGGGGCTGTGGTACATATTCGGCCATCCTTAGACAGGATGGATCAACAGCTAGAGGCACGGGGTCGACGATCAAGAAGGTGGAGGAGGCGGTCACTGACCATAGTAATTGGATTGTCTCTTTGGAGGCAGAGTTGGCATTGCTGGCGGAGGGGCGGGAATGTCAAAGGCCAAAGTCAAAGATCTGATGAATCACTCTGGACGGCAGAATGTAAGAATTGTTGGGCTGCTGGAGAGCCTGAAAGGTACAAACACCACTGATTACATCTCTAACATGTTTGGAAAGTTGGTGGGGGAGAGGTTCTTTCCAACCCCTCCTGAGTTGGACCAGGCCCATCGATAGTTAAGGCAGAAGCCCAGATCGGGGGAGCCACCATGTGTAGTCATAGTCAGATTCCGGAGTACTCGAACAAGGAGCAGGTCCTGAGATGGGTGAAGGACCATCGCAATGGTAGATGGGAGGGCTATGTCATCAGAATATACAGGATGTCGGGGTAGAGCTAGCAAGAAGGCATGTGGTGCTTAAGGATTATGGTCTTTGCTGTCTGTCTTAAGTTCTTCAGTATCTGTATTTTTGTGTGGTATTGTTGTAAAGTGAGGGGGGTGGGGGAGGGAGTTGAGGGGGTGGAGCGGGAGGAGGTGGGGGAGGGGTAGTTTGCTGACGGTGACGGGTCTTTTGTTTTTGAACTGCTTTGCTGGGGGTGATGGCGGCCATCCTTGGGCGGGCCTGGGCCTGGACCTGGTGTAGATTGCGACCCTGCCGGATTGCCTCATAGGTGGGATATGACTGAACCTAGGAGGGAAGTGGGCGGGGGGTCAGAGACCACTGTCTGGCTGGTTACATGGAATGTGACGGGCTTAAATGGGCCAGTCAAAAGGTCCCGGGTGTTTGTCCATCTGAATAGTTTGAAAGCTTATCTGTTCTTTTTCCCAGGAGGTGCGTTTGAGAGTCCGAGATCAAAGAAGGCGGTGGAAAGCATGGGTGTGGCAGGTGTACAACTAGTACTCGGCGATCGTTAGATCGGATCATGCCCCACATTATGTGGGCCTGTTGTTGGAGCCGGGCTGACCTCAGTGACCCCTGTTGTAGCCTTCTGGGATGGCCACTTCCAGAATACAAAATGGACACTCACAAAGAATGTAGGGAAATGTGGACAATGCTAGACAACAAGCGGGCACAGTGCCTGAAAGTATATTTGGGAAGCAGTTACCAGACGGAATTGAAACTCTGGGTCGATTAGCATATTGATGGCCCATCTCCGAGGAACAAAGGACTAACACTCAGGTAGTTGACACTGTTACAGACATCCCGGCGCCAGAAAGACCAAAACAAAGCAAGGCCAACGGCCACCTAGGACATGCCCAGACATGAGGGCACCCGCCTCCTTTATTGGTTAAGATCGATAACAATGATCGAGAAGCTGCCCAATTAATTGGGACCAAGTTTAAGGCCCGCCCAAAAGCACGTGAAGCCCCTCCAAGTATAAGAAGGAACCCCCACGAGAGATTTGCTCTCTTGGATTTGGCTCTCAGAGGAGAGACCCATCCACCAGCATCACCAGAAGCAAGTAAGTTCAAGGTCAACGCTCGCTACCAGATGGACGACCTTAGCTGATCTCCTGTATCTCTTCAAACCCAACAGCCTCAGATCCGAACAACGGCCATTGTTCCTCTGACTAATTGGGCACCCGAAGTTAAGCATAGGCGTTAGCGTTAGAGATAGTTTAGTTTGTAGTACTGTTGTGCATGAGTAGATCTTACTGTGTGTGTAAATAAATAGTATTGACTTTGAACTAACTAACTGGTGTATTGGCTCTTTGATTGGCATTCGGGTTGAACCTCGTGGCGGTATCGAAAGATACCTGGCGACTCTGAAAGTAGAAACATAATTAGGATTAAGAAAGGCGACCATATTGACCGCCATATTTATAACCAGATAAACAGAGCAATATTACTGGCCACATCTGATGGGACTCGACCTAGAAGTGGCTTTGTCACTCCGAGAGAACCCAAATTTGAATTAGAAATCCAATTTGAAAAAAAAGAAAAACCACAAGCGTAAGACCAATACTGATCAAGCCTCCAAGATTTGGAAGTGTGTTATTTGCATGCGTACTAACAGGGATATAAGGTAAACCGGAGAGATTTTGTTGCGTAAAACTGTTGGGTGTTTTGTAGGCCGGAAAATAGCAAAAGCCGTACCCGTGTTTACATCACCACTTTATTCCCCCCTGTTCCAAATTCGGTAGAAACCCCAGAGATAGCGACAGAAATGGCAATGAAGGCAATGGAACGCCTTATGAACCCCCGGGAATTCGAGGTCGCAGCGACCAGTAGAGTAGGACAGTGACCCATATGGAAAGAGGAAATCAGAAAATATCTCAAAGGGAAAGGATGGCCCCTTTGGAGTGAATTTTGTGCGAATGATGAAACAGGTCCCGGAAGTATAGGGCATACTTGGTGGGAGAACCTGACAGAGATCCATAAGAAGAGCTTAGGGAAAGCTCATCAGCCGATGGCAATCGTGTCCTGCTTGGCACAATTGCGAGGCACAAAGGAGGTCGTGAGGACACTCCACAGAGAGATTCAAGAGAGAGATAAGAATAGTGAGGGAGACGTGAGTGAGTACGAGAAAGTTAACAGGGAACTGAGAGAGCAGTTAGCGGCGAAGGACAAGGAGATGGCGGATGTCAAACGGGCACACCAATCTTTCAGTCGCAATATGATAAGGCCTACCAAGACACGCAACCCGCGGTGTTGGTAAGACGAGGCCGACAATGAGAAATGGGTACTAAAGAGATTGTCCCGAGCTTGGGAACAGTCCTTTCAGGGAAAATCAGCTTACGGTAAAGCAGAGGAAGAGCAGGCGGATGTTAACATGCATCCAGTTAGGACACACCAGAACCCCACATGGGTAAATATGAGGGAAGAAACAGCCCACAGCAGCCTAAATTCCAAGAATGTTACAATTGCGGACAATTAGGACACTACGCACGAGAGTGCAATGCGCCCCAGAAGCAGCAGCGCAACCAGCAGGCAGGCATCCTGAATAAGACTAGGGCCAAACCAATTCATGGTATTAGCGCCCTTTCCGAAAATGCAGACATGAACGGCACCAATTGACGGTGTTCGGACTCCCCAACTTGGGTCTGCGACACCCTTTGGGACAAGTCCGGAAGACCGGTAGTGGCAGGCACAGTCCGGGGACACCCCGTAGAATTTCTTTGGGACACAGGAGGGTCCCGCACCACGCTCAACTCCTCCACAATGTTTCAACGAGACACATGGCCCACCACAGACACCATTACTCTGAGGGGTTTTACAGGGCACTTGCAGCAGGGACACATCACAGCCCCTGTAGCGATTCAGATAGGGAACATTAAAACTAAACATCCCGTAGTTCTAGTCGATCGATCCCAGACAGCCGAACACATTTTAGGTATAGATTTTATGAGCTCACACAATCTATCGTTCGACCCCGTAAACAAATGTGCGTGGAGAATGGCAAAGGCAGCACGAGCCCCCACCACGCTCACAGTTGGAGACTACAAAAACAAAATTAGCGCAGTAGGAGACTCCAGGTTCGACCCTCGATCCATTAATCAGGACAGAGAGGTTAGAGACGTTTTGCAGCGACACAAAGCAGCTTTTGCCCAGCACAAGCACGACTGTAGCAAGATCGCTGGCTTAGTGAACATTACAGGTCCCGACCCCAAACCCCAAGAAGCAGAGGGAGAAATCTCAAAGGTTATCCAGAGTCTGCTTGACCAAGGCGTACTCCGTTCAGTAGCCTCAACGATAAATGCCCCAATTTGGCCCATCAGGAAACCCGATGGATCATGGCGACTGACCATCGATTACCGGGAACTAAACAAAGTAGCCCCAGTAGCAGCCCCCACCATAGCCACGAGTCCCGAGACAATGCTAAAACAGGGACTCCAGTCAAAAAAAAATTTGGTTTTGTACATTAGCAATGGCTTTTGGTCTATTCCATTGGATAAAGTGTGCCAATATAAATTTGCTTTCATCTTCCAGGGACAGCAATACACGTGGATGTGCCTTCCACAAGGCTTCCACAACTCCCCCTCCATTTTCCACCGACAGCTGGTGAATGGTTTAGCCCAATTGTCCTGACCCGATTGCCTTGTCCAGTATGTAGACTACTTGCTTCTACAGACGGACACTAAGGGAGAGCACATTTCGCTTCTCGCCGAACTATTAGTACTCCTTCAACAAATTGGATGTAAAGTGAACCCCCAAAAGGCCCAGATTCTACAAGAAAAAGTAATTTATTTAGGAACCGTCGTCACCCATGGCAAACGCGAGATCGAGCAGAAACGCATCAACTCCATTGTCAAATTACCCCTGCCCCATAATGTCACAGCCCTCCGGTCATTTCTAGGACTGGTTGGCTACTGTAGGAATCACATCGACGGTTTTGCCACAAAGGCAGCGCCCCTTTCTGAACTCCTAAAGAAGCAAGCCCCATGGGAATGGATTCCACAGCACACGGATGCCGTGGATGCATTAAAAAGAGCCCTCAGCACAGCTCACGCATTACAGGTCCCAGATCCATTCTCCCCATATGCAATTGAGGTTGCAACCACCGACCGAACCCTTTCTGCCGTGCTCCTCCAAGAAAGTCACGATCGTTTATGCCCCGTAGCATATGCCTCACGAGTACTTGATCCACTTGAGCAAGGATTTTCTGCCTGCGAAAGGCACCTGCTCGCAGTTTTTTGGGCAGTTCAATACTTCACCTACATAACAGCATTCAACCCCATCACCATTTTAACTGAGCACTTCCCAACACAACTTCTCCTGGATGGTAGACTAAAGGACAGCACAGTCGGCCAAATTTGCGTCGCCCGATGCACCCTTCTCTTACAGGGACGGAACATAACAGCGAAGAGGACAAAAACATATACTTTCCTCGCAGACAATTTACACTATGCCGGCACCCCACATGAATGTGAAATCATCTCCACCAAACACAACACAGGACCCTTTGTACCAAGTCAGCGCCCCCGAAACAAGGTACTCCACCCCAGAGACCCCAGCCCACAGATATAGGCGCACCCCTAAAGATTTATGTGGATGGCTCCTCCACAGTTTTGAACGGTAAAAGGATTACCGGTTGCAGTATATATGTAGAGGACGCGCAGGGACGCGCGTTAGAGGAGATATCTTTGAAATTACCCGGACATTTAGGCTCACAGGCAGCAGAACTAGCAGCCGTAGCGTATATTGTAGAGCAACCCGACTCGTTCCCGACCCCAGCCAACATATATTCCGACAGTCTATATGTCTGTAATAGTTTAACAGAATTCCTACCCCTGTGGGAATCTCGAGATTTTGTTTCCGCAGATGGAAAACCCCTACCCTCAGCCCCATTACTCCAGCATATTCTAAGGACAGCTAAAGATCGGAAATATGGTATTATTAAAGTTCGTAGCCACCATCGTTCTGCCCCCCATAGTAACGTTAAGGCAGACGCCCTAGCAAAGGCAGGTTCCAGACACGGTCACTTGTGGAATCCTCCCGAGAGTGCTCCAGTACACGCGGTTCAGGTCTCACAGACCAACATTCAGGATTTAGCGCAGGCCCAAAAAGAAGATGGACAGCTCAGGGAAGGTTTAAACGGCAACTTCCCAGCCCCCTACGATAAATACAAGAACACGTTGACGACACATGACGGTATAATTTTAAAAGAAGGTATTTATGTGATCCCCACTCAGGACATGAAACAAATTATTTGTCAATTCCATGACAACGATGGACATCAAGGCATAGAAGCAACCCTCGCCCACCTCAGACCTCTGTGCTGGTGGCCCGATTTAAAATCCAATGTAATGCATTACATTGAAAACTGTTTAATCTGCGCCCAGAACAACCCCGACAGATATGCAAGGAAAGGTCAGCTTAGTCACACCCGCCCCGTTAATGGCCCCTGGACGAATTTGCAGATTGATTATATAGGACCCCTACCGAACTGCAAGAATGGTTTTAAGTATGTGTTGGTGGTCATCGACACCTTCACAAAATGGGTGGAAGCTTTTCCATCCAGAACGAACATGGCTAAAGTGACAGCCAAGATCCTCACTCAGCACATCTTTACAAGGTGGGTCTTCCCCGCAGCATAGAGTTCGACCAAGGCTCACATTTTACAGGACGAATGATGAAAAACGTCCTCACAATTTTCGGAATCAAACAAAAATTTCACATTGCATATCACCCGCAATCAAGCGGAATAGTTGAGAGAATGAATAGGACTCTCAAAGCAACCCTAAGGAAAATGGTGCAACAGCACAAAAGCACCTGGGACACAGTTCTCCCCTTTGCACTAATGTTCATAAGGAACACGGTATCCACGTCGACAGGATACACCCCCTACACCCTCATGACCGGACGACCCATGAAGGGGACAGAATATTTGTTAGGACTCGATTTGGCCAGCCCCACAGCCACCGCCCTCACCCATGAGAAAGCAGTTCAGCAGATTGTCGAGAATGTAAAAGCAGCCCAGCTCGCAGCAGCTGTTAGGCTTGGGACACGGAAGAAGCAAAGTAAAGTTTGCTTTGACAAAACAGTACACGCCACAGAATTTGTAGTAGGGCAGCAGGTCATGCTATCCCTGTACAACCCCAGCTCATTCCTCTCCCCCAAATTTGCAGGACCGTACTCCATTTCTGGTAAAGCCAGCCCCTCCGTATATAAAATTACTTATCCCAATGGCAAGTCTGCATGGTTTCACATAAACCAGCTTAAGGCTTATGGCACACAGAACAGCCATTCACACCACATCTCACTTGCAGCAGCAGATGAACACACCCCGCCCACGGACGACCTATTCCTACCCTCCCCCAACAGTCCAGCCCATCCTCAGACACTACTTCGACTCCACCCACAGAGGCACGACTCCGCCTTTCTCTTCATTCAACCAGCAGCGACAGCGATAGCGACAGCCCCATCGCGACACAATTACCGCCTGGCACCAGGCCCCACTCCCAGCGACTCCGAACAAGATTCCAGCGATCCCTTTGAGACCACGTACATTAAAGCCCCTGATCCAGACCCACCGCCCAACGACTATGGATTTCTCCCTCCCACCTCCAACCTCGACACGAAACACTGGCACCGAGACAATTCGTACAGACTCATCCGGAATGATGAGATGGACCCCAATTCGCCCCAAGCATCTTTGGCACAACTACTCCAGTCACGAGTATGGCAACCGGGAGAAGTTGGTGACTTAGAGTCTGACTCCCACCAGACGAACCCCTTTGCGACTCTGTTCGCTATAGAGCAATGAGGTGTCCAGATGACGGTAAAAAGGAACTGATGGAGATTTACGATGTCCTTTCTGATGGAACCTGCATGATTTTTGTTATGTTAGTTTGTTGCTTTAAATGTTTGTTACTGTACATGTTGAATGCTGTTTGTTCACTTAAAGTTTTCATGGCCCCAAGCCACCACTCTTTTAATGCCCACTGGCAGTTAAAGGAACTAGTTTGTGAGCAGACAACCGATCATAGCTACTCTTCTGATTCGAAGAGGCAACAAGAGGCAACATCCACGGCGAACACAAATTCTTTCCGTTCTTGTCCGGTCGCTCAGGCAGTGGAGGCACGGCACTGGTCCCCGCCCTGCCAGAGGATCCCCATCTGGTCAGCTACACTCGGGTAGTGCACATATGACACTGGTCACCGTCCTACCTGGGGATTCCACCCATTCGTACCCGCCATGGCCCATACACACCCCATTCGGAACTTTTGGTTCAAAACTCTTTTGTTTGTTTTCCAGCGACCCTTAGGTTGCTCTCCATATGCTATTTACATCCTCAAACACTGGGATGGTACACTCACTGCATCGATCGCACAGGCTGCGAGATTGCTCGCGCTGTGACAGTATTTTCTTCTCGGATGTCTTGTCCCAAAATATTTGGTTTAATAAAAAAATGAGGGAGTGACAGATGGTGACCAATTATAATGGGTAATTGGTAATAAAAGGACAGACAGACAGGCATACGAGATCTTAAGTAAGATAATAACAGAGATTATGCTTGTGTCCACAGAAATCCAGAACCATAGAAGCCACAGGAAGACCACGGAAGGAAGAGAACATGAAGACAGACATCATGGTCTACATTTGGATCTTTGCGGGATCCCTACAGTTGCGCACGGACACGACCCCCCTGACCCCTACCTCACAGGCCGTGAATATTTCCCATCCCTGCCATACACTGCACCCAGAGACAGCAACTGATGCACCAACCTGGTGTGACAAGTTCATCACCTGGTATTCCCTGTCCTACATTGTAGAAGCACTGTTAGCCATGGCAATACTCTGTAGTATCATCCAGACACTGAGACTTGGGAAAAGGCGAAGGAAAGCCATCCCACACTCCGGTATATACATTCAGACCCCCGATTTTCGGACTTCAGCAAACCCCCCACTCTCTTTAGGTGAATTAAAGTGCATCGGCTTTTTTTGTTTGTTTGTTCTAATAAAAAGATGTAAAACTCTGTACTTGACTGCCAAGCTACAGAGACCTGTATTGCTGCTACTGTATAGTTTATCCTGTTGTAAATTCTTTTAAGTGACTAAGGATAGTTTAGATAAGAATAGTTAGAGGTTCCCGTGTTTAATTGTAATGCATGCCTGAATGTCATAGCGCCCTGTAGAATTTTATAATAATGTGTGTATATAAAACAATTTAGGTAAAGTTCCAATCCATAGGACAGCGTAGAGTCTGTCCTTGATTGCGGGTGCTCGACTTAGGCAGAGAACAAAGAAGATGCAGTAATATGATCCTTCACGCTTCGCGTTGAGGATCACAAGGAGGGAATGTAGCCATCTGGGATGGCCACTTCCAGAATACAAAATGGACGCTCACAAAGAATGTAGGTAAATGTGGACAATACTAGACAACAAGCAGGCACAGTGCCTGAATGTATATTTGGGAAGCAGTTACCAGACGGAATCGAAACTCTGGGTCGATTAGTATATTGATGGCCCATCTCCGGGGAACAAAGGACTAACACTCAGGTAGTTGATATTGTTACAGGCATCCCGGCACCAGAAAGACACAAACAAAGCAAGGCCAACGGCCACCTAAGACACGCCCAAACATGAGGGCACCCGCCTCTTTATTGGTTAAGATCGATAACAATGATCGAGAATCTGCCCAATTAATTGGGACCAAGTTTAAGGCCAGCCTAAAAGCACGCAAAGCCCCTCCAAGTATAAGAAGGAACCCCCACAAGAGATTCGCTCTCTTGGATTTGGCTCTCAGGCGGAGAGACCCATCCACCAGCATCACCAGAAGCAAATAAGTTCAAGGTCAACGCTCGCTACCAGACGGACGACCTTAGCTGTTCTCCTGTATCTCTTCAAACCCAACAGCCTCAGATCCGAACAACGGCCATTGTTCCTCTGACTAAGTGGGCATCTGAAGTTAAGTATAGGTGTTAGCGTTAGAGATAGTTTAGTTTGTAGTACTGTTGTGCATGGGTAAATCTTACTGTGTGTGTAAATAAATAGTATTGACTTTGAACTAACTAAATGGTGTATTGGCCCTTTGATCGGTATTCGGGTTGAATCTTGTGGCGGTATCGAGAGATACCTGGCGACTCTGAATGTAGAAACATAATTAGGATTAAGAAAGGCGACCATATTGACCGCCATATTTACAACCAGATAAACAGAGCAACACCGTGGAGATGGACACGGCTGATCAGGGGTTTTGAGAGTATTCTGCTATTGGGGAGTATGTGGAGCTTAACAAGGACGAGCCAGTTTCGGCTTCCACGCTTTGGGAAGCACTGGAGGCGGTTACTAGGGGAGAGAGAATTTTTTATAAAGCGTACAGGAATAGATATGGGGAGGTGGAGAGGCAGAGGCTGGGGAATTCCATCCTTGAAGTACCCAACACCAGAGCTTCTGGCAGCAAGAAAGAAATTGCAGATGGATTTCAATTTGTTGTCAACGAGGAAGGCGGTGAGCCAGCTGTGTCGTTCGAGGGGTCGTTCTATGAATTTGGGGAGAAGGCCAGCCATCTGTTAGTTCACCAGCTGAGGTGGCAGGCTGCCTCTCGGGAGATAGTTCAGGTTAGGGACTCGGGCGATGGGTTGGAGAAGGTCAATAAGTTAGAGGCCTTTTACCATGGGCTATATAAGTCTGAGCCTCCGGAGGAGGGTTCGATAATGTTACAATTTTTGGATAGGTTGACCTTCCCGGAGGTGGAACAGGAGAATAGTCAGGAGCTGCAGGTGGTGATTGAACAGGAGGAGACCATGAATTGTATTTGTTTGATGCAGACGGGCAAAGCACCGTGTCCGGCTGAATTCACTATTGAATTTTATACAAAAATTGCTCGTCTGTTGATTCCACTTCTGCGGAATATGTTCAATGATTCTCTGTCCGGGGGTGTTGTCGGACACGTTGGCGCAGGCATCGATTTCCTGGATTCTGAAAAAGAACAAGGATCCCACAGAGTGTGGGTCATTCCAACCTATTTTTCTGCTCAGTGCAGATGCTAAGTTGTGGGCTAAACTGTTGGCAACTCATTTGGAGCCCTGCCTGCGGGGGTGATTTCAGAGGAGCAGACAGGATTTGTTAAGGGCCAACAGTTGTTGCCCAACATTAGGAGATTGTTGAATGTGACGTTGTCTCCCTCCTCAGTGATCGAGCCAGAAGTCATTATTTTGATGGATACGGAAAAAGCATTGAGCAGGGTTGAGTGGGGGTACCTTTTAGGGCGGTTTGGCTTTGAGCCATAATTTATATTGTGGATTAGTTTTTTGTATAGGCTCTCCACTGGAGTATCCGTACTAATGCCCAGAGCACTTTCAATTGAACAGGGCTACAAGGCAGGATTGCCCATTATGCCCGTTTTTGTTTGTGTTAGCGATTGAGCTGCTCGCCATTACACTGAGGTCGTTTACCAGTTGGAGGGGGATAGAGCGTAGATGGGGGAACATAGGGGTTATATGCGGATAATTTGCTGAAATACATCACGGACCCACTCACCAATGTGGGGGATAAGATAGACCTGGGCAAGAGTGATTTCCCGAGGAAGGGAGCACCGCTGGGGAGGCAGCCATTTTGTCCAGCCAGGACTAGTTTCCAGTATCTGGGAATTCGGGTGGCCGATTATTGGGCCTCGCTCCATAAACGTAACTTGGCCAGTCTGGTGGATGGGATGAAGGCTGGTTTGAAGAGATGGGATGCCCTTCCACGGACCTTGTCAGGAAGAGTACAAACGGTGAGGATGAATATTCTCCCAAGGTTTTTGTTTCTGTTTCACTGACTCCCAGCCTTTCATTCTAATGCTTTCTTTGGTAGGATCAATAAGTTAATGGCTTCTTTTGTTTGGGCGGGTAAGACCCCTTAGGGTCATAGGGCATTCCTGCAAAGGAATAGGCAATTTGGAGGATTGACACTACCTAATCGATTATGTTATTACTGGGTGACAAATATTGAGACAGTGCAGGGGTGGTTAAAGATCTGGACTCTATATGGGACAGATGGAGGAGGCGTCATGCATAGGATAAGGTCTGAGATCCCTTGTTTTTTTTTTAATATAATTTTTGTCACAAGTAGGCTTATATTAACACTGCAATGACGTTACTGTGAAAAGCCCCTCGTTGCCACATCACGCGCCTATTCGGGTACACAGAGGGAGAATTCAGAATGTCCAAATTACCTAACAGCACGTCTTTTGGGACTCGTGGGAGGAAACCGGAGCACCCGGAGGAAACCCACGCATACACGGGGAGAACGTGCAGACTCCACACAGATAGTGACCCAAGCCGGGAATGGAACCTGGGACCCTGGAACTGTAAAGCATCTGTGCTAACCACTGTGCTACCGTGCTGCCCTAGAAAAACTCTGTGAGCCTGACGTGATTTGAACTCGTAATCTTCAGGTCTGGGGTCAGGTGCGTTATCGTTGCACCACAAGCCCAATACTGCTCCACTCCCTGGGCGAGATTCTCCGACCTCCCCGCCGGGTCGGAGAATCGCCGGGGGCTGGCGTGAATCCCGCCCCCGCCGGTTGCCGAATTCTCCACCACCGGATATTCGGCGGGGGTGGGAATCGCTCCGCGCCGGTTGGCGGGCCCCCCCCCCGCGATTCTCCGTCCCGGATGGGCCGAAGTCCCGCCGCTAAAATGCCTGTCCCGCCGGCGTAAATTAAACCACCTACCTTACCGCCGGGAAAAGGCGGCGCGGGCTCCGGGGTCCTGGTGGGGGGGCGGGGCGATCTGGTCCCGGGGGGTGCCCCCACGGTGGCCTGGCCCGAGATCGGGGCCCACCAATCCGCGGGCGGGCCTGTGCCGTGTGGGCACTCTTTCCCTTCCGCCTTCGCCACGGTCTCCACCATGGCGGAGGCGGAAGAGACTTCCTCCACTGCGCATGTGCGGGAATGCCGTCAGCAGCCGCTAACGCTCCCGCGCATGCACCGCCCGGAGATGTCATTTCCGCGGCAGCTGGCGGGGCACCAAAGGCCTTTTCCGCCAGCTTGCGGGGCGGAAATTTGTCCGGCGTGGGCCTAGCCCCTTATGGTTGGGTCTCGGTCCCCCAAGATGCGGAGCATTCCGCACCTTTGGGGCGGCGCGATGCCCAACTGATTTGCGCCATTTTGGGAGCCAGTCGGCGGACATCGCGCCGATACCGGAGAATTTCGCCCCCTTTCTCGCGAGTAAAATGTTCGTCAAGCCCAGTGGTATTAGCCTCTTTGAGGATTTGGAATCAATTTACGCAGCATTTTAAATTAGGTTCCATGTCACAGATTTGCAAGAACCATAGGTTTATGCCGTCTGGTTTAGATTCAATGTTCAAGATATGGGAGAGAGAAGGATTGGTGCGGTTTACGGATATGTTTCTGGAGGGTAGGTTTGCCAGGCTAGATGAGATTCTACAGAGGTTCCATCTCCCGAGAGGGAATGTGTTCAGATACTTTCAGGTGCGTGATTTTGTATGTAAGGAGCTTTCTTCATTTTCCCTGGTACTGGCGCCCTCGTTTATTGATATCCTGGGACAAGCTAGGAGAGGGAAGGATCTCAGACATTTATCATAGAATCATAGAATTTACAGTGCAGAAGGAAGCCATTTGGCCCATTGAGTCTGCACCGGCTCCCTAAGAGCACCCTACCCAAAGTCAACACCTCCACCCTATCCACATAACCCAGTAACCCCACCCAATAACCCCACCCAACACTAAGGACAATTTTGGACACGAAGGGCAATTTATCATGGCCAATCCACCCAACCTGCACATCTTTGGACTGTGGGAGGAAACCAGAGCACCCGGAGGAAACCCACGCACACACGGGGAGGATGTGCAGACTCCGCACAGACAGTGACCCAAGCCGGAATCGAACCTGGGACCCTGGAGCTGTGAAGCAATTGTGCTATCCACAATGCTACCGTGCTGCCCAATGGGCAGTTGTTGGCCCCCCCCTTAATGGCACTGTGCCCACCCCTATCCTGGTTACTGGTCCCACCGCCACCCCTCCGCAATCTCTGAGCACCCCACCCCAAAACATGCACAACCCCTCCCCGAAAGCCATCTGGCCCCCTCCACACACAAGGTGAACCCCCAAATGAGGCTCTTCAGAGGGCCTGTCCCTCGCAATGCTAAATGGGCAGTCTAGGTTGGCAGTCCATGACTCTCATCATCTGGAGGCTTACTCACATCCACGCTCCTGGCATGGTCATCACAAATGGTTCTTGTTTTTGAAAACCAGTAGTGATTCACGCTGGCGTGACGTCACGCCAACTGGGTGGGAGGGTGTTACGGCACCAAGCTAGTATGTATATAATAATATATTATACTGTATGGAAATCAGGGGCATGAACTTGATCACATCACTGGCGGGGAGTGGGAAAGATTGCAAATTGATATCTCGTCGGCGCAAATCCCGTTTTAGCTCTATTGCGAGTTTTAGCAGTCATACCTGGATCTGCACCCATGGCTAAGTCCCACCCTTGAAATTTAGGAAAATTCTAAAAAGGCTGGTGTACAATTTAGTATTAAAAAATTACAAAGTTAAAAGTTTTTCTTGAATGGAAAGTGAAGAAGAATAAAAGAATTGGAAGCTTAAAGAAAAGAGAGTCACTAGACAAGAACTGGTGAACAATAATTCTTATGGAAGATTGTGTTGCGGGTTCTATTTCTGTTGCATAACACTATGATTACAGTGATAAAGCTATTCCCAAAAGATTACTGTGGACTAACATTCTGGTCCAATGTGAAATTTGGCTCTGTAATATTGCTTAAAGCCCACTTAGAGCATAACTCTAAAATTCCTTTCATTATCGCAACATAACCATTAATTAATTTATTTAAGCAGGTTAATGCCTGTTCTAAATTAGAGAAGGAAATTTTAAATACATCTGTCCAGCATCTGTACACTATTATTGCATGTCCTATTACTGGGCCGTTGTGCTTTATTAACAAAATCAAAGGGTGTAATTTAATGGCCGTGTTGCACTTATATGAGAGTACAATGAGGCTGTTAAATAGCGGGAGAGGCCAAAAACGAGAACCGCACCAAGCGCCAATCTATAGCATGGTGAGAAATCAATAATCATCACTTAAGCCCAATCTCCATACAATTAACCAATGCCTGATCTAACCGTCTCCTGAGCAAGTGGTCACGTGGACGCCGATTAGGACTCCTTTTTTAAAACGTGAAACTGGCGGAGGGGCTGCTGCGGGGGCCAGAGGAGGTGAGTAGCCATCTTCACTCACAGGCAAAGAGCTGGGGACACTGGGGCTGCTTTCCTGGTGGGAGAGCAATCGGGGGGCAGCCATGGTCTGATTGGGCCGCCATGGGGGGTGGGGGTCGTAGAGCAGATGACCTTCAAGTGGCACTGATTCCCATCCTCCTGATCACACTTCGCGAGCTGACGGCCGCTGCCACTTTCTCCCAGGTGGTGGTGGCTGCCCTGTGGCTGACCCTCCTGGACCATTGGGGAAACAGGGCATCCTGTCTGGCCTCCACCGTGTCCAACAGTCATCCCAGGTTAGAGTCACCAATGTGTGGGGCTGGTCTCCATGGCAGCATGACTTCAAGCGGAGTGGGTCTGGCTGTGCAGCAACGGTTTAAGTGCTGTTGTCACTTGTTAGCAGGGGGCTGGTGAGCACAGTCCTGGGCAAATCAACCGGTGAACCATGATTTGTGGCGTGAATCCCGCGGGGCCTCGTAAAGTCGATCAATTAACATTTTATCGTAATGATGGCCTCCGCCGGACCAAGCATCGGGGAGCTCACGGCATTTCCCGCTCACTACCACACTTTTCCATCAAAATGCTCCCAAAGTATTCTCCTCTCTGTGTGCTACCAATAGACCTGAATAATTTAAACCTTATTTTCTGTTAAATAATATCAATGACAAGTTAGACATTTGCACAAGAATCACAAAACACTTAGTCACTGCCATATAATTGAATTAAAGTTTTAACAAAAGACATTCAAAGGCTGTTCCCAAGACTCCCCAGTCAGTTGGAGAACAGCAATTACCCAAGAACGTCTTGGCACTTGTGGTGAAAGCTTGCCACAGCTCCAATGGGCTGGAAAACAGGTTGAGTCCTGCCTGGTGTCAGAGGCCCAAAGAGCCAAGTTCCAACATCAGTTCTCATATTCCCTGCCACTCAGTTGGCACGGTCAGGATCGGCAGTCAATGTGCCCAGCGAATGAGCTACTCAAGTGACACAAATAGGTCAAGACTTGGGATTAAGTCTGAACCCAAAGACAGTGACCCTAATCATCTTGATGATTATGATGGCCCCATTTTAAAATAGATGTTATTTTTTTTCTAGGCTGGGGAGGGGAATCTGGCACCCGGCTCCTGCACCCCTGGACATTAGGTGGGTAATATTCCTGGTCTTTGGAAGAAGGGGCACACATATTTTTACTGGGCGTGGGTGAAGCATTTGGCAGCCTGTCCAACTCTGAACCTATTGGCCATTAATGGTCTCATCCTTCCCTTGATGCTATTTTATTTTACTCATGATGCACAGATTGACATCAGCAAGGAAGGAGGACCTCCTTTACAGAACCCCTGGGTCCATCAAGGCACTTCCCCCCCCCCCCCCACCAACCACCACCGCCACCCGCGCCCCCCCCCCCCCCCCCCCCACCCCAACAATGTCAACTCCCTGCTTTAACTCTCCCTAGCCTCCTCAACCCAGCCTCACCTTACCCCCTTACGGAGATCCCCAACCCTGGACTTACTTGGGCTCATCAGTGTGGTGGGACTGCCTGTAGTTGCAGCAGTGGTCACTGCTCCTGGAACATATACAGCTGTCGGCAGCTCCCCAAGGCGGGACTTCCTCCCAAGAAATAGATGCCAGTCTCGCCCAGAAGCTAGCAAAACTGCTCTTAGCGTTATATTGATGCGGGGAAGCCACGGGCACCATGGGCAGTTTCCACCGTGACTCTTTAGGTGGGGCAGCGGGGGGGGGCTGCACCTTGTAAATCCAGCCCTATGTGCTGAGGGACATTGGGGGGGGTGGAATTCAAATTAGGTTACCTCCTGATCCCATACTCAAACAGCAGAGATCACCAGCGGACATGATCCAAGCTGGCATGCAGGGATTGCAGATTCCTGGGATTTCAGGCTCCGTGAATCACACTGCAGTTAACAGAAATGTTTCTGCACAATGATAACATTGGGTCTTACGCAAAATTCCATGCAATTTGAGATAAAGGGTTCTTAACTCTCCCATGGCAGCATTGCAGTTGAATCAGTTTAAAACTTCTACCATAACCCCACTAGCAGTGTAGTAACTGATTAAAGTGTCAAGGAATGCACACTTACTGTTAATGTTTTCTTTAAGTAAGGTGCTCCAGGTGACAGGAGTTCTTCATTAGTTACTGGTCTCTTCAACACTACAACGTTAAACACCAGTGAGTATGTTAACATTTTAAGACTAATAAAATGACTATGTCAGAAACTCACCAAGGCCTATATTCGGGCAGGCTGTTAACAACTAGCAGAAAGGAATTGTTTTTTTGTCCGTAGATTTAGTGGAAAAAAAAGAATTGAATTTATATGTTGCCTTTTGATACCTCTCGTGGCATTTCAAAATTCATGACACAATGGATTATTTTGGAGTGCTGTGACTGATAACCTGGACAAATTCCATAACTCAACAGGGTGAGAAGGGGACGTGATTTTTAATTTGTCTGTTTCTTGCCTGAAGGGCAGGTGACGGGTGTAAGAACATTTGAGAAACACCTTTGACATACAAGGACTAATTTTCAGGAAGGCTATTAAATGTGTGCTTGAATACTTGCTCAAAACAGGCAGGACATTGTTTACGTATGCAGATAGGGGCCTAGGCCAGCTTTAATAATAATAATCACTTATTGTCACAAGCAGGCTTCAATGAAGTTACTGTGAAAAGCCTCTAGTCACCACATTCCAGCGCCTGTTCGGGGAGGCTGGTAGGGGAATTGGCATTGTTCTGCATTACAAGCCAGCTGTTTAGCCCACTGTACTAAACCAGCCTCTAGGGTACTGGTGGCCATTTTAATGTAGAAACGAGCTGAGTGTACACCATGCAGGGTAGACTCAGTTATACTGGAGGTTAAACAGCCTAAGCAACAGTTCTTAAAGGGGCCATTGGAGACCTTCCCACAGACGGTTAGATAACTTTTTTGGCCGGAATTCTTGAGAGACCTGGCGAAGCAAGATTGTACCATGCCACGCATCCCACCCCCTCCCACCCACAATGCCCATCCACGCACCCGACTTCCCCAACAGACCAACTTGCCAGCTGGGTCCATGCTGAAGCTGGCCTTTTTTCAGCTTTCCAAAACTGGTAAGTTGCAATGAAGTGCTCATTGAACTACAGTCTGCCAACTAGATTCAAATGAGTTCCAAACATGAAAATGTTGGCTTCAGTCAGGTACCCAGGCACATGCTGACTATGCACCCATTCTGGGCTAAAGAACCCCCACATCTTGGGTTTGCAATTGATTTAAAGGACAGTAATCAAACAATGCAACACCCTCAATGGAGTGTCAGTCATTCTTGGATTTTGGGGTAGGGCTCAAACCCACAGCATGGGGCAGGAGTTTGACAAAACTAGTGAGGATTTCTTTCCAGCCTCGAGCTTTCTTTGGTAAGGAAAGCTCATGCAAAGCTACTTGCTCCTGATTGGCTTCTGCCAGCACTGGTTTCCGGTCAAATAATCCTTGAGGTTCAGTATCCACATACACACCTTCTTACATCACAATATTTCCAATGCCAAAATATCAAAGACTAGCTTGATCCATCATGCAAAGGGGAGTTCGCCATATGTTTTGATTGCCACCGCCCCCCCCCCCCCCAACAAAGATTTAAATGCTGTTCTATCGGGGCGGTACGGTACCACAGTGGTTAGCATTGCTACCTCACAGCACCAAGGACCCAGGTTTAATTCTGGCCTTGGGTGACTGTGTGGAGTTTGCACATTTACCCATGTCTGCGTGGGTTTCCTGCGGGTGCTCCGGTTTCCACCCACAGTCCAAAGATGTGCAGGTTAGGTGAATTGGTCATGATAAATTGCCCCTTAATGTCCAGTGATGTGCAGGTTAGGTTATGGGGATATGGTGGGGTGGACGGGTGAGTGGACACAGGTAGAGTGCTCATTCAAAGGGTCGATGCAGACTCAATGAGCCAAATCTCAGAAATATTTAAATTGATTGTTTTTGTTAATTGTCTTTGTATTAAATGGATTTAAATCAATTCAGAACCTTTGTTATTTAATGGGCTTTACGCTCTAGTAAAGGTGCAGTTTTATTACACACAGTAAATCTCAGAGACCAGTTGCACTGTAAATTCTATTCTATATCAGATTGTAACCTGCAGCATGCCAAGCACAGCCTGTAGGTGGGAGAGTAGGAACAAGGACAGGGCTGTCTAATAAATAACTATTCGTGGCAATAGTCAACTACATTGCTTCCAGAACAGCATACAAAGCCTCATTAATGAGTAAAGCAAAACTGGTTGCAACCTCATTTTTAGACAAAACAGAAAGTTTTTGAAACCTTACAATTAATTAATACCAACAAAACACTGAATGGTCTAAATAAACACTACTTTGACAGCATGCACAGCATTGACTAGATCAACACGAACCTATAAGACCAGAATACCTAAACGGCATTGACCCCTGAGATTAGAAATTACCACAAAAGTTCATAATGAATCGAGAAAAGTCTTTGAATGTGCAAAGCCTTGCTGTAACTACAATGCCAGGCAAAGAAAAATTCCACATTTGAAATTTGGATCTCAAAGACATTAATCCCTATGCCTCTCTCCCACCACCAAATGAAATAGGGGAAATGTAATCCCAACATGCCAATCACATTCGGCTATGGGACGGAGACTCTGTTTTGGTGTAAAAATCGGGAGCGGCACCGGTTTATGAATTCTCCGGCCCCTGAAATGCGGGCGCGCTGATTATCCACCACCTCAGGCCATTGCCTGAGGCCTGCCCCGCAATGCTCCATCCCTGACCGGTCGAGTTCTCGACGGCGTGGGTTACGTGTGCTCACACTGGGCGGAATTGTCTCAGCCAGGGGCCGGGCCGGAGAATCTCCGTGACCAGCGTGAATCGCGCCACGCCGCCCTGACACGATTCTCCGCTGGTCGGCACGACGCCGGCCGGGGGCCGCTCTACGGGTCCCCGGCGATTTTCAGCCCAGGATGGGCCAAACGGCCGTGTCAAAAAACCCGAGCCCCGCCAACGGGGTTCACACCTGCTCTCAGCCGGCGGGAACTCGGCGTGTGGGAGGGAGGGGGCGGTGGGGGGGTCCGAGCCCGGGTGGGGGCCTCCGATGTGGCGTGGCCCATGATCGGGGCCCACCGATTGGCGGGCTGGCCTCTCAGGCTGGGGGCCTCCTTTCTTCCACGCCAGTCCTTGTAGCCCTGAGCCATGTTGCATCGGGGCCGGCGCAGAGAAGGGTGACACTGCGCATGCGCGCATTGCCGCCGGTGCCACTGCGCATGCACAGACCCTGTAGCGCCCAAGATCAGCAGCTGGAGCCGCATGGGCCGCTCCAGTGCTGTGCTGGCCCCTTGTAGGGGCCAGAACTGCTGATCCTGAGGCCATGTTGACGCTGTCGAGAAACGCGACGGCGTTTCCGACGGCGTCAACACTTAGCTCAGGATCAGAGAATCCCGCCCACTGTTCCTGAACTCGACGTGGGGCTGCGGACTCAGTCCGGGACTGCCACAGTCGGGGGAGGGCCGATCAGCGGACAGGGGAAGCTTCATTCGGGGCTGGGGACGGGTGTGGTGGGCGGTCCAGGGCACGCAAGCGGCCGATGGGGGCACTACTTTGGCAGTCCAGGTCCGTGGGCTGAGTCCATCATGGAGCACAGCGTGGCCGCTGCAGGCTGCTGCCGTGCGAAGCCTTTGAACTGGAAGTGATGGGGGGCCATATCAACAGCTAGAGCTGGGAGCTCTACGCTGCCTCTCTGCTAACCCCAATAAAACGGGGAATTGGTGGCCGTTTTACGTCAGTTTTCCTGGCGTAAAACACCACCATTTTAACGCTGGCGTGGGAACTTAGTCTCCAAAATGGAGAATCCAGCCCAGGATTTAAATGTCTTTAAAGGGTATGGGCTGGTTCATGTCAAAAGCCCACACCCAACACTCCTGACCTGGCCTGTTTCATTGTGGAGATAGGCATATCCTACTCTGAAATTTTCATAGTGCTGGACCAGGTTTTTAAAGAGTTGTGATTAACAGCCCCTCATAGAGCCATGACCCATAGTCCGCATGAGTGGACCTTTTAAAAGCCAAGCTCAAAAAGTCCTCCCAATGCCCTCTATGCCAAGCTGTGACCTCCCCAACCCACCTTCCCATGGCTCTTTATACTACCAATGCAAACTATGCCCTCCATTAAACCCTCCATGACTCCTCAAGCCCCATGCTAAGCTATGCCTTCACACAACCTTTGGCTTCTCATGCCCGGTGTCAGGTTATGCCCGCACGCACCTCCTAGGGCCTCTTGTATACCCAATGTCACCCTATGCTCCATCCACCCCCTTTTGCCCCTTGGACACCCTTCCACCCATCCCCATGGCTCCTCATACCCTCTGTGCAATGCCTCCCCCATCCATTCCCATGGCCCCTCACATCTCCTCTGCTAAGTTATGGCACTCCATAACTATTGACCAACTATACACTGTCTAGAAGCAATGAAATGAAATGAAATGAAAATTGCTTATTGTCACAAGTAGGCTTCAAATGAGGTTACTGTGAAACGCCCCTAGTCGCCACATTCCGGCGCCTGTTCAGGGAGGCTGGTATGGCAATTGAACCGTGCTGCTGGCCTGCCTTGGTCTGCTTTAAAAGCCAGCGATTTAGCCCAGTGTGCTAAACCAGCCCCTGGAATGAATCCTATAGTGACAATAGGATGAGTAATAGAAGCTTCTTTTTTTTTAAATGAATTCATTACTTTCCACCATGTGAAAAAGTAATTTCACAACAGGGCAATGAAAGTGTCAATCATCCAGTACCTTTAAAACAGAAACCACAAGCCCTTGAAAACACTTAATTTGTGCAAATAAGCATTGTGAAATGTTCACAGATATCAGGGAGCCAGAGCTGCCAAACAAGCAGTGTTTCCCTTGGGATGCAGCTGTTTCAACAAAAGCAATGGATGTCTGGGCTCTGAGTTAAATTACTTTTACATCACGTGGCATAGAGAGCATGAGAGGCCATGGGAGAGGGGTATAGCTTGGCATATGGGGCCATGAGGGACCACTGGGGTGGAGGCATGATGGACATGGAGAATATGAGAGAGGGGAGGGAAGGGCCTTTTTGTTTTTATTTTAACTGAGACAAAGTCCATAGCACTGAGGTGGGCCTTTATAAATAGCTCCACTGGTTGCCTCTGATAAAGTTCCCGGGTCAACTGGCCCATCCCCAGTCTGTACCCAACGTTCAGCAATGTCCATGCTTTTAGTGCTGTGGTCCTAAAGCGTGACTTTCACTTTAAGTAAGGCTTTACAGTACGTTTTTAACCACTATCCTGAACAGAATCTCACAGAACCTTTACTGTGCAGAAGGTGACCATTCGACACATTGAGTTTGCACTGACTCTCTGAGAGAGCGTTCTACCCATTCCCACTCCCTGCCTTTTTCCCGTAACCTGCACATTCTTATTTTTCAGACAGCAATCCAATTCCCTTTAGAATACCTCGATTGAACTTGCCTCCGTCTCCCTCTCATGGTGTTTATTCCAGAGTCCAGCCACCCTCTGGGTGAAAAATCACATTAGTTCTTGGAATCATAGAATTCCTACAGTGCAACAGTGTAGAAGGAGGCCATTCAGCCCATCGAATCTGCACCAACCCACCAAAAGAGCACTCTACCCAGGTCACTCCCGCATCTTAATTTGAATCTGTTCCTTCTGACGAATGTGATATAAAATAGTTACTTTAGAGATATTAGTTAATGTAATGTAGAAATAAGCCACTTTGATTCTGGCAGATAGAGACAAAGGGATTTGAGACCGCATGGAAAAAGCAGGAAGAGGTGTGTCTATGAGAGTGATGCTGCATTGATAGGGGCCAGAGAAAGGGATTGGAAGTGAGCCAATCAGAATAGATCAAACAGGTCAGGAGGGATATAGGCTGACCTATGGGCGTCGAGTATGTGAAACTTGATACCATTTGAATTGATTTGCAGAGATCCCTTTGTCTCTTTGTTCATTCGCTTTCTGGGATGTAGGAGACTGGATGTCTCTTATGTTTCTGTGAGATGAATTAAGCTTGCAAGCTAAGTAAAATAACTTCTTTTTACGTGCGAATCCATCTCGACTTTTATTGAGGCCAGACTGACGGAGAAAGAAATTTGGGAATCAACACTTCTAGTTCTCGATGCTCTCTTGAGTGGGAACATTTTCTCACTGTTTAACCTGTCCCTACCCCTCAGGTTCTTGAATATCTCTCTCAAGGCTCCTCTCAGCTTTCTTTTCTCCAAGGAAAACAGACCTAAAACAAATCTAACAGACTGTTGATTTGGGAAGGGAAAAGAAAGAGAAGAGGTACATGAATCTAGAACCAGAGTTCCACGATAAAAATTGGGCCAACTGAAATGTACAGTACAAATGATAGGGTGGCATTTTGGTCAGAAACATGATTCTAGACTAGGGTTTTCCAAACTCAGGGTCTCGACCCGCAGGTGGGTCGCGGGAGGGTGACGGGAGGCTTGTGGAGCGATCGGTTGTGGTGTTCCCGATCGCGGGAAGAAGTTCCCAACTGCCGCGACCGGCTTTTAAGAATGCCGGCCGCGGGCAGTCCCCGATTGGTTGCGGTGTTTGATGGGGGGGGGCGGCGTGAGGCTGGGCTGTGTGCTGGTCACCACGCACAGAGTGGTAGGGGGAGGGGGGGTGGAATGGGCTGGCGGGCGTCCACATGGGCGCGATGGTAACAGTGGTGTCCCCAGCTTGGAACTCTGCTTTGTTGCTCGACTTTTGCGCGCTGCTCGGCTCTTCCCACGCCGCCGATCAGCAGTATGCAACCTACGGCTACTTGGTCAATCCGTTCAAGGGCCAGCACATCGCCCGTTTGCACTCTCACGATGGTAAGTACTGGTCGGGAAGTGGTCTGTGACTGGGGTGGATACAGTGGGAAGAAGCCAGGCCAGGTTTCTCGGAATACTGATTAACCGAGGCCAGTCAATAGGTCTGACATGTGAACACTGGAAGAAATCTATAGTCATCACTTTGTGTCGACACTCTCTGGAAACCAGGAAGTAAGTGCTATTGGTAGGAATGGAGCAGGAGGTGACCTAGATGTTTGGATAGTGCAATGCAGTGGAACCGTAAGAAATAGTGTGACATTGTGTGTTTGACAAGTTACTTCATCTCCTCAAGCCGTAGTTTGTAAAGTAAAAACAAGATTGTATGTTTTTCTAAAGAAACTGGGAACATATTTAAAACAAAGCTTGTGTGTCAATGTAAGGATGCACATGTTCAACTGAAGCTGTTTTAATTTTTAGCAGTAAAAAGTCATAAATTTTAAAAAAATTGGGTATTAGAAATAAAGTTTCAAAGTTAAAAAAATAATGCCGTTTGCGACCGGCCTTGAAATATGAATGATGAGTCTTTCCGCAGGAGGCAGCGGCAAAGAGAAGGTCATACGCCCGGCACGTCAATGCTTTGGGAGCAAAATCATAGAGGTGAGATTCCTCCATTTTGTAGCTGCCAGTAAGCAAGCAACAGGACTGTGTGAAGAACTGAAGACGGGTCATTTTGTAATAAGTTAGAGAGGGCCAGAGATACAAACAGAACAGAATCTCACAACTAAATCTGCTGGAGAGAGTTTCTCAGGAGAGTTCACGGTAGCACAAGGCAGTGCTGGTGTGAGCTGCATCCCGAGCTCCAGGGTCTCTGGTGAACAAACAATTAAAAAGAAACTGAAATCGGGAACAAAGCAGTATAAAGATGATTTCTTGAGGTATGGTGCTAATTGTGCCAATCAAGATGCAAAGCCCATGTGTGTTATATGCAGGGAAGTGCTGACAAATGAAGTTTTAAACCCTCGAACATTGAATGACGAAGCAAAAGAGACCGTGAGGACCAAGCCGGCCCACCTGCCGCATTAAAGTCAAGCAATAATGGTATGTCGCAAAGGTCAGCCGGCTTGGGTCAGTAACGTCAGCCGGCATGTCTCACGAACGTCGGCCGGCATGGGTCCCGAAGGTCCGCCGGTTGGTAAAAGTGGGTCCGAGGAAAAAAAGTTTGAGAAACACTGTTCTCAACTGTAGGCTAGGGGGATAATGCTTTGGTAAGCAGTCCATGAAGTAAAATCTATGGCAATTAAAATTTAATTCTCACACACTCCCTTAATCATTTTGTGGGATTGGGACTCATACCAAACCACCGGGCTCAGACAGAGAATTATAGCCAAGGCAGAAGTTGAGTAATACAGATTGCCTCGAGTGATTCTCAGGTAGGAAAGAACATGAGCCTCCCTAATGCTGTTGCTACCCTTTAATCCCCCTGCAAAAATGCTGAGATGATTTGTGAAATAAGAGTTTACCTATGATGTCACTCTGCTCAAATAGCCTTCTGTCACTGTCCTCGCACAAATTTAACGGTCAATTCGGCAGAGTAGCAACGATGCCATTGTCATGAGAATGTCGCTTTAAGAAATGTTTGGCTGCTCATATTACTGCAGTGATGTCAGAGTGTGGGTGGAGCTGGGCTGTCTGTCAGCTTTTTACTTTCGTTTTAGGCTGTTTGCTGCAGGGTGTGTTTTAGTTTCGTTGTCAGTGTTGGAGCTGAAGCCAGACAGAGCAGGTGTGTTGATGGTTGCTAAGATGTTCACTGTATGTTTAAAAAAGCTTAACTTGAGTTCATAGAATAAACATGGTTTTGTTTTTAAAAAGTACTTTTCCATTTCTGCTCTGCCACACCTGTAGAGTGGGCCGTATGCTCCCCATACCACAATCTATTAAAAGTTGTGGGTCAGGTGAACTCCATAATACACTTTGGGGTTCTCTAAACTCTGGCCCATAACACCATTGCCTGGAAAATTTCAACGTAGTAAGTGTACTTCGAGAACAGGGAACTTGAAGTTAAAGCTGTTGCGCTCCTGACTGCTTCTGACAACTTTCATCTTCCACTTTGCAAAGGAAGAGTAAAATAGCTCGACTGACCTAACTACTCACTTCGTGGAAATAATTAAACGCGTTATAGCCTACAGCAGAGTGGTCACTACGTTGAGCATTATCTGCTGTGCAGTAGGTTTCCCCAAGTAATACTTTCAAACTCTGTTGCAGCATAACCTAATTTAATCTAACTTTATGGAGAAAATATTATGGGCTCCTGCCAGCAGGTTTGAAGGCAGGGTATACTCATAAAAATGCAACCTGTCGCCTGCCCACTATCTACCTGCCAACTCTGGTCTGTATCCCATCTTACAGGAAGTGGTGGAGGTGTTGGGTGCTCGTGCCCACTCGCGCTCGGGCTTATTGAGGCCTACAAGTGGCCAATTAATGGCAACTTAAATGCCTCATCCCACCATTTTATCCATGGCGGGGGCAGGCCCACCCCAAGTAGGCAGCAACTTTAGCTGTGTGGGTTGGTGTCGGGAAATGGGGTTGTACCTCCTTTAGTTGTCCCTTGTGTCCATTGAAGGCAACTCCCCCAAGGCCATACGTCTCCGCAACATTACCCTCCCACCCAGGGCCTCACTAACCCGGCCCTGAACCCATTTACTCCCCTTTTCTGGGCCTGCCACTTAACTCCTGGCAATACTTTATCTCTCGTCTGGCATCCATTAGCTTCTGTTCATCAGGGACTGGCTTGATCCCAGCAGTGGTCTCCACTCGAGCCTGGCATTGCTGGGACTACAGAGCTGCAAGCCATCCATTTAGCCTGCAGCTTGCTAAGGCAGGACCTCCTCCCTGGATGGGGGTAGAAGTCTCGTCCTTAGCCAATTAACAATCTGCTGAACATTAAATGGCTACAGGACAGCCAGTATCGACAAGGATGTATTCCCCCGCCAATTCTTCCAAGGACAGGACAGAAAACCCACCATCCCAAAAATCTTGGCCTATGTTATTTTCACAGAATATCATCCTCCACACTTCAAACCACATTTTCTATCACAACAGGAGATAATTACCAGCCTCACTGCAGCAGTCACCAGCGCAAAGACTGAACCACCTATACCTCCATAACCTGTGAGGCCCAGCATAGAAACATTGGTGAAGAAGGTACAACTTCCACTAGCTGATGTTGGTTTGAAAGGACAATGAGGGGTTGCAGGTTGTAAAAGTATGAATATGGTAAGTTGAGATCAGTGGGTCTGACTTCAAAGTGAAGTTAGTAGAACATCATTGTCTTCTACACACTATGATGGAACAAAGGTCGAGCATACAGAATTCCCTATCAGAAATAACCATGTGGGTCGAACACTGATTTTGGCAGATCCTGGGTGCACAATATGGCCAGATCTGAGGAAAGATTACAGATAGTGGTTAGCACTGTTGCTTCATAGTGCCAGGGTCCCAGGTTTGATTCCCAGCTTGGGTCACTGTCTGTGCGGAGTCTACACATTCTCGCTGTGTCTGCGTGGGTTTCCACCGGGTACTCCGGTTTCCTCCCACATGTCCCGAAGACTTGCTATTAAGTAATTTGGACATCCTGAATTCTCCCTCTGTGTACCCGAAACAGGCGCCGGAATGTGGCGACTAGGGGCTTTTCACAGTAACTTCATTGCAGTGTTAATGTAAGCCCATTTGAGCCAATAATAAAGATTATGATTTGATCTCCCACCAAATGACTTGTCCGGCCATGATACAGCCCCTCATTCACAGAGTAGACTGGCTTCTAAAGATCAACCAGGATTTAAGAACACTCAGGGCTTGGGAATGCCCAACCTCAGTCTGGGCTGCACGGTAGCATTGTGAATAGCACAATTGCTTCACAGCTCCAGGGTCCCAGGTTTGATTCCGGCTTGGGTCACTGTCTGTGCGGAGTCTGCACATCCTCCTCGTGTGTGCGTGGGTTTCCTCCGGGTGCTCCGGATTCCTCCCACAGTCCAAAGATGTGCAGGTTAGGTGGATTGGCCATGATACATTGCCCTTAGTGTCCAAAATTGCCCTTGGTGTTGGGTGGGGTTGCTGGGTTGTGGGGATGGGGTGGAGGTGTTGGCCTTGGGTGGGGTGCTCTTTCCAAGAGCTGGTGCAGACTCGATGGGCCGAATGGCCTCCTTCTGCACTGTAAATTCTATGACTACCTCTACATTAATTGGTTTGTTTGGAGCTTTTGGGAGGACCAACCCCATGAAAGGTTACATGAAGCCCCTGGGCATAGTCAAATTTGACATATCAGAGTTCCAAACAAGACTGTGGCACATCTGTTGTACTATTTGCTTGTATATACAACAGGAGGACATTGAGAGAACCATGGATTTTTGGTCTCAGTATAAACAGTGTTGACAGGAGATCAAACATCTATGCAAGCTCCAGCAGCTGGCCCAATCAGACCCGATGTGTAAGCCTCAGACCACAGTGAGGAGTTTTTAACTAATCTAACCTGCAGGGAAATCGGCGGTGAAAAAGTCTTGCGGAACCAAAGATGTGCAGGTTAGATGGATTGGCCATGCTAAATTGCCCCTTAACGACCAAAAGGTTAGATGGGGTTATGGAGATAGGGCGGGGGCGTGGGCCTAGGTTGAGTGCGTTTTCAAAGGGTTGGTTCAGACTCAATGGGCATAATAGCCTCCTTCTGGATTGGATTTGTTTATTGTCAGGTGTACCGAGGTACAGTGAAAAGTATTTTTCTGCGAGCAGCTCAACAGATCATTAAGTACATGAGAAGAAAAGGGAATAAAAGAAAATACATAATAGGGAAACACAAGGTGTTCTTCTGCACTGTAGAGATTTTAAAAAAACCTCCACTTGGGATTTCCTTGAAAGCCATGGATATTTCTAACTCCAAAGAATGCCACTGATATCGCTGATCAGCTGACTTGATTAGAGGCCAGGCTGATTGTGGAGAGGAGTGAGTGTCGTTTGAGGCATTCCCCACACTAGGGAAACATGGCTAACAAGTTGCAAAGCTGAATTTCAATCAGGTTCACAGCCCCATTATATTTAACTTAGAATCAGCCCCCTTGGCGCGGGATCACTGCTCTTCACTTTCCAGGCTCAGTTGAAGCAAGAAACAAATGAGTTGGAGGAAGGTTTGTGTCCGGCAATATATATTTCAGCACTTAAAGCCACCCAACACCACTCTCCCTTTGCATAGGTTAAAATTCAGCCCACAGACCTCTATAGTTTGGATCGCAACAAACCAAGTTCAGCAGTTATTGAGAAGGAAAAGATATTTAGCATCTTTTTAAGTACTGTGTCTAAACCTATGCTCCAGTTGTTTGTTACCCCTGGGGAAAATATTAAAAACTATTTTAGTGCCTTGATTGGATTTGACAGGGTGGTCGCCCAGACACATTGTTGTAAACAGGATATAGGAATAGGAGTAAATCTCTCAGCCCATCAGCTGTGTTCTGCCATTCAACTAAATCAGAGCCAATCTGTACCTCAATCCTAGTTTACTGCTTTTGATCCACATCCCGTAAGGCCTTTACTCAACAAGAATCTATCAAGCTCAGTCTGGTAAATTTCAACTGGCCCAGCATGTGGAGCTTCTCTCCCCCCCCCCCCCACGTCCCCCGACCACCCCCCACCCCGCAGTGGAAATGGCTTTTCTTCATCTTCCCTTTTGAATCCTTTCATCATTTTAAACAATTGAATTTGATCACCCTCAATCTGCAACACTCAAATGAATACAGGCTTAGTTTATGCAGCATGGGCCGATTTGGGAGACTATGGATGGGATTCTCCGTCCTCGGACACCCGGATCGCGTTCCCTGATAGGGCAGAGAATCAGTTGTTGGGGCAAGATCGGGATCAACGCCGGGCAACACAGGAATCCCTAGTCTTTCACGCCATGCATAAATTTGCTAGGTAAGGAACACTGAATTGCTTTCCGGTTTGCACTATTGTATTGTAAAACGGTTACAATTCAGGAAAACGGAGATTCCCGCCCTATGTTCTCTCACCAGAGCGGAATCGCACCCGAGTCCCAATCCTTAGCCATGCAAATTTGTGCATGGCCGAGGATTATAAGACACTCCCAAGGGAATCCCGCTATCGGGCCACCCACTAAAAATGCCAGGCACCGATCCCATTTTCTGCCTGATGCTGGATTTTCTGCCACTGAGTTCCCGATGTAGCAGAGAATCCAGCCCACGTTCTCAACATTCAACCAATAAGCACCTGGTATCGTTCTGGCAAATCTACATTGCAGCTTTGTTAAGGCCTTCTGGGCCGAAGGTAGCACATTGTAAAACGATGCACTCACAGTCTGCAATTTTTCACCCATCAAATTTAATACACATAAACAGTCCAAGGCTAGAGGTGCCTAATTTTGCAGAATTTTTGTGACCAAGCATTACATTACTGCCATTGTAAATTTGAACTGTGTTGCTCTCACCTGACTTCGGGTTACACTCCACTGAAGGCAAGCTGGCAAGGCTGGGAGATGTATTGTAAAAGGCTGTACTTCCTGTGGCAGCAGGGGTAATGCTGCTCCGACGTACAGCCGACACCATCTTTATCTCTTTGTTGGTTTGCACTAGAAATAAGGGACAGGAAACAAGTTAGGCGGTCCTTGCATTGGCTGCTTAGAATCACATATTTATTCCATCAATAGTAACACAGCCATCACCTTAACTGATTTAACCTGGGCAATAAAATCTAGGAATATTTAATCTATTGAGACATGAGGTGTTTTCCAAAGTTTGAAGAATGCCTGTATGTGTGTACATCTTACTAACTCACCCCTGTTATTCTTGGGTTTTCAGTCCATGCTGATGCATTTGACATTAGTGTCAGCATTCTGGAATGAGGAAATCTTCATTCAAAGAATTATGGAATTTTATATCAGAGAAAGAGATTATTCAATTTATTTTCCTACACCTGCTTTCTGAAGAGCATTCCAGTTAGTATCATTCCTGTACACTTTTCCCAAACCCTTTAACAGTTTACTTTTTACAAATATTTATCCATTTCATTTTTTAAACAATATTATGGATTCACTAACAAGAGTGTCAAGTAGGTGGTTATATTTTCCCATAATCCTCTGGACAAAAATAATAATCGCCTAACATCTCCGAAGAATCCAACCATCAGTCCTTGATATTCAATGGCATTACCCACGCTCAATCCCCATTTAGCAACATCCTGGGGGTTAGCATTGACTAAACTGGACTAGCCATATAATATTGTGGCTACAAGAGCATGTCAGGGGTTGGGAATTCCATGGTGAGTAACTCACCACCTAACTGCCCAAAGCCTCTGTCTACAAGACACAAGTCAGGAGTGTGATGGAATACACCCCACTTGCCTGGGTGAGTGTCACTCCAACAACACACAGGTTTGACACCATCTAGGACCAGAGGCAGATTTACAATGAAACACACCATGCCTAGGCACAGAGCCCCGACCAATGGGGAGGCTCCACTCTGGCCGGTGCACTGGACAGCCAATCAGAGCCTGATTGGATGAGGTGAGGTCAGCCGCAGAGTAGAGCCGGCGAGGTGAGCGGGTTTGCGACTCAACCAGGGCACGCCAGCAAAAAGGAGGCATGAGGTGCCAAAACCATGCCACCACGAGGTGAGGTCAGCCATCGAGGAGAGCTCCAGGTGAGACAAACAGGTTTGCAACTCGACCCAGGGCAGGCCTGCAACAGCGAATCGAGCCTGAGCCATGAGGAGACGATGAGTGAGGTAGGAGGCTGCCTTGAAGAACCCAGGTGAGTGAGGTGAGCGAAATTGTGAGAATGGGAGAGTGTGAAGCGCGGGGAGATTGTGAGGGGTCGTGGGGAGGGAAAGAGTATGAGGGTGTGGGGAGAGGAGATTGTGTGATAGGGTTAGCCAGGGAGGAAGAGTGTGTGAGGGCTGGGTTGTATTTTGTATATTTTGAACTCTGAAATATACTGAATGGCAGCGTATACATCTTGTTGACTGGATATTTGCTCCTGCACTGGACTGGCTCATTCTGTCCTGCACTGGACTGCGCTGCATTGATGTCATCAGCTGATCACATTGCTCATCAGCGGTTTCGTGTTTACTCACCTCAAAACTGAAGCATCGTGGAATTGACCATCGTTACTGTCTGATGCACGATCAATGACCACTAAAGCGAGGTTGTAGTCCAACTGAAGGCTTTAATAAGCTAGATGTTTCCCCCAGCAGCTCAGGTACAGAATGAAGGCTGCTGGGGCGGCACGGGTTCATATACCCCGCCTAACAAGGCGGAGCTATCATACATTCTAACCACTAGAAAGCATACAGTTTCCACCAATGGTGCTTTAGCCTATCAGGTACCGTAATACCTATAATACCACATTCACCCCCTGTTAAAAAGCAGTCCGGCGGGGGTTGTGGCCTGAAACTACAAAACATGGCAACATGGTATAATTAGTTATGGAGGTACCGTAATACCACCGTACAGTGTTTAGTAACTATTTACAATTCTGATAGCTATGTACATTTGATGGTTTATATTTTACAGTTTACTATTAAAATGAAGCAATCAGTCGATTGGGGGCCCTGGGCGCCCTCTGTGATCATCGGAGCTTCGGTGGTGACTACGGTGGAGGCTCGGGCGTCTGTGACTCCGGGAGCGTGGCTTTGATCTCCATGGCAGCTTCGGCGCCCCTAGACGGCACTGGTGGGGAAAATGGAGCACCTGCGGGGGGCATTGGTGGGTGGGCGAAAGGACCGATCCTCCTGTAAGGTGCTGCGGTGGAGGGGAGGGTGGGACTGGTGGCTGGGATGTGCGTGGGGTTCCGGTGGGCGCCAGGTCCTGTAGGGAGACCGTATCTTGTCAGCTGTCGGGGTACGCCACGTAGGCGTACTGGGGGTTAGCATGGAGCAGATGGACCCTCTCGACCAACGGGTCCGACTTGTGCGCCCGCACGTGTTTTCGGAGCAGGATGGGTCCGGGTGCTGCCAGCCAGGTCGGGTGCGAGGTCCCAGAGGAGGACTTCCTAGGGAAGCCAAGGAGACGTTCGTGAGGTGTCTGCTTGATGGTCGTACAAAGCAGTGACCGGATGGAGTGTTGGGCATCTGGGAGGACTTCTTGCAAGCGGGAGACTGGGAGGTTCCTGGACCGTAGGGCCAGTAGGTCGGTCTTCCAGACCGTTCCGTTCTCCCTCTCTACCTGTCCGTTACCCCGGGGGTTGTAACTGGTTGTCCTGCTCGAGGCGATGCCCTTGCTGAGCAGGAATTGACGCAGTTTGTCGCTCATAAAGGAGGACCCCCTATCACCGTGTATGTAAGCGGGGAACCCGAACAGTGCAAAGATGCTATGGAGGGCCTTGATGACGGTGGAGGCTGTCATGTCGGGGCAGGGGATGGCAAATGGGTACCGGGAGTACTCGTCAATCACGTTCAGGAAGTATGTGTTGCGGTCGGTGGAGGGGAGGGGGCCTTTGAAGCCCATGCTGAGGCGTTCAAAGGGACGGGAAGCCTTTATCAGGTGCGCTTTCTCTGGTCGGTAGAAGTGCGGTTTGCACTCCGCGCAGATTTGGCAGTCCCTGGTGGCTGTCCTGACCCCCTCGATGGAGTAGGGCAGGTTGCGGGTCTTGACAAAATGGAAAAGGCGAGTGACCCCCGGGTGGCAGTGGTCCTCGTGGAGGGCTCGGAGGCGGTCCACTTGTGCGGTGGCACATGTGCCACGGGACAGGGCGTCAGGAGGCTCGTTTAGCTTCCCGGGATGATACAAGATCTCGTAGTTGTAGTGGAGAGTTCGATCCTCCACCGCAAGATCTTGTCGTTTTTTATCTTGCCCCGCTGTGCATTATCAAACATGAAAGCAACCGACCATTGGTCTGTGAGGAGAGTGAATCTCCTGCCGGCCAGGTAATGCCTCCAATGTCGCACAGCTTCTACTTTGGCCTGGGCTTCCTTTTCGACTGAGGAGTGGCGGATTTCGGAAGCATGGAGGGTACGAGAAAAGAAGGCCACGGGTCTGCCCGCTAGGTTGAGGGTGGCCGCCAGAGCTACGTCGGACGCATCTCTCTCGACCTGGAAGGGGAGGGACTCGTCGATGGTGTGCATCGTGGCCTTTGCAATGTCTGCTTTGATGCGGCTGAAGGCCTGGCGGGCCTCTATCGACAGGGGGAAGGTTATGGCTTGGATCAGGGAACGGGCCTTGTCCGCGTAGTTGGGGACCCACTGGGCGTAGTAGCCTAGGCAACGTTTCAGGGCCTTGGAGCAGTGAGGGAGGGGGAACTCCATAAGGGGGTGCATGCGTTCAGGGACGGGGCCTATAATTCCATTTCGCACTACGTAGCCGAGGATGGCTAGGCGGTCGATGCTAAACACGCATTTATCCTTGTTATATGTAAGGTTAAGGATTTTAGCGGTCTGGAGAAATTTTCGGAGGTTGGTGTCGTGGTCCTGCTGGTCATGGCCGCAGATGGTGTCATTATCGAGATACGGGAATGTTGCCCATAAACCGTACCGGTCAACCATTCGGTCCATCTCGCGCTGGAAGACCAAGACCACGTTGGTGACACCGAAGGGAACCCGTAGGAAGTGATAGAGCCGCCCATCTGCCTCGAAGGCAGTGTATTTGCAGTCACTAGTACGGATGGGGAGCTGGTGGTAGGCGGGCTTGAGATCCACCGTGGAGAAGACCTTATTATGCGCGATCCTGTTTACCAGGTTGGATATGCAGGGGAGAGGGTATGCGTCCAGCTGCGTAAACCTGTTGATGGTCTGACTGTAGTCGATGACCATCCTCTGCTTCTCCCCGGTCTTTACCACCACTACTTGAGCTCTCCAGGGGCTGTTACTGGCTTCAATGACCCCTTCCCTCAGTAGCCTTTGGACCTCTGACCTAATAAAGATCCGGTCCTGGGCACTGTAGCATCTGCTCCTGGTGGCAACGGGTTTGCAATCCGGGGTGAGGTTCGCAAACAGGGGAGGCGGGTCGACCTTAAGGGTTGCGAGGCCGTAGACGGTAAGGGGGGGTATAGGGCCGCAAAATTTGGAGGTCAGACTTTAAAGGTTACACTGGAAGTCTAAACCCAGGAGTGTAGCCGCGCAGAGGTGGGGAAGGACATAGGGATGGAAATTTTTGAACTCCCTTCCCTGGACTGTGAGGTTTGCTACACAAAACCCCTTTATCTCCACTGAGTGTGAACCGGAAGCCAGGGAGATTTTTTGATTAACAGGGTGGATGAGGAGAGAACAGCACCTTACCATGTCAGGGTGTATGAAGCTCTCCGTGCTCCCAGAGTCGATTAGGCAGGACGTCGCGTGCCCGTTGATGAATACGGTCGTCATAGCAGTTGAGAGTGTTCGAGGCGAGACTGATCCAGAGTCACCGAGGCTAATCGCAGCAGTTGAGAGTTCTCTTCGGGCAGTACCTGGTCAGCCGAGCTGGGGTCCTGGGGGTTCATCCAAGATGGCGGCTCCCATTGGTTGCACATGGCTGGGGGTGCACAAAATGATGGCGCCCATCCCTCCAACGTGGCGTCCGCGGAACAAGATGGCGGCGCCCGGGGTCCGCACGTGGCCCTGGAATATGAAGATGGCGGCGACCGCTGGCCGCACGGGGCCCGTGGAGATGTTTGTGGTTGCAGTCCGCATTCGCCGCCGGAGACCGCGGCAACCGCACGGGCCTGGCATACCCCCACGAAATGGTCCTTTTTGCCGCATCCCTTGCAGGTGGATGCGCGGGCCGGGCAGCGCTGGAGGGTGTGCTTGGCCTGCCCACAAAAGTAGCAGCGGGGCCCCTAGGGGTTGCCAGGCCGCCTTGCAGTGCAGGCCTGTGGGGGAATGGGGGAAATCTCGGGGTCGGCCGCGGAGGGGTTCCACGCTGCCCAGGGGGCTGCTGCGGGGTCGGGAACGTAAGCGCAGGCGTTCCTGGAGGCCACGTCCAGGGAGCCTGCAAGGGCCCGTGCCTCCCTGAGACCCAGGGTGTCCTTTTCTAACAGAGGCTGGCTGATTTGTGAAGATAGCATACCTGCCACGAAAGCGTCCCGGACTAAGAGTTCCGTGTGTTCGCTCGCCGAAGCCTGCGAGCAGCTGCAGCTTCTTCCCAGCACCAGGAGTGCACGGTAGAATTCCTCCAGCGACTACCCAGGGGTTTGTCACCTCTTTGCAAGCAGGTGCCGGGCGTAGACCTGGTTTACTGAGCGAATATAGTGTCCTTTTAGCAGCTCTATTGCTGCATCGAAGTCTTCCACTTCCTCGATGAGGGTGTAAATCTACGGGCTCACCCTTGAGTGCAGGACGTGCAGTTTGTGCTCTCCCGTGGGTGCGTTTTCAGCAGTCCCGAGATACCCTTTAAAACACGCCAGCCAGTGCTTAAAGATTGCCGCCGAGTTCGCCGCGTGAGGGCTAAGTTGCAGACACTCCGGCTTGATTCGGAGCACCATCCTTTCTTCTTAAAAAACTAGCTTATTAAATTGATGCACGATCAATGACCACTAAAGCGAGGTTGTAGTCCAACTGAAGGCTTTAATAAGCTAGATGTTTCCCCCAGCAGCTCAGGTACAGAATGAAGGCTGTTGGGGCGGCACGGGTTCTTATACCCCGCCTAGTAGGGCGGAGCTATCATACATCCTAACCAATAGAAAGCATACAGTTTTCACCAATGGTGCTTTAGCCTATCAGGTACTGTAATATCTATAATACCACACTGTCATTCTGACAAGAGGTATGCTTGGATTTCAATTCAGCAATTATTCATACAGGCATGTTTTCACAAATTAAAAAGCAGTGATCAATCTGTGCATTTTTGTGGCTTCTACCTCTGCATTCAGTGGGGCAAGAGGAGTGAGGTTGGGGGGCCAGAAATGAAGCAGAGCGAGGGGCCCCATGAGCTGTAAATATGCCCCTGCTAGGACAAAGCTGCTCACTTACTTGGCACCCATCGCCTTAAACATTCACTTCCATCATCACTGGTGCACAGTAGCAGCAGATTGTACCATCTACAAGATGCACTGCAGCAGCTAACCAAGACTCTTTTGACAGCACCCTCCAAACCCACGACCTTTACTTGCTAGAAGGACAAGGGCAACAGGCGCATGGGAACATCACCAACTGCAAGTTTCCCTCCAAGCCACATGCACCATCCTGACTTGGAACTATATCACCATTCCTGCAACGTCACTTGGTCAAATTTCTCGAACTCCCTCCCTAACTGCACTAGGTGTACCTACACCACATGATCTACAGGGGTTCAAGAAGGTGGCTCACCTCCACCTTCTCAGGGGCAATTAAGGATGGGCCATAAATGCTGGACTGACTAACGGAGCCCACATCCCATGAAAGAATAAAAATCCTTACCCCTAATTCTTTGGTCTGATGGCCTTAAACTCATTTTCCTGCATAACCAAATCACTAACCAGTGGAATCCATCTTGTGATATCCATTATTGGATGAACACTTAACCAATGGGCTGCTAACATGAATTCTATATTTCTACAGACCAGGCCAAAAAACAGTTGTGAACCGAAAACATTGGAAAATCTTGAATTTGTAGCATGGAGAAATTATAAAATCATATGGTAAATTAATTAATCAACATCAGGACAACCTTTAAATTGAAATAGGCTTCAAGAATATTGACTCCGAAAAGTGCCATGTCCATTCACATTCAAGCATTGAAGCCAACAATATTTTTGACACAAGCACAAACAGGCATCAGAGTACATTTTAAACAAGTATATACTACTCAGAAACCCTCTACCTGAGAGAAAGCTTGTGCCGTCTTGTTCAGGATTCAGCTTCCGCAGGCAGAATGGGCTGTCATGGGATTCCTGCGCTGTCCCGGAGTTTTCACTAAGGAGTTCAGTGAGTCGTCGTCTTCGGCGAAAGTTTATGCGGAACTGGTACAATAAGTTGCCATCGAAGAAGTGATGACGGCTGGAGACTGCAAAACAGCAAATCATTTGCTTCGTCAAAGCAGCCTGGTTACTGTATGCTGTTCCATTTTCAGAATTATAACAGGGTTCCACAACTGGAGTTGCTGGAGTACTGACTCGCCCAGTGAGGCACACGTTGGTCTTTCACTTCTTAAACTCGATTAGTGAACCAACCCAGACTAATGAAGTGAAAGTCTCATTGTTTTATTGTTTGTAAGGTCATATCGGAGATTCATTTAAGTTTGAGTTCCTAGTGGATATAAACTCAAGAGCACAAAACTGCCCCTAACTGAGCACAATTCAATTCAGAGATTGTATCTTATGATGCACCTAATTGCATTCTAATTGCCTGACTTGGAAATGTTTCACGGTGGCAAATATTGATGTGCACCCATTTCCCTTTAGAATCATATTTAATGATTTTCTATTTACATCAAGCTTTTTCACGGACATTGAATGCAGGGAGACACTAGAATTCTAAAAAAAACAGGTGCTTTAGGGTTGGGTAGAAACCTCAAATCTGACTGCAACCCATTTCAAAAGCACCCATTCTGTTGAATGGAGGCGACGGGTGGGACGGTAGCACAATGGTTAGCACTAATGCTTCACAGCTCCAGGGTCCCAGGTTCGATTCCCGGCTTGGGTCACCGTCTGTGCGGAGTATGCATGTTCACCCTGTGTCTGCAGGAGCTTCCTCCCACAGTCCAAAGATGTGCAGGTTAGGTGGATTGGCCATGTTAAATTGCCCTTAGTGTTCAAAACAAAAGGTTAGGTGGGGTTACTGGGTTACGGGGATAGAGTAGAAAAGTGCGCTTAGTGTTCTTTCCAAGGACCGTGCAGGCTAGATGGGCTGAATGGCCTCCTTCTGCACTGTAAATTCTATGGTTCTGTGATGAGGCTGGAGTAACTAACTGATAAATTTGGTATGACCAGAGAGATATCCATTCACCCAGAAACCTGTTCATCCAAATTTCCTGACTACAAAACAACATTCTGCACCTCCCGTGCCCTGAAGCCCCCTTTTCAACTTTCCAAGATAATATCAAGGCCATACATTCTGCAGAAAATGTGCTTTCCTTAAATAGGATCAGAAAAGCTCTTGGTCTCTTCAACACTTTACTTTAGAGGACACATTTGCTCTCGTTGACTGTCAGCCGAGAACCTTTTTGTACCAGAAATCAGGAAAGTTGACAGCACCACATCCTACAATGAAGCTATTGAACTCCTTTATCAAATACTGAAAAAGCTTCGCCCTTAACCAATAAATAATATCGGATTAAACTTATCACAAGAGCATTTGCTTGTTATAGAGAATTGAACCCGAATCAGCATTCTGGCTCAGGCAGGAAAACATTAACAGTTGCCAAATTTAAAAGGAGTGAAAAGTGGAGCTCTAAGGTTTCCGGATGGAAGTGCCAGGCAGTGAAGCAAAGGTGGCTGAATGCTGCCACTATGGGTGGAATTTAAGGAAAAGAGCACAGCTCCCAAGATTGGGGGCAGAAGTGGACACAACTCACATGTTGGGAGCTGGTGGTTGCGGGTATCATGTGTAATCACACAGAGGGAGCAGACAGAAAAGGCCCTCTTCACCAAGCATCCAATCTCTGCAGGCAGGGAGAAGTAGGAAGCAGCTGAGAGCATGATATTCTACTAGCAGGGCCACCTAACTACTGTTTCTGGAACCACAGCCACCCCCCTTTGCAGCTTTTTTCAATTAAGCTCCTTCACTCTACTCGCCCCCCCACCTCTCGCTACCCCACCTCAGGATGCAAGCTGCATCCTGGGCCCTCCTCACTTTGGCCCCTCCTCTACAGCAATCACCTTTCAGCATTCCCACCACTCCCTCCACCCATTAGCACTATGTTGAGTTCCAGGCCTCCCTGAAGGTTCACCTCCAGGACATCCGGGAATGGTGGAGGTGCTCTTCCCAAGGGTTGGCAACATAAGACCCTCCTGCTTGACCAAAGCATCTTGAATGGAGATTGCAGAGGAGGTGAGCCATGGACTTTATGAATCAGTGGCTAGGCGAGAGGGGCATGAGGCACTTGGACTTCCCTTCAGATGCTCGTTCTCTTCTCAGTGATACGCAGAGGTGCCATTGCTCACTGAGGGGGAGGAAGAGCACCAGCCAGCTGTACCGGGGCTGTTCTCACAGGCACTCAGCCCCTCTGCTGGTGACCCCAGAGTCTCCAGTGGGCAGGGCAATAGTGGGCATCCCTACATGGTGGGAAACTCCAGGTATCCGGAGCCCTCAAGACCTCGGCCCACCAAGGTCATCGCACACAAGGGATCACTGTTCTCAACAGCCTGCATCCAGATGTGGATGTCTGGGTCACAGCAAGGGGTAAGAGGAAATTTGAGACATTTTGGTAGAACAATGGCGGAACACGTGTTAAGACAATGTACACTTCTGCACATTTATAAGGTTCACATCATATTTGTTTCTCTTGATCATGTATTCAGAGGGAATATTCTACTATCATTGATAAATGGAAGTAACTGAGGGAAATCTCACGTGGAGGCAACAATGTTGGGATGTGTTTGCATTTAGTTTTTATTGGATGGTCATGTGTATGACTTAATTTTTGCTCTCAAGGCAATGCAACATGTCAGAACATGGTGGACCTTCCAAATATGGTATTCTAAGGAGATTGGCAGAGGTTAGTTGCTACGTCCGCAAGTGATGTACTATCCGTGCATTCATGGTCCTGTCACTGTGGGCAAGGAGCAGGAAATTTGCCCAGAATAGCTTCAGTGACATATTTGCAAGTGCAAAACCTAGATCCTGGGGTCAGTCTTATCTTTTGATTTTGTGTAATAAACATCCATTCCCCTTGACTTTCTAGGTGGTGGAGGACATGGGTAATGAGGTAGCTCCAGTTAGAGGCTGACAGAGGTGGACACACATTCAAAGCATACAATGATTAGCAGTCAATGTGTTGCTAATCAGGTAAGTGCATCGTTCCTGCTCAAACCAATTAAATATGAGGTTGTCTCGGATAGCCCTGGCACCTCTCTCCATGACCCTGGCACCTTGCTATGGTGTCGTGACTTCTCCAGCCTCTTCCTCATATTCCTCTCAGTCATCCTCATCTGAGGAGGAGGGCAGCTCCTCCATGTCCTCCCCTCATTGCAGTGCCTCATTGTGCAACACACAGCAGACCATTACAATCCTGGAAACCCTAACACTGTGGTGCGTATTGCAAAGCTCTGCCAGACCGGTGAAGGCAGCAGAAGCGCATTTCCAGCAAGCCAGTAGTCTGATCGACGATTTTCTTGGTCAGTCCATGTGCTACATTGTAACACTCCATCACAAAACTGTGGGAATCTTGGAGGGGTCGCCCTCGTCACTCAGGAGGGGCCTCATGTAGTTTTGGGAGCTGGGAGTTGCATAAATGAGGCCTCCCTGGGATACGAGCAAAGACCTGCATAATTTATTTTCTATGGTTGCTGACTAATTAAGGTAGTGAAACTTCACCTGCTTCACCGATGTGGCTGGCTGTTCCCAGGGAGTTCTAATGGCCAAATGAGCGCATTCAGTCACCTCCCCAACAACACCCCGCCAACACTTGGCGGCACCTAGGCGAACAACGCTGCTCCTATGGCTTGGCATTGGTTGCAAACTGGTCAGTGCATTGATCACCTTCCTGATGTATCCATGTGCTACAACCTGTCCCTCTCATGGATCCCTAGAAAGAGCTGCAATGAAATTCAATGCCGCAACACACTGAGGCAACTGGCATCAGGCTCCGTCCAAATCCACGGAGCCGCAGGGCTTGTTGAAGGAACGCACACAGGTCAGTGACGGCCTTCCAGGAAAGCCTGAGCCATCTCTGGTGTTGCCTCTCAGACATCTGAAGGTAGTTGCTGCATGGTCTGTGTGAGCTCTGACACACCACAGCTCATTGATGACAATGACAGCTGCGGTGCCTTCATCCTGACCTTCTCCCCCCAACTCGGCTGGTGCCAGCTGATGGCTTTGTGGCCTGCAATGTGGCTCAGCCATGGCTCTCCTCTGGCAAATCCTCTCTTCCATTGCCCAAGTTTGCAAAATAGATTGGGCAGAATTTTGTGTTATTTGCACAGAGTGCAGGACAACTGGCGTGCAGCTCACCAGCTGCACAGACGGCTTTCCTCGCCACATTTTACAGCACTCAGTGCAGAAGAAATCTCCCCACACTGCCCACGCCATCACACTGGTGGGGCAGTGTCTAATAGAGATGACAACATTACATCAGCAAGGGAGGCATTCCAAATATGGGGGTGGACCATATGGTAGGGAAGCCTATTCATTATATTAAAATTTATTGAAATGAGGTTCCTACCTTCTGGGTGGGAAACCCATTACGTCACCGGCAGAGTGTGGGGAGAATTGGAAAATGAGATTGCACCAGCAAGATTCTCATTTTCCAAGTCTGGTCATATTTTGCGCTCGAGGCGAACAGGGTCGCAAAATCACAGCAATTGAGTCCATGAGACTCGTTGCAAATCCACAAAGTGAACTGTGTGAAGAAGGCTGGCAAAGATATGAGCACCTCTGTTTGGACGGCATTTATCACTTGAGAAGCTGCGTTTGGCCATTGCCAATGCATAACCCTCCCCTGGGCATACCCAGGACATCTCCTATCCCACAGTATCCTCCACCCAAAAGAACTCCTCTCAGCTCTACCCGAGTTAGCAGCCATCTGAGGCCCTGACCACCACAATCCTTTCCTCGCCATTGAGATCTTGCCTTTCGCAGACTAGCCAACTTCTCCTATTCCCCTCTTCTGTGTTGCTAAGTTCAACAAAAACAAAACTCACCTCAGATCAAAAGAATGAACAACCTCGCCTGGTGCAAGTCACCTTCAAGTTGTCATGAGGAACGAATTTCCCTTCTGCTGTTGACTTAATAATTTCCCATTTAATGCGTGTTTATGGCATGAATTGGAAGGTTCAGCGGCGTGATGCCCATTCTGCCATTCACGTGGCACCTTTTTCAAGAACTCAACCCAACATCAGGGAACCAAAATTTTGGCTCCCACCTAATTAATTGCATTTGATAAAGTTCCACATGGTAGGCTGCTCTGGAAGGTTAGATCACATGGAATCCAGGGAGAGCTGGCAAATTGGATATACAATTGGCTTGATGATCGGAAGCAGAGTGTAATGGTGGAAGGATGCTTGTCTGACTAGAGGCCTCTGCCTAGTGGTGTGCATCAGGGGTCAGTGCTGTGCCCATTGCTGTTATCTATATCAACAATTTGGATGAGAATGTACAAAACATGATCAGTAAGTTTGCAGATGACATTAAAATAGGTGGTATTGTACACATGGAGGAAGGTTATCAAAAATTGCAGCATGATCTTGATCAGCTGGGGAAGTGGGCCGAGAAATGGCAAATGGACTTCAATTCAGATAAGTGTGAGGTGTTGCATTTTGGAAAGTCAAAACAAGGTAGGACTTTCATGGTGACTGGTAGGACTTTAGGGAGTATCGTGGAACAGAGGGTGCTTGGAGTTCAGGTGCACGATTCTCAAAGGTGGAGTCACAGGTAGATAGGGCAGTGAAGAAGGCTTTTGGCATGCTGGCCTTCATCAGTCAGGGCACTGAGTATAGAAGTTGAGAAGTTATGTTACAATTGTACAGGACTTGGTGAGGCCGCACCCGAGAATTGTGTTCAGTTTTGGGCGCCTTGCTATATGAAGTTGTTATTAAATTGGAGAGAGTGCAGAAGAGATTTACAAGGATGTTGCCAGGACTCAAGGGACTGAGTTATAGGAGAGATTTGCCTGGCTTTTCTCTTTGGAGTGTAGGAGACTGGTGGTTGATCATACAGAGGTGTATAAGATCATGAGAGGCATGGGTAGGGTGAATGCATTCAGTCTTTTTCCCAGTGTTGGGGAAATCGAGAAATATTTAAGTTAAGAGGGGAAAGAATTAATGGGAACCTAAGAAGCAACTATTTTTACATAGAGAGGCAGGGACATTGACAACACTTACATGGATAGGAAATGTTTAGATGGATATGGGCCAAATGCAGGCAAATGGGGTTAGCTTAGATGGGCTTTTTGGTTGGCATGGACCAGTTTGGGCTGAAGGGCCTGTCTCCGTGCCATAGATTCTATGATACTGTGAAGTCTTGATACTGTGATACTGCCTGCCTTGTTTCCCACATCCAGAGACCCTACTAAATTCCACCATAAGGGGAGGATGAAGAAGGGGAGGGTCCACACAAAAAGTCAAAATTAAATCAGCAAATTATGTGGGTGGGGCGGTGGGGGGGGGGGGGGGGGGGGGGTAGCAGTCGGGGAGGGTAGATATAAAGCTGGACGAGGCTGTACAGATGGGAGAGAGGTGCAATGTTTCCACTTAACATATTGGAGGACTCAGAGTGTGAGGATGGGAAATGATGGAACTGTGGGACTTTGTGTGGAACAGGATATGGGTGGCTCCATTTATAAATATAATACATAGGGCAGGGTCCCATAAGAAGACAGGTATAATGAAAGCCTGTTGTTGCCGTGATTTCCTCACCGTGCTGAATGATTCCATGTTCAAGTTCTCGACGACATAGCTCCACTGCGTCTGCCCTGGATACGGCTTCCCCTTCTTTCATTAGCCAGTCAATGATTTCGCAGCCAAACACCGCACGTTGGTACTTCACTCCATTTTCTTCTTGTAATTTCATGATTGCGTCCTCAGAACTTAAAAGCCTGTCAATTATGTAGAGATGTAAATAATCCTGAAATAAATATCATTTGGGAGCTGGAACAGTCTGGACAACTCTCCTAATGGGCATGAACATCACCTTATGCTAGCCTGAGAGAAAACATGAATCCAACCAGCACATTAAGCAGGCGCATGAATTCATTGCTGGTCTGGCTGGGCTTCAAATAACAATACCAAGCCCAAAAATATGTTAAGCAACCTCTTGCAATCTGCAAAGTGGGTGTCTATTAAAAAAAACCCACATATCAGTCTGAGCTAGTTTCTGTGTATCTGTAATACATAAAGGTTGAAGGCACACCATTAATCACCCTTCATGCAAGCATAAACATCACCAAATAAAGAAATAAATGGATATATCAGCAGTATTCACTGTGATTTTACAGGCCTCCAAAGTGCTGGCTTTATCATTTGATAATTAGAATTATAGAGCGATACAACACTGGAGGAGGCTATCCAGCTCCATTGTACCCATAGCAGATTTTGGTAGAGCTTTCTAATCAACCCCAACCCCGCTCTTTCCCCATGGTTCTGAACATTTTTTCCTTCAAGTATTTATCCAGTTCCCTTTTGAATGTTACTGCTGAATTGGCTTTCACCACACCTTCAGGCAGCCCATTCCACATGCACAGCGTATCGCTGTGTGAAGAACGGTTTCCTCATGGTTAGTTTGTGTCCTCTGGTTACTACTGCCACTCCTGCCACTGGAAACCATTTCTCCCTCTTTAGTCCGATCAAAAATGTTCATGATTTTGAACACCTCAGAATAACTCTTAACCTTCCTGGCTCTAAGGATAACAATCACAACTTCTCCAATATCTCCACGTAGTTGGAATCCCTCATCGCTTGTAGCATTCTAGTACATTTCGTCCCTTACCCTTGGCAGGTCATTGACAGCCTTCCTAAAGTGTGGTACCTAGAACTGAACACAAAATTCTACCTGAAGCCTAACAAGTATTTTATATGTTTAGTTTAGCTTCCTTGCTTTTGTACTCTATTCCTAGTGTATCAAAGGCAAGGATCCATATGCTATTTCCAGCAGCTTTTTCAACTTATCCTGTCATCTTAAAAGAAATGTGTACATACATCCTTAAGATCACTTTCTTTTTGACTCCCATTTAACATTATACTGGTGAAAATATGAGAAGACCATTATGCTCCAAAACTCATTATTGCAGAGAGGTTTGCATGTTATTGAAGGAATCAGTTAGAAAGTGAAAATATGCGCAGTTCATTGCAGCCCTCAAGCAACTTGCAGAGTTTTAGGAGTTTGGCAATTCATTAGGTGACACAATTAGAGATCGTTTAGTTTGTGGTTTGAAAAATGAAGCCATTCAAAGGAGGTTATTAACGGAACGTAAAGGGTGCATGTGGCGCGGTGGTTAGCACTGGGAATGCGGCGCTGAGCACGGGTTCAAATCCCGTCCTTGGGTCACTGTCCGTGTGGAGTTTGTACATTCTACCCATGTCTGCGTGGGTTTCACTAAATTGTCCCTTAATTGGAGAAAAAATCATTGGGTACTCTAAATTTATTTTTAAAAAACAGTATATTAACGGAACGTAATCTAAGTTAGAAGACTATATTAGATATTACTGTTCCAATAGAGCTCGCGGCTACAGAGGCTTCTCAGCTCAGGGTAAGCACAAGGATCCATAAATTGGCTGCTGCCCAGAAGAAGTCTACCCAGTAACAAGCATATCATTGCTATGTAAAAGTGGCCAATTGTCTGGCTAATTGCTGGAGCAAGGACAGCCAATGTAGAAATTGTGGCAGAACTGGCCACACGGTAAGAGCTTGCTGGAGTAAAACAATTTCTCCAAAGAACACTCAAAGGAAGACACATAACTCATCTAAAGGAAGAAACAAACAAATTCAACTAAGAAAATTCAAAATATGGAAGAAATGAACATCAACTGCAATGAAACTAAAATGACATATTCCGATAAAGAATTAAAGTTGAACGTGCTGTCAGCACAGGGTGAATCACACCGTTTTTGGGTACTGCCAAAGTGGAATGGGCAATTTATTAAAATGGAGGTAAATACGGGGGCTGCCGTCTCCCTAATTTCTGAGACCATCTGTGAACAGAAACTTAACCACCTGCCTTTAACACTACCTGCTGATAGTGAAGAAACAGCACCACTGAGAGGTTACACCACAGTCAAGGTGAAGCTAGTGGACAAACCGCAGAATTACCGCTCCATGTGGTGCAAGGAAGTTTTCCAGCTCTCTTGGCTGGAAAGGACTAAATTGAGTTGGGGCGCTGTCAACAGCTTAGTTGATTCAAAGTCAGACTTACAGATCAGAATGGGAAAATACATCAGTGTTTTTGAAGACACACGGTGGTGCATGAATGGTATACAAGTGTCCCTGAAGATTAATAGCCAGCCAAAATGTCTCAAGGCTAGATTTGTACCCTATGTAATACATCTGAAGGTTGAATCCAAATTACTGAGACTGGTGGAAACAGGGTCTTCGAACCCATCACTACTAATGACTGAGCAAACCGTATTGTACCTGTCATGAAACAGGATGGTACAATTCTTATCTGCGGAGATTTTAAGATAACAATCAATCTGGTACTATGACTGGATCAATACTTGCTACCTCTGATTGAAGATTTGTTTGCAGGCATAGCTGGAGGTCAGAGGTTCAGCAAGATTGACCTACCGCAGGCTTCCTTGCAAATGTGACAGCTGAATCTCAACACCTGCTCACCATCATCATTCACAAAGGCCTATTCTGGTACAAGAGATTACCTTTTGGAATAACATCTGCATCAGCTGTATTTCGACGCTGAATGGACCAGATCCTCAGTGGCTTACAGGGGATACAGTGTTATCTGGATGATATATTGATCACTGGCACAAATAAGCAAGAACATTTACAACACTTTGAAGCTAAACTGAAACAATTTCAAATGCACGGGCTTTGTGTCAGGAAAGATAAAGGTGATTTCTTCCAGACATCCATACAATATCTTGGACATGTAATTGACAGCAAGGGTCTGCATAAAGTATAAAACAATGGAAGTAATTATAGCGGCTCCAAGACCAATGAACATCATTTAACTTAGATCATTCCTAGGATTAATCCATTGCCATGGAAAATTCAACCAGAATCTGGCTATGCTATTGAGACCATTCTCCCCTTATTGTGCGCAAAACAGCATGGCACAATGCCAGAATGAGAAAAAGTAAATCAATCTGCAAAAGACGCAGCCTGGAGTTATCATGACAACTTGCCTGTGAGGCTTCGCTGCACGGTGTTGGATCGGTGGAGTCACATATACTACCTTCAGGGGAAGAAAGACCAAATCCCCTTGTCGCCACATTCCGGCGCCTGTTTGGGTACACTGAGGGAGAATTCAGAATGTCCAATTCACTAAACAAGCACGTCTTTTGGAACTTGTGGGAGGAAACCGGAGCAACCGGAGGAAACCCACGCAGACACAGGGAGAACGTGGAGACTCCGCACAGACAGCGACCAAAGCCGGGAATCGTCTCTGGGACCCTGGCGCTGTGAAGCTATCCCACTTTGCTACCATGCCGCCCAAGTGGATGCATCATCACACTTACCTTACCAGCTAGTCAGACACCACGTAAACATAATAATATTTTTTACTGTTCACAGATTAAGAATGTTCCACTTACTGCAGCTCAAGACATTCTTGACATGATTCTCTGATGGGGAAGTTACTGGAAATCATCATAGATTTAGCGCAGAATTGACAGTGCTGAAGGAGGCCATTCGGCCCATCAAGTCTACACCGGCCATTGGAAAGAGAATCCTACTCAAGTCCACGCCTCCATCCTTTCCCCGTATCCCAGTAGCCCCACTGAACCTTTTTTGGACACTAAGGGCAAGTTATCACGGCAAATCCACCTAACCTGCATATCTTTGGACTGTGGGAGGAAACCGGAGCACCCGGAGGAAACCCACGCAGACACGGGGAGACATCAGTGATCCAAGCTGCGAATCGAACCCGAGTCCCAGGAGCTGTGAAGCAACTGTGCTAACCACTGTGCTACTGTGCTGCCCTTATGGAAATGATATTAAAGGGGCGGCTAGTAAGAAAACATCCTGAATTGAAACTGTACATTTCCAGGAGAATCAAATTAACAGCACAGGGCAAATGTCTGTTGTGTGGGATCAGAGTAATTATTCCTAAAAATTTGCAATAAAACGTTTTGGAACAATTACATGAAGGACACCCACGTATAGTGCAAATGAAGGAACTTGCATGAAGCTGCTTTTAATAGCCAGCAATTGATGCAAAAATAGAAGATCGCCAGTAATGAGCATGGGTAAGGAACGCATCGGTGTTTCCGCATTGCATCCATGGGATTGGTCTAAAATGCCGTGGCAACGTCTGCATATGCTGGTCCCATCGAGCAGCACATACTCATGGTCATTGCAGATGCACAATCAAAGTGGCCTGACGTGGTCGTAATGAAGTCAACCACTGCAGAACAAACTATTGAGAGACTTGATGGAATCTTTGTGAAATTCGGAAAACCAGAGCAGATCGTGAGCGACAATGGTCCACAGTTTACAGCCCAAGAGTTTGAAGACCACTTAAAGATGTGTGGAGTCCAACATATTAAGTCAGCACTTTTGCCAAAAGGTTTGTCCAGTCCTTCAACCTTGAAGTGTGCACTGAGAGCTCCAAAGAACCAAAGTTTATTTCAGCACTGTATGAGCATGTTTCTAGCAACCTACCGAAATATGACATATACAATTACACAATGTTCACCAGCTTTGCTATTGATGAAAGGAACCTGAGGACTACCTTTGACTTTCTCTTGCCAGAGGGGACATTTAACACAGTAGAGTGAAAGTCACAGATTTTGAGATGAGAAAGTAACTCAAGGAAATGCTCCTTTCAACAAGGAGAACAAGTGTTAGCAGCTACACCACTAGTGAAAAGTGGTTCCCTGCCATAGTCTTGGCTCAGACTGGTCCAATATCCTGCACAGTCCAAGCAACAGACAAACTCATGTGGACACGCCATGCGGATCAATTATTGTCAATAAGCATTGGTGCCGGAACTGCCTCAAGAGGTAACGGTCTCTGTAACATCTGAGTGGGGTAATTGTGAGGAGGGAGGAAAACATTTTTAAAAGGGAGGGAGGGTGCAAGAGTGTGAGGAGGGGAGGGAGCATCTCTCTTTAGATCTCCTCTGCACTTTCTATATTCAGTTTGAATGCCGACTTTATTATTTGCCTTGCAATTGTCATTAGCCTAATTTCTATGTCTTGTTTTAACTGCTGTATCTTTAGTCATCCACAAAGCTCTGGCTTTGGAAATCCTGCCTTTCCACAAATTCAGAAAGAACTTAAGAGATATGTAGCAACTTTCACAAACTCTGGATGTCCCAGTGCACTTTATAGCCAATGTAGTGATTTTGAGGTATCGTCACTGATATAATGCTACAGCCAAATTACATCCAACAATGTCTGAGAAACAGCAAATAGATAATAATGCGTTTTAGCAATATTGGTTGAGGGATAAATGTTGCCAAGACACCTGGAGACACCTACCCCCTTCTTCGCTGAATAATGGCATGCGATGAGGAGGAAGATGGAGCATCAGTTCAGCATCTCCTACTCGAAGCAGCACGTTTGACAGTGCAGAACTCACTTCAGTACTACCTTTTGAGGTGGGACATGAACCTCTTTTCTTCTGATTGAAAAGTAAGAGTGCTATCATAGATTGAAGATTTTTTTTTCATAGAATTTACAGTGCAGAAGGAGGCCATTCAGCCCATCGAGTCTGCACCGGCCCTTGGAAAGAGCACCCTACCCAAGCCCACACTTCCACCCTATCCCCATAACCCAGTAACCCCACCCAACACTAACAGTCCAACAGTCCAAATATTGACTGGAAACGCTATAGTTCGAGTACTTTAGATGGGTCCGTTTTTGTCCAATGTGTGCAGGAGGGTTTCCTGACACAGGATAGGCCAACGAGAGGCGAGGCCGTATTGGATTTGGTACTGGATCATGAACCAGGACAGGTGTTAGATGTGGAGGTAGGTGAGCACTTTGGTGATAGTGACTACAATTCGATTACGTTAGTTTAGTGATGGAAAGGGATAGGTATATACCGCAGGGCAAGAGTTATATCTGGGGGAAAGGCAATTATGATGCGATGAGGCAAGACTTAGGATGCATCGGATGGAGAGGAAAACTGCAGGGGATGGGCACAATGGAAATGTGGAGCTTGTTCAAGGAACAGTTACTGCGTGTCCTTGATAAGTATGTACCTGTCAGGCAGGGAGGAAGTGGTCGAGCGAGGGAACCGTGGTTTACTAAGACAGTCGAAACACTTGTCAAGAGGAAGAAGGAGGCTTATGTAAAGATGAGACATGAAGGTTCAGTTAGGGCGCTCGAGAGTTACAAGTTAGCTTGGAAGGACCTAAAGAGAGAGCTGAGAAGAGCCATGAGGGGACATGAGAAGTCTTTGGCAGGTAGGATCAAGGATAACCCTAAAGCTTTCTATAGACATGTCAGGAATAAAAGAATGACTAGGGTAAGAGTAGGGCCAGTCAAGGACAGTAGTGAGAAGTTGTGCTTGGAGTCCGAGGAGATAGGAGAGGTGCTAAATGAATATTTTTTGTCAGTATTCACACAGGAAAAAGACAATGTTGTCGAGGAGAATACTGAGATTCAGGCTACTAGACTAGAAGGGCTTGATGTTCATAAGGAGGAGGTGTTAGCAATTCTGGAAAGTGTGAAAATAGATAAGTCCCCTGGGCCGGATGGGATTTATCCTAGGATGCTCTGGGAAGCTAGGGAGGAGATTGCTGAGCCTTTGGCTTTGATCTTTAAGTCATCTTTGCCTACAGGAATAGTGCCAGACGACTGGAGGATAGCAAATGTTGTCCCCTTGTTCAAGAAGGGGAGTAGAGACAACCCCGGTAACTATAGACCAGTGAGCCTTACTTCTGTTGTGGGCAAAACCTTGGAAAGGTTTATAAGAGATAGAGTGTATAATCATCTGGAAAGGAATAATTTGATTAGACATAGTCAACACGGTTTTGTGAAGGGTAGGTCGTGCCTCACAAACCTTATTGAGTTCTTTGAGAAGGTGACCAAACAGGTGGATGAGGGTAAAGCAGTTGATGTGGTGTATATGGATTTCAGTAAAGCGTTTGATAAGGTTCCCCACGGTAGGCTACTGCAGAAAATACGGAAGCATGGGATTCAGGGAGCTTTAGCAGTTTGGATCAGAAATTGGCTAGCTGGAAGAAGACAAAGGGTGGTGGTTGATGGGAAGTGTTCAGACTGGAGTCCAGTTACTAGTGGTGTGCCACAAGGATCTGTTTTGGGGCCACTGCTGTTTGTCATTTTTATAAATGACCTGGAGGAGGGCGTAGAAGGATGGGTGAGTAAATTTGCAGATGACACTAAAGTCGGTGGCATTGTGGACAGTGCGGAAGGATGTTACAAGTTACAGAGGCACATAGGTAAGCTGCAGCGCTGGGCTGAGAGGTGGCAAATGGAGTTTAATGCAGAAAAGTGTGAGGTGATTCATTTTGGAAGGAATAACAGAAAGACAGAGTACTGGGCTAATAGCAAGATTCTTGGCAGTGTGGATGAGCAGAGTGATCTCGGTGTCCATGTACATAGATCCCTGAAAGTTGCCACTCAGGTTGAGAGGGTTGTTAAGAAGGCGTATGGTGTGTTAGCTTTTATTGGTAGAAGGATTGAGTTTCGGAGCCATGAGGTCATGTTGCAGCTGTACAAAACTTTGGTGTGGCCGCATTTGGAGTATTGCGTGCAATTTTGGTCGCCGCATTATAGGAAGGATGTGGAAGCATTGGAAAGGGTGTAGAGGAGATTTACCAGAATGTTGCCTGGTATGGAGGGAAGATCTTATGAGGAAAGGCTGAGGGACTTGAGGCTGTTTTCGTTAGAGAGAAGAAGGTTAAGAGGTGACTTAATTGAGGCATACAAGATGATCAGAGGATTGGATAGGGTGGACAGTGAGAGCCTTTTTCCTCGGATGGTGATGTCTAGCACGAGGGGACATGGCTTTAAATTGAGGGGAGATAGATATAAGACAGATGTCAGAGGTAGGTTCTTTACTCAGAGAGCAGTAAGGGCGTGGAATGCTCTGCCTGCAACAGTAGTGGACTCGCCAACACTAAGGGCATTCAAATGGTCATTGGATAGACATATGGACGATAAGGGAATAGTGTAGATGGGCTTTAGAGTGGTTTCACAGGTCGGCGCAACATCGAGTGCCGAAGGGCCTGTATTGCGCTGTAATGTTCTATGTTCTAACACTAAGGGCAATTTTGGACACTAAGGGCAGTTTTAGCATGGCCAATCCACCTAACCTGCACATCTTTGGACTGTGGGAGGAAACCGGAGCACCCGGAGGAAACCCACGCACACATGGGGAGAACATGCAGACTCCGCACAGACAGTGACCCAAGCCGGGAATCGAACCTGGGACCCTGGAGCTGTGAAGCAATTGTGCTACCGTGCTGCCCTTTGAGTCAAGACTGACAACCTAAAGGGGAGCCCTTTCTTTCATCATTTAACTGTGATGAGGTTCTGAGGAAAAGTCAGTCTGTCTTTTTTGCAAGTGCTAAAGGGCTTATTTTGTACTTCTGCCACTTTCAATTGCAGTTTCAGATCTTCAGCCTTTGAAAATTTTATTTTAAACTACTAAATATAAAATGCTCCATGTGCATTGAGTATATACAGTGAAGATGCTTAAAGGAAAGATTGATAAACCTTTTTATTTATTATGCATCAAGAGACAAGAGTACAAAGTCACTTTGCAATGTTTTCAGGCAAGGTTGATATTTTTTCATGCATTGTCAATACCTGAATTTGAAAACTGAACATTCTCCCAAGTTAGAACGAAGGGAGATACTAGACTGAATTGGTCCAACTAGAATCAGTTTGCCTCATCCAGCTGGGATTGACAGTCAGCCTCTACTGTGCAAAATAAGTACCATAATCATATAAATTATTGATTTGACATGAAAGGATATCGGAAGGAGATAGTCAGACAGATCATAGATTGCAGAGAGAGATGTATAGGACTTTGTAAGCGACTCACTTTTCATATAAACTTTGGCCCCTCATAAACACCTTCACTTCCTTATTTAATGGGAATGTTCCATCATCTTTTCGGAATCTATACAGAAGTTTTGCATCCTTGAACTCTGAATGTCCATCACAAACTAAAATGAAAAAAAACATTTTCTGTTGATTAATTTCCTTTTATAACAGTGCCATTCCATTCCAATGCAATTATTAATCTTCCAATGCAACAAGATTGATTTTGACATTATAATAATGCAGTGATTAGAAATAAAGTTTTGTATTTATATAGCAGTCACTGCTGTCGAGGAAACAAATGGAAGAGCGAGATCCCAAATATCAAACATCCAAGAATAGATTCCACTTCCATACGGAATGAAACTCCAGAGGTTTTTTCAAAGTAAATTTTCACTTGCCATCAAGGAAAAGTCTGCAGGTAGTCTTGCAGAAATGAAAACGTGGAACTCACTGCCACAGGAAGTAGTTGAGGCAAATAGTATAGATACATTTAAGGGCAGCTAGCTAATGGCATGAGGGGGGAAGGAACAGAGGGTTATGCTGATAATTATCTGAGGAATGATAGGAGGAAGCTTGATTGGAGCATCATCCATAATCTAACTGAATGGTGGAGCAGACTTGATGGGCCGAATGGCCTAGTTCTTATGGATCAATGCAGCATGGACTAGTTGAAGCAAATATCCTAGTTTGGTGCTATATATTCTACAGAATTCTAAGGTAGTCCAAAAAAACTGCATGTAGGTGAAGGTGTTGATTCATTTTGATCTGGTGCTGTTTGATCATTCAATTCTTTCCCACTTTATAGGAAAACTGTTTATTCTGAAATAGATACGCCATTCAAATCAATTTCCAAATTGGCAAGATTCTCTTTTAAGCCACATTCACAAACTAACTATTTACGATCGTTGTTTCAATCACATTGATCCCACTTGGTCATTTCTTACAATTAGTCCTTTTCAAACATTTGATCAAGATCGTTTCTTTCCAAAATTTTCAAAACATAAATGTTACGGAACTATGGAGGCGATCATAAGCACTCACATTTGGACAACCCTAAAGTGGCCTCTAGGAACTTCTGTACGTGTACATAGGTAGAGGAAGGTTTCCAGTAATGGCTTAGCAGATGAATGTGGCACATATTGGGATACAGAAATTTACAGACCAAGATGGTTCTAGGTTCAATTCCGATTTGTGAGGATTTAGCTGGTCTCAAGAGTGACAGGAAGACAGAGAAAATTGGCGGAAGTTGCGGAGAGAAAAGCAAAGGTTAATCAGTACTTGATTTCCCGATCATTGTTCAGGGATTAATGCTGGAAAGGTGTACGCATGTAGAGAGGGTCAAGTTGAGATACAGTGCTATCATAGTCATGATCTTGGATATATGAAGTACTACATTAATTTTTTTATTTTAAAAAATATATATATTATTCAAATTTTTTGGCCAAACAAAACAATACAAAGGTTTTCCTTTTTACAACAGTAAAACAGTATAAATAACAGTGGCCGTTTTTAACAAATAAATAAATAATATATAAACTAAATGGCAACTGCCATATCAAAAATAATAACTCTCCAAAAATAAAATCAAACAATCCAATATACATAGCCTAATACAAATATCTTTACAAAAACACCCCTGAGGACCCGCCCGGGACCCCCCCCCTCCCGGACCCGCCCTGGGCCCCCCCCCCTCCCCTCCCCCTCCCGGACACGCCCGCCCCCCCCTCCCCCCCTCCCTCCCGGACTCGCCCGCCCCCCCCCCCCTCCCGGACTCGCCCGGTCCCCCTCCCCCCCCCCCCCCCCCCCCCCCCCGGGTTGCTGCGGTTACCTTCCCATTTCCCTTATCATTCTGCGAGGTAGTCAATGAACGGTTGCCACCGCCTGGTGAACCCTTGAGCCGAACCCCTTAGTGCGAACTTTATCCGTTCTAGTTTTATAAACCCTGCCATGTCATTTATCCAGGTCTCCACGCCCGGGGGTTTGGCTTCCTTCCACATAAGCAATATCCTTCGCCGGGCTACTAGGGACGCAAAGGCCAAAACATCAGCCTCTTTCGCCTCCTGCACTCCCGGCTCTTCTGCAACCCCGAATATAGCCAACCCCCAGCCTGGCTCGACCCGGACCCCCACCACCTTCGAAAGCACCTTTGCCACCCCCACCCAGAACCCCTGTAGTGCCGGACATGACCAAAACATGTGGGTGTAGTTTGCTGGGCTTCTCGAGCATCTCCCACACCTATCCTCTACCCCGAAAAATTTACTGAGCCTTGCTCCGGTCATATGCGCCCTGTGTAAAACCTTGAATTGTATCAGGCTTAGCCTGGCGCACGAGGACGACGAGTTTACCCTACGTAGGGCATCAGCCCACAGCCCCCCTCAATCTCTTCCCCCAGCTCTTCTTCCCATTTCCCCTTCAGCTCATCCACCATGATCTCCCCCTCGTCCCTCATTTCCCTGTATATATCCGACACCCTACCATACCCCACCCATGTCCCTGAGATCACTCTATCTTGACTCTCCTGCATCGGGAGCTGCGGGAATTCCCTCACCTGCTGCCTCGCAAAAGCCCTCAGTTGCATGTATCGAAATTCATTCCCTTGGGGCAACCCATATTTTTCCGTCAGCGCTCCCAGACTCGCAAACGTCCCGTCTACGAACAGATGTCTCAGTTGCACAACCCCAGCTCTCTGCCATGCTCCAAATCCCCCATCCATTCTCCCCGGTTCAAACCTATGGTTATTTCTTATCGGGGACCGCACCGAGGCTCCCGTCCTTCCCCTATGTCGTCTCCACTGCCCCAAAATTTTTAGTGTTGCCACCACCACTGGACTTGTGGTGTATTTCTTCGGGGAGAACGGCAACGGCGCCGTCACCATTGCTTGTAGGCTGGTTCCTTTGCAGGACGCCATCTCCAATCTCTTCCACGCCGCTCCCCCCTTCTCCCATCCACTTACACACCATTGAGATATTGGCGGCCCAGTAGTATTCACTTAGGCTCGGTAGTGCCAGCCCCCCCCCCCCATCCCTGCTACCCTGCAAGAACCCCCTCCTCACTCTCGGGGTCTTCCCGGCCCACACAAAACTCATGACACTTTTCTCAATTCTCTTGAAAAAAGCCTTCGTGACCATCACCGGAAGACACTGAAACACAAAAAGGAATCTTGGGAGGACTACCATTTTGACCACCTGCACCCTACCCACTAGTGACAGGGGCACCATGTCCCATCTCTTGAAATCCTCCTCCATCTGTTCCACCAATCTTGTTAAATTAAGCCTATGTAAGGTTCCCCAACTCCTGGCTATCTGAATCCCTAAGTACCGGAAATCTCTTGTTACCTTCCTCAGCGGTAAGTCATCTATTCCCCTGCTCTGCTCCCCTGGATGCACCACAAACAACTCACTCTTCCCCATATTCAATTTATACCCCGAAAATTCCCCAAACTCCCTGAGTGTCTGCATTATCTCAGGCATCCCCTCCACTGGGTCCGCAACATACAGCAATAAATCATCTGCATACAAGGATACCCGGTGCTCTTCTCCTCCCCTGAGTACTCCCCTCCACTTCCTGGAGCCCCTCAGTGCTATAGCCAAGGGCTCAATCGCCAATGCAAACAGTAACGGAGACAGGGGACACCCCTGCCTCGTCCCTCTATGAAGACGGAAGTAGTCAGACCTCTGTCTGTTCATGACCACGCTCGCCACCGGGGCCCTATACAGCAGCTGTACCCATCCGATATACCCTTCTCCAAAACCAAATCTCCTCAGCACCTCCCACAGATAATCCCACTCCACTCTGTCAAATGCTTTCTCGGCGTCCATCGCCACCACTATCTCCACCTCCCCCTCTGGTGGGGGCATCATCATTACCCCTAGCAACCTCCGTATGTTCGTGTTCAGCTGTCTCCCCTTAACGAACCCAGTTTGATCCTCGTGGACCACCCCCGGGACACAGTCCTCTATCCTCATCGCCATCACCTTAGCCAGGAGCGTAGCATCTACATTTAAAAGGGAAAGGGGCCTGTAGGACCCACACTGCAGCGGGTCTTTTTCCTTCTTCAAAAGGTGCGATATCGTTGCCTCCGACATAGTCGGGAGCAGCTGCCCCCTTTCCCCTCATTAAAGGTTCTCGTCAAAAGCGGGGCCAGTAGGTCCATATACTTCCTATAAAATTCCACTGGGAATCCATCCGGTCCCGGGGCCTTCCCCGCCTGCATGCTCCCAATCCCTTTTACCACCTCCTCCATCTCAATCTGTGCTCCCAGTCCCACCCTCTCCTGCTCCTCCACCTTAGGGAATTCCAGCTGATCCAGGAAATGCATCATTCCCTCCTTCCCTTCCGGGGGCTGAGCCTTATATAACCTCTCATAGAATGCCTTGAACACCCCGTTCACTCTCTCCGCTCCCCGTTCCATCTCTCCCTCCTCATCTCTCACCCCACCTATCTCCCTCGCTGCTCCCCTCTTCCTCAATTGGTGGGCCAGTAGCCGACTCGCCTTCTCTCCATACTCATATTGTACACCCTGTGCCCTCCTCCACTGTGCCTCTGCCTTACCCGTGGTCAGCAGGTCAAATTCCACATGTAGCCTTTGTCTTTCCCTGTACAGTCCTTCCTCCGGTGCCTCCGCATATTGCCTGTCCACCCTCAAAAGTTCTTTCAGCAATCGCTCCCTTTCTTTACCCTCTTGCTTCCCTTTATGTGCCCTTATGGATATCAGTTCCCCTCTAACCACTGCCTTCAACGCCTCCCAGACCACTCCCACCTGAACCTCTCCGTTGTCATTAAGCTCCAAGTACCTTTCGATGCACCCCCTCACCCTTAAACATACCCCCTCATCCGCCAATAAGCCCATATCCATTCTCCAGAGTGGGTGCTGTTCTTTTTCCTCTCCTACCTCCAGGTCTACCCAATGTGGAGCGTGGTCCGAAATGGCTATGGCCGTATATTCCGTCCCTGTCACCTTCGGAATCAGTGCCCTTCCCAAGACAAAAAAGTCTATCCGTGAGTATACTTTGTGAACATGGGAGAAAAATGAGAACTCCTTACTCCTAGGCCTAATAAATCTCCAGGGGTCTACCCCTCCCATCTGTTCCATGAAGTCCTTGAGTACCCTGGCCGCTGCCGGCCTCCTCCCGGTCCTGGACCTCGACCGGTCCAGCCCTAGATCAAGCACCGTATTGAAGTCTCCTCCCATTACCAACTTTCCCGCCTCCAGGTCCGGGATACGTCCCAACATACGCCTCATAGCATTTGCATCATCCCAGTTCGGGGCATATACGTTCACCAGAACCACCGCCTCCCCTTGCAATCTGCCACTCACCATCACATATCTACCCCCACTATCCGCCACTATGGTCTTTGCCTCAAACAGTACCCGTTTCCCCACTAAAATAGCCACCCCCCTGTTCTTTGCATCTAAACCCGAATGAAACACCTGCCCCACCCATCCTTTACGTAGTCTGACCTGGTCTATCAGTTTCAGATGCGTCTCCTGCAACATAACCACATCTGCCTTTAATTTCTTTAGGTGTGCGAGTACCCGTGCCCTTTTAATCGGCCCGTTCAGCCCTCTCACGTTCCACGTGATCAGCCGGGTTGGGGGGCTCTTTACCCCCCCCCCCTTGTCGACTAGCCATCCCCTTTTTTAACACAGCTCCTCACCCGGTTCCCACGTACCCGTATATCCCCCCGACGGCGCCCTCCCGCCTCGACCACCCCATCCCAAAACAGCTCCCCCTTCTCCTTAGCAGCAGCAACCCAGTTAACCCCCCCTCCCCCCCTCCGCTAGATCCCCCTCTAGCGTAGTTGCACCCCCCATGTTGCTCCCAGAAGTCAGCGAACTCTGGCTGACCTCGGCTTCCCCCCTTGTCCTCGGCCCCCACTGTGCGAGGCCCCCTCCTTCCTGTGTCCCTGTTCCCGCCATAATTACCATAGCGCGGGAATAAAGCCCGCGTTTCCCACTCAGCCCCGCCCCTAATGGCCGGCGCCCACAGTTCCTCATACTCCCCCCCCCCCCCCCCCCAACATGGGGAAGAGAGAAAAGTTACAGGATCGCAAAACTAACAAATTGAAAAAAACCATCCCCCCCCCCTTTTTCTCGCCCCACATAATCACCCCACCACTTTGTCCCAAAAGTTCTTTCTCTCGCCAGACTATTCCAGCTTCTCGTCCACAATGAATGTCCACGCCTCTTCTGCCGTCTCAAAGTAGTGGTGCTTCCCTTGGTGTGTGACCCACAATCTCGCCGGTTGCAACATTCCAAACTGGATCTTCTTTTTGTGAAGCCTTAGCCCGATTAAAACTTGCCCTCCTTCTCGCCACCTCCGCACTCCAATCCTGGTATACGCGGATCACCGCGTTCTCCCACCTACAGCTCCAAGTTTTCTTCACCCATCTGAGGACCGTCTCTCTGTCATTATAGCGGAGAAACCTCACCACTATAGCTCGGGGTATTTCTCCAGCCTTCGGTCTTCGTGCCAAAACTCGATAAGCTCCCTCCACCTCCAAAGGGCCCGTCGGGGCCTCCGATCCCATTAGCGAGTGAAGCATCGTGCTCACATATGTCCCGACGTCCGCCCCTTCTGCGCCTTCGGGAAGACCCAGAACCCTTAGATTCTTCCTCCTCGAGTTATTCTCCAGTACTTCCAACCTTTCCACACACCTTTTGTGCTGTGCCTCGTGTGTCTCTGCCTTCACCACCAGGCCCTGTATTTCGTCTTCGTTTTCAGCAGCCTTTGCCTTCACGACCCGAAGCTCCAGCTCTTGGGTCCTCTGCTCCTCCTTTAGCCCTTCAATCGCCTGTAATATCGGGGCCAACAACTCCTTCTTCAACTCCTTTTTCAGCTCTTCCACACAGCGCCGCAAGAACACTTGTTGGTCCGGGCCCCATAACAAGCGGCCACCTTCCGACGCCATCTTGCTTTGAGCTTCCCTTCCTTGCCGCTGCTCCAGAGGATCCTCCGCAATCCGGCCGCTATCCTCTCCCTTATCCATGCGTGTCCGGGGGGGGATTCCCTTCTGGTTTACCGCACAGTGTTTTTGGCCGTTTAAATTGCCGTTGGAGCTCCTATTAAGAGCCCAAAAGTCCGTTCCAACGGGAGCTGCCAAAACGTACGACTTAGCTGGTCATCGCCGCACCCGGAAGTCCGAAGTACTACATTAATGAAATACAGGAGGGATGGTGCAGCGAGTGGAATTGTCCTGTACCCAAGTCACCTTCTTCTTGAGAGGTGACAACATTATAGGGAAGTTCTTGAAGTTAAAGGCTAATCCAGGACAGTCATTGAAAGAAAAAGATAGAATAAAACATGGAGTACAAGAAAGTTCTTAAAATAGCCATGTACTTGAGACTGGACACACTGTGGCTTTGGCTGCATTATGTCGTTACCCCAGCCAAGACATATTTTCCTAATTCAGAAAATATTTTTATCCCTCAGGATTTAATGATGCTACAGTGTAGCTCAGATTATTCAACAAATGATCTCACCCTTTACATTTGGATAATTGAATGCACACAAGGTTAATTTTTAACTTGAGAAAATACACTGAAGCTGTATATGTAGACAAAATACTCTGGTTACTTTTCTTCTACTACCATATGATTTTATGATTCTCTTTGCATGCAATATTCTCATTTCAAAGGATGAAATGATGAACTAAAAAAAATCATGACCCCTATTATTAATGTTATATATAAATGTTGTGGAAAGCATAAGCCAGGACACATTTTAAATTAATTACTTGGATCTCCAGTCAAACAGTTTCCATTTCCTAATCACTATCATTTATAGCAGTAACATTGTTGCTCAGTCGAAAAAAAATTAGAAGATTGTTTTCTCTGTACTGACCGCTTATCATAATTAAAACCTTACAGTTTGCAGTGATCACATAGAATATGTAGCACAGAATCAGGCTGTTAAACCCAAACAGTCCATGCCAATATTTACAAAAGACAGCAGCCGTAATTCTCCTGCTGTTGGGATTCTCTTTTCCCGCTGTCAGCGCACCGCCGTCTGTGGGTTTCCCGGCAGCGTGGGATAGCTTCAACGGGAAATCCCATTGACATGCGGTGGGAGGAGAAAATACCACGGCCAGCGAACGGCGTGCTGCCGAGAAATGCACGGCTGGGGGACCGGATAATCCGGCCCAGCATAATGAAAACTGGGAAACCATTAGGCTGAGATTAAAAATAGTTCTGTCACTTTCACAATTTAACCCCTGCAAATGGATCATATGATGGGGAATAATGGCTACAAGAGGCCAGGACAGCTGATTCTCAGCTCGCTCGATTTTCCATCCATTAATTTTAATAGGTAGAAAATCATATAGTAAGATGGCCTCCACTCTTATATTCTCAATGTGTACACCTGTTGTGCAAATATATATTTGGGGGCACCAAATTGTAAATGTTATCCCAATATTCTTACATTTGTTGTGAGCAATGCAGTGGAAACTTCAGTATGTGCATCAGGTTTGCCCCATTAACCTTTGTGTAAGGCATGTTCAATTGCAATCTTAATAATTACCATGCTGTATGGACTGGGAGAGCCCCCAATAGGAGAAGTCAAGCGCAAGTGGGAGGAAAAGCTGGGAAGGGAATTGGAGGCTGGGCTGTGGGTGGAGGCTTTGCGGAGAGTGAACGCATCCTCTTCGTGTGCTAGGCTTAGCCTTATCCAATTCAAGGTAGTCCACAGGGCACATATGATGGTGGCCTAGATGTAGGTTTTTTGAGGGGATGGAAGACAGGTGTGGGTAGTGCGCGGGTGAGCCCACCAACCATGTCCATATGTTTTGGGCCTGTCCGAAGCTGGGGGGATTCTAGCCGGGGGTTGCGGATGTTATGTCTGAGGTGTTGAGGGTAAAGGTGGTCCCGAGTCCAGAAGTGGCAATCTTTGGAGTGTCGGAAGACCTGACAGTCCAGGGGGCAAGGGAGGCTGATGTTTTGGCCTTTGCCTTGCACACCATTTAGGAAACAGCAGTCCCTTGCTCAGAAACTTGCAGCAGCCAGCTCTGATATTTGGTGGCTACCTTAGCGGATAGTATAGAGGCAGGATCTGCACATGGTGAGTCCTTGGGCATGAGTGGGCCGAAGCAAGGCCAGGGGAAAAGGATAATATGTGGACCAGCTCTCCAGAGTGCGAGGTCGCAGATTAGATAGGGATTTGATGGAGGCAGAATATAGGAAAAGGCGGCGAGGCATGCACACGGCAATACCTGATGCACTGCCAGGCCTGTCAGCAACTTTGTTGTCAATGTAGATGGGAGGAGTCCAGCTCTGACATAGCACAGGGATTCACACAGCTTGGATTCCACTCATGCATGGAAATAGTTGCTTACTCCACGATAGAAAAGGTGGACCCAGCTCTGATGCAGTATGTAGTGGGCAACATCTTCCATTACAGCATAGGCATAAACCATTTAGCATCCGAGTTATGCACTAGAAGCTTAGATTGGGATTTTGAGATCCACGTCAACTTGGACAGCTGCTGTCATGGCTGCAGATACCAGAGGCTTTGGTCTCACAGAAGTCCAGCAATCTGTGCTCCAGCATATTACTTGGATTGCTAAAGGGGCAGTGACTATGTGGTACTCAACCTCTCAGAGGATGATAGCATTTGTAAGCCCACTGCTGCCATTCCACCAATGCTCCCAGACTGCTGTTGTGATATACCAAGGTGGTGTAGTCCAAAGTCAGAACCTCAAGGCCCAGAGCTGCTCAAGGCGCCCTGCAGTCTCCTTCAATGAATGTCAGCAGCCTTCCACTTGCCATGTTGCAACTGGAGCACTGGATAGACAAATGCACCTGCAAGACACCAAGGGATTAATTCATCTTGAAAACATTGACAGTCTTGTGGGAAGAGACACATTCTAATGTGACATATTTTCAATTGCCGCAAAAGAAGCCACATAGAAACTCAATTTGTACGAGTCAAAGTCGGCACTTGAAGTTTAATGATTCTTTACACCAGTTTGGTCAATCTCAGGGGAATTGTCCTAAAAATAATCTCAATTTAGAAGAAACTCCAAGCCAATACACATTGCACCAGAACAGTTTTCAGCACTTGTACATATGATTATATGCTATGCAATTCTCAGTTATATTATTTTGGTGTAGTTGAGCTGGAAACGACAATGGTAAAAGAAGAACTCAGGAAATTTTCACAAACAAATAAACCAATCAGGATCCTGATCCTCAGGGGCAATCCTTGGATAGATACTCTACACTTCAAAATAAATGTTCAAGCAATCAAGCTTTTAACGAATTGAAGGAATGAGGACTGCAACAAGCATGTGTCCTGCATGAATGTAATGAACATGGCACATGTCAAAGGGTGAAATCTCATCACCTGGTCCCCTCTTGAAACTCAGCTGCACATAAAGCATTTTGGTTTAATTGTGCCCTCTTCCATTGATCTCGTTCAAATATTACATTACAATGAATCAATCAACATAGGTGGCAGTTTGAGAGAACAACTAGGACTAAGCATGTGAGGAAGTTGAATTAGCATTAGCAGAGGTAATCATTGACTCAAGAGAGTTTTAGCATTACCAGTATAAGGAAATTCCGTTCATTTAAACAGTAATTGAGCTACACATGGTACACTATAAAAAATGTTTGACATGTTGAAATTGTTTTTTCTTGTTTAGCATGGTCGGCACGGGCTTGGAGGGCCGAAGGGCCTGTTCCTGTGCTGTACTTTTCTTTACTGTTTGTTCTTTGTTGCTTTTTAGGGAAAGTGTTAATCTTTTCATTTTGTACCTTTGTATCTCAGAGGGCAATTTTTAGGTAACTTGGCACTACCCCAGTGATTACGATTTAAACGAAACTATTGGAAAAGGTGAGGCTCCTCTGATGTCCCAGTGCATCAGTGAACTCCGGTTTCCTCCCACAAGTCCCGAAAGACGTGCTGTTAGTTAATTAAGGGGCAATTTAGCGTGGCCAATCCACCTACCCTGCGCACCTTTGGGTTGTGGGGTGAGACCCACGCAGACACAGTGAGAATGTGCAAACTCCAGATGGACAGTGACCCAGAGCCGGGATCGAAACTGGGTTCTCGCCACCGTGAGGCAGCAATGCTAACCATTGCGCCACCTTCCTGCCCACTGTTACTTTCTTACTATGTTAAATTTTCCTAGCATTTTATCTGAATAGCACACACACAAACATACACACACACACACACACAGGACCACAAGATCAATGTTCTGTTTTTTATCACTCTATTAATTCTGTTGCACAATATTTGATTTATTTACTTGAAATCCTTGGGCGCTTGATCCAAAGTTTTCCATTATTCTTTTCACTGAGTAAGATTAGGAAGCACACTTGGTGCGAGCTGACTTGACCAATCACATTCAACCCAAATCGCTCACCCTCCATTAGACTTATCAGTCTTCATGATACAGCTGAGAAGAGATTTAGTCTTTTTTCATTATGACATTAAAGACATATGGTGTAAATGGACTGTGACAGTAACATACCATGATGAATGATGTTATGATCCATTAACTTTTGCATTAGTTTTATGGCTGTCTCCCTGTCAGGTGCCTCTTTATGGTCTATCAACCAATCAATTAGCTCTTTAGCAACAAAGCAGTTTGGATAGGTTCGCAGATTATAGCGACGGTCTTTGATTAATTTTCCATCATGCAGTCGAAGCCTGATAAATAAAACAAAGCTAAAATTACAATTTTCATCAACAGAAGACCCCTTTGTTAAACAACCAACATTTCAACAGCGCCATTTTCGAATGCCAGTCAAATTCTGATCAACAATTTTCAATTCAAACTCATGGTCCTCCTGCATGTGGCGGGCCTAAGTTTTCATAAGTAATTAGATTAATTGTTGGAATTTCATCAAAAAGAAACAAAATAAGCTGCTGCGATTGAATTTTTGATGAAAAAAAAAAATCAGAGATAAAAATATACTTTCAGATTTGAGAGAGATCTTAGAATCAGCTTACAAATAACCAAATGCAATTATAAAAAAGCCAATGCAAATCTATCAGTTGAAAGCTTCAATACTTTGTTACATTGTCAATTTTTGTGACACTTTATTTAAACAGTAAACACAAACGGGGTAATGGCTTGGAAAAGTTAATAGGATAGATTTTCCAAAACAGGTGCAAAGTTCACCAAAAGTGAAGTGTGCTGATTGCACACAATATCTGTGGCCTACTTACCATAATTGCACATAGCTCCAAGTGTGGACTTAGCTATGCCCAGGAAACAAGCAGGTGGGGGGAAGAAAATTGCAAGTCAGGAAGATTTAAAGTGGGCAATTAAAGAGGATTGGCAAAATAGAGGACAGAATCCTTGCGGCTTCAGAAGAGACTCAAATGGCTTCGCAATCTATCTGCCAAGATTGGAGAAAGGATGCAGGTGAAGATGCAGCCTGGCACAAAACTCTCGGCTTCAGGTTTCTGCCAAAGCATCGATCATCATCACATGTTGATTTCCACGATTACAACCTCCGAGTGACGAATGTGATATAAAATAGTTACTTTAGAGATATTAGTTAATGTAATGTAGAAATAAGCCACTTTGATTCTGGCAAGTAGAGACAAAGGATTTTAGACCGCATGGAAAAAGCAGGAAGAGGTGTGTCTATGAGAGTGATGCTGCATTGATAGGGGCCGGAGAAAGGGATTGGAAGTGAGCCAATCAGAATAGATCAAACAAGTCAGGAGGGACATAGGATGACCTATGGGTGTCGAGTATGTGAAACTTGATGCCATTTGAATGTATGAGTACTGATCTCTTTGTCTGGGACCTTCACTTAGTTCCCGGGGCTGCAGAAAGCAACATGTTATCTGTATCACTGTGGACTAGGTAGCTTGCAAGCTGAATAAAATAACTTCTTTTTACTTGCAAATCTCGACATTTATTGAGGCCAGACTGACGGATAAAGAAATTTGGGAATCAACACGAGCATGGCATAGGTTTTCAAACACATTGTTTAAAACATAATCCCTTCAATCTGGGCCTCTGCTCATTATGGAACACCAGAAAATTAGCTAATTAGCCAATGGATGGCGAAGATCTGATGACTGGTGCAGACTCCAAATCTGCAACCTTCCCTTTCTAGACATTAATTTTATATTTCCAGGATTTTCTATGTTTATTGTCAACAATGTAGGAAATGGTAGACAGAAAGATCTATACAGGCTGTGAGAGTAACTGGTCAGAACAAGACTTGTATAAACAGGTTTGTCTCAGCGTAGAGAAGGTAATCATAGAATCATAGAAACCCTACTGTGCAGAAGGAGGCCAGTCGGCCCATTGGGTCTGCACCAACCCTCCAAAAGAGCACTCTGCCCATGTCCACTCCCCCACCCACCCCGCCCTATCCCCATAACCTAACCTGTATAGCCCTGGACACTGGGGCAATTTAGCGTGGCCAATCCACCTAACCAGCAAATCTTTGGACTAAAAGGGGAAACCGGGGGCACCCAGAGGAAACCCACGCAGACACGGAGAGAATGTGCAAACTCCAATTACCCAAGGCCGTAATTGGCCGGAATTGAACCCGATAATGTTATTTTACACAATAGTAATGAAACAGGAATCAAGGTATAACCATTGTAGACCGGCAATACCTTGTGCAATCTTCACTTCATCCGGATTTGAAATATCCTGCACCCTTTTAATTATATTTGGACATAGCCCATTTTAATTGGGCAGAAAAGCTGATAAATAAAATAACAGCCCAGAACATAGTACAGCCCAAAAGCATTCTGACCAAGAATAAGAAAGTTGAGGATAAGGCCAGAATTCCTTAAACAAAAAGGATGAGGACAACTACGAAGTTTTAACAGGTGACGTACAGTAAAAGAAAGACTTAAAGTATAGAAGACAGGAAGCAATATCAAAGGATGAGAAAGAAGCAAATAAGGAAATTGGAAAGATTAAAAAGACAGTATGATAAATAAATAGTTGTTTGTATTACGGACAAAGGCAATAAATTTGTCAAAATATAGGTAAGACCACTGAAGGAAAGAAGGCACTCTGATTGTACAGAATAAAAGAACAGCAGAACTATTTAACCAGCATTTTATTTCTATACCTGCAAAGAGGGTAAAGGAAGGATGGCAGCAATAAAGGAGGACACGGGAATAAATAATAAATCAAAATATTAACAAAGTGATATTAAAAGGGTCAATGGGGTTTAAAAGTTGATAAGTCACACAGCATGGATAGTCTATTCCAGAATACTGAAGATTAGTTACTAAATATAGCCAGAGCACTAACAATTATTATCTCACGTTATTTAGAAACAAGCACAGAACCAAAGGACTGGAGACTGCAGCAAAAGTTATTTTCCTGTTAAAATAAGGGGAAAATGGAGTTGCGGCTCTGGCAACGCCGCCGCTCCCGATAGACCCAGGGACGTACACGGTGAGTCCAGTGGTGGTGGCCACGCTAAAGATCAGAAGGCAGTTTAGGCAGCATTTTAGGTTGGGAGCTGGGTCGGGGGGATGCCGATTATGGGGAATCATGGGTACTGGCCAGGGAGAATGGATGCAATGTTCCAGGGATGGGAAGAGAGGGTGATCAAGGAAATGAAGGATCTGTACCTTTGGGGATGAGTTGCGAGTCTGGAGGAGCTGGGTGAGAGGTTTGGGCTGGAGCGGGGCGAACGTTTCAGGTATATGCAGGTGCGGGACTTAGCGAGGAAGATCTTCCTTGCCTTTCCAATAGCGACGGCCTCCTCGTTGGTGGAGGCGGTGCTGTCAGCGGGTGGTGGGGGTCACTTTACCGATGTACGGGATGATTTGGGAGGAGGACGGGGTGTCCATGGAGGGATTAATGCGAAGTGGGAGGAAGAGTTGGGAGGCAGTGCTGGAGGAGGATTGTGATGTGAGGTGCTGCAGAGGGTAAATGCTTCAACTTTGTGCACACGCTTGGGGCTGATACAACTGAGGATGAGCCGGCTGTTCAAAGGGTGGAGGATGCCTGTGAGTGATATGGGACGGGCTCCAGTGACCATGTGCATATGTTTTGGGCCTGCCCAAAGCTGGAAAAGTTTTGGAGGATGGTGTACAGCACCAATTCAGGAGTTCTACATAGCATCCCCCTCCGCAATATAAATTCCCATTATCTACATTAATAATGGAAAGTGCTTATACAAACATTTTATGCTGTAATTATAACCTCCTGTCAATGGTGGTGCTGTAGCACCTGAAATTAATGTTTCTCCCCTCTTGAGCCTGCCCCGCAGAGGAACTTGTATGTTGCAACCAACAACACTTCTCTGCCTCCCAGATGTTCCTATGTAACTATGAACAATTGTACAAAACCAAAGTTTGCAAATTGATAGGATGTATTACTTTAAAAAGTTGCATCTGCACTAACCCGAGTCCACTAACCCCTGCTTCACCTGAGGACTACAACTGATCTCAAATTCACAAATTGAATGGTGAAGGACGAAAAATACAATGAACTGATACTGGACACAGATATTGAGGATTTCAAAATTTGCTGACAGCCCCAAACTGTGGATAATGGCAAACTGCCAGCTGGAATGCGAGGCAGAATGGTGGCATAGACAGGTTGGGGGAAAAGCTAGAGATGTGACAAATGCCGTTTAACACAGATTACTGCAAAGTAATAGTTCAGGGAAAAGGGCAAAGAAGGGGCATATGATGGCGCAGTGGTTAGCAGTGCTGCTAACTCCACACTGTCCATGTGGAGTTTTCACATTCTCCCTATGTCTGCATGGGTCTCACCCCACAACCCAAAGATATGCAGGATAGGTGGATGGGCCACCCTAAATTGCCCCTTATTTGGGAAAAAAAAGAATTGGGTACTTTAAATTTATTTAAAAAACAAAGAATGGAAATATACCATAAATGGAAGAATTCTCAAGTGGAACAACTGAAAGATCTTTAATACCAGAATTACACGTGTGGAGAGCCACAGAAATGGAAAAGAGATTGTAGATTTTATGTATAAGTGTGTTACAAAAGCAGGAAGCATGAGTAATTTATGCATGACTTTGATTAGGAGTAGTTTGGAATACTGTTTAGCCCTGCACTCTCAGATCTAACTGGGTTATTGCCAGAGATAATGGATATAGTTATGACGAAATGTTTGAAAAAAACTGGGACTGTATACAGTGAGGGTCAATGGGAATTTGAAAAATGTGCAAAATTTTGAAAAAAGGTTGTGACGGTAATTAGTAAATGATTATTTCCACAGGTCAGTGAATCAGTAACAATAGATTGAGGATTAGTACTAGAAACATGGAGGGGGGTATGAAGGATTCTCCCTCCCCCCAAAACGTGTATTAAAGTGCAGAATGCATTAAGACAAGTGGGTATTAAAGCCAAATCAACCTGGAAATTTAAAGGGGTCTAAATAAACATGATAAACAGTTGAGGGAAAAAATTAAGAAAATACAATTAAAATGTGACGGTCATACTTTGCACAAATAGATTGTGCCAAATGACTTCTTTTAGTGTTAAACTTTCTACGGTATCACTGATCTTGTCATTGTATCGACTTAGGAATAGATAGAATCTTCAATGAACTTTACCAAAGCAACACCATTCCTTTCACTTCAATAGCAAAGAAAATTCAAATGTATCAACTCATGCACATGGTTTATATTTTCACTCGATAAAAAGGCAGATTAGAACCTGTTACTTTCATTTAAACAATGTTCGGATAGAATCCATACAGTGCAGAAGGAAGCCATTCAGCCCATCGAGTCTGCATCAACCCTCTGATAGGGCATTCTACCTAGGCCCACTCCCCACCCTATCCCTGTAACTCCACGCATTGATCATAGCCAATCCACCAAACCTGTACATCTTTGGAATGTGGGAGGAAACCAGAGCACCGTTGGAAACCCACGCAGACACAGAGAGAACGTGCAAACTCCAGTCACTCAAGGCTGGAATAATAACAACTTAAGTCCACAATGCTTCTGTTTAACTGCACAGTCAACAAGACCCATTACCACCTTCTCAATGTAACTGGGGATGAGCAATAGGTGTAGTTTTACTGGTATCATCCACATACCAAGAACAAATAAAATAAAATTCTAAATTTTTGAAAGCTCATGATTGCATTTCACCTTTTCTAGGTATGTTGTTCCCTATGAAATGATCTATGCCAGAGATGTGTTCCGAGGGCAGAGGATAACTAGATGATGTGCAAGGACAGTGAAATAGTTATACATGAATTGTAGATAGAGTAGGCTTATGGATTGAATGCTCTTTCAGCATACAATCATTGAACCACAGGAATGATACGGCACAGAAAAAGGCCATACTCAGCCCATCGTGCCTGTATCGGCCAAAAAGGTGATAAATAGTAAGTTCACTCTGAATTTTTTCACATTCTTATACACTCCTAGTTTGGTACCTTATTCACCTTAAATGCTCCAAGTTGCAAACTATTTGTAAAATGGTTAGTTGTCATAAGATGCTCAAGTCCCATAAATATTGGCTATAGGCCCTGCATTATTCTTCCAATTCTCTCTTGTAAATACTGATTGAAAATTATCAAAATTAACCTACAATAGTTTAATCTTTGAATCATTTTATGGATCTACTTGTCTTTGTATATCGATGTAACATGACATTTAAATAACAAATCTTGGTATCAATAAATAGCAAACCAATAGAGCAGGGTTACAGAACTCCACTATCACACTGCCAGCTTTTTCTCCCGGCTGGTGATCTTCACTAGCAGATGCTGTCACTATCAGAAACAAGATGAGTTCTTCCAAAAATTATGAGGTTAAGTTTGAAAGGATTTGTCATCGATGCGGTGTCTTCCAGCAACAAGCATCGGTAGCAGAGTAAGAGGGACAACATTATCACCAAATTTCCCACCCATACCCATAGCCAGCAAAGCTTTATCTGGCAGTAAGACTATACAAAGTGACCATACATATATTTGAATCTGGTATAATTCAGACACTGTTATAGATGCAAAACAATATTTTAAAAACAATGTTATTCAGCATCTACAGCAATAAAAACAATTAGCCTTCAGGTTAGCTCAAGATATGCCCAGCTGCAGCATTTAGTCTGCCCCAATGGTTATATAAAGCTGAATCATGATAACAGAATACTTTGCATCTAAATTGAATGGAGAATGTTCCTATCTTTATAAAATAGTTTATTAACAACAACAACTTGTGTTTATATAGCATCTTTAGTGTAGTTAAATGTCACAGGACTCTTCATAGGTGCATTATCAAATGAAATTTGACACTGAGGCACTGAAGGAAATAATCTTTATTATTGTCACAAGTAGGCTTATATTAACAATACATTGAAGTTACTGTGAAAAAACCCTAGTCGCCACACTCCAGCGCCTGTTCGGGTACACGGAGGGAGAATCCAGAATGTCCAATTCACCTAACAAGCACGTCTTTCGGGACTTGTGGGAGGAAACCGGAACACCCAGAGGAAACCCACATAAACACGGGGAGAACGTACAGACTCCGCACAGGCAGTGACCCAAGCCGGAAATTGAACCTGGGACCCTGGTGCTTTGAAGCAACAGTGATAACCACTATGCTACCAGGCTGCCCATCGAGACAGGTGACTAAAAGCTTGGTCAAAGAGTTGGTTTTAAGAACCGTCTTAAAGGAGAGGTACTGAGGTACAGGGAGGAAATTCCAGAGCTTAAAGTCTCGACAACTGAAGACACACTAGTGGCAGAACAATTAAAATAAGGGATGCACAACAGGCCAAAATTGGAGGAGTGCAAAGATCTTAGAAGGTTGTAGAGCTGGGGGAGGGAACAGGAATAAAGAAGGGTGAGACCAGACGAAATTGAAAAAGTTGAGAATTGTAAAATGTAAGTCAGCAAGTATATGGGCAATGAGTAAACATGTCTTAGACACAGGTAGCAGAGTTTTGGACAAGTTCGGCTTTAGGAAAGGTGGGAATTGGGAGGGTGACCAGGAGAGCTATGGAACTGTCAAGTCTAGAGGCAACAAAGGAATGCATGTGTTTCGACAGATGACCTGCAGCCAAGAGGAAGTTGATCAATGTTACAGAGATGGCAGTAGTCAAACATAGTGATGAAGCAAATGTGTTTGGAAGCTCACTAGAGTAAAATATATGATACCAAAGTTGCAAATGGTCTGGCTCAGCCTCAAAACATTGACAGCGAGAGGGAAGTCCACAGCTCGGCAACAGGGTTTGTGGTGGGAGGGTTGGCGATAATGGCTTTGATCTTCCCATTATTTAGTTGGAAGAAATTTCTGCTCATCCAATACAAGGGTGGGATTCTCCAGCCATGCCCGCCCGGCGACTGGAAATTCCTGCCCGTGGTCAATGGACCTTTACATGGTCCGCGTTCCGCCCCTGGTGATCTTGCAGCGGGCGGGGCGGAAGAATCCAGCCCCAATATCAGGTAAGCAGTATGACAAATTAGAGACAGTGGAGGTGTTGAGAGAGGTGGTGATGGGCAGCAGAAAGATGAGACAACCAAGAAGAGATTTTTGGGAAACTCCTGATTTACCACAACCAATGTCTCAGGAGATCAGTCCAGCTGGTGGTAGATGACAGGGTGATGATAAGCGCTACAGTAAACCCTCTCAACCCAGTGTAATCAAAACCCAAAACGGTGCTATCCAGCATGAGAGAACTTCAAATCGAGTCCATTGTAATTATAATGGTGTTTCTGAGTAGCATCAGTATTGGGCACGCTATGATCACTGTTGTATTAATTATCTGGATTTAGCCTTTTGATGCATCTGCTTATTTTTCAAGAGAACCTGAACCCATTAAAATTATACCGTTCTAAATAATTACATTATTTTCATGGTCAACATTGTCAGCATTCTCAAGCTACAAAATTGACCTCTTACCTCAACCAACCTGAGTAACACAGAAATTAGTCAAAAAATCGTTTTAGTGGAGAAATTTGGAAGGTCGGTTGTGTTCATGGACAGTAACGTGCGATGGATGGAGTCTTACCTCTAGCAGAGCGTGTACTACTTTTCCTGCTAAGCAGCATTTTATGTACCTGTATTTCTGTGCACCTAGCGACAAAAATAATTAAACAGCGTGCTACTTTTTCTTTGCGGAAAAGGCGTTTTCAAACAACATGGAATGTATCCGTTTTTTTTGTGGAAAACACTTTTACACTCCATTTGCTGTCCAACGCCCGGCCACCGCCAGATTAGTAAATATTTGCAGGTTTAACTTGACGGATACGCATTTTCCACACTTTTTGCTGAAATAGACTGGGTTTTCCCGCACGTAATACAAATGCCCCGATCTCCTGTAATGGACATCATGCTGTCTCCTCCATACCTTAATTGTTCGCCTGTAATTTGTACTTCAGCCTTGTGTTGCCTCTCAGTGGCTTTCTTTTTCACGCTGTTCTGAAGACTTTCCATTTTCGAACACACACTAAAAAAATGTGGTCCCAGTTGGCCGCCTGCCTAAGCTCTGTGCTGTGTGTGCACCTGCTATGGTCAGAACCCAGAGCCCCTTGGAATCCCGGCTCCCCGCGGTCAATTTCACAGACTGCTGAACGGGTTGCTCAATCATGATACTGTCAACTCCCCCCCGCCACCACTCCGTTCAACTTTACCTTTCTCGGATTCTGCCCTCTCTCGGTCTGTTTTGTATCTGGGAGTTGGGCGGATTGCCGCTCATAGAATACACACTGCAATCTGATCTGTTATCAGTAAAGGGAGAGATTAGCAGCGGACAGTAGCCTACGCTTGTAAAACAGGCAAAGCCTTCCTGTCCAAGTTTGCACATATGTAATCAGCACGTTTTATACCAACTTTCAGATTTGCCTGGAGAGTGCATGTGTTTTGGCGTTGGCTGTCTGCTGCCTGCACAATTAAGAAATCAACGAAGCCAATATTAGCAGCGTCAGGAAGTTCCCGGTCTCACTTATCCCTCACGGCATTTGTCGTCAAGCGCTGGTGTGAGGGCATCTATCCCATAAAAATCCAGCTATTCGCAGATAAAGAGCTGCAAACTGGCCCTTTTCTTTATTTTCCACCTTGCTCCCGGTGTATCTACAGGTCATCATAGGCAAGACATTGCAAATACCTGACAAAGTCAGTCTCATTGACGGGTGGAATCGTACCCCAATCTTTCATTTTGAAGTGCTCTTTCGGTGAGGAATGTTAGTGATAGGAGCTGGAACATTTTCCATTTCTGACATCCAGTATCATCCAGCACTTTCCGGTCAGATATGGGATACAGCAAAAATCTCTCACTCTCTGTAATCTGCACCAACAACATGCCCTCGCCCCAAACTCAGGAAGTTACTCATAGTGTTCCGCACTTCTCCCCTTTGCCACACCAATTAGATCCTTAGATCCCTCTGAGTAATATTGACAAGTTGTACCCAAATCTCTGGACAGTTTTGCACAGCAGAAACTGGATTCAGACTGCTCTATCGCTCACAACCCGCGAGGTGTTCATTCCACCAGGCCCTGCTGTATTTGAACCCACATCCCAGAGGTTAAAGCCATGTACAGTATGTCACCCACTTCATCATCTCGTTACCCTATCTCCTTTAATGATTTCCATAAATATAATTGGGAGATCACTCTTTTACTCTGTCCTTATCTGTCATGTGATTTTTTTTTTCTCTCCCTGGAGCTGAAATTCCAATTTTCAGACATTTTAGCAAACAAGTAGGTAGACAAGAATAGAAAACGATGTTTCCTTCCGAATTTCAGCATCCCCTCCTGTGATAGTCTCGCATTCCCTCTCTTTCTTTCTGTGCTTCATTGTTATTCTCTCCTCCTGTCTTTGCATTTCTCCCTCTGTGCTTTAACCAATGTGCATGGAATACCACTCGACATGTAGTGAAGTTGCAGAAAATCTGTACTGAAAACTAGACATAAGACCCAGCTGCCTTAATCCAGGAAGTAAAATGCAAAAACTAAAACCTTGAAATGTTAGGTATTTGAAACACTCAGCAGGTGTTTGTGCAGAGCCCAGTCAAGCTAATCAGACCATATCTTTTTATTAAAACAGTAAAAATATATACAAGGCCGAACGGTACAAACACGAATTTTGTGTTGGAGAAACAGGGTACCTTCCTCTCAGTATCAACTATGAGGGGGGGGGGGGGGGGGGGGTAGGATCCTTTGATTATTAAAACAGTTCACAACACAGTTGTACAAAAAACAAACGGTACAAGCACTGAACTTTGCCTGGAGAGACCAGATACCCTCACCTCTGTACCAACAAAAGGGAAAGGAAGAGGGGGTGGGGGGGTAAATAAAATTTAAGCGATGTTCAAATCAATCAATACAAATAGAAGGGGAGCTTCGGGGGGGGGGGGGGGGGGGATGTCAGATATTAAAAACATACAAGAGGAAAAATGGGTTATATGAGCTATACTGGGGCAGCCCGGTGGCACAGTGGATAGCACTGCTGCATCACGCGCCGAGGTCCCAGGTTCGATCCCGGCTCTGGGTCACTGTCCGTGTGGAGTTTGCACATTCTCCCCGTGTTTGCGTGGGTTTCGCCCCCACAACCTAAAGATGTGCACCGTAGGTGGATTGGCCACGCTAAATTGCCCCTTAATTGGAAAAAATGAATTGGGTACCCTAAATTTAAAAAATAAAATGAGCTATACTGTGCAGAAAGGCTGCAATGGGATTTATGATAATATGGCTAGGGTTATAGTTATATAAAATGATGGGAATAATAAAATTAATTAAAATATATGAAATATAAATGTACATGTGAATGGTTGAGGTGTTGGGGGGCAAATCATGTCTGAAATTAAAGCAGGAGAAGTTAGCAGGGCCCAGCCATTTGAAGAGAAGTAAAGTAGACAGGCAGAAAAGTAACAAATGTTTTAAAACTGGAAAATACAACAGAGAATCTTCGCCACAAGCGTCCAGCTACTTTTCCTCACCCACTTCACCAATCACCAACACAGCCACATTATCTCGGATTACCAGAATTGTTTATCACAAATAAAGCAAAGCTACATTTAAGGTCGCAGTTATTAAAGTCAATTAGAATGGCAAACAACAGGAGTCTCAAGGTCACACTTGCAAGTAGAGTGGAAGTGTGAGGGTAGTAATCACCTGATCAGCATTACAGTGATAACGACGTACATTTATAACGCATTTAATGTCATAAAACCTCCCAAGGTGCTTAACAAGAGCACTACCAATAAAAACAATGTTAACAACAGCCATAGAAGGTTAAATCAGGAAAGATGACAGAAGGTAACTCGTTAGGAGAATCTTAAAAGTGGAGAGCAAGACAGGTTTAGCGAGGAATTCCAGAGCTTAGGGCAAAGGCATAGTCCAGTAATGGAACCATTAAAATCAAGGATGCAGAAGAGAACAGAATATATTGTGAGGTGAGACTATGGAGAGATTTAAAAACGAGGGTATAAATTTTAAAATCTCGGTACTGTCAGTATCGCTGGCCCTCTATCCAATCCCACTACTCCATGTCCTCCAGCCCCCCAACAACAGTATAACTTTGACCCTATTTCCAGTTCTCTCCAGCTTTGCCAGAGAGTCATCCAGACTCAAAATGTTAGATCCCTTCTCTCTCCACAGATGCTGTCAGACCTGCTGAGACTATCCAGTATTTTCTGTTTTTGTTTCAGATTCAAGCATGGGCAGCAAGGTGGCACAGTGGTTAGCACTGCTGCCTCACAGCTCCAAGGGCCCAGGTTCAATTCATGCCTGAGTGACTGTGTGGAGCCTGCACGTTCTCCCCATGTCTGCGTGTGTTTGCTCCGGTGCTCTGGTTTCCTCCCACAGTCCAAAGATGTGCAGCTTAGGAGATTGGCCATGCTAAATTGCCCCTTGGTGTCAAAAAGGTTAGGTGGTGTTATGGGGAAAGCGTGGAGGCATGAACTTAAGTAGAGTGCTCTTTCCAAGGGCCGGTGCAGACTCGATGGGCTGAATGGCTTCCTTCTGCACTGTAAATTCTATGATCCGCAGAAATTTGCTTTCAACACATTCATGGACACTGAACGAGAAAGGGAAGCTGGAAATAGCGTGGCATTTGAGAAATTACAGAGGGTCACAAGAAGCCTTTTTTGAGGAGAAGGATAAGGACAGTGGATTTGAAAGCTGTAGTGGGCAGCACGGTAGCATTGTGAATAGCACAATTGCTTCACAGCTCCAGGGTCCCAGGTTCGATTCCGGCTTGAGTCACTGTCTGCGTGGAGTCTGCACATCCTCCCCGTGTGCGCGTGGGTTTCCTCCGGGTGCTCCGGTTTCCTCCCACAGTCCAAAGATGTGTAGGTTAGGTGGATTGGCCTTGCTAAATTGCCCTTCATGTCCAAAATTGCCCTTAGTGTTGGGTGGGGTTACTGGGTTATGGGGATAGGGTGGAGGTGTTGACCTTGGGTGGGGTGCTCTTTCCAAGAGCCGGTACAGCCTCGATGGGCCGAATGGCCTCCTGCTGCACTGTAAATTCTATGATCTAGGACAGTACCTGACAAAGGGAAACCATTAAACATATCTGCTGACGTGACCAAGTAAGGGAAGTTGACTGGTCAACAGTTAAGTTGGTATAGGATTGAGTTCAACATTGATAGCTCAAGGTGCTGTATATGGAGATACTCTGTGGTGATTCTAAATTTAAGAAATAAAAATATTGAACTAGGGTTTCTGCTGGTTGTGCTGTTTTCTCAGCGTAACCTACCCAAAATCGGTCAAATCAGCACAAAAGATCACGGAACTTCAAGCACAAATTACAACCAGTGAAAATCAAGTTTCCATGGTCCCTTGCACTTTGAAACATTATGCTAGTAGTCATCCCTTCCCACAAAACCAGCCATGCCCCAGATTGAATTAATTACAGCCAATTTCTGCTCAATTGTGGCCCATTTTAAGGGCTTCAAGGCGGCTTTTAAAATGGTTCTGTTGCACGCTGGGACACTAATAGGCCTGTTTTAAAAGCTTCTGAATAGAAACATTATTTAAATTTGAGCAGTTGATCACCGTATACCAATATAACTCACAAATGGTTTTTGTAATAGCCCACATGGGGCCTACAGGGTGGGAATGATTATCTTCCCCATGGTCCTTACAGAGTACGAGCTCTCTTGCTACGGATGGGAGATCTCTATTAACCTCTGTATAAAAGGTCGGCCAATAAATCACTGACCAGTGAGGAACCTGGTAGGGATCTACCGGGCCGTGTATATATTGTGTTGTAAATAAAACGTTTCTTTATTTTACTTAGTCTGGACTCCCCGTGTCCTTATTAAGGTTTTGTACAGTTTTCTTGCCATTTTCAGGTATTTTAAATCCAATTACTCACTGTTGGTGATTTAGACATTGATTAAAACTTACATTTTGTGGTAAACTCATTTTCAGCTCTATGTAATCAAACTGAACCAAGTTACCACTCTTGGTTGAAGAGTTTTGAAGGAATATTTTTCCTGCAATTTTAACAAAGTTAAATTCTAAGAGATTTCTATGGCACTAGCCCATGACAGATTTTACATTCAGTATATGCAAATGGGTTTGAGGGGCAAGTTGAGGAAAACGTAACATTGTCCAATTTTGGGAGCAACTTTCCCCTGGGTTGCCCATCGTGGAAATTAAAGATGGAAAGCAGCATTCCTGGATGCACTGGCCAAATAAATGTACTGAGCAGACTCAGTTGTTGATCCACTTACAATTTGATCTAATTCCCTGAGCATCATGCCCCATAGTGAAAGATCACACCAGGTCTCCCAATCCCACTGGCTCATAGATGATGCAAGAGAAAGAATTGACTGAACTAAATAAGTGCATTGTTTGAGAATAAAATGACAGATTACAATCCCCAAGATATCGGTCAAAGTCTGTAATCCCAAATAATAATAGAATTTGATTTATTCAGTCACAATAAATCTTCATTCACTTTTTCATTGTCTCAGTTGGAACTCAGGATGCTTTTGGTTATGCCTGATTGTCACCTTTGGTTGTCGCTGTCTCTCAAAATATAGAGAGATGCCTATGGTCCCTTGTGGTAAATGGCTAATAACAGATACAGATCTCCACCTATTAAATGTACAATTGAAGGGAAGAAAGGTATCTGTGTATTTTACCTGGTACTTCTATCCACTTTCAGTATTGTAAAAGTTAGGTATTGCTATGTCCACCCTGTCAGTTGTGCAGTGTACCTTCATTTATCAAAACGACCAATGTGTGCATGGTATGGGTGGGTGAGCTTGTAAAATGGGAAGGGAATCTGAATCACTTGATACTCCTCCTGGCTCTGGGTAGATTTCACTTGTTCAGAGTAATTTGCATGCCAGACGCTTTCTGTGGAAACAGCTGTGTTTTGACACAACAGGGAGCTGCACATTTGCTGCATTTACTATTGAACATTCAGCTGGACCATAAAATATAGAGGAAAGTCATAGCAATTTTGACCTTCAGAATTGCCGACTGAAGCAGACAAATGTGGGTGGGCTATGTCCAAAATCTATGCTGGATGACCGACTGGTAGTCACGGACCCAGCAGAATCCAGGAATTTGGAAGGAAAGGAGTTTGTACAGCTGCAGCTTGCGATGTCAGATTGACCTCCTTTCATCCTATTGATGAAGAAGACGTGAGAGTCACTCATAGTTTTCATTTAATTATTATTTGACAGCATCCAGTGTAAATGTGGCACACTGGTGTGTCAACTAGGGATGAAGTCAGTTCCAAAAGGGTCAGTTTGCAGTTGGTGTTTCAGATTCATAATTTCTTCTTGGAAACAGCAAAATCAATTGAGCAATTAAATAAAACGTGTTTAATTTCTGGATGATCGTGATCTGTGGAAGAGTTTGCCTCACCTTCTCATCCTCTGCTTTAATTCCAAGCTTTTCTTGTGAGTGCACTGCTGTGGTAGATTGTAGTTGGATCCATCATCACCACTCACCCAGTAAAGGTGCAAGCTGCTGGCATTTCCAGGCTCCTGACAATCTTTTCCTGGAGAGTGCAAGGAGACATGAAGGGGGAATTTGCATGGAGACCGGGGTGGAGTTGTGGGGTGGGCTGCGGTTCAAATGGGAGAGATATGGTGGGGCTGTGCTGCAGGTAATGACCACCTAGATAAAAGTTGGTGAAAACAGTCTTGCACTAAAGTTAACAAAGGTACATACATATTTGCTATAGGTTCCACTGTACTAAATGTAGAAGGAGCTTTCAATTAGCCAAGAGACAAGCCAAAAGCTAGGGTCAACCGCAGGCAATTCTTCTAACTTACTATAATGTGAAATTGCAAAGGCTTGGGGTCAAGCTGCTTTCTTATCATCTAAATTAAGACATAGTGCATGGAAATGTAAGTGGGAACAGAGGAGATGATAATCTTCAGGCAGTTTTGAAAGACATCTAGAAATGGAATAATAATAATCTTTATTAATGTCACAAGTAGGCTTACATGAACACTGCAATGATGTGAAAATCCCAATTGTAGCCCGCATGTTGAAACCACCTTTCTTAATTACACACTGATTACTTTCTTCCTGTTACTTGAAGCTGAAAATGTTCAGACATGCAGTGGGCTGTGAAAGCAAGTTACAACAGCAATCTGCATTTATATAGTGTCTTTTGTCATAATAAAACATGCCAACGTACTTCGCAGAGATGTTTAAATAAAATGTGATGCTGGGCCATGTAATGAGATATTAGGGTAGGTGATCAAGAGCTTGGTTGAAGGACTGTCTTATAGGGGGAAATAAAGGTTGAGAGGTGGCGAGGTTAAGGGACTAAGTAACAGAGCTTGAGCTGAAGGCACGATGGAGAAAACTGGGTGGCACGGTGACGCAGTGGTTAGCACTTCTGCTTCACAGCGCCAGAGACCCGGGTTCAATTCCGGCCTCGGGTGACTGTCTGTGTGGAGTTTGCACTTTCTCCCCATTTCTGGGTGGGGTGCTCTGGTTTCCTCCCACAGTCCAAAGATGTGCAGGTTAGATGGATTGGCCAAGCTAAATTGCCCCTTAATGTCCAATGAGTGGGGTTATGGCGATAGGGTGGGGGATTGGGCCTAGGTCGGGTCCTCTTTCAGAGCGTTGGTGCAAACTCAATGGGCCAAATGGTCTCCTTCTGCACTGTATGGATTTTATGAAAATTCTAATCAGGAATGCTCAAGTGGACAGAATTAGAACAGATATCTTGGTGTGTTGTAGGACTGGAGGAGAGTAGATATAGGGACAGTTCAGGCTATGGAGGGATTTAAAAATAATATGAGAATACTAGAATCAAGGTATTGCTTGACCAAGAGCCAATGCAGGTCAGCCAGCACAAAGGTTATTAGGTAAATGGGATAAATCAGCAGAGGTTTGGAAAGCCTCACATGATGGAGGGTAGAATGTGGGTGGCCAACAATGAAGGTGTTGAGATAATAAAATCTGGAGGTAAACAGGGACATGGATGAACCATTCAGCAGCAGAGGAGTTGAGGGATACAGTTAGATAATATTACGGCAGTGAATTAGTGGCAGTGCAGATATACGGTTGGAATTTCATTTTGGGGTCAAAAATGACACCGAGATTCCAAATTCTAATTCAGCTTCAGATGGTTGCCATGGAGAGGATCATTGGAATCAGTGGTAAGGATGCGGAGTTATGGCGGGGATTGAAGACAATGGCTTCAGTCCTCCTCCCGATATTTAAATACAGGAAATGTCTGCTAATCCCATACTGAATGTCAAGCAAACAGGCAATTTAGAGATAGTGAAAGGAGTCCAAGAGAGCTGGTGGTAAGGTAAAGATGACAGAGTATATGTGGATGCTGATGTTGTGTCTTTGGATGATGTGAAAAATGGTGGAAGCCAACCATAGAACCTTGGAGAACACCAGAGGTAACTGTGCAGGAATGTGAGTAGAAGCCATTGATGGTGATCCTCTGACTACGAGTAGACAGATAAGAATGGAACTAGGTGAGAGCAATTCCACCCATCTGGAAGACAGTGGAAAGACATTGGAAGATAATGCTGTGATCAGAGCTGCAGGCAGATGGAGAAGGACGAGGAGAGATAGCCAGCCTCTGTCAGAGTCTCATAAGATATCATTTGCAACTTTGATTAGAACCATTTCGATACTACGACAGGTGTGGACACCTGAATGGAGAGAATGAACCATGGAGTTCAGGGAAAGACGGACACAGATTTTGGAAATATGCTCAGGGGGTTAGAAAGGAACAAGGAGTTGGAGATGGGTCAGTCGTTTGCAAGGATGATGGGAGTGGGTGGGCAAAGCCTAATTATTTTTCAGAAGAGGGATGACTATAGTAACTGTGCTGTCTCCACTCGAGTGAGGAGACGTTTGGATTGTGTTAGGATCAGAAACTCATATACTGTCTGTAAAGATCACTTTAATCCACCAATAAGAACTAAAGATTAATGTGGTTTGCTACTTGACTCACTCGAGTTTTCAACCTACATTTGTGCTGATATTGATCTGCTGCCAACCACTGTGCACAACACATCTCTCAGGTTACAGATGTGAGTGCTGTATCTAATAACAGATTTTAAGTTCAAAGAACCCTGATGCAAATATATAGGTTTGTCAACCCCATCTATTACAGTCAATTGTTTCTATTTGTGATCTATTTACTTTTTAGCTATTAGTCACACTTTCTGTGCTGCTATAGCAATTTGTGATAAGAATATGAAGGTCAACAATCTAATCTGTAAATGTAAAAGGTTAGAATTTAGCTTGAAAGTTAATTTTAATTCATTTAATTGTGAACTTATCTATATAAAACATATTCAGTACTTAGCAGAAAATAGTAAAGAATCTAAACTGCTACTTATTAATTTTACCTTTTGTTTTAGATTCAGCCTCTAACACCTTGGAGTATTTTACTATATTAAGGCGTTAAATAAATGCAAATTATTAATGAATCACCTCTCAGTTATCACTGGTTGCCATAAAGCTCTTCAAATATTCAATGCAACCAACAGTATGCAAGAATATGTACACCTCTAATAAGTAATTATGAACATCAGTTCAAAATAATTGACCACTGTGGTAAACCACTGTATTGTACTGTTGTATTGCTACATGCCTGGGCTTGTCCCTGCTGGCTCCGAACCACTGTAGTATATAATATGTGTAGTGTGGTAAACTGCCACTGTATTATATGTAATGTGGTAAACCACTGTCTGTTGGCTCCGCCTCCCCTCGGGCTCGGTATAAAGGTGGCTGGTCTCCACCGCTGCCCCAGTTCGGGATCCGAGGCCAGGAGGCTTTCTGTTTAGTTTATTAAAGCCTCAGTTATGTTCACTACTCGTCTCGTGTTCGCTGATGGCCCATCAATTTAATAAAATAAACATCTAAGATGAATTCATCGCTCAAGCCTGATCGCCTGGAGCTGGACCCAGAGGCAGCCGACGCCACTGCAACATTTGAGCACTGGCGAAGCTGCTTCGAAGCGTACCTCGGATCCTCCACCGAAGACTTCACCGACCTCCAGAAGCAGCAGATCCTCAATGCACGGTTGAGCCTGCGAGTTTTCCTTCTCATCAGGGACGCACCCTCATATACGGAGGTGATAATGCTGCTGAAGGGACAATATATAAAGTCTGTAAACGAAGTGTATGCTAGGCACCTTCTTGCCACGAGGCAACAACGCCCCGGAGAATCACTAGCCGAATTCCTGCGTGCCTTGCGGGTACTCGGCCGGAACTGTGCTTTCCAGGCGGGATCGGCTACCCAATACGCGGAGCTGTTGATCAGGGATGCCTATGTCGCAGGCATGAAATCAAACTACATCCGCCAGCGATTGCTGGAAGGGGGTACACTCGGCCTCCCAGAGACAGTGCAGCTCTCAAACACTCTGGAGGTGGCCTTCCAGAACTTGGAGGCCTTTACCTCTGACCACGTGGCACCCTTGTGGACCTCGTGAGCACCGCCATCATCCGACTCGAGTGCGGTGCAGGCTGTGCTGCGCAGCAGCCCGCCAGCCCCGGAGGCCCGCAGTGCTACTTTAGCAGCCAGGGTAAGCATCCCAGACAACGCTGCCCTGCACGCAACGTGACTTGCAACGGGTGTGGGAGGAAGGGCCACTTTGCGAAAGCCTGCCAGGCCCGATCTCTCCCTAAAACTCCTAGGCCCAGCAGCGTTGCCTGCTGCCTTTCAGGGCCGCCCCCAGCTGCCGCGCCACCCGCCATGTGCGACCCGTGGGCGCCGCCATCTTCGCTGCCATCTTCCATTTTGCCCACCACGCGCGAACCATGGGGCCGCCATCTTTGATGCCATCTTGCACTGCACCCGCCACGCGCGACCCATGGGGGCCACCATCTTTGACGCCATTTCCAATGCCACTCGCCACGCGCGACCCATGGGGGCCGCCATCTTGGGCCCACTCTGCAGCCTCCCGGGAGCCCTGCTCACCCAGTCGTACGCTGGCCACCGCTACCTCTGACCGGCCTACCCATCGCCCACGCTCGACCAGACCCGGCCTCACCACCTCGCAAAATCTACGATGACCGTCTGGATCAACGGGCACGAGACGGCCTGCAATTTCGACTCCAGGAGCACAGACAGCTTCATACACCCAGATTCGGTAAGGCACTGCTCCTCCCAATTTTAGCGGCGACCCAAAAATCTCCCTGGCTTCCGGATCACATTCAGTAGAAATCCGGGGGTACTGTGTCACGACCCTTACTATTCAAGGCGTAGAGTACACTAACTTCAAGCTCTACGTCATTCCCCACCTCTGCGCTGCCCTATTACTGGGGCTCGACTTCCAGTGCCACCTCCAAAGCCTTACTTTAAAGTTCGGTGGACCCCTGCCCCCCCTCACCGTCTGTAGCCTCGCGACACTTAAATTCGCTCCTCCCTCGCTCTTCGCTAACCTCACCCCGGACTGTAAGCCCGTCGCCACTAGGAGCAGACGATACAGTGCCCAGGACAGGGCCTTTATCAGGTCGGAGGTCCAGCGACTCCTACGAAAAAGGATAATTAAGGCTAGTACCAGCCCCTGAAGAGCCCAAGTGATGGTCGTCAAGACTGGGGAGAAGCACCGGATGGTCATCGACTACAGTCAGACCATCAACCGGTACACGCAGCTTGATGCGTACCCCCTCCCCCGCATATCTGACATGGTCAACCAGATTGCACAGTATTGTGATGTTGTTGTGAAGCCCGCGTACCACCAGCTCCCTATCTGCCCGGAGGACCACCAATACACTGCCTTCGAGGCAGATGGCCGCCTCTACCACTTCCTCAGGATTCCCTTCGGCATCACTGATGCACAATCAATGACCACTAAAACGAGGTTGGAGTACAACTGAAGGCTTTAATAAGCTAGATGTTTCCCCCAGCAGCTCAGGTACAGAATGAGGGCTACTGGGACGGCACAGGTTCTTATACCCCGCCTATCAGGGCGGAGCTATTATGCACTCTAGCCAATGGCAAGCATATAGGTTCTACCAATGGTACTTCAGCCTCTCAGGTACCGTAATACCTACAATACCACATTCACCCCCTGTTAAAAAAAAGTCTGGCGGGGGTGGTGGCCAGAAACTACAAAACATAACAACATGGTATAATTAGTTATGGAGGTACCGTAATACCCCCGTACAGTGTTTAGTAACTATTTACAAGTCTGGTAGCTATGTACATTCGGTGTTTTATATTTACAAATTACAGTTCAAATGAAGCAATCAGTCGATCGGGGGCCCTGGTTGTCCTCTGTGATCGTTGGAGCCTCGGTGGTGACTCCGGTGGAGGCTCGGGCGTCTGTGACTCCGGGAGCGTGGCTTCGATCTCCATGGCAGCTTCGGCACCCCTAGACGGCGCTGGTGGGGAAAACGGCTGACCTGGGAAGGGAGTGCATGCGGGGGTCATCGGTGGATGGGGTGGGGGCCTAGGCAGGGGCGGCGAAAGGACCAATCCTCCTGCAAGGTGCTGCGGTGGAGGGGAGGGTGGGACTGGTGGCTGGAATGTACGTGGAGTTCCGGCGGGCGCCAGGTCCCGTAGGGAGACCATATCTTGTCGGCCGTCGGGGTACGCCACGTAGGCGTACTGGGGGTTAGCGTGGAGCAGATGGACCCTCTCGACCAACGGGTCCGACTTGTGCGCCGGCATGTGTTTTCGGAGCTGGATGGGTCCGGGTGCTGCCAGCCAGGTCGGGAGCGAGGTCCCAGAGGAAGACCTCCTGAGGAAGACAAGGAGACGTTTGTGAGGTGTCTGATTGGTGGTTGTACAAAGTAGTGACCAGGTGGAGTGGAGGGCATCCGGGAGGACTTCTTGCCAGCGGGAGGCTGGGTGGTTCCTGGACCGTAGGGCCAGTAGGACGGTCTTCCAGACCGTTCCGTTCTCCCTCTCTACCTGTCCGTTACCCCGGGGGTTGTAACTGGTCGTCCTGCTCGAGGCGATGCCCTTGCTGAGCAGGAATTGACGCAGTTCATCACTCATAAAGGAAGACCCCCTATCGCTGTGTATGTAAGCTGGGAACCCGAACAGTGCAAAGATGCTATGGAGGGCCTTGATGACGGTGGAGGCAGGGCATATCAGGGCAGGGGATGGCGAATGGGAACTGGGAGTACTCGTCAATCACGTTCAGAGAGTATGTGTTGCGGTCGGTAGACGGGAGGGGGCCTTTGAAGTCCATGCTGAGGTGTTCAAAGGGACAGGAAGCCTTTATCAGGCATGCTCTCTCTGGCCAGTAGAAGTGCGGTTTGCACTCCGCACAGATTTGGCAGTCCCTGGTGGCTGTCCTGACCTCCTCGATGGAGTAGGGCAGGTTGCGGGTCTTGACGAAATGGAAAAAGCGAGTGACCCCCCGGGTGGCAGAGGTCCTCGTGGAGGCTCGGAGACGGTGCACGTGTGCGGTGGCACATGTGCCGCGGGACAGGGCGTCAGGTGGCTCATTTAGCTTCCCGGGACGATACAAGATCTTGTAGTTGTAGGTGGGGAGTTTGATCCACCAACTCAAGATCTTGTCGTTTTTTATCTTGCCCCGCTGTGCATTATCGAACATGAAAGCCACCGACCATTGGTCCGTGAGGAGAGTGAATCTCCTGCCGGCCAGGTAATGCCTCCAATGTCGCACAGCTTCTACTTTGGCCTGGGCCTCCTTTTCGACTGAGGAGTGGCGGATTTCGGAAGCATGGAGGGTACGGGAGAAGAAGGCCACGGGTCTGCACGCTTGGTTGAGGGTTGCCGCCAGAGCTACATGAGATGCGTCACTCTCGACCTGGAAGGGGAGGGACTCGTCAATGGCGAGCATCGTGGCCTTTGCAATGTCTGCTTTGATGCGGCTGAAGGCCTGGCGGGCCTCTATCGACAGGGGAAAAACTGTGGTTTGGATCAAGGGACGGGCCTTGTCTGCGTAGTTGGGGACCCATTGGGCGTGTAGTAGCTAAAAAACGCTTCAGGGCCTTAGAGCAGTGAGGGATGGGGAACTCCATAAGGGGGCATATGTGTTCAGGGTAGGGGCCTATAACTCAATTTCGCACTACGTAGCCGAGAATGGCTAGACGGTCGGTGCTAAAAACGCATTTATCCTTATTGTACGTAAGGTTAAGGATCTTTGCGATCTGGAAGAATTTTCTGAGGTTGGTGTCGTGGTCCTGCTGGTCGTGGCCGCAGATGGTGACATTATCGAGATACGAGAATGTTGCCCGTAAACCGTACCGGTCAACCATTCGGTCCATCTAGCGTTGGAAGACCGAGACCCCATTAGTGTCACCAAAGGGAACCCTTAAGAAGTGATAGAGCCGCCTGTCTGTCTCGAAGGCAGTGTATTTGCGGTCACTAGTGCGGGTGGGGAGCTGGTGGTAGGCGGACTTGAGATCCACCGTGGAGAAGACCTTATAATGCGTGATCCTGTTTACCAGGTCGGATATGCGGGGGAGGGGGTACGTGTCTAGCTGCGTAAACTTGTTGATGGTCTGACTGTAGTCGAAGACCATCCTATACTTCTCCCCGGTCTTTACCACCACTACTTGAGCTCTCCGGGGGCTGTTACTGGCTTCAATGACCCCTTCCCTCAGTAGCCTTTGGACCTCTGATCTACGAAAGATGCGGTCCTGGGCACTGTAGCGTTTGCTCCTGGTGGCGACGGGTTTGCAATCCGGGGTGAGGTTCGCAAACAGGGAAGGCGGGTCGACCTTAAGGGTCACGAGGCCGCAGACAGTAAGGGGGGTATAGGGCCGCCGAATTGGAAGGTCAGACTTTGAAGGTTACACTGGAAGTCTAAATACAGGAGTGTAGCCGCGCAGAGGTGGGGAAGGATGTAGAGACGGAAATTTTTGAACTCCCTTCCCTGGACTGTGAGGTTTGCCAAACAAAACCCCTTTATCTCCACTGAGTGGGAACCGGAGGCCAGTGAGATTTTTTGATTAACAGGGTGGATGAGGAGCGAACAGCGCCTTACCGTGTTGGGGTGTATGAAGCTCTCCGTGCTCCCAGAGTCAATTAGGCAGGACGTCTCGTGGGCGTTGATGAAAACGGTCGTCATAGCAGTTGAGAGTGTTCGAGGTCGAGATTGATCCAGGGTCACCGAGGCCAATCGCAGTAGTTGAGAATTCTGTTCAGGCAGTGTGTGGTCGGCCGAGCTGGGGTGCTGGGGGCCCATCCAAGATGGCGTCTCCCATTGGTCGCACATGGCCGGGGGTGCACAAAATGGCGGCGCCCATCCCTCAAGCGTGGCGTCCGTGGAACAAGATGGCAGCGCCCGGGGTCCGCACGTGGCCCTGGGATATGGGTGTGGCAGCAACCGCTGGCCACACGGGGCCCGTGGAGAAGTTTGCGGTGGTGGTCCGGAGTCGCCGCTGGAGACCGAGGCCACCGCTCGGGCCAGACATACCCCCACGAAAGGGCCCTTTTTGCCGGGTAGCGCTGGCGGGGGTGCTTGGCCTGCCCGCAAAAGTAGCAGCGGGGCCCCTCGGGGTTGGCAGACCGCCTTGCAGCGCAGGCCTGCGGGGGAACGGGGGAAGTCTCTGGGTCGGCCGCTGCGGGGTTCCACGCTGCCCAGGAGGCTGCCGCGCGGTCGGGAATGTAGGCGCGGACGTTCCGGGAGGCCACGTCCAGGGAGCCTGCAAGGGCCCGTGCCTCCCTGAAACTCAGGGTATCTTTCTCTAAAAGGCGCTGGCGGATTTGAGATGAAAGCATACCTGCCACGAAAGCGTCCCGGATTAAGAGTTCTGTGTGCTCGCTCGCCGAAACTTGCCCAGCACCAGGAGTGCGTGGTAGAATTCCTCCAACGAATCCCCAGGGGTTTGCTGTCTTGTTGCAAGCAGGTGCCGGGCGTAGACATGGTTTACCGGGCGAATATAGTGTCCTTTTAGCAGCTCGATTGCTGCAACAAAGTCTTCCGCTTCCTCGATGAGGGTGTAGATCTCCGGGCTCATCCTTGAGTGCAGGACGTGCAGTTTCTGCTCTCCCGTGGTGTGTTTTCTGCCGTCTCAAGGTATCCTTTAAAACACGCCAGCCAGTGCTTAAAGATTGCCGCTGAGTTCGCCGCGTGGGGGCTAAGTTGCAGACACTCCGGCTTGATTCGGAGCTCCATCCTTTCTTCTTAAAATCTAGCTTATTAAATTGATGCACGATCAATGACCACTAAAACGAGATTGTAGTCCAACTGAAGGCTTTAATAAGCTAGATGTTTCCCCCAGCAGCTCAGGTACAGAATGAGGGCTACTGGGCCGGCACGGGTTCTTATACTCCGCCTATCAGGGCGGAGCTATTATACACTCTAGCCAATGGCAAGCATATAGGTTCTACCAATGGTACTTCAGCCTCTCAGGTACCGTAATACCTATAATGCCACAGTCACCAATTGGGTCTCGGTCTTCCAACGGAAATGGACCGAATGGTTGACCAGTACGGGCTGCGGGCCACGTTCCCATACTTAGATAATGTCACCATCTGCAGCCTGGACCAGCAGGACCATGATGAAAACCTCCGGCACTTCCTCCACACCGCAAAACTCCTGAACCTCAGCTACAATAAGGAAAAATGTGTTTTCCGCACAACCCGCCTAGCCATCCTCGGCTACGTTGTGGGAAACGGAATTCTAGGGCCCGACCCTGACCGCATGCGCCCCCTCCTGGAACTCCCCCTCCCCCACTGCCCCAAGGCCCTGAAGAGATGCCTGGGGTTCTTCTCTTACTGTGCCCAGTGGGTCCCTAATTATGCGGACAAGGCCCGTCCACTTATTAAATCCACCATTTTTCCCCTGACGGCTGAGGCCCGCCTGGCCTTCAACCGCATCAAGGCGGATATTGTCAAAGCCGCGATGCACGCTGTGGATGAGTCCATTCCGTTCCAGGTGGAAAGCGATGTGTCGGACTTTTCTCTGGCCGCTACCCTCAACCAGACGGGCAGGCCTGTGGCTTTCTTCTCCCGTACTATCCATGCCTCCGAAATTCGACACTCCTCCGTCGAAAAGGAAGCCCAAGCCATTGTAGAAGCTGTGCGACATTGGAGGCATTACCTGGCCGGCAGGCGATTCACTCGCCTCACTGATCAACAGTCGGTTGCCTTCATGTATAACAATACACAGCTGAGACACAGACGGCCCAGGGGGTGGCGATCCGAGAGGCTCGACAAAAGATCTCTGACAATGAGGACGAGATCTTAGGCCTGGCGGTAAAGGTGGAGGCGCACGAGGCGCTCCACAAGAAATGGCAGGAGCGGTTCGAGGAGATGGAGAATCGGTCGAGGCGGAAGAATCTGCAGATTCTGGACCTCCCGGAGGGGCTAGAGGAGCCGGACGTGGGGGCCTATGTGGTCACCACGTTGAACTCGCTGATGGGAGCGGGATCCTTCCAGGGGCCCCTGGAGCTGGAAGGGGCCCATAGAGTGTTAGCGAGGAGGCCCAAGGCTAACGAGCCTCCGCGGGCAGTGCTGGTGCGGTTCCACCGGTTCGTCGATCGGGAGTGTGTGCTCAGGTGGGCCAAGAAGGAGAGGGGCAGCAGGTGGGAGAACGCGGAGGTTCGGATATATCAGGACTGGAGTGCGGAGGTGGCGAAGAGGAGGGCCGGGTACAATCGAGCGAAGGCGGTGCTGCACAGGAAGGGGGTGAAGTTTGGCATGTTGCAGCCGGCGCGATTGTGGGTTACCTACAAGGACCGGCACCATTATTTTGAGTCTCCGGAGGAGGCGTGGGCCTTTGTTCAGGCCGAGAAGCTGGACACAGACTGAGGGTCGGGATGGGCGATTGGGGAATGCGGTGGATATGTTATGCCTATTTTTTGTTCGGGAGGGGGGGCCTTTGCATTGTTTTGGGTTTCTTTTTCTCTGTGTTTTTCTCTTTCGGGTTGGGGAGGGTGGATGGGGCGGGTTGGGCACTGTTTTGGTTGCTGGCGGGGCCTGGTATGTGGAGAGCGCGGGCTTTTTTCCCGCGCCGAAGACTGGGGGGGGCGGGGCCGGGGAAGCGAGGATTGTTTCCCATGCTTAGAACGGAGGGAGGAGGGGGAGAGCCTGTGGATGGGGGGGCGGGAGAGGAGGGTGTGCCATACAATGGGAGGAGTCAAAGGGGAGGCGGGAGTGGCCGGGGTCAGCAGGAGTCAGCTGACTTGCGGAAGTGCAATGGGGGGAGTAAACCAGCTAGGATGGGTCCTAGCCGGGGGGGGGAATCGAGTTGCTGCTGCTAAGGTCAAGGAGGAGCTGGAGCGAGTTGGGGGGGTGGGGGGTCGAGATGGGGGTATGCCGGGTATGCCGCTGTGGGGAACGGGCCGGGTGTGCGGTGCGGGTGCGTGGCTGGCCGAGGTCATGGCTAGTCGGCGGGGGAAGGGGGCGGGTAGCCCCCTGATCAGGCTGATAACCTGGAATGTAAGGGGACTGAATGGGCCGGTTAAGCGGGCCCGTGTGTTCGCGCCCCTGAAGGGGCTCAAGGCGGATGTGGTTATGCTCCAGGAGACACACCTGAAGGTGGCAGACTAGGTAAGACTGAGGAAAGGGTGGATAGGTCAGGTGTTTCACTCGGGGCTAGATGCCAAAAATCGAGGGGTGGCGATCTTGGTGGGAAAGAAGGTGTCGTTCGAGGCGTCGTGTGGCAGATAATGGCAGTAGGTACATAATGGTAAGTGGTAAGTTGCAGGGAGAGAGGGTGGTACTGGTCAATGTGTATGCTCCGAACTGGGACGATTTGGTTTTTCTGCGGCATATGTTGGGTCGGATCCCAGACTTGGAGGTGGGGGGCGACTTTAACACGGTGTTGGATCCGGCACTGGATCGCTCCAGGTCTGGGACGGGTAGGAAGCCGGCGGCGGCTAGAGTGTTGAGGGGATTTATGGACCAAATGGGAGGGGTGGACCCTTGGAGATTTGCAAGGCTGGGGGCTAGGGAATTTTCATTCTGAGTAGGGCGCTGATAGCGAGAGTAGAGGATACCGAGTATTCGGCAATAGCCATTTCGGGCCACGCCCCGCATTGGGTGGACTTGGAGATGGGGGAGGAGAGGGACCAGCGCCCGCTGTGGCGCTTGGAGGTGGGGCTGTTGGCGGACGAGGAGGTGAGCGAGCGGGTCTGAAGAAGTATAGAGAGGTACTTGGAGACCAACGACAACAGGGAGGTCCAAGTGTGGATGTTATGGGAGGCACTGAAGGCGGTGGTGAGGGGAGAGCTGATCTCCATTAGGGCCCACAAGGAGCGGAGGGAGAGGGGGGAGAGGGAGAGGCTGGTGGGGGAGATGGTGAGGGTAGACAGGAGGTATGCGGAAGAGCCTGAGGAAGGATTGTTGAGGAAGAGGCGCAGCCGCCAGGCCGAATTCAACCTTGTGACCACCAGGAAGGCGGATGTGCAGTGGAGGAAGGCCCAGGGGGCGGTCTACGAGTATGGGGAAAAGGCAAGCCGGATGCTGGCGCATCAGCTTCGGAAGCAGGATGCAGCCAGGGAGATCGGGAGAGTTAAAGACAGGGGAGGGAGTGTGGTGCGGAGTGGGGTTGGCACCAATGGGGTCTTCAGGGACTTCTACGAGGAACTGTACCGATCCGAGCCCCCACGGGAGGAGGGAGGGTTGGGCCGTTTCCTGGACCAATTGAGGTTTCCAAAGGTGGAAGAGGGACTGGTGGCAGGACTGGGGGCCCCGATTGGGCTGGAGGAGCTGATCAAAGGGATAGGAAGCATGCAGGCGGGGAAGGCACCGGGGCCGGACGGTTTCCCGGTCAAGCTCTATCAAAAATATATGGACCTCTTGGGCCCGCTGTTAGTTAAGACCTTTAATGAGGCAAGGGAGGGGGGGCTTTACCCCCGACGATGTCCCGGGCACTGATCTCCTTGATTCTGAAGCGGGACAAGGATCCCCTGCAATGTGGGTCTTACAGACTGATTTCCTTGCTAAATGTAGATGCCAAGGTGCTGGCGAAGGTCTTAGCCACGAGGATTGAGGATTGTGTGCGCAGATCATCCATGAAGACCAGACGGGTTTGTGAAGGGGAGACAGTTGAACGCGAATGTGCGGAGGCTTTTGAACGTTATCATGATGCCGGCGAGGGAGGGGGAGGCGGAGATAGTGGTGGCGATGGACGCTGAGAAAGCTTTCGATAGGGTAGAGTGGGGGTACCTGTGGGAGGTGCTGAAGAGGTTCGGGTTTGGGGAGGGGTTTGTCAGGTGGGTTAGGCTGTTGTATGAGGTCCCGATGGCGAGTGTGGCCGCAAATAGGAGGAGGTCCGAGTACTTTCGGTTGCACCGAGGGACGAGACAGGGGTGTCCCCTGTCCCCCCTGCTCTTCGCACTGGCGATTGAACCCCTGGCTATGGCACTGAGAGAGTCGAGGAACTGGAGGGGTTTGGTGCGGGGTGGGGAGGAGCATAGGGTGTCGCTTTATGCGGACGACCTGCTGCTGTATGTGGCGGACCCGGTGGGAGGAATGCCAGAGATAATGGGGATCCTTAGGGAATTCAGGGACCTTTCGCGGTACAAGCTCAATATGGGGAAGAACGAACTGTTCGTAGTTCAGCTAGGGGACCAGGAGAGGGGGATTGGCGTACTCCCACTAAAATGGGCGGAGGGGAGCTTCAGATATTTGGGGGTCCAGGTGGCCAGGAGCTGGGGGGCCCTACATAGGCTTAATTTCACAAGGCTGGTGGAGCAAATGGAGGAGGAGTTCAAGAGGTGGGACGCGTTGCCGCTGTCCTTGGCGGGTAGGGTGCAGTCAATCAAAATGACGGTGCTCCCAAGGTTTTTGTTCCTGTTCCAGTGCCTCCCCGTGTTTATCCCGAAGGCTTTTTTCAGGCGGGTTAACAGGAGTATAATGAGGTTTGTGTGGGCGCGAGGCACTCCGAGGGTAAGAAGGGTGTTCCTGGAGCGGAGTAGAGATAGGGGGGGCTGGCACTGCCCAACCTCTGTGGGTACTACTGGGCCGCCAATGTGACAATGGTGCGCAAGTGGGTGATGGAGGGGGAGTAGGCTGCATGGAAGAGGCTGGAGACGGCATCCTGTGTGGACACGAGTCTGGGGGCGCTGGCAACGGCGCCGCTGCCGCTCCCTCCAGGGAGGTATACCACGAGCCCGATGGTGGTGGCGGCCCTCAAAATTTGGGGGCAGTGGAGGCGGCATAGGGGGTAAGTTGGGGCCTCGGCGTGGACCCCATTACGGGGGAACCACCGGTTTGCCCCAGGAAGACCAGGTGGAGGGTTTTCGGGGTGGCACAGGGCAGGGATACGAAAGTTGGGGGACCTGTTTGTGGACGGGAAGTTCGCGAGCTTGGGTGAGCTGGAGGAGAAGTACGGGCTCCCCCTGGGGAACACCTTCAGGTACTTACAGGTAAGGGCGTTTGCCAGACGGCAGGTGGTGGAATTCCCGTGGCTACTGCCACACACAGTACAGGACAGGGTGCTCTCGGGGGTGTGGGTGGGAGTGGGGAAGATCTCGGAAATGTACCAGGTGATGCAGGAGGAGGCGGCCTCGGTGGTGGAGTTGATAGGTAAGTGGGAGGAGGAGTTGGGAGAGGAGATCGAAGAGGGGACGTGGGCAGATGCCCTAGGGAGGGTGAACTCTTCCTCTTCATGCACGAGGCTCAGCCTCATACAGTTTAAGGTGCTGCGCAGGGCACACATGACCGGGACAAGGATGAGCCGGTTCTTTGGGGGGTGAGGACAGGTGTGTTAGGTGCTCAGGGAGCCCAGCAAATCACACCCATATGTTCTGGGCATGCCCCGCGCTGGGGGAATTTTGGAAGGGCGTAGCGAGGACGGTGTCGAGGGTGGTAGGATCCAGGGTCAGACCGGGCTTGGGGCTCGCAATATTTGGGGTGGTAGAGGAGCCGGGCGTGCAGGAGGCGAAAGAGGCCGCAATTCTGGCCTTTGCATCCCTGGTAGCCCGGCAAAGATTCTCTTTCAGTGGAAAGATGCATGGCCCCCAAGCGTGGAATCCTGGATCAGCGATATGGCAGGGTTCATTAAATTGGAGAGGGTGAAATTCGCCTTGAGAGGGTCGGTACAAGGGTTCTTTAGGCGGTGGCAACCGTTCTTAGACTTTCTGGCAGAACGATAGACATTGGTCAATGGCCGCAGCAGCTCGCGGGGGGGGGTTACTTTATTTTTGTTCATGTTATTTACACTGGAGGGTCTGAGGGGGTGTATACACCTGTTGTGTTAAGTCGGGGTGTTAATGTTAATTTATTATTTATGTACAGGGGGAGGGGTTTGGGGGTTGCTTTTTTAGATTTTGTTTTGTACTTAACCCTGTTGGGTTCTTTTTTCTTTCTCATTTTGTTATTGATATTTTATGAAAACCTTTAATAAAAATTATTTTTTTTAAAAAACAATACACAGCTGGGCAAAATCAAGAACGACAAGATTCTGAGGTGGAGGATCGAACTCTCCACCTACAACTACGAGATCTTGTACCGACCGGGGAAGCTCAATGAGCCCCTCGATGCCCTATCCCACGGTACATGTGCCAGCGCACACATAGGCCGACTTCGGGCCCTCCACAATGACCCCTGTCACCCGGGGGTAACCCGTTTTTTTCATTTTGTCAAGGCTCGCAAACTGCCTTACACCATCGAGGAGGTCAGGACCATGACCAGGGACTGCCAGGTATGCGCGGAGTGCAAACCGCACTTCTATCGGCCAGACAGAGCGCACCTGGTAAAGGCCTCTCGCCCCTTTGAACGCCTCAGCATTGACTTCAAAGGGCCCCTCCCCTCCACTGACCATAACGCGTACTTCCTCAACATTGTTGACGAATACTCAAGATTCCCCTTTGCCATCCCATGCTCTGACATGACCTCTGCCACCGTCATCAAGATCCTGCACAGTATTTTCACCTTGTCCGGGTTCCCTACCTACATCCATAGCGATCGGGGTTCCTCCTTCATGAGCGACGAGTTGCGTCAGTTCCTGCTTAGCAAGGGCATCGCCTCCAGCAGGACGACCAACTACAACCGGGCAATGGACAGGTGGAGAGGGAGAACGCAATGGTCTGGAAGGCCGTCCTCCTCGCCCTATGGTCTAGAAGTCTCCCAGTCCTCCCCGATGCGCTCCACTCCATCCGGTCGCTCCTGTGCACTGCCACCAATGAGACCCCTCACGAACGTATGTTTGCCTTCCCCAGGAAGTCCACCTCCGGGGTCTCGCTCCCATCCTGGCTGACAGTCCCAGGGCCCGTCCTCCTCCGGAAGCATGCGAGGAGTCATAAACCAGATCCCCTTTCGAGAAGGTCTTGCTCCTCAATGCCAATTCACAATATGCCTGATATGTTGGGTAGGCTGGGTCGATGTGGACTGCACTTGATGCAGTGTAGCGAGAGACAGACCTCCGACACATGATAATGCCTACGCGGCACACCAGGTCGGGCGACAGGACACCTGCAATTTGGCACGTGCAGGTTCCCCAGCGACCATCACCACCACCACCCCCGATCCTACACCGTCTCCCTCCACCACTACCCAGCTACTTCAAGGTCTGGCACCCACCAGCGACCATCACCACCACCACCCCCACACACCGCCCCCCCCCCCCCCCACCCCTCCACTGACTCAACTACTGGGTGAAGAAGAGGACAACACGCTCACGGACGCGCAGGTCTCGACACCGGTGCCCACACCACAGCCGGGACTGAGGCGATCACGGCGGAAGGTCAAGGCCCCCGACAGACTTGATCTTTAAGTCCACTTCACCCCCGCTGGACTCTTTTTTAACAGGGGGTGAATGTGGTAAACCACTGTATTGTACTGTTGTATTGCTACATGCCTGGGCTTGTCCCTGCTGGTTCCGAACCACTGTAGTATGTAATATGTATATTGTGGTAAACTGCCACTGTATTATATGTAATGTGGTAAACCACTGCCTGCTGGCTCCACCTCCCCTCGGGCTCGGTATAAAGGTGGGTGGTCTCCACCGCTGCCCCAGTTCGGGATTCGAGGCCAGGAGGCTTTCTGTTTAGTTTATTAAAGCCTCAGTTACGTTCACTACTCGTCTCGTGTTCGTTGATGGCATATCAACAACATAATTTTGTAAACAGCAGCTACTGGAGTAATTGTGTTTGGTGAAAGTAGGCATTCACTCTTTGTCACTGTTCTGATTTATAAAATAGGGTTAATATACAGGCATGTATTTTCTGTAAAACACAGAGAAAACTGAGGATGGAAGGGTTACTGACAAATCTCTCTTGACGAGATGGTTTCAGATTCCATTTGGGCTTGTCAAACAAAAGGGATTCACACATATATGTGTATACACACACAAGAATCTGTTCAATCACTGCACTGTGGGAAAATGTCAGCATTGTAGAGAATGCTACAACATCCAATGAGTATCTCACAGTATTGAGACAAGTTCCCAAAGCATCCCTCTTGTGTGACAGAAGCAGGAACCCAAAACAGGTATAACCTTGACTGTTATGCTAAGTACAAAATCAGCTTGGCCAGACTGATAGAAGAAGCCAAACATTTTACACTGGATCACTTTTACAAGAAATGTACCAACATTGTCACTGCAATTTCTTGAATCATAGAATCATAGAATTTACAGTGCAGAAGGAGGCCATTTGACCCATTCAAATCTGCACCAGCCCTTGGAAAGAGCACCCCACTTAAGCCCACGCCTCCACTCCATCTCCATAACCCAGTAACCCCACCTAGCCTTTTTGTTTTTGGACACTAAGGGCAATTTATCATGGCCAATCCACCTAACCTTCACATCTTTGGACTGTGGGAGGAAGCCGGAGCACCCAGAGGATACCCACGCAGACATGGGGAGAATGTGCAGACTCCACACAGACAGTGACCCAAGCCGGGAATCAAACCTGGGCCCCTGGAGCTGTGAAGTAACTGTGCTAACCACTGTGCTACCGTGCTGCCCATCTTACCCAAACCTGTGGGTAAAGAGTGAGGAAAACAAACTTTCATACTGTGATAATGTTGCCCCTTTAAGTGGGCAGGCCACGAGAACACATGAACTCCAGCCAATAGTGAGTTATCATGGGGCCCTGGGAGCAGCCTTTGTCTCTTGTTAATAAACCCCTTTGAACTGCTGGAAGCCTCCAGAGTGTTGTCTTGAGTCACCACAAATACCAAAATAAACAAAAGGAATCGACCAAATTTCGGCAACTATTTCAGGAAAGTATATATTGCCATTTGACTGAATAGAAGTACAAGGTTAAAAGGTCCACCATTTGGAATATAATCCACATTTCTGGTACAAACCTAAATTCTATTTCAATAAGAATGCACCACAACATACTGAAAATAGGAGCAGTTTAATGATTTGGAATAAGCAGCAAGGGCCACATTTAATAGGAATTATGCTGTTGACACTTCCGCAAACAGCTGTTTTCCAATGAACTATGGGCATTTCTTTAAACTGCAACAACACCTGAAGTTACTGACTACTGTGGGGTAATTCAATTGTCTTCTATTATCCAAAGTTTGGGGAAGAAGCAAAACAAAATCTCAGTAGTGTCCCAAACTGATTTATCATTAGCGATGTTTGCTGGAAGTGCATGTGGCCGATGAGTGTTGTAGTGCTGTTGGTTACAAAATGTGTCTGTTAAGAGAGTCTTCGTAGTCTTCTGTATGTTAACAGCAAATCTTTATTAACTACTTGTAACTATGTACTCACATACAATAAAGGGTACAGGAAAGGAGACATCTCCATGACTAGATCTTAATACGTCTCTATTAGACACCACACTGACCTGAGGTCTGGGTCATGTGCCTTGTTACATCATGGTGTGGATGGTATTGTACTCAGTCCTACATTAGCCCTGTACATACAATACCCTTATTCTACACCTTGCCCCAAATCTTTATCCTATGGATACAGTTATATTAGTTTACTTTAAGTCTTACATTGTAATTTGTCTTATGCATTTACCATATTGTTACAACCTCAATGCTGTGCCACCATTATTACTGGTACAGCATCAGCATTAATAATATTCTCCCAACACCATCTCCCCACTTCTAGTCTTTGAAGTTAGGGTTGAGGCAGCCTGGAGACCTTACCCCTCCCCACATTTTGTTTGCCTTTCTGTCATTGGAATGGAAAGCTCTGTTGGTTCTGGTTCCTGTTGTTGGCTCGGAGGTTGGACTGGCATTTGGGTGTGCTTTCATTCTTATTGCTTTTTCTTCCATTGCTTTTTGTTGATCTGGGCCTTGCCGGTTGACTGTTGTGATGATCCATGGTTGCTGTTACTCTTGGTCGTTTCTTGCTGGGTGGACAAACATGGTATCCGTCTCCTTGGTGTTGCTCAGGATGGCGTACATCAGCCCGAAGATGGACCATGCCGATGACCAGGAGTCGGACTCCCCAGGAGCGGAGTGTCCATTTTGTTTGAAGCCAGAGGATCCATGGTTCCTTGTCTGACAGGACGTCAAGCAGGCAGCTGAATCCAATTTAACATTTATTAGATGACCATATACCAGGATGTCAGCATTCCAAATTGAAAAACCACAATCTGTGATCTCACCCAAGAAGCATAGCTGTGTGTCTTCTGGGTTTCGGTCTCGGCCTCGTGGTGCAACTCAGAGCTATCTGTGCAGTGCTGGGGGTTTTGACTGTGCCAAAATGTCCCTTTATCTTGTAGTGGAAGCATTGGGCTGTACTTGCAGGACACCAAACTCTCCTGTGATGGTGCTTTGCACCGTAATGCTGACGAGGTGACTCTGCTGGGAAGCTCAGGAATTGTTTTTCCTGACTTAGGTTGTCCCTGCGACCTTGTGACCTGATAAGCTGAACTGAGAGTTGACTTCTGCCCCATGTTGTATTCTGTCCCCCTCCGGATTGTCCTGTGCTGCTCACATAACTCAGGCAGTCTAACTAGCTGGATTGCCTTGTCTCGGGTAAGATCGTCTCCAATTGTAGGAGGTGAGACTGCAACACCCGCCTTCGTTCTGCCTCGGATGAGCTGGGATTTTAAATCTCCATTTTCACACCCTTTTGCCATCCTGGAGCGATCATTTTATGAAGGAATTCACAGGTTCCCCGGGCAGTTGGACTCTCTTATTGAATTTTGCTCTTTTCAATATTTTGTTCGATTTCAAACTGAAATAAACGTCAAAGAATTTTAAAACCTCTTCAAATCTGATGGATGACTCATTGATATCCTATCGTGCAATGCTGCCATCTGCAACTAGACCTATTGAGTACAGGAGTGTTTACTTATTCCTCTTCTGATTTTTTTTATTTAAACCTGAAACAATGCTGTACCTGGGGTTGGACTTCCAATGTAACTTGCAAAGCCTGACCTTTAAATTTGGCGGCCCTATACCCCCCCTTACTGTCTGCGGCCTCGCGACCCTTAAGGTCGACCCGCCTTCCCTGTTTGCGAACCTCACCCCGGATTGCAAACCCGTCGCCACCAGGAGCAGGCGGTACAGTGCCCAGGACCGGACCTTCGTCAGGTCAGAGGTCCAAAGGCTGCTGAGGGAAGGGGTCATCGAAGCGAGCAACAGTCCCTGGAGAGCTCAAGCAGTGGCGGTAAAGACCGGGGATAAACATACAGTCATTGACTACAGTCAGACCATCAACAGGTTTACGCAGCTGGACGCGTACCCTCTCCCCCGTATAGCCGACCTGGTAAACACGATCGCACAGTACAAGGTCTTCTCCACTGTGGATCTCAAGTCCGCCTACCACCAGCTACCCCTCCGTAATAGTGACCGCAAGTACACTGCCTTCGAAGCAGATGGGCGGCTCTATCAATTTTTCGAGTTCCCTTTGGTGTCACTAATGGGGTCTCGGTCTTCCAGCGAGAGATGGACCGAATGGTTGACCGGTACGGCTTACGCGCAACGTTCCCGTATCTGGATAACGTCACCATCTGCGGCCATGACCAGCAGGACCACGACACCAACCTCCGCAAATTTCTCCAGACGCGAAAATCCTTAACTTAACGTACAATAAGGATAAATGCGTATTTAGCACCGGTGGTCTAGCCATTCTAGGCTACATAGTGCAAAATGGAGTCCTAGGCCCCGACCCTGAGCGCATGCGCCCCCTAATGGAGTTCCCCCTCCCTCACTGCCCCAAGGCCCTGAATCGCTGCCTCAGGTTTTTCAGTTACTATGCCCAGTGGGTCCCTAACTACACAAAGTCTGACCCCTAATCCAGTCCACAACCTTCCACCTGTCGATGGAGGCCCGCCAGGCCTTCAGCCGCATCAAAGCAGACATTGCAAAGGCCACAATGTGCGCCATCGACGAGTCCCTCCCCTTCCAGGTCGAGAGCGATGCGTCCGACGTAGTTCTGGCGGCCACCCTCAACCAAGCGGGCAGGCCCGTGGCCTTCTTCTCCCGTACCCTCCATGCTTCCGAAATCCGCCACTCCTCGGTCGAAAAAGAGACACAAGCCATAGTTGAAGCTGTGCGACATTGGAGTCATTATCTGGCCGGCAGGAGATTCACTCTCCTCACTGACCAACGGTCAGTGGCGTTCATGTTCGATAATGCACAGCGGGGCAAGATTTAAAATGACAAGATCTTGCGGTGGAGGATAGAACTCTCCACCTTCAGCTACGAGATCTTGTACCGTCCCGGGAAGCTAAACGAACCTCCTGATGCCCTGTCCCGCGGCACTTGTGCCACTGCACAAGTGGATCGCATCCGAGCCCTCCACGAGGACCTCTGCCACCCGGGCGTCACTCGTTTCTTCCACTTCATCAAGACCCGCAACCTGCCCTACTCCATCGAGGAGGTCAGGACAGTCACCAGGGACTGCCAAATCTGCGCGGAGTGCAAACCGCACTTCTACCGGCCAGAGAGGGCGCACCTGGTAAAGGCTTCCCGTCCCTTTGAACGCCTCAGCATGGATTTCAAAGGCCCCCTCTCCTCCACCGATCGCAACACGTATTTCCTGAATGTGATTGACGAGTACTCCCGGTTCCCATTCGCCATCCCCTGCCCAGACATGACCAGACGGTGGTTGCCACCGTCATCAAGGCATTTTCAGGGTATTCGGTTTCCCCGCGTACATACACAGTGATAGGGGGTCCTCCTTGATGCGCGACGAACTGCGTCAATTCCTGCTCAGCAGGGGCATTGCCTCAAGCAGGACGACCAGTTACAACCCCCGGGGAAACGGGCAGGTAGAGAGGGAGAACGGAACGGTCTGGAAGACTGTTCTACTGGCCCTAGGGTCCAGGAATCTCCCAGTCTCCCGCTGGCAAGAAGTCCTCCTGGTGGCCCTCCACGCCATCCGGTCGCTGCTCTGTACAACTACCAATCAGACACCTCAAGAACGTCTCCTTGTGTTCCCCAGGAAGTCCTCCTCCGGGACCTCGCTCCCAACCTGGCTAGCGACACCCGGACCCATCCTGCTTCGGAAGCACGTACGGGCGCACAAGTCGAACCCGTTGGACGAGAGGGTCCACCTGCTGCACGCTAACCCCCAGTAAGCCTACGTGGCATCCCTGACGGCCGGCAAGATACGGTCTCTCTACGGGACCTGGCGCCCGCCGGAACCCGACGCGCACCCGAACCATTACCCCCCCCACAGCACCTCACTGGAGGGGCAGTACTCCCGCCGCTCCTGCCTAGGCCCGCCCACCCACCGACGCCCCCCCGCCGTGTCAACCGTTTGCCCCAACAGCGCCGCCTAGGGGTGATGAAGCTTCCAGGGAGGCCGAAACCATGCTCCCGGAGTCGCAACCACCTGGACCCCCACCAGAATCACCACCGAAGCCCAGATGATCCAGAAGGACGACCAGGCCACCCGATCGACTGATTGCTTCGCTGTGACTTTAACTGTGAACGAACACTTTGTAAATATTCTCGACAGCCCTGTAAGGAGGTATCACGGTACCTCCATATCTGACCATACCATGTTAAAGGCGACTGTTACCACTGGCCACCACCCCCGCCGGACTCTTTTTTAACAGGGGGTGAATGTGGTATTATCAGGTATTGCGGTACCTAAGAGGCTGATGACCATTGGTTAAACCTAGGAGTTTACCATTGGCTGTTGATACGTAGCTCCGCCCTGACAGGCGGAGTATAAGAACCGGTGCCGTCCCAGCAGCCTTCACTTTCTGTACGAAAGCTGCTGGGGAACAAGTTCTCGTCGATTAAAGCCTTCAGTTGTGAAATCACTTTGTCTTGAGTGTAATTGATCGTGCATCAAAGTCTGGATACAGTTTTAAGAACTTATAGCTGGCTTGTCTAATCTTTGTATGTGGGCAGACCATAATTCTATTTTTTCTCACTCAAGGGTCGATGAGCAAATTTTGGGAAGATACATGAATTTCAAAACAAATAGCTGATTATGAAAAGAAATAACTTGCTGAGCAAAATAAAGCAATGTCAAAGAAATAAATTGATCATTCAAAAAAAGAGTAATTAATAACGATGCCTTTTGGAGTATGTGAGTGTCACTGTGTTTATGTCCGGCTGACTCCCAATCTCCGGGTGCTCGCTCACTTGCCCACCCTCACCCACTGTGTGAGTGTATGTGAATATCTGTTAGTGTAAGGGTGGGTGAGAATTCTAATACTGGGAGTGAGCCAGACACGTACTCGCAAGCTCACTGTCTCTCTCTCCCTCTCTCTCGCTTGCTCTCTCTCTCATTCACTCTCACTCGCACACTCACTCACTCACATACTCTCTCACACGCATGCTCACTCTCTCTCTCGCTTGCTCTCTCTCATTCACTCTCGCTCGCAAGTTTATTCACTCGCATGCTTACTCTCTCGCTTGCTCGCATGCACACTTGCTCGCCCACTCTCGCTCTCGCTCCCAACCTGGCTAGCGACACCCGGACCCATCCTGCTTCGGAAGCACGTGCGGGCGCACAAGTCTATTTCTGTGTCATGTACCTTCTAAATTACAGTGTGGATGCCGGCTCACAGGCAACCATGTGCCAGAGCCACCTAGACATTGCCACGGTGCTTCTGAGCGTGATTCAGTCGTAGCAGGCAATGGCTGGAAACGTCAGCGGCATTGCCCAAGCACAGGCTGACATGGCGCAGGCACAGAGGGAGGTGGCCCAGACCCAGAGGGAGGTGGTGCAGTCACTGGCTGATGTGACACAAACCTAGGATGTGCAAACCGCACTTCTACCGGCCAGAGAGGGCGCACCTGGTAAAGGCTTCCCGTCCCTTTGAACGCCTCAGCATGGATTTCAAAGGCCCCCTCCCCTCCACCGATCGCAACACGTATTTCCTGAACGTGATTGACGAGTACTCTCGAATGACAGGCAGTGCCGGTACATACTAGCCTCATGCAGTGCCTCCTTGGCACCTCCTCCTCCTCGGCCTGTTGGATGGCTCATTTTTTAACCTGGGCGACTGTCCTGTCCATTTGCTGCATGATGTGGCGCAATCCCAGATGGAGATTGTCTACTCCCTGTGCTCCATGGCTGTGAGCGTACGGACCCTGCTCGAGACCAGTGTGGGCCTCCAGGACTGGCAGCGCCTGGTGGCGGGGAAGCCTCAGGGGATAGCTCCGCTCGCACCCCCGTTCGATGGAGTAGCCCGGGGGCCATCGGGCACCATAAGGGAGGAGGAGGTGAAGAGGTCCATGCTAGTGACTCCTGTAGGGGAGGTGCCGGAACACCACAGCACACAGACTCCCCCCTTCTCCTGTCCCTGGTTCATCTGGTGGGCAGCGGGCAGAAAGGGGTAGCACCACACCACCCGGGACACCTGAGCAGCAGCCGGGATCATCCAGGCCCGTTTGAGCCAGAAATCGCCCGCCAATGGGGACCTAGGTCGCAAGGCAGGAGTCACAGCAGGCAGCCTCCACTCCTGCTGGACCGTCTGGGGAACTACCTAGGGATAGCGTTAGGGCCCATAAGGCCAGGAAGTTAGACACCAGTTAAGTTGGCAGTGATGCAGGGCACAGTTTAGTTATAGGGCACATATTTGTAAATATTTGTTCACATTAAACACCTGCTATCACTGTTACAACCTGCCTCGGTGCTCTATCTGATGGGTGTGAGGGGTGGGCTGGTCTCGGCTGGAAAGAAGGTGCTGGTGGGGGGGAATGGTTAGATGTCGTTGGAGGTTTGGGTCCTCCAAGGGATCCGATGGGACCATGTGATGGAATGGCCAGCTCGCATGCAGGAATCACCCAAGTGGACGGTGGAAAGTGCTACCGTGGACAGGAGTCAGACATTGGCATACAATGCGGAGCACCAGAGCACATCACAGAGTGGGTTGTCATCATCTTCCATCCCATGGACCAGACGCGCTGTTACTGCCAACCCAGGGCCCACACCCCATAGTGCGGCAGGTATGTATCACGGAGGTAGTTGCAGGCTGGGGGTGGTCAGGTGGGGAGTGAGGGGGTGTGGAGTAGGGATGCAGTGCCCATGCTCCTGACCACTTGCCCCCCACCTCCACCTGTGCACTGAGATCTGTGAGATCCCAGATAGGTCCCCACTTGGTGCCTGGAAGGACCCCGTCACGTAAACATTCAAGGCAACCGTCACCTTTACGGCCACTGGGAGTGGGTGTCCTCCCCCATACCTCCATGGTGCCAGGTGGGCCATTATCTGGCAGATATGTCGCACTGTCTCTCTGCTCAGCCGGAAACTGCGACGGCATGCCCAGTCCGGCAGGTCCTCGAATGACAGGCAGTGCCGGTACATACTAGCCTCATGCAGTGCCTCCTTGGCACCTCCTCCTCCTCGGCCTGTTGGATGGCTCATTTTTTAACCTGGGCGACTGTCCTGTCCCTTTGCAGTGCATTCCACTTCTGCACCCTCCACTACTGCAGTTTCCTCCTCATCGAGCAGCTCCTGCCTGTATAGCCGCAGGGCTGCGGTGACTAGCAGGAAGGCCACCATTGCTGGTTGAATTCCAATATCCATTGTCTGCAGGGGGTAAAAGGCCGACATGTTAGCATGGTGTATAACCCCGTGCTCAACCACGTTCACCGAGTTACATGGTGGCCCCAGTTGGCAACACGGGCTCTGCGCCCGTGTGTCCCCCATCCCTGTACCCCTGGCCCCGTCAATGCCCGGCAATGTGGGGACCACCGGCTCTGGCGCCCATCCCTGATGCTAGGGGTACCGTTGGCTGGCACTCCCCATACCAGCGGTATGCTCCACAGCCCTGTAGGGGCTACTGGAAGCGTTGCTCTGAGTGGGCCGCCGATGGGTGGTGGCCAGGTGGGTTGGGGGGGGGGGGGGGTGGTTATGGCAGAGGGTGGGGTGCAGGGGTGGGAGGGTTGGGGCGTCCATATAGCCGATGTCATTCTGCAAAACCAGGGGCCAGGATAGGTGGTCAGTGGGTGCACAGCAAGTTGGCCGCAGTAATGGCGATCCATGCCCCAGAGAATACAGGGTCGGTCCCGCTAATGATATGCACGTGCGTTCCAGGGTCCATTGACGCCGCTATCGAAGTGACGGAGAATCATGATTTAGTGTCAAATCGGTACCCGCCATGATTTTGGCGCCGGAACCGATTCTCTGCCGAATCGGCATAGGCCAACGGAAAATCCCGCCCCATATGTTCGACACATATTACTGGGCCAATTTAAAGGACTTATCACTGAGGTCTTCAGTGCTCTAAATATTAATGAATATATAAATAATTTATCAGTACTGGCACAGAGGTTTCCTGCTAATCAGCAGTAATATGAAGATACTCCTCCGCTTCCAATTCTTGAAAAATGAAAATGAAATGAAAATCGCTTACTGTCACGAGTAGGCTTCAATGAAGTTACTGTGAAAAGCCCCTAGTCGCCACATTCTGGCGCCTGTTCAGGGAGGCTGGTACGGGAAACGAACCGTGCTGCTGGCCTGCCTTGGTCTGCTTTAAAAGCCAGCGATTTTGCCCAGCCCCATTTCGTTCTCAAATCTTGACAGTAAAACTTGTAGTGGCAGCGTATGGAGCCACAAGGATAGAAATCCAGCCTTGGCTTTTTAAATGATTATATGTTAGTTTTGAGATTGTGTAGAACAAAGGGTACTCATCATTTGCACCTCTAAATAAATTATCCACATAAATAAGGGACTACAAAAAGTCAACAATACAACAGTGACCATACAAACCATAAGAACACAGTGCCGAGGACCCGGATTCAATTCCTACATCTGGTGACTGTGTGGCGTTTTCACTTTCTCCCTGTATCTGCGTGGGTTTCCTCTGGGTGCTGGGGTTACCTCCCACAGTCCAAAGATATGCAGGTTAGGTGGATTGGCTGTGCTAATATTGGACAAAAGGGTGGGTGGGTTATGGGGATAGGGGTGGGGGATTGGGCCTAGGTAGGGTGTTCTATCGGAGGAAGGGCCGGTGCAGACTCGATGGGCTGAATGGCCGCCTTCTGCACTGTACGGATACTTTGATTGGCTTTCCTTAAGTGGAGACTGATGGCAAAACTTAGAAATGACAGAGCAAGCAGAAATGAGGCATGGGTGGAGGTGGTGGGCAGGAAGGAAGGTGTTCCTGGAGTCCTCAAGATGACTTTGGATCTCATAATGTCTTATGGATTTGGTCAAACATGGGCAGCAAAATCTGCTACTGGTTTACGCCGAGTCCCCTCCTTCAGCTATTGAATCAGTACTGGGTTCCACTTGGAATAAGCACAGAGGGTAATAAGAGCTAAAGATGTACTTTAGAAGTCCAGAAAAAGAGAGTTTCTCAGTAGTATCATCATTGACAAATGGGCAAAACCCTGAAGGACCTGGCCACCAGACTGGGGTTGCAGGAGGACTTCAGAAGGCCAACATGAGAGAATAACGTACTTGGGCTTGTCCTCACCCATATATCTAACACAGACGTACCTGTCCCATGACTGCATTAAGAATGAACACCCCATAGTTATCAGAAACCAAGATGCATTTTCCTCACCATCATTTTTTTTTTCATTTTATAAATTTAGAGTACCCAATTCACTTTTTCTCATCTTTGGGTTGTGGGGGCGGGACCCACGCAAACACGGGGAGAATGTGCAAACTCCACACGGACAGTGACCCAGAGCTGGGATCGAACCTGGGACCTCGGCGCCGTGAGGTAGCTGTGCTAACCACTGCACCACCGTGCTGCCCTTTTCCCCACCATCATGACACGCACCATCATGCCACGTCACACGTCTACAATGCTATGTGGAATATAGTTCAAAGCATGGCCTCCATTGGTGCATTGGGTCATCAGCAGTAGCAGAATTTTATGCCACCGCAATGTGTAACCTCATGGTCCGGTAGATTCCTTACTTGACAAAAACCATCAAACCAGATGACCAACCACGGAAGGAGCGAGATGCATTTTCCAAGGCAGCGCCGCTACCAGAATCCACTTGCCAACCAATCAACACCCTGTTCTCATGCAGTATAGTTATTCCTTTGAGATTAGGAATTCTTACGAGGATGGAATACATAAAGCTTCGACAGCATGTTTCTTCTTTCATAAAATAATATTGTTTGTTGAAGCCTTCAACATTAAACAAAATTAGCAAGCAGAACACTGTGACTATTTAAAAATATGATAGCGCTCGTGGCTGCGACCAGACAGGTACAGTGTGGGCAAATGCAGACTAAAGTATCCTCCAGTTTACACAAGATGCTCTGATCTCACCTTCAGAACACCCCCTTCCACTGTCTCCTTTTCACTTTCAACAGCAGCAATCTCTCTATTATCTCAGTGAACGTGCCAAATAGTGGGCGGTTTTGTGCTGTGAATCCGACAGGAACTGGGCTGGGATCGAGCAAACACATTTTACACATCCCTCTCAGCCAGCAAAGTGAAAACTTTCAAATCAAAGTTCCAGTAGTGACAACAATGAACTGCTGTTTTTATGAAATATTAAATAATTAGACATATTCATCCAATTTCACCTACAGCAGTGTTGCCCAACAGAAATTGTGAACTAGCCACAGATACAGCCATGGCAACATAGTTTTAGTTTTAGCTACACGCCCTTTTAGAAGAAATTACACACCCACCATACAAATAAATGCACTTCATATGTATATTTACAAATGTTTTTATATATTTACATAAATATATGTACATTTACAAATAGATGTGCTTGATATGTATATTGACTTAATAGATGTCTACCACCTTTCAGTAACCAAGGAAGTAAAATACTTCTAAGGTTCCATAAATACTCACCTACGCTGCTTTTTGACTTACCATTCTATCAATAAATGCAGAACAAGGTTAAAGTACACCTGAAAGCACTATGTGAATGCGTATTTAGATCACATGCCCAATGGCATTTCTTTGCTTACTAACCAAAAGTGTAATTATCTACTTCTAGATTCTAAATTAATGTTAACATATTGGAAAACACTGACCTGTAGCTCTAGCAATCCTAGAATTTACAGATCATAGAATTTACAGTGCAGTAGAAGGCCATACAGCCCATGGAGTCTGCACCAGCACTTGGAAAGAGCAACCTACTTAACCCCACACTTCCACCCTGCAACCCAGTAACCCCACCTAACCGGCAGCACGGTAGCATAGTGGTTAGCACAGTTGCTTCACAGCTCCAGGGTCCCAGGTTCGATTCCCGGCTGGGTCACTGTCTGTGAAGAGTCTGCACGTCCTCCCCATGTCTGCGCGGGTTTTCTCCGGGTGCTCCAGTTTCCTCCCGCAGTCCAAAGATGTGCAGGTTAGGTGGATTGGCTATGCTAAACTGCCCTTGGTGTCCAAAAAGGTTAAGTGGGGGTTACGGGGATAGGGTAGATATGTGGGCTTGAGTAGGGTGCTCTTTGTAAGGGCCGGTGCAGACTTGATGGGCCGAATGGCCTCCTTCTGCACTGTAAATTCTATGATCTATGAGAACCTTTTTTGGACACTAAGGCCAATTTAACATGGCCAATCCACCTAACCTGCACATCTTTGGACCGTGGAAGGAAACCGGAGCACCCGGAGGAAATCCACGCAGATACGGGGAGGACATGCAGACTCCTCACAGACAGTGACCCAGCCGGGTATCGAACCTGGTACCCTGGAGCTGTGAAGCAACTGTGCTAACCACTGTGCCACCATGCTGCCCAGTATCAACGGACCTGAAAACAACTGCCATTATTTGAAATGGACATTTTGTACATTTTGAAAGGGGAAAAAGTCCACTCTGCAAGGATCTCAAAGAAGAAACATTGACAGCCCTACAGTTAATGGTAGGGAGTTGGGGAGAGTTACAGAACAAAGAGATTTAGGGGTACAAGTTAATAGCTCCTTGAAGATGGAGTCGCAGTTGGACAATGTGGTGAAGAAGGCATTCAGCATGCTATGTTTAATTGGTCAGAATATTGAATACAGGAGTTGGGACGTCTTGTTGAAGTTGTACAAGACCACACATGGAATACTGTGTTCAGTTCTAGTCACCCTATTATAGGAAGGATATTGTTAAACTAGAAAGAGTGCAGAAGAGATTTAAAAGGATGCGACTAGGACTTGATGGTCTGAGTTATAAGGAGAGGCTGGTTAGGCTGGGAGTTTTTTCCCTGGAGCTTAGAAGGCTTAGGGGTGATCTTATAGAGGTCTATAAAATAATGAGGAGCATAGATAAGGTAGATAGTCAACATCTTTTCCCAAAGGTAGAGGAGTCTAGAACTAGAGGGCATAGGTTTAAGGTAAGAGGGGAGAGATACAAAAGAGATCAGAGGGGAAATGTCTTCACGCAGAGGGTGGTGAGCATTTGGAACGAGCTGCCAGAGGCAGTGGTAGAGGCGGGTACAATTGTTTCCTTTAAAAAACAGTTAGACAGTTACATGGGCAGGGTAGGTATAAAGGGATATGGGCAAATGCAGGCAAGTGGGAGTGGCTTAGTGATAGAAACTAGGCGGCATGGACAAGCTGGGCCAAAGGATCTGTTTCCATGCTATAAACATCTATGACTCTATGACAGCCGTCTTTCTAGCAATTACAACTGCAGCATTCACCGAAAAACAGAATGTGATAAGGATTTGGAGCAATTCCTGGTTCTATTTAGGTTAATTGGCATCATGACACGTGTCAGGTCATTTATAATACAATGCAAGTTCAATTGTGCAAAAATTGTTTTGGAAGTTTTATCAAACAGTTGAAATATAAAACAACATTGCCATATTTTTCTGGATTTAGAAATGAGATATAGGGCAGCACAGTGGTGCAGTGGTTAGCACTGCTGCCTCATGGCGCCAAGGACCCTTGTTCGATCCCGGCCCTGGGTCACTGTCCATGTGGAGTTAGCACATTCACCCCATGTCTGCGTGGGTCTCATCCCCACAACCCAAAGATGTGCAGGTGGAAATGGCCACGCTAAATTGCCCCTTAATTGGGAAAAAAGAATTGGGCACTTCAAAAACACAAAGAAAATGAGGTAGGGCAATTTTGCTTGTGTGTCCAGATTTGAGAAATCAGTCTAAAAAAACGAACTCCAATTCAGGTTTAACGCTTCAGACATAAAGTAGCTCCAGATTTTGAAGAAGTAGAACTTCAGGGTACAAACTGATAATAAAAATGAAACCATGAGACATTATCAGAGTATTATTAGATTCATGTATGGCATATACCCTCCATTCCCCTCTAACCAGCACTTTTAATACATATACTATACAGCTAACAAAAACAACCATTATTGCCACTCAACGTAAATGAATGCATAACATGGATTAATCCAGGAGACCAACACAACTCTTTCTAGATTCTATCTCTACAAATATTTATCCCATTGATAGTGTCCCTGGTACAGCCTAGCTTGGTTAAGAAAATAAAAGCAATGCTCTTTCAACATCTGTGTCACAACTAAATGACAGGTGAAAGTGTACTTCCTATTTGCATTCCTTGGAACATACTGATTGAAATGCCATCTAGTGGTAACAAAATTCATGCTTAAACACAAACTGCAAAAGGTGGCAATTGGAGTTTAAACCAGAAATAGGTGGAACATTAAACAAACAGGAGTAGACTGTGAGGCCAATTGAGCTTGCTCTGCCATTCAATACGATCGTGACTGATCTGAGCTTCAACTCCACTTTCCTGTCCACTCCCCATATCCTTTGATTCCCTGATACACCAAACATCTGCCTATCTCAAGTCTTGAATATAATCAATGATGGAGCTTGCACAACCCTTTGGGGTACAGAACCAAAACCACAACCCTTGTGCAAATATTTCTCATCTCAGTCTGAAATTATTGGACCGTTATCCACTTAGTCCACTCTGTCAAGTCCCTTCAGCATCTTGTACTTTTCTACGAGCTCACCTCTCATTCTTTTAAACTCCAGAGAATGCAAACACAATTTACTCAGCCTCTCATTAAAGGACAACCCTTGTGCCATGGACCAATCTGATGAATCTTCGCTGTACTGCTTCCAATACCCTTCCTTAAATATGTAGACCCAAATTGTGCACAGTATTCCATATGTGGTCTTACCAGGGTCCTGTAAATTTGTAGTTATATGGGTGTTCGGTCAGAGTGAAGGTTAATGTGGGACTGGAGAACAGTATTGCCCACGGTAAACGAACAACGTAGGAATTTGGAGCAGAAGTAGGCAATTCAGCCCTTTGGACCTGGTCCGCCATTCAATCAGATCATGGCTGATCAAAACAAAGTGAGTCACATAATGGTAGACTGTGTGTAGGATCTCAAAGGAGCCATCATTGAGACAGCACCCATTAATGGCACTACCTTGGATCTGTATATAGTTATCAGTCTTAAAAAACATAATTTTCAACCGTACAAGCCTCCAGACCTCTTAGTGAGACACCAAACAACCTGACCCCACAACTGTAGCACGGCTTCTTTATTCTTGTATTCCAATTCCCTTGTAATAAAGGCCTAAGTGCCATTTACCTTCCTAATTGCTTGCTATATCTGCACACTAACTTTGTGTTCCTTGTATGAGTGCTCTTTGAATATCAAAATTTACAAGTTTCCTGCCTTTTAAAATTGTTTTTCTGTTCTTACTTCCATAGTGAATAACCTTACACATTCACATAATTATACTCCATCTACCACCTCATTGCCCAATCACTTAACCTAACATCTCTTTTCAGCCTCTTTATGCTCTCATGTAGCTTTGTATCATCAGCAAACTTAAGATACATTACTTTCTGTCTATTTGTCTAAGCCATTAATATAGATCGTAAATAGCTGAGGCTCCAGAATTGATCCTTGCGGTAATCCGCAAGTCACAAGCTGACAATTTGAAAATTCCCTGTTTATTCCTGCTCTTTATTCCTGCCGAGCAACCACTTCTCCATCTATGCTAATATATTAGCCCGCACATCACATGTCCTTGCATCGTGCATTAATCTTGTGTGGCACCTTATCGAATGCCTTTTGGAAGTCCAAGTATATTACATATACTGGATTCCCTTTATCTACTCTCTTAGGTATATCCTCAAACTCAAATAACTTTGTCAAACATGATTTTCCTCTCAATCATGTTGACTTACAATGATTTTTTAAGTGCTAATTGCTAATACTTCTTATCAGGACCCTTCCTGTCGATTTGTTCCCCCCCTTTCTTTATTTTTGCTGTTATAATTTTGATCCATGGATGCTTAATGGACACATATTTTTAAGTAGTGCAGGGGAAATTAGGAACTTAAAAGTTACAACATAGTACACTGTACATATCTAACCAGCTGTATTTGCTGCATCTTTAATTATAGTTATTGTTATTAATGAGCATAATTGCGTTTAAATTTACAAACCTGTGACTGTAATTATTGGGCAGCTAAAGGACAAAGACTTCAGGTATTTTTCTAAGAAATATTTATTAAATTCAATTTGTTGTGACTCCGGGGCAAGGAGTGTTAGAATTGACTATGCCCTAGCCTAGGGGGATAATTTGCGGGCTCGGGTCCATGATCGCTGTAACGGTAGATGGCAACCTTTGGGTTACAGTATGAAGTAAAAAGGGACACCAGGTTTGTAGCAATGTAACATCTCTGGAAGCTGCTAAGATGTTTCTTCAAGTGGAAGATTTGCCTTTGGTTTATTTAAAGGGAGTTCAAAAAGAGAAGCAGGTGAATTAAAAATAGAGGTGCCAGCTAAAGCTAGGAAGGCAGAGATATTTGATATATTGGTTTAATACATGGGTCTGTTAGAAACACAGGAGAGCCTACAAAGTAGTGTAGCATCAAAGACATTTTCTGGTGAGGAGGTTGAGCTGGGGAGAATTCGGGTTGCAGTTTGAGCATGAGAGGGAAGTAAAAAGAATGGAAATTGAAATGAGGAGGTTGGAATTAGAGAGAGAGGAAAAAGCAAAAGAGAGAGAGAGTTCCAGCTTAAAGCACTGGAAACTAAAAGGGAGCCACCAGGAACGAGAGGGAACTTAATCCTAGGATGGAACCCAGTGACAATATGTTTCGGTTCATACAGGCCCTCCCAAAGTTTGAAGAAAAGGAAGTAGAAAGCTTTTTCAGGGCATTTGAAAAAATAGCAACAAGTGGGCATTATCCATGCCGAGTAAATTGACAGGGCGGGCAATTCCCTGTTTATGCACAAAAACAAAAGTTTCAGTATTTAAGGAGACAGCCAGGACAGACATATGCTAAATTTTAAAGGTTAAGCAGAACAATTTTGATAGATCTGTACGAGCATTGGGAGTTGCAACTCCCTATGAGGCTCTGAGAGCAGTCATTCTCTTAGAGGAATTTAAGAATTCCCTACCGTCTATGATAAGAATTCATGTTGAGGACCAAAGGTTGATGACAAGCAGCAATCACGGCTGACGATTATGAGCTGATCCATAAATTAAACCTTTGTTCCATCACTCCCATAATTTTGAAAATGATAGGAAGTGGGAGAATGCGAGCAAGACAAGTAGCCAAGATAAGGAATGGATAGCTGGCAATGCTCTGAGATGTCCTCCTCATAACAGGAAGGAAGGTACTGAGGGTGTAGGTGAGGTTCGAAAGCCTAGGTGCTACCATTGTAACAAGGTGGGATATGTTTGTTCAGCATATTGGTAGTTGCAAGGAAAGCCCATGGGACTTGTTGGAGTTTATAAGGAGCTTTCTGAAAACGGAACAAGAGTGGAGAATACTGCAGGGCGGACTGCAGCTTTAATTGTATTTAAGAAACCTGAGGTAAACACTGCTATGGGAGCAGGTATGATGATGAGGTAGATGAGAGATATACAGGGCTTTTGTCTAAGGGGAAGATCACTCGATATGCATCAATTGATGTAGCCAAACCCATAACTATTTTAAGAGACACAGGTGCTACAAAAACTCTCTTACTGGAGAGAAAGATTTGGTTTTCCCTCCAGAGAGTTCAATGAAAGCTTTAGTATTAGTGAAGTGAATAAGTGGAGATTAGATCCCGGTTCTATTGTATAAAGTACAACTGGAGTGTGATTTAGTTCCGAGTCCAGTAGTTGTCGGAGTAGTTAAGGAGTTACCAGTGGATGGAGTAGCCTTGCTTTTGGGAAATGGATTGGCAAGAGTGAAGGTTGTAGCTTCACCCTTGATTACAGAAAGTCTGAGGGAAGTACTGCGGGTAGCACATGAGATACCAATGGCAGGACAGGTGGGAATTAGGAAAACCTATTGGGCATTAAATGACTCAAAGAAACGAATATTGAAAGACATTAATCACACACCAAATGACAATGGCAGTGAATCTGATTCTGCTGATACTTATGATATTAATCTCTACGAGAATGATTCCTCACAGAAGTTTGTCAAAGATAAAATCTAGCAGAAAACCAGATTCTGAGAACTCCCAAGACTGAAGGTGATCCTAAGAAAGATGATCTGAATCTAATAGTAATAGCAGTGATGAAGATTCAGACAAAAGTTCTAAATCCAACTTGGATTCTGATTGTGAAGAAATGACAAACAACTGCTACTGAATAGATCTGTCACTAACTGATCTTGAACAGATGGCAAGTAATTCTCCAAGTCTAAGGAAGAAGAAATGAATTGGATTTTCCTAATAGCAACTTGTTACAGCAAACCCCTTGTCATCCACATCAGGTGCAAATATTTCCCAGATATTGGCTCAGGGTCAGGATGTCCAAGGACTGGGACACTATGTGCAGGCGGTGGTCGGGGCACAGGACACCTCTCACAGGCTGCCATGTACCAGGGCCACCTGGATTTTGCAGCTGTGCTCCAGACCTTGGCCCAGTCACAATGGGTTATGGCTGAGGGCATTGACAGCATTGCCCGGGTGCTAGCTGTCCTGAGCCAGTCCCATAGGTAGGCGACACAGTCACTGAGGGATGTGACACAGTCCCAGAGGGAGGTGGCACAGTCACTGAGGGCTGTGGCTCAGTCCCAGAGGGAGGTGACACAGCCACTGAGGGAGGTGGCCCAGTCACTGAGGGAGGTGGCACAGTCACTGAGGGATGTGCCACAGTCCCAGAGGGAGGTGACACAGCCACTGAGGGAGGTGGCCCAGTCACTGAGGGATGTGATACAGTCCCAGAGGGATGTGGCACAGTCCCAGAAGGAGGTGGCACAGTCACTGAGGGATGTGACACAGTCCCAGAGGGAGGTGGCACAGTCCCAGAAGGAGGTGGCACAGTCACTGAGGGATGTGACACAGTCCCAGAGGGAGGTGGCACAGTCCCAGAAGGAGGTGGCACAGTCACTGAGGGATGTGACACAGTCCCAGAAGGAGGTGGCACAGTCACTGAGGGATGTGACACAGTCCCAGAGGGAGGTGGCACAGTCACTGAGGGAGATGGCACAGTCACTGAGGGATGTGACACAGTCCCAGAGGGAGGTGGCCCAGTCTCTGTGCTCCATGGCCGCAAACATGGAGACCCTGATCGAGACAAGAGCGTGCCTCCAGGACAGGCAGCCGATGGGCAGCAGGCAGAAAAGGGTAGCGCCGTACCACCGAGGACGCTCAAGCGACTGCCGGGCCCATCCAGGCCCGATCGCTCCAGAGGATGTCCGCCAAAGGGAACCTATGTCACAGTGCGGGAATCACAGCAGGCAGCCTCCACTCTTGATCCACTTAGATGTGGAGGTAGGGCCCGTAAGGCCAGAAAGGTAGGCATCAGTTAAGTTGGCAAGGCTGCATAACACAGGATAGCGTTAGGGGCCAGGGAACAATCCGTTATAGAGATGTTCGCCTGTTATGTTCAAAATAAACACCTGTGCACAAAGGCTCCAAACTGCCTCGGTGCTCTTTCAGAGGGTGTGGGGGATGGGCTGTGCAATACTAGGCTGGGCTGTGCTGGCTGCTGAGGGGTGCTGCGGGCAGTGGGGGGGGGGGGGGGGAAGATGGGCGGACATTGGAGGTGGGCACAGGCTGGGGCCCCAAGGTCGGACAACGCCCCGGTATCAAACCCTTCTCCCTTCAACTCCCCCCCCCCCCCCCCCGCCGCATCCTATCCCCACCTCCGCCATCCCAAGGGTTCACTAGGACCATGCAATCGAATGGCCAGCTTGCATGCAGGGACCACCCAGGTGGCCGGTATAAACTGCTACCTTGGGCCGAAGTCAGACATTTCAAATGACGCGGAGTGCCAGAGCTCATCGCAGAGCCGGTCGATATCATCCTTCATCCCATGCACCAGACCCGCTGTTACTGCCAACCCAAAGCCTGCGCCCCATAGTGAGGCAGGTAGGAACCACGGATGGGATTGCAGGAGGGGGGTGGTGCAGGGAGGGTGGTCGGCCGGGGGCTGTGAAGGTGGGATGGGATGTTCATGCCGTCAGCCAGGCCCCTAGTCAGTGAATCTGGAGGCGATTAGAGCATTCCGTGTGTGGACCATCTGTGCCTGTATGGTCCCCAGGCCCTGCCCATCCTGGCCCTCCTCTGCATCGTACTCATCAGACAAGACCTGCCATTCAACCCCCTCCTCCAGCATGCCACACCTCTGCTGCATGATGTTGTGGAGGGCGAAGCAGGCCATCACAATGTGGGAGTCTCTCCTATCGCTATATTGGAGGGCCCCTCCAGAGCGGCCCAGGCACCTGACCCACATCTTCAGGATGCCAATGTACTGCTCGATCACTGCATGGTCGCTGCATGGGCATCATTGTAGCGGGTCTCCACATCAGTCTGTGGCCTATGGATAGGCGCCATCTGGCATGACCGCAGCAGATAACTCGTGTCACCCAGGAGGCAACCCATCACCCAGGGATGCGCTGCAAAGGTGTCAGCAACCATCGGGTCTGCCAGGGTGAAGACGTCTGCACACTGCCCGGGTATCGGGCACAGACACGCATGATTTGCAGCTCATGATTTGCAGCTACATGTTCATTAACTGGAATCCCTTTCGGTTTGTGAAGACTGGCCTATCATGGCCTGGTACTCATAGGGGGACATGCGTCCCATCTGTCACCCCCTGGGGCTGGGCCATCCCGGCGATGATGGCGAACCCCTCTGTACAAGCATCCTGGTGGGGTTGGTCCACGATGAATTTGATATATTGCGTCGACCGGGCATATAAGGCCTCCGTGAGGTGCGGATGCCTCTGTTCACTGAGGTTTGCAAGACTCCAGTCAGGTCTCCACTCGGCCACTGGAAGGACCCTGTGAGGCACGATCAATTTGGCTGGAGATGAAGTTGAATTCAAACTGAGGCTTTATTAGTATCTGAAGTGTGGCCTCCTACAGCAGCTGACGAAATGGCTGCTAGCTGAAGGCCACGCATATTTATAACCCGGCTCCTGTGCGGAGCTAGCATGCAGGGGCCCAGGTGAACCTGTAGTGCAGGTTCTACTGTACAACACTTAATATAGGAACACAGTGGTTTACCACATTCACCCCCTGTTAAAATTGAGTCCGGCGGGGGTGGTGGATAACTATATACAATTCGTAATCTTTAATATTTACAGAACAGTGAAAAAAAAATGTCTCTGGTCATCCGTTGGGCCGGTCACAGGTTCAGCCGGTCCGGCGCCTTGATCGTCCTCTGGGATCGACGAAGTGGAGCCGGCGATATTGGTGCTGTCGTGGTCGAAGTTGACTCTGGGAGCGTGCCGAAATCCTCTTCATCAACGGGGGTGGGCAGGGGGAGGACGGACAGTCCTAAGGAGGGTGATGGGGGTGGCGGGGGAGGGGAGGGTGGCGCCGGGGGCGACAGGGGTGGTGTGGGGCCGGAACCTGCTGGTGCCAGGTCCCTGAGGGAGACGGTATCTTGGCGGCCGTCGGGGAACGCCACGTAGGCGTACTGTGGGTTTGCGTGGAGCAGGTGCACCCTTTCCACCAACGGGTCCGCCTTGTGGAGCCGCACATGTTTACGGAGAAGCACGGTTCCCGGAGCTTCATGGCGTTCATGCGGTGTACTGTTAGTAGCAGTGCTAAGTAATGAGCGAATGGAATGTAGTGCATCAGGGAGGACCTCTTGCCAGCGGGAGGCCAGGAGATTTCTGGACTGTAGGGCCAGCTGGATGGCCCTCCATACCGTCCCATTCTCCCTTTCTAAATGTCCATTTCCCCGGGGGTTGTAGCTCGTCGTTCTGCTGGAGGTGATACCCCTGCTGAGCAGGAACTGGCGTAGCTCATCACTCATGAATGAGGACCCCCTGTCACTGTGGATGTAGGCGGGGAAGCCGAACATAGTAAAGATAGAATTAAGGGCTTTAATGACGGTGGCAGATGTCATGTCAGGGCATGGGATGGCGAAGGGAAAATGGGAGTATTCATCGATCACACTGAGGAAATATGAGTGTCGGTCGGAGGAGGGGAGGGGCCTTTGAAATTCACGCAGAGGCGTTCAAAGGGGCGGGAGGCCTTCACCAGGTGCGCGCGGTCCAGTTAGTAGAAGTGCGGTTTGCACTCCGCACAGACCTGGCAGTCCTTGGTGATCGTCCTTACTTCCTCGACGGAGTAGGGCAAATTTTGTGCCTTAATGAAGTGGTATAACCGAGTGACCCCTGGGTGACAAAGGCTGTCGTGCAGGGTCCGGAGTCGGTCTACCTGTGCGCTGGCACATGTATCTCGGGATATAGCGTCTGGGGGCTCGTTGAATTTGCCAGGGCGATACTTAATCTCGTAGTTATAGGTGGAGAGCTCGATTCTCCACCGCAAGATTTTGTCATTTTTGATCTTGCCCCGCTGTGTGTTGTTGAACATGAAGGCTACCGACCGTTGGTCAGTGAGGAGAGAGAATCTCTGCCGGCCAGGTAATGCTTCCAATGTCACACAGCCTCAACGATAGCCTGGGCCTCCTTTTCGACGGATGAGTGCCGAATTCCGGAGGCATGGAGGGTGCGGGAAAAGAATGCCACGGGCCTGCCTGCCTGGTTGAGGGTGGCAGCAAGGGCGACGTCCAATGCGTCGCTTTCTACTTGGAAAGGAAGCGTTTCGTCTACAGCGTGCATTGTGGCCTTGGCAATATCAGCTCTGATCCGGGCGAAGGCCTGTTGGGCCTCTGCCGTCAGGGGATATGAGTGGACTGTATGAGTGGGCGGGCCTTGTCCGCATAGTTTGGGACCCACTGAGCGTAATATGAGAAGGACCCCAGTCAGCGTTTGAGGGCCTTGGGGCAGTGGGGGAGGGGAAGCTCCATGAGGGGGCGCATGCGGTCGGGATCGGGCCCCAGAACTCCGTTCTGGACCACGTAGCCGAGGATGGTTAAGCGGTTTGTACGGAACACACACTTCTCCTTGTTGTACGTGAGGTTGAGGAGAGTGGCGGTGCGGAGAAATTTAGCGCGGTTGGCGTCGTGGTCCTGCTGATCATGGCCGCAGATGGTCACATTGTCTAGAAACGGAAACGTGGCCCACAAGCCGTACCGGTCGACCATTCGGTCCATCTCCCTTTGGAAGACCGAAACCCCATTGGTGACGCCGAAGGGGACCCTAAGGAAGTGATATAGCCGGCCGTCTGCCTCGAAGGCGGTGTATGGCCGGTCCGATATACGGATGGGGAGCTGGTGGTAAGCAGATTTCAGGTCCACCGTTGAGAAGACCCGGTGCAATCTGGTTAACCATGTCAGATATGCGTGGGAGGGGGAACGCGTCGAGCTGCGTGTACCTGTTGATGGTCTGGCTGTAGTCCACGACCATTCGATTTTTCTCCCCAGACTTAACCACTACCACTTGAGCTCTCCAGCTCCAGGGGCTGTTGTTGGCCTCGATGACTCCCTCCTGAAGCAACCGCTGGACCTTGAACCTGGTGAAGGTCTTATCCTGGGTGCTGTACCGTCTGCTCCTGGTGGCGATGGGTTTGCAATCTGGAGTTAGATTGGCAAAAAGGGAAGGAGGATCGACCTTTAGGGTCACGAGGCCGCACACAGTGAGGGCTGGTATGGGTCCGTCGAATTTATGGGTCAGGCTCTGGAGGTTGCACTGAAAATCCAGGCCAAGGATAAGTGCAGCACAGAGGTTAGGGAGGCCGTAGAGGCGAAAATCGTGGAACTCTACGCCTTGGACTGTGAGCGTGACCGTGCAGTACCCCCGGATCGCTACGCGATGGGATCCAGAGGCCAGGGAGATACTTTGATTGGTAGGGTGTACCTGAAGGGAGCAGCGCCTTACCGTATTTGGATGTACAAAGTTCTCGGTGCTCCCGGAGTCCAGTAGGCAGGAGGTCACGTGGCCGTTGACTTTCACGCTGGTGGATGCGTTGGTCAGAGTGTGTGGTTTAGACTGGTCAATTACCATGGATGCGAGTCATGGTTGATCGTCCTGGTAGTGAGGCGGCCGCTGCGTCGGGGTCCTGAAACGCCGTTGGTCTCCATGTCCTGCGGGGTGGACAAGATGGCAGTGCCTGGAGGTCCTGGGGGTCACAAAATGGCGGCGCCCATGGAACGCACATTGCGGAGGTGGAGCAAGATGGTGGCACCCATGAAACGCACGTGTTGTACGGGGGAGAATATGGCGGCGCCCATTGCTCGCACATGGCCTGGGGAGGAGGGGAGGATAGCGGTGCCCATTGTCTGTGAGCGGGGGGAGTGGGGGCGACCGCTGCCGCTGAGCGGGCCTGGTGTGGTGGAGAAGATAGCAGCGCCCATTGCTCGCACATGGCCTGGGGAGGAGGGGAGGATAGCGGCGCCCATTGTCCGTGACCGTGGGGGGGGTGGGGGCGACCGCTGCCGTTGAGCGGGCCTGGCACACTACTGCGTAGTGGCCCTTCTTCCCGCAGGCCTTACAAAGGGCAGCGCGGGCCGGGCAGCATTGGCGGGGGTGTCTTTGTTGGCTGCAAAAATAGCATCGGGGCCCCCCGGAGGTCATCGGCTGGCGCGTAGCGCAGGCGTACTGGGTGGGTAGCGCCCCCGCTGGGGCGGCTGCCTGTGGGGCCCATGAAGCATTGGAGGAGTGGGCCGCGCGGTTGGGGGCGTAGGACTGTACATTGCACAGGGCGACCGTCATGGAAAACGCTCATGTTTTAGTCTCTGCGAGGTTGCGCGTGGCCCCTTCTAGGAGCCGCTGCCTGATAACATCGGACCCAATCCCAGTTACAAAAGCGTCCCTCATAAGGAGATCTGAGTGCTCCTTAGCGGTAACATCATGGCAGTCACAGTCCCGAACTAATGGGATCAGGGCCCTCCAGAAGTCCTCGATTGACTCACCAGGTAGTTCAGTATGCGTTGCGAGCGCGTGTCTGGCGAAGAGCATGTTCGTCTTCTGCTCATAACTCTCTTTGAGTTGAGTCATAGCGTCAGCGTAATTGGCCGCATCCTGGATCAGCGGGAAGATTTTAGAGTTGAGTCTGGAGTACAAGATTTGAATCTTCTGGGCCTCTGGAACAGGGGTCGGCGCCGCGTTGATAGGGCGACTGTCACCTTGACAGCCAGCGGGAGTGGGTGTCCTCCCCCATACCCGCGTGGTTCCAGTTGTGCCATGATCCGGCAGATGAGACGCATGGTCCTCCTGCTTAGGCGTAGTCTTCGACAGCATGCCCAGTCCGACCCAACAACCCATCCCCTGGTCATCGCCCTCTACTCCTCCCCAGCCCTGGTGGACTCCAGCCAGATATGCCAGAGGCTGGACCAGCAACCCCATGGTCACGTCTCTGGGAACATGTCCAACTAACTCTTGCTCTCCTTATTTCTGATACTTGTGCGTGTGTGTGTGTGGGGGCCTGCATGACGGCAGAATGCGTGATGTTGTTATTATTTTTCTCAGGTTTAGTGGTTAATAAATTTGCTCTTTCCCTGAATCAAAAAAACAGTTTTTGATTGGCTCACAGCTAAATTAGTTACATTCTGAACCAGAAAAGACATACCTTTGTGAAACCCCCCCCAAACCTATGTTGTCACCAACCGAGGAGGTTGAATAGAGGAAAGCCAGTTCACCCCTTCTCACCTAGCCATCACAAGTCTTTTGCTAGTTTTCTTTCCATTTCCTCTAATGATTTTCTATCACTTTTCCTCAAAATTGTTACTCAAGAATCTGATATTCAGTTTTCTGCCATACATCAACACCCATCACTGTGTAAAACCACTGGGTATAATGCATGCCATACAGTTGCCTGAATCAGCTATGCAGTATTTTTTTTATATTTTCCACTAAGTTCACCAAAAACAGTTAAAGATTGGAAATAAAGATTTGACAGAAAAGTAGAGTTTTAAAAAATGCTGAACTACAATTTGTGGTTCAATTACATGAAAATTAGAAAAACGCAGTCATAACTGCAGCACAGTGGTTAGCACTATTGCTTCACAGTGCCAGGGTCTCAGGTTCAATTCCCTGCTTGGGTCACTTTCTGTGCAGAGTCTGCATGTTCTCCCTGTGTCTGCGTGGGTTTCCTCCGGGTGCTCCAGTTTCCTCCCACAAGTCCCAAAAGACTTGCTTGTTAGGTGAATTGGACATTCTGAATTCTCCCTCTGTGTACCCGAACAGGAGCCGGAGTGTGGCGACGAAAGGCTTTTTACAGTAACTTCATTGCAGTGTTAATGTAAGCCGACTTGTGACAATAACAAAGATTATTATTATCACAGGCTTCCAGTGTTACACAGGTTGCGAATTGCATAAACGTTCAATCAGCAACTTAGACACCATAAAACATCAGATTTTCTGTGAAGCTTAAAGCAGTAGTCACTGCCATTTTGAAAACATTTCCTGATAAACCCCTGGAGGGTATAAGTCTTATGTTGGAAATAATAAAATTATGGAGTTGCTAAATCTAAGAAATACTGGATAGAAATCTCTCTACTTGCTCTTGGTAGAACAAAGGTTACCCGGTTGTTAGCTCGAGCTTGTTACAGGAATAAGAAGGTACTTGGGTTTGGGACTTTAGAGGCTGGAAAAAGGTCACATATCCCATAAAAGCAATAAGTGTTCATGGCTGATACTGGAAGTCTGCAGAGGGATTTGGATAATTTTAATGAATGAGCCAGGGTCTGGCAGATGGAATACAATGTTGACAAATGTGAGGTTATCCATTTTGGTAGGAATAACAGCAAAAGGGATAATTTTTTAAATGGTAAACTATTAAAACATGATGCTGTGCAGAGGGACCTGGGTGTGCCAGTGCATGAGTCGCAAAAAGTTGGTTTACAGGTGCAACAGGTGATTAAAACGGCGAATGGAGTTTTGTCCTTCACTGCTAGAGGGATGGAGTTTAAGACTAGGGAGGTTATGCTGCAACTGTATAAGGTGTTAGTGAGGCTACACCTGGAGTATTGTGTTCAGTTTTGCTCCTTACCGGAGAAAGGTGCTGGAGGGTGTGCAGAGGAGATTCACTAGGTTAATCCCTAGTTGAGGGGGTTGGATTACAAGGAAAGGTCGAGTAGACTGGTACTGTACTCATTGGAATTTAGAAGGATGAGGGGGGATCTTAGAAACATAAAAAATTATGAAGGTAATAGATAGGATAGATGCGAACAGGTTGTTTCCACTGGCGTGTGAAAGCAGAACTAGGGGGCATAGCCTCAAAATAAGGGAAAGCAGATTTAGGACTGGGCTTAGGAGGAACCTCTTCACCCAAAGGGTTGTGAATCTATGGAATTCCCTGCCCAGTGAAACAGTTGAGGCTCCTTCACTAAATGTTTTCAAGATAAAGATAGATAGTTTTTTGAAGACTAAAGGAATAAAGGGTGATGGTGTTCGGGCGGGAAAGTGGAGCTGAGTCCACAAAAGATCAGCCATGATCTCATGGAACGGCAGGGCAGGCTCGAAGGGCCAGATGGCCTACTGGCGCTGTTCTTATGTTCTAGTATAAAAGCACCATATTTACCATCAGATGATATAAAAATATAAATGTCTATATCAGTAATGTTCAAGGTGCTACAGCACACTAACAAAGAGCCCCCAACATTTTGTATTACAGAATGACAGTGATGCACCATCAATTACACACGAGGCAAGTTGCAGGAAACAAAGTAATGGTTTTAATACTCTAAGATGTAGCCTGTCTGCTGCTGAACCCAGACTGGAGACAAGGCTACAGATCAGTCAACTATATACAACACCCAGTGGGGCGGTGCCACGGAAGAACAATATATAACACAGTGAGTAACAATGGAACAAACAGTAACAGAGAATATATACAGCGCTGTAAGTAACAGTGGAACTATAATAACAGTGGTTCACCACATTCACCCCCTGTTAAAAAAAAAGTCCAGCGGGGGTGAAGCAAACTTATACATTAAGTCTATCAGGAGCTTTAACCGTCCGCTGTGATCTCCTCAGTCCCGGCTGTGGTGTGGGCACTGGTGTTGAGACCTGCGACTCCGGGAGCGTGTCATCCTCTTCTTCTTCCAGAAGCGTCGACAGAGAGGGAGACGGTGTAGGCGCGGGGGCGATGGTAATGGAGGTAGACGGAGGAGGGTCGGGTGAGGAACCAGCGGATGCCAGGTCCCGGAGGAAGACTGTGTCCTGCCGCCCGTCCTGATGTGCCACGTAGGCATATTGTGGGTCAGCGTGGAGAAGCATAACCCGCTCGACCAGGAGATCAGTTTTGTGGTTCATCACATGCTTCCAGAGGAGGACAGGCCCTGTGGCTGTCAGCCAGGACGGGAGCGAGACTCCTGAGGTGCACTTCCTAGGGAAGGCAAACATACGTCCTTGAGGGGTCTCGTTGGTGGCAGTACAAAGAAGCGACCGGATAGAGTGGAGCGCATCGGGAAGGACTTCCTGCCAGCGGGAGACTTCTAGAACGTAGGGCCAGGAGGACGGCTTTCCAGACCGTCGCGTTCTCCCTCTCCACCTGTCCATTTCCCCGGGGGTTGTAGCTGGTTGTCCCGCTTGAGGCGATGCCCTTGCTGAGCAGGAACTGACGCAGCTCATCACTCATGAACGAGGAGCTCCGATCACTGTGGATGTAGGTGGGGAAACTGAACAAGGTGAAGAGGCTGTACAGGGCCTTGATGACAGTGGCCAAGGTTATGTCAGGGCATGAGATGGCGAAGGGAAAATGTGAGTACTCATCAACGATGTTGAGGAAGTACATGTTACGGTCGGTGGAGGTAGGGGCCCTTTGAAGTCGATGCTAAGGCGCTCAAAGGGGCGAGAGGCCTTTACCAGGTGAGCTCTGTCTGGCCGATAGAAGTACGGTTTGCACTCCGCGCAGACCTGGCAGTCCCTGGTCATGGTCCTGACCTCCTCGATGGAATAAGGCAGGTTGCGGGCCTTGACAAAATGAAAAAAACGGGTGACAGAGGTCATTGTGGAGGGCCAAAATCGGTCAACTTGTGCACTGGCACATGTACTGCAGGACAGGACATCTGGGGGCTCATTGAGCTTCCCAGGACGATACAAGATGTCGTAATTGTAGGTGGAGAGTTCGATCCTCCACCTCAGAATCTTGTCGTTCTTGATCTTGCCCCGCTGTGTATTATTGAACATGAAGGCAACCTACCGTTGGTCAGTGAGGAGTGAATCGCCGGCCTGCCAGGTAATGCCTCCAATGTGGCACAGCTTACACAGTGGCCTGGGCTTCCTTTTTGACGGAGGAGTGTCGAATTTCGGAGCCCTGGAGGGTATGGGAGGAGAAAGCCACGGGCCTGCCCGCCTGGTTGAGGGTAGCGGCCAGAGCAAAGTCAGATGCATCGCTCTCCACCTGTAATGGGATGGACTCGTCCACAGCGTGCATCGTGGCCTTGGCAATGTCTGCCTTGATGCGGTTGAAGGCTAGACGGGCCTCAGCCGACAGGGGAAAAAGGGTGCATTTGATGAGTGAGCGGGCCTTGTCCGCATAGTTGGGGTCTGGGCATAGTACAAGAAGAACCCCAGGCATCTCTTCAGGGCCTTGGGGAAGCGGAAGTTGCAGGAGGAGGCGCATGCGGTCGGGATCGGACCCTAGGACTCCGTTTTCCATAATTTAGCCGAGGATGGGCAGCACAGTAGCATTGTGGATAGCACAATTGCTTCACAGCTCCAGGGTCCCAGGTTCGATTCCGGCTTGGGTCACTGTCTGTGTGGAGTCTGCACATTCTCCCCATGTCTGCGTGGGTTTCCTCCGAGATCCCATTGGTGACGCCAAAGGGGACCCTGAGGAAGTGGTAGAGGCGCTCATCTGCCTTGAAGGCAGTGTTATGGCGGTCCTCCGCGTGAATAGGGAGCTGGTGGTACGCGGACTTCAAGTCTACCGTGGAGAAGACTCGGTACTGCGCAATCTGGTTGACCATGCCAGATATGTGGGGAAGGGGGTACGCTCGAGTTGCGTGTACCGGTTGATGGTCTGACTGTAGTCGACGACCATCCGGAGCTTCTCCCCAATCTTGACGACCACCACTTGGGCTCTCCAGGGGCTGGTACTGGCCTCTATGATCCCTTCCCGCAGGAGTCGCTGAGCTGACCTGATAAAGGCCTTGTCCTGAACACTATCGTCTGCTGCTGGTGGCGACAGGCTTACAGTCGTGAGGTTAGCGAAGAGCGGGGGTGGGGCGACCTTAATGGTCGCGAGGCTACAGCCGGTGAGAGGGGGCAGGGGTCCACCGAACGTTAAGGTCAGGCTTCCGAGATGGCATTGGAAGTCTAGGCCTAATAAAAGGGGAGCGCAGAGATAGGGGAGGACATAGAGTTTAAAGTTAACGTACTCTACACATGAGGCAAGTTGTAGGAAACAAAGTAATGGTTTTAATACTCTAAGATGTAGCCTGTCTGCTGCTGAACCCAGACTGGAGACAGGGCTACAGATCAGTCAACTATATACAACACCCAGTGGGGCAGAGCCACAGAAGAATATATAACACAGTGAGTAAAAATGGAACAAACAGTAAGAGAATATATACAGCGCTGTTAGTAACAGTGGAACAACAATAACAGTGGTTCACCACAGACAGGATAATCAATTTGAAGCCTCTTCGTACAATTGGTTCCAATCTTAGCCATACCACAAGCCATTAAGCAGAGCAGTTTCTTGACAGGTAACTTTTATTTCTTTGGAATGAAGCAAAAGTGATTTGGAAAAAGTGCACCACCTATAGACCAATTAAAGAGCAACAATAGGAGGATAGGAAGCAGGTTCTCAGCATTAAAGTATCTATTGCAGCACAGTGACCCTGAATGATCGCAAGGGTCATTTTTGAAATGCAGAGAACGCTATGGATAACGTATAGAATTATGAGAAAGGCCAGGGTCTCACATTGACAAATACCCATCTCTTCTCTTAAGAATAAATTTGTAATCGTTGATATATCATCTGTAAAAACAAGTAGTCAAACATTTTGGGTTTAATCCTTCACTGTAACGAGATCTTGAAGTGGAACTGAACAAACCGAAAAGGCTGTAGGAAAGTCAGAAAATGAGCTTCAACTATGAATCAATAGGTTCAAATAGTTTTGAAAATTGTTGTGCTTTGAACGATTATCAGGCGCTCCAAAGTGTTGTACCGACAATGAACAATTTTTGAAGTGTAGTCACTATTGTAATGTAGGATACATGGCACCAAATATGCGCACGGCAAACTCCCAGAAACAGCAATGTGATGATAACCATAAAATCTGTTCCTGTGATGTTGAGTGAGGGATAAATATTGGCCAAAAATAACTCCCCTATTCATCACTTATGTTCTGAAAAATGTTCAAAAATACATCAGGATGTCAAAATGTAAAGTTTAATTGCAGAATGAAGTTTTAAAGTAAATTGGGAAGTTAATAATACTTCCATGCAATTAAGCAAAATAAAATCTCATCCGTTTTCACCTGCTTTATTGTCATACATCATCAAGTAAGCGATCACACTCAAAAATGGGTGCAAAGTAATTAGCAACATCTAAGTTGCTATACATATTTTCAGATGTCCATTCACGTCAGCAAAAATTTCCATGTTAGCTTTTAGGGTATAAAAGTTCAATTATTCCCCAAGGTACAGAAATGAGAATACACCAGCTTGTTGCTCATGCTCAAAAATATTGCACATACTTTGTCAAAAGGTCGATTACGGAAATATCACTTATTCATACTATACCCACACTATATGTAACTGGAATGTTTGGGGCTAGGTTTTGGAGGCAGCAGCAGACCAGTCACAAGAAATGCCACCACACTTATACATCTACATATTCTGAAAATTAAATCGGACAGAATAGAGAAAACATTTCACTTTTGAATTTTAAACAAATAAAAAAGTTTTTTTAATATATGTCACACATTTGAAATAAAAGAATAGAGAACACAAATGTGCTAGTTCAACGACGATGGCCAATAAAATTATCCAAATAAAATACTTTAAAATTGACATAAGCTCAGAAAGGACTACTTTCAGCATTAGCAGATTAATATTTAATACACTCATTTATTTCTTCATCCATTATTTTAGTGGTCATAACCAACTAGTGTTAACAATTCAATGGCTGTGTTAAGATATTAGATGGTGGAATGTTACACAAGTGTAATGAGCATTTGTTTGCTAATACCGGAAACAGTCTCTTTAAGCTTACATATTGGTTTGTAAGGCATGTAACGTGAAAGAGGAAAAAAGTTAGTAAACAATTGAAACTGGAGTTGATCAATTTTAATAATCTACAGTTTTACTTCAATCTGCTCGGTACCAAACCTATAATAGTCACACCAAAAACACCAAATATGAATTTGCAAATCTTCCTGCCCTGTAGAACTGCACATAAGCTGAAGACAAATACTATATAGCACATGCAGTAAATGCCATGTTTGTTGTGTTTTTGAAAGAAAACCTGAGCTAAAATTAATCACTGCACTATTTACCGTTCCATTTTTCTCCATGATACCCTGCAGGTTTTAATGAGCATTTATGTACACAAAAAGAACAAATCGGTGGGGAATTAATGGAAAAATTATATTCCCTTAAATAGAAAAATGCATTTATCGTAGCATGGAGTGTAAAAATAGCACAGTTGAACTCAAGTACACACTGTAAAAGGACAATGTTCTGGTTACAATACTGATGGTTCATTGCAAAGATTTTGTTTATTGGTGACATATGCATGGAACCAGCTTTTAGAAAGAAAATTGGATTTTGAAACATTGATTCTTTATAGACAGGAATACAAACCGGTTTACTACTAGCAAAGAAGCAAAGTAAAGCAAAGTGAATTGCAGGTCCTTTCAATTTGAGGCACTTTCCCAAGCTACCAATCTTGGTTGTCCCATCCATCATCCATAGTTCCTCCACTTTCTTTTTTTGGTGACTTTTTATTCTTGCTTTCCCCACCTGCGGCCCAATTATCATCCCAGTTGTCCCAGGCATTGCTATGGTTGGTTTGCTTTATCGTGTTGTTCTCCATGCCCCAGGCATCGTCATTCTTTTCACCTGAGCCCCAAACACCAGCACTTGGGGGCACCTTCATCTTCGAATTCTCATCCTGACTAAAATTGTCCCAGAAACCATCTTCAAGTCCACTGTTCTGGTAACTTTCTCCAGTTGGGTAGCTGTAACACAGAATATACCAAACTTTAGAAATGATTGGGTATTTCAAAAATGAGCATTTGCAGTACAAGCTGCACTTGTACAGAGGATTTTCAATGTGTGTATGTATGAAAAAAATGTAAGTATGCAATAACATTCTATTTGTATTGCATTAATGAATGCCACACATCCTATTAAAGAGTGATAAATGCTGCACCTGTTCAATAATTTACCTAATTCAGAGTTGGGGTATCATGTTGGTCCTGTAACCATGCTTCACAAACAGAGATGGTTTTAATTAAAAGGCTGGATGCCCAGGGCAGTACAGTGGCACAGTGTGTAGCACTGCTGCCTACGGCGTTGAGGACCCGGGATCGATCCTGACCCCGGGTCGCTGTCCATGTGGAGTTTGCACATTCTCCCCATGTTTGCATGGGTCTCACCCCACAACCCAATGATGTGCAGGCTAGGTTGGTTGACCATGCTAAATGGCTCCTTAATTGGGAAAAAAATAATTGGGTGCTCTAAATTTATTTTTTTTAAAGGCTGGATGCCCTTCTGAAAGCACATCAATTAATACAAAACTTCAATACAAACGTACAAATCATAACACTTTTTTCTCATAATACCTCAATGGTAAATACCTTGCATTTTTTTTTATATAAATGATCCTCAACTCGGAGAAGACCAAAAAGCTAATTTATTACCTATACAAATTGTACATCACAAAATGTGATTTTACCGTAAATGCATGCAATTTCACTGTAACATACCTAAAAGCCATGCAAGGAGAATATTGTGCAGTTCAGAATCTGTAAGATTTCTAATCAATTAAAAAAAACAATTGTTTTTTTTAAAAAAGGAAGCTCTGTTGGCCTTACGCCAGGGCAATTAAAGTACAGGTTGAGCATCCCTTTTCCGAAATGCTTGGGGCCGAGTGTATTGGATTACGGAATTTTTCGGTATCGGAATATAAAGTGCATCTGCGGCGTGTTGGGATCTGCCATGTGTGGCGCACGTTCGGAGCTACGCATGTGCGTCGTGCGTTGGGAACTGCGCAAGTGAGGCACGCTTTGGGAACTGCACAAGTGAGGCACGCTTTGGGAACTCCGCACGTGCGGCACCCATTTTAAACTGCACACTTGCGGCACCCATTTTGAACTGCATAATTGCGGCACCCGTTGAGAACTGCGCACGTGGGGCGCGCATTGGGAACTGCGCACGTGCGGCGCGCATTGGGAACTGCGCACGTGCGGCGCGCGCTGGAAACTGCGCACGTGCGGCACGCGCGGCGCGCATTGGAAACTGCGCACGTGCGGCGCGCATTGGAAACTGCGCACGTGCGGCGCGCATTGGAAACTGCGCACGTGCGGCGCGCATTGGAAACTGCGCACGTGCGGCGCGCATTGGAAACTGCGCACGTGCGGCGCGCATTGGAAACTGCGCACGTGCGGCGCGCATTGGAAACTGCGCACGTGCGGCGCGCATTGGAAACTGCGCACGTGCGGCGCGCATTGGAAACTGCGCACGTGCGGCGCGCATTGGAAACTGCGCACGTGCGGCGCGCATTGGAAACTGCGCACGTGCGGCGCGCATTGGAAACTGCGCACGTGCGGCGTGCATTGGAAACTGCACACATGCTGCACGCATTGGGAACTGCAGTGCGTGCTGGGAACTGCACATGTGCAGCAAGTGTTGGGAAATGCACATGTGTGGCGCGCGTTAGGAAGTGCGCATCGCCCGGGGACTCATGACGTCACAACGTCACGTTGGTGCTCAAAATAAAGTGCGTTTTTTTAGTTTTCTTATTTTGGATAAGGGTCACTAAACCTGTAGTTGCTATCAAAAAACATAGGGAAAATCATCCAGAGAACAGCGGAGAACATCATTTTGCTACGTACAAACATTGTTTTTTTTGGATACGTAACGATATAGTAAAACATTTGAATTTAGAAATGTGATTGTGCATCAAGATTTAGTGCATTTAAATGTACATTACCTTTCAGAGGCAGCTGTTTCACCTTCCTTGTTGGTAAAGAAAGAACTGACGTCTTGCCACCCTTTTACGGTCGCTCCCTGTACCTATGAATGTTAATAAAAAAGACTGAAATATCTTTCATTGTAATAGATGTTTTAAAACATGCATAATCATATACACATACAAACATTAGATGCTCTAACAATAGCTATTAGCCTTCTGGCTCTTAAGTCTAGAAAATACTGTTGCTGGCATTAACAAATACTATTGACATAAAGTGAATCCACATGATACTCATGGAAACTATCAGAAATTAGGCATTCACCGGTTCATTTTAAACAGATTAGCCTCTCTCCTACAATAGCAAATAGCTATTTGATTACTAATATCATCAACAGTAATAGCTAGGTTTTATTTAATATACAATATATTATATTTAAAAATTATTCCAGGACTATGCACATTTTAAGGGTAGCTACCACTTTAACTATTTGGTCTAAGCAAGAGAACTAACTTTAAAATAATATTGGTTCCCTCTACAACTTTGATTAACAAATCACTTTTCACTATAGACACTCACCATGTCATCAATTACCAACGATAGCAAAACAAAAGGAAAACAAATTAGCACCAATCTAAAAGGTTTGGCTGGTCACAATAAGGCAAACTCCATATCTGTCAACTGTCCAGCTAAAACAGCATTTTTGCAACAATTTTGATGTAAATTGTAATGTGAAGTGGTTTGGCTTTGCACTTCTTCTAAAGTTGCAGCATAAATCCTGAGTTGGGAAGGAGTCTCAGTCCATTTCAGTCTGGAGTTAGGTTGGATCCCACTCTATATCTGCACAACAGATTTAGATCCACCCTATAATTGCAGTATAAATGCAACTTATACAGTTTCACATGAAATTGTTTCAGTTACTTTTCAGTTTGTATGTGTCAAACCCAACTGATAGCCGTGATTTCTAGAACTCGGGGGAATTTTTTGCCATCCAATAAAATGTAGTTTTGTAATGGTTGAGAAAGGAAATCAATCATTTTTCAAGAAAATCTTTAATTTATCTTTATTCTTAAGCTTCTATAGCAGTTGCACAGAATATGAAGGCTGGCTTTGAGACATGACCAGCCTTATCCTTCTGCATACCTTATTAGCAATCTGTGACACACCAATGGTCACATCATCTAAAAATTTTCCATCTTTCACCTGGGTATATAAAAATGCCTCCAATTAATTAAGCTTTGCAAATGATACATCAATTTACAGAACCAAAGAATGAATTACCCTCATCAATGTAGAATAGGCAGAAATAAAGGAGTACTTATATGGGAAGAGCTACATTTCCAGTTCTTCTTCAAAAGAGGAACACAACAACACGTTTATAGTGCTTTCAACAAAGAAAAATTCCCCAAGGCACAGCCAGAAATGGATATTGAGCCAAAGGAATTATCAGGATGTGTGACAAAAGCTTGTTCAAATAGATGGGTTCCAAGGAGGAAAGGGAGGCAGAGAAGGGAAGCAAGGAATTCTAGAGCAGAGTCTACGTGACTGAGAGAATGAACGTCTGCTAACTGTGGGGTGATGACTGAAGACCAAAGGCAGACAACAAAATATTCCATTAAAGGATATGTATTAGAAATGAATATTTATCTTTAGCCATCAGTCAACAAACTTATAAACTTTCAATGTGCAACAAATACAAATGTGGATGTGATGCTGGAGGTCAGGAATGATGAGGTGCTATCCAGAGTTATCAGCTTCCACAGTTAAAACGGTCTGTTGCCAGTAATTGTCACAATTGAGACACGGGATTTAAAGAATATCACTTGGAAAAGATACTAGAAAGCCACGAGCAACAATGGAACTGTATCGCAGCATAAATCAGTGTCTTCAGGTAAAAACCCAGAAAATTAAGATGCTAGCAGCTTTTTTTTGCTTCTTGAAGGGAAACATATTAGGTGAAATATCCTGTTCCACAAAACACAAAGGGCAAAAAGGAAATAGTTAGCTGTATCAGATGTTGCAATTAGAGCTAGTATCAGGCTGGAACAGAGACATTTCCTCTTCATTCATACAATGCAGACTTTACCTGGGATATACATCTCCAAAAAGAAATTCACCTCTGAATCTGTTTTGGTTTCCTGTCTCAAGGGACAATATTCCATTGATAGCAAAGGTTAATGGGCCACCATAAATGCCAGCTGATGGGGAACTAAGCTATTGGGTTAACTGTATAGCCAGCAAAGTGATTTTCATACCACCAGGCTACAGACTGGAACAATTTTGGTAAACATGCAACCAAGTGATACAGTGACACAAATTACAATGGAAGCAATCTGCAATAACATTTGATATGGTACTACTTAAAATATTTATTTATGGTGAAGACGATGGCACTTGGAATTAAGGGGAATGTGGCCAAAAGAACAAAGAAATTGTTGGAAGGCAGATCGCAAAGCAAAAAGGTAAATTGACGTTCTTCGGAATGAAAAGGTATGCTGAATGTGTTCTGCAGGATTCAGTGTTGAGCCTTCTGTTTTATTTGCTGTATACATAAACAATCAGTGTTTAAGACGCGAGGGAAGATTGAAAATTATTCACACCAATTGTGTGGGAAGAAGAAGGTATGGCAAATTGTGAAAAACAATATCAAGACTGGGACGGTAAATGGATAGGCTAGCAGAAAAGAAAAGATTTTAAACGTAAAGGAGCAGAAGAACATCATGCATCTACATGCACAAGGTGGCAATGGAAATAAATAAGCTACTAAAAATATTGATTCAGCAACAAGATTTTAACAAGGTCACTTGGAACATCGTGTGCAGTTGACATCCCACTATTGGAAGGACATGGAAACAACACCCACTGATAAATCAAATGTACTATGTCTCTGCTGTACATTTTAATAAAAATTGAATATTAAATGACCAGGTGTACATTAGTACAAACTGCCAAGGAAATAAGACAACAGCGAAACCATACAAATTCATCTGGAAAACAGTTAAATTGGTACTGTCATACGATATAGCTAACAAGTACAAATGGAAGTGGAGTCCACAATTTGTGAAAAAGGTATTACATATTAGTTTGATTTAGGTATCCTTATGGAATAGAAACACGATCAGCTGAGTGTGAAACGAGGTTTAGAATGTGCAACTAAAAACAGAATATAAATTCCAAAACTGCTCAAAAGTTTTAACAAGTGCTCATGTGTACAAATACCACTAAAATAAATGCTAAAACAATGACAAAACTGATTTATTAATTTGCCTTTTCAACAAACTGTATTATAATTATCGGTGATTTCACAACATGAGCAGTTCGAAAGTAAAAGAACTTAAAGGGCAAAACTTTTAATTTTTAGAAGATACTCTAAAATTCAATACTCTAACCATAAAATGAAAAATATTTTTATAGCTAATAAATTCTAAAATGTGAAATGTGCAGATAAACAACCTGCACCATATCAATGCAGATAATGGTCAGAATTTGCTGTGAAGATATCCATGCTATTTATGAGCAAATGGAATATCTACTGCAGTTAAAAGCAAATATTGGTAGGATTTTCATCTGAGACATCAGGTTGTGAATTCAAGTCCCACTCCAGGATTTGAGCACAGAAGTCAATGCTGGCACTCCAGTGCAGTGCTGAGTGCTGCATTGCACAAAGCAAAAAGAGCAGAGGATACGGGAAGTCTGCAGAGGGATTTGGATAGTTTAAGTGAATGGGCTAAGGTCTGGCAGATGTAATACAATGTTGGCAAATGTGAGGTTATCCATTTTGGTAGGAATAACAGCAAAAGGGATTATTATTTAAATGATAAAATATTAAAACATGCTGCTGTGCAGAGGGGCCTGGGTGTCCTCGTGCATGAGTCGCAAAAAGTTAGTTTACAGGTGCAACAGGTGATTAAGAAGGCGAATGGAGTTTTGTCCTTCATTGCTAGAGGGATGGAGTTTAAGGCTAGGGAGGTTATGCTGCAACTGTATAAGGTGTTAGTGAGGCCACACCTGGAGTATTGTGTTCAGTTTTGCTCTCCTTACCTGAGAGGGTGTGCAGAGGAGATTCACTAGGTTAATCCCAGAGTTGAGGGGGTTGGATTATGAGGGGAAGTTGAGTAGACTGGGACTGTACTCATTGGAATTTAGAAGGATGCGGGGGGGATCTTATAGAAACATATAAAATTATGAAGGGAATAGATAGGATAGATGCGGGCAGGTTGTTTCCACTGACGGGCGAAAGCAGAACTAGGGGGCATAGCCTCAAAATAAGGGGAAGCAGATTTAGGACTGAGCTTAGGAGGAACCTCTTCACCCAACGGGTGATGAATCCACGGAATTCCCTGCCCACTGAAGCAGTTGAGGCTCCTTCATTAATGTTTGCAAGATAGAGATCTACCATGTGCTGTTATCACGACCAGCTTAAACTGGTCTTCTGCTGACTTAGCTGTTAACTGCATTGTGAACAATGGTGCCTTCATATTACTATGGCGTTGCTATGGTGTTGCTCTGTCCTTGATCTGACAGCACAAGTATAGTGTCAAACTGTCTTGCAAATGTGCTGCTTTAATCTATAATGGAATTATGCTGTTTCATGCTGTTTTGTGTCTCTGTATGTTTTGAGATGACCTGAGGTTATGAGTGAATTTAAAATGGGTTTTTAAAAACTGGGGCTTAATATTTATACTAAATACAGGTGTATTAGAAAATAGTTGGTTTCCACAGAGGTTGAGTAGACTGGGACTGGACTCGTTGGAATTTAGATGGATGCGGGGGGATGTTATAGAAACATATAAAATTATGAAGGGAATAGATAGGATAGATGCAGGCAGGTTGTTTCTACTGGCGGGTGAAAGCAGAACTAGGGGGCATAGCCTCAAAATTAAGGGAAGTAGATTTAGGACTGAGTTTAAGAGGAACTTCTTCACCCAAAGGGTTGTGAATCCACGGAATCCCCTGCCCAGTGAAGCAGTTGGGGCTCCTTCATTAATGTTTGCAAGATAAAGATAGATAGTTTTTTGAAGAATAAAGGAATAAAGGGTTATGGTGTTCAGGCAGGAAAGTGGAGCTGAGTCCACAAAAGATCAGCCATGATCTCATTGAATGGCAGAGCAGGCTCGAAGGGCCAGATGGCCTACTCCTAGTTCTTATTGTCAGAGATGCCATCTTTTAAATGAGGCATTCAACTGAGGCTGCATCTGCCTCCCAGGTGGGCCTAAAGGTTCCCAATGCATTATTGGAAGGTGAGCAGGGAAGCTGTCCCCAGTTTCCTAGTCAATATTTATTCCTCAATTAACATCACAAAAGCATATTATCTTGTCATTATCACATTGCTGTTGGCGGGAACTTCCTGTGTGCAAACTGATAGTTACGTTTCCTACATTACAACAGTGACAACATTGGCTGGAAAAAGTGCTTTGAGGTATTCCGTTTTTGTGAAAGATGCCCTATAAATACAGATCTTTCTTTTTTTCTTTGGTGTTTGAGTTTCTGATAGCTTTGTGGCAGTTCACTGTGTGCCTCTCAGTTAGTACATAGAACATACAGTGCAGAAGGCGGCCACTTTTTTGGTCACTTAGAGCAATTTAGCATGGCCAATCCACCTAACCTGCACCTGGACCGTGGGAGGAAACCGGAGCACCCGGAGGAAACCTACGCAGACATGGGGAGAACGTGCAGACTCTGCACAGACAGTGACCCAGTGGGGAATAGAACCTGGGACCCTGGCGCTGTGAAGCCACAGTGTTATCCACTTGTGCTAATGTGCTGCCCCACAGTTGACATGCATTGAATGATATGAAGTTGATATTAACTGCATAGTGGATACATACTACACAGATTTAGGATTAGTAATTAAAAACACAGATACCATTTTGATTATGTGTAAATCATGTTAGTCATTTATACCAATCAAATTCTGGCACTGAAATGTAATTATTTAATTAAATAAATTAGTTTGTTTTAGATTTTCAACATGCCAATTCTTTTTTCTTACTTTTCCCTGGTGTCTTACTTTTCACTTTCTTAATCCAATCTTTCTTTCACTCTTTTCAATACTGGATTTGATATTGAATTGTTCCCCCCTCTCAGTCTTTCCAATATTAATTTCCCAATCATTAATATAATTAAGGAGATACCCTGCTGGTTGGTTGCCCACCTGGTCCCAGGGACCGTTTCTCTCACTATGTCACCAGCAGCAAAAACCTTCAGCAACTTAGCGGGCAAAAATCTTTTGATTTGAAGAATGCAGAGGAGGTCGAACTAATGACAGATGAAATTGCAGTAAAATCAATCACAATTGGCTTGCTTCAGTCTATATTATATAGGTGTATTGGGAAAACAGTTGTCTAAATTTATGATATATCCATGATTTCAAGTAATTAGTGTACTCATCATCAGTTTGAGCTCCTTAAGCAGGACTATGTTACCTTGTCCTGAGTAGGTTTGATGACACTCTCATTAATTGTGTGACCTAACTCTGTAGCCTATTTAAAAGCAAGAAAAGAATTTATCAGTAATGAAAGTGTACATCTTAGATATAAGTTGCACATACAGCAAGCAAACAACTCAAAAATGCAATTATCTCAGCTTCAGCATGAACCACAGTACATGCAGACAGGACACAAAGACAATGTCAACACAATAGGCTCTCATGACATAGCAAGCAAGACTTCATTCAGACATCTATTTTACCATATTGTGAATTTTACTGAATACATGAAACACAAGATGCTATTATTAATTTAGTCGGCCATACAATATAATTCTATTTCAGCTGAGTCTGAATTCTAAAGATTTCTTCCAAATAGCAGTATAAAAGGTCTATGTCAAATCTGTTGAAAATCCTAAAAGGTTCAGAGGGCATATTGTTTAAAGTTTCATTTTCAGTGCAGGAATATCTTTCTTAAATAAGGTAAATTCAACTTTGATGGGGGTGCAAAATGACCAAGAGCAGGTCAGCTAGCTGTATACATGTATACAAGTCAGGTGGAATGAATGGAGGGATGGCCAATTCACAACTGTTGGTTTTCCATTTCCACCTATGTAGAAGTTTACCCCAGAGCTCAAAGTAAAATATTACTGGATAACCTTCAAACTCATTTAACAAAAATTGTTGACCAGTTAGCTAAACTTCTACTGTTGAAGGGAATTTCTGTACCAGTATGTAATCACATTTGTAAGCCATTAACTTTTTCAATTACACAGCCTCTATGACCTTTGAAGCTTTCTATCTAAATCAGGAATAAAGCTATAATAAAGCTCTAAAAAGGTCTTCCACAAAGGCAGGGAAGATTGTGCATGTCTGGAAAACAATGTTGGTATACTTTTGTTCCAAATATTTTAATTTTAGAAGGAATTTATTGGTGAGCAATTATATTTCTAAACAGCAGGAAATTGTCTCAATAATTCTCATTTTAAACAGAAAAGGATGACTACCAATCATAAATGCTATGCAGAGATTCTGCTGGTAGTACACCTGTATGGTCAGGGTGCGAAAAGGATCTGATGATTGGAGAGGTCAAATAGCCTGTCAAAATGCAAGTTCCAGACCAGCACAAAGTGCAGTTAATAGTACTGTTAGCCAGATCTCTTCCCAAGCAACTATCACTGCCTTCAGGACAGCAAGGAAGAAAAATAAACAAAACAATACCCTCATTTGATCTAACACCATTTCTTATTTTCACGTACAAAATATTGGATGTCACCTAATAACATGAACCTGGAATACAATCTTGGAAATTAAGAGGGATGTGAGAAAAAGTAATGGGGATCTTTACACTGTGACAGATGTTAATACTAGTGGTCCCTTCTGAAACTTGCAGACGGCAAAATGGAAGAGATAGACCACTGCTCAGAAATAATAACGGCTGCTACCATATACTTTAAAACACCTGATAAATACCTATTACTTGTGCAGACAAACATACGGTTCAAAATAAGTTCCTGAAAAATGAGTAACCACATGGGAATTATGGAATCAAAGCGATGTTGACCAAAATAAAAGGAGAATATTGATGCCACACAATTAATGAATAGTGAACAATCTGGCATGCACAGAAAATAGGCACTTTACCGGCTCTGGCTGTTGTTTGTAGCCCCAAACCTTTATCCAGCAAGAAAGCAACAAGGACAGAACAAGCACCATTTAGCAATGCACAAGTCCCCTCCTCTATTGTTGACCAAAAACATGATTATTGAACAAGAAAGCATTCAATGCTGTAATGCTGATTACATTTGAGGTGCTGTTCAACTTGAAACAAAAAATTTAGATTCTATTGTTTTTTTGCTCGAGGCTGTTAACTTTGGTACTGAGCTACTTCAGCCAAACGTGGCAACATCTGACATACAGAATATAGAACAAAATTGAATAAATGAACAGTACCTTTTGTGTTGCCTGACTTCCGAGTTTTGCTGCCTAGTTGAGCAAAATAATGATGAGTTTCACCAAATATCTACACGCTTCTCAACAGTAAATCACTCATTTCAATATTAAGCATTGTTTTAATAAGTAAACTTGTCAGAAAAAAATGACAATAGAAAAAACAATTGTACATAAAACGTTTTAAATAAATACTCAGGCCTTTAAAACTCTCCTGAACAAATTAACAGAATAGGAAAGATTCAACAAACCTGAATGATTGCAGAAAATGCTGCATTGCTATAATTATCTAATTGGAAATGTTTATGCACCTTAATAAAATCAGAAATTGGAATAGGCTACTTACACCTTCTTTTGCTGCTGATGCAAACTTTGTGGCCCCAACAGTAAAATTGCTCCAGCCCTGAAAAACAGTGAACATATTCAAAATAACTGATTTTGTCATTCATTGGTGGTTATTTATAGTAGTTACATTAGTTTTTGATTTCTCTAATGTTGGTTTGCAATTCCAAGACCAATAATAAACAATATTTACAAAATTGGCAGGCATGTGAACCTTTCAACAATTCGGATATTCAACCATACTGACTACAATTCTCCTCCATATGCCCAAAGCAAGCAGTTTATGGGTCAATTAATTAATCAGTGCTTGCAAGTAAGAAGATTCTCTACATTCATATGGACAGTTCAAAGGTTTGAACACTGGTTAACATTAAAAATGTAAATATCATATGTATGTGTACTTACTAAAAATTCAAGTTAGTGTTTGGAGTTTTATATTCTTCCAAAATAGGGTAACCAAAAATTGAGACTTTACATTATTGAAAACATTAGGAGCAGCCAGGAGTTATTTTATGATCCTTACTTTATATTGCATACTTACAAGCAGATCCCTCACCTTTAGTTTTGATTCATTTTAGCACATTCACAAATCAGAAGGTTATGGGTTCTCAAGACTTGTTTCAAGACTTGAACACAAACTCCAGGCTGACCTTTCTGTGCTGTACTGAAAGAGTGCTGAAGATTAATTGGTAATTTCAGCTTGCTTTTTGTGATACCTTGCTGTATTACAAACTGGCTAGCATTTTGCCTATAAAACAACACTATAATCTGAAAATAATTAATAAATTGACTGCACGACATTTAGGGATATCCTGAGTAGGTGAAATACATTTGTGCTCATTTTAGCTTTCTTTTTCATGACATTGCTTATTGTTAATAAGAACCATACCATACTTTATAAAGCAGAATGTATTATTATTCTGTATTATTATTCTACCAGGAAAGTATTTTTTAAGGCTAGAAAATCGAATTGCTGTAAGCAAGCACAAACTAATATCTGAACTGATTTAATCAATTTGTTCTACGCGTTCCTATATGCCCAAAATATAACCTGCCTGGAAAGTATTGCTACAATTTAAATACTATGGCAATTGCTGGAAGTTAGCGTGGTTAACTTTCAAAAAAGCCAATTAGACTCATAAACCAACAAGAAACATCCAGATGTGAATAATGCAACCAACAGAACAATATTTTATCTTGATCTTTTATTCATAGAACAGAACAACACTTTATTGGAAAATCACTCCACAGCACAAAAATCTGAGCAGGTTGATAAAGCCAGCATAAAATCAATTTTCTTCAATAAACAGACATAACTCATTTGTACTACTAGTACAGAGTTTAGATAGCAGGTACAAGGTTACTCCCAAATCTTTATCACACTTCAAGATAAAATTCACATGAAAACAGTGGCATTTAGTAGTCATGCATAATTAAAATTAGGTATTAAAATTAGATATTAACTAGTAGCCAAAAAATTCTCCCACTATCGTTCTAAGGCAAAACTATAACTGCAACAAAACCAAAATATTTTCATACCGAATAAAGAGAAGTCATGGCACTGTTGAGAAAATCATCTTCCTTTTTCTGAGATGCAGCAGTGTTTCCAAATCCAACATAACGATTATCCTGATTACCATATCCTCCACCACTTTAAATAATTAAAGGAAATTAATTACCACTTGTTCAACTGAAAATAACAGCAGGAGGAATAACAAATCACATCATAGATACATTTATATAACGTGTAATTTTACCTTTGATAGGAGTTATCATCATTCAGCCAGTCCTCAAACATTTTATCAGAGGATGATACAGAGGTTTGGTTTGGTCCAGAACTACCAATGAAAATAAATAAATAAAATAAATGTACTCTGAATAATGACATATAGATATAACCAGGTGGCACATTAAGATTTCTCAATTGCTTCTTTAGCTTGAGTCTCAAGGATAGGTTCCTTGACAAGGTGCTTGTTGAACAGACAAATAATGAGCCTACATTGTATTTAATAGCATGGTTGTGGTAATATTACTGACATGTTTTAACCTATTTACATAATGATTGAGAATACCTGCCATACTCCATGCATCACATTTCAAATAAAATGCAAACAAATCAAAACTAAGCAATCTTAAAATATACATATTTTATAACAAAAGGGAAAAAAGATGATCAACCTATTTTTAAAAAAAATCTTTTTAAAGAGTACCCAATTATTTTTTTTCCAATCAAGGTCCAATTTAGCGCCGCCAATCCACCTAACCTGCACATCTTTGGGTTGTGGAGGTGAAACTCATGCAGACATGGGGAGAATGTGCAAACTCCACATGAACAGTGACCTAGGGCCGGGATTCGAACCCGGGTTCTCAGCGCCGTCGTCCCAGTGCTAACCAGTGTGTCACATGTCGCCCTGATCAATCTATTTTTAAAATAGAATTTGAGCCAAGATGAAGAGCCTAGAGGGGCCAAATGAAAGATGCTTCCAACAACAATTAGGCTTTAACTGATCGAGCAACGTATTTAGATCACATTTCAACAGTAAATACTTGAGCAGTGGCAGTACACATACAGTCAGATTAAATCCAGTCTCAGAAGACCACTGCTGCTCTCCGCTTTGAGAGCTGACGGTTGGTGATTTAACCTGAGGGTCACCACACCTCAGGCGAGGGGCAAGGCTGAGCCTACATGAATAACCTAAGCCGGTACAGGATTTGAACCCTCGCTGTTGGCGTCACTCCGCATCACAAACCAGCAATCCAGCCAACTGAGGTAACCGACCCCCTTCTACAGATCAATCATAAAATGTCTTTTGCAATTATGGTTCAACCTGAAACACTGCTCCAGATTAAACTTTTCTAACACCTCAAATCATACATACTTTGAAAAGGTTTCCCTATAAGTGGCCTCTTTCACTCTTCATTTAACCCTACCCACTCTTTTGCTGCTAAATCCACATCAACTTCATTCAAATTCTATACAATCAATCCTTGCACCCAGTTCTGTTCAATTGGTAGTCACTACATCTATGTAGCTTCTCACACAAAGCGCTTTTCCCGAAAATACAATTTTTTTTTTTTTGTTTCATTCAAGTCTAACGAACAGCTCCTGCCTTTTGATAGTGCAACCATAGGCCTTCGTCTATCCACATCTTGGTCTAGCTATCTCCTCTGACCTCAAATAGAACTCCCAAATCTCCTTCCTTACTAAAACTGCCAGAACTTTTGTGCCAAACAATTCTTCTCTCAACAACATAATTATGTCATTGTTACTTCATGGCCAAGAGATGCAGGTGTGAATGCCACACAACTTGCTTACCCATTGCTCAACCAATATTTTGTAAAGTTGAACGTAACCCCCTCACTTTTGTACTCTATTCCTCTACTATTAAAGCTAATGCTCCCATATCCATTTTCAACAACCTTGTCACTTCCTCTTGCTATCTTCAAAGATTTGTGAATGCACACACCCAGGATTCTTCATTCCTTCACCATCTTAAAGTTGTACCATATTGTTGATATTGCATCTCCTTCTCCTTCAAACCAAGATGCATTATTTCACACTTGTGTGTTAAGTTTCATCTTCCATATGACTGCCCATTTTACTTGTCTAGCCATGTTCTCTTGTAATCTGTTACTATCTTCCTCACTGTACATTAAATTTCTGAGTTATGTACTATCTGCAAATTTTAAAATTATGCCCCATGTACCCAACTCCAGGTCATAATGTATCGTTAAAATATAGATATGTGTAAGGTGGTACATTTTTGGTAGGAAGAAGGAGATTACGTAATTGTTAGAAAATAAGTGTATGTTATGTTAAGGAAACATAATCTCTGTATTTGCAACTTTAAATTATGAAAGAAATTATTACAATGCTCTCATTCAGAAAGTCAAAGTGTTTGACAGAATACTGTACAAGTATTAAATTTAAAAGTTTACTTTCTGCATGTTAAAGATCTCATTATTTAATGTTTGAAGAAAAAACCAGTTCCTTCATTTGATTTCATGAGTTTCAGAATACATCCAATAACCTTGAGTCACTTCATCTTCATATTAATCATAGAGAGTACAGATGGATGCAGGGAAGATGTTCCCAATGTTTTTTAAAAATATATATATTTATTAAAGTTTTTTAACACAATTTTTCTCCCTTACAAACAATAACCACGCCCCCCCCCCCGTAACAAAAAAAAACAAAACGAGAAATCGCGCAGAGCAAGATATATACATGGCAAAATGATATATTTACACAGCTTTGTACACTGGCCCTCTCCCGTACGTGCCAGTTTCCCCAACCCTTCATGTTGTCTCTTGCTCATCACCCTCCCAGGCAGTCCCCCCCCACCCCCCCCAAAGGTTGCTGTTGCTGCTGACCGACCTTCCTCTAACGCTCCGCAGCGGTGCCGTCACCAACGCCCCCAGACTCATTCCTTTGCAGGACGCCATCTCCATCCTCTTTCATGCCGCCCCCTCTCCCTCCATAACCCACTTGCGGATCATCGCCACATTTGCTGCCCAGTAGTAGCTCCCCAGGTTTGGCAGTGCCAACCCTCCTTGGTCCCTACTGCGTTCCAGGAAGCCTCTCCTTACTCTCGGGGTCTTATTCGCCCACACAAACCCCATAATACTCCTGCCTACTCTCTTAAAAAAGGCCTTAGTGATCACGATGGGAAGGCACTGAAACACAAACAGAAACCTCGGAAGGACCACCATTTTGACCTACTGCACTCTATGAGACACATGTCTCATCTTTTGAAATCCTCCTCCATTTGCTCCACCAACCTCGTCAGATTCAGTTTATGTAAGGTCCCCCAACTCCTGGCTTTCTGGATCCCCAGATACCGAAAGCTCCCCTCCGCCCTCCTCAGCGGTAGGTCCCCTATCCCTTTTTCTTGGTCCCCCGCCTGTAATACAAAGAGCTCACTCTTCCCTACATTGAGCTTATAGCCCAAAAACTCCCCAAACTCCCTTAAGAGTCTGCATGACCTCCACCATCCCCTCCATTGGATCCGCCACGTACAGCAACAGGTCATCCGCATATAGCGACACCCGATGCTCTTCTCCCCCTCGGACCACCCCCCTCCATTTATTAGACTCTCTCAATGACATGGCCAATGATAGCTGCCACTATCTCCGCCTCTCCCTCCTCCGGTGGCATCATTATCACGTTTAAGAGCCGCCGCACATTGGTGTTTAATTGCCTGCCACTTTACAAATCCCGTCTGGTCCTCATGGATTACCCCCGGGACACAGTCCTCGATCCTCGTGGCCAGCACTTTTGCCAGCAACTTTTCATCCACATTGAGGAGCGAGATCGGCCTGTACGATCCACATTGCAGTGAGTTCTTGTCCCGCTTTAGGATCAAGGAAATTGTCGCTTCTGACATTGTCGGGGGCAGGGTCCCCTCCTCGCTTGCCTCATTAAAGGTCCTCACCAGTAGCGGGCCAACAGGTCTACGTAATTCCTGTAGAACTCCACCGGGAATCCGTCCGGTCCCGGGGCCTTCCCCGCCTGCATGCTCCCCAAACCCTTGCTCAGCTCCTCCAACCCAATTGGTGCCCCCAAACCAGCCACTTCTTGCTCCTCCACCCTCGGGAATCTTAGTTGATCTAGGAATCGTCTCATCCCCTCTTCCCCCGTTGGGGGCTGGGATCTGTACAGCTCTTCATAAAAGGCCTTAAATACATCGTTTATTTTTGACGCACTCCGAACCGTGGCTCCCCTTCCATCTTTGACTCCCCCTATTTCCCTCGCTGCCATCCTCTTACGGAGCTGGTGTGCCAGCATCCGACTGGCCTTTTCCACATACTCGTAGGTCGCCCCCTGCGCTTTCCTCCACTGTGCCTCCGGCTTCCCTGTGGTCAACAGGTCAAACTCCGCCTGGAGCCGTCGTCTTTCCCCAAGTAATCTTTCCTCCAGGGCCTCTGCGTATCTCCTGTCCACTCAAAATCTCCCCCACTAATCTCTCCCTTTCCATACCCTGTCTTCTCCCTATGAGCCCTAATGGAGATTAGCTCTCCCCTGATCACCGCCTTCAACGCCTTCCATACCACCCCCACCCGCACCTCCCCGTTGTCATTGGCCTCCAAGTACCTTTCGATACACCCCCTCACCTTCCCACACACCACCTCGTCCGCCAGCAGTCCCACATCCAGCCGCCACAACGGGCGTTGGTCCCTCTCCTCTCCCAGCTCCAGTTCCACCCAGTGCGGGGCATGGTCCGAAACGGCTATGGCCGAATACTCCGTCCCCTCCACCCTCGGGATGAGCGCCCTACCCAGAACAAAGAAATCTATCCGGGAGTAGGCTTTGTGTACATGGGAGAAGAAAGAAAATTCCCTGGCCTGTGGCCTTGCAAACTGACATGGGTCCACTCCCCCCATATGATCCATAAACCCCCTAAGTACCTTGGCCGCTGCCGGCCTCTTTCTAGTCCTTGACTTTGAGCGGTCCAGTGCTGGATCCAACACTGTATTGAAGTCCCCTCCCATTATCAGGCCTCCGATCTCCAGGTCCGGAATGCGGCCCAATATGCGCTTCATGAATCCTGCATCATCCCAGTTCGGGGCGTATACGTTTATCAACACCACCCACGTCCCTTGCAGCCTACCGCTCACCATTACATATCGCCCTCCATTGTCCGCTACAATAGTCTTGGCCTCAAATGACACCCGCTTTCCCACCAATATTGCCACCCCTCTATTCATCGCGTCCAGTCCCGAGTGGAATACCTGTCCTACCCATCCCTTTCTTAACCTGATGCGGTCCGCCACCTTCAGGTGCATCTCTTGGAGCATGACCACGTCCGCCTTCAGTCCCTTTAAGTGCGCAAACACTCGAGCCCTCTTCACCGGCCCATTCAGGACCCTCACATTCCACGTTATCAGCCGGATTGGAGGGGCTCTCACCCCCCCCAACCCAACACCCCCCCCCCCCACAACCACCCCCCACCCAACCACCCCCCCCCCCCCACCACCACCACCACCCCTCACCCCCCCACCACCCCCCACCCCCCCCCCCCTTGTACAAAGGTCCACGCCTCTTCAGGCGTTTCGAAGTAAGTGTTGGCCCTTGCATGTGACCCACAGTCGCGCTGGCTGCAGCATTCCGAATTTCACTTCTTTCCGGTACAACACCGCTTTGGCCCGGTTGAAACCCGCTCTCCGCTTTGCAACCTCTGTGCTCCAGTCCGGGTATATTCGGATCTCTGCATTGTCCCACTTACTGCTCCGCTCCTTCTTGGCCCATCTGAGGACCCACCTCTGTCCGTGAACCGGTGGAACCTCATCACCATCGCCCGTGGCGGCTCATTTGCCTGGGGCTTCTTCGCCAGCACCCGATGTGCCCCGTCCAACTCCAGCGGCCTCGAAGGGGCCTTTGTGCCCATCATCACCTCGAGCATCGTGCTCGCGTATGCCCCGGCATCGGCCCCCTCCACTGCCTCAGGGAGACCCAAGATTCGCAGATTCTTTCTCCTCGACCTGTTCTCCAGGTCTTCGAGTCTTCCCGCCCACCTCTTGTGTAGCGCCTCATTCTGCTCCACTCTCACCGCCAGGCCCACGAGCTCGTCCTCGTTCTGACTGACTCTTTTCTGTACCTCCTGGATCTTAACTTCGTGGGCCTTCTGGGTGATCCAGAGTCCTTCAATTACCGAAAGCATAGGTGCCAACATCTCCTTGCGCATCTCCTCGCGCTGCTCCTCGAAGCAGCGCTTGATGAACTCCTGTAGCTCCCCTTCGTCCCTGGCCGCCGCCATTTTGTTTTCTTTCCCTCGCTTCTCCCGTTGCTCCAGTGCCGCTCCTTTGGCCGTTACACTTCTGGTCCGTTTCATAGAAGTTGGAGGGGGACCTCTCTCTTCCCTTCCCCACGGGTTGCGTCAAAAATAAGTTCCGTTGGGGCTCCTCTAACGAGCCCGAACGTCCGTGGTAGCGGGAGCTGCCGAATCGTGCGGCTTAGTTCCGCATAGCAGCAACCGGAAGTCAGATGTTCCCAATGTTGGGTGTCCCCAAAACCAGGGGTCACAGTCTGAGGATTCAGGGTAAACCATTTTGGATAGAGATGAGGAGACATTTCTTCATCCAAAGAGTGGTGAGCCTGTGGAATTAATTACCACAGGAAGTAGTTGATGCTAAAACATTGAATATATTCAAGAAGCGGCTCGATGTAGCACTTGGGGAGAATGGGATCAAAGGTTATGGGGAGAAAGCAGGATTAGGCTATTGAGTTGGAAGATCAGCCATGATCGTGATAAATGGCAGAGCAGCTCAAAGAGCCAAAACCCCTCCTCCTGCTCCTATGTTCTATGTATTTATAAGAGGCCAGAATTCCAAACAAATCGCTGGCTTCTCCATCGCAAATTCCAATTGTCTCTTTGTTATAGCTTGCACAGGTCGTATGGGGTAGGGATGATCCACTACTCCATGGAGCTTACAGAATATGAGCTCCTGATAAGGGGCGGGGGACCCTTAACTAAGTCTACAGGTGATGAAGGAGTTGTGCTACAAAAGCTAATGATTCGAAACAAACCTGTTGGACTTTAACCTGTTGTAAGACTTCTTACGATGCAAATATTGTTAGTGATAGGAGGCTGAGAATGACATTAAAATGTTGAGGGGTAAGTTATATTTAACTGAATCTGTAATATCGTGGGCCTGACGAAAGCCTATGGAGTCGGGGGTCTGGTTTTCCCAGAAGCCCTCGGAGAATACTTGCCCCCTTGCTGAAAGGGGGTGGAGCCTCAGAGAGCTTCTATAATGAAGCCAGCCAGCTCAGAACCGGCCGCCACTCACTCGGAGGAGCAACTTTGGCTAAAGGCTCTATTTATAAACTTCAATAAACCTCCTGTTTATCCTGCAACCCAATATGGATGTATTCCTTTGGGGGCGGTTACAATAGTATCATCTGAGCTGTTATAATTTTAAATACTTTTCGCACTATTAGTATCAGTTCAAAAAGATTGAACTTTTCAAGTTTTTCAGGGGAGAAGGTAAAGATAGCAACTGAACGTAAATATGAAAACAATAAATCTTTTACTTATGTTAATTCTGGTTACTTTGCAATAATGTAAAGACTCCATTATCTAAATGGTCAAACCGTCGATTGTTGATTTCACCTAATATTGCTACAATATCCATTGTGGGTTAATTAAATCATGAAAGGTATATTATCTACAAACTGGCTTAAGTAGAGATAGCAAATGCCCTCCCACATTCTCTTTTACATGTAAACAGAAATGGTAAGCTGTGTTTATATGACAGCAACAAGAAGCTGTCTAAATTTTAATAATCAGAACCAACTTGGCTTTGAAAAGCATGAGAACTGGTGAACCCTAATTTGGTGGGTTCATAATGAGTGTCTTTTTTCATATCTAAGGAACAAAGAAAAAGTGGAGTCCGTTTTCATAGAAATTACAGTGCAGGAGGCCATTCGGCCCATCGAGTCTACACCGGTCCCTGAAAGAATACCCTACCTATGCCTATCCCCGTAACCCAGCAACCCCATCTAACTTTTGGATACTACGGTGCAATTTAGCGTGACCAATCCACCTAGCCTGCACATCCTTGGACTGTGGGAGGAAACCCACGCAGACACAGGGAGAACATGCAGTCTCTGCACAGACAGTGACCCAAGTCGGGAAACGAACACGGGTCCCTGGCGTTGTGAAGCAACAGTGCTAACCACTGTGCTACCGTGCCACCCCAATAGTTTCACGGTCATCGTCAGACTTTTAATTCCAGATTTTTTTTAATTGAGTTCAAATTTCACCATCTGTAATGGCAGGATTTGAACCTGGATCCCTGGTTTATGAGTCCAGTGACAATACCACTACGCCACCACCTCCCCTTGTACACCAGGCGTACAACAGAGACGTCCAGTCTGTTGTAAAGGAAAAATGGGTGAGGCAGGACATGGTACATTTCACTAACCAATATATAGAACAACAATTGTCTGTTAAAATTCCACGGTTATGCTTTTAGAAAATACGGAACAGAAAAAAGATGCACCCCATACTGTAGAGAATTATGGATCCGCCTAATCGGGTGACTGTTGACAGTCCTAGAACCAAAAAAATGACTATATGAAAAATCAGGTTGATCAAGGTTTGGGAGCTAAGAATTGGGAGAAGTTCAATCTGTTTATTTGGAGTCATTGGAGATCTGGATCTGCGGGCAGTGATGTGAACTATAGCAGTAAAATATAATTGTTTCAGTTTTCTTTGCGTTTAATGTGGTTTTGACTTTAATAAAAAACGCTCTCTTTAAATTTTGGTGTCGGACTTCCGGTGACGGCTATGGAGTGAGTGGTTGCACAGGGCAGCTCCGGCTTGAAGGCGTTGGTTTGGGCACTTTGTACCCGTTAGTGGGGTCGCTCCGGCAGGAAAGTGGTGCAGAAGGTGTAGAGGGAGAGGTTCTACCCAGGATTGGTATGTCTACTGGATACCAGATCCGACAAAAAAGTCAAAGACCTTGCTAAGGTCTTGGCGGCACCTGTGGCACAGCAACAATTGTGGATATGGCGGAGAGAGAAGGGTCAACGCCAGTGGGAACGGCTCAGATAGAACAGTTGATGGCCTTCATCAAAGATGAATTTCAACAGCAAAGAAAGGAGCTGTATGAGGACTATTTGAAGGCCATCGAGGGTGCAGTAGCACCTCTGCGAGGTTCGATGGACCGAGTAGAGAAGTGCCTTGAGGCATAAGGAGCAAAGATACAAGAGGTGGAGACAGTGGTGCCTGACCAGAGCGACCGGATCGTGTTCTCGGAGGCGCTGAGGGTGAAGGTGGAGGAGCAAGAAAATAGGTCCAGGCGGCAGAACCTATGGATTGTGAGGCTGCCAGAATGTGTGGGAGGAATGAGCACCAGGAAATATGTGTCACGGATGTTGGCCTGCTGGTGGAGCAGGGAGTGCTGGACAAGGCCCCAGAGGTGGACAGGGCCCACGGGTCTTTAAAGCAGAGGCCGAGAGCGGGAAGCCCATTGTGGGCTGTGATTGTGCAGATGCACAAATTCGTGGAGAAGGAAAAAATCCTACGATAGGCCAGGGAGAAGTGAGACTGTGAATGGAAGGGGAACCGTGTCTGAATATATCAGAATATTGGTGCAGCGCTGGCAAAGAGGCGTGCAGGATTCAACAGGGCCAAGGCGGTGTTGTACCAAAGGCAGATCCGGTTTGAGGCGTTGTACCTGGCAGAACTGTGGGCCACTTTAGAAAGCTCGGAGTACTATTTTGAAACGCAAGAGGCTAATGACTTTGATGCTCAATCAATAACTCCAGAAGCGAGATTGGAAGACAATTGAAGGCTTTCTTGGACTAGATGTTTCCCCCAGCAGCGCAGATACAGAATGCAGCTGCTAGGGAGACACAGGCTCTTATACTCCGCCTTACTGGGCGGAACCAGCAGATAGGCTTCACCAATGATATCGCTGTCTCCGGTACGTCCCACACCAATGGTCTTACAGCATCAACCTGGGTAACGTAATACCCCTAATACCGACTACCACATTCACCCCGTTAAAAAAAAGAGAGTCCGGCGGGGGTGGTGGTTTCGCATTATACAGTGGTAGAGGTTGAGGTTATGGTGGTACACAGTATACATTAGTGCAGCGTTTTGCCTTGTTACATGTCGCACCTATTTACAGTATTTATTTACATTCAAAATGAAGCAATTAGTTGGTCGGGGGCCTTGGTTGTCCTCTACGATCATTGCAGTTTTGGCGGTTATGCAGGCGCCAGCTCGGGCATCCGTGGCTCCGGGAGAGTGGCTTTGGCTTCTTCGGCAGCTTCATCACCCCTAGATGGGACCAGTGGGAGAACCGATCCGCCTGGGAAGGGGGCGGCTGTGGGGTGCGGCGGTGGGAGGGTGGGGGTGTGGGTGGGGACCCAGCGGGCGCCAGGTCCCGTAGGGAGACTGTATCCTGTCGACCATCAGGGTACGCCATCAGGGACCTCCTGCCAGCGGGAGACTGGGAGATTCCTGGCCCGTAGGGCCAGTAGGACGGTCTTCCAGACCGTTCCGTTCTCCTTCTCTACCTGTCCGTTTCCCCGGGGGTTGTAACTGGCCGTCCTGCTCCAGGCAATGCCCTTGCTGAGCAGGAATTGGCGCAGTTCGTCGCTCATAAAGGAGGACCCCCTATCGCTGTGTATGTAGGCGGGGAAACCGAACAGTGTCAAGATACTGTGGAGGGCTTTTATGACGGTGGCTGCGGTCATGTCGGGGCAGGGGATGGCGAATGGGAACCGGGAGTACTCGGCAATCACGTTCAGGAAGTACGTGTTGCCGTCGGTGGAGGGGATACTGAGACGTTCAAAGGGACGGGAAGCATTTATCAGGTGCGCTTTCTCTGGCCTGTAGAAGTGCGGCTTGCACTCCGCGCAGATTTGGCAGTTCCTGGTGGCAGTCCTGACCTCCTCGACGGAGTAGGGCAGGTTGCGGGACTTAATGATGGAAGAATCGAGTGGCCCCCGGGTGACAGAGGTCCTCATGGAGGGCCCGGAGTCGGTCCACTTGTGCGTTGGCACATGTGCCGCGGGATACGGCTTCAGGAGGCTCGTTTAGCTTCCCGGGACGATACAAGATCTCATAGTTGTAGGTGGAGAGTTCGATCCTCCACCGCAAGATCTTGTCATTTTTTATCTTGCCCCGCTGTGCATTATCGAACATGAAAGCAACTGACCGTTGGTCAGTGAGGAGAGTGAATCTCCTGCCGGCCAGGTAATGCCTCCAGTGCCGCACAGCTTCTACTATGGCCTGGGCCTCCTTTTCAACTGAGGAATGGCGGATTTCTGAAGCGTGGAGGGTGCGTGAGAAGGCCACGGGTCTGCCCGCTTGGTTTAGGGTGGCCGCTAGAGTTACGTCAGACGCGTCGCTCTCGACTTAGAAGGGAAGGCCTTTGCAATGTCCGCTTTGATGTGGCTGAAGGCCTGGCGGGCCTCTGCCGACAGGGGAAAACTGTGGATTGAATTAGTGGGCGGGCCTTGTCCCCATAGTTGGGGACCCACTGGGCATAATATGAAAAAAATCCCAGGCAGCGTTTCAGGGCCTTGGAGCAGTGGGGGAGGGGAAACTACATGAGGAGGCACATTCGTTCGGGATCTGGGCCTATAACTCCATCATGCACTACGTAGCCGAGGATGGCTAGATGGTAGGTGCTGAACACACATTTGCCCTTGTTGTAGGTTAGATTAAGGATTTTTGCGGTATGGAGGAATTTTCGGAGGTTGGTGTCATGGTCCTGCTGGTCGTGGCCGCAGATGGTGATGTTATCGAGGTACGGAAACGTGGCCCGCGAACCGTACTGGTCAACCATTCGGCCCATCTCCCGTTGGAAGACCGAGACTCCATTTGTGACACCGAAGGGAACCCTTAGGAAGTGGTAGAGCCGCCCATCTGCTTCGAAAGCAGTGTATTTGTGGTCGCTAGGGCGGATGGGGAGCTGGTGGTAGGTGGATTTTAGATCCACCGTGGAAAAGACTTTGTATTGTGCAATCTGATTGACCAGATCAAATATGCGGGGGAGAGGGTACGCGTCGAGCTGCGTATACCTGTTGATGGTCTGACTATAATCGATGACCATCCTATGCTTCTCCCCGGTCTTTACAACCACTACTTGAGCTCTCCAGGGACTGTTGCTAGCCTCAATAATACCTTCCTTCAGTAGCCGCCTGCTCTGGGTGGCGACGGGTTTGCAATCCGGGGTGAGGTTCACAAAAAGGGAAGGCGGATCGACCTTGAGGGTCACGAGGCTGCAGACAGTGAGGGGGGGTTTGGGCCGCCGAATTTAAAAGTTAAACTCTGGAGGTTACATTGGAAATCTAACCCTAGGAGCGTGGCAGCGCAGAGGTGAGGGAAGACGTAGAGGCGGAAATTTTAAAATTCCCTTCCCTGGACATGAGGTTCGCTACGCAGAACCCTTTGATCTCTACAGAGTGAGACCTGGAGGCCAGGGAGATTTTTTTGATTAACTGGGTGGATGGGAAGAGAACAGCGCCTTACCGTGTTGGGGTGTATGAAGCTCTCTGTGCTCCCGGAGTCGATCAGCCAGGATGTTTCGTGCCCATTGATGAGCACGGTCGTCGTCGCGGTCGAGAGCGTTTGGGGCCGCGACTAGTCCAGGGTCACCGAGGCAAGTCGAGGCAGAAGTTGGAGGATTTCCTCGGGCGGTGTGTGGTCATCCAAACCGGGATCCTGAGAGTCCAGCCAAGATGGCGGCGTCCACTGGTCTCACATGGCTGGGGGGTGCAAGATGGCGGCGCCCATCCGTCGCACGTGGTCCCCGGGGAACAGGATGGTGGCGCCCAGGGCCCGCACGCGGCTCTGGAACAGGAAGATGGCGGCGCCTGCAGGCCGCACGTGGTTCGTGGAGAGGGTTGGGGTGGCGATCCCGGTTCGCCCTCGGCGACCGCCCGGGCCTGGCATACCGCCACGAAATGGCCCTTTTTGCCGCAACCTTTGCAGGTGGATGAGCGGGCCGGGCAGCGCTGCCGGGGGTGCTTGGCTTGAGCGCTAAAATAGCAGCGGGGTCCCCCGGATTGCCTGGTAGTCGCGCAGCGCAAGCTTGTGGGGGGGATGGGGGATGCATCGGAGTCGGCCGCGGGAGAGTTCCACGCTGCCCAAGAGGCCGCCGCGCGGTCGGGTACGTAAGCGCAGGTGTTTCAGGCGGCCACATCCAGGGAGCTAGCAAGGGCCCGTGCTTCCTTGAGGCCTAGTGTCTCTTTTTCTAGCAGCCACTGGCGGATTTGGGAGGACAGCATACCTGCAACGAATGCGTCCCGGATCAAAACTTGTGTGGTCGCTGGCTGAAACTTGCGGGTAGTCACAGTTCCTACCTAACCCCAGGAGCGCACGGTAGAATTCCTCCAGCGATTCCCTGGGGATTTGTCGCCTCGTCGCTAACAGATGTCTGGCATAGACCTGGTTTACTGGGCGAATATAGTGTCCTTTCAGCAGGGTCATTGCGGCCTCAAAATCGTCCGCATCTTCGATGAGGGTGTAGATCTCTGGGCTCACCCTCGAGTGGAGAACTTGCAGTTTCTGGTCCTCGGTAGGTTCAGTCGTGGCCGTCCCGAGGTACCCTTTGAAGCACGCCAGCCAGTGTTTGAAGGTTACCGCTGAGCTTGCCGCGTGGTGGCTGGGTTGCAGACACTCTGGCTTGATTCGGAGCTCCATTCTTTAAATTCTAGTCCAATAAATTGATGCTCGATCAATAACTCCAGAAGCGAGATTGGAAGACAATTGAAGGCTTTATTGGACTAGATGTTTCCCCCAGCAGCGCAGGTACTCCGCCTTACTGGGCGGAACCAGCAGGCAGTCTTCACCAATGACATTGCTGTCTCCGGTACCTCCCACACCAATGGTCTTACAGCATCAACCTGGGTACCGTAATACCCCTAATACCGACTACCAGACTTTATAAGGGACCATAAACTGAGGGAGAACTAAGAGTTGGTGTGAGATGGAGCTGCTGCATCTGCAAAGGTTAGAGGTTATGGTTGTTGTATGTTGCCAGTGGGTGGACGGTTTTCTTTTCCTTTGTTTGTTTATTTTATTGTATTTTGGGGTGTTATATGTTTGTACGGGGGTCTGGGTCAGCTCCGGGGCCGGATGGCTTTCCGGCGGAGTTCTATAAGGCGTTTGCAACGGACTTGGCTCCCCATTTGTTGGGGATATTTTGTGAGGCATTGGGGAAGGGGAAGTTGCCAGAGATGCTGACATCGTTCACGCTAATCCTGAAGAAGGGGAGGGATCCGTTGGGAGTGTGGGTCGTATAGGCCCATTTTGTTGCCGAACAGAAACGTGAAGGTGCTGGCTAAGTTAGTGGCGGGAAGGATGGAGGGATATGCACCAGGGGTGGTTGTGAAGGACAAAACGGGTCTTGTAAAGGGCAGGCAGCTCTCCAGCAACATCAGGAGGCTGTTACATGTGGAAATGATGCCTTATAGAACTCCGCCGGAAAGCCAACCGGCATCCGGCCCCGGAGCCTTTCCAGACTTCATCCCCCTAATGTTCTCAATCACCTCACTCAGACCAAGTGGCGCCTCCAATGCCTGCCTCCTCTCTTCCTCCAACCTCGGAAACTCCAATCCATCCAGGAAAGAACCCATATCCCCTTCCGCTCCACCCTGTATAACGTCTCATAGTATCCCCGGAACACCTCATTTATCTTCCCCAGCTTGGATACTACCTTCTCCGTTCGCACCATTAAAATTTCCCTGGCACAGCCTGCCTCCGTCGGTGGGGCGGGTGCCGGAGTCATTGCCTTTATGGATGCAGAGAAGGTTTTTGATCGGGTGTAGTGCAGATATCTATTGAGATCTTGGGTACATTTGGGTTTGACCCGAAATTTGTGGCGTGGGTGCGCTTGTTATATGCAGCTCTGGTGGCATGTGTATGCACAAATGGGACGTGTTCACGGAGTTTTGAGCGCACAGGGGAACAGGACAGGGGTGTCCGCTGTCAGAGTTGCTGTTCACATTGGCGATGGCCCTCGGGGGTCAGTGGAGTGGCAGGGGATTGTGAGGGGGAGCAGGGAGCACCTGGGAGGGGGGGGGGGGGGGGGGGGGGGGGAGTCAGTGGAGTGGCAGGGGATTGTGAGGGGGAGCAGGGAGCACTGGGTATCGATCTGTTGTTGTTTGTGTCGGACCTGCTGGAAGGTATGGGTTGGATCATGGGAATATTGGAGAGGTTTGGGGCATTCTCTTTGTATAAGTTAAATGTCAGGAAGAGTTAGGTGTTTCTGGTGAATCCGGCAGGGCTGGGGGCCAACTTGACAACATCATTTAAGGTAGCTCTGGAAAGGTTCAGGTACTTGAGGATTAAGGTGACGAGGAAATGGGCTACGATGCACAAGTGGAATTTGACAACGTTGGTGGAGGAGATTAGGGGCTTCTAAGAGATGGGGCACACTATACCTGACACTGGCAGGGAGGGTGCAGGTTGTGAAAATGAATGTACTGCCAAGGTTCCTGTTTGTTCTCCAGACCCTCCCGATCTTTCTCCTGAAGGCCTTCTTTCGGAAATTGGAGACGGTAATTTCAGAGTTTATATGGGCAGGGATGGTGCCGAGGGTAAAGAGGGCATTGCTAGAGGCAGGGTGCTCCTGAACCTGCTGCACTACTATTGGGCAACGAACGTGGAGGAGGTGAGGCAATGAGGCAGGGAAGGAGGCTGCGGAGTCGGTTAGGATGAAGGAGGAGTCCAGTAGGGTCCCAGTTTGAGGGACATGGTGACGGCTCCGCTGCCGTTAGATCCGGGGAAGTATACAGGGAGCCAGGTGGTACAGTCAACCGTCAGGGTATGGAATCAGCTGAGAAGACACTTTAAGTTGGACGGGGTGTCAGTGTTGACACCACTGTGAGGGAACCACAGGTTTAAGCCGGGGAAATGGATGGGATTCACGGGAAAGTGGAGATAGGCAGGAATGGAAAGGGTGAGCAACTTGTGTCTTGAAGGAGGGCAGTTTGCGGGTCTGGATGAGTTGCGGGAAAAGTTTGAGTTCTTTCAAGGGGTGGCCGACGAGTGCGAGAAGTGTGGACGAGGACGGGTGAATCCTGCGCACATGTTCTGGGGTTGCGACAGGGGGAGTGAATTTAGATATATGCAACTGCAGGACTTTGTAAGAAAGGGGTCGAGGGCGTTTCCCAAGGGTATATCCTATTGGAGCAACTGCTGCTCCTGGACGAGTCGAGAGAGGGTAGGATTGAGGACATATATGGGTGGTTAGCAGAGCAGGGAGGGGTTGCAAGTGGTGAGGATTAAGAGCAGGTGAGAGGAGGAGCTGGGGGTGGGGGGTGGAATAGAGTGGGGTCTGTTGTGTGAGGCGATGCGTTGGGTGAATTCAACCTCCTCTTGCGCGAGGATGAGCTTGATTCAGTTCAAGGTAGTGCATCCGGTGCATAAGACTCGGGCGAGGACGAGTGGGTTCTTTCAAGGGGTGGCCGACGAGTGCGAGAAGTGTGGGCGAGGGCCAGCGAATCATGCGCACATGTTCTGGGGTTGGGAGAAGCTGGAAAGGTGCTGGGAAGCAGTGTTTGGGACATTGTCTAAAATTGTGGGGGTTGGAGGTCAGGCCGGACCCAATGTTGCCAATATTTTTAGTATCGGTAATGCCGGAGCTGATGGAGGGGAAGGGGGCCAACATTGTAGCCTTCGCTTCTCTAATTGCCAGGCGAAAGATCTTACTGAATTGGAGGTCGGATACACCGCCGGTGGTAGCAGCCTGGCTGGGGGACCTTTATGACTTTCTCTGATTGGAAAAGATCAAATTTGAGTTGAGTGGATTGGAGGAGGGCTTCGAGACACGGTGGGGGCTGTTCATCACAATGTTTGGGGAACTGTTCGTCGTGGGGGAGGGGGGGGGGGTTAAAAAGGGGGGAGATTGTACAAACTGCAGATTGTGAGGTTGTGGAATGTGTTGTTGTATATATTGCTGTTTTTACACATGTTTGTAATAAAATATATATTTTACAAAGTTTTGGTGCATGCCAAATCACTGACATATGATGTCACCATTGTCTCCAAATGACTTGACTCCTAAGTAGATAAAAAGGTTAGACATCCTGTTGGAACCTATTTGATCTCATCAAGTTTTAAGTATATATTATCTGCTTTGCATAATTTTGAAAAAGTGATGCCTAAATACCGATGAGCTGAAGGTATAGATACTTTAGGCTGTGGTGGGGTCCAGTTCCGAGCTTCTGATGTTTCAATGGACCATTCTCTACCCTCAGCTAGGGCAACAATCTGAAAAAATCAATCAGAAAAATAAGTGTTATCTCTCAGAATGAAAGATGAAACAGTTTGCAATTTGTAACTCAGGTTCATAACATATTATGAATAGAGATTTTTAAAAACTACATTAATATAAACATTTACATTGTTAATGATACAGAAACTAGGCGGTTGTTAAGAAACAATTTGAAAATGTATGCAGAACCCCAACCTCCATTATTTGCTCAAAGTAACAGAAGATAAGTAAGGTGAGACAACAGAAATGACACAAAAACATTGGCCCGTAACTTCCAGCTTGCGGCGGGCCGCCAATTTTGAAATAGACATGAGCGCACTTCCCTCGCTCCGATGTTACGAGAAACCTTCCTTTACCTTCGGCAGCCTGGGGCCTCGAGGTCCCAATCTGCACAGGTTCCAGCGCAACGCAGAAGGAGTGTAAACCTGCCTGCTTATGACGAGACAGTTTGGGAACGCCCATTGAAGGCAGGCATTTAAACAATAGATTTAGATAGAAAACAACCGGCAACTACTTTAACAAATGTTTTAAAGGTTTGTAGATGATTTTTAAACCGTTTTTTTGCTCTTTTAAATGGGCCTGACTACTGCTGAAGTCATTTAAAAAAATTTTAGGATTAAAGGTGATTATTTATATGTGAATGTAGGTTAGGTTATTGGTTTTAAATCTGTGAAACTATTTAAATTTGCTTTATAGTATTATATAATTTTACGTATGACATGCTTAAAAATGTTTGAATTTAGATTATGGTCGTAAGATTTTAAAAGCTCCCCAGGGCTTTTTGCTGTCATTGCTCTTGTAACATCTGATTTTTTTTGGATTAGTGTTTATAGGATCACTGCAGTGCAGAAGAAAGCCATTCGGCCCATAAAGTCTGCACTGACACTACCCAGGCACACGCCTCTGCCCTATCTCCATAACCCCACCTAACCTTTGGACACTAAGGGGCAATTTGGCAAGGCTACTCCACCTAATCTGAACATCTTTGGACTGTGGGAGGAAACTGAAGCACCCAGAGGAAGCGGCGGTGGCATGATGGCACAATGGTTAGCACTCTGCCTCATAGCACCAGGAACCCAGGTTCAATTCCAGCCTTGGGTGACTGTCTGTGTGGACTTTGTACGTTCTCTCCATGTCTGCTTGGGTTTCCTCCGGGTGTCTGGTTTCCTCCCAGTCCAAAGATGTGCAGGTAAAGTGGATTAGCCATGTTAAGTTGCCCTAGTGTCCAGGAATGTACAAGTTAGGTTTCGGGATAAAGCGGCACTCTTTAAGAAGGTTGGTACAGACTTGATGGGCTCAATGGCCTTCTTCTGCACTGTAGGAATTCTATGGTTCTAGAAAACCCATGCAGACACAGGGAGAATGTACAAACACCACACAGTCACCCAAGGTCTGAATTGAATACGGATCCCTGGTGTTGTGAGGCAACAGTGCTAACTGGTCTGCCACCATGTCAAATATGTTTCTGCCTTGGTTACATCAATTATCTTATTAACTTATAATTACCTCAGTTAAATGTTGTATTCTGATGTTTCAGTAAGACATTTGTAGAAGCTTGTAAAGTTTAATGTAAAACATTTATTAACGAAAAATATATTATCAATACAAAACTTCGAAACCAGTTAACATTTAACTTAACGTTTAACTTTATCTGCTGAACAATGACATAAAACTGCCTCAACCTTTACAAATTTCTTGCAATAAAATATATTTTCTCACTTAAACACAACGGTCCCATCTATCTGTAAGGGGAGGGTGGGAAGAAAGAGGGGAAGGAGGGAGGGAAGGAGAGAGAAGGAAGGGGAGGGAGAAAAAAGAAAGGAAGGGAGAGACATTGTTAATTGACAAGCTCAACATCCAAAGCAGCAGCTGCTGAAGCGCAGTGTCCTGGTACACATCTCCTCTGTCATCATTTGGGGTGCCCTTTGACAGTACACTCTTAGGGGTGGGTGATTGGTTCACTGCAATACCTGCCAGACAGATAGTTCACATTAGCTTACAGGAGGCTTGCATATATCAACTAAGGCAAACTTTGTTAAAACTTTGAAGTAACCATTGAGGCATCTAAAGATGAACATTACATCAGGGAGACTCATAAACAAATCAGCTTAAAAAACATTGAAAAATCCAAATGTACTCCAGCTCTGAATCAGCTGGGAGGACAGACGTGCTAACATTAGTGTTCTTGAAGCAGTCAATAGCCCTATTAATGAGGCCATGATCATCCAAAACCAACTCTGCTGGGCCACCCATATGCTTAGGATGTCAGAGTCCCAACTGCCAAAGCAAATTTTCTTCACTCAGCTCAAGGGTCCTGAACAAGGGGACAAAGGAAGCTCTTCAGAGTCACCTTGAAGTTTTAGCTCAAGAAATGGAACATGGACGTCAATGCCTGGGAGACCTTTGCTCAGATGAGACCTACTTGGAGGAGCCTCCTGATTGAAGGGTCCCAATTCTTCGAGAACACCCGACGGCAAGAGGCGGCCCGGAAAAGGAGTCCAAGAAAGGAATACCTGCGACTTAAGTGTCCAAGGACCGATCCCACCTTTTGAAACTCCTGCCAAGTGAGTGATTGAAGATGCGGACCTAGGATCGGGCTCTTAAGCCACGCAAGGACCCACAGAACCTGTGGCCAGTAACACTGAGTATCGTAGGTGGACAATCATACGAGTTAGTAAATTATCACTGAATTCGATCCATTATAGTTCCTTTAATGGAATTAACAGTCTCATGTCAAACCAAAGTTTTAAAAGAAAATATCTTCCTTTCATTTTCTTTGCATTTTAAAAATATTTATAAACGCTAAGCACTAATATATAAAACTTCACTCTACCAAAAAAATGTCTCCCTTTGTCTCCTGCCTCTGCTAGATTGGAAAATTTCTGTGTAAATAAAAAAGCGTAAAAACTCACCAAATATCCGGGTTAGTGGCCCAAGCGATGCAGATGGACTTTTCATTCAGCAGCGCAGGACTTCAAGCAGGGGGAAAAAAACGGCCGGGAGTTTAAACGCCGTGACACGGTAGCACAGTGATTAGCACTGTTGCTTCACAGCGCTAGGGTCCCAAGTTCAATTCCCAGCTTGGGTCACTGTCTGTGCGGAGTCTGTACGTCCTCCCCGCTTCAGCGTGGGTTTTCTCTTGGTGCTCCGGTTTCTTCCCACAAGTCCCGAAAGACATGCTTGTTAGGTGAATTGGACATTCTGAATTCTCCCTCAGTGTACCCGAACAGGCGCCGTAGTCTGGCGACTAGGGGCTTTTCACAGTAACTTCATTACAGTGTTAATGTGTGTCTGCTTGTGACAAGGACAATGATTATTAAACTCCCACGCACTTCTGGGTCATCACGCTGCACATGTGCGGCGCACCAGCGACTTAAGTTGTAAATCCTGCAGGAAGTTACAGGCCATGGTTTTTAAACATCTCCCAAAAAGATTTCCTAATGTTCTTTCCAAGAAATTATGGGAAAAGCTCTTGTAGTAGCTATTTTCGGAATTAATTAAACTTATTTCTTGTTTGGTTACTAATTATTAATACAAGACATAGGTTGCTCAGCTAGCCTCAAAAGGTGGATCATTTTGTATCACTGAATATGCACAATGTTATTTTAAGGATATATATACATTTTGGCTGTTCTTCATGACAACACATTCTTTATGATATCCCACTGACAACATGCTGATGGAAGGCACAAGTAAATAGCTATCATTGGAGCTTTCAGAAATGGATAAAATGGCAAAGCACAGACATGGGTATTTGTTGATCCCAATTACTGTTTCTATTTTGCACCTGATTACTTTCCTCTGAAATGCCTTGGGATGTTTTACTACCTTGAAGAGTGACATATAAATGCAAGCTCTTTGTTATTCTTCTCCTATTATTTTTTTTAAAATTTAGAGTGCCCAATTCATTTTTTCCAATTAAGCGGCAATTTAGGTTGGCCAATCCACCTAGCCTGCACATCTTTGGGTTGTGGGGGCGAAACCCATGCAGACACGGGGAGAATGTGCACACGGACAACAACCCAGAGCTGGGATCGAACCTGGGACCTCGGCACCGTGAGGCAATAGGGCTAACCCACTCCGCCACCATGCTGCCCTCTTCTTCTTTAATGAAATACAACAGCATAAATTCAATCCCAACTACCCCATAGTGTCCTCCTATTTTGTATGATTTAGCCAATATTATACCATCCATTCAAGTGTCTTAGGCTAAGACTCCCCTAACAGCACAGTCCGTGTAGCTGAAACTTTCACATCAGGAGGATCCAAGCTCAGTGCCAATCTGTGCTAAATTAATTGGTCTCAGCCAGGCGTAGCTAGGCTTCTCTGAAACTAATCTATCGCTCCTAGGTTAGAGAATGAAAAGAATTGGGATGTCTTCCCACTCCTGAACACAATGGAGCAGCCCCCGTTTGAAGTCTGTACATGTTGACAGTAATTAAATGACAAAATCAACAGCCAATCAAATAGGCAGCCAATATTCACACACAGTAGAAGCTCCTTGACCAAGATTCCATAAGGATAATAATACTCATGAAATTGTACACCAGTAAGGAATCTTCTGAAGGTTCAGGAGATCAAGGTGGGAAAGAGGAAGGAATCAGATAAATAGCAGCAATGGCAAGTTAAGAGCGATTATTATTTATACATTTCTGAAAATATTTGATGATTAAATTAAACTCTGATATTTATGCTTGTCCTTAAAGATTGTTTTCTTGTCAATAGGTTTGTGTCAAAAGTAGACAAACATTTGCTTAAAATTGGGTCACCCCAGTGTCTGATAACAGCGGTGAACCTTTGGAGAGATTAATTCATGTTTTTCTTTCCATTGCGCTTTCCTATGTTTCCCAAAGTATTTTGCAGACAATTACTCTTTTCAAATAGTGCCATGCAATCTTGTAAATCATGTGGGATACTGGACAGGAAGGTGTGACCTTGGTTTAATGTCTTATCCAAAGGATAACATTTCTGGCAATGAAGCACTCTCATATCCATGATTGGCGTTTGGACCCAAAATGTTCTGACTCAAAAACAAAATTGCTCTCGAGAGTTAGGTTGATATCTAGAAGTTTAACTTCAACAGATTTTTAATTTATAGAATCAGAGAATTACTACAGTGCTGAAGAAGGCCATTCGGCCCATTAGGTCTGCTTCGACCCAGAGCACCCTACCTAGGCCCACTCCCCTGTTTCATCCCTGTAACCTCACCTAACATTTGGACACTAAGGGGCAATTTATCATGACCAATCCACCTAACCTGTACATCTTTGGACTGTTAAAAAAAATATGGAAGTGCAGTACCTGTGCTTTTCAGAAAATAAACAGCGCATTAACATTCATCTGTGCAGCAAGACTATGGATGACAATATATGAAAACTCATTATAATCATCATTAACTAGTGACAAACATAATGAAGGACAATTTATGCTTTTAGGCATATTTTAGTACAAATAGAGGCATGTGATGCATCACACTTATCTGCCAAAAATATTATGATCACTGGTTGTATGGCAACTGGGCAATAAACTATAGATGACCAAATGTATCTAAAGAGGAGAGCCAAAGCAAACCTATTCTTTTGAAAATGTTGACATTTTCTAAATTTCCTGCACCAAAGGTTTTGCAATGAATGGAAGCTGGGACCAGGTTAGAGAAACAAATATAAGAATTTGAGCTGGGCATTCGAAGCATCAAAGCAATGAGAAATGAATGAAGCGATAAAGTTTGTTTACAGTCTTGCTTAATAAAAGTATACATTTTAATCTTTGGAGGTTGTGCCTAATGCAGTCCAATTTATTTTAACAAAAAGCCTCAAAGTCTCTTATCCCCATAACTTATGACCATGAAACAGCATTTAATCCACATTATAGCAACAACTATGGTACCTTGTCTCTGTAAAAAGCTGCAGCACGACTATTATACTTCTCCTGAAGTGACCAACATGAATCATAATCCTGCGACTCCAGAAATTGGCGAAATTTTGCATTGCCTCCAACTTTCATCTTCTCCAACTCTAAATCTTTCCATTTATCCATGGTGACAGACCGTACAAAGCTAGAGGACAATAGGAAACTATTTTACTTCACCCATTAAACGTACATTCGATTCTTAAAGATATTGGAAAAAAAGATTTGCCCTATATATGGAATAAAATGGGAACATTTGCTGTGAAATCAACAAAAATAAAGTGACAGCACAATCACAATAATCGAGACATTAAAACACATAATAGGTTTGAATTTTGTGTTAACTATTCCCACCAGAAAAACGGTAACATGAGGCCAAATAAATCAAAAAAGATTTTTTTTAAATAAGATTAGTGCAAAGTTGGTTTTCAGAGATGCAATTAACTTATCCAAATTAGGTTCAATTGGCCTACTGCATTAATTCCCATTTCTAGCAAGGCACATTTCCCAAATACATGCTACTTCAAAGTGGGTGATGCAACATTGAAGCCCCCCAGTTAAGTCAACTAAGCACGGTTGGTAAGATTTCTAAAATTGGTTTCAGCATCCTTAAGGATGATAAAGAAACAAACTCAACCTACAAAAATATCCCCAATAACCTCTATGAGACATGACAGAATGAAGATAAAAGCAAATTACTGCGGATGCTGGAATCTGAAACAAAAACAGAAAATACTGGACAATCTTAGCAGATCTGACAGCATATGTGGAAAGAGAATGGAGCTAACATTTTGAATCTGGATGACTCTTTGTCAATAACAGAATTAAGCTGGACACTGGTAGACATTGACCTTTCACTTCTGACAGCCATGTTAAAATTCAGCACAAGCTGATGGTTGCAAGATCTTCCCTCTCTTAAGGTCCTTTGCAAAACACGTTTGGGTAGTTCCAATTTATTTCCTAATAAACATAGGTCTATGGGAAAACATATCTTTCAGTACTATTCAGCAATCTCAGCTTAAGTCATATTGTTGGGGTACAGTACAGAGTTACGGCTAGGAAATCTTTACCTGGAGTGCTTAATGGGAGTGTACTGGAACCTGAAATAAGGGTTCCATTCCTCAACAGCAACATACCTAACTATGATTTTTACAAAACATGAAAAACCGGCTTCACCAAATATAACACTCACAATATTAACATTTCTTAATATTGAATTAATTTAGCTTTAGTGCCCTAAATTATTAAATGCTTGTGAGGGTATAGTTTGGTCATATTATGATGCATCATTCAAGTGGCCATTGTCATACAACTCTTCAACAACGCATGCAAGTCCAGAAAGGAATAGAACCAGGACCTAACTTTTCACTGTCCCCAATCAGGACATTGTAACTTCACCAGACAAATCAACTGAGGAATCAATATTTAACTTCCATTTTGCAGTTAACGTTCCTTCTTTTTTAAACCATGCTTTTACCTGAGATGGACGCCCAGACCTCTGTGCCTTCCTGAGCACTCAAGACAAATCCATATTCCGTAGGTCACACTGACCCACTGTGGATTGAAAGCTCCACACTCAAAGCAAATCTAGGAGAGGGAAAATAGACATTATACAAAACATAACAAAAATATAATATATGGCCGAATTCTCTCATTCTGCTTGTGGCGGGTTTGGTGGCAGGTGGAAGTGGAGAATCTAGAGGGAGCCAAATGTAGGAGGAGGGCTGTGCAAGAAGTGGAGTGGGGGTGGGGGTGGAGCTGGCCGGCGACATGGCTGCATGAAAACCTCACAAACAAAGAGAGTCAAACCGATATCTGGGGAACCGCTGGCATAGTGGTATTGTCACTGGACTAGTAATCCACAGGACCAGGGTAGTATCTGTGGTCCTGGGTTCAAATCCTACCATGGCAGATGGTGAAATTTGAGTTCAATAAAAATCTGGAATTAAAAGTCTAACGATTACATGGAACCATTGTTGTAAAAACCCAGCTGGTTCACTAATGTTCTTCAGGGAAGGAAATCTGCCGTCCTTACCTGGTCTGGCCTACACGTGACTCCAGATCCACAGCAATGTGGTTGACTCTTAACTGCCCCCTACTGAAATGGCCTAGCAAGCCACTCAGTTCAAGGGCTGATAGGCAACAAATGCTGGGCCCATCCTGTGATGTCCACATCCCAAGAACAAATAGAAAAATAAACTCATCATTTACTGGAAGAGGATACACAAAGACTCCAAGGCCCAATGGAGGGTGGTTGGATCAGGTAACAGACTTTCTTTCTTTTTAAAAAAAATTCATTTTAACAGATGTGGGCTTCGCTGGCTAGACCAGCATTAGTTGCCCATCCCTAATTGCGCTTGTAAAGGTGCTGGTGAGCTGCCTTCTTGAACCGCTGCAGTCCATATGGTGTATGTACACTCACAGTGCTGTTAGGGAGGGAGTTCCAGGATTTTGACCCAGCGACAGTGAAGGAACAGCAATATATTTCCACGTCAAGATAGAGTGACTTGTAGGAAAACCTCCAGGTGGTGGTGTTCCCAAGTATCTGCTGCCCTGTCCTTCTAGATGGTAGTAATCTAGATGGGTTTGGAAAATGCTGCCAAAGGAACCTTGGTAAGTCAGTGATGGAGGGAATGAATGTTTGTGGAAGAGGTGCCAATCAAGCGGGCTGTTTTGTCCTAGATGGGTCGAACATCGAGTGTTGTTGCAGCTGTACTCATCCAGGCAAGTGGGGAGTGAAGAGCTTGTCGTATGAGGAACGTTTGAGGACTCTGGGTCTGTACTTGTTGGGAGTTTAGAAGGATGAGAGAGGATCTTATTGAAACTTACAAGATACTGCGAGGCCTGGATAGAGTGGACGTGGAGAGGATGTTTCCACTTGTAGGAAAAACTGGAACCAGAGGACACCATCTCAGACTAAAGGGACGATCGTTTAAAACAGAAATGAGGAGGAATTTCTTCAGCCAGAGGGTGGTGAATCTGTGGAACTCTTTGCCGCAGAAGGCTGAGGCCAATTCACTGAGTGTCTTTAAGACAGAGATAGATAGGTTCTTGATTAATAAGTGGATCGGGGTTATGGGGAGAAGGCAGGAGAATGGGGATGAGATATCAGCCATGATTGAATGGCGGAGCAGACTCGATGGGCCAAGTGGCTTAATTCTGCTCCTAGGTCTTATTTTTTAATGGGAGTATTCCATCACATTCCTAACCTGTGCCTTATAAGTGGCAGACAGACTTTGTTGATGAGTTACACACCGCAGAATTCCTAACTTCTGCTTTGCTCTTGTATTTATATGGCGAGTCAGTTCAGTTTCTGGTCAATGGTAACCCCCAGGATGCTGATAGTGGGAGATTCAGTGATGATAATGCCATTGAATGTCAAGGGGTGATGGTTTGATTATCTCTTATTGGAGTTAATCAATCATCGCTGGGCACCTGTGCGGTGCGAATGTTACTTGCACTTGTCAGCCCAAGCCAGGAAATTGTCCAGGTCTTGCTGCATTTGCACGTGGACTGCTTCAGTGTCTGAGGAGTTACAAATGGTGCTCAACATTGTGCAATCATCAGCAAACACCCTCACATCTGACCTTATGTAGTAAGGAAGGTATTTGTTGAAGCAGCTGAAGATGGTTGGGCCTAATTTCTTCTCGCGGCTGCTAGACTTTTCGCTCAGAATTGCTGACATTCTGCACAGTCTAGTGACCAGGTGAGCAGGGAAGGGCAATATCAGTGTGCCCGACTGGTGTTTAAATGTAACACTGGGCCCTTCGAATCCACCAGCTCGCAGTGGGGCAAACTAATCAGCTGCCAGCCCTCCAGGAGATTCAAAGCAGAACTCGCATAATTAATGAGGTACCAAGTGCAGAATATGGCACTGAATTCCCCATTCTGGTCAGCGGCAAAGGTGCCACCAGAGCTGCTTGCCACTGCCCTTTTGTCTCAAAAACTGAAAATGCTCCATCAAAGACCATCATTTTGGTTTCTTAATGCATTTACAGTAATTAAAGCCACTCATTTGTGGTTTTCGTATAAACTGGAAACATTTTCAAATACTTATATTAACACAAATTAGGTTTGACCTGATTAATTACCATAAATCAACAATGAAAATTATAAACTCATAACTGGGCTTTTTAAGTAGAGGCATAAGGAGCAAGTAATGATGCTAACTGGCGTTCGTTCTGTGTTCAATTCTGGGCACATAACATCAGGAAGGATGTGAAGGCTTTGAAGAAGATAGGGCAGAGATTTAATAGAATTATTAGAGGGATGAGGGATTACAGTTTCATGGAAAGACTGGAGAGGCTCAGGGTTTTCTTCTTTGAGTAGAGAAGTAAGAAGAGATTTGACAGAGGTGTTTAAAATCATGATGGATGCAGGTGGCGTAAATAAAAAAAACTGTTTCCAATGGCTGAAGAGTCAATATCAAGAGGGCACAGATTTAAGATGATTTGCAAAATAACCAAAGGCGATGTGAAGAAAAACATACTTTATGCAACAAGCGGTTATGATTTGCAAGCACTGTTTGGTGGGAATAGAGGAAGCAAATTCATAACATAAGAAATAGGAGCAAAAGTAGGCTGATCTTCTGACTCAACTCCACTTTTGTATCATTTCATATCACACTTTTGTATCAACTCCACTTTTGTATCATTTTGGGCAGCACAGTAGCATTGTGGATAGCACAAATGCTTCACAGCTCCAGGGTCCCAGGTTCGATTCCGGCTTGTGTCACTGTCTGTGCGGAGTCTGCACATCCGCCCAGTGTGTGCGTGGGTTTCCTCCGGGTGCTCCGGTTTCCTCCCACAGTCCAAAGATGTGCGGGTTAGGTGGATTGGCCATGCTAAATTGCCCATAGTGTCCAAAATTGCCCTTAGTGTTGGGTGGGGTTACTGGGTTATTGGGATAGGGTGGAGGTGTGGACCTTGGGTAGGGTGCTCTTTCCAAGAGCCGGTGCAGACTCGATGGGCTGAATGGCCTCCTTCTGCACTGTAAATTCTATGATATGATTATCCCTCGATTCCCTGAGAGACCAAACATCTGTCTATCTCAGTCTTAAATTTACTCAACAATGGAACATCCATAACCCTCTAGTGTAGACAATTCTCAAGATTCACAATCCTACAAGTGAAGAAATTTCTCCTCCTGAATGAATGAACACTTATCCTGAGACTGTGCCTCCGTGTTCTAGATCTCCCAGTCAGGAGAAATAACCTCCGAATGTCTACCCTTCAGAATCTTGTATCTTTCAGTGAGATCACTTCTCATTCTTTTGAACTCTAGAGACTATATGCCCAATTTACTCAGCCTCACATCATTGGATAATCAAAACTGACATATTCAGTTGTCCCAAGAATGTCTCTGAACTTAAAACAATTGAGCAGACCTTGTATTGGAATAGGGTGGTGGAGAGGGTAAAGAGCTAACAGAGGGAAGAACACACTGAGCACGTGCAAGTTATTGCAAATAACTATGCAAATCATCTTAAATAAATGATAGTAAACTAACACATCTCTAAATAAGTATTTTAATGTATTATTGCAGATATTCAACTATCACAAAGAAAAAGCTTTTTTCATGTATACATTTTCCTTAAAAAGTTGCAAAATTGGAAATAATGTCCCATAGTAAACACCCATCTCCAATAAAACTAAGTTTATTCAGTAAAATGTTATTAAATTGCATAAAATAAGGCAATAGAAAACATACTCGATTGTAAAACTGTGTACAAATGTGTACAAACAGCATCCATTGTCTAAACAAAAAAGTTAAAGGTACTAGTTTGAAATGTCAATTGGTATATATTTTCTTTTCACAGCGTCAGTTGTTTTAATGCATAAAAATGCAAGATTAAAATGCTGAACTCTTTAAATACTTGTGAAACATTCATGTTTCAGTGAATTCAAACCGTTTGTAACAGCAGGTGCACATTAGGTAAGTTTAACATTTCCTTCTGGTTACATACATTGTTTTCATCTTGAGTCCTCACTTCTTTGAGAACCCGCCTTGTTCTTGGACTTGCCATGGTGTCTAGAAACAAAAGGAAACAATTCACTACAGTATATTTCACAGCATGTTCTTGAGAACATAGAACTGTACAGTACAGAACAGGCCCTTCGGCCCTCGATGTTGTGCCGAGCCTTGTCCGAAACCAAGATCAAGCTATCCCACTCCATCTGCCTATCCAATAACCGGTTGAAAGTTCCTAAAGTGTCCGACTCCACTATCACAGCCGGCAGTCCATTCCACACCCTAACCACTCTCTGAGTAAAGAACCTACCTCGGATGTCCCTCCTATATCTCCCACCCTGAACCTTATAGTTATGTCCCCTTGTAACACCTACATCCACCCGAGGAAATAGTCTCTGAACATCCACTCTATCTATCCCCCTCATCATCTTATAAACCTCTATTAAGTCGTCTCTCATCCTCCTCCGCTCCAAAGAGAAAAGCCCTAGCTCCCTCAACCTTTCCTCATAAAACCTATCCTGCAAACCAGAACAATCAGTTGGCAACAATATGAATATTAATTCAAACGATACTGAATGAACCACAGCACAACAGACAGTTTGGAGCTGGTCTGAACCCATCCTAAAAATCTGCTATACACTATCACAAAGTCGCATGTGGTTTGACTATGATGCTTTCCCCAATGACTTGCCAAAATGTACTGTCCAATTCAAACAAGAATACTCAATAGTGTACGGTATCAGAAGGAATGTGCACTCCTGTAACTAGTTATACCCCAAGGCCATTAACCTGAAACATCTTGCTTTCTCTCTCCACAGATGGTGCCTGATCGGAGTGCTTCCAGCACTTTCTACCCCTGTACAATTCAACATCTTCAGACTGTGTTACGATCCCCTTAGCAATCGATAATTTATAAAAAGATATTTCAATTTCCAGTGACTGACTGGAAGGATCACACGACAAGATTTAAAGTTTTAAGACTTTTACTACAACAAACCAAACTAAAGCAACACTCAGTAGGCATCTTATGCTCAACTACAGGAAAGACCGCACCCCCTTCAACTTTTAAAAAGTCCAAAAATACCCCTCCACGGTAACACTTTACTCTCTCTCGGAATTGAGCTTTTCATTCTCCCGTCCAAAGCTATTCTCAGCTCCCGATGGCTTGCTTCCTTTTTGTTTTTTCAACCATATAATCCCTGAACTGACTTTCACAGTGAAGGTTACCCTGGGAGATTTTTCTCCCTGGCCAAAGCCAAGCAAATCATCCAGCCTCGTTTAAATCCTAGGAATTTGGTCTCTTAATCCAATCTTGAGCTCCTAACCACATTCTGCGTGTTGAACAATAGAGGCCTGCTGCCTCTATCGCTCTGCACTCTCTTTCCCCCCCAGATTCTTGCAAATTAAATAATGTTGCTAACTTTCCGGTTGGTTCAACAGCTCTGCCTCACCACCCCTGCTCGCGAGTCGCCAGGCATCCCCGCGACACCGCCACGAGGCCCAAGTCCAAGTACTTCACTGGTTCCCAACATGCCGTAAATTAATCCCCACAAGTGTGCCACGAAAAAAGATTCAAAATTCATGTAATCAAACTAAAACTAATCTTCATCTTCAGCTCTTGTGGTTGGCATCTCCAAGACACGAAGAATCTTAGACACACGCGTGGGTTAGACTTTTTATGTTGGTCAGGCCCATGCGCATGACGATCAGGACTTGGAGCCGAGGACAAAGGTGCCATGCGCCTGCACTAAAAGTAAAAATTCAAGGGCGCACAAACCCTGGGAGAAGTGAGAGAGACAGGGAGAAGCAAAAAAAAAAACAGAACAGGAGCGAGAACAGGGAGAAGTTAAAAAGCAAGTTCCCAGCAAGGGAAAAAGGCAGAGAAAATAGGAGGTGTGTCTCAAATATTTTTTTATTGTATGGAAATGTGCCATGACATACAAAAGGTTGGGAACCACTGCAGTACAATATTTGGATAGTTACTGTTCAACCCTAGCAGAAAAGGTAAAATGTTGAAGATTATTACCCTACCAAAAATGCCATTTTCATTCTTCATATCAATAAAATAATAAACGTATTCACAGCCTAGCGAGAAGTCACAGCAATTTGAAACGAGTAGTTATAAATAAGAAAAACAGCAAGACTGGAAATTTAAAACAAAAACATAAAATGCTGGATAAACATAACTGGGTAGTCCGCATCTGTGAAGCGACAGGTTTCGATGAATGCTTGATCAAAATTGAAGCCTAAAAGACAAGTAAGCATTTTAGTGAGGATGGAAAAAAAGAAAGGATAAAGGAAGGGAAGGTAAAGGAGAGGAGATAGAGAATAGAATCAACCACAATGACAGCGAGTACCATAATGAATTGAACAACCTGAAAAATGCTTTATGGAAAGATCAGTGAGACAATGAAGGCAGACGAATGTTTACATAGCTACGGCAATGAAAAACATGGGAGAGATCCACACAAACAAAAAGGATACAAGATAGGGGAAAGCAAACAAAAAGGGAGGGAAAGTTGTAAATATGAGTGTGAAATTGCAACAGGAAGCAATAGGCCTACCAGTTCAGAAAATTAACAGGTCAACATGACAGGTTCAAAACCATGGCAGCATTGCATTCTAATGACCTTGACATCAACTTACTTCCTCTCCTGCTGAACTCACAATACAAGCATCTCTGGTTGTAAAAAAGTGGGAATATATCTAGTGAGAAGTTACTAATGACAATGTTCAAATCAGAGAGGTGCAGAGTGCTCAGGAGAAAAACTGGTAACGAGATTTGCTTTTACTGTAAGAAACTTACTTATTTCCCCCTCCATCCTTAGCTTTTGCTTTGAAGAATATTGAGTGCTACGTTCAATAATTTTCTGTGGTTTTCATAGAATTATCATAGAATTTACAGTGCAGAAGGAGGCCATTCGGCCCATCGAGTCTGCACCGGCTCTTAGAAAGAGCACCCTACCCAAAGTCAACACCTCCACCCTGCCCCCATAACCCAGTAACCCCACCCAACACTAAGGGCAATTTTGGACACGAAGGGCAATTTATCATGGCCAATCCACCTAACCTGCACATCTTTGGACTGTGGGAGGAAACCGGAGCACCCGGAGGAAACCCACGCACACACGGGGAGGACGTGCAGACTCCGCACAGACAGTGACCCAAGCCTGAATCGAACCTGGGACCCTGGAGCTGTGAAGCAATTGTGCTATCCACAAGGCTACCGTGCTGCCCACGAAACAATCAGAAACAATTTTCATAACTTATTGAAATTACCCAAATTTCATAACTTATTGAAATTACCCAAGTCAACTAATGTCCCAAATAATAATGCAGTTGAGCACAGCTTAGTTGTGTAAAAATACTATGCAACAAATGCCAAAAATCAAAAATAAGTGCAGGAAACGCTAGAGTACACAGAAGTCAGTCAGCATCTGTCAGGTGATACGTTATGGCCTACATTTTCTCTTTACAAATGCTGATTAACTGGTTATGCAATTCCACCATTTTCACGTTTTTATTTCTGGCCCAATAAAGCTCAGGGGCGTCATTCTACGACCCCCCCGCCGGGTTGGAGAATCGCCGGGGGCTGCCGTGAATCCCGCCCCCACCGGTTGTCGAAGTCTCCGGCACCGGATATTCAGCAGGGGCGGGAATCGGGCCGCGCCGGTTGGCGGCCCCCCCCCCGCTCGATTCTCCGGCCCGGATGGGCCGAAGTCCCGCCGATAAATTGCCTGTCCCGCCGGCGTGGATTAAACCACCTTTTGAACGGCGGGACAAGGCAGCGTGGGCGGGCTCTGGGGTCCTGGGGGGGGGGCGTGGGGCGATCTGGCCCCGGGGGGGTGCCCCCACGGTGGCCTGGCCCGCGATCGGGGCCCACCGATCCGCGGGCGGGCCTGTGCCGTGGGGGCACTCTTTCCCTTCCGCCTCCGCCACGGTCTCCACCATGGCGGAGGCGGAAGAGACTCCCTCCACTGCGCATGCGTGGGAAACTGTCAGCGGCCGCTGATGCTCCCGCGCATGCGCCGCCCGGGGATGTCATTTCCGCGCCAGCTGGCGGGGCAACAAAGGCCGTTTCCGCCAGCTGGCGGGGCGGAAATTCCTCCGGCGTCGGCCTAGCCCCTCAATGTTGGGGCTCGGCCCCCAAAGATGCGGAGCATTCCGCACCTTTGGGGCGGCGCGATGCCCGTCTGATTGGCGCCATTTTGGGCGCCAGTCGGCGGACATCGCGCCGTTTCAGGAGAATTTCGCCCATGCTTAGTTGATAATCCAGTCAGGTTATAAAATCAAGCTCAGTGCCATGATTTGATCAAATAATCTAGTTTGAAACTTCAATCCAGTACTGAGAATGCGCTACATTGTCACAGGTGGAAGGCAAAACATTAAATCATCTATATTGCATGAGGTTATTATTGGAACCGAAACAGTTCACCCGAGCTCTGAACCAACCTTGCCCATGCAATCAACACCATGCAAAAAAAAAAACCCATAGGTCAGTCAGTCATTCATGTCATTGTTGTTTTGGGACCTTGTTGTGTACAAATTAGCAGCCAAACTTTCTTGCAATACCAGTGATTGCTTTTCAAACAGTAACTCAATGGTTGTAAACGGCTTTGGAACAACCTAAGAATTTAATACGGTACCATGCAAATGCTAATTTTTAAATTCCTTTTAAACTTTTGAAACTGAGCTCTACAAGAATTAGTCCAACATGTCACAGAAAAAGTTGTACTGTATCTCTACCTTTTCTCGTACCTTTTCTGAACAGGGCTAGACAGGGTAGATGCAGGAAGGATGCTACCAATGGCAGGGGAGTCCAGAACCAGGTGTCACAGTCTAAGGAGATGGGCTAAACCATCTGGACTGAGATGAGGAGAAACTTCTTCACCCCGTGTGGTGAGCCTGTAGAACTTGCTACCACAGAAAGCAGTTGAGGCCAAAATATATGTTTTCAAGGAGTTTGATTAAAAGATATAGGGAGAAAGTGGGAACAGGTTACTGAATTGGATGATCAGCCATAATCATAACGAATAGCAGAGCAGGCTCGAAGGGCTGAATGGCCTCCTCCTGTTCCTATTTTCAATGTTTGAAATTTGTGTTGAAGGCAGAAATAGTGTGGCACTGCTGATTCACATTTTCACCATTTCTGCAACTTATTGTTGTCCTCTAATGTGCAGGTGTGCTGTTGTAAAGGTACAGCAGAGATTTTAAGCCAATTTTTGGTATTGGATTGTGGAGACTAACATTTTAATTTTTACACATTTGAGGGGCATAATCAACATGCTTCAAAGTTCACAGATAAGTTAAACATTACATTGGATTTCATAGGGCATCAAGCACAAAAACAGGCCATTTAACCCAACCATTCCATGCTGGTGTTTATTCTCCAGTCAAGCCTCCTCCCACCTTTCCTCATCTAAATCATAACCATCTGATTCTTTCGCCCTCATACGGTTGTCTGCCTACCCCTTAAATGCAATTATACAATTCATTTCAATCTTTCCCTGCAGTAATGAGTTCCACATTCTTATCACTCCAGATAAAGAGGTTTCTTCTGAATTCTTTATTGTATTTCTTGGGTACCTATCTTATATTTATGTCCTTTAGTTATGCTCTTCCTCACAAGAATAAATATTCTCTCTACATCCACTATCAAAACCTTTCAGAATTCTCAGGACCTATATCTCACCCCTCAGCCTGTCAATCCTCTTCTAAAATGTGTACAGATGCATTTCTGCACAGCGGTTAGCAATATTGCTTCACAGCACCAGGGATCCGAGTTCAGTTCCTGGCTTGGGTCACTGTCTGTGCAAGTCTGCACGTTCTCCCCGTGTCTGCGTGGGTTTCCTCCGGGTGCTCCAATTTCCTCCCACAAAATCCCCAAAAAGTGCTGGTTAGGTAAATTGGACATTCTGAATTCTCCCTCAGTGTACCCGAACAGGCGCCGGAGTGTAGCAACTAGGGGATTTTCATAGTAATTTCATTGCAGTATTAATGTAAGCTACTTGGGGTACCAATAAAGATTATAAATTATCATCCTCGTCTCTCCACCCTCTTGACACTACACCTGTCCCTAGCCAAAGGAAACACAGCAAAATACCCTTTCTGTGAAGAGTCTGCAAGTTTATGCTGAGTCAACACAAATCAGAAAAGCTTCCTGGAGTAGCTGAGCCACACAGACCAAGAAGCTCTCAGGAATTGATCCCGGATTTGATACCATATCTGCACTGAGTTTGAAAATCTCATCCAAGGCAGCAACTAAGTCACTGTGACTCCTTTTACTAGATTCCAGCTGGGAAAATCAGATTTAGCAATGGTAGACAATTCCTCTCCCATTGTCAATTATCCTGTTAACATATCAAGGTTTGTACAAAAATAATGGATAGAAGTCTTAAAGACCAGGGAATATATCAGCTTTTAGTCACATTAACTTCTCCTGTACTTTTTCTTTACTAATATGCATTACTTCAAGTTCCTCACTCTCATTGGGTCCTTATTCCCCACTATTTCCAGTCAAGGGAATAGACTTTTAAAAATATTTATAGACTGCCTTTTCCCACCACAGGATGTCACCAAGTGCTTTACAGCCAATGACGTATTTCTGAAATGTAGTCACTGTTATAAGAAAGGAAATGCAGCAGCCAATTACGAAAGGCAAGCTCCTACAAATAGCAATGAGATAATGGCTGGTTAATCTGTTTTTGTGACTGAGGGATAAATATTGGCCAGGATGCCAGGGAACCCTGTTGGTTTTCGAAAGAGTGTCATAGAATCTTCTATATCCACTGGAGGACAAATGGAGTCTCAATTTAATACTTCACCCAAAAAGTGGCATCTCTGACAATGCAGCACTTCGTGCCTCACTGGAATGTCAACCTTGATTTTTGTGCTCAGGTCCTGGAGTGGAGCTTGAACCCAGAATCCCCTGCTTCAGAAATGAGAGCACATCGAACTGCATAGATAAAGAACTTAAGAGTTTATTGAATTGAGGACAGGGTTGGGCAGTTCACCAGGTAGGCGAGTCACCAGCAGGGCAATCCTTACTCATTCAACAATTCCATTCATGCAGGGAGCAAAGGCCTGGGTAACACCCTGGCCTGTTATTCTCCTCATTCATTAGTTGGGCATTGGTGTATAGTTTGGTACACGTTTTGGTGTGCCCTCTACTATGAAAAGAGATATAATAATTTCATTGGTCAAATGGTACTCCATGGGTCCCAAATGCCTCATTGACCTCACCACGTCTTTATATGCATTTAAGCAACTCATGGTACAAAAAATATGAGGCATGGGGTAAAAGATTCCATTTTTGGCGATGCACTGCTCCAAGAGGTTCTGAGCCAATAATTAGCTACCCGAATTACCTTTAGTCTGTATTTACATTTATCAATTGATTTTTAATATTCAATCAATAAAAGTGAAAGGACCTAAAATTCTGCTGTCATGTTATCTTTTCTGATCTCACTCTCCCAGGATTTTGTTTAGACAGTTAATGTTCTAATCAAGCAACTCTCAAAGTATAATTAAGCATTCTTGAACTTTAAATACATTTTGCCGGAGATCAAGAAATAATTAAGAAATATTGATTGCTTCGTCAGTTGATACAATGCCATCATTGACTGTCATAATCAGTCAACTAAATTTATATTATTGAAAAACATCAAAATTAACTCTTATGGTTAGTTAAGTAACCAAACTTAATGAATTATTAAACACAACTGACAACACCAGTATGATAAATGTAATGATTTGCGATTAATTCTCAACGCAATCTCTTTGACAGTTTCAATTTAACAGACTAGTCACATTCTGAAGTTTGGCGATAAGAGTTTTTCAGAATCAATGTCCCTGTCCATTTCAGGATATCCCGCTTCCCTTTGTGCCTTGTTGAACCACTTTATCCATCCTACCACAATAGCCCTTTTTAAGCAGTTTCTGTGAACCTTGCTGATCCCAGCAGTTGTCACAAGTATGAAGTTACTGTGAAAAGCCCCTAGTCGCCATATTCCGGCACCTGTTTGGGTAAGCTGGTACGGGAATTGAACCCGCGCTGCTGGCCTTGTTCAACATCACAAACCAGCTGTCTAGCCCACTGAGCTAAACCAGCCCGTATCAACTTCAGCATATCAACTTCATACCACACCAACATACACTATATTGTTTTTCTGCCATTTCATAAACAGAGCAGGGCTGGAGACCAGCAGCTGGATTGTAACATTTGTGGGTTTGTGTAAGGCCAGAAATATTTAAATATTTGATGAGGGTTTCAACAGTGGAAGGGTTAAGATAGGAGTGCAGGTATATAGTACGCATAAAATAGTCAGACCCAAAAATATATAGAATGGAGAATTTGAACCTCAGCTTAATGTTGAAAGAGTCCTGCCTGGTCCAATCTAAACAAATGGCCATGCATGGGATAAACTCAACTACATGGATCTACCTGATAGAGAGACACAAAATCTGTACCACATCAGCATTTTCTATGTATTCCCCAAACCATCTCCTGATTTCTTCAAATTGTACCCCATTTTGCATCTCAAAGCAACTAAAATGTAACAGCTATGCATATAGTTCGCCTAACATTTCCTCTTCAATTTCCCTTTAGTCTGCATTTTGTTTTGCACACAGCATTAAAAGGCCTTTGACAAAAGCGTGCTACCCTCATCTCAGGACACAATTTCACAAAATAATGAATCACTCCCAGTTTCAACTAACCAAAGTAAAACAATGTCATTACTGCAGAAAATGTGTATTAATAAACAGCATAAAAATTTAATACAGAAGAAGAAACCAAGAATTCTTACAGTGCAGAAGGAGGCCATTTGGCTCATCGAGTCTGCACTAATCCTCTGAAAAAGCACCCTATCCCCGTTACCTCACCTAACTTGCAGATCTTTGGACATTAAGGGGCAATCTTAACGTGGCTAATTCACCTAACCTGCACATTTTTGGACGGTGTGAGGAAACCAGAGCACCCTGAGGAAACCCACACAGACACCCAACAGCGCTAGCAAACAAACCCCCATGGACATTGGTTCCAGTCCTGGCCAGGTGTAGACCGTCTGATTTATAATGGTCCCCACCTCTCCCAGAACCGGTTCCAATGTCCCAAAAATCTGAATCCCTGCCTCCTGCACCACCTCTCAAGCCACACATTCATCCTGTCATTCCTACTCTGACTAGCACGTGAAACTGGTAGCAATGCCGAGATTACTACCATTGAGGTCCTACTTTTTAGTTTAGCTGCTAACTCCCTAAATTCAGCATGTTTTTTACCTATATCGTTGGTGCCTATGTGCACCACAACAGCTGACTGTTCACCCTCCCCCTTTAGAATGTCCTGCAGCCGCTCTGAGACATCCAGGACCCTTGCACCCAGGAGGCAACATACCTTCCTGGAATCTCGTTTGCTTCCGCAGAAATGCCTGTCTACTCCCCTGACAATCAAATCCCCTGTCACTATAGCTCTACCACTCTTTTTCTTGCCCTCCTGTGCAGCAGAGCCGACCACGGTGCCATGAACTTGGCTATTGCTGCCTTCCCCTGGTGAGCCATCTCCCTCAACAGTATCCAAAACGGTATACCCATTTTAGAGGGAGGTGCCCACAGGAGACCCTGCACTGCCTTCCTACTCTTCCTCTGTCTGATGGTCACCCATTTCCCTCAGTACTCTTTATCTGCGGTGTGACCAACTCGCTAAATGTGCTATCAACCACTTTACATCAAAGGGAAGACTTTTAACTACAACTTGATATGTTGAAAACTACAACTTGATATGTTGAAAGAGTTTAATGATTTTCAAAGCTAGAGGTAAGATCTGGCACACAACCCCAAACTGAGTCCCTCCAGTCTAGCCCAATTTCCCCCCCCCCCACCCCGACTCCCACTTCCCCTGAAAGACCCCCTTCAGCACCCTAAAGTTAAGTGTAAAGAGGGTACTCTCCCCCTTCCCCCCCGCCACAACCTGGAGTCCATGACACCTAGTCCCCATTTGTCAGGAGGAAATACGCAACTAGTTTGACACCCAGCAAGAATCCCATTTTGGCACTTACACCCAAGTCAGTGGGCCATCAGGAATCCCGCTTGGGTGTTGGGGCCCTGGGGAAACTGCAGCCATCCTCTACTTTGCCTTTGCCACCCTAAATTTAACATGTTCCACTATGATAAGAGGTTGGATTCTCCAGTCCCCAGCCACGTTTTTCTTGGCAGCGTGCCATCCATTGTCAGCAGGATTCTCTCCTCCTGCAGCTTGTCAATGAGTTTTCCCATTGAAGCCACCCAACACCACCAGGAAACCCACAGGTAGGAATGCGCTGCCAGCAGGAAAAGAGAATTCCAATGGCCAGTGAATTCTGGCCATGGCCTCACTACATCCTCCTCCCAGCTCCCCAATCGCTTACCCCTTCTACTATCCCAAATTGGTTGGAGTCATATCTATCTGCCACATCTTTACATTCTGGAATGCGATCCCGGATTTCCCTCATCTCAAACTCTTCCAACCATACATTGTGATTATCTTCCTCCACTCTTTGGTCTTAGCCATCCCCATTTTGTGAAGCACTTTTTTGCATTAAAAGCACATTGTATAACTGCTGGTTGTTTTTAAGAGTAGTACTACAGAGCAGCTCCACCACATGGATGTGGCAATCAAAAAAACAAATCCAACAAATGTACCACAACACAAGCTGTACATTATTACAGCACAATGTTTTACAGGCTCTGATTTAAACAGAAGAGACATGAATTACATTAAAGGCACAATGTGGAAAATTGACAGAGCCATGAAGGAAAAGTTTAAGAGCTGCTCAAAGGATTAAACCTTGGACAAAGGGGGTAATACAAAGGCTGTACCATTTAAAATATGATCAGTCATGTATCTGAAAAGGTCATAAATGGATAAAATGAATTGAAAATAAAGTAGACAGCTCCAGGTGAGGAGCTCATTGCACAGGCATATCAAATGGTTGCCTTTTGTGCTTAAAGTTCTACAAGTTAGTAACAGATCACATACGTTTTTGGTTGATTGTAAATGATTCACTCTAGGATGTCATTTCCAACGTTTAAAACAGGAAAATGTTGAAAATATACTGCAATTCATTCAGTCTGTGAAAAAAAAGAAATGCTGGATCAATATTTCATCAGAACTTTATTCAAGGCAGTGTTAGGTGGCTTTTTGATGGACACGGGAGTCAAAGGTTATGGAGGTCAGACAAGAAAGTGGAGTTGAGACCACAATCAGATTAGCAATGATCTTATCGAATAGCAGCGCAGGTTCAAAGGGCCAAATGCCCTACTCCTGCTCCAAAGTCCTATGTTCCTAACTAGTCTCCCAACGTTACAATTTCCCTTTGCAACTGTCAGCATTTCTGGCGAACACCAGCGTTAACAGTCCAAACCAAAACTATGAGCCTGACATTTCCAATTACAAATACTCGTGCAACTGCTATGCAATTTGTAGCACTTCGTAGTTTTGATTTGTTTTTGTTTTTTAAACGCACTTCCAATTCTGCTCTGGTGCAAACGTGGTAGAACAATTATGGTCCCTGGCTTCATGGAAGTGGAAGACTTCCGAGCTTGAGGGAGAAAGAGAGAGGCGATGGATGGGTTCTATTTGGTGAAGGTTAGCGGATGCCTCGCAAGCCTAACCGCTGGAGCGATGGGGGGGGGGGGGGGGGGGGACAATACTGAAAAAGATCAAGTTCTGGCCGGAGAGCCCAACATCAGCTTCCTCCTCTCCCTGAGTGCAGAAGAGCAGCTAACCCCGGGACGAGGCCTCAGCCGGCAAACACATCCTGAACTCAGTCATCACCCCGATTGACAGGCAGGCCTCGCGGACCAATCAGGAACGCTGCTGCCGCCCCTTCGGCCAATCAGCTGCTGGGGAAGGGGCGGGACATGGCCGCCGTGTTAGGTTGAGTGGCTCGCGCGCGCCTACCGGCGTTTTTGTCCCGCTGACAAGACAGGGGGGGGGGGAAACTCACGACCGCCGAGTCGCCTCTCAAAAGTCACCGCTTTCAGCAGTAGTACCTGCCCCCGTTTTTAAAAAAGAAATACGTGTCGTGTCAAAATGAGAACGAACCGAGTCCGATATCCGCGAATCGGTCTGACACCAAACTGCCTCAGGAAGAGGCGGTCGCCATCTTGAGGACGTTGCATTCACAGAGGCTTTTGGGTAAAGTGGCCTCTGCAAAGTGTTGAGTGATGATGTGTGAAACTGGGTGGAGGTGTGTGTATGAGGTATCAATGATGAGTACATAAGATATCCAATAACAGGGACAGGTACATTAATATTTACATTAGCTCCTCCCTGTCTCAACCCATTTGAATCAACATATCTGTCAATAAAAATCCCTATCTGCCAGGATGCTTCCAGGGCTGCTTATGAATAAAAGCAGTTAAATTTGACGCATATGAATAAAGATCTAGAAATTGCAAGTCTGAAACCACAAACAAAAATTGCTGCAAAACATTCAGCCCATCTTTTAGCATCCTTGCCAAGACTCAAGAGTTAATAATGGACTAAATCTTCCTGGAGCCTGGCGCCTCACAGTGTATGGCATTAGATTCCCGCAGCTTGAAAAATGTTAATACTGTAACTTGGAGGCTGATAATAGTGCAAACAGGAATACTGAACTTTGACCATCTTATTAACAGAAATAACAACTTTGATTTGTGTAAAACTCCTTTTAACAGAGTAGAACATCCCAAGGTGTTTCACAGAAGCATTCTCAAATAAGATTTCAAGCCAGACAAATTACCAACCACATGGGCAAAGTGGTAAGTTTTTATTTTGAAAAGTATCTTAAAGGAGGAGAGAGAGGTAGAAAAGGGGAAAAGATGTTTAAATAAGGACACTGGGAGTCCACACCAAGTAAAATAAAGAAACATAGTTTTATCTACATACGATATTTACACTGCTCAGTAGATCCTTACCGTATTCCTGTTCTGGTTGGTGCCTTACTGGCTGACCTTTTATACAAAGGTTAATAGAGATCCCCTGCCCCTAGCGGGGGAGCTTGTACTCCGCAAGGACCATGGGGAAGAAAATCATTCCCACCCCGTAGGCCCCTTGCGGGCTATTATATTCTTCTCCCTCAAAGTCCGAAGACTCCCCTCGACGACCGATGAGGCTGAGAAGGAGGAACAGGCGGACAACATCGAATTCTTTTCGGCCCCGACAAATCGTCAGTAAGCTGATACGCCAGATGGGTCGGCGTATACCTTTCTGGTGAAAGTCGTCTGCGGCAAGAACGTCATGGCAGACGATCGGCGGGAGGCGGCTGATCGTCATCCGAAGCCACAAAGGTCTGTGTCTCCATTTCAGAGTTGGAAGATGCAACGTCGGGCATATCGGCGTTGAGAGCGACTGGAGGCATCACAGCAGGCTGGTTCAGCAATGGAGCCGGAGGGTCCAGGACAGGCTCCTTCGAGGTACCTCACAAGGGAACAACCTCCGCGAGCGAATGTGACCCAAATGCCATCACATTAGTTGTCCCCAGACCCGAACTTGGTAAGAGCCTTGCCCGGTTTGGCGGATGACAATTCCAGAGAGCCAGCAAGGACCTTCGTTGAAGTTATGAATGAACACTGCGTGATCAGGTGCTAAGTGTCGAATAGGTCAACGTCGTACTCGGCAAATACCTTGTAAATCTTGGTTACGGTGCACCTTCGCACCAAAGTCCGGGATAATTAAACTCAGTCATGTACGACCCATTAACATCTTCGAGGCGGACACCCCAGTTACTGTGTATGGTCTGGTCCTGTAAGAGAATAAAAATCTTCCAGCCTGGTGTCCATCGAGCCCAAAGTCTGTTTCTATAGCCCCTTTTTAACCGTGTGCACGGTCCTCTCTACCAAGCCATTCAATGCCGGATGGTATGGGGCAGTGTGGACATTGCGAATCCCATTGCTTTTCATAAAAGCGGCAAACTCTTCACTCATGAAAGAGATCCCGCGATCCGTCACAAGCACCTCAGGGATTCAGTGGGTGTAAAAAGAAGTGAGCAATCGCTCGACAGTCGCCCGGGAGGTGATTTGACGGCATCCTGCAGACCTCCAACCACTTTGAGTGGGCGTCCACAGGACGAGGAACAAGGACCCCAGGAATAAACCGGTGCACGCGAGTCCAGGGGCGTCCTCGCCCCTGCAAAGGGTGGAGGAGTGCCGCCGCAAGAAGCGTCTGGTGCTCTTGACAGATGGAGCATTGCTGGGCCAAGGTCTCAATGTCAATGTCCAAAGCCGGCCACCAGAGGTAGCTTCTCGCCAGTATCTTCATTTTGGACACTCTGGGGTGCCCTTTGTGAAGGCCCTTCAACACAATTCCCTGGCCCCTCGTCAGAACAACCTTTGTGCCCCACAGGAGGATATCATCTTCCACAGTCAGCTTGGAAGAGAAAGCTTCCAACTTCCCTGGTAGCAATTGATGCTGCCTACCGTTTAGCACCAGGTGCCGCACCTTGGCAAGGATGGGGTAGGACTGCAGCCACGAATACATGTGCAGTAACAGGCAAGGAGTCCATACAATTCAGGGCCATGACTACTTTGTCCACCGCAGGGGGGGTTTGCGGATTTGGTCTGCAGGGGAAGATGGCTCAACCCATCAGCATGTGCAATCTGGGCAGTGCTCGAAAGATTGGCATTTTCAAAATTATATACATTGCCGTTCATTTTCATTTATTGTACAGTCACAAAAGTTTCTTCTTAGGTTTCACTATTTACAGTCTGTCGCCGTCTGGCTCAGCATACTATCCTCCCTACCCCTCCCCCCCCTCCAGCTCTCCTCTCCCTGACCCTTCCCCCCCTATTTCTACCGCACCTTGCTCTTCCCCCAGCCCCCCTCCCCTCCCTCTGCCAGCCCCTTGTCCTCCCTTTCCTCTTTCTATCTTGTCCTGGCTATTTCTCCCTGGCTACTGGCTATTTATTTATTCATGTGTTGGCCACAAACAGGTCTCGGAATAGACGGGTGAACGGCTCCCATGTTTTGTGGAAGCTTTCTTCCGCCCCACGGGTGGTGAATTTGATTTTCTCCATTTGGAGAAATTCTGATAGGTCGGACAGCCAGCCTGTAGCTTTAGGTGGTGCTGTTGATCGCCAACCAAGCAGGATTCTACTGCGGGCGATCAGGGAGGCAAAGGCAAGGGCGTCCGCCCTCCTGGTCTGATACCCCGAAGACCGTCACTTTTGGGCATGGCTCCACCTCATCCCCACCACTTTGGACATTGCCTCGAAGACGGCTGTCCAGTACCCAGCAAATCTGGGGCAAGACCAGAACATGTGGGCATGGTTGGCCGGGCCTCCTTGGCACCGTTCACATCTATCCTCCACCTCCGGGAAGAACCTGCTCATTCGGGTTCTGGTCAAGTGGGCTCTATGTTCCACTTTTAACTGCGTTAGGTTGAGCCCCGCGCATGTGGAGGTAGAGTTGACCCTGCGCAGTGCTTCGCTGCAGAATCCCCACCCTATTTCGAACCCCAAGTCTTCCTCCCATTTCCTCCTTGTCTTGTCCAGTTCGGTGTTGGCCATCTCTAGCAGTCAGTCATACATGTCACTACAGTTCCCTCTATCTCGGATGTCTGCATCCAGTAGCTCTTCTATCGAAAGAGTATTCATAAGCAGCCAATAACAAGGCCCAGCACTGAATCCTCGCAGACGCAATTGGCAGGATTGCCTTGTCTTCACGGAAGAGGCCCAGCAATGGCTTGTGATCTGTGATGAATAGCAAATGTGCGTACCATGTACATACTAATGAAACTGTTTTACATCAAATACGACCGCCAGGCCTTCCTTTTTAATTTGGGCATACTTTCTCTGAGCCAGAGCCAGCGTCCGGGAGGCAAAGGCCATCTCTCATCAGATGAGACAGGACTGCCCCAATCCCGTACGGCGAAGCATCGCCCGTTATGTACAATGGATTTAAAGGTTGAAATGCGTCAACACCCCTGAAGAGGACAATTGCCATTTCACCTTCTTAAATCACCTCATCATGGGCCTTGCTTAATTCTGCGGGCTTGTGCTTCTTGAGCAAATGAAGGGGGCCAGGATGGTTGCAAGATTTGGAATAAATTGGCCATAGTACTTTACTAATCCAAGAAAACCGCGAAGCTCGGTGGCATCTCGCGGGGCGGCAGCAGTTTTGATGGCTCACACTGTCTCGGCGACTGGGTGCAGGCCTACCCGGTTCACCTGATATCCCAAATACACTACGTCCTTCACGTGGAACATGCACTTCGCACGGCGCAGGTGGACCCAATACTTCGAAAATCGTTTCACTGCCACTTCGAGGTTCTGCAAATGTTCTTGGTCAGTGGTCCCTGTGACCAGCACGTCGTCTAAGTAAACCACAATGCGTCGCAATCCACGCAGGATGTTCTCCATGATGCACTGGAAAACTGCGCACGATGGGGATGATCTGATCGGAAGCCGGGTGTACTCATAGAGCCCCATGGCATACTGCCATGATGATTTATCGAGCTCCAGCTGGAGATAACCGCTGTTCATGTCCAATTTCGTAAACATACAATGTTGCATACAGATCCTTGATATGTGGTAAAGCATAATGGTCTACCCTCAAAGCCTTGTTCACTGTCAATTTCTAGTCTCTGCAGAGGCGGACGGACATATTTGGCTTCATTATGGGGACCACTTGGCGAAGCACACAGGCTTTATGATGCCCAAACAACAAAGTTCAGTCTCGACTTTCTCCAGTAAAGCGTAGGGCAGTCATTTTCAAACCCAGGGTGGTGAACCGTGGGTGGATTGCGGGCAGGTGTCGGGAGGGCTGTGAGGCTATGCGTTGTGGCGTTCCCGATCGTGGGGCCTTGCGCCGTGGCGTTCCCGATTGCAGAAAGTAGTGCCCAACAGCACGACCGGCTTTTAAAATGCAGCCCATTTCGCAAGATCTCAACTCCAACTCATCAGCTGAAGTCATTATTAGAAATGTAACATTGAATAACAAAGCAAGTGAGATCTTGAGGACTGAGCAGGCTCACCTGTCATATTAAAGATAAGTTAAAATGGTGGGTTGTGAAGTTGGGGCTGCGTGGGTTGTGAAGGTTGGCCGGCATGGGTAGCAAAGGATGGCCGGTTAATAAAAATGGGGCCCAGGCAAACAAGTTTGAAAACACTGGAGTCGGAAACCAGGCGGGCACAAAAATATCAGGGTTGGGCCTAGGGGTCCATCTGGGTGGTAATTTGGACATTCTGAATTCTCCCTCCGTGTACCCAAACAGACACCGTAATGTGGCGATTCGGGATTTTCACAGTAACTTCATTGCAATGTTAATGTAAACCTACTTGTGACAATAAAGATTATTATTATCTTGGCCACAGCCGCTTTAGTTGTACTCAAGCCAGGCTGGAAAACCTTGGGGAACTTGCTCAGTACTGCACGCATGCCGCCAGAACCCACTTGGAGGATATGTTGCCAATCCAATTGCAGCTGGTGTAGCCAGTCATGACCCAACAGGCGAGGGCCATTTCCTTGCCAAGGAGAGAAAGGTAAACTGATTGGCGCCCATAAACTACCGGAGCAAGGGTAGACCTCAGAATATACAGCTATTCCCCCATGAGTGGCCAAACAAGCCGCCGTGTCACTCAAAGTCAAAGTATGCACACCTCATTTTATAAGATCAAAGGTGCTGTACGCCATCACAGAAACAGTGGCTCCCCTATCCAACTCCATTTGGAGAATATGGCCATTCACCTGCACCGGAACGCGAATAGGGGCCACATAGGACAATGCCAAACAGTTCAGCTGCATCTCAGCCTCATCCTCGGCCTCTTCTGGGTCATCCAGATGTAAGGCCCAGCCCCAGGGCTGACGCCTACCTCGACCAGGGCACCTCGGGTTCTGACCCTCCTGCTGCCTGCGTGTACGCCTGGACCAGCACCCAAAAGTTGCATACGGGCCAGAATTGCCTTCAGCCGAGCTGATGTCGTTGCACGTCTCGGCAGCTGGCTCTTTGCCCAGAGCTGCAATGGTGTTAAGTCTGGGCCATAAGGATACCTCGTGAGGGGCGACAACCCGAAATGTTAACCTCTATCCCTTGTATCCCCTGGACGCCGTGTATTGCGCTTTCCCAGCACAAGGAGATTTCCAGTACCTGCTAAAAGGTCTGGGAGATTTTTTGCCCAAAAGATTTTTATGTGTTTCCATATTGCTTATACTGCAAGCCAAATGATTGCGGAGTATATCAAATAAAGCAGTTCCATACTCACAAAACTCAGTTATCTTCCATAACTGATACGAACTTGGTGACGGACTCACCAGGGAACCTCTCCACAGTATTAAACCGATTTCTTTGAACACTTACTGACGGGGTCGGGTTAAAGTGTTGTATCATAAGTACCATGAGTTGGTCGAACGATTGCGTATCTGATGCCACCGGGTACATGAGACTCCAGATCGCCCCGAATGTGTGCGCTTCGCAGGCCGTCAACAGTATGAGCTCCTGCCGCTCATTCTCAGTGATGTTGTTGGCCCAGAAGAAGTAACGCACCCTTTCTGCGTACTGGTTCCGGTCTTCAATAACAGCGTCAAATACATCTAACTGTCCAAAAAGAGGCATGCCGGATCAAGTAAATCCAAACCTGGGCCCAGGAAATCAGGGAGGTGGCTCAGCCAAGTAGATTGCAGCATCAACAGCAAGCCAGTTTATTCCTAGTCTCCAGTTTATTAAGGACACAGGGAGTCCACATCAAGTAAAATAAAGAAACATAGTTTTATTTACACACAATATTTACACTGCCTGGCAAATCCCTAACAGGTTCCGATCCGGGTTAGTGCCTTACTGACTGACCATTTATACAAAGGCTAATAGAGATCCCCCGCCTCTAGCAGGGGAGCTTGTACTCCGCTTGGACCACAGGGTCGATAATCAATCCCACCCCGTAGGCCGCTTGCAGACTATTACAGGTTTTACAAGGGAATTCTAGAGTTGGGGTTCAGGCAATCAGAGGCTTGGATGCCACTGGTGGAATTGTTCACGGTAGCACAGCACTGCTGCTTCACAGCATTAGGAACCCGAGTTCGATACTCGGCTTGGGTCATTGTCTGGGTGGGTTCCCTCTGGGTGCTCCGGTTTCCTCCCACAAGTTGTGAAAGACGTGCTTCTTAGGTGAGCTTGACATTCTGAATTCTCCCTCAGTGTACCGAACAGGCGCCGGAGTGTGGCGACTCGGGAATTTTCACAGTAACTTCATTGCAGTGTTAATATAAGCCTACTTGTGACAATAATAAAGATTATCTAGTGTTCGGACGTAGGCACTGACTGCTGTGATGTGTTACGTCTGAGGCAGGGTGAGCCTTCGGGTCATGAGGCGTTCACTGGGACATCCAACCAATTTGTTTTTTATGACGAAGCCGACCCTGTAGAGATGACTTTCTTCTGGTTTATCTTTCCAGAAGAAGATGTATTCGTTACCTTCTTCTTTAAGCTGGCCTTCTCCTGCCAGTTGTGTCTCGCTCAGGGTGACGATGTCAATATTGTGGGCGTCAGGCTATGATGGCGGTACGACTTTTAGGTTTGTTGAAATGAAATGAAAATCGCTTATTGTCACAAGTAGGCTTCAATGAAGTTACTGTGAAAAGCCCCGAGTCGCCACATTCCGGCGCCTGTTCGGGGAGGCTGGTACGGGAATTGAACCGTGCTGCTGGCCTGCTTTAAAAGCCAGCAATTTAGCCCAGTGTGCGAAACCAGCCCCGAACAGTTTGTTGCTGTTGTAGTTGTCCATAAGGGTTCTGACATTCCAGGTACCAAAATTCACTTGGGTGGGTGGGGTGGCTTTGGGGTGGAAGATGCCTGTGCATGGATTCTTTTATTGTGGGGTGGTCGTTTCACACCAACCACCACATGGTCCCAACGGAGTGAGGCCTTGGCCCCGTGGCAGGGAAATCCGAGATGACTAGAGACCAGGCTTTGCTGTAGGGCGGGGACTAACAAACACTTATCATCCACCAATCATCTCCCTGCCTCTCAATGAAGTCATTTTTAAAGGGTGATGTAATTTTTCCTCTCTCACGTACCTTGCTGTCTTGCCCCTGCTTGCACTACTTCTCTCACCCCGCTACTGCTCCACTCTCCCCGCTGCTGCTCCTCTCACCCCGTTGTTGCTCCTCTCAGCCCACAGCTGCTCCTCCTGCCCCGCTGCTGCTCCTCTCACCCTGCTGCTGCTCCTTTTGCCCCACTGCTGCTCCTCTTGCCTGGCTGCTACTCCTACACCCCTGCTTGCGCTGCTCCTCTCTCCCCTGCTTGCATAGCTTCTCTCGCCCCACTGCTGTTCTCTCGACCTGATTGCACTGCTCCTCTCACTCCACTGCTGTTCAACTCACCCCTGCTTGTGCTGCTCATATCCCTGCTTGCATGGCTTCTCTCGCCCTGCTGCTGCTCCTCTTGTCCCGCTGCTGCTCCTTTTGCCCCACTGCTGCTTCTCTCACTCCTTCTTGCGCTGCTCCTAACACCTCTGCTTGCACGGCTTCTCTCCCCCGCTGTTTTAATTCTCACGCTCTTTTATCCTGTGTCTCTGCAACTCTCCTTTGGATCTTTTATCCTGTTTCTCTCCTGCTCACCTCGTGCTCTATTATCCTGTGTGTTACTCCACTAGTCACTGCCTGCCATTTGGAAAAAGACCCGTTTATTCCGATACTTTGGTTCCTGTCTGCCAACCAGTTTTCTATCTATCTCAATACGCTAACCCTCTCCCATGCACTTTGATTCTACACACTAATCTCTTACGTGGGACTTTGTCCAAAGCCTTCTGAAAGTCCAGATAAACCACATCCACTGGCTTCCCCTCATCAACTCTACTAGTTACATCCTCCAGAATTCCAGTAGATTTGTCAAGCATGATTTTCCTTTTGTAAATCCAAGCTGATTCTGTCTGTTTCTACTTGTGCTCTGCTATAAAATCTCTAGAATTTTCCCCACTACCGACATCAGACTGACTGATCTATAATCCCCTGTTTTTTCTCCAGCTCCCTTTTGAAATAGTGGGGTTACATTAGCTGGCCTTCAATCTGTAGGAACTCTTCCAGGGTCTATAGAATCTTGGAAGAAGATCACGAATGCATCCACTATTTCCAGGGCCGTTTTTTAAAGTAAGTTTCAGTAAGTTTAACCTTAAGTAAGGATGTAGATTATCAGGCTCTGGATATTTATCGTCATTCAATCCCATCAATTTCCCAAACATCATTTCTTTACTAATACTGATTTCCTTCAGTTCCTCCCTCTCACCAATCTTTTTCTCTTCATATACCTATGAACATTTTTGCAGTCAGCTTTTAAGTTTCCTGCAAGCTTACTCTCCTACTATATTTTCCCTTTCTTAATCAATCCCTTGGTCTTCTTTTGCTGAATTCTAAACTGCCTTACCCCATACAAATTCCACATGGTCGGAGCTAATATCTATCTACACTTGCATTAATTTCCTCTTTAGCCAGCAATGCAACTTCACTGCCTTTTCCTTTTTGGCTGTAGTTCCTAAGTACTGAATACCCTGGATATTCAATTCCCATCCTTGGTCACCCTGCAACCATGTCTCCGTAATCCTGACTATATCATATCCATTTACATCTATTTGCATGATTAATTGCTAGTACATTAAGGGTAAAAGGATAACTAGGGAAAGAGTAGGGCCCATTAAGGACCACAGTGCTAATTTGTGTGTGGATTTGGAGGACATAGGGAGGGTTCTAAATGAATGCTTTGTGCCGGTGCTCACTCGTCAGAGAGACGGTGTGGGTATAGAAATCAGGGAGAAGGACTGTGATAAAATTAAAGAGATTAACATAGGCAGAGAGGAGATTCTGAGTGGTTGACACACTTAAAAGTAGACTAATCTCCAGGGCCAGATGAAAATGATCCCAGGCTGGTGAGTGAGGTAAGGGAGGAAATAGCAGGGGCACTGGCAATAATTTTCAATTCCTCTCTGGCCACAGGGGAGGTGCCAGAGGACTGGAGGATAGCCAATGTGGTACCATTATTGAAGAAGGGAGGAAGGGATACACCAGGAAACTACAGGCCAGTCAGTTTAACCTCAGTGGTGGGAAAACTATTGGAAGCAATTCTGAGAGACAGAATTAATCTGCATTTGGAGAGGCAGTGATTAATCAAGAACAGTCAGCATGGTTTTGTTAAGGGCAGGTCATGTCTGACCAACTTGATTAAATTTTTCGAAGAGGTGACCAGATGTGTAGTTGAGGGAAATACATTTGATGTAGTCTACTTGGATTTCAGCACGGCTTTTGATAAGGTCCCACATGATTGAGATGTATAAAATTATGAGGGGCATAGAGTTGACAGGAAGAAAAGTTTTCCCTTGGTGGAGGGATCAATGACTAGGGACCATAGATTAAGGTCAGGGGCAGGAGATTTAGAGGGGATCTGAGGAAAAATCTTTTTACCCAGAGGGTGGTGGGAGTCTGAAACACGCTGCCTGAAAGGGTGGTGGAGGCAGAGACCTTCATAACATAAGACGTATTTAGGTATGCACTTGTGATGCCTTCAGAGTGCTTCAAAGGGAAGCGTCAGCCGAGTCAACATTGGAATCCTGATGGGGCAAACTGAGGTTGCTGGTGATATGAGGGGATGGTGACTTTGAGAGAGGGAAGTGGAATGCAGTACAGTGAGATAGTCAGGGTATAGTTCTCATCCAGGGAGATTATTGAAGGGGACAAGGATGGTGACACGGATCACATGTGTGGGGAGGTTCAGGGTGGGCAGAGGAACGGTGACTAGGGTGGGCTCAGTGGGCATGTAAGGTAGGTGCAGATTAACAATGATAGGGTCCAGGGTGATGGGGGAGGCTCAAGGGTAACCAAGGGGAGAGTGAAGGTGACATCAGGAAGGGGTCGCTGCTGAAGGGGGAAAGGCTGGTGAGTGACAGAGGGGAGGGTAAAAGATGGAGGAGACAGTTTGAAAAGAAACATTCACCATCCAAGGACAAAGCCAGCTCCAGACCAAGGCAACGCCCTTGACATTCAAGTACAAAACATTAAGGTGAGGAGAGGATCTGCTGAGTTGGGTAGAGTTGAAGGTCAGCATAACTGGACAACTAAAGAGAAACCCTAATAACCACATGGAGAAGGTATGAGCACTTTCTCATTTGCTATTCTTCACTATCGGTGAAACATGGCAGCAGGTTGGGCCCAGAGGGTTCTCACGACAACAAGATCCAGCAAGGTATATAGCTGCTGTTCACTCTGAGCCATTGGCCATCTGCTCCAGGCCGAGGTAGGGAAGAAGTGGGGGAGGGAGAGAAGGTGTTGCCTACAAGGAGCATGCAGATGAATAACAGTCAAGTTGCAATTGCACACCTCCATCCTTCTGTGGGAAAGGACTTGCTTGACAAGGGCTCATTTGGTTATTTTTTTGCCTTTTTTTAACACCATTTTATTGATTGTATAATTATTACAATAACATTTGCCATGGGTAACAAATCATAATAAGAAAAAACAGGAATCTACAAAATGGGTATACAGAAAGGAAATAATGAAGGACAAACCAACATTTATACATTTTAAGAAAAATAACCTATATGGGAGGCTCTGTTTTTGAGCCCCCCCCCCCCCCCCCCCCCCCCTGTAAGTCGATTACTGTTTTACTTATGTCCCTGCTGCCTCCTGGTACTAGAACATACCTGGGAGCATGTTTGGTGCCAGGCCGGCATGCTTCGGCATTGGTGCTGTGGTCGCCCCATGGGTGCCCTCGCCCTTAGTCCCTTCTGGCTCCCATGCCCTGCTTGCCCTGCGTTTTCTTTGGCGTCTTCTCCCCCCCGTCTTGTCACCCCCTCTCTACCCTCTCCCCTCGTTCCCTCCCCTCCCACCTTTCCGCTCGCCCCTCTTTTTTTCTCCCTGTTTTCCGATTCGGTCCTCTCCCCTCACGTATTGGTTGCTGGTCACGAATAAGTCTCGGAACAGGCTGGTGAATAGCTCACACGTGTTGTGGAAGCCTTCCGATCCCCGAATGGCGTATTTTATTTTTTTCCAATTTGAGAAACTCTGCCAAGTTGGACAGCCAGTGTGCGGCCTTGGATGGCGCTGCTGATCGCCAGCCGAGCAGGTGATAGGAGAGGCATAGGCAAGGGTGTCTGCTTCTCTTCATGCAAAGAGTTCTGGCTGCTCCAATACCCCAAAGACTGCCACGAGTGGGAATGGCACCCCCACAATCTTGGAAATGGCCTTGATAAAGACTGTCCCATACCCATTGAGTCAGGGACAAGACCAGAACATGTGGGTGTGGTTAGCAATGCCAACCTAGCACCATTCATATTTGTCTTCCATCTCTGGGAAGTACTGTTCATTTGTGTTCCAGTTAAGTGTGCCCTGTGCACTACATTTAGCTGAGTTAGGCTTAGCCTTGCTCTTGAGGATGTGGAGCTCACCCTGTGCAGTGCTTCGATCCAGAGAACTCCCCTTATCTCTGTGGCTAGCTCTTCCTCCCACTTTTCCCGCGTCACGTCCAGTGGTGATCGCACCTCCTCTAGTTGTCATCCATGCAGTTACCATCCCCTAGTTCGCACGCGGTCAGAAGTCTGCCCAATAGGGAGTGTCCTGGTAGCTGAGGGAATGTTGCTGTTTTCTTTCAGAGGAAGTTCCTTATTTGTATATACCGTGGCTCATTCCCTTTCGGGAGCTGGAGCTTGTCCGTGAGTTCCCCCAGGGTCGCTACTATGCTGTCCACCCATAAGTTCCCTATCGTCAGTATCCCTTCATCCTGTCTCCACCTTTTAAAGGAGGCATCCATAGTCGCAGGGGGAATTTGTGTTTCTTGCAGCTGGGGGCCATGATGGACATTGTGGTCAGACCAAAGTGGTGTCTCAGTTGGTTCCATGTTCTCAGCGTGGCCACTACCACTGGGCTTCTTGAGTATCTGGCTGGGGAATGAGAGTGGGGCCATGGCCATTGCTCGGAGGGATACTCTCCTCCATTTTAACCCATTCCGCTCCCAGCTCCTTGACCCACTCCCGTAATCTTTCTACGGTAGCTGCCAAGTAGTATAATAGGAGGTTTGGGAGGGCCATACCCCCCAGGTTACTTCTTCTTTGCAGCACATTCTTTCTGATCCTTGGGTTCTTCTCCCCCACACAAACGTCATGATTAATTGGTTTATCTTCGTGAAGAATGCCTTGAGTATGAAGAGAACCTATGCAGCACTTCATTTTGATCGTCTGCACTCTCCCCACCAGGGAGAGTGGGAGAGAGACCCACCTCCGCAGGTCCCTCCTTACCTCCTCCATTAGATTTGCCAGGTTCCATTTGTGGATCAATGTCCAGTCGTGGGCTATTTGGAACCCAACTCTCGGAATTTGAACAGCAACTTCCCAGCTCTGCCCCCCTCTCCACCCCCCCCCCCCCCACACACACACACACACACACACACTGTACAGTAGCTTTACCCATGAGGTGAACCCCAATCCAAACCCAAACCGTTCCAGTACCTCCATGAGGTTCCTCCATTCAACTCTGCCGAAAGCCTTCTCTGCGTCCAGGGAGATGATCACTTCTGGTGTGTTCTCCCCAGGTGGGGTCATGGTTATCTGCCCTTGACTAAGCCCGTCTGGTCCTCCGTGACTACCTCTGGTACGTAACTCTTCAATTGCCTCGCCAGGGCTTTCCCCAGAACTTTGGCATCCGTGTTTAGGAATGAGGTGGGTCTGTACGACCCACACTACGTTGGGTCTTTGTGCTTTTTTTTAGGGATCAGCGATAGCGAGGCCTTGCCAGCGTGGGCGGCAGGGTCCCTCTCGATAGTGAGTCATTGAACATGGCTCAATGGTGCAGGGACAGTGCTTTGCAAGTTTTTTATAGAATAGTTTTTAGTCTTAGAATAGAATAGAATAGAATTTACAGTACAGAAGGAGGCCATTCGGCCCATCGAGTCTGCACCGGCTCTTGGAAAGAGCACCTTACCCAATCCCCATAACACGTCCACCCCATCCCCATAACCCAGTAACCCCACCCAACACTAAGGGCAATTTTGGACACTAAGGGCAATTTAGCATGGCCAATCCACCTAACCTGCACATCTTTGGACTGTGGGAGGAAACCGGAGCACCCGGAGGAAACCCACGCACTCACGGGGAGAATGTGCAGACTCCGCACAGACAGTGACCCAAGCCGGAATCGAACCTGGGACCCTGGAGCTGTGAAGCAATTGTGCTATCCACAATGCTACCGTGCTGCCCTAAGTCTTGAAGGCAGTGGATGCAAGCAGAATTGTGTGAGTGGGAGGCCTCTCGTACGTGGCATTCAACACCCCTGTCAAAGAGCGATGTCTCCATGCACATCCCTGTTTAGGGGGCAGATGACCGATCCTTGGTGTCGTTGCAACCATTGAACCTACTAGCAGCAAGAATGAATCCAGGAAGCTTCCAAACAGTGCAGCATAACATCTATTTGGCATCCATGATTCAATGAATCAAATCCCATGTTCATTCAATCCTTTTTAATTTTCCTTACTTTACTGCTAAATCAAGGTGCTTCCCTGACTCCTGCAGCAGAGGTGGAGGCAGCTTGCTGACGTGCATGCCCTGTTATCTGTGATGGATTTGGTGGATGTCCAATGGAGGGCCAAGGCCTGGAGGGCCCCAGCTTGCTTTGGTCCGCTACTCAGGGAGCAGGTGCACCGTTTTCAGCCTGATAAATTCACAAGCAGAGATGATTGGGAATTATTAAAATCCCTTGCAGAATCCTGGGTGGATGCCCTGGGGTGTCCACCTGACGCTCCTCCTCTATTTTGGATGTCCGAGGGCCTCACTCTGACTCGAGGAGAAGGGGTACCTGGAGGGAGGTCAAGGTGCCCCATTCACCTCTCGCATAATCATTGCAAAAGCACACCCATGGCTACAGTGATGGAATGCGGGTCTGAGCGCATCTCCGGAAGCAATTGTGCATTTTGCTGGACTGTGGAGTCCGTCATCCTCCCCATGGAGACTTTCATATGTTCACATCTTGGAGCCAATACATGAAAAATAACGTGAACGGATTCCTCTGTCTCGCGTACCACACTGTTGAGGGCCTCTGATACGTCTACCTGATGTTCTCCTGTGTCTTGCTGATACTCTAGCATCCTCTCCTGGCCACTTCCAGAGGCTCATCATCTGACACAGACTTAGCAGAGGCCTCTTCTCCAGCAGTCCTCCAAGTGCCCGAGACCTTGGCTGTCACTGCTTCCTCCTGCTGTGGACATGTGTATGACGGTTGGGGGAGGGAGGGGAGGGTTTGTTCTGTTTGGAGAGGGGATTTGGTGGCCATCTTGGGTGGGCCTGGTGTAGGCTCTGAGTGAGTAGTTGCTGGACTGCCCCACATGATTGGTAGACGACCCCCTGTTCGGCTGGTTACCTGGAATGTAAATGGGTTAAACAGCCCAGTAATCTAGGGTGTTTGCGCACCTTAAGAGCGCAATTCAGTGGCTGTGGTGCGCTCAAGTGATCCTTCGCGTCTCGTGGGATCTGCCCAAGTCCCACGAGGCATCGGAATCAGAACTCAGCCCAAAAGGGGCAGTACCAAACAGCGCTCACTAAAGTAGGTCTTAAACCTATTTAAGGCCTACCTACCCAGGATCTACTGTCCTCCCTTGATCTACCGGCCTCCCCAGGGAGGCTGCAGCCAGGCGCCGATCTGTACTGGTCCACAAGAACATGGATCCAGGCGGAACGACACCCGGAGTGTCACTCGGCCCATTGGAAGCCCCTGGGTGGTCAGGGTTAGTGCAGGGTGGCCTCCTGGCCCTCCCCGTGGAACGTGGCAACTTGGCACTGCCCAGGTGGCACCTTGGCACTGCCAAGCTGGCAGGAGCACTGCCAGGGTGCCAGTGTGCACACAAAATGCCAACCTGGCTAAACCCATGCCAATTGGCAATGCCACCTGGGCACTTGACAGTGCCAGGCTGGTACACAGGTGGCACAAGTAGTGCCAGAGTACCACTCTGCCCAAAGGGCATGCAGCTGGGGGCATCTCTTCATCAGATGACAACCCAGAATTATTTGCATTGTTCATAGACATTTCAGAGACAGCCTTACAAGGTCTGGTAAGTATGTGACCAGGGACTGAAAGTCAGAGGCAACATGGAAAGCTGTTGTGCACTATTTCACAGTAAAAGTGAATAAAACAGTATACTCCAAAAACATACTTTTTTCATATTACAATAATAACATGAGCAACATTTGGAATCATAAAAAGGTCAGACTTTTTATGTGTTGAAAAGCTAGGGACAGTGGAGGTCCATAGAAATTCAGGTGTCTATGTACACAGATCACTAGACTGTAGTGGTAAATTGCAAAAGAAAACATCTAGTGGAATGATAGCCTTTATAACTAGAGGTCTAGTTATAAGAAGCTTTGACAAAGAGTCATCCAGACTAAAAACGTTAGCTCCCTTCTCTCTCCACACATGCTCAAACCTGCTGAGGTTTTCCAGCATTTCCTGTGTTTGTTTCAGATTCCGGCATCCGCAGTAATTTGCTTTTATCTAGGAGGGAAGTTCGGAAACATTTTTTTCATGGCAGGGTAATAGATATATGGAACCCTCCCCAACAAAAAGCTATAGAACATAGAACATACAGTGCAGAAGGAGGCTATTCGACCCATCGAGTCTGCACCGACCCACTTAAGCCCTCACTTCCACCCTATCCCCGTAACCCAATAACCCCTCCTAACCTTGTTTGGTCACTAAGGGCAATTTATCATGGCTAATCCACCTAACCTGCACGTCTTTGGACTGTGGGAGGAAACCAGAGCACCCGGAGGAAACCAATGCAGACACGGGGAGAACGTGCAGACTCCGTACAGACAGTGACCCAGCAGGGAATCAAACCTGGGACCCTGGCGTTATGAAGCCACAGTTCTAATCACTTGTGCTACCATGCTGCCCTATACTTGCCAGTTCAAATAATAGTTTAAAATTTGAGATCAATAGGCTTTTGTTCATCAAGGGTATTAAGGGATATGAAACCAAGATGGAGATAGGGGGCGGGATTCTCCGACCCCCCGCCAGGCTGGAGAATCACCCGGGGGGCGGCGTGAATCCCGCCACAACGCCGGCTGCTGGATTCTCCGGCGCTGGTTTTTCAGCGGGGGGTGCGAATCGCAGCGGCCCCCCCGGAGATTCTCTGTCACGTGATGGGCCGAGCGGCGTAAATTACACCAGGTCCGTACCGGTGGGACCTGGCTCTGCAGGCGGCCTGCGGAGTCCTCGGGGGGGGAGGGGGTGCGGGGGGATCTGGCTCCACTGGGGGCCCCCAAGTTGGCCTGGCCCGCGATCGGGGCCCACCGATCCGCGGGCGGGCCTGTGCCGTGCGGCACTCTTTCCCTCCGCGCCGGCCGGTGTAACGGTTCACCATGGCCTGCGCTGGGATGACGCCAGTACACGCTGGCGCTCCCACGAATGCGGCAACTTGCGCCGTTCGGCGGAATCCCCTTTGGCTCCAGTTGGCGCGGCGCCAAGCCCTTCGGCGCCGGCTGGCGTCAACCCCGCCGGCGCCGGCCTAGCCCCTGAAGGTGCGGAGCCGGATAGCAGAGAATCCCGCCCAGGATACATATCAGTCTTGTTCTTATTGAATGGCAGGACAGGCTGAATGGGCTAGATGGCTTACTTTTGATCCTACCTCCCTCAATATCATGCAACCTTTTGTATTTGTAATAAGAAGTTGTTATATTTTGCTTCCTAATTTATGGTTACATGGAATTTCTACAAGGGTTCTTCAGCCAGAGATTACCAGAATCCTTAGAGATATGGCTAAAACAGCCCTGTTCATGCTGTTTCTCCAAGACATCCACTAAGCTAGTGTTGAGAGATCAGGAGAACCTCATTGTATTTTCCAGTGTTATTCAGTTTTAAACTAGTTACCAAAAGTTTTCATTTGAAGTTAAATCAATTAACCTTGCCAAGCCTTTAACCGGTGGTAGGTCTCTTTCATTAAACCAATTTTAATAAATCAACAGTTTATACAACTGTAAATGATTCAGCTAACTAAATTAATCAAGACATTTTGTACTTTGTTAATTCTGCTATTATGTGTAGTGTTTGCTATCAATCTGCTGTTAATGATAATATAATTTACTGCGGCTGCATTCAATTCAACAGAGCAGTTTGCACCCTGTTAAGTTTACTGTTTTGTGCAGTAACTGCTAATTTGATTTTGACTCTTCCTTTTGTCAGTTTGGTGTCTCCTGCAAAACTCATTTAAAGACCCCAAACCAAGCTATTGATAAACCCAGACAGGTTAAGTTTGTTTGCCTGATACAGAGTGAAAAAGCAGAGACTTAGGGCTGGATTCTCTGATTTTGAGGCTATGTCTGGAGCATGTGTCTAGTCTTGCGACCAAAGAGTCGGCGCCCCCCCCCGCACCAATGCTCCGCCCGGTGGGGGGCTAGCAGCTGCGCCACGTAAAGCCCCCGGCTTTACCTGCAGATACGGATGGAGAATTGCTGGGTCCGTGGCCATGCATGCGCACGGCGGCGACCTGCGGCGGCCACGCCGTACAACATAGCGCCGGCCGCGAGCGGACCCCGCCTGCTAGATAATGCCTCCTGTAACCCCACTTGCCACCGCCGGACCACCCTCCACCAGTCCCCCAGGCCCGCTGAAGATCCCCCGGCAAGCGGAATGGTTTCCCCGCCCCCGACTGTGGTGGCGCTGGACACAGTCCGCGGCCGGCATGTGAGGTCCCCGATAACTGTGAGCACACGTGACTGACGCCATTGGGAAGTCGGCCCATCGGGGTGGAGCATCGGGGGAGGGCCTCAGGTGACGGCCTGAGGCCATCCCAACGGCGTGTGGCATACCCAGTGATTATGCCATTTTTGAGAGGGCGGAGAATCCGAAAAACGGCACCGCCTCTGATTTCGGCGTAAAAACGGATTCTTCTGCTGATCACCGAACACCATTTTGGCATTTGCAATTGGAGAATCCCGTTCTTAGGGTTTCAAATGCACAAACATTTGTCAGCGAGAGGACAAGGAAATAAGGCTGTAAAAACAATGATACTCAAAATTAAATTTAATAGGGGACAAGGTGTGACAGCAAACAGATAATGCTAAACTCTGCATGGGGGCGTCTGTGGTGGTGGCCTTGGGTGCGAAGGTTTCAGCCATGGGTCAAGATGAGCAGTGTGCAGGCGCAGGATAGGGCGGCCAGAGGGATGTGGCACAATCCCTGCGAGCATGGATTGTGAGCATGATTGCGAGCATGAAAACACTGGTCGAGACGGGAACGGGCCTCCAGGACTGGCAGCGTCAGGTGATGACAAAGCCCCCGGAGTTCTCTCCGGCCGCATCCCTATCCAAAGGAGTAGCCCGGGGGCCATCCGGCATCCTAAGGGAGGAGGAGGTGATGGGAGCTGTATTGGTGACACTCGCATGGGAGGTGGCGGAACACTACAACACCTCGGAATCCCCCCAACCTGACTCTGGTACATCTGATGGGCAGCAGGCAAAGCAGGGTGGCACCACGATGGGCCGGGTCGCTCCAGAGGATGGCAGTAAAAGAGGGCGGGTTACGCAGCAGGTCACCTTCACTTCTGATATACCGCATGTGGGACCACCTAGGAGGAGCGCTAAGGCACATAAGGTTAGAAAGTTAGACACCAGTGAAGTTGGTACAGGTGCAGCACATAAAAGAGCATTAGGGGCTCGGGCACAGTTAATGTACATAGCACTGACACCAATAAACACATGTTGGGCGTCATTCTCCGACCCCCCAGCGGGTCGGAGAATGGCCGTTGGTCGCCGTGAATTCCGCCCCCGCCGCCCGCCGAAGTCTCCGAAGGGAGAAAATTCGGCGGGGCGTCAATGGCGCCGCAGACCTCGGAGAATGGCATGGGTGGGCGCAAGGCAATCGATTTTGGGCCTGCCGATATTCTCCCGTCCGGATGGGCCGAAGTCCCGCCGACGTGATGACGGGTCACGTCGGCGTAAATCAAACCACCTTTCAATCGGCGTCAACCTGTGCTCAAGGTTTACGCCGACCAGCGTGGAGGTGGGAAACGGCCTGGGGGGTTGGCCGCTGGACAGGCGATGGCGTGGCCGCAGTCTGAATGTGTGGGGGAGAGGTGTGTGTAGGGTTTTGTGTGTGCGTGTGCGGCGGGGGGGTGGGGGGGTGGTTAGAGTGGGCTGGGCTCTGGGGGAGTGCCGGGAGGGGGGATGGGGTCCGTGCCGGGTAGGAGGATGGGGTCCGTGCCGGGGAGGGTGGATGGGGGGGTCCGTGCCGGGGAGGAGGATGGGGGGGGGGGGGTCCGTGCCGGGGAGGGGGGATGGGGGGGGTCCGTGCCGGGGAGGAGGATGGGGGGGTCCGTGCCGGGGAGGGGGGATGGGGGGGTCCATGCCAGGGAGGAGGATGGGGGGGGTCCGTGCCGGGGAGGGGGGATGGGGGGGTCCATGCCGGGAAGGAGGATGGGGGGGGTCCGTGCCGGGGAGGGGGGATGGGGGGGTCCGTGCCGGGGAGGAGGATGGGGGGGGGTCCGTGCCGGGGAGGAGGGATGGGGGGGGGGGGGTCTGTGCCGGGGATGGGGAGGGTCCGTGCCGGGGAGGAGGATGGGGGGGGGCAAGTGAGTTGGTCCACCTGGCCAGGTGCCAGCCTCCAACAGTTGGACCCATGCGGTCCATGCCACCTGGCTGGGGGGAGGAAGGGGTATGGCCAATGATGACATGTGGTCGTTCACCCCCCCCCCACCCCCACCAGGCCGTCATGTTTTCCGATCATCCAGCGATGTTGGCTGCCGTGGCGGCAGCCGCTACTGTCTATGTTGCCCTGGATGAGGAGGAGGAGGAGGAACGTGCCAGAGAGGCGGCGCAGGCTGCCGCAGAGGGGCAGGTGGCAGCCGCCCAGGCTGGAGGGACACCTGACCGACAGGATGAGGAGGGGGAGAAGGACGTCGCGGCCCCACGGCAACGGAGGCACCTAGGGCGCCCCATGTGTACCGGCCCCGGCAGTCATACCAGGACCTCACGGACCGGGAATGCAGGAGGAGACTCCGGATGAGGCGGGAAACCGTGGCACACATCTGCCACCTGCTGGCACACCTGTCACCGCGTGGCACTGGCGGGGGACACCCTCTCCCCGTGTCCGTCAAGGTTACGGTGGCCCTGAACTTTTATGCAACGGGGTCATTCCAGGCACCGAGTGGGGATCTGTCCGGCATATCGCAGACATCGGTGCATCCGGGCAGTGACAGACGCCCTATATGCCATGGCTACAACCGCTTCCCTGTGGACCGGACCAGCCAAGATGCCCGGGCCGTGGGCTTCTCTGCCGTGGTCGGGTTCCCCATGGTCCAGGGCGCGATTGATGGGATGCACGTCGCCGTGCGGCTTCCTGCAGATAACAGGGCCGTGTTCACCAATAGGAAGGGGACCTATTCGATGAACATACAGGTGGTCTGCGACCACCGCATGATGATCCTGCATGTCTGCGCCCGGTACCCGGGCAGTGTACACGACTCATACGTGTTGTCGCAGTCATCCATCCCCGGCATGTACGAGGGACGCCATCCCCGGCTGAGGGGCTGGTTGCTGGGCGACAGGGGCTACCCATTGCGATCGTGGCTGATGACGCTATACGGAGGCCACGCAATGAGGCGGAGAACCGCTACAATGATGCCCATGTAGCGACAAGGGGAGTGATAGAGAGGTGCTTTGGCGTGCTGAAGATGCGTTTCAGGTGCCTGGACCTCTCTGGGGGCGCCCTCCAGTATCGGTCAGATAGGGTCGGCCGCATCATTGTGGTGTGCTGCGTCCTGCACAATATAGCCCAGCAGAGGGGCGATGTGCCGCAGGCAGAGGAGGGCGGAGTGGAGGAGCAGCAGGAAGATGCGCAGTCCTCCCCAGATGAGGGGGATGGGGGAAATGGTCAGACGGGCTAGACACGGGCGGGTGGCTGTCCACCGTTACCGGCTGGGCCAGCGGGCACGGGACAGGCTGATAGCCGCCTGCTTCACTGACTAGATGGGCATGGGAATCGGGTAGTATGGCCGCAGACCGCACACCATGGCAACAGCCGACCACCCACACCCCCCACCCATCCACCCACCCAGCACCCTCACCCCCCTCCCCAACCCCACCCACCCCACCCGCATGCACACCACCCCCCCATTGCCGATCCACCTGCGGCACAACGGCCGGGCTCACACAGTTGCCGGTGGACGGGTGTCTATTGCAGGCCATGGAGGATGATGACAACCCGTCCTGCGATGAGCTCCTGGCTCCACATCGTTGGACTATGTCTGACCCATGGCCACAGTACCACCATCCACCCGGACCATCCCTGCATGCGGCTGTGACACTGCAGCGCACGGTCCCGTCCTCTGCCCGGGGGGATGTTGATGGCAGCCCAGGGGGAAGGGGGCAGACTCACCTGGGGCTGAGGTAAGACCACCCCTCACACACACACACTTGCGCTCAACGTACATGACACCCCCGCACGCTTTGGACAGAGCACAAAGGCAGCTTCTGTAGGTGTAACATTGACTTTAATAACCAAAGGAGTTCATGCACGTGCCCTAGCCCCTAAAACTCATCTGTGCGCTGCACCCGTGCCGACTTACTCAGTGTCTAATTGTTTGGCCTTACGGGCCCTTTGACTACGTCTACGTGGTTCCTCCACCTGCAACTGCAGCCACCGCAAGCCGGCCGTCACCCTCTTCGCTCGTCTCCGGTTCGGTGGTTGCATCGGATCTGTGGGTGGGTGTGGTAACTCCGGGAACCCGGGATCCATCTGGGCGGCAGATGTTCGCTTGGGCTGGGCTGCCCTGCGGGCGTCGCATGCCGTAGGGTCCGGGTCTCTCCTTCTCCCGTGATGTGCGAGGGGCATCCTGCGGGCGTCGCATGCTGGAGGGTCCGGGTCTCTCCGTCCCCCGTGGCCTCCGAGGGGCATCATGCGGGCGGTCTGCATCTGCGGGGATGGGTGCCTCGACGTTTGCTCCTGCGATACACAATGAAGCATGCATGGTTAGACACGCAGGCAGTGATCAGGTGATATGGGGGAGGGGGATATAGGGGAGGGGGGATATGGGGACGGGCTGTCAGTGGCTCACTTGCTAGTACGCCCCCGACCTCTGCATCAGCAACCTCCTGGTCCGCAGGTCCGCCAGCCAGTTCCAGGGCCCTTTCCTCGTGTTCGGTCAGTGGCCTCTCATCAGCGGGGCCTCCTCCAGTCCTCACATGCTCCCTATTGTTGTGTGCTCGTTTCTCCTGTGTGCGTGGGGGGGGGGTGGTGGCAGGGGTAAAAGGCAACAGTGTTAGACAGGTATATGAATGCACGCCATCGGTTGCGCGTGTATTGCAGAGATTAAGGTTAGGGCTGGATTCACTTGGGGAAATGGGGGAGGGGGGATATGGGGGAGGGGGATATGTGGGGGGGATATGGGGGGGGGATATGGGGAGGGGGGATATGGGGGAGGGGAAATATGGGGTATATGGATGATGGGGGATATGGATATCGGGCAGGGGGGGGGCTCACCCTGGCTGCTCTGACGAGGTTGTTCACCTTCTTGTGGCACTGGGTGCCTGTCCGTGGTGTCAGGGCCACAGCGGTGACGGCCTCTGCCACCTCCCTCCACAGACGCCGGCTGTGGCATGGGGCAACTCTGTGGCCGTGTCTGGGATACAGGGCCTCCCTCCTCTGCTCCACTGCGTCCAGGAGCGCCTCCAAATCCCGTGACTGGAACCTCGGGGCTGAGCGGCGGGCGGCCATCCGGTCGGGTGTTCCGGTCGGGTGGGGGGGAGCAGCGCGTCTTGATGAGCCGTCACGCCGTGCGGCGTGTATGACGCCGCACGGCGTGAACCACGTGAGCAAGCGCGGATCCCGTCACGTCGCTGCTAGCCCATTCCGGGCCGGAGACTTTGCGACGTTTAGGGCGGCGTGATGAAGGTCGGATTTGCGCTGTTTTTGGCGCCGATCGGCGGACTTTGCGCCGATAACGGAGAATTTTGCCCATGTTCACCGACATTCTGACCTGCCTCTGTCCCTTGGGTATGAGGGATGGACTGGGCTGGTTGAGGCTGTGGGGCGTTTTTTTTGGGGGGGGGGAGCACGTGGGAGGCCGGTGATGTGGGGTGCGAGTGTTGCAGGACAGCACAGGCCAAGGCCCCCAAGGAAGTGGGGGGGTACCCCAGTGGCGACAGGAGCCTGGGCCAGAGATACGAGGCCAACCCGTGGTGACCAGTCACCGCTCGCTACCCCCCCCCCCCCCCACCTCCCCTGACCCCAGCCTCCCCCCCAGAAACGCTGTGGGCCCGTGTGATGGATTGGCTAGCAGGCATGCAGAGATCACCCGGGCGGAAAGTAGTATGTGAAGACGGGACGGGCATCAGATGTTGCCAGACTTTGCGGAGCACCAGAGCTCATTGCGAAGCGGGTCGTTATCATCCATGGACCAGACCCGCTGATGCTGCCGACCAAGGACCAACACTCTGTGATCTAGACTCTAGTTAGGATGCTGTGTCCAGTTTGGGTGTTCCATTTTGGGAAAGTTGTAAATCCATAGAAAGGATATATAAGTGATTTATGAAGATGAAAGCCCAGAGATTACGCTTTAGTTATAATGAGAGTCGCCAAATAAGGAGAATTTTCACTAGAACAGAAAAGACGAGCTACAACAAAAGTATTCAAAATTATGAGAAGCATTGACAAGGTAAACAGGAAAAGCTATTTCCATAATCAGTGATTCAGCAACTAGAGAACATAAATTTAACACAAAATCAAAATACTGCAAATGTTGAAAATCGGACAAAAAAACAGAAAATGCTGGAAATACTCAGCAGGTCAGACAGAGGCTGTGGAGAGAAACTAGGTAACGTTCCAGAGCGTGTCGACCCTTCACACATAAATTTAACTTTATCATCAATTCAATAAAGAGAGGTTGGAAGATTTATTTTATGTGGAGCATTGTTAGCACGTGAAAGGCACTGTCTCAAACATTGGGGAAGCAAAGTCCATAATAGCTTTTAAAAGGGAAGTGGATGAATATTTGAGGGGGGATAAAAGGCTCAAGAAATGCAATCAATTAGATAGTTGTATCAGATAGCCAGGGCAGGCTTGGTGGTCCGAGCAGCCTCCTTATGTACTGTTACATTCAACATGGGAACATAGGAACTGAGATAGGGCATGCAGCCTCTTTGTAACAAAAACACCTCTATTAAATCATGCCATAATCTTTCCTGTATAATGAAAATAACATCTGTTTTTTCTTTTAATTTGTGTTTCTTGATACCAGAAACCTGGGTAGATGCTCTTTCGGAGGGTCGGTGCAGCCTCAATGGGCCGAATGGCCTCCTTCTGCACTGAAGGGATTCTATAGTCAGTCTAAACTATATTCGCTATTGTTTCAACATCCCTCCTGTATCCAAATCATTAATATATGGTGGTCTTAGGCAGAACCCTGTGGGCACTACTCACTTTTAGTCACTCTGAGAAACCGCACTTAATTATTTATTGTTTCTTCCCTTCTGAGCATTTGACCCAATTTTCTACTCTTAATTCTGTATGCCCAAAACCTCTCTGATTGCATCCTATTTGGTAGCTTGTCAAAATAGCTAAATAGGCCACATTTTCCTCAGTGTACCCAAACAGGCGCCGAAGTGTGGCGTAGGAGATTTTCACAGTAACATCATTGCAGTGTTAATGTAAACCTACTTGTGACAATAGAGATCATTTTAATATTTTCCTCATCCACCATCTCTGTCATTGCCTCAAATGACTCTTATCAGGTTAGTGAAGCACAGGTTTCCTTTGTGAAATCTGTCCTGGCTGCTTGTAATTATTTTCTCTCCGTCAAGATATTTTGTCATTTTAAAGGTGACAACATTTCCCTTCCCACAGATGCTAATCAAAGTGGACCTTTGTTTAATTACTTAAGTTTGCAGATTCCCGGTAAAGGGTATGTGCTGAGTAGTCGCACATCAGGTGGATCTCCTCCCGAACACAGTAAAATAGGCACTTTCAGCCGAATTTAGCCCTAAAATTCAGACTTATTCAATTCCTAAACCAAAAAGGAAAAGAAGAAGAGCAATATGCCAACAAGCAGTAGCTCATGGTGGCAAGTTAGTACAGTGGTTAGCACTGTTTGTTCACAGCACCAGGGTCCCGGGTTCGATTCCTGCTCGGGTCCCTATCTTTGCAGAGTCTGCACATTCTCCCCGTGTCTGTGTGGGTTTTCTCCAGATGCTCCAGTTTCCTCCCACAAGACCTGAAAAATGTGCTGTTAGGTGCATTGGACATTCTGAATTCTCTCTCTCTATATCCGAATAGGCGCCCTGGTGTGGTGACTAGGAAATTTTCACAGTAATTTCATTGCAGTGTTAATGTAAGCCTACTTGTGACAATAATAAAGATTATTATTATTGAAAGGCCACAGGGAAGCCAGAAGAGGTGGAAAAAGACAGGAGCGGCAAGTGAATGAGTCGGCAGACCCAGGTGGCAGGGTACCTGGCCACCACAAGAGAGGGAGACTGGCGACCCGGACAACGGGCTCCACACCCCCCCCACCTTTCCACCTAGAGAGGGATGGAAGACATCCCTTACTAAGGAGCTGACTGTGATGAAGGAAGAGATCAAAGTGGACATCCAGGTGGCGGTCAGGGTGGGGGTGGAGGAAGCACTGGTCGCCATGCAGATGGTGCTCGATAAAATGGGGAAGAAGTTGGAGGCTCAGGGAAGAACAATCCAAGAGCTCAAAAAAGCATCGCCCTCGAAGCAGAGGTAAAAATGTTGGTGGTGACCCAAGAACCTGAAGGGGAAGATCGAGGACCAGGGAAGCCGGTCTAGGTGACAAAATATTCGAATAGTGGGACTGCCAGAGTGGATCGAGGGCAGAGACCTGACTGACTACATGCCCAGATGCTGGACAACTTGGTTTGAAGGGACAGCTTACCCAAGCCACCGGAAATTGACAAGGCCCACAGGTCACTCCAACTGAAGCCCAAGGCCAGGGAGCAGCCGTGGGCGATAATCGCTAATGTTGCACAGGTACCAGGATCAGGAGAGGATCCTGCGTTGGGATCGGCAGACGAAAGTGAGCAGTTGGGAAGGACACAGAATATGGGTACAGCAGGACACTGGGGGAGACCTGGCAAAGCGCAGGGCCGAGTTTAATCACGTGTAGCCGGCCCGACAAAAGAACAATGTAAAATTCGGGACGTTATTCCAGAACAAAGGACACTATTTCACTACCCCGTCAGAGGCAGACGTGTTCGTGCGTGCGAATGGCCTGGACAAAAGGCAAACAAAGCAGCGGTGAGGAAGATGCAGGGAGAGAAAGAAAAAGGTATAGACATGGACAATTTTTCCGTGGCATTGCCTAGCTATGAGTAGGAGCACCAGCTCATAGGAAAGAAGGGGAGAGGGCAGCAGAGCACAGGAGAGGGAGAAGAGGAGATAGAGAGGACAGCAACGGATCGGCATAGAAGGGGGAAAGATCAGCCCCGTGAGGGGTTTCACCACACTAGCAGGGAAGGCTAGCGGCAGGAAGCATGAAAGAGATGGAGGCCATGGCGCATCTCCCAGCAGGGAGGGCGCAACTGGCAGGGGGGAGAATACAGAGATAGCGGGGGGGGGGGGGGGGGGGGGGTATGGGTGGTGAATAGGAAGGGGGAGCATGGAAGGATGAGGAAGGGCAGAAAGGGGAATAGAGAGGGGAATCAGGACCATGGGGGGAACATAATAATAAGGGAAGGAAGGGTTTTAGACTGGCTTCAGCAGGTCATGTTCGGGTTGATGGAACAAGATGGTACCGTAAGCAGCCACTTTGGAGGGTCCCTATACAAAGGGAAACCCCGAGTGCAGGGGTTCATTGTGTACATGTGGCGTACATGTTGGGTGCATCCTGGACAAAGGAAAACCCCAGAGCACAGGAGCCCGGTCTCATGGTGAGAACGGTGACCGTGGTCATTTTGGACGGCCCCCTACCAAAGGGGAAGTACAGAGTGCAGGGGCGCATCCAATAGGTAAGTTTGGTTGATCCCGCAGGAATGAGGGGGAGGACAGAAACTCCCCAGCAGGATAGTCACCTGGAACGTTAGGGGCCTTAATGGCCCAGTGAAAAGACCCAGAGTCTTCACCCGCCTGAGAAGTTTGAAAGCCGACATGGTCTTCCTCTAAGAGAAGCATCTTAGGGAGAAAGAGCAACTGCGGGTAAGGAAGGACTGGGTGGGACAGACCTACCATTCCTGAAGGAGCTAGGGGTGTAGCCAGTCTGATAAGCAAGAGGATGGTGTTCATGGTCGCAAAGACGGTTATGGACCAAGGGGGACGGTATGTCATGGTCAGCAGTGTCCTGGTCACGGCATCAGTAGTCCTGGTAAACATGTACGCACCCCACTGGGACGACACGGAGTTTTTAAAAAAAGACCATGCGATAAATCCCCAACATTGATGCAGACTGTCTAATCATGTGGGGAGTGGGGGACTTCAACTGTGTACAGGACCTACTGACGGACAGATCAAACCCCAGAACAGAGAAAACGACAGTCATAGCTAGGGAACTGGAAACGTTCATGGAGCAGGTGGGGTCAGTGGACCCATGACGTCTTTTGCACCCAAGGAATTCTCGTTATTCTCACCAGTACGCAAGGTCTACACCTGCATTGACCGGAATATATATCTGAAATCAGTGCTTCTAGAAATAGTCAGGGCGGAATACTCCGCGGATCATAATCTCTGACTATGCTTCACATTACATGGATGTGAGGTGCCCAATGCCCCCATGGAAGTTGTACATGACCCTCTTGGCCAACAAACTGTTCTGCCAGAAAACATCACAGGCTATAGGCGAGTACGTTACTAACAACCAGAAGGGGAAAGTCTCACCTTCCACGTTCTTGGAGGCACTGAAGGCGATGATTAGGAGAGAAATTATAGCCTACAAGGCACGTAGAGATAGGGAAGAGACGGCAGCCAGGCAACAACTTATCGACTCCATCCTGGAGGTCGACAAGAGATACTCTGAGGCCCCGACTGTAGAGCTGGGAGAGAGGAAAAAGCTACAAATGGAATTTAACCTGCTATCCACCAGGAAGGCAGTGTACCAACTCCGGCAGGCACAGGGGACCTTTTATGAACAGGGAGGGAAGGCTAGCCGCCTGCTGACTCAACAGCTGAGAAAACAGGCAGCCACAAGGGAAAAGGCGCAGGTGAAGGATAGCAGAGGCGGACTGGTAGTCGAACCAAAAAAGATCAATGAATCGTTCCAGGCATTCTACCAGGGACTGTACACCTCCGAGCCCCTCGACAGACACACGGGTATGAAACAGTTCCTCAACGGACTGCACATGCCAGTCGTGGGGGATGACAGATGGGGGAGCTGGAAGCACCAATGGAACTGGGAGAGGGCATGGAGAGTATCAACTCCATGCAGACGGGGAAGGCACCGGGACCTGACAGGTTCCCGGCGGACTTCTACAAAACATTTACACCGGCTCTCACCCCACACCTGTGGGAGATGTTCACAGACTCGCTAGTGAAGGGCACCCTGCCTCCAATGTTAACACAGACCACCATATTGCTGATACCCAAAAAACGCAAAGACCCAATGGAATGCAGATCATACAGACCCATTTTACTGCTCAATGTGGACACGGAAATACTTGCAAAATTCCTGGCCAAGAGGCTGGAGAACTGCCTACCAGAGGTGGTCGCACAGGACCAGACAGACTTTTTTAAGGGTAGACAGCAAACTGTGAACATCAGACGGCTGCTGAATGTGATACTGATACCATCGGTGGGACGGGGGTAGGGGGGGGTGGGTGCGACAAGCGATGATCATCTCCCTGGATGCAGAAAAGGCCTTCGACAGAGTCCAGTTGTCATGGGAGTGTCAGGGTTTAGAAAACTCCAAAGTATATCATGGAGTTCACCTAACCTACAACTGTTTATCAATTTTGGTTATGATGAGCACAAGGGCCTGCCTTTCAGGTGTTATTCAACAGAGGCCTTAAGTACTTTTAATCAAAAACAAGCTTTATTCTATGAATTTAGTTAACATTTTTATAAACACACACATTAAGCATTTTTATCAACTACAAACATAAATACCCCACATGGCTACAGAATCTATGTATAACCCTTAATAAATTCCCCCCTTTAACTGTTTCAATTTAAGAACAAGATCCCATAAACCAGTACCCCTTTTCAAAGGTGTGGCCCAGCACACAGCACTCAAGACCTGGTATGGATACTCTTGTTTCCTTCCAAAACAGCTGGTTTGAGTTCCTTCCAGAAAACAGTTATCACTTTTAAGTTATCAAGTAATCTGGAAACAGCATTTAACCGAAGATAGAGAGACAGGCCAAGAATTCTTTTTCTGAGTACAGCAGCCAAAAGTGAAAATGAAAGCAAAAACTCAGAGCCACAAACAAGTCCCAAACCAAAGCAAAAGTAAACCAACTCCCAGTGCCACAGCCCAGCTCCAACCACACAATGACATCACTGAAACCATATGATAAGACAAAAACATTTCTTAAAGGGACACTAACCTGACAAAGTGGAAGTACCACATTGAGATACAGGAGCGGTTTGGGCTAGGGACGGAGTTCACCGCATGGGTGAAATTCCTGTACAACACCCCCAAGACGAGCGTTTGGATCAACACCACCAGCTCTGAATACTTCCAGTTTCACAGAGGTACCAGGCAGGGATGCCCATTGTCCCCACTCCTGTTCGCCGCTGGTAATCACCCTGTGAGACGCCAGAGGATGGAAGGGAACCCAAAGAGGGAGGCAGGGAGCGCAAAGTCTCACTCTAAGCGGATGATCTGCTCCTCTATATCTCAGAGCCGCAAAATGGCATAAACGAAACCGCGAAGCATCTGGAAGAGTTTGGGGCCTTCTCGAGGTACAAGCATAACTTGGGCAAAAGTGAGGTTTTTCCGGTGAACCCGAGAGGGGAAGGGGCAGAGCTAGAGGGTCTCCCATTTAAAATAGCCCAAAACAAATTCCACTACCTGGAGATCCAGATAGCCCCGACTGAACACGGATCCACAAGTGGAATCTGACCAGTCTGGCAGAGGAAGTTAAAAAGGATCTGCAGCGATGGGATGGTCTCCCGCTTTCCTTGTCAGGAAGGTTGCAGACAATTAATATCAACATATTGCCCAGGTTCCTCTTCTTGTTTAGGTCCATACCGATCTTCATCTGCAAGGCCTGTTTCCAAAAAGTAGACAAAATGATTATGGTGTTTGTGTGGGAGAGGGGAAAAATCCAAGAATCCATAAAACAACACTGCAAAGGAGAAAAAGCATGGGAGCTATGCCCTCTCAAACTTGCAATACTACCACTGGGCAACCAAGGCCGAGAGAGTGAGGGGATGGGTGAAGGAACTCAAACATGGAATAGGTGAGGATGGATGAGTCCTCCTGTACAGGAATGATCCTCAAAGCCCTCGTCACGACAGCACTCCCATCCCTGCCGACAAAACACTCAACGAGCCCAGTGGTGGTAGCAACACTAAGAATCTGGACCCAGAAGAGGCAGCACTTTGGCCTAACCGAGGTGTCCAGCTGGAACCAGATGAGGCAACCACGGGTTTCCACCAGTCATGCTAAACACCACCTTTAAGAGGTGGAGACAGGATGAAAGGACACTAGTGGTTAGGGTCTTCTACACAGGGGACAGACTTGCGACCCTAGAAGACCTGATGGAGAGATTACCAAATGGACAGGAACTCTGACATTTGCAAATTATAAACTTTCTCCACAAGGAGACAACGAGATACTTAGGGCCCCGAGAGACACACTGTTGGAGGAGTTACTGGACGTGGACAGTCTGGAAAAGGGGAACGGCGGGGACATATACGTATGACTCTTAGAAAGATCAGGCACCCCACTGGACGGAAGAAGGGAGAAATGGGAGCAAGCGTTAGGGGCGGATGTATGGTGAGGACTTTGGAGCGAAGCACTGAACAGGGCCAACTCCACCTCCCCCTGCACAAGGCTAAGGCTCATTGAGATTAAAGTGGTTCACAGAGCACACCTGACCAGAACCCGAATGAACAGGCTCTACCCAGAGGTGAAAGACAAATGTGAACGGTGCCAGGGAGGCCTGGCCAACCACACCGACATGTTCTGAGCATGCCCCAGACTTGTTGGGTTCTGGACAGCCTTTTTCGAGGCAATGTCCAAGGTTGTGGGATGAGGGTGTGACTGTGCCCGAGAGTGGCCATCTTCGGGTATCGGACCAGCCAGAACTTCATATGGGGAAGAGGGCCGACGACCTTGCCTTTGCTTCCCTAATCATCTGCTGGAGAATCCTGCACAGATGGCGATCAGCAGCACAACCCACAGCTGCAGACTGATTGGCAGACCTGTCAGAATTTCTCCATCTGGAGAAGATCAAGCACACCATCCAAGGGTCGGAATATGGTTTCCACAAAGCCTGGGGACATTCATCAGCCTGTTACAAGATAAATGCAAATTACTGTGGATGCTGGAATCTGAAACGAAAGAGAAAATGCTGGAAAATCTCAGCAAGTCTAGCAGCATCTGTAGGGAGAGAAAAGACAATGTTGTCGAGGAGAATACTGAGATTCAGGCTACTAGACTAGAAGGGCTTGAGGTTCATAAGGAGGAGGTGTTAGCAATTCTGGAAAGTGTGAAAATAGATAAGTCACCTGGGCCGGATGGGATTTATCCTAGGATTCTCTGGCAAGCTAGGGAGGGGATTGCTGAGCCTTTGGCCTTGATCTTTAAGTCATCTTTGTCTACAGGAATAGTGCCAGAAGACTGGAAGATCGCAAATGTTGTCCCCTTGTTCAAGAAGGGGAGTAGAGATAACCCCGGTAACTATAGACCAGTGAGCCCTTCTGTTGTGGGAAAAATCTTGGAAAGGTTTATTTTTATTTTTAAAAATATATTTATTAAAGTTTTTAACACAATTTTTCTCCCTTACAACAATAATCCCCCCTCCCCGCGTAACAAAAAAAAAGAAACGAGAAATCAGGCGGAGCAAGATATATACACGGCAAAATAGCATATTTGCATAGCTTTGTACACTGGCTCTCTCCCATACGTGCCAGTTTCCCCGACTCTTCATGTTATCTCTTGCTCATCCACCCCCCCCCAGGCACCTCCCCCTCCTCCCTCCCCCCTCCCCGGACGTCCCCCCCCCCCCCCCCCAGGTTGCTGCTGCTGCTGACCGACCTTCCTCTAACGCTCCGTGAGATAGTCTAGGAACGGCTGCCACCGCCTGTAGAACCCCTGCGCAGACCCTCTCAAGGCAAACTTAATCCTCTCCAACTTTATGAACCCAGCCATACCGTTTATCCAGGCCTCCACGCTGGGGGGCTTCGCCTCCTTCCACATTAGCAAGATCCTTTGCCGGGCTACTAAGGACGCAAAGGCCAGGATTCCGGCCTCTTTCGCCTCCTACACTCCCGGTTTGTCCACTACTCCGAATATTGCTAGCCCCCAGCTTGGCTTGACCCGGACTTTCACCACCTGAGATATTGCTCCCGCCACTCTTCTGCAGAACCCCTCCAGTGCCGGGCATGACCAAAACATATGGACATAGTTCGCCGGGCTCCCTGTGCACCTTCCAGATCTGTCCTCTACCCCAAAGAACCTGCTCAACCTCGCCCCCGTCAAGTGAGCTCTGTGAACCACCTTAAATTGTATCAGGCTGAGCCTGGCACACGAGGAGGAGGAATTAACCCTACCCAGGGCATCAGCCCACAGACCTTCCTCGATCTCCTCCCCCAGCTCCTCCTCCCATTTACCCTTCAACTCTTCTACCAGCGCTTCCCCCTCTTCTTTCATCTCCTGGTGTATTGCCGACACCTTGCCCTCCCCGACCCATGCGCCCGAGATCACCCTGTCTTGAATTTCTTGTGCCGGGAGCAACGGGAATTCCCTCACCTGTCGCCTCACAAAAGCCCTCACCTGCATATATCTAAAGGCATTTCCCGGGGGTAACTCAAACTTCTCCTCCAGTGCCCCATGGCTCGCAAACGTTCCGTCAATGAACAGGTCCCCCATTCTTCTGATCCCCGCCCGATGCCAGCTCTGGAACCCCCCGTCCATCTTCCCAGGGGCAAACCGATGGTTACCCCTGATCGGGGACCACACCGATGCTCCCATTGCACCCTCGTGCCGTCTCCACTGGCCCCAGATCCTTAGCGTTGCCGCCACCACCGGGCTCGTGGTATACTTTGTCGGCGAGAGGGGCAGCGGTACCGTCACCAACGCCCCCAGACTCGTTCCTTTGCAGGACGCCATCTCCATCCTCTTTCATGCCGCCCCCTCTCCCTCCATAACCCACTTGCGGATCATCGACACATTTGCTGCCCAGTAGTAGCTCCCCAGGTTTGGCAGCGCCAACCCTCCTCGGTTCCTACTGCGTTCCAGGAACCCTCTCCTTACCCTCGCGGTCTTATTCGCCCACACAAACCCCATAATACTCCTGCCTACTCTCTTAAAAAAGGCCTTAGTGATCACGATGGGAAGGCACTGAAACACAAACAAAAACCTCGGAAGGACCACCATTTTGACCGATTGCACTCTACCCGCCAGCGAGAGCGGTAGCATGTCCCATCTTTTAAAATCCTCCTCCATTTGCTCCACCAACCTCGTCAGATTCAGTTTATGTAGGGCCCCCCAACTCCTGGCTATCTGGATCCCCAGATACCGAAAGCTCCCCTCCGCCCTCCTCAGTGGTAGGTCCCCTATCCCTCTTTCTTGGTCCCCCACCTGTAATACAAAGAGCTCACTCTTCCCTACATTGAGCTTATAGCCCGAAAACTCCCCAAACTCCCTTAGAGTCTGCATGACCTCCACCATCCCCTCCATTGGATCCGCCACGTACAGCAACAGGTCATCCGCATATAGCGACACCCGATGCTCTTCTCCCCCTCGGACCACCCCCCTCCATTTATTAGACTCCCTCAATGACATGGCCAATGGTTAGATCGCCAATGCGAACAACAGGGGGGATAGGGGGCACCCCTGCCTCGTCCCTCGGTACAGCCGAAAGTACTCCGACCTCCGCCGGTTCGTCACTACACTCGCCACCGGGGCTCTGTAAAGGAGCTTAACCCAACTGATAAACCCTCCCCCGAACCCAAACCTACGCAGCACCTCCCAGAGGTACTCCCACTCTACTCGGTCAAAGGCCTTCTCCGCGTCCACAGCTGCCACTATCTCCGCTTCTCCCTCCACCGATGGCATCATTATCACGTTTAAGGGCCGCCGCACATTGGTGTTTAGCTGCCTACCTTTTACAAATCCTGTCTGGTCCTTGTGAATCACCCCCGGGACACAGTCCTCGATCCTCGTGGCCAGCACTTTTGCCAGCAACTTTGCATCCACATTAAAGAGCGAGATCGGCCTGTACGATCCACATTGCAGTGGGTCCTTGTCCCGCTTTAGGATCAAAGAAATTGTCGCTTCCAACATTGTCGGAGGTAGAGTCCCCTCCTCTCTTGCCTCGTTAAAGGTCCTCACTAATAGCGGGGCCAACAGGTCTACGTACTTCCTGTAGAACTCCACCGGGAACCCATCCGGTCCCGGGGCCTTCCCCGCCTACAAGCTCCCCAAACCCTTGCTCAACTCCTCCAACCCAATTGGTGCCCCCAGACCAGCCACTTCTTGCTCCTCCACCCTCGGGAATCTCAGCTGGTCTAGGAATCGTCTCATACCCTCTTCCCCCGTTGGGGGCTGGGATCTGTACAGCTCTTCATAGAAGGCCTTAAATACCTTGTTTATTTTCGTTGCACTCCGAACCGTGGCTCCCCTTCCATCTTTGACTCCCCCTATTTCCCTCGCTGCCATCCTTTTACGGAGCTGGTGTGCCAGCACCCGACTAGCCTTTTCCCCATACTCATAAGTCGCCCCCTGCGCTTTCCTCCACTGTGTCTCCGCCTTCCCTGTGGTCAACAGGTCAAACTCCGTCTGGAGCCGTCGTCTTTCCCCAAGTAATCTTTCCTCCGGGGCCTCTGCGTATCTCCTGTCCACTCTCAAAATCTCCCCCACTAACCTCTCCCTTTCCATGCCCTCTGTCTTCTCCCTGTGCGCCCTAATGGAGATTAGCTCTCCCCTGACCACTGCCTTCAACGCCTCCCATACCACCCCGACCCGCACCTCCTTGTTGTCGTTCGCCTCCAAGTACCTTTCGATACACCCCCTCACCTTCCCACACACCACCTTGTCTGCCAGCAGTCCCACATCCAGCCGCCACAGCGGGCGTTGGTCCCTCTCCTCTCCCAGCTCCAGTTCCACCCAGTGCGGGGCATGGTCCGAAACGGCTATGGCCGAATACTCCATCCCCTCCACCCTCGGGATGAGCGCCCTGCCCAGAACAAAAAAATCTATCCGGGAGTAGGCTTTGTGTACATGGGAAAAGAAAGAAAATTCCCTGGCCTGCGGCCTTGCAAATCGCCATAAGTCCACTCCCCCCATCTGATCCATCAACCCCCTAAGTACCTTGGCCGCCGCCGGCCTCTTTCCAGTCCTTGATTTGGAGCGGTCCAGTGCTGGGTCCAACACTGTATTGAAGTCCCCTCCCATTATCAGGCCTCCTTTCTCCAGGTCCGGAATGCGCCCCAACATGCGCTTCATGAATCCTGTATCATCCCAGTTCGGGGCGTACACGTTTACCAACACCACCCACGTCCCCTGCAGCCTACCGATCACCATTACATATCGCCCTCCATTGTCCACCTCAATAGTCTTGGCCTCAAATGACACCCGCTTTCCCACTAATATTGCCACCCCTCTATTCTTCGCGTCCAGTCCCGAGTGGAATACCTGTCCTACCCATCCCTTTCTTAACCTGACCTGGTCCGCCACCTTCAGGTGAGTCTCTTGGAGCATGACCACGACCGCCTTCAGTCCCTTTAAGTGCGCGAACACTCGAGCCCTCTTCACCGGCCCATTCAGCCCCCTCACATTCCACGTTATCAGCCGGATTGGAGGGGCTCTCACCCCCTCCCCCCCCCCCCCCCCTCCTGCCGACTAGCCATCTCCTTTTCTGGGCGAGTCCCGTGTCCACGCCTCCCTCACCCTCCAGTCCCCCAGACGGGGGACCCCCGTCCCGACCACCTCTTCTATGTCCCATTCCCTTTCGGCCAGTGCAGCAGCAACCCTTTCCCCCCCCCTTCCCTCCCCCCGCTAGACCCCTGTCTAGCTTTTTTGCTCCCCCCATGTCACTCCCGGAAGTCAACTGACACCTGCTGACCCCGGCTAACCCGCTATCCCATTGACCTCCCCGTGTGGGAGTTCCCCCTCCCACCTTTCTTCCCGCGCGCGGGAAAAACCAAACCCCGCGCTTTCCAAAGCCCGCTCCGCCCCCTCTGGCGCAGCTCCTGTCGCGGCCTTGTCTCTCTCCCCCAGCCCATGTAACATTTCCTGCGCGTGATTGTGATTGACCCCCTAGATACAACAACCATCACACATCAAACCTCAAATATCCCCCCCACCCTCACAAACCCTCAGTTAGAGTCCAACTTTTCGGTTTGTATTAATGTCCACGCCTCTTCAGGCGTTTCAAAGTAGTAGTGTTGGCCCTTGTATGTGACCCACAGTCGCGCCGGCTGCAGCATTCCGAATTTCACTTCTTTCCGCTGCAACACCACTTTGGCCCGGTTGAAACCCGCTCTCCGCTTTGCAACCTCCGTGCTCCAGTCCGGGTATATTCGGATCTCTGCATTGTCCCACTTACTGCTCCGCTCCTTCTTGGCCCATTTCAGGACCCACTCTCTGTCCGTGAACCGGTGGAACCTCACCACCATCGCTCTTGCCGGCTCATTTGCCTGGGGCCTCCTCGCCAGCACCCGGTGTGCCCCGTCCAACTCCAGCGGCCTCGAAGGGGCCTCCTTGCCAATCATCGCCCCGAGCATCATGCTCGCGTATGCCCCGGCATCGGCCCCCTCCGCTCCTTCAGGGAGACCCAGGATCCGCAGATTCTTTCTCCTCGACCTGTTCTCCAGGTCTTCGCGTCTTCCCGCCCACCTCCTGTGTAGCGCCTCGTTCTGCTCCACTCTCACCGCTAGGCCCGAGATCTCGTCCTCGTTCTAACCAACTCTTTTTTGTATCTCCTGGATCTGAACCTCGTTGGCCTTCTGGGTGATTCCTAGTCCTTCGATTGCCGAAAGCATAGGCGCCAGCATTTCCTTACGCATCTCCTCGCGATGCTCCTCGAAGCAGTGTCTAATAAACTCCTGCAGCTCCACTTTGTCTCTGGCCGCCGCCATTCTATCTTTCTTCCCCGGTCCTTCCCGCTGCTCCAGCTCCTGCAGCTCACCTTTGTCTCTGGCCGTCGCCATTTAGTCTTTTTTTCCCCGGTTTTTCCCGTTGCTCCAATGCCACTTTTGTGGCCGTTACGCTTCGAGTCCGTTTCATACAGGTTGGAGGGGGACCTCCCTCTTACCTTCCCCACGGGTTAGTTTCAAAAAAAGTTCCGTTGGGGCTCTTCTAGCGAGCCCGAAAGTCCGTGGTAGCGGGAGCTGCCGAATCGTGCGGCTCAGCTCCGCATTGCCGCATCCGGAAGTCCTTGGAAAGGTTTATAAGAGATAGGATGTATAATCATCTGGAAAGGAATAATTTTGATTACAGATAGTCAACACGGTTTTGTGAAGGGTAGGTCGTGCCTCACAAACCTTATAGAGTTCTTTGAGAAGGTGACCAAACAGGTGGATGAGGGTGAAGCAGTTGATGTGGTGTATATGAATTTCAGTAAAGTGTTTGATAAGGTTCCCCATGGTAGGCTACTGCAGAAAATACGGAGGCATGGGATTCAGGATGATTTAGCAGTTTGGATCAGACATTGGCTAGCTGGAAGAAGACAAAGGGTGGTGGTTGATGGGAAATGTTCAGACTGGAGTCCAGTTACTAGTGGTGTACCACAAGGATCTGTTTTGGGGCCACTGCTGTTTGTCATTTATATAAATGACCTGGAGGAGGGCGTAGAAGAATGGGTGAGTAAATTTGCAGATGGCACTAAAGTCGGTGGAGTTGTGGACAGTGCGGAAGGATGTTACAAGTTACAGAGGGACATAGATAAGCTGCAACGCTGGGCTGAGAGGTGGCAAATGGAGTTTAATGCAGAAAATTGTGAGGTGATTCATTTTGGAAGGAATAACAGGAAGACTGAGTACTGGGCTAATGGTAAGATTCCTGGCAGTGTGGATGAGCAGAGAGATCTCGGTGTCCATGTACATAGATCCCTGAAAGTTGCCACCCAGGTTGAGAGGATTGTTAAGAAGGCGTACGGTGTGTTAGCTTTTATTGGTAGAGGGATTGCGTTTAGGAGCCATGAGGTCATGTTGTAGCTATACAACACTCTGGTGCGGCCGCATTTGGAGTATTGCGTGCAATTCTGGTCGCCGCATTATAGGAAGGATGTGGAAGCATTGGAAAGGGTGCAGAGGAGATTTACCAGAATGTTGCCTGGTATGGAGGGAAGATCTTATGAGGAAAGGCTGAGGGACTTGAGGCTGTTTTCGTTAGAGAGAAGAAGGTTAAGAGGTGACTTAATTGAGGCATACAAGATGATCAGAGGATTGGATAGGGTGGGCAGTGAGAGCCTTTTTCCTCGGATGGTGATGTCTAGCACGAGGGGACATACCTTTAAATTGAGGGGAGATAGATATAAGACAGATGTCAGAGGTAGGTTCTTTACTCAGAGAGTAGTAAGGGCGTGGAATGCCCTGCCTGCAACAGTAGTGGACTCGCCAACACTAAGGACATTCAAATGGTCATTGGATAGACATATGGACAATAAGGGAATAGTGTAGATGGGCTTTCGAGTGGTTTCACAGGTCGGCGCAACATCGAGGGCCGAAGGGCCTGTACTGCGCTGTAATGTTCTATGTTCTAAGAGCTAACGTTTCGAGTCCGATGACTCTTTGTCAAAGCTAACAGGCAAAGGAAGTGGGAAATATTTATACTGTGGCGTGAGAATGAAAGATCTGTCATAGCCACAGAAACCCAGGGAAACCGGGTGCTAATGGCCACAGAAACCAAGGGGAAAGAGTGTTAATGGCAGTCCCCAGGGAGGACAAAAGATGTGAAAAGTCAAACAGCAGGGGAACTAACATCAGAGGATGAACTGTAGATGTGGGGGGTTGGGAAGGGGGAAGCAAAGAGGAGACAGATGAAGGAAAGGTGGATGAGATTTGGGGGGGGAGGAAATTAAATGTATATTAAGAAAGAAAGAAATGGTAAAAGACAGATGAAATGAAAACAAATGGGTCGGGGTGGGGTAGAGCTGATCATCTGAAGCTGTTGAATTCGATGTTCAGGCCGAAAGGCTGTCGCGTGCCTCACCGGAAGATGAGATGTTGTTCCTCCAGTTTGCGTTGCGCTTCACTGGAACATTGCAGCAGGCCAAGAACAGACATGTGGGCATGGGAGTCCTCTGCTCCCATGCCCACATGTCTGTACTTGGCATGCTACAGGTTAATTTTTCCAATTAAGGGGCAATTTAGCATGGCCAATCCAGCTACCCTGCTCATCTTTGGGTTGTGGGTTGAAACACATGCAAACACAGGGAGAATGTGCAAACTCCATACGGACAGTGACCGGGGCCGGGATCAAACCTGGGTCTTCGGCGCCATGAGGCAGCAGTGATAATCACTGCGCCACCATGCCGTCAGACTAGCATTATTATTGAAGGCTGTCTAATGGATTGCTGCCCATAGGTAATTGGGTCATCTTTGTGCCTGCTATGGCTAGGGGTTCCCCTGTATAGGTTGCTAGCCAGGCCTCGGTGTCCCGCAAACCCAGCTGTTGAATTCTAATCCTTATTTTCACAAAGGTCAGCCTCCCTATTACTGAAACTGTGGCCCCATTTGCAACTCCATCTCTAACGGGTTGCCGTTCACCTGAACAGTAAACCTGATCAAACTCTGTCAATTCTGGGGAGGTGTCCGCCATGGTTGTAGCAGCCCTTGGCCAAAGAGTCTGATCCCAAAGATGTTTGAGCCAGGGTGGAGTTCCAGGGGTCCCACTCCTGTTCGTCTGAATGGGTGGCGTCCTATGCTGTTTACCTCCATCTCTGACATTCCCTGGAGTTCCTGGACTCCCTTCTCTGTGCTCTTTCTTGAAAGGGAGATCTCAATGGCCTTTTTTAAGTCCGCAATGGCTCAGCCAGCAATTTCTGCAGGATTGCCATATTATTTACTCCCCACCAAGGTGGTCCTGTAACATTTTAAATAGAGGTGGCCCATTGTTGCAAAACTCTACCAGTTTGTGAAACCATGCCAAAAGCAAAGTAACGGTCTTCCCTGGAGTTCTCTTGGCTGTATTAAATTGGTACCTCTGTACGATGACTGACGGCTTGGGTCATAGTGGTTTGTCGCGAGTGTCACCAGCTGTTCAAACGTCTTGGAGCCTGGGGCTGCGGGGTATGTCAGGCTCTTTATGGATAGCAACGCCGACTGTAGTTCTGCTTTATCCTCGTCACCAATTTAGTGGTCAAGGAGGAGTCCAGAAAGGAGAGTCGAGCAATAGTTTATTTCCAAAAGGAAAGTATTTGCATCCAACAGTCCAAGTCCCAGCTGTGGCTACTCTGCCGCTCGGCTCCTACCTGGGCCAGCTTTTATGGCAATGAATTAACCAGCCTGCTGATGGGCCTCCCTTCGCCCATTAATCGGATCATCCCTGTGGGTCTCACAGGGGTTATAAAAGTGGGTATTACATTAGTCATTCTCAAGTTCCCCTGGCTTGCATCCACCCACCATAGGGCTTTAAAATATAGGGAAACAATTTCCTGGTCCCAGGATGGCAGGCGTGGCCACGCCAGTGCAGTTGCCCAACACATTTTAACCACTGAGGAAGTTTCCCAGCAGCATACAATGACCCAGATGGGTTGCCCGCCTCCATTTGGGAGGCAGCAATTTACCATATTTAAGGCCCAAATTAAGGGTGGCTCCCTACATGCTAGGGGAGGCTGCCAACTCCATTGAAGCAGCCTCCCTAAAGCTGTCCATGGGCTATTAAAGCCTGAGGCTCCGTGGTGCATGAGGTGGCCATGGGAAGGAAAGGCAGCCCGCACATCCCAATTGAGTCATTCAGAAAGGTTTGTCTGCTTGGAACATCTCTGTGCCTGTCCCACTGCCAACAAGCATGAGCTCAACATCTCAGTTTGGTCCCAACATTAAACTCCCAAAGCCTGTGGAAAAGCTCATAGTTTCTAGGGCCCCCGTTATATCTATCACCAGTTTCCTAAGGTTCCATATTTTGTCCTCTCTATCATACTTCATTTGTCTCATACTTTTCATTCTAATTTAATTAATCTGGCTTTTAACCATCTCAGGATTTATTTCCTCTCCAGCATCCTTCTCTGTAGTTGATGAACCATTTCACTCCATTAACATCACTCCTTCGTCTTCTGTCAATGTAATGTCTTTCACCACGGGCCAACTAGAGACTATTACCAGTGTAAATAAGAATATTGCACCAGTTGATTCACAAAGCATGAGGGAACCAGATGATCAGGAAATGGAAAAGGATTTCCTCTGTTCCCTAGCATGCAGATGATTGACTGAACCAAAGACAGGCTTGGATGTCAAATCTGGTTATGGATATTCGCTAAAGACTTTCTCAGAATATGTAACATACAATGAGGTTGCAACAGAATCCATTGTCCTTGTGTGCTGTAACTTTGGGAAAGCTATTCCCTCATATCAGATGTTAATAATGATATGGTCACTGGAATGTGTAACTGTCCTCCACATACCCAACCCTATGCAGAATGCTAGGATAAATCAGTGTTACATTCTCCTGCTCTTCAGCAGCACTAAGTGCAGTTCTAGAGGTCACTAGTACATGCCTAAGAAACATAGAACATACAGTGCAGAAGGAGGCCATTCAGCCCATCGAGTCTGCACCAACCCACTTAAGCCCTCACTTCCACCGTAACCCCGTAACCCAATAACCCCTCATAACCTTTTTTGGTCACTAAGAGCAATTTATCATGGCCATCCACCTAACCTGCAAGTCTTTGGACTGTGGGAGGAAACCGGAGCACCCGAAGGAAACCCACGCAGACACGGGGAGAACGTGCCGACTCCGCACAGACAGTGACCAAGCGGGAAATCGAACCTGGGACCCTGGTGCTGTGAAGCCACAGTGCTGCCCACGGTAGCATAAGAAAGGCGCGGATTTTGACATCCATACATTTGGTGTTGGCTTGCAGGGTTCAATCTCTTGAGTTTGCTTGAGTCTGAGCCCAAAGTGGGTCTTTTCCAGTTCGCAGTTGTCATGAGTTGAAGGTCATCAGTGTTCCTTCAGTGGTGGGCAGGAGTCAATTCCAGAAGACAATGGATTGCAGAATCCATCCTCGCCCCCCCCCCCCCCCACCCTTTGAAAAATCAAGGATGGAGGGTGCAGGCTGTGACATGGAAGGAGGTGACAGTCACACATTCAAAGGGACCCCTGGCACAGGACTGGGGCAGCTGTACTAGGAAACATAGTTTGGGCATATCAGAGCTTCGTGTTGGAAATTTTGGGCGTGATTCTCCGGTCTCCGACGCCAAAATCATGTTCAGTGATTAGCCAGAGAATCCACGTTGGCGACAAAATTGGCGGCGTTGCTTTTGCAATGCTCCGCCCCTTCCAAAATGACATACTCGAGGAGTACGCTGCATGTCATATGAACGGCCTCAGGACTTTACCCGCGGCCCTCCCCACAATGCTGCATCCCCGATGGGCCGAGTTTCCGACGGAATCGGTCACGTGTGGTATTTTTTTTTCGGGAACTCGGCGTGGCGGCTGCGGGCTAAGTCCAGCGCTGCCACAGTCGGGGTGAGCCGATCCGCGGGCAGGGGGAGTATTGGCGGGGGCTGGGGGCACTGTTGGGGGGTGGTCCGGGGGAAACGAGCCTGGCCAAAGGAGGTCACTATTTGGCAGGCCGCTGCAGGTCGCCACCATGCGCATGCACGGCCGTGGACCCGGCCATTCTCCGGCTGTATCTGCAGCTGGATCTGGGTGCTCTACGCTGCGTGTCTGCTAGCCCCCCACCAGACGGGGGATTGGTGGCCGTTTTGCGCTGTTTTTTCAGTCGTAAAACTCCACCGTTCCACGCCGATGCCAGCACTTCTCAGAATCAGAGAATCCAGCCCTTTGAATTTACGACCATTGCAGTGGGTAAGTGATTATTTATAAATATGTATGACTGTTCTTGTAGCTGGGAAATAGGACGTTACCAGGGAAGAAATAGCATTAGAATGCCATTTATTCACTAAAACATTTCTCAGAATATGCAACAGAACTGTTAACCAGACAAATATAATGAAGTGATTATGGAGAGATGACCATCAGGCTATTAACTCTCTTTCTCTCTCTACAGATGGCTGAAACAATTGAGCCAGGACATGGGGGAGGCAAAGGGTGAAGGACAGCCTCAAGGTTTGATGATGACTCGCTGCAAATCCTCCTCCAGGCTCCAAGTAATAGGTGGGAGGTCCTCGTGTCTGCTGACAAAACGATGACATCCCCCGACCTGTTCAGAGGTTGCAGAGGAACTGAGCAGCTTTGGGGGTCATCTAGTGAACCTGGCTTCGGTGTCGTCAATAGCTAAATGACCGGGGATCAGCAAGGGTGAGTGTGTCACCATTCTTGTGATGGACATATATAGAGGCTTGTGTTTTAGGTATTTTATGGATGTAATTTGTGTTGCCAAAGTGTGTTTTTTCATCATCCATTCATAGAATGTTGGTGTTGATGACTAGACCAGCATTTATTACCCATCCCCTGTTGCTCTTGAGAAGGTGGCGTTGAACTGCTGCAATCCATGCGGTGTAGGTACACCTGCCATGCTGTTAGGGAGGGAGTTTCAGGATTCTGGCGTAGCGTAAGTGATGGAACAGCGATATATTTCCAAGTCATGGTGGTGAGTGACTTGGAGGGGAACTTCCAGGTGGTGGTGTTCCCATACATCTCCCACCCTTGTCCTTCTAGATGGTAGTGATAGTTTGGTTTGGAAGGTGCTGTCTATGGCATCTTGGTGAGTTCCTGCAGGGCACCTTGTAGATGGGGCACCTTGCTGCTACTATGCATCTGTGGTGAAGTGAATGGATTTTCGTGGATGGGATGGCAATCAAGTGGGCTGCTTTGTCCTGGGCACTATCAAGCTTCATGAGTGTTGTTAGGAGCTACACTCATCCAGACAGGTGGAGAATATTCCATCACACATTTGTGCCTTGATTTGTGCCTTGTAGATGGTGGACAGGCTTTGGGGATTCAGGAGGTGAGTTACTCGCCACAAGATTCCTAACTTCTGACCTGCTCTTGTCCCACAGTATTTATATGGATAGTCCAGTTCAGTTTATGGACAATGTTAACCCCCAGGATGTTGGTGTTGTAGGATTCAACGATGGTAATGCCATTAATTGTCAAGGGGCAGTGGTTAGATTCTCCCTTGTTGCAGACGGTCATTGCCTGGCATTTCCGTGGCGCAAATGTTATTTGCCACTTGTTAGCTTAAGCATGTACATTGTCCAGGTCTTGCTGCATTTGGACATGGACTGCTTCAGTATCTGAGGAATTGCGAATGGTGCTGAACATTGTGCATCAGTGAACATCCCCACTTCTGACTTTATGATGGAAGGATGGTCATTGATGAAGCAGCTGAGATTGTTTGGGCCTAGGACACTACCCTGCTGAACTCCTGCAGTGATATCCTGGAATTGAGACAATTGACCACCAACAACGACAACCATGTTCTTTTGTGCTATGTATGACTCCAATCAGCTGAGAGTTTTCTCGAGATGCCTATTGATTCAGGTTTTGCTAGCTCACTTTGATGCCACAATTGGTCAAATGCTTCCTTGATGTCAAGAGCAGTCACTCTCACCTCATCTGTAAAATGGCATGATGTATACATGGCACCCTGCATGGAAAAAAGTTACATGAAGGGTAGGGAAGGAGGAAACGCAACACCTGGTAGTTCTCAGAGAAAATTGAAAGAATTGCACTGCTAACAGAGTACATAATGGCCAAATTTTTGAAGGCATGATTGTATCGCAGCATCATCATCATTACAATGGCCCTCTTTAAATGCAAGAGGAGAGTGTACACAATGCCAGGGACAGAAGCAGGATTGGAGGTGATATTTTAAACATGGTCATATTGACTTGTATTTTGGAGGAAATGCTTCATTGGCAACCAATGACTGAAGCAGGGCCATGGTTTCAGGCGAGATATGAGGAAGGCCTCAGGGTGGTGAAATTGTAAGCGACCATTTTTCTAAGTCCCCCAAACACTTGTTGAGGGGGATGGGGAGAGAGGGTACACAAGGATTGGCAAGCTGTCAGGAATGAAGCATTGTTGGTTGATGACTTTGATGGCTTACATGCATTGGGGAGGAAGGTGTGCCTTTATGTTGAATAGTGTGAGGTTGAAACACTGAGTCACATCTCCAGTGTTTGCAATGAGGAAATGTGTTGCAGCACACTCACCTTGAATGTTTAAGATGCCTCTAACTCTCCTTCCTTTTGTTTCCTACAGAGGTGCAACTTCGGCATCTGCTGGTACTAGCCCCAAGGACCCGATGTTAACTTCTGTAGAGAAAGAGGATTCCTCAGAGGGTGCAGCATCACATTCTTGCTCCGTATCCAGCACCAGTGCAGATATACACATCTTTGTAGGTATGCACGCCTCAGCCAAAAGGAATACGCTCACTGGCAAAAGCACAGAATGTCGCAGGAACAGCTGCCAGCGAATGAGAATGAGCAGGCCTCTAGAAGGCAATCTAGATGCTAAGCTCCAGTCTAATGATGAGCCTCCAGAGTGCAGGATGAGGTGTGTGGAGATGTGGCAGAGATACCACAGGGATTGTGAATACTGCCATGGACTTTGGAGGAATCCATCCTGACCATCTGTTGCAACCTCATTGCTTCATCAATGACCATAAAAACATGGCTTCCTCTGTTGACAAAAGACTGCCATGAAGGGCCAATGCGATAGTGGTTATGCATTCTGACCTGTATTCTATTGACTTGTTTCTGAGTCTGGGCGCTAGGGGATTGAGGGTCTGTCATCATATCCAGCTCCTGGTCCCTCTCAGGAAAGCAAGCAGGGTCAAATGGACCGCGTGGAAGATGAGCAGCAGCTGACGTCATCAGGGGCACCTTGCAGGGTGCTTCTGATGGGAACAGCATCTCCTTTGCCATTGGCATAGATACCTTTGAGTGCCGTGGCAATAGATGGGCTTCCTGTCACTGTGCAGGAGACTCTAACCATGTCAGGGCCCTCATGGCCTCAGGTAACCAGAGGACAGTCACCAAATTCATCATGAACAAGGAAGCATAAGAGTTAACTGCCTGTTTCCAGCACAGCTGGCAGTGAGGGGTAGAAGTACACTGCAGCACTCAGAAAAGATTCAAGAAAAACACACATTAGTTACACTTGGGTACATATGGTGCCTCTCTGATTTTTAAGGTTTGCACATGTTCATTACTTTTGTGCAAATAAATGAATGCATTTTCCCCACATAATATCCAGCAGCATCATTCATTGACTGCGTGTGAATGTATGGATAAAGATACAATTTATTTTTTTAAAGGTATTTTATTCCAAACATGTTCAAGATAGTAACACAACCTTAACATCCAACAGAGCATACAGTTTGTACATTTTTCCCCATTTACTCCCTCCCTCGCAATAAACAGCTCCTCAAATAAAGCCATGAACGATCTCCACCATACCTCAAAGCCCTCCTCCACCCCCAGGGCAAATTTGATTTTCTCCAACCTAAGAAATACGTACAAGTCTCCCAACCACGCCGTGACCCCTGTGGCATAGCCAAGCTCCAATTCAAAAGTATCTCGCTGGACAATCAGAGAGGTGAAAGCCAGCAAGGTGGCGCAGTGGTTAGCATTGCTACCTCACGGCGCCGAGGTCCCAGGTTTGATCCTGGCGCTGGGTCACTGTCCGTGTGGAGTTTGCACATTCTCCTAGTGTTTGCGTGGGTTTTGCCCCCACAACCCAAAGATGTGCAGGGTAGGTGGATTGGCCACGCTAAATTGCCCCTTAATTGGAGAAAATTAATTGGACACTCTAAATTTATTTTTTAAAAAGAGAGGTGAAAGCCACAACTTCTGCCCCCTTCCCCTCTAGCAGCTCTGGCTGTCCTCCGACAGCCCAAAGATCACCACCGGCTTCATCTTAAACCATACAATCCTCGATCGGATCCTAAACAGTGCCTCCCAAATGTTCTCCAATTTCTCACACCCCCAAAACATATGGGCATGGTTCGCTGGCCCCCTCCCACACCTCTCCACTACCTCAGGGTAAAGCCCACTCATCTGGGCCCGACTCATGTAGACCCCATGCATCACCTTAAATTGTGTAAGACTCATCATTGCACAGGAGGAGGTTGCGTTCACTCGGCACATTACTTCGCACCAAAACCCCCATCCTATCTCCCTCCCCAACTCCTTCTCCCACTACCACTTGATCCTTTTCACTAAGGCGGTGCCCTTTTCTCCCAACCACCCATATATGTCCCCAAATCTACCATCCCCGTTCATCCGAAAGCAACATTTTCTCCAAAGGCACATATTCTGGTACCTGAGGGAATGAGGGCAGCCCTTTGCATGTAAAGTCGCACACCTGCCAGTATCTGAACTCACTTCCCCTTGGTAGCTCAAACTTCTCCCTTCCTCTAACCCAGCAAACTTGCCCTCCACAAACATGTCTCTGACTCCCACTAGCTCTTTCTCCCTCCATCTCCTATACAAACCAAAGGATACAATTGATACTATCGTTTAACACTGCTGCCTCACAGCACCAGGGTCCCGGGTTCAATTCTGACCTTGGGTGACTGTCTGTGTGGACAGTAAGAAGTCTTACAACACCAGGTTAAAGTCCAACAGGTTTGTTTCGATGTCACTAGCTTTCGGAGCGCTGCTCCTTCCTCAGGTGAATGAAAGGCATGTTCCAGAAACATATATATAGACAGATTCAAAGATGCCAGACAATGCTTGGAATGCGAGCATTAGCAGGTGATTAAATCTTTACAGATCGTGGGCAGCACGGTAGCACAAGTGATTAGCACTGTGGCTTCACAGCGCCAGGGTCCCAGGTTCGATTCCCCGCTGGGTCACTGTCTGTGCGGAGTTTGCACGTTCTCCCCGTGTCCGCGTGGGTTTCCTCCGGGTGCTCCGGTTTCCTCCCACAGTCCAAAGACGTGCAGGTTAGGTGGATTGGCCATGCTAAATTACCCGTAGTGTCCATAAGGGTTGGGAGGGGTTATTGGGTGGAAGTGAGGGATTAATGTGGGTCGGTGCAGACTCGATGGGCCGAATGGCCTCCTTCTGCACTGTATGTTCTATGTAATCTATGTAATCTATGATCCAGAGATGGGGTAACCCCAGGTTAAAGAGGTGTGAATTGTGTCAAGCCAGGACAGTTGGTAGGATTTTGCAGACCAGATGGTGGGGGATGAATGTAATGCGACATGAATCCCAGGTCCCGGTTGAGGCCGCACTCATGAGTGACTTTAACCTGATGTGCTTCTATTAAAAGTTATTTTTTAAGTCTTATGGATGTTAAAAGGACAGTTTACGGATTACTTAGTGTTGTATTTTTGGGGGTTGTATTTGAATTAATGGTTGCTAAGATGGTCACTGTATGTTTCAAAATGGTTAACTTGAGTTCATAGAATAAACATTGTTTTCCTTTAAAAAATATTTTTCCATTTCTGCTCTACCACACCTGTAGAGTGGGTTGTGTGCTCCCCATACCACAATCTATTAAAAGTTGTGGGTCAGGTGAACTCCATGATACACTTTGGGGTTCTCTAAACCCTAGCCCGTAACAAGCTCAACCTCTTCTTCCTCTGACTCCTCATCAGAAGACCAGTTATCTTCCTTGCCTCCTCCTCTGGAAGGGTCCCCACTCTCTGCATGGCCAGGCTGTACAGCAAACTATAACAATAAGAGGGACTCTGGCTGACACATATTGGAGTAATCCACCTGATCTGTCCAGACATATGAACCTCTTCTTCAACAGACCTGGCCATGGTATGTCTTTCGTTGTAACAGTGCATAGCTTCCATCCTAGCGCTTTGAACTGGAGTCATCAGCTACAACTTCAGGGTGTAACCTTTGTCTCCGAGCTACCATCCATCCAATATCAGACTCGTAAACATCCCTGGCACTTGGAAGTGTCTGAGGATGCATGAGTTCATAGAATTTACAGTGCAGAAGGAGGCCATTCGGCCCATCGAGTCTGCACCGGCTCTTGGAAAGAGCACCCTACCCAAGGTCAGCACCTCCACCCTATCCCCAGAACCCAGCAACCCCACCCAACACTAAGGGCAATTTTGGACACTAAGGGCAATTTATCATGGCCAATCCACCTAACCTGCACATCTTTGGACTGTGGGAGGAAACCGGAGCACCCGGAGGAAACCCACGCACACAGGGAGGATGTGCAGACTCCGCACAGACAGTGACCCAAGCCGGAATCGAACCTGGGACTCTGGAGCTGTGAAGCAATTATGCTATCCACAATGCTACCGTGCTGCCAGGTGCCTTGCACACACCTACATGTCTTGCTGTTTGTGGTCACACACACTCTGCACATTTAGGGAGTGGTCTCCCTTTCAGTTTATAAAAACTCCTGACTGCTCTGCTGGTGTCTCGATGGCTACATGGGTACAATCAATTACCTCTTACGTTAGTAGGAAGCCAGCCGTGGCTGCAAAGCGTAATGCTCTTTCCAATTGACTGCTGCTGTCTGTAGTGAAATAAATATACCGATGGGCACACCTAAACATCGCATCTGTGAATACATCTATGCAGTGATGTCTTGCATGTCGGGTCGTCCCATTCAGGTTTTCATAGGAGAGCTTAAAATGACCCAGTGGTGAAGACGTTCAATGCAGCTATCACTTTTCATGCCAAAGCATCAGGTAGCCAACCACACAACTGGAGGCTCTCTACGGGACAAGCATCTCATATGGGGATGTGCAGTCTCTTATGAAAGTGAAGTCACTCCATCATCTGAAGATACAACATTTGTCTGCTGTAAACGTGATAGACAGACCTTCGCCTATGGCTGGATGCCTGCTGATTTTTTAAAAATTGATTTACGGGATGTGGGCATCGCTGGTTAGGACAGCATTTATTGCCCATCCCTAGTTTCCCTTCAGAAGGGGTGGTGAGTTGCCTTCTTGAACCGCTGCAGTCCTTGAGGTGTAGGTACACCCAATGTGCTGTTAGGGAAGGAATTCCAGGATGTTGCCCCAGCGATAGTGAAGGAACGGCAATATATTTCCACCTCAGGGTGGTGAGTGACTTGGAGGGGAACCTCCAGGTGCTGGGGTTCCCAGGTATCTGCTGCTTTTCTCCTTCTAGATGGTAGTGGTCATAGGTTTGGAAGGTGCTGTCTAACAAACCTTGGTGAGTTACTGCAATGCATGTTGTAGATGGTACACGCGGCTGCCACTGTTCATTGGTGGTGGAGGGTTTGAATGTTTGTGGAAGGGAGAAGCAATCAAGCGGGCTGCTTTGTCCTGGATGGTGTGGAGCTTCTTGAGTGTTGTTGGAGCTGCACTCATCCAGGCAAGGGAAGAGTACTCTATTACACTCCTGATTTGTGCCTTGTAGATGGTGGACAGGCTTTGGGGGGTTCAGGAGGTGAGTTACTCTCCATAACATTCCTAGCTTTTGACCTGATCTGGTAGCCACAGTATTACCATGGCTAGTCCAGTTCAGTTTCTGATCAAGGGTAACCCCCAAGATGTTGACAGCGGGCGAATTCAATGATGGTTATGCCATTGAATGTCAGGGGGTGATAGTTAGATTCTCTCTTGTAGGAGATGGTCATTGACTGGCATTTGTGTGGCGCAAATGTAACTCGCCATTTGTCGGCCCAGGACTGGATATTGTTCAGGTCTTGCTGCATTTCGACATGGATTGCTTCATTATCTGATGAGTCGCGAATGATGCTGAACATTGTGCAATCATCCGCAATCATCCCTTCTGACCTTATGATGGAAGGCAGGTCATTGATGAAGCAGCTGAGGATGGTTGGGCCTAGGACAACCATCCCTGAGGAACTCTTGCAGTGATGTCCTGGAGCTGAGATTATTGACCTTCAACCACCACATCCATCTTCCTTTGTGCCAGGTATGATTCCAACCAGGAGAGTTTTCCCCCTGATTCCGATTGACTCCAGTTGAGCTCTGGCTCCTTGATGCCATACTCGGTCCAATGCTCCCTTGATGTCAAGGACAATCACTCACCTCACCTCTGGCATTCAGTTCTTTTGTCCATGTTTGAACCACAGCTGTAATGAGGTCAGGAGCTGTGTGCTACTGGCGGAACCAAACTGAGCATCTGTGAGCACGTTATTGCCGAGTAAGTGTTGCTTGACAGCACTGTTGATGACTCCTACCATTACTTTACTGATGATGGAGAGTAGACTGATAGGACTGCAATTGGCTGGGTTGGATTTGTCCTGATTCTTGTGTACCGGACACACCTAGGCAATTTTCCACATTGCCGGGTAGATGCCAGTTTTGTAGCTGTGGAACAGCTTGGCTAGGAGTGCGGCAAGTTCTGGAGGAGAAGTCTTCAGCACTATTGCCGGAATATTGTCAGGGCCCATAGCCTTTGCATTATCCAGTGCCTTCAGCCCTTTTTTGATATCACGTGGAGTGAATCGTATTGGCTGAAGACTGACATCTGTGAAACTCCAGAGGAGACTGAGATAGATCATCCACTCCGCACTTCTGGCTGAAGATTGTTGCGAACGCCTCAGCCTTGCCTTTTGCACATAAGTGCTGGGCTCTTCCAGCATTGAGGATGTGGAGATTTGTGAAGACTCATCCTCAGTGAGTTCATTTAATTGTCCACCATCATTCACGGCTGGATCCAGCAGGACTACAGAGCTTAGATCTGATGCGTTGATCTAAGTGCAATCACTTAGTTCTGTCTATTACTTGTTGCTTATGCTGTTTGGCACATAAGTAGTCCTGTGTTGTAGCTTCACCAGGTTGACACCTCATTTTCCGGAATGCCTGAGGTTGGTCCTGGCATGCTCTCCTGCACTCTTCATTGAACCAGAGTTGATCCCCTGGCTTGGTGGTAATGGTAGAGTGGGGGATATGCCAGACCATGAGGTTGCAGATTGTGATTGAATACAATTCAGCTGCTGCTGATGGCTCACAGCGCCTCATGGATGCCCAATCTTGAATTGCCAGATCTGTTCGAAGTCTAACACATTTAGCATGGTGGTAGTGCCACACAACACGATGGATGGTATCCTCAATGTGAAGACAGGACTTTGTCTCCACAAGGGCTGTATGGTGGTCACTTCTACCGACGCTCTCATGGACAGAGGCAACAGGCAGATTGGTGAGGATGAGGTCAAGTATGTTTTTCCTCTTGTTTGTTTCCTCACCACCTGCTGCAGTACCAGTCTAGCCAACTCAGTCTGTGGTGATACTACCAAGCCACTCTTGGTGATGGACATTGAAGTCCCCCACCCATAGCATATTCTGTGTCCTTGGTAGCCTCAATGCTTCCTCCATGTGATGTTCAGCATGGAAGGGTACTGATTCATCAGTTGATGGTGGCCGGTCAGTGTTAATCGGCAGGGGATTCCTTGCCCATGTTTAACCTGAAGCCATGAGGCTTCATGGGGTCCAGAGTCGATGTTGAGAACTCCCAGGGCAACTCCCTCCCGACTGTATGCCACTGTGCCCTCGTCACCTCTTTTGGGTCTGTCCTGCCAGTAAGATATGACATACCCAGGAATGGTGATAGTGGCGTCAGGGACATTGTTTGTAAGGTATGATTCTGTGATATGACTATGTCAGGCTGTTGCTCAACTCATCTGCTGCCTCCTCTCTGAAGCCCTTCGCTCCACAGCAGCTTGCCCGCCTTCCTGCACCTCATGTTGATCCAGGCCCTGGCCACCTGGCTTCCTCATTCTCCTTCTCCTCCACACCTTCTCACTGGAGGACGTACCTCCCACAGAATATACAATACCCATAGGCCACATTGTTTCTCACCACAATTGGTGCAGTGCTCAAAGATGACAGGAGCATAAGTTTTTTACACTTCCCTGAAGGATAGCCATGATTATGATGAAAGGTTTATGAAAAGCAAAGATTTCTGAAAAAAATAGCTGTCAGCAGCCTCTTCTGCTAAAGCCAGGCCGAGAGGTGTATTGATTTGCAATATCCTCCCCACCATCAACCAGAGCTGTTTTAGGAACCTTGGCAGGTCAATAGCTAAGTGATGAAGGATGGTCCCATTGACGTGACTCATTTGATCCTTCAGTTTTCTCACCTAGCATCTAGATATCCTTCACTGTAATGTGGCTGAGATGCCAACTGTGATGTAATGTCAACAACCTGGAACTTTGCTTCCCTCTTCATAGATGTTACCTGACCTGTTGAGTATTTGCAGCATTTTCTGTTTTTTAATCCAGACCATGAGGAAGCCCCAGCAGGTTTCTTAAAGAGTGCTGGATTTATTAGTCAGTTTACAAATATAGATAGATGGGGGGTGTAGATGTCAGCCTTGCAAGATTCATAATGGAAGTTACTCATTTAAGGCTAATTCACATTAATTATATTTTCCTCCATTTGAATCATTTTAAGTCTATGTTAGTATTTCCCTTTACAAGTTGTTAATGTATTTATATATGTTCAAATGTAGAACGGAAGCAATGGAGTAAACTTGTGCTGTGTGACATTGGTACACAAATACATTAATAAAAACTTTCTCTGCTGATTACATTAATAAAGGATTAACCTGTTTTTTTAAATGTGTAAAAAACTTTGATAAATTGATAGACCACAATTTTCTTTTTTATTCGTTCATGGGATGTGGCTGTTGTTGGCAAAGCCAGCAAATTTTGCTCATCCCTATATACCCTTAAAAAGGCTTCTTGAACTGCTACAATCCTTGTGGTCGAGATATATCCAGTGTTGTTAGGTAGAGTTGAAGGATTTTAACTCAAGCCCGATGAGGAAATTGAGATATATATCCAAATGAGGATGGTGTGTGTGCTGGAGGGAAAATTGAAGGTGGTGGTATTCCCTGCACCTATTGACCTTGTTCCTCTAGGCAGTAGAGGTCACAGGTTTGAATGTTACATGGATATGTTAACACTTTCTTACACTGATAGTGCAGTGTGATTTCGTTTGGTGAGTGTCCACTCCACCAGAATTGAACACTGAAAATAACTCACGCCAGGGCAGCACGATGGTGCAGTGGTTAGCACTGCTGTATCACGGCACCGAGGTCCCAGGTTCTGGGTCACTGTCCATGTGGAGTTTGCACATTCTCCTCGTGTTTGCGTGTTTTTCACCCCTACAACCCAAAGATGTGCAGTGTTGGCCACACTAAATTGCCCCTTAATTGGAAAAAATGAATTAGGTAGTCTAAATCTTTTTTTAAAAATATTTTTGATGATGTCATCAACACATCTTATCTTAAATATCACTTTTCATTCACTATCATGGACATCTTGTGTTATTAACCAAATAAGTATAAATTTAGTAGTAAATGCTGCTTGTTCCCATTAACCAAATAATCAGGTATAAGTCTGGAAAGTATGATACATCCAGATTACAATTTCCACTTATTTAAAAGTCAAGACAGGTGTCTTCACTATGACTGGTGCCATCATTTAAATAAAAACGGAAAAAGCTGGAACTAAACACCATCTGTAAAGCTTTGGGATTTGAAGGGAGAATCTTGCCAGACATACTATTTACACAAGCTACAAAACTGCATCAAATACATCAAGCTCAATGAAACGGTGTTCATTTAACTTTTCCATTACAAGTGAACAAGACTTGTGCAACTGATATACTCCTTACTGTTGCGGGCTGGTTTATCTCAATTGGCTGGACAGTTGGTTCATGTTGCACAGTGAGATCAACAGCATCGGCTCAATTCCTGTACTGGCTGAGGTTATTCATGAAGGCCTTGCCTTCTCAACTTTGCCCCTCGCCTGAGGTGTGGTGACCTTCAGATTAAAACACCACCAGTCAGCTCTCCCCCTCTAAGGGGGAAGCCGCCTATGGTCATCTAGGACTATGGGTACTTTGCTTTTACATTTTACTGTGTGTTTCTGGAAAATGAATACAAAGTGAGTAATTGATTATTCACTTAACTTGCAAATACCTAATTTAATGTATTTGTTATTTTTAAAATTTAGATTCCCCAATTCATTTTTCCCCATTAAGGGGCAATGTAGCATGGCCAATCCACCTACCCTGCACATCTTTGAGTTGTGGGGGCGAAACCCATGCAAACACGGGGAGAATGTGCAAACGCCACACAGTGACCCAGAGCTGGGGAATGTATTTGTTATTTGATATTTTATATTGTTTGCCCTTGAATCTAACCATGTACTTTAAATAGGAAGCTATAGCCACCCCAACTTTCTAAGGCAATAGGTCTTAGCATGTAACACTGTTGTTATTGCTTTCTTAAATACAAATATGAAATATATTGTATAATTTTTACTTGTTGGATTTCTTTAATGTTTACTCAATTAACTTAACAATTACTAGAAAAAAACTACTAAAAATATGGATACACAAGAGCACCAGCAGTAACTTCAGTATGTCCCAGAATGCTGCAATTACCTTCAATGTTCATGGATTCTTTTTGTTTCTGGTGATCCAGAAGTCGCTACCTTGCTGGTGTTTGACGCTGTTTCTGTTATCAGCCATGAAGCTTTCCATTTCAACAATTGAATTCCTAGTCAATGTTTAATCATCTAAACCATCTGAACACGTCCATTGAACCAAAGCAGTCTTTGGTCTCAAAGGTCATTATTGTTCAATGACGAAAAAGAAAATGACTAGTTGGCAAGTTACTTTACGAATTGCAAGCCCAAATAGATCTGTTGACATACAGAGTAGATGTTTCCAAAGAATCTACATGTGAGTTAAGACAGATAACGATTCCATGATTATACAGTGAAGGTAATTTAGGATAATTCTTACTCTTCCAAATGACCTGTAAATTCACACAATCTACAGCAGATTTGCTACCTATGAACTCACTTCAAAATCAAAAGCATGACATGTATGTAATCTGTTAAATTTGGACAACAACAGCATATGCAGTGATGCCATGATCTACTGATTCTTAAATGTAGATGTATAAATAAATGTATGTGAAAGTTTGCATTAATTCCGTACTAAATGGATACAATCAATACAACAGCAACAACTTGCATTTATATAATGCCTTTAACATAGTAAAGTGGTGCAGGGTGCTTCACAGGAGTTTAATCAGACAAAAGGGAAATTCACACCAGAAAGGAAGGCAGTATTAGGATAGATGAAGAGGCCGGCTTTATGGAATGTCTTCATAGAAGGAAAGGTGGAGAGGTTTAGGGAGGGAATTCCAGAAGTTGGGGCATCACAGGTTGAAGGAAAGGCTGCCAGTAGTGAGACGAAGGATGTGGGGGTTGCACAAGAAGCCAGTTTGAAGGAACAGAGTTCTCGGAGAGCGAAAGGCAATGTTTTCTTTGAAATGCGTTATTATATGAGGACTGTTTTTGCAATGGGCAGTCCCTTTGAATTAAGTGCACAGCCATGCACACCCATAACATATCATGGAACAAGACCTGCATTGTTCCCGCCAGGCTGCTGTATGGCTGTACACAATTACAGCTTAGCAGGGACATTGGGTGGAGGAGGCTGCAGAGATAGGGAGAGATGAGTCTAAGGACCAATTTGAACTCAGGTTTGTGGATTTTAAAATCAAGCTATTCATCAACGAGGAACCAATATAGGTCAGCAGGAACAAGAATGTTGGATGAATGTGATTTGATAAATGCTAATATATGGGTTGCAAAGTTTTGGATAAGCTTCAATTTGTGGAGGATGGCAAGGGGAGGACTACCAGGACAACACTGGAATATTTGATTCTGAAGATAACAAGACTTTGAATGGATTGAGGCAAGGATGGGGACACGATATTACAGAGGTAATCAGTCTTTGTGACGGAGTGGATATAATTTAGAGGCTTATCTCCAGGTCAAATACTAAGATGAACAGTTTGGTTCAACATGAAACAGTGACCAAGGAGGGGATGAAATACAGATCCCTATTTTATCCCTCATGTGGCTTACAATAAATAAGGGAATACCACCACAAGACCCTTGTAAACTTTATTGTCAATTCTATTGAAGCTGAAGGAAACTATGGAGAATGAAAATTCCTCCACAATCTCAGAACCATGCACAATAGGTTCATCTTCAATAATGTCTGAGCCTTGTGACATTTCCCACTTAAAGTCCAGGAGTAATTCTTCTGATACCTGGTTAAAGCAATAATTTCCAGCATTTCTTTATTAATAACAGCAATCAGCTTCATGTGGGATTAATTCTTCATCAATTCATGGCTAGTTGAATTATCCCAGTGTGGAAAGCCATCAAGGCAGAATGAGTTAGGTTTGATTCCTCATCTGCACTAGATTAGTAGATCTTGGAGCACATTAAGCTGTTGCAAAAATCCTTTGCTCTCTTGGTTTAGGAAAGGAGTAACATCTAGGTTCTTCAATATTGATCACTATCGAATGAGTTCTGCTGGAATTACTATTTGGCCCATCAAGTCTGCACCGACCCTTTGGAAGGGTACCATACCTCGGGTCAGGCCCCATCCTATCCCCTTAACCCAGCAACCCCATCTAACCTAATCTTTTGGACACTAAGGGGCAATTGATCATGGCCAATCCACCTAACCTGCACATCCTTGGCCTGTGAGAGGAAACCAGAGCACCGGAAGTAACCCACACAGACAGTGGGAAGAAAGTGCAAACTCAACACAGACAGTCGGTATAAACCCACGACCCTGGAGCTGTGAGGTAGCAGTGATATCCACTGTGCCACCATGCTGCCCCATTTACCTCATTGCTGTTTGTCAGGTAGCTGAAGGATCAATCACCAACAGTAAAATAATAAAGTTGTATTTATATAACAACTTACCACAGTCTCAGACAATTAAAAGGCCCTTCAAAATTGATTAATTATTTTAGAAGTGCGCTCACTTTTCTGCAGCCAAAGTGGCCGGTTTGTGCACAGAATGGTCTCATCTCTCTAAGCAGCAACGTTTCCTGCAATCCAACATTTTGTCAGCACTGCACTACACATCATCTTAGTTTATCTGTTTATTGCCTGGAATTAATCTTGAACCCACAGCTTCCTAACTCATCAGCATGACTGCCACCAACTAAGCCAAACCGAAATTCACCAAGAGCAGGAAGATTGGGGGGGGGGGGGGGGGGAACTGATCTTAAACCAGGAGAGGATTTTAAGTTCAAGATTTGGAGGACAGAAGCCAATGCAAGTTAACAACAGTGGAAATAATCAGCAAATTAGTTCAAGATGCAGGCGACTGACTTCTGTATCAGTTGAAATTTGTGGAAGGTGGAGATCATGAGGAGAAATGTTGTCTGGAGCTGACGCAAGTCATGAATGTTGACAGCAATTGGGATTAAGGTAAAGGTGGAGGTGTGTGATGTTGAAAAGCTGCGAAATGCTTTTGGCTATAAAATATAATTTTTCAAATATTTGCTCCTGGTTTTACCTACCAGGAACAATCCATTAAAGTTAATACTTGTAAAACTGTAACCATGCCTGATATATACTCATGTCCCACAGAAGTGTGCAATTGGAAAATTAGCCTTGTGTGCTTTGAAACTGATATTTAAGTCAGCTATTAATAGTCTGCCTCACCCGAGAGAGCATCTAGGAAGAGCGATAAAGTAGCAGGGGTGCGTATTTTGGATTTTGACTGAAATTCATAGTTACAGAATTCCTGCTGAAGGAATTTATGTCTCAAGTATGTCTTCATGTCCAACATGCAGACTACCAGGACGGAAATTAATGTGGGATCTAGAAAAGTGAAGGAGTGAGAGAGCTCAATGTTGTCAATACCCTGTACACCTATAGAAACTGACCATTCAAATGAATTGCAGAGCAGTATGGAATAGATGAGGGGGAGTGGTGGGGCTGGGATGGAGAACTCTGAAGGCGATTGTGGCAGAGAATAAGTCTTTCCGAAAAGCAAATTTCTGCGGATGCTGGAATCTGAAACAAACAGAAAACGCTAAACAATCTCATCAGGTCCGACAGCTTCTGTAGAGAGAAGGGGGCTAACATTTCGAGTCTGGATGACTGTGTCAAATAAGTCTTTGCTGCCGTGCCCGAATAAAGAGACGATTTACACCAAGCTTTGTGAATCCCCGGGGCTGTGAAACGGCATACATGACTACTTCAGAGAATGCAAATCTCGGGAATGGTGGTTATGAGTTTACTAATAGCAGCACCTAGCTATGTGGCCCCGGGCTAAAAAAAATAATCAAGTAATGTCAAAACCACAGCATTCAGTGTTGGGAACACATGTAGGACCAGTGTTTAGGTTAATGATCAAAACAAAAAGGCAATACTTAGTCGAAACAGATTAAATGCACGTGTTTGCTCAGTGCCAATAGTAAGCTCTCTTTACTTAAGATACTCAGCGGGTTGACTTTGTACTCACACTCATCTACGCTGTACTGGTGAATGAAGTTGGCAAAACTGCTGGGACAGCAAGATTCCTGAAACTTGTTGCTGTTGCAAATCTTGCCCATTCTACAAAGCCTAATAAGAAGCATTCCTCCCAGTTAACTGCAGAGATTCCCTGGTCTACACTATTGCCTCTTCAGGTACTGCAGTAATTTGCTTGGCACTCTTATGCCATAAACGTTTTATCAGGATTCATCGGGTTTGCCGAGATATGAAGGTGCCTTGCTTGGTCCTCAAGTCCTGGAGTGGAACGGAACCCAGAGTCTGTGCCTCGGAAATAGGGAGGGTGCCCACCAGCGCCACGAGCACCCCCCCCCCCCCCCCCCCCCGCCCCGACTGTACTTCTAAAATGCTTCATTGGCCCTGAGGCGCTTCCGGCCGTCCTGAAATCGTCAAAGCCGCCACATCAGTGCAAGCCCTTCCATGTCTGGCCTCTGAAGCTGGGAGCATCAGTAGAGTTGGTCAGGATCCTCTCTGCACCAGGTTTGATGCAGCGCAGTTGTTAAGCCGGATCCCTGTACCTCAGCACTCTGTACCAGGGGCGATACACCCAGCCAGGCTGGCTGGAAACCTCCCCGCTCAGCATGACCTTCCGCCCGGACTGCATTAGGCGGTGGGAAAGCTGTCAATAACACCAGTGCACTTTCTCCAAACGTTTGTTCCAAATAATCAGCGGGCGGCACACTGCGGACACTTCGGACTTTACTATAGTCAACTTTAGGTGTCACATGGTACCCTGCACTTCGACTCATCCCGGTGCCCAAGTCCCATTGACTAAACTGATCCCTGGTGGAATGGGCTGGGAGAAGGGGACCAGCACTCGCTGGGCTGGACTGCCTTTGGAAAACGATCGAATGGGGGGGGGGGGGGGGGGGGGGAGGGGGCTATGTAACGGAATCATGTCATTGGTTTAGTGTGAATTACAGCGCCTTTAATAACAAAGGACACAACTGGAGGTTTGGTGTTCGATTCCCCCCCCCCCCCCCCCCTTTAGAAAGTAACTTCCAAAGGAGCTGAACCGAATTGCAAATAATTGATTCTCTCGGCTCCTGACCGAATAGAAGATAAGCGGGTTGCAATGAGTGCTGAAAGTTGGAGTCACGTGCTGCTTTGCCGATATAAAAGTGCTGCTCCAGGTGCCCTGTCCAGCCAGTCAGCGCTAGGAGTGGAAAACCAGCCCGGACTGGTGCAGCGAGTCCAGTGCAGAGCAGCTACGCCGCTGCACGCTCCGCGGGGTCCTCACACAGGAAGCTCAGGGTTGGGAGGGGGAGATGTCCGCTATCCGCTGCCGGCTGCCTTTCCTCGTCATCTTCCTGGAGGGGATTTTACTGGTGCTGATCGCGCTCTTTGTGACTTACGACGAGCACTCGGATGCTGCAGCGCACAGCAACCAGACAGACCACAAGCACAACCAGCTCTATGCAATCTTCCCGGTCTTCCAGGACGTGCAGGTGATGATCTTCGTGGGCTTTGGGCTCCTCATGGGCTTCCTCAAGAAGTACGGTTACGGGGGCATCGCCTTCAACTTTATGATCGCCGTGTTCTCCGTGCAGTGGGCTCTGCTGGTGCAGGGCTGGTTCTACCACTTCCACCACGGCAGGATCCACATCGGCGTTTACAACCTGCTGACCGCCGAGACAGCCTGCGCCACCGTCATGATCTCCTTCGGAGCCGTGCTGGGGAAGACGAGCCCAGTGCAGATCCTCATCCTGTCCCTGCTGGAAGTGCCCATATTCACTGCCACCGAGTGGATTATCATGGAGCTCCTAAAAATCAAGGACGTCGGGGGGTCCATCACCATCCACCTATTTGCTTGTTACTTTGGACTGAGTGTGACCACGGTGCTGTACAGACCGGGGCTGAAAGGTGGGCACAAGGACGAGGGGGCTGACTATAACTCGGACAAGCTGGCCATGCTCGGCACCTTGTTGCTCTGGGTCTTCTGGCCAAGTTTCAACTCTGTCTTCGCCTCGAGTGGCCACGGCCAGCACAGGGCTGTGCTCCACACCTACATCGGCCTCAGCTCCTGCACCCTCACCACGTTCGCCGTGTCCAGCCTGCTGGACAAGCGGGGCAAGATCAACATCGCCCACATCCAGAACGCTGCCCTGGCCGGCGGCGTGGCGGTGGGCTCGGCCGCGGACATGATGGTCACCCCGGCCGGGGCATTCACCTTGGGCTGCATCGCCTCGGTGCTCTGCACGGTGGGATTTAAGTACTTGACTCCCTTCCTGGCTAAAAAACTCAAGATCCAAGACGTGTGCGGCATCAATAACCTGCACGGGATTCCCGGCTTTGTGGGGGCAATCGCCGGCATAGCCACAATTCTATTGACAGCCGATGAGAGCTATGGCCACGGCTTGTATGACACCTTCCCCGAGAGGGTCCCCAAGGAAGGGGATGTAAAGTTGGCCGAATTGGCTCGGGTGCTGCCGCAGCTGAAGCCTGGAGGGGGTCGCAGTGCCTGGGACCAGGCTCAGTACCAGGCAGCAGCTATCGGGGTGTGCCTGGGCATTGCTGTCTTAGGCGGGACAGTCACTGGCTTCATACTAAAACTCCCCTTTCTGGCACAACCCAAGGACGAGTATTGTTTCAATGACGACCCTTACTTTGAAGTGCCCGAGGTGGAAGAGAAAGAAGAGTTTGAATTTACCAATAAAAACAACGCGAACAATAACCAGCGACTCAAACTTCCGGTTTGATTTCTAAACTTCATTTATAAAAAAAATTTGTTCTTGGAAGTGCGTACCATCGTGTCTTACACCAGTTTTCAGGACGTGCCGGCAAAATAGAAAAGACACCTTGTGGTTAGCATACTTGATGCTAATTTGTCCAATACTTTACCAGATGTACTTATTAAAGAGAAGCCTTTAACCTGAGTTGAGTTGAAAATTACTGTTTCAGCGAACGCACAACGCCCCATAAACCTCCAAAATCAGGATGTGCCCACTCCTCCAAAACCCAAAAAAAAATCATTCACAGATCCTGCATATTCTATGAACTTTGCAAATAACACATTTACTCGGAATGTGAATCAGAACATATTTCTCACACTTGTTTAAAAAATGATTACTGTATATTTCCTCCTACAACATTCGGCGAATGAGATACAAATGTACAAGTCTGGGGTACCTGCCTTTTGACACACAGTGACATGCTAATCATTAATGTCAGTCTCTGTCTGCCAGCCAGGTCAAGTCTGCACAGATGAGCCATTCAGCCAGTACTTGTGTAAGAGTGAGTTTCTATTTTTCCTTTTTATAAGTCAGTAACTGATTGCTCTTAAACTGCACACTAGAAGAATTTAATGAATTTTTAGACAAGGTAAAATTTAAAGAATTTAATTTACTCTGGTTAAGGTAATGGATAGTTTTAAGAAATTCAAATAAAGTTGTTGAAACACAATGATCAAGAGTGTTCAGTAATTTCCTGCGGTGTAATGTTTCTAGCAACCTTTTTCTTCCCGACTTTTATTCATTCTGTTTCAGATTCCACCTGCCCCCGCCCCCCCCCACAAATCTATCTCTGCCTGTGTTTCCTGCCCCGCCCCCCACTTTCCCCCCTCTTCCTCTCCCAAAGGGTGAAGTTTCATAGGATCCTCCAGAAGTTTCACGACTAAACCATTCTTAATGTGGAAGCTGAAATCATGAAATTTGACAGGTTGTTTAATAGTACGGGGAGGGGGGTGCTCCCATTCACGTCAGACCCTATCATCATCTTGAAGTGAAACCATGCAGTTCATTAAACACTCAGTCTACACGTTTCTGCACCCTTTCACCACTCACCCCTCACCAGTCCCACCCATCAACTACATTTTCTGGCAGGAGACATTGAATAGATAAGCTGCAGCAACTCTACCCTATTTTCTTAGCCAATGGATACTGAGGCCAGGTATAAACCCCCAGTGACACCCCAGCTGATTACAGCAAACACAGCATAAACTGGAATCAAAAATTGTGTCTTTTAATCTTTACAAATCAGGTTTACATTGCATTTGCTGAGAGCAAACCCTCAGTGTATTTCAATCTCTTTTTCATCACCCTCTGTTCACCTTAAAGTCCTGAAGCTTCTACTTACAGCACCTTATTTTTGTGACCTTTACTTCCTCTCTGAAGGTCACCAACAATTGCAGCAAAACAAGTCTAAAGTATAGGTCAGTTCGTTTGCCTACTGATTATGGCTGACCTTTCATTCTTTCCGTCTTTTATTTCTTCAGTTAATGCTGTTTTCCTTCACTGGAGCAATTCTTCTTTGGTCTGCTTCACTGACTTAATTCAAGTCAGTTTCCTTCTTCAACTCTGATCTTTCCTACCTGTCTCAATACTTTGTTATTTGATTACAACTATTTGTCTTTATTATAAATACTGATCTTTCTTGACATTTTCTCCTTTTAGCTTCTGCCTGCCTCCCCATCATTCATTCTAATCTCTATACTTCCCTTGCTTTGATCTTCGATTTTAAGGGTGAATTTTAAGAACTTTAAGGAATTCTGAAGCCTTCAAATTTTCAGTCGTGAGCACTTACCTTTGTCTTAACTTTTCCTTTTCAGGTATGGATTTTTAGATTACAGCTTACACTTTTGTACTAGTTACATTATTCTACACCGCCATGCTCACTTTATCTGCTTCTCTTGCATTTTCCTCTCACAAAGGCAATGCTCACACAAAAGTACAGAAAGTGGCCCTCCTGTTCCTTGTCAACTTAATCACGTTTTATATGGTTGATGAGAGTGTTGAACAGCTATTCACAGAATCACACCCAAGCTCAGTCATGTCCTTTTGAATCATCTATACTCACAAGGTTTCCTGCAGGAACCATTCAGTAGCAACAGGAGCAGGAGCTTGGGCAAATTCTTCACCTTCTTCGCGAAGGAACACTGCATCTAACTGCAGCACTCCCACCTCTGCTCCAGCTGAGAACAGTTCACATAACAAAATCAGGAATTGAAACAGAGACTTTTCTGTTCCATATGGATCGCACCAAATGGTATAAGTGTGCCAGAGAGAGTTAGATATTAAAGCACTGTAGGAGGCTATCATGTGAACATGCCTATATTTGAAGCAGTGCCAGCTTCACATTGGAACTATTTAATCCCATTTCCTTTCTTTTATACTCTGTAATTTTCCTCTTCTTCATAAGTTTATTTAATACCCTTTAGAATGTCAGAATTGATTAGCTTCACTATTCATTGGAGGTAATGCATCCCGCACTCTAATAGCATTTCACACAGGAAATATTCTTATAACTTCTATCCTTCTTCTCATAACCATTGTTACTGACTCATAAATAATAATGTAATATTTCTCCTCAAGATTCTGAATACTTAACCTTCCAACGAATCCAACCTAGATTTTCAGGCCTCATCTTATCTTAATTAATCCACTTTTCCACAGCTCTACGACTCTTTCAATTATAGATCCTTTGAGCAATGGAGCTTTATTGTTTTCTTTCAAGGATGTTTTCTTCCATTAACTTCTATCCAGACTTTTTTTAAAAATCTTCCATTCCAGGCTCCTGTTCCAACAACCGTCTCCCCCCCAAAATGAATTTTCTCTTTTTTGACATTTCTGGGTCAACATTTCATTTCCTGTTGCCTCTACAATCCATTACTCTCCATCAGACTTGCTAACTGCAACTAAAATCTCTTGTTTGCTCATTTTGTGAGCCATATTCTTGCTGTACGTCTGTTGCCAGCTTCAGCCAAAACCAAAATCTCTCCTCCACTCTGGCTTAAGAAAAGTCATCTCATATGAGCTGTTATTATTCACTTTACAAACATGAAGCTCAAGTACAGAAATTAATGTGGTAATGATCTTGGGTTCTCAGTTTAATCAGACCACCATGGCGATACAGTGCCCTTATAGTTTTGCAAAAAGTCAGAGGTGATAGTCTGTATTATATATGAACAGATTCAATTTCACACATTTACAAGGCACAAACATGTATGACATTTTGTTGTTCAGCAAAAATTATATTATGGGCACCATTTTACATGAAACTCAGGTGATATTGTTTTCGTACACATGAAATGAAGAATATTGTACAGAAATGGACCTTGAAATGATTTGTGGCATAGCGGCCCAATTCTATGATTTGTTTAAAATGAAAATATGCATTATACTCAAAGATGTTTAGTGGAAGGTATATGCTATATTTTTGTGCACATTGGAAGTTAAAAGTAATCCTCTCTGGTAGTTAATCCACCAGAATATGTGAATTCAAGTTGTAGCAGCAAGTAATAGCAGTTAACAATGCAACAATGGAATACAGTTGGATCAGGAAAGGAGATAATCCACCAGCCTACTCATTAGTGGGTTGTGTGGTGGCTTCATAGTTTGTACCAAATGTTTTATCCCAGATATGTTTAATCAATATCCAAGTGCAATCCCTGCAATAGATATTATGGGGAGACGGTGGAATAGTGATATTGTCACTGGACTAGTAAACCAGAGACCCAGAGTAATGTCTTGGGGACCCAGGTTCAAATCCTGCCACTGCAGATGGTGAAATTTGAATTCAATAAGAAAGAAATCTGGAATTAAAAGTCTAATGGTGACTATGAAACCATTGTCGATTGGTAAAAACCCATTTTACCGGCTTGGGCCACTGTCTATGTGGAGTCTGCACGTTCTCCCCGTGTCTGCATGGGCTTTCTCTGGGTGCTCCGGTTTCCTCCCACAGTCCAAAGATGTGCAGGTTAGGTGGATTGGTCATGCTAAATTGCCCTTAGTGTCCAAAAACATTAGTTGGGTTACAAGGATAGGGTAGAGGTTTGGGCTTAGGTAGGGTGCTCTTTCCAAGGGCCGGTGCAAACTCGATGTGCCGAATGGTCTCCTGCACTGTAAATTCTATGATTCTATGATTTGGTTCACTAATGTCCTTTAGGAAAGGAAATCTGCCGTCCTTCCTGGTCTGGCCAACATGTGACTCCAAATCCACAACAATGTGGTTGACTCTTAACTGCCCCTTCAAAGGCAATTAGGGATGGGCAATAAATGCTGGCTCAGCCTGCGACGTCCACATCCCATGAACGAATAAAAAATGATAGTCTTCCTTATTATACTTGTCCAGGAGGTATAGTGTTTATCTCACCACATTTTCTCCAACAGTTCTGTAATACTCCTACAATTCACTTGTCAAGTCCCAGTGGTGTAAGCTAGATCTGATTGCACATTTTCTTAATTCATTAAATTTGCGGAGCACATGTATTCCCATTCCTCTTTCAGATGTTCTCCAAGTTATATCAAAAGACATATTTGACTGTCTTTGAAGCAAGCATTTTCATGAGCAAAAATTGTTTAAAAATGGGTGAGGCAAACAATTTTTCCTTTTATTTCTTTCCCTTTGGATCGTTATTAAATTTTTTAAATAGTTGTTGATGTTGATCTATTTAGAGCCAGAGTTTCATCTTCTGGCTTACTATAAATAATTGAAAAGAGATTTAAGCAAATACTAATAATACAACAAGTACTGCAGTAATTATTTGGTAATATGGACATTTTGCAGAAAAAGCCCAGTTAAGATAATTATATTAAGCAATTCCTAATCAATACTCCTATCTGAATGAGTTTACAACAAATGCCAGTGAATATTAAAAAAAACCTCACTATTTGTTCTTAGACTGTTCAGTTTAAATGTCATGACTTTGCACTTCAGATGTTACTCCCCCCACCATGTAAGTAGATCTATGGCCTTCAAAGAAACTATTCTGAAAAACTCAATTTATAAACAAAATTGAACCCAATGGATTGGGGTTGAGAGGATCTCGAAATCCAAACTTTGAAACTGGAATTTCTGTAATTAGTCAGTTTGTCTAGAAACATTCCTACAGTGTTTGCTTGTGATTTGGAAAGTTGATTGCAACATCTGTAAAGGGGCCAAGCTGTAGAAAACACTAGTAATATCTATAATGGAAATGCTAATTACTAATGGTGTCATTCGAGTGCATGGTTTACTCCAAAGTTCAAGGTATTGTACCTTTGGTGAGACTTTCCATAATCAGAGCACATTGTCCTTCGTAGAAACCAGTTCACTTATATTTTCAAATATTTAAGATTTTGCATTGGGATAAATAAACTTAGTAATGAACATTAATTAGATCATAGTATTATAACTATAATTGTAACTAGTTTCTTTTACACTACTTTTAGTGGCATTGTGTTTGTGACCAATGCAAGAAGCACAGTTGTCCTATTTTTCTGCCATCTGCCCCTGCTTTCCTGTCTCTATCCCACAATGGTTTTGTTCAGGTTGACTGAGATGACTACATCTGAGGAAACACTTAAGGAGCATTTTAATAGAGCCCACAATGCTCGTAGTATGTTGAGGTATAAACAATAAATATTGGAGAATTACAGAGATGTAAGAAGGTAGAATGTTTGTTTTGGAGGAAAATTCTGATCACATAGGATAAGTAGTATAAATATGTATATATTTGAAAACCCAGCCCCAATGGGCAGAACCATAGAGGAATCCCATCAGTTTCTTGCTAGTGAGCCATAGCTGAAAGGTCTACAGATCACTAGATTTCTGCACTAAAAAAGAAAGCCAATATTGATTTTGTTCTCCACCATGGAGAATGATGCACCTATAGGGAGTGGTTGGGAACTGTTGGACAAAGAGTCAAACAGTTTTCTTGATGAGGTGAGTTTTATTCCACTGATTCTGCCTCATTTATAAGACTGTGATTGCACTCTAGTTACTGCCTGTTCTCTATCTTCAGTTTTGGTGCAATCTGTTGGAGAGTACTGTCACAAGAAAATGTCAATGCCCCAAAAAACAAAATAGTATATAATCAATGCTGTGTGCAACAGTAATGACAAACAATGGACATGTATCTATAGAAACACATTAATATAAAGATTAAGTTCTATTTTAATCATTGTAAACTTTAAATATTAAAATGGAAAAAATGGTTAAGCATATTAGTGACATAAAAGATACTTCAAGTGAATTGCTGTACTATTCTGCTAAAAAGACTGAGAATCTAAAATAAGCCTTGTTAGAAAGCAGAACAATTTACAATGCCCTCAGCGCAGGATGGGGAAGATAATCAGGAGAATCTGTTCAAACCCAACCAGCAGGTAGTCACCCCACTTATCCCAGTATAGAGATTAGGATCTGTTAGACAACAACATATCACTGCAGTATTGCTTTCAATCTAATAATAATTTGCAATGTTTATAAAGGACAATTTTTTGTTTTGAAATGCCATACAAGGCATGATGGTGAAATGCGCAATATTAAACCTGTTTTGATGGACAAACCAATTCAGCTCAAACAAAGGTGTACCCTAGATTTCACCTGGTGGTGACCAGTGCATTTCCCTAAACAGCATAATCACCAAGTTATGGTGAAATTACAGCAATCTTGCGAATGGTAACATGCCTAAACTTCCTTACAACCATATAACTTACACTGGCACGTAAAGAAGCAACCTAAATTAAGCAAATATCAGTACACAATCAGGGCCTGAGGTACATGCGGAATATGTTCCATGTTCTTTATGAATGAAAATGTTATGTTTGGTGCCATCAAACCATACTTTAATTACATTAGTCACACATGTTTAACAATATAGAATCATGAACGCCACTCAAGTTTAATTTTTAAAATTTCCTTCTGACACTAAAAATACACTCAAAATACATTTTAGATACTCGTGAAGAGAAATCTTTAAAAGTGGCTTAAAAATCACAATAAAGTATAAGAAATGTAAAGTTTCAAACTCACATTTTCTGGCCTTTTTCATGTGGCAGGGCAATGTTAATGAGCAAAGGAGGATTTTGGCAAAGGTTTCATTGAACTGGTGAAAAAGATTGGGAAAATTTGGGTGACAAGCATAAGTCACTTATGTTGTATTCCAGAAAGTCAGGTTGTTGGGGATAGAATTTTACCCATTTTAATAAGCATTTATTTACAAGAGATACACATTTCGGACAAGAATCTCCTCACCCAAACGCCATAACTTTTATAGGGGCATAGTTAATACACACCATCTACATGCAATTAAATATAATCAACAATTTGCACTTCAATTTCTTTGATATTTTGCATCACAAATTGTGTTACATAGTACTTCGGCTGCTTTTCCAACTCACATTTGCAAGAAATTCTGAACCATATTTTAAATAGCTGGGCCTTAGAATTGTGTCAAGGAATGAAAGTACAACTCCCAGGAGTCAGTGCAGAGCTCAATACAGCTCAATGTATGCACACATTTTACCAAAAAGAAAAGCTGCTTCTATCCACTTGGAATAATACTGTCTCTATCTGCTCATAGAGATTTCCAGCGCGCTACTTCAGTGTGGCAGCACACATCACTTCTGGATAGCCTGCAATGAAAGGTTTGGGTTAAAATATATTAATATAAAATGCATTGTGAATGGCCTACACAGCCTGATTCATAATAACAGTGATGAAATGCTGTACCTCTGAGCTGCCCAAATGGACTTTCTGCCGTCTGAATTATAATATTCAATCTGCTCCTGATAGTGTTTGCAAATTGACAATGATATAATATGATGCAGTGAATGAAGATGCACAAATGCAGAATGGAAATAACATGATCATCATGTTTTGTGACAATCCTTGTGTGGTTTGTGCGCGTAAGTGTGGTTTCTGCCCATGGTGTAGTAGTACCAATTGTGTTTGCACCTACCATGTTTTGTGCCCATCATTGTGGTTTATGTCCATATTGATACTTTTACCTATTATTATCATTGGTGCAAATGTTGTTGTGTGTGCCCATTGTTGTGACTTGTCTGAGCTTTTCTTTTCATCTTCAAATTAAGTTCTTATTGCTGAACCCTTAGAGAACCATTTTGTTTATTATTTGACCTGTTTAAAGTAAAACTATTTCGCCTTGTTTTCTTTTTTTTTAAAGAAACATCACAACAGATAAATAGCGTGCAGGCTCTATCTAATATTTGTGCACTGAGACAATGCTGTCAGAGGTGCTGTCCTTCAGCTGACAGATTAAAGTGAGGCCTCATGCGCCTTCTCAGGTGAATATTAGAGATTCCATGGCATTATTCAGTATCTCAGTGGCCTGACCAAACTTTATCCCATAGTCAACACATTAAACAGGTTATCTGGTCATTGTTTTACTAATTACTGAGCAGTTTGTGTGTCTGGACTGCACTAGTCAGTGAGACTATCCCATGTGCAATGTTTCTCTCTGGCTCAGAGTCATTGAGCTGGAGTACGAGCTGGAGACGCTCCAGCACTTAAGGCAGGGAGTGCAGTACCCAAAACAGTTTGATCTGGACTTCAGTCATATGTAGAGAAGTGCAGTTTCAAAATGAGGTTGGTGTGACTGACAGTGTGACAAGTAAGGGAAACCTGGATGAGATGGAGAATGAGGATCTGCAGAAACATCTAATCCAACAGTCACAGTGTACTTGCTACCAATGAGGATGAGGTTATAAGGACTGTTGGAAGGATAGCCAGAATGTGGACCATGGGAACTTGGAGCAGGAAGCAGTTCAAAGGGGACTGTAGGATGGGGAGAACCATAATGTAGTGTTTGGGAAGCCTGTGTTTAGGGAGAGAGATAGCATTTTTTCTAAGCAAGATCAAGAGTCCCACATGGTAAGTTGCTTGTCAGGTAACAGGGAGCAGAACATTTCGAACAGCTTAAAAGAGGGAAGAATTCAGTCATTGCGATCCACATTGGGACCAATAACATTGGGAAGTATAGGCATGGGATCCTGTTTGAACAATACAAAGAACTAGGAGCTAAATGAATGAACAGGACCTTCAGGGCTATAATCTCTGAATTATTATCTGAGAAATGCTCAAATTGGAACAATTGTGAACGAAGGATACCAGATTGTAAGGTCTACACAAAGGAAGGGACATTATAGAAGGGGGAAACAGTAACTTGACTGATTATTGATGAAATTATTTCAATAATAAAAGATGATGTAACAAGAATAGGTGAGCAGCGGAGATTTTATGGGTGAAATTAATTAAGAAATGGAAAAGACTATAGTGAGAGTTGTATGACTGATACTATTACAAGGGGACCCTAGATGAGATAGAGAATGGGCATCTGCAGAAATTGGTCTTTTTCCAATAGATACAATGTACTTGCTACCCTTGAGGATTAGGTTAAAGACTGCTAGAAGGATAGCCAGAGTGGCCCCCTGGAAGCATCTGAGAAGTGGCTGAGTGTATAAATGCAAAGATTAGACAAGCATGTATCAAAGGCAGAGTGGTTTTATCGGGGGCATTTAACTTTTAATATAGATTGGAATAAGCAAACCGGCCCATCTGAACTTCTTGAGTGTGTCCAGGATAGTTTTCTCAGCAATATATCCAAGAAACAACAATTTTGTAATATGTAATGAGCCAGATTTAGTTAACAGCCTGTGTGACCGTTGATTTAATATCATTCACAATATGGATGAATTCTACATAGTGTTTAAAAGGGGGAAACGCGAAACTGCTTCAAAACTGCTATGAAAAGGTGTACGTTCAGTGACTGTCCACAATAAATGGAACAAATGGGTTAATGGGTGAATGAGAAGGGATCAGTGGGAGTTGTTCAAAAATGTCATGTAATATGATACAGAACTAATTTGTACCCCGAAGGGGCAAGAGCTCTACTTGCCAAGAACACAACCATGGACAACTGAAGAAGTAAGAGGTTACATAAAACTAAAAGGAAAAATGTACAAAAATGCAAAAAATAGCCAAGATAAACCGATAGGAAAGATACAAAGAACAGAAAAGGGTGATGAAACAGTTATTAAGAGCTACAAAAGCAGAGTAGAAAAAGGGAATATCAAAATCAACACGGAAAATATAATGGTTATATTAGAAAAAAGAGGGTGATCAAGAGCAGCGGGCCCCTGGAGTACTTAAACGGCAGTATTGTAAATGAAAATAAGAAAATGACAGAAAACGCTAAATAATTAAGTTTCATCAGAATTGGTACTTCAGGAAGAAGTCAGCATGCCAGACATCCCCCCAAAACTTGTATTGAATCAGGCATAGGTTTTCACCAACAATAATTATGCAAACTTAGAGGAATGGAGAAAATAGTGGCACAAAAGAGTGGCAAATCTCCAGGACCAAATGGTTTACATTCCTGGAATTTAAAGGAAATAAATAAGAACATTGCAGATGTCCTAAATATAATCTTCCAAAGTCCTCTCATCAGGACCTGTTTCTTTAGATTGGAAAATTTCACATGTCGTTCCACCGTTTAAAAAAGGCGACACAGGGAAACCAGGAAATTGTGCTGAAATTTGCTAGCATCTAATATTACAGATAAGGTGACTGAACACCGTGACAATTTTCAGCTGCTGGGCAAAAGCCAGCTTGGATTTGTAACAGATAGATCATGTCTGATGTGCTTGTGCAGGAAACTGGAAATGACTAGAAAATTCCAGTCTGCCTCCTTTAATGGTGGTTAGCAAAATACTTAGTGAACCAAATCAGCTACCCATCAGCGGGGTGGGTAGCATTGCCAGTCCTGATCCCATCCCCTCTATAATGGTTAGTGCAGGGGGCAGCATCAGGAAACCAGCATGCTGGCAGAGCCAAAATCTATGTGCCTCTTCTGCCTTTGTTCCCTCCTTCTGAAATACCCTTCTGTGAAATAACTACAATGTTTATAAACATCTGGCTATGGTTGACAGCTCATGACCACATCAAAAACAGTTAAGAGATTTCTGCTGAGAAAAAGGGGAAGTGAAAGCATTTAACTTCTAGATTTTTATATACATTGGGGGTTAGTTTCACAGCAGGCTACTTGAGATCCATTCAAGCGTGAGGGAAATGAAATTAAACAATCAATTACAGCCAAGTAAAAGTGATTTTTCTTTGAAGTGAGTAGAAGCCTTGCAGATCAAAAGGAACTGAGGGTGTTTAAAGCCTTGTCATGTGGTTTTGCTTACTATGAAGTTACAGTTGCTTCTTTCTAGACATCTGCTTGAGGCAGAAGCTGTAAGGGACAGGTAAGTGAAAAAGCGGTGATTGTTTTCACTGTTTCTGCCTGGGATGCTCTTTAGCTTCCAAGCAGGGATGACTGATTGGGGGTGGGGGGAGGTTACTGTTATGGGGGAGGTTCTCTAATATTGGGGTTCTCTGATATGAGGGGGGTCTCTGGTGGGGGACTTTGGGGGCACCTACCTTAAAGCGTACCCAATGGTCCACTGTGCCAGGACCATGTTGGCAAATACTTGTACCAATATATGCCCATGTGAATCCTTGCCCCGAGGGCTGGAGAATCACGGAGGTGTTGAGAATCCGGTGTCCAGCCTGTTAATAGGAAACAAATGGGTCATTTTGACCTCTTTGCTTCCTTCCACTGATGCAGGGCACGAACTTCTATTCTGCCACCAGAGGTGGACTGGAACATCAGAAATGGACTGGCGCTGTATTTTTACTGACACTGGATTCTCCGTCACATTGGGAGCTCCGCTACTGGTGGCGGGCGGTGGAAAGTGCAACCCCTGGACTCAAAGAATTAAACTACACACACAAACTAGGGTTATACTCCCTGTAATTGAGAAGGTGAAGGAGTGATTAACCCAAAGTTATCAAGATAAGACGAACAGCTAGGATAGATGGAGATAAACTATTTTGTCTTGCTGGGAGTCTAGGACTGAGGGGTATAGTTTAATACTAAGAGCCTGACTTCCCAGGAGTGAAGGTAAAAATAATTCAATACATAGTTTCCTCCGGGTGCTCCGGTTTCCTCCCACAGTCCAAAGATGTGCGGGTTAGGTGGATTGGCCATGATAAATTGCCCTTAGTGTCCAAAATTGCCCTTAGTGTTGGGTGGGGTTACTGGGTTATGGGGATAGGGTGGCGGTGTTGACCTTAGGTAGGGTGCTCTTTCCAAGAGCCGGTGCAGACTCGATGGGCCGAATGGCCTCCTTCTGCACTGTAAATTCTATGATAATCTATGATAAAGGGGTGGTAGAAGTTTGGAACTCTCTTCCAAGAATGGCAATTGATGCTAGATCAATTGTTACATTTAAACCTGAGATTGACAGATTTTTGTTATATTTGTTTCAGATAATTGCTGTTGGTGTTCAAAATCATCATCTGAAGCACTGAATCGCCGAAACTGCAGGACTCTCAAAACAGTCAATTTGTTTGACTTGGCCCATGTTCCATTTCAGGTACCTATGATATTCTGTAGGAATATCATACTGAATAGATGAAGACAATTATTGACCTGGATTTTTGGGGGTCAACGGTGAAGAAAAAGACTGAAAAGCAGAGTGGATATAGGAGATCAGCCATAATTGTCCCGAATAGTGGAGCAGGCTCGAGGGGCTATCCAGTATATTCCTGTTCCTATTTGTTGTGCTCTTATAAATGTCTCCTGCCATTCAGTCGGCCCACACACATTTTCTTTGGTGGCTCTTGAGCATAAACTTGCTGTCATTGGTCATCTCATTCAGTGCAGCACCTTATACAGAAGATCTGTGCTATGTGTGAGCAGGTCAAGCAATGGCGAGGCCGCTCAACCAATCACTGAGTTTCCCATCCTTGAATAGGAGCAGGATAGGGAACAAATGGTGCTGGCAGCCTGCGTGATGGTCCTCTGTCTGCATTTCCAACTCTGTGGACATTCCTGGGGATGGGGGGAGAGCGAGAGCTCGCCTTCTGACTTGCCAAGATTTTCACAGAATGGAAGATGGTTACGAGCTCTGTGAAGCTGATTAGCTCCAACTTGCTGGGAACAGGGGCATGAGCAGCTTTATTTGACGGCAAAAAGTGAAAGTTTGGACAAAATAACGACTGAGAAGCAGTGGCATTTCAATTAGTAACCTTTTCCTGCCCTATCCTGAGCCCCAGTAATTTCTATTTGCCATGGCTACTTTGAAGATGAAGATTCTCTCATTTTTAAAGACCTCAGCATTGGCTGCCATCCGGACCAGAAGGTGGCCACTTCCCTGCTGTCCCACCTCAATTCCTGCCCTAGCCCCTCTCTCCCCACAGCCACTAATTTGGATGATGGAACCATATCTTGGATCATTAAGACCCCATCCCTATGTAAATTGTGCAGGTTGGTGATGGGGTGCCATCACAATGTGGGATTGTCCAGATTCCCGTCTCCAATGGAAAAATCCAACAATGAGTCCAAATCAGAAAGGATAAAACAGGAAACAGAAATTCGGTTAGGTTAGTTGGATTGGCCATGCTAAATTGCCCCTTAGTGTCCAAAAGGTTAGGTGGGCTGTGGGTTACAGGGATAGTGATAGTGTGGGGGCGGACCTAGGTAGGGGTGTGGAGTAGGTGGGGGCATGGGCCTAGGTAGGGTGCTCTTTTGGAGGGTGGGTGCAGATTTGATGGGCCGAATGGCCTGCACTGTAGGGGTCCCATGAGTGCAACAAGATCCAAATCATGCATAGAAAACAAAATTAAGATCGAGAAAGAAAGTAAGTAGAATTCAACAGGAATGAATTGCCCGCCATGCTTTGGGAAGTCGTGAAGGCGGTGATGAGAGGAGAGGTTATATCGTACAAGGTGCATATGGATAGGGAGGTAAAGGTGGAACAGCAAAGGTTGGTGGATGAAATCTTGGAAGTGGACCACAGGTACACGTGCAACCCTACCCCACAGCTCCCAGCAAGCAGGACATGTTGACATTTTTAGATGGGGTGGTGGGGTTGATAGATGGGAAGAGTCGGAGGCCCCGTTAGACTTGAGGAGATTTTGACTAGTATTGGGTGGATGCAAACGGCTAAAGCGCCTGGGCCTGATGGGTTTCCAGTGGATTTTTGTAAAATGTTCGCAGGTTAGATGGTTCCATTGCTGGTAGATATCAGGATCCAGAGATTGTGGGTTATACTGGCTAACTCGCTGTTAAATGTGGATGCCAAGATACTGGCTAAGATATTGGTGGCAAGGCTGGAGCCCTGTCTTCCTGAGGTGATTGTAGAGGATCAGACAGGCTTTGGCAAGGGCCGGCAATTGTCAGCCAATATTTGGTGGCTGTTGAATATGGTTCTCTCCCTGTCTGAGGAGCCAGCGCCGGAGGTGATAGTGTCTTTAGATGCTGAAGAGGCATTCAACAGGATGGAGTGGTGCTATCTTTCTCAAGTTCTGGTGAGGTTTGGCCTAGGGCCAAAATAGATTTGATGGGTACGGTTTCTGTATTGGGCCCCCTTCGGGTGCTCATACCGATACCTTGAAATCAGGGTACTTTCATTTGAAAAGGGAGACCAGACAACGGTGTGATGTCTTCCCTCTTATTTGCCTGAGTGATTGAGCCCTTAGCTATAGCTTTGAGGGTTTGGGGTAAGTGAAAGGGGATAAAGAAGGGAAGGGTAGAGCATAGGGTGTCCCTATATGCCGACGATCTGCTGCTTTATTTTACAGACCCGGTCCCCATTATGAGTGATATAATGGAGCTATTGAGGATCTTTGGTTCATTTTCGGGTTACAAGTTGAATCTGGAAAAGAGTGAGTGTTTTCCGGTTAACTCCCCAGGTAGGGGAGCCAAATTGGTGGTGTTGCCTTTTCTCTTGGCCGGCTCTAGCTTCAGGTATCTGGGTGGCCCAGGATTGGGCCCAGCTGCATAAACTGAACTTCGCAGGTCTGGTGGACAGGGCTAAGTCTGATCTGCAGAAGTGGGACAACCTTCCTCCGTACCTGGCAGGCAGAGTCTAGACTATTAAAATGAGTATTCTGCCAAGGTTTTTGTTGCAATGTCTTCCTATTTTCCTAACTAAATCTTTCTTTGTGAGGGTTAATTGGTTGTTCTTATCCTTTATATGGGCGGGCAAAACTCAAGAGGATCCGTCAGCTAGTTCATCAATTGGGTACGCAGTCATGGGCCTAGCTTTTGCTTTATTATTGTTGGGTGGCCAATACTGAGAAGATTCTGGGGTGGTGCGGTGACCCAGGTTCCATACGGGGACAGATAGAGGCGAGGTCGTGCAGGGGGTCTTGTCTGAGGGCACTGGTGGAAGCTCGCTCCGTTTTCTTCAGCTAGGTGCTCCTGGAACCCGGCCGCTGTGTCTACTTTAAATATTTTGAGATAATTCAGGCAGCATTTTATGCTTTGAGCCGTATAGAGGCTGGCACTATCTGTGCCAATCATTTATTTGAGACGTTGAGATATGATGCCACGTTCAGGGTGTGGGAAGGAAAAGGGCTGGGGAGATTCAAGGATTTGTTTATAGAGGGACAGTTTGCCAGCATTTCCCGAGGCACCACGATGTCTCTGTTGGACAGGATACTTTCACTGGCAGGGTCAGAGGAGGGTAACACATTTGATATTTATGGGCAAATTTTGTCTGAGGACTCGGACTTGGTGGATGGGGTGAAGGTGAAGTAGGAGAGGGTGCTGGGGCCTATATGGATAATGAGGTTTGGAGTAAGGCCCTTTTGCAGGGTGAACTCCACGTATTCATGTCTAATCCAGCTTCAGGTGGTTCACAGGGTACACCTGACCAAAACTAGGATGAGTGTTTTTTTACCACAGGTAGACAACAGGTGTGAGCGGTGTTCCAGGGGTTCAGCCAATCACACACACATGTACTGGTCTTGCCCCAAACTGGTCAGCTTTTGGGTCTCCGTCTTCAACACCATGTTGGCGATTCTGAATATCGATCTGGAGCTTTTCCTCTGGTTGCCATTTTTGGGGTGTTGGAGCCGCCAGAGTGTAGACGGGAGTGAAAGCAGATGTCCTTACCTTCGCCTCGCTGATTGCTCAGAGGCGAGTTCTGCTGGGATGGAGGTCCTCTTCTCCGCCCTGTCCTTCGGTATGGTTGGGTGACCTAATGGAATTCTTGTACCTGGAGAAAGACAAGCGCACCGTTAGGGGGTCGGTTGAAGGGATCGGATCTACCTGAGATAGCAGCCATTCATTACCTACTTTAAGGAATTAGTCACCGTCAGTTGCTAGTGGGCTGGGGGCGGTGGGGGGGCGGGGGCGGGTAAGGGTTTGATTTGTTTTTCGGTTGTCTTTCTTATCTTGGTGGATGGGCTGAGGTTTTTGTTATGTCGGTTTTCTGCATCATTTGCTGTGGGTATCATGGATTTTGTTGTAAACATTTTTTGGAAAATGGAAAATCTTTAATAAAAATATTTTTTTATAAAAGATTGACGATGAAAGATAGGATTGAGAGAGAAAGGTAAATAGGACAGGAAGAAAAAGTTTTTAAAAAGCTGCGGGATTCTCCATCAGCGGGATCCGCCGCTTCGCTGGCAGTGCACCCACGCCGGCGAGTTTCCCGCCAATGTGGGCTGGCCACAATGTGAAACCCCAATGGCCGGTTGTGAGATCGGAGAATCCTGCTGTCGGCAGGGGCGCGCCATGCCGGAAAATGGGGCTGGCGGGACGGAGAATCCTGTCCAATGTTTTTGAATTTCTAAAATCAATTGAATTCCGAATGAATATGATTCCATGCCGGACACACTGTTTGGCTGTAATTGTGATTGATTGCTCCACTATAAAATCATTTACATCTTAATGCACAAGCTCTTTTTCCCCCTGCCGTGTTTATAGGTTACCATTGGGTAGGTACCACAACTTCACACCCTTACATCAATTTCAATGCTGGGTATATTGAGGAGATACTGTTATGGCGCAGCTTGTGGAGGAGCAGGTAACTCAAGACTACAGCTACTGGATTTCCATGTTTAACTGAAATGCTCTGGAATTTGCTGTCCAATTTACTCCATAATGATGGTAAATGCTGTAGTATCATTGTTATTCATGGTACAAAATCCAGGTCACTATACGTTATTTATTTATTAATACTGGATATAATAAACAAAGGAAGGCAGTGGCTTAAAATATCTCAGTGAATTTATGTCTTTGTCTTAATCTAAGTGATGACAACCTGGTGTCTAGTGGTTAGGATTTAAAAAATTAATGTTGAATATTTTGTGAATGACAATATGCAGGATAGACAACTTATTCTGTAGCTTTGGGACTAATTTTCAAGCATTGCAGAAAGAAGGTGTAGAAAAGTAAATACATTTGACAGGATTCCATTGATAGCACAGAGCCACGTTGTGACCTATGACCTGAAATGCAGCAGGCCTGAATCTCTACTTGCTGCATTTTGCAATAGATGTTTTTGTGTAGCAGAATGGGCCTGCACTATGGACAAGTATAAGCCTCACTAGCACATAATGGAATCAATATCATGCAGTCGAAGTAGAAGATCAGCCATGATCTTATTGAATGGGGTTCACAAGGCTCAAGATGGCCTACCTCTGCTCTAATTTCATCTGTTCTTGTAATATTTATTAAAATGAAGCTTCCTGCCAAATTTCATGACGGGGACAAGGTTTGGTTTACAATGTGCAACTTGTATAAACCACATTGCCACATCAAGAATCCCGGCCACATCAAGAGTCCCGGAACTTGTTCTCCTCATGTAATTTTTAAAAAACAGTGTTTTTTTCTTTTAAATTTTCAGTTATATCATTTTTCCATTTGCATTATTTGGTTCTGCAGTGTGGTGAATTTTGCATTTTTTGTGCCAAGATGTGTGTTGGCATTGTTTTTGATTGCAATTGCATTTAAATAGCACCAAACACTAAGGGCATTCAAATGGTCATTGGATAGACATATGAACGATAAGGGGATAGTGTAGATGGGCTTTAGGGTGGTTTCACAGGTCGGTGCAACATCGAGGGCCGAAGGGCCTGTACTGCGCTGTAATGTTCTATGTTCTAAAGTGATGAGGATGGGATTTTCATGCCATTGACACTGCATGATTTAGAATAGGCAGATACACTCATGAGGGGAGAGCAAATGCAGGTGCATTGGCACAAAATATGTTTCACTTCTCTAAATCCAGCATTTATGCTCATTTCCACAAAAGTTATTCATATCGGCGGTCTTGCTTTGCCACCTCTGAATCACAAGTCCCAAAGTCATCCAATTTGCTGCATGCTGAATTGCTGACAGCATCTGGAACAGGAACAGCTACCATGGGGGATGCATGCCACATCAATGCTGAATTGTTTGACAACTAATGTTCAAAAAGGTGAACACATTTACCTTTGCACCTGCAACAAGGCATGAGGGACTTTATTGACTGAGCTGGCAACCTCCTTTCATATAGCTTGTATCTGAATTTTTCATGGAAGATGGCTAGAAGGACACTGTGAACAATTAATCTACCCTTTCGCCATCAATACAACCTTCCTTTCAATGGATTTAAGATCTGTAGCCCTATCAAATTTTAACTCTCACCAGCTAAGCCAGCCAACAATCGATACTCTCTGGACAAGCTCTCATGTGCCAATAGCCGATTAATTTTAGGGGAAGGAATTCCCATTCCAAAATTTAATGTGATCTTTCTTCTGTGCCGGTGGCACAGATGGTGCTGCATTATGGTGCTAGCTCAACATTAGCACAGTTACCACATTCAGAAAGCCGCCTCAGAAAGATTTACGATAGTAGGACAGGAATGCAGGGGGGGAAAACAGGTGGATGGAATAGAAAGGCTGGAATGGTGGACTAAAGGGAGAGCTTTGAAGAATTCTTGGCATCAGTACAAAGACCAATGTGGAGGGGAGCAGATAGGGAGGCAGAATATAATGACTGGAGAAGTGCATGTCAATGGTGGAGCAAAGGGAGTGAATTCTGAGAAGAAGTCTGGTGTTTGGAAATGCGCAGGAATCCTGCAGGGGTATAAGGCAAGGGAAGACCCCTAAGGAATAGTGTAACAAGGCCATGGAGAGATTTGAGACCCGTGACTAAAATCTAGAAATCAAAATGCTGGGGAGAGAGCCGTTGGAACCTGGTGAGGATGACGAAGAATATGATGATGGTGTGAATAGGGACATGACCTATCCACAGTTGTTTTGGGTTACTGCAGAAAAACAAACCAGAAGGGCATTGGCAAAGTCAAGCATGAATGTTTCAACAGAAAAAAGGATACATGGGGTGGAAGTGGGTATTGTGGTGCAAGTGGAAGAAAATAGGTATGGCATTGGAATGGAATGAGATGGAAGTTAATTTCAGGGTAGTCAGTGTACTCACATACTAAATTAATTTATCAAAATTTGAAAAGCAGCAAGTATTTTGAAGGAAGATTTTGGCAGTCAATGCATGGGATAGCGTAGAATTGGTTTGGTTACTGGGGTTTTAATAATTAATGGAAAGGTTCATTGAAGCACATATTGCATTTTGCTGTATTGGAACGTGGAAAAAGGTCATTTACTTGGAAGTGAAAAGAAAGATAACTTAGTTGGATAGACAGTCGAGGGTGGGGGGGGGGTAGTTGGCACTGCCTGATTTGATGTGGTATCACTGGGTAGCAAATGTTGAGAAAGTACGGGGGTGGTTTAAGGAACCGGGTTCACTATGTTGGCAGATGGAGGCGGTGTCTTGTATAGGTTTGTATTTGAGGGCACTTGTTACGGCTCCTCTTCTGTTTTCTCCGGTTAAGTTCTCTTCGAGCCCAGTGGTAATAGTCTTTCTGAGGAACTGGAATCAATTCAGACAACACTTTAAGTTAGGATCTATGTCATTACTGGCACCAACCTGCAAAACCATAGATTTGCACTGGCAGGGTTAGATTCAATGTTTAGGACAATGGAGAGGGAAGGGGGAGAGTGGTTTAGAAATTTGTTTGTAGAGGATAGGTTTGCTGGGCTGGAAGAATTGGTGGAGAAATTCCTGCTCCCAAGAGGGAATGTGTTCAGGTATTGGCTGGTGCGAGACATTGTGCGTAAGGAACTTTCTTTCCTTGGTTATCAGCACCCTCACTTATGGATAAGGTTCTATCTCTTGATGAGTTAGGAAAAGGGAGGATTTCAGATATCAATGGGCTGAGTGATGGAGAAGGCTTCGCTGGAGGAAGTGAAAGAAAATGGGAGGAAGAGCTGGCTTTGGTTTTGGAAGCAGGGGTGTGGAGTGAGGCTCTGCAGAGGGTCAAATTCACCTCCCCGTGTGCAAGGTTTAGTTTGATACAATTTAAAGTGGTGAATAGGGCGCACTTGTCCAAGGCACATGAGTGGCACAATGGTTAGCACTGCTGCCTCACAGCTCCAGGAATCCGAGTTCAATTCTAGGCTCAGGTGATTGTCCGTGTGGAGTTTGCACCTGTGTGTGTTTTCTCTGGGTGCTCCAGTTTCCTCTCACAGACCACAGATGTGCAGGTTAGGTGGATTGGCCACGTTGGTGTCCAAAAGGTTAGGTGGAGTTACTGGGTTACGGGGATAAGGTGGAGGTGTGGAACCAAAAGAGAAAATCCTGGAAAATCTCAGCAGGTCTGGCAGCATCTGTAAGGAGAGAAAAGAGCTAATGTTTCGAGTCCAGATGACCCTTTGTCAAAGCTGGTGGAGGTGTGGGTTTGATTTTGGTGCACTTTCCAATGGCCGGTGCAGACCTGTTGGGCCGAATGGCCTCCTTCGGCATTGTAGAGATTCTATGGTTCCTGGGGTAGAGGATAGATGTGAACGGTGTTCTAGGGGGCTGGCAAACCACTCACATATGGTTTGGCGTTGTCCCAAGTGATGTGTTATGTACTCTGGGATAACGCAGGCTGCAACTGGATGCAGCTTTAACCAAAAGATACTCCAGACCTTGAAGTTAGTTCAATCTGAATTATTGAACAAGTAGCACAGTTAGCACAGTTCTCTATGAGTTTGACTCTCTGCCAACCTAAGTGTGGTTACTCTGTCTGAGTGAACCAGATTAGCTCTTAGCCACATGCTGGAGGTGTAATACTGTACATACACCCTGACTCACTCTGTAGATGTTCATCAGTGGAAAGAGGCGGAGTGTGAGTGCCTCGTGCCTTTTATTGTGAGATAACCCCCCTGAGTGTCCTGCCTGCTCATTGGTCATGTCCTGTTCTCTGTGTTCATTAGCTGCCTGTCTGTATGTCATAATCTGCATGTCTGCATATCATGACATCTCCCCTTTTAAAAAATATTTGGTTGGCATATGGGAACGTACTTTTACATGTGGTGGCATTTATTAACATATTTACAAGCGGTGGCATATGTGAACGTATTTACATGTGAAGACAGCTGTCTAATGTGAGAAAACAGAACATAGCAAACAAAACAAATGTTCATAAGTCGAGCCTCTGGGGCTTGCTTCTGATCCTTGTCGACCGCCGGAGAGGTGCTGGTGGGGACGACAGCACCTTGACAGCCAGGATGGAAGCCTGACTGGTGGCCTCGTAGTTCGAGGTATCAGGAGGTGGCAAAAGAACGGACGGAAACGGAGAAGAAAACAGTTGCGGGCAGGTAACCTTGCCCAGTACCCGTCTGTTTCGTCGCATAACAGAACCATCAGTCATACGTACAACATACGAGCGGGGCACAGCCTGTTGAACGACAGCTGGAGCAGACCAGCCACCATTCTGTATCTTGATCCTGACAGTGTCTGCCAGGGATAACACGGGCAAATCAGGGGCATGAGCATCAAAGCCCTGCTTTTGCTGGTCTCGGAGTTGCTGCACCTTCTGCCGCACAGGGAGGTGATCCAGGTTAGGCAAGTGTATGGATGGAAGTGTCGTCTGCAGGACCCTGTTCATCAGCCGGCAACATGCCAGTGTACAGTGGGGTCGCCCTGTACGCAAGCAGCGCGAGGTAGATGTCAGAAGCAGAATCCGCAGCCTAGCAAATGAGTTGTTTCACAATGTGCACCCCTTTTTCAACTTTCCCATTGGACTGCGGATAGTGTGGTCTGGAAGTGGCATGTTTGAAATGGTATGACTTGGCAAACATAGACCACTCGTGGCTGTTGAAGCACGGGCCATTGTCATTCATGACAGTGAGTGGGATACCATGCCTGGAGAATGTCTCCTTACATGATGGTCCGAGCTGTGAGGTCTGAGAGCTTCACGACTTCAGGGTAGTTGGAGAAATAGCCAATAATCAACACGTAGTCACGACCATTCGCACAAAAGAGGTCGATGCCAACCTTGGACCACGGGGCGGTCTCGATTTCATGCTGCTGGAGCGTTTCCTTGCTCTACGTGGCTGGAAGCGTTGACAGGTCGCACAGTTGAGGACCATGTTCGAGATGTCCCGGTTAATACCGGGCCAGTAGACATCCTGCCTGGCTCTGCATCTGCACTTCTCGACGCCCAGGTGTCCCTCATGGATTTGGCGGAGCACCAAGCTCTGGAGACTGAGTGGAATGACAATCCGGTCCAGCTTGAGGAGGATACCATCAATCACCGTCAGGTCGTCCTTTACATTGTAAAATTGAGGGCACTGCCCTTTCTGCCAGCCATTGGCGAAGTGGTGCATGACACGCTGCAAGAGGGGTTCTTTGGCTGTCTCCTCGTAGATACGAACCACTTTCTCATCAGACGTCGGGAGGGTGCTAGCAAACAGCTGCACCTGTGATTCAATCTGCCGGATGATTTCCAGCGGTTCACTAGGCAATGTGATGAAGCGGGACAATGCATCAGCGATGATGAGCTCCTTGCCAGGCGTGTACACTAAGTCAAAGTCGTACCTTCTGAGTTTGAGGAGGATGCGCAGCAACCGAGACTTCATGTCGTTCAGGTCCTTGTGGTTAATGTGGACCAGAGGCCTATGATCCGTCTCGACAGTGAATGTCGGCAGGCCGTAGACATAGTCGTGAAACTTGAGAATGCCAGTGAGAAGACCCAGGCATTCCTTCTCTATTTGCGCATACCTTGTTTTGGTGGGCGTCATGGCCCTCGATGCGTAGGCTACCGGTGCCCAAGATGAAGTGTCATTGCGTTAAAGCAGCACCGCACTGATGCCATCCTGGTTCGCATCTGTGGAGATCTTTGTCTCCCTGTCAGGGTCGAAAAATGCCAAGACGGGTGCAGTGGTGAGCTTGGCTTTCAGCTCCAACCACTCTGCCTGATGTGCTGCCTTCCACTCAAAGGCAGTGGACTTTTCCACCAGGTTTCGTAGGGCCGTGGTGTGTGAGGCCATGTTTGGGATGAACTTGCCCAGAAAATTGACCATGCCCAGGAAGCGCAACACCGCCTTCTTGTCTTCAGGGACCTTCATGGCTTTGATGGCCTTGACCTTGTCTGCGTCCGGGCGCCTGCCCTGCTGAGAGATCTGGGTACCTAGGAACTTGAGTGTCGACAAAGCAACATTTGGACCGGTTCCGCTTTAGGCCATTGGCATGGACACGGCGGAATACCTGCTGGAGACAGGAAACGTGCTCTTCAGGGGTCGTGGACCATATATTGATGTCGTCCACGTACACACGAACCCCTTCAATGCCCTCCATCATCTGCTCCATGATGCGATGGAAGATCTCCGATGCCAAGACAATGCCAAACGGCATGCGATTATAGCAGTATCTGCCAAACGGTGTTCTGAAGGTGCAGAGCCTTCTGCTGGACTCATCCAGCTGGATTTGCCAAAATCCATGTGACGCATCTAACTTGGTGAAAAAAACGTGCATGTGCCATCTCACTGGTGAGTTCCTCCCGCTTCGGGATAGGGTAGTGTTCACGCATTATATTCTTATTGAGATCCTTGATCAATGCAGATGCACAGGTCTCCCGAAGGCTTTCTAACACATACCATTGAGGTGACCCAGTCAGTCGGCTCGGGTACCTTGGAAATGATGCCCTGTTGCTGAAGATCCTTGAGCTGTGCCTTCAGGCGCTCCCTCAGCGGAGCCGGGACCCGGCGTGGTGTGTGGACCACTGGCTTGGCATCAGGTCGTAGCAGGATCTTGTATCGATATGGCAGCGTGCCCATCCCGTCGAACACATCCGGATACTGAGCGAGGATGTCGTCAATGCCGGCCTGAAGATCCACATTGGAGGATGTCGTTGTGTAAACCCGCTGCACGAGGTTCAGCTGCTTGCAGGCCTGCGCGCCAAGTAGGAATGCCCTGTCTGGCTTGACAATTTCAAAATGTAACCGTGCATGGGTGCTCCGGTTGGAGACGAGTAGATGGCAGGATCCCAGTGCCGTGATGGCATTTCCGTTGTAGTCCAAGAGCCTGCAGGCTGCTGGAAGGACCTTGGGGGGTTTCTTGATGCTTTTGAAATCTGCCTGTGAGAGGAGGTTGGCAGAAGCACCTGTGTCCAGCTTGAGCTGGATGGAGCAGTGGTTGACCTGCATCACCGCACACCATTCGTCGCAGAATCCGCAGCGAGGTTGGATTGCATTTGTGATGAGTTGGATGTGCCGTATTCACATTTGGTAATGATGCCCACACAGTAGGCGGAGTCCAGACATTCTTCCTCTGGATCCATTGTGCTGCCAGGATCAGAATCCTGTAATCTTTGTTGCACACTCTGAACGCGCCGTCATCGGAATTGGGAGCGCTGGCCCCTGACTGGTGGTGCAGACCTGCACAAGGCTGCATAGTGTCCAGGCTTCCCGCAGTTTAAACATCACCTGCCTCTAGCAGGGCGGTGTTGTTTAAGTGGGCGTTGCTGCAGTTCGAGCATGTCATGATGTCGGCGACCTGACGCTCCGCGCGCGCCGCACATGCGCAGTGCGGTCGTCAGACGTCAATACCTGCGCCGTGTGGGTGTCGGCCGCTTCGTTATCCCATTCGCATCACGCATGCTTGGGCCCCGGGAAAAGGGCGCAAAATGACCGCTTTCATCAATGCTGAGCCGCTGCATCCGGGAGATGGCCCGCACACTGCCTCGTGGGAGGAAAGTTTCTCATTTTCAGCCGATTTGTACTGGGCATCGCGATTTTTGGCGTGCTCATGCACTGTGCATGTTTCAATCGCGACTGGCAGGGTCGTATGCTTGATTTTCAGTAGCTGCTCTCTCAGAGGATCCCAGTGAACTCCAAAAACGATTTGGTCTCTGATCATGGAGTCAGTAATATCACCAAAGTTGCAGGGACAGCACTAGCAGGCAGAGGTTAGTTAAGAAGGAGTTGAAAGATTCATCTTTACCTTGTAGACGCTGTTTGAATATGTAGCGCTCGAAGATTTCATTGGTGTCCACTTCACAGTGACTGTCAAACTTCTCCAGGATGGTCTGAAATTTTGTCTTGTCCTGGCCTTCGGTGAAGTGAAAATAGTTGAAGAGTTTGATGGCTTGATCACCCGCTGCTGAGAGGAGAAGCACGATCTTCCCTACCTCAGACGCACCCACGAAGTCTGAAGCTTCTATGTACAGCAAAAACGTTTGCTTGAATGTCCGCCAGTTGGCACTGATATTGCCGGAGGTCCTGAGCTGGTGAGAAGCCTGAATCTTCTCCATGGTGCCGGGATACATTCGCTGGTCGTCACAGAACGGACTGAGGTAAACCATCTAGATTAAGTAGTCTCCTGGTAGCATGATGTGTTATGTACTCTGGCATAACACAGGCTGCAACTGGATGCAGCTTTAATCAAAAGATACCCCAGACCTTGAAGTTAGTTCAATCTGATTTATTGAACCAGTAGCACAGTTAGCACAGTTCTTTATGAGTTCGACTCTCTGCTAACCTAAGTGTGGTTACTCTGTCTGACTGAACCAGACTAGCTCTTCGCCACGTGCTGGAGGTGTGATACTGTACATAAACCCTGACTCACTCTGTAGATGTTCATCAGCGGAAAGAGGCGGAGTGTGAGTGCCTCGTGCCTTTTATAGTGAGATACCACCCCTGAGTGTCCTGCCTGCTCATTGGTCATGTCCTGTACTCTGTGTTCATTAGCTGCCTGTCTGTGCCTGTCTGTATATCATTATCTGCATGTCTGCATATCATGACACCAAACTCGTTAAGTTCTGGACCTTTTATTTGAAACAATGTTAGAGATTCTGGGAGTTAGATTGGAGCCCTGTTCGATGGGGACTCTCTTTAGTGTGTCGGATTCACCAGTGCTGCAGGAGGGGAAAAAGGCAGATGTCCTGGTCTTCGCCTCTCTAATAACCGAGAGGTGGGTCTTGTTGGGCTGGAGGTCACCAGTGCCACTGAAGACTTCAGCTTGGTTGGGGTATTTGTCAGAGTTCCTGCATCTGGAGAAAATTAAGGACGCCACAAGGGGATTGGAGGAGCGGCTTTATTCTATGTGGCTACCGTTCATCACCTTCTTTCAGGAGATGGGTCTCACCAGCAAATGGAGTGGTGTGGTTAGAAGGTGGGAGGGAAGTCGTGGGAGGGGTTTAAGGGGGTTACATACCAATTGATCAGAACTTGCAAGAGAAATGATGGTGTGTTAAAGTTTTAGAGGTGCCCCCTAAGTAGCAAATCTCCAGAACTTGCTGATCAATTTATATTCCTTTGCAGTTTGCTTCACACAAACAGCATCTCGCCCTTAACCTCCATGTTATTTTTAAGAACGCACTGCATTTTCATATAATGTCCATCAAACTTATCAAAGAATTTTAAGGTGGTCATTCAGATTGTAAGTACCCTTTTACCATAGAATTTACAGTGCAGAAGGAGGCCATTCAGCCCATCGAGTCTGCACCGGCTCTTGGAAAGAGCACCCCACTTAAGCCCAACCCTCCACCCTATCCCCGTAACCCCACTTAACCTTTTTTGGACACTAAGGGCAATTTATCATGACCAATCCACTAACCTGCACATCTTTGGACTGTGGGAGGAAACCGGAGCACCCGGAGGAAACCCACGCAGATACGGGGAGAACGTGCAGACTCCACACAGCCAGTGACCCAAGCCGGGAATCGAACCCGGGACCCTGGAGCTGTGAAGCAACTGTGCTAACCACTGTGCTACCGTGCCCCCGTTAATGATGTGACAATTGTTCACACAACGCCAATCAGCTTCTCTGGCTCAGAAAAATAACAGTTCAAACTTTTCGATGGAATTCGCACATATGGCAAATAATTGTTGGTGATTTTTGAGATGTTAATTTAAATGAAAAATCTGTCTCTTTTGCCACTCTTTATTTTTTTACATTTAATTTTTCATTCCTTCTTTTTTTTTTTCTGGTACATTGTTGTCAGTTCACCCTTCCAGCAAGTTAAAAGACCGATGCTGATTAAGCTGAAGGCTGAAGGAGGAAGTTTAAATTAATGGTTTAGGTTGTGAGACGCCCCGCTTCAGCAAGGTCCAGTCCATTGTGTAACACTCCTACTATAAACCAGAATATTCCCTATCTCACTATGATCAATACCACACAAGATTCACTTAGTGTTATGTATATAGTATTGTCCATCTGTCACGCTTCAAAGTGTCAAACTTGCACCCGATTAAAATATATGTTGGAGCCAATCATTTGCCACAAATTATTGCTGACCAGGTGGGGGATGTGGCTAAAATATATATTTAATTAAACGGCAGCAACTGGATAATTAGGGAACATACCAGTCAACATCAACAAGTGTTTTGTGCCCTGGCAATTTTTTCTGAGCGCTTCTTTTTTTAAAAAATATGTTTATTCAGAATTTTTCAACAAAAATTTTCAACAATTCAAACCCCCCCCCCCCCCCCGTAACAAAAAAGAAAACGAAAAGTCGCATAGCAAGACTTAAACATATCAATTCAACATAATACAGAACTTTGTACAAGGGGGAACCCGCAGGGGAACTCCCGCACATATCGACTTTCCCATATGTTTATGTATTTCCTTACTCAAGTGCCCCTAGGAAAAAAAACCTTCCCCGCCCCCCCTTCTACCCCCCCCCCCCCCCCCCCCCCCGGACAGAGACGCCCCCTCCCCGCCCTGGGTTGCTGCTGCTGCTGACCGACCTCCATCTAACGCTCATAAGATAGTCTAGGAACGGTTGCCACCGCCTGAAGAACCCCTGCGCAGACCCTCTCAAGGTAAACTTCATCCTCTCCAGCTTGATGAACCTTTTCTGAGCGCTTCTTAGTGTGACATCCTGCCCCAAGTGCTTCCTGACCCTGAGTGATCCTTGCTGCCCTGAATGCCTCTTAGCCTGTCCTAAATGTTTCTTTTCCCGCAGAGCTTCCTGACCTATCCTGAGTGCTTTTCATAGGGCATAACATCCTGACTCCAGGCTGACTTTCTTATATTTTTTTTTCCTTCTGGTCAGCTAATTTTCATTTCCTGCTGTCAACCTGCTCTAATGCACCCTTAGCCTTTCTTCCTCTTTCAGCCAGTCTTGCCGCTGCTGGATTTTCTCTTGTTCTCCCAGCTGGTACGTGGGGCGGATTTCTCAGTTTGAGAGACTAACGTGTCGACGGCGAGACCAAATTGTGCGGGTTCTGCGTTGCTGTTGGGGGTGCCAGTTCCAGAGCGATTCAGGACATGCTAATGGACCAGCACTCTGTCCACGTGAAACTAGTGCTATTCTCACCATCGCTGGGGCCGGAATCGGCACTGAGAGATTGACAAGCTGGAGCTGCACCTCACTCCCCACACACTCTCATTCCAATCAAAAAGATGGTCCTGTGATGAGCTGCCCCCCAGTTCACCGATGCAGAGCTGGAGAGAATGTCGGAGGCGGTGGAGGAGAGGCGGGGCACTCTCTCCCCCAGAGTGAGCAGGAGGCTACCGTTCACCGACATCAACCAGGTCTGGATGGAGGTGGCAGAGGCGGTGAGTGCTGAGAGCCTCATTAGGCGGTCTGTCACATAGTTCTGCAAAAGATGAACAACCTCCTTAGGTCAGCTCGGGTGAGTCACCACCTCTGTGCCCCTGACATCACTCCCGTCCCTCACTCCTCACCGCCACCACCCCCCCCCCCCCCCCCCCCACCCCAATAAAGGCCAATCAAAATACATCTGCCGGTATCCTCCATGCATCCCACCCTGCACCAAACCCCAACACCTATGTTGTCCTCTTTGGCCAGCTGCCTTGCACACACATGCCCTTCCTGTTGATGAAGGGCACCCCCTCTCCCCCTACGTAGGGGGATAAGTGTCCCATCTATCAACATTGGACCTGGATGGTTTTCTTCCTGGGTATCCTGGTTGGCTTGATCCCGATTGAGGTTTGTGTAGTCTGATGCTCGGGCTTATAGGGCATCCAGAACAGTGTGGATGTTTGAGATATCCCAGAGAGGTCACTGGTTAGCGCTTGAAAAGATCCTGATGCAATAAAGCTCGGTCGCCCGTCATCTTGAAGGCCACTGGGCGTGGGTGCCCTCCTCCATTGCCCTGCGGTTCAAGGTGCGCCATCATCTGGCACAGATGTTGCACGGTCTCCCTGGTTAGCTGAAGTCTTCGGCAACACGCTCGGTCTGGCAGGTCCTCGAAGGACAGACGGCGACAGCATAAACATGGCCTGAAGTGGCGCCTCCTTCACACCTCCCCCTCGGCCTGTTGGATGGCTGGCTCTCCAGGCTCACTGGTGGCCCCTGATCTTCTGGGGCAGGCTCATGTTGTGCAGGGTCCTCCCCGAGCAGCATCTATGCCTGCTGCCTCCATGCATCTGCAAGGGAAGCTACGGGCTGGTAAATAGCAAGCATTCCTGGCTGCACTCCAAAAGAATGTTAACAAGGTGGATTCCCTTTCCCAGCCAATTCCAACAGACTAAATGGCAACCCCGAGTTCTACTTAAGCTCACCCTCCACATAGCCCCCCCTCAACCCACCCCTCAGCTGTCCGCCATGATATGTTGCCTGCCACACTGCACCCCGACCCCATCAGAGAGTGTCACCAGGGAGCGTCTAGCCTCACCCTCCCATCCCTGTCGACAGTGGCTGTTGCTACCCATGTCAGGATAGGCTCTGTTGCCCCTGTCCCGTCTACCCGGAGAAGTCCACTGTGGATGTCCTCATTGGGTGGGCCTTGTGTTATCCCACCAGCAGTGTGTCACCTGGTTGTGCTGTGGAGAGGATCATGGTGTACCACCAACCACATCACTGCTTGAGGCTTTTGTGCAAATGGGGATGAGCAAGGGGGTGGGTGTCTGTTGGGGACTTAGCTGCAGTGTGATATGGGTCCTGGGTGTGACACACAGGCTGTGACAGCCTGTCCAGGGGCAAGATGGATGGGAACAGGGGTACCGTGGATAGGCAGGGCTTGGAGACAGCTGGTGGTCCTGCAGAGTGGGCTAGCTAATAATGTCACTGGTGAGGCCTCTGCCCTGAAAGGGATGGTGTGCCAGGGAGGGTGCCATGTGCATTTATCCTTTGTTTGGGGTGAGCTCTGCTGTTCCCCTGCAGTGGGGCTGCGCTTCGGATGAGTGCACTGAGTGTTGTCATGTGCTTCTTTATCTCTCATAAGCTGCTTCCTTGATGTATACTCTGACAAAGGAAGGTTCAGACTTGGAGATAGGTTTAACACATTTATTGACCAGTTAACAATTCTCCTACTTGAGTTCGACTCTCCAAGTAATTTTGCTATAGTAACTCAATCTAACTAACCAGTCTGCTCTAATCCATGCGATGGGTGTGATGCTTCTGATCTGCCCCTGTCCTTCTCTCTGAGTGTCACCTGTGGAAAAGAGGAAGAGCATGTGTGCCCTGTCCTTTTATATGCCCTTGCGCTAGTGTCACCTCTGGGTGTCTTGACTACCCATTGGTCGTGTCCTATTCTATGTGTTCATTAGCTGTATGTCTGCATGTCATGATGTCTCTGGTGCTCCCTCTACTGTTCACTTAGTCCTAGTGTATCTACATTAACCCCTTGTGTATTTACAGTGATGCATATCACCACACTGAGGAGTGGCAACACCTAGTGGGCCACGATTGAGTTTGGCCACACTCATCCTGTTGATGATACAGTTGTGGTTTGAGTGTTTCCAAAGAAGTGGCCTGGGTAAGTTCTAAAATGACCAGAGGCTTTGTAAACATTTACAGGACACAGTAAGCATTCAGCAGAGTGAGCAGCCAGGGGCCTGTAACTTGTACCGAATGATTGATTTTAAAACAAATATGCAGCAATGACGGTCAGTATCCAGCCACCCCGATCCCAAGCGGGATACCCCAAATCCACGGATATGTCAGCATGTCATTCCCACTACTCTCCCTAACCCTGGCAGGCACCCCCTGCAAGCGCTATGGTTTTAAAAATAATTTTACAAACTTCTCTTACCTTCTCTCTACCTCAGCAGCCATGACGCCCAGTCCCCATTTTTAAATACTTGTAATGACCGCGCCCACGTGACCTCCACCTGGGAGGGGCTGAGAATCGTGGAGACCCAGGGCATATCAGATCAAACCTGGTAATGATATATAAATGCTGGTTATGCATGCCCCACTGGTGCGGGGCCCAAACCATGGGCGGGCTTCTCCGGTCTCTGACGCCAAAATCGCGTTTGGGGATCGGCCAGAGAATCCCCAATGGCGCCGCTTTTGTGCAGATGGGGTTGAGCAAGGGGGGTGGCACTGCTTTTGCAATGCTCTGCCCCCCAAAAACGGCATATTCGCAGAGTACACCGCACGCCATTTGGACGGCCACAGGACGTCACCTGAGCCCTACATGATGCTCCGCTCCCGATGGGCCGATTTCCCGACGGCGTGGATCACTCATGCTATTTTCTTCCGGTAACCCGGCCTAGTGGCTGCCACAGCCGGGGGGAGGGGGGGGGGGTTAAGTGGGGAGGAGCTGATCCGTTGGCAGTGGGGGCTTTGGCGGGGACTGGCGGCACTGGTGGGGGATGGTCCTGGACTGGCGCGCCTGGTCAAGGGAGCAGTATTTGGCAGGCCGGGTCCGCCGTGCATATGCGAATCCACGAACTCGGCAATTTTCCGGCTGTATCCGCAGCTAGAGCCATGTTATGCTGCGTGCCTGCTAGCCCCCCACCAGACGGAGGATCGGTGGAGATTTTGCGCTATTTTTGCAGGTGTGAAACGCCACTGTTCCCACGCTGGCGTCAGCGCTTAGTCTATAAATCGGAGAATCCAGCCCCGTGTTACCACGACCAGCACCGGGCACGAACCACGATTTTCAGTGGAGGCCCGATTCGTGTTTCCGGCATCGCGCGGCGGAGAATCCAGGCTGTCGTCTTCAGTTCCTTCCTATTGTCTCCCATGAGCATGTTCCTTGACTCAAGTGTGGTTCGTTTTCTGGCTTAGTCGCTCATGGAATTAACCTGCTGCTCACTAATATTTTTGGAATGATGATCATCCATGAATTTTATCTTTCTGAGATTGTAAGAGCATTATATTTTGGGGAATCAATTAACAGCAAACATTAAAAGGAAATACATATCATTATAAACCAAATGAATTAATTGGGAAAGTTTCTTTTTCTCAGTGACATTCCATGAAGTATATTTGAAAACTTCCCAGATATTTTAATCTCCCCTTCATGTGGTGCTGATTTTTTTCTGGTAATTCTCTGGTCTGGCAGTGACCCTATTTGGTTGATCTGCTTGAATTTATTCACAGTGTCAGTTTTACAGTTTTACATGGATTATGTCTGAATATGCATATAGTACCTACACTGTGCTGTCAGATTAATGTTGATGTTTTTGTGAGTTTTTACCCAATTTTCTTTCCTGCCACTAACAGCAGGAACTAGATTCCAAGTCGCTTCATCAGCAAATATAGTCAGCAATCCATAAACAGATATAAAGAGCAAATTCCTGCAGTCCAGTTCCTAATGCAGAATCTGACAGTCCATGCCCGCCCCATTTCATGTTTCTGTTCAGTCTGATTTTCTTCTCTTTATGAATGTTCCTTAAAGAATGATCTTCACGTGGAGGATTATGAACAGAGTATAAAGACTACTAAACCACCAAAATGAATTTTAAATGTTCCTTGGGTGTAGCTGGAGATTCGAGATTTGGTGGAAAATATTAAATGCCTCGGCAACAGGGCAGCACAGTGGCACAATGGTTAGCACTTCTGCTTCACGGCGCCGAGGTCCCAGGTTCGATCCCGGCCCTGGGTCACTGTCCGTGTGGAGTTTGCACATTCTCCCCGTGTTTGTGTGGGTGCACATTCTCCCCATGTTTCCAAATATGTGCAGGGTAGGTGGATTGGCCACTCCAAATTGCCTCTTAATTGGAAAAATTGAATTGGTACTCTAAATTTATTTTTTCAAAAATGCCTTGTCAATAAAGAAGTACGTGCTACAATTCCAAAACTGACTTAATCTAAGTGAGAGGCTTATGTTACTTTTCTGTCGGGGTAGGATCTGAGATGCTTTGATGCGGGCTTCTGATTCCTCTGTTCTGCATAGCTGCCTTGCAGGTGAACGTATTCAAAGTTTGAAAGATCAACTAGTTGGGAAGCACTGATATAAATGTGCCTTCTCGAAGTCAGTCCTCGGTGAATCTCAGCAAACTTTCATAGGAGCTCACAACAACGAAAGAGGCCATTTAATTCTTCATTTTCCTTGGGTTACAGCTTTCTGTGCAAGATATTTGTAGCACAGGCACCAGGCCGATAGAAAACAATTGCTGACAGTTTCAAGAACTCAGAGTTAAAAATAAAAGATTTGATTAATTTAATTTTCCATAACTCCTGGAAAAAGTAAACTTTCTGTGAGTTAATCATAATCAGTTCTAAGAACACAAAGGTTTCCAGTCTGAGAATAGTAGTCAGCTTTTTGAATGGTAATACACGTATTATAGAATAATCATATAGGAACATTGAAAATAGGAGCAAGAGTAAGCCATTCAGCCCGTCGAGCTAGCTCCGCCATTCAAACATATCAGCGGGAATTTTCCACCAGAGAATGGCATGCCGCTTCCCGCTGCCGAGAAACACACAGCGGGGAGGCCAGAGAATTTTGCCCGTCATGGCTGATCATTTACCTCATATGCCATTTTCTCCCTGTTATAACCTGCCTGCTTACCATTGGCTGGGGACTAATGACAATCCCACAATCCTGTGGGAGTATGAGCTTCCCCAATGAGGGGGGGGGGCGGAGAAATCATTAGCAGACTCCCTGTATAAATAAAGCTGGCCAGTTTGGAACCAGCCAGGAAGGAGTGAGCAGCAAGCGAAGTTGCTGCCGCTGTTGTATATATATATGTTATTGTAAATAAATGTTATTTCTTTGTATCCTTGGAACTCGTGCTGGATTCTTCGTGGCCCTCACAAAACTGGCGACGGGGGTTAAAGTGAATAGCTGTCTACACTGCTGAAGCCACCTCCCTGGATTTTTGTTGGATACAGGTTGGAAGTTGTTTTCTATTACACCATGCCTCTGTACGGATGTTTGGATGTTTTTGATGATGCGCTGGAAAGCTGGAACCAGTATGCACAACAGATGCGTTACTATTTCCGGGCAAACAATATCACCGAAAACGAGCGCCAGGTGGCCATATTGCTCACCGCCTGCGGCCCGCATACGTTTGGGGTGATTAGGAGCCTTACGTACCCAGCTGCGCCGGACACCAAAACGTTTGATGAACTTGTGAATTTAGTGGGGCAGCATTTTAACCCAACCCCGTCCACGATAGTCCAACGTTACCGGTTTAATACCGCTGAGAGGACCCGAGGAGAATCCCTTGCCGACTTTCTAGCCAGGCTACGCAGGATTGCGGAGTACTGTGACTATGGTGAGAACTTGCCAGAAATGTTACGCGACCGTTTGGTTTGCGGTATTAACAATGCGGCCACCCAGAGAAAGTTGTTAGCTCAGGCAACATTGACTTTTCAACAGGCCATTCAAATAGTATTGTCCCGAGAGAGCGCAGAACGAGGAGTGCAGGAGATACAGGGAATGGAAGTGCATTCCTTGGGGCCCAACCCTTTCCGTCCAAAAACGTCCCCCCGCACTCCTGCAGTACCTTGGGCGAGACGACGTCCGGATCGACGCCAGTGGCCGTCGGACATTCCTCCCTGAAGGGAGATTTCTCCAGAACCAATGGATGAGGAGCCATGTCCGTGTCAGACTTATAGGCGCCGACTCTGTCGCGGACGCCGGTCCTGGGGGTGCCAGAGGTGCCGTCGTTCCGACCGAAACTGGGACCAGCCCAGGGGCCATACCTTCCATGTGGATGAACCTGCGGCGACTACTCCTGAGGACGTGGAGACGGAGGACGACTGCCTGCAGCTGCATTGTGTGGCAACTCCCCGTGTGGCCCCCATTAAGGTCACAGTACGGGTCAATGGTCACCCGCTTGAGATGGAGTTGGATACTGGCACAGCGGTCTCCGTGATCGCCCAGAGGACATTCGACCGCATCAAGCAGGGTATACAGACCCTTACATTAACCGACACACAGGCCAGGTTGGACACATACACGGGGGAACCATTGGACATTGCAGGAACTACGATGACCCCTGTTGTTTATGGATGCCAGGAGGGGCGTTTCCCACTTATCGTGGTGCGTGGCCATGGGCCCAGTCTGCTGGGTCGGGACTGGTTGCGCCATTTGCGCTTGCAGTGGCAGCACATCCTCCAAACAGTTTCTGGAGGGTTGACTGAGGTGCTAGGACGATACCCAGATGTATTCCAGCCTGGTTTGGGGAAAATAAAAGGGGGCCGTAGCCCGTATCCAAGTCAAACCAGGAGCCACGCCGCGCTATTTCCGGGTGCGCCCGGTGCCTTACGCCTTGCTCGAGAAGGTAGAAGGGGAGCTCACTCGTTTGGAAACTTTGGGTATTATCAGGCCCGTCTGTTTCGCTGACTGGGCAGCACCAATTGTACCTGTAATGAAGCCAGATGCCACAGTTTGCTTGTGCGGCGACTATAAACTTACAGTGAATACGGCTTCCCGACTCGACCGATATCCAATGCCTCGCATGGAGGATCTCTGTGCGAAGCTTGCAGGCGGACTATCGTTCACAAAATTAGATATGAGTCCGCCTACCTACAGTTGGAGCTGGACTTTGCCTCCCGACCATATGTAACGATTAATACACACCGGGGCCTGTATGAATATACACGTTTGCCCTTTGGAGTATCCTCTGCCTGCGCTATTTTTCAATGCGTTATGGAGGGCATTTTGAGAGGTTTACCGCGTGTCGCTGTCTACTCAGATGACGTTTTGGTCACAGGGACATCGGAGCAGGAACATTTGGAAAATCTGGAGGCTGTCCTAAGACGCTTTTTGGAGGCTGGAGTCTGTTTACGTCGCACAAAGTGCGTCTTTCAGGCGACAGAAGTAGTCTACCTGGGTTATCAGGTGGACCGCGAAGGTTTGCACCCCGTCGCAGAGAAGGTGCACGTGATTCAACAGGCCCCCGCCCCGAATGACACTTCGCATCTTCGTTCTTTTCTCGGCCTCGTAAACTATTACAGGAAGTTCCTCCCCAATCTGGCAACTACGCTGGCCCCGTTGCATCTACTGCTAAAGAAAAATTACACCTGGGTTTGGGGTCAGCCGCAAGAAACAGCTTTCCGGCGGGTAAAACAACAATTGTCGTCGTCTGGGTTACTAACCCACTATGATCCTGGAAAGCCATTGCTCGTCACATGTGATGCATCCCCGTATGGTATTGGGGCCATCCTGTCCCACAAGATGGAGAACGGGGCCGAGCAGCCGATAGCTTTCGTCTCCCGCACATTGACTGCTGTCGAAATAAAGTACGCGCAGATCGAGATAGAGGGCCTGGCAGTGGTCTTTGCTGTGAAACGTTTCCACCAGTACGTGTATGGCCGCCACTTCACTATCGTGACTGATCATAAGCCTCTGCTGGGACTTTTCAGAGAGGATAAGCCAATACCGCCCATTGCTTCCGCACGGATCCAGCGCTGGGCTTTGTTGCTCGCTGCATACGAGTATTCTCTGGAGCACAAACCAGGAACGCAGATAGCGAATGCTGATGCACTGAGCCAATTGCCTTTATCGACTGGCCCCATGTCGACCCCCACGACCAGTGAGGTGGTTGCAACCCTAAATTTTATGGACACCTTGCCTGTCACGGCATCACAGATCCGTGAGTGGACCCAGACGGAGCCAGTCCGATCAAAGATTCGACACATAGTCCTGTATGGTGGGCAGCATAGACAGCTCCCAGGCGAGTTGCGGGCATTTTCCTCCAAGCTGTCGGAATTCAGCATGGAAGACTGCATCCTCTTGGGGGACGGGTGTGATTGTCCCGGAAAAAGGACAGGAGCTGATACTAAGAGACTTGCACAATGGGCATCCAGGTGTGACCAAAATGAAAATGTTGGCCCGGAGTTATGTTTGGTGGCCAGGCCTCGACGCCGACATTGAGAAGGTGGCCCAAAACTGCTCCATTTGTCAGGAGCATCAGAAGCTTCCGCCGGCCGCGCCCCTACATCACTGGGAACGGCCAGGGCGGCCTTGGGCGTGCTTGCATGCGGATTTCGCCGGCCCTTTTCAAGGATCCATGTTCCTTCTATTAATCGACGCCTAGTCTAAATGTTGAAGGTGAATAAGATGCTAGGCACAACGTCCTGTGCAACAATTGAGAAGATGCATTTGTCTTTTGGTACACATGGCCTCTGCGAGGTGCTGGTCACGGATAACGGCACTCCATTCACCAGTGAAGAGTTTGCGAGGTTCATGAAGATGAACGGCATACGCCATACCCGCACTGCCCCTTACCACCCGGCTTCAAATGGGTTGGCGGAGCGCGCAGAGCAGACATTCAAACGAGGCCTAAAGAAGCAGTCTTCCGGGTCAATGAATTTACATAGAATTTACAGTGCAGAAGAAGGCCATTCAGCCCAACAAGTCTGCTCCGGCTCTTGGAAAGCGCACCCTACCCAAGGTCCACCCTATCCCCATAACCCAGTAACCCCACCCAACACTAAGGGCAATTTTGCACACTAAGGGCAATTTAGCATGGCCAATCCACCTAACCTGCACATCTTTGGACTGTGGGAGGAAACCGGAGCACCTGGAGGAAACCCACGCACACACAGGGAGAATGTGCAGACTCCACACAGACAGTGACCCAAGCCGGGAATCGAATCTGGGACCCTGGAGCTGTGAAGCAATTGTGCTATCAACAATGCTACCGTGCTGCCCTGGACACGAGACTGGCTCGCTTTTTGTTTTCGTATAGGACCACCCCCCATGCGGTGACTGGGGTAGCTCCCGCAGAACTCCTAATGGGCCGGAGACTTCGCACCCGCCTTAGTATGGTATTCCCGTACAGTGGCGCAAAAGTACGCCGCACACAAGAACAGCAGGGACAGGGTTTTTCTCGGCATCGGCCGATTCGGCAGTTTGTGCCCGGTGACCCAGTGTTCGTTCGCAATTTTGCTGGTGGTGCCCAGTGGGTCCCTGGCGTAATCTTTCGCCAAACGGGCCCCATATCTTACCAGGTGCAAGCCCAGGGTCGTCTCCAGCGCAAACATGTAGACCACATTCGGTCCAGAAGACTATCCCTTCCAAATACTCCCCTCCCCCGGAGCTCATTTCTACAGCCGCAGAGACCAGAGACAATGGAAAGTAGTCCTCACAATCTGGTGCCTCACTCAAAGCCTGCGCAGGTCGTTACAGAACTGCGTGGAGATAGAGACGCCGAGATGACAGAGGCAGCAGACTCTGACTCCGAGATGGAGACACAGGACACATCAGAGGGGGAATCCTCGGGCCCACGGGCTGTGGATGTACAACCATTACGCCGTTCATCACGGAAGCGCCGGTCTCCGTCTCGTTACACGCCGCCCGATCCAGCGCCTCGTGCAAATGTTGTCCGGCCTGCGGCAAAACGAGCCCGACACCCTCCTTCGCCAGGGTCTTCGGTGGATTCCTTGGACGTTGGGGGGGAGGGATGTTATAACCTGCCTGCTTACCATTGGCTGGGGACTAATGACAATCCCACAATCCTGTGGGAGTATGAGCTTCCCCAATGAGGGGGGGCGGAGAAATCATTAGCAGACTCCCTGTATAAATAAAGCTGGCCAGTTTGGAACCAGCAGGAAGGAGTAAGCAGCAAGCGAGGTTGCTGCTGTTGTGTATATATGTTATTGTAAATAAATGTTATTTCTTTGTACCCTTGAATCTCGTGCTGGATTCTTCGTGGCCCTCACAAAACTCCCTTTCCCATATCCTTTTTGTCACTAAAATTCAAACATCCATTGATTTCTGTCTTAGACATGCTCAATGATTGAGCTTCCACGCCCATTAGGGTAGAGAATTCCAAATATTCACCATCCTCTGAGTGAAGAAATTCCTCCTCATCTCAGTCTTAAACGGCCTGCTCTAATTCTGAGACTGTGTCCCCCAGTTCTAGACTCACCAACCAGGGGAAACATCCTCTCCTCATCGACCTGGTCCCATTCTGTCAGAATTTTGCAAGCTCCAATGAGATCACTCTTCGAAACTCTAGAAAATACAAGCCCAGTTTCCTCAATCTCTCCCTCTAAGACAATCTTGCCATCCCAGGAATTAGTCTGGTGAATCTCTGCTGCACTTCCTCCTTTTTAGCAAGTACATCATATCTCAGATATGGACATAAATACTGTACAAAATACTCCAGTTATGTTATCACTAAGACTCTATACAATTGCAGTAAGACATTACACCTGTGCTTAAATTCCCTTGCTTAAGGGTATCACGGTGGCACAGTGGTTAGCATTGCTGCATACAGCGCTGAGGGCCCGGGTTCGAATCCTGGCCCTGGGTCACTGTCCATGTGGAGTTTGCACGTTCTCCCCATGACTGTGGGTTTCACCCCCACAACCCAAAGATGTGCAAGGTAGGTGGATTGGCCATGCTAAATTGCCCCTTAATTGAAAAAAATAATTGGGTAATCTAAATTTAAAATTCTCTTGCTTCTCACAGAGGGTGGTGAATTTTTGCAACTCCCTGTCCCATAGTGCGGTGGAGTCTGAATCATTAAATGGTTTCAAGAAGGAGATAGATACATTTCTGATTTTTTTTAAATGGGTTAAAGGGATATGGGGAACAGGTGGGGAGGTGGATTTGAGACCAGGAAGAGATCAGCCACGATCTGATTGAATAGCGGAGCAGGCTCGAAGGACTGAATTGCGCTCCCCTGCTCCTAATTCCTATGAAGCCCAACATGCTGTTAGCCTTCCTAATTACTTAGCTACACGTGCATGCTAGCTTTTAGTGATTTATGGATTAGGAAACCCAGATCCCTTTGGGTGCTAACATTTCCTGACCTCTCACCAGTTAAAAAATACTCTGCCTTTTTGTTTTTCTACAGGGGGGGCAACTTCACATTTATTCACATCATATTCAATCTGCCAAGTTCTGGCCCATTCACCTAGCCTCATCAAATTCCCTTTTCGCATCCTCCTCACAATTCACATTCCCACCTAGATTTTTGTCATCAGTAAATTTGGAAATATTACATCTGGCCCCCACACACATATCATTTATATAGATCGTGAACAACTGTGGCCCAAGCATCAATCCAGGCGGTTCTCCACTATTAACAACCAGCTGTCCTGCGAACGACCCATTTATTCCTACTCTCTGGCCGGAACTTTCCGGCTATCCTTGCCGGCAGGATCTTCTGGTCCTGCCGCTGGTTTCACAGCGGTGAGCGGTGAATTCAACATGAAACCCCATTGACAATGGTGGGACTAGAAGATCTCGGCGCCAGCCAATGGATGGCCTCCTCCCCCCGCGGCAGGTTGCGAAATAAATCCTGCCCTGTGTTTTCTGCCTGTTAACCAATTCTCGGTCCCAGCAGTATATCACCTCCAATCCCACGTGCCCTCATTTTGTTTACTAACCTCCTGTTTGGGGCCTTATTGAAAGGCTCCTGAAATACTAAAAATGTCAGATCCACTGGTTACACAATGCTGAATGTAAAGTGGATGACTCGCTGGGAGCAACACTGCAGGAAATATGGTGTAAAACCAGTGCCTAACAGTTACCAGACTTGGGTACAAATGTGTCACAAAAATTGGAAAGCCAACCACTAATCTGGAGGCTGCAATTTACAAGTGCTTTCAACGGTCCTTTTGATTGACTCAGCAGTTTCTATGAGGTTACGTAATAGGATTTATTTTCTAAGAGTGAATCATCTGATTAGCAACTAAACATTATACCTGTGCCTCAAATTCAAGGCACCTAGAAACGTTTGAGAGCATGAAACTGAGATCCTAAATCATTAACATTTGAACGTATGTTTCTATTGTCATCCAAAGCAGCTTAAAACCCATGCAGTAAGTAAATGTAATCACGTGATGCATTCACCACGGGCGCGATTTAATGGAAATGAAACAAAGTCCCGTTTTGGGCACGTTTAGCAGAGTGTTTCTGGGCACTTGCTGCACTGAAAATGACCCCGGTATTAAACGGGATTGCGCTTCATTTTTGGGCCTCAACAAGGAACATCCTGCCAAGGCCACACTTAGGCTAATTTTCTGCACCAACGAGATCAGGAAGAGATCGGAGCGCCATTTTTCAATGATGGCCCAATCTCTGGACCCCCACTGCGACCTCAGGAACCCCCAACTTTCCAATTAGAGGGTCTGCGAACCCCCCGCACACCACCTCATAAGGGCAGGGTACCTCCGGGCCCGAACCCCGGCACGGGCAAGATGCCACCTGGGCACCCTGGCACTGCCAGCTGGAACTGCCAGGGTGGCACCCGGATGACATCTGGAGTGCCAGGGTACCACCTTGCCCAGAGCCCGACCTCACAGAGGACCCCCAATCACCCGGGAGACTCCCCCAAATGCCGGCACTCCAGATCCACGTTTGTGGAAACCAGTGCTAAACGGCGCCTGCTTGGGGGCTCTGAGGTGAGGCCATTAGATCCCTCACCTTGGGTAACTCAGACGCAGACTATTCACTTGAATATACAAATCTCGATCACACCCATTGAGGGGGAGATCCAGATCGCGGCGCCTCATGAAGTCTCATTAGATCTCATAAGGTGTAACAACCATTGTAAATCTCATGAGAAGCCTCTAGAGATTTACCAGCTGTGTCACGTCACGGGCCAGGTGGGGCGAGGCCGTTAGATTGCACCCCACAACTCAACCTGAAAAGGATGCATGCGTGGGACAATTGGAACTTGCAGGGCCATGGTTGATGGATTTTTGATAGGCAAGGGTAGATAGGATATGGAGTAAAGGTAGGAAAATGGCGCTGAAGTAGATCAGCCGAGACCTAATTGAATGGCACAGTAGACCTGAGGGCCTGAATGACCTATTCCTGTTTTTAATGTTCCCATGTCTTTGTTGGAACAAGTCACTATGCAGTGACTGGAATATTCAGTCTTTGAGAGTAGGAAAATGGCGCTGAAGTAGATCAGCCGAGATCTAATTGAGAGTAGAAGCAGACCAGGAGGCATCCATACAGATAGAATAAATGTTCAGCATATTTTAGATAGATTTTTCTGGAAGAGATTGTGCTGCAGAAAGAGAGGAATTGAGGGACCAGAAACAAGAAGCACTTTCTATTATTGTTTTTCTTTTCTGGGCAAAAAACCTTTTAGGTTGCTAACCAGTACAATATTGCACAAAATATAAGTGATTGATGTGAGGAAGTGGGGGAGGAGGGATTATCATTATCACGCATCTAAAAAAACAATAATTAACAATAGCAAACCTGAACACTTGTATTAACGGTATGGAAACATTTTTGCATGCACACATGGCGACGCAAACCATGTTAATTGTAATCTTGTTATTTATTTTACCCTATCTCAGGATAAAGATAAAAAATAACTAGATAGTCCTGCCTCAGTGCATAACAAGACAGGGTAAAGGTCAGGGCTGCCTCTTCCACACCTCATTGTGCGCATTCCCAAGATTGGCAAAAATTCCAGATATTAACTAGCTCAGACAGGAAACCTTTTATTGGTTAAATTATGCCAAGATTTTTTGTGTTATACTTTACCATGATAAAATCTATTACTAACTTCAATTGTAGTTTTTTCATTCAGTTTTTATAGATTTCTTGCTTTATCTCAAGATAGTGACAAATCAATTTATACCAGAATATCAGTGATTTAATTGTCAATCATTATTCAGCTTCTTGAAGTGGGTGATGCTGAGGAATTCACCCAGTATTGGTGTTAAACATTCCCAGGTCACATTTACTGTACAGGTTAAGTGCAGATCGACATAAAGTAGTTTACTGGAAACTTGACCTTGGGACAGCGCTCTCTACTGTAGCTATCTGGCATTTCCTTTTCTCACATCAATCCCTATTATACGTTGTCTGAGTCAAATGTGAATTTAACGGCAGGTGGTGGAGCAATAGTGGGGTAAATATTTGACTGTGCCTGTTTTTGGTCCCAGACTCAGTACTGCAGAGGCAGCACATGACTGAAGGGAAAGGCCTGAAAAATGAGAGAAACCAGTCCTCAGGCCTCATCTGAATAATAGGCCTGAGCTGCTAGCACTGGTCGCTCCTCCGCCGGTGACCTGCCAGTGGGAAAATATCAACTATGGGCCATTTGCATGGCTGGCAGAATTCTAGGGAGAGAGGTTGGAGCGGACTCCAGGGGAGGAGACAATCCTTGCTCCACAGGAAGTTAGTTCTGTAAAAATGGGAACAGATTTCTCAAACGGTCCTTTGACAGGAATTAATTGACATATTCCAAGGGGCCTAATGACTGTTTTCGGCATCGGCCCAGAACAGCTAAAAATTGGGCTGCACCTGTTTAGTAGTTTGGGCCCAGGCTGCTCCATTATCACATTGATATGCTTTTCCCAACATTAACCTCAAGAATGTGAGAAGGGGCAACACATATCAGTTTTTGACCTGGTCTATATGAAGTTTTGTGCAAAGTTTAGGAAGTGGTTAAAGGTTCCCAGAAATCGGGGCAGCACGATGGCGCAGTGGTTAGCATTGCTACCTCACGGTGCTGAGGTCCCAGGTTCAATCCTGGGTCACTGTCTGTGTGGAGTTTGCACATTCGCCCCGTGTGTGCATGGATTTCGCCCCCACAACCCAAAGATATGCAGGGTAGGTGGATTGGCCATGCTAAATTGCCCCTTAATTGGAATTTTTAAAAAAAAAGTTTCCCAGAAAAGATTTCACACAGGATCCATATAGTTGGTCATCAGTCAATCCTATTAATTTGGGTTGAAATTAATCTCAAACCCTGGTCACGAAACAGTATTGCTCTACTCCAGCAAATGAGAGTTGTTGCATCACTAAACAGAGTAATAAACATTCCTCTTCGGGTGGTGTAAACAAACAAAAAAAATATTATAATGTATGATGCAGAAGAAAGATATTAGAATGATGGATGTAATTTGTTAGTTCGCATATAAAGTTAGTACATTGTTAAGTTCTAGTACAAAGTCCATCTTCTACAGTAGATTTCAATACTCATTATAACCAGCACATAGTTAAAGTGCAACAAATATTTCACCACCAGTCTCAACACATTTTTTCCACATGCAGCATCCAACTCTTTCTGGGACAGTGGTGTCTAATCTTCAGCCTCCAAGTATGACCATCCAGCCCAAACCATTTCTCTCCTATTTATACTTAGATGTATTAGTGACTGGTTCTTCTGTTTGAAATTTTTGACCTCAATGTTTAGAAAGGGGTGTTTTTTTTAGCTTTCTTGCCTCATTGGTTGATATCTTCCAACTAATAATGCCAAGACCTGTTTGTCTTGTCTATTTCTCCGAAAGGGAAAATGCATCACATTCTCCTTACCCCTTTGCTAGACCCATTTTCTGCTTGCTTCCCCCTCCCCATGCTGCCCATTCTCATTCTCTTTACACCACATTCTCTGATCTTTCCTCCAGTTCTGGATCACACTTTAAAACATTTTTTTTTGAGTTCCCAATTCTTTTAGCGTGGCCAATCCACCTATCCTGCACATCTTTGGGTTGTGGGGGTGAAACCTACGCAAATACGGGGAGTATGTGCAAACTCCACACGGACAGTGACCCAGAGCCAGGATCGGACATGGGACCTCGGCGCCGTGAGGCAGCTGTGCTAACCACTGTGCCACCTTGCTGCCCCTGGATCACACTCGTAACCATTAATTAGTGGGTAATGTAAAACGTGACCCGGCTGCCACACTTCCTAACCAATAAACCTGTTAATTATCTGTAAACGGCGCACTATGTTCATCAGCCACCATGCATCTCACTTTGCCTGGGAAGGTCGCCATAGTGTGTGTACTTCTGGTTTATTACTGACCTGTGATGTCATCGGCGCATGAGCTGAGCCACTCGATGATGTCACTCTCAGCACATACTGAAAATCTACAACTCCACCAGTCAGGTCACTCACAGCGACTTTACCATTACCCATTCTTGTTGAAATGAGCCGCACCTACCCAAACAACTTTGCTGCTCAAATTCTGTAAAAAAAAAAATCAATGCTGTGGATTTGCCAAAATTAGCTTCAGAGAAACAAGTACAGTACCTCATATGATCTTACATTGCGCATTCATTAGGTCATATTTTTGAAGGTGCCACAAATCACTTTGAATCATAAAATGGTTAGCGCACAGCAAAAGATCATTTGGCCCAGCATGTCTGTACCATCTCAACTCTGCTAAAGATCATTTCATATCCACTTCCCTGCCTCTTCCCCACAGCCCTGTAACTTTTTCCTCTTCAGATAAAGATCCAATTGGAAAGTGAACTTCAATACTCAATTGGGTGATTCTTGATAGTCAAACATCTTATTCCAAATCTCCACCCACTCCATCCCCAACTGCATCATCTCCGATAGGCTTATAACCAAAACAAAAGCATCCGAAGAAATATTATACAAAAATAATTTTGCTTAATCGCCCCCCCCCCCCCCCCACCCCTGCCGCCAATAATGGTCAGAAGTCCTACCTTCTTCCAATCAATGCTCGTTAGAGTGTGAAATGGCAGCAGGTCTGTTGGAGTCAGGCCATAATAGACATGTAAGGCAAAGCAAAGCATAGTGGTGAAGAGTTGTTTTCAGACTAGTTGATAATTTGCCGTAGTGTGCTCCAGAGTTCAAAGTTGGGATCACTGTTCTTTCTGAAATACATTAATGACCTGAACTTCAGAGTTGGCCAATGACATGAAACTTGTCAATATAGTAAACAGTGTATTTGTTCATTTTAAACTTGACTATTCCAATAATCTCTAAAATTCATATATTGGCACCTGTGATATTAAGATCATCCAAAATTCTTCTGCCTGTGTCTGAATTTGCACTTGAATTTGCACTAAGTCCTATTCAACATTTACCCCTGTACTAGCTTCGATTGGCTTCTGGTTATACAACGCATTGATTTAAACATTCTCATCCTTGCTTTCCATGGCTTTTTCCATCCCAGCAATCTCCCCCAACCTCATGATCCTCTTGAGATATCTGTGCTCCTGGAATTCTGGCCTCTTGAACATTTCTGATTTTAATTGCTGCACCATTAGCAGCCGTGCCGACAGCTGCCTGGGCTCTAAGCTCTGAAGTTCCCTCACTAAGTTTCTAAGCATTTCCAACATTTTCTTCCTTCAAGACACTTCTTAAAATCTACCTCTTGGGTCAAGATTTTGGTCATCTGACCTAATATTTCCTTATTTGGCTCAGTGACAAATCTTAATGGATAGGTCCCTTGATAAACTCCTATGAAGTACTGCGAGATATTTTACTAGGTTAAAAGCACCACATAAATGCAAGTGGTTGTTGTTGATAGTAACAGATTTCAGGAGGACATCGACAGAGTCGCGGCAGATTAAATTTGATGTGGTGAATGTGTGAAGTGTTTAGTTTTGATAGAAAAATAAAGAGGTGTAATATATGGTGTCTATATGGTTTACAGGAAAAGAGAGACCCACGCCATTGAAGGTGACAGGTCATGTAGACAAAGCTGTTAAAACGAAGGATCTTGCAAATATAAAGAGATAGTGTACAAAATTAAGGAATGATGTGGAGATGCCGGCGGTGGACTGGGGTGAGCACAGTAAGAAGTCTCACAACACCAGGTTAAACTCCAACAGGTTTGTTTTGAATCACTAGCTTTCGGAGCACTGCTCCTGCCTCAGGTGAATTAAGAGGTAGGTTCCAGAAACATATATATAGACAAAGTCAAAAATGCAAGACGATACTTTGAATTAGAGTCATAGATCATAGAATTTACAGTGCAGAAGGAGGCCATTCGGCCCATCGAGTCTGCACCGGCTCTTAGAAAGAGCACCCTACCCAAGTTCCACACCTCCACCCTATCCCCATAACCCAGCAACCCCACCCAACACTAAGGGCAATTTTGGACATTAAGGGCAATGTATCATGGCCAATCCACCTAACCTGCACATCTTTGGACTGTGGGAGGAAACCGGAGCACCCGGAGAAAACCCACGCACACACAGGGAGGATGTGCAGACTCCGCACAGTGACCCAAGCCGGAATCGAACCTGGGACCCTGGAGCTGTGAAGCAATTGTGCTATCCACAATGCTACCGTCTTTGCAGATAATTAAGTCTTTCCAGGTCCAGATGGAGCAGGTTAAAGAGGTGTGAATTGTCTCAAGCCAGGACAGTTGGTAGGATTTTGCAAGCCCAGGCCAGATGGTGGGGGTTGAATGTAATGCAACATGAATCCAAGGTCCTGGTTGAGGCCGTACTCATGTGTGCGGAACCTGGCTATAAGTTTCTGCTCAGCCATTCTGCGTTGTCGCACGTCCTGAAGAAAATTAAGGAAGTTATGCTAAACATTTGTAAAACACTGGTTAGGGGCTAGCTGCAGTTTTATGGCCAATTCTGGACACCACACTTTAGGAATAATGTAAAGACATTAGAGGGGGGGGGTCAGTGGAGTTTTTGTATTAATTCTTAGGATTTCGGAGTCGATGGCTAGGTCAGCATTTATTGCCCATCCCTATTTCCCTTTAGAAGGTGGTGGTAAGCTTCCTTCTTCAACTACTGCAGTCCATATGGTGTCAGTCCATCCACAGTACTGTTAGGGAGCCAGGATTTTGACTCAGCGACAGTCAAGGAACGGTGATATATTTTCAAGTGAGGGTGGTGAGTGGCTTAGAGAGTAACTTCCATGTGATAATGTTCTCAGTCTTTTCTGCTCTTGTCCTTCTAGATGGTAGTGGTCGTGGGTTTGGAAGGTATTGAGGTGTCCAGGTGAGCTCCTGCAGTGTATTTTGTAGATGGTACTGCTGCCCCAGTATGTCGATGATGGAGGCAATGAATCGTTGTGAATGGGGTGTTAACCAAACGGGCTGCTTTGACCTGAATGGTGTCAAGCTTCTTGAGTGTTGTTGGGGCTGCATCTATCCAGGCAAGTGGAGAGTATTCAATCACACTCCTGACTTGCGCCTTGTAGATGATGGCAGGCTTTACAGTCAGGAGGTGCATTACTTGCCGCAGGATTCTGAGCCTCTGACATGCCCTTGCAGTCACGGTATTTATATGATTAGTCTAGTTTAGTTTCACCCCAGAATGTTGATAATAGGGATTAAGCGATGGTAATGCTATTGAATATTAAAGGCAATGGTTAGATTCTCTCTCGTTGAAGATGGTCATTGCCTGCCAATTGGCACGAATGTTATTTGCCACTTTTTGGCCCAAGCCTGGACATTGTCCAGGTTTCCTGCATTTGGACATGGACTGCTTCAGTATCTGAGGAGTTGAGAATGGTCCTGAACATTGTGCAAACATTCCAATTTCTGACCTTAAGATGGAGGGAAGGTCATTGACGAAGAAGCTGAAGATGGTTGGGCTTCGGACACTACCCTGAGGAACTCCTACAGTGATGTACTGGAACTGAGATTCAACAACAACCATCTTCCTTTGTGCCAGGTATGACTCCAACCACCGGAGAATTTCTCCTCTGATTCCCTTTGACTCCAGTTTTGCGAGGGCCCCTTGAGAGCCACACTCGGTCAAATGTAGCTGTGATGCCAAGGGCAGTCACTCTCACCTCACCTCACCTCTGGCGTTTAGCTATTTTGTCCATGTTTGGACCAAAGCTGCAACCCAAACTGGGCATCACTGCGAGGTTATTGCTCAGCAAGTGCCGCTTGATACTACTTGATCCTTTCCATTATTTGATTGATGATCCAAAGATGTGCAGGTTAGGTGGACTGGTCATGATCAATGCACTGGGCAAAGGGGATTGGGTGGCAGAGTGGGCCGAGATGGAGTGTTCTTTTGGAGGGTCGGTGTAGACTTGATGGGCCAAATGACCTCCTTCTGCACTGTAGGGATTCTATGGATTGAGAGTAGACTGATGGGGCGGTAATTGGCTGGGTTGGATTTGTCTTGCTTTCTCTGTACAGGATATATTTGGGAAATTTTCCACAGTGCCAGGGTAATGTCAGTGTTGTAGCTGTACTGGAATAGCTTTGCTAGGAGTGCAGCAAGTTCTGGAGCTCAATACTTCACTATTATTGCCGAAATATTGTCAGTACCCAGTGTCCAGTCCCTTCAGGTGTTTCTTGATATCATGTCAAGTGTATCAAATTGGCTGAAGACTGGCATTTATGATGCGGGCAACCTACGGAGGAAGCCAAGATGGATCATCCACTCATCACTTCTGGCTGAAGACTGTAGCAAACGCTTCAGCTTTATCTTTTGCATCGATAAAGATGGGGCTCCCCCATCTTTGACGATGCAGAGATTAGTGGAGCCTCCTCCTCCACTGAGTTGTTTATTGTCTACCACCACGGTGGGCGGCACAGTGAGTACCATTGTGCCTCACAGCGCCAGGGACCTGGGTTCAATTAATAATAATAATCTTTATTGTCACAGGTAGGCATACATTAACATTGCAATGAAGTTACTGTGAAAATCCCCTATTCGCCACATTCTGGCGCATGTTCAGGTACACAGAGGGAGAATTCTGAATGTCCAAATTACCTAACAGCATGTCTTTCGGGACTTGTGGGAGGAAACCGGAGCACCTGGAGGAAACCCACGCAGATACAGGGAGAATGTGCAGACTCTGCACAGACAATGACCCAAGCCGGAATCGAACCTGGAACCCTGGCGCTGTGAAGCAACCGTGCTAACCACTGTGCTACCGTGCCCGACGTTGGATGACTGTCCGTGTGGAATTTGCACTTTCTCCCCATATCTGTATGGATTTCCGGGTGCTAAGGTTTCCTCCCACAGTCCACAGATATGCAGGTTAGGTGAATTGGCTATGCTAAATTGCAACGAGTGGGGTTATGGGGATGGGGTGGGGGATTGGGTCTCGGTAGGGTACTCTTTCAGAGAGGCAGTGCAGATACGATGGGCTGAATGGCCTCATTCTGCACTGTAATGATTCTATGATTCACAACTGGACTGCAAAGCTTAGCTCTAATCCATTTATTGCGGAATCGCTTAGCTCTGTCTGTCACCTGCTGCTTATGTTGTTTGACACGCAATTAGTCCTGTGTTGTAGCTTAACCAGGTTGTACATCTCATTTTGGGTTATGTCTGGTGTTGCTCCTGGCATGCCCTCTGCACTCTACACTGAACCAGGGTTGATCCCGTGCCTTGGGGGTAATTGTCGAGTGGAGATATGCCGGGCCATGATACAGATTGTGGTTGAGTATAATTCTGCTGCTGCTGCTGGCCCACAGCACCTCATGGTTGCCCAGTCTTATGTTGCTGGACCTGTTTGAAATCTCTCCCATTTAGCATGGTTGTTAGAATGATACCAGGAATGAAGACTTCAGTTACGTGGAGTGACTGGAGAAACTGGAATGGTTCTCTTTAAAGCAGAGGAGGCTATGCGCAGAATTGGGAGTAATGTGAAAAATCTTGAAGGGAATTGATAAAGTAAATAAGGAGAAACTGTTTAACACAAAAGACGAGTTGGGAACCAGCAGAGATAGATTTAAGGTAATTATCAAAAGATCCGGAAGTGACATGTTATGCAGTGAGTCATCTGGGGCTGGTTTAGCACAGTGGGCTAAACAGCTGGCTTGTAATGCAGATCAAGCAACGCGGGTTCAATTCCCGTATGGCATCCCCAAACAGGCGGTGGAATGTGGCAACTAGGGGCTTTTCACAGAAACTTAACTGAAGCCTACTTGTGACAAAAAGCAATGATTATTATTATGATGATGTGGAGATGCCGGCGTTGGACTGGGGTGAGCACAGTACGAAGTCTTACAGCACCAGGTTAAAGTCCAACAGGTTTGTTTCGATGTCACTAGCTTTCGGAGCGCTGCTCCTTCCTCAGGTGAATGAAGAAGTATGTTCCGGAAACAAATATATAGACAGATTCAAAGCTGCCAGACAATGCTTGGAATGCGGCCATTAGCAGGTGATTAAATCTTTACAGATCCAGATATGGGGTAACCTCAGGTTAAAGAGGTGTGAATTGTGTCAAGCCAGGACAGTTGGTAGGATTTCGCAGGCCAGATGGTGGGGGATGAATGTAATGCGACATGAATCCCAGGCCCCAGTTGAGGCCGCACTCATGTGTGCGTAACTTGGCTATAAGTTTCTGCTCGGCGATTCTGCGTTGTCGCGCGTCCTGCAGGCCGCCTTCGAGAACGCTTACCCGGAGATCACAGGCTGAATGCCCTTGACTGCTGAAGTGTTCCCCGACTGGAAGGGAACATTCCTGCCTGGTGATTGTCGCGCGATGTCCGTTCATTCGTTGTCGCAGCGTCTGCATGGTCTCGCCAATGTACCACGCTTCGGGACATCCTTTCCTGCAGCGTATGAGGTAGACAACGTTGGCCGAGTTGCACGAGTATGTACCGCGTACCTGGTGGGTGGTGTTCTCACGTGTAATGGTGGTATCCATGTCGATGATCTGGCACGTCTTGCAGAGATTGCCATGGCAAGGTTGTGTGGTGTCGTGGTCACTGTTCTGAAGACTGGGTAGTTTGCTGCAAACAATGGTTTGTTTGAGGTTGCGCGGTTGTTTGAAGGCAAGTAGTGGGGGTGTGGGGATGACCTTGGCAAGATGTTCATCTTCATCAATGATGTGTTGAAGGCTGTGAAGAAGATGTCGTAATTTCTCCGCTCCGGGAAAGTACTGGACGATGAAGGGTATTCTGTCGGTTGTGTCCCATGTTTGTCTTCTGAGGAGGTCGGTGAGGTTTTTCGCTGTGGCGCATTGGAACTGTCGATCGATGAGTCGAGTGCCATATCCCGTTCGTACGAGGGCATCTTTCAACGTCTGTAGATGTCTGTTACGCTCCTCCTCATCTGAGCAGATCCCGTATACACAGGATCTGCTCATGGACTTTAACCTGATGTTGTAAGACTTTGTACTATTGTTATGATGTGATGGTCTGGAAAGCACTGTCTATAAGGCTGATGGAAGCAAGTTCAATAATAACTTTGAATAGGGAATTGGGTAAATACTTGAAGGGAAAACCTTGGGCTGGATTCTCCGATCTTGCGGCTATGTCCGCAGGATCCGTCTGGTCTTACGACCAGAAAGTCGGCGCCGACACTGCAGCGAACCTCCGTGGGGGGCTAGCAACCGCGCAGCCCTGACTTTACCTGTGGATACGGCCGGAGAACGGTCGGGACCATGGCTGCGTATGCGCACGGCGGCAGCCTTCGGTGGCCACGCCGTGCAACATGGTGCCAGCCGCGCGCCCCCTGTAACCAGCCTCGCCACCCCCAGACCACCCCCCACCAGCCGCCCCAGCCACCGCCAAAACCCCAATTGCCAGCGGAACGCCCCCCCCCCCCCCCCCGACTGTGATGGCGCTGGACTCAGTCCGCAGCCGCCGTGCGAGGTCCCCAACCGGTGTGAGCACACATGTCCCATGCCATTGGGGACTTGGCCAATCGGGGGTGAAGCAACGGGGGAGGGCCTCAGGTGACATCCTGAGGCCGTCCATACCCGTTTTTGAGGGGCTGAGCATTGCAAAAACGGCGCTGTCCCGATTCCGGCGTAAACGGGGTTTCTCCGGCCGGTCGCCAAACGCGATTTTGGGGTCGGCAATCGGAGAACCCCGCCGCTTTGCTTTTTCAATGGGGAAATAGCGGAAGAGTAAGTCTAACTGTAAAGCTCTTGCAAAGTGCTGGCACAGGCATGATGAACTGTATGGTCTCCTGTGCTGCATCATTCTGTGTAGTGTAATCAGTGACCTATACAATCACACTTAGAATACCTCCATCGTGTTGTGTGGCACTACCACCATGGTAAGTGGAATGGATTCAGAACAGATCTGACAACTAAAATCTGGGCATCCATGAGGCACTCTGAAGCATCAACATCATTAGCAGCAGTACGGCACTCCACCACAATGTGAAACTTCATGTACTGGCATATCTCTCACAAACGCCAACTGTCTCATGGAGCCAGGGACTGGGGTATGATTCCAGTTTTGGGTGACTATCTGTGTGGGTTTGCACGTTCTCCTCGTGTCTACATGTGTTTCCTCCGGATGCTCTGGGTTCCTCCCACAGTCCAAAGATGTGCAGGTTAGGTGGATTGCCCATCCTAAATTGACCCTTAGTGACCAAAGATGTGCAAGTCAGGTGGATTGACCATGATCAACACACGGCGTTCCGGGGATAGGGTGTGGGAGTCGGCCGAGGTAGAATGCTCTTTCGGAGGGTCAGTGCAGACTCGATGGGCCAAATTACCTCCTTTGGCACAGATGGGATTCCATGGGTGGATTCTGGATTCTAAACAAGGCCAATCAAGCTTAGTTTAACAAAGAGAATGGAGGGGCACTGAAGGAGGCCATTCAGTATATCTCACTCTTTGAAAAAAGTATCCTATTTACTCGCATACCCCAACTTTTCCCCCATAATCCTGCACATTAGAATAATTTAGCTACATGTCTAATTGTCTTTGAAAGTGCCTATGGAATCTAATTTTATCACTGATAAAGTAATGTACTTCCAATTTTAACAACTCTTGTGTGAGAAAGTGTCCTATCATTTCCATTCTAGTTTTTAAACCAATTGTTTTAAATCTGCGATCTCTGGTTCATGATCTCCTTGTTCTAACAAAAATAACCTCTTAATTTTGGATACCTCTATCGGGTCTCCCCTCAATCTTCTTTGCTCTTAAAAAGAAATAATCCCGGCTTCTCCAATCTCTGCACATAACTGAATTCCTTCATCCCTGGTAACAACCTGGCAACATCCTTTGCAACTTCTCCAGGAATTTGCCATCCTTCCTAAGGGATGGTGCTCAGAATTGGACACAATACTCCAGTTGTGTCCTTGCCAGAGAATGGTAAAAGTTTAGCATGATTAAGTCCCAATTTACAAAGTCAAGTATCATATCCTGTACACTTAACTGTCTTATCAACTTGCCTTGCCATCTTCAAAGTGTTTTTAAACATATACCTTCAGGCCCCAACACAAAATTATACACTTCCAAATGACGCTAGGTGCAATCTAACGGAAACGTTTCCAAGTATGATTGCGAGCGGGATTGCCGAGTGTTTCCCGACAGCTGACCCAGTGAGGCCATCATCAGTATCTAACATTTATTAGGCTACTTATAATGCCCCACAACTTCACGCCGGAAAAAACTGTCCCGCCAGCTGATTTGCCTGGACCAAGTTTGGCAGTTCCCTGCCAAACTTGAATGCTCGTAGTATACGGAATAAGGTGAATGAGTTGATGGCGCAAATCATCGTGAATGACTATGATTTAGTGGCCATTACTGAAACATGGTTAAAAGATGATCACAACTGGGAGTTAAATATCCAAGGGTATCAGACTATACAAAAGGATAGAATGGACGGTAAGGGCGGTGGTGTTGCTTTGTTGTTTAAGGATGGCATCCGGGCAATAGTAAGGGATGATATTGGTGCTATGGAGGACAAGGTTGAATCAATTTGGGTGGAAATCAGGAATAGTAAGGCGAAAAGGTCACTGATAGGAGTAGTCTATAGACCAAATAGTAACAGGATGGTAGGGCAGGCAATAAGCAAAGAAATAACAGATGCATGTAGAAATGGTACAACGGTTATCATGGGAGATTTTAATCTGCATGTCGATTGGTTTAACCAGGTTGGTAAAGGCAGCCTTGAGGAGGAGTTTATAGAATGTGTCCAGGATAATTTCCTGGAACAGTATGTAATGGAACCTACAAGGGAACAAGCGGTCCTGGATCTGGTTCTGTGTAATGAGGCAGGATTGATTAATGGTCTCATAGTTCGGGATCCTCTTGGAAGGAGCGACCACAATATGGTGGAATTTAAAATACAGTTGGAGGATGACAAGGTAAAATCAAACACTAGTGTTTTGTGCTTAAACAAAGGCGATTACAATGGGATGAGAGAAAAACTAGCTAAGGTAGACTGGGAGCAAAGACTTCATGGTGAAGCAGTTGAGGAACAGTGGAGAACCTTCCGAGCGATCTTTCAGTGTTCAGAAAAGATTCATACTGACAAAAAAGAAAGAGGGTAGAAAGGGGAAAAATCGACCGTGGATATCTAAGGAGGTGAGGGAGAGTATCAAATTGAAGGAAAAAACATACAAAGTGGCAAAAATTAGTGGGAGACTAGAGGACTGGGAAGCCTTTAGGGGACAACAGAAAGCTACTAAAAAAGCTATAAAGAAGAGTAAGGTAGACGATGAAAGTAAACTGGCTCAGAACATAAAAGCAGATAGTAAAAGCTTCTACAAATATATAAGACAAAAAAGAGTGGCTAAGGTAAATATTGGTTCTTTGGAAGATGAGAAGGGAGATTTAATAATAGGAGACGGGGAAATGGCTGAGGAACTGAACAGGTTTTTTGGGTCAGTCTTCACAGTGGAAGACACAAATAACATGCCAGTGACTGATGGAAATAAAGATATGATAGGTGAGGACCTTGAGATGATTGTAATCACTAAGGAGGCAATATTGGGCAAGCTAATGGGGCTAAAGGTAGACAAGTCTCCTGGCCCTGATGGGATGCATCCCAGAGTGTTAAAAGAGATGGCTAGGGAAATTGTAAACGCACGAGTGATAATTTATCAAAATTCACTAGACTCTGGGGTGGTCCCAGAGGATTGGAAAGTAGCAAACGTGACACCACTGTTTAAAAAAGGAGGTCGGCAGAAAGCGGGTAATTATAGGCCGGTAAGCTTAACTTCGGTTGTAGGGAAAATGCTGGAATCTATCATTAAGGAGGAAATAGCGGGGCACCTGGAGGGAAATTGTCCCATTGGGCAGACGCAGCATGGGTTCATAAAGGGTAGGTCGTGTCTGACTAATTTGGTAGGACTTTTTGAGGATGTTACCAGTGCAGTAGATAACGGGGAGCCAATGGATGTGGTATATCTGGATTTCCAGAAAGCTTTTGACAAGGTGCCACACAAAAGGTGGAGGAACTAAAGATGCATGGCATTGAGGGTAAAGTGGTAGCATGGGTAGAGGATTGGTTAACTAACAGAAAGCAGAGAGTGGGGATAAATGGCTGTTTCTCTGGTTGGCAACCTGTAACTAGTGGGGTCCCTGTTCAGTGTTGGGCCCGCAGTTGTTCACAATTTACATAGATGATTTGGAGTTGGGGACCAAGTGCAATGTGTCAAAGTTTGCAGACGACACTAAGATGAGTGGTAAAGCAAAAAGTGCAGAGGATACCGGAAGTCTGCAGAAGGATTTGGATATGTTAGGTGAATGGGCTAGGGTCTGGCAGATGGAATTCAATGTTGCCAAGTGTGAGGCTATCCATTTTGGGAGGAATAACAGCAAAATGGATTATTATTTAAACGGTAAGATGTTAAAACATGCTGCTGTGCAGAGGGACCTGGGTGTGCTGGTGCACGAGTCGCAAAAAGTTGGTGTGCAGGTGCAACAGGTGATTAAGAAGGCTAATCGAGTATTGTCTTTCATTGCTAGAGGGATGGAGTTCAAGACTAGGGAGGTTATGCTGCAATGGTATAAGGTGTTGGTGAGGCCACATCTGGAGTATTGTGTTCAGTTTTGGTCTCCTTACCTGAGAAAGGACATATTGGCACTGGAGGGAGTGCAGAGGAGATTCACTAGGTTGATCCCAGAGTTGAGGGGATTAGATTACGACGAGAGGTTGAGTAGACTGGGACTGTACTCATTGGAGTTTAGAAGGATGCGGGGGGATCTTATTGAAACATATAAAATTATGAAGGGAATAGATAGGATAGATGCGGGCAGGTTGTTTCCACTGGTCGAGGAAAGCAGAACTAGGGGGCATAGCCTCAAAATAAGGGGAAGTAGATTTAGGACCGAGTTTAGGAGGAACTTCTTCACCCAAAGGGTTGTGAATCTCTGGAATTCCTTGCCCAGTGAAGCAGTTGAGGTTCCTTCTTTAAATGTTTTTAAGAAAACGATAGATACCTTTCTAAAGAATAAAGGGATTCGGGGATATGGTGTACGGGCCGGAGAGTGGAGCTGAGTCCACAAAGATCAGCCATGATCTCATTAAATGGCGGAGCAGGCTCGAGGGGCCAGATGGCCTACTCCTGTTCCTAGTTCTTATGTTCTTATGTTCTAACAAGGGGGGGCAGCTTTTAAACCGATGCCGCAGAGCAAACCGCAGATAGGATGCAGCCATGCCACCAAAGAGACCCACACCATGGTTCGGAGATGCCGACCTTTCCAAGCTGTTGGACATGGTGGAGTCCAGGCAGGATACCTTGTTTGCCAAAGGGGTCGGAGGGTCAGCCACAGGGCACCTGGGAGGCGGTGGCAGCAGCTGTCAGCGTGGGGAGTGTCCCCAGTAGGACTGCCACCCGGTGCCGTAAGAAGCTCAACGACCTCCATAAGGTCGCACGGGTGAGTTGGCATCGGCCCCCTGGCATCAATTCCACCTGCTGCAGCCCCGCCCCCACCCCACCATGGTCCTGCGGTGAGCACCGCGCCACCTCCCCCAACACAATACCATGTCTGTGCCCCAGCACATCCTTGCAGCCACCTGCGCGGCCCACCCAATCCCGGTGGCTGTGCCCACCCCTGTCACCCCTGCCATAGCCCCCCCCTCTTGTAGCCATCTGACATGGCCACTTCCAACTAAACACAGAGCAACTCGCAAAGACTGATGGGTAAAATGGACAAGCCAAGAGTCAGGCAGGCTCTGAGCCTGAAATGCATATTCGTCAGCAAAGTCCAGACGGTATCGAAACCCCGTCCCATTAGCATGTTAATCAGGCCGATTAGCAGCATGGCCCATCTCCCCCAACACAAAGGACTGGTACTCCAGCTACCGGGACAGTCCCAGACATTTCGGCGCCACTCCCTGTCCAAGGGAAACACAAACAACAAGGTCAATGACCGCTTGAGACATGCCCAGTCATCCAGATCCCCGCCCACTAATTGGCCAAGGAATCGAACGGAGTGATCAGGGATCACCCAATTAGTAAGGCCCAAATCAAAGGACCGCCCAAAAGAGCGTGAAAGCCCCCAAGTATAAAGGACGAGTTTGCCATATGCTCGCTCTCTTTTGGCCTTGGTACCCCGGTCACGGCCATTGCCAACTGCAGCAACACCAGAAGCAAGTTTGAGTTCAACTCCCACTACCAGAAGGACGAGCCCAACCTAGCAGCAGTTTACCACTTTGAACCCAAGAGATCCTGAACAACGGCCACTGTTTCCATCCAGGAAAGGATGGCCCCTATGGTCAGAATTTTGCTCCAATGAAGAGACAGGTCCTGGCAGCATAGGACAGACTTGGTGGGACAGCCTGACCGAGATCCATAAAAAGAGTTCAGCTAAGGTTCGTAAGCCGATGGCAATTGTGTCCTGTCTGGCACAATTGCGAGGCACAGAGGAGGTTGTGATGACGCTCCGCAAGCAGTTTGAGGAGAAAGAGAAACGTAGAGAGGGAGATTTAAGTGAGTGTGAGAAGTCAAATGTACAGCTCCGGGAGCAGTTAGCAGCGAAGGACAAGGAAGTGGATGATGTCAAGAGGGCACACCAATCCTGTCTCGCCCACCTTAGCAGCTTCAAAATCCAATATGATAAAGCCTAGCAGGACACAGCGTGCTGTACTGGTGAGAGAAGAGACAGAGAATCAGGTACAGATCCTAAAGAAACAATGTGATGATTTAAAAGCATCCCTCTGAACACTCCACAGTTCCACCACGGAACAGACGCAGTGTTTGGTGGATCATGCCAAATGCAAGCAGCAAATTGCAAGGTTGTAATCCCTGCTATCAGTTCAAAATGGGTTTAGCGACACCTTTGGCCCACAGCTAGACCAGGAAGACGGCCCCGATTGGCAGGAACTCAGTGAAATGGCCCAACGGTACGTAAGTGAGACCGAGAATCAAAATAGAGTGCCCCAGGCCCCGAAAAGAAAAGCACCCACACCACCAACTGCACAGGCAGCACCCAACCCAATGAACCCCATCGCCACGCAGCACAGGGTTACCATGGAAGGCCAACCCGATTTTGTGTACCCCATCCCCATTATCGATCACCCAGTTACGAGGTGCCCACGAGAAGATAGAGACGTTCCACCTCACATCGGACCCACATCACTTTTTCGAGTTAGTAAAAGAGCAAACCCTGATGTATGGCTTCGATGAGCCGGAGCAGGATAAGCTCATAGTTATGTGCTTAGACCCGTCCGTTAGTTCAGCCCTTCCCGACCCACAAAATGTAGGAGGAGGTAGCCTCCAAGAAATAGACACGGCCACTTTAGACGCCATAGAATATAACAGAGGAGATCCGGTAGACGGACTCAATCGTTGCAGGCAGAAAAAGGGAGAGCATCCAACAGCGTTTGCTGGATGCGTTTGGATCCATTTTACTGCGGTATTCAGTGAGTTAGCCCGCACCCATTTATCAGCAGACAATACGGCCAAATGGACCCGTACATTAGTGTCCCACGCCACAGAGGCAGGACAAAAGGCTTGTGCCAATTATGACCCCTCAGACCCAGCGCACAATGAAGTGTGGGTTCTGAAATGATTGTCCAAAGCTTGGGAACAGTTGGTACTGAAAAAGACAGAACACGAGTGAGTAGACGCCACCATGAACCCAGTAAAGGCACACCAAGACCCCGCATGGGTAAATGAAGGGAGAGGTACAGCACCACACCCCAAGACACAGGAATGCTACAATTGTGGACACGAAGGACATTATGCCCAAGAATGCAATGCCCCCCCAAAGCAGCAAAGGAGTCAGCACCCAAACGCCCCCCCTAGAAACAATACCCGGCCCATTCACAGCGTTAGCGCCCGACCAGATAATTCGGCCATGAATGGCACCGATTGACGGTGTTCGGGCTCCCCAACCTGGCTCTGCGATACCCTTTGGGACAAGTCCGGAAGACTGGTTGTTGCAGACACAGTCCGGGGACACCTCGTAGAGTTCCTTTGGGACACAGAAGAGTCCCGAACCATGTTAAACTCCTCCACGATGTTCCAGAAAGAGATATGGCCCACTACGGATACTATTACCCTTAGTGGCTTTACAGGTCACCTCCAGCAGGGACACATCACAGCCCCTGTGGACGTACAGCTCGGTAATATTAGGACAAAACATTTGGTTGTTTTAGTAGATTTATCCCAGGCAACAGAACACATCCTGGACATTGATTTCATGAGTACACACAACCTCTCATTCGACCCAGTTAACCGATGCATCTGGAAAATGGCTAGAGCAGCACGAGCCCCCGCCACGCTCACAGTAGGAGATTCTGCCCATAGAATCAGCTCAGTAGGAGAGTACTGGTTTGATCTACAAACCATTACCATAGACAAAGCAGTTAGAGAGGTCTTGAAAAGACATAAGACAGCATTTGCCCAGCACAAGCACGACTGCGGCAAAATCCCAGGTGTTGTAAACATTACAGGTCCCGATCCCAAACCCCTGAAACAGTACGGCTTCCTCCAGCAAGCCGAGGGAGAGATAACCAAGGTAATTCAAAGCTTATTGACACAAGGCATCATTCGACCCGTTGCATCGACAAATAATGCCCCAATTTGGCCCGTAAGAAAACCTGATGGATCATGGCGACTGACCATCGACTACCGGGAATTGAACAAAGTAACCCCCCTAGCAGCCCCCACCATTGCCATGAGTCCCAGGACCATGTTGAGACAGGGACTCCAGTCAAAAAAAAATTCCGTGTTAGACATCAGTAATGGCTTTTGGTCCATATAACTGGACAACGCATGCCAGTATAAATTTGCGTTCACCTTCCAGGCAGAGCAGTACACGTGGACGTGCCTTCCACAAGGCTTCCACAACTCCTCCTCCATTTTCCACAGACAATTGGCAAACGGGTTATCTAAATTTCCCTGCCCTGAATGCCTTGTTCAGTATGTGGACGTCTTGCTCCTACGGACTGACACCAAGAAAGAGCATATCTCGCTTCTTTCGGAATTATTGGAACTCCTTACAACGATTGGTTGCAAAATTAACCCCAAGAAAGCCCAAATTTTTCAGGAGAAGGCCACTTATTTAGGTACAGTCACCACTCATGGGAAGCGTGAAATAGAATTCAAACGGATTGATTCCATCGTAAATTTGCCCTTGCCCCAAAACGTTACAGCCCTCCGGTCATTTTTAGGACTGGTTGGCTATTGTCAGAACCATAGCGACGATTTGCACAAAGGCAGCCCCACTCTCCGATTTACTAAAGAAACAGGCACCATGGAAATAGCTTCCACAGCACACGGATGCCGTGGATACATTGAAACGCGCCCTGAGCACAGCCCCCGCTTTGCAAGCCCCCGATCACCACTCCCCGTACGCGATAGAGGTCGCGACCACAGATCGCACCCTTTTGGCCGTACTCCTGCAGGACAGGCACGATCGTCTGGGACCTGTGGCCTACACCTCACGAGTCTTAGATCCGGTCGAACAAGGATTTTCAGCCTGCGAGAGGCACCTATTAGCAGTTTTCTGAGCGGTACAGTATTTCTTGTACATAACCGGACTCAACCCGGTAACCATTTTGACCGAGCACACCCCAACACAGCTTTTATTAGACGGCAGACTAAAAGACGACACAGTAAGCCAAATTCGCGCAGCGCGATGGACCATACTCCTACAGGGACGCGACATCACGGTAAAACGGTCCAAAACGGATACGTTTTTGGCCGATAATTTGCACTATGCAGGAATCCCACATGAGTGCGAGATCATAGCCCCCAAGCACAGCACAGGCCCCTTTGTTCCCAGGTCCGTACCAAGAAAGACAGGTATCGGACCCCAGCCCACAGACAAAGCCCTGAGAATTTATGTAGACGGATCCTCCATAGTACTTGAGGGAAAAAGGATAACAGGCTGTGGCATTTATGTAGAGGAGTTACAGGGACGCACTTTAGAAGAGATAGCTTTAAAGTTGCCTGGACACTTAGGTTCGCAGGCAGCTGAGTTAGCAGCCATTGCTTACATTGTTCAGCACCCCGATTCATTCCTGACCCCATGCAGACATATATTCGGATAGTTTGTACGTCTGCAACATGCCTTACAGAATTCCTACCCCTGTGGGAATCGAGAGGATTTATTTCCGCGGATGGAAAATCTCTACCCTCAGCCCCACTCCTAAAACATATCCTCCAGACAGCTAAAGGCAGAGAATACGGCATCATCAAAGTAAGAAGTCACCATCGCTCCTCCCCACCCAGTAATGTGAAAGCTGATGCCCTAGCGAAAGCAGGCTCACGACATGGCCAATTTTGGCAACCCCCCGAGAGTGCCCCAGTACACGCAGTTCAGGTCTCACAGACCAACATCCAAGACCTAGCCCAGGCACAAAAACAGACGAGACATTGAGGGAAATTTTAAAAGGAAACTTCCCAGCTCCCTATGACAGGTTTAGAAATTCTCTGATGGTTCATGAGGGAATCGTTTTAAAAGATAGAATTTATGTAGTCCCCACCCAGGACAGGAACAAAATAATTTGCAAGTTCCATGACGGACATGGACATCAAGGGATTAAATCCACACTTGCCCACCTCAGACCCCTCTGCTGGTGGCCCGAGTTGAAAACCGACGTGTCCCATTACGTCGAGAATTGTTTAATTTGCGCCAAAACAACCCCGATAGGTATGCGAGGAAAGCCCAGCTACGACACACCCGTCCTGTCAATGGCCCGTGGACAAACCTCCAATTAGATTATATTGGCCCCCCCCCCCACTGCAGAAATGGTTACAAGCACGTCTTAGTAGTGACAGACACATTCACGAAATGGGTCGAAGCATTCCCAGTGAGAACGAACACAGCCAAGGCCACCGCAAAGGTCTTAACAGAGCAGATTTTTACAAGATGGGGACTCCCCTGTTCTATTGAGTCGGACCAAGGTTCCCACTTTACAGGAAGAGTCATGCAAAATGTTATGACAATATTTGGAGTTAAACAAAAGTTCCACATTGCCTATCACCCGCAGTCCAACGGCATATTGGAGCGCATGAATCGTACGCTAAAAGCCACCCTTAGGAAAATGGTGCAGCAGCACAATACAACATGGGACACAGTGATCCCATTCGCACTGATGTTTATTAGGAACACAGTGTCGAGCTCTACACGATATACCCCCCCATACCCTCATGACCGGATGATCCATGAAGGGTACCGAATACTTATTTGTACTTGATTTGGCCAGCCCCGCAGTCACCGCCCTGACCCATGAGAAAGCAGTCCAGCACATGGTAGAGAATATTAAAGCAGCACAGCTCACTGCAGCTGTTCAACTAGGCGCTAAACAAAAGCAGAGTAAGGCCTGCTTTGACAAAACAGTACACCCGATGGAGTATACAGTCGGACAGCAGGTAATGATCACCTTGTACAACACTAGTTCGTTCCTCTCCCTGAAATTTTCAGGACCCTATTCAATTTCAGACAAGGCAAGCCCCTCGGTTTACAAAATCACGTTTCCCAATGGAAAATCAGGATGGTTCCATGTCAATCAACTTAAGGTTTATGGAACGCAGTGCAGCCACTCGCACCATCTTTCAATGGCGATGGCAGACAATGAGGACCCACCCACTGACAAACCGAGCTCCCCCTCCCCCAGCAACAGCAGCGCGACCACAAACACGACCTTCACCACGCCCCCAGAATCAGATTTCACACTGATGCTTAATTCGGCTGCTAGCGACAGTGACAGCGACAGCACTACCGAAGCTCCTGAAAGACCCGAACAGGGATCCCATGAACCAGGCCCCAGTCACTACAGGCCCAGAGAGCCCGACGACGATACACTCAGCCCCTTTGAAACAATTTATCTGCCCACTCCGGAACCTGACCCAACACCCGACGATAGCGACACCCCCCTGACAACCTCCCTGCAGACCATGAAGCACTGGCACCGTGACAATTCCTGTCGCTTGACGAGAAATGACAAGATGGACCCCACATTGGCACACGCCGCGTTAGCACGCAAACTCAATGAAAGAGTTTGGCACTCGGGAGATGGAGACAGCTACGAGTCTGACTCCCACCATGGTAACCCCTTTGCAATTCTTTTTGAGATGGAATCGTGAGGTGTCCAGATGATGAGAGCCAGGAACCGATGGAGATTTATGGTGTCCTGTACTCTGATGGAGCCTGCCCGTTATTTCTTTTAATTTGTTATTTTTATATGTTGACTGTTTGTTTATTTGTGCGACTACTCGTGTCGTTCTCAGTTAATTTCTTGTTACAGTTTCTTCTTTCGGTCTCACACCAACGTTCTTGATACAATCATAACTTCTTCTGACGCCACATGGCAATTAGTGAAACAAGATTGTCGGCAACCCATATTGTTACAAATTTGTTCCGCTCTTGGAAGGTCACGCAGGCAGTGGAGTAATGGCACTTATCCCCGCCCTGCCTAGGGACCCCCTATACATTTGGTCAGCCAAGCTCGGGTAGTGGAGCAACGGCACTGATCACCGCCCTACCCAGGGATTCCACCCATTCTTGCCCTGCCGCGGACGATACACACCACCCCATTCGACTACTTGGTTTTGAAACTCTTTTTCTGTTTTTTTTCGAATCCTGTGGTTTAAAGAATGCTCTTTAACATAAGAACTAGGAGCAGGAGTAGGCCATCTGGCCCCTCGAGCCTGCTCCACCATTCAATGAGATCATGGCTGATCTTTTGTGGACTCAGCTCCACTTTCCGACCTGAACACCATAACCCTTAATCCCTTTATTCTTCAAAAAACTGTCTATCTTTATCTTAAAACCATTTAATGAAGGAGCCTCAACTGCTTCACTGGGCAAGGAATTCCATAGATTCACAACCCTTTGAGTGAAGAAGTTCCTCCTAAACTCAGTCCTAAATCTACTTCCCCTTATTTTGAGGCTATGCCCCCTAGTTCTGCTTTCACCCGCCAGTGGAAACAACCTTCCCGCATCTATCCTATCTATTCCCTTCATAATTTTATATGTTTCTATAAGATCCCCCCTCATCCTTCTAAATTCCAACAAGTACAGTCCCAGTCTACTCAACCTCTCCTCGTAATCCAACCCCTTCAGCTCTGGGATTAACCTAGTGAATCTCCTCTGCACACTCTCCAGCGCCAGTACATCTTTTCTCGGTAAGGAGACCAAAGCTGAACACAATACTCCAGGTGCGGCCTCACTAACACCTTATACAATTGCAGCATAAACTCCCTAGTCTTAAACTTCATCCCTCTAGCAATGAACGACAAAATTCCATTTGCCTTCTTAATCACCTGTTGCACCTGTAAACCAACTTTTTGTGACTCATGCACTAGCACACCCAGGTCTCTCTGCACAGCAGCATGTTTTAATATTTTATCATTTAAATAATAATCCCTTTTGCTGTTATTCCTACCAAAATGGATAACCTCACATTTGTCAACATTGTATTCCATCTGCCAGACCCTAGCCCATTCACTTAACCTATCCAAATCCCTCTGCAGACTTCCAGTATCCTCTGCTCTTTTTGCTTTACCACTCATCTTAGTGTCGTCTGCAAACTTGGACACATTGTCCTTGGTCCACAACTCCAAATCATCTATGTAAATTGTGAACAATTGTGGGCCCAACACTGATCCCTGAGGGACACCACTAGTTACTGATTGCCAACCAGAGAAACACCCATTAATCCCCAGTCTTTGCTTTCTATTAATTAACCAATCCTCCATCCATGCTATTACTTTATCCTTAATGCTATGCATCTTTATCTTATGCAGCAACCTTTTGTGTGGCACCTTGTCAAAGGCTTTCTGGAAATCTAGATATACCACAACCATTGGCTCCCCATTATCTACCGCACTGGTAATGTCCTCAAAAAATGACACTAAATTAGTTAGGCACGACCTGCCCTTTATGAACCCATGCTGCATCTGCCCAATGGGACAATTTCCATCAAGATGCCTCGCTATTTCTTCCTTGATGATAGATTCCAGCATCTTCCCTACTACCGAAGTTAAGCTCACTGGCCTATAATTACCCGCTTTCTGCCTACCTCCTTTTTTAAACAGTGATGTCACGTTTGCTAATTTTCAATCCGCCGGGACCACCCCAGAGTCTAGTGAATTTTGGTAAATTATCATTAGTGCATTTGCAATTTTCCTAGCCATCTCTTTTAGCATTCTGGGATGCATTTCATCAGGGCCAGGAGACTTGTCTACCTTTAGCCCCATTAATTTGCCCATCACTACCTCCTTAGTGATAACAATCATCTCAAGGTCCTCACCTGTCATAGCCGCATTTCTATCAGTCACTGGCATGTTATTTGTGTCTTCCACTGTGAAGACCGACCCAAAAAACCTGTTCAGTTCCTCTTTTTTAGTACCTTTCTGTTGCCACCTAAAGATTTCCCAGTCCTCTAGTCTCCCACTAATCTTTGCCACTTTGTATGTTTTTTCCTTCAATTTGATACTCTCCCTTATTTCCTTAGATATCCACGGTCGATTTTCCTTCTTTCTACCGTCCTTCCTTTTTGTTGGTATAAACCTTTGCTGAGCACTTTGCCACTACTTTTGCCCTCCCCGGCAACCCTTCGGTTGCTTTTACCCCACATACTATTTACATGTAAGAAACACTTGGTTAGAAAAAAAACAAGTTTGCAGAGGACGGAGAAATTGTCCGCCCGCACAGCTCATCGACCACAGGCTGCAAGAGTGCTCGCACTGTGACACAGAACTTTTGGAATGTCTTGTCTCCACAAATGGTTGTTTCAAAAAAAAAGATGAGGGAGTCACATAGGGTGACGATTATAATGGGAGATTTGACGTTAAGGAGACACAGACGGATATACGAGATATTAAACAACACGATGATAACAGACACTATGCTTGTTCCCTTAGAGCGATATGAAGACATTCGACGGTGAAGGAAAACCAAAACAAGATGAAGACGACCCTGATGATCGGCATCATGATCGTCACTGGAACAGTCCAATTGCGTGCGTTACCTACCTCCACCCCCCTCATCACACAGGCCCGAACACGATCACCCAGCACACACACCCAGCCACCGATACCCCCACATGGTGTGAGAACCTCATCAATTGGTATTCCCTGTACCACACAGTGAAAGCCTTACTAGTAATAACCATATCGTACAATGTCATTCAGACAATTAGATTGCGGAAATGGAGACGGAGAGCCTCCCGCCCCCCAGTATATACATTCAGAGCCCCTTTCCTCGGACTCCAGCAGACCCCACCCTCTTTCTGAACCTTTTCTTTAATAAATTCCGCGGTGGTTGTTTTTGTGAATAAAGTTTATTTTTCTGTGTATGGAAGTGTCAGTGATAGGAAGAAATGCGATGCTGCTATCGGATATTTTTTGTATTGTAACATAAGTTTCGATTGTAAATAGCAGCATGAGTGTAGTCTAGTTAGAGGCAGTTAGAGGTTCCCCTTTTACTGAATGCTAAATGGCCCCCTAGAGATTCTTAGACATGCGTTGGTTAGGGAAATTAGGTAAATGTTTTAGGACCCATAGGATAGTGTAGAGTAGAAGCTGTTTTTGGTTAAGGGTACCCGGCACCCCAAGAGAACAAAGAAGACCCAGTATTGTGATCCTTCACGCTTCGCGTTGTGGATCAAGAGGACGGAGTGTAGCCATCTGACATGGCCACTTCCAACTAAGCACAGAGCAACTCGCAAAGACTGATGGGTAAAATGGACAAGCCAAGGGTCAGGCAGGTTCTGAGCCTGAAATGCATATTCGTCAGCAAAGTCCAGATGGTGTCGAAACCCTGTCCCATTAGCATGTTAATCAGGCCGATTAGCAGGTGATGGCCCATCTCCCCCTACACAAAGGACTGGTACTCCAGCTACTGGTACAGTCCCAGACATTTCGGCGCCACTCCCTGTCCAAGGGAAACACAAACAACAGGGTCAATGACTGCTTGAGGCATGCCCAGTCATCCAGATCCCCGCCCACTTATTGGCCAAGGAATCGAACGGAGTGATCAGGGATAACCCAATTAGTAAGGCCCAAATCGAAGGACCGCCCTAAAGAGCGCAAAAGCCTCCAAGTATAAAGAAAGAGTTTGCCATATGCTCGCTCTCTTTTGGCCTTGGTACCCCGGTCACGGCCATTGCCAACTGCAGCAACACCAGAAGCAAGTTCGAGTTCAACTCCCACTACCAGAAGAACGAGCCCAGCCGAGCAGCAGTTACCACTTCGAACCCAAGAGATCCTGAACAGCGGCCACTGTTTCCAGACCTAAACTGGGTGCTCGAAGTTAAGTCCAGGTTGTCTTAGTAATAGGTGTAGTTAACTAGTAGTGTTTATGTTGCATGATTGATTGTCTGTAAATAAAGTACCCTTGACCTTGAACTAACTAACTGGTGTTTGGCTCTTTGATCGATAGCTGGTTGAAACTTGTGGTGGTATCATTCGGTACCTGGCAAACTCTAAGCATTTGGACATAGACAATATAGAAAGAAGGCAAATTCACTGATTGCCATAATTGGAACAGAGCCAGAGTAAAGAGCATAGTAAAGAGAAAACGCGCAACACTCCCCACCCGCTCCCCGCCCTGCAAAGCATGAAGTGTGCACACACGTGAGTTGTTCATGCCAGACAGAATGATCTTTCCCTCTCACTGACCACATGCCCATTCACCCACAGGTTCTCCATCGGGTGGTGCCAGCCCATCCGGGGTGGCCACCACTCCCCCCCCCCCCCCCCCGCCTGCCTTCCAAGAGAGCCACCTCGGAGGAGAGCTCTGGGGATACCAATGTCAAGGCGGCACAGCTGTCATTCCCACTCTCCGCCAGCGCAGAGATACACACCTCAGTGGCCAAAGTAGTGGACAGGCTTATGGGTATCCATCTGGTGAGCACAACATGGTTGCTGATGCACATCAGGTGGAGGCAGGAACATCCAGGGGGGACAGCAGTCGGAGGTCTGGTTCCCAGTCCGATGCCGACCCTTTCAACCAGGTTATCCCAGAGCTGACGAAGACTCTAGGCTGTGGCCATGATATTCAAAGGAGGATTTCAGCAACATACCAACCCTAACCGGTCCATAGACGATTGGAGGAGTCCAAAGTGCTAGGGGCGCAAGAGATGGCGCTGGCAATGTGTGGCACGAGGCGAACACTGATGGAATGTCGACTGCAGTGGAAAACCTGCAGCATGATGTTAGCAGCATGAGTGGTGGTGTCCAAGGCGTTGCCCAGCCATGGGGTAGGGCCTCGACATCATGTCCCATTCGCTGGATGACATGTCCTTGACGCAGGTGGACCTTGCCGAGGCGCTGTGGAGCATGTCCTAGTCTCAGGTGGGCATGGCAGAGGTGCTCCAGAGCATTTCCCAGTCGCTGTGGGCCATGTCCCAGTCACAGGTGCACCTTGCTGAGGCACTGTGGAGCATGTCCCAGTCTCAGGTGGGCATTGCCACAGTGCTGCGCATCCACTTTTTAAAGAGAAACAAAAACTAAAATGGGGCGGCTTGGTGGCACAGTAGTTAGCACTGCTGCCTCACAGCTCCAGGCACCCGAGTTCATTTCCTGCCTTGGGTGACTGTTTGTGGTTTACACTTATTAATAATAATAATAATAATAATCTTTATTGTCACATGTAGGCTTACATTAACACTGCAATGAAATTACTGTGAAAAGCCCCTAGTCGCCACATTCCAGCTCCTGTTCGGGTACACAGAGGGAGAATTCAGAATGTCCAAATTACCTAAGACCATGTCTTTCAGGACTTGTGGGAGGAAACCGGAGCACCCGGAGGAAACCCACGCAGACATGGGGAGAACGTGCAGACTCCGCACAGACAGTTACCCAAGGTAGGAATCAAACCTGGAACCTGGCGCTGTGAAGCAACAGTGCTAACCACTGTGCTACCGTGCACTTTCTCCCCGTGTCTGCATGGGTTTCCTCCGGGTGCTCCGGTTTCCTCCCACAGTCCAAAGATGTGCCGGTTAGGTGGATTGGCCATGTTAAATTGCCACTTAGTGTCCAAAAGGTTAGGTGGGTTACAGGGATAGGGTGGAGCCCGGGCTTAAGTAGGGTGCTCTTTGCAAGGGCCGATTCAGACCCGATGGGCTGAATGGCCTCCTTGAACACTGTAGGGATCCTATGATTCTATAAATATATGTCCCAGGCGTAGGTGGACAATGGCGAGGCACTGCAGAGCGTGGCCCGGTCATAGAGGGGCATCGTTGAGGGCATCGACATCGCGGTGGCGACAATGGGGAGCCACCAAGGCTGGCAGAGGCAGATGTCACAGGGGCTCAATCCAGATGCCCTTCCATCCCAAGGTGACCCCCCACGACCGGACTGGGAGGAGGAAACAGTGGAGGTCGACCCAGAGCCACCCGACAGGTAGATAACAGCGGTCACCAACTCACCCGAGTCCCCCTCTCCTGACAATGGTGCATCTTGGAGTCAGCGGGTGACTTTTGGAAGTGCATATATACATCTACTGAACCACCTCTGTCAACCCTCTCAATTACTTTACCAAATAACTCAATCTAGTTTGTCAGACACCATTTGCTCTCAAAAACGTCCATGCTGGATGCTCATTTTGAAGTCACGCTTCTCCAAGTGAGAATTATTTTCTTTGAGACTGATCTCGAGTAATTTTCCACCGTTCATGTTTAGCCCTCTCTGCATTTTTGAAAGATTGCATTTACAGTCCTCTAAGTTCATGATGGTCCGCCCGCACCTTCATTTTAAAATTTCTCACCCTCATGTTGAAATTTCTGCACAGCCTCACCTCCTCAGATCAATGTGAGTGTTTCCATTCTCTGAACTCGGCAGTGTGAGCATTGTATGTCCTCTGAACTCGGCAGTGTGAGCATTGTGTGTCCTCTGAACTTGGCAATGTGAGCGTTGCCCGTTCACTGAATTGAATCGTGAGTGTTTTTGTGTTATCTGAACTCCAGTGTGAGCAATGGGTACTCATTTAACCTGCAAGTGCTGTGCATTCTCTCAACTCGTGGTGTGAGTGCTTTACTTGCCTACTATGAGCACTGCTCTCTTTGAACTAAATAATGTTAGCACCATGCTTTGTTTGAACTCTATATTATTGGATTAATCTACACATTGCCGAGAACATTGAATTATTCTGTGACAACCGGGCTCAAATTACACATTCCTGCCAAACTGTTGGGTGTGTCTCGTCCTGCAGGGGGAGCCCACTCGCTTTGCAAATACGCGGTGAGCACTGCCATTCTCATCTGATGAAAGACAGCGAGAAAGAGAGTGCTTCTGAAACATTAATAGCTCATTCCTTTTTACAGGTGCTGCCGGATCTTAGGAGTGGGTCCTAATTCTCTATGTTTTTACCTGTTGTTTTGACTCCGGGTTTAAAGACATTTCTCCATCACTTTCTGTTGTTATCTCTATCGCCTCACTGATCTTTTATATCGTTTAGCAACCTCCTTTTAAGCAATTTGCAGATCACATAATTCATTAATTGCTATTGCTTTTCTCCCTTCTGCCCCTTCATTCACACCCCCTCCCCCTTCTCTTTTCAGAACCAGGCTAAAATGTTCACTGATCATTTCAGCTTCAGTTCTGAGATAGAGTACACTTCTGAAACATTAATATCTCATTAATTTTTACAGAATCTGCCTGAACTGCTGACTACTTCAAGCTGTTTTAAAAAATAATTCAGATTTCCAGCATTTGCAGCTTTTTTGCTTTACATTGGTTGACCAAACCACCTATTCACATTCAAGGGACAGAGAACATATATACTCAAATTGATCTGTTGTACAAATGTAACATTATTAAATGTTGCAATGCCTGTAATATCTTAGTTACAGGTTTTGGCAACCAATACACGCAGAGCATTTCTTTATTACCAAGCATTTTGTTTTAAATGTTGTGGCAGTGATTCCGAAGTGTCCTGTTGTTAGCATGATCCTGAGGCACTCAAGCAGGAATTTGTCTTTGTGGGTTGAATGAGCGATTAATATGGAATCTTGCAGGTGGATGTAAACTTTAGATCAATGCTGTGACCGTTAAAGTACACATTTCAGACATTACACATCTTGTCCTCCAATCTGAAATTTGGTCCAGCCACTCGTGTTGCAAATGGAAGCAACCTTACATTTTTTTCCCTTCCTCTTTCATGAATTTATCTGGCTTCACCTTAAATGAATATCTGCTCTTTGCTTCAATTACTCTTCGTGGTGGTGAGTCCACATTCAAACCACTCTGGGTAAAGATCTTCCTTCTGAATTCATTATTGGGTTTATTAATGACTATTATATATTTATTTTCTTTGGTTTTGGTGTCTCCAACATATGGTCGCATATTTTCTATGTTTACTCTATCAGTCTTTCATATCCTCGATCAAGTTGTTTTGAAAGAAAAGTGCCCTAGCCTGATCAGTCTTACTAAATTGTTATAACCCCTTGGCTCTGGTGTCATCCTTGTAAGTCGTTTTGCATCTTCTTCAGTGCCTCTATATACACTTTATAATATGCAGATCAGAACTATGCATGGTACTCTCAGTGCAGTCTAATCAAGGTTTGATTTCAGTTTAACATAATTTCTCTGTTTTGTTCCAACAATATGTCTCCATATCAAATATTAATTTATCTTTCCTGCCAGACATCGATAGTGCCACTCTAAATCACAAACATACTCTGAAAATGCAAGATGTACTTTATAGAACATAGAACTGTACAGCACAGTACAGGCCCTTCGGCCCACGATGTTGTGCTGAACTAGTCTGAAACTAAGGTCAAATCAACCTACTCCCAATCATTCTAGTGCACTCCATATGCCTATCCAATAACCGCTTGAAAGTTCCTAAAGTGTCCAACTCCACTACCATAGCTGGGAGTGCGTTCCACACCCCAACCACTCTCTGAGTAAAGAACCTACCTCTGACGTCCCTCCTATATCTTCCACCATGAACCTTATAGTTATGCCCCCTTGTAACAGCTACATCCACCCGAGGAAAAAGGTCGCTGAACGTCCACTCTATCTACCCCTCTCATCATCTTATACACCTCAATTAAGTCACCTCTCACCTTCCTTCGCTCCAATGAGAAAAGCCCTAGCTCCCTCAACCTTTCCTCATAAGATCTACCTTCCAATCCAGGCAGCATCCTGGTAAATCTCCTTTGCACCCTTTCCAATGCTTCCACACCCTTCCTATAATGAGGTGACCAGAACTGCACACAATACTCCAAATGTGGTCAAACCAAGGCCTTGTACAGTTGCAGCATAACCTCACGGCTCTTAAACTCAATCCCCCTGTTAATAAATGCTAACACACTATAGGCTTTCTTCACGGCTCTATCCACTTGGGTGGCAACTTTCAGAGATCTATGGACATGAACTCTGAGATCTCTCTCCTCCTCCACATTCTTCAGAACCCTGACGTTAAGCCTGTAATCCACATTCAAATTTGTCTTACCAAATGAATCACCTCACACTTATCATGGTTAAACTCCATCTGCCACTTTTCAGCCCAGCTCTGCATCCTACCAATGTCTCTTTGCCCTCCATATTATCATCTACTCCACCAATCTTGGCGTCATCAGCAAATTTATTAACCCAACCTTCAACTCCATCATCCAAGTCATTGATAAAAATCACAAATAGCAGAGGACCCAGCACTGATCCCTGTGGTACACCGCTGGTGACTGGGCTCCAGGATGAAAATTTACCATCTACCACCACCCTCTGTCTTCTATGTGATAGCCAGTTACTGATCCAATCGGCCAAATTTCCCTCTATGCCATGCCTCCTTACTTTCTGCATGAGCCGACCATGGGGCACCTCATCATACGCCTTACTAAAATCCATGTATACAATATCAACTGCTCTACCTTCATCTATGTACTTAGTTACCTCCTCAAAGAATACAATCAAACTTGTGAGGCAAGACATCCCCTCACAAATTCGTGCTGACTATCCTGGATTAAGCTGTATCTTTCCAAATGATCATATATCCTATCCCTCAGGACCCTTTCCAATAATTTACCTATGACCGAAGTGAGACTAATCAGCCTATATATAATTCCCAGGGTTATACCTATTCCCTTTCTTGAACAAGGGGACAACATTCGCCTCTCTCTAGTCTTCTGGCACTATTCCTGTAGACAGTGAGGACATAAAGACCAAAGCCAAAGGCTCTGCAATCTCATGCCTCCCCTCCCAAAGAATCCTAGGAGATATCCCATCAGGCCCAGGGGCCTTATCTATCCTCAGGCTTCTCAAAATTTCTAACACATCTTCCTTCCGAATATCTACCTCCTCCAGCCTACCAGCCTGTATCGCACTATTCTCCTCAACAACATGGCCCCTCTCCTTTGTGAACACTGAAGAAAAGTATTCATTTAGGGCCTGTCCTATATCTTCAGACTCCATGCACACATTCCCACTACTATCCTTGACCAGCCCTAACTTCACCTTGGACATTCTTTTATTCCTCACATAAGTGTAAAACGCCTTGGGGTTTTCCTTGATCCTACTCACCAAGGACTTCTCATGCCACCTCCTAGCTCTCCTAAGCCCTTTCTTGAGCTCCTTCCTAGCTATCTTGTATCCCTCAAGTGCCCTAACTGAACCTTGTTTTCTCATCCTTACCTAAGCCCCCTTCTTCCTTTTGACAAGACATTCAACCTCTTTTGTAATCCATGGTTCCCTCACTTGACCATTTCCTCCCTGCCTGACAGGGATATACATATCAAGGACACGCAGCATGTGCTCCTTGAACAAGCTCCACATCTCAATTGTGCCTATCCCTGACAGTTCCTGTTTTCATCTTATGCTTCCCAATTCTTGCCTAATCGCATCGTAATTACCCTTCCCCCAGTTATAAACCTTGCCCTGCCGTGTATTCCTATCCCTCTCCATTGCTATAGTGAAAGTCACTGAATTGTGGTCACTATCTCCAAAGTGCTCTCCCACAACCAAATCTAACACTTGGCCCGGTTCATTACCCAGTACCAAATCCAATGTGGCCCCACCTCTTGTCGGTCTATCCACATATTGTGTGATGAAACCCTCCTGCATACACTGGATAAAAACAGCCCCATCCAAACTATTCGAATTATAGTGGTTCCAATCACTATTTGGAAAGTTAAAGTCACCCATGAAAACTACCCTGTGACTACCGCACCTATCCAAAATCTGCATTGCAATCTTTTCCTCCACATCTCTGTTACTGTTTGGGGGCCTATAGAAAACTCCTAACAAAGTGACTGCTCCTTTCCTATTTCTAACTTCAGCCCATACTACCTCAGTAGACAGATCCTCCTCAAACTGCCTTTCTGCAGCCATTATACTATCCTTGATTAACAATGCTACTCCTCCACCTCTTTTACCACTTTCCCTAATCTTACTGAAACATCTAAACCCCAGAACCTCCAACAACCATTCCTGCCCCTGTTCTATCCACGTCTCCGTAATGGCCACAACATCGTAGTCCCAGGTACCAATCCATGCTTCAAGCTCACCAACCTTATTCATGATGCTCCTCACATTGAAGTGGACACACTTCAAACCACCTTCATTCCTGCAGGTCCACTCTTAGGTCCCAAGTTACTAAAGTTAACACTCTGACCAGAGCTGCAATGCCCCCAGATAATCAGAAGAGACATTATGCTAAAATTCAACTTTGGCCGGGGCACAAAATCAACCGCTCATTATTCACCAGACTTAATTGGCTTCAATAGAAATTGAGATTGCCTGTGATGTATAACTGGCAGCCTATCCAATACCTTCTGTGATCGCGTGGCCACTTTAAGGGGGCAGACCTTGCGGCCTATGTGACCAGCTTAGGGCCAATCGCATGGAAGCACGTGAACTCCGGCCAATAGTGAGGTAGCATGGGGCCCTGAGAGCAGGGACTCTGGCATTGTGGACCCCAGAGCCGGAGATCTAAGACCCATTCTTTAATGCTCTGTGCCTGTGTATCCAGCCTTTGGTAATTCATTAATAAGCCCCCTTGTTACTACTGGAAGCCTCCAGAATGTTGGCTCGAGCCACCGCATTGATAACAAGGTAAATGATTTGATCGCAGCCCGCAATACTTTGTGATTCGAGAGTGGAAGGAAGGGGCAATTGAAAAAAAAAAGAAGGACCAATGAGAGTCAGGAACCATCAACCGCGGCTGGTTTAGCACAGGGCTAAATCGCTGGCTTTGAAAGCAGACCAAGGCAGGCCAGCAGCACAGTTCAATCCCCGTTCCAGCCTACCCGAACAGGTGCCGGAATGTGGCGACTAGGGGCTTTTCACAGTAACTTCATTTGAAGCCTACATGTGACAATAAGCGATTTTCATTTTCATTTCAAAACATGAGTGACAATGCCTATTATTGATAAATTTGACCCTTTTGGCCAAGGGGCTGAAGATTGGAGCAAGTACATCAAATGGCCCTGCTATTTCTTCACTGAAAATGAGATCACAGGGAAGACAAGCAGAAGGTGCTACTTCTGACAGTTTATAATTTGATAAGAAACCTCACGTCCCTCGATCATTTTCCAGTGGTACAAATTCAATTCTGCTGTCAGGGACCCAGAAGAGTCCATCTCAGCCTTCATAACCAGGCTTCACCAGCTAACTGAGCACTTTAAGTTCAGGATGGCGCTTAGCGGAAGTCAATCAAGTACGGGGTGGTATGGCCTTGAGGGGCCAGCGCAATGACCGTGTCCTGATCAGAGTCAAAGGACTGGGAAAAGAATAGTTTGTCAACCTATGACAGAGGTGAATTGCTATTGATTTTGAGGTTCATCCACAAGAGACTTGCCATTGTCGCACGTTTGTGTGTTTCGGTTGTAATTGTAAAGGCCATATTCAAACATATTGCCATTCAAGGCAAAAAAACCAGCAGCAGTCCAGACTGCCACTGAATCAAGTGGAGAAGAGCTCTGAGGAGGATTATGCAATGGACCCCTTGAGTGTAGTCCAAGTAAACAAGACACCCCCCCATTGAAGTCATCCTAAATGTGAATGGTAAACCCTTGAAAATGGCAGTTGACACCATGGCGGGCCTCAATGACAGTTGTGGGGGAGCAAACCTTCAATTACATTCGTGAAGGAGCTGAAACTTTAAATTTGAGCAGCAACACGGCCAAATTGTCAATTTACATGGTGTAATCCTGAAAATCCTTGGGACCACCAACACACCAACACCAACAACTTATAAAGAGCTAAATGCACATCTGCCCTTGGTTAGCATAGAGGGACTCAGATCCAGTCTAATGGGAAGGGACCACTAAGTAAATCAAACATAATAGACTGGAAATTTTAAAATTCCCAACAGTGTCCTTCAAGATGTCCAGTGAAGATATGAATGCATTTTCCATAGCGAGCTCGGCCAGATCAATGGCGTGAAGGCAAAAATGTATGTTGATCCAGATTCCACACCCAAGTTTTTCAGAGCCAGACCAGTCCTCTATTCCCTGCATCAAAAGGTTAAAGCTGAGCTTAAGCGATTAGAAGATCTCGGCATAATTGGACCAGTTCAGTTCTCCAAGTGGGCAGCCCCCATAACCCCTTCTTCAAGACGGATCAATTCATAAGAATCTGTGAGGACTACAAGTTAACCATCAATCAGGCTGCCCAGGTGGATAGGTACCCAATCCCCAGGATCAAAGACCTCGATGCCAAGCTGGTGAGAAGCCTTCCCTACTTTAACTTAGATCCCAGCCATGCATACCTGCAATTGGAATTGGACGAAGCGTCCCAAACTTTTTCCACAATAAATACACATAAGAGCCTATTTCAGTACAAGAGATTACCATTTATCATAGTGTCAGCCTATGCTATTTTTCAGCGTAAAACGGAAAAGCACCTTCAAGGGATCCCAAAATTGATTGTCTACCTCAACAATGTTTTAGTCACCGGGACTATTCCTGAAGAGCACATGTCTAGTCTGAAGGAGGTGCTATACAGGTTCTGAGATGTGGGTGTCCACCGCAAATGTGAAAAATGTACGTTCCAGGCCTCAGAGGAGGCGCATTTAGGATGCTGTGTGGATGCAACAGCTCTACATACCCTCGAGGAGAAAGTCAAGGCTATCCAAGAGGTCCCAGCACCCAGGAATGTAACTGAACACAAATCCTTCCTTTGGATCCTCGCTGTCTTCAGGGGATGTCCCGGAGGACTGGAGAATAGCCAATGTTGTTCCTCTGTTTAAGAAGGGTGGCAGGGATAATCCCGGGAACTACAGGCCGGTGAGCCTTACTTCAGTGGTAGGGAAATTACTGGAGAGAATTCTTCGAGACAGGATCTACTCCCATTTGGAAGCAAATGGACGTATTAGTGAGAGGCAGCACGGTTTTGTGAAGGGGAGGTCGTGTCTCACTAACTTGATAGAGTTTTTCAAGGAGGTCACTAAGATGATTGATGCAGGTAGGGCAGTAGATGTTGTCTATATGGACTTCAGTAAGGCCTTTGACAAGGTCCCTCATGGTAGACTAGTACAAAAGGTGAAGTCACACGGGATCAGGGGTGAACTGGCAAGGTGGATACAGAACTGGCTAGGCCATAGAAGGCAGAGGGTAGCAATGGAGGGATGCTTTTCTAATTGGAGGGCTGTGACCAGTGGTGTTCCACAGGGATCAGTGCTGGGACCTTTGCTCTTTGTAGTATATATAAATGATTTGGAGGAAAATGTAACTGGTCTGATTAGTAAGTTTGCAGACGACACAAAGGTTGGTGGAATTGCGGATAGCGATGAGGACTGTCTGAGGATACAGCAGGATTTAGATTGTCTGGAGACTTGGGCGGAGAGATGGCAGATGGAGTTTAACCTGGACAAATGTGAGGTAATGCATTTTGGAAGGGCTAATGCAGGTAGGGAATATACAGTGAATGGTAGAACCCTCAAGAGTATTGAAAGTCAAAGAGATCTAGGAGTACAGGTCCACAGATCACTGAAAGGGGCTACACAGGTGGAGAAGGTAGTCAAGAAGGCATACGGCATGCTTGCCTTCATTGGCCGGGGCATTGAGTATAAGAATTGGCAAGTCATGTTGCAGCTGTATAGAACCTTAGTTAGGCCACACTTGGAGTATAGTGTTCAATTCTGGTCGCCACACTACCAGAAGGATGTGGAGGCTTTAGAGAGGGTGCAGAAGAGATTTACCAGAATGTTGCCTGGTATGGAGGGCATAAGCTATGAGGAGCGATTGAATAAACTCGGTTTGTTCTCACTGGAACGAAGGAGGTTGAGGGGCGACCTGATAGAGGTATACAAAATTATGAGGGGCATAGACAGAGTGGATAGTCAGAGGCTTTTCCCCAGGGTAGAGGGGTCAATTACTAGGGGGCATAGGTTTAAGGTGAGAGGGGCAAAGTTTAGAGTAGATGTACGAGGCAAGTTTTTTACGCAGAGGGTAGTGGGTGCCTGGAACTCACTACCGGAGGAGGTAGTGGAGGCAGGGACGATAGGGACATTTAAGGGGCATCTTGACAAATATATGAATAGGATGGGAATAGAAGGATACGGACCCAGGAAGTGTAGAAGATTGTAGTTTAGTCGGGCAGTATGGTCGGCACGGGCTTGGAGGGCCGAAGGGCCTGTTCCTGTGCTGTACATTTCTTTGTTCTTTGTTCTTTGTTGGCATGGTAAGTTACCATGGCAGGTTCATTCCAAATTTAGCCACAACATTGGCACCATTACACCAGCTACTAGAGAAAGAAACATCAATGGTGGCAACGGAGGGAGCCACAAGAAAAAGCCCTTCCCTTGGTAAAGCAAGATTTGCAATCCACAAAGTTTTTAGTTCACATCGGCCCTGGGAAACCGATTGTCCGCATTTGCGATATATTTCCTTACGGGATAGGGGCGGTACCCACCCACAAGATACCGACTGACTCTTTGATGACCTCTCTCCCCCCTGATGTCTGTTATCTTGTATATAGAACCTGTATGTATTATTGTGTAAAATGTAATAAGGGACTTAAGGAGGAAGGGATGTGGCAGTGCAGCCCCTTAAAGGGGGAGGCCCTAGTGGCCCATGTGACTGGCTCAGGGCCAATCATGTGGGAGAGTGCAAACCCTAGCCAATATGAGCAAGCAAGGGGCTCTGAAAGCAGCAGGAGGCCATTCGGCCCATCCTGCACCGGCCCTTGGAAAGAGCACCCTACTTAAGCCGACACCTCCATCCTATCACCTGAACCCAGTAACCCCACCTAACATTTTGGACACTCGGGGGCAATTTAGCATGGCCAATCCACTTAACCTGCACTTCTTTGGACAGTGGGAGGAAACCGGAGCACACGGAGGAAACCCACGCAGACACGGGGAGAAAGTGCAAACTCCACACAGACGGTAACCTGAGGCCGGAATTGAACCTGGGACCCTGGAGCTGTGAGGCAGCAGTGCTAACCACTGTGCCACCGTGCCGCCCTGTGCCACCGTGTCACCCTCTCTGAAGGTAACTGCCTTCCTTCAGTATGCTTTCCTCACATGTTATTATTCTCATAGTATTGCTAGAATTGTTATGGTTCCTAACAATCGTGACAAAGCAAAAGTGAGATTTATTTTGGTGGAATGAAACATTACATTTCGCAATATGCTGCAGCCCAGCACTAGTTAACAAACTCCACTCTGTAGACTGACAATTCAATTCTGAATATAACTAGTTGTATAATTGAAACATTGATACAGTACTTAAAGCACACATCTACATTTTAATATCTCTCTTTCATTTAAAATGAATATTTTCATTTATTTACGATTTAATAGTTCCCTGACTATATTTCATTTACAATTATTATTAAGAATCCTGTAATATGTCTTTGTTGTAATACAGGATGTCCTTATTTCATCTCCAAAATGTATAAGCACAATTTACTCAGCCTCTCATCATAGGGCAACCCTCTCATCCCAGGTACCAACCTAGTGAACCTTCCTGAAGTATGGAGATCAAAACTGCACATGGTACTCCAGGTGTTGTTATAGTATGGTGTCTGGCCCCTTTAAGGGACAATCGCCCGATAGGGTCACATGACCCAGGGGGAGAGGGTGGAGTTCCCGCTAGCAAGGGTGGACTTTTGCCTCAGGCCGATTCCAGATGCTGACTGGCAGCCATAACTTTGTGAGACTCAGTAAGATAGAATGTTGTAAATAAACATTACTTGTTTCATACCTAGCTGGTGAGCCAAAGGTATTACATTGGCAACAAGGATAAAGCAAAAGATGTGTCATCCCTTTGACTGTTGAGGTCAAAGACAGGTTGCAAAACAGAAGTGTGCTGCAAGAAAAATGCCTCCATTCAATTGCTTAGATCCCTTTGATGCCTCCAATATTTGATTGCACACAGCTGGAGATGGCACTAGTGATGGAGAGCGCTGAGAAGATAGCACAGGAGCTTTACAAAGTGCAAAATGGCAGCTCTGTTCATCAGTCAGAGCAGGAAGATGCAGTCAGCAATGGCACAAAAATTGAAGATGCTAGTTTTAAACGATAAGAACATGTAGCAACAAGCAGAATCAGAAGATTTGGGAGAGTGAATGCAACACCAAGGATTGAAGCAGGGTTTTACCGATTCCGGGGTAATACTCCTGTTATGGGCCAGGGTTTAGAGAACCCCAAAGTGTATCATGGAGTTCACCTGACCCGCAACTTTTAATAGATTGTTGTATGATGAGCACACAGCCCACTCTACAGGTGTGGAACAGCAGAAATGGAAAAGTAATTTTTAAAGCAAAACAATGTTTATTCTATGAACTCAAACTAACCTTTTTGAAACATACAGTGAACATCTTAGCAACCATCAATTCAAATACAACCCCCAAAGAATACAACACTAAGTAATCCTTAATAACTTCCCAAACAACATCCAGAAGACAGAAGAAACACCTTTTAACAGGAGCACATCAGGTTTACATTCACTACTGAAAACATTTATAATTCTGAATTCACCAAATGATCAAGAGATAGTCTTTTCATGGCAGAGAGATCAACAGTACACCTGCTCCAGCAGAGGGCAGTAGAGCAGAGCTGCTGATTGGCTGTTGCAAGGGAAATTTGCATACCTGTGTCGTGGTCACCCGAACTTGAAGGTGTACCTGAGCTAGAGAGCCTAGCTGTTCAAGTGAAGACAAGCATCCAGCAGAGGGCAGTAGAGCAGAGCTGCTGATTGGCTGTTGCAAGGGAAATTTGCATACCTCCGTTGTGGTCACCCGAACTTGAAGGTGTATCTGAGCTAAAGACCCTAGCTGTTCAAGTGAAGACAAGCATCCAGCAGAGGGCAGTAGAGCAGAGCTGCTGATTGGCTGTTGCAAGGGAAATTTGCATACCTCCGTCGTGGTCACCCGAACGTGAAGGTGTACCTGAGCTAGAGACCCTAGCTGGTCAAGTGAAGACAAGCATCCAGCAGAGGGCAGTAGAGCAGAGCTGCTGATTGGCTGTTGCAAGGGAAATTTGCATACCTCTGTCTTGGTCATCCGAACTTGAAGGTGTACCTGAGCTAGAGACCCTAGCTGGTCAAGTGAAGACAAGCATCCAGCAGAGGGCAGTAGAGCAGAGCTGCTGATTGGCTGTTGCAAGGGAAATTTGCCTACCGCCGTCGTGGTCACCCGAACTTGAAGGTATACCTGAGCTACAGACCCTAGCTGTTCAAGTGAAGACAAGCATCCAGCAGAGGGAATTGAGTGGAGCTGCTGATTGGCTGTTGCAAGGGAAATTTGCATACCTCCGTCGTGGTCACCCGAACTTGAAGGTGGTTTGTGAAGGAGCTGTTGTCAAGTGACACTTAAACCCGAAACACTTCTTCAGTGTTTCGCTCCCTACCCCCTCCTCTTACCAAAAAAACCCAACCGCTGTAAAGATCAAGAGGAAGGCTCGAGGGCACGTAGAAGTAGAAAGAAGTTGAACCGTGATGTCACAGCCTGCAGGTAAGGGATTGGCTGGTGACTGGTAAGTAGTTTTTATTTTATTTTCCCTCAGGTGTTATCGTGCAGGGTGCAGATGTCGCTGAGTGAATGCTTGCTGAGAAGGGGAGTGAATAACAGGTAAACTCTTTCTTTCTTTTTCTTCTTTTTATCTAGCGGGGATGGCAGGGAAGGTAGTGCAATGTTCCTCCTGCAGAATGTTTGAAGTGAAGGATGCCGTCAGTGTTCCTGCTGATTTCATCTGTGGGAAGTGCACCCATCTCCAGCTCCTCAGAAACCGCGTTGGGGAACTGGAGCTGGATGAACTTCGGATCATTCGGGAGGCAGAGGTGGTCATAGATAGAAGTTTCAGGGATGTAGTTACTCCGAAGAATAAAGATAGATGGGTGACGGTGAGAGGGGCTGGGAGGAAGCAGTCAGTACAGGGATCCCCTGTGGTCGTTCCCCTAAGTAACAAGTATACCGCTTTGGATACTGTTGGAGGGGGGACGTACCAGGGGTAAGTCATGGGGTGCAGGTCTCTGGCACAGAGTCTGTCCCTGTTGCTCAGAAGGGAAGGGGGGAGAGGAGTAGAGCATTAGTCATTGGAGACTCCATAGTTTGGGGGATAGATAGGAGATTCTGTGGGAACGAGAGAGACTTGCGGTTGGTGTGTTGCCTCCCAGGTGCCAGGGTGCGTGATGTCTCGGATCATGTTTTCGGGATTCTTAAGGGGGAGGGGGAGCAGCCCCAAGTCGTGGTCCACATAGGTACCAACGACATAGGTAGGAAAAGGGATAGGGATGTAAGGCAGGAATTCAGGGAGCTAGGGTGGAAACTTAGATTTAGGACAAACAGAGTTATTATCTCTGGGTTGTTACCCGTGCCACGTGATAGCGAGACGAGGAATAGGGAAAGAGGGGAGTTGAACACGTGGCGACAGGGATGGTTCAGGAGTGAAGGTTTCAGATTTCTGGATAATTGGGACTCGTTCTGGGGTCGGTGGGACCTCTACAAACGGGATGGTCTACACCTGGACCAGAGGGGTACCAATATCCTGGGGGGGGGGGGGAACATTTGCTAATGCTCTTCGGGAGGGTTTAAACTAGTTCAGCAAGGGCTTGGGAACCTGAATTGTAGCTCCAGTATACAGGAGGTTGAGAGTAGTGAGGTCATGAGCAAGGTTTCAAAGTTGCAGGAGTGTACCGGCAGGCAGGAAGGTGGTTTAAAGTGTGTCTTCAATGCCAGGAGCATCTGGAATAAGGTGGGTGAACTTGCGGCATGGGTTGGTACCCGGGACCTCGATGTTGTGGCCATTTCAGAGACATGGATAGAGCAGGGACAGGAATGGTTGTTGCAGGTGCCGGGGTTTAGATATTTTAGTAAGCTCAGGGAAGGTGGTAAAAGAGGGGGAGGGGTGGCATTGTAAGTCAAGGACAGTATTACGGTGGCAGAAAGGACGTTTGATGAGGACTCGTCTACTGAGGTAGTATGGGCTGAGGTTAGAAACAGGAAAGGAGAGGTCACCCTGTTAGGGGTTTTCTATAGGCCTCCGAAAAGTTCCAGAGATGTAGAGGAAAGGATTGCAAAGATGATTCTGGATAGGAGCAAAAGCAACAGGGTAGTTGTTATGAGGGACTTTAACTTTACAAATATTGACAGGAAACGCTATAGTTCGAGTACTTTAGATGGGTCTGTTTTGTCCAATATGTGCAGGAGGGTTTCCTGACACAGTATGTAGATAGGCCAACGAGAGGCGAGGCCGTATTGGATTTGGTACTGGGTAATGAACGAGGACAGGTGTTAGATTTGGAGGTAGGTGAGCACTTTGGTGATAGTGACCACAATTTGCTAACGTTTACTTTAGTGATGGAAAGGGATAGGTATATACCACAGGGCAAGAGTTATATCTGGGGGAAAGGCAATTATGATGCGATGAGGCAAGACTTAGGATGCATCGGATGGCGAGGAAAACTGCAGGGGATGGGCACAATGGTAATGTGGAGCTTGTTCAAGGAACAGCTACTGCGTGTCCTTGATAAGTATGTACCTGTCAGGCAGCGAGGAAGTGGTTGAGCAAGAGAACCGTGGTTTACTAAGGCAGTCGAAACACTTGTCAAGAGGAAGAAGGAGTCTTATGTAAAGATGAGACATGAAGGTTCAGTTAAGGCGCTCGAGAGTTACAAGTTAGCTTGGAAGGACCTAAAGAGAGAGCTAAGAAGAGCCAGGAGAGGACATTAGAAGTCTTTGGCAGGTAGGATCAAGGATAACCCTAAAGCTTTCTATAGATATGTCAGGAATAAAAGAATGACTAGGGTAAGAGTAGGGCCAGTCAAGGACAGTAGTGGGAAGTTGTGCTTGGAGTCTGAGGAGATAGGAGAGATGCTAAATGAATATTTTTTGTCAGGTTTCACACAGGAAAAAGCCAATGTTGTTGAGGAGAATACTGAGATTCAGGCTACTAGACTAGAAGGGCTTGAGGTTCACAAGGAGGAGGTGTTAACAATTCTGGAAAGTGTGAAAATAGATAAGTCCCCTGGGCCGGATGGGATTTATTCTAGGATTCTCTGTGAAGCTAGGAAGGATATTGCTGAGCCTTTGGCTTTGATCTTTAAGTCATCTTTGTCTACAGGAATAGTGCCAGAAGACTGGAGGATAGCAAATGTTGTCCCGTTGTTCAAGCAGGGGAGTAGAGACAACCCCGGTAACTATAGACCAGTGACCCTTACTTCTGTTGTGGGCAAAATCTTGGAAAGGTTTATCAGAGATAGGGTGTATAATTATCTTGAAAGGAATAATTTGATTAGACATAGTCAACACGGTTTTGTGAAGGGTAGGTCATGCCTCACACACCTTATTGAGTTATTTGAGAAGGTGACCAAACAGGTGGATGAGGGTAAAGCAGTTGATGTGGTGTATATGGATTTCAGTAAAGCATTTGATAAGGTTCCCCACGGTAGGCTACTACAGAAAATACGGAAGCATGGGATTCAGGGAGATTTAGCAGTTTGGATCAGAAATTGGCTAGCTGGAAGAAGACAAAGGGTGGTGGTTGATGGGAAATGTTCAGACTGGAGTCCAGTTACTAGTGGTGTACCACAAGGATCTGTTTTGGGGCCACTACTGTTTGTCATTTTTATAAATGACCTGGAGGAGGGCGCAGAAGGATGGGTGAGTAAATTTGCAGATGACACTAAAGTCGGTGGAGTTGTGGACAGTGCGGAAGGATATTACAAGTTACAGAGGGACATAGATAAGCTGCAGCGCTGGGCTGAGAGGTGGCAAATGGAGTTTAATGCAGAAAAGTGTGAGGTGATTCATTTATTAAAGGAATAACAGGAAGACAGACTACTGGGCTAATGGTAAGATTCTTGGCAGTGTGGATGAGCAGAGAGATCTCGGTGTCCATGTACATAGATCCCTGAAAGTTGCCACTCAGGTTGAGAGGGTTGTTAAGAAGGCGTACGGTGTGTTCGCTTTTATTGGTAGAGGGATTGAGTTTTGGAGCCATGGGGTCATGTTGCAGCTGTACAAAACTCTGGTGCGGCCGCATTTGGAGTATTGCGTGCAGTTCTGGTCGCCGCATTATAGGAAGGATGTGGAAGCATTGGAAAGGGTGGAGAGGAGATTTATGAGAATGTTGCCTGGTATGGAGGGACGATCTTATGAGGAAAGGCTGAGGGACTTGAGGTTGTTTTCGTTAGAGAGAAGAAGGTTAAGAGGTGACTTAATTGAGGCATACAAGATGATCAGAGGAATGGATAGGGTGGACAGTGAGAGCCTTTTTCCTCGGATGGTGATGTCTAGCATGAGGGGACATAGCTTTAAATTGAGGGGAGATAGATATAAGACAGATGTCAGAGGTAGGTTCTTTACTCAGAGAGTAGTGAGGGCGTGGAATGCCCTGCTTGCAACAGTAGTGGATTTCGCCAACACTAAGGGCATTCAAATGGTCATTGGATAGACATATGGACGATAAGGGAATAGTGTAGATGGGCTTTAGAGTGGTTTCACAGGTCGGCGCAACATCGAGGGCCGAAGGGCCTGTACTGCGCTGTAATGTTCTATGTTCTATGTTATATGCTCTGTCTGGCTTCAGCTCCAACACTGAAAACGAAACGAAAACACACCCTGCAGCAATCAGCCTAAAACGAAAATAACAAGCTGACAGACAGCCCAGCTCCACCCACACTCTGACATCACTGATAAACACCCTTTTCTTCAAGGTACATTTCTTAAACACCCATTTCTTAAAGGTACTCTCACATGACACTCCCTAGAAACTTGCAGGTTTAAGAAAGCAGAATACTATTCATGCCACAAGGGGCACTTGAGGAACTGGTGTAAGAGCAAGCTGAAGGCAATAGCACATTGCAAGTACACAGTGCAGAAGATTTCCCGACAAATGATTTGAGTGTTCATTCACTGAACAATGTGAAAGGTAGCCCCCATCTCAGTGGTGCTATTGAGGTGGAAGTAGATACGGGGGTATCTGCTACCGTAATAGTATTTGTGAGAAGGGGTTCAGCCTTTGAGTTTAAGGAATCCATCAGCAAAATTGGCAACCTAAATGAGAGAGACCATCAAGATGATGGATATAACCATCGTACCAGTGCAATTTCAGCAGCAATCTGACCAACTCCCACTGATAGCTGTATCAGGCCGAGGACCAAATCTCCTGGGCCACGACTCGCTCAAAAAATTAAATGAAATTGGACAGAAAATTTTAAAATAAAAAAGGAGGCTTCCTCGAATTAATAATGAAGTATGAAAATGTATTTTGCGATGAGCTAGGGAAAATCAAGGACTTGCAGGCAAAGATCCATGTAGATCCAGAGGCAGCCCCATGGCTTTTCAGGGCCAGACCTGTGCCCTATGCCTTGTTTGAAAAGATGTAAGCAAAGAATTAGAACTAGGAATCATCCGGCCAGTCCAATTTTCAGCATGGGCAGCCCTGTGATAAAACCAGACAAGACCATCCACATTTGTGCGGGCTACAAATTGACAGTGAATCAGGCTGCCATGCTAGGCAAGTACAGTATTCCCAAGATAAGAAGATAAGAAGATTTGTATGCAAAGCTGGCTGGAGGCCAATCTTATACGAAGGTAGACATGAGCTATGCTTATCAGCAGCCTGAAGTTCTGTTACAATACCAGGGACCCGGATTCAATTCAGGCCTAGGGTGACTGTGTGGAGTTTGCACTTTGTCCCCGAGTCTGCATGGGTTTCCTCTGGGTGCTCCAGTTTCCTCCCACAGTCCAAAGACGTGCAAGTTAGGTGGATTGGCCATTCCACTTTGTCCCTTTTGTCCAAAAGGGTAGATGGGGTTACTGGGTTACGGGGACAGGGTGGAGGCGTGGGCGTAAGTCAAGTGCTCTTTGCAAGGGCCGGTGCAGACCTGATGGGCTGAATGGCCTCCTTCTGCTCTGTAGGGATTCTATGAATTAAGCACAAGGGTTTGTTTCACGATACACGCCTGCCTTTTGGTGTTGTCAGCTTATGCCATATTCCACAGAACAATGGAAAGTTTGTTGCAAGTATTGCCATATTAATAGCATACCTGGATTGTATATTGATAATGGGATTGATGGAAACTGAGCACCTACCTAACCTGGAAGAAGTGCAAAGATGATTGCAAAAGGCTGGTGTTCACCCCACGAAGGAGAAATGTACTTTTCAGGCCAATGAAGGGGCTTATCTGGGTTGCCGGGTAGATGCACACGCTTTTCACCCCATGGAAGACAAGGTTAGTGCAATAAATGAGGCACCGGCCCATAGAAACCAGGATGAGCAGCATTGGAGCTCGCAAAAATACAGCTGCTCCTGTGCTCACATCACGTGATCCCGAGAGAGAAGCTTTTAACAATGTAAAGCAGTCATTACATTCATCTTGTTTATTGGTGCACTTCGACCCATCCAGAAAATTTGTTTTAACTTGTGATGCCTCTCCTTATGGCTTCGATTCAGTTTTGTCTCATATAATAATAATATTTATTGTCACAAATAGGCTTACATTAACACTGCAATAAAGATACTGTGAAAAGTCCCTCGTCGCTACATTCTGACGCCTGTTATGGTACACGGAGGAAGAATTCAGAATGCCAAATTACCTAACAGCATGTCTTTCGGGACTTGTGGGAGGAAACCGGAGCACCCGACGGAAACCAACGCAGACATGGGGAGAACATGCAGACTCCGCTCAGACAGTGACCCAAACCGGGAATCAAACCTGGGACCCTGGCGCTGTGAAGCAACAGTGCTAACCACTGTGCTACCGTGCCGCCCATGAATGATGGTCTGCAAGACCTATAGGATGTGTCTCCAGAACCTTCTCAGAAGCTGAAAATGTCTATTCTCAGTTTGATAAGGAAGGGTTGGCTGTTGTGTATGGAGTCAAGAAATTCCACCAGTATGTGTATGGAAGGAATTTTACTACTGCAATAGATAACAAGCCACTATTGCATCTTTTTAAGGAAGACAGGCCTATTCCAGTAGCAAGGATTCAGAGTTGAGCATTAATCTTATCAGCATTAATCTTATCAGCATACGAGTATACATTCCAATACTGGCCTGAATCTAAATAGCAAATGCGGTCGCCTACCATTGCCTGAGAGTGTAGCACCCCCTCAGTATCGCAGGAAATTGTGATGCCGCTAAACTTCTTGGATACATTGCCAGCTTTGGCGCAGCAAATCAAGATGTTCACAATGTCTTATGTTTGGTGGCCGAGAGGTTAGTGAAGCGCTGCGATCAGTGCCAATTGCGACACGTTTCCTGCCACGGCCCCATTGTACTTGTGGGAATGGCCTGGTCGGCCATGGGTGGATGTCCACATTGATTATCTGGAGCCAGTTTTGAGCACAATGTTTTTGCCCATTCGAAGTGGACGGAAGTGTTTGAAATGAAGCCTACGATGCCGCATGCTACAGTTGAGAAATTGCTTCAGTGTTTTGCATCCCATGGGATACCTGAACTAATTGTGTTGGATAATGGAACGGCCTTCACGAGTGCTGAATTTCAGAATTTCATCTCCACGAATGGTATAAAGCATATCCAAACTGCACCATACCACCCAGCATCCAATGCACTGGCTGAACGAGCAGTCCATTCCTTCGAAGCAGTCTTAAAAAGCAGGCAGATGCAACTCTGGAAACCAAAATGTCTTGACTTCTGCTAGGATAACTGACAATATGACATTCGACAGCAGAATTATTGACCGGCCCTATCTTAGGACCAGACTAAGTCCGGTGTTGCCGAATTTGCCGGGAAGGGTAGAGCCAGTCAGAGCAGTCAGAAGAAAAGACACCGTTCAAGCAAAGCAGCAAGATCATTTGCAATAGATGAACCAGTTATGTTAGAAATTTCAGCAGCGGATCCATCTGGGTGCCAGGAGTTGTTGTAGCCAAGATAGGACCGCTGTCTTACAAAGTGAATCATAGAATCATAGAATTTACAGTGCAGAAAGAGGTCATTCGGCTCATTGAGTCTGCACCGGTCCTTGGAAAAAGCACTCTAATTAAGCCCACACCTCCACCCTATCCCCTTAACCCAGTAACCCCACCTAACCTTTTTTTTGGACACTATGGGCAATTTAGCATGGCCAATCCATCTAACCTGCACATCTTTGACTGTGGGAGGAAACCGGAGCACCCGGAGGAAACCCACGCAGATACGGGGAGAACGTGCAAACTCGCACAGACAGTGACCCAAGCTGGGAATCTATACACCACTGTGCTACAATGTACAAGGTAGAATTGTCAGGAATCATGTGGACCACTTACGTGGACAAGAGTTGCCCCAGCAACCAGTCATATTACCAACAGGAACCGTTTTGATTGACGGAGTAGTGAAGTATCCAGTCAACCTGTGACAGGACAGCCGGCTGTCACCACAAGGCCGGGTTGCCAGCACCTGAGGAGATATCTGGTGCAGTAGTTTAACTGCTATCATTGCATCAAAGGACTTGCGGGGGTGGGGGGGGGGGGGGGGGGGGGGGGAGGAATGTGGTGTCTGGCCCCTTTAAAGGACGATCAGCTGATAGGGTCACATGACTGAAAAAAACAATCAGGGGACGAGGGTGGGGGAGGGGGTGCACCCTAGCAAGCATGGGCTTTTCACAGAATCACACAGTGCAGAGGAGGCCCTTCAGCCCATCGAGCCTGCACCGACACATGAAATCACCTGACCTACCGACTTAATCCCATTTGCAGGCACTTGGCCCATAGCCTGGAATGTTATGGTGTGCCAAGAGCTCATCCAGATACATTTTAAAGGATGTGAGACAACCCGCCTCTCCACCCTCCCAGGCAGTGCATTCCAGACCCTCATCACCCTCTGGGTAAAAAGGTTTTTCCTCATCCCCCTAATCTTCCTGCCCCTCACCTTGAACTTGTGTCCACTCGTGACTGACCTTTCAACTAAGGGGAACAGCTGCTCCCTATCCACCTTGTTCATGCCTCTCAATCTTGTACACCTCAATGAGGTCGCCCCTCAGTCTTCTCTGCTCCAGAGAAAACAACCCAAGGTTATCCAACCTCCCTTCATAACTTGTTCCATCCCAGTCAACATTCTGGTGAATCTCCTCTGCACCCAACCAGTGCAATCACATCCTTCCCACAATGTGACGATCAGAACTGCATGCAGTACTCCTTAGTTTGATTCCAGACACTGACTGGCAGCCACAAAGTTGCAAAACTCTGCAAGATAGTACAGTTGAGCATCTCTCATCCGAAATGCTTGGGGCCAAGTGTGTATTCTTGGAGGTCGATTTGCAGGATTGAAGGAGCTGGGAGCGAAGTATAGACTGGAGCAGGGGGAAATATTTAGATACATGCAGGTTCGAGACTTTGCCAGAAAGGAGATACAGAGCTTCCCAGTGGAGCCGGCTTCCACATAGCTGGAGGAGGTGCTGACGACAGGGGGACTGGTGGTATCAGTGATTTACGGGTCTATTTTGGAAGAGGAGAAGGTACCGCTGGAAGGGATCAAGGCAAAGTGGGTGTAAGAGTTGTGAGAGGGTATGCAGGAGGGGTTCTGGTGTGAGGTGCTCCGGAGGGTGAACGCCTCCACCTCGTGCGCGAGGTTGGCGTGATACAGCTGAAGGTGGTGTATAGAGTGCACCTTACAAGGGCAAGGATGAGCCTGCTCTTTGAGGGGGTAGAGGATGTGTGTGAACATTGTGGGGGGGGGGGGGGGGTTGCCCGCAAACCACATTCATATATTTTGGTCCTGTCCAAAGCTGGAGGATTACTGGAAGGAGGTTTTTAGGATAATCTCTAAAGTGGTGCACGTGAAACTGGACCCGGGCCCCCGGGAGACCATATTCGGGGTGTCGGACCAGCTGGGGTTGGAAAGGGCTGTGGAGGCAGATGCTGTAGCCTTCGCCTCGTTGATCGCCTGAAGGCGGATCCTGTTGGGATGGAGATCAACCTCTCCACCCTGTGCCCTGGCGTGGCGGGGGAACCTGCTGGAATTCTTGACGCTTGAGAAGGTCAAATTTGAACTGAGTGGAAGGATGGAGGGATTCTACAATTCATGGGCGTTATTCATTATGCACTTACGAGAATTGGATTACATCGAATATTAGGGCGTGGGTGCCGGGAGGGTTGGGGGGAGGGGGACTGTGTATGTGTTAATGGTGATTATATGTGATTCCTGGTTCCTTTTTGTCATTTGTTTATGTTAACATGCGGGCTAATGTTTGGGGGTTTGGTGGGAGGATGGGATCGTTGTTATTGATCTGGGGATTGACATTGTGTTCGTTACTGCTTATTGTTTATTGTTGGGTGTAAATTTGGGAGAAAATGTGAAAAAGGAGTAGAATGAAAATATTTAAAAGAAAAAGAAATGCAACAAGACTGTCGGAGGTCCGTCGCTGAGACTTCATGCATTGAACTTTCTATTCTCACTCCCTAGCCAATTCATAAATATGGGTGTCAGGCTGGAAGTCCAGTATGTTTAATTTAAACAAGGTCCTGCTAATCAGATTGACAAGCAGCAGACATTGTGATATTGAGCGTGGCTTCAGTGACTCTGTCAGTTTGATTTATGTTTTACTGAACAATTTAGTACCAGATGATTAATGACCATGACAGCAGTCCAAATTTGAGCTCACACATTTGTACATCTCTGTTTACCACTATGTTCCTCGTGAATATTTTGCAATATTTTCTTACAGAAGCTATTTGACATGGCAATCTTCGCTGCTTTGTAAACTATTCAATGTACTGCTCTTAGTCCCTGTTGCAATGCTTTTGTATGTGGAACTAATGCCCAGAAATTAGCTACCTTGTGCCTATTTTGCAGGCACTCGGTGATCTATTAAGTCTAGATTCTTATTTCTACCTTCTTTTGTTTTCTCCTCTTTGTTTCTTTGTTCTTGTGCTTGTGAACTTCATTTTACGCCAGTCTTTTTAATTAACTTGATTTATTTCCTGTTGTTCTTATTTTCTTATATTGACTGTTTATCTAAACATACCAGTTCCACCTAATCTAGTATCAATAAAGTAGATTACTCAGTTGGAGGATAGAGGACTCTTTTATCTGTTTAGGAGAGACAGCAAAATACTTAAAATGTCTGCTTTTGAAGATGATCAGTGTACACACTGGTGGTCTCATACCACATCAGGAAACACCCAGCATTAATCTTTGTCAAAATGGTGATGATTACCAGCAGACCACAAGCACACCACTGCTTGGCATTCTTGGCTTTGACCAAAAGTTACTGAGTATCTCTGTTCTAATCTTTTAGGCAGTCCATAAATAGACCAACACTTGTTGAAATATGGTTTTGAAATATGTTGGATTCCAAAGAGTGGAATAATATTTTTAATTAGGGATTTGAGTGTAAGAACGCTTATATATTTAACGATAGTTTGAAAAGTCAGAATAAAGTAGTCTCTTCAACCTTTCAAGATGAATGAAAAGTAGCACTGTAGAGATATGGAATGACTGGAATAGAAACATCAAGTTAAATCTAAGATGGAACACAGGAATGCCTAGGTATACACTAGGAAAATTTTCAAGTTTACATGAGGGAACTAGTCACTCCTTATAATCTGCATGTTTGATCAAGCTTTTGGTCCTATTGGGCACGAGTTAACCAAAAGGTTTCTAAGTGTGGTAGCGAGCAGTAACTGCCGTGAGCTTCCCGACGCTTGGCCCGCAAGGTCGACACCACTATAAAACGTTAATTGGTCCATTTAACGAGGCCCCATAGGCTTCATGCCGCAATTGATGGTCCTGCTGGCTGATTAGCCGGGTCCACACACTCCGGCCCCCTGCAGACAAGGGAGGGCAGCAATTAAACCGATCCTGCACAGTCAACCCCACACAGCTCGCAGCCGTGCCACCAAGAAAACCAGCCCCAAGATTCTGGGATGCTGACCTGGGCAGACTACTGGACGCGCTAGATGCCAGATGGGATGCCTTGTTCCCCCATGGGTCTCGGAGGGTCAGCCACAGGGTGGCCAGTGCCGCCTGGGAGGAAGTTGCAGTGGCCGTCAGCCCAGCAAGTTGGCCTGGAGGATCGGCACCCAGTGTTGCAAGAAAATCAATGACCTCCACTGGGCCGCATGGGTGAATTGGTACCAGATCCTGAGTAGGCACCATGCACGTCCCCTCCCAGCAATGTTCTGTGCCCCGGCCCACCCATGCTCAGCAGTGCTGCACACGCCACCCCCGCCCCCCTCCATATTCCCCATTCCATTCACCTGCATATGGGCCATCTCCCGACCTACCATAGCCTTGAATCCCCCTCCACCAAGCCAACCCCGTGCTGTACAACGCAAGCGCCTCACAATGCCACCTATGTGTACCCGCAAGAGAAGTTGGCCCACAACAGGCGGGAGAGGGCTCAGACGGGCGGCAGGGTGCCAGACAACAGAGTCCTCACCCTGTACGAGGAATGAGCCCCGGAGATTGCTGGGGTGGCCGAGGACAGATCTGTAACAAACGTAGAGGTTGGCGTACAGCACAGAGGTGAGGATCCACTGGCCCCTACCCAGATAACCTGAGTTGTTAATGCCATACGGGATTACCCATCCTTCCCACTGACCACATGTTCATTCTCCCGCAGGATCTCCATCCGACGGTGTCAGCCCATCTGGTCAACCCCCCACCTCCAATGAGAACACCTTGGAGGAGAGCTTTGAGGATACCACCATTGGGTTGGCATTGCGCACCCATGGGCGCTGAGACACCCATCTCCCCCCCTCCAGCCCAACCCAGCCAGGTCACTCCCTCACTGATGGTAACCCACTCCGACCGAGGCTGGCTCCCCCACCTCCCTTTGAGCACCGGGACAGCAACCCCAGTGCCCCCGGGCTCATTGCCTGAGCATGAAGATGGTTACTTACCTCCTCGGGCCCCCGCAGCGTCCCTTCCGCTAGCTTCACGTTTTTAAAAGGAGTGGTAATCGGCGCCTGTGTGACCACTTGCTGGGGAGACCGTTAGATCACTGCAGGCTGTTAGTTAGAGGGCCACTTTCATTAATTGTATGGAGAATGGGCGTAAGTGGTCATTATTGGTTTCTTGCCACGCCAAGGCGAGATCCTGGTTTTGCCAGTGGGATCGGGCCTGTTAGATTGCAAACGCATCGTCGTCCAGCACGTTTGTCGATTTTGGCCTCTCCCCCGATTTAACGGCCTCGCTGCGCTCTTGAATTGGATACTCAAAATTGTTTTTTTGTAAAATAAATTATCTATTTACCTATCTACGCAAGGCGGCACAGTGATTAGCACTGCTTCTTCACAGCGCTGAGGGCCCGGTTCGATTCCGACCTTGGGTGACTGTGTGGAGTTTATACGTTTTCTCCATTTCTGCATGGGTTTTCCCCGGGTGTCACGGTTTCCTCCACAGTCCAAATATGTGCAGGTTAGGTGGATTGGCCATGATAAATTGCCCCTGGAGTGTCCAAAATATTAGGGGGGTGGATACAGTGATAGGATGGGGGAGTGGGCCTATGTGGGGGTGCTCTTTCGGAGAGTAGGTGCAGTCTCTATGGCCCCCCTTCTGCACTGTAGGGATTCTAGGGTTCGATTATATAGTTTGGTGTTAAATTCTGTATGCTGATGTTCCTGGAAGGATGATTTTTTCTACAGTAACTACATTATATAAATGCAAGTTGTTGGTTGATGCATTCTTTTCCTGATAGCCGTCCTGGGTTTCAAAAAGCTGTTGAAAGGTTATGATCGAAGAGAATTAGTGGGTTTGCCTCTTCAACTGTTTTGAGTTGAAAGAGAGGAACTGAAAGCATTAATCCCAGAACTCAGTTATGAATATGTAAGAACCATAGCAGCACATGTGACCATGGGGGACATTTTGTTATGTGACATCCACTGTAGATTTTATTTGTGCAAGGTGAATAATAGATAAATATGCAGGGACACTGCATTTTCCTATCAGCGGGACGACGATGCCAGCGTCTTGGAAATTTGCCCCATCCAATCAAGTAAAGCAGTAATCATTGTTTAGCACCTTAACAGGCAGGAAACTAACCTCTTGACTTTGGGAAGGAACAAATTGTCTGCCAATCCAGATAAGAATGTTCACAGCTCTCTCTGAAACAGCAGCAAGTAAAGGCCTATTTCATTAACATAGGTGTATCACCGTTTCCCCTCTGCTTTTCTCTTCCCATCTGAAGATCATGGGTGGAATTTTACGGTCCAACCGTGGGAGGGTCTGGGTCGCAAAATGCGGCAAGCCACTTAAAAGCTCCACTGGCAGGAGTGGAATATCCTACCGGTGGGAGGGGCTGTAAAATTCCGGAGTAATTTCACACTGGTCCAAAACATGTCGGTGCCATTGTGTTTGTATGTGACCTGGATGAAGGCTTGGGGCAGCTTACAGAGAGTGTAAGAGATGGGGACCTCCAGTGACCTTAGACCCTGGAAGACCACATGCAGCAGTGTGTGGCTGGGTGGGGCATCTGTCACATGGACCCACAAGCTGCAGGGTGGTTCCAGGACGTGGATCCTGGAGCTGCAGGTGGACATTTGAATGAGGCACTGTTTGATGGGGATTATCTGTTTTGGGAGGGTGGGATTAGATGGCGGGGGGGAGAGCAGTAAAGAGGTGGATGGGTGGGTAGTCTAGGAGGGGGCGGGGAAAAGTTGCAGGTGGTAGGGAAAAGAGTGGGCTGCGGTGGGGGTTGTGGAATGGGTGTGGTGGTTTAAGGAGCAGGAAATAGAAAGGTGGGTTCGGCAATGGAGGGTGAAAGGGTTGGTAAAAAGCATATGGAAAAAGCGGATTCTGGGATCGTCAGAATGAGGAGGGGCAAATCTACTGTCATGGAGGTGGGCTCCTCGGGAAGGTAGGAGACATGGGAAGTCACCTGCATCAGATGGAGAGTGTTGGTGGGCTGCAGGCTTACTGTGGAAAGGTCAAATGTTATACCGAGGGGGGGAGGAGTCAATGGTTATGGGGGGCTAGGGTTATGGGGGGAGGTAAAGGTATTGGACTGCACTTCAAATGTAACACAAGCCATGGCCACTCGCAACTAGCCAGTGGACTCGAGGTGGAGATCTTGAGATGCTGGATGGGAGTTGGCGCATCAGAGGTGGGTGGAACTGCAGGTCATCCCAACTGGAGAGCTAAAGGGGAACCCCAGCACATACCATTTACAATGCTAGGCTGTTGGAACCGATGAGAGTGTGAGAGGCAAAGACTCAGCGAGCGCGGGAGGTTTCCTGCACACGGCTCACAAGGCCTCTGGCAAATATCTTTGTCTCCCTGAACATGTATAATTCTGGGGACATAGATGATGTGTGGGTGCTCTGCTACACAGACGAACCAACACGGTTGCGAATGGTACAACTCAGTTTTATTGCTAACATTTATTTACAGTGGTAAACTGGTTACTGAGGTTCGATCGTAACCCTTGAATCTGTGGACCTATTCCTAACACTATCTTGTAGTGGCACTCAGCACTTGGTGGATGTCTGAGTGGCTTGCTATGAGCTCTGTGCCCTGAGCTGTCTCCTGCTGGAATCCTCAGGAAGTGTCGTGTTCCCTGTTTTGTACTGTGTATGCTCTTGCCTGTGATTGGCTGTGGTGTTGTGTGTGTGTTGATTGGTCCGTTGATCTGTCCATCAGTATGTATGTGCTATGATGTTTACCCGAATATCATGACAATAGACACCCCCTGGGATGTCACCCTGAAGATGGAGAGGGGTGGGCGGGGCGCATCGACTTACTGAGTAAAAATCACAATGAAACCATATCAGACCAGGTTAAAGTGAAAGTGTAGTCTATTTAAAAAAACTATATGAACATTGAATAATTACAGTAAACCCGTGAAACCACGTTTGAAATCAGAATTTTGCAGAATTAGAATCTCAGAATTGTTAGGTTGCAGAAGGAAACCATTCAGCCCATCATGTATGCTCAGCCTCTCCAAATGAGCATTGTTTCCATTTAAATAATCATCTAATGGCCACTTGAATGTCTCGATTGAACCTGCCTCCACCACATTTCCAGTCAGAGCATTCCAAATCCCAAACCACTCGTGTGAAAAAATTGTTTTCTCACATCACATTTTCTTCTTTTGTAAATCACTTTAAATCTGTGCCCTCTCGCTCTTGATCCTTTTACAAACAAGAACAGTTTATCTCTTTCGACTCTGTCCAGCCCCATCATGATTTTGAAAACCTCTATCAAATCTCCTCTTGGCATTCTCTCCCAGGAGAACAGTCCCAACTTCTCCAATCTATCCTCATAACTGAAGTTTCCCATCACTGAGCCATTCTTGTAAATCTCTTCTGCATTCTCTCCAATGCATTCGCATCCTTCCGATAGTGTGGTGCCCAGAATTGTACCCAATCATGGAATCATAGAGTCCTTCCAGTACAGAAGGAGGCCGTTCAGCCCAATCAGCCTGCACCGACCCTCCGAAAGGGCACCCTACCTAGGGCCACAAGGGGCAATTTAGCACGGCCAATCCACTTTATCTGCCCATTTTTGGATTGTGGGAGGAAGCCGGAGCACCCAGAGGAAACCCACGCAGACAGCCCCTATTCCAGCTGAGGTGTTATTAGTGTCTTGTATAAGTTCAGCATAACTTCCCTACTCTTGTACTCTATGCCACAATTGATAAAGCCAAGAATACTGTATACTTTATTAACTGGTCTCTCCACCTTTAATGATCTATGCACATATCTATCCAGGTCCTTCTGATCCTGAAGTCTCAAGAATTTTACCACTTATTTTATACTGTCTGCCTATGTTCTTCCTACCTCACACTTCTCCACATTGAACTTCCATCTACTACCTATCTGCCAACTCCATCAATTTGTCTACGCCCTTTTGCAGTTCTACACTATCCTCCTCACAGTTTACAATGCTTCTAAGATTTGTGTCATCCACAAACTTTGAAATTGTCCCCTGTGCACAATGATCTAGATCATTAATATGATATGGGGGTTTAAACTAATGCAGCAGGGGCATGGGAACCTGGATTGTAGTTTTAGGGTAAGGGAGAATGAGAGTATAGAGGTCAGGAGCTCAGATTTGACGTCGCAGGAGGTGGCCAGTGTTCAGGTAGGTGGTTTGAAGTGTGTCTACTTCAATGCCAGGAGTATACGAAATAAGGTAGGGGAACTGGCAGCATGGGTTGGTACCTGGGACTTCGATGTTGTGGCCATTTCGGAGACATGGATAGAGCAGGGACAGGAATGGATGTTGCAGGTTCCGGGGTTTAGGTGTTTTAGTAAGCTCAGAGAAGGAGGCAAAAGAGGGGGAGGTGTGGCGCTGCTAGTCAAGAGCAGTATTACGGTGGCGGAGAGGATGCTAGATGGGGACTCATCTTCCGAGGTAGTATGGGCTGAGGTTAGAAACATGAAAGGAGAGGTCACACTGTTGGGAGTCTTCTATAGGCCTCCAAATAGTTCTAGGGATGTAGAGGAAAGGATGGCGAGATGGATAAGAGCGAAAGTAACAGGGTAGTTATTATGGGAGACTTTAACTTTCCAAATATTGACTGGAAAAGATATAGTTCGAGTACATTAGATGGGTCGTTTTTTGTACAGTGTGTGCAGGAGGGTTTCCTGACACAATATGTTGACAGGCCAACAAGAGGCGAGGCCACATTGGATTTGGTTTTGGGTAATGAACCAGGCCAGGTGTTGGATTTGGAGGTAGGTGAGCACTTTGGGGACAGTGACCACAATTCGGTGACGTTTACGTTAATGATGGAAACGGATAAGTATACACCGCAGGGCAAGAGTTATAGCTGGGGGAAGGGAAATTATGATGCCATTAGACGTGACTTGGGGGGGATAAGGTGGAGAAGTAGGCTGCAAGTGTTGGACACACTGGATAAGTGGAGCTTGTTCAAGGATCAGCTACTGCGTGTTCTTGATAAGTATGTACCGGTCAGGCAGGGAGGAAGGTGCCGAGCGAGGGAACCGTGGTTTACCAAAGAAGTGGAATCTCTTGTTCAGAGGAAGAAGGAGGCCTATGTGAAGATGAGGTGTGAAGTTTCAGTTGGGGCGATGGATAGTTACAAGGTAGCGAGGAAGGATCTAAAGAGAGAGCTAAGACGAGCAAGGAGGGGACATGAGAAGTATTTGGCAGGAAGGATCAAGGAAAACCCAAAAGCTTTCTATAGGTATGTCAGGAATAAGCGAATGACTAGGGAAAGAGTAGGACCAGTCAAGGACAAGGATGGGAAGTTGTGTGTAGAGTCTGAAGAGATAGGCGAGATACTAAATGAATATCTTTCGTCAGTATTCACTCAGGAAAAAGATAATGTTGTGGAGGAGAATGCTGAGCTCCAGGTAAATAGATTAGATCGCATTGAGGTACGTAGGGAAGAGGTGTTGGCAATTCTGGACAGGCTGAAAATAGATAAGTCCCCGGGACCTGATGGGATTTATCCTAGGATTCTCTGGGAGGCCAGGGAAGAGATTGCTGGACCATTGGCTTTGATTTTTATGTCATCATTGGCTACAGGAATAGTGCCAGAGGACTGGAGGATAGCAAATGTGGTCCCTTTGTTCAAAAAGGGGAGCAGAGACAACCCCGGCAACTATAGACCGGTGAGCCTCATGACTGTAGTGGGTAAAGTCTTGGAGGGGATTATAAGAGACAAGATTTATAATCATCTAGATAGGAATAATATGATCAGGGATAGTCAGCATGGCTTTGTGAAGGGTAGGTCATGCCTCACAAACCTTATCTAGTTCTTTGAGAAGGTGACTGAACAGGTAGACGAGGGTAGAGCAGTTGATGTGGTGTATATGGATTTCAGCAAAGCGTTTGATAAGGTTCCCCACGGTAGGCTATTGCAGAAAATACGGAGGCTGGGGATTGAGGGTGATTTAGAGATGTGAATCAGAAATTGGCTAGCTGAAAGAAGACAGAGGGTGGTGGTTGATGGGAAATGTTCAGAATGGAGTTCTGTCACAAGTGGAGTACCACAAGGATCTGTTCTGGGGCCGTTGCTGTTTGTCATTTTTATCAATGACCTAGAGGAAGGCGCAGAAGGGTGGGTGAGTAAATTTGCAGACGATACTAAAGTCGGTGGTGTTGTCGATAGTGTGGAAGGAAGTAGCAGGTTACAGAGGGATATAGATAAGCTGCAGTGCTGGGCTGAGAGGTGGCAAATGGAGTTTAATGTAGAGAAGTGTGAGGTGATTCACTTTGGAAGGAATAACAGGAATGTGGAATATTTGGCTAATGGAAAAGTTCTTGAAAGTGTGGATGAGCAGAGGGATCTAGGTGTCCATGTACATAGATCCCTGAAAGTTGCCACCCAGGTTGATAGGGTTGTGAAGAAGGCCTATGGAGTGTTGGCCTTTATTGGTAGAGGGATTGAGTTCCGGAGTCAGGAGGTCATGTTGCAGCTGTACAGAACTCTGGTACGGCCGCATTTGGAGTATTGCGTACAGTTCTGGTCACCGCATTATAGGAAGGACGTGGAGGCTTTGGAGCGGGTGCAGAGGAGATTTACCAGGATGTTGCCTGGTATGGAGGGAAAATCTTATGAGGAAAGGCTGATGGACTTGAGGTTGTTTTCGTTGGAGAGAAGAAGGTTAAGAGGAGACTTAATAGAGGCATACAAAATAATCAGAGCGTTTGATAGGGTGGACAGTGAGAGCCTTCTCCCGCGGATGGAAATGGCTAGCACGAGAGGACATAGCCTTAAACTGAGGGGTAATAGATATAGGACAGAGGTCAGAGGTAGGTTCTTTACGCAAAGAGTAGTGAGGCCGTGGAATGCCCTACCTGCTACAGTAGTGAACTCGCCAACATTGAGGGCATTTAAAAGTTTATTGGATAAACATATGGATGATAATGGCATAGTGTAGGTTAGATGGCTTTTGTTTCGGTGCAACATCGTGGGCCGAAGGGCCTGTACTGCGCTGTATTGTTCTATGTTCTATGTTCTATATCAAGAAAAGCACGGGTCCCAATACTGACCCCTGGGAAACTCCAATACAAAACTTCCTCCAGCCCGAAAAATATCATTGACCTTTACTCGCTATTTTCCATTATTCTGCCAGTTCCTTATCCATGTTACCACTATCCCTTTTGTTTTATGAGCTATAACTTTTTTTCACAAGTCTGTTATGTGGCACTGTACAGTATGCCTTTTTAAAGTCCATGTACATCACATCAACAGCATTACCCTCATCAACCCTTCCTGTTACTTCTTTATAAACTCCAGCATTTTAGTTAATATGAAATCCATGCTGGCTCTTCCCAATTTCATAATTTTGCATACCCTTCCACTGCGTCTAGGTGCTCCTCCAACCTCCACAGCTGACCACTGTGCCCTGTTCTCCTTGATGATGTTGGTAGGTGTTCTCTGTGTCCTTGAGTCTTGGAAGGCCTTGGCTTACTTTGGGTCTCCTGCTCTGGTGCAGCTGCACCCGCTGCACTTGCAAACAGAGGCTGGGCTGCTGGGGTCACAGACATAGGGTCTTCTGAAGGGGCACAACCCTTGGAGTGTTCTGAGTGGAGATCCCAGGGGTATGTGTCTCTTCCTCTTCCTTCGGGTGCCCGATGACCCTTCCCTGACTCTTTGGGGAGAAGAAGTACCCGGATGGATGAGATGTTCTGCCACTCTCTTGCACAGCCACTGTAAAACCTTGCCCATGGATACCGAAATGGAGTGTATGTTTATGTGCAACTCTTGCAGAAACTGATCATTCTGCTGGACAAGGGTCTCCATGGCATCCGCCACCCTCCCCATGGAGACCTCAATGTTCACAAATGTCAATAACACTTCCTCAGAGAGCAGACGGACAGACTCATGCACCTCACGTGCCACTCTGTTGGGGGACTCCAACAATTCTCTCTGAAGCTGCCCCATCCTCCTTCTGCATCTCAAGCATCTTGTCTAGGACTGCTCCCAGAGGCTCGTCATCTGACTTGGACTTTGCAGGGGCCTCTTTCCCAGACATTTTCCTAGTGCTAGATAGCTTGGCTACCACTGCCTCCTCCTGCTGTGGAAATGTGCCTGTGCGGTGACCACCAGAGTGTCAGACCCTGCCTGAACTAACCAACCAAGGTGTGTGTCTCTGGGTTGGTAGAGGATGCAGGTGACTTTCATGATGGCTCGATAGGTGAAATGTCTTGTTTTCCCTCATCCTCCTTGCTCATCTGCGGGGCTGCCGGATGTGTTGGACTTGGCCTCAGGGTCTGGACTCACCCTCTTCTTGGTGAAACCTCCAATTGCAAGAGGAGAGAGTGAGTGATTGCAAGGGCTGCCTCCAATGTAGCACCGCACACAAGCCTTAGGTTGCCAAGTGCAGCCATAAAGCTTTGTTCCTCGCTGGATGTAGGCCGGATACCTACCTTGCCATCTCCACACACCTGCTCCTGATCCTCTCCTGCCAGCTTGGCAGCCCATTCATCATATGGCACCAGGAGGCATGGCATCTGCTGCGCTAGCTGGTGTTCTCTCGCCAGAACCACACACCCACTTCCACAATATCACCCTATGTGTGACAGGTGTTGCTCTCTTTGGTTGTTTCTAAATATGGCGGTCAATATGGTCACCTTCCTTAATTCTAATTACGTTTGCTTTAGAGTCGCCAGGTATCTTCTTTCGATACTGCCACAAGGTTCAAACCTGAATGCCGATCAAAGAGCCGATACACCAGTTAGTTAGTTCAAAGTCAATCCAATTTTATTTACACACACAGCAATAGCTACCCATGCACGAAATGCTACAGATTAAACTATCACTGCTGCTAAAGTCTATACTTAGCTTCGGGCGCCCACTCAGTCAGAGGAACAATGGCCGTTGTTCGGTTCTGAGGCTGCTGGGGTCGAAGTGGTGGAGGGGAACAGCTAAGGTCGTTCGTCTGGTCGCGAGCGTTGACCTTGGACTTACTTGCTTCTGGTGTAGCTGGTGGACGGGTCTCTCCGCTGTGAGAGCTGATTCCAAGAGAGCGATTCCCTCTTGGGGCCTTCTCCTTATACCCGAAGGGGGCTTCGCGCGCTTTTGGTCGGGCCTTGAACTTGGCCCCAATCAAGTGGGCCATTTCTTGATCATTCGCATTGATCCTGACCAATAAAGGGGCAGGTGCCCTGATGGCTGGGCATGTCCTAGGTGGCCATTGGCCTGCTTTGTTTTCTGTTTTCTGTTTGGGGAACTGGCACCGCGAGGTCTGGGGCCAGATCGGCTACTTAAGTATCTTCCTTTGTTCCCAGAGATGGGCCATCCGTATGCTAATTGGCATACAGTTTCGGACACGTCTGGGAGCTGTTTCTCCAATATGCAGACAGGCTCTGTGCCTGCTTGCTTTCTTAACATTGTCCATTTTTCCCTGCAATCTTTGCAAATGTCCATTTTGTATTCTGGAAGTGGCCATCCCAGATGGCTACACACCCTCCTTGTGATCCTCAACACAAAGCATGAAGGATCAAATTACTGCATCTTCTTCTTTCTCCTCCTAAGTCGGGCACCCATAAGCACTTGATAGGCTCTACACTGCTCTGTCCTATGAATTGCAACTTTTACCTAAATTATTTTATGTACATCCATCATTATAAAATTCTACAATAGCAGCAACATAGGTCTCTGGCTTGGTAGTCAAGCATAGAGTTTTACATTTCTTTATTCAAACGAAACGAACACCACAAAGAAACGGATGTACTTTAATTCACTTAAAGGGGTTGGGGGGTTTGTTGAAGTCCAAAAATAGGGGACCTGAGGGTGTATACTGGGGTGCGGGAAACTTTCCTCCACCATTTATTCAGTCTAAGGGTCTGAATGGCACTGCAGAGTATTGCCAGTACTAACTGTGCTTCCACAACGTAGGACAGGGAATACCAGGTAATGAACTTGTCACACCAGGTCGGTGTATCGGTAACTATCTCGGGGTTTAGTGTATGGCAGGGGTGGGAAACATTCACGGCCTGTGTAGTCGGGATCAGGGGGGTAGCGTCCCTGCGCAACTGGAGGGATCCCGCTAAGATCCAACTGTAGAGCATGATGGTTGTCTTCATCTTTCCTTCTCTGTCTTCTTCTTTTCTTCTTCTGAGGTTCCTGAGGTTCCCGAGTTCTATGGACACAAGCATAATTTCTGTTATTATCTTGTTTAAGATCTTGTCTTTCTGTCTGTCTGTCCTTTTTGCCAATCACCCATTATAATTGGTCACCATCTGTGACTCCCTCATTTTTTTTTTAAACCAAATACTTGGGACAAGACATCCGACAAAAATACTGACACAGTGCGAGCCGTCACGCAGCCTGTGTGATCTACCATCCTAGTGTTTGAGGATGTAAATAGCATCTGGAAGCAACCTAAGGGTTGTCATAAAGAAACAAAAGAGTTTTGAACTTAAAGAGCCAAAATGGGGTGCGTATGGGCCGCGGCGGGTAAGAATGGGTGGAATCCCCGGGTAGGACGGTGACCAGTGCCATATGTGCTATACCCGAGCGTAGCTGACCAGAGGGAGGTCCTCAGGCAGGGCGGGACCAGTGCCGTTTCTCCACTGCCTGAGCGACCGGCAAGAACGGTACGAATATGTGGTCGTCGTGGGGGCTGCCTCTTATGAATCAGAAGAGTAGCTATGATTGGTTGTTCACGGACAAACTTGTTCCATTAACTGCCAGTGGGCGTTAAAAGAGTGGTGGCGTGGGGCCATGAAAACTATAAATGAACAAACAACATTTAACATTCACAATAATGAACAAACATACATTACAAACATGGTGCAGGTTCCATCAGAAAGGACACCGTAACTCACATTTGGCTTGAGGTGTAACTATCATATGGGGTCAGTGCAGTGTGAGCAAAGAAGAGAGGAAGGAGGAGAGAAACAAAGATGAATTGGCATTGCTGAGGTGTTCTTGCCATGAGAAGTCGTGGGTAAGCGCTCACAGTTTGCATGGGGCAGCTGGGACCTTGCAGCTGCTGTGGGTGGTGTTCTGTTTCATATCTGGGGGCTAATCTAGCTGGTGGTGGGGGTCTCCTGCAATCTCGGGCGAAGTGTCCTGACTGCCCACAGATGTAACATGGCCCCTGAGGCATGTAAAGTGGAGCAAGCTCTCTGGAGTATTGCTCCCTTGGGTACGGTTCCCTGGGTGGGGTTTGGGGCTGTTGGTGTCGTTGCTGGTTCAGGGGGCATTTGTGGGCTGATTCCGTTGCTGTTTCAGGGGGGCTTGACATTCTCGTGCGTAATGTCCTAATTGGCCGCAATTATAACACTCCTGGGATTTAGTTTGCTGTGGGCTGTTTCTTCCCTCGTTTGCCCATGCGGGGTTCTGGTGTGTCCTGACTGGATGCATGTTCTCATCTGCCTGCTCTTCCTCTGCTTTGCCATAAGCTGTTTTACCTTGGATGGACTGTTCCCAAGTGTGGGACAATCTTTTCAAAACCCATTTCTCATTGTTGGCCTCGTTTGAGGGATCGTAATTTGCGCAAGCTCTCTGTCCTGCCTCTGTCGCATGAGAGACTAGGATATGGGTCCATTTGGCCATATTATCTGGGGTCAAATAGGCGCGGGCTAATTCTCCAAACACCGCTGTGAAATGTATCCACAAGCATCCAGCAAACGCTGTGGGGTGCTCTGTCTTCTTTTGCCTACACTTGTTTAGGCCTTCTACGGGGTCTCCTCTGTTATAGCCGATCACATCTAGGATCGCTGTGTGCATTTCTTGTAGGGTGCCTCCTCCTACATTCTGTGGGTCGGGAAGGGGTGCCACGACTGAAGGGTCGAGGCTTAAAACCGTGAGCCTCACTTGCTCCTTTTCATCCAGGCCGTACATGGTCGCCTGCTGTTTTACTCTAGCAAAGAACTGGTGGGGGTCCGATGTGGGTAGGAACGGTATAATCTTATCACACGCGTCTCGTAATTGGGTGACGGTTAACGGGGTAGTGTATAGGAAATCTGAGTCTCCTTCTGATGCGGCCCTGCGATTTGTGGTTACAGGGTTCATAGGGGTGCGTTCTGCTTGTGCAGTCGGGGGTTGGGGTGCTTTTCGTTTCTGGGGTTTTTCCTGTGTACATGTCCCATGTACATATCTATAGGCAGTCTCATTTAACTCCTGCCAATCGGGGCCATTTTCATGGTCTAATTGGGGTCCAAACGTACCCTGAAACCCAATCTGAAAAGAAAGCAGAGGTTGCAATTCTGCAATTTGCTTCCGGCACTTTGCGTGATCTACCGAGCTCTGCCTTTGTTCTGTTGTGGAAGTGTGGAGCGCTCGTAGGGCTGCTTTTAAATCGCTGCACTGTTTCTGCAACTGCTCGACCTGTTGTTCGGTTTCCTGTCTTACCAACACCGCACGTTGCGTGTCTTGGTAGGCTTTGTCAAGGCTTTTTACACGTACATAAAAAGCAAGAGGGTAGCCAGGGAAAGGATTGGCCCACTGAAGGGCAGGGGAGGGAATCTATGGAGCCAGAGGAAATGGGAGAGGTACTAAATGAATACTTTCCATCGGTATTCACCAAAGAGAAGGAATTGGTGGAATCGCCTCGGACACCAGAAAGATTGCTCTTCTTCTCTCCACGGCCGGGGACCATGCCATCCACATTTTCAACTCTCTCACCTTTGCAGATGACGACGACAAGACAAAGTTCAAGACGGTTCTCCTCAAATTTAACACTCACTGTAGCGTAGAGGTGAATGAAAGTTTCGAGCGCTACGTGTTCCAGCAGCGTTTTCAGGGTAAGGACGAACCTTTCCAATCCTTTCTAACGCACCTCCGCATCCTTGCGCAGTCTTGCAGCTACGGGCCCACCTCCAACTCCATGATACGCGACCAGATCGTTTTTGGTGTTCAGTCAGACCCCCTACGTCAGCAGCTCCTCAAAGTAAAGCAACTCACCCTAGCGACCGCCATCGAGACCTGTGTCCTACATGAAAATGCCACCAGTTGGTACTCCCATATACAAACGGGAAGGTCCACACGAGGCAGAACGGGTCCAAGTGATTGAGCACCTCCAGGGCCTCAGCCTGGATGAGAGCGGCCATTTCGCGCGTTTTTCGTGGACTCCCGCGCATGTACGCACCAAACGAGGGGACGACGACGTGGAGGAATGTAATGCACAGGTGCGCACCGCGCATGACCGCACTGCGCATGCGCAGTGGCGCAGCGAACGTGCTGACGTCACGACATGCGGCAACTGTGGCTCCGCCCATTTAAAGCGACAATGCCCTGCAAAATCTCGACAATGCCTACAATGTGGAAGACTTGGCCACTATGCTGCCTGCTGTCAAGCAGCTCAGCCTTCCAATTCATATCGCTTCAGCCAGCCTCGCAGGAATGTTCGGGCAATTCAACCCACGGTCACTGAGTCCGATTCCGACCTCCCATACAGCAGTGACACCGAGGACCCAAAGGCGCCTTTTTGAGTCGATGTCGTAACAAAAAACAGGCTGTCCCCGAAGCAAAGACACCAGCCGCTGTCAGTATACAGCATCGATCCAGACGATGAGTGGTGTGCCACCCTGACGGTCAACCGGTCCCAAATACGATTCCGCCTGGACACTGGTGCCTCCGCCAATCTCATGGCGTGGTCTGCTTTCCAAAGTCTTTGTGTCAAACCAACCATCTTCCATCGGCCTGCCAGCCATTGGACTACAATGGCAACATCATTCCTGCTACCGGCTCATGACAACTCGAAGTGACGCACAAGTCACGAAAAGCCATGCTTCCTTTCGAGATTGTGGGCTCCTCGAAGGACTCTCTGCTTGGCGCACAGGCGTGCAAGCTGCTAAACCTCGTTCAAAGAGTTCACTCTCTCCTGATGACACGTCTGCCTTCCAGGATGCTGACTTCAGGGCGCAACTCAACGCCATCATCGACCAGCATCGCGACGTCACGGCATCCCACTCACTGTGATGTTGGACAATGGCTCCTGCTTTGCAAGCCAGGAATGCTCCAACTTTGCCAGGAGGTACAACTTTGTGCATGTGACATCCAGTCCCCTGTACCCACAATCCAATGGCAAAGCGGAGAAGGGCGTCCACATAGTCAAACGGCTCCTCTGCAAGGCTGCCGATGCGGGATCCGACTTCTACCTCGCCCTGCCGTCTATTCACGTCCCAGACCTCGACCACGTTCCAGTCCTTCAACGAATGCAACTGTCTCGTGCACAGCACAAGGCGGCTCATGACTCCCGTGCAGCTGATCTCCTTGCTCTGGCTCCAGATGACAACGTCCGCATCCATCATCCGGATGGTGGCTGGTCTGCAACTGCAGTGGTTCTTCAGCAGGTAGCTCCCCGCTATTTCCTGGTTCGTCTACCAGATGGTTCCATTCTGCGTCATAATCGACGTGCCCTTCGTCTCGTTCCGCGCTCGCTACATGATCCTCCGCCAGTGCCACGCCCTCCTGTTGTCCCTGACCTGGACTATGCGGAGATTCCGGTTACTTTGCATCCTCCTCACTCTGACACAGTCCAGCCCGTTCCTCAGCCGGTGGCTCCTGACCCACCCTTGAGGCGGTCAACCAGAATTTGTCGCCCACCTCAGAGACTTAATTTGTGAACTTTGTGCACTAATGGACTCTCTGGTCTGTTCTGTTCTTCTGTTTAATCATTCAAGTGGTTTGTATATAGTGTTCATCTCGTTATTTGTGCGAGACACTATTTTTTCTGCACCAGGCACCTTCTCATGTAAATAGCTTAGTTTTATGTACATAGTCCTGTAAATATTTCACACACATGTAGTCAGGAACATTCACCACACACTATTTATTGTCACGCAGGCAATTTTTTTTTATATAAAAGGGGGGATGTCATAATATACACCAGTATATCATGGTGCATACACACACTGATGGACACGCAGTGGGACCAATCAACATACACAACACCGCAGCCAATCACCAGTGAGAGCACACGCACTATAAAGACAGGGGGCATCAGAGTTCCTGCTCATTCGAGTAGCAGCTAGCTAGGAGCACAGAGCTCACAGCCTGCAACACAGACATTCACCATGTGCTGAGTGCATTAACTGGTTAGGACAAGGCAAAGGTCTTTAGTTAAAGCTGGTATCGTATTTGTCCACAGTTCAAGTATGTTTAAATAGTTAACCTTTTAATAAAATAGTGTAGCACTACTTCCAGTGTTGGTGACCTGTATGTTATCCAGAACACCCAACACATCAGGGACGATAGTGACGTTTAAGCGGCATCTTGACAAATACATGAATAGGATGGGAATAGAAGGATACGGACCCCGGAAATGTAGAAGATTTTAGACGGGCAGCATGGTCGGCGCAGGCTTGGAGGGCTGAAGGGCCTATTCCGTGCTGTACTTTTCTTTGTTCTTTGTTGAAGGGCCTCCACCACCTAAAGCTCGATCACAGCAGCCAAATTGGGACTACCATGCTGAAGTAAAGGCCTTTGGTCAACGTCTTTGTTATACTTTCAACCTGGACCTTCTCAAAACAGCGTTCATCAATCCATGTTACATTACGTTTGAGGAAGTTCGCTGCCCGGAACTTAGACTGGAAAGAGAGGATATCACATTAAATCTCAAAGACAATCAGCAGTTACTTGAGAAAGGCTCATTGTTTGCAGACACTTACCTCCAAGACTGTTTCAGTAGTACCTATCCAAACTTACCTGTCGATGGAGTTGAAGCATTGACTAGTCACATCACAGGGTCACAGATTGTGTGCCATGTTGCCAGGAACTTAGCTGAGGAAGACTTGATACTAAGTGCAGAGTTCCCAGTACCAGAAGAAAATTTACAAAAGACATTATTTGCTATTGTTGGAGCATTGCTTGAGAGCAGTGGAACTGAAAGAGCCATCTTATTTATTTCATCGAATTTACAGTGCAGAAGGAGGTCATTCGGCCCATTGAGTCTGCACCGGCTCTTGGAAAGAGCACCCTACCCAAGCCCCCACCCCCACCCTATCCCCATAACCCAGTAACCCCACCCAACACTAAAGGCAATTTTGGACACTAAGGGCAATTTTAGCATGGCCAATCTACCTAACCTGCAAATCTTTGGACTGTGGGAGGAAACCGGAGTACCCGGAGGAAACCCACACACACACAGGGAGAACGTGCAGACTCCGCACAGACAGTGACCCAAGCCGGGAATGGAACCTGGGACCCTGGAGCTGTGAAGCAATTGTGCTGACCACTATGCTACCGTGCTGCCCTTTATCCGGGACTTCCTAATTACTTAACTTATTAGTAAGAATCTATTTGAAATCTGGCCTCTTGTTAATCCTATGGGACTATTGGTGGAAGAGCTGAAGAAACGGAATATGTCTTCCTGAATCCAGACTGACCAGGCAGTCTGGAGCCAGCACTCTGCTCCCGGTGTATTTCATTGGACTATATAGTGATGAGCAGCTAATTACAGAAGGACCTGGTGAAACTGTGCTGTCAGCTGAAGAAGAGGCGGTGCGAGCAGCGTTGCGTAAAATCTATGGCTGTACATAAACAGACAACATTGGGGTTATTCAAACTTCACAAAGCAACCTGTGGCGACCAAGGCTCTGAGCGTTTAATGGCTGGACTCGTCCTACGTTGTCATGATATTCAAACACACACATCATGATGGACACACCAACAGACAAATCAGAGCACACAACACCACAACCAATCACACACAAGGACACCAACCACATAAAAGCACGAGCACGACACCTAGTGGACAGTAGGTCTGGGGACAAAGACACGGACAAGACCTGTTACAAGATCACAAACAGGGAATCCCCACGTGCAGAGTATCAAGACAAAACTGTACATAGAAAGTTTAAATAAAATAGCGTTGTACCATATACAACCGTGTTGGCTCATCTGTGTGTCAGAACGCCCAACACCACATGGTACAGGAGTGGATCGATACCTGCCAACTAACCTGCCATTCTGGACATGGACTGCACCGACAAACCGCAGCCGTTGCAAGTCGCAAGAACCTAGGTACCAATTGGAAGCTCTTCAGGCAGCGATTTGACCTGTTTATCCGAGCCAACGAAAAACAGAGTGCCTCGGATGAAACGAATATTGCAATGCTCCTCTTCTACGCAGGTCAGCACGCCCTCGACGTCTTCAACTCACTGGTGTTCGAAGAAGGCGAAAACCAATCCAAGTATGACACGGTCATCCTCAAACTGGACCAGCACTTTAAGGTTGAAGTGAATGAAAGTTTTGAAAGATACCTCTTTCAGCAACGCCTGCAAGGTAAGGAGGAGCTTTTTCAACCCTTTTTGATGCACCTCCGAATTCTAGCGCAGTCCTGCAGTTACGGCAGCACCACAGAGTCCATGATCAGGGACCAGATTGTTTTTGGCGTTGCCTCTAGTGGCCTACGCCAGCAGCTTCTTAAAATAAAAAGCCTCACCTTAGCGTCTGCTGTGGAAGCCTGTGTCCTCCACGAGAATGCAACCTGCCGTTTTGCCCGATTTCAGGCGTCCGAGTTGGCACGGAGGGGGTCCCCAGCCGTCGAATCGGCAAGCCAGGCCGCCCACGACGCCGAACGCATCCAGGCCGTCGATTACTTCCCGACCCACGGCCCGGACGACAGCGGCCGCTTCCCGCGCTTTTCGCGGTCTCCCGCGCTGGTGCGCGCCAAAAATAACGGCCAAATTGAGGGACGCACTGCGCAGGCGCGCCCACCGCAAGATCGCACTGCGCATGCGCAGTGGCGCAACGAACGCCGTGACGTCATGACGTGCGGCAACTGTGGAGCTGCACACTTAAAAGGGCAATGTCCTGCTAAAAACCGACAGTGCCTCAGATGTGGCAAGATGGGCCACTATGCTGCCCACTGTCGTTCGGCTCAACCCATGGATCCTGCACATCCCCGACAATCTCGCAGACAAGTCAGGACCGTCCAGCCCACGCATCAAGACTTCCAGTTAAGTGATGCAGATGACCAGGATGCCGTCCGCGTTTCCGTCATCGATGTCAACAAGGTCAATGCCATCAATCCAGCCGATGAGTGGTGTGCCACCCTGACGGTCAACCCGAACTCGTCGCAAGCCCATTAGACTGGACTTATAATACCGTTCGTATGTCTAACAAGTTACACAATTTTATATGATAACCTGTTGTTGTTTATCGTTCCAGATATCGTCTGACTGGACCACTGTTCAAGTTTTTTTTCTCTTTCGCATTCATGTTCTGTTATGGTACAACCTTGTTCATGTGACGCACCCGACATCGCCCCATGTAAATAGTTACGTCATATGCACATGCTGTACACAACACACACACACTCTTAGATGCACTCACGACGCGATCATATTTATTACCATGTAGGCACATATCTTTGTAAAAAGGGGGGATGTCATGATATTCAAACACACACATCATGATGGACACACCAACAGACAAATCAGAGCACACAACACCACAACCAATCACACACAAGGACACCAACCACATAAAAGCACGAGCACGACACCTAGTGGACAGTAGGTCTGGGGACAAAGACACGGACAAGACCTGTTACAAGATCACAAACAGGGAATCCCCACATGCAGTGTATCAAGACAAAACTGTACATAGAAAGTTTAAATAAAATAGTGTTGTACCATATACAACCGTGTTGGCTCATCTGTGTGTCAGAACGCCCAACACCACATACGTGACATACATCATGCAAGTACTACTTCTGCTATGGGACCCTAACCATTGTGCAAATATTCATCATTTTTCAGCTGTAATAAAGACATTAAAATTCAAACAAAAAAGATTCTTTCTTTTTGGAGCTCATCATTTGACATTTGTTGGGCATGAACTTTTACTAAGCAAGGATTTACTGAATTAAACAGAAGTGCAAAATGGTCAGTCTTGCATTGGAGATATATGAAATTCCCTGTAGGATATTCAGTTTAATTGACCTTATTGGGGCTGAATGTTGGGCCGAGCCTGTAACAGGCAGTCAGTGCAATACCATCTGTTCCGCTGCACCATCCAAGATGAATTTCTACCACAATGAGTACAGCAAATAATCATTCAGATTGGTTATTAATCATTCCATTATGCAAATCTACTGGTATGAAGAGTAGTCTAGAGGGTGAAACCGACACAATAATGGAAAAGGGAGCAATGACTGATGGCAACTCTGTTGTTTATCACAGGTATGAGTCCCAGAACCTAACTGAGAACAAACATAAATTAAATGCCTGCCTGACGTCTTCACCTTCATGTGATCACGAGCAATGGGACTTGTGCTTTAAGCTGCTTATCACATTAGCGTTTCAACATGCGGAGCCAAAACAAGAAGACAATTTATCACTCAGCCCAGTGGCCGTTTAAACGAAAACTCTATTTTCCAAATTACAAGTCACTCCTGATATCTACCAAGCTTATTTCTATATAAACATACCAGATTACCAAGTAACAAGATCTACCGAAATATACTAGATCATTGAGCAACAGATTGGTTTAATTATTACCCAGTAATATCACAGGGCTTAGGTTCTTCTAATCAAGGTGGTTTTGAGCAGAGCTAATAAATGCACAAATATTTGCTGAGAGGAGTTGCTAAATTCACAGACCAAAAGTATCCGCTTTGGGTGCAATCAGTAATCTGGGCACAAATTATGCTCATTCTCAGAAGTTACGTTTTTGTTCAAGTGTCTGTTCAAATTCATTTGCATATTGGCAGTTGTAAAATTTGTCACAAACCAGCTCAAACAGGCAACGTTTTAAAAATTAATTTTTAAAAATGTCATTAAAGGTATTCCTTGTTGCATTTAAGAGTTGTAAGTAACCTAGTATAGTTTTATTGATACAGCTGGAAATGGGTTTAACAAGAATAAGTATTTTTACTCAGAATGTCTCGATCAGCATCTTTGGTAACTCAATTTTAATTAATTTAAAGACTTTAAGAAAACAATACTGGACCACTTATTAATTTCGTTGCTGTATGCTAGTTAGTTTTTGACCACATTTTAACATTTAAAAGCTTTTAAAAGATGCCATTTGGTGCCCTTGCACCAAAAAATATTTGCATTTACATGGGTGGCACGGTGACACAGTGGGTAGCACTGCTCCCTCACAGTGCCAGAGGCCCATGTTCAATTCCGACTGCCTATGCGGAGTTCGCACATTCTCCCAGTGTCTGCGTGGATTTTCTCCGAGTGCTCCGGTTTCCTCCCATAGTTCAAAGATGTGCCTGTTAGGTGGATTGGCCATGATAAATTGCTCCTAAGTGTCCAATGGTTTGCTGGCGTTACGGGGATGGGGTGGGGGATTGGGCCTGGTGCTCTTTCAGAGTGTCGGTGTAGAATGGCCTCCTTTAGTACTGCAGGAATTCTGTGAATTAATGAGTCTCTTCAAAGGGCTGTAAATGGGTGCTTTTAGCAGCAAGTGGCCACAGTAATTATTTTGATCTGGGATGTAGTTGGTTTTGTGAGTGGGGCCAGTTTCCATTGCTATGTTTTTTAAACTAGTGTAACAGGTCATGCGCACTGGGTGTAATTTCTGCTTGAAATTTCTCATTCGTTTGGGCTGATTTGGCCAGACTTGGGCAAATTGCATTGAAAAAAACAGGACCAAAGCACCTAATCACAGTTATCTTTCTAACATTGTCCATCCAGCCATGCAAAAAACATAATAGCCTGCTGGACACATTATTTCAGACTTTTCTAGGTTTTAATTTTAAACTTTTATAATTGAGTTTTAACTTTTATAATTTAGATCAGACCAGCCTATGTCACTGCTCTGAAACCGCACTGACTCTGAGGTGTGTGCCCCAATCATGCCGTCAATGGATCAAGCATCTGTCCCTATTATTCAAATAGACCCATCACCAGGATTAGGGACAGGGCCAAGGTGAGGGCAAACATCATGCCTCATTACACTTTCAGTGGCAAACTGGGGCCCAGTCATGCTGGGGAAAGGGTTTTCCGGATGGGTTTAGGGGGCTAGTTGGGTCAGAAGTTGGGGGGTGGAGAGGGGGAGGGATCCAGTCGGGTCAGGGGATCAGACCAGGTTAGCGATGAGAGTCGGGACTGCGGGTTGGGGGTGTCCTGAGCAGGGATTGGGCTGGGTATTTAAAATTGTTACTCAGAAAAAGTTAGAAGAGGTTTTATTTCTTCTAACTTTTTCTGAGTAACTATGAGCATAGCCCTGGCAGAACCCCCCATAGAAGTTTGTGATTTAAAATTGTTCAGTTGGATGGTTCCCAGCCCAGCACAATTGCCCAGGTGAAGTTAGCACTTCTGGACAATTGCCGCATAAACCCTTACCTGGGATGTTCCAAGAGGGATTCCCCAGAACATATTTGGGGTACCCCCTAAAACTGATGCTGGAGAACCAGGAGGATATGGCCCAAAATGTTTTACATAGACTTACTCAGACTCTACAGCTCAGAGATCGACTACTCAGTCCAAGTGACATTTGCCAGCATTTATGTTATATACAGGCCTCCTCCAACCCCTATTAATTTAATGTTACCGCTGTATCCTATTCCTTTCTCCTTTGTGTGCTAATCTAGCTTCCACTTAAATGCATTTGTGGTGATATGCATATGCACAGTAATGTATATAGTCATCTATTAATGTATATATTTATCTAAACGACCTCCAACCAGCAAGTGGCGACATGGATCCAGTGGTTGGTAGTAAGTCGTACTAGAGGACAGTCACATTAGAAGTAGCTCCAGGAGAATTAATTTATTTGTTACCGTTTGTATTATAGTTTGTTAGTTATCTTTCCGTGTGTTCATTCTGTTCATAAACTATCTTACTAGTCAAAGAACTAGATGTTTTGTGTGCATCTTTACCACGGCCACAACACAGAACACTCACATCTGCCTGTGCACCTAGAGCATCATTCTTGCTACTGGTCTCGACCAAGGGATTAGCTGTTTCTGGATCCCTTGCTGCAATGGCTGCTTCTGGATCTTTTGCTGTCGTAACTGCTTTCATATCGTCTGTTGTAGTAGCTGTCTATGGATATTCTGCTATAATAGCTGTCTCTGGATCATCTGCTGTGAAAGCTGTTTCTGGCTCTTCTGCCATAACAGCTGATTCTGGAGCCTTTGCTGGATTGAGACGTTTTGGTTGATTTATGGTGCTTGCGCTCGAACGCTGTACTGCATGCCCATCAACTGGTGAGGCATCTAATGTCAACCTACTTTTGGATGCTTTCAAAGTTGCAGGCAAGTTTGCGACTTCAGGAATTATCTGCAAACCCTCGCATTCCGCTTTTGTAGCTGGTCAATGTTCTCAACATCAGGCATTACTTCTTCACTTTGTGTTTTAGTCCCAATTAGTGGCTCATCCTCATCTGATATAACGATACATGTTTTGTCAGTTGTTGTAGAACTGCACAAAAATGTATCTATCTGAGCTTGCTGCAAGCCTTTCGATGGACTGGCCTCGAGTACTTGGGAATCCACTGCAGGAACCATTCCATGGGCATATGATAATTCATCGTACTTCTCTGGAGCCAATTTCTCCAAAATGGGGATTATTTCTTCAGTTACCAGTTGGCTGTTCGCAGTTGATTTGCTCTCCACTAATTTGTCTGCTGTTGCAATCTCACTTTCATCCTCTGCACACTCCATCTTCGAACTTTCACACTCATCGTTGTCCTGCCCAGATTGGACGCTACTTGTTATAACCCGTCACTAATTCCAAATAAACTTTCATAGTCTTCTTCTTCTGGATTCTTCACTTTCCTCATCATAATCATCATAATCACCATCATCGTAATCATCATCATCATCATCTGCAATAACTTCTCCTGCTGTGAAGTATACGACTGCTCATGGAATTACGCGTTCATGCAAGAAGAGACCAATTTCAAAGTGCTCCACTTCTCCAGCTTCCACCCTAAACACATTAAAGAAGCCATCCCCGATGGAAAAGCCCTCCGCATACACAGGATCTGCTCAGACGAGGAGGAGCGTAACAGACATCTACAGGCGCAGAAAGATGCCCTCGTACGAATGGGATATGGCACTCGACTCATTGATCGACAGTTCCAATGCGCCACAGCAAAAAACTGCACCGACCTCCTCAGAAGACAAACAGGGGACACAACCGACAGAGTACCCTTCGTCGTCCAGTACTTCCCTGGAGCGGAGAAACTACGACATCTTTTACACTTCCTTCAACACGTCATCGATGAAGATGAACATCTTGCCAAGGTCATCCCCACACCCCCACTACTTGCCTTCAAGCAACCGCGCAACCTCAAACAAATCATTGTTTGCAGCAAACTACCCAGTCTTCAGAATAGCGACCACGACACCACAGAACCCTGACATGGCAATCGCTGCAAGACGTGCCAGATCATCGACATGGGTACCACCATTACACGTGAGAACGCCACCCACCAGGTACGCGGTACATACTCGTGCGCCTTGGCAACGGATGACCGGACATCGCACAACAATCGGCAGGCAGGAATGTTCCCTTCCAGTCGGGGAACACTTCAGCAGTCAAGGGCATTCAGCCTCTGATCTCCGGGTAAGCGTTCTCCAAGGCGGCCTTTAGAACGTGCGACAACGCAAAATCGCCGAGCAGAAACTTATAGCCAAGTTCCGCACACATGAGTACGGCCTCAACCGGGACCTTGGATTCATGTCGCATTACATTCATCCCCCACCATCTGGCCAGGGCTAGCAAAATCCTACCAACTGTCCTGGCTTGAGACAATTCACACCTCTTTAACCTGGGGTTACCCCTATCTCTGGATCTGTAAAGACTTAATTAGCTGCAAATGCTCGCATTCAAAGCATTGTCTTGCATCTTTGACTTTGTCTATATATATGTTTCTGGAACATACCTCTTCATTCACCTGAGGAAGGAGCAGTGCTCCGAAAGTTGTCTTTGAAACAAACCTGTTGGACTTTAACCTGGTGTTGTAAGACTTCTTATTGAATTTCAAAGTCAGCAGTGAGTAAGATTTTAAATGAAGTACAAGAGCAAAGGGATCTTGATGTTCAGATTCACAAACCATGTAAAGGTGGCAGAACACGTAGATAAAAAGACAGAGGCCGGGATTTGGGGCGTGACCGGAAAATCCCAACCTATAAAATATACATTTCAGTCCAGATAGGTTCGGGAATCTGAGTATATGAATTATATAAATACAAATGAAAAGGTGCAGTATAGATTCACCAAGATGTTACCAGCGACCTGGCTTTACTGTTGTGGAGAGAAACATGAGAATTTAGGACATTTTCATGACAACTGAGAAGGCTACATGGTGAAGAATAGAAATCTTCATCACCATGAATGGTTATAATTGGGTAAATAGTGATGATCGGCAAGGGAAGGATGCTAAATCATTGATTTAAGGTAATCACAAATAAATATCTTTACATAGACGAGAGCTAGAATGAGGTATTTACTGCTGGGGCATGGAGCTGTCATTTGATGTCGATTAAATGTAAAGAGCTATCAGAGGCACTACTGGACTAATTTTCCTAATCCTGATCATAGAATCATTGAATCCCTGTAGTGCAGAAGGAGACCATTCGTACATCGAGTCTGCACCGACCCTCTGAAAGAGCACCGTACCCAGGCCCAACCCCCCCCCCCCCCCCCCCCCCAAACCCCGTAACCCCACTGAACCTTTGGACACTAAGGGCAATTTTAGCATGGCCAATCCCTCTAACCTGCACATCTTTAGACTGTGGGAGGAAACCGGAGCACCTGGAGGAAAAGCATGTAGACACATGGAGACACGGGGCAAACGCCACACAGTCACCAAGGCCAGAATTGAACCGGGTACCTGTCACTGTGAGGCAGCAGTACCAGCCACCATGCCGCCCCTTACTCTGTGTGAGGCTGATGCCTTACACATGGTAGTTCCTCGGATGTTTTGGACAACAAAATGGGAATGGATACCTCCTTGTGGGGTACATATTTTATTTCGCCAAATTTGTTAGGCGCATTAAAATTCCACTTAAATGATGTGGAAATGGTGTCAGAATGCCGACTGGATAATTTCCTCAGAATATTGCTGAGTGGACATTTGCCAGGAAAACTGCCCATGGAAATTGTGGATAAACCTTTGGGATCAGCAAAGTTGCAAACTTCAATTACCTCAACGAGGCCGTTGTTCAATTCTTCTTTGGAATAGTTGCACTGTGTGCCTGGGGGCAATTTGCCTGTTGTATCTCACAGCAGCAATCCGGTCAAAATTGTTTTTGGAATATATTTTAAGACCTGCATCTTGTCCCCTATTTGGGGCAAGCATTAAATCCGAGGCGGCAGTCAGTGAGCTGAAGCCAAGAAAAGCCAGTTTGACTGACCTGAGGTAAACCTGGGTGTGTACAGAAAGCCAGCGAGTAAACTTAGGCTTGATTCGGGGGGAAAGGAAATTGTTGCAATGTGTCACTGCTCTTCACCTGAACAATATATCATCGCAAGCTAGCAGATTACTTCTGTGAAACTGGGCTAATAACCAGTTTGGGATGAACCTTGTCTGAGCCAACAACGTTGAAGAGCTTGTCATTTCACAAGGCATGGAAGTTGGTTCAGGATAAAGTTGGGACAGCGCCCAGGACAGGGATTATGGTGACTTGGAGAATTTTAGAGGTAGTATCCCAAAAAAACGATCTTCAATTTAATTTTAAAGGATACAAATTTATTTTGCTAAGGAGGCCATTCAATATTTTGAATGGCTAACATTAACATTCCAATGTGACACTTCCCTTGCTGATCAAGCTTGAGGATTTTTGAAAGTGTAAAATATCAAAGCAAAGTCCAGAGACAATACCATCCAAAACATATATTGCGCTGACAGGGAATCTGTGAGAAGGGCCCAAGCTAATGAACGAATCGTCTGATCAAACTATCACATAATGGGCTGGATTCTCCGTTCTGGAGAGTAAATGTTCCTGCCACAGTAGAATCTCTCCTTCTCTCCGCTGGTGCTAGGTGCAGCACCCAGGAGCGATTTCCTCTCCTTTTCCATGCCTATTAAGCATGGAGCTCACGGGATAGTGTCGGAATTCCGGTATCGGGCCGCCATTTTGAGTCGGCGGCCCAATAGCAAGGTTTGGCGGCTGGCTCCTCTCCCCCTACAACACAAATTCTGTACATCACCACCACGGGCATAATGGGTCACCCACACAGCATGCATGCATGAGGGTGACCCAACATCCCACCCCCACTGACCACCCTCCCCAAGACTTCTCATGAGAACCCCCCATCAGATCCATCAAGCCCTCCACCAGACCACCCCAGCCCCTTTCGGATCCCCCCAACAGAGACTTCCAATAGAAACTCGCAACAGAAACCCACAAAAGAGACCCATCAGAAACCCCCAACAGAGACCCCCAACAGCGACCCTGCATCAGGGACCTCCATCAGAGACCCCTGTCTGAAAACTGAAGAGCAGTCCAGGCAGTAGAGTGAAAAATCACTGCATTTTCACTTACCCTTTCCTAACATCTACTGCCTCAAACAAAAATGTTTAAAGCAACAGTTGTTACAAGTGTTGCAGTTTCAGAGGCTACCTGGAAAACCCAGAGCACTTCAAAGGGCTTGAAATCCCTTGACAGACTTTGAGATGCAAAACTTCCATTCAATTTCACACAACAATGCATTGCATTAACCAGTGATTGTCAGTTTTATTACTCCAGAGACAGCTAAATTGTTTATTGACTTTTCCCTTCACGCTTGAATGCATCTCAATTTCAATGCTATGATGCTAACCACGATGTTTGTAAACACTCTTGCTATGATTGACAGCTCCTCACCACATCAAAAGCTGCTAAGTGTTGACTTCCTCTATTCCACAGCAGGAAGCTGTCATGAAAAAATGAAAATGAAATGAAAATCACTTATTGTCACAAGCAGGCTTCAAATGAAGTTACTGTGAAAAGCCCCTAGTCGCCACATTCTGGCGCCGGTTAGGGGAGGCTGTTACAGGAATCGAACCGTGCTGCTGGCCTGCCTTGGTCTGCTTTCAAAGCCAGTGATTGCAGGGGTGGACAGGATTTGCATTATGGAAGGTAGGGGGGGAGCCTTCTGATATACTTTGGGGAGCACCTCCATTACACACTGATACCCTTGACCCATTGCAGAGTCCACTGCATCAAGACCATGCTTGAAAATACCTGCACCAATCCACATCTGCGTGAATCCTGGCTGAGAGGGTTGGGGCAATACAGGGGCCTGAAAAAGAGGGCTTCCAGCCTGTTAATTGGATGTAAATGGGTGCTCATGACCCCTTTGCATGTTTCCGCTGACACTGGATGTGTAGTTCATTGCCAGTACTGACAGGGGACTGAAGTATCGGAACGGGATTGGCACCCAGCGCCGATTCCGTTTTCTGCCAATGCTCGATTCTCTGCCGGAAACGCAAATCACGATAGGGCAGAGAATCGCGGGTAATAAAAAAAAATCAAGGTTTGCGCCTGACGCTGATTCTGGTGCCATGCTCCGGTCCCTCACTGGCAGCAAAATTGATTTTTGCGTCCCGAGCCGGTGGACCCATGCAAAACCGTCATTTGCGTGGATTTTAATATCATTAGCGGTTTGGACACAGTATGCTCCACCCCTCCGTGATGCTCCACCCCTCTTTTCATCTCTTTTGTTTCGAATGCTATGTGTGTTTAGATACAGAGCCTTTAATTTTGTCCTTTTATTATTTTTGTAGCATCTAGCCTTTATCTATTGATTTACTCTTGGATTTGTACTGTGGTCATTTTAAAATCATACTGCAGTCAAACCTCAGGAAGTCTGTTATTTGTAGTTCAAATCGAGCCAGACTTTCCGACACTGAGAGTGTCTACTGTTGCCTTATATGGGAACATGTGCAGCCCACACCATCAGAGATGGGACACCTGGGGCGGGCTCAGGTGGCCTGTCAAACAATCATCAACCGGACCATTGGCTGCTGGGACCCTCTCCCAAGACCTCATTGGCCAGAAGCCAGAGAAGTTTCTGGAAAGGCGGGGAGGGGGATAAAAGCAGGCACCTCAGAGACACCAGAAGCAGAAGACTAGCAGCAAACACTCGAAGCAAAGACTCAAAGCAAAGACTCAGTGTGTGAGGTGACCCTGACCAGACCAAAAGGAAGCAAGCAAGCAAGAAACAGCCAGCGGGAATGCCTTTTGCAAAGAGGAACCAGAGGGACTCGGGGATCGGATCTACAACTTACCAAACCACCTTTGCGGGTAGTATAGTCAAACCCTGGGTGTTTCTTGTATGTACGGTGGGTAATTTACAAGTTAACTATATTTAATAAAGTGTGTTGCATTATATGCACGTCCATACTTTGATCTATTCATTTTTTAAAATAACGGACAGTGACCCAGAGCCGGGATCGAACCTGGGACCTCAGCGCCGTGAGGCAACGGGGCAATACTTTGTTCTATTCATAAATAAAGGCACCTGGGTAAACTTTAATTAAGGAGCTGTTTGAAGTATCTGAATTGGACAGATGCAACAGTACCCTGTCCCTTCCTTTCAGGGTCTGTTTATCATTTCCCATATTAGTACCTTTCTCACTTGCCTTATCTCTACTCTTTGGTTTACAACATCTTCCCAGATTTGATCCCTCGCCCCCACTGTCTAGTTGAAAACCCATACCACTTCCTTGGTTATGCAGCTTGCTAGAACACCAGCCCCAGCACGATTCAGGTGTAGATCATCCCAACAGTACAGATCCCTCTTTCTCCAATAGCAGTACCAGTGCTCCATGAACTGGAACCCACTTCTCCCATACATTCATTTATCTAATCTTATTTGTCCTGTGCCAATTTGCACATGGCTCAAGTAATAATCCAGATATTGCTACCTTTGAGGTCCTGCTTCTTAATTTAGTGCCTAGCTCCTCACACTGATCATGTAGAACCTCCTTCTACAACCTGCCTATATTGTTGGTACCTACATTGACCACGACCACAGGACCCACTCCCTCCCACTGCCTCGAGCAGGTGTCCGAAACCCTTGCACTGGGCAGGCAACACAGCTGTCTGGACACCATTCTTTGTTGTAGAGAACAGTGTCGATTTCCCCCTTACTCTGCTGTCCCCAACTACCAGGACATGCTCCCCGCTTGAATGGTTTCCTGTACCACAGTGCCATGGTAAGTCAGCTCATTAACCCTGCAGCCCCCACTCTCATCCAAACAAGTTGAAAGAACCTCAAGCCTGTTGGACAATAGCAGAGTCTGACACACGTAGCCCCTTACCTGCCTCTGCTGCAATCACACCCTTCTGCCCCTGACCACCTTCCAAATCAGATGATCCTACCCTAAGGATTGTGACCTCCTCTTGGAACAAAGCATCCAGGTATCACTCACCTTCCCTGATGTGTCGCAGTGTCTGCAGCTCAGCCCCCAATTCTTTTTTTTTTCTAAAATTTAGCGTACCCAATTATTTTTTATCCAATTAAGGGGCAATTTAGCGTGGCCAATCCACCTAACCTGCACATCTTTGGGTTGGGGCGGGGGGGGGGGGGGGGTGCGGGGAGGGGTGAAACCCACGCCAACATGGGGAGAATGTCCACACGGACAGTGACCCAGGGCCGGGATTTGAACCCTGGTCCTCAGCGCCGCAGTCCCAGTGCTAACCACTGCGCCATATGCCGCCCTGTCAGCCTCCAATTCAGTGACTCTGGGCTGAAGCTCCTCAAGCCACAGACACTTCCTGCAGATGTGCTTGCCCTGGATAACACTGGTATTCATGAGCTCCCACATGCTGCAGCCATGGTGCGTCACCTGTCCTGCCATACCTTTTTAAAAAATAGTTTTCATTCTCCTTTTTCACATTTTTTCCTACATTTACACCCACCAACAATAAGCAGTAACAAATATATGTCAATCCCCATATCAATAACAACAATCCCATCCTCCCACCAACCCCCAAACAACTGCCCACATGTTAACATAAACAAGTAACAAAAAGGAATCAGGAATCACCCATAGTCACCATTAACACACACAGTCCCCCTCCCAACCACCCCCCCCCTGCCATTAATGTCCGATGTTATCCAATTCTTGAAAGTGCTCAATGAACAACACCCATGAATTATCAAACCCCTCCATCCTTCCCCTCAGTTCAAACTTAACCTTCTCAAGAGTGAAGAATTCCAACAGGTCTCCCCGCCAAGCCAGGGGAAAGGGTGGAGAAGTTGCTCTCCATCCCAACAGGATCTGCCTTCGGCCGGATAACCACTTTAGAGATTACCCTAAAAACCTCCTTCCAGTAATCCTCCAGGACCAAAATATATGAACGTGATTCACGTGCACCCCCCACCCCCGCACCCCGCAATGTTCACACACATCTTCTACCCCCTCAAAGAGCCAGCTCATCCTCGCCCTCGTAAGGTGCGCTCTATACACCACCTTCAGCTGTATTAGCCCCAACCTCGCACACGGGGTGGAGGCGTTCACTCTCCGGAGCACCTCACACCAGAATCCCTCCTCCATACCCTATCCCAACTCTTCCTCCCACTTTGCTTGATCCCTTCCAGTGGTGCCTTCTCCTCGTCCAAAATAGCACCGTAAACCGCCGGCACTACCCCCTTCTCCAGTCCCCCTGTCGTCAGCACCTCCTCCAGCAATGTGGAGGCCGGCTCCACCGGGAAGCTCTGTATCTCCTTCCTGGCAAAATCTCGAACCTACATGTCACCTGTCCTGCCATATTTACGTGCTTAAATTACCTCATTAATTAATTAAAATATTTATTTTCATTTATATATTATGGGTAGAAGGTAGCGTAGTGGTATTGTCATTGGGCAAGTAATCCAGAGAGCCAGAGTACTCTGGGATCCCAGGTTCAAATCCCGTCACTGCAGATGATGAAATTTGAATTCAATAATAATCTGGAATTAAAAGCCTAGTGATGACCATGAAACCATTGTCGATTGTCGTAAAAGCCCATCTGGTTCACTCGTGTCCTTTAGGGAAGGAAATCTGTCGTCCTTACCTGGTCTGGCCTATATGTGACTCCAAACCCACAGCAACGTGATTGACTCTTACCTGCCCCTCGAGGGCAATTAGGGATGGACAATAAAGGCAGGCCCAGCCTGCGACGGCCACATCCCATGACTGAATTTTAAAAAAATTATTAATCTTATCACACATTCCTGTATTATTTTAAACCTGAGGAATGGAGCATTGCGTGACCACTTACTGGATACTCACCAAACATCTTACTCCACCCCTTGTATGCGAGCAAGAACCAATTCCTACAAGGTGAACAAGTGAGAAATAGCAAAGGAGTGTATCCCGCCCCCCCTCATCACTGAACTCCCTCAGCTCACCAAACTCTCGCACGCCATGGAGGTTGCACTCCATTCCTCTGGCCAAGTTTCCATTAACAGCAGGAGGCTCCCTAGTAATCTGTAAATACTGACACTGTACCAACCTGTGAACACTAACAAAAATTTATGGACTTGGAAATAATACCGAGTATTGACAGAACAGGTTATACCTTACAGAAAATAGAGATAACAAATATATTTCCCAGAATTCAATCCTCAAATACCCTCGTTCTTTAATTGCTGCTTGTTAAGAACAGTAAATTTACAGTTCACCATTGTTTGTACCCCCAGTTCAGTATTTTGAAAATGATACAAATCAGGCATGCAGTTTAAACTGATGCAACATAACATAGAGGCTCATTCACCCATTGAAATAATATTACTTTGAAAATAGATCTATCACTGCTGACTAATTGTAAGAAACTAACTATATCCACATTTTCTTACAGACTACTAGTTACTTGTCAGAAGACCTGAAAATGCTGGCAGTATTCAGTTTGCACATATTTGTGCCTGAAAGCATGCTCAAAGCTTATCTCGTCCACTTCCAAATGCTGTCACCGAATCTACTAAGTTTGCAATCATGGGAATTTGGTCCAAATGTTCCCAGCTAGTAGATCCGACTACGTGGGAACTTTTTGAAATCAATTTCACACTGAACTGCAATTAAACTGCACCCACCCAAACCAGAATGTGGCCCATTGCTTGATCAGCCAACTTTACTCTTGAGTTATACTTCTCGGGCTGAATTCTCCTCATCGCGATGGCAGAAACGCAAATCGTGATCGGGTGGAGAATCACGCGAAATTGAAAAAAACGGATTTGCGCCTGGCGCCGATTCCGATGCCATCCGTCAGACCCTCGCTAGTGGCGATATCGATGTTTATGCCCCACATCGATGGATCCATGCGAAACGGCCATTTGCATGGATTTCAATATCATTAGCGATGCTCCACCCCTCTTAGGTGGAAGTCTTGTGGGCTCAGGGCCTGGGCGCCATAGCTGGGGAGGAGGTGTGGGAGGCTAAAAAACTCTGAAAACCCATCAAAAATTGCTGGGCTTGCAGGGGGGTAGCTGCCCAGGCCGGGGCCAGTAGTGGGGAGCGAAGTATTTTTCCCGGGGTGTTTATGTGTTATAACCTGTTTTGATACATGTTGGTAATAAAAATAAATTTCAAAGAAAAGTAGTGGGGAGCGACTTGGTGCCAAAACCATGGCCTCAGGATGTCCCCCTCAGGGTTGGGGTCGCCTGGCTCAGACCGCGATTGCTGTTATAGTCTGACTTTTAAACACACTCTTTTGGTGCTCGTTACAGTCCCCTGGCTGTTCACTCTGCTGAGTGCTGCTTGTGTCCTTTGAATGGTCATCTGAGAGCCCACCCAGGCCATTCCTCTGGACACTCTCATACCCCAGCTTTTTCATCAAGGGGATGGGTATGGCCAAGCTCAATCAGGAGCCCAGCAGGTGTTGCCACTCCTCAGACGTGCTGCCCCACTGCAGAGGAAGCAGGGGATCAGCATAGCTCCCCTTAACCAGAGGAAAACTGCACCACAGCCTTTGGAGCCCTTTCCGTTCCTCTGTCCCTTTCAGGGCAGAGGCCTCAACAGTGCCCATCCATCACCATCACCAGCCGCTTCCTCCTCTTGAGGTTGGCAGTGCTGACTGCCTCTTCCATCACTTCCAGGTGCTGTTCAGTGGGGCAGGCTTGAGTCTGCGGCCTACCCTGGGTCGAGGATGTCCCTCCACTCCTCACTGGCATGGAGCTGTGGCTCCGCCTCGGACTCCCCACTTCGGGGGGGGGGGGGGGGGGGGGGAGGGGGAGGGGGGGGGGGGCAGGTCCTCTGTGAGCCATCTTCGTAGCTGCAGTGAATGTGTGGTAAATGGAGCACTTAAAACCAGCTCCAGCTGCCAGGCTCTTTAGCATTAACTCTGGCCCCAGCGGTTTGAATGCCCACTGGGACGGGAATTGCACCGAATTCGCGGCAGCAGAGTGGTGGCCAATTAGCATGCCCTGACTCGCTTTCCAAATCGTGCCCCCAACGGGAACGCGAATCGCACACAATTCAGTCCAAGCGTCAACACTTAGGCTCGCAAACAGAGAATCCTGCCCCTCATGCAACATTGCGTATCCAAGATCAATTTGCATTTTGTAAAACTGGAAGTATAACAGTGGTACAATTTGGTATTTATTAAGTTGTCATTTGTTTTATGACAAGCTTTCAATTTTACATGCACAGATTTGAACATTATAACTTCACGTTGCAATTTGCTGCACTTGTTGTTGAAATTATATTTACAACTTGAATTTGAAAACCAAATAAAATTGTTCAATCACTGTAGTTATTGAGCACTTCAGTTCTAATGTATGAATATGCAAAATCTGATTAAATGGACTAAAACTTTTCCACTCATTACACAGAGGAGATTACAGTATCTTGTTTCATTGAAAATACACAGAAATAATTATACCAGACAAGTTGAATTGAGTTCGGACTGATCGCAAGGGATTGAGCATCTCATCAGATTTCTACAAAGCCTCTAGCACCGCTCAGTGGAATGGTTCAGGAGTACACTATTCAGAGCTGGAAGAGCTGGAACACTATTCAGAACTGGAAGACAGTTCAAAGGAAGCAAAATGGTGCGAATGATGGTGATCTGAAATAAATACAGGAAGTGATGGTAAAGCTCAACAGCTCCTAGACCTGCCTGGCTCTGGGATCCATGGGCTTTTGCCTTGGGCCTGCTTGCAGTCCCAGCAGCGCCCACTAATACCCTCTTGGCGAGCCATCATGACCCCCGATTCAAGCCCAACATTTTGAGTCAGTGCTCCAGTTCCAAAGAAAGAGCTGTATTCGACTCAATGAGTTGGTCCTGAAGTTCCTCAGAGTGGCAGTCCCATTGGATTGCTGCTCTGTGCCCAATTATTTACCTCAAGTTTTTTTGATGCTATCTTGCCTGACATTCCAACTCAGGCCGGGTGAGATCCAGGCAGTGCTGAGCATCCCCGTAGCCTTGCATTGAAGTCCAGGAAAGTTGAAGTGAAGAGGCCATGATCCTTTTTTATCCACCAAAAGCTGCCATAAACCAGGTAAGTTTAAAAGCCCATTGAAACTTGACAAGGCAAGGAGAAGGTAAGTGGATAGGATTTGGGAGGTGAGGGCGATCGGAGGTCGGGGAGGTCAAAGATCATGGGAGATCAAAAGTCATGGGGGGTTGGACCGAGCCCAAGGGACTGGTGGGTGGGGGTTTTGGCCTTGGATGGATTATGGGGAGGAGGGTTATGAGCCTTGATGCAAAGAGTATGTTCCAGGAACAGCAGATAAAGCTGTTGGAGACCTTCATGAAAAATGAGAGAATGAAAATCGCTTATTGTCACAAGTAGGCTTCAATGAAGTTACTGTGAAAAGCACCTAGTCGCCACATTCCGCGCCTGTTCGGGGATGCTGGTACGGGAATTGAACCGTGCTGCTGGCCTGCTTTCAAAGCCAGCGATTTAGCCCTGTGCTAAACCAGCCCCTAAACCAGTTCATATCGACAACTCTACCAGCAACAAATCAGTGACTGAATTAAATCAGGAATGCACAGGAATCTGATGAAGAATGTTCTTTGGCCAGAGAGTACTGTGTCAAAGGATGGCCAACATACATGCCACACAATCCTATTCACAGGCTGTACTGTGAACAGAGAGGACAACTTCACGTAGGTTGTGGCTTATTCATCTATGAGGGGAGATTGGTCATTCCGAGAGTTGTGAGACTCGAAATACTACAACAATTACATCAAGGACGTTTGGACATTATAACTTGTTGGGCCAGAGCAAGATAAACTGTTTGGTGGCCAGGCCTCTTAAAGGAGGTGATATCAAACTCTATTACTTGTACTATGTGTCTTCAGGAGACAAGAGAACCATTGATATCATCTTCATGTCCATCAAGAAAATGGGAATGTCTTGGGATGTAGCTCTTTGAGCACAGAGGTAAGATGCTCTTGATGGCAGTCGACTATTACTCCCGATGGATAGAGCCATAGAGGTCCACAGCTCAGAAAATGCCCTTTGACCCATCGCATCTGGACTGGTCAAAAACAACCACCAAACTATTCAAATTCAATTTTCCAGCACTTGGCCCATAGTCTTGTATGCCTTGGAATTGTAAGTGCACCTTTAAATACTTCTTAGATGTTATGAGGGTCTCTACCTCCACCCCCCTTTCAGGCGGTGTGTCCCAGACTCCTACCACACTCTAGATAACGTTTTTCCTCATATCCTCTCTAAACCCCCAAGGGTGAAAAGTTTATCCTGTCTACCCCCCTCATAAATTTATACATAGGGCATATAAGTCAAGCTAGAAATCAAGTGACTGCAGGGTCACACAACTAAAGCAGAGTGTTTGGTGCGATTCGCCCGTAAAAATCGCTAAGTGTCATTTTGGGCGGGTTTCGTAGGGTAATTTGCACCAGCTGCAATAGCACAATCACAATTTGTGCAAAATATTTGCCACACTTAGTGTAAAAAACAAACCCCCATGAGAAACTCGCCGAGCCTGAGTCCCTGGGCATCTGATTCGCCCGACTGGGGGCTCAACAGTTTGCATCTAACAAGGGGGAGTAGCATTTAAATGGACCCTCAACAGTCACTCTCAGTCAAGCCAGGAGGATGGAAGTGCGGAGATCTGCTCCTTGATTTGCGAATGCTAACCTGGCCACCTTCTGGATGCCATGGAGGAGAGGCGGGCACCCTGTACCTCCGAGGGGGTAGGAGACCCAGCAGCACGGTGCCCAATGCCATCTGGGAGGCAGTGGCAGCTGCAATTAGTGCAGACGGCATGAGCAGGAGGACTGTTGTCCAATGTAGAAAGAAGGTGAGTCTCATTCAACATCTGGAGTCGCTTCCTGCTGCAGGTCCCCCAAGAAATGTGAGCATACGAAACCACAGTGACAGACATCATGAACTGCAAGCCCCATCACTCACTGGACACAGACCCAACCCCAATCCCCAACCCTCACCACCACAGAGGTCCAAACTAAATAGCCCCCAATGCAGACTCTTATGAGGATGAGTGTGAGGCGTTAGACAGAAAGACATGAGTCAGCCTTAACCAGAACCAAAGGAGCGCCAGAGTTTTTGACACAGCTAGTGGTCATCACCCTCCTGCTTGAATCATGATTCGCTGACACTGCCAACACAGACACATGGAGTGGGGGAGGGGGATATGGGACAGGGGAACAGGGAGATTGGGGAAGGGGCGATGTGATGGGGGGATGGTGTAGGTCTGATAGGCATACAGTCCCGCCTCAGGCAAATCTGGAGACTATGAGGGCCTCCCTAGCCCTTGCCAGTCGCACCCTTGCCGCTGCCTGTCCTCCATCCTCCGAATCCCCCTTGGGCTCATCCTCCAGCCCCAGGACCAGGAGGTCCTACTCCCCCTTCTCCTCAAATGAGGCCATATGTTCCTCCTCCTCCAGCATGTTACCCCGCTGCTGTGCTAGATTGTGGAGGGCAGAACAGACAACCATTAAACAGCAGACTCTCTCAGGGCTGTATGGCAAATCACCTCCAGAATGTTCCAGGCAGTGGAATCACATTTTCAGCAGCCAGATGCACCTCTCAGTGACAGAATGGGTGGCAGCATGGGCCTCATTATATGGGGTCACCACCTCGATCTCAGGCCTCCGCACTGGCATCATCAGCCAAGTCCTCAATGACATCCCTTGCCGCCCACAAGCCAATCTGTCATCCTGGGGTGGCCCTCGAAGACACCGTGGATCTCCGAGTATTCCAGGATGTAGCTGCCATGCGCTTCCCAGGATAAGGGGCACACACGTCCCTGATCCTGAGATGGTGGGTGCACAAGATTACCCGGTGTTCGCAGGGTGATATGCGTGTCATTGATGGCCCCCTGGACCTGCGGTATCCCAGCGATAGTGGCAAACCTTGCAGTCCAGGCATGTTGGTGGGCCTGATCCAGGTTGAAGGTGATGTCATCAGATGCTTGGGCATATGGAGCATCCATCACCACCCGATGCATCGGTAGACTAATGACTGCGACGTAACATCCAGTCCATAAATCATCCTCTCAGACAGGCCACGTGGTCTTTCGAGGAGGCACTTGAGGGTTCAGGGAGTGTGAAATGTGATCACAACTAACAAGGTTAATCCCTTTTTTGAGATAGCCTTCAGCTGTCAAGCTGAAGAGCTCAAAAGGTTGCTCACAGTCAAAGGGGTGTGAAATGAAATGTGCACACCCAAGTACAAAGGTTAAAAGAAGGCAGACTGCAACATTGAAACCACAGAGCCTACTGGAACCTCAAGGGGGGTGAAATGGACTTTCATAACAGAAGCTGCAGCAGGTGATAGTTTGACAGGACAGACAAGCTGCAGTTGCCATATCTCCACAATGTTTAAAGATGGCTTAAATGCTTCACATCCGCGAATCCACCCCTCCTCACCAAGTCCAGAGGTTACCCCCAACCTGGCCCCCTCCAGTCCCCTGAAAACCCCAACTCCCTTGATGGAGCATCAGCTACGGTGGGCTACTCACCTCCTTGCTTGCCCTCAGTATCCATGGCGCCAGGTCCCCGCTTTTATAGAGGAGTACTAAACAATGCCCGCCTGATCACACCATTGGGAGCATTCGGGTGAATGGCAAATTGTTTGGCGCCTGGCCCAAATCCCATTTGTGCCTGTAGCGCACAAAGACTCCATGAGACGAATATAGTGAAGTCGATGAGGCTTTATTAAGCGTGTCTGTTCCCCAGCAGCCCGATAGTAAACTGGCATGCGGGGGAAGACACCGGCTTCTTATACTTCGCCTTCAGGGCGGAGCTTGAGGTCAACGGCCAACCAGGACCCGGGATCTGTCAGCCAATGACATTAGGGATTCCAGTCCCACATGACCCCCAATACATACTACCACAGTGCCCTCTCCCCCTATTCACTTGACATAGCAGGATCGACGCTGGGCGCAACATGGCCGGAATATTGCACCCTACATCTCTGAATGAGCTATCTGCAACACATGGAATCCCAGAATCTTGAACAAATGACTGCTGTTTGCCAATAAATACTTTAACAAGTTCACGACATCGTATCGATTTGTACATACTACCAAGTCACCAAGCCAACAGTGAAGCTGCAAGGGGAATGCATACTGGGAAGAAGAACAATGACAAACAACTTGCACCTCTGAGCTATCATTCAATTCCACTCCAAAACAGCATGTGAACTCCTCCTGGGAAGATGACTGAGAACCCGACTCCTACAAGAGAGGATGAGTATGGCCCCAGGCAGATGTGAAACTATGACAACCATCACAAAGCATGAAATCTACCAGACCTCCAAACAGGAGAACTCATTTGAATTTGAGACCAAGCTCGCTATGGGCAAGTGGTTGAACGGAAACCACATCCACGGTCCTACTTCATCCAAGCAGATAATGATACATTGAGGCAGAACAGGCATGCACTAGTTTCCACACAGAAGAAATCTTCTACACAGTTGAAGCAGTCATTTACATATTGAACAGAGCAGACATGTTCAATTAATCTACTAATCCAGATAACTGCCTGACCGGTGAACCTGATACATCTATTACTTCTGCAGCTCAGCAAAGTCTGAGAGATCATCCACAGGATTTAAGGGCAGGGTTCTCTCAGCCCGGGGCCTGGCCGGAGAATCGCTCCAGCCTGCGCGAATCGCGCCACACCGCACCAACGCCAGGACTGGAGAATCGCAGAGTGGAGAATCGGCGCCATTGGCGGTTGGTGCGGTGCCGGCCGGGGGCCGCTCTACAGGGCCCCCTCCTGGCGATTTTTGGCCCAGGATGGGCCGAGCGGCCGTAACAAAAACCTGAGTCCCGCAGGCGCCGTTCTAACCTGCTCTTAGTCGGCGTGCAAGGGTCCGGGGGCTGGGGGCCTCCTTCTGCGCCGGCCCCTGTAGCCCTACGCCATGTTGCGTCGGGGCTGGCGCGGAGAAGGGAGCTACTGTGCATGCGCGTGTTGGTGCTGGTGCCACTGCACATGTGCGCGTTGGCGCTGGTACCACTGTGCATGCATGGGCCCTGCGCCGCCCAGTGTGGGTCACTCCAGTGCTGTGCTGGCCCCATGTAGGGGCCAGAATTACTGATACTGAGGCCATGTTGACGCCGTCGGGAAACACAACGGCGTTTACAATGGCGTCAACACTTAGCCTCAGGATCAGAGAATCCCGCCCTAAATCCCTATCTCTCCAAAGGAGCTGAGGACCCATCCAGCTAGACTTTGTGAAATTGTCAAAGGGGTGGTCTCAACAAGATAAAATGTTAGAGACTTGGGATAGATGTAGTATAAGAGGTTAATTCTAACTAAGTGATGTGCTGATGAGATACAGTATATATCATCACAAGAAGATGATCTTCAGTGTCTTATTCTCTCTTGTACAACCCGGTGGTTAAGATGTAGTCACTGTTAGAGATGTTCCAAGAAATGTAGGGCTGGATTTTCCGTCCTGGCAGCCGGCCAATGGGGTTTCCCATTGTGGGCACCCCCACGCCGTCAGGAAATCCGCGAGGTGAGTGCGCTGCCGGCGAAACAGAGGATCCCGCTGATGGAGAATCCAGCCCGTTGTGTTTTCCTTACTTCAGCAGATTCTGTAAATAGTCCATATTAGCACGATTCAATATTATAGTTCTCTCCTCATAAGTTCATAAGACCTAAGAGCAGAATTAGGTCATTCGGGCCATTGAGTCCGCTACGCCATCCGATCATGGCTGATCTCATCCTGGCTTCAACTTAACCATCCTGCCCATTCTCCATAACCCTTCAACCCATTACCAATTAAAAATCTGTCTTACTCCTCCTTAAATTCACTCACTGTCCCAGCATCCATCGCACTCTGGGGCAACAAATTCCACATATTCACAACCCTTTGGGAGAGGTCGTTTCTCCTCAACTCCTTTCTAAATTTGCTACCTCTCATCCTGAGACTAAGACCTCTTCTTCTAGAATTCCTCACACGAGGAAGTATCCACTTCATGTCTTCTTTATCCATACCTTTTATCATCTTGTATACCTCAATTTGATCTCCCCTCATTCTTCTAAACTCTAGAGTGTATAGGCCTAAACTGTTCAATCTCTCTTCATACGACAAACCCCTCATCTCTGGAATCAACCTAATGAATCTCCTCTGAACTGCCTCCAATGCCACTACATTTTTCCTCAAATAAGGGGACCAAAACTGTGCACAGTACTTCAGGTGTGGTCAACCAATGCCTTGTATAGTTGCAATAACACTTCCTTACCTTTATACTCTATTCCTTTAGTTATAAATGCCAACATTCCATTAGCTTTCTTTATTATCTGCTGTACCTGCATGCTAGTTTTCTGCGACTCATGAACGAGGACCCCCAGATCCCTCTGCAACGGAGCACCCCAAAGTCTCTCCCCATTTAGAGAATAAGTTGCCTTCCCATTTTTCTGACCAAAATGTATGACCTTCCACCTATCCACGTTAAACTTCATCTGCCACATTTTGGACCACTCTCCTAACCTAGCTATATCCATTTGTAAAGTTCTTATTTCCTTCTTGCAACTTACTGTCCCACCTATCTGTGTCGTATGCAAATTTGTCGATAGGATCTTCTATCCCTGTGTCCAAGTCATTTATATAGATTGTAAAAAGCTGGGGCCCCAAGTACCAAACTCTGTGACACCCCACTAGATACATCTTGCAATCCAGAAAAAGATCCATTTATCCTGACTCCCTGTCTTCTTTCCGTCAGCCAGTCTTCTATCCAAGCTAATAAATGGCCCCTCCTCCCATGTTGGTTAACCTTGAGTATTAACCTATGAGCGGTACTTTATGAAACGCCTTCCAGAAGTCCAGATATACTACATCTAATGGATCTCCATCATCCACTTTGCTTTTTACGTCTTCCAAAACTCGAGCAAATTAGTCAAACATGATTTTGTCTTCAGAAAAACATGCTGACTCTGATGCATAGCGTTTCCAAATGTCCTGATATTACTTCCTTGATAATTGATTCTAACAATTTCCCAACAACAGATGTTAAACTAACTGGTGTGTAATTTCCCACATTCTGCCTCCTTTTTGAATAAGGCCGTTACGTTAGCATTTTTCCAATCCATTGGCCCCTTTTCATAGGTCCAGATGTGACACAACCCATGACATCTGGCATCCCCAGGAATATTGAGCTTGATGATATGTTCCTACCTTGTGCCCCTCCTCAATTCTAACTTCATCTGAAATGTGACATGATGTGTAAACTGCAGATGGTGTGACCAAGGACCTCTTGTTTTCCACACTACTCTTCTTCCCTTTTCTGATTTTATACTCATAATGCTCATAAAATGTCACCTACCCTGGAACACCAGGAGGTAGCGACTGATGATGAGGTCCCTTCTCATGATTGAACACTTACAGCCAGCAGCTCAGACGCTGACACTGCATACTCAACTGTGTGGATGCTAGCGCAGAGTCAGGATCAGTACTTGGTGAGTCATCAGGCACAAGTAGGCTGCGGCCAGTTGGGTGGGGGTAGCGGGGGGTGGGGGGGGGGGGGGCGCTGGATGGATGCGAGCATGTGCACCCTCATTGGCAAGACCTGCTTCCCTTCACTGTCAAGGTGGAGGACTCTGGCTTGCAACTTGACAGAGGGGCATCATGCGGAGCCTGGAGCCCATTATTTCCACTGTGGATATGGCAGCCAATCCCTGACAGTACAAGCAAACCAAGATGCATCAGCTGGTGGCCCTGTCAAAGAACATGCAGAGGCTACCTAATACGGCAGTATTACATTGGAAGGTCAGACGAAGATCCTGAGATTTATTCTTGCCGCCATGCAGGCTCAAGACTGCAGCTATCAAGAATCCCAGTGCTCAGAGGAACATATAGGCTGTCATGGTGCTCCAGAAATCTGTGCTCCAGCAGATGACTAGGATTGCTGCGGTATTGCCTCAGGGAAGTAACTGACTCCATGCAGTGCAAACCTGCTGTCCTCTCCAAGGGTGTCAGCACTGTGTTCCCACACGACCAGTTCCCTTGCAATTGCAATTGCTAGCCAGCCAGCTCAGACTGCGGCTACCCGTGCTGAGATGATGCAAACTGAAGCTGGGCCCTCAAGGCTCCGCGTTGCTTGAGGGCTTCCTGTAAGATCATCTGCCATCTCCCCCAGTGGAAGCAAGCAGCATTTCACCAGTGCTGCTGCAGCCACTGGGGTAGAACTGTGCAGGACAGACAAACACACACACACAAGAATGACACTAAGGCAAAGCACAAAAGTGAGCAGGTCATTTTTGCTTATATCATTGGGTATGTTAGGTGATGGGGCAGCACGGTAGCACAAGTAGATAGCACTGTGTCTTCACGGCTCCAGGGTCCCAGGTTCGATTCCCGCTTGGGTCACTGTCTGTGCGGAGTCTGCACGTTCTCCCCGTGTCTGCGTGGGTTTCCTCCGGGTGCTCCGATTTCCTCCCACAGTCCAAAGATGTGCAGGTTAGGTGAATTAGCCATGATAAATTGCCTTTAGTGACCAAAAAAATGGTTGGGAGAGGTTATTGAGTTACAGGGATAGGGTGGAAGTGAGGGCTTAAGTGGATCGGTGCAGACTTGATGAGCCGAATGGCCTCCTTCTGCATTGTATGTTCTATGTAAAGCTTAGTTGGTGGCTTTTATTGAAGAATTCTTGCAGGATTGCAGAAAGAAGCTGAAAGAAAACATTTTATACTTCTGGCTTTTTGATCTGTATTCACTGAACAATTCCTGTGGAAAAAAAGGTTACACAATCAGAAAATACAGTGACGAGGTATTTCAGCTTCATCAAACCTTTTAGTTTGTATTTGCACTTTCTATTTGAAGTAATGGGTCAAGATATCTTGCTCCTTAATAACACAGAGCTGAGAAACTATGATAGGAACTATCACTGGTAGCCACCAGGAAGAGACATCAACACACGAGCTATAAAATGTGAATTAATTTGGAGCGTTCCTCACAAGATTGAGCCTCTCTGGATATAAGGTATGGTTTTGCCACCCCGTTGCATTGGGAGCATCGCAGGAGAAACCAAATCGGGCTTTGCGTCGGTCATCCGACCCATGGCACCCGACATGATCTGGATCATGGCCTCGTTGGGCGTGATACAAATAATCATGTTTTAATATGCGTGGCCTATTTGAAGGTACATTCTCCAAGGACGGCATATTTCTAATGTGTGGTCCTACCTTCTGGGAAACTCGCGAGGCGGCTGAGGACTCAGTCCGCGGCCGCCACGGTCGGGGGCGGGCTGTTAGGAGTTCAGGGGGGGGGGCTCATTCGGGAGTGGGCCTTTTTTGTGCGGGCGGCCCAGGTCGGGCGAGCGGCCGATTGGGGGCACTAGTTCCACGGCCCAGGTCCACCATGGAGCATGGCTCGGCCACCGCTGTGAATTTGTGCCCTTTTGACGTCAGTTTTCTTGGCGTAAAAGACAGCTTTCACGATGGCGAGGGGACATAGTCCCGAAAATGGAGAATCCAGCCCATTGTCTCTTGAGTATTTCCCTGCCAGAAGAACGTGTATCGTTTCTCTCCAAGGAATCCATTTGGAGCCAGCCTATTTTCATGTGTTACGATCCCAGTTGATGTTATTACTGGATGGGAAAATCCCAGAATGGAACCCTGGCTCAGAAGAACTTTTATTTTTATAAAACATGGAGGAATAGAGTCACAGGACCTATAATTAGGTTTAACAACAAGGAAAAAACATTTAATTGGATTATATTACAATACGCTTTTACTCCCCCCTTAGTTTAACAATTACACACAGGTTTTAGTATTAATATGGATTACAAAGTACATTTAATCTACAATGGTCTCATTAACAGAAAGCCCATTTTAAGCACACAAGATGACTGTGGAAAAATACACTCTCCACTCTGAATCCCAAGTGATTGGCTGTGGATGTCTCCTCAGAACCCCCAGATGGTTGTCATGTGAGAGTTTCCAAACTCAACTCCCAAAATCACGCTTTAAAATCTTCTCTCATAAGTCTGCTTTCCCTTAGTGGTTTGCATTCCGAATTCCAGACCAGGTTTTCCAAATGACATTTTGAAACAAAGATTCTGCTGCACTTTTAACAGTGAATCCAGTCCAGGATTTTATACCACCCCCTTTTAGGATTCCTTTGCCTTGGCTATCTTTACGCAAGCACTGAAATTCAGCTACCGATTTCCAAAGTTATTTTAATTCACGTTCCACAGGCTGTAGTAAAATCTCATAAACCTGAAAATCACTTCAAATCTTTCTGGCATCTCAGCCTTCTTCTCAGCTCTGTCTGTCTTTTTTACTGAGCAATTCTCTGTTCTAGCACCTTTGACCTTGGATGTATTGGAAACTTCTCCTCATTTCGCTAGTTTCCTTAACTAGCTGCTCTTCAGATCTCTGCATTTGCTTTCTTAACCATGTCTCCATGATATGGCTTTTCTTCTAGCAAAGTAGAGAGAGATATTCCATCTAGAAGCTTATCTACCAACTGCTGCTAGCAGAGTTGTGAGAGCTGTCCTCATTCTCACTACTTATCTTCAACTGCTATCAAATTAATTAAACTAAAACTTAAAAGCTTTTCTACCTTACAAGGGCTCAGTTGCTAAGCAACACCCACATGATTCTGCCTTTTATTTATTCTTCACACCATAGCCCTCTCTAAGCACAATAGAAACGTAGTTGGAACTTAACCAACGCCCACACATACAAACACCTTTGTCAAGTATGAATCTAACTATGGATTTTACCCCTCCAGACACAGAAACATTAAATTAAACCCACTTAAAACTATACTTTATTTCTAATGTTTACCAATGCAAATATAAATACCTTAAAACTACTTTTGTTTTCCTCACACTTGCTCCTAATGTCCACATTGAACTTTAGAAGTTCTTTGGCGATCACAACTGTCTCGCATGTGACATCAACCAGGTCATTGGTAAGACCAGGGTGCATGGTCCTTACATTCCATTGCGTGATTCGAAAAATTGCTGTCTCCTTTGTTGAGTTTGTCTTGCATGGTGCATAGGTTACCAACCCAGCTGCTGAGGGAGGCAGTGGCATAGTTGTATTGTCACTGGACCAATAAACCAGAGACCTAGAGTAATGGTTGGGACCCAGGTTCAAATCTCCACCACTGCAGATGGTGAAATTTGAATTCAATAAAAATTTGGAATCCCTGGTCATTGATCCCTCCACCAAGGGGAAACTGCCTACTCTATCTCTGCCCCATATAATTTTATAATCTCAATCATGTCCGCCCCTCATCCAAGGAAAGCAATCCAAGTCTATCCAATCTCGCTTCATAACTGGACAGGACTGGAACTAATGTCTTGGGGGGTTGTTTGCTAGCGCTGTTGGGGAGGGTTTAAACTAATGTGGCGGGGGATGGGAACCAATTCAGGAAATGGGAGGGTAGTAAAGAGGATAAAAACAAAAGTCAGTAAGGAGAAAAGTGGAAGGCAGAGAAACAGATTGAACTGCATTTATTTCAATGCAAGAGGCATAACGGGCAAGGCAAATGAACTCAGGGCATGGATAGGTACTTGGGACTGGGATATTCTAGCTATTACTGAAACATGGCTAAAGGAGGGGCAGGACTGGCAGCTCAAAGGGTACAGATACTATAGGAAAGATAGACCAGGAGATAGGAGAGGAGGGGGAGTTGCGTTTTTGATTAGGGACAGTATCACGGCAGTGCAGAGAGAGGATATATCTAAGGGTTCGCCCACTGAGTCTATATGGGTAGAACTGAAAAATAAGAAGGGTGAGATCACTTTGATAGGACTGTACTATAGGCCCCCAAATAGTCAGCGGGATATTGAGGAGCAAATATGTAAAGAGATTACAGATAGCTGCTGGAAAAATAGGGTGGTAATAGTTAGGGACTTTAACTTTCCCAACATTAACTGGGACAGGCCATAGCACTAGGGTTTTGGATGGGGAGAAATTTGTCAAGTGTATTCACGGTAAATTCCTCATTCAATATGTGGATGGCTCGACTAGAGAGGGGGCAAAACGTGACCTCTTGGGGAATAAGGAAGGGCAGGTGATGGAAGTGTTAGTGAGGGATCACTTTGGGACCAGTGACCATAATTCCATTAGTTTTAAGATAGCTATGGAGAATGATGGTTCTGGCCCAAAAGTTAAAATTCTAAATTGCGGCAAGTCCAATTTCGAGGGTATTAGGCGGGAACTTTCAGAAATTGATTGGGGATGCCTATTTGCAGGCAAGGGGACAAAGTGGGAGTCTTTCAAAAAGGTGTTAACTAGGGTTCAGGGTGAACACATTCCTCTTAGAGTGAAGGCTAAGGCTGGTAGAAGGAGGGAACCCTGAATGACTCGGGATATTGAGGCCATGGTCAAAATGACGAAGGAGGCATATGACATGCATAGGCAGCTGGGATCAAGTGGTTTCTTGAAGAGTATTGTGCTTGTCGGAGTAGAGTTAAGAGAGAAATCAGGAGGGCAAAAAGGGGACATGAGATTGTCTTGGCAGATAAGGCAAAGAAAAATCCAAAGAGCTTTTACAGATACATAAAGAGGAAAAGGGTGACTAGGGAGAGGATAGGGTCTCTTAAGGATAAATAAGATCATCTATGTGCAGATCCACAAGGGATGGGAGAGGTCCTAAATGAATGTTTCAATATTTACTGTTGAGAAAGGCACGAATGTTAGGGAAATTGGGGAAATAAGAAATGACGTCTTGAGGAGTGTACATATTACAGAGAAGGAGGTGCTGGAGGTATTAAAGCGCATCAAGATAGATAAATCCCCGGGACCTGGTGAAATGTATCTCAGGACGTTGTGGGAGGCTAGGGAGGAAATTGCCGGCCCCCGAGCTGAGATATTTGAATCATCGACAGCCACAGGAGAAGTGCCTGAAGATTGGAGGGTAGCAAATGTTGTGCCCTTGTTTAAGAAGGTCAGTAGGGATAAGCCTTACTTCTGCAGTGGGTAAATTGTTAGAAGGTCTTGTGGGGGACAGGCTCTACAGACATTTAGACAGGCAAGGGCTAATTAGTGAAAGTCAGCATGGCTTTGTAAGGGGAAAGACATGTCTTACCAGTTTTATTGAGTTTTTTGAAGGGGTAACCAAGAATGTAAATGAGGGCAGTGCAGTCAACATTGTCTACATGGACTTTAGCAAGGCCCTTGACTAGGTACCGCATGGTAAGTTGTTGCAAAAGGTTAAATGTCACGGAATCCAGGATGAGGTAGCCAATTAGGTACAAAATTGGCTTGGCAACTGAAGCAAAAGGATGGTTGTGGAGGGCTGGTTTTCAAACTGGGGGCCTGTGACCAGTGATATGCCTCAGGGATTGGTGCTGGGTCCACTGTTATTTGTTATATATATTAATGATTTGGATGAGAATGTAGGAGGCATGGTTAGTAAGTTTGCAGATGACACCACAATTGGTGGCAGAGTGGACAGTGAAAAAGGTTATATAAGATTGCAACAGGATCTTGACCAATTGGGCCAGTGGGCCAATGAATGGCAGATGGAGATTAATTTGGATAAATGTGAGATGATGCATTTTAATGGGTCAAATCAGGGCAGGAACTATTCAGTTAATGGTGTGGAGTTGGGGAGAGTTACTGAACAAAGAGATCTAGGGGTACAGGTTCATAGCTCTTTGAATGTGGAGTTGCAGGTGAACAGGGTGGTGAAGAAGGCATTCAGCATGCTAGGTTTCATTGGTCAGAATATTGAATACAGGAGTTGGAACGTCTTGTTGAAGTTGTACAAGACATTGGTAAGACCACACATGGAATACTGTATTCAGTTCTGGTCACCCTATTGTAGGAAGGATATTGTTAAACTAGAAAGAGTGCAGAAGAGATTTATGAGGATGCTACCAGGACCTGAGTTATAAGAAGAGGCTGGATAGGCTTGTTTTTTTCCCTGGAGCGTAGGAGGCTCAGGGGTGAGCTTATAGAGGTCTATAAAATAATGAGCAGCATAGATAAGGTAGATAGTCAACATCTTTCCCCAAAGGTAGAGGAGCCTAGAACTAGAGGGCATAGGTTTAAGGTGAGAGGGGAGAGATACAAAAGAGACCAGAGAGGAATTTATTTCACACAGAAGGTGGTGAGCATCTGGAGCAAGCTGCCAGAGGCTGTGGTAGAGGTGGGTACATTTTTTTCCTTTGAAAAACAGTGAGAAAATTACTTGGGCAGGGTGGGTTTAGAGGGACATGGGCCAAATACGGGCAAGTGAGACTAGCTTAGTGATAGAAACTGGGCGGCATGGACAAGCTGGGAGGAAGGGCCTGTTTCCATGCTGTAAACATCCATGACTCTATGATTCTATAACTAAAACACCCCAGCCCAGGCAACATTGTGGTAAATCTTCCCTGCACCCTTTCCAGTGCTATCACATCCTTCCTGTAATGTGAATGCCAGAACTGCACACAATTCGCTAGCTGTGGCCTAACCAACATTTTACACTGTTCCAGCATAACCTCCCTGCTCTTAAACTTTATGCCTCGGCTAATGAAAGCATGTACCTTCTTAACCAATGTATCCACCTGCTCTGTTCTTAAGGGAGCGATGTATATGCACACCAAGGTCCCTCTGATCCTCGGTGCTTCCCAGGCTCATGCCGTTTATCATGTATTCCCTTGCCTGGTTTGTCCTGCCCAAGTGCATCACCTCACACTTATCCAGATTGAATTCCATCTGCCACTGCTCAGCCCTTCTGACCAGCCCACCTATTTCCCCCTGTAATGTATGGCTATCCTCTTCACTATTTACACACCACCTATTTTCGTATCATTTGCAAACTTACTGATCAATCCTCCTACATTCATATCTTTTTCAGTTATGAAAACCACAAACAGAAAGGGCCCCAAAACTGGTCCCTCCGGGATTCCGCTGGACACTGGCTTCCAGTCAGAAAAATACCCCTTGCCCATCACCCTCTGCTTTCTGCCACTCAGCCAGTTTTGGATCCAATTCGCCTAATTTCCTTAGATGCCATGGGCTCTTACCTTTGCTATCAGTATCCCATGTGGGACCTTATCAAAAGCATTGTTGATGTTCAAGCAGACTACGTCAAATGTATTTCCCTCATCCACACATCTGATCACCTCTTTGAAAAATTCAATCAAGTTCATCAGACATGACTACCCCTTAACAAAACCATGCTGACTGTTTTTGATTAATCCCTGTCTCTTCAGATGCAGATTAATTCTCCGAATTGCTTCCAGTAATTTCCCCACCACTGAGGTTAGTCTAACTAGTCTGTCGTTTCCAGGTTTATCCCTTCCTCACCTCTTGAATAATGGTACCACAGTGGTTATCATCCCGTCCTCGGGCATCTCTCCTGGGGCCAGAGAGGAATTGAAAATTATTGCCAGCACCTCCGATATTTCCTCCCTTGCCTTGTTGAACAGTCTGGTGTGGCCACCTAAAATGGCTTCCTGCAAAGGATGCTGGGAAAAATGGCTAGGTTCAGGGGCAGACAGGTTGCAGCTTGCAAATAAACAAAGAAGCTGCAGCCCAGACCTTTCTAACAGCCCAGGAAAAAGGTAGTTGAAAGGCCATCCTGGGACAATGGGTTTAAATGGAAATCAACATAAAGTGGCAGACTTGGTGGCATCTGTTTCCTTATTTGGGATGGCCAACATGCCTCGGACACCAACGGACATGGCCCTTCGGGACCTGCCCCGCCATCAAGGTGGTGGATCTTAATTGGACATAACCAATCAGGGTGATCGAGTCCTGATCGATTCATTGGACACTCACCTGGGACTGCCCGAAAGAGCGCGAAGACCCCCAGGGAGAAAAGGTGCCACACAGCCTATCACTCGCTCTCTTGACTGCAGCTTTCGACAGCCACCAACAAAGGTGACCCTTCATCGGCCAAAGAGGAAGACCATCCATGCCATCGATGAAAGGACCAGAGCCAAGAACAAAGATGACCAGCAAGAGACTTCCAACACTGAACTACGGATCCCAGATGAGGCCATATCTGACTGCTACTTGCCAGTCACCTGGAAGTTAAGTTAAGGTCTTTCTTGTGTGCATTAGCTCTGAGTTCAACGTGCAAGTGTGTGTGATTGACTAACATTAACAATTGAGTGATAGTGAATAAAGTATTATTGTACCAAACAACTTGTGATCATTTGTCCATCGTATACGGGTTAAAGACACACTGTGGTTTAGGTACAACACTGGGATACATTTCATCTGACCCAGGATATTTGTCTACTTTTAAGTATGACAGACCACTCAGGATCTCCTCTCTGTCTATGTTAATCTCTTTAATTTTATTTCAGTCTTTCTCCCTGAATTCTATACCCATACTGTCCCTCTCACGAGTGAACGCTGACACAAAGTATTCATTTGAACCCTATCTACATTCTCCAGCTCCACACACAACTTACTACTGTCATCCTTAATGAGTCTTACTCTTTCTCTAGTTAGCCCTTTACCTTTAATGTACTTGTAAACAACTTTGGATTTTTCTTTATTTTATCTGCCAGTATCTTTTCATGTCCCCTTTTTTGTTCTCCTAATTTCCTTTTTAAGTTCCCTCTTTAACATTCTATAAGCCTCTAGGGCTTCTGCTATTTTGATTCCTGGATATCTGCCATAGGCCTCCCTTTTTCTTCTCATCCAATGCTGTATATCCCTCGATATCCAGGGTTCACTGGAGTTGTTGGTCCCACCCTTTTTCTTGATTGGAACATGTTGGCCCTGTACTCTCCCTATTTCTTTCTTGAATGCATCCCACTCTTCTGTCACTGATTTACCTAAAAGTGTCTGCTCCCAGTCCACTCTGGCCAAATCATATCTGATCTTATTAAAATCTGCCTTCCCCAAGTTTAGAACTTTAGACTTCTTGATATGGAGGATATGTACTGGCAGGAGGGGGGCTTACACACTCAGTTCTCTTTTCACAATAGTTTTACTGCTAGTCAATGGTGAGAGCTGAAAGCAAGAGGTGATAAGCAGAGTGACCACCACCAGTAGCCATTATGCTAACACACTTGAGGTATCACAACTGTACTATACATGCACCAGTAACAGAAAGCACCAATAGTCTCAACATCAGATAGACAGAACTAGTCCGGTTCAAATATTGTTTAATTTCCTTGGCACCCCTAATAGAGGAAACATTTTTACTCTGCCTGCCCTATCAAATCCTTTAATCATCTTAAGAAGCTCAATTAGATCATCATGTTCTACACTCAAGAGGATAAAAGCATCCTGCTTTCATAAGGTCTTTTAGATCTGATATAATTCTGGTGAATCTGAATTAATCTCTCAGAAGGTCAATACATTCTTTCTAAGGTGCAAGGTTCAGAGGTGAACAAGACTCTAAATGAGGTAAACCAGAGCTTTCTATAACTGTAACATAAGTTCCACCCTTTTATATTCCAGCCCTCTTGTGATAAAGGCCAACATTTCATTAGCCTTTAACATTATTCTTGTACCTGTCCACTGGCTTTTAGTTATTTTTATATATGGACCAGTAAATTTCTCTATTTCTCCACAGCCATTCACAATTTAGAAAATATTTTGTTCTATGTTTCTCAGGCCCAGAGGGGATAACAACACACTTTCCTGGATAGAACTCCATCTCCCACAATTTTGTTCACTTATTCTATCAATGTGCCTTTGCATCTTTCTGCTCCTATTTATTGTCCTCATTAAAAATCACGATTCAGGACCTGCAAACAGTCGAACACCTTAACTGTTAATTTATTGAGCCATCTGCCTGTTTTGGGTGAGAATGGGAAACATATATAAATGACTGAAAATTGAATTGGGCCCCCAAGGTGCCCAGCAGATTTCTCTTTGCCACTCGCTTGTTTTTTTGGACTTGGAACACAAGACCGATTTTTTTTTAATGATCCTTCCCACAAAGTGTCAGTTTTTCTCAATTGGTAGCAGACGTGCCTCTAAGTTAAAAGTGTGAAGGTTGAAGGTATTTAGCAGCAAATGTCCAGCTCTTGAACTGTTATAATCCCCATGAGGTCTACAGAGTAGAAGCAGTTAGCCTCCCTGTGAGCGTCTTTGAGTAGGTCCTCCTCCGCTGAGGGGCGGAGAGTCCGTGGGACTCTAATAACCAGTAATATAAAGGTCGGACAGGTTTGAAACCAAAACCACAGACCCGGCTGGGATCTGAAGAGTATTAAGAACTAGTTTCTCTTAACCACTCACTTCGGACTACTCTGTGGTCACTAAACTGGCGACGAGGATAAAAGCGGAGCTACTGTCGATGCGGTTGAAATTTATTTTTCCAAGTTGCCGTTATTCAGAAGATTGGGCACGTTTGATGTGGTCATTGAAGATTGAACGCAGTACGCTGAACGGATGCGTTACCTATTTTGGGCAAATGCTATCACCGGTGAAGACTGACAGATGGTAACTGCCTGTTGGGGCCCACACTTATAGGGTGATAAAAAGCTTGACGTATCCTGCCACGCCAGAAACCAAGACTTTTGAAGAACTGGTAATCCTGGTTGCACAACATTATAATCCCAGGCCGTCAGTCATTGTGCAGAGATACTGTTTTAACATTGGGAAGAGGATCCCAGTCGAGTCCGTGATCAAGTTCCTAACACGGTTGAGAAAACTAGCAAATTTTGTGAGTATGGCACTTCACTCTTGGAGATGCTATGAGATCACCTGGACTATGGCATTAATAATAAGGCAACCCAAAGCAAATTATTGGCTCTACAACACGCCGTACAGATTTCGCTACCATGCGAAAGTGCTGAAAAGGGGGTGCAAGATCTCCATGATGTGGAGGTGGGGTAATTACCTTAGAAGCTTTGTCTGTTGGTCTAGGACCGAGGCAACCAGGCATGACACGTCCCCGGAATCAGTAGAAGGGGAGCCCTGGCAATGTGGGATGTGCGGACCGAGGAACCGCAGGGAACATAAATCCCAAAGTAGCCAGCAGCCCCCCAACCCCAGCAGAGGCAGGCGGCAGCCCAGAGCCCGCGTCTTTCACATTGACCAACAAGATGTGGAATGTATGCACTTAAATTGCATAGTGGCTCCCATCAGGATCACCGTGCGAGTCAACGGCCACCCTTTAGAGATGGAACTCGATACAGGTGCTGCACTTTCTGTCATTGGGTGGCAGACATTCGATGGCATATAATCGGAATTCAATAATTACATTGACAAGACATTGAGGTGAGTTTGGCGACTTATAGATCATAGAGATCATAGATCATAGAATTTACAGTGCAGAAGGAGGCCATTCGGCCCATCAAGTCTGCGCCAGCTCCTGGAAAGAGCACACCACTTAAGCCCACACCTCTACCCTATGCCCGTAACCTAGTAACCCCATCTAACCTAAGGGCAATTTAGCATGGCCAATCCACCTATCCCTGCGCACCTTTGGACTGTGGGAGTAAACCAGAGCACCTGGAGGAAACCCACGCAGCCACGGGGAGAACGTACAGACTCCGCACACAGTGACCCAGCCGGGAATCGAACCTGGGACCCTGGAGCTGTGAAGCAACTGTGCTAGCCACTATGCTACCCTGCTGCTCACGGGTGAGCTTCTTGCCATTGCGGGGACCATGAAAACCCAGTGATTTACGGGCAACAGTCGGTAAGACTCCCACTGATTGTGGAAAGGGACTGGAGGCCTCTACGAGGTGCTGGGTAAGTATCCCGAGGTTTTCCAGCCAGGATTAGGGAAAATTAAGAGAACCATAATGAAGATACAGGTGGATCCGGACGCACAGCCGAAATATTTTGGGGCCCGCCCTGTCTCTTATGCGGTAATAGAAAAGGTCAGCACTGAATTACGCCTGCTAGAGGGCCTCAACATTATCCGGCCAGTATGATTCGCCAATTGGACAGTGTCAGTGGTTTCCCTGCTTAAACCGGAGAAGACATTGAAGCTCTGCGGCGACTACAAGCTGATGGTAAATAGGACTCCCAGGCTGGACAGATCCCCGATGCCTCGCATCGAAAAGTTACATACAATGTTGGCTGTCGGTCATTCATTCACAAAATTAGACAGGAGCCATGCTTAGCTACAGCTCAAATTGGACCCCACATCACAGAAATATGTCACTGTCAATATCCACAGGGCATTTATGAATTTAACAGGCTGCCCTTTGGCATATCGTCAGCTTGTGCAATTTTCCACAGGGTCATGGAGAATATACTGCAAGGATAGCCGCATGTGGAAATATATTGCAATGATGCCTTGGTCACTGGGATGTCAGAACAGGAACACCTGAGCAATTAGGATGATGTTCTCCACCGCTTCTCAGAGACAGATGTTTGCTTACAAAGGAAAAAAATGTGTGTTCCACGCAGAGGAAGTAGCTTATCTGGGCTACCGTGTGGACCGAGGTGGGTTGCAACCTGTTAAGAAAACGTGAAGGCTATCCAACAGGACCCTACACTCGAGAGCATGATTGAACTGCATTCCTTCCTCGGGTTACTAATCTACTGTGGATAGTTGATCCCCAGTCTCGCAACTCTGCTGGCACCCCCTCCTACACCTCTTGCGAAAAAACCCCAGGAGTGGGCATGGAGAGCACAACAGCAAGAGACGTTTACAAAAGTCAAGAAGCAGTTGGCCTCATTGGGCTTGCTGATGCATTACAACCCCGCCAAACCACTCATAGTCACATATGACACCTCGCCTTACAGCATTGAAACCGTTTTGTCCCATCACATGGACAATAGCGGACAGCAGCCGATCGCATATGCCCCAGGTGTTGGTCGCGGCAGAGGACAACTATGCGCAGATTGAGAAAGAGGTGTTGGCCGTCGTATTTTCCATTTAAATGTTTTACCAGTATGTGTATGGCCGTCGGTTCATGATCCTTACAGACCACAAGCTGCTATTGGGACTTTTTAAAGAGGACAAAGCAATCCCACCCATCACCTCCATCAGAATACAGAGGTGGGCTCTTCTACTGGCAGCATACGAGTACGCGTTCAAGCATCGACCAGGTACCCAAATCGTGAATGCGGATGCGTTAAGCCGACTGCCATTGCCGATGCACCCTTCATCTCCTCCTCACTCCGATGAAGTGGTAGCCATGTTAAACTTTATGGACACACTGCCGGTTCCGGCATTCCAGATACGGAATGGATGCATGCAGATCCCATTCTGTCCAAAGTCCGCCACATAGTTCTGTACATGGGCCAGCATCAGAAATACCTGAGGAGCTTCAGGCATTTTCAACCTAACTGTCCGAGTTCAGTGTTGAAGGCCGTATCCTGCTGTGGGGAGCGCCTGTCATCGTTCCGAGCAATGGCCAGGGCTCCATTTGCGGGACTTGCATAACGGACATCCAGGTGAGACGAAAATGAAGATGCTTGCCTGCAGCTATGTTTGGTGGCCAGGCCTGGACGCAGAGATAGAGAAGGTGGTCCAAAAATGCAGGGTTTATCAGGAGCAGGGGGCTGGGTTAGCTCAGTTAGCTGGACAGCTGGTTTTTGATGCAGAGCGAGGCCAACAGTGATGGTTCAAGGAAAGCCTTGCCTTATCAACCTTGCCTCTAGCCTGAGGTGTGGTGAGGAATTCACGGGATTTATGAAGGCAAATGGAATATCGCATATCCGTATGGCCCTGTATCACCCAGCTTCGAATAGGCGAGCGGAAAAGATGATGCAAACATTTAAACGGGGGTGAAAAAGCAAACTTCGGGATCGATGAACACTCTGCTGGCCAGATTCCTGTTCTGTTCCTGGACTACACCACATGCTGCAACCAGAATAGCACCGACAGAATGGCTGAAGGGTCTGCAACTACAGACCCATCTCAGTCTTACCTTCCCAGATATTGGCGGACAAGTACGCCGCAGCCAAGAGCAAGAGCCAAGAGCCAAGTGGATCTCAGGAACAGTTCTTCGCCAGACCGGGCCTGTATCGTACCAAGTTCAAACACAAGGTCGTGTCATGAAAAAACACGTCGATCATATCAGAAGCAGGAGGCCAGTGGTACACAGGCTCCTTGGGAGCAGTCAGTTGCTGACCAGCCTACGCCAACTCGTCGAGCCTTGAGAGCATTGCCCCAAGTGGGACAGGATAGAGAGATGTGCGAGGTCATTGATAGGGATTCCGGCTTGGAGATCCTGGCTTCGGAAATGTCCAAAGAGGAACAAGCCATTCAGCAGCCTTCAACAGTACCTCTACCACAGTGTTCGGTGCGGAAATGCCATTCACCATCCAGTCATACACCAGAGGGGCAGCCATGAGTGAAGAGGCACAGACATCCTCCTATTCCACCGTTGTTGGGAGAGTCTTCGGACTTTGTGGGGGGAGAGATGTTATAACCCACATGAGGCTTACAGGATAGGAGTAATTAGCCTCCCCATGAGCCACATTGAGCAGGAGCTCCCCTGCAGAGGGGTGGGGAACCCGAGGGTCTCTAATAACCTGAATGTAAAGGTCAGCCATATTTGACACCAACACCTGAGACCCGGCGGGGTACTGAAGAGTATTGTACATACTATTACTTAGAAATAAAAACTAGTTTCTCTTATCCACTCGCCTCAGACTCATCTGTGGTCATTAAATAAACAAAATAGTAGAAGTAAATTCGCCATGCCGACTTCTGGTGGCGGCCGTGGAGGAGTCGGTCGCACATTTGATAGCACCTGCCTGTGACGGACTTTTGGACCTTTTTCTCCCCGTTTTTTCCCCGGATTTTATGGGATAAATCGGTGAAGAGTGAGACAGTGAGGAGAAATCCCCCTCCGGTGTATGGCGAATTGGACCAGAAGTGACCGTGTGAGAAGACAAAGCCCTATAAGGAGGACGCGAGCAGACCGGTAGCGCGTGAAAGCATGGCGGAGAGCAAGGGCCGCAGGGAGACGGCACAGTGGTCGACGGAGCAGCTGGTGGAGTTTTTTGAAGATTGCTTCGCCAAGCTGAAGAAGGACACGCTGGACCCAATTAAGGCTTCGATTGATCGAGTTGTGCAGAATCAAGAGACCCACGGGAGAGCGATCCAGGAGGTGGAGAAAAAGGTGTCCGAGCACAAGGAGTACATAACCGTGCTGGAGACCAAGGTGGAGATAATGATCGTCCAACAGAAAAGAATGCAGGAGGAGCTGGAGGACCTGGAAAACAGGTCCAGGAGGCAGAATCTTAGAATTGTCGGCCTCCCTGAAGTCAGTGAGGGATTGGATGCGAGGACTTGTGTGACGGACATGTTGGAGAAGCTGCTGGGGGCTGAGGCGTTCCCTCAGCCCCTGGAAGTGGATAGAGCGCACAGAGCCCTCGCGAGGAAGCCCCGAGCGAACGAGCCGCCGAGGGCAATGATGGTACGCTTTCACTGATTCCTGGACAAGGAGCACGTTCTGCGGTGGGCCAATAAGGAACGGAGCAGCAAGTGGGAGAATTGTGAGCTGCGCATTCATCAGGACCTGGGCGCGGATCTGGCCAAGAGGCGAGCTGGGTTTAATCGGGCAAAAACGGCCCTCTTTAAGAAGGGGGTGAAGTTTGGGATGCTGTACCCAGCCCGTCTGTGGGTCACACATGAGGAACAGGACTTCTACTTTGAAACACCAGACGAAGTATGGACTTTTATTAAAGAAAAGAGGCTGGAGGCAAATTAAAAGACACTGAAGCCTTGGAGAAGTACTGTGGGGGCGATTTGTTGTGCTGGGTTGTATGTAGTTGTATGTATGTATAAGTAGTGCTATGTGTAATAAGGGGCTGTTTGGATGGCTAAAGGTAACTTTGTCTTGCAGGGAGCTGGTTAGAGGGGGGTGGGCTTTGGGGTTGGTTCTGTTTTTTGTGTGTTTTTTTTCTAAACTGGCTTTTCCTTCACTGTTTTTTTTCTGATGTTTGTTTAAGGGGGTGGGCAGGTGTTAAGCTGCAGATTGACTTGGGGGGTTGGGTTTCTAGTGTTGTTGCTGCGGGGGGGGGGGGGGGGGGAGCTGCTTTGCTGACAGGGGAGGAACTGTTACTAGGGGACAAATGGGATGTCGGGAACGGCGAGTGCCCGAGGGGGGGTTCGACGAGGCGGAGGGCGCAAGCTAGAGGCTGGCCTTAAAAGGGTGATGGCTAGTCGGCAGGGGGGCGACCAGGCTGATTACATGGAATCAGAGGGCTGAATGGGCCGGTCAAGAGGGCTCGCATGTTTGCGCATTTGAGGGAGCTGAGGCAGATGTGGCAATGCTGCAAGAGACACACCAAAAGGTTACAGACCAGACGAGATTGAGAAAGGGGTGGGTTAGCCAAGTATTCCACTCAGGGTTGGACTCAAAGACCAAGGGGGGTAGCGATCTTGATCAACAAACGAGAGGCATTCGAGGCAGGGAGAATCGTGTCAGGCAAGGGGGGTAGGTACATAATGGTGAGTGGGAAGCTGGAGGGGGTGCGGTTGGTACTCGTGAACATATATGCTCCGAATTGGGACGATGTGGAATTTATGAGGCGGGTTTTAGGTAAGATCCCAGACTTAGAGTCACATAACCTGATCATGGGAGGACACTTTAACACAATCATTGATCCGGAATTGGACCGGTCAAAATCCAGAACAGGGAGGAGGCCAGCTGCGGCAAAGGAATTGAAGGGATTTATGGAACAGATGGGGGGAGTAGGCCCATGGAGGTTTGCACGGCCAAGGGCGAAGGTGTTTTCCTTTTTCTCACATGCCCACAAGGTATACTCTTGCATCGACTTTTTTAATCTGAGCAGGGCGCTAATACCGGCGATGGATGCGGAGAAGGCTTTTGATCGGGTGGAGTGGAATTACCTCTGGGAGGCGCTGGGAAAGTTTGGGTTTGGTGAGGGCTTTATTGACTGGGTGCGGTTGCTCTATCAGGCGCCAGTAATGAGTGTGCGGCCGAACCGGCTGAGGTGGGATACTTTAAACTACACTGAGGGACGAGGCAAGGGTGCAGCCTTTCCCCGTTACTGTTTGCTCTGGCCATAGAGCCATTGGCCATGGCATTAAGAGCGTCTAGGAACTGGAAAGGGCTGGTTCGGGGGTGTGGAGCACTGGGTCTCGCTTTACGCAGATGACCTGCTCTTGTATATTTCAGACCTGTTGGAGGGGATGGGGGAAGTAATGCGAATCCTGGGGGAATTTGGCAATTTTTCAGGGCATAAATTGAACGTGGGGAAAAGCGAGATGTTTGTGATCTAGGCAATAGGACAGGAGAAAAGACCGGGAAAGCTGCTGCTTAGAATGGTAGGGAAGAGCTTTTGGATCTGGGAATCCAGGTGGCCCGGGAATGGGAGGCACTGTGCAAGTTAAACCTATCCCGGCTGGTAGAACAAATGGAAGGGGACTTTAAGAGATGGGACATGCTCCCGCTATCACTGGCAGGGAGGGTACAGACCGTGAAAATGACGGCCCTCCCCAGAGTTCTGTTTGTGCCTCCCCATCTTTATCCCAAGGGCATTTTTCAAGTGGGTGAATAAGGTTATTTTGGGCTTTGTGTGGGCGGGTGAAAACCCCACGAGTGAAGAAAGTGTTGCTGGAGCGCAGTCGGGGGAGGGTCGGTTGGCGCTGCCGAACTTCTACAAACTACTGGCGGCTAATATAGCCATGATCAGGAGGTGGGTAGTGGGGGAGGGGTTGGCATGGGAACTGAAGTTAAAAACTCACCACTATTCTTAGAATTCCCCCTATAACAAAGAAAGGGTCGCTATAATGGTGAACAGGAATTCTCACTCCCCGACTCCGATACAGGCTTCAGTGGGTGCTATTCAGGTCAAACTATATTTTCAAGTTATCCCCCGGTATAACCCATACCTTCACTGAAGAATTTTAGCTACTTACCCTTCAGTAGCATTGATATTCTCGGTCCTGCGTTGCTAAGTAAGTAAAGTAGGCTTATAACCACTGTTTCAGGTTAAAACTTTTAAGTTATTTTTTCTTTTCTTTTTTCTTTTTAAAAGATGCAATCACTATCTTTACAGAAAAGTAAAAAGATCTTGCTTCTGGATCCTTCTTGTTGGTTGAAGGGACCTTCAGACCCAACTTAACAATCAATCTTCTTTTTAAAATCTGGTCTTCTTTAGATGTATTCGCTGATGAGCTTGGTTGCTGTGTCCTATCTTTCCCATGTACCGATCTATGAGAGCTGGCTCTGCTGGCTAACTCTGAGCTGACTCTGAGCTGAATCTGGCTATGCTTTACATTCTAGTCTTCCTTAGATGTATTAGCTATTTTAGCTCGGCTGCTTTGACCTGTCTCTTTCCCATGACCGAGCTGACTGTAATCTGACTTTGCTTCTCCTCTCTCTCTCTCTCTGAGTTCTGCTTTTGGTTCTGGTTCTGTTTGCTACCCCCTTTCTTCGGGTTTATATTCTCTTTCTAACAATTACGTTTTTATGACGTTATTGTAAAGTAACTCTTGATTCTCTTTGATTGTAAAAAGTATCTTTGATCTAAACCTTCTAATCCAACTAAGTATTCATTTTGACATGACTTCATCTCATAGATCTGATTACATTGTTTCCTTTGTGATGTTCAAAATGCTTTGACTTCAAGAGGTGTTACTTTTAATTCTTGTCATTTCTATAGTTTTATTTTCCAATTGTGTCCACAGCTCATAATTTTGACTTTGATTTTGGCTTTGAATTATGTTTCTCGTAGACTGATAGTCTCCAGTTTTCTTTAATTTACCTGGTATTAGCAAATTTTCACACCGAGAATTGTCACTAAATTCAACTGAACCTCATCCATTCTTTTTCAGATGCTTACTAAGATAGTTACTTTCAATGAAGGTGTGAGCCATTGTTTTTGGCTTCATTCAAAATCCTGTTTGTCTTGTTTGCTAAGTCTGCTTGACCAAGGATATCTGCATTTTACACTCCTTCCCTGGCAGCTGCTGTTAACCCTGTGTGGGATCTTTCCCTGTATCCTCTCATGTTTCTCTCAGACCAGATATTGCCAGACTCCCATGTTTCAAATGACACATCTTTCCATATTTTCAATAACAGAACGGATGGAGGCGACGCATGCAAAGAGACCAGTTTGGGACCACTGATAACGGCACCTCTTCCGTTCTCGCCGGCCCGATACTCCACATGTCCGGTGGTGATGGTGGCACTGAGAATCTGGGGGCAATGGAGGAGATATAAGAGAGTGGAGGGAGCATCGGTTTGGGCCCTGATTTATAATAATCATCGGTTTGTACCGGGTAAGCTAGATGGTGGGTTCCGGGGATGGCAAAGGGCAGGAATTAGAAGGATGGGGGATCTATTTATAGATGGGAGCTTTCCCAGCTTGAAAGCTTTGGAGGATAAATTTAAATTGCCAGCAGGGGATGGTTTTAGGTATTTGCAGGTGCGCGACTTCCTGAGAAAACAGGTGCCGACCTTTCTGCTGCTGCCGCCACGGGGGATAGAGGATAGAGTCGTCTCCAGTACCTGGGTGGGAGAGGGGAAGGTTTCAGATATTTACCAGGAGCTTTCGGTGGCGGAGGAATCTTCAGTGGAGGAGCTTAAGGGCAAGTGGGAGGACGAGCTAGGAGGAGAGATAGTGGCGGATCTATGGGCGGATGTCCTAAGCAGGGTTAATACCTCCTTATCATGTGCCAGGCTTAGCCTGATACAATTTAATGTGGTCCACCGGGCACACATGACAGCGGCTAGGATGAATAAGTTCTTCGAGGTAGAGGATAGGTGTGCAAGGTGCGCGGGAAGCCCAGCAAATCATGTCTACATGTTTTGGGCATGTCCGAAGCTTAGAGGGTTTTGGCAGGGTTTTGCTAAGGCAATGTCCACGGTGGTAAAAACACGGGTGGTGCCGAGTCTGGAGGTAGCGATCTTTGGAGTGTTGGAAGAGCCGGGAGTTCAGGGGGCGAAAGAGGCTGACATCTTGGCCTTTGCCTCCCTGGTAGCCCGGAGACGGATCTTGTTAATGTGGAGGGACTCGAAGGCCCCGAGTGTAGAGACCTGGGTTAGTGACATGGTTGGGTTTCTCAGTCTCAAGAAAATAAAGTTCGTCTTAAGAGGGTCAATGGTCGGGTTCACCCGGAGGTGGCAGCCGTTCGTCGACTTTCTCTGGGAAAATTAAAATGTCAGCAGATGCAGTATTCCAAGAGGGTGGGGGGAGAGGGCCGGATTGTTGTTTTATGGTTGGGGTGTGTGAAGATTGGGATAGGGGGGGGAAATGTTTATTATACCATGTTGATGTCATTGTTAATGTTATTTTTATTAAAATTTTCAAATACCTGAATAAAATATTTTTAAAAAGCAAAAGAATTGCCATGCCATTGCCACCAATCAGTGGTGGGATTTGTAAGCAATGGGAAGAGCAGGGGCAAACATTGTTGTAAGAAAGAGGACCATAGAAAATAGGACTTGGGTTTTCATTGGGCCCTGTCTAACCATTAGGTTTTCACTCCCCAAATGTCCCCATTAGCCAGGTACCTCCATTATCACTTCCTGAAAAGTACTCTCACTACCATTTTCATCAGCCTGGTTTATGCTCAAGCATTTAAACATCAAGTTTCCTCATGTTTGCATTACTGAGCAGAAAGCCATAGATTGCAATTGAGTAATTTTCTAAAATGCACTAGATATCGCACATGCTGGTGGCCCTGGTGGTTGGCTAGGAAGCTGTTGGGGGAACTCTGGCCAGATTTTACGTCCATCTCACAACTAATGAGCTGACATCAGGGCTCCTGTCCCTTTAGGTGAGGCACCACCTCCTAAGTGCTGCTGGCTGGGTGATCTTTGTGAGGGCTTTCCAGGATGGAAGGTGTAGTGATCAAAAGATACACAAAGCTCTTTTGAAGAATTAAACTAATTTTATTAACACTACTAAATTTGAGTTTGACACTTATTCTGAAGAGCAAACATTCATGTAAGAATTAAACTACACTCACGAACAGTATCTCTATCTACTAATTATAATTATTATATCTTAACTAACTCTGCAATCTTATCTTCTTGAGCTCTAGTCTAAACTCCTCCCCTCAGCTTAAGCGCAATTCATAGTACTGTCCCTTAGCTCCCTCTAGTGGCTCGGCTTAACATAACATTAACTCTTCACATGCTGTGCATTTGTATAATGTCACACTGGCCAACCAGAGGACAGACATCTTCAGCATCAACCAAGCATTTGATCCACTGCTAGGCCTACACCCAGCTGGGAGATGCAGTGATTAATACAGCAGGATATGCAAGGAGTTGCCAGGGTCAGGCAGGCCCCCTGGGGGTTGGGGAGGGGATGCAGTCAGTGAGAGTGGGAGGTGTGTTGCCATGGGTGGTCATTGTTACAAAGTATTCTCTGTGGATCACAGAAAGCCTAATTAGGAGGGCCCGCTACTGGGTCTGTAGGGAGTCTGTCAAGCTTCACCAGGTGACTGATGTGTTATGTACTCTGGGATAACACAGGCTGCAACTGGATGCAGCTTTGACCAAAAGATACACCAGACCTTGAAGTTAGTTCAATCTGATTTATTGAACCAGTAGCACAGTTAGCACAGTTCTCGATGAGTTTGACTCTCTGCTAGCCTAAGTGGGGTTACTCTGTCTGACTGAACCAGACTAGCTCTTAGCCACTTGCTGGAGGTGTGATACTGTACATACAACCTGACTCACTCTGTAGATGTTCCTCAGTGGAATGAGGTGGAGTGTGAGTGCCTCGTGCCTTTTATAGTGAGATACCATCCCCGAGTGTCCTGCCTGCTCATTGGTCATGTCCTGTTCTCTGTGTTCATTAGCTGCCTGTCTGTATATCATTATCTGCATGTCTGCATATCATGACATCTCCCCTTTTAAAAAAATATTTTGTTGGCACATGGGAACGTACTTACATGTGGTGGCATATATTAACATATTTACAAGCGGTGGCGCATGTGAACATATTTCCCTGTGAAGACAGCTGTCTAATGTGAGAAAACAGAATATAGCAAACAAAACAAATGTTCATAAGTCCAGTCTCTGGGGCTTCCGTCTGATCCTTGTCGACCGCCGGAGAGGTGGTGTTGGAGACGATGGCGCCTTGACAGGCGGAATGGAAGCCTGACTGGTGGCCTCGTAGTTCGAGGTATCAGGAGGTGGCAAACTATTGGACGGAAACGGAGAAGAAAGCAATTGCGGGCAGGCAACTTTGCGCAGTGCCCGTCTGTTTCGTCGCACAACAGAACCATCAGCCATACGTACAACATATGAGTGGGGTGCAGCCTGTCGAACAACGACAGCTGGAGCAGACTAGCCACCATCCAGTATCTTGATCCTAACAGTGTCTGCCGGGGATAACACGGGCAAATCGGTGGCATGAGCATCATAGCCCTGCTTTTGCTGGTTTCGGAGCTGCTGCACCTTCTGCAGCACAGGGAGGTGATCCAGGTTGGGGAAGTGTATGGCTGGAAGTGTCGTCCGCAGGTCCCTGTTCATCAGTAGTTGAGGTGGCGACATGCCAGTGGACATGGGGTCGCCCAGTACGCAAGCAGCGCGAGGTAGATGTCAGAAGCAGAATCCGCGGCCTTGTAGATGAGCTGTTTCACAATGTGCACCCCTTTTTCAACCTTCCCATTGGACTGCGGATAGTGTGGGCTGGAAGTGACATGTTTGAAATGGTATGACTTGGCAAACATAGACCACTCATGGCTGTTGAAGCACGGGCCATTGTCACTCATGACAGTGAGTGGGATACCCTGCCTGGAGAACGTCTCCTTACAGGCCGTGATGATGGTCCGAGACGTGAGGTCTGAAAGCTTCACGACTTCAAGGTAATTGGAGAAATAGTCAATAATCAACACGTAGTCACGACCATTCGCACGAAAGAGGTCGATGCCAACCTTGGACCATGGGGAGGTCTCAATTTCATGCTGCTGGAGTGTCTCCTTGCTCTGCGCTGACTGGAAGCATTGACAGGTTGCACAATTCAGGACCATGTTCGAGATTTCCTGGCTAATACCGGGCCAGTAGATAGCCTGCCTGGCTCTGCGTCTGCACTTCTCGACACCCGGGTGTTCCTCATGGATTTGGCTGAGCACCAATCTCTGGAAACTGAGTGGAATGACAATCCGGTCCAGCTTGAGGAGGATACCATCAATCACCGTCAGGTCGTTCTTTACATTGTAAAATTGAGGGCACTGCCCTTTCTGCCAGCCATTGGCGAGGTGGTGCATGACATGCTGCAAGAGGGTGTCTTTGCCTGTCTCCTCGTGGATACAAACTACCTTCTCATCAGACGGCGGGAGGGTGCTAGCACACAGCTGCACCTGTGATTCAATCTGCCGGATGATTTCCAGCGGTTCACTCGGCAATGTGATGGAGCGGGACAATGCATCAGCGACGATGAGCTCCGTGCCAGGCGTGTACACTAAGTCAAAGTCGTACCTTCTGAGTTTGAGGAGGATGCGCTGCAACCGAGGCGTCATGTCGTTCAGGCCCTTGTGGATAATGTGGACCAGAGGCCTATGAGCCGTCTTGACAGTGAATGTCGGCAGGCCGTAGACATAGTCGTGAAACTTGAGAATTCTAGTGAGAAGACCCAGGCATTCCTTCTCTATTTGCGCATACCTTGTTTCGGGGGCGTCATGGCCCTCGTTGCGTAGGCTACCCGTGCCCAGGATGAAGTGTCATCGCGTTGAAGCAGCACCGCACCAATGCCATCCTGGATCGCATCTGTTGAGATCTTTGTCTCCCTGTCGGGGTCGAAAAATGCCAAGACGGGTGCCGTGGTGAGCTTGACTTTCAGCTCCATCCACTTTGCCTGATGTGCTGCCTTCCACTCAAAGGCAGTGGACTTTTTCACCAGGTTTCCTGGGGGCCATGGTGTGTGAGGCCAGGTTTGGAATGAACTTGCCCAGAAGATTAACCATGCCCAGGAAGTGCAACACCGCCTTCTTGTCTTCAGGGATCTTCATGGCTTCGATGGCCTTGACCTTGTCTGTGTCCGGGCGCACGCCCTGCTGAGAGATCTGGTCACCTAGGAACTTGAGTGTCGACATGCCAAAGCAACATTTGGACCTGTTCAGCTTCAGGCCATTGGCATGGACGCGGCGGAATACCTGCTAGAGACGGGAAACATGCTCTTCAGGGGTCGTGGACCATATGATGATGTCGTCCACGTACACACGAACCCCTTCAATGCCCTCCACCATCTGCTCCATGATGCAATGAAAGATCTCCGATGCCGAGACAATGCCAAACGACATGTGATTACAGCAGTATCTGCCAAACGGTGTGTTGAAGGTGCAGAGCCTTCTGCTGGACTCATCCAGCTGGATTTGCCAAAATCCATGTGATGCATCTAACTTGGTGAAAAACCGTGCATGTGCCATCTCACTGGTGAGTTCCTCCCGCTTTGGGATGGGATAGTGTACACGGATTATGTTCTTATTGAGATCCTTGGGATCAATGCAGATGTGCAGGTCTCCCGAAAGCTTTCTGACACATACCATCGAGCTGACCCAGTCAGTCAGTTCGGTTACCTTGGAAATGATACTCTGTTGCTGAAGATCCTCGAGCTGTGCCTTCAGGCGCTCCCTCAGCGGAGCCGGGACCCGGTTTGGTGCATGGACCACTGGCTTGGCATCCGGTCATAGCAGAATCTTGTATCGATATGGCAGCGTGCCCATCCCGTTGAACACATCCGGATACTGAGCGAGGATGTCGTCAATGCCGGCCTGAAGATCCACATTGGAGGATGTCGTTGTGTAAACCCGCTGCACGAGGTTCAGCTGCTTGCAGGCCTGCGTGCCAAGTAGGGATGGCCCGTCTGGCTTGACGATTTCAAACCGTAACCGAGCATGGGTGCTCCGGTTGGAGACGAGTAGATGGCAGGATCCCAGCGCCATGATGGCATTTCCATTGTAGTCCAGGAGCCTGAAGGCTGCTGGAAGGACCTTGTGGGGGCTTCTTGATGCGTTTGAAATCTGCCTGTGAGAGGAAGTTCGCAGAAGCACCTGTGTCCAGCTTAAACTGGACGGAGCAGTGGTTGACCTGCATCACCGTACGCCATTCGTCCGCAGAATCCACAGCGAGGATGGATTGAATTTGTGATGAGTTGGATGTGGCATATTCACATTTGGTAATGATGCCCACACAGTAGGCGGAGTCCAGGCATTCTTCCTCTGGATCCGTTGTGCTGCCAGGATCAGAATCCTGTAATTGTTGTTGCACACTCTGAACGCGCTGTCGTCGGAATTGGGATCGCTGGCCCCTGACTGGTGGTGCAGACCTGCACAAGGCTGCATAGTGTCCAGGCTTCCCGCAGTTTAAACATCATCTGCCTCTTGCAGGGCAGTGTCCCTTTAAGTGGGCATTGCTGCAGTTCAAGCACTTCATGACGCGGCGTCCTGATGCTCCGCGCCTCGTCGCACATGCGCAGTGCGGGTGTCGGCCGCTTCGCTATCCCGTTCGCATCGTGCATGTGTGGGTCCCCGGAAAAAGCGCGCGTAATGGCCGCTTTCATCAATGCTGAGGCGCTGCATCCGGGAGATGGCCTGCACACTCTCTGCCTCGTGGGAGGCAAGTTTCTAATTTTCAGCCGATTTGTACTGGGCATAGCGATTTTTGGCGTGCTCATGCACTGTGCATGTTTCAATCGCGACTGGCAGGGTCATATGCTTGATTTTCAGTAGCTGCTCTCTCAGAGGATCAGAACTCCAAAAACGATTTGGTCTCTGATCATGGAGTTAGCAATATCACCAAAGTTGCAGGACAGCACTAGCAGGCGGAGGTTAGTTAAGAAGGAGTTGAAAGATTCATCTTTACCTTGTAGACGCTGTTTGAATATGTAGCGCTCAAAGATTTCATTGGTGTCCATTTCACAGTGACTGTCAAACTTGTCCAGGATGGTCTGAAGCTTTGTTTTGCCCTGGCCTTCGGTGAAGTGAAAAGAGTTGAAGAGTTTGATGGCTTGATCACACGCTGATGAGAGGAGAAGCGCGATCCTCCTTGCATCAGACGCACCCACGAGGTCTGAAGCCTCGATGTACAGCAGAAACTTCTGCTTGAATGTCCGCCAGTTGGAACTGAGATTGCCGGAGGTCCTGAGCTGGTGAGGAGCCTGAATCTTCTCCATGTTGCCGGGATACATTCGCTGGTCGTCACGGAATGGACTGAGGTAAACCACCTAGATGAAGCAGTCTCCTGATGTCATGTTGTGTTATGTACTCTGAGATAACACAGGCTGCAACTGGATGCAGCTTTCACCAAAAGATACTCCAGACCTTGAAGCTAGTTCAATCTGATTTATTGAACCAGTAGCACAGTTAGCACAGTTCTCTATGAGTTCAACTCTCTGCTAACCTAAGTGGGGTTACTCTGTCTGACTGAACCAGACTAGCTCTTAGCCACGTGCTGGAGGTGTGATACTGTACATAAACCCTGACTCACTCTGTAGATGTTCATCAGTGGAAAGAGGCGGAGTGTGAGTGCCTCATGCCTTTTATCGTGAGATACCATCCTGAGTATCCTGCCTGCTCATTAGTCATGTCCTGTTCTCTGTGTTCATTAGCTGCCTGTCTGTATATCATTATCTGTATGTCTGCATATCATGACAGCGACCACATGGCAGAGGGTATACCCTCTGCTGAGAAAATACCAACGGTGGCAGGGCGAGGCTCTCAATTGGCACAATTTGCCTCTGGGCAGAAAGGCTGCCCTCCACCTTCACAGCCATTGGCTGAATGCCATGGCAACTGGAATACAATGGGAACTGCACCTCTGTCTTCTCTTGCCATTTATGGCACCGTCCCGCACACTACCTCCAGACCCATAAATTGCAGCCCCCTGTTTGCAGCTGGTGTTCACTTTAATGAGCTTTCTGACTTATATAATCCTTAATTGACACATTTTTAAAATAAACTAATGCATATTTCTTTATAAAACAGTGAAAATTCAACATTTATATAATTTCCATATTTTTATACAAAACAAATGGCTCATGATGATTGAAGAGTGAGTGTTTAAACTGTATATGCAAACACAGACCACATGGGAAAGAAAAACAATTAATTTTCTGCAAAGAAGGCTACGAACGGTTGCCACCTCTGGGCGAACCCTAACAGTGATCCTCTCAAGGTGAACTTGATTTTCTCCAAACAGAGAAAGCTAGCCATGTCGCCATGTCCGATAGCCAGCTCTCCGACTTCGGGGCTTTGAGTCCCTCCAAGCTAATAGTATCCGTCTCCGGGCTGCCAAGGAAGCAAAGGCCAGAACGTCTGCCTCTTTCTCCTCCTGGATTCCCGGGTCTTCTGACACCCCAAAAATCGCCACCTCTGGACTCAGCACCACCCTTGTTTTTAACACCGTGGACATGACGTCCGCAAACCCCTGCCAAAATCCCCTAAGCTTTGGACATGTCCAAAACATGTGGACATGGTTCGCTGGTCATCCCGCACATTTTGTACACCTGTCTTCCACCCCAAAGAATCTGCTCATCCGGGCCACTGTCATGTGAGCCCGGTGAACAACCTTAAATTGTATCAGGCTGAGCCTGGCACATATTGCAGACACATTGACTCTACTCAACGCGCCTGCCCATAGATCATCGTCTATCTCACCTCCCAGCTGCTCCTCCCACTTGCGCTTCAGCTCCTCGGTCTGCGTCTCCTCTGACCCATAAGTTCCTTGTAAATGTCCGAGACGCTCCCTGCTCCTACCCACCCTCTGGAAACTACCCTGTCCTGAATCCCCCTCAGCGGTAGGAGCAGGAAGCTTGAAACCTGTTTACGTAGGAAGTCCCGCACCTGCAGATACCTGAATTTGTTTCCGCTCGCCAACCCAAACTTCTCCTCCAGCGCCCTCAAATTCGGAAAGCTCCCCTCTATAAACATATCCCCCGCCCTCCACCATAACCGGAACCCCCCACCCATACTCCCCAGGGCGAACTGGTGATTATCACAGATTGGGGCCCAATCCGATGCTCCCACTGCTCCCACATGCCACCTCCACTGGCCCCAAACTCTCAGGGCTACTACAACCACTGGGCTGGTGGAGCACCATGCCGGTGGGAACGGTAGAGACGCAGTTAACATCGCCCCGAAACTGGTGCCCTCTCATGAAGCCACCTCCATGCGCACTCATGCCGACCCCTCCCCCACCACCCACTTCCTGATCATGGCTATATTAGCCGCCCAGTAATAATTGCTAAAATTTGGCAGCGCCACCCCGCCCCCACCCCGCTCAAGCATTACCTTCCTTACTCGTGGGGTCTTGCCCGCCCAGACAAAGCCCACGATCACTCTGTTGACCCGCTTAAAAAAGGACCGCGGAATAAAAATGGGGAGACACTGAAATACAAATAGGGGTTCGATTTCAGCCTTAGGTGACTGTCTGTGTGGAGTTCGCACTTTCTCCCCATGTCTGCGTGGATTCCTCCAGGTGCTCCGGTTTCCCCCCTCAGTCCCAAGATGTGCAGGTTAGGTGGATTGACCTTGCTATAAATTGGCCCTTAGTGTGCAGGTTAGATGTGGTTACTGGGTTACGGGGACAGGGCGTGGGAATTGGTCTGGGTAGGGTGCTCTTTCAGTGGTTCAGTACAGACTCGGTGGACCAAATGGCCACCTTCTGCACTGTAGAAATTCTATGATTCTATGAATTTCTGTGAGTAACAGAAAGGCACAATTGTAACATATTTATGTAAATGTATGATTTGCAAAAACTATTTACCAGGATGATACCAGAAATGCTGGGTGTACCTATCAGGAGAGGATGAACAAAACCGGGTCTCTGTCCTTTTGAAAAAGTCTTTAAAAATATGAAATTGTCGGGAGAGGATACGTGCAGAGAGAATGTTTCCACATGTGGGGAAGAGCATAATTAGGGGCTGGTTCAGCACACTGGGCTAAATCGCTGGCTTTTAAAGCAGACCAAGGCAGGCCAGCAGCACGGTTCATTTCCCGTACCAGCCTCCCCGAACAGGCGCTGGAATGTGGCGACTAGGGGCTTTTCACAGTAACCTCATTTGAAGCCTACTTGTGACAATAAGTGATTTTAGGGGCTGGTTTAGCACACAGGGCTAAATCGCTGGCTTTTAAAGCAGACCAAGGCAGGCCAGCAGCACGGTTCAATTCCCGTACCAGCCACCCCGAACAGGTGCCGGAATGTGTCGACTAGGGGCTTTTCACAGTAACTTCATTTGAAGCCTACTTGTGACAATAAGCCATTTTCATTTCAACTAGAGGCCATCAACATGGTAGTGGATCCCAAGAAATGGAATTTGTGGAAAGTCTAAGATGATTTTTTTGGAGCAGCTTGTGACAGAGCCTATTAGGGATCAGGCAATTCTGGTTTTGGTGATGTGTAATGAGGCAGACTTGGTTAGGGAACTTAAGGTGAAGGAACCCTTCGGGAGCAGTGACCATAATATGATAGAATTGACCCTGCAGTTTGAGCGGGAGAAGCTGCAATCAGATGTAACGGTATTACAATTAAATAAAGGTAACTACAAAGACATGAGGGAGGAGCTGGCCAGAGTTGATTGGAAAAGGAGACTAGCAGGGAAGACAATGGAACAGCAATGGCAGGGGGTTTTGGGGGTTATGAGGGAGGCACAACAGCAATTGATGCCAAGGAGGAGGAAACATGCTAAGGGGAGGACAAGGCATCCATGGTTGACGAGGGATGTCAAGGACAGCATAAAGGCTAAAGAAAAAGCATACAAAGTGGCGAGTATTAGCTGGAAACCAGAGGATTGGGAAGCCTTTAAAAGCGAGCAGAGGACTACTAAAAAAGCAATCAGGGGGGAGAAGATGAAGTATGGGTGCAAGCTAGCTAGTAATATAAAGGAAGATAGGAAGAGATTTTTTCAATACATAAAAAGTAAGAGAGAGGCAAAAATAGACATTGGACCACTGGAAAATGTGGTTGGAGAAGTAAGAATAGGAGATAAGGAAATGTCAGATGAACTGAATAGTTACTTTGCATCAGTTTTCATGGTGGACGATACCAGACGGCAGAGGTGTGTGCAGTGACTATTAGTAAGGAGACGATTCTGGGGAAACTGAAAGGTCTGAAGGTGGATAAGTCACCTGGACTGGATGGACTACACTCCAGGGTCCGAAAAGAGATAGCTGAGGAGATTGTGGAGGTATTAGTGATGATCTTTCAGGAATCACTGGAGGCAGGAAGGGTCCCAGAGGACTGGAAGGCGGCTAATGTAACACCAATGTTTAAGAAGGGTGGGAGGCAGAAGATATGAAATTACAGGCTGGTTAGCCTGAGTTTGGTCATTGAACAAAGAACAAAGAACAAAGAAAAGTACAGCACAAGAACAGGCCCTTCGGCCCTCCAAGCCCGTGCCAACTAAACGACAATCTTCTACACTTCTTGGTTCCATATCATAGAATTTACAGTGCAGAAGGAGGCCATTCGGCCCATCGAGTCTGCACCAGCTCTTGGAAAGAGCACCCTACCCAAGGTTAACACCTCCACCCTATCCCCATAACCCAGTAACCCCACCCAACACTAAGGGCAATTTTGGACACTAAGGGCAATTTATCATGGCCAATCCACCTAACATGCACATCTTTGGACTGTGGGAGGAAACCGGAGCACCCGGAGGAAACCCACGCACACACGGGGAGGATGTGCAGACTCCGCACAGGCAGTGACCCAAGCCGGAATCGAACCTGGGACACTGGAGCTGTGAAGCAATTGTGCTATCCACAATGCTACCGTGCTGCCCGGTATCCCTCTGTTCCCATCCTATTCATGTATTTGTCACGATGTCCCTTAAATGTCACTATCGTCCCTGCTTTCACCACCTCCTCCGGCAGCGAGTTCCAGGCACCCACTACCCTCTGTGTAAAAAACTTGCCTCGTACATCTACTTTAAAGCTTGCCCCTCGCACCTTAAATCTATGACCCCTAGTAATTGACCCCTCTACCCTGGGGAAAAGCCTCTGACTATCCACTCTGTCTATGCCCCTCATAATTTTGTAGACCTCTATCAGGTCGCCCCTCAACCTCCGTCATTCCAGTGAGAACAAACCGAGTTTATTCAACCGTTCCTCATAGCTAATACCCTCCATATCAGGCAACATTCTGGTAAATCTCTTCTGCACCCTCTCTAAAGCCTCCACATCCTTCTGGTAGTGTGGCGACCAGAATTGAACACTATACTCCAAGTGTGGCCTAACTAAGGTTCTATACAGCTGCAACATGACTTGCCAATTCTTATACTCAATGCTCCGGCCAATGAAGGCAAGCATGCCGTATGCCTTCTTGACTACCTTCTCCACCTGTGTTGCCCCTTTCAGTGACCTGTGGACCTGTACACCTAGATCTCTCTGACTTTCGATACTCTTGAGGGTTCTACCATTCACTGTATATTCCCTACCTGCATTAGACCTTCCAAAATGCATTACCTCACATTTGTCCGGATTAAACTCCATCTGCCATCTCTCCGCCCAAGTCTCCAAACAATCTAAATCCTGCTGTATCCTCTGACAGTCCTCATCGCTATCCGCAATTCCACCAACCTTTGTGTCGTCTGTAAACTTACTAACCAGACCAGTTACATTTTCCTCCAAATCATTTATATATACTACAAACAGCAAAGGTCCCAGCATTGATCCCTGCGGAACACCACTAGTCACAGCCCTCCAATTAGAAAAGCATCCTTCCATTGCTACTCTCTGCCTTCTATGACCGAGCCAGTTCTGCATCCACCTTGCCAGCTCACCCCTGATCCCGTGTGACTTCATCTTTTGTACTAGTCTACCATGAGGGACCTTGTCAAAGGCCTTACTGAAGTTCATATAGACAACATCCACTGCCCTACCTGCATCAATCATCTTTGTGACCTCTTCGAAAAACTCTATCAAGTTAGTGAGACACGACCTCCCCTTCACAAAACCGTGCTGACTCTCACTAATACGTCCATTTGCTTCCAAATGGGTGTAAATCCTGTCTCGAAGAATTCTCTCCAGTAATTTCCCTACCACTGACGTAAGGCTCACTGGCCTGTAGTTCCCTGGATTATCCTTGCTACCCTTCTTAAACAAAGGAACAACATTGGTTATTCTCCAGTCCTCCGGGACATCACCTGAAGACAGTGAGGATCCAAAGATTTCTGTCAAGGCCTCAGCAATTTCCTCTCTAGCCTCCTTCAGTATTCTGGGGTAGATCCCATCAGGCCCTGGGGACTTATCTACCTTAATATTTTTCAAGACGCCCAACACCTCGTCTTTTTGGATCTCAATGTGACCCAGGTTATCTACACACCCTTCTCCAGACTCAACATCCACCAATTCCTTCTCTTTGGTGAATACTGATGCAAAGTATTCATTTAGTACCTCACCCATTTCCTCTGGCTCCACACATAGATTCCCTTCCCTTATATATCCTTCAGTGGACCAACACTTTCCCTGGCTACCCTTTTGCTTTTTATGTACGTGTAAAAAGCCTTGATTTTCCTTAACCCTATTTGCCAATGACTTTTCGTGACCCCTTCTAGCCCTCCTGACTCCTTGCTTAAGTTCCTTCCTACTTTCCTTATATTCCACACAGGCTTCGTCTGTTCCCAGCCTTTTAGCCCTGACAAATGCCTCCTTTTTCTTTTTGACGAGGCCTACAATATCTCTCGTTATCCAAGGCTCCCGAAAATTGCCGTATTTATCCTTGTTCCTCACAGGAACATGCTGGTCCTGAATTCCTTTCAATTGACACTTGAAAGCCTCCCACATGTCAGATGTTGATTTACCCTCAAACATCCGCCCCTAATCTAGGTTCTTCAGTTCGCGCCTAATATTGTTATAATTAGCCTTCCCCCAATTTAGCACATTCACCCTAGAACCACTCTTATCCTTGTCCACCAGCACTTTAAAACTTACTGAATTGTGGTCACTGTTCCCGAAATGCTCCCCTACTGAAACTTCTACCACCTGGCCGGGCTCATTCCCCAATACCAGGTTCAGTACAGCCCCTTCCCTAGTTGGACTGTCTACGTATTGTTTTAAGAAGCCCTTCTGGATGCTCCTTACAAACTCTGCCCCGTCTAAGCCCCTGACACTAAGTGAGTCCCAGTCAATATTGGGGAAGTTGAAGTCTCCCATCACAACAACCCTGTTGTTTTTACTCTTTTCCAAAATCTGTCTACCTATCTGCTCCTCTATCTCCCGCTGGCTGCTGGGAGGCCTGTAGTAAACCCCCAACATTGTGACTGCACCCTTCTTGTTCCTGATCTCTACCCATATAGCCTCACTGCCCTCTGAGGTGTCCTCCCCTAGTACAGCTGTGATATTCTCCCTAACCAGTAGCGCAACTCTGCCACGCTTTTTACATCCCCCTCTATCCTGCCTGAAACATCTAAGTCCTGGAACGTTTAGCTGCCAATCCTGCCCTTCCCTCAACCAGGTCTCTGTAATGGCAACAACATCATAGTTCCAAGTACTAATGCAAGCTCTAAGTTCATCTGCCTTACCCGTAATACTTCTTGCATTAAAACATATGCACTTCAGGCCACCAGACCCGCTGTGTTCAGCAACTTCTCCCTGTCTGTTCTGCCTCAGAGCCATACTGGCCCTTTTCCCTAGTTCTCCCTCAATGCTCTCACCTTCTGGCTTATTGCTCCCATGCCCACCCCCCTGTCATACTAGTTTAAACCCTCCCATGTGACACTAGCAAACCTCGCGGCCAGAATATTTATGCCTCTCCAGTTTAGATGCAACCCGTCCTTCTTATACAGGTCACACCTGCCCCGGAAGAGCTCCCAGTGGTCCAGGTAATGGAATCCCTCCCTCCTACACCAGCTGTTTAGCCACGTGTTTAGCTGTTCTATCTTCCTATTTCTAGCCTCACTGGCACGTGGCACAGGGAGTAATCCTGAGATTACAACCCTCGAGGTCCTGTCTTTTAACTTTCTGCCTAGCTCCCTGAACTCCTGCTGCAGGACCTCATGCCCCTTCCAGCCTATGTCATTAGTACCAATATGTACAACGGCCTCTGCCTGTTTGCCCTCCCCCTTCAGGATGCCCGCTACCCGTTCGGAGACATCCTGGACCCTGGCACCAGGGAGGCAACATACCATCCTGTAGTCTCTGTCACGTCCACAGAAGCGCCTATCTGTGACCCTGACTATAGAGTCCCCTCTGACTATTGCTCTTCTGCGCTTTGACCCTCCCTTCTGAATATCAGAGCCAGCCGTGGTGCCACTGCTCTGGCTGCTGCTGTTTTCCCCTGATAGGGTATATCCCCCAACAGTATCCAAAGGAGTGTACCTGTTCGAGAGGGGGACAACCACTGGGGATTCCTGCACTGACTGCCTGCTTTTTCTGGTGGTCACCCATTTCTCTGCCTGCACCTTGGGTGTGACCACATTTATATAACTGCTATCTATGACGTTTTCCACCACCTGCTTGCTCCTAAGTGCATCCAACTGCTGCTCCAACCGAACGATGCGGTCTGTGAGGAGCTCCAGTTGGGTGCACTTTCTGCAGATGAAGCCATCCGGGACGCTGGAAGCCTCCCGGACCTGCCGCATCTCACAGTCAGAGCACTGCACCTCTCTAATTGACATTGCGTCAATTAATTAGTAAATTAAATTTAAAAGTTTTTTTTTAAAGTTACTGTTAACTATATGTTTCCTAGCACTAGATTTCTACTATAAATGTGAAAGCTAAATACAGTACTCTCCGATCTCTGGCTTAGATACCCCACTAAATTATAATTAAGTAATTATGTTTAATTAGTTTAACAATGCTTAATTTTTTAAATTTAGTGTAGATTCCCAACCAGCCAATCAAGTCACAGCTTTTCTGTGATGTCGGTTCAGTTTCCCCCCCCTCTCCCTCCCCCTCCCCCTCCCCCCCTCCTCCCCCCCCCCCCCCGACACACACACACACACACACACACAATTTGATAAGGTAATAAAAGTAAAAATGAATAAAAATCACTTACTTACCTTCCGAGGGTCTCAGATGCTCTCTGGTTCTCTCCCTGCAGATTAAAAGTTACAGGCCAGAAGAAAGAGAGAGAACAAAACAGTAGGGAAAAAACACCTTCTCCCACTCTGCACCGAATTACCTCACTGCACCAAATTACCAAGTTCCAAATTCCCACTCTGGATATGTCTCACTCCAGCTGTGTCTCCTTGACTTGCGCAAAGGGTGGTAAGACTTGGTAAGATTTTAGAGTCTGTTATTAAAGATGAGATCGTGAAGTACTTGGAAGTGCATGGTAAAATAGGACTGAGACAGCACAGCTTTGTCAAAGGGAGGTTGTGTCTGACAAATCCGCTAGAGTTCTTTGAGGAGGTAACAAGCAAGTTAGTCAAAGGAGAACCAGTGGACATGATTTATTTAGATTTCCAGAAGGCCTTTGACAGGCTGCCACATAGGAGACTGTTAAATAAGTTAAAAGCCCATGGTGTTAAGGGTAAGATCCTGGCATGATGGAGGATTGGCTGACTGGCCGAAGGCAGAGAGTGGGGATAAAAGGGTCTTTTTTAGGATGGCAGCTGGTGACTAGTGGTGTGCCTCAGGGGTCTGTGCTGGGACCACACCTTTTCACAATATATATTAATGATCTGGAAGAAGGTACTGAAGGCACTGTTGCTAAGTTTGCAGATGATACAAAGATCTGCAGAGGGACAGGTAGTATTGAGGAAGCAAGGGGGCTGAAGAAGGACTGCGGCAAGCTAGGAGAGTGGGCAATGAAGTGGCAAATGAAATACAATGTGGAAAAGTGAGGTTAAGCACTTTGGAAGGAAGAATTTGGGCATAACTATTTTCTAAATGGGGAAATGCTTCGGAAATCAGAAGCACAAAGTGATTTGGGAATCCTTGTTCACGATTCTCTTAAGGTTAATGTGCAGGTTCAGTCGGCAGTTAAGAAGGCAAATGCAATGTTAGCATTCATGTCAAGAGGGCTAGAATACAAGACCAGGGATGTGCTTCTGAGGCTGTATGAGGCTTTGGTCAGACCCCATTTGGAGTGTTGTGAGCAGTTTTGGGCCCCGTATCTAGGGTCCAGAGGAGGTTCACAAGAATGATCCCTGGAATGAAGAACTTATCGTATGAGGAACGGTTGAGGACTCATTGGGGTTTAGAAGGATGAGAGGGGATCTTATTGAAACTTACAAGATACTGCGAGGCCTGGATAGAGTGGACGTGGAGAGCATGTTTCCACTTGTAGGAAAAACTAGAACCAGAGGACACCATCTCAGACTAAAGGGACGATCCTTTAAAACAGAGATGAGGAGGAATTTCTTCAGCCAGAGGGTGGTGAATATGTGGAACTCTTTGCCACAGAAGGCTGTGGAGGCCAATTCACTCAGTGTCTTTAAAACAGAGATAGATAGGTTCATGATTAATAAGGGGATCAGGGGTTATGGGGAGAAGGCTGGAGAATGGGGATGAGAAAATATCAGCTATGATTGAATGGCGGAGCAGACTCGATGGGCTGTGTGGCCTAATTCTGCTCCTATGTCTTATGGTCTTATGGTCTAATATAATTTACCCAAGGGGCACTGTCAGAGTGCCAGGGGGCAATGCCCAGCCTTGTCCTTCAACCCATGGGGCCTTCAGGCACCGTTGCGGCCCCTGATGTGATCATCACAACTGGTTTTCACTTTTCAAAACCAGTAGTGATTCGCGCTGGCGTGATGTTACGCCACCAGGGCGGAGGACACATCATGGGCGGATGTTACGGCGTTAAGCCCATTAGTTATTCAAATTCATGGAAATCGGGTTCACGCCCTTGCTGGTTGTGAACTGACCACCAGAGGGGGTGGGAAAGATCGCAAGGCGAGATCTCACAGGCACAAATCGTGTTTTGGCCCTCTTGCCAGATTTAGTGGCCATAACTGGATTTGCGCCCACAGCGAGCGGGGCTGCCAGATCTCGCCCATTTTGATTCATGTATTTGAATATACTGTATATAATTTGTTATTCTACGTAATTTGCCTGAAATGAACACTTTGGTTTCAATGTCAAATATCTTTCCATTTTTTCTGGACATAGCGAAGGAGCTGTCAAATCCTGACAGGATGGGAAAACACACCTGTCTACTCTTCAGCTCTCATTTTGATGTACAGATTTCTAAGAAATTCTCTGAACTGCACTATGTCAGAATATGCAGATATGAATGTTAATTGTTGAGTTGCAAAAATATCCAGACTGAGCTCAATTTTTTGAGACAGACCAGGGCCTTCATGTAAAAACTTTAACCAAAACATTAAAAGATGTATTGTACATATGTAATCATGTCATTCTAAATTACGTTGGGCTGGATTCTCCGCTGGCGGGATTCTCTGTTGCGTCGGCAGCGCACCCATGCCCGGGGATTTCCCGGCGGTGTGTGGCTGCCCATAATGGGAAATCCCATTGGCCCGCTGCCGGATTGGAGAATCTTTAAAATTTTCTGCTGGGCAATTCTGCTTCAAAATGCCACCCAATGCTCTAAACAAGGAACTAGAGAGTCATCAACTGTCATAGCAGCCATAGAATCCCTACAGTGCACAAGAAGGCCATCCAGCCCATTGAGTCTGTACCAACTCTCTGAAAGAGCACTATTCCTAGACCCACTCCCCTGCCCCAATCCACCTAACCTGCCCATCTTTGGGATATTAATGGGAAAGTACTTACAAAAAAAAAGAACAGAAGAGGCACGACCAGGTGCAAATATAATTAATAAAGAAACACAGACACTGTTGACTCAACTTCTGAATAGAAAAGGCAGGGGACACCATTTTATTTGGCCAAGTATAGATGTTAATTCTTATTCAGCGTGATGCTGTGATGGGTCAGAGAATTGCCGGGGGGCGGCCTGAATCCCGCCCCCGCCGGCTGCCGAATTCTCAGGTGCTGGGGTTTTGGTGGGGGCGAGAATCGGGACTCGCCGGTCAGGGGCCGTTGGCAGCGCCCCCCCCGATGATTCTCCGGCCCGCGATGGGCCGAGTGGCCGCCCGCTTTCGGCCGGACCCGCCGGCGTAAATCACAACAGGTCCTTACCGGCAGGACCTGGCTCCACGGGCGGCCTGCAGAGTCCTTGGGGGGGCCGCAGGGGGATCTGGCCCCGGGGTGTGCCCCCACGGTGGCCTGGCCCGCGATCGGGGCCCACCGATCCACGGGCGGGCCTGTGCCGTGGGGGCACTCTTTCCCTCCGCAACGGCCACTGTCAACCTCCGCCATGGCCGGTGTGGAGAAGAAGCACATGTGCTGGGATGACGCCAGCATACGCTGGCGCTCCCGCGCATGCGCCAACTCGCGCCGCCGGCGGAGGCCCTTCGGTGCCAGTTGGAGTGGTGCCAAGCCCTTCCGCACCGGCTGGCACGGCGCCAAACATTCCGGCGCCAGCCTAGCCCCTGAAGGTGTGGAGGATTCCGGACCTTCGGGGCGGCCCGACGCCGGAGTGGTTCACGCATTCCTCGCCGCCGGATTGGCCCGCTCTGCCTGGTTGCGGAGAATCCCACCCCTGATCTTCAACATCTAATATGTGATGCTTTTAAAAAATAAATTTAGAGTACCCAATTCATTTTTTCCAATTAAGGGGCAATTTATCATGGCCAATCCACCTAGCTTGCATATTTTTGGGTTTTGTGGGCGAAACCCATGCAAACACGGGGAGAACATACAAACTCCACATGGCAGTGACCCAGAGCCGGGATCAAACATTGGACCTCAGCGCCTTGAGGCCGCAGTGCTAACCACTGTGCCACCATGCTGCCCATCTAATATGTGATGCTTGAGATGTGGTGGAATATGTTAGATTCAAAACTTGGATGGACAGAGATAAATGAATGGATGGATAGGTTAGGTAGTGTGCTCAGTAAAACTACTTCATATCTCGATCGTCCTCAACAGGGCAACAACTCTAGCCAAATACATGCCAGACCAGATTACATTCATCAGTTTAAAATTCTGCCGAATATAAGTGTACTAGTTCTGGCTTATGCTTTTGAGCAAGATGACAACATTTACCATAACAGTTTACATGCCTTGGTGGAAGCATTTTGTCTAATTTAGATTTATGTGAAATCTGACAAACAATTCCTTCCTCAATTAGCAAAACGGGGAAAGGATTTACTGGAGTATCAAAGACAACTGGAATTTTTACTTTTTGCCAGTTTCAACAGATCATTTGTTTGGATCTCCTAAAAAATTAGATAACCTACAGGCATGTACAGAGATGCCTAAACTCGAACATTAATTATAATGTTCAGCATTCTGCAGGATGATGTCAAAACATGTTTGTGCAATAGAAACAAATGAAGGACATGTTTTGAACACCAACAGTAAAAAGTATATTAGCCAGAAGTTTAATATGATTGGATTACCATGTTTTATTAATAAAAAGAGATGACGCATGATCCAAGTGTGTAGGGGTTGTTGTTTATTCTGAATTTTTATGCAAACACTCTATTCTTGTTCATGCCTGTCTTTCATTATGTGCTTTGCCTGAAATATTGTGCATGCCATTTAACATTTTCCAGTATATAGGCCAAAGATGATTAATGTGAAAATCTGAATGTGCTCCAAATTTTACACAAGGTACTAAGTTTTGACAATTTATTCTTGCTAACTTTATTGGATACTGCATCATGTTGTAATAGGCAATCCAGAAAAAAAGCAAGCAACAGCAGCCTATTAGAGAGTTAGGTCCGATTGTCAGAGTGTCACTTTTCAGTCAGCTTTTAACATCCCATCATTTGAATCCTGTCTTTTTACCACAACCACATCCTTTGCATGACTGGGATCAGGAGAAAAAAATGTGTGAAGGCAAGGCCAGTAAAATGTGAAAATAGAAGAGCCGTTCATTGAAATCTTGTTATTTAGTGTCCCCATGGTAGCTACCTGCATGCTGGTGCCAAAGATGAATTGTATAATTGTAATTCTTAATAACTTGTAAAGGGCGGGGGGGATTTCTCAACAGTGAATTGTGTGGAGTAGCATGTCAGTCACTGTATACATAAGCTCATGTTGGAGTTTGCGGGGTCCTATTGAGTCACTATGAACCAGATGAAGATTCCTTTTTCACTGCATATCGGTCAAAGCAAAAATAAATCCTATTGCTAACTTTGTGGAAGTCAAAAGTGACTTCATCCGTAACAGTAGATCATTGTCATAGTTAAATGTTTGACTAAGTAATTCCTACCACATCAAAGAGCTCAATATATAATATAAAACATTATCAGCTCGAAATGACTATTCGTTTTGATTCCATTACAGAAATTTAACACTTTCCATTTTAAATGAGCCAATGCCTCTGCCAAAATGACAAGCAAAGGAATATCATTTGAATTAATCATTCATTAAAATCAACATTCATTTCCAAGATTATACCAGTCATCAGCTTATATTTTCTGACGGATTCATAAGATGCACACAGGTTAAAGATCACAAGTTGAAGATGCTTTCACCAATAAAATTCTGTGAGTAAGCTATAACTTTATTCGTTTCCTCCAGATATCCTCTCAAAGTATGGGAATAGTACAGTAAAAAATCACAGCACATTAGTATCAGCTCATTGAATCAGATTTCTCAAGACCTCCTGTGAAACAACAAGGAATCTTTTAAAGACATTCCACTGATAGGTTATAAACATATTATTGAAGTTAGCTATAGATTCTTATAGATGCTATGGGAAGTGGGGAGGGGTGCCTTCTGAGAACTTCCCTCCTGCCTTTAATGCTGACTGCCTAGCAATCCCCTCCTGTGACATCCCCCCCCCACCCCCTCAACCCCCCCCCCCCCCCCCCCCCCCCTCACCCCCCAAGATGACTTACCTTCGCCTGTCCTTCCAGCAGCAATCATGGCCTCCTTGGTGGCACTGCTCAGTACAAGAGCTGCCAGCCTCAGATTGACTGACAGCTCTCGCTAGCAAGACTTCCATTCCGGGTGTCTTGATTTCAGGGGAGGCCTGCCACCAGCCTTTCCACTGCCTGATTTATGTGTGGTTCAGCAGGCCTTCCCAAAAAGAGGCAGCTCGGGTCTCTTTCTGACTCTCCTTCTGTCAGGCGAGGCACACGAGGCTTCGAGATTCAGCCCATCAGTGGGAAGTGCATTGAAATATATGGTGCTATACAAATTCTGTTGACGTCATATATGTTGTTGGTCTCAGCGAACTAGCTTTAAGAGATAAATCTTTTTTAAAAATCTATAACATACTTTATAACCTTGCAAGTCATGTGATTACTATCAATTACAATGAAGAATCTGAAATTTGGGAAACTATCACATAAAAGAAGCACCAATCTATCGACTGCCCTCAGGTAAGGGCATGGAAGTACAAACAGGTTTAAGCTATAATAGCATATGGGTCTATTAAACTGACATAATGTAAATGCATAAAGTATTATTTTGATAAGTACGTGAAGAGCTTTGAAAATACAGCAGAAATTCAATACATGTTATGTAACTGATTTCTTGATGCAATGTATTTCTATCAAAGGAAGCTTACTTAGGAATTAATCTGACCAAAATAATACACTACATGGTTTATTCTTTAATCTTTGGTTCACATTATTGCTTTACTTCCACAATTTCTGTATCGATGGCCTCACCAGCATCATTAGCTAGGAAGATAAGGTGGCTAAAGAAACAAACACCTGTGATTGCTGTTACCCCATAATGAACATCAAGGAATTGTGGAATTGAGGCAATTAGCACACAAATACTCAATACAGTTATACAAAATTCTGTAATTCCCTATTTTGAGGAGTCTTTTAAATAAATTGAGTTATATACTGGTGGATTTTACTCCTACCATTAACTGTTTCATTTAGCACCTCAGTTGAGAACTGCTTTTGTCCATTAAAATGAGACAGTGAGGTTAAGTATCAAGAGTATATGGCCTTTGTTTGTTCTGACTGGAAGTCAAATGCTCAGCTGCCTAAAGTACAATGTTACCATTAAGTGACATGTTTTAAACAATAGTAATATTTGCTGTTCTAGATTGCCATATAGTCATTTTAGATTAAGCAGACTCATGTCCTGAATGGAATTTTCAAGATGTTACATGCATGTTAGCCTTGAGGAATGCCACTGATGGCATTATACTTCATAGGTATAACAATGATAAACAGTAAATCATCGGGAATGAGCTCTCTTGCTGTAGAATCATATGTTAGACCAGAATTTGCTGGGAAAATAATGGCAAGTCAGTAGTATGTAAATTGTCCAGCAATTTGTTGTAAGGAAGAGATACCCCATGCACTGTTCCGTCGTCAGCCTCACAAAATGCGATCTCAAAATCAACTTTTAAGTGAGTTTCAAGAAGTTGCTGTATTTTCACATGAATTATTAATTAAACACAGCTCAGAAAGTTGCATCTGGTACTTAACAGCGTAAGGAGATTTTATAGAAGAGCTTTATGCAATGCCATTTAATCTCACCAGCCAATAAGGGAACAATTGAAATTGTGGATTATCATTTCTGCAGGTTGTAAATTATTAGATTTTTTTTTCAAATCAATCTATTTTAAATTATTTTATTTTGATGTTGTGTCCTTTTTCTTTCTCTCAAACTAATCTTTCTTGCCCACTCTTTTTCTTTCTGTGCCTGATTTGACTTTAATTTGCCATGTTTCCGCCTCCATCATTCCATTTTTCCCCCCTTCAATCCTTAAATATCATTGTTAAAGGAAATATACTGTTGGCCCCATCATTCACCAAGGCCACATGGCATGTGCCACTATCAACTGGCATATATGTCAGTTTTTGAGCTGAAGAGTGAGAGCAAAAGTCGAACATTAGGGCAAAGCTGCCAGATTCTCAATCCTGCAAATTCTGGACCATTGAGTCTCTAGATTGTCCCCTTGCCCGGCAGCTGATCACTGCACGAGTTACAGAAAATATGTTGACAGACGCAAACCTTTGTACAATATCTCACGCCAGAAAATATTACATTTTATAATTGATTTAATATGTGGACTGAAAATAGGGAGATCACGAACGGATGGAAAAGCAACACTGTTAAATGTTAGTCATGTTCGAGCCAAAGGAAAAACTGTTTGGTTTATTTTCATCCAATCCTGGCACAGCTCTGACAGGGTCCAACAAATAATTTTTCCCAACACAAATACAAATTTGAGATTATTCTCAGTTGCTCTTTGTTTCCTTTCCTTGCTTTTACTTTTCTGTGTTTCTTGCCTCTTTTCTTGTGGCTAGATTGATGAGTGCTACACCTTGTGCTTCTATTCAACTGCTATAAGATAAAAGGAAGATAACAAGTTATTCAGTATCTTTATGGGTAAAACAGGAATTACATTTATTCATGCTAGATGCAAAATACTGTAAGGCCATATAAACTTTGAATCTACAGTGTAGGAGTTGCCAGATGTTCAACCCAAAGTGCCGCGTGGATGATCCATCAGCATCACAGATGCCAGTCTTCAGCCAATTCAATTCACTCCACATGATATCAAGAAATGGCTGAAGGCACTGATACTGCAAATGCTATGGGCCCTGATGATATTCCGCCAATAGTCCTGTAGACTTGTGCTCTAGAACTTGCCGCACCCCTAGCCAAGCTGTTCCAGCACAGCTACAACACTGGCATCTACCCGGCAATGTGGAAAATTGCCAAGATAGGTCCTGTACACAATTACCGCCCTATCAGTCTACTCTTGATCATCAGTAAAGTAATGGAAGGGGTCATCAACAGTGCTATCAAGCAGCACATACTTAGTAATAGCCTGCTCATGGAAGCTCAGTTTGAGTTCCGCCAGGCTCATTCAACTCCTAATCTCATTACAAGCTGAATGCCAAAGGTGAGGTAAGAGTGACTCCATTTGACTGAGTATGCTTTAGAAAAGCTGGAGTCAATGGGAAAACAGGGGCGCAATTTAATGGCCTCGTCGCACCTGACTTGGTGTCAGGACAAGGCCTTCGACTCTTGCGAGAAGCCTCTTGCGAGATTTGCGTTGACTCAAAATGCCTCACCAGATTTAATGGAGTCTCACGAGACATCATTGGGCATGATCCAGATCAGCATATTTAAATGAACCATTAGGCTCATTTAAATATGTATTCGCAAGATTCCCTTGGCACTCTGGGACCTAAAGGCATGCCTGGGAGACCTCTCCAGGGCACCATTTAGTACTGTTTTCCACAACTGTTAACCAGTTGTAATGGCATTTGGGGGTGTCTACCAGACCATTAGAGACCACCGAGTGGTCGGGGAATGGCTGGGTGGCACTCTGGGAACTTCCTCTTGCACTCCAGCACCTTGGCACTACTAGTCTGGCACACTGGCATGCCAGTGTGGCACTGCCCAGGGTGCCTGGGTGACCCTGCCAGACTGGCAAGAGCACTGCAGTGTGCCGAGATGGCAGTGCCAGAGTGCCCAGGTGCCAGGTTGGCATTGCCAGGGATTGGGCTTTCGGGGGGGGGCCTTACCAGGTGGTGAAGGGACAAGAGGGTGTTCCTGGGGCCTCCTCATGGTTGGGAGGGGGTCGAAATGGGGGGTCTGAAAGGGGGTGGAAGATCGGGGAAACAAGACAAAAGGGTGCCCCGATCTGTGAGGAGACTTTCCTGCTGGGCTCACCAACAGAAAATGATTCTAAGTGCGACCTAGGTGGAGAGAAACTCCCCAAGGGCAAAAGAAATGGCAAAGTGCCGTTGAATAGCGGGATGTTTCATGGCACTGCAGCAGCCAAGAAGAACCATGCTAAATGCGCCGAAAACCAGAGATTCTCTCCGGTTAAATCGAGCCTCTCGAGTCAGGGGGAAAACTCTCCGCAGGTTGGAGTCATACCTGGCTCAAAGGAAGATGGTTGTGGTGGTTGGAGGTCAATCATCTCAACTCCAGGACATCACTGCAGGAGCTCCTTAGGGTAATGTCCTAGGCCCAACCATCTTCTGCTGCTTCATCAATTACCTCCCTTGCATCATAAGGTCAGAATTGGGGGTGTACGCTGATGATTGCACAATGTTCAGCACCATTTGCGACTCCTCAGATAATGAAGCAGTCCTTGTCCAAATGCAGCAAGACCTGGACAACATCCAGGCTTGCGCTGATAAGTGGCAAATGACATTAATGCTATACAAGTGCCAGACAATGACTATCTCAAAAATAGAGGATCTAACCATCACCCCATGACATTCAATAGCATTACCATCGCTGAATCCCCCACTATCAACATCCTGGGGGTTACCATGGACAAGAAATTGAACTGGACTAGCCATCTCAATACTGTGGCTACCAGAGCAGGTCAAAGGCTAGGAATCCTGCGGTGAGTAATTCACCTCCTGTCCCCCCCAAATCCTATCCACTATCTACAAGGCACAAATCAGGAACGTAATGGAATACTCTCCACTTGCCTGGATGAGTGCAACTCCAACAACACTCAAGAAGCTCGACATCATTCAGAACAAAGCAACCCACTTGATTGCAACCCTTTCCACAAATATTTAATCCCTCCACGACCAGCAAAATTTGGCAGTCATGTGTACTGACTACAAGATGCACTGCAGGAACTCACCAATGTTCCTTAGGCAGCATCTTCCAAACCTACAACCACTACCATCTAGAACGACAAGAGCAGCAGATCATAGAATCATAGAATGCAAATAATACAGTGCTGATGGAGGCCATTTGGCCCACTGATTCTGCACCGACCCCCTGAAAGAATGCTCCAGCCAAGCCCACTCCACCGCCCTATCCCAATAACCCCTTAAATTAACCTACACAACTTTCGACAGGAAGGGGCAATTTTAGCATGGCTAATCCACCTAACCTACATATCTTTGGACTGTGGGAGGAAACCGGAGCATCAAGAGGAAACCCATGCAGACACAGGGAAAATGTGCAAACTCCACACAGTCACCCAAGATCGGATTTGAACCTGGTCCCTGACGCTGTGAGGCAGCAGTGCCTCCCTCCAAGTCATTCACCGTCCTGACGTGGAAATATATCGTCGTTCTTTCACTGTCGCTGGGTCAAAATCCTGGAATTCCCTCGCTAACAGCACTGTGGATATACCTACATATCAGGGACTGCAATGGTTCAAGAAGGCAGCTCACCACCACCTTCTTAAGAAAAACTTGGGATGGACAATAAATGCTGGCCTATCCTCACATCCCGTAGAATATTACATCACAAATGTACAAATTAGGAGCAGGAGTAGGCCGTATGGACGTTTGAGCCTGCACTGCCATTCACCAACATCATGGTTCTTCTAATTATAACCTCAACTCCACATTCCTGCTGACCCCCCAATAGCCTATCACCCTCTGACTCATCAAGAATCTGTCTACCTCTGCTTTAAAAATATTCAAAGATTCCGCTTCCACCACATTTTGATGTGGAGATGCCGGCGTTGGACTGGGATGAGCACAGTACGCTGCAGGAAAGGATGTCCCGAAGCATGGTACATTGGCGAGACCATGCAGACGCTGCGACAACGAATGAACGGACATCGCGCGAAAATTACCAGGCAGGAATGTTCCCTTCCAGTCGGGGAACACTTCAGCAGTCAAGGGCATTCAGCCTCTGATCTCCGGGTAAGCGTTCTCCAAGGCGGCCTTCAGGACGCGCGACAACGCAGAATCGCCGAGCAGAAACTTATAGCCAAGTTCCGCACACATGAGTGCGGCCTCAACCGGGACCTGGGATTCATGTCGCATTACATTCATCCCCCACCATCTGGCTTGCGAAATCCTACCAACTGTCCTGGCTTGACACAATTCACACCTCTTTAACCTGGGGTTACCCCATCTCTGGATCTGTAAAGATTTAATCACCTGCTAATGGTCGCATTCCAAGCATTGTCTGGCATCTTTGAATTTGTCTATATATGTGTTTCTGGAACAGACCTCTTCATTCACCTGAGGAAGGAGCAGCGCTCCGAAAGCTAGTGATATCGAAACAAACCTGTTGGACTTTAACCTGGTGTTGTAAGACTTCGTACTGTGCTCACCACATTTTGAGAAAGAGTTCCATAGACTCACAACCCTCTGAGAGGAAACAAAATTCTCCTCATCTCTGTCCTAAATGGGCAACCTCTTGTTTTTAAACAGTGGTCCCTAGTACTAGATTCTCCCACAAGAGGAAACTCTGCACATTGACCCAGTCAAGACCCTTCATGATCTTATACTTTTCTAGCAAGTTGCCTCTTATTCTTCTAAGCTCCTTCAATTACATTTTTAAAATTCATTGAAATAGATGAGGAAAGTCATGCGTCTTAGTTTGTCCACTGAGAAAAGCCCTGATATCAGGACATTATATTTTGGTGTATTTGTGGCTCAACAGTATGGGTAAGTGTAATGGTGAATAATAGACTAATTTCACCTTGACATTGGCATTTCTCGATCAGAATGATCATAGCCAAGCAAAATAAAACTTGTTGGGTTATCTCTTTGCAAACAAAATGCTTATTCAAACACCTAAGACACACAATACTGCAATCTGTATTTCCACAGCAATCAATCCTCCAGTCAGACAAACAGAAGGGTAGGTTTTAACCCAGGCCTATTTTTGGGCCTTATTCATGTATTCAGGACAAGCTGCACAGCTCGTTCAGCATAAAAAGCACAATTTCCAGACTTCAGCCTCATCAACCGCAGCCTTCAGGTAAATCTCAGGAGGAGGGTTGGTGTGGATTCCATCGCGAGGAGTAAATCACGGTAACAGTGGAGTCTGGGTCGTGCAGCTGCTCTCTCTAGCTCCAGGGGGAAGTTATTTTAATCAAAATGGAAAGAAAATTGACAAAATCCTACGTTTCGTTGGTGGTCGTGTGAGCCTGCGAGCAGTGGGTGCAACATTAGACAGATTGGCGTGTGCTGTACTTTTTTATATGTCAGAAAATGGGAGCAATGTTCGTCAGTGTCAAATACTGCTGAACTCTGGCCAGTTTTTGTGCTGTATTCCCATCATTACTAAGAACTAAATTTAGAATGCTTCTGCTGATTGGGAACTAGTCACGGCAGGATTAAAGAGGAGATGGAATAAATTGACTGCATGAAAAGAGGGACGCTAGGGTGGGGAAGGGAGACTGGACCTGTCTATCCAACCTAGAAGTGCAATGACACATAGGTCTAATGGTACAGATCAGCCAATCAGTTCACTGTGGCAACATCGAAGAGGAGGCGTCTTCAATATATGCAGAATCAAAGACAAGTACTAGACTTATCAACTCAGCTTTAGTATTCTGGCACAGGCCTACTCATATTAGCACAGGAGCAATAAAAGCAGATTGTATGCTATCATGGAGTGTGAATGTGTCAAATCTGTCAGGACCTTTTTTAGTTGTCCTAGGCAACTGCCTAAAACAGGCTATATGCCTCTAATTTCTGTAAATTGAGTTATGGGGTTGGGGTGGTGGTGTGACCATCAATTTACACGAGACGATGAGTAGAAGTGAACAGTGGTTTTAATAAGCTAGATCTGTGCCTGCCTGCGACTGCTCTGTACTGAGTGCCGCCTACAGGCTTACAGGTTTATATACCACCCCCGAGGGGGTGGAGCCACAGGCGGAGCCCATAAGGGCATCAACATAATACAACACAGTACAGTGGTGAATTGTAATAGCATACGTTCACTACATTCACTCCCTGTTAAAAAAGTGAAGTCCAGCGGGGTGAAGTGGGCTCACAGAGCGAATCTGTCCGGTGCCTTGATCGTTCGCCGTGATTGCCTCAGCTCCGGTTTTGCTGCAGGCACGGTTATTGAACTCGTCGCTGCGGGCACGGGTGTTGGGCTCGTTGACTCCGGGAGCGTGTCGTCTGGAGCTTCATCACTGTAGGTCGGCGATGGGGGAAGGGGGGGTGTAGGCCATGTAGGGGCGGGGGCGGTGTTCGGTGTAGGGTGGGGTGGTAGGTGATGGTCACAGGGGAACCAGCGGGTGCCAGATCCCGGAGAGAGACTGTATCTTGTCGGCCGTCGTGGTGCGCCACGTAGGCATACTGAGGGTTGGCGTGAAGGAGCTGGACCCTCTCGACCAGGGGGTCGGACTTATGGCTCCTCATGTGCTTTTGGAGAAGGACAGGCCCCGGTGTTGTCAGCCAGGACGGAAGCGAGACCCCAGAGGTGGATTTCCTGGGGAAGACCAATAGATGGTCGTGAGGGGTTCGTGGCTGTGCAGAGGAATGGCCTAATGGAGTGGAGCGCGTCGGGGAGGACCTCCTGCCAGCGGTAAACTGGGAGACCTCTAGACCGTAGGGCCAGAAGGACGGCCTTCCATACCGTCGCGTTCTCCCTCTCCACCTGTCCGTTTCCCCGAGGGTTGTAGCTGGTAGTCCTGCTCGAGGCAATGCCCTTACCGAGCAGGTGCTGACGCAGCTCGTCGCTCATAAATGAGGAGCCCCGATCACTGTGGACGTAAGTGGGGAATCCGAACAGGGTGAAGATGCTGTGCAGGGCCTTAATGACAGTGGCCGCGGTCATGTCAGGGCATGGGATGGCAAAGGGGAAACAAGAGTACTCGTCAACAACGCTAAGGAAAAACAGGTTGCGGTCAGTGGAGGGGAGGGGCCCTTTGAAATCGACGCTGAGGCGTTCAAAGGGGCGGGATGCCTTCACCAGGTGAGCCTTGTCTGGCCGATAGAAGTGCGGCTTGCACTCCGTGCAGAATTGGCAGTCCCTGGTCATGGCCCTGACCTCCTCGGTGGAGTAGGGCAGGTTGCGGGCCTTGAGGAAGTGGAGAAGCCGGGTGACCCCCGGGTGACAGAGGTCATTGTGGATGGCCCGGAGTCGGTCATCTTGCGCGCTGGCGCATGTGCTGCGGGACAGGGCATCTGGCGGCTCGTTGAGCTTCCCCGGACGATACACAATATCGTAATTATAGGTGGAGAGTTTGATTCCCCACCTCAAGATTTTATAATTCTTGATCTTGCCCCGCTGTGTGTTGTTGAACATAAAGGCTACTGACCGTTGGTCGGTGACGAGGGTAAACCTCCTACTAGCCAGATAGTGCCTCCAATGTCGCACAGCTTCCACAATGGCTGGAGCTTCCTTTTCGACCGAGGAGTGTCGAATCTCCGAGGCGTTGAGGGTACGGGAAAAAAAGGCCACGGGCCTGCCTGCCTGGTTAAGGGTAGCGGCCAGGGCGACATCTGATGTGTCGCTCTCCACCTGGAAGGGGATGGGCTCATGCACCGCGTGCATCCCGGCCTTGGTAATGTCTGCCTTGATGCGGCTGAAGGCCAGGCGGGCCTCAGTCGTCAGGGGAAAGATGGTGGCTTTGATAAGTGTGCGGGCTTTGTCCGCATAGTTGGGGACCCACTGGGCATAATATGAAAAGAACCCGAGGCATCTTTTCAGGGCCTTGGGGCAGTGGGGAAGGGATAGTTGCAGGAGGGGCACATGCAGTCGGGTTCGGGCTCTAGGACTCTGTTTTCCAAGACATAGCCGAGGATGGCTGGTAGGGCTGTGCGGAAAACGCATTTCTCCTTGTTGTAGGTGAGATTAAGGGTTTGGGCGGTTTGGAGGAACTTCTGAAGGTTAGCGTCGTGGTCCTGCTGATCATGGCCGCAGATGGCGATGTTATCCAAGTACAGGAGCGTGGCCCGTAGCCCGTACGGTCCACCATTCGGTCCATCGTTCTTTGGAAGACCGAGACCCCGTTGGTGAAGCTGAAGGGGACCCTGAGGAAGTGGAAGAGGCGGCCGTCTGCCTCAAAGGCCGTGTAGTGGCGATCTTCCAGGCGGATTGGAAGCTGGTGGTATGCGGACTTCAGATCTACCGCGGAGAAAACCCGGTAGTGTGCAATCTGATTCACCATGTCCGCTATACGGGGAAGGGGGTACGCATTGAGTTGCGTGTACCGATTTATGGTCTGGCTGTAGTCTACAACCATCCGGTTCTTTTCCCCGGTCCTGACGACCACCACTTGGCTCTCCAGGCGCTATTACTGGCCTCAATGACCCCCTCCCTCAAGAGCCGCTGGACCTCTGACTTGATAAAAGTCCTGTCCTGGGCACTGTACTGCCTTATCCTGGGTTTACAGTCGGCAGTGAGGATCATGAAGAGCGAGGGTGGGGCGACCTTAAGGGTCGCGAGGCTACATAGGGTGAGGGGGGGTAGGGGCCCACCGAATTTCAGGGTCAGGCTCCTGAAGTTGCACTGGAAGTCCAGTCCTAACAGGAGAGGAGCGCAGAGATGGGGGAGGACATACAGTTTAAAATTGGCGTACTCGGCGCCCTGTATCGCGAGGTTCGCGACACAGTACCCCCGGATCTGCACTGAATGTGATCCGGAAGCAAGGCAGATTGTTTGGGATGCAGGGGAAATCTGGAGAGAACAGTGCCTTACCGTGTCTGGATGTATGAAGCTCTCCGTGCTCCCAGAGTCAAACAGGCAGGGCGTTTCGTGCCCATTGACCCGGACGGTCATCATTAGGTTCTTGAGGTGCTTGGGCCGTGACTGGTCGAGGGTGACAGCGCTAAGCTGCGGGTAGCCGGCGTGGTCGGAGGTAGCGGGGTGGTCCCAAGATGGCGGCCCCCGTCGGTCGCACGTGTCGGGCGGCGTTGAAGATGGCGGCCAAGATGGCGGCCCCCGTCGGTCGCACGTGTCGGGCGGCGTTGAAGATGGCGGCCAAGATGGCGACCCCCATGAGTCGCACGTGTCGGGTAGGGTTAAAGATGGCAGCCTCGACGGATAGCATGAGGCGGATGATGCCTCAGAAGGGGGCAGTACCGGCAGGCACGCAGCCACGCTGCGGGGTCTGCGGGCCTGTGAGTCTGGGAGTCGGGCCTGCGATTTAGAAGCTTTGGGTCGGGCCAAGCAGACTTTGGCAAAATGTCCTTTCTTGCCACAGTCGCTGCAGGTCGCGTTCCGAGCCGGGCAACGCTGCCTGAGGTGCTGGTCCTGACCGCAGAAATAGCAGGGCGGCCCCCCGGGTTGGGCAGGCAGCCTCGCGGCACAGGCCTGGGACACCCTCGGGTCGGGTAACCACGAGGGAATTGCGTGGTCGGAGGGGAAAGCATTTAGGCTCTGGAAAGCTACCTCTAACGAGGTGGATAGTTTTACCGTCTCTTCTAGGTCGAGGGCGCCCTTTTCGAGCAGGCGCTGTCTGACATAGTTGGACCGGACTCCAGCCACATCGGTGTCCCGGATGGCGAGTTCCATATGCTGCGAGGCCATGACGTCCTTATAATTACAGGTTCGAGCTAGTACCCTCAGGTTGCGTAGCTATTCTTCCAGCGATTCCCCGGGGCGTTGATGACGAGTGGTGAGGAGATGCCGCGCGAACACTTCATTTACCGGCCTCACGTAATGTCTCTTCAGGATTGCAACCGTGTCTGCATATGTGGTCGCTTCCTTGATTAGTACGGAGATTCTGTGGCTCACGCGGGCGTGGAGGAGACTCAGCTTCTGTGCTTCGGTGATGGCGGGCAAGGAGGAGGCGGCGAGGTAGGCCTCAAAGCAGCGGAGCCAGTGTGAAAAGATTCCCTTGGCTTCAGCTGCCTGTGGGTCGAGTTCCAGTCAGTCAGGTTTGAGGGCGGCTTCCATTGCGATATTTTAGCGTATTAAATTGATGCGACCATCAACTCACACGAGACGATGAGTAGAAGTGAACAGTGGTTTTAATACGCTAGATCTGTGCCTGCCTGCGACTTCTCTGTACTGAGTGCCGCCTACAGGCTTACAGGTTTATATACCACCCCTGAGGGGGCGGAGTCGCAGGCGGAGCCCACAAGGGCATTCAACATAATACAACACAGTACAGTGGTGAATTGTAATAGCTTACATTCACCACAGGTGGTGTGGGTGGAAGGGGACAATAGTTGTGCAAATAAATGCCTGCCAAAGGGCTCCTTGCCAAAATTACCTTTGTGGATCAGATATGCAGCCTTCCCACTCACAATTCATCAGTGGTCCCACATCCACCAATGAAAGGTATAAAACTTTCCTTTTGTTTTGTTGAAAAAAAACTTGCTTTGGAGCTAGGAAGTGCAGATGTGCTTCCCTGATTCTAGTCATTGTGATCAGCTTCTCTCGCTGGAATCCACACCAATCTCCCTCCTGGGACTTACTTGAGGGCTGTTGTTGGTGAGGCAGAATGCTGGAAATTGAAGAGCCCTGTTTAGTGAGCTGCAGCTTGTCTTCAATAGATATATAATACTAAACAAGGCCCAAACATAGCCCCGAATGAAAATCTACAAACCTCCTCACAAAACTTTGTTTTATTCTTTCCTGGAATGTGACAAGGGCAGCATTCATTGCCTATTCCTAACTGCCCTTGAGAAGGTGGTAGGCCACCTTTTTATACGACTGCAGTCCATCTTGTGCAGGTACATTTATAGTGCTGTAAGAAAGGGAGCCCCAGGATTTTGACCCAGTGACAATGGCAGAACAGCAAGATAGTTTCCGAGCCAGGATGGTGAGTGGGCTGGAAGTGGTGTCATTCCCATGCATCCACTGCCCTTGTCATTCTAGATGATAGAGGTCATGACTTTGGAAGATGCTGCTCAAGGGGGGGTGGTGAGTTGCTACTTGTAATTTTTAGTGCGCCTTAGATGGATTCATGGAGCACAATACCAACTATCTTAGAGCCGAGAGCTGAGGAGACTCAAAGCTAAGTGCACATGATAAGTTTAGATAGAGAGAAGTCAGGTGTGATTGGCAAACAATCATGTTCTATGTTCAGAGACAGGCCAGGAAAGCGTCATAAGGAATAAATGTGCTAATCAAAAGAAATGTGCGCATTCACAAGACTTTTAAGATATGATTATAGATAGAGAGTTGTTACCAACCTGGTGCACTTTGTTACAGTGACACTTTATTACAGATTCCATTTGGTTACTTATTTTGCACAAGGCTGAATCTATGTCAGTAGTTGCAGTGCAGTTGACTTGACTTTTTAGGAATAAAGTCATACAATAAATTGACTGAAGGATCTTTTGTTCCTAAAACACAAAAATAGAAAATATCCTTAGTTTAAAATTTGTTTGGTTTTAATAGCTTCGACACTATGAAACATTTCACTGTTTTCTAACACCTCTCCCTACTGGTCCAACTCCATGAACCCCAAATCTCTCAGTTACAGTCCTACTTGTCTCGATGCAGAAAAAGGGTAGAGTCAGGTGAGATGTCAAAATTTAAAAACATCTCAAACCCCACCTCCCAATCCGTCTGCTTGTGGGTTGAACCGAGGCAGGAGCAGGGGCTGGGCAGCCAACCCACTCCCAGGAGATGGGCTGGCTATTTACAAATTGTAATGAGGGACAGAGCCTAATCATGTTTAAATTGTCTTCCAGAGTGAACACTGGGAAATCAGACATCTGCGATGTGAGATGCCTTTTAGCTTAAGGGAGGCAATGGCCTCCGATGTAATCTCCGCTGCCTTTCCACCTCCAAAATTGGGGGTTAGTTGCCCTTGGATTTGGACATCGACACCCTCCAGGATCAGCAATTGGAACACAGGCCATTCAGAGATCAGAACCCACCTGTCCTTGGGTCAATTGTGGCCTAAGATGGCCAATTAAAGACCACTTAAGGGCCTCATCCCAGCCCTAACAGTATTTTACCTCGGGTAGGAGGAGGTTCATGTACCTGGCAAGCCTGGCAGCTTAGGTAGTATACTGGTGCAAGTGAAGGTAGCGGGAGCCCCATTTGCCGATCTTATAATCACATACAAGACATTCTCCAAAGGTTAACCCTCCCTTTTAACTCTTCCCCTGCCTCTTGAACCTGGCCCCACCCCTTCACCTCCATCACCCATTCACTCCCTCATCAGGATCGCTGAAACTGGGATTACCTGGGCTCCTTGGCGTGGTTGGACTGCCTGTAGGCTGGTGCTGGGATGATAGAACTTCTACAGCTACAGACCATCTGATTGGCCAGAAGCTCCCTAAGGCAGGACATCCTCCTGAGATAGGGCAGAGGTCTCACCTTAAAGCAATTAATGTTGCTCACAGTGTTGCAAATGTTGTGGTTGTGAGCAGGCTCCCCTCACCACTGTATTCATGTGTGTGAGTGTTTGTGGGGCGGGGCATGGAGGGGGGCGGTAGGTGCAGAGAGATTGGAGGCTTGGCAGCCTAGAAAATCCAGCTCTTAATATCCAAGGGCTAGGTTGTCATCTTCAAGGCAGGTAGCAGGAGTAAGGACATTTCCTGGTTTGGTGTGCCCACCTGGGGAATAGTGTCAGCAAAAGCAGAAATTTCATTGCCGTGCGTGGGTGGGGGGAGGGGAGGGTTTTGAATTGCAGTCAGGTCAGCTAACCATGAAAAGAGGTCGGAGCCAGCCGCAGGAGCTGCCGGGTGCCAAGGCAGGCTGTGAGAAAGGCCCCCTTCAGTGCCCTGGGACATGTTCCAGTTATAATAAAAACAGTTAGGCCCATACATGCCAACACATGTCCTTCCACACAACTCCATGATCGTTCATACCCTAATGCCAGGCTATGGCATTTCCATGCACATTCACCCACAGTATTGTACCAATTAACTCTATAGTGGCAATAGGATGTGTTAAACAAAGGTCATTCATAACCATCCACTTTCTTGAAGAAATTTTTTTTCCCGCTGCAGGCCAATATAAGTGTTATAATCCGAACCCTTTAAAGTATAATTAACTGAAATTGCAAGCACTTGGAAACTCTTTTTATTGTGTAAATATAAACATTATGCAATTGACAGAAGAGATCAGAGAGCCAAAGCTGTTAATCAATCAGTACTTTCTCTAGGATTTAGTTGTTTCAACAGTTTATTAGATGCCTGGGCTCTCAGGCTTAGAGAGGTATGGTATATTTTTGGATATTGTCCCAGGAATCCTTTGGAACAGGCCAGGTACTCTTTTGTAGATGTAATGTTCCCTTTGGGACCTCTAAAATTAGACATGAATGTGTGTAAAAAGTGCATATATAATTGGAACTATCAAACTCATTAGAACTGCCAAGAACTGTTATGTTATCAATCATTTTAAATATCTTGCTATCTTGTCCGTTATATATTAGGAGGGGAACAATATCTGCAATATTTTTTTATTTTTTTTAAAGTGCTTGCTTTTTCTCTCTGTTGACATAAGTCTGATGTCAGTCATTACAGGATCTGTGCTGCACGATTGATTTCACAACCTGTCAATATCAAACCTGGGGTACCTATTAGTTCACAGTTTGATTGACAGCTCCATGTGGATGTGAACTCTTTGAAGAGTGACTATGAATACATATGCTTGTTTACATATGGGATGGAGTGAAGTTAATATAGTGAATGGGTTTTTATCAGTGAGAATTTTTTTGTTTGAAATAGGGAACTCATTAATAGACACTTAAAGAACTTTATTTAAACTCAAAATGGACCTGCCGTAGGTGAATACTGGCATGGAAGGTTGAAGTGAAAAAGGTCATGGCTGGGGGTATGGTTGGCATGAATTGGCACTAAGTTGGCATGGGGCAAAAAGGGCCATGGGGTAGATGAAGGGTCATAGGTTGGCTTGGATGGGGCATGGGGAGTGTGTGAGAGGGCGAGAGGCGTGTGAGGGGTGAGGGCTGTTTCTTGCTTTATTCATTTTTTGATATCTTCGACAAAATGTTGAAGCACCATGCAGACTTTCCTCTCAACCTGCCTCTGTACCTGGCAGCCTCCGAACTCTTTCCAGGGTCACCCTAACCCCATTGCTGCATCCCTTCTGCCAATGGATGTGGATGTCTCTGGCAAGACCAGCATTTGTTACCCATCCCTAATTGCCATAGAACTGAATGGCTTGCTAGGGCCATTTCAGAGGACATTTAAGAGTCAACCACATTGTTGTGATTCCCAAAAGATATGTAGGCCTGAACAGCTGGCAGATTTTATTTCCTCAAGGACATTTATGAACTAGATGGGTTTTTTAACACCATTCAATGAGAATTCCATAGTCACCAGATAATATCAATTGAATTCAAATTCTACCATCTGCCATGGTGGGATTTGAACCTATGTCCCAGAGCATTAGTTTGGACTTCTGATTTGCCAGTTCAGTGTCATTACCATCTCCCTCTGACTCTCCGTCAAAGGCATGGGTTGACATGAAGGGAATGAGAAGCCATTGGGGTTGATGGAGGAGCATAGGTTGGCAAGGAGGTTTTGAAGGTTCGTGAGGGTATGGCTGGGAGGCATAGGTTGGATGTGGTTGAAATGATTGGGGCATGGAAAGTCTGAGGGGCGAGTACTGGAAGGCTGTTTTCCATTTCATTGTTTTCTCCACAGTTGAGACAAAATGACATAGCACTGAGTGAGGCCTTTCATCCCAGCCTACCTCCACACCTGATAACCACTGTGCTACCTTCATATTGTTTCCAGTTTCACCCACCACAACTCCTATTTCACCCGTTCCCCCTCGCTGCCCATGAATGAAAATGAATGAAAATCGCTTATTGTCTCAAGTAGGCTTCAAATGAAGTTACTGTGAAAAGCCCCTAGTCGCCACATTCTGGCGCCTGTTCGGGGAGGCTGGTACGGGAATTGAACCGTGCTGCTGGCCTGCCTTGGTCTGCTTTCAAAGCCAGCGAATTAGCCCTGTGCTAAACAGCTCCAGTGGGATGTACCAGGGCAATTTTCCTGGGTCAGGTTTACAGAGCCAGGAATTCTCCTGACTCTGCGCTCTGACCCTGGGTGAGAATTCATGTCTGTGTTCTTAATCAGTTGAATCTTCCTTCAGCTCAGTATCAAATACTGAGATAATTGAATTCAGCTCGTCAATAATGTCAAAGTCCCACCACCAACTACACCAACCTTTCTGGCTAATTCCTTGGACTGAGCCTGATGGCGCACAACCTCAGCTGTTTTCTTGACCCCGTGCTTCATTGTCATGGCAGTCTTTTCATAGCTCTGAAGCATCCCTCGCTTACACTCTACTGCACCCATTATATACCCAATACTCTCACTCATGCCATTAAATCAGTAATCAATTTCTAAATTGCTTTGTACACTAAGCTCTCCACTGCAATCTTTCATAAACTTCCGCTAACCTAATGGCCTAAATTCTCTCCCACATTAAGTCTCCCAACACCTCCATTGTCTCCCTAAGCTCCCATAAACTATTTTAAATCTCATTCTCATATTTAAGTCTCTCCATGGCCATGCCTCACCTATTTGGGAAATCTTCTTTAGCCATTAGGTGCCCAGATTATTGCTTGTCCTCCATCAGGCCCAGCTGTAGACTGATCTTTCGTTCATTGCCTTGGAGTTCTTTTCTTAAAGTACTTTGCCTTACAAACTGTCTCCCTGCCTTCTAAAGCCCTCTGAAATCTTCACTCTTGAACCATCATTTCAGTCTTCTCCCTTTAAAGCAATTTGAGACACTATTTTACAGAAGCAATACCATATCAATCCAAGTTGATCTTTTGGAAATAGAAGTATACATCTATTAAATATCCTAATGCAAATTCCCATGGATAGGTGGTGGAATAGGGTATTGTTACTGGACTAGTAATCCAGAGACCCAACATTACTAGGTTTGAATCCTTGATAATTATAGAATATTGAATTAAGAGTCAAATGATGACCATGACATTGTTAATTGGTTGATCTGGTTTACTAATGGCCTTCAGGGAAGGAATTCCTGCCATCCTTACCTGATCTGGCCTACGTGCGACTCCACATCCACAATCATAGAATAGAATCATAGAATCATAAAATCAGAGAATTTACAGTGCAGAAGGAGGTCATTCAGCTCATCGAGTCTGCACCGGCCCTTGGAAAGAGCTCTCAACATAAGCCCACACCTCCACCCTATCCCTGTAACTCAGTAACCCCACCTATCCTTTTTTGACACTAAGGGCAATTTAGCATGGCCAATCCACCTAACCTGCACATCTTTGGACTGTGGGAGGAAACCGGAGCACCTGGAGGAAACCCAGGCAGACACAGGGAGAATGTACAGACTCCGCTTCGACAGTGACCCAAGCCGGGAATCGAGCCTGGGACCCTGGAGCTGTGAAGCAACAGTGCTAACCACTGTGCTACCGTGCCACCCTGAACAACAGTGCGGTTGACTCTTAAATGCCCTCTGAAATGGCCAATCAGGACACTCAGTTCAAGAGCAATTAGGATGGGCTGTGCTGACCCGGCCCATGTGCACATCCAATGAATTAAAAAATGTTCTTTGCATTTGAAATAAATCACCTGTATGTTTTGATTACAGTATTCAAAAGAATGAATGGAGTTGATAAGTGAGCCAATGCAACGGAAAGCAACTGTTAAACTGTACCTTATTTGATCGACAACTAAACATTTTTGGGTGCTTCAGCATTTCATTCTTTTCAGAGATTCCGGTGATATTTTTCTGCAATCAATGATAGGACAGTGTAAATCTGGTTATTTAATTTAATATTTCATAATGTTCATAAAATCCAAAAACTATGTACATACTAAGCTTCTTAATTCATCAAACATGACTGCTTTATAATTCTCTAGGATGACACCAATCTTGCACTTCTTCCCTTTGCACTTGCATGTGACTGAAGGCATCAGCAGCAACAGCAGAGCAACACTGGTCACAAGCCTGGGACAAACTAGAGGAAAGTAACACAACAAGAAATGGTCATTTTCAAGACAGTACATAATTATCAAGGATTCTAATGCACATACACACACTTGACAGCACAGAAAGAGGCTATTTACCACGTCACGCCAGCGGTGGTGTTAATGCTTCAACTGGAGCTATTTATCCTACTCTCATGTCCCTGCTGTTGTCCTGTAAACTTTTACATTTTTCCTTTTCAAATATTTACCCAATTCCATTTGAAATCTGGCAACGGCTTGCATCCTTACAAAGAAGTTGTGTGGTTATTTTTTAACTTTATGTTGAAAATACAGAGCAGAAAATACGAAGTAGATTAACCACCTTGAAATCCAATCTTTGAACACTACCTTTGCAATGAGTAAAATGAGATTTGAAACCAGTAAACCGCGGTTCTTTTTCATAGGATCCACTTGGAATTTGGATGGTATGCTAACCACAAGATCATAAGGAATAGTAGCAGGAGTAGGCCATTTGGCCCAGCGTACCTGCTCCACCATTCAGTAAGATCATGGTTTATCTGTGGCCATAAATCTACTGTCCTGCACCCCGCACCCCCCCCCCCCCCCACGCCCCCCGGCCCCCAAGCCCCCTCCTCATCTCTGCCTTAAATAGGAGACTCCTTATTCTTAAAGTGTGCCCCCCTCCACCTCAGTTTTAGATTGCCCCACAAGTGGAAATGACCTCTTAGCATCTCCCTGTCAAGCCTTCTCAGAACCTGATGTGTTTTAATAAATGCAACTCTCATTCTTCTAAACTCCAATGAGTATTGACCCAACCTGCGTAACCTTTCCTCATAAGACAATCCCTTCATTGCAGGAATCAGTGCAGTGACCCTTCTCTGAACTGCTTCTCTAAAATAACCTAAGCTTTTTCACTGTATGTATCTGCTTCACTTCTTAATCAAGGCCTCTTCCCATTAATTGGAATAAGATTGTAGAGCCGAATTTCCTTCATGTCCTAAAAAGACCAAATACCTGATCTCATAAAAAGAAAATTACACTGTAACAAGAAAGAAATATTGCCAGTGACATTAGTCAGACTAACATGATCGTATCATAGAATTTACTGTGCAGAAGAAGGCCATTCAGCCCATCGAGTCTGCACCGGCCCTTCAGAAGAGCACCCTACCCAAGCCCATACCACCACCCTATCCCGCTAACACAGTAGCCCCAGCTAACCTTTTTGGATACTAAGGGTAATATAGCACAGCCAATCCACATAACCTGCACTTCTTTGGACTGTGGGAGGAAACCAGAGCACGCGGAGAAAACCCACGCAGACACAGGGAGAACGTGCAGACTCTGCACAGACATTGGCTCAAGCTGGGAATCAAACCTGGGACCCCGGAGATGTGAAGCAACAGTGCTAACCACTGTGCTAAGGTGCCGCCCTATTTATTCAGCTCAATATTCTCAGATAAGCATCAAACGTGTGGCTCAAACCCACGACCCTGGGATTAAGAGTCCCATGTTCTACTGACTGAGCTAGCCAGGCTGGTTTCTCTCCCTATATTAACATGGACATTAATCTAATTGGCTCAATTAAATAGCAGACAATGGAATGTTGTATGAGTGCTTTAAATATTTGCCCAGTAATGTCACAAGTAATAAATCCTCACACTGCTTAAAAAGGGTACATTATTAAAACAAAAAAGCAAGTTCTGTTGTAAACATTAATGTTTAAAACCTAAAGAAATAAAGAGTGTTAGGATCCTAACATGTCAGTAAACTATTTGATCTTTACTTGTCATATTCCATACGTGCTTAGCTATTTCTCATTGTAATACCCAATAAAGAAGAAGAAAACAAGTAAACAGTGTAATTTCCAGTTCATCGCTCCTCTATGAAACAACTTCTCTATGAATCAACTTCTCTATGAAACAACTTCTCTGTGCTCCGGCAGTTAGGGGAAAGCAACAATTGACAAACAGATACATATTGCTGTAAGTAGTTATCCTCCATGAATCAGTGGACATGCTAGATTATTAGAATAACTTGTGGTTTCTTCAATTAGCTCTCATCCTACTATAATATGAATACAATTTGATATATTTGACCAGCCCATCATTGCTTGGAATATGTGAGTGCCAAAGTTCCTTCCTGGGCATCTGAATGGCTGAGTAGATGGTTTGTTACTTCAAGTTCTAGTTGGTCACCCCAGCTCACATCTCCAAAGTTTATTGTGATGGTAATGTCAGAGCTGTGATCTGAGTAGGAAATTGCTGTCATAGCTTCCTGTGCTAGAAGCAGTTGGTACATCACACATTTGCTCCGAATCTCAGGATGTGTGTCAAACAGTCAATCTTCACATGCAAGGTGAAGGACCGAGAATAGCACGTGGTCACAAATTCAGTGAGTTGGGGTAAGATCAAAGAATGTGTCATCTTCTGTTGAGTTTTATAGCAACCATGGGCTTAAAAAGGGATATGTGTTTGTCTAATGCTTTTATTTCAGAATTATAAAAATGAAAAAAATGGCTGAAGATTCACAGTGTACTTTCCCAGGAATTTTCCATCATCATGGAAGTTGGAAAGTGGAAATGGTCGTCACATAAATCCTTCACAGAGCGGTACTTAAGTCCTATCAATGAAATGGATTCATCAAGCAGGCAATGCCAGATTCTGTTATCTATACATAGATCTGAGAATGGAATAGGAATCCTTTGCACCTGTAGTTGAACAGATTGTCTGTACAGCTTTGTGAAATGATAGTGCGGTTGGACACCTGAGGGGTTAACCTCTGGAAAATTGACCTTAATCATATCAATATTTTGGCCATGGTTTCCATTGGGAATCAACATGAAAAACTAATTTCTAAAGCCTTGCCTCGCAACAGCCAGTAAATGTTTATTATAAATATCCCAAATGCATGCAAGTGCTGTATTAAGCAGAAACACAGATTGGTATTCCCACAAGTTAACAGTTAAAATACTCGATTTTTGTTACTATTATTGCATTAATGATAAAAATTATTGAACAATGCAAATCATGCTTGACTATCCTTTTTAAAATGTATTTTATTTGCTCTCAAATTAAAAATGCATTATCCAAAGCTACATACAATTAATGCACCAGAAGTGATTTAAGTAAGTTTACATAAACATATTTGACTCAAGCTGAGTTTCTTACTAAGAAATAATAAGTTGTGCAGTCTGAAAGACATCTGTGTCGTGGATTGTATTTGCTTTCAACTAATGCCAAAAGGCAAAATTTGAATCAGGGAAATAACATTTTTCAACATCGTGCTAACTCTATCCCAATTTACTGTTCTGTTGTGTTATTTTGTTGCTCCAGTTTTGTGGTTTCCCAGTGTCTAGATACACTGTTTGATAAATTATTTGGATAAGCCCAATTTTTACTTGTACAGAGTTCAGTTATTGGGCAGTGTTTGCAAGAACAACTTGGATTGTGTTTATATAGCTGTGGTCAAAACAGACTTGCATTTTTGTCTCAGTGTACATACTGTTACACAGCAGTCAGTGCACAACATAAACACAGAACACTGAAAAAGGCGCAGCATGAAACAACTGAGATACCAAACTTCATTGGCTTCAATATGTTTTCCAATACTGTGAAATCTTTCTATAAAACAATTTATTTGACTTAGTACACAGGAACAGGAGTAGGCCATTCATCCTTTTAAGCCTATTCTGCTATTCGATCATACCATGGCTGATTTATACCTCAACTCCATTTACTCACCATTAATTCATATACTTTGATACACTTACCCAACAAATATCTTTCATTGTCGGTCTTGAAATTTTAATTAACCCAGCATCCAGTCTTTTGGGAGAGAGTTCCAGATATTTGCTACCCTTTCTGTGGAGAAAGTGTTCTAATTTAAAAATTGTGCTCCCGTTGTTCTAGATATCCCCAGAAGAGGAATTGATTTATCTATATCTACCCTATCGATTCCCTGTATAATGTTTAACACCTCAGTTAAATCGGCATTGTAGACTCAAGGGAATACAAGTCAGATTTATGCAACCTGTCTTCATAATTTTATTTTTTTATGCCCTGGTACAATTCTGATAAATCAAAGCTGTACCTTCCATGAGGTCAACATATCTTTCATGAAAAACTGAATGCGGTACTCTAGATGTGAACTAAACAAAGCTTCTCCCTTCCCCACTTTTTATTCCATTCCTTTTGAGATAAAGGCCATCTTTCCATCAGCTCTACTGATTACTTTTGTACCTCTGCACTTTTTATGATTTGGGTAGATGGACACCCAAATCCTTTTGCTCCTCCATAGCTCCTATTCTTACATGATTAAGAAACTTCTGATTTATTTCTCTTGGATTCAAATTGAACGGCCTCCGTTAACTTCACCTGCTACAGTTTGCCCCACTGACATAGTCTGTCTATGCCTCATTGAAACTTCTGCTCCCACTGATAAAACAAACTGCTCTTCCTAACTTAAAGTTATCTCCAACTTTGATATACAACCCTACTGTTTCACCCAAGTCATTAATACAAAAGATGAAAAGTTGAGGCTACGGTACATATTCCGGGGGAACATCAGTTGTCACGTTCTACTAATCAAAGTACATTCGATATATTCTATTATTTGGCTCTTAAATCCTAATTAATTACCAACACATATCACAAGGCTCCTTCAATTCCACATACTTTTAGTTTTGCTAACAATTTCATAGGGAACTTTATTAAATATTTATTTGATGTCTTTAAGTTCATAGCCAATAATAAGAAATAAAGTCAATTCTAGATTACAAGAATGACTTCCAAATCTTAGTGCATAGAAACTCAAGACATTATCAGTTAATCACATGATTTATTTGGCAATATACCCTCAAAATTAAGAACTGAATTGCAATTAAACCTGTAAGATGCAATCACGACATTAGCTCTTAACTCTTTGTTTAAGTTATCACAGAAACTCTAAATGGTTGTCCTCTGGAAAATATAGTAGTACTGTGCAACAATTAAACATATTTTTGAAGTTTTATTTGGAAACTAATGATGATTAACATACTTGATAATGGGGTCAATATGATAGCAATAGAATGTAGCACTGCAGGTGAATTAGATCATAGATCATAGAATTTACAGTGCATAATTTGCATAATTTGCATGTGGTGTAATAAGCAACAGATCACACATGGAGTTTGAGTTGCTGTGGCAGCATGTCCTTTTAACATGCCTGTTGTAATCTGAAGGTGGATGTACTTATACATTAGTTGAATGCCTGACCGGACCTGACTTTGTTCAGCAACTGTTCCGAGTTTGCAGCAACAAAATCTATTTCAGCACCAAGTTTTATACTCCCTGCATTGAGATCAAATTTTGACTGCCAGGATAATGTTCTGCACATCTGTACCTAGACATATCCATTTATATATCCATGCAGTTAAATGTGCACTGAGACTCGCTGTTCACTGATGAATTTTAAACGCGCAGATTTGCAGCAATACAAAATTAGCAGTATATCTGGACCCAAAAATGCCACTGTATCTTTAAATATATAGGGATGGTGTGGATAACACCCTCCCTATGTATAAAGATACTGTGGCATATTTGGATCCAGGTATACTTTTAAAGAGGGAAATTCCAACCATGTGCTTGAAGACAGCATAAAAGATCAGATAAAACAAAACTTTGAATAAACTAAAGCGGAAACTCACAATTAGAAATTAGCTTCATCTGCCTTTAATTTTATGTTGCAGTGTTGTAATTTCTTTGGCAAAAGGCCTTTTTAGTTTAGATTTTTAACTAGAAAGACATGTTTTCCAAACCTACTTTGATTTACATGGATTCCCACATCAAATGCAAACCTGAACTTGCAAGTTACTGATTGAGAGGTACAGGTAGCTCCCAGATTAAATTATCAATCTATAATAAATATACAAGCAAATCACATCCTTCCAAAGAAGAAACTCAATTTCTAAAAGTAAAATTAGACAGAAACTCAATTCCTTTGCTTACCATTTAGCATGGTATACTGAATAATCCACAATACCGTAAATCGAAGGTCAAGAAGTAATTACTGATCATTGTCAAGCTTCTCTGATGCAAAAGTTTCACTTCCACATATCCATGTCCCTTTCACACCAAACATGCAATTATGCAGATCATTGATACATTGATTAATTCTCTTTAGTAAACTTCATGCTGAAGCACCCTTGATCGCTGTTTCGCACTAAGTGCCATGACCAGAGAGACAGAATTGCCTGCTTACCCTCGATTTCATTCAGCTCAAGCTTGATTAACTTCAACAAACTTCCGTGACCGGTTGCCAGACTTTCACTTTCGTCAAATAAAAAAAACTTGCCACCACATTCTTCAACAATTCCTTGGCAAGCATTTAGAATAGTTTATCTGTACTGTAAAACCACCAGTCATGGGTACATTGAAAACTGCTTCTGTCAATTGATCTGATATTTTACCCATTAACTAATCAACACAATCTCACGATTTTAAAAGTTTTAAAAACTGAAAACAACAATATCACATTGGAGTTGAAAACAGGACTGAACATTTAACCATTCAAGTCAAAATATACTGTGTCTTTTTTGATTATGTTTGAGAAATACTGCATTGAACAATGAATTATGTTTGAATTATTGTATATAAAGATTCAAACTTTAAAGTGCAATTGTTATACAATGGCTACATTAAAACTTTTGCCAAACAGTGCAAATTGCTTTTGGGCTTGGACCACCACAGACCCAATACATGTGCACACTAGGATCAAACAGGGCTGCGTCATTGCACCAATGCTCTTCTCCATCTTCCTCACAGCAACACTCCACCCCGCTACCCTGAAGCTCCCCGCTGGAGTGGAGCTAACCTACCGGACAAGCGGGAAACTGTTCAACCTCCGACGCCTCCAGGCCAGAACCAAGATCACCCAGCCTCTGTCATTGAGCTGCAGTACACAGATGATGCCTGTGTGTGCCCGCACTCATAGGCCAAGTTACAAACCATCATCAATGCATTCACCGAGGCGTATGAGAGAATGGGTCTCAGACTAAACATCTGGAAAACAAAGCCCGTTCCTGTCCCCGACCATCAAGATCCACAGTGAGCCCTTGGACAATGTGGATCATTTCCCAAACCTCGGGAGCCTACTCTCAGCGCGAGCAGACATTGACGACGAAATCCAACATCGACTCCAATGCGCCAATGCAGTCTTCAGACGCCTGAGGAACAGAGTGTTTGAAGAAACATGGACAGTATACAGAAGACACCTCAAATCCCTGGGGAGATATCACCAACAAGGCCTCGGAAAACCCTGAAAGTCCACTGGCTGGATAGGCGTACCAATATGAGTGCCCTCTCCTAGGCCAATATCCTCAGTAGCGAGGCCCTGGTCACGCTTGACCAGCTGCAAAAGGCAGGCCACATTGCCCACATGCCCTACACAAGACTCCCAAAACAAGTGCTTTACTCCAAGCTCCACAATGGCAGGCGATCACTAGGAGCGCAGCGGAAAGGCTACAAGGACACTCTGAAAGCCTCCCTAAATAAATGCACTAGAACGCACAAGAAAAGGCGCCAATCACCTTGAGCGTCGTAGGGTGAAGCACATGGAGGCCAAGCGTAAACAGTGGAAGGAGAGTGCAAATGCCAGAGTGTCCCACCCATCCACCTCATCAAACACCACCTGCCAAACCTGTGGCGGAGCCTGCAGATCAAGGATTGGACTATTCACCCTCTGCAGAACCCACCTCCCCGGAGTGGAAGCAAGTTATCCTCGACGTTGAGGAACTGCCCAAGAAGAAAAGACACCTGAACAGAAATGGGATCTATCCCTGCAAGCAGCTCAACTAGTGTTGCGAGGGAGGGGTTAAACTAACTTGGCAGGAGTTGGGCACAAACATGTAGGGCTGGATTCTCCATTATTGGGACTATGCCGCCCTCGCCAGCGTCAAAACGGTGGAGTTTCACGCCAGAAAAAAACGTGTGAAAGGACCACTAATTCCCAGCCCTGCAAGGAGCTAGCAGGGACCTGGTGTAGATCTCGTAGCTTTTGCTGCAGATAAGGACCCCTGCACCTCCAGGTCGGAGGCTGCGCATGGACACGGCGGCCTCCAGCGGCCGCACCGTGCTCCATGGCGGACTCAGACCGCGGAGCTGGACCCAAAAAAGAAACCCCCGATCGGCCGCGTGCACGACTCTCAACGGCTGCACAAACATTTACCAGCCACGTATAAGCCCCCCCCCCCCCCCCCCCACCCTCCGACCAACCCACCCCCGACCAGGGCGGCCGCGGACTGAGTCTGCAGTCGCCACCCGAGTATCCCGACCGGCTGGAGCACATTAGTTCCACGCAGTCGGGACTTCGGCCGGTCATAGGCAGAGAATGACAGAGCGCACCTCTGGCAATGGCCCCAGGTAGGTCCTAGGCGGCCCGCAGATTCGGGGAACCGGCGTCGGTCCCGATTCCTTGCGGGAAAATGGATTCTCCGCCCTGTGCCGGCTGCGATTTCAGCATCGGGGTGCAGTGAATCCAGCCTGTAGTATTAAAACTAGGTGGAGGTAGGACGGGGAGAGAAGGTTATATGTAGAAATAGTAGAATTAGATGGGATTATTGAAAATACAAAGAGGTTAAAGTTAGATTTGGAGTGCATCAGGAATTATGTCATGCCTTGGAGTGGGTACAGAAGGGATTTACTGGAATGTTACTAGGCATGAGAAATTGTTGTTATGCAGAGAGTCTGGAGAAGCTGGGTTGACTCTCCTTCGAGCAGAGACTGTTAAAAGAGGATGTTATGAAGGTGTTCAAAATTATGAACATATTTTATGGAGTAAACAGAAAGAAACTGTTTCCAGTAGCACAAAAGTTGATAAGCAGACAACATAGATATAGAGTGGTTACTGAAAGTGGCAGAGATGGCATGAAGATTTCTCTTTCATGCCGTCGTGATCCAGAATCCAAAAGGGAGCGGAAGCAGATTCAATATTGTTGCAAAGTGGAATTGCAAAATTTTTTAACAGGATGCGTGAATAGAATAGGGGAGCGAGACTAATTTGATACCTCTACCAAAGAGGCAGCACAGGTGTCATGGGCCGAATGTCCTCCTTCTGTGTCAGATTGTTCTATGATATCTGAAAGTAGATAAGCAAATTTAGAACAAAACATTCATGCCATTTAAGCAGATTATGGCTATCTTTAATAAAAGCAAAATCTTCAAGTTTGCCTTCTCATATATTGGTGGTACATGAAAGTGTGCGGAATGAATGCAATTGTGCAACTGCATTTTTGTATTGATCGAGAAAAAAAAAATGCAAGTTTGCTATCCAAATGGCATCAAAAGTGGAAAAGCAACAGCATAACAAAATATTGCTTGGCATTGAAAATGGCAAAGGCTTATTACCTGCAGCACTGATCAACTTGGAGCAGCCCATGGAAATACCAGTTCTGAAGGGAAACATTAGGATGGGAATCTCACTCAGAGACTAGGTGGTGAATTTCTGAATCAATGCAGAAAGTACATATCTGCATATCTTGTGTGGATTTCATATTTTGCTCTGTTACATGAAGTTTTTTTCCAATTTGGAACATGTGGGCTCTCTATACACTTTCACATTTGTTTGGTGTTACATCATCAATCTTATTAATTGTGCATAAAATGTGCACTGCAATTGTTGAAGAGCTGCAATTATAATTCAAAGTGCCTCGGGAAGAACTAACTTATTTGACTTCAGAAGGAAAACTGGTTGTTCTCAAAAAGCCCATATTCCAATCCCAGGACCATATCTTTTTATTAAAACAGTAAAAAATATATACAAGGCTAAACGGTACAGACACTAATTTTGTGTTGGAGAAACAGGGTACCCTCCCTTCAGTATCAACGTACGGGGAGTGGGGGTGGGGTGGGGTTGGATACTCTGATTATTAAAACAGTTCACAACACAGTTGTACAAAAAACAAACAGTACAAGCACTGAACTTTGTGTTGGAGAGACCAGATACCCTCACCTCTGTACCAACAGAAGGGAAAGGAAGGGGGGGGTGGGGGGGAGAGCGGGGAAAGGACGGTAGTGGGGAGGGCCCAATAGGACACTGCCTGAACTATCTACAGAGGCAGAAAAACAAAAGAACCTTCAATTATGATGTGCCAGATTACAGGAGTCCCCCAGAGGGGGTGAGGGGCGACACAGTTTCAGGCACGAGTGAGCCCTGCACCCCACTGCAGAGAGCCTCATGTGCACCCTCCGCAAGAGTTCCAGATTTTGTTTTAGGAGGGCTGGCATTTTACAATCTTAACAGGCAATAATGAAGCATAATTGCTACTTGCTTTCGCATTCATGATGCTCCAGTACTGGCTTGCTCTCCAATAAATATCATGAGGTGGAACATCACTTAATACAAGCACTGTGCATTTAAATGCCAAAGAGGAGCTGGTTCACTTAGTTGGAGATGCAGCATGCTCATTCTGTACACAGCTGCTGGAATCATTTGCTGACAAAGCTGTCTTCCCCCACGGCAATAATATTCAATCACAAGCTGTGGAGTCACTATTGGTGATCGAGCAAGCTATTGGTAGACTGTAAGCATATTGGAAATGTTTCCGACAATGTAACTAGATCCATATTCCATTATTGCTCATAATAATTACATGCAATATTCCACATAACATATGCAGGCTGCATAGGTGAGTGTTCTCTGTATAAAGGTAAAATCACCATAGTCCCAATTGACCATAGGCTGCTTTCCCTTTTGAGGGGGAAGAGCTGACTGATGGTGGTTTAACCTGAGGGTCACCACACCTCAGGTGAGGGGAGAAGTTGAGAAGGTGGGACCTTCATGAATATCTCATCTGATACGGGAATAAGGGGAGGGATTTACTGGCTGATGACCCTGACGGGAAATTCTGGTTTCACGCCGGCGCAAGGGTTTCCCAGGGACGAGGGGCGCGGTCAACGGAAAATCCCATTGACAACGCCGGGACTGGTAAATCTCGTTGGCCAGCTGTCTCTGTCACCGAAAAACACGGGGCAGGCTGGTGGAAAAATCCCGCCCAACGAGTCTGAAGAAGTAACGAGTGGTGCATCAGCCAGGTATATTGCAAGCAGCTAATGTGGATGTATAGGTTGAACTGCAGTATGGTGTCAATATTGTGGTTTAGTTTTGTGACAGGGTAAGATGTGTCCAGTGATTTCTACAAACTGTCTGATATCCTAGTCAACTTTAGCCCATTACACATTGGCCTTCAATGGATCCTCTGATTTGTGACACCTGGGTCTTGGTCAACTTCTAGTGATCCCAAAACAAATTTGCTCTCTTATCTAAACACATATATGTTTTATTCAATTCATGGGATGTGAGTATTATTGGTTGGGCCCACTTTTATTGCCCATCCCTCATATTTGTGACTGAACTTACAGAATCTGGTAAGACAACTTTGGAGTTACTGCTGGATACATGAGAACTGAGCATCTGAAATTAGTAGGGAAGCATTTCTCATGCCAATGCTCTTCTCCATCTTCCTTGCAGCAACATTCCACCCCATCACCCTGAACCTCCCCGCTGGAGTGGAGCTAATCTACCGGACAAGCGGGAAACTGTTCAACCTCCGACGCTTCCAGGCCAGAACCAAGACCACCCCGACATCTGTCATTGAGCTGCAGTACACAGATGATGCCTGTGTGTGTGCACATTCAGAGGCCAAGTTACAAACCATTGTCAACGCATTCACAGAGGTATATGAGAGAATGGGTCTCTGACTAAATATCTGGAAAACAAAGGTTCTCTATCAGCCCTCTACCATGCGAATGCCAATTTAAAATCAATACCTGATATCTCGTAACCAAGTGGTCACCCATTCAACAACATAAAGAAAATCATATCTGTTAGCATAAGGCTATTAATAATAAAACATAAGTATAATATTATTGAGGTTTGCTTTTTTGCTGATCCATATTGCTCAACTTTTCAGTTGGTAGTTTGGTGTTCATTTGATTTGATTAGATTTAGATTTGTCATGTGGACCGAGGTACAGTGAAAAATATTGTTCTGCATACAGTCCAGACAGATCATTCCAATAATGAAAAACATAGGATATACGATAAATACACAATGTAAATACATAGAATTGGACATTGGGTGAAGCATACAGAGTACAGTGCCACTTTAATAGAGAAGATGTGTGGAGAGATCAGTTCAGTCTGCGTCTGGTAACAGCGGGAAGAAGCTGTTTTTGAATCTGTTAGTGGCTGTTCTTAAACTTTTGTAGCTCCTGACTGATGGAAGAGGTTGAAAGAGAGAATAACCTGGGTGGGAGGGGTCTTTAATTATGCTGCCCACTTTCCCAAGGCAGTGGGAGATACAGACAGAGTTGATGGATGGGAGGCGGGTTCGCATGATGGACTGGGCTGTGTTCATTACTCTCTGTAATTTCTTACGGTTTTGGGCCGAGCAGTTGCCATACCAGGCTGTGATACAGCCATATAGGATGCTTTCTATGGTGCATCTGTAAAAATTAGTATGAGTCCATGTGGACATGCCAAGTTTCCTAGCTTCCTGAGGAAGTGTTGTTGTTCTTTCTTGGTTGTAGCGTGGACCAGGACGGATTGGTGGTGACACCTAGGAATTTGAAGCTATCAATCATCTCCATCTCAGCACCATTGATGCAGACAGGGGTGTGTATGTTAATTCACTTCCTGAAGTCAATGACAGCTCCTTAGTTTTCCTGACGTTGAGGGAGAGATTTTTGTTGTTACACCACACAACTAGGTTCTCTATCTCCCTCAGCCTTGCGGGGTCCCGGAATTGAGGGCTATCGTGAAGGAGGTGTTGTTTATCCTTATTGATTCATTCTGAACGTTGCTTCGACACCCTGGGCAAGTGGGCGGTCAATTCCAGCCCCACTCAACACTGACTGCTTCTAGGACAAATACACCATCAGATTCAACTTCAAAGCTGTGTTAATCCTGATATCTAAAGGCACATTGTCCACCTCCTGTTGCAGGCATGGATAGAGGATGCTTCTTCTTTGTCCTTGCCCAATATGCCAGCCAATGCACTTCCAGTCCACCATTTTAGAGCTTTGAGTTTCAGCACTGCTCCCTTCTAGGCTTAAGAGGCTACCGTAATATGGATTTAGCATCATTATTGTCATGGACAGAGATAGAACAAGAGTAGAGTTCTAAATTGGGAGGGGGACACCAATATCACAAAGCTAAGAGGTGAGCTGGCAAGAGTGGACTGGATAAAGCTATTAGAAGGAGAAACTGTCAAAGTAGTGGGAGGCATTCAAAGGTGAAATTATATAGGCAGTGTGGACGTGCCCCCAACAAAAAAAGGTTAGCACTGCCAAATCTAGAGCTCCCTGGTTATCCAGAAGCACACAGGCCATAATAAAGCAGAAAAAAAGAAAGCGGAGGAGTCACAAAAGACTTAATATTGTAGAGAGCCTAGAGGAGTATAGAAAGTACTCGGGTGAAGAAGAAAATAGATATTAGGAAGGCAAAGAGAATACAAAAAACTATTGGCAGGTAAAATCCAAATAAATGCTCAAAGTTTTACCAATACATTATGTGCAAGAGGATAACATAAGGATAAGGTAGGGCCTATCAGAGATGTACATGGTAATTATGCATTGATTCAGAAGATATGGGTTGGGTTTTCAATGAATACTTTGTCTCAATCTTCACCAAGGAGAGGGATGATTCAGACATTCCTGTTAATGATGTGTGAAAAATAAGCATAGTGAGAAATGAAGGACTGGATCCCTAAATAACCAGGGCCAGATGAATTGCATCTCAGGCTGTTGAAGGAAGCCAGGGAGGAAATAGTGGATACTATCCCAATCCTCACTGTATACAGGTGAGGTACCAGAGGATTGGAGATCTACAAACATTATACCATTATTTAAAAAGGGTGCCAGGGATAGTCCAGAAAACTATAGGCCGGTCAGTCTGACTTCAGTGGTGAGCAGATTATGAGAATCAATTCTGAGACAGAATAAACTAGAATCACAGAATAGAAGCCCGACAGTGCAGTGCATTCGGCCCATCGTGTCTGCACCAACCCTCCGAGAGGGCACCCTACCTAGGTCCACTCCCCCATCTTATTCCCCTAACCCTACCAAACCTACACACCCCTGGACACTAAGGGTGAATTTAGCGTGGCCAATCTGCCTAAGCTGCACATCTTTGGACTGTGGGAGGAAACCAGAGCACCTAGAAGAAACCCACACAGACTCTGGGAGAACGTGCAAATTCCAGTCATCCAAGGCAGGAATTGAACCTGGATCCCTGGCAGTGAGGCAGCAGTGGGAACCACTGTGCCAACCCAAACTGTCATTTAGAAAGGCACAGATTGATCAGGGATAGTCAGCATGGTTGTGATTGCATCTTACTAACCTAATGAGCAAGATTGGCAAAGGCCAATGGCACGTGGGTAAAGTGGCACTGGGCCTACAACAGCAATGTTGGTTTTCCTTGCTGCATCATAGAATTTACAGTGCTGAAGGAGGCCATTTGGCCCATCGGATCTGCACTGGCCCTTGGAAAGAGGTATAGTGCAGCAATTAGTGCCAAAAACTTTCAGCCATGGGTTCTACGCCATATATTTAAAAAATATATATATTTTATTGAAGCACTTGTAATTTTCAGTTTACAGTTTAACACTTTAACATTCCTTAAACAACCGCTCGGGCCGACGCACGCAAAAAAACGAAAAACATCCCCTCCTACCCTCGCCCTATTTCCTAATTACCCGTGCACTAAGTTCCCTGTCCTTATCTTACACTACCATGCCTCCCATTTTCCTCCCCCCCCCCCCCCCCAGCCTTACCGCTGATGTTCAATTTTTCTTGAAGTTGATGAACGGCTGCCACCTCTGGGTGAACCCGTGAATTAATCCTCTCAAGGCTAACTTAATCTTTTCCAGCCTAAGAAACCCTGCCATGTTGCTGATCCACACTCCTGACTTTGGAGGTTCGGAGTCTCTCCATCCCAGCAAAATCCATCTCCGGGGGCCACTAGGGAGAACGCCAAAACATCAGCCTCCCCCCCCGGATTGTCCGATAGCCTAAATATTGCCAATTCTGGACTCGGAGACACCCTCCCTTCCAGGACCTCTGACATAACGTCCACAAATCCCTGCCAGAATCCCCTCAACTTCGGGCATGCCCAGAACGTCTGTACATGATTCGCCGGGCTTCCCCCAGTGTCCACACCTGTCCTCCACTTCCTCAAAAAACCTGCTCATCCGGGCTACCGTCATGTGAGCCCTATGAACCACCTTGAACTGGATCAGGCTAAGTCCGGCACAAGGCGAGGATGAATTAACTCTCTTCAAAGCCTTTTCCCATAATTCGATTTCCAACTCGCCTCCCAGCTCCTCTTCCCACTTCCCGATAGGGACTCCTTCAACTCCTTATATATTGCCGAGACCCTCCCCTCCCCAACCCCCATTTTTGACATCACCTTATCCTGTAGTCCCCTCAGGGGGAGGCGAGGAAAGCTTGGAACCTGCCTCCGGACAAGGTCCCTTACCTGTAGGTACCAAAACCCGTTCCCACCCGGCATCTCAAACTCCTCCTCTAATGCCTCCAGGCTCGGGAAACCCGCCTGAATGAGGAGATCCCCAAATCTCTCAATTCCTGCCCGCTGCCATCTCCTAAAACCCCCCCGTAACAAAACGGTGATTGTCACAGATCGGTGCCCCCTCCATTCTCATGTGCTGCCTCCATTGTCCCCACACCCTCAGGCCTGCCACGACTACTGGGCTTGTGGAGTACCGAGCCGGCGAGATGGGCAGGGGTGCCATCAATAAAGCCTCCCAAACTCGTACCCTTACAGGATGCCGCCTCTACTCGCCCCAAAACTGACCTCTCCCCCACTACCCACTTCCTGACCATCGAAATGTTGGCCGCCCAGTAATAATTAATAAAACTCAGGAGGGCCAAGCCCCCCTCCCCGCGGCCCCGTTCCCAGAGTGCCTCCTTCACCCTCGGAGTTTTACCAACCCCCACAAAACCCGAGATCGCCGCAGTTTCCTAAAAAAGGCCTTCGGGACAAAATCGGGAGACATTGAAAAAGAAACAGCAGTCTCGGGAGGACTGTCCTCTTCACCGTCTGCACACTCCCAGCCAGTGTCAGTGGGAGCATGTCCAACCTGCCGAAATCCCTTTTCATCTCCTCGACCGCTTTACCCAGATTTAACTTGTGGAGCTGTCCCCAATCCTTAACCACCTGGATCCCCAGATACCTAAAGCTCCTCCCCACCACCTTAAAAGATAACTCCCTCAGTCTCCTTTCCAGCCCCCGTGCCTGAATCGCAAACACCTCGCTCTTTCCCGTTTAACTTGTAGCCTGAGAACCGCTCAAATTCTTCGTGTCTCCATAATTCCAGCCACCCCCTCCCCCCCCCCCCCCCCACAGCGGGCCTGTGATATAAAGCAGTGAATCGTCCAAGTAGAGCGAGACCATGTGCTCCACCTCACCCCTCTATCCCTCACCAACCATTCAATGACCCAAGGGCCATTGCCAAGAGCTCTATGGCCAGGGTAAACAGTAGTGGGGAGAGTGGGCATCCCTCTCTTGTCGCCATACAGAGACTAAAATATTCTGACTGGACCCGGTGGTTCTTACATTCGCTACCGGAGCTTGGTATAGCAACCAGCCCTAATCCACAAATCTCTGCCCAAACCTGCCTAAAATATCACGATAGGTGTGGCCAACATCTTTGCCAGCAATTTGTTTCTACTCATTAGCTAGCAGGTGGCCCGATTCACCTGCCCCGCCATCACCTAAGCACTGCAATCATCGGGCACCACACTTGAAGGCTGTCCCAGCAACACACCAACCACATTTCGTAAGTCACTAGGAAGTGATGTCTGTCAAGAAATCCACCTCCAATTTTTCAGACACCTTCCTGGAGTGACTGCACAATCCTGGCCTATCACTCTGCAGATTTATCTTCAGAGGGAATAAGAGATGATTGTGCCCAAGCAGTGTTGACGTACTATTCAGATGGTTGTCCCGAATCTACATCGTTAGTGTTGTTGCTTCCCTCACTTTCATTAGATTGTTGTGGCTGATCCCTCCAGAAACAACATTGGATGCAGAATTCACTGTACAAAGACCTTCAAATGCATTTGAGCAAATAAACCAGTTCCATGCAATTCATCATAAAACTGGCATCTTAAGATTTCTGCACTCTCGCGCTTCGGAGCAGCTCAATAGCAACACACTCCTGCATCATTCTTTTAAATTATTACACTTGTATTTAGCTACAAATTTTAGCGTAAATGTGCATGCAATGACTATGTATGAAAATAACATTCTGAATTGCTAGCAGGCCCTTGATTCAGTCTTCATTTCAAATGGTTCCACAACCATTCACAGAAAATGATCTACCACGTAATTTAGGAAAAGTTAATTGCATATAGAAATCATGACTGCTGCAACTGGAAGGCAGCATCAAAATGCCTATCCTCAAATTCAATACAATTTGACTTCTACTTTGGATAGCATAATTTCATGTCAATATCCTGAATTAAATACTTGAAGTCAGAGATGAAATAATTTATATGGAGTCCCATTTTCGCTTTGAACTTTATTAAAAAGTATTCAGACTGAATAGGCTTACAAGTCCTTTTACAGGTAACATGGTAATTTAAACAACTTGCTCGGACAACAAATACATATATATGATTTTTTCTGGACATTTATACACATTTCCTATAGCAACCCATTTAATATCATACTTTCTATCCTCTCTAACAGTTAACAGCTATGACATTACAACCAGCATCAAATTATCAGTTTAAAAAAAATATAGTATTCACTGGTTAATAAAAGTAGGATCTTGCTCATTTTGTTTATGGTATTGTACACAACATAGAAATCATGCCACCCAGGAAAAAAATCTTGGATAAATTACATGTAACTAAAACAATGCAGATACAGATTTCTGCACTGAAGTACAAATCTATTCCAAAAAATAAAAAAAAATGTTTAGACACACCAAGATCTTCAAACAGAATTTCAAAATGTATTTTTGATTTGAGCAGCGACAAGCATAAGAATCTCTCCAATCTTTCTTTGCCAGTTCTTGATATCTTTTGATACTTCACACCATAACTCTCCGTGTCTTGGCTCTGCATTTTCACATCGCCGTTTCACATCCTCATGCTGTTCCTGTATAGGGAAAAGAAGTGCATTTGAACCTTTGATTTATTTTGTTGAAAAAGCCACTCAAATATGATACACGATACGTGCGGCCTTACTTGAAAGTTGTCATTGAATCACAGAACAGTTTTGACCCAACACTATGCAGCAGTAGGTATTTTGAGAGCTAGATTTTGGTTTGCTCTGAAAGGGGCGTTTTGGATTACAGCTATCCAACGTTAAACAGAAGAACATTGAAATGCAAAGTTATGCACCCTGTATCTCAAATTCACCAAAATCCATTTACAGAATCAGGGATCACTAGCTATTTAGAATTGGATTTTTATGTACACCATTCATATTTTACATTGTTACGATGCAGGATCATAAGACCATAAGGTATAGGAGCAGAATTAGGCCATTTAAGGTGGACCCAGACCCATTGGTGGCGGTATTTGGGGTTTCAGAGAAGCCGGAGCTCATGGAGAGGAGGAAGGCCGCTGTCCTGGCCTTTGGCTCTCTGATTGCACGGTGGTGAATTTTGCTGGAGTGGCGGTCGGCATCGCCACCGGGGGTAGCAGCTTGGTTGGATGACCTGTACGACTTCCTGTGATTAGAGAAGATAAAGTATGAGTTAAGGGGCTCTTCAGGGGGGTTTGAGGAAAGATGGGGGATGTTTGCGACTGTGTTTGAGGGGCTGTTCGTCGCAGAGGGGTGGGGCTAGGGTGAAAAGGGGAAAAATCTGTTGATAGTTGGGAACTATGTTGCCCGGGGTGATTGTTCACTGTAACCTGTTTTGATACATGTTTGTAATAAAATACATTAAAAAAAAAAGAATTTGGCCGTTTAGCCCAATGAGTGTTCTCCGCAATTCAATCATGGCTGATATGTTTCTCATCCGCATTCCCCAACCTCCACCCCTCATTAATGAAGAACCCACCTATCTTTGTCTTAAAGGCACTCAGTGATTTGGTCCCCTTCTGCCAGTCAACCAATCCTCCATCCATGCCAGTAACACCATGGGCTCTTATCTTATTTAGCAGCCTCCTGTATGGTACCTTGTTAAAGGCCTTCTGGAAATCCAAATAGATTATATCCACTGGTTCTCCTTTGGCTAACTTCCTTGTTACATCCTCAAAGAACAGATTTGTCAGACAGAACTCCGCCCTATTTTACCACGCACTTCCAAATATTCTGCAATCTCATCCTTAATAATGGACTCTAAAATCTTACCAATAACCAAAGACAGGTTAATCCGGCCCATAATTTCCCGTCTTCTGCCTCCCTTCCTTCTTAAACAGGGGTATTACATTAGCCATTTTCCAGTCCTCTGGGACCTTCCCCGACTCCAGTGATTCCTGAAAGATCACCACTAATGCCTCCACAATCTCCTCAGCTATCCCTTTCAGAACCCTGGAGTGTAGTCCATCTGGTCCAGGTGATTTATCCACCCGTCAGACCTTTCAGCTTCCCCAGCACCTTCTTCTTAGTGATCATCACTCAATTAACTCTGACCCTGACTATCGAAGCTCTGGTATGCCACTCGTGTCGCCCATCGTGAAGACTGATGCAAAGTACCTATTTAAGTTCCTCTGCCATTTCTTTGTTCCCCATTACTTCTCTAGTCTCATTTTCCAGTGATACACACTTCTCCAGCCTCATTTTCCAGTGGTCCAATGTCCATTCTTGCCTCTCTCTTACCTTTTATATATTGAAAAAAACCTCTTGGAACCTTCTTTTATATTACTAGATAGCTTACACTCATATTTCATCTTCTACCACCTTATTGCTTTTTTTAGTTGTCCTCTGCTTGCTTTTAAATCCTCTGGCTTCACACTAATCCTAGCTCTTTCTTTTATGCTGTCCCTGATTTCCCTCACCAGCCAAGGTTGCCTCGCCCTCCCCTCAGCATGTTCCTTCTCCTTGGGATGAATTTCTATTGCCCCTCCCATATATCGCCCCAAAACCCCTGCCATTGTTGTTACACTATCTTCCTTGCTAGGCTCCCCTTCCAATCAGCTCTGGCCAGCTCCTCCCTCATATCTAAAACCATTACATCGGATTCCAGCTTCACCCTCTTGATCTGCAGGGTGAATTCTATAATTTTGTGGTCACTGCCCCCTACCAGCTCCTTCACCTAAGATCCATAATCAACTCTGTCTCATTACACATCATCAAATCTAGAATTACCTGCTCCCTAGTGCTCCAAAAAGCCATATAAATAGACATTCCACAAACTCCCTTTCACTGCCAACCTGATTTCCCTAGACAACCTGCATATTGAAGTTCCCAATGAGTATTGTAATATCGCCTTTCTTACATGCCTTTTCTATCTCCTGATTTATTTTCTGCCCCACATCCGGACTACTGCCAAGAGGCCTGTACATAACTCCCATCAGGGTCCTTTTTCCTTTGCGATTCCTCAATTCTACCCACACACATTCTGCACCTTACCTACTTCTTGCTACCAATTTAATTTGTTACTAACTATGCAACCCCAAACCCTCTGCCCATCTGCCTGTCCCTTTGATAGGACACATATCCTCGGATATTTAGATCCCAGCCCTGATCCCCTTGCAACATCGCGGTGATGCCTACAACATCGTACCTGCCAATTTCAATGTGTGCTACAAGCTCATTTAGCTTGTTTTGTATACTGCGTGCATTTAGGTACAACACCTCAATCCTGCATTGACCGCTCCCCTTCTCATAGTTATCCCATTATCTGCTGTGCCTGAAGTTAGATATCTGATACTTTCCATACTCCGTTCCATTACTTGTTCTTGAAACTTTACTGACCTCTCCTGAGCCCTCCTCCCAACTAGTTTAAAGTCCTCATCATTAACCTACATTCCTACCTTCTACTTTCACTTTCATTTTCTAATTCTCCATTAAACTGAACCTGCCTCCGATCCCATTTAGTTTAAGCCCATCTATGACATGAACCCGGGTCCCCAGAGTGTTACCCTTGGTGTTTACTAGTCCAACAACTGCAATAAACTATTATGCAAAATTGTCCTTTTAATATTGTTATATTATTATATTGTTATAATATTTTTAGAATTGTATTGTTTTGGGGTTGGTTTTCATTGCCCCAAACAATCTCAAAGAAAGGAGGGACGCAAACTTTATTATAAATTTTCAAAGGGCCATTGTAAATCAAACACTCCCCTGCACCTTCACTGTTGCATGTTTCAAATTTATCAAACAAAAAGATTCAGGATTCAGTTCAGCCAAAGACTCAGCTTCATTGCAAGCCGATCTTTTAAAGAGAAGTTGCCAATATATCTTCTCAGTGTTTTTTAAAAAAAGGTACATTCTCTTGAATTTACGAGGTTCATTTCCTCAACCGTGAAACATTTGGGAATTGAGTAGTGAATCCAAAGAGAAATGACCCAAAACAACAACCTTTGTTGGTAAATACATCTCTACAAGTTTTTCCAGAAAATTAAACCCACCAACCTAGTCAGATCAATCTGACAGTAGAACCTCTCATTCCGTACAAACATTAACATTTAAAATAGGAATTGTTAAATTGGCATTGAACGACAGTACACAGGGCAGTCACCGAAGTTAAACATACCAAAGTGCTGCCACGTGACTCACGCGGCTCTCCGGAGGGCCAGTGGAAAGCTACAAAAGAAATCTTGCGACAGTTCTGGGACTAAATGTTGATCATCTTAAACCCCACCCCCCCATCTTTACCCTCTCCAGCACAGTCATGAGATCTCTTTTGTTGTTTCCCCAGGTGAAGCCGCGTGACGCTCAGTGGCTATTTTCTTTAGCTCCCTAACCCACTCGCTCACTTCCAACTTGCAGCTCCTGTCTGGAAAGGGAGGAAACAATTTAAAATGGAACAGGGGTCTACTGTATTGTTCAGTATCCTCATTGTTCAGTAGGTGGTTACAGCCTTTAAAAAAAAAAGTAACATCAATGTTTTCTAAATCTCTTGACTGATTTTTCATATTGGAAGAGCAACGGCTGCAAGTCAGTTAAGCAGTGAGCATTGCCAGCTCTGATGCGCGTCAGAGAAGCAGATTTGTTTTTGTCACAACGTGCATAATGTGTGAAGAAAGCCTGGATGAGCCGAAAAGGTTGTGCTAGGGACGCTGGAAGAGTTAAACAGGAAAGAAAATGAAGATTTAAGTGTTAACCCTGTTTACAGCCTTGACAAAATATTAGATGGATTTTAAAGACTTACACTAAGGATGGAGACCAACAAAGCTTCCACGAGCAGTAATTAGCCTGTGTAAAGTTTGTTCATCTCTTTCAGCTCTCGAACATCTGACGATTATCTTATGCGACTCTTGGATTTTCTAAGGCAGGCCACCCCTGCTTATACTGTTTATGCCAAATATACTATTTATTCTGCACACAGTTGACAATATGATTGCTGTGAATTTTCTAAAAGAAATGTTTTTCAGGTTTAATAAAAATGGTGAACATTGCATTGGTGCAATTACATAGATACATAGAACATAGTGCAGAAGGAGGCCATTCGGCCCATTGAGTCTGCACCGACCCACTTAAGTTCTCACTTCCATCCTATCCCCGTAACCCAATAACCCCTCCTAACCTTTTTGGCTACTATGGGCAATTTATCGTGGCCAATCCACCTAACCTGCACGTCTTTGGACTGTGCGAGAAAACCGGAGCACCCGGAGAAAACCCATGCAAACACGGGGAGAATGTGCAGACTCCGCACAGACAGTGACCCAGCGGGGAATCGAACCTGGCACCCTGGCGCTGTGAAGCCACAGTGCTATCCACTTGTGCTACCGTGCTGCATTACTAACCCTAACCCTAACAATTCCTGCTTAAGATTGAAGATTCCCGACTAATGTCTATTCCTGAATGTTTATGTTCAAACATATTATTTATTACATGGTTATAGATAAATATTAAAACCCCACTGGAGACCATATACTACCTTCATTTTTTAGTCCATTGCACCACTGCTATGTACTTTCACCTGCACTTCTGCAGTGCTTGAGAACCACTCCTTTTGCTATCAGATTAATGATCCCTGCCCCGCCCTTCTCTTAAACTTCCAAGAACTTTCTCTGGGGACTGGGGACTTCAGCACTTATTTAATTGTACGAAAACCTATTCTACGAAATTGTACCATGTATGCACAACATCTACCCTATCCACCCCGCACCTGCAAAACATCATACAGGAAAACATGCACAACTTACTAACATGGGAGTGTGTGCGCGCATGTGTGTAAGGAATGTTCAGTTAATTATTCTCAATTTGGTAAGCCATACTTTTGTACGAATACAAGTTTAGTGCATTTTCACCATACTTTCAAGCCTCTATCCTTAAGGCAAACTGATTTCCATATCCTATTTTCTCAGTATTACATAACCAAAAGGCTCTTTTGAATGGATAATATAGTAACTTATTGACAAGTTTTTGGACTTCCCCATTGGTTTATTTCCCCCATACATGCAATTTACCATGATCCAGTCCTGAAGACGGGCAAGTATCCAGTTTTAGCACATGGCTTGTGAAATCACTTAACAATCCACCAATGCAAGGCTCTCAAAAATATATAATGCTGACCCCTAATGAGATTCAAACATGATAATGAAAATATAAACTCAGGTATTTCTTTCTTTGTAATGCAGATTACAAAATTCTTCAGTTCACATGTTGATGACTACTTATCAGTTACCTCAGTACCATGCTGCAGCTCAAATTTGTAAAACAGAGCCCAAGCATCTCCAAGATCAGGATCAATTTTTACAGTTCTGTGGAACCACTCTCTGGCCTTGGTTATTTTGCGTTCACTCCAAAACAGCCTGAAATAAAAGGAAAGAAATATTGGAAAAGAGAAACGTATTGGTTGCCATAAAGAGAAGATTCTGCCTTTCTAAACATTTTGTATCCATCTTTCAAAAACAAGGTCATTAGTGAATACATACATGTATGAATACCTAAAAAAAACTGGGAATTGCGCAATTGATTTAGAAGTACTTAATGCACAGAAGCTGTATGAACTTCAAGGAATGCCAGAATTAATTATGAGAGCATTCCAAAGCAACGATACATGAAATGTGCACGTTTCAAATTGATGGATTTGTCTTCATTTAAATTATCTTATAATTAAAATTTTTGGCATCATGTTATTTTTATTCCTCTAAATTATTGGACAAGCCATTTTTTAACCCCCCCTCCCCGCTCAACCTTTCCTCCTAATGCATTGAATACACACTAGAAGTGATAAGTTTCAAGGAAACTTTTTTTTCTTTAAAACATTTTTTTTTTTTTTTTTTTTTTAAAAAAGAGTACCCAATTAATTTTTTCCAATTAAGGGGCAATTTAGCGTGGCCAATCCACCAAACCTGCACATCTTTGGATTGTGGGGGCGAAATCTACACAAACTCAGGGATAATGTGCAAATTCCACACGGCCAGTGACCCAGAGTTGGGATCGAACCTGGAAGCTTGGCGCTGTGAGGCAGCAATGCTAACCATTGCGCTGCCCATGTTTCAAGGAAACTTAACTGAAATAGTTATAATCAATTCAAAGAAAAATTATGCTGGATGTATTAAATGTTGATTTTACAATTCTTACCTCATACTACTCGAGTTCCATTTACACTACATGTTCAGAGACTGTGCTAATTTTACTTTGAAGTGTGCAAGCAGAAATGCAGTCCAACAAGACTCCAGATTGAAGTGCCTGCTGCAGGAATCATGCTCAATTTTATTCTGGGATCAAGTCAATCCCCACTTCCAGGTTTAGGCTATGTTTATGCAAGAAGCAACACTGAAGTGAATTGGTTCACTTTGCAGCAATGCTAACTGGGACAATTAGAAACTTCTATACGTCATTACTACTACATTCAAGCAAAATAATTAAAATGGTAACTTACTTTGCCACTGCTAGGAGGACATGAGGATCATGCTCACATTTCTTCAGCGCATCTACGCTTTTGGTCTTTCTTTGTGGTCTTGCTTCCAGGAAAACGGCCTCAGCCCAAAGAATACCTAAAATTAAAACACTTGCGATATTTATTGGAACAATGCAAATCCTTTATAACTAATAGAAACAAAATATATTCATATTACAGCTCAGTTTCCTATTGCACAACTCACTGGTATTCTAGGACCAGTGAGGTTTGAGGTGTTTATCATGGTCTTATTACTGTCTAAATGTGACTTGATACAGCCTTCACTGTATAAAAGAGTAAACTACCAAAGCAACCATTTGATCCAAGCCTGTAATATACTTACTTTTCAAATATTTAACAGAACATATAATTTAGTTTGCTTTGGAAACAGAAATCAAGCAGGTTGTATAATTGGATGGACAATCTGATGGCGTCTGTTTGGCAAGCTTGGAGGTGAAAATTTAGCCAACTGCTTACCTCCCCAAAACATCTGCAGTTACTCACATTTTAAACTAAGCAATGGTACGATCTCCTAATATAAATTCGCAGCTTCTGCTGGAGATGTTTCCATCCACTGTGCATGATTATAAAAGGGATTTTCCCCCTACCCCTTATTTACATTGCGAATTTGTAGTTTTTGCTGTAAACTATCCGTGCTAGGCGACATATTTATCGAGCTGTCATTCGCAATGTTTCAGGCTTGGCAGTGCCCTGAGCTCAAAAGCCCATTGTCAACATCAAGGTCGCTATAAAGCCTGCCTCCTCTGGTTCAATTTTAACATAATTGTTACAATAATTATGTAACATTTTACAAACATATACAATTTTTTCCACTTGTGCCTCAACCTAAAAAATTCTGCCTTATGGTATACATGTAATGGACTGTTACAATAAATTCTGTGTGCTGCTCTGTTCTGCATAAAATGCAAAGAAACTACCACTTCCATGAAGCATCATAAATACATAATGCTGGAATATATGTCAAGAGCAGGCAGAGGTTAAATTTCAGAGGTGGGCCCACCTCTGGCTTGCTGCACTTTAATTTTTTTCGGGAGATGGCCTTTTAATTAGGAGGTGGGAATTCAGTCTGGCTCCAGAAAGAAGTGCTGGATCAGAGCTGCCAGCCAACCAGCATAATGGTCAATGCCACTATTTCAGGAGGCCTGGGAGGAAAAGTAATCATGGATGCCTGCAGACATAGGATCTGAGGGTGTCTGGGTTACCAGGTCGCAGTGAGAGAAGACATGTTGGGAAGGGCAGTGAGACAAAGCTGCAGTGGATGCAAGGAGATAAAACTGTGGGACGGTATGGCTCGCAGGTGCTTTAATTGGCCCAGGGACACTTGGGAAGGAGGCACCGCACCTTTCACTGACCAATAGTCCATAGAATTAAATATGCCAAGCTACATATTGGGCACAGGTCTGTCCCACTGGCCATTAAATTGGAGCAGTGGTGGGATGATGTCCTTAACCGGGCAATTAATGTCCAGATAAATGGCCTAAATTGGGCCACGGGCAGGTCGTCCACCCGTCCCCCTTCCGCTAATGCTGAACCCCTGCTCGGGAGAGATTTTTCTTAGAGGTCTTATCAAGACCTCTAAGATAATTTGCACGGCTCTCGTAATTAAAATCTTTGGGACATCTATCAAGGACTACCTTGCAGGATTCCACAAGATCAATCCAAGCAATACATCAGTCAATTCACTGATGCAGGAATGAATCTCAATATAAGCAGTGTTCCATTTGTGCTCTGTACAAAGCATTAGAAGTCAAATTTGTGTCAATACACAGCCTTGAAGTTACTCTGTCAGTATGTAGAATGGAACATCAGTGGGGTAGCACCCCTACGTCGGAACCAGAAACTCTGGGTTTGAGTCGCACCCCAGGACTTGATGGCAAAGGAAGGTGCGTTCATAGAGCAGCCAACAGGTCGAGTACCAACCTGAAAATCCTTCCAGCACGCCAATGGCTGGTGGTACGAACAGGAGAGACTACTGGTGAAACTGAATGTACAGCATAGAAATATACAAACTGTCAAAGAATAACATGATCTGCATAATAGGTTAAATTTTGTGACTGAAACAATGGTGCATCAGTGTTCACACAATCATTTAAGTAAAAGTGGGCAGCAACTTCTGGTGAATGCATACATGAGGTTGAACACAAAAAAATTCAGAAGCTGCTTTCAAAAGTTACCATGCTGCGCCAGAAGCTAAGTGATACTAGTATGTCACTGAGAAGGTCAGCGTACAAACGCATGAAATGGCATCAGATTGCTGTACTTACATGAACTATACCCACTAAACGCCCCAGAAAAATATAAGGTTTTGTCTATTCCAGTGTAAGTGAACTCTTAATGGCAGGATAAACCTTAATTGCTGCCACTGAAAATTAACTTTTACAAATCTCAAGTTTCATTCTTTCAAATATTATTGCTTTTTTTTTTTAAATTAAGAAGCTTTTTCTCCATCTCTTATGTTCTCTCTCAATCCCATCTTTATTCATTTTGTAGTATAGAACATGAATATTGCTGAAAAAAAAAGATTAGTTTTTGAAGCTTTTTGAATTGCACTCCTAGGATAGGTGCAAGAATATCAAATGTTAAAGGGACCAAAAATGTATACTGTATGATAAAAGTGTGTTTTTTGGTTGGCAAGTCGACTCTGATTGATTGGTCGAGGCATTGCCCTGGAGAATGCGCCAGGAAACCATTGTCCCCCTACAGTTTTGTTTAATTTAAGAAAAAGCACAATGCCTGGATATGTTCCTCTTGTCTGCAAAGGGCAGGTCTCTGCATATGAATATACGTAACCTCTAGCATGCATAAGTGAGTTACATTGCAAGCCTAACTGATGATCTTAAATTGGCAGTTTGTGTAATTCTTAGCACACTTGAGATTGTTCAGCTAATGCTATCCTATTATGGAACCAGTTGAAAAGTTAGACATTATGTTCTGAGTTTTGCAAGCACAAGCTGGTTGAGTATGGTCAGTATTGTGTCTATTGTAAACAGCCAAAGGGACATGCTGTTTGGTAAGAATCACCAGCTTGGGAGAGGTACAGCCCATGTACCTGCATCGTACCAGCACTAAAATTCATATACCACATACTTATTTGTAGTACACATGGCAAACAACTTGAAAGGCACAAACTACAATATTATCTGAAAGATTTTGATGCCTCTGATGGAAGGCATGAGTTACTCTCATGAAATTGGAAATATTTTGGTTGGGCCCCTCCATCTTCCCATTTTAAGCTCTTCACCATCATGAACTTTTGAAGGCCCATTGACAACCTGAATCAGAAAGAACACAAAGTTGTGTGTTCATCAGCACCTCAGCTAAAAACACACAAAGTGACAAGCAGTTTGAATACATGTTACTGATAGGATTTTCTGCACTGTAGGCATGCTATGATTCAAATTCTGGGTTTAATCTTTTTTCAAAAATGTTTCCAAAGAAAGGGCAATTTAGCATGGCCAATCCACCTATCCTGCACATCTTTGGATTGTGGGGTGAGACCCACACAGACACAGGGAGAATGTGAAAACTCCACATGGACAGTGATCCAGGGCCAGGATCAAACCAGGGTCCTTGGTGCCATGAGGCCGCAGTGCTAACCACTGCTCTGCTCCACCGTGCCATCCCAGGGTTTAATCTTAATAAATTAATTCACCAACTAAACCTAAATTGCAACATACAGAGAAATCAATTTTAAACACGAACAAATGTTCAGCCACCAATTTAAAAAAAAAAACTAAATATTCACCCGTTGACAGGTTTTTGCTTCCCAAGCATCAAGTTAAATAAAAATTGGCCTCCGCCTTAGAAGCCCCAAATGGGTCGCTACCTGTACAACCTTTTGAATGTGACAGCGATTTTGATTGATCACCATAAATACCTTGCTTCACTCGTATTGAATTACACGCAGGAAAAGTAAACCAATTTCCCAGAGAAAAGGAAAGAAAACCATTTAGAATGCACTTGGGTGTAACCAGCCATACTACTTAATGACAAGGCAAAGTGGACATAATTACCAAACAGGGAAGCACAGGCCGAAATATAAACTAAATTAATTCATGAGGAACATTTTTTGTATTTTTCCAAAAAAATCTAATTATTGCAATGACTAAAACTCGAACCTTCATACTGTGTAAATTGTGCATTAATGCGTCTTTACTTAAAAACATGCTACCATTTCCTGCATGTAGAATCTCATTTTAACGGTCAATTAGCTCAGTAGGCTAATAGTTAGGGTACTGTGCAAAGTAATGCCAACACTGTGGGTTCAACCCCAGTACAGGCTGAGGCAATTCCTGCTGTGTACCTCTGTGCCTTGCCCCACAATGATATCATGGCATAAGCCATGACTAGCAACATCTGGTCAATGACGGTGCTCATGAAGGGAGAGAAAATGTAATTTGCTTTGCTGCAGTCAAATTCTGAAGTCTTTCTGCACATTGTGCAACCAGCTGGGACAGCTACTTTTAAACAGTTTTAAATGTGAGGCTTTTTGACAAGACATCATTTCAAATACTCAATGTTGAATGGAAATCAAAGATCACTGCAATTACTTACCAGTCCAAACTGGAGCACCACTGAAAAACTGCAAAACCCACCATTTTCTAAATACAAGGTGACTTCAATATACTCAATGATAGTGCACCCATATCTCTCTGGGACAAGGAATTCCAAAGGTTCACAAACTGTGATGGAGAAACCTCGTTCTAACCTCGCTCTATTCGGGCTGCACGGTAGCACAAGTAGATAGCACTGCGGCTTCACAGCGCCAGGGTCCCAGGTTCGATTCCCCGCTGGGTCAGTGTCTGTGTGGAGTCTGCATGTTCTCCCCGTGCCTGCGTGGGTTTCCTCCGGGTGCTCCGGTTTCCTCCCACAGTCCAAAGACGTGCAGGTTAGGTGGATTGGCCATGATGAATTGCCCTTAGTGTCCAAAAAGGTTAGGAGGGGTTATTGGGTTACGGGGATAGGGTGGAAGTGAGGGCTTAAGTGGGTCGGTGCAGACTCGATGGGCCGAATGGCCTCCTTCTGCACTGTATGTTCTATGCTCTAAATAGCTGATCACTTTTTCTGGAGACCGAGACCTCGAATTCTTGACACCCCATTCAATTCTCACAGCATCTAAACTGTCAAGCTGTTGAATTTTACGTCCTCTCCTCACAGGACAATGTCATGCTCTCAGAAACCAATCCAGTGAACCTTTGTTGCACTTTAAGGTAAATATATCTGTCCTGAAGTAAAGTGAGCAAAAATGCACACAAAGTTCTATACAATTGCAGCAAAGCCTCTTTGCTCTTATATTCCAATCCCGTTGAAATAAAAGTCAGTACATTATTTGCTAATTGCTTGCTCTGCCTGTATGTGAACTATGTATGTTGTGTAGAGGGATTCAGAGATCCTTCTGAATGACAGTTGCCAGTCTCTCACCATACAAAAAAAAATCTGCTTTTTACTTCTTGTACCAAAGTGCTTTTGAATCTGGGGACCTTCTGCATCTGAGGCGAACATGATAACCACAACTACAGACACACTGCCTTTTAATGTCACATTTTTTCACATCATCTGCCAGATTTTTGCCCACTCACTTAACCAATCTAAATGTTTTTGCAGCTGCTCTACTTCCACCTCACAGCTTATTTTCACACCTAAGTTTGTATCATCAATACACTTGGTTCCCTTATCCAAGTCATGAATGTAGATTATAAATAGCTGAGGCTCAAGCAATGAAACCAGCTTTACTCCACTAGTGTTTCTGTCCATTAAACAATTCTAAATCCAAGCTAATATCCCAATGCCATGAGCCCTATTAACCTCTTGTGCAGCAACATATCAAATGTTGTATGAAAATCTAAATACCGATCCACTGGTTCCCCTTGTTCGAACTACCAGCTACATGTACTAGTTACAAAAAAATGTATTGTAACCTTGATTAGTGTCACAAGTAGGCTTACATTAACACTGCAATGAAGTTGTGAAAATCTCCTCGTCGCCACACTCCTGCGCTTGTTCGGGTTACACGGAGGGAAACCAGAGCGCCCAGACGAAACCCACGCAGACACGGGGAGATCGTGCACACTTCGCACAGACAGTGACCCAAGCCAGGAATTGAACCAGAGTCCCTGGCGCTGTAAAGCAACAGTGCTAACCACTGTGTAACCATACGGCCGAACAAAATTCAACTGTCCTATAATTATAACAATAGATTTTAGCATTTTCCTATTAACGGTGTCAGGCTAATTAGTGTATAGTTCCCTATTTTCTCTCTTTCTCCATTCTTGAACACGGGGGTCGCATTTGCTACCTACCATTCCAGAAAGATCATTCTAGAATCTAGGGAATTCTGTGATTTAAAAAACAATGCATACAGTATCTCTGTTAAAACACCAAGGTGTAAGCCATCATGTCCAAGGAATTCCCAGCTTTTAGTCCCATTAATTTCTCCAGTAGTATTTCTTTACTAATACTAATGTCTACAAGTCCTTCTCACAGTGGAACATGAATTCAGCAGCAGGAAGGGCTCCCAACCAGTGCTATTTAAAGTGACTAACTACTTAAATGTTAGGGGCTGGTTGATTTATTTTAACAATTCTATCAATGCTTGGCTTTTTCTGATTGATGTTTCATGTTGCAAACATTACAGGGACTGGTGTGGCAGGTGAAAGACTTTTTGCTGACTTCAAAGCTTCTGCACAAACCACTTGCTCTCAGATATGGCTGCACAAACAGGCATTCCCTTGCAAAACATCATGGAAGAATGAACAGAAATCATACAGATTAGGACAAGTTCATGGAAGAGAGAGGTGGAGGAGGGAAGTGGGATTCTAAGCAGGTCTTATCTGCTCGAGGAACAAGTTTCTTACCTGAATCTCAACCAGGAACAAGGCATATGATGTCTGCACTTCAGCAAGGATGTCCACACTGATGTCTGCCACCTGCTGCAGCCACAATTGCAACCTCTTGCATAGAACATACAGTGCAGAAGGAGGCCATTCGGCCCATCGAGTCTGCACCGACCCACTTAAGGCCCGACTTCCACCCTGTCCCCGTAACCGAATAACCCCATCTAACCTTTTTGGTCACTAAGGGCAATTTATCATGGCCAATCCACCTAACGTGCAAGTCTCTGGACTGTGGGAGGAAACCGGAGCACTCAAAGGAAACCCACGCAGACACGGGGAGAACGTGCAGACTACACACAGACAGTGACCCAGCGGGGAATCGAACCTGGGACCCTGGCACGGTGAAGCCACAGTGCTATCCACTTGTGCAACCATGCTGCCTTAGTACATAGTATTCCAGTGACAGGCAATTAACTTTTGCACACTTGGTTCTTTAAAGGCTGAAAGTCATATGACCACACAAAATGTAACAAAACGGATAGCTGTATGCTATCCGGTACTACTGAGGTAGTAAAACAGGGACAGAAATAAAAGGCAGTAAGGGGGAAAGTGTAAGGCAGAGAAGCCATAGTCAAAAATCAAAAAGGATGACAGTACAAGGTACAGTGACTGAGGGGAGCTCAGTGAATAGGACCAGGAATACTAAAAGAAATAAAACGGGAAGTGAAAACATTAATGGTAAGCGACGCGGCAGGTTGTTACAGGAAGATATGGGTTCAACGACAAGGAAAATTAGGAGAAAGGTTAAGAGGAAATATAACTTAGGAGAGGTTACTGATCGAGGTGTTAAGATTCAGAAAAGAGGTAAAAAAGCCAACATAAGTGTACTTTACCTGAATGCTCGTAGTATTCGGAATAAGGTAAATGAGTTGATGGCGCAAATCATCGTGAATGACTATGATTTAGTGGCCATTACTGAAACATGGTTAAAGGATGGTCACGACTGGGAGTTAAATATCCGAGGGTATCAAACCTTTCGGAAGGACAGAGTGGATGGTAAGGGAGGTGGTGTAGCTCTGTTATTTAAGGATGACATCCGGGCAACAGTAAGGGATGACATCGGTACTATGGAGGATAAGGTTGAATCCATTTGGGTGGAAATCAGGAATAGTAAGGCGAAAAAGTCACTGATAGGAATAATCTATAGGCCACCAAATAGTAACATTATGGTGGGGCAGGCAATAAACAAAGATTTAACAGATGCATGTAGAAATGGTACAGCAGTTATCATGGGGGATTTTAATCTACATGTCGATTGGTTTAACCAGGTCGGTCAAGGCAGCCTTGAGGAGGAGTTTATAGAATGTATCCGCGATAGTTTCCTAGAACAGTATATGTAATGGAACCTACGCGGGAACAAGCGGTCCTAGATCTGTTCCTGTGTAATGAGACAGGATTGATTCAGGATCTCATAGTTAGAGATCCTCTCGGAAGGAGCGATCACAATATGGTGGAATTTAAAATATAGATGGAGGGTGAGAAGGTAAAATCAAGCACTAGAGTTTTGTGCTTAAACAAAGGAGATTACAATGGGATGAGAGAAGAACTAGCTAAGGTAGACTGGGAGCAAAGACTTTATGGTGAAACAGTTGAGGAACAGTGGAGAACCTTCCAAGTGATTTTTCACAGTGCTCAGCAAAGGTTTATACCAACAAAAAGGAAGGGCGGTAAAAAGAGGGAAAATCGACCGTAGATATCTAAGGAAATAAGGGAGAGTATCAAATTGAAGGAAAAAACATACAAAGTAGCAAAGATCAGTGGGAGACTAGAGGACTGGGAAATCTTTAGGGGGCAACAGAAAGCTACTAAAAAAGCTATAAAGAAGAGTAAGATAGATTATGAGAGTAAACTTGCTCAGAATATAAAAACAGATAGTAAAAGTTTCTACAAATACATAAAACAAAAAAGAATGGCTAAGGTAAATATTGGTCCTTTAGAGGATGAAAAGGGAGATTTAGTAATGGAGATGAGGAAATGGCTGAGGAACTGAACAGGTTTTTTGGGTCGGTCTTCACAGTGGAAGACACAAATAACATGCCAGTGACTGATGGAAATGAGGCTATGACAGGTGAGGACCTTGAGAGGATTGTTATCACCAAGGAGGTAGTGATGGGCAAGCTAATGGGGCTAAAGGTAGACAAGTCTCCTTTACCCGATGGAATGCATCCCAGAGTGCTAAAAGAGATGGCTAGGGAAATTGCAAATGCACTAGTGATAATTTACCAAAATTCACTAGACTCTGGGGTGGTCCCGGCGGATTGGAAATTAGCAAACGTGACATCACTGTTTAAGAAAGGAGGTAGGCAGAAAGCGGGTAATTATAGGCCAGTGAGCTTAACTTCGGTAGTAGGGAAGATGCTGGAATCTATCATCAAGGAAGAAATAGCGAGGCATCTGGATGGAAATTGTCCCATTGGACAGACGCAGCATGGGTTCATAAAGGGCAGGTCGTGCCCAACTAATTTAGTGGAATTTATTGAGGACATTAACAGTGCGGTAGATAACGGGGAGCCAATGGATGTGGCATATCTGGATTTCCAGAAAGCCTTTGACAAGATGCCACACAAAAGGTTGTTGCATAAGATAAAGATGCATGGCATTAAGGGGAAAGTAGTAGCATGGATAGAGGATTGGTTAATTAATAGAAAGCAAAGAGTGGGGATTAATGGGTGTTTCTCTGGTTGGCAATCAGTAGCTAGTGGTGTCCCTCAGGGATCAGTGTTGGGCCCACAACTGTTCACAATTTACATAGATGATTTGGAGTTGGGGACCAAGGGCAATGTGTCCAAGTTTGCAGACGACACTAAGATAAGTGGTAAAGTGAAAAGTGCAGAGGATACTAGACGTCTGCAGAGGGATTTGGATAGGCTAAGTGAATGGGCTAGGGTCTGGCAGATGGAATACAATGTTGACAAATGTGAGGTTATCCATTTTGGTAGGAATAACAGCAAAAGGGATTATTATTTAAATGATAAAATATTAAAACATGCTGCTGTGCAGAGAGACCTGGGTGTGCTAGTGCATGAGTCGCAAAAAGTTGGTTTTCAGGTGCAACAGGTGATTAAGAAGGCAAATGGAATTTTGTCCTTCATTGCTAGAGGGATGGAGTTTAAGACTAGGGAGGTTCTGCTGCAATTGTATAAGGTGTTAGTGAGGCCACACCTGGAGTAGTGTTCAGTTTTGGTCTCCTTACTTGAGAAAGGACGTACTGACACTGGAGGGTGTGCAGAAGAGATTCACTAGGTTAATCCCAGAGCTGAAGGGGTTGGATTACGAGGAGAGGTTGAGTAGACTGGGACTGTACTCGTTGGAATTTAGAAGGATGAGGGGGATCTTATAGAAACATAAAAGATTATGAAGGGAATAGATAGGATAGATGCGGGCAGGTTGTTTCCACTGGCGGGTGTAAGCAGAACTAGGGGGCATAGCCTCAAAATAAGGGGTAGTAGATTTAGGACTGAGTTTAGGGGGAACTTCTTCACCCAAAGTGTTGTGAATCTATGGAATTCCTTGCCCAGTGAAGCAGTAGAGGCTCATTCATTAAATGTTTTTAAGATAAAGACAGATAGTTTTTTGAAGAATAAAGGGATTAAGGGTTATGGTGTTCGGGCCGGAAAGTGGAGCTGAGTCCACAAAAGATCAGCCATGATCTCATTGAATGGTGGAGCAGGCTCGAGGGGCCAGATGGCCTACTCCTGCTCCTAGTTCTTATGTTCTTATGCTGATCCAATGCTTCAACTGCCCAGACCAATCTGGAGGAGCCCTGCACTCGGCAGAATGGATGCCAAATTCAGGAATGTATGTTACATGCTATGCAGCCTTGCCATCATGAGGGGATGGCCCTTGCAACCAATCATGCAGCGAGCCACTGGGGAGCACGAGGGAAGATGAAAAACAGGAACGGATGAGGCTATTAAAATGGCCCTTTCCTGACTGGGTTGTCCATGATACAACTAACTATGATAACAGAAACACAGCTTCAACACCCCACTTACCAACAATCCCACACATTACCTTCCCTGTCATTGAACCGCCTCATAGCATCTGCCTGCCCGCAATGCAAAAATAACTAAAATACTCCAAACCAAATTTATGAAATCATGTCATTTTGTATACAGAAATCAACTAATCTCTCGTGTGCACTATTTTAATGCCCATCTTATGTGCCTTTTCCTTTCCTAATGGCCGTCCTCACACAGTGCTCTACCAGTGTCTACAGCATGCTGGTGGGAAGCTGCGGATTTCCACTAGCGAAGACTGCAGATGGCTTTGGAATGGAACATGGAATCTTGAGCAGCTCTAGACTCAGAAGGCCCACATGAAGACTGCACCATTTCGGCTTAGGTGACAGCAGTCTAGGTTGGTTGGCTGGCAGGCAATAGATGATGACTGGTGGAATATGAGGATGATTATTGTCTTCCTGAGAAAAGACAGCATGTTTCTATCCCATAGAGCCGTGGCTATTTCCTCTGGTGCGGTGCCGCAGCAATTCTATTAACCTGTTTGATGACAGATCGCTTGTGCTGTTGTGACACACCTTTTGTACACTGTAATCACAACCATGATGAAAGCAGTCTGTGCTGGCACAGTTGGTGCTGTAACATTGGATTTCACACAAGTATGTGAATGGAGTTGGCCACCACTTCCATCTGGAAAAGGATGGGCTCAAAATCTTGTGCCATGTTGGTGCTGACTGCGCCAGCCCCTGGACGTTGACCACAGGCTTCCCAATGCACCGGGCATTTTGTTATGCATACCTTTGGCATTCTTCCACAGGATGCCCTATTAAGTACTCATTTGAGTTTTCTTCAGCGAATTCACATCATTGACTTCTGGCAATTTGGCACCTGCACCATCTTTGTACCCTGTTCTGGCTGTTGCCCAGCTGAGCCTTGTGGTTCATCATGTGCAGTTTCTGTCTAAGATCCATGCCGTTCCAGTATGGGCTGATGGCTGAGCATAAAGTGGTGGCATTGTATCTTTATCATAATTCCCTTTTTGGGTGTTTTGCCACTGCGTTCAGGTTACACTCTGAGGTGTCGGAATCAAAAAAAGACACAAAGGTAATGCTGTGATGCAGGGATCAAAGGGGTGGGAAAATAAGAGGTGTACGCTTACACCTTTGAGTGTGTGGGCGAAGGATTAGGTACTAGATAGTGCAGTCACAAAAAGTATACAGGTATAGTGGGTAATCAAGACTAAAGGAATGCTCTCTTTTATTCAGAGAGGAATTGAACATAAAAGTAAGGATGTTATGCTTCAGTTATACAGGGCAAGACCACATCTTGAATACTGTGTGCAGGTTTGGTCTCCTTATTTAACGAAGGATAGAAATGCGTTGTGGTTCAGAGAAGGGTTACCAGATTGATACCTGGAATGAACAGATTGTCTTTTGAGGAAAGGTTGGATAGGCTAGGTATGTTTCCACAGGAGTTTGGAAGAGTGAGAGGTGAATTTATTGAAGTACGTAAGATCCTGAATGATCGTGATAAGTTGGATATGGAAAGAATGTCCCGTCTTGTGGGCGCGTCCAAAAAAAGGGGGCACAGTTTTAAAATTAGGGGATCCTTTTAGGTCAGAAATGAGAAGAACCTTTTTCTCTGAGGGCTGTGAGACTTTGGAACTCTGCCTCAGTAGGCAGTGGATGGAGGGTAACTGAATATTTTTAAGGCAGAAGTAGATAAATTTGTGTCACACAAGGGATCCAAAGTTTATCAGTTGTAAATGAGAATGTGGAACTAGAGACATTAACAGGTCAGCCCTAATCTTATTGAATGGTAAAACAGGCTCAAGGGACCAAATGCCTATTTTGTATGCCTGCATGACATAATCATCAATGGTGAGCTCTCCCGCTGGCCATAGATTTAGCAACGTGCATCTCAACAATGGCTAGCAGTTGTTTCTTCACAGGTGTCAGGACATCCAGATGTCTCAATTCCCAACCCCCACCCTGGTTGGCTCCTGCTGCTCTGCTTGTGTGGCACCTTGTCCTTCAGGAGAGCAAAGTACAACAATGACTATGGTGCAATAGCTTGGGTGATGTGGAATGGCTTGGGTGAAATGGAAGTACCAAGCTGTTTGTCTGCTTTATAACTGAAATATTTGAAATGAACTCACCAGAACTGGAACATTCTTGAAGAGCCTTTGCCATTAATGTATTGTCACGGGTGACCAGCAGGCAGTACTTTTTAAAAAAATATAAATTTAAAGTACCCAATTATTTTTTTCCCAATTAAGGGGCAATTTAGCATGGCCAATCCACCTACCCTGCACATCTTTTGGGTTGTGGGGGTGAAAACCACGCAGACATGGGGAAAATGTGCAAACTCCACACGGACAGTGACCCAGGACCAGGATTCGAACCCGGGTCCGCAGCGCCATAGGCAGCAGTGCTAATCACTGTGCCACCTTGCTGCCCTCGCAGGAAGCACTTATATGGTTTGAGATGTGGATATAAGACTTGCAGCAAGCTAAGCACACAAGGCAAGGAAAAGCTTATGACTGCTAAGTACGAGTTGTGATTGAGATTGTTGGCGAGTGATAAGAGATGTGATACGTTGAACAATATCAGAGGATAGTGGTGCAGGAAGTAGGGTATGGCATGTGATCTACTTACTATGATCATTGAAATGAGATCACTGGCCTTCTTGCAGTACAGCATCTAGGTTGTTGCTGCGTAACACTTGGCATTGACCGCCAGTTATCTGTCGCCACTGTCTTTGCAGCACATCCAGAGGGCCTCCTTCAGGAAATTTCTCCTACTTTCCACCTCCTCCACCAAGACCTCCATTGCAGTTCTGAAAACTCAGAGGTCCACCCTCCCCCATGTTGTGCAATTCTTCAATGTCTCCCAGATCATACTCATTTCCTGTACAACTGCCAGCATCTGCTCCAGCCACAATGCACCGCGCCCCTTTGAGGTGAGGCTAATTTAAGCAGCACAGGCTAGCTTTTTTTTTATAAATAATATTTTATTGAAAATTTTTGGTCAACCAACACAGTACATTGTGTATCCTTTACACAACATTGTAACAATACAGATAATAATGACCTTTTTTTAATTTAAACAAAAACAACAACAAATAAATAAATATTAAATAACAAAAAATAAAACTAGCCCTAATTGGCAACTGCCTGGTCTCAGGCCACCCCCCCCCCCATCCCCCCCCCCCATCCCCCCCCCCCCCCCCATCCCTCCTCCCCCCCCCCATCCCTCCCCCCCCCATCCCTCCTCCCCCCCCCATCCCCCCATCCCCCCCCCCCCCCCCAATCCCTCCTCCCCCCCCCCCCCCCCCCCCCCCACCCCATCAAGTCCTGGGCCGCTGCTGCTGCCTACTTTGTTCTCTCCCATCTATCCTTCCGCAAGATATTCGACGAACGGTTGCCACCGCCTAGTAAACCCTTGAGCCGACCCCCTTAGGACGAACTTAATCCGCTCTAACTTTATGAACCCCGCCATATCATTTATCCAGGTCTCCACCCCCGGGGGCTTGGCTTCTTTCCACATTAGCAATATTCTGCGCCGGGCTACTAGGGACGCAAAGGCCAAAACATCGGCCTCTTTCGCCTCCTGCACTCCCGGCTCTTGTGCAACCCCAAATATAGCCAACCCCCAGCTTGGTTCGACCCGGACTCCTACTACTTTCGAAAGCACCTTTGTCACCCCCATCCAAAACCCCTGAAGTGCCGGGCGTGACCAAAACATATGGGTATGATTCGCTGGGCTTCTCGAGCACCTCGCACACCTATCCTCCACCCCAAAAAATTTACTGAGCCGTGTTCCAGTCATATGTGCCCTGTGTAATACCTTAAACTGAATCAGGCTTAGCCTGGCGCACGAGGACGACGAGTTTACTCTGTTTAGGGCATCTGCCCACATCCCCTCCTCAATCTCCTCCCCTAGCTCTTCTTCCCATTTCCCTTTTAGTTCGTCCATCATAGTCTCCCCTTCGTCTCTCATTTCCCTATATATATCCGACACCTTACCGTCCCCCACCCATTTCTTTGAGATGACTCTGTCCTGCACCTCTTGTGTTGGGAGCTGCGGGAATTCCCTCACCTGTTGCCTCGCAAAAGCCCTCAATTGCATGTACCTGAATGCATTCCCTTGGGGCAACCCATATTTCTCGGTCAGCGCTCCCAGACTCGCAAACTTCCCATCCACAAATAGATCTTTCAATTGCGTTATACCTGCTCTTTGCCACATTCCATATCCCCCATCCATTCCCCCCGGGGCAAACCTATGGTTGTTTCTTATCGGGGACCCCCCCAGTGCTCCGGTCTTTCCCCTATGTCGTCTCCACTGTCCCCAAATCTTCAGTGTAGCTACCACCACCGGACTCGTGGTATAGTTCCTTGGTGAGAACGGCAATGGGGCTGTCACCATAGCCTGCAGGCTGGTCCCCCTACAGGACGCCCTCTCTAATCTCTTCCACGCCGCTCCTTCCTCCTCTCCCATCCACTTACTCACCATTGAAATATTAGCGGCCCAATAATACTCACTTAGGCTCGGTAGTGCCAGCCCCCCCCTATCCCTACTACGCTGTAAGAATCCCTTCCTCACTCTCGGAGTCTTCCCGGCCCAAACAAAACCCATGATACTCTTTTCTATCCTTTTGAAAAAAGCCTTCGTGATCACCACCGGGAGACACTGAAACACAAAGAGGAATCTCGGGAGGACCACCATCTTAACCGCCTGCACCCTCCCTGCCATTGACAATGCTACCATATCCCATCTCTTGAAATCCTCCTCCATCTGTTCCACCAATCGCGTCAAATTTAGCCTGTGCAATGTGCCCCAATTCTTAGCTATCTGGATCGCTAGGTAACGAAAGTCTCTTGTTACCTTCCTCAACGGTAGGTCTTCTATTTCTCTACTCTGCTCCCCTGGATGCACCACAAACAGCTCACTCTTCCCCATGTTCAATTTATACCCTGAAAAATCCCCAAACTCCCCAAGTATCCGCATTATTTCTGGCATCCCCTCCACTGGATCCGCCACATATAGTAGCAGATCATCCGCATATAAAGATACCCGGTGTTCTTCTCCTCCCCTAAGTATTCCCCTCCATCTCTTGGAACCTCTCAGCGCTATCGCCAGGGGCTCAATCGCCAGTGCAAACAGTAATGGGGACAGAGGACATCCCTGCCTTGTCCCTCTATGGAGCCGAAAATATGCCGATCCCCGTCCATTCGTGACCACACTCGCCACTGGGGCCTTATACAACAGCTGCACCCATCTAACATACCCCTCTCCGAACCCAAATCTCCTCAACACCTCCCACAGATAATCCCACTCCACTCTATCAAATGCTTTCTCGGCATCCATCGCCACTACTATCTCCGTTTCACCCTCTGGTGGGGCCATCATCATTACCCCTAACAACCTCCGTATGTTCGTGTTCAGCTGTCTCCCCTTCACAAACCCAGTTTGGTCCTCATGAACCACCCCCGGGACACATTCCTCTATTCTCATTGCCATTACCTTGGCCAGGACCTTGGCATCTACATTGAGGAGGGAGATTGGTCTGTAGGACCCGCATTGTAGCGGATCCTTTTCCTTCTTTAAAAGAAGCAATATCGTTGCTTCTGACATAGTCGGGGGCAGTTGTCCCCTTTCCTTTGCCTCGTTAAAGGTCCTCGTCAGTAGCGGGGCGAGCAAGTCCAAATATTTTCTGTAAAATTCAACTGGGAATCCGTCCGGTCCCGGGGCCTTTCCCGTCTGCATGTTCCTAATTCCTTTCACCACTTCTTCTACCGTGATCTGTGCTCCCAATCCCATCCTTTCCTGCTCTTCCACCTTGGGAATTTCCAGCCGATCCAAAAACTCCATCATTCTCTCCCTCCCATCCGGGGGTTGAGCTTCATACAATTTTTTATAAAATGTCTTGAACACTTTCATTCACTCTCTCCGCTCCCCGCTCCGTCTCTCCATCTTCGTCTCTCACCCCCCCTATTTCCCTCGCTGCTCCCCTTTTCCTCAATTGGTGTGCCAGCAATCTGCTTGCCTTCTCTCCATATTCATACTGTACACCCTGCGCCTTCCTCCATTGTGCCTCTGCAGTGCCTGTAGTCAGCAAGTCAAATTCCACATGCAGCCTTTGCCTTTCCCTATACAGTCCCTCCTCCGGTGCTTCCGCATACTGTCTGTCCACCCTCAAAAGTTCTTGCAGCAACCGCTCCCATTCCTTACTCTCCTGCTTCCCTTTATGTGTCCTTATTGATATCAGCTCCCCCCTAACCACCGCCTTCAACGCCTCCCAGACCACTCCCACCTGAACCTCCCCATTGTCATTGAGTTCCAAGTACTTTTCAATGCATCCCCTCACCCTTAAGCACACCCCCTCATCCGCCATTAGTCCCATGTCCATTCTCCAGGGTGGACGCCCTCTTGTTTCCTCCCCTATCTCCAAGTCTACCCAGTGTGGGGCATGATCCGAAATTGCTATAGCCGTATATTCCGTTCCCCTCACCCTCGGGATCAATGCCCTACCCAACACAAAAAAGTCTATGCGTGAATAGACTTTATGGACATAGGAGAAAAACGAGAACTCCTTACTCCTAGGTCTACTGAATCTCCACGGGTCCACCCCTCCCATCTGCTCCATAAAGTCCTTAAGCACCTTGGCTGCTGCCGGCCTCCTACCAGTCCTGGACTTCGACCTATCCAGCCTTGGTTCCAACACCGTGTTGAAGTCTCCCCCCATTATCAGCTTTCCGGGCTCTAGGTCTGGGATGCGTCCTTGCATTCGCCTCATAAAATTGGCATCGTCCCAATTCGGGGCATACACGTTTACCAACACCACCATCTCTCCCTGTAATTTGCCACTCACCATCACGTATCTGCCCCCGTTATCCGCCACTATAGTCTTTGCCTCGAACATTACCCGCTTCCCCACTAATATAGCCACCCCCCTGTTTTTCGCATCCAGCCCCGAATGGAACACCTGCCCTACCCATCCTTTGCGCAACCTAACCTGATCTATCAGTTTCAGGTGCGTTTCCTGTAACATGACCACATCTGCTTTAAGTTTCTTAAGGTGTGCGAGTACTCGTGCCCTCTTTATCGGCCCGTTAAGCCCCCTCACGTTCCACGTGATCAGCCGAGTTGGGGGGCTTCCCACCCCCCCCCCCTTGCCGGTTAGCCATCATCTTTTTCCAGCTTCTCGCCCAGTTCCCACGCAGCTGTATTTCTCCCAGACGGTGCCCCCCCGCCAATCCTTTCCCGTACCCACTCCCCCCTTTCCCCAGCAGCAGCAACCCAGTAATTCCCCCCTCTCCCCCCCCCCCCGCTAGACCCCCCGCTAGCGTAATTACTCCCCCCATGTTGCTCCCAGAAGTCAGCAAACTCTGGCTGACCTCGGCTTCCCCCCGTGATCACGGCTCGCCCCGTGCGGCGCCCCCTCCTTCCTGCTTCTCTATTCCCGCCATAATTATTATAGCGCGGGAACCAAGCCCGCGCTTCTCCCTCGGCCCCGCCTCCCATGGCCAACGCCCCATCTCCTCTCCCTCCCCACCTCCCCCCATCACCACCTGTGGGAGAAAGAAAAGTTACCATACCGCAGGATTAATCATACAATCCCTCTTCGCCCCCCCCCCACTCGTCCCACCACTTTGTCCAAACGTTCATTTTCGTAGTCCAATCATTCCAATTTTTCTTCTACAGTAAAAGTCCACGCTTCATCCGCCGTCTCAAAGTAGTGGTGCCTCCCTTGATATGTGACCCACAGTCTCGCCGGCTGCAGCATTCCAAACTTTATCTTTTTTTTGTGAAGTACCGCTTTGGCCCGATTAAAGCTCGCCCTCCTTCTCGCCACCTCCGCACTCCAATCCTGGTAGACGCGGATCACCGCGTTCTCCCATTTACTGCACCGAGTTTTCTTCGCCCATCTAAGGACCATTTCTCTATCCTTAAAACGGAGAAATCTCACCACTATGGCTCTGGGAGCTTCTCCTGCTCTCGATCCTCGCACCATAACTCGGTATGCTCCCTCCACCTCCAACGGACCCGTCGGGGCCTCCACTCCCATTAACGAGTGCAGCATCGTGCTCACATATGCCCCGACGTCCGCCCCCTCCACACCTTCAGGAAGGCCAAGAATCCTCAAGTTGTTCCTCCTTGTGTTGTTTTCCAGTGCCTCCAAACTCTCCACAGATCGTTTCTGGTGTGCCTCCTGTATCTCCGACTTCACCACCAGGCCCTGTATATCGTTTTCATTCTCTGCTGCTTTCGCCTTCACGACCCGAAGCTCCTGCTCCTGGGTCTTTTGTTCCTCTTTCAGCCCTTCAATCGCCTGTAATATCGGGGCCAACAACTCTTTCTTCATTTCCTTTTTTATCTCCTCCACGCAGCGTTTTAAAAACTCTTGTTGTTCAGGGCCCCATATGAAACTGCCACCTTCCGACGCCATCTTGGTTTCTGCTTGCCTTCCTTGCCGTTGTTCCAAAGGATCCGCTGCAATCCGGCCACTTTCCTCTCCTTTTTCCATCCGTGTCCAGGGGGAACACCCTTCTGGTTTACCGCACGGTGTTTTCAGCCGTTAAAATTGCCGTTGGGGCTCCTATCAAGAGCCCAAAAGTCCGTTCCACCGGGAGCTGCCGAAACGTGCGACTTAGCTGGTCATCGCCGCACCCGGAAGTTGCACAGGCTAGCTTTAAGCAGTGTTGGCACATTACATGTTTTGTCTTCCTGCTGACAAATGCAGCCAACCAGCACTGTGCTGAATGATGGAAATGAGCAGGCAGCATGAAGTTGACTCTCTGCCTTGCATTGCATTGAACTGGTGGGGGGTGGGGGGAACCACGCTTTGGGGACTATCCAAATTTAGCTCTCATTGAATTCAACAGCTATGTCAATTATTTAAGCAGCAAGCTGTTTTTTGGTCTCTGATGTATGTTATATGAATTTGTTAAGTCAAGAAAAAAAAACCTTAAATACCAAAAGGTGACCAATTTGAATGCAAGCTTTGATTAGTAAATGGAAGTATCGAGCAGTTTGTCTGCTTTATAACTGAAATATTTGAAATGAACTCACCAGAACTGGAACATTCTTGAAGAGCCTTTGCCATTAATGTATTGGAAATATTTTTCAGTCCAGCCCTATATTCCAGTCTTACAGATTCCAACCTGAGGCATAATAGAAATTTGCAAGTTATTTCAGTATACTAACATCCAAAAAACCAAAAGCTACTTAAGTAAATGAAATGAATGGAGCAATCCGCAACACTTAGTCAGAGAAGCAGATGTGATTTTATTGGTCAAGCAAGTCTGTGTGTGCCCTGCTTTCATCTGAACTTTATTAAAAGGAACAATTATAAAGGATTTCATGTGCCTTTTTCTCAAAACAGGTGTATATTTCTCACAGACACTTGCTAATTGTAATGCGGTATGTTACTAATTAAAGCATTGCATGTTTTTTCCCATACCATAATTCCGGATTTTGTGGATTTTTCAGCCGTGCTTTTTCTAAAATGGCTCTTGCTCTTGTAAGATTACCAGCTTTCTCTTCAAGTCTGGATAGAAGCAACCAAAGGGGACTGGAATGCGGACATTTCTTTAACTGTTCAGACAAAATAGGCAATACAAAACAATTTAATGAAATATAATATCTATATAGAAGCAATGTCAGATTAAATTAGCAGAATTTATAGAAAATTATTTCTAAGGGAGAGTCGGTTTATGTGTGACTTGGGAGTTAAGAAAAAGGGAAGCGGCGAATTGAATCTGTTTATGTAGTTAAGAGATTTTCTTTAAATGCTCACAATCTGTTAGATCATTGTACATTTAACGGCCACAAAATGTACATACCCCTTGGTTGTAAGATTCACGGGCTTTCTCTATATTTTCAACTTGGTCTTCAATTTGACCCTTCATCATCCATAGTTTTGGGAAGTCTTCATAATGTTTCAATGCTTCATCACACAACTCCCGAGCTCGAGTTATGTCTCCCAACACCCACTCTAATTTCACAGATTTCATGAATACCTATAACATACAGAAGAAAAACAGTAATTGCTACTTTACCTGGAGTGGGGCAGCAAAGAAAAGTTGAATAATACATTCCATATACTTGCCAATTAGAGACTAATGTAATACAGGCTGTAATTACATCCATCTGTAATCCCCCCATAAAAAACATTTCTCAATCTCTTCCCCTATTTTTGTTGGGTGGGCGAGAAATGGATGCAACTAAGTTGTCATTGGATAATAGCAAAATATTAGTGAAGGTAGTTATTTCTGATACAAAGGAAATTGTGCATTAAAATCAATTGCACTTGATTGCTACACTAGTTAAGTCCCCAAACAAGTTACAACAAGCAGCATGTCAGGTCACAAACAAGATCAGAGAATACTGGAAATATACAGGAAGTCCATCAGTATCTACAAAGAGCTGTAACCTGTAAAAACTCAAATATGTCTCATTTCAAACATTTGTATTTCCAGTACTTTCCATTTTTATTTCCCATTTTCCATTTTTAAAAGTCAGGACAGAAGACTGGCTGAATCTTTAAATTAGCTTCCCTGATGCATAATAGACAAATACATTACACAGAGTGATATTAAGTTTGACACTTGCTTCGCTAAGTCCACTGCTTTCAGCTGAGACAATGGTGAGGATTATCCCAGTCTATGCCACAATAGAGTCAATACTTAAACAAAAAAAAAATCAATTATGAAATAAATTGCTACTCCCTGAACGATACTGTAGTTTGGATAGGTTGAAGCAAATATGCCATTCTTCAATCTTGAGCTTCTTAACTGAATTATAAATGGCTTCTGATTGAATTATAAATGGCTTTCAGCATCAGCTTTTAGCTAAACCCTGTTTTTAAAAAATTAAATAAAATTCCTCCCACATTTGGTGTTACTGCTCTTTATAAGTTAATAAAATTATTTGAGAATGGAACATTGAACAGTTTGAATCACAAATGGAGTGCAGGACCTGATGATGTTAACCTCCCATCTGGATTGGTTTGGTTAATTAAGTGGACACAGAAGTGTTCTTGCTCAACACAGCTATAATGTCACAAAAATAGGCATATGAATCAAGAGCTCGGATGGCATGTTAAATGGCATTGTGCTTGAAATAAAACAGAAAAAAGCTACAAATGTCTGTGACTAGGCTGTTAAGATTGTTGGCTTGGTGTTGCCAAGCACTGAAAGAAAGCAAATGAAATGTTTGAATGATTAGTTAAATCTAAAGAAAGGATCTTAAATTTGTATCAAGCCTTAGGTGAAACTTAATGCAGTTGCTTCAATTTTTGAGTCTGTGTTACAGGAAAATGTTGAATTATTGCAGGGAGTCATAGACATGGAATTTACAGTGCAGAAGGAGGCCATTTGGCCCATCGAGTCCGCACCGGCAAGACCAACACACCCAAGCACACACCTCCACCCTATTCCCACAACCCAGTAACCCCACCTAGCCTTTATGAACACTACGGGCAATTTAGTATGGCCAATCCACCTAACCTGCACATCTTTGGACTGTGGGAGGAAACCGGAGCACCCGGAGGAAGCCCACGCAGACACGGGGAGAACGTGCAGACTCCGCATAGACAGTGACCCAAGCTGGCAATCGAACTTGGGACCCTGGAGCTGTGATGCAAATGTGCTTACCACTGTGCTACCGTGCAAAGGGTCAAAAGGCAAAATTGATCCCTACATTAAGGGGGCTAAAGTATAAAGGACCTGTAATATTTGAAATGAAAATGTAACTTTTTAATATTTAGAAATGTGTTTCTGAATATGGCCAATAATAGCGAGGCCAGCATCAATTGTCCATTTCCCAGTGAGTGGCGGTGCCCCGCCTTCTTGAACTGCTGCAATCCACGTGGCTGGTGCACGTATTCCTATCGTGCAATTAGGTAAAGGGTTGCAGAATGGGGACCCAGCAAAGATGAAGGAACAGTAATATATCCCCAAATCAGGACTGTGCAAGACTTGCAACTGCCAAGGTTTCCATGCTCCTAAAGATCTTGTCCTTTAGGTAGTGCCTTAAGGTGATGTCAAAGGAGGCTAGTTGCTGCAGAGCATTCTGCACATTAAAAAAAAATTGTTCTTGGGATGCAAACATTGCTGACAAAGCCAGCATTTATTGCTCATCCCCAATTGCCCGAGAAGATGGTAGTGAGCCCTATTTTTAGGCAGTTCTTTAGGGTTGAGGATGATTTGCTTCCACATCATAAATTAGTTCTCAGATGATTGAAGAATCCAATACACGACCTACATGTGTAAAACCATGTGTAAAAATGTTAAAAAGACAAGTCTAAAGGCACTGTATCTGAATGCACAGAGCATTTGCAATAAGGTAGACAGATTAACAACACAAATTAGTATACATGGGTACAATATGATTGCGATCATCAAGATATGGCTGCATGGTGACCAAGGCTGGGAACTGAATATCCAAGGGTATTTGATATTTAGGAAGGACACGTGAAAAGGGAAAGGAGACGGAGTGGTGTTGTTAGTCAAGGTTGGAATCAGGGCAACAGTGAGAGAGGATATTGGCTCAGAAAATCTAGATGTAGTATCAGCCTGGGTGGAGCGAAGAGGCAACAAGGGGCAGAAAACATTAGTGAAAGTTGTCTATAGGCTTCCAAACAGTAGTGATAAGGCAGGGGCTGGCATTAAATAGGAAATTAGAGTTGCACGTATCAAAGGTCCTTACAGTAATCATGGGTGACTTTAATCAAAGGGGATGGCTAATCGGCAGGGGGCGGAGCACTTTGCCCCCCAACTAGGCGGATCATCTGGAATGTCCGGGGGTTAAATGGGCCTGTAAAAAGGGCACGTGTGTTTGTGCACCTGAGGGGACTGAAGGCGGACGTGGTAATGCTGCACGAGACGCACCTTAGAGTAGTGGACCAGGTCAGGTTGAGAAAGGCTGGATTAGTCAGGTTTTCCACTCGGGGCTGGATACAAAGACTAGAGGGGTTGCGATTTTGATTAACAAGCGGGTGACATTTGAGGTGGGAAGAATAGTCTCGGATGTGGGAGGTCAATATATCATGGTTAGCGACAAGCTGCAGGGGATGAAGATAGTGCTGGTCAATGTATGTGCGCCGGTCAATGTATGTGCGCCAAATTGGGTTGACGGGGATTTTACAAAGAGGGTGCTAGGGAAGATTCCTGACCTGGACTCGCACAAGCTGATTATGGGAGGGGATTTTAATATGGTTAATGATCCAGGCCTGGACCGGTCATGCTCGAGAATGGGCAGGGTGCCAAAGAACGGGCAGGGTGCCAGCAATGGCAAAGGAGCTGAAAGGGTTAATGGAGCAGATGGGGAGGGTGGACCATGGAGATTTAGGCAGCCGAGGGTGAAGGAATTTTCTTTTTCCTCCCACGTACATAAGGTATATTCCCGGATCGATTTATTTGTATTGGGTAGGGCCCTACTGGCTGGGGTGGTGAACACGGGGTACTCGCCGATTACGATCTCGGACCATGCTACGCATTGGGTGGACCTGCAAGTTAGTATGGATAGCAAGCAGCGCCCGCAATGGAGGTTGGATGTAGGGCTATTGGCGGATGAAGCAGTGTGCGAGAGGCTGAGGAAGTGCATGCTGAATTACCTGCAGCTAAATGATACGGGGGATGTCTCAGCAGTGGTGTTCTGGGAAGCGCTGAAGGCAGTTGTGAGAGGAGAGCTGATCTCGATCCGGGCCCACAGGGACAGGACGGATAGGGCAGAAACAGACCGACTGGTAAAAGAGATTCTACGAGTTGATAGGAGATATGCGGAGGCTCCAGAGGAAGGGCTTTGAAGGGAACGCCGGAGGATATAGGCGGAATTTGGTTTGTTAACCACCGGGAGGGCAGTGGAACAGCTCAGAAAGGCGAAGGGGGCGATTCACGAACACGGTGAGAAGGCCATCAGGATGCTTGCACAGCAGCTCAGAAAGAGGGAGGCAGCTAGAGAAATAGGGAAAGTTATTGACGGGGATGGGAACTTAGTTGGGGACTCGGTGGGGTGAGCAAGGCCTTTTGGGACTTTTATAGCAGGTTGTATCGGTCAGAACCCCCTGCGGGGCCGGAGGGGATGATGCACTTCTTGGGTGGGCTGACTTTCCCGAAGGTGGATGGGGAGCTTGTAGAAGGGCTGGGGGGCCCCGATCAGGCTGGAGGCGATAGTGGAGGGTCTGAGGGCCATGCAGTCGGGTAAGGCCCCGGGACCGGATGGGTACCCAGCCGAGTTCTATAAAAAGTTCTCCGGAATATTGGGGCCGGTGCTGATAAAGGTCTTTAACGAGGCTAAGGAAAGATGATGTCACAGGCCTTGATCTCGCTCATCCTGAAACGGGACAAGGACCCGGAGCTATGTGGGTCTTACAGGCCGATTTTGTTGTTGAACGTAGATGCCAAACTTCTGGCCAAATGTTTGACTTCTAGGATTGAGGACTGTGTACCGGACGTTATTGTGGAGGATCAGATGGGCTTCGTTAAGGGTAGGCAGCTGGTGGCCAATGTAAGAAGGCTGCTAAACGTGATCATGATGCCCCCGTAAAGTAGGGAGGTTGAGGTAGTGGTTGTGGTGGATGCGGAGAAAGCCTTTGACCGGGTTGAGTGGGATTATTTATGGGAGGTGCTGGAGCGGTTCGGTTTTGGGAGGGGCTTTATTGACTGGGTTAGGTTGCTGTACCGGGCTCCAGTTGCAACTGTACGGACAAACAGGACGACTTCGGACTATTTTAGACTGCACCGGGGGACGAGACAGGGATGCCCCCTCTCCCCACTGCTGTTTGCGCTGGCGATAGCGCCGCTGGCAATTGCTCTGAGGGCCTCAAGGGGCTGGTCTGGGAAGAGGGGGGGGGAAAGCACAGGGTCTCGCTGTATGCGGATGACCTATTATTGTATGTCTCAGACCCAATGGAGGGGGTGGAACAAATTATGGGAATTTTAGGGGAATTCGGCCGGTTTTTGGGGTATAAGCTCAATATGGGGAAGAGCGAGATGTTTGTGGTCCAGGCGAGAAGTTAGGAGAGGAGACTGGGGGAACCGCCGTTCAGAGTGGTAGGGGACAGCTCCAGGTACCTGGGAATCCAAGTGGCGAGGGATTGGGACAGGTTACATGAATTGAACTTGGCCCGGTTGGAGGATCAGATGAAGCAGGATTTCCGGAGATGGGATGCACTCCCGTTGTCTCTGGCGGGCAGAGTTCAATCGGTAAAAATGACGGTCCTCCCGAGATTCCTATTCGTTTTCCAATGCCTCCCCATCTTCATCCCATGGTCCTTTTTTAAGTGGATCAATAAGATTATTTGTGGGCTGTGTGTGGGGGGGGCAAGTCCCTGCGAGCGAAGAGGGCAATGCGCGAGCGGGGGGATGGAGGGCTGGCGCTGCCGAATTTCAGCAATTACTACTGGGTGGCTAATATAGCCATGGTGAGGAGGTGGCTGGTGGGGGGTAGCCGGCGTGGGTGCGCATGAAGGCGACTTCATGCAAGGGCACACGTCTGGGGGCATTGGTAACAGCGCCACTGCCGTTCCCACCGGCGCGATACTCCACTAGTCCAGTGGTGGTGACAGCCCTGACAGTCGGGGGCAGTGGAGGAGACATGGGAGCAGAGGGGGCATCAGTATGGTCCCCAATCTGCGATAATCACCGGTTTGCCCCGGGGAGGATGGACGGGGGGGGGGTTCCGAATTTGGCGGAGAGCGGGGAACGAGAGGATGGGGGACTTGTTTATAGAAGGAAGCTTCCCGAGTATAAGGGCGCTGGAGGAGAAGTTTGCATTGGTGGGGGGAAATGAATTTCGATATTTACAGGTGCAGGACTTTCTGCGGAGGCAGGTGACAACCTTCCCACTCCTGCCACTAAGGGGGTTCAGGATAGGGTGGTTTCGAGAGGATGGATAGGAGGGGAGCGTCTCGGACATATATAAAGAGCTTATGGGTTTGGAGGAGACGCAGACTGAGGAGCTGAAGCAAAAGTGGGAGCAGCTGGGGGGAGAGATAGAGGAGGGCCTTTGGGCGGACACATTGGGTTGGGTCATCGCGACGGCAACATGTGCCAGGCTCAGCCTGATCCAATTTAAGGTCGTTAACCGGGCTCACGAGTGGCCCGGATGAGTGTATTCTTTGGGGTGGAGGATACGTGTGTGAAGTGTGCGGGGGGGGGGGGGGGGGGGGGGCAGTGAACCATGTTCATATGCTCTGGGCATGTCCAAAACTGAGGGGACATTGGCAGGGGTTTGCCGACGCCATGTCCACGGTATTAAATACGAGGGTGACAATGAGTCCAGAGGTGGCGATTTTTGAGGTGTCGCAGGATCCGGGAATCCAGGAGAAGAGGCAGATGTTCTGGCCTTTACTTCCCTGGTAGTCCGGAGGCGAATATTACTGGCATGGAGGGACCCAAAGCCCCCGAAATCGGAGACCTGGCTTTCGGACATAGCTGGCTTCCTCTGCCTGGAGAAAATTAAGTTCGCCATGAGAGGGTCTCTGTTAGGGTTTGCACGGAGGTGGCAACCATTCGTCGACTTTTCTCAGAGAATTAATCGTCAACAGATTGGGGGGGGGGGGGGGGGGGGGGGGGGAGCGAGGGGATTAGGCTAGCGTAGATTAGGGGGGTAAGCAATGGTAGGATTTGTGGGAGAGGGAGGCGGTATTTGCACTATTTTAATATTTTCCTGGTTATGTACATTGTTGATTTTGTTGCTGTTACAATGCCAAAGAAATACCTCAATAAAATGTGTATTAAAAAAAAAAATGGGTGACTTTAATCTACATGTAGATCGGGCAAACCTACAATTCGATTGGGCAGATGAATTCCTGGAGGGTGTACAACAAGGTTTTTTAGACCAGCAAGTTGAGTAACACTAGGCAACATGCTATCTTAGATTTGGCATCATTAGAAAGGTTATAACTAATAATCTTGTTGTTTGGGGCCCTTTAGGGAAAGGTGATCATAACATGATAGAATTCTTCATCATTTGGATGGAAAGTGAGGAAGTCTGATCTGAAACTAGGGTCCTAAATCTAAACAAAGGAAACCATGAAGGTTTGAGGTGTGAGTTAGCGAGGATAGACTTGGCGAACTTCATTAAAAGGCATGACGGTAGATAGGCAATGGCTAGTATTTAAGGAACGAATGTATGCTTTGAAACAATTGTATATTCCTTTCTAGTTGAAAAACACAAGAAAAAGAGCCCAACCATGGCTTACAAAATAGTTTAAAGATAGTATTAGATCCACAGCGGAGTCAAATAAAGTTGCGAGAAAAAGTAGCAAGTTTGATGATTGAGAACTGTTCAGAATTCAGCAAAGGAGGTCAAAGAGATTGATTAAGGGGGAAAAAAATAGAGTGCAAGTGTAAACTTTAAAAAAATAAATTTAGAGTACCCAATTCATTTTTTCCAATTAAGGGGCAATTTAGTGTGGTCAATCCACCTACCCTACACATCTTTGGGTTGTGGAGGCGAAGCCCACACAAACACGGGGAGAATGTGCAAACTCCACATGGACAGTGACCCAGAGCCAAGATCGAACCTGGGACCTCGGCGTCGTGAGACTACTCACGGCGCCACCGTGCTGCCTGCAAGAGTAAACTTGAAAGTAACATAAAAATTGACTCTCAAAGCTTCTATAAATATCTAAAAAGATTAGTGAAAAAAATGTAGGAAAATAGTGCTGGAAAATTAATGGGACTAAAAGCCGATAATTCCCAGGCCTGACAATTTACATCTATGGTCAATGCACGGGGTTATGGGGATAGGTCGAGGGAGTGGACCTAGGTTGAGTGCTCTTTCGGAGAGTCAGTGCAGACTAAATGGGCCGATTGGTCTCCTTTTGCACTGAAGGGATTCTATGGTATAGCCTGGTTCGCCTTTCAGTAGTAGAGAATATGCTAGTCTATTATAAAGGATGCGATAATAGAACACTCAGAAAATATCAACAGGATTAGACAAAGTCAACATAGATTTATGAAAGGGAAATCACGTTTGACAAATGGAGAGTTTTTTTGAGGATATAACTGAGGATATAACTAGATAAGGGAAAACTAGTGGATATGGTGTATTTGGATTTTCAGAAAGCTTGTGATAAAACGTGAATGTGCAAAATGAAAGCACTTGGGATTGGGGCTTACATTTTAAGCATGGTTTGAGAATAGGTTAGCAAACAGGAAGCAGAGAATAGGAATAAATGGGTCTTTTTTGAAGTGGCAGGCAGTGACTTAGTGGAGTTTGCAGGATCAGTGCTTGGGCCCCAGCTATTCATAATATAGATCAGTGATTCGGATGAGGGAACCAAAAGTAATATTTCCAAGTTTTAAAAAAAACGCATTTTATTCAAACTTGTATCAAAGTAGGTTACAGCAAATAAACACCCCGGGAAACATTCTTCCCAACAATCAACTATACAGCTTGTACAGGTTTTTCTCCTTTTTCACCCCCCCCTCCCCATCACCCACCCCCCTCCAACGAACAGCTCCTCAAACACGGTCACAAACATACCCCACCTTTTCTCAAACTCCCCTGCTGAGCCCCTTAACTCATACTTTATCTTCTCTAACCGCTGGAAGTCGTACAGGTCACCCAACCATGCTGCTACCCCCGGTGGCGATGCCAACTGCCACTCCAGCAAAATTCGTTGCCGTGCAATCAGAGAAGCGAAGGCTATGACATCGGCCTTCCTCTTCTCCATGAGCTCCGGCTTCTCTGAAACCCCAAATATCGCCACCAACCCGTCCAGAATCTTCCCAATTTTTCACAACCCCAAAACATATGCGCATGATTCGCTGGCCCCTGCCCACATCTCTCACACTCATCTGCTACCCCCTGAAAGAACCCACTCATTCTCGCCCGAGTCATATGCACCTTGGGCACCATCTTAAACTGTATCAGGCTCATCCTTGCACAAGAAGAGGTCCCGTTTACCCTTCGCAGTGCCTCACTCCATACTCCCCAATTGATCTCCATTCTCAAAACCCGGCTTCCCATTTCTCCTTGATCTTCACCACCCGCTCGCCTCCCTGCTCTGCCAGCCACTTATATATCTCCCCAATTCTTCCCTCCCCTTCCACATCCGGAAGCAGCAGACACTCCAGCAGGGTGTATCCCAGCAATCTAGGAACCCCTTCCAGACCTTTTGTGCAACGTCCCTAACCTGTAGTTACCTGAACTCACTACCCCTTGGCAGCTCTCCCCTCTCCCGTAGCTATTTCCAAGTTTGTTGATGACATAAAACTTGGTGTGGAAGTAGTGGTGGGGAGGATGCTAAAATGCTTCAAGCTGATTTAGACAAGTTGAGCGAGTGGGTAAATACAGGGCAGATGCAGTATGTGCAGAATGTGGATAAATGTGAAGTTATCTACTTCGGATGGAGAAACAAAATGGCAGAGTATTATTTAAATGGTGATAGATTGGGAAAGATTGATGTAAAAAGGGACCTGGGTATTCTAGTACACCAGTCACTGAAAGTAAGCATGCAGGTACAGCAAGCAGTTGGGAAGGCAAATGTCTGTTGGCCTTCATTGCAAGAGGACTTGAGTGCAGGAGCAAGGATGATTACTGCAGTTGTACAAGTCATTGGTGAGACCACACCTGGATTAAAGTGTGCAATTTTGGTCTCCCTATCTAAGAAAGGATATACTTGCCAAAGAGAGAATGCAGCGAAGGTTCACAAGACTGATTCATGACTGGCAGGATTTTCATACGAGGAGAGGTTGGGTTGACTGGGCATGCAGTCACTGAAATTTAGAAGAATGAGGAGGCATCTAATTGAAATGGATAAAATTCTGACAGGACTGGATGCAGGAATGTGGTTTCCCTTGACTGGGGTCAAGAAATGAGGTGAAGAGAAAAACGGCAATTACTGCGGATGCTGGAATCTGAAACGAAAGAGAAAATGCTGGAAAACCTCAGCAGGTCTTGCAGCATCTTTAGGGAGAGAAAAGAGCTAACGTTTCGAGTCCAATGACGCTTTGTCAAAACAGCTTTGACAAAGAGTCATTGGACTCGAAACGTTAGCTCTTTTCTCTCCCTACAGATGCTGCCAGTCCCGCTCAGATTTTCCAGCATTTTCTCTTTCGTTTGAGGTGAAGAGTAACCTCTTCACTCAAGAGGGTGACAAACTGGTGGAATTTTCCACCACAGAAGACTGTGGGGGCACGCCACTGAATATATTTAAGAAAACAATAGATTTCTAAACTCTAAAGGTGTCAAGGGATATAGAGTCATAGAATCCTACAGAAGGAGGCCATTCAGCCCATGAAGTCTGTATCGACCCTCTGAAAGAGCACCCTATGTCGGCCCAAACCCCACCCTATCTCCATAACCCCTAGGGGCAATTTAACATGTTCCGATCCATCTAATCTGCACACTGCCCTATGTTTAAGTCTCTGTTACAGGTAGGGCAAGTGTTTGGAGAAGCGGGTGGGTGGGGTTCCTGGGTTACCACACGTTCCATTAGCCGGCGACGTTTGACTTCAGATTTCTTTCAGCGATGAAACACGAGTTGTTCAGCTCCTTCCTTAATGCTTTTTCTCCACTTTGGACCGTCTTGGGCTAGGGATTCCCAGGTGTTGGTGGGGATGTTGCATTTTTTCAAGGAGGCTCCAAGGGTTTCCTTGAAGTGTTTCCACTGCCCTCCTGGGGTTTACTTGCTGTGTTGAAGCTCCCAGTGGAGCGCTTGTCTTGGAGTCTGACATCAGGCATGCAAAGGATGTGGCCCACCAACAAAGCTGAGAGTGCGTGGTCAATGCTTTAATCCTGGGGATGTTAGACAGAGCTAGAACACTGACGTCGGTGTGCCTATCCTGCCAATTGACTTGTAGGATTTTGATGGGTCAGGTACGTCAGGTAGTACAGGGACTTGCTGTGCCTATTTAACATAGCACAGGTCGCTGAGCAATATAGGAGGGTGCGTCTCATTACTACTCTGTAGACCATGAACTTGGTGCCAAGTGAGAGGTCTTGGTCTTTAAACACCCCCTTCCTCAGGCGACCAAAGGCTGTACTGGCACACTGAAGGCAGTGTTGAACCTCGTCGTTGATATCTGCCCTCATTGACAGTAAGCTCCCAAGGAGTGGAAAATGGTCCCTGTTGTCCAAGGCCTCAATTTTGATAACCGGAGTGAGTAGTACCATGTGGCTGGGGCAGGTTGTTAGAGGACCTTTGTCTTACAATTGTTTAGTGTAACGCCCATGCTCTCGTATGCCTTGATGAAGGTGTTGACGATGGCTTGGAGCTCAGTCTTGGAGTGTGCACAAACGTAAGCATTATCTGCATAATGTAGTTCAATGATAGAGGATGGGACGACCTTGGAGCGGGCTTGCAGGTACCGAGTTTGAACAGATTCCGGTTTGTCTGTAGTTTAGGTCCACCCCAGTGGGGAGCTGGCTGAGGGTGAGATGGAGGATCGCAACAAGGAAGAGAGAGAAAACACAGCCTTGCTTGACCACAGTAAGAATGTGAATTGGGTCTGTGGTGGATCCATTGGTCAGGATCACGGCTTGTATGTTATTGTGGAGCAGGAAGAGAATGGCAACAAACGTTTGGGGGCCAGCCGAAACGGAGCAGGACGCTCCATAATCCCTTGCAGTTGACAGTGTCGAAGGCCTTTGTGAGGTCAAAGGTAACCATGCACAAGTGTTGGTGCTGTTCTCTGCATTTCTCTTGTAGTTGCCTAGCAATGAAGATCATGTCCGTTGTGCCCATAGTGGGCGGACTCAGGGAGGAGCTCTTCAGCCACAGGGAGACGGTGATTAAGGAGGACTCTTGCGATGACCTTCATTGGGGCCCCATACCCAGTACCTCTCCCATCACCCATGGCACCTTCCCACCCAGAAGGTGTAACACCTGCCCCTTTACCTCTTCCATGCTTAACATCCCAGGCCCAAAACACTCATTCCAGGTTAAGCAGCGTCTCACTTGCACCTCTTTCAATTTGGTCTATTGCATTCGCTGCACCCAATGTGGTCTCCTCTATATCGGAGACCAAAAACAGACTGGGTGATCGCTTTGCTAAGCATCTTCGGTCTGTGCGCATTCAGGACCCTGACCTTCCCGTTACTTGTCTTTTTAACACAAGACCCTGCTCCCATGCCCGCCCTTTACTTGCTGCAATGTTCCAGTGAAGCTCAACACGAACTGGAGGAACAACATCTCATCTTCCGGTTAGGCACGCTACTGCCTTCCGGTCTCAACATCGAATTCAACAACTTCAGATGGTTAGCTCTACCCCACCTCAACCCATTTGTTTTCGTCCCATTTCATTTTAACTGTCTTTTGCCATTTCTTTCTTTCTTGTCTCTCTTAATATATATTTAACCTCCCCCCCCCCCCCCCACCCATCTTACCTCACCCTTTCTCCTCTTTGTTTCCCTTTCCCACCCCCCACATCTACAGTTCACCCTCTGATGTTAGTTTCTCTGCTGTTTGTCCTTTCACATCTTTTGTTCTCTCTGGGGACTGCCATTAGCACTCTTTCCCCTTGGCGTCTGTGGCCATTAGCACCTGGGTTTCTGTGGCTATGACTCATCTTTCATTCTCACTCCACAGTATAAATATTTCCCACTTTCTCTGTCTGTTAGCTTTGACAAAGAGTCATCGGACTCAAAACATTAGCTCTTTTCTCTCCCTACAGATGCTGCCAGACCTGCTGAGATTTTCCAGCATTTTCTCTTTCCTTGCATAATTAAGCCTTGTAGGAGAAAAAATACTCTGCAAAAGTTGAGAGAATTGGAGCTGACCAAACAGTAACCCAGTTATTAATATAATTATGATTTTAATATATGTTAGAGAGTTTACTTCAATTAATTCCATAGTTTTGAAAGTTAGTAAATATACTATACAATATTCATTTAAAGCAAAGAAATAGGTTATGCACTTGTCATAGATGCTTCCATCCCAAGCAATACTGATTATATCAAGTTTAACTGTTAAATGCTCTAAGTTTACTTACTCTTGCAGTAGGAGCACTGCTCCTAGCTTTAGCCAGGAGTCTTCGCGCTCTTTCATATTCATTGTTCTCAGACTCTAGCTTAACTGCAGCCAGCCAAATCTCTTCACTGTTAGGGTTAGCCTATTACAGGAAAAAAATGCATGATCACCAAAAGTGTATTTACTGAAAAAATCAAAACCAATGTTTCACTTGAACTTGCGGGTTGAACTTTATCGAAGTATTTCACGGCACAACAAAATGAATTCCATTAATCCAATGCTCATTACATCTTTCTGAAGTGGCTCAAAGGGCTTTACATGCAATTGCCATGGAATGGTAGGACTACTATATATTCAAAATCAACTTTTACAAATGTAATATCCAACAGCCATGTAATGGTGTAGATTGCAAGCGGCAGGGGGTGGGAAGAGAGAGAGAGCGCAAGAGGATCTTGGCCAGAGCACCAGAACATTCTGCTTTTGAACCTTTGGCATCCTGCTGAATCACAAGTAGCCTCAGTTTTATGCCTTCGCTGAAAGATGACACCTCACTGGCGGCAACATAGATCATGTGCTCTAGGCCTGGAATGGAGTTTGTTCCCATACTGTCTAACTTTGAAAGTGCACTACTAACTCATCCAACCTGCCATCCACTGTATTTTTATTATTGCTCTCTAATGCATGTATAATACATCAAAATTATGCAATTCAATAATCTTCAGAGGTACAAAAATTAAACTTTTATTCATCCAAATCAAAAATGCCTCCAATGCTAGAACGACCTGTATATCTCTGAATTTACACAATTTCTTGTATGCTCCCACAAGGTGACTACTAAAATGAAACACAGATCCAATTCCAGCTCTCCCAGCAGTCAGGAAGTCCGGTCTGTCCCACCTTCCTACTTGGAAGATGGAGTTTGGACAATGCAGGTACCAGTAGAGGAATGGGAGAAGTGAAAGAGAGGAATGAGGGAGAAAAAAAGACAAAAACAAAGTAAAAGCTATTGGGAAAAATTATTGAAACCGAATTATATCAACTTTTGATGCAAGGTCACCAAACTGAAATGTAACTGTTCCTCTCTCTAGATGTTGCCTGACCTGTTGCATCTTCCAGTACTTTTTGCTTCTTTTTCAGTTTTACATGCAGCCACAGTATTTTACTTTTTCTATTATTGTTGTGAGTACAATGTATGTCAGTAGGAAATTCAAAGCAGTCTCAAACTCTCAGCAAAGAACATAAACTTCATTTATACAGACCTGAAAAGCAAGTGCGAGAATGCTTCTAGCTGCAGGCACATCTCCAGCTAACCATTTGGACTTAGCCCCCATTAACCAAAGGACTTCTGCTTTTGGGCAGTGAGCCACAGCTCTCTGTAAAAGGGCCTCCAAAGATTCCCTGAAATAAAATAAGATAATTTCATATAACTATGATTAAACATGGCTCACATGGTCAATCCAAGCAAGCATCTATTGTATTTAAGCTGGATACAAGTGTAATGATTGGCAGTCGTTACAGCTTCACATCTTTAGATTTATTTGAAATTTTTTTTAAAAAGGCAAAATATTATGCAACTACATCACATCACCATGCAAGACATTTCACAACAGAGTTGGCTCACATTTACTTTATTACTGTCCAGATACATAAATTAACAAAAATATTATTGCAGTATGAATCCTTTCCCAAATAGTGCACATTATTCATCAGAAAGGTCTTACAGTTGCAAACTCAAAGTTGATGGGCAAAATTTCAAGCGCACAGGAAATGGCAGCGAATGTTTGGGTGCTGTGTTTACTTAGAATGCCTTCCACGATTAAGTTCAAGGAAGCAAGAGGCTCCTTACAATGCTCCTGGCGGTGAACCAGCTGGGAAATTTGGAAGGCTGTGACAAACTGCACTTCAGTGTAGACGACCTGGTTCATGACATGAGATTTGCCACTGCACACCAGGAGTGCTATTGAATTGAGTCAAAGGCAACTTTAAGGCGATTTTAGAAACAGGCATAATAAGACAAGCGAAAGAGAAAAGCGAATGCAAGAATTCTTCTAGCTGCAGGCACGTCCTGGACTTAGCCCCCATTAATCAAAGGACTTGAAATTCTGCCTGTGTGAACTTCAAATTTCTTTTAAACTACTTTGTATTTTTTCTTCTTTATTCACTGACAAGACCAGCATTTGTTGCCTGACCTGAACTGCCCTTGAACTAAGTTAGATCATTTCAGAGGGCAGTGGGTCCTGAGTCACATACCAGGTAAGGAAGGCAGATTTCCTTCCCTAAGGACATCAGCGACCAAGATGGGTTCTTACAGCAATCAATGGTCAAGGTCACCGCTATTGAGAACAGCTTTCATTCCAAATGTTATGATTTGAATTTAAATTCCAGCAGCTCCATGGTGAGATTTGCCTGGGACTTTGGATTACTAGTTAGTGACATTAAGGGCAGCACAGTGGTCAACACTGCTGCCTCAGTGCCAGGGACCCGGGTTCAATTCCGGTCTTGGGTGACTGTGTGGAATTTGCACTTTCTCCCAGTGTGTGTGTGGAGTTTCCTCCAGGTGCTGCAGTTTCCTCCCACAGTCCAAAGTAATGCAGGTTAGGTACATTACACTCCATCCTAAATTGCCCTCAAGTGTCCAAAGATGTGCAGGTTAGATGGGGTTATGGGGATAGGGTGGGGGATTGGGCCTAGATAGGGTGCTCTTTCAGAGGGTTGGTGCAAACTCGATGGGACGAATGGCCTCCTTCCACACTGTCGGAATTTGATGGTACCACTATCTCCCCTGTCTAATCTACTCAAAGTAGAATTCAAATGAAGAAAAATACAAAATAGTGGAATTTAAACCAAATTTCCATCTTGAGAAGAGAAGTGGGGCACTAAGATAAAACTACCATATTTAATATAATGAAGAACTGCACCACAATGTTTAAGTGCTTGTGCAAAATTTAGAGCCACAGAATTCTGGTCTTATAGATGTTTTAAGTGTAATCAAACTTACTCCAACCAGGATATGTGACAGCAGCTTACTCCTAGCAACCAGAACCAATGCCTGAATAATAGAATTATCCCCCAAAAACAGAAGTTCTTGTATCAATACAAGAATGTCATTTTGTAATCATTTTTGCCAGACATGATAATGCCATAATCATACCTGGTGCCATAATTCTTTTCAAAGTAGGCAGCTCTCAACCATACACTCTTTTTGCTTGGGAAGACTTGGAGTGAGTGTGCATAGATTGCTCTTGCACATTCAAGTGCTCCATGGGAAATGCACTGAGGAACGAAGCAGAATTAAACATGGAAGTAAGTAAATTGAATGACAATCTCACATAACTAAGAGGAAAACAAACAGGCATTGACATGTTTATAAAGCTAGAAGTTCAAACTGTTTTGAATGTGAAGAAACAAATGCAATTTCAGTTGCTATGCTCCGATTACATTTAGCATTGATGGCACTTTGGTCACAGGGTAAATGGTAAATTACAGGGTGTTTGCTACTGAGTTTATTTCCTGTGTCTGGAAAAAAACTTGCAAAATTATACATAGGCCGGAATTCTCTGGCTGTAGGGATTCTCTGTTCCCGCTAGCAGTGCACTCCCACCTGCTGGTTTCCCAGCGGCGTGGGGTGGCTTCAATGGGAAATCCCATTGACAAGTGGCAGGAAGATAGAATTCCGCCGCTGGCGAATGGTGCCCCACTGAGAGACACGCAGCTGGAGGGACCGGAGAATTCAGCCCATTGCCTTTCAAGCCTTCACATGACCCAAAGCACTTTTATAGTGTAGGAATCATAGCTGTCGATTTGCACATTGAAATACCATGGGTTCTTACATATCTAACCTTAGAAAGCAGACAGTGCCTCAGTTTAAACAACTCATCCAAAACCATCCAGTATTGCACGGTTAGTTTAATTGTTTGTGCTCATATTTCTGGAGTGGAACTTGAACTCATGACCTTCTGACTCAGAGGCAAGGTGCTACCAATTGAACAAGGCCTTTGAAGCAGCTTTCTGTAGCAAATTTAGATTAAACACAATTACTATCGAGGCATACGGGTTAGATATACTAAGGAAGGTGTAATTCACCGATGTCGCACTGCAGATGGAGTTTAACCCTGAAAAGTGTGAGGTTGTCCATTTTGGAAGGACAAATATGAATGTGAAATACAGGGTTAACGGTAGGGTTCTTGGCAATGTGGAGGAGCAGAGAGATCTTGGGGTCTATGTTCATAGATCTTTGAAAGTTTCCACTCAAGTGGATAGAGTTGTGCAGAAGGCCTATGGTGTGCTAGCGTTCATTAGCAGAGGGATTGAATTTAAGAGCCGTGAGGTAATAATACAGCTGTACACAACCTTGGTAAGGCCACATTTGGAGCACTGTGCAGTTCTGGTCGCCTCATTTTGGGAAGGATGTGGAAGCTTTGGAAAAGGTGCAAAGAAGATTTACCAGGATGTTGCTTGGAATGGAGAGTAGGTTTCACGAAGAAAGGTTGAGGGTGCTAGGCCTGTTCTTAGAACGGAGAAGGACGAAGGGCGACTTGATAGAGGTTTATAAGATGATCGGGGAATAAATAGAGTAGACAGTCAGAGACTTTTTCCTCGGGTGGAACAAACCATTACAAGGGGACATAAATTGAAGGTAAATGGTGGAAGATATAGGGGGGATGTCAGAGGTAGGTTCTTTACCCAGAGAGTAGTGGGGGAATGGAATGCACTGCCTGTGGAAGTAGTTGAGTCAGAAACATTAGGAACCTTCAAGCGGCTATTAGATAGGTACATTGATTACGGTAGAATGCTGGGGTGTAGATTGATTTATTCTTAATCTAGGACAAACGTTCGGCACAACATCGTGGGCCGAAGGGCCTGTTCTGTGCTGTATTTTCTATGCTCTATGCTGTGCAATCGTAGCAGTTTACAGCTGTAATACAGTAGAAGGGTCACTTATAAAGAATGGTTTTAACTGGGCAAGTTTTTAAGTTACGAAAAATAAAGTGACTATAAAATACTTAGCTGAACTGTTAATGGGTAAATCTACAAACAGTAGGACATAGTCAAAGTAGTACTTGTTAGGATAAAACACCTGCACATGCACATAAAAGGCAAAGGTTTGAATTGTGCAGTTACGTGGCCATAGTCATCAATTGAAGTAGAGACAGTATCAAGCTAAAAGATTAGGCTTACAAAATGTAAAGAAATGTGGAAATCCAGCAGATACAGCTACAGAGCAACGAGATACAAAGAAACTAACGAGGGGCAAAAACAATATGAAAATAAACTTGGTAAGGGGTTGAGTACATTAAAAGTAGACCATAATGGACAATAAAGAAACGGTAACTTGAAACGAGTGCTTTGTCTGTTCTCCTCGGGAGCACATTTGGTAAATTGCTGTCTTGAGTATAGTTTTTCAATAAAAATATTCTCTGCACTTACGCTTTCTGCATCCTCCATCCATGCATGCTTCCGGTCTTCCTCTTCAACACCAATTCCAATAACTGCACGAATAATGGCCTGACAGGTAGCAACACTTCCTGCTCTATCACATTCTTCAGCATCCTGCAAAAGAAGTAAAACTCTGTGAGCAGCATTAAAGGGTTAAATCAACCAAAATTCATATTATAGAAACAGAATCAGTTTTGTAGGATGAAGAATTCTTAACCGAAAGCTGTTTTAAATAGAGTGAATTTTTACTTGTCATTAAATTGCATTTCAAACCAACAACATTGCCAATAAATGTGCTTGTATATTTATTTAGAACACTGTTTATGGCACACAATCCCCTACCCATTTAGTCACTCAAATAGTTGACACAAACTCAGGAGAAAGCCAATTTGTTGAGCATCAGGGTACAATTTGTCCAAAGTTATTTTAAGTTTCTTAGAGAATTCCACAGCAAACTCTCTCTGCAAATTTCTGGCATACAAGCAAAGAGGTATTCTGGAGAGAACAGGTAGAAAACTTAAGGTAGGACCATGCTGATATATCAGAGTATTTTAGTTAAAGCCTAACCGATCAGTAAAATTACGAAAATGCATTAGGAGTAGCAATGTTCCTAAAATGGGTTCGTCCAATAAATGGGATATTTCTAATCAACAGAGTTTCCATATAAATGATCGAGCAAGCTCATGTTAGTCCTCATTTTACAAATGCCAGTTGACCACTTACCACATTGACGTAGAAATGGTCAATAACCAACGAAGGAAAGCACTTTGATTGGGAAGGAGCTACAAGTTATTTTCAAGCACTCACATAAAGGCGGCATACAAAGGGACTATTGGCCAAGTTCCTCAGGGTAGTGTCCTAGGCCCAACCATCTTCAGCTGCTTCATCAATGATCTCCCTTCTATCATAAGGTCAGAAGTGGGATGTCTGCGAATGACTGCACAATGTTCAGCACCATTCTCGACTCCTCAGGTAATTAAGCAGTTCATGTCCAAATGCAGCAAGACCTGGACAATATCCAGATTCCGGCTGACAAGTGGCAAGTTACATTCGTGCCACGCAAGTGCCAGACAACGACCATCTCCTACAAGACAGGATTTAACAACTGCCCCATGACGTTCGATGGCCTTACCATCCCGGAGTCCCCCACATTCAACATTCTGGGGGTTACCATTGATCAGAACAGAAATGGACTAGCTACTTTAATACTGTGGCTACCAGGGCAGGTCAAAGGCTAGGAATCCTACGGCGAGTAACTCAGCTCCCCCCCCCCCCCCCCCCCCACCGCCGCCGCCCCCCCCCCCCCCCCCCCACTTCCACCCAAGACGGTCCAAGGCACGAATCAGAAGTGTAATGGAGTAGGGCAGCACTGTGGTTAACACTGCTGCCTCACGGTGCTGAGGTCCCAGGTTCGATCCCGGCTCTGGGTCACTGTCTGTGTGGAGTTTGCACACTCCCCCCATGTTTGCATGGGTTTCACCCCCACAACCCAAAGATGTGCAGGGTAGGTGTCTTGGCCACGTTAAATTGCCCCTCAATTGGAGAAAATTAATTGGGCACTCTAAATTTAAAAAAAATTTTTTTTTAAAGGAGTGTAATGGAATATTATCCACTTGCCTGGATGAATGCGGCTCGAACAACACTCAAGAAGCTTGACACCTCCAAGACAGAGCAGCCCGCTCGATTGCTCCCCCTTCCACAAACATTCAAACCCTCCACCATCGACTAACAGTGGCAGCCGTATGTACCATCTACAAGATGCACTGCAGTAACTCACCAAGGTTCTTTAGACAACACCTTTCAAACCCACAACCACTAACATCTAGAAGGATACGAGCAGCAGATACTTGGGAACCCCACCACCTGGAGGTTCCCTCTAAGCCACGCAGCACCCTGACTTGGAAATATATCGCTGTTCCTTCACTGTCGTTGGGGCAACATCCTGGAACTCCCTCCGTAATAGCACCTACACCTCAAGGACTGCAGCAGTTCAAAAAGGCAGCTCACCACCATCTTCTAAAGGGCAACTAGGGATGGGCTAACCAGCGACACCCACATCCGGAAAAGAATTTTAAAAAATTCTCCATCTTCGGCATTAATTATTTTCAGTCTCCCTCCCACACTGTCATGTTACCATTTAATCACGGAGGTGTATACCTGGACCACTTTACAGGGTACTGTGGAGAATACAACAGACAGTTATTGATCTGAATTTTGCAATCAACAGTGAAGCAACCGTGCTCATCACGGATCTCAACGAACCTCGTTGAGACCCAATGATCTCTATGGTGATAACGTCAATGCTGTCAACTGGTTACAGCATAGTTTAAGGGGGATTGCCAGGGTTGAGCAGCAGTGATGTCATCAAGCTGTCCAAGCAGCTAACTACAGTAAGAAAAAATTCTCACAGCCATATTTTCAATGTAATATGATTTTGAGATATTAAATAACTTTGCCAAGCTGAGTTGGTATTGGTTTCTTGTTTTGTACAAGTCACATGAGCAGGAAAGAAAAGCTACTAATTACCAAATCGTTTTTAAAAAATTGTAAACGAAGCGAAACAAGGATTGGGATATAAACATGGGCCGAAGGTAAAAGTTGAAATAACATTAATTTTTTTAAAAAGTCTAGTTTAGTAAATCTAGTTGTAATAGAAACATTAAACGACAATTCAAATACTTTGCAGGGCCAGATTGGTTGTTCAACAGTATTCAAATTCTCAGATCATTGTTAAAAATCCAGTTGCACCTCAAAAGAACAAGGTTTAACTTTTTTTAACGGGGATTTGAACAGCAACATGAGAGCATAAAAGGGGAAAACCTTGTCAGATCAACTGATTTCTGGCTCTTTGCATGTATGCTAAATCTCAAATTTACTGTCAGATTCAGAGGGGAAATGATGGCAAACATGGAGCTCATTGTCAAAAACACTAAGTTCCAGGCCTTTATTCTGAAAGCCTGTGAGATGGTATGGAGATGTCAGGTGCTAGAGTTACATCAGTCATTCCACTCTCCACTGAACAACTTGTATTTATGTAGCACCTTTACATAGGAATGTCCCACGGTATATATCACAGCAGCAGACAGAAACCAATACCAACTCAGCTTGGCAAGTTATTTAATATCTCAAAATCATATTACAGGGGCTGGTTTTGCACAGTGGGCTAAGACAGCTGGATTGTAATGCAGAACAAGACCAGCAGCGCGGGTTCAATTCCCGTTCCAGCCTCCCCGAACAGACGCTGGAATGTGGCGACCAGGGGCTTTTCACAGTAACTTCATTGAAGCCTACTTGTGACAATAAGTGATTATTATTATTAGAAACAAACATGAGGACAAGTAATTAAAGCCTTGGTCAAATGGGTATGGTTGAAGCAGTGTTTTCAACAAGGGAAGACGGGTGAAAAGGTGAAGAATATTTGGAGGGAATTCCAGACCATATTTTCAATGTAATATGATTTTGAGATATTAAATAACTTTGCCAAGCTGAGTTGGTATTGGTTTCTTGTTTTGTACAAGTCACATGAAAGTAGTAAACAACCAGAACATTTGCATTACTGCAGCCAAAGTGCACACTGTCCTGTAAGAGACATATTATTAAAAAGATAAGACACAATACATTTATTATACTTGAAACGATTACATTGCTGCAGCTTTAGTCCCAGCTAAAAACAATTGCTAGAGTTTATAGAGAAAACTGTGGATAGAGTTGGATTAAGACTGTAATTGAAACAACTGATCCTGGTGGCCATAATTTCCCACTAAGCCAGCACTTGCCAAAGTGAGAGACGCAACCCCTATTGGGGTCACAGAAACGGTGGATGCTGCACCTGCAAAGTAACTTTCTGCAATTTGTACATGAGGACATCCAGATCCCTCTGCACCAAAACATTTGTAAATTTCTCTCCATTTAAATTGCCTTTTTATTCCTCTGACCAATGAGAGCAATGGAGCTGATGGGTGGGCGGATGGCCTCATAAACATTATGCCGGCTGCAAACCCGGAAGAAGCTACCAGTCATGCATTTTCAGCAAGTACGTTCAGAGTTTCTTCCAGTATCAGGTCCGGATTAACGTCTGCCATCTTTATGGGAGGAAATGTGCAGCATTTGCAAGGCCACCATCTCTATAGGAGATGAAGTGCAGCAGAGCAAGTGTGCAGTCATTCTGGGCCAAGAAGTAACCCTAACCCCTCAGTCCTCTGTCACCGAGGAACATGGAGAGCTTAACTGAAGATGTTAGCAAATTAAAAAACAGATTTTCATATTTATATGGTGTATAATGCTGATTTCCAATGAATAAATTTTAAAAGTATATGAATGGTACTATACTGTTTAATAGCAGTTTTGTTCTTGTTAGCATCTGGGGTCACATTAATCTTCAAATGTTAAAATAGGGTTACATTGGAAAACAGTTTGGGAAGCGTTGCTCTAAAATGTCTGCACATGTACACAAGTTAGCCCTTTTAAATAACTGCACACTTTAAAGAAATTGCTCGTACACCATTAGTGGGAGTGCTACTGGTGGCATTGTTTTTGCGTCAAGTAAAAGTGACTTATGAATGGCAAAGAAACAAAATCATTCTCTGAGCCAAGAATGCCATATCTGGAGCCATGCATCACCACCACTGCACAATGCAGCAACTGCCTTCCTTCCTGACATGGTATAACCAGGATGAGCATCAAATGACAAGATTAGCACTTAACTTCAGGGATATTACTGACTACCTCAACGTTAATGGGACAAGGTTTCGTAATACTAAATCCTTGCACTGCAATCTGCAAGCAAGATTGTACTCGCCGCTGAGTAGCCTGCAACAATATCAGCGTTATACTCAATGGGAAATCAGCAAAAGGAATTTACTTTTTCTTGAGGGAATATTCAACTTGGTAAAAGAAAATAAATGGTTTTCTTTGCACACAAACTTTAACGTGTGCACTTGAAAATTCGCCAGCATTTAATATCTTAAGAGAAAAAGGCAAACAATGGAGATGTACTACATTTACTGCTACTCCTTTGCTAAAGATTTTGATGTGTTGTGTGTTCTGGATCACAAACAGGTCACCAACACTGGAAGTGGTGCAACTCTATTTTATTATAAGGTTAACTATATTCACATACTTGAACTGTGGGTAAATGCAATACCAGCTTTAACTGTTGACCCTTGCCTAGTCCTAGGTGATGCACTCAGCACATGGTGAATGTCGGTGTTGCAGGCTGTGAGCTCTGTACTCCGAGCTGGCTGCTACTAGAATGCGCGGGAACTCTCCTGTCCCCTGTCTTTATAGTGCGTGTGCTCTCACTGGTGATTGGCTGCGGTGTTGTGTATGCTGAATGGTCCCACTGCATGTCCATCAGTGTGTGTGTGCGTGTCTGCACCATAATAGACTGGTGTATATTGTGACAGATTTTTTAAAAGATGTTTCTACCTCTTCATTCTATGACCGGGCATTAAAGATTCCAATTATTAAATGTAAATGGATGATCTGCTATGAAGACATGTACCACTGAAACAAACAGTTGGATTGATGAAATTGAATAAAGAAAATTCAGTAATTGTTATTGCACCATTTAAGTATATCGAGAGTCGCAGATGATGCCGTTGCAGGTCAGACTATTTGAACAATTGTATATCCTTCTCCCGAACAACTGAGGATCAAACACACCATTTGCAACCTTGATGTCATACGTGGTCCAAGATGAGCTTCCAGTCATAGAACATAGAACAATACAGCGCAGTACAGGCCCTTCGGCCCACGATGTTGCACCGAAACAAAAGCCATCTAACCTACACTATGCCATTATCATCCATGTTTATTCAATAAACTTTTAAATGCCCTCAATGTTGGCGAGTTCACTACTGTAGCAGGTAGGGCATTCCATGGCCTCACTACTCTTTGCGTAAAGAACCTACCTCTGACCTCTGTCCTATATCTATTACCCCTCAGTTTAAAGCTATGTCCCCTCGTGCCAGCTATTTCCATCCGCAGGAGAAGGCTCTCACTGTCCACCCTATCCAACCCCCTGATCATTTTGTATGCCTCTATTAAGTCTCCTCTTAACCTTCTTCTCTCCAACGAAAACAACCTCAAGTCCATCAGCCTTTCCTCATAAGATTTTCCCTCCATACCAGGCAACATCCTGGTAAATCTCCTCTGCACCCGCTCCAAAGCCTCCACGTCCTTCCTATAATGCGGTGACCAGAACTGTACGCAATACTCCAAATGCGGCCGTACCAGAGTTCTGTACAGCTGCAACATGACCTCCTGACTCCAGAACTCAATCCCTCTACCAATAAAGGCCAACACTCCATAGGCCTTCTTCACAACCCTATCAACCTGGGTGGCAACTTTCAGGGATCTATGTACATGGACACCTAGATCCCTCTGCTCATCCACACTTTCAAGAACTTTACCATTAGCCAAATATTCCACATTCCTGTTATTCCTTCCAAAGTGAATCATCTCTACATTAAACTCCATTTGCTACCTCTCAGCCCAGCTCTGCAGCTTATCTATATCCCTCTGTAACCTGCTACATCCTTCCACACTATCGACAACACCACCGACTTTAGTATAGTCTGCAAATTTACTCACCCACCCTTCTGCGCCTTCCTCTAGGTCATTGATAAAAATGACAAACAGCAACGGCCCCAGAACAGATCCTTGTGGTACTCCACTTGTGACTGTACTCCATTCTGAACATTTCCCATCAACCACCACCCTCTGTCTTCTTTCAGCTAGCCAATTTCTGATCCACATCTCTAAATCACCCTCAATCCCCAGCCTCCGTATTTTCTGCAATAGCCTACCGTGGGGAACCTTATCAAACGCTTTGCTGAAATCCATATACACCACATCAACTGCTCTACCCTCATCTACCTGTTCAGTCACCTTCTCAAAGAACTCAATAAGGTTTGTGAGGCATGACCTACCCTTCACAAAGCCATGCTGACTATCCCTGATCATATTATTCCTATCTAGATGATTATAAATCTTGTCTCTTATAATCCCCTCCAAGACTTTACCCACTACAGACGTGAGGCTCACCGGTCTATAGTTGCCGGGTTTGTCTCTGCTCCCCTTTTTGAACAAAGGGACCACATTTGCTGTCCTCCAGTCCTCTGGCACTATTCCTGTAGCCAATGATGACATAAAAATCAAAGCCAAAGGTCCAGCAATCTCTTCCCTGGCCTCCCAGAGAATCCTAGGATAAATCCCATCAGGTCCCGGGGACTTATCTATTTTCAGCCTGTCCAGAATTGCCAACATCTCTTCCCTACATACCTCAATGCCATCTATTCTATTAGCCTGGGGCTCAGCATTCTCCTCCACAACATTATCTTTTTCCTGAGTGAATACTGACGAAAAATATTCATTTAGTATCTCGCCTATCTCTTCAGACTCCACACACAATTTCCCATCCCTGTCCTTGACTGGTCCTACTCTTTCCCTAGTCATTCGCTTATTCATGTATTTGCACCATAACTAAGACTGCCTACTTCCATCTCCGTACCTAGCTTGACTCATGTTAAATACTCCATAAAAGTAATTACACAATCCCAGCAGGGAGCCACACTTGTAGGCAGCACAGCCAGCAAATCTGAGCCACAATGGTGTACCTCCTTCAACAAGTTAGCACCCATCAAGCATGGCCTCCCCATGTGTAGCACTGGAATAGAATTAGCCTGCATCCGTATTTCCATATTTTAAGTGGGAAGACATAGTAGGGCTGCAAAGAAAAAATGCAATTATTGGACAACCAGCTTCTCAACTAAATGTGTGCAGATTCAGAAGATTTTGTCAAAAACGTTCTAACAGCAGCGGTCTATCACTGACACGCCAACTGGCTAGAAGAACATATACTTACGTTTATGCCTTATCCTACGATAAGCAATAGGTAAATACACATTTTTTGGTGGTGAATTACAAAGGAAAGTTGGGCAGCACACAAAAGAGAAACTCCTGCAGTGCTTCAAATGGTGCCATAGAACCTTTTATTCCAGACATACAATGGCTTGGTTTTGCATTTCACCCAAAAGATACTTTGGATAATGCAGTGCTCCCTCTGCATGCCAATGAAGGTGGTGTGTTCAAGTTCCGGAGTGAAGCCTGTACCCACTTCCCCATCATTCAAGTATAAGAGTGTGAAAAAATGAAATGCAGCACCAATTAAAATGTGAATACTGCTCACAATGACTGCATTCAAATCCTACAGCAGCACTATGCCAGGTAGTACATTACATTAATCATGTATTCATTCCAGTAAAAGTGTCCCAAAACAAAACATTTACCTACAATAGAAGTAGTCCGACGATCTCATAGCCGCAATATTAAGAAAGAACCGGTCAGGTTGGCTGCTACATTTACACTCCATCTCATTTTCAGCTCCAGTGAAATCAATTGAGCACAATAGGGCAGTATATAAATCAAATGACTGACCCAAATGCACCTTGCTCCTATTAGGTCAAATTCAGGGCTACAGCTTCATAATTTAAGTGGTGTGTTAACTTTAAATTAGAAACCAGAGAAGTAATACCATTTTGGTTGGTTGTATTCAGGTTATTACTGAGAACTGCAGTTATTACTGAGAAATGAATGGAATCATAGATCACGGCATCGAAACAAGCAAAACCTCGGCAAAATCCTACACTCCCACACATTAGCAGTCGCCATTAACCTAAAGCCACAATTACAAATGGAAGAATCATGGAAACTGGTCACTAAAAAGGGCAGCACAGTAGTTAGCACAGTTGCTTCACAGCTCCAGGGTCCCAGGTTCAATTCCCGGCTTCTTCACTGTCTGTGCGGAGTCTGCACATTCTCCCCGTGTCTGCGTGGGTATCCTCCGGGTGCTCCGGTTCCCTCCCACAGTGCAAAGATGTGCAGGTTAGGTGGATTGGCTACGCTAAATTGCCCTTTGTGTCCAAAAAGGCTAAGTGGGGTTACTAGGTTCCAGGGAGGTTGGGGTGTGGGGCTTGGGTAGGGTGCTCTTTCAAAGGGCTGGTGCAGACTCGATGGGCCAAATGGCCTCCTTCAGCACTGTAAATTCTATGGTTCTATGAAAATACTGACAAAATCCTGGAATCCGCCATGACAAAATAAAATTGAACTTGTTCAGGTTACCATAAACCTTTGTTATGCTGAAACACCAAGAACGGGATTTTCCACCCAACCTGCTGTTGTATCACGGTGGCGGAGGCAGCCTGCTATTGGCCAGCTGCAGGATTTGCTGGTTCCACCATTGTCAACAGGGTTTCCCCACTGAGTGCACCCCTCGCCGCCAGGAGACACGTGGCAGAGGTGCGTCGGCAGCGGAACTGGAAGTTCCCACCGGTGAGAACAGCCGGAACGTTTCGGCAAAAGACAAATTTGTGGAACACCAGAAATTCCAGAGAAGGAAATCGGCATAAGATAGAGAGCAAAAACACTCAACACCCAGCAAACTAGAATATGTTATGCTAAACTCATCTGCTTCAAAATAGGAAAGTTAATATCAAAAGCAAAATGTTATATTTGTTCAGCATATACACACAGCTGATTTTGGCATACATCTGGGGGTTCAAGACAGTTGCCAATGGTAGGTCATGTTTTGTACATTCAAACTGATGTACTTCAAAATGCTGCTTCATACCTCCCTATTAAAGCATCCAATATACATCCAGAACACAGGGCTGTTCAATCCTAGAGAAAGCAAGAAATCAAGAGCGTAGGCAAGTAAAGAAACACAAGGGTTATATGAAGGCAAGTTAACTCAGCTTCCTGCGGTGCTTAACAAAAATGTCTGTCCAACTTAAGCCAACAAAAGGTTTGAAAGCGCGATAAAGACATTTGGACAATTCACATTTTCACCAGTGCTAGGAACACTTCAAGCAAGAACAGTGTTACAAGACGGATCTATACTTGGTCATGAAAGGATTCAGAAGTCTGAAGAAAACATATGAAACAAAGAAAATATGACGGCATAGGCACAGAATAGATGAGAGTGGAGAGATGAGTGAACACTATTTTCCATTATATTTATAAATTAAATCTTATAATGCAACTTGCCCTCTTGTTATTGCACCATTTAGGTATATCGAGAGTCGCAGATGATGCCGTTGCAGGTCAGACTATTTGAACAATTGTATATCCTTCTCCCGAACAACTGAGGATCAAACACACCATTTGCAACCTTGATGTCATATGTGGTCCAAGATGAGCTTCCAGTCATGTATTTGCACCATAACTAAGACTGCCTACTTCCATCTCCGTACCTAGCTTGACTCCACCCCGTCTCAGCTTATCAGTTGTTGAAACCATCATCCACATCTGTCACCTCCAGACTGAACTATTGCAATACACGCCTGGCCAGGCTCTCGTATTTCACCCTCCATAAACTTGAAGTCAACCAAAATTCCGCTGCCCACGTTCTAACGCTCCCCAAATTCCATCACTCACTGACCTACAGGTTTAAAAAAATGCCTCGATTTAAAAAAAAATTGATTTTCAATTCTCTTCACCGCCTCACCCATTCCTACTTCTGTAATCCTCTGCAGCTGTGAAACCCTCACATCTGCACTCCTCTAATTCTGGTCTCTTGAGTGCCCTTTACTGTTAATTGCCCCAGTATTTGTGGTCGCTTCTTTGACTGCCAAGACCTTAGGTTCAGGAATTCCTGCAGCCTCTCATGCATCCGCACCCTTCTTTATCCCTTTAATATGTTGGATATGTTCCTCGAAACCTACCTCTTTGATCAAGCAATTGATCCTCTGCCCTAATATCTCAGATGTGGAGATGCCGGCGATGGACTGGGGTGAGCACAGTAAGAACTCTTACAACACCAGGTTAAAGTCCACCATGTTTCAAATCACGAGCTTTCGGAGCATTGCTCCTTCCTCAGGTGAATGAAGAGGTATGTTCCAGAAAATATATATATATATATACATATATATATATATATATATATATATATATATAGACAAAGTCAAAGATGCAAGACAATGCTTTGAATGCAAGCATTTGCAGCTAATTCAGTCTTTACAGATCCAGAGATAGGGGTAACCCCAGGTTAAAGAGGTGTGAATTGTCTCAAGCCAGGACAGTTGGTAGGATTTCGCAAGCCCAGGCCAGATGGTGGGGGAACTTGTTGTCGAAGGTGAAGACGTTGTGATCCAGAATGAAGCGGATGAGTTGCAGAATTGCGAAGGAGAAGACACCTTCGACAACAAGACGTCTTCACCTTCGACAACAAGTCCAATCTCCAGACACAATTCTGCAACTCATCCGCTTCATTCTGGATCACAACGTCTTCACCTTCGACAACAAGTACTCCCCGCGTTGGAGATCTCTACTGCCTCCCGAAAATACACAGGGCCAACACACCAGGCCGTCCTATCATATCAGGCAATGGGACCCTGTGTGAGAACCTCTTTGGCTACATCGAGGGCATCTTGAAACCCACCGTACAAGGAACGCCCGCCCAGCTTCTGTCGTGACACAACAGACTTCCTACAGAAACATCCACTTCATTCTGGATCACAACGTCTTCACCTTCGACAACAAGTTCTTCATCCAGACGCACGGAATAGCCATGGGGACCAAATTCGCACCTCAATATGCCAGCATCTTCATGCACAAATTTGAACAAGACCTCCTCACCGCACAGGACCTTCAACCGACGTTATACACCAGATACATTGATGACATTTCTTTCCTTTGGACCCACGGCGAAGAATCACTGAAAAGACTACACAATCACATCAATAAGTTCCATCCCACCATCAGACTCACCATGGACTACTCTCCAAAATCGGTTGCATTCTTGGACACACTCATCTCCATCAAGGATGGTCACCTCAGCACTTCGCTTTACCGCAAGCCCACGGATAACCTCACGATGCTCCACTTCTCCAGCTTTCCACCCTAAACACATTAAAGAAGCCATCCCCTATGGACAAGCTCTCCATATACACAGGATCCGCTCAGACGAGGAGGAGCGTAACAGACATCTACAGATGCGGAAAGATGCCCTCGTACGAACGGGATATGGCGCTCGACTCATCGATCGAAGTTCCAACGCGCCACAGCAAAAAAACCGCACCGACCTCCTAAGATAAACACGGGACACAACCGACAGGGTACCCTTCGTTGTCCAGTACTTCCCAGGAACGGAGAAACTATGACATCTTCTCTGTCATAATATCCACTCATGTATATAATGAGATGCAGACAGGCAGTGATTGACACACAGGATAACCAATGAACACACACGACACAGAACAACCAATCACCAGGCAGGGCACTACCACTATAAAACACACTTGGCATTATGACTCTCCCTCTTCTCACAGGATACAGCTACCAAGATAGTTACGAGTGCACAAGGCCGTGAGCACCGTCCCCATGTGACAGAGAGCTAGTCTGGTCAAGTCAGTCAGAGGTTATCAGTTTAGATTAATCGAGTGTCAACCCACAGCAGATTATGTACAGCAACCAGCAGGTTCAATAAAACAGTGTTGGACCATCTCCTGTGTCAGAAGCCAGTTTCTAGTCTCACTACATCCAGTTGCAGTCAATGTTAAACCAACTCAGATAACACATCATGGTACCAGGGAACTATTAACTCTATCGAACCTACCTCGAGTGAATCTGCAACGACCAGCAAGCAACCATCCAGCGGCATGGAAAAGATCCAGCACCCTCCGCAACTCCGGCGGCAACTGGAAGGTCTTCAAACAGAAGTTCCTCCTGTATATCGAGGCCTCCGACCTCGAGGCAGCATCAGATGCCAGGAAGATCGCGCTGTTCCTGTCGACTGCGGGGATCACGCCATCCACATCTTTAACTCGCTCATGTTTGCCGATGTCGAAGACAAGACGAAGTTCAAGACAGTTCTGCTGAAATTCAACAGCCACTGTGAAGTCGAGGTGAATGAGGGCTTTGAACGGTACATCTTCCAACAGAGGCTTCAGGGTGAGGATGAACCTTTTCAGTCCTTCTTGACCCATCTCCGCATCCTAGTGCAGTCATGTAATTATGACTCGACGGTGATTCCATGATCCGGGATCAGATCGTTTTCGGGGTCCAGTCCAACTCCCTGCGGGAGCAGTTATTCAAAATCAAACAGTTGACCCTCTCCATCGCCATCGAAACGTGCGTTGTCCATGAGCGTGCCAGAAATCATTACTCCCGCATCAGGGCGGCAGAAACTGCAAAACTGGCCTCCCACGAGGCAGAAAGGGTGCAGACCATCGCTAAAATGCAAGGCCTGAGCATCGAGGAGTGTGGCTGTTTCGTGCACATTTCCCGGGTCCCTACGCATGCACGCCACAACCGGGAGGATGAGGAGGCCGAAGACCCTACTGCTCATGTGCGAACGCGCTTACGTCAGCGTCATGACGTGTCCAAATTGTGGCTCCGCCCATTTAAAGCGGCAATGTCCAGCCAAAGGCAGGCGATGTCTACAGTGTGGAAAGCCTGGGCATTATGCGGCCCTCTGCAGGTCCGCTCCACTGAGCAACAGCCAGCGATCCCAGCTGCAGCGCATGCAGGATTCTGATCCCGAAAGCCAGACGGACCCCGATGCTGACTGCCTTGAGTCTCCATATCAGGTGGGCATCATCACCACATGCGAGCTGGTCTCCACCGCGCCTGCAAACCGCCTTTCAATCCTGAGTGTGGATCCTGATGACGAGTGGTGTGCTGTCATCACGGTCAGCCAGTGTCGCATTCGATTCAAATTGGACACTGGCGCGTCTGCGAATCTCATATCACAGTCAGACCTCGGCAGCATCTGAAACCAACCTAGCATTCTTCCACCAGCCTGCCAGCTCCTTGACTACAATGGCAATGCCATAGCTGCCAGTGGATCGTGTCAGTAAGGTGTATCTCACAAGGCAACGTTAAGATTAGAGATCGTCCGGCCTGACAAGGCATCCCTGTTCAGTGCTCGCGCATGCAAACTCCTAAATCTGGTCCAGCGAGTCCATGCCATGTCCTCTACACCTGCGACCGCCTCGCCCAAAGCGAACCTACAGGCTGAGATAGATGACATTCTCACGCAATACCACAATGTGTTTGATGGGATAGGCACACTCCCATATCGCTACAAGATACTACTCAAGCCGAATGCCACCCCAGTCATCCATGCACCACGCCGGGAGCCAGCTCCTCTCAAGGATCGTCTGAAAACACAGCTACGAGAGCTTCAAGACAAGGGTATCATTTCAAAGGTCACGGAACCAACAGACTGGATCAGCTCCATGGTCTGCGTCAAGAAACCCTCTGGTGAACTCCGCATTTGCATCGATCCCAAAGACCTGAATCACAACATCATGCGAGAGCACTACCCGATCCCGAAGCAAGAAGAATTAACCTGTGAGATGGCTCATGCCAAATTTTTCACCAAGCTGGACGCCTCACGTAGTTTCTGGCAGATACAGCTGGACGAGTCCAGTAGGAAGCTGTGCACATTTAACACTCCGTTTGGCAGGTATTGCTACAACCGCATGCCTTTCGATATAATTTCAGCTTCTGAAGTCTTTCATCGAATAATGGAGCAAATGATGGAGGGCATCGAGGGGGTGCGAGGCTATGTGGACGACGTGATCATCTGGTGCACAACGCCCGAGGATCACATCGCTCGCCTCAGACAGGTTTTCCAGAGGATCCACGAAAATGGCCTCCAGCTCAACAGGGCCAAATGCTCATTTGGTCGGTCCGCTATCAAGTTTCTGGGTGACCACATTTCACAGCAGGGTGTGCAACCTGATGCTGACAAGGTACTGGCAATCAATGCCATGAAGACCCCAGAGGACAAAAAGATGGTCCTACGTTTCCTTGGGATGGTAAATTTTCTCAGAAAATTCATTCCTAACATGGCATCCCACACCACAGCCCCCCTGGCATCTCGTAAAAAAGTCCAGTGTTCCAGTGGCTTCCCGCACATCAAGTGGAGTGGCTTGAGCTGAAGGCGATGCTCTCCACAACCCCAGTACTGGCGCTCTTTGACCCGACCAAGGATACCAAGATATCCACAGACGCAAGCCAGGACGGCATTGGTGCAGTGCTCCTCCAGAGACGACTCCTCGTCCTGGGCTCCAGTGGCATATGCATCCAGGGCCATGACTCCGACCGAACAACGGTATGCCCAGATCGAAAGAGAGTGCTTGGGTCTCCTGACAGGAATAGTCAAGTTTCATGACTACGTATACGGTCTGCCAAAGTTCACGGTGGAAACAGACCACAAGCCTTTAGTCCACGTAATCCAGAAGGATTTAAATGATATGACACCTCGGCTGCAGCGAATTCTTCTTCGTCTCCGCCTATATGACTTAGAACTACACACCGGGTAGCGGATCATCGCGGATGCCCTACCCTGATCCATCACCACGCCGTGTGAACAGGGCGACTTCATTCACCACATTGAGGCACAGATACAGTTGTGAGCCAGCAACTTCCCAGCCACTGATGAACGAGTTGTCCAAATGCGTGAAGAAACTGCCAAAGATCCTCTACTGCAGCGTGTGATGCAACACCTCGCCCATGGCTGGCAAAAGGGGCAGTGCCCCCAGTTCTTCAACGTTAAGGACGAGTTAACGGTTGTTGACGGGACCCTTCTTAAACTGGATAGAGTCGTCATTCCCCAAAGCATGCAAACCATGGTGCTCAGACAGATCCATGAGGGTCACCTTGGGGTCGAGAAATGTCGACGCAGAGCTCGGCAGGCAGTTTACTGGCCTGGCATCAGCCAGGACATTGCCAACACGGTCCTCAACTGCACAACATGCCAGAAATTCCAACCATCACAGCCCAAGGAAACACTGCAACAGCACGAGATTGTGACCTCTCCGTGGTCCAAGGTGGGGATAGACCTCTTCCACGCAAATGGGCGTGATTACGTGTTTTTAGTCGACTACTTCTCCAGCTACCCGGAAGTGGTGAAACTGTCGGACCTCACGTCCAAGTCAGCCATCAAAGCCTGCAAGGAGACGTTTGCCAGGCACGGGATACCACTCACAGTAATGAGTGACAATGGTCCATGTTTCTACAGCCAAGAGTGGTCCGACTTTGCACGAGCCAACCACTTCAGGCATATCACATCCAGTCCCCATTACCCACAATCAAACGGGAAGGCCGAGAATGGGGGTCCATATTGTCAAGCGGCTGCTTTACAAGGCTGCAGACTCAGCCTCTGATTTTAACCTGGCGCTGTTGGCATACAGGGCAACCCCTGTCGACTGGTTTGTCTCCGGCGCAGCTGCTCATGAACCGCAACCTGCGGACGACTGTTCCAGCCATCCATGTTCCAGACCTTGACCACCTCATGGTGCTGCAGAAAGTGCAGCGATCCAGGGACCAGCAGAAGATCACGTATGATGCGCGTGCCACTGATCTGCCTGCGCTGGCTCCAAAAAATGTTGTTCGCGTCCAGTTGCCTGAGGGCGGCTGGTCAACCCCAGCTGTTGTCGTCAGACAGGCCGCCCCACGTCTTTCGTTGTTAAAATGGCTGATGGCTCCATTCTATGGCGCAACAGGAGGGCGCTGCGCAAAGTTGCCTGCCCACCACCTGACCGCACTTCTCTGCATGTCATCATGCCACCTCAGGACATCTCGCACCACGTGGCCACCGATCTGGCAGCAATCCCGCCTGTCCACGAGGACACCGATCTGGCAGCAATCCCACCTGTCCAGGTGCCGGCGTCCCCCCCCTCCACCTGAGGCGATCGACAAGAATTCGTCGCCCACCACAAAGACTGATCTATAGACTTGAATCCTGTAAATTCTGTTCAGTTTGCTCTGTATCTGCATGATAGACACCTTCCCATGTACATATGTTCATTCACTCACCGCTTGTACATAGTCATACATGTATATACAGCCACATTCCAAAATTTATTTCAAAAAGGGGAGATGTCATAATATCCACTTATGTATATAATGAAATGCAGACAAGCAGTGATTGACACACAGGATAACTAATGAACACACACGACACAGAACAACCAATCACCAGACAGGACACTACCACTATAAAACACACTAGGTATTAAGACTCTCACTCTTCTCACAGGATACAGCTACAGAGATAGTTAGAGTGCTCAAGGCCGTAAGCACCGTCTCCATGTGACAGAGAGCTAGTCTGGTCAAGCCAGTCAGAGATTATCAGTTTAGATTAATAGAGTGTCAACCCACAGCAGATTATGTACAGCAACCAGCAGGTTCAATAAAACAGTGTTGGACCATCTCCTGTGTCGGAAGCCTGTTTCTAGTCTCACAGCATCCAGTTGCAGTCAATGTTAAACTAACTCAGATAACACATCATTCTTCACAGCCTTCAACACGTCATCGATGAAGATGAACATCTTGCCAAGGTCATCCCCACACCCCCACTACTTGCCTTCAAACAACCGCGCAACCTCAAACAAACCATTGTTTGTAGCAAACTACCCAGCCTTCAGAACAGCTACCATGACACCACACAACCTTGCCATAGCAATCTCTGCAAGACATGTCAGATCATCGACATGGGACAATACACATGAGAACACCACCCACTAGGTACGCGGTACATACTTGTGCGACTCAGCCAACGTTGTGTAGCTCATAGGCTGCAGGAAAGCTTGTCCAGAAGCATGGTATATTCGCAAGACCATGCAGTCGCTGCGACAACGGATGAACGAACATCGCCAGACAGGAATGTTCCCTTCCAGTCGGGGAACACTTCAGCAGTCAAGGACATTCAGCCTCTGATCTCCGGGTTAGCGTTCTCCAAGGCGGCCTTCAGGACGCCCGACAACACAAAATCGGCGAGCAGAAAGTTATAGCCAAGTTCCGCACACGAGTGCGGCCTCAGCTGGGACCTTGGATTCATGTTGCATTATATTCATCCCCCATCATCTGGCCTGGGCTTGCGAAATCCTACCAACTGTTCTGGCTTGAGACAATTCACACCTCTTTAACCTGGGGTTACCTCTATGCCTGGATCTGTAAAGACTTAATTAGCTGCAAATGCTCATATTCAAAGCATTGTCTTGCATCTTTGACTGTCTATATTTATGTTTCTGGAACATACCTCTTCATTCACCTGAGGAAGGAGCAATACCCCGAAAGCTCGCAATTTGAAACAAACCTGTTGGACTTTAACTTGGTGTTGTAAGACTTCTTACTAATATCTCAGTATGCGGTTCCGTGTCAAAGTTTTCTTTATAAACACTTGCAAAACATCTTAGGACATTTTGTACTTATCTACCACTTTTACCATTGCAGGTTGCTGTTGCTGTAATTGGAAGTAAAAAAAAGTGGGTACGGCTGCCTAGTGGGCATGGCAGTCAACCAGAAACTCACAATGAGCACAAATCCCACCAATTGTGAAAATAAATGCAATAAATCTGACAATGTGTGGGGCAGCACGAGAGAAATTGGCCACAAATGCAGCCAGATTGCACAAAAAACTCAATGCGCTTCAAAGAAGAGACCTTCCATTCCTACACAGTCTAGCCTAAGTGTGACCTCAACCTTACACAAGATGGTTAACTCTTAATGCTTTCAGTGCAATTAGGCTGGGTGTTAAATACTGCCTTGCTAGCGTAACCCATATTCCAAAAGAAAACAAAAGAACAGTATTTATTTTATTAATTCAGATAAAAATGGATATTTGATTTTTAAAAGAGTACCCAATTCATTTTTTCCAATTAAGGGGCAATTTAGCATGGCCAATCCACCTACCCTGCATGTTGTGGGGGCGAAACCCACGCAAACACAGGAAGGATGTGCAAACTCCACACGGACAGCCAGGATCGGACCTGGCGCCGTGAGGCAGCAAAAAAAAAAAAAAAACGAAATTTGTATGTAAAACTTGAAGTCATCCCTAAATCATAAAATAGGACAAATATAGAAATTACCTTAGCAGACTAGTACTTAATTATGCAACACTCCAATATCCACTGTTTGAATGGACAGTAACCCATTCATTTCAAATAGGTGCTTCCACTAAAATAGCAGACAGAGCAATGTCATACAAGCACAAAACAAACTGATTAATATCAAAAATAGTAATTTCTCAGACTTATAATTACAAGAACTTACATTATTATTATAATATTGTTGTGTTTTTAGTACAAGTTCAGTTAACGCAATATAATCTAGCACTGTACCAACCAGAATACTCTAGTAATAGGAATTTATGACAGCGCAATATTTTTAAAATAAAGGCCAGTTACTTTCAATGTTCAGATAACAGACTCTTTAAAAAAACTATTAATAACAGTAATTACAAATCTGCATATGTTCTTGGGCTTTACATTGAAAATATTAAGTTGTTGGGTCAGTTTTGCCTATTGTGCCTGAAGAAAGGTAGAGCAACTGTTAGTGAAACTGACAACTCAATTTTTTTTTTTTTAAAAGCCGGTCTGTCTGATGTTATGGTGTCAGTTTTGGTGTTAGCTTAGTCTTCAGCTGTGGTGGTTTTACCGTGTTGCCCTGCTGTGCTTGAGCCCTTGACCACCCAGTTGCTTCCCTTCTTCCCTGAACTTCAGCACCTTGCATCTGAAGTAATGCAATTCTCTGTTAACCACCATTTTGATCAGCTAACAACCATCAATTCCTGGAGCATGCTGGATAACAAAGATTTTACTGCACTACAAAACAATTGCCCCAAATTATTTGCAAATTTGGATGACACAAACTACTTTATTCAGTTTGGGTAATAAAATCTGATGAAATTTATCAATGAGGACAAATCATAAAATTCACAATGTCGTTGCATGGTTACAATACATTGATGAATTAAAGCATAGTTTTAAAAGCAACTCCAAAGAATGCTGAAACTAAACCATGGTGATGTCCTATAAAAAAAATTGTAATGCTCAAAACATCCAATGACTTCCATAACATCTGGAGGAAGTTCACTAGCGAGTCAGAAACGAAGCAAACATTTTACCATCAAATGTGTCTTTGATCAACTGAAGCAGTGAGCCAAATCTAAAAGCATGACAATCAGTTCTGCACGCAATTGACAGGGAGTGACAAACTTTACATTTCTTTATGTTTAAATAAAATTATACTAGCTTCAAATTACAGTACAGGTCCATTCGGCCTAGAATTGTAAAGTCATTTAAACAGGTTTCTAAATATTCAAGTTATTGGGTACTACCCTCAGAGGTTACACCAGCATATAGGACAGTTTCCAACAGACAAACTAAAAACTGCCTGAGAAGGCAACCAAAGTTAGTCATCTTAACATTTCTCACCACACTAGCACACATAATATTTTAGTTTAGACAGCAGTAGCTTAGGTCATGAGCTTCTAAACAGCCAATCAAATCTTTTGGATGCAATTTGGTTGCCATATTGATCTGCAGAGTGAAGCACTTTGGGGAACACAATAGGCACTGAAGTATTTTTATTTTCTTACTTTGAAATATTTCTTAATAACAGAAATTACTTCCATATTCTCTACAGCCTCTGCCCATGGCTCACGCAAAGGAATTATGTGAGAAATGAGCATCGGAAAAACCTATTAAAACTTAAAACTAGGCAATAACTACTGAAGCTTGCACAGCAAAATGATGCTTAGAAAATTACCTCTGCACAGGAAAATCCCCAACCCCATTACACTGTCACCTGCAAAGTCAAGTTCACAAATTCATTTGCAGTTAATGGTGTACAGTGCAAAGGGATGGTGTTCCTCGATCATTTTACTAATTATGAAACAGTATTTGTGATTTGGCAAAATAAAAAAAACAATTGCAATGATTCTGTGCATTTAAGCCTAGTTTAGTTTTTGACAGCACACATGAAAATATTCAATGTGGTAGAAGGATTTTGGTAAAAAAGGATTCTGCGAGTCCTGATATATACTAAACATTAAAAAATCCAAGAGAAAATATCTCAAAATATATATATTTTAAATCTCATGACATTTGATGGCGTCTTGCTTCCCTTTTAGCAAGGCTTTGTACTTAAGTTACCTTCCAACATTTAACCTGGGGAAATGTGAGAACGGTTTGCTCTTACCCACCTTAAACACCATTAGCTTTTAAGTGTTATCTCCAATATCACATCTGCAGTTTCTTAATACCTGAAATGTTATGATCACTACTTGCATGCAGCATGTTATGCTCAGAAACATACAATGGTAGACGGCCATTAACTTTTTGTTTAGGTTTCCTACATTGTATCAGATTCAACTGACTTAACAGAATACAGCTAGTGATTCAACTCAATTGAAAAGGTCTGCCTGGTACCAGCGTTAAGTCGGGCAATTACCTGAATCCACTGTTCGCGATTAATTTCCACTCCATTAGCTCTAAGTGAAGTAATAGCTCTGTCAATGATTTTTTCCACCATCTGAGTATTTCCATTAGCCTCTTCTAGTTTTGCTGCAGTAATCCAAATATGCCTGTCTGTTGGGATGTTTTCTCTTGCTTTGTTGAGCACTTTCCGAGCATTCTCATAGGTTTCCAATCTGGCTAAAGCAAGCCAAAGCTATAACAGAAAAACAATTTCAACTTCAGATTCACAACTGTAAAACTTGTGTGTTTAAGAAGACTATGAGTGGGATTTTCAAGACACCCTCCCCCCAGCGTTTCAGCGACGGCAGAGGCAGCTTGCCATTGGCGCGATCCTCCGGTCCTGCCGATGTGCGTGGCTCGCCCATCCTGCAACTGGGGAACCTGCCACAAGGGGGTCACCTTCGGATCTGAAAATCTTGCGACTGGAAGGGCCAGAAATCCTACCCATTACCTCCTTAATTTGGGTACCCACTACATAGAATATAAAGAATCACTGTTCTATCTTTAAAAAAAAAATCAGGACTTACTTCAACACTTGTAGGGCAGCATTCAACAGCTCTACTGAGCATAATCCGTGCATCTTCAGGTTCCTCCAATTCAACTGCTGCTTTCCACAAACGCACTGAATTTGGCACATGTTCCAGCGCTGAAGAAAACAAAATCATTTTATTTTACTGAGCCATGTGATATTCCTAGACTAAATAGGTATAACATAAAACTGCTACTGGAAATACACAGATCACCCAGCGTCTGTAAAGGGAAAAAACAATTTTAGTTTTCTCCTTGGTTGCACTAAATTCTCTCCCTCCGTCTACGAGTTGGGCGCGGCGCACGGTCACTCTGGTCGAAGCCAAGGGCGAATGAGCCACCGAGGGATGTGATCGTCTGCTTCCACAGCTATCAGATGAAGGAGCACGCGGAAATGGGCGAAGCTAAAATGAAAGATAATGTTGGACGGTGGTGGTATAAGTATACACCAGGATCTCACGGCAGAGCTGGCGAGAAGGCAGGCGGCCTTTGGTCGGGCGAAGGCGGTGTTGCATAAAAGCAAGGCGAGGTTTGGGGTGGTCTACCCAGTGAAGCTGAGAGTCACACAAAGTCCAGAGACAACTATTTTGAGATGGCGGAGGAGACAGAGGTAGTCATGAAAGCTGAAGGACTGGGACTGAACAGAGTTTGGACTTTGATGGCGATAAGATTTTTTCTTTTACTTTTTGTTTTTTGCATTGTTGCTGTTTTTACTCTCCATTTTTTTCTTTTTCTTTTTTGTTAAGTGGTGTTTGAGAAGGGGTGGTTTGGGGTTTATCAGTTGAGATTTGTTGCTTTTGGGTTTGGGGGATTAGGGTGCTGGGAGTTTGGTGGGGGAGCTAGGGTGCTGGATAGTTCTCACTATATGGGGGGAGGAGGCTCCAGCTGGGGCCACCGTGCTAGCAGACGCAAGTAGGCTCGAGAATGGGAGCAAGGTGGGGGGGAAAGGGACCAAGGCCATTGGAAAGTTTATGGACAGGTCTCGATGGTCCTGGGAGGTGCGAATGGTTGGGGGAGGGGGTAATACTGGGGTGAGTTGGTTGAGCAAGGAAATGGCTGGTGGGTTTCTGGAAAGGGGGAGGGGAGGCAGGTGGTTGCCAGTGACTAGGGGTAGAACTGGGTCCCACTTGCTGGGCGAGGTCAGGTGTAGTGGGTTTGACTGACAGAAGGGCGGGTGTGTGTGTGAGCGGTAAGACCTCCCCCCCCCCCCCCCCCCCCCCCCCCCGCTGACGTGGAACGTGCAAGGGTCGGGGGGAGCAGTGAAGCGAGCAAGAGTTTTCTTGCATTTGGAGATTTTGAAAGACGACTTGGTGGTGCTGTTGCAAGAGGGTGAAGGTGTTGGCAGTTAGGTTAGAGGAATGCCTCCCGAAGGTGATTGGGGAAGAGCAGACAGGGGTTGTGAGGGGCAGACAGTTGCCGTCTAATGTGCGGCACCTGTTGAATGTGGTGCTTTCTCTGGCTGAAGGGAAAAAGTTGGAGTTGGTGGTGGCACTGGATGCAGAGAAGGCATTTGATTGCGTGGAGTGAAGCTAATTGTTTGCAGTGTTGGAGAGGTTTGGGATTGAGGTCTGGGTAAAACTGTTGCATCAGGACCAGATGGTGAGTGTGCAAGTAAACGAGATGAATTCAGGGTACTTTCCTCTGCAGGTGCCCCATGCTCCCCCCCTTCTGCTCGCACTGGCAATAGGGCCCTTTGCCATTGCGCTGAGGTGCTCAGATAAATGGAGGGGGATAGTGAAGGGGGGGGGGGGGCATAGGGTGTCCCTGTACACTGATGATCTGTTGTGTATCTCCAATCCAGGCTCGTCAGCGGGGGATATAATGGGACTGCTTAGGAAATTTGAGGCGTTTTCAGGCTACAAGTTAAATTTGGGAAAAAGCAAGTGTTTTGTGGTATCTTCACCAGGGGCAGGAGTTGGGGTGGGGGTATGCCATTTTGGGTGGCAACAACCCACTTTAGGTATCTGGCAGTGCAGGTGGCTCGGGACTGGGGTCAGCTGCGTAAGTTGAACTTCGTAAGTTTGGTGGGCAGTTACGGTGGATTTGCGGAGGTGGGATAGCCTTCCCTCATCGTTGGCAGGCCGGGTGCAGGTGGATAAGTTGGACATTTTGCCATGGTTTTTATTCTTGTTTCAGTGCCCGCTGGTCTTTCTGCAAAAAATGTTTTTAATGGGGGTCGAGAGGCTGATTTTGTCGACTATGAACGCTGAGAAGGCACGGGGCTGAAGTAGGAAGACGGAGGCTTTGTGGGTGAAGATGGAGGCATGTTTTTGTAAGGGGTTGAGGTTGTGTGCATTGGCAATGGCGCCGCTTCAGTTTGCTCAGGGGAGGTTTCATAGAATTTACAGTGAAGAAGGAGGTCATTCAGCCCATCGAGTCTGCACCGGCTCTTGGAAAGAGCACCCAACCCAAGTTCAACACCGCCACCCTATCCCCATAACCCAGCAACCCCACCCAACACTAAGGGCAATTTTGGACACTAAGGGCAATTTATCATGGCTAATCCACCTAACCTGCACATCTTTGGACTGTGGGAGGAAACCGGAGCACCCGGAGGAAACCCACGCACACACGGGGAGGATGTGTAGACTCCACACAGACAGTGACCCAAGCCGGAATTGAACCTGGGACCCTGGAGCTGTGAAGCAATTGTGCTATCCACAAGGCTACCGTGCCACCCTAGGTGTGCAGGGAGTCCGGTGGTAACGGCCAGGCTGAAAATACGTAGGCAGTTTCGGCAGCACTTTCACGTTGGGTGCAGGGTCAAAGTTGATTTGGGGGCACCATGGGATTGAGCCTGGGAGCACGGATGCGAGGTTTCGGAAATGGGAGGAGAGAGGGGTGGGGAAATAAAGGATCTGTTCCCAGGAGAACAGTTTGCGAGTCTGGAGGAGTTGGGGGTGAAATTTGGGGTGCCACGAGGGGACGTTTTCCGGTACATGCAGTTGCGGGATTTTGTGATGGTCTGTAAGACCTTTCCAATAGCACCACCCTCCTCGTTGCTGAGGTTGAGAGTTGTCGTCGTCTCCGCGATTAATGGGAGGATTTTGGAGGAGGACATGGCGTCACTGAAGGGGGTTACAGCCAAGTGGGAAGAAGAGCTGGGGTTGGCGCTGGAGGAGGGACTGTGGAGTGAGGTGCTGCGGAGGAGGAATGTCTCAACCTCTTGTTCGTGGCTGGGGTTGATACAGCTAAAGGTAATGCACAGAGTGCACCTTTATGAAGTAGAGGATGAGCCGGTTGTTTGAGGGGGTGGAGGATATTTGTGAGCAGTGTGGGAGGGGCCCAGCCAATCATGTATACATGCTCTGGTCCTGTCCGAAGTTGGGAGATGTTTTGGGGGCCAGCGTACAGCACCATGTCGGCAATTCTTATATGTGGACTTGGAGCCCAGTTCCCTGGGGGCCATATTCGGGGTGTCGGGCTTACCGGATTTGCAGATGGGAATGGAGACAGATGTTTTAGCCTTCGCCTCGTTGCCTTGGTATGGCTGGGGGGATCTAATGGAAATCTTGTATTTGGAGAAGGTGAAATTTGCTCTGAGGGGGTGAGTGAGAGATTCCAAATAGATGAGGTGTTGGTTGCCGCCAACTGCTAGGGAGGTGGTTTGTTTTATTTTGGGTTGGTTGTATTTTGTAAATGTTGTGTGTGTGGTGTGTTTAATTGTTAAAATTTGAAAAAATATATATTTTTCTAAATAAATAAATGAATTGGATCAATTTTAACAGAACTACCAAAGCCGAAAGATCAACAGATACCAAATAAACTATTGTACAGGAAGAAATAATTTTTACTGTAGAGATTGGTTCTATTTTGTAGCCAATGAATTTCTTCATCACCAAATTTTGAATCTATGCTAAATAATTGGAAAAAGTAAATGCATAAACTACTTGAAAAAGGTCGCACATTTGGTGGCTCCTGTTTCGGTCGGACTTTTGGACCTTTTCCCCTGACTTTTTTGCGCTTTTGAGCACGGAACTGGAAAGCAATAGTACTCAGGCACTGGACCCATACAGAATTGTATGGACCTAAGAAGCCGGCGGGACCGTAAACAGCAGAAGAAGTGGACGAGTAAGGGCACAGTGGAGGCTGTGAGAGACCAGCATGGCTGGTGTTCAGAGCAAGGAGCCGACAGCCCAGCCCACAATGGAGCAGCTGCTGCAGACTATGCAGGAGGGCTTTTTGGCTTTGAAGCGTGACAACTTGGAGCCGCTTCAGAAGTCGATTGATTGGATGGGAAAAAAGGCTGGATGATCAGGCTGAGAAGCTCCAGCAGTTGGAGAAGTCAGTGGAGGAACAGGTTGACTTTCAAACGGGGGCGGATGTGGAAATTCGGAAGCTGAGGGACCAGCAAAAAGTGCTTCTGGAAAGGCTGGAGGACCTGGACAACAGATCTCGCCGGCAGAATGTGAGAATCGTGGGCCTCCCGGAGGGGGCAGAGGGGCTAGACGCTGCCGCATATGTAGAGGGTATGTTTCAGAAGTTGCTGGGGAACGAGGAGTTCCCGCGCCTGCCGGTGGTGGACGGGGCACACAGAGTGCAGGTGAGGCAGCTGCGACAAGGGGGTCCCCCACGAGCGATGGTGGTACGCTTTCACAGGTACCTGGACAAGGAACGGGTGCTGCAATGGGCAAAGAGCACACAAAGCTGTATTTGGGACAATACCACCCTCCGTGTGTACCAGGATTTGAGCGCGGAGGTGGCCAGGAGGAGGGGAGGCTACAGGCAGGTGAAGGAGATACTGTATAAAAACAAGGTGAAATTCGGCTGCTTTATCCGGCGCGACTGTGGGTTACGTATAAGTGTCAGCACCACTATTTCGAGGAACCCGAAGAGGCGATGGACTTTGTTAAGAAGCAAGGGCTGGCCCTGAGCTGAGGACGTTTGGACTCATGTTAGAGCTTTTAAGTATATGTGGTGTCTCTCCCGTTTTGGGACGTATCCTTTTTTTGTTTGTTTTTTGCGTGGTGTGCCTGAATGTTTCCTGTTTGGGCTCTTTGCTTATTTGGAGTTTGGCTCGGGGGGGAATTAATAAAGAAAACAGTTCAAAGGGTTGGGTTAAAATGGAAGCTTCAGGGGAACTTTGTGCAATTTTTTTCTGTGTCTGTATGGGAAGGACTGAAGAGTGCCTGTTAATTCTTATCTCTTTTCTTCTTGTTTAACTTGAATTGTGCTATTGTGGGGGTTGTTTATGACTTGCATAGAGTGTTTGCTTAAGTAGGGCTGATCTGGGGAAGTGGTGTGGAGGGGTCGGGGGTCGGGATGACTGGGAATAATCGGTGGGAGACGGGCTGGAGCCGAGGCTGGGAGCCCCAGGCTAGCTGAGTGCAGAGGGCGCGTGTGTTCGCGCATCTGCAGGTTCTGAAGGCGGACATAGTCTTGTTGCAGGAGACGCACCTGAAAGTGGCAGACCAGGTTAGGTTATGGAAGGGCTGAGTCAGTCAGGTCTTTTCATTCGGGGCTTGATTCTAAGACGAGGGGGGTTGCGATCCTGATTAATAAAAGGGTGCAATTTGAGGCGGAGAGCACAGTCGTGGATGGGAATGGCAGGTTCATTATGGTGAGGGGTAAGCTCGAAGGGATGAGAGTAGTCCTGGTCAGTGTGTATGCCCCTAATTGGGACAACATGGATTTTATTAGGAGGACGTTAATACGGTCCTGGACCCGAGCCTGGACCGGTCATGCTCAAGAACAGGCAGGTTGCCAGCGATGGCAAAGGAACTGAGAGGGTTCATGGAGAAAATGGGGGGAGCAGATCTGTGGAGATTTAGCCGGCCGACGGCGAGGGAGTTCTCGTACTACTCCCACGTACACAAGGTGTATTCCCGAATTGACTACTTTTTGTGAGTAGAGACCTGCTGGCCGGAATGGTGGGGGCAGAATATTCGGCAATTGCCATATCGGACCATGCTCCGCACTGGGTAGACCTGCAGTTTTGTAAGGACAGCTTTCAGCACCCACCATGGAGGCTGGAAGTTGGACTACTTGCAGACGAGGCGGTGTGCGAGAGGCTGAGGAAATGCATGCAGAATTGCCTGCAGGTGAACAATTCTGGAGACGTCTCGGCAGCGGTGCTCTGGGAGGCACTGAAGGCAGTGGTGAGAGGGGAGCTGATTTCAATCCGGGCATACAGGGACAGGACAGATAGGGCAGAGACGGACCGACTGATTAAGGAAATTCTATGGACGGACAGGAGTTACACGGAATCCCCGAGGCCAGAGTTTCTCAGGAAACGACAGAGGCTGCAGGCCGAATTTGGGGTGCTGACTACAGGCAAGGCTGTAGAGCAGCTTAGAGAGGTAAAAGGCGCGATTTATGAGCATGGGGAGAAGGCCAGTAAAATGCTTGCGCAGCAACTGAGGAAGAGGGAAGCGGCTAGGGAAATAGGGAGGGTAGTGGATGGGGAAGGTAATCAAGTGGGTGATCCAGCAGGCCTGAACATAGTCTTTAGGGACTTTTATAGGAAGCTGTACACTTCGGAACCACCTGGGGGACCGGGAGGGATGAGGCGATTCTTGGACGGACTGACCTTCCCAAGAGTGGGGAGGGGGTTGGTGGATGGACTGGGGTCCCTGGTCAGGATCGAAGAGGTGTTGGGGGGCCTGAAGGTCATGCAGTCGGGTAAGGCCCCGGGGCAGGACGGGTATCCGGTGGAGTTTTACAAAAAATTTGCAGGGATAGTGGGGCCGGTGCTGGTCAGGGTCTTTAACGAGGCAAGAGACAGAGGGAGTTTACCCCCGACGATGTCGCAGGCCACCATCTCGCTCATTCTGAAACGGGATCAGGACCCGGAGGCCTGTGGGTCATACAGGCCGATCTCTTTGATTAACGTAGACGGCAAGTTACTGGCCAAGATTTTGGTGACCAGAATTGAGGACTGTGTACCAGATGTAATTGTGGAGGACCAAACCGAGTTTGTAAAGGGGAGGCAGCTGGTGGCCAACATAAGAAGGCTGCAACAACGTGATTATGATGCCCCTGGAGAGTAGGGAGGTAGAGATAGTCGTAGCCGTGGATGCTGAAAAGGCTTTTGACCAGGTCGAGTGGGATTATCTGTGGGAGGTACTAGGGAGGTTCGGGTTTGGAGGGGGGGGGTTCATCGACTGGGTTAGGCTATTGTATCAGGCCCCGGAGGCAAGTGTAAGAACGAACAGGACGAAATCGGACTACTTTAGACTGCACCGTGGGACAAGACAGGGCTGCCCTCTCTCCCCACTGCTGTTTGCACTGGCCATAGAGCCGCTGGCAATTGCACTGAGAGCTTCTAGGGGCTGGTCCGGGGGGGGGGGGGGGGGGGGGTATTGTGGCAACCCTGAGGGAATTTGGCCGGTTCTCCGGATACAATCTGAACATGGCTAAGAGAGAGTTGTTTGTAATTCAGGCGAGGGGGAAGGAGAGTAGGCTGAAGGGGTTGCCGTTCAGGCTAGTGGGGGAGAGTTTCCGATATTTGGGGATTCAAGTGGCACGGGACTGGGGCAGGTTGCATAGGCTCAACCTGTCCCGACTGGTGGAACGAGTGACGGAGGAGGTCCGGAGGTGGGATACGCTCCCGTTGTCATTGGCGGGGAGGGCGCAGACTGTTAAGATGACGATTCTCCCGTGGTTCTTGTTTGTTTTTCAGTGTCTCCCCATCTTTATCCCGCGGTCCTTCTTTAAGGGGCTGAATAAAATTATCCTGGGATTTGTATGGGCAGGGAACAGAGGCGAAGGGTGGCTGGCGTTGCCAAACATCAGCAACTATTATTGGGCGGCCAACATAGCGATGATAAGGAAATGGATGGTGGGTGCGGGGTCGGTTTGGGAGCGGATGGAGGCTGCTTCGTGCAGGGACACTAGCTTAGAAGCCCTGGTCACGGCGCCTCTGCCGCTTTCGCCGGCACGGTACTCCACCAGCCCGATAGTGGTGGCGGCTCTTCGGATCTGGGGCCAGTGGAGGAGGCATGTAGGGGAGGTAAGAGCATCGGTGTGGACCCCAATATCAGGCCACCACCGATTTACCCCAGGTAACATGGACGGGGGTTGGGGGGGGGGGGGGGGTATCGACTGTGGAGGAGGGCAGGGATTGTGAGGATGGGGGATCTGTTCCTGGAAGGGAGCTTTCCGAGCACGAGGGCGCTGGAGGAGAAGTTTGGGCTGACGAGAGGGATTGACTTTAGATACTTACAGGTGAGTGATTTTGTACGCAGACTGGTACAGTCCTTCCCACGTCTCCCGCTGAAGGGGAGGCAGGACAGGGTAGATTCTAGGGGAGAGGTGGGAGAGGATTGAGTTTCAGACGTCTACAAGGAGCGAATGAGAGCTGAGGATACGCAGACCGAGGACCTGAAGCTTAAGTGGGAGGGGGAGCTCGGGGGGTGGGGGGGGGGGGGAGCTGGAGACGGTAATCGGGCAGAAGCCCTGAGCAGAGTAAACGCGACCGCAACATGCGCCAGGCTCAGCCTGATCCAGTTTAAGGTCGTGCACCGGGCCCACATGACGGTGGCCCAGATGAGCAGATTCTTCGGGCTGGAGGACAAGTGTGCGAGATGCACCGGAGGGCCAGCTAACCATGTACACATGTTCTGGTCGTGCCCTAAACTCGGGGGGGGTATTGGCAGGGATTCGCAGATGTCATGTCTCGGGTGTTGAAAACTGGGGTGGTAATGAGCCCGGAGGTGGCAATCTTTGGGGTTTCGGAGGACCCGGGAGTCCAGGAAGAAAGGGAGGCCAATATTCTGGCCTTTGCTTCCCTGGTAGCCCGGCGACGAATACTGTTAGCATGGAGGGACTCAAAGCCCCCGAGGGCTGAGGTATGGCTATCGGACATGGCGAGCTTTCTTGGCCTAGAGAAAGTCAAGTTCGCCTTGAGAGGTTCGCTACTAGGGTTCGCCCGAAAGTGGCAGCCATTTATTGACTTCTTCACAGAGGAGTAAACATCAGCAGGGGGGGAGCTAGGGTAGAATAGAGTAGGGGGATATTGAGGAAGGTCCGTGCGTGAACAGAGCCGTGGTTTGTAGTATGTTTCATGTGTAATTTGTGTCTTGACTTCTTTTTTTATTTGTACTGTACAACGTCATTTTTTCTGTATGCCTAAAATACCTCAATAAAATGGTTTGTTAAAAAAAAAGTAGTAAAGGCTTAAACTACTATTTAGCCAAGTTTCAGGAATCAACAGATCCTAATTGTTCTGTAGGTTAAAAACAATGCTTCAGATATGTGAAAGCAATGTAGCCAAAACAAACATTAAAAATTTAAAGTAATTTTGAATCTTTCATTTAATGTTTTGTCTCGTCTTTAAAACAATGTTGAATGTACCATGACACCTGGTAACATTTAGTAATTAAATGCCATCTTAACTATTAGAACGCAAGCTTACATTTGTCTGATCAAATTTGTTAAAGATACAACTGAAGCCGTCGTCACTAATTGTGCATACTTTTAGATTAATAAAACTCACCAAACACAAGAAATTAGATAGAAATCAGTTTATGGAAGCATTTGAACTTATAAATGATGTGCCTACCAGTTGCACTTTCAAAAACAAAGTACACCATGAAAATCTTCTTCGCAAAAACAAATTATCTCACTTCCATTAAAACAAAATCAAAAACAAACATTTCCTGTGTGGTGTGGCTGGGCTTTGTTACTACTAATTTAAAAAGTTCCTTTGTGTCACTACAAAATCACAAACCCTGCACCATCTGAAAGCAAAGAAGGACCATCCTCTGAACTTTAGAAAAATCAAAACGTTGATGACCAAAACTGAAAAATAAAACATCCATTTCCCCAGAATACAGCACACATAGTATCCAATACAATTCTAATTACAAATGAATGCAGTCAATTCTCCTAAAAGTTCTAGATAAGATTTAAAATCTGTCTAATTGGTTCTGAGATCACCCCACTGATAACTTTCCTAATATGATGTGGGACAGTGCCAGAAACTGACACAATTCACAGAAGGGAAAAAAAACCTCAGAAAAGGCAGTTTTGCCAACCCAGGCAATTGATCATTTTCCAATTTTGTGTTTCTTCAAGCTAAATTTAAATGTTACATAGTGCTTTAGCAGTAAAATACAACTTTAAATGACCTGCCTTTCAAATTTACATTGCAACGTGAAGTGGATTAATGTTGACAAGACTGAAGGAAAACAATGAAAGCATTTAAATTTTATTGGAGAATTTTATTTTGTCCATATTTGTTCATGATGTGAGCACTACTGGCAAGGTCAGTATTTGTTACCCATCTACAATACAACTGAATGTCTTGCCAGCCCATTTCAGAGGACAGTTAAGAGTCAGCCAGATTGCTGTGGGTCTGAAGCCACATGTAGACCAGACCAGGCAAGGATGGTAGATTTTCATCCCTAAAGAACATTAGCAAACCAGACGGGTTTTTACAACAATTCAATTATCCATAGTCCCCATTACTGAGGCTAACTTCTGTTTTTGTTCCAGATTTATTAATTAACTGAACTTAAATTCCACCAACTGCCACAGACGGTTTTGATTCAGATATCCAATATTAGTTTGAACCTCTGCATTATTCGCCCACACTGCCGCATTACCACGATATGGAGATGCCGGCGTTGGACTGGGGTGAGCACAGACTTCTTACAACACCAGGTTAAAGTCCAACATTACCACCACACTGCCGCAGTTGCAAGACAGGAGTCCAAATTCAATTTTGGCAGGGGTGCAAAACAGATGGTAACGGACTGGTCTGTTACACATTCTACAGATTTTTTTTTTCATTGGCAATTTTTTACAATTTCTCCATGGGACATCCTTTTGATCTTTGACAGAAATTGGCTATTCAGTGCCTGTGTCAACAGCTGTTGTGGGGAACGACATCCATGAAGAAACATGTAGAAAATGGCTAATGATTTTGGAAAGGAGCCTTACTGCTAACAAAGAAAACACTTGCTACCTGTTTCTCTTCAGTTATTTGGTGGATTTTGTTTTTAAAAGTACAGGTGCATAGACCAAAATGTTTAATTGTAAACTTGGTACTCACCTTTCCTCAAAACTCGTTTCTTGGCTCTAATGTCTGTTTCCAATTCTGCAGCGCGTATGTATATACGAACAGACTGTGGCAGGTGTCTGACAGCATTTGCTACCACTGCTTTAGCTGTATCACCAGGCTGCAATCGGGCTGCTTCCAACCAAACATCTTCACTCTAGAAATGCACAATATTGGAAAAACACACTAACTTGGGTTTACTTTTATGCAACTTAAATTATTTTATGGCTATGATTGCCTTCACTGACGGACAGCACGGTGGCGCAGTGCTTAGCGCTGCTGTCTCACGACACCGAGGTCCCAAGTTTGATCCCGGCCCTGGGTCACTGCCCGTGTGGAGTTTGGACATTCTCCCTGTGTCTGCGCGGGTTTCACCCCCACAACCCAAAGATGTGCAGGGTAGGTGAATTGGCCACGCTAAATTGCCCCATAATTGGAAAAAATGCATTGGGTACTGTAAAAAAAAAAATTTTTTTTAATTATTGCCTTTACTGACAGGCAGCAATTTTCACAGCCCTCTAACAACTGAATCTTTAACTCGTCCATCTCCTTCTCCCAAGTGGTCAGTGGCAAACCTTTTGGCCAGCTTGGCCCTGTGTTCTGGAATTTTCTTTCTTATCCTACATCATACTATATTCCCTCCCCATGTTCAAAATTTACCACTTCAACAAAGTATTTAAGACCTCTCCTTGCACTTTCTCTGTTTATTTCTCTTGCCTTTTGTGACACACTTTAGAATGTTCAGCTATGTTAAAGATGCATTACGTGCAAATTGCTGTGCCTTTTAAAAATCAGCATAAAAGCAGCCCTGATTTTGCAAGAGATCACTGCAAGGAAGAGAGGAGAAATAAATTCCAGCAAAGCTTAGAGAAAAATGAATCACAGGAACAAACAGTCTCAATAAGAGTCTAATGATGGCCATGAAACCATTGATTGTCGTAAAAAAACACCTGGTTCACTAATGCCCTTTAGGGAAGGAAAGCTGCCTTCCTCACCTGGTCTGGCCTCCATGTGACCCCAGTCCACAGCAATGTGGTTGACTCTTAAATGCCACTCATTTTGAGGGCTATTAGGGACGGGCAACAAATGCTGGCCGTACCTGCAACGCCCACATTCCATGAAAGAATAAAGAACAACAAAAATGAAGTTTACCCTCAGTACAAGAGCCTGGAGAATTGAAGGTGGCAAGGGAACCTCAAAATTAGTAAGAGCCCTAGTTAGAGTGAAAATAGAGACAGCAGGATAGGCATTTATTTGAAAATGAAAAATTATGGATATATAAAACTACAGAAAGATACTGCAACTTCTTGACTCAACCGACATGTCAAGCTATCAAAGAATGTATGCACTACATTCTTTATACACTATTAGAGAATGAAATACATGCTATATGATGAAATACAATCTGCTAAAACAATTTGATCGGCTTGGTGACACAGTGGTTAGGACTGCTGCCTCACAGCTCCAGGGACCCGGGTTCAATACCGGCCTCGGGTGACTGTCTGTGTGGAGTTTGAACTTTCTCCCAGTGTCTGCGTGGGATTCTGCTGAGTGCTGCGGTTTCCTCCCATAGTCCAAAGATGTGCAGGTTAGGTGGATTGGCCATGCTAAATTGCCCCTTAGCACCCAAAAGGTTTAGGTGGGGATTACTGCAATTGGGTGAAGGTTTATGCTTAAGTAGGGTGTTCTTTCCAAAGGCCGGTGCAGACACGAAAACACGATGGGCCAAATGGCCTCCTTCTGCACCGTAGGGATTCTATGATATGGAATAAAGATCTCATTGAATTAAATATTTGCAAGAAAAGCACATTCAATACACAACATCAAGCCACCTGAAAACACAGAATACCTTTGGGCACATCTCTGTTCCTTTCATAATTAGATTCCTGGCCACCTGCAGTTTGCCCGTTACTTCCTCAAGTCTTGCAGATGCAATCCATGCTGGGGGATGATGAGGGTTGGTCTCACGTACTGACTTGAGTAGCAATCTGGCCTTTTTAATGTCACTGTTACAAGAACATAATATTTAACTGTAAACAGATATTTTGCAAACCATTAAACACATTTTGACAAAGTACCACTGAAAAGAAATCACAACGGCAAGGGCTTCAGGTCTTATAGCACAATGCGTTACACAGTTGGATGTCTCATGATCGTCAAAGGTGGGTGCGAGGTGGGGAGTGGGTGTTAAGATTTAGTTTTAAATAAATTTGGGCCTTACCAACAAAGCTATTGTTGTTAATCAGTGTAATATGCCTGTAATATGCCAGAATTCTGGGATAAGTTGCTGGCTAGGTACGTGACTTCAAGCACAAGTCTCCAACACTTAACGTCAGTGTTGGAGGCATTCTCAATCAGTCTGGGCAGCCTAATTCTGCCCACCAGAATTTAAAATCTCCCAGGTAAATACTGTACATGTATGCAAGTCGGAACTTTTTCTGGGTCCCAGCCTTCAACAATGATGAACCTTCCAACTTTTGCCACTGTTGCAACCAGAAAATCCAGGCAAAAGCTGCTATTAAGAAATACATGATTTTTCTCAGGTTTACATGATCATACGTCAGTGAATGTGAAGAAACCTTTCAACACTGAAATAATTATTAACATCATTTCAGGTTTACCCTCCAAACTGGGATTTTCCTTCTTTCCAGGAAGGGTAGAAAATAAATCCAAAAAGTCTGAATTTTTATTATACAGTACTTGAATGAATGGTTACTTTAAATACTGAAATCGTAAATGGAAAATACGTGTACAGTAACCAGCGTGTACAGGAATTTGGTATAAGCATCTGAGCTCTTGTATTCCGTACAACATATGCTACTCGCTACAAGTGTAATTTATTTACACTGCCAAGATGTTGCAACCTTAATTCCTAGCCACTTACTTTATATCTCCACCATGTGTTGGAATCATAGAATTCAAGTCAGTCAGATAGCCTTTCGGGTCAACAACAGTTTGTCCACTGACGGAATCAGACACCTCAAAAGAAGCATAACAGTTAAATGCATTTACATCATCCAAAAATAATCCATGTAAATTCTTAGAAATATTTTTAAGGATACATCTTCTTTAATGCTGTAAATATTTAGTCACATCATTAACCAGACTGTCATTCACCTACTTGGCTCAGTCTCATGTCCATCAAGGTGTTTCGAGCTTGACCAATTTTTCTCATGTCCAATTCTCCTGATCCAGGCGTCATCAGACCTGGCGTCATTCCCCCTGGATATGGTGAATTCAAGCCACCAGGGTACGGCGATGTCAAGCCAGAAAATTGCTACAATTAAAACATCACATATCAAACTCTGGACTGGAGTATCGTGAAGAATAAACAACTGTAATAACAAATCCAATCTTTTCTGTTCAAATAACACCATGTTTTTCTCTGCTGAAAACAAAAGTGAAATAAAATTTGGTTTAATATATCATATCCCATTTCAGGCTGTCAGATTTAATTTTAATTTAATTTAAATTAAATCTATTTTTTAAACTGAAAAATACCCAACTGAAAGTCAGAAATACACTTGATGTTCAGCAACTCACTGACAAAACTGTCAATTGATAAACCATTCGTGGAAATAAAATTGTTAGGTACAAGACAACGTTTCTAATTTCGAGATTGCACAACCCATTCACTCAGTTAAAGGACAATCTTACAATTATGATACTTTATCTCATCCTGACACCAATCAAAGCCCTTAACATGTGTTTAATTACTTCCCAACACACACTCCCCGATTTGTGTCTTGTAGATGACGGACAGGCTTTGGGGGGTCAGGAGGTGAGTTACGCAGGGTAGGATTCCTAGCCTTTGCTCTGTCCTGGTAGCCACAGTATTAATATGGCTAGTTCAGTTCAGTTTCTGATCAATGGTAACCCCAGGATATTGATTGTGGGGATTCAGCGATGATAATGCAATTGAATGTCGAGTGGCAGTGGTTAGATTGGATTGGATTTGTTTATTGTCACGTGTACCGAGGTACAGTGAAAGTATTTTTCTGCGAGCAGCTCAACAGATCATTAAATACACGAAAAGGAAATAAAAGAAAATACATAATAGGGCGACACAACATATACAATATAACTACATAAGCACTGGCATCGGATGAAGCATACAGGGGGTAGTGTTAATGAGGTCAGTCCATAAGAGGCTCATTTAGGAGTCTGGTGACAGTGGGGAAGAAGCTGTTTTTGAGTCTGTTTGTGCGTGTTCTCAGACTTCTTTATCTCCTGCCCGATGGAAGAAGTTGGAAGAGTGAGTAAGCCGGGTGGGAGGGATCTTTGATTATGCTGCCCGCTTTCCCCAGGCAGCGGGAGGTGTAGATGGGGTCAATGGATGGGAGGCAGGTTCTTGTGATGGACTGGGCGGTGTTCACGACTCTCTGAAGTTTCTTGCGGTCCTGGGCCGAGCAGTTGCCATACCAGGCTGTGATGCAGCCCGATAGGATGCTTTCCATGGTGCATCTGTAAAAGTTGGTAAGGGTTAATGTGGACATGCCGAATTTCCTTAGTTTCCTGAGGAAGTATAGGCGCTGTTGTGCTTTCTTGGTGATAGCGTCGACGTGGGTGGACCAGGACAGATTTTTGGAGATGTGCACCTCTCGGAATTTGAAACTGCTAACCATCTCCACCTCGGCCCCGTTGATGCTGACAGGGGTGTGTACAGTACTTTGCTTCCTGAAGTCAATGACCAGCTCTTTAGTTTTGCTGGCATTGAGGGAGATTGTTGTCACTGCTCCACTCCACTAGGTTCTCTATCTCCCGCCTGTATTATGACTTGTCGTTATTAGAGATCTGGCCCACTATGGTCGTATCGTCAGCAAACTTGTAGATGGAGTTGGAACCAAATTTTTGCCACGCAGTCATGTGTGTACAGGGATAGAATAGGGGGCTAAGTACGCAGCCTTGCGGGGCCCCGGTGTTGAGTACTATTGTGGAGGTGGTGTTGTTGTTCATTTTTACTGATTGTGGTCTGTTGGTCAGGAAATCGAGGATCCAGTTGCAGAGTGGGGAGCCAAGTCCTAGATCCTCGCTTGTAGGAGATGGATATTGCCTGTCACTGGTGTGGCGCTAATGTAACTTGCCTTTTGCCAGCCCAAGCCTGGATATTGTCCAGGTCTTGCTGCATTTGGACATGGACTGCTTTATTATCGGAGGAATCGCTAATGGTGCTGAACATTGTGCAGTCATCCGCAAACATCCCCACTTCTGACCTTATGAAGGAAAGGAGGTCATTGATGAAGAGGCTGAAGATGGTTGGGCCTAGGACACTACCCTGAGGAACGCCTGCAATAATGTCCTGGAGCTGAGATGATCGACCACAACCATCTTCCTTTGTGCCAGGTATGACTCCAACCAGCAGTAAGTTCCCCCCACAATTCCCATTGACTCCAGTTTTCTGAGGGCTCCTTGATGTCATACTCGGTCAAATGCTGCCTCGATGTCAAGAGCAGTCACCCTCACCTCACCTCTGGCATTCAGCTCTTTTGTCCATATATGAACCACGGCTGTAATGATGTCAGGAGCTAAGTGAGCTTGGCGGAACCCAAATTGAGCGTCCGTGAATAGGTTATTACTGAGTGCCACTTGATAGCCTGTTGATGACTCCTTCCATCACTTTGCTGATGGAGAGTAGACTGATAGGTCGGTGATTAGCATGATTGGATTTGTCCTCTTTCTTGTGTACAGGACACACCTGGGCAATTTTCCACATTGCCGGGTAGATGCCAGTGTTGTAGCTGTACTGGAACAGCTTGGCTAGGGGTGCTGCAAGTTCTGGAGCACGTCTTCAGTGATATTACCTGGATATTGTCCGAGCTCATAGCCTTTGCAGTATCCAGCACCTTCAGTTGGAGGAAAATGTAACTGGTCTGATTAGTAAGTTTGCGGACGACACAAAGGTTGGTGGAATTGTGGATAGCGATGAGGACTGTCAGAGAATACAGCAGGATTTAGTTTGTTTGGAGACTTGGGCGGTGAGATGGCAGATGGAGTTTAATCCGGACAAATGTGAGGCAATGCATTTTGGAAGGTCTAATACAGGTAGGGAATATACAGTCAATGGTAGAACCTTCAAGAGTATTGACAGTCAGAGAGATCTTGGTGTACAGGTCCACAGGTTACTGAAAGGGGCCACACAGGTGGAGAAGGTCGTCAAGAAGGCATATGGCATGCTTGCCTTCATTGGCCAGGGCACTGAGTATAAAAATTTGCAAGTCATGTTGCAGCTGTATAGAACCTTAGTTAGGCCACACTTGGAATACAGTGTTCAATTCTGGTTGCCACACTACCAGAAGGAAGAAGTGGAGGCTTTAGAGAGGGTGCAGAAGAGATTTAACAGGATGTTGCCTGGTATGGAGGGCATTAGCTTTGAGGCAACGTTGAATAAACTTGGTTTGTTCTCACTGGAACGAAGGAGGTTAAGGGACGACCTGATAAAGGTCTACAAAATTATGAGGGGCATAGACACAGTGGATAGTCAAGAGATTTTTTCCCAGGGTAGAGGGGTCAATTACTAGGGGGCATTGGTTTAAGGTGCAAGGGGCAAGGTTTAGAGATGTACAAGGTAGGTTTTTTTTACACAGAGGGTAGTGGGTGCCTGGAACTCGCTGCCGGAGGAGGTGGTGGAAGCAGGGACGATAGTGATGTTTAAGGGGCATCTTGACAAATACATGAATAGGATGGGAATAGAGGGATACGGACCCCGGAAGTGTAGAAGATTTTAGTTTAGACGGGCAGCATGGTTGGCGCAGGCGTGGAGGGCCGAAGGGCCTGTTCCTGTGCTGTACTTTTCTTTGTTCTTTGTTTTCTTCATATCACTTGGGAGTGAATCATATAGGCTGAAGATTGGTATCTGTGATGCTGAGGACCTCCGGAGTTCGACATAGATCATCCACTCGGCTATTCTGGCTGAAGATTGATGCAAATGCCTTAGCCTGGTCTTTTGCACATAAGTGCTGGGCTCCTCCATCAATTGAGGATGGGGATATTTGTGGTGCCTCGTCCTCCAGTGAGTTATTTAATTGTCAACCACCATTCACGGCTGGATATGGCAGGACTACAGAGCTTAGATCTGAGGCATTTGTTGTGCAATCGCTTAGCTCTATCTATTACTTGCTGCTTATGCTATTTGGCACACAAGTAGTCCCCTGTTGTAGCTTCACCAGGTTGCACCTCATTTTTCGGAATGCCTGATGTTGCTCCTGGCATGCCCTCCTGCACTCTTTGTTGAACCAGGGTTGATCCCCTGGCTTGGTAGTAATGGGAGAGTGGTGGATATGCCAGGCCACGAAGTTGCAGATTGTGGTTGAATACAATTCTGCTGCTGCTGATGGCCCACACCACCTCATGGATGTTCAGTCTTGAGTTGCTAGATCTGTTTTAAGTCTATCCCATTTAGTTCAGTGGTAGTGCCACACAACAGTGGAGGGTATCCTCAATGTGAAGACGGGACTTTGTCTCCACAAGGGCTGTGTGGTGGTTGGTGGAGGGTATCCTCAATGTGAAGACGGGACTTTGTCTCCACAAGAGCTGTGTGGTGGTCACTTCTACCGATACTGTAATGGACAGGTGTATCTGCAGCAGGCAGATTGGTGAGGATGAGGTCAAGTATGTTTTTCCCTCTTGTTGGTTCCTGCACCAGCTGCTGCAGTCCCAGTCTTGTAGCTGTGTCCTTTATGACCTGGTCAACTCGGTCTGTAGTGGTACTACCGAACCACTCTTGGTGATGGATATTGAGGTCCCCCACCCAAAGCATATTCTGCGCCCTTGCCATCTTCAGTGCTTCCTCCAAGTGGTATTCAATCAGGAATACTGATTCATCAGTTGATAGTGGCCGGTACGTGATAATCAGCAGGGGGTTTCATTCCCATGTTTAACCTGCAGCCTTGAGACTTCATGGGGTCCAGAGTTGACATTGAGGACTCCCAGGGCAATTCCCTCCCGACTGTATACCACTGCGCCAAACTGGGTTTGTCCTGCTGTTGAGACAGGACAGACCCAGGAGTGGTGATAATGGTGCCTGGGACATTGTAAGATGTTTCTGTGAGTATGACTATGTTGCTGTTGCTCTCCCAACTTTGGCACAAGGCCCCAGGTGTTAGTAAGGAGGACTTTGCAGGGTCAGCAGGGCTGGGTTTGCTGTGGCTCTGGAGTCACATGTAGGCCAGACCAGGTAAGGATGGCAGATTTCCTTCTCTAAAGGACATTAGTGAACCAGATGGGTTTTTACAACAATCAACAATAGTTTCATGATCATTCGACTTTTATTTTCAGGTATTTTATGGAGTTTAAATTCCATCATCTGACCCTGATCATTACCCTGGGTCTCTGGTTTACTAGTCCAGCGACAATTCCACTATGCCCCCTCCTCCTGTATAATTCTATGATTATACTGCTTAGATGGGCTTTTTGGTTGGCATGTCTCCGTACCGTAGATTCTATGATTATGAATAGTGGTGTCTGGTTCGGTGTGGTTACCTGGCTCGGCTCAGAATGACTTTCGAGGGAGAGAGCTATTTGCTTGATGAGCCGGGAGAGACAGACTCCTTTGTTGGGCACTGCGTGACTAAGGTTTTGGGTGTTGGGAATGGGCATGCTGAATTGTTGGGGTTCCATGTTTATTCTTGCATTTGTTGGGGTTGACTTTTTATAGTTTGGGTTTAGATTTGGAGTTTTGTTCTGTTTGTTATATTAGGAGCGCATAGTATATTAGGATGCATTGGGAACGCATTCAACTCTTTGATTTATTTTACAATGTCAATTGGCTTATGGCTCAGGTAGCAATTCAGCTATTAACTCTATGATTCTGTTTTAGCTCCTAGCTGCTCATACTAAGTCAGTAGAACTGCTTTCTTAGTCCTAACTCTGTCATTGGTACCCATGTGCACCATGATAGCTGGATCCTGCCCCTCCCACCCCAAGTTCCTCTTCAGGATAGAGATGATCTTCCCCCTGGCACCAGGCAACATAGCTTTCAGAATCCACACTCAAAAATCCTATCTATCCTGCTAACTAGCTGTCACCTACTACAACTACATTCCTTTCTACTCTCTCAACTTGGTGCTGTGACCCCATTCGCTTGTCCACCCCGCAGTCCCCATTCGTCCACGAAAGCTGCAAGAACCTCAAACCATTTGGACAATTGCAGTGGCAATTTACATTTGCTAAAGCAAGCCAAAATGGTCTTGGTTTAACACCTCATGCAAAACATTGCACCCACCCAACCCCCCAAATAAATGCAGCACTCCCTCAGCACTACATTGAAATGCCAGCCTTGATTATATTTTAAGTCTTGCTGTCTTGAACCCAGTGCTGGCCGACTCAGATACACGGGTACTGCGAATTGAACTAAACTAAGTTATTCAAAGTTCCAAACATTATACTTGTGTAAATTTTACATAATCAATTTGAATCACATCTGTTACTGTACCATGACTCAAGCCAGCCACTAGCTGTCACTTATTTGATCCTCCCCACCCCCCAAGTATTTGTATACGTATATGTCTGCGTGGACATGTCCCGCAATATGCAGAAAACCAGTGCGCCTTTACGAGAAATGACATGCTACTCCCAAGTTCCTTTGATAATTACAATTAATACAATGCAACCAATTGGCAAATGCCAAAAATGCTAATACTTGCACTGCCATCTGGTGGTTAAGTAAAATTACACAACAAAAAAAACAGTAAGATTTCTGCACTGAAGTACATTCAAATAATAATAATGATCGTTATTAGTGTCACAAGTAGGCTTACATTAACAGTGCAATGAAGTTACTGTGAAAATCCCCTAGTCGCCACGTTCCGGCACCTGTTCGGGTACACCGAGGGAAAATTCAGAATGTCCAATTCAGCTAACAGCACGTCTTTTGGGACTTGAGAGAGGAAACCGGAGCATCCAGGGGAAACACATGCAGATCAGGGAGAACGTGCGGACTCCGCACAAGCAGTGACCCAAGCCGGGAATCGAACCCGAGTCCCTGGCGCTGTGAGGCAACAGTGCGAACACCTGTGCTGCCTTGCTGCCCAAAGTAAACGCTTACAGGCTTAATGCATCATTTTAAAATACACTTTTGGGATGTGGGCATGACTGGCAATTATTGCCCATCCTTTGCTGTCCTTGTGAAGGTGGTGGGCAATTGCTGAGCCCATATGGAAAAGGTTCATAGTGCAAACCAAAATAAAAATTAGCCTTTGATTATTTTCGGTACCTGGCTTGGCATTTTAATTGTGTGTACCTGGACCCCTAAATCTCTTTGGACCTCCGCTGCTTCTAGCCTTCCACCATTTCAAAAATATCCAATTTTAACCCTTTTAGGTCCAACAAGAAAGAGGGAGGTTAGTGTTAGATTAGCATAGTGGTGATGTACTGTTAATCCAGAGGTCCATGCTAATGTCCTGAGGACATGGTGGAATTTAAAATAAAATAAAATCTGGAACTGAAAGCTAGACCATTACAATTTCACTGATTGCCATGAAAAATAAACATCTGTTTCATTAGTGTCCTTTAAGGGACGTAATTTGCCATCTTCACCTGGTCCGATTCCAAGTCCACAGTAATGCGATTGACTTGGCATAGCAAGCCGCTCATTAAAAAGGGCAATTAGGTAAGGGTAAGTTTTTGTTTTTGTCCTTGCTAGTGGCACCACATTCACGAAAGAATAAAAAACCACACTTGTTCCCGCAGTAAAATCCATTTACCACAGTTTCGCCCATTCATTTAATCTATTAATAGTGCTTTGTAATTTTATGCTTCAGTGACACCGATTACAATATCTCCATTCTTGTGTCACTGGCAATTTTGGACATGTGGCTTTCTCACCCACTGTCTAAATGAATAGTTGAGGCCCCCAACATAGGTCCTTGTGGGGCATCCTGCAAATTAGAATACTGGCCCATCATTCCTAATTTGTCACCCTGAGCCAATAATCTGACTTCAATTCCAGAGCACCATTTTCAGCTAACAGATTACTAGGAGGGATTTCATCAAATGCCTTCTCGTAGTTTATATAAATAATATTCAAATACATTCACCTGCCCAATTTTTCATCAGGTTTGCCAGATATGATCTACCCAAGCTGGCACTCGGCTGGAGACTTTCAAGGTGTCCAGTCATTTTATCCTAATTTGTAGACTTCAGCAACGTCCCTAAAACAAGTGTTAAGCTACCTGATTTATCTAGTTTCGCTCGGTTATCTTTTTAAAATAGCAGTGACTATACGCTTTTCCAATCTAAAGGAATAGTTCCTAAAATTAGAGAACTTCAAAACGTTTTAATTAAACCATCTACAATGCTCTCAGCTACTTCCTTTAAAACCCTGCGACCGGAAACCAGCTGATCCTGGGACTGTCATTTTTGAGTGCTATTAATTTTTTTCCATACTGCTATTTTACTTCGGTTAATTTTGTTGGGTCTCTGTCCTTGATTCAATAATGTGTTTACCTAGGATAGCTGACAGGAAGTAATTATTCAACATTTTCCTCCATTTCCATATAATTGGCATCACCGTCATCAGTTTTCAAGCAGCCAAAATTGCTTCTGACCAACCTCGTTCTTTTTAAAAAATATATATTTAATCGAATTTTTCAACAAACCACCCCCCCAACCCCAACAAAAAGAGCACAACAATCTGAATTTATACATTGGATTTCCCCCATATAACAATAACCCCCCATATAACATTTAAAAACACAAATAGGGGAAAAAAAACACCTTCACCCAAACGCCACCCCAAAAGAAACCCCCCCCCTCCCTTGGGCTGCTGCTGCTGACCTCCTCCTAACGCTCTGCGAGATAGTCGAGGAACGGTTGCTACTGCCTGAGGAACTCTTGCACAGACCCTCACTAGGCAAACTTTATCCTCTCCAGCTTGATGAACCCTGCCATGTCATTGATCCAAGCTTCCATACTAGGGGGCTTTGAATCTTTCCACAGTAACAAAATCCTCCGCCGGGCTACCAGGGACGCAAAGGCCAGAATACCGGCCTCTTTCGCCTCCTGCACCCCCGGCTCGTCCAATACCCCAAATAATGCTAATCCCCAGCTCAGCTTGACCCGGGCGTTCACCATCTTGGACATAGTCCTTGCAAAGCCCCTCCAAAAGCCATCCAGCGCCGGGCACGACCAGAACATATGGACGTGGTTTGTCAGGCTCCCCGAGCACCTCCCACATCTGTCCTCCACCCCAAAGAACCTACTCAACCTCGCCCCTGTCACATGTGCTCTGTGAGTAACTTTGAACTGTATTAGACTGAGCCTGGCGCAAGAGGAGGAAGAATTAACCCTACTCAGGGCATCAGCCCACAGACCCTCATCTATCTCCTCCCCAAGCTCCTCCTACCACTTGCCCTTTAACTCCTCCACCGAGGCCTCCTCCTCTTCCTTCAGCTCCTGGTAAATCGCCGAAACCTTGCCTTCTCCAACCCATACACCCGAAATCACCCTATCCTGAATCCCATGTGCCGGAAGCAGCGGGAATTCCCTCACCTGCCGCCTCACAAACGCCCTCACTTGCATGTACTTGAAAGCGCTTCCCGGGGGTAGCCCAAACTTCTCCTCCAGCGCCTCCAGGCTCGCAAACGTCCCATCGATGAACAGGACCCCTATTCTTCTAATCCCTGCCCGATGCCAGCTCCGAAACCCCCCCATCCATCCTTCCCGGGACGAACCGAAGGTTTTCCCGAATCGGGGACCAAACCGAGGCTCCGTCCTCGCCCATGTCACCTCCACTGCCCCCAGATCTTCAGTGTCGCTGCCACCACCGGACACGTGGTGTACCTTGTCGGCGAGAGCGGCAGTGGTGCCGTCACCAGCGCCCTCTGGCTCGTGCCCACAGGACGCCATCTCTAGTCTCTTCCACGCCGCCACCTCTCCCTCCATTACCCACTTACGGATCATCGCCACATTGGCTACCCAATAATAGCCACACAAATTCGGCTGCGCCAGCCCTCTGTCCCTGCTCCGCTCCAGAAACACTCTCTTCACCCTCGGGCTCTTATTAGCCCACACAAATCCCATGATGCTCCTGCTTAACCATTTGAAAAAGGCCTTGGGGATCAAAATGGGAAGGCACTGGAACACAAAGGGAAACCTCGGGAGGACCGTCATTTTGACCGACTGCACCCTACCCGCTAGTGAGTGGCAGCATATCCCATCTTTTAAAATCCTCCTCCATCTGCTCCACAAACTGCATCAAATTGAGCTTGTGCAAGGCTCCCCAACTCCTAGCTACCTGGATCCCTAGGTACCGAAAGCTCCTTTCCGCCCTCTTCAGCGGTAGCTCGTCTATCCCCGTTCCCTGGTCCCCTGAATGCACCACAAAGAGCTCACTCTTCCCTACGTTGCGTTTATACCCCGAAAAGTCCCCAAACTCCCCAAGGATCCGCATGACCTCCGCCATCCCCTCCACTGGATCCGCAACATACAACAACAGGTCATCGACATACAATGACACCCGGTGTTCCTCTCCCCCCCGGACCAATCCCCTCCATTTCCTGGACTCCCTCAGTGCCATGGCCAGCGGCTCAATTGCCAGTGCAAACAACAAGGGGGATAAGGGGCACCCCTGCCTCGTCCCCCGGTACAGCCAAAAGCACTCCGACCTCCGCCGGTATGTAGCCACACTCGCCACCGGGGCTCTATATAGCAGCCTGACCCAACTGATGAACCCCTCCCCAAACCCAAACCTCCGCAACACTTCCCAAAGATACTCCCACTCCACCTGATCAAAGGCATTCTCCGCGTCCATAGCTGCCACTACCTCCGCTTCCCCCTCCACCGAGGGCATCATAATCACATTGAGAAGCCTCCGCACATTTGTATTTAGCTGCCTACCCTTCACAAATCCAGTCTGGTCCTCATGAATCACCCCCGGGACAGTCCTCAATTCTCGTAGCCAGCACCTTCGCGTCAACATTGAGGAGTGAGATCGGTCTATTCGACCCACATTGCAATGGATCCTTGTCCCGCTTCAAGATCAAAGAAATCAGCACCCTGGACATTGTCGGGGGCAAGGTTCCCCCCCCCCGCCTCGCCTTATTAAAAGTCCTCACTAGCAACGGGCCCAGCAGGTCCACGTATTTCCTGTAAAATTCAACCGGGAACCCATTCGGCCCCGGGGCCTTCCCCACCTGCATGCTCCCCAATCCTTTAACCAGCTCCTCCAGCCCGATCGGCGCCCCCAAACCAGCCACCTCCTCCATCCTCGGGAACCTCAGCTGATCCAGGAATGGTCGCTTCCCCTCCTCCCCCGCTGGGGGCTCAGACCTGTACAGGTCCACAAAGTCCCTAAATACCTCATTTATTCTCACCGCAATCCGCACCGTATTCCCCCCTCTATCCCTAACTTCACCAATCTCCCTCGCTACCTCCCTCTTACGAAGATGATGTGCCAGCATCTGTCTCGCCTTCTCCCCATACTCATACACCGCCCCCTGCGCTTTCCTCCACTGTGCCTCTGCTTTCCCCGTGGTCAACATGTCGAATTCCATCTGGAGGTTCCGTCGCTCCCCAAGTAGCCCCCCTCGGGGGCCTCTGCATACCTCCTGTCCACCCTTAAAATCTCCCCCACCAGCCGCTCCCTCTCCTCTCTCTTCTCCCTGTGGTCCTTAATGGAGATGAGCTCTCCCCTGACCACCGCCTTCAACGCCTCCCAGACTACCCCCACCTGCACCTCCCATTGTCGTTGGCCTCCAAGTATCTTTCAATGCACCCCCGCACCCGCCCGCACACCCCCTCATCCGCCAACAGTCCCACATTGAGGCGCCACAGCGGGCGCTGGGTCCCTCTCCTCCCCCAACTCCAGCTCCACCCAATGCGGGGCGTGGTCCGAGATGGCTCTGGCCGAATATTCCGTTCCCTCCACTTTCGGGATTACGCCCTACTCAAAATGAGAAAATCTATCCGGGAGTAGGCTCTATGGACGTGGGGAAAGGAGGAAAATTCCCTGGCCAGCGGCCTGGCAAACCTCCATGGATCCACTCCCCCCACCTGGTCCATAAATCCCCTGAGCACCTTGGCCGCAGCCGGCCTCTTACTCGTCCTGGACCTAGAACGGTCCAGTGCTGGGTCCAGCACCATGTTAAAGTCCCCCCCCATTATCAAGCTTCCTACCTCCAGATCCGGAATCCGACCCAGCATGTGTTTCATAAATCCGGCATCATCCCAACTCGGGGCATATACATTCACCAGTACCATCCGCACACCCTGCAACCTACCACTCACTATCGACCTCCATTATCCACTACAATATACACAGTGCCTCGAACGACACCCGCTTCCCCACCAGTATTGCAACCCCTCTGTTCTTCGCATCCAGCCCTGAATGAAAGACCTGCCCTACCCATCCCTTTCTCAGCCTAACCTGATCTGCCACCTTCAGATGCATCTCCTGGAGCATAACCACGTCTGCCTTCAGTCTCTTTAAGTGCGCGAACACCTGGGCCCTCTTGAGCCGCCCGTTCAGGCCCCTCACATTCCAAGTTATCAGACGGATCGGGGGGCTCCCACCACCCCCCCCGCCTACCAGCCATCTCCTTTTCTAGGTCAGCCACGTGCCTGCGCCTCCCGCACCCTCCAGTCCCCCAGGCGGCGGACTCCCGCCCCGACTATCTCTCCTACTTCCAGCTCCCCTTTGGCCAATGCAGCAGCAACCCAGTCCCCCCCCCCTCCCCCCCCGAGATCATCTAGCCATTTTGCTCCCCCCATGACACTCCCGTAAGTCAGCTGACTCCTGCAGACCCCGGCCTCTCCCGCCATTCCATCGACACCCCAGTGTGAGAATCCCCCCACCCCTTGGCAGTCAGTGCGCGCTCCTCTCCAGCACCGCCCTTCCCACCCGGCCCCGCCCCCATCCTTCCTAACACGGGAAAAAGCCCGCACTTTGCAGCCTTACCCCAACTCCCCATCCCCAGGCCTCCACTCCACCTCTTCCTCCACGGGGCTCTGCCCCTCCAACACCGACGCCCACACTCTCCCACAGCCCCCACATCAAATCCATTCACCCATCCCCACCCAGCACCAAAATAAAAAGAACATTCCCCAAACACAGTAAACATCCCCCACGACAAACCCTCAGTTTGAGTCCAACTTTTCAGTCTGGATAAAGTTCCATGCCTCATCAGGCGTTTCAAAATAGTGGTGCCGATCTTGGAACATGACCCACAATCGCGCTGGCTGCAACATCTCGAACTTCACCCCCTTCCGATGGAGCACCGCCTTAGCCCAGTTAAAACCAGCCCTTTTCTTAGCCACCTCCGAACTCCAGTCCTGGTTAAATTTGGATCTCCGCTCTTTTTTGGCCCATCTCAGGACACATTCTCTGTCCATAAAGCGGTGGAACCTCACCACTACAGCCCTTGACGGCTCGTTGGCTTTGGGTCTCCTTGCCAGGATCCAATGAGCACCATCCAGCTCCAGGGGCCTCGGGAAAGCTCTCGCGCCCATCAGCAAATTGATGGGCCCCTCCAGTCCTTCAGGGAGACCCAGAATCTGAAGATTCTTCCTCCTCGACCTATTCTCCAGGTCCTCAAATTTTTCCGCCCACCTCTTGTGCAGCACCTCGTGCGCCTCCACTGCCAGGCCCAAGATCTCGTCCTCGTTCTCCGAGGCTTTTTGCCGCACCTCCCGGATCGCCGCCCCTTGGGCCTTCTGGGTCTCCACAAGCTTCTCAATCGCCGCCTTCATTGGCGCCAGCATTTCTGTCTTCAGCTCTTCAAAGCAGCGTTTGAGAAACTCCTGCTGCTCCTGCGACCACTGCGCCCATGCTGCTTGGTCTCCACCCGCCGCCATCTTGCTTTTTCTCCCTCGCACTTTCCGCTGCACCACGATCACTTCTTTTAACCGCTCCACTCCTGGTCCAATCCATAAAATGTCAGGGGGACCTTGCTGTCACCTTCCCACACTGGAAGCCGTCGAACAAAGTCCGTTCCCGGCGGGAGCTGCCGAACGTGCGACCTACCTAGGCATAGCCGCAACCGGAAGTCAGACCAACCTCTTTCTTTAATGTAATTATACAAAATTGTGATGTTGAAATCCCTTGCCAGTTTCTTTTCATGCTCCTTTTTGTAGCTCTTATCATGCTGCTTTCTGTATCTTTCCCATTCACAAGGATGTGTTTTCTTTGTAATTGTGTTTTTTCTTTTAGTTTTATGCTTTAATGCACACATCCCATGTCCATTGAAGCATAATTCAGCACTATAATGATACAATTTATCCGCTGACTTTTTCAAGAAATAATCGGCAATTTTCTCTGTTTCACATCTATTATAACATCCATAGAACAATGATCCATCTCCATCAAGTTGTGATTAGATCTCTTAGTGTGAAAAATATTATAAAATACACAAGAATAATCAGTCATGAAGTCACAATGCTAGCCAATAAATTTGCTATCCTTCAGCTTTGGATATCCTTGTTTATCTGAATAGTGATAGGTTTTATATTTGGTACACTACCGTTTGTCTGGGATCCACAGATGTGTGTTGCTCTCCAGTTTGCAAATGTTTGGCAAAGAAACTATCTGGTACAGGTGTCAATTTCTCATAGCGAGGATTTCGCTGACGTTTGTTACGGGCATCCCCAACTTCCGGAATACTCAACCATTCTTCTTCTGTAACTTCTGACAGTTTTCTCTGAAGGGATATTTTTAAAATGAGTTAGATCAACATTGTTAAAAATGGTAATATAATTTACTTACAAATGAGGAGATACCAGTGCATTAGACTCCAGACACATTAAGTGACAAACTGATAAAACACTGTTCCACATTTACTATACTTCATCTGGGTTCTCAATTTCAACCATGCCACCTGAAGCTGAGGCAAACAAAATTTCCCACAGAAGTAAAGGAGGGCCCATCTGGACTCTTGGCCACCGAACTCAGGGTCTTAGCTAAGATGTTCCATGTGCAGGGAATTCAATTGAGAACCGAAAGAAAGAAAAATCTTAAAGAGATGGAGTTTTATGCTGAAAGCCAAGAGAACTCACCTTCAGATCAGAAAACTGTTGCTGGATTTTTGGACGTTCCATACGGTACTTTTCAATTTCTTCCTTTTCACGCTGTTCCCTGTTTACAGAGAATGCAATTTTAAATTTAAAATGAACTAACATGAATAGAAAACATCTACCCTCAATTTTTATCATTAAACAGGTTGAAACAAATTTCCAACAACTACTTCCAAGAAATGATAGTGCAAAGAGAATATGCTCAAAATTTGGTCTCTGAAATCAAATCTTATTCGAAACTTTCTTTGCATTTAATTTTTACAGGGAATTTTTAATGTAATTAACAGTATACATGCAAGGTTAATAGTAAGGAGAGATACACCATAAATCAAAGGCAGGAATCGAGAAAGTTTCAGACCAACTGTATTGTAATCTTTCTTGCTAGGTTGGTCCATTGTTTAAAACACAACATCTGCTCATCCATTGATCAATTTTGTGTCTTGTCTGCAGGGATTTTGTCAACGTTAATCTTTTCGAAGGAAACTTAACCACTCCAAACAAGATAGTGCCATTAACAAAAAGAACATGTCACTTAAATAAGAACATAAGAACTAGAAGCAGGAGTAGGCCACCTGGCCCCTCGAGCCTGCTCCACCATTCAATGAGATCATGGCTGATCTTTTGTGGACTCAGCTCCACTTTCCGGCCCGAACACCATAACCCTTAATCCCTTTATTCTTCAAAAAACTATCTATCTTTATCTTAAAAACATTTAATAAAAGGAGCCTATACTGCTTCACTGGGCAAGGAATTCCATAGATTCACAACCCTTTGGGTGAAGAAGTTCCCCCTAAACTCAGTCCTCAATCTACTTCCCTTTATTTTGAGGCTATGCCCCCTAGTTCTGCTTTCACCCGCCAGTGGAAACAACCTGCCCGCATCTATCCTATCTATTCCCTTCATAATTTTATATGTTTCTATAAAATCCCCTCTCATCCTTCTAAATTCCAACGACTACAGTCCCAGTCTACTCAACCTCTCCTCGTAATCCAAACCCTTCAGCTCTGGGATTAACCTGGTGAATCTCCTCTGCACACCCTCCAGTGCCAGTACGTCCTTTCTCACGTAAGGAGACCAAAACTGAACACAATACTCCAGGTGTGGCCTCACTAACACCTGATACAATTGCAGCTCCCTAGTCTTAAACTCCATCCCTCTAGCAATGAAGGACAAAATTCCATTTGCCTTCTTAATCACCTGTTGCACCTGTAAAACAACTTTTTGCGACTCATGCACTAGCACACCCAGGTCTCTCTGCACAGCAGCATGTTTTAATATTTTATCATTTAAATAATAATCCCTTTTGCTGTTATTCCTACCAAAATGGATAACCTCACATTTGTCAACATTGTATTCCATCTGCCAGACCCTAGCCCATTCACTTAGCCTATCCAAATCCCTCTGCAGACTTCCAGTATCCTCTGCACTTTTTGCTTTACCACTCATCTTAGTGTTGTCTGCAAACTTGGACACATTGCCCTTGGTCCCCAACTCAAAATCATCTATGTAAATTGTGGAACAGTTGTGGGCCCAACACTGATCCCCGAGGGACACCACTAGCTACTGATTGCCAACCAGAGAAACACCCATTAATACCCACTCTTTGCTTTCTATTAATTAACCAATCGTCTATCCATGCTACTACTTTCCCCTTAATGCCATGCATCTTTATCTTATGCAGCAACCTTTTGTGTGGCACCTTGTCAAAGGCTTTCTGGAAATCCAGATACACCACATCCATTGGTTCCCTGTTATCTACCGCACTGGTAATGTCCTCAAAAAATTCCACTAAATTAGTTAGGCACGACCTGCCCTTTATGAACCCATGCTGCGTCTGCCCAATGGGACAATTTCCATTCAGATGCCTCGCTATTTCTTCCTTGATGATAGATTCCAGCATCTTCCCTACTACCGAAGTCAAGCTCACTGGCCTATAATTACCCGCTTTCTGCCTACCTCCTTTTTTAAACAGTGGTGTCACGTTTGCTAATTTTCAATCCGCCGGGACCACCCCAGAGTCTAGTGAATTTTGGTAAATTATCATTAGTGCATTTGCAATTTCCCTAGCCATCTCTTTTAGCACTCTGGGATGCATTCCATCAGGGCCAGGAGACTGGTCTACCGTTAGCCCCATTAACTTGCCCATCACTACCTCCTTAGTGATAACAATCATCTCAAGGTCCTCACCTGTCATAGCCTTATTTCTGTCAGTCACTGGCATGTTATTTGTGTCTTCCACTGTGAAGACCGACCCAAAAAACCTGTTCAGTTCCTCAGCCATTTCCTCATCTCCCATTATTAAATCTCCCTTCTCATCCTCTAAAGGACCAATATTTACCTTAGCCACTCTTTATTGTTTTATATATTTGTGGAGACTTTTACGATCTGTTTTTATATTCTGAGCAAGTTTACTCTCATAATCTATCTTACTCTTCTTTATAGCTTTTTTAGTACCTTTCTGTTGCCCCCTAAAGATTTCCCAGTCCTCTAGTCTCCCACTAATCTTTGCCACTTTGCATGCTTTTTCCTGCAATGTGATACTCTCCCTTATATTTCCTTAGATATCCACGGTCGATTTTCCCTCTTTCTACCATCCTTCCCTTTTTGTTGGTATAAACCTTTGCTGAGCACTGTGAAAAATCGCTTGGAAGGTTCTCCACTGTTTCACCATAAAGTCTTTGCTCCCAGTCTACCTTAGCTAGTTTTTCTCTCATCCCATTGTAATCTCCTTTGTTTAAGCACAAAACACTAGTGCTTGATTTTACCTTCTCACCCTCCATCTGTATTTTAAATTCCACCATATTGTGATCACTCCTTCCGAGAGGATCCCTAACTATGAGACCCTGAATCAATCCTGTCTCATTTACACAGGACCAGATCTAGGACCGCTTGTTCCCTCGTAGGTTCCATTGCATACTGTTCTAGGAAACTATCGCGGATACATTCTACAAACTCCTCCTCAAGGCTGCCTTGACCGACCTGGTTAAATCAATCGACATGTAGATTAAAATCCCCCATGATAACTGTTGTACCATTTCTACATGCATCAGTTATTTCTTTGTTTATTGCCTGCCCCACCATAATGTTACTATTTGGTGGCCTATAGACTACTCCTATCAATGACTTTTTCGCCTTACTATTCCTGATTTCCACCCAAATGGATTCAACCTTATCCTCCATAGCACCGATGTCATCCCTTACTGTTGCCCGGATGTCATCCTTAAATAACAGAGCTACACCACCTCCCTTACCATCCACTCGGTCCTTCCGAATAGTTTGATACCCTCGGATATTTAACTCCCAGTCGTGACCATCCTTTAACCATGTTTCAGTAATGGCCACTAAATCATAGCCATTCACGATGATTTGCGCCATCAACTCATTTACCTTATTCCGAATACTACGAGCATTCAGGTAAAGTACACTTATGTTGGTTTTTTTTACCTCTGTTTTGAATCTTAACAGCTCGATCAGTAACCTCTCCTAAATTATATTTCCTCTTAACTTTTCTCCTAATTTTCCTTGTCGTTGAACCCATATCTTCATGTAACAACCTGCCGCGTCGTTTACCATTAATGTTTTCACTTCCCGTTTTATTCCTTTTAGTATTCCTGGTCCTATTCACTGAGCTCCCCTCAGTCACTGTACCTTGTACTGTCGCCCTTTTTGATTTTTGACTGTGGCTTCTCTGCCTTACACTTTCCCCCTTACTGCCTTTTGTTTCTGTCCCTGTTTTACTACCTTCCAACTTCCTGCATCGGTTCCCATCCCGCTGCCACATTAGTTTAAACTCTCCCCAACAGCCCTAGCAAACGCCCCCCCCAGATGAAGAAAGCTGGGAGAAGGGGCAAGTGGAGCTGGTATGGACTAGTTGGGTCAAATGGTCTGTTTCTGTGCTGTCAGTGCTAGATGAATTCATACCTTCTATCTTTCCTTCTTTCGTCCATTCTCTTATCCAACGCAGCATAGATTGCATCAGCCTCTTCATCATCTTTTTCATATGGTCCACTTGAGAACAAACTTCCAGCATATCCATTAAACTTAAAAAGAAAATTATATTTTGGAGATATTAAAGTTAAGTGACGATAATCAGAAAACAAGGGCATTACGTTTTGTGGTTTACTTGAAAAATGGAATGTATAATGCTTCCACTTAAGTACATCAGTGCCGATAAAAAATGGGATTGAATCTTTACTCAAACATAGAATTAAAAACCATCCAGAATACAAATATATATTTTTTAAAGTCATCATGGATTCCAATAGGCAAAGTCATGTTTGATCTACCTTATTGAATTATTTGAAAAAGTAACAGAACGAGTAGATAAGGGTAATGCTGTAGATGCAATATGAAAACAAAATATTGCAAAAGCTAAAAATCTAAAATAAAAACAGATTGTGGGAAATGCAACAGCAATTACAGGTCAGACAGCACCTGTGAAGAGAGAAACAAATTCAACGCTTCAGGTCACAGCAGTGTTGCAAGGTTCCAGTCACTGCCCCATCTCTTCCATTTGAAAAAAAAGTCTTTGATAAGGATTGCAGACTCACGTTTACTGCCAGTGAATGTGAAAATATGGGCACCATGGCAGAATGGATAGCATGTTGTCTACAGAAAAGACTGGAAGGAGTTATTCAGAGTAGCAAAAAGCAGCAAGTGGGGTTTTTACAGGTACTTTGCATAAACAATTTGGGACTTGAGAATCAGCAGCCAAACTTCAAAATTTGCAGACGACACCAAATTGGGGAGGATGCGGGTACAGTTAATTCTGAGAAGACAGTGACAAAATACAAGATTTTAATAAACCTGCAGATCAACCATCTAAATGGTAAATATATTTCAATAAGGTGGGAGGTGGTGAAAAGTTTAAGAATAAGGAGGTCACATATTCTTTGGAAAATAAGAGTTTAAATTGAGAAGACAAGCAGAGGATCAGGCAGTAGAGATTCACAAATCACCAAAGACCCAATAGAGGGCTTTAAAATTTGAGAGGGTAAACAGAATAAAACAATGAATGTAATCAATTTTGGGAGAAAGCATTCTAAAGAGACCAGGTGAGACAATGGAGAGATCAAAGGGAAATAACGTATTTAAGGAGATAAGGAAATCTATGTTGGGAGTGGGGGGTAGCGGTTTAGACCTCCCAGCAGGAATAGCTGGTCAGAACTCCAGAAAGAATGGCCAAAACCAGACCTGAAGAACCAGTTGCTATTAGCCTCAAGAGGACACAAGAGAAAACAAAGTCACCATGTACTAAAGATTACTTAGATTCTATCGATTTTAAAATCTGTAAGGAGTTGCTGAACAGAAAAGGGGAAAGTTAGCTCCGAAGATAGTTAAATAAAAATCTTTTGGAACTATTTTAAAGTACTGTTTACAGTGTGAAGCCATTTTTGTGTTTTTATGTAGTTCTATTCGATTAATTTTTTCTTTTTCTTTTAGTAAACATATGCATTACAATAAAATTACCACAAGTAGCTGGGGGCATCATTTGCAGGTTTCAGAACCCATGCTACACAGATTGCAAAAACGTTTTGGCAGCTGTTTCAAGTTTGCCTTCCAGGGTTTGAGCAGCTCAGAATTTGCCATCGGCCATGCCATACTAAATTCTATGTAAATCTGGCTGTTTCAAAATACAGTAAATGGCAGCAATATTTGAAAGACTGGAAAGCACAGAAGATCAAAAGTTAGAAGTGATTTTACACAAGTGACAGCAAGTAAAAGGCTAACTATCGAACAAAAGCAAAATTAACACTTGCAAATAGCATACCAGAGCATTCAGAAATATGTCTTTCTTGTCATAACTTCTCAATTTCTTTTCAATTACTGAGGCAGTAATAATATTTTTTAACATAAACATTAAATACAGATAATACCGTTTTATCACCTCATCATAGTTGGTGTCATTCAAATCTTCATCATCGTCATCTGCCTGGTTCTTTTTCATTTGATCGCCAACAGTTCTTTTTCCTGGGGGAGCATGACGGTCATCAACTGGGTCATTGGCATCACGAGCAGGACCAATATCAGAACGTGTTGTGAAACCAGTAGCACTGGACCAAGTACAAGATTTAAATGAACAACCAGATCACAAAATAATGTTAAATTTACAATAAACCCACAGTGGAGCAGTATTAGCATTAGCTTTTCTTCCTTTGGATGCAAAGTCAACCAGTATCTTCACAAAGATAATTTCATCATTGATTTTGCCTTGGGTGGTCAACACAGGTGCATTATACCATAAGCTTCTTTTGCCTGACAAAAGTAATGTTTATCTTTTGGGGGAGATTTTGTATTTGTAATTTTATTTCAACTTGAAATTGTCTTCTACATAACTTAGAAAATCCTAATCTCATGTTTTCATTAATAGTTGCATGCTTTTTAAATATTGTCAGTAAACCTATCCCATGCTGAGCACCCATCCGCTTTCTGCAATATTATTTAATGCAGCTAAATCAAAACTGCACACAACCTGGTTATCCAACTCATGAAATCCATGCAACACGATCCAATTTATGCTTTTATCAATGTATGTTATTAAAAATATTGCAATGGGTGCACTCTCCTTTTTCAAATCTTGTCACAATTTCTGATCACGACAACACTTCTGTTCCAATTTTGCTTTTGCTATGTGATTTGCCATGTTAATGTTGCTGCAGGCACTATGGATAATTGGTGCCGCTTTGGTCCAAGTATCTCGATACAGTGTTGCTGGAATAAAACTCATCTACTGTCTCTGGGCTGTTTACTGGTATTTATTCTTTTTTTCATTTTTTTCTGTAGTAATCTTGCCCAGATATTCAGAAAGTGGCATTCTTAATACTGTTGCTTCACTGATGGATAATCCTATAGTCAAATTAAATATTCTCTAATTAACGAGAATATGAATTAAATACTATGTACTCTAAGTGATCCAAGGACAAAGAGTCTGGAAGGTCAGTCTCCAAATTAAAACAAATTATCTGCATTTCCATGGAAGGGATCTTTTGTCCGTACCTCGTTTCAAATTCATAAATGTCATCAACCTAAAGCAAAAATCTAACCCATTGCTTCATCTTTAATAGAACTCCAACCTTGGGTATTGAGCCATGGCTGGAAGTACAACTGAAATACTGAGTTTCGCTGTGGGCATCAAACCTGAGCAAGCCTTGTAAAGTATAAAGCACAAATTTACAAGAATTATACCAAATTGCAACGGTTTAAAGGCAGACACTTTAATTGGTTAGGGAACGGTACAATGTTTGAGGTGTTGTATTTCAGGTAGACATTAAACCGAGGATTCATCTACCCTCCTCATTTGAATGCAAAATAATAATAATAATAGCTTATTGTCACAAGTAGGCTGCAATAAAGTTACTGCAAAAAGCCCCTAGTCGCCACATTCCAGCGCCTGTTCGGGGAGGCCGGTACAGGAATTGAACCCACGCTGCTGCCTTGTTCTGCATCACAAGACAGCTATTTAGCCCAGTGTGCGAAACCAGCCCCTAAATATCTCATGGCACCATTTCAACAAAAGCTGAGGGATGTATGTATCTCAGGTGTCTTGGTCAACATTTATTTCTCAGACAAATAATCTGTTTTAATGATTATCACACTGCTGTTTGTGGAAGAGTGCTGTGCACAATTTGGCTGTCGCATTTCTTACGTTCTGACTCTGCTTCAAAAGATTGCAATTTACGAATTAAATTGAAATTTACACCAAAATGTCCAAAATAATTTCATTAACATACACAGGAAGTCAAAAACAAGTTCCAGTAAACAGAAATACTTGGTGCTCAAAGAAAGCAATGAACTAAGACTATATTTGAGACCCTTGCAATGAATGTAAATTGAAGTCTGAAGTCCTAGAATTCTGTATTTCAACATCTCAGCCTCTTTATCATCCTTGAAGGATGCTCCTTACGTCTACCCCTTTGAACAAGCTTTTGGTTATCTAATCTAATATTTCATGTGGTTTGATGGCATTTATTGTTTTATATTATGAAGCACATTTGGACCTCGTATTGTGAAATGTGCTTTATCAATACACATTTTATTGTTGAACTGACAACATACATACAAATCTTTCATCCAAAATTATTCTTATTTAGCTGCTCTCATGATGATCATGGGTAAAGGCACTACCCCACATTGCGCTATGTCACAGGGACCAGAATTTTCCAAATACCATCCCTGCATTGGCTGATCAAAGTAGAGGAAACAATTGGATACTATAAAATTCAGCACGTATCGACCAAGACATTAGTCTCCTCATATGGGACTGACTGGACAGGTAATGAATTAAATCATATTTTTAATAGAAATTCTCACATGGGATGTGGGCATCGCTGGCTAGGCCAGTATTTTCTACCAATCCCCAATTGCCCTTGAGAAGGTGCTGATGAACTGCCTTCTTGAGCTGCTGCTGTTCAAGTGGTATTGGTAAACCATAAGTGCTGTTAGGGAGGGAATTCCATAATCTGAAGAGATTGTGAACGAATGACGATATAGCTCCAAATCAGGAGTGTGCGGCTTGGAGGGGAACTTGCAGGTCCTGGTGTTCTCATGCATCTGGTGCCCTCGTCCTTCCAGGTGGTAGAGATTGCGGGTTTGGAAGGAGACTTTGACTTTGCAATGAACCTTGCAGATGGTACATACTGCTGCCAGTGCCTTGTTGGTGAAAGGAGGGAATGTTTGTGGATGGGGTGTCAATCAAGCGGGAAGCCTTGTATTTAATAGTGCCAAGCTTAGAGTGTTGATGGAACTACACTCATTCAGGCAAGTGGAGAGTATTCCCGTACCGGCCTCCCCGAACAGGTGCCGGAATGTGGCGACTAGGGGCTTTTCACAGTAACTTCATTGAAACCTACTTATGACAATAAGCGATTATTATTCCATCACACTCTTGACTTGTGCCCTGTAGATGGTTGACAGGCTTTGGGGAAATCAGGTGGTGGGTTGCCCTCTGCAAATTCCCAGCATCTGACCTGCCCTTGTAGCCAGTGTTTATATGGCTGGTCCAGTTCAGTTTCTGGTCAATGGCAACCCCAGGATGGGGGATTCTGTGATGGTATTGTCATTAAATGTCATGGGGAGATAGCTGGATTCACTATTTTTGGAGATGCCCATTGCGTGGCGCAAATTTTACTTGCCACTTATCAGCCCAAGCCTGAACGTTGTCGAGGTCTTATTGCATATGGGCATAGACTGCTTCAGTAACTGAGTTACAAAATGCACTGAACATCTGCAAACAGTCCCACTTCTGACCTTATAATGCAGGGAAGGTAATTAATGAAGCAACTGAAGATGGTTGGACACTATCTTGAGGAATTCAAGCTGTGATGTTCTGCGACTGAGATGATGTGACTGCCAACAATCACCTTTCCTGGTGCTAGCTATGGCTCCAACTAACCATAGTGGAGGGTTTTTCCCTGATTCGGAGAGCTGTCTCATAAGAGTAATCAGGTAACTGCCTGATCGTCATACTCAGAACCATACCTTACAGATACTCTCCCAGACACCACCATCACTGGGTATGTCCTGTCCCACCAGCAGGACATACCCGATAGAAGTGGCAGCACATTTGTATACAGCTGGGAGGGAGTTCCTTTGGGAATCCTCAAAATTGACTCTGGTATTCATGAAATCTCATGACTCTGGTCAAACATGGGCAAGGAAATCTCCCATTGATTATCAAACACCATCTACCCTCAGCTGATGAATGACTACCCCTTCATCTTGTACAGCATTTGGGAGGAACACTGAACATGGTAAGGACACCGAATGTACTCGGTGGGCAACCTCAACATCTGTTACCAAGAGTGGCTCAGTAGCACCACAATGGATCAAGATGGTTGGCTCCTAAACAACATAGCTCTTAGACTGGGTCTGCAGCAGGTGGTGAGCAAACCAACAAGAGGGGAAAAACATACTGAGCTCATCCTCACCAATCTACCTGCTGCAGATGCACCTGCCTATGATAGTATTGGTAGGAGTGACCTCCTCACAAACCTTTTAGAGGAAAAGTACCACCTTCGTATTGTGGATAGCCTCCATCTTGCTCTAGCATTACGACCATGCTACTTCGAACAGATTTAGCAACTCAAAATTGGGCATCCATGAGGCGCTATGAGCCATCAGCCTCCTGGCCCAACAGATCCCCACTCTACCATTACCCCATGCCAGGGGTTCAAGGAAGAGTGCAGCACCAGGCATACCTAAAAATATGGTGGCAATCTGCTTAAGCTACACCACAGGACAACTTGAATACCAAACAGTATAAGCAGCAAGTAATAAACAAAGCTATGCAACTCCAAAACCAATAGATCAGATCTAAGCTCTGCAGCCCTGCCACATCCAGCCATAAATGGTGGTGGACAATTAAAGAACCCACTGGAGGAGGATGCTCCGCAAATATCCCCATCCACAAAAGAGCCACAAAGGACCCTGGAGCTGTGAAGCAATTGTGCTATCCACAATGCTACCGTGCTGCCCACTACAGCTTTCAAATCCACTGTCATTATCCTTCTCCTCAAAAAAGGCTTCTTGTGACCCTCTGTAATTTCTCAAATGCCACACTATTTCCAGCTTCCCTTTCAGTGCCCATGAATGTGTTGAAAGCAAATTTCTGCGGATCATAGAATTTACAGTGCAGAAGGAGGCCATTCAGCCCATCAAGTTCCCTGTTATGGGCAGACACATCTGCGACTAGATTGGTGAGGACGGGTTCAAGGAAGCTTTTCCCTTTTGGTGGTTCCTTCATCAGCTACCGCAGACCCAGTCTAACAGCTGTGCCCTTTAGGAGGACTCAGCCAGCTCGGTCAGTAGGGGTGCTCATCATTCTTGGTAATGGACATTGAAGCCCCCACACAGAGGATATTCTGTGCTCTTGCCACCCCCAGTGCTTTCTCCAAATGCTGTTCAACATGGAGGGATATTGATCCATTAACTGAGGAAAGCTGTAGGTGGCAATCAGGTTTCCTTACCACTGCTTGACTCGGTGCCCTGAGATTTCATGGGGTCCAGAGTCAATGTTGAGAACTCCCAGAGCACCTCCCTTCAGGCTGCATACCAGAATGATGGGGGTGTCTGGGAGGTATGATTTTGTGATAACGACTGTCAGACTGTTGCTTGTCTGGCCTATGGGACAGCTCTCCCAATTTTGGTACAATCCCCTAGATGTTAGTAAGCTGGGTTTGCTGTTGTCTACTTCAATACCAGGCGATTTGTCGAGTTGCATCCCTTGTTGCAGGTCTTGTGGCAGTTTGATACAACTGAGTCTTGCTAGGCAATTTCAGAGAACGTTTAAGCATATTATGGTCGGTCTGGAGTCACATGTTGGCCAGATTATAGATTCCCTTCTCTAAAGGACATTAGTGAACTAGATATGTTTATATGACAATTGATTATGGTTTCATGGTCACTATTAGATCATAGAATTTACAGTGCAGAAAGAGGCCATTCGGCCCATCATGTCTGTACCAGCCCTTGGAAAGAGCACCCTACCCAAGCCCACCCGATTCTCATAATGCAGCAACCCCACCCCACCTTTTGGACACTAAGGGCAATTTAGCATGGCCAATCCACCTAACCTGCACATCTTTGGACTGTGGGAGGAAACCGGACCACCCGGAGGAAACCCACATAGACGCAGGGAGAACGTGCAGACTCCGCACTGACAGTGACCCAAGCCGGAATCGATCCTGGGGCCCTGGAGCTGTGAAGCAACTGTGTTAACCACTATGTTACCGTGCTGCCCCAGATGAACTGGGTTTAAATTCCACCAGGTGTCATGTGGGATGTGAAACCGTGAGCATTAACCTGGGTCTCTGGATTACCAGTATGCTGACATTACCCCGACCACCCCATTATGTTAATTTATATTTGTACAGGACTTAATTGCATCAATGACCTGTTGGAAAAACTGCCTGACCCAACATTTCAGGCCTCCTTTAGGGTCAGAACTTTAGTCCTGAAACTGATGCGCAATATGCCTTTGATGCAGGTGCAACATGTTCCACTTTCTAACTCCCTGAAGTCCATACAGCCTATGGTCCCAGCTGCAAAGTGTGAGCACACGATAGGATGGGATTGGATCTGTTTGATCACCCAGTTGAGCATCCAGTTGTATTCATGAGGAATGGAGCACTGGGCCAGGCACCCAAATGCATTAGCCAAAATGAGGGTCCATAGTGGCATTTCGACATATAGCTCATAGCGTGCATCAAAGATGACCTTTCAGGGCCTGCCTGGACAGTGGACGGTTTACCTTCCTTGCGGTAAGCACTTGTCCCGCAGCTGTCGGTGTGTTTGTTTGAGTCTTAGCCACGCAGGAAAAGCAGAAACTGGCGATTACACTCACCCTCTGCCCAAGCCTGGCACATAGCCCAGCGGTGCCGGCATGCCAAGAAACGGCTTCTTCTTCTTGTTGAGGGTCCCGGTGAGGGACGGGCCCCCCGAGGCCATCCCGGTCGGTGCTGCTGCAGCGGCCGCCATCTTGGATGCTGTCCCAGCAGCCTCTGCGTCTGCCGGCTTGGGGGGGGGGGCACGTGACCGCCTCATTAGCATATCCCAGCGCCTCATTTACGTGCGGCCGGCCTCATTAACATAACGGAGCAGCTCGAGGGGCTGCGCAGTCGCACAGCAACACAACGGTTAATCTTTCCAATTGAGCACAAATTACAGAGGATTGAAAGGCCGTTCAGCCCATCTCAGGTCAACCAGTCAGGATGAAGACCCTAAAAGGGACCTCAAAAAGTGACCCAGTCGTTTTACTCCCAAATTGAGTCTGCCAGAATCTTGTTTTCATATTTGCACTTTCGGACCGAGCTGTGAGGAAAAATACTTTTTCACTAGTTTGGGTCTGGAATTCACTCCCTGGAAGTGTGGGGGAGGCAGGTTCAGTTGGGGCGTTCAAGAGGGCATTCGATGATTACTTGAATCGAATCACTGCAGTCGGTACGAGGAAAAGGCACCGTGAATGGCACTAAGTCATGATGGGCGGCACGGTGGTTAGCACTGTTGCTTCACAACACCAGGTTCGATTCGACAGGTTTGGGTCACTGTCTGTGCGGAGTCTGCACGTTCGCCCCGTTTCTATGCGGCTTTTCTCCCGTTTCTCCGGTTTCCTCCCACAAGTCCCGAAAGACGTGCTTGTTAGGTGAATTGGACATTCCGAATTCTTCCTCTGTGTACCCGAAGTACCGAAATGTGGCGACTAGTGGATTTTCACAGTAACTTCATTGCAGTGTTCATGTAAGCCTACATGTGACAATAATAAAAATTATTATTGTGCTCGTTTGGAGAACTGGTGCAGACACGATGGACCAAATGGCCTTCTGTGCTGTAACAATTCTGTCAATATTCTGCCATGCTGTACTAATGCTTTGTTTCTTTACTGCAGCAATTACCACTCCCTCTGTTATTTGGGAACTCCCTCCAGGAAACTTCCTGGTTAATCATTTGTTTCAGAACTTGAGCAGCAGCTGGCTTCCCTGTTGTGCATGTGAGTCATAGGGTTTTATAGCTCAGATTGAGGCCCTTTAGCCCATCATGTCTGCACTGGCTGCAGTCCAAGGATTTGTGCACAGCATTTTTATAGATGTTGTCAACCTGCAAAAACTAACTTGACAGGGGTGTGGGAACCAGGAGGAAATATTAAAGTGAAATACAAGGTGCACAGAATAGTGGGAGAAGAGGGAAAGATAGCATTAGAGTAGGGAATAGTAAGCTATTCAGTGCGGTCAAAGTAAGAGAGAAAATAATACATTTTAAATCAGTGTTAATGTATATGTATGGGAATGCATGTATGTGAATGCACAGAGTGTGGTCAGTACGATTGTTGAGTTACAGATGCTGGTAGAAATATGGGATGCAATTTAATTTTAAAAAATCAAGAGTTTGTTCTGGGCGGGATTATCGAGTTCATTAGCAGGAATGATCCCACTATCTGATGGCACTTTGTTGATATTTTGGGCACCCGGTAGGAACGGCCCCCCCCACCCCCGCATCATTTCCTGCATTGAGGAGATTTTAAATTGTGTGCCAATATCTCGACCCCCCTCACCGATACGACCCTCACCGATACGACCCCCCCCCCCCTCCATTCCACGTCCCACCTCATGTGGGCAGGGCAAAATGCCAGCCTGGCACCCTGGCAGTGCCCCTCCCAGCCTGGCATGTCCATCTGGAACCCTGGCAGTGCCAGAGTGGCACCTGGATGGCATGGCCAGGGGTGGCCCAGCCAGGATCCCATGCAGGTGGTGCCAAAGTGCCCAGGTGGCACCAGCAGTGCCAGGGTGCCACCCTGCCCAGAGTCTGACCACACGGGGGCTTCCAATAGCCTGGGAGACCCCCTCAAGTGGCGTTCCGCCTGGCCCTCGTTTGTGGGGATCAGTTCTAAACGGCGCCCAGCTGGGGTCTCTTTGGCGAGGCCAGTAGATGCCGGGTGGCCGTTCGATCCGGTGTAGACATAGTTAAGTGGGCTTTTAAGCTCACTTAACTATGCAAGCCTGGACCCCACCTATTGTAGGCAGGATCCAGATCTCGACGTATTGCGAGATCTAGTTGGATCTCGTGCAGCATAACGACCACGGGAATCTAGGGAGAAGCCTCTCCTGGGATCGACCGGCCACGTCCTGCCCCAATTCCACTGGGATGTGGCCGGTAAATTGCGCCCATGATGTTGTGGCTTTAACAAAGATGTAGCTCAATTAGAGGCATGGATGGACGTTAAAAATTCCTCGATACAAGTCGTTCAGGAATGATAGGAAAAGAGTAAAAGGAGGAGGGGTGGCAGTATTGATTAAGGAGAACAAAGTAGTATTGGGGAAGCAAGATATCCATAGAATCCCAAAGTGGAATCATGGAATCCCTACATTGTGGAACGAGGTCATAAAATGAAATGAAAATCGCTTATTGTTACAAGTAGGCTTCAAATGAAGTTACTGTGAAAAGCCCCTAGTCGCCACATTCCGGCACCTGTTTGGGGAGGCTGGAATGGGAATTGAACCGTGCTGCTGGCCTGCTTTCAAAGCCAGCGATTTAGCCCTGTGCTAAACCAGCTAAACCAGACCCATCAGGTCTGCACCAACCCACCAAAAGAGTGCCCCACCTAGACCCACTCCCCCGCCCCATAACCTTGTAACCCCATTTAACCGTTGGATACTAAGGGGCAACTTTAGCATGGCCTGTGCTGTCCAGAGGTGTCAGAGACAGAATCTATATACCAAGAGCTAAGGAACAAAATCATAGCACCATGGAATCCCTTCAGTGGAGAAGGAGGCAATTTGGCCCTTCCAGTCAACACTGACCTCCGAAAGAACACTCTACCTAGACCCACCCCAACCCCGTAACCCCCACCTAACCTTTTGGACACTTGAGCAATTTTGCATGGCCAATCCACCTAGTCTACACATCTTTGGACTGTGGCAGACACATGAATAATATGCAAACATCACACAGAATGTCACCCGAGGTCGGAATTGAACCTGGATACCTGGTATTGTGAGGCAGCTATGCTAACCACCGTGCCACCCAACAACATACAATTACATAGCTCAGTGTAACCTATAGACCACCAACTAGTGGGATGGATGTAGAGGAACAAATTTGCAAGGAAATTACAAATAGGTGCAATAATTATAGAGTAGTTATCAGGACTTTCATATTCTAAACATAGACTGGAGTGATAGTAGTGTAAAGGTCAGAGAGGGGCAAGAGTTCCTAGAGTGTAAGCAGAAAGGTTTTCTATAGCAACATGTTTCCAGTCCAATGAAAAAGGCATTGCCTTATTGGGAATAAGGTGGACCAATCAAGAAAGTGGATCTAGTGTCAATAGGCGAACATTTAAAGGACATTGATCATTGTATTATATGTTTTAGCTATGGAAAATCACAAAGAACAACCCAGAGTAAGAATAATTAACTGGGGATAAGAATGGACGTGGGCTGAACAAATTGGAATCAAAGGTAGGCAGTAAAAATGGTACCTGAATAATAGGCTATGATCAAAGAAGAAAAAGTACTAATCCTGTGACATGATCACTATGCCACTGTCCCCCCTTTGCATCTGTCTTTACCAAGGAAGAAGATACAACCTAGACCATGGTGAAAGAGGGGTTAATTAATACATCAGAAGGATTTAAAATTGTTAAGGAGAAGGTATTTGATAGGCTGTATATACTTAAAGTTGATAAAGCACCAGGACCGACTGAGATGCACCCAAGGATATCAAGGGAAGTAAGAGTGGAAACTGCAGAAGCACTGGCCATAAATTTCCAGTCGTCTTTCAACACATTAGTGCCAGAGGACAGGCGAATTGCAAACTTTACATGCTTCTTCCAAAAAGATGCAAAGATCAGCTTGGCAACTGCAGACCAGTCAGTTTAACCTTGGTGAGAAAACTTCTAGAAACAATAATTTGGGACAAAATTAATAGTTACATGGTCATACACAACACACTTGTGAGCAAAGTTATAGCTCATGAAATAAAATGGACAGTAGCAACACACATACAAAATTGACAGGAATCAGAGAGTGCCGATTGATAGATGTTTTTTGGGCTTAGGAAGATTTTTAGTGGAATTCCCCAGGGGTCAGTTTTGTGACCCTTACTCTTCCTGACATATTAATGACATTGGCCTTGATGTACAGGTCACAATTTCAAAGTTTGCTGATGAAATTAAACTTGGAAGCATTGTGAACTGTGAGGAGGATAGTGTAGAATTTCAAAAGGTGATAGACATGATGATGGATTGGGCAGACAAATGCTGGGTGAAGTTCAATGTAGAGAAATGTGAAGTGATTCTTTTTGGGAGGACGAATATGGAGAGACAATATAAAATAAAGAGTGCAACTCTAAAGGGGGCACGGAGCAGAGAGACCAGGGTATATAAACACAAGTCATTGAAGGTGGCAGGAGAGGTTGCGAGAGTGGTTAAAAATGAATACAGTATCCTAGGCTTTATTAATAGGAACATTGAGCACAAGAGCAGGGAGGCAATATTGAACTTGTATAAATGCCAGTCCAGCCTCAGCCAGAGCCTTGCATCCAGTTCTGGACGTTGCACTAAAGGAAAGATGTGAAAGCATTGGAGAGAGTGCAAAAAAGCTTCATGAGAATGATTCCAGGGATGAGGAACTTCAGTTACGAATATAGATTGGAGGCAGTTCAATTGAAGCATTCAAAAGTATTCAGATTGTTATCTGAAAAGGATGAATCTATTTTCACTAGCACCAGACTCTGCACCTTTCCCAGTGGTCCTACATTGTCTATTTCCACTTCTTCACTTCAGCTAATTGAGTTGCTAGCAGTCCGATTTTCCTGGGGACAAATTCATTGGTTCTTTGCTCTGTCCAGCTGATTCTAAGGACCTTTTTTACAATCAAATGGAATTAGCTACTGTAAGCAAGCCTGTGGCACTTAATAATTCATGGAACAGAAGTAGTTCTGACAGAAAGCCCTGAGCCAGACTCTCCTCTTTGGAGACTTCCAAATCAGCTCCAATCTCAACCTATTTTCTTGGGTTGGAAGTCATTATTAATGCATGGTGGACTCCCAGTTAGACTCCAATTTGGAACAATAGGAAGCACAAAGAAATGCGTTCAAAAGGATCATCATAGCATTATATTTTAAAAATAAATTTAGAGTACTCAATTCTTCTTTTTTCCAATTAAGGGGCAATTTAGCATGGCCAATTCACCTGCCCTGCACATCTTTTTGGGTTGTGGGGGTGAGACCCACGCAGACACGGGGAGAATGTGAAAACTCCATACAGAAAGTCACCCGGGGCTGGGATTGAACCCCTGAGGCAGCAATGCTAACCACTGCACCCCCTTGCTGCCATTAACCATAGCATTATTAAGCAAAGGGTTGCCCATGGAAAAAATGTGTAGTATTATTGGATTTCACATAAGTAGGGGATAGAAAGGCTACTTTGCAGCTCTGAAAGTGAAAAGACTTGAAGTTGTGATTCATAATAATGTAGACTAAAGGTGCTATTGAGGGGTTTAAGTATTTAGTTCTAGATTGGACTGTTATCTCAAATTACTCTTGCTGGCAGGCCAATGGCGAATAGATATAAATATAAAAAGTATTGTTAGAAGTGATGAAGCAGAGAGCAAGTGCTGGGGGCAGGAAGATAACATCTATTCAGATAAAACAGGGTCCACTTAACCAAACTGGCACCAATATTATTGTAGCGGGGGTAGATAAGTTCTGTTTCAGATGCATTTAGCAGGGTGTTTTCCGGCGCTTGCAGAGCTAAGAACAGCCCTGCTATTAAATGGGTCTCTGTTATTTTTTCAGGCCTTGGCGAGGAAGGGCCCGCTGAGGCCACACTTACCTTCATTTCCTACACTGAGGAACTTCCCACACCAGTGTAGGAAGAGATCAGGAGGCCATTTTTAAATGGCAGCCTGATCTCTCAATTCCACCCCCCTTTCACATGATCCCCAGACCCACCCACCACCAACCCCAATCTACCGATTAGGAAGTCCTCAAGCCCTCCTCACCCCACCTCATAAGAGCAGGGCACCCTCGGGCCCGATCCCTGGCACAGATGTCATGAGCACTGGCACCCTGGCAGTGCCACCTGGGTGTCAGGATGGTAGTGCCAGGCTGGCAGTGCCAAGGTGTCCGGGTGGCATTAGCAGTGCCATGGTACCACCCTGCCCAGAGGCCAACCACCCAGAGGGTTTCCAATCGCCTGGGTGACCCCCCTCCAGGAGACACCCCCAAGTGCCAATCCGCCTGGTCCACATCTGTGGAGATCGGTGCTAAACGGCACCTGGCCGGTGTCTCCGAGGCAAGCGATTTCAATCCCGGACACTGGGTAGATTAGTAGATCCAATGTTGACACATTCAAGTTAAACTAACTGCTCACTTGAATATGCAAATTTAGGCCCCACCCATTGTGGGCAGGATTCAAATCACAATGTCTCACAAGATCTCGTTAGACCTCACGATGCGTGACAAGCCGGGTAAATTTCACGAGAGGCTTCTCGCGAGATTTTCCGGCCGTGCGCGTCCCGAGTCGGGCGTGGCACAGCCATTAGACCGTGTCCAGAATATTGATAATTTTGCCGTTTTAGAAAAATGACTGACATTAGACAGCAAAGCTGAGATCAAGGACAGTGTGGTAAACCACTATGTTGCATTGTGTTGTATTGTACATGCCTGGGCTTGTCCCGGCTGGCTCTGCCTGTGGCTCCTCCCCTCGGGCTCATGTATAAAGGTGGCTAGTCTCCGCCTCCGTCCCAGTTCGGGACCAGAGGCCAGGAGGCTTGCTGTTTAGTGTAATAAAGCCTCAGTTACATTCATCACTCGTCGTGTGCTTATTGATGGCATATCAATTTATTACACTAAACAGCTAGCCTCCTGGCCTTTGGTCCCGAACTGGGGCGGAGGCAGAGACTAGCCACCTTTATACATGAGCATTTCTGCATCAGTGTGCGGAGAATCCAGCCCAAGATCTCCACACGAGGCCAGGTAGGCAGGCAGGAAACAACTCGGTTTATTTACTACTTACAATACAGTAATTACTCTACTCCTCTCCCTGCAGGGTCACCTTTGTCGATCTGCCCCCAGGTCAGGTTTATATCGTGTGTGGTTTCTCCGATCGCCTGGGGAGCTCATACTCCCAGGTGTAGGAGGGGAATCGTATACAATGAAGGGTTTGGCCCCTTAAGGGGTTGTAACACCCACCCAAGTCTGGCGAAATGTCCATGTCTTCCTGAGGGGAACCCCTGAATCTCTCTGGCAACAGGCGGGAGTCCAGAGGCAGTACAGTTAGTCCGGGGAGGCGTGTAGCGCACTGGCGATCGTTGCTTTTCCAGCAGCTCTTGCCCCATATGAAAACATTTGCATTCATGTCGCCATCAAGAAAATACAGTTTGTATTTTGTAATAAAAGCTCAATGCATTGCCTGTGACAAATGAACTGGATTGTTTAACTAGTACAGTAAAGCATACAACTCGTTTATCTAAATTGGTACAGCAATATAACAGAATAATCAGGGTTAAGCATTTACAATATGCTTTATTTTGTATTTACAGCAGTACAGCAGCTAATAAGGGTTGAACTGAAAACAATAGTAAAGTATCGGACACTTGTACGATTTCAATTTTTCTTTGCGCAGTTTGTGTTGAGGGTGAGCTGAGACAAGCTTGCGCCTTAGTATTTTAATTTAATGTTCAAGGAAATTTGGGCAGGTTCTCCCTTCTCTCGGAATTGATATTTAGTTTGTGTAAACTGTCAATTGACGAGTTTGTGTCCACTAGTGAGTTTGAGGCAGGGCAAAAGTCATATCAGGACTCACAGCAAGCACAGTCTATACTACACCAAACAAAGTGCATTTACTCACCAAACAGTCTATTTAAATAGCACATTACAGCAGTCTACGGAATCTATTTAAAATGCCATAGAGTCATTACAACGCGGAAAGAGGCACTTCAGCCTATCGTGTCCTTGCCGGCCATCAAGCACCTATCTATTCTAATCCCATTTTCCAGCACTTGGCCCATAGCATTGTATGCTATAGCATTTCAAGTGCTCATCTAAATACTTCTTAATGTTGTTAGGGTTCCCGCCTCTATCACCCTTTCAGGCAGTGAGTTACAGATTCCAACCACCCTCTGGGTGAAAAGGTTTTCCCTCACACCCCCTCTAAACCTCCTGCTCCTTACCTTAAATCTATGCCTCATGGTTATTGACCCTTCCGCAAAGGGAAACATTCTTTCCTATCCACTCTTTCAATGGCCCCTCATAATTTTATACACTCCAATCAGGTACCCCCTCAGCCTTCGCTTCTCCGTGGAGCCTATCCAGTCTCTCTTGATAGCTGAAACTCTCCAGTCTCGGCGACATCCTGGTGAATCTCCACTGCACCCTCTCGAGTGCATTCACTTCCTTCCTATAGTGTGGCGACCAGAACTGCACGCAGTACTTCAGCTGTGGCCTAACGAGTGTTTTATACAGCTCCATCAAAACCTCCCTGCTCTGATATTCTATGCCTCAGCTAATAAAGGCAAATATCCCATGTGCCTTCCTAGCCACCGTATCTAACTGTCCTGCTGCCTTAAGAGGTCTATAGACTTGCACACCAAGGTTCATCTGATCCTCTGTACTTCCAAGGGCCCTACCATTCATTGTACATTCCCTTGCCTTGTTATTCCTCCTGAAATGTATTACCTCATACTTTTCAGGGTTCAATTCCATTTGCCATGGTTCTGCCCGTTTAACCAGCCCATCTGTATCGTCTTGTAATCTAAGGCTTTTCTCCTCACTATTTACCACACCAATTTGTGTGTCATTTACCGACAAACTACAGCAGACAGAACTCAAGATTGAAACAGGAATATCTGATAAAAGCAGGGTTATTTCTCTGTAAAATACAATGAGTGGAGAACAGCTCGGTACAGATTGGAAAGTATTTATATGACATGAACAGGTCATTCAGCTTAACTGGTCTATGCCAATCTTTATGCTCCACAAGAACCTCCTCTCACCATTCCTCATTTAGCCCCATCTGCATATCATTTGTTCCTTTCTCTCTTCTGTGTTTATCGAGCTTCCCCTCCAATGCACCTATACAAGTCACCTCAACTACTCCTTCTAGTAGCTCATTCTAACATCTCTTTGTCTTTAAGATATAAATTGACAAGAAAGGATGACAAATCAAGGCAACAGAACAGAATATTTTACAGACAGTAATATTTCATAAATGATTGTGGTATAAAGTTAATTCCAGTTACTTACAGCAGTGCAGCCTCCAGGCATGATTAATGGTTGAAATTACCCAGTCATCTCCATCCTGGCCAGAAATAGTGGTGTCATTCTATGCAGCTTCGTTTGTGCACAGTGCCATTGTCATTCTTCTTACATCCAAGTCTTTCAGCAGTGATGGAAAATTATAGAGATATATAGGGGCGAGATTCTCCGACCCCCCGCCAGGTCGGAGAATCGCCGGGGTCTGGCGTGAAACCCGCCCCCGCCGGTTGCCGAATTCTCCGGCACCGGATATTTGGCGGGGGCGGGAATCGCGGCGAGCCGGTTGGCGGGCCCCCCCCCCCCCGGCCATTCTCCGGCCTGGATGGGCCGAAGTCCCGCTGCTAGAATGCCTGTCCCGCCGGCGTGGATTAAACCACCTCTCTTACCGGCGGGACAAGGCGGCGCGGGCGGGGCTCCGGGGTCCTGTGGGGGGGGCGCGGGGCGATCTGGCCCTGGAGGGGGCCCCCACAGTAGCCTGGCCCGCGATCGGAGCCCACCGATCCACGGGTGGGCCTGTGCCGTGGGGGCACTCTTTTCCTTCCGCCTTCGCCACGGTCTCCACCATGGCGGAGGCGGAAGAGACTCCCTCCACTGCGCATGCGCGGGGATGCCGTGAGCGGCTGCTGATGCTCCCGCGCATGCACCGCCCGGCAATGTAATTTCCGTGCCAGCTGGCGGGGCACCAAAGGCCTTTTCCGCCAGCTGGCGGGGCGGAAATCAGTCCGGCGCGGGCCTAGCCCCTCAAGGTTAGGGCTCGGCCGCTCAAGATGCGGAGACTTCCGCAGCTTTGGGGCGGCGCGATGCCGGTCTGATTCACGCCGTTTTTGGCGCCGGTCGGCGGACATCGCGCCGATTGCGGAGAATTCTGCCTATGTTTTCCAGCCTGTGGGGAGCAGCACCTGCTGGCTATTTATATCAGAAAGTTGCAGATGCTCTACAATTACTAGAATTTGGACAGAAATGTAAATCCGCTGGAAAGATTTTTTGATTGTGAATGAAACAAATTGGGGGTCGTGGAGGGAGATTGTGGGGTTGGAGGTGGTGGTGGTGGGCGGGAGGGGAGTGAACCACCACAACATCATTTGAATAAGGTTAGAAGGTTTGGCAGCATCTGCCGAGCGTTAACATTTCTGATCTAAATAACCCTTCTACAGAACTGAAGCAAGGTCGGAATGTACAGAATTATATAGTTGGAAGGGGGACGGAGAAGGTAGGGAGAATCCCTTAGCGGCACCATTTACACTCCCGTTTTTCTTATGTCCATGACAAATTTGTCCATTTCTCCTTTCCCCCGACATATCACTTGTCTTCCAATCTCCCTACCTCCTCCATCCCCCTTCCAACTATATAATTCTGTACATTTCTACCTTGTTTCAGTTCTGTAGAAGGGTCATTTAGATCTGAAATGTTAACTCTGGGCTGGATTCTCCGCCCTGTCGCGCCACATTTCTGTTTCATCCCGCTGGCGGGATGCTCCGTTACACCGGCTGCTCAATGGGTTTCCCATTGTGGGGCAGCCCTACGCCATCGAAAAAACCCCGGGCTGATGGCAAAACAGAGCATCCCGCCGGTGTAGAGTCCAGCCCTCTGTTTCTCGCCACAGATGCTGCCAGACCTGCTGAGTTAAAACAACATTGTGGGTTTTATTTCAGATTTCCAACATCCACAGTATTTTGCTTTTATTTGAATAATGTTGATGGGCTGCTTATCTGAACATGTCAGGAAATGGGTAGCTTTAGCGTAATGAAAAGCCTAACCTACCCCGCAGCTCCTGACTCTTAAGTCATTTGAGGAGCATTGGTGGCAGATCACTCTGACCCCCAAGAGTACAATGATACCATTTGAATACTGCTGAGAGGAAGCCAGGAGAATCTATAATAGAGTTCCTGACATGCTTACAGAAACATGCTGAATTTTGTGATTATGGCCCGTTCTTTCCCAAGATGTTGCAGGACCGCTTGGTTTGTGGGGTGAACAACATGGCAACCCAGAGGAAGTTGCTGGATGAACCATTGCTGGACGTAAAAAAGGCTGTGGAAATCTCACTTTCGAGGGAGTGTGCGGAGAAGGGAGTCTTGGAGCTCCAGGGAGTGATCAGGATGGAAGTGAACAGCGCGGGGCATGCACCACCCTGACATGTGGCACCTCCTAGGGCCGGAACCCCCACTACACTGCCCTGGGCCGAACACCTCTGAAGCCAGGTCCGGTGGTCTTTGACTGCGACGGCCAGGCAAGATACCTCCCCCGAATCAGTAGAGGGTGGCCCCAGTCGATGCAGGCCATGCAGCCGGAGGAACCGCCGGGAGTGAAAACCATAGCCCAGCCAGCAAGCCTGCCCGAGGCAGACACCAACCCGGAGCCCAGACTTTTAATTTGGACCAACCTGACGACAAAGAATTCATGCAACTGAACTGCATTGCGGCACCCAGAGTTGCCCCATTCGGGTCACCGTTCAAGTAAACGGTCATCCCCTGGAGATGGAATTGGACACGGGAGTCGCAGTCTCAATCATCGGGAAGAAAATGCTCAAACAAATTAGATCAGGGTGCAAAGGTTGAGCTTACGGAATACTGAAGCAAGACTGGTGATCTATTCACAGGAGGTGCTCACCATAGCAAGGATGAAAATGACCTCGGTAACCTATGGGCAGCAATCTGTTCGACTGCCATTGATTGTCATAAAGGGTCCCGGATTGAGCTTACTAGGCCGCGACCGACTGCAACGTCTCCGCCTGGATTGGCAACGGATTATTCAGATGGTCTCTGGAGGCCTCTGTGAGGTGTTGGTGAAAACCCCCAAAATCTTTCAAACCTGTGTGCGGGTGATCAAGGATGCCATGACCAAAATTCAAGTGGACTCTGAGGCGCAGCCCCGGTATTTCCGGGCCCGGCCAGACCCCTACGCACTGCTGGCAAAGGTTGATCAGCTGGATGGCCTCAGAATCGTCAGGCTGGTGCGATTCACTGATTGGATGGCACTGGTAGTCCCCGTACTGAAGCTGGACAAAACAGTTTGGCTTTGCGGCAACTATAAGTTAACCGTGAAAGGGAATCCCGATTGGACAGATATCCGATGCTTTGTATCCGATTGAAGACTTGTACTCAATATTTGTTTACAAAACGAGACATGAGGACTTCCGGGTCGCGGCGATGTGGAGCTAAGCCGCGCGAGTCGGCAGCTCCCGCAGAAACGGACTTTTGGGCCCGCTAACGGAGCCCCAACGGACCTTTAAAAAAAAACCAACCCGTGGGGAAGAATGGAGGAAGTCCCCTACAGCCCTGCATGGACCGGACCCGCAGTGAAATGGCAAGGAAAGCGTCCCTGGAGCAGCGGGAGAAGAAAGAAGAAAAAAACAAAATGGCGGCGCCCATGGACAGAGAGGAGATGAAAGAGTTCATCAAGTGCTGCTTCGAGGAGCTGCGTAAGGAGATGGTGGCGCCTATACTGGCAATGGTGGAAAAACTTGGAGCAACCCAGAAAGCCCAAGAGGTGAAGATTCAGGAGATCCAGGAAAAAGTGAGTGAGAACGGCGACGAGCTCGTGGGCCTGGCGGAGAGAGTGGAGCGGCACGAGGCGCTGCACAAGACGTGGGCGGGAAGACTCGAAGACCTGGAGAACAGATCAAGGAGAAACAACTTGAGGATCCTGGGTCTCCCGGAAGGAATGGAGGGGGCCGATGCCGCGGCATATGTGGGCACAATGATCGGGACGCTGATGGGTGTGGAGGCCCCCCCGAGATTGCTGGAGCTGGATGGGGCGCACCGAGTGCTAGCGAGGAAGCCCAATGCAAAAGAGCCGCCAAGGGCGATGGTGGTGAGATTTCACCGGTTTACGGACAGAGAGAGGGTCCTGAAATGGGCCAAGAAGGAACGGAGCAGCAAGTGGGACAATGCGGAGATCAGAATATACCCGGACTGGAGCGCGGAGGTCGCTAAGCGGAGAGCGGGTTTCAACCGGGCCAAAGCGGTGCTGCACCGGAAAGGGGTGAAATTTGGAATGCTGCAGCCAGCGTGACTGTGGGTTACACATAATGGCCAACACCACTACTTCGAAACGCCCGAAGAGGCGTGGACCTTTATATTAGCTGAAAAATTGGACTCGAATTGAGGGTTTGTGTGGGAGGGGGGTGTTTGAGGGGTGAAGTATGATGTTTGTTGTACATAGGGGGTCAACCACGTGCAGGAAAGGATATATGGGCTGGGGGAGAGGGACAAGGCCATGACAGGAGCAGCGCCATGGGGAGCGGGGCAGGCTTTGGGAAGCGCGGGGTTTTTCCCGCGGGCGGCAAAAAAAATAAATAAAAAGGGCGGGAAGGGGACAAAGGAATGTACATTGATTGGGAGAGACCCACACGGGGGGGGGGGGGGTTAAAGGGATGGCGGGGGAAGCCGGGGTCAGCAGGTGTCAGCTGACTTATGGGAGAGATATGGGGGGAGCAAAAAAGCTAGACGGGGATCTAGCGGGAGGGGGGGCGGGGGGAGAGGAGGGAGGTGGGGAAGGGGGGGGGGAAGGATTGCTGCTGCACTGGCCGAAAGAGAACGGGACACAGAAGAGGTGGCTGGGACGCGGGTCCCCCAGCTGGGGGACTGGAGAGTGAGGGAGACGCTGACAAGGGACTGGCCCAGAAAAGGAGATGGATAGTCGGCGGGGGGTGGGGGGTGGGGGGGGGGGTGAGAGTCCCTCCAATCCGGCTGATAACGTGGAACGTGAGGGGCCTGAATGGGCCGGTGAAGCGGGCTCGAGTGTTCGCGCACTTGAAGGGACTGAAGGCAGATGTGGCAATGCTCCAAGAGACACACCTGAAGGTGGCGGACCAGGTCAGGTTAAGAAAGGGATGGGTAGGACAGGTATTTCACTCGGGATTGGACGCAAAAAATAGAGGGGTGGCAATTCTGGTGGGAAAGCATGTGTCATTTGAGGCCAAGACTATCGTAGCGGATAATGGAGGGAGATATGTGATGGTGAGCGGTAGGTTGCAAGGGACGTGGGTGGTGTTGGTAAATGTATACGCCCCAAACTGGGATGATGCTGGATTCATGAAGCGCATGTTGGGGCGCATTCCGGACCTGGAGGTAGGAGGACTAATAATGGGCGGGGATTTCAATACAGTGCTGGACCCAGCACTGGACCGCTCCAGACCAAGGACGGGAAGGAGGCCGGCGGCGGCCAAGGTACTTAGGGGGTTTATGGATCAGATGGGGGGAGTGGACCCATGGAGGTTTGCAAGACCGCAGGCCAGGGAATTTTCTTTTTTCTCCCACGTGCATAAGGCTTACTCCCGGATAGATTTCTTTGTTCTGGGCAGGGCGCTCATCCCGAGAGTGGGGGGGACGGAGTATTCGGCCAAAGCCGTTTCGGACCATGCCCCGCACTGGGTGGAACTGGAGCTGGGAGAGGAGAGGGATCAACGCCCGCTGTGGCGGCTGGATGTGGGACTGCTGGCCGATGAGGTGGTGTGTGGGAAGGTGAGGGGGTGTATTGAAAGGTACTTGGAGGCCAACGACAACGGGGAGGTGCAAGTGGGGGTGGTATGGGAGGCGTTGAAGGCGGTGAACAGGGGAGAGCTGATCTCCATCAGGGCTCATAGGGAGAAGATAGAGGGAATGGAAAGGGAGAGGTTAGTGGGGGAGATCTTGCGGGTGGACAGGAGATACGCAGAGGCCCCGGAGGAAAGATTACTTGGGGAAAGGCGAGGGCTCCAGACGGAGTTTGACCTGCTGACCACGGGCAAGGCGGAGGCACAGTGGAGGAAGGCGCAAGGGGCGACTTACGAGTACAGGGAAAAGGCTAGTCGGATGCTGGTGCACCAGCTCCGTAAGAGGGCGGCAGCGAGGGAAATAGGGGGAATCAAAGATGGAAGGGGAGCCACGGTACGAAGTGCAACGAAAATAAATAAGGTATTTAAGGACTTTTATGAAGAGCTGTACAGGTCCCAGCCCCCAGGGGGGAAGGGGGGATGAGGCGATTCCTGGACCAGCTGGGGTTCCCGAGGGTGGAGGAGCAGGAGGCGGTTGGTTTGGGGGCACCAATTGGGCTGGAGGAGTTGAGTAAGGGCTTGGGGAGCATGCAGGCGGGGAAGGCCCCGGGGCCGGACGGGTTCCCGGTGGAATTCTACAGAAAATATGTGGACCTGCTGGCCTCGCTACTAGTGAGGACCTTCAACGAGGCAAGAGAGGAGGGAACCCTGCCCCAGACAATGTCGGAGGCGACAATCTCCCTGATCCTAAAGCAAGACAAGGATCCACTGCAATGTGGATCGGACAGGCCGATTTCGCTCCTCAATGTGGATGCTAAGCTATTGGCGAAGGTACTGGCCACTAGGATTGAGGACTGTGTCCCGGGGGTGATACACGAGGACCAAACGGGATTTGTAAAGGGCAGGCAGTTAAATACCAATGTGCAGCGGCTCTTAAACGTGATAACGATGACATCGGAGGAGGGAGAGGCGGAGATAGTGGCAGCTATGGACGCGGAAAAAGCCTTTGACCGAGTAGAGTGGGAGTACCTCTGGGAGGTATTGCGCAGGTTTGGGTTCGGGGGAGGGTTTATTAGATGGGTTAAGCTCCTTTACAGCGCCCCGGTGGCGAGCGTAGTGACAAACCGGTGGAGGTCAGAGTACTTTCGGCTGTACCGAGGGACGAGACAGGGGTGCCCCCTGTACCCCCTGTTGTTTGCATTGGCGACCGAACCCTTGGCCATATCACTTAGGGAGTCTCAGAAATGGAGGGGGATAGTCCGCGGGGGAGAGGAGCATCGGGTATCGCTATATGCGGATGACCTGCTGCTATACGTGGCGGACCCAATGGAGGGGATGGTGGAGGTCATGCAGACTCTGAAGGAGTTTGGAGAGTTTTCGGGCTACAAGCTTAATGTAGAGAAGAGTGAGCTTTTTGTACTACAGGCAGGGGACCAAGAAAGAGGGATAGGGGACCTGCCGCTGAGGAGGGCGGAGAGGAGTTTTCGGTATCTGGGGATCCAGATAGCCAGAAGTTGGGGGGCCCTACATAAATTGAATTTGACGAGGGTGGTGGAGCAAATGGAGGAGGATTTTAAAAGATGGGACATGCTCCCGCTCTCGTTGGCGGGTAGGGTGCAGTCGGTCAAAATGGTGGTCCTTCCGAGGTTTTTGTTCGTGTTTCAGTGCCTCCCCATCGTGATCACCAAGGGCTTTTTCAAGAGAGTAGGTAGGAGTATTATGGGGTATGTGTGGGCAAATAAGACCCCGAGGGTTAGGAGAGGGTTCTTGGAACGCAGCAGGGACCGAGGAGGGTTGGCTTTGCCAAACCTAGAGAGTTACTACTGGGCAGCAAATGTGGCGATGATCCGTAAGTGGGTTATGGAGGGAGAGTAGGCGGCATGGAAGAGGGTGGAGATGGCGTCCTGCAAAGGAACGAGCTTGGGGGCGTTGGTAACGGCACCGCTGCCGCTCTCGCCGACAAAATACACCACAAGCCCGGTGGTGGCGGCAACATTAAAGATCTGGGGCCAGTGGAGAAGGCACAGGGGTGCAATGGGGGCATCGGTGTGGTCCCCGATCAGGGGTAACCACCGGTTTGTCCCGGGGAAGATGGACGGGGGGTTCCAAGGCTGGCATCGGGCAGGGATAAGAAGAATGGGGGACCTGTTCATTGACGGGACATTTGCGAGTCTAGGGGCACTGGAGGAGAAATTTGAGTTACCCCCGGGAAATGCATTTAGATATATGCAGGTGAGGGCTTTTGTGAGGCGACAGGTGAGGGAATTTCCGTTGCTCCCGGCACAAGAAGTTCAAGATAGGGTGATCTCGGGGGTATGGGTCGGGGAGGGCAAGGTATCGGAAATATACCAAGAGATGAAAGAAGAGGGGGAAGCGCTAGTAGAAGATCTGAAAGGTAAATGGGAGGAGGAGCTGGGTGAGGAGATTGAGGAAGGGCTATGGGCCGACGCACTGGGTAGGGTTAATACCTCTTCCTCGTGTGCCAGGCTCAGTCTGATACAATTTAAGGTGGTTCACAGAGCGCATTTGACGAGAGCGAGGCTGAGTAGGTTCTTTGGGGTAGAGGATAGATGTGAAAGATGTTCAGGGAGCCCGGCGAACCATGTCCATATGTTTTGGTCATGCCCGGCATTGGAGGGGTTCTGGAGGGGAGTGGCGGGAGTAATATCCCAGGTGGTGAAAGTCCGGGTCAAGCCAAGCTGGGGGCTAGCAATATTTGGAGTAGTGGATGAGCCGGGAGTGCAGGAGGCGAAAGAGGCCGGAACTCTGGCCTTTGCGTCCCTAGTAGCCCGGCGAAGGATCTTGCTATTGTGGAAGGATGCGAAGCCCCCCAGCCTGGAGGCCTGGATAAACGACATGGCGGGGTTCATAAAATTGGAGAGAATTAAGTTTGCTTTGAGAGGGTCTGCACAGGGGTTTTACAGGCGGTGGCAACCGTTCCTAGATTATCTCGCGGAGCGTTAAAAGAAGGTCGATCAGCAGCAGCAGCAACCCTGGGGGGGGGGAGGGGGGAACGAGAGACTGACTGAGGGGATGGACGAGCGGGAGATAGCATGGAGGGTGGGGGGAAACGGTACGCGCGGCCAAGAGCCAGTGTATAAAGCTATGTAAATATACCATCTTGCCTTGTATATATCCTGCTCAGGGAGAATTTGCGTTATTTTGTTATGGGGGGGGGGGGGGGATTATTGTTTGTAAGGGGAAAAAATTGTGTTGTTAAAAAACCTTAATAAAAATATTTTTTAAAAAACGAGACATGAGCCACGCATATCTCCAACTACTATTGGACCACGAGTCCCAACAGTACATGACTATAAATACCCATAGGGCCTTTATGAGTGTACACAATTGACGTTTGGAGTGTCATTGGCTTGCACCATCTTCCAACGCATCATGGAAAACATACTGAGAGGCTGCCACATGTGGCGGTTTACTTGGACGATATCTGGTCATGGGAGCCACGGAGAGTGATCATTTGAGCAACCTAGAGAAGGTCCTCTGCCTGAAAAGGGAAAAATGTGTTATCCATGCCAGAGAAGTCATCTACGTGGGATACCGCATAGACCAGGATAGTCTGCACTAGTGGAAGAGAAGGTGCGAGCGATTCACCAAGTTCCCACTCTGAGGAACACAACAGAACTACGCTCCTTTCTGAGGCTCATGAATTATTATGGGAAGTTCATCCCAAGTCTCGTGACCATGCTCGCTCCCCTACACACCCTGGAAAAAACAGCAGGAGTGGACGTGGAGAACACCTCAGGAAGAAGCTTTAACTTGGGTAAAGAGACAATTAATGTCGTCTGGCATGTTGACGCACTACGATCCCGCTAAACCGCTGATTGTCATGTGTGACACCTCCCCATACAGCATTGGCGGCGTGTTGTCTCACTGCATGGACGACAGGAAGGAATGACTGATCGCATTTGCATCCAGGATGCTGGCTACGGCAGAATCAGCCAGGATCCTGGGGCGAAATTCTCCCCCAACGGCGCGATGTCCGCCGACTGGCGCCAAAAACGGCGCCAATCAGACGGGCATTGCGCCGGCCCAAAGGTGCGGAATGCTCCGCATCTTTGGGGGCCAAGCCCCAACATTGAGGGGCTAGGCCGGCGCCGGAGAGATTTCCGCCCCGCCAGCTGGCGGAAATGGCGTTTGTTGCCCCGCCAGCTGGCGGAAATGGCGTTTGTTGCCCCGCCAGCTGGCGGAAATGGCGTTTGTTGCCCCGCCAGCTGGCGCGGAAATGCGGCGCATGCGCGGGAGCGTCAGCGGCCGCCGACAGTTTCCCGCGCATGCGCAGTGGGGAGAGTCACTTCCTCCTCTGCCATGGTCGAGACCGTGGCAGAGGCGGAAGGGAAAGAGTGCCCCCACGGCACAGGCCCGCCCGCGGATCGGTGGGCCCCGATCGCGGGCCAGGCCACCGTGGGGGCACCCCCCGGGGTCAGATCGCCCCGCGCCCCCCCAGGACCCCGGAGCCCGCCCACGCCGCCTGGTCCCGCCAGTAAATACCAGCTTTGATTTACGCCGGCGGGACAGGCAATTTCTGGGCGGGACTTCGGCCCAAACGGGCCGGAGAATTGAGCGGGGGGTCCCGCCAACCGGCGCGGCCCGATTCCCGCCCCGCCCAATCTCCGGTACCGGAGACTTCGGCGGGGGCGGGAGTCACGGCAGCCAACGGCCATTCTCCGACCCGGCGGGGGGTCGGAGAATGACGCCCCAGAATCCAGAAGTGGGTCCTGTTGCTAGCTGCTTACAAATATACGTTTGAGCATCACCAGGCACGCAGATTGTGAACACCAACACATTGAGTAGACTCCTGCTGCCGACGGGCCCACCATCTCCCCCTAAGACCAACAAAGTTGTCACGCATTGCACTTTATGGATAATTTGCCGGTCACTGTGGCCCAGATCCACGAGTGGATCCTTATCGAATGTCTACCACATTGTGTTACATGGGGTCAGCACCGGAGTTACCCGAAGAATTGAGGGCTTTTTTGGCAAAAATATTGGAATTCAGCATCAAGGATGTATTCTTCCTGTGGGGAACTTATGTTGTGGTCCCTCGCCAGGGTCAGGACCCCAGACTGCGACATCTGTACAATGGGCATCCGGTTGTTTCGAAGGTGAAAAGGGTCCCCCATAGTCATGTCTGGTGGACATGCCTGGATGGGGAAATAGACTGGGCTGGCCTTGGGTGTGGCTACATTCCAACTTTCCGGTCCTTGCCTGGGATCCATGTTTCTGGTCATTGTAGATGCTCATTCAAAGTGGCTTGAGGTCCACAAGATGCGGTTCACTACATCAAGGGCGGCGATCGCGAAGCTTTGGCTGTCATTCAGTACACATGGCATTCCGGAGGTGATGGTCACTGATAATGGCAGGCATACCAGCGAGGAGTCCAGGGGTTTATGAAGGCCAACAGGATGCGACATATCTACACGGCTCCGTACCACCCAACCTGCAATGGAGTGGCTGGAAGGGGGGGCGATGAAGTCTTTTAAAATGGGGCCTAAAAAAGCAGAGCTCTGGGCCCATGGAAACTCAGCTGGCAAGATTTTTGTTTTGCTACCACATCACCCCACAAGCCACAGCTGGCATAGCATCAGCTGAAACTTTGATGGGCAGGTGGTTCCGAACCCGCCCCGCATTCCTAAATATTGGTGGGAAAGTGCGGTGCAGTCAGGATAAACAAGGGTGTAGCCCAGACAGGGGTACACGGGCCCGATGGTTCGGACATAGTGACGCAGTTTATATCGGGAACTTCGGCGATGGTGCCAAGTGGATTCCTGGAACAGTATTACAGCAGAACGGACCTGTCTCATACCAGGTCTGAGCACGTGATCTCCATGGTGGAGGATGGAGAAGTGTGGACCACCTCAGGGGCAGGAGACCGGCATTACTCCAAAATTCTCCGGAGGAGCCAGTTGCAAAACAGATCTCCCCGATACCAGTGGGTTATGGGACATAGCCCCTTGGGGGACTCGATTCAGAGATGCCGGAAGTCATTCACTCTGACTCCGATACGGATACTCAGGAGTCGGAAGTCTTTGATAATAAACAAACCGAATGCCAGTTGCCAGTGGTACCCCCCCAGGCGATCAGCAAGGAAACAGCATACCCCGACATGATACATGCCCTCTGATTCAGCTCCATAAGCACAGGAAATGCAGCCAATGGTGAAGAAGCCATGAGTGCAGACTCGGGGCAGGTGCTAGTTTGACGCCAGGGCACGATGCTCCGCCCCCTCCAAATCGGCGTCATCGGGATGCGGGACGCGCACACAGTCGCAATGCCGTTGGTGCGACATCAGCTGGCCACCCAGCTCTGCCGCCGATGGACCAAGTTCCCGACGGCACGGACCACGTGTGGTCCCAGCAGTCAGAAGCCTGGCGTGCTGGCTGCGGAAGAGAGAGGGAGTGCAGACAGTGTCCAGTGCCGCCACACTCGGTCGAGATCCGTGCCGCTGGCCAGGGGGCTTCTGCCAAGGTTGGGGGGAGTGGTGGGGGATGGCCAGGAGGTGTGCTGTGGGGTCGGGGTGGGCGGGTAGGCAGTCCAGCATGGGCAGTGCCACTTTTTCTGGCATGACCAGTGCGTGTGTGGGGGGTGTAGGCGTGCGCGGCTGCAGCTTGTCAGCCCTACGCATCTGCAGCACGGCCCCGGCGATTCTCCGACCGTTTTACAGTTGTTCCATGGTTGTTTCATGCGGCGCCGGTGCTAGCTCTTCACCGGTAGCAGAATCGATGAGGTTGTCGCTCCAATTTTCCCATCGTGAAACCCCCACGGATCCTCCGTTGGCGTCGGCATTTAGCCTCAGAAACGGAGAATCCAGCCCTTGATTCCTGATTTTTGGACAATTCCTTGCAGAGTGATGTTTAGATTCAGACTGGGAGTACCTATTAATTAGTCCACGTATATTTCTGTGATTCATTTGCTGTTGGCTAGGACTCCAATATTATGCTTTACCTTGATCCAAAGATCTATTAAAAGTACAACCACCTTAGAATGTCTTCCAGCAAATTCCATTTTTGTACAAGTTCCTGTGCCCATCGTCAATTTTGAGTGTCAGTAATCATAGAGTCCCCCATTTTCTGTACCATTGTTCCTGGCAAAGGTAGCTGGAAACAATTGTTTCCCCAAAAGCCATTTTAGAGCAGCAGTCATTTGTTCAAAAGAGACAATTGTCACGGCAAAATTGAACACTTGTCAAAACGAAATGTCTATCCATGGGTGAGATTTGTGAAATCGAATCATTTCTACATAAATACAAACATTTCTGTAGTCTTTTATATAAACTCTCAAAATCCATGATAGATTTCTCTGGATTGATTGTCCATCTTCTTAACTTTATCAAATACTGGCTACACTTTGTAGACTTCCAAACAAGTCATCTTCTAGATAGTTTTGTCCATAAATTGTATTAGAATCGTCAATCTGACTTTGGTGTCTCAGTCAGTTACATTCAGTTCCAAAAATATGTCATTTCTAACCTCACCGTTTCCTGGTAAAGACTGTGCCGAGCCAAAGCCGTACATTGCTTTCTTTTGACCAGAAAAGTGACCCAAGTCCACATCTCTACCTCATTCTTCCATTATTTGTATGGTTCCAATTTGAAAAAGACTGGTGCGTAATCATAGTTTGTGATCCTGCAGCGTGACTCCGTTATTTCACCTCAACACTGCCAGGAGCTTTTGTCAGAAACAGGGATTGCTATCTGTTTATCTCCTCACCTGAAGAAATGAAGGTTAATCCTCTGCTACCATGTTTAATAGATGGATATCCATTTACAAAATCAGGCAGCAGAAGACCTTCTGCAAGAACTGTTTTGTTGTTATACTTATTGTTCAGTACAAATACCAGTTTCCACTCTTCCCTTCTGGATCCTCTCCATGTCCAGAAACCACTTCCCCACCAGGGAAAAACCCAACTCTTAAATACAGGCTTCAATGAACAATGGTTTACTCTTAAAGGGACCTGTATTTCTAACATTGTCAATGTTGACTCCTCCTTGTTGAGCTCCTTGTCAACGCTGATGGTAGGCTGCAAGTGGTGGAACATGTTGCGGGTCTTCTTGTTGTCCCTGGTCACACTGCCTGCAAGCTCCTGGATCTTGGTGATCAAGTACTCAGGAACAGCGGCAATGGAGTTCCAGGATTTTGACCCAGTAACGATCAGGATGATGTGTGACTTGGAGGGGATATTTCAAGTGTTGGTGTTTCCATGCATCTGCTGCCCTTATCCTTTGATAGCCATGATGTGGAGATGCTGGCGTTGGTCTGGGGTGAGCGCAGTACAAAGTCTTACAACACCAGGTTAAAGTCCCAACAGGTTTGTTTCGATGTCACTAGCTTTCGGAGCATCACTCCGAAAGCTAGTGACATCAAAACAAACCTGTTGGACTTTAACCTGGTGTTGTAAGACTTCGTACTGCGCTTATCGTTTGAGATAGTAGAGCTCACGGGTTTGTAAGGTACTGTTGAGTAGCCTTAGTGAGTTGCCAGATTTCTTATTTTGTTATATACTTTAAAATTAAATTTTGCTGCACTGTTACTTCTCAATGGCGCTATATTTACTTTGTACTTAAATTGTTGACTATTTCTTTGCCCCCATTACTACCTCCCCATCAACAAAGCGACACTTGTTTTTCCTCAGTGTTGGTCATCCTGGTGTAATCGGCATGGCAGAGGCACTGGAAAATGATCAGAAAGAAGGGATAACATGCCAGCAGAAGTGGAATAGGTGAGGAAAAATTTTGAAAATAGCGGTAATATTTGTTCATTTTTTCCATCAGAACATATAGGGAGCTGCACTGATATCATCCTGTTCACTTTTAATGTCTATAATGCCTAAAGATTACTCTTGAACATGACTGATCATTTCCACAAATTTAACAAACTGCGATGGCTTTTTTGTTGAGTGCTTCAATGATCTGCGATCAATACTCATTCTGCGTATTTATTCCAAGAGAGCTCCATGTAGCCAGAGCGAAAACAATTAGGGCTGATAACCGCACATGCTTAAAAATAATTCCGAATTACACCATTTGATGTCAGGTCAGTACTGATCACTTTCCGCTTTTATTGAATGCTGAATCAATGTTAGATCTTTCAGGTAGGGTGAGGCCTTTTAAAATCTGGAATGCAACTTTTAAAGCAAAATTGCAATCCCTGTTTTCAGGGATAGCACCTTAGTGCTAGTAGTATAGCACTCATTCATCAGAATGATACTTGAGCTTAAAGAATTAAATTGTGCGTAAATTTAATTTTTATTCCCTTTGAACCTTTTGAAATACCTTTTGGAAGCCCACATAGCCAACATCAATAGACCCTCCATTACCTACCCGCTCAAAAGATTCAAACAGATCAGTCAGTCATGTTTTCCCCTTCACATATCCACTCCAAATCACCCTGATCACCTTCCACCATATGAAGTGGCAGTAACTGGGAAATAAAATAAATAATTCTTGGGGTGGGGGGTGGGGGGGGGGGGGGTCAATTCACCACTCGTCTGCCACGATTTGCTTACGGTGGATGTGGAAGAAATGGCCACCAGCGATTCCAACAGGACAGCGGTGGGAACTTCCAGTTGGGATGGTGCAGTAGTACTAGTATTCCTCAGTTCTCAAATTTTCCAACATCATCTGGCATAATCTCATTCAATTTCAAGTGGGATTGTATAAGACAATTGAACAGTCCCCCTCCCCCTAACTCGATCCATCTGTTATACTTCTTCTGAGCTAACTTTTGCACTAATTAACTAATTAGGGTGCAAAAAATATGTGGCTAGGAATCACTTTTGGCAATATCAGCAGACAGATTTAGATGTATTGGTATGACATTCCTCCATTTGATAATTTAATGCAAGCCTGAACCCATTTTGTACATGCAACAGTTGAAAGAACAGACTGAAGAATGTCCAGTGAATGATTCAATATTTCTTCTGATAATAGTGTATCACAACCTTCCACCTCCTCCTCAACATCAGTCCCTCTCTGACTCTGTCACATGGCTCCTCTTTTCAATCCTCCTTCATTCCCGTTGTCTGCCACCCCCCGCCCCAAAACACCCCCACCTCCCCAGCTGCCTCCATCTCACTTACTGCTTTTGCAGAGGAAGTGGAAATGAGATAAGAATGGGTATGCAGTACCAGGAATGGGTGGTGATATCACCATCTCTGGAGTTCAGTTGCAGCTTGTTTCTTTACAATGATGTAGCACGTGCAGGAGCTTCTTTTCTAACGACCTGATGGATCTTTAGTCTTGAAGTGCACTACAAAACATTGGCCTAAATGTACTGCTGCATGAAATAAAAACCCGAGCAATAACTAGAAAATGTCCGCAATCAAACAGTGGATGGTATACTCAGCAATATTCAGAAAGTCATACGTTGTTGCCCAATTTATAAGGAAATATGTCCCTGTATATTTGAAAGGTTTTTTTTTTGAATGCTTTGCACAACTGGGGAAAACCCAGGTACTGAGGCACATTTAACGGTCCACAGCATTCAAGGAGCAGAAAGTACTGTGCCCAGGACCGGACCTTTATCAGGTCGGAGGTCCAGAGGCTGCTGAGGGAAGGGGTCATCGAAGCGAGCAACAGTCCCTGGAGAGCTCAAGTAGTGGTGGTAAAGACCGGGGAGAAACATAGGTTGGTCACCACCAGCTACCCCTCCGTAATGGTGACCGCTAGTACACTGCCTTCGAAGCAGATGGGCGGCTCTATCACCTTTTAAGGGTCCCCTTCGGTGTCACGAACGGGTTCTCGGTCTTCCAACGAGAGATGGACCGAATGGTTGACCGGTACGGCTTACGTGCAACGTTCCCGTATCAGGATAACGTCACCATCTGCGGCCATGACCAGCAGGACCACGACACCAACCTCCGAAAATTTCTCCAGACCGCGAAAATCCTTAATCTGACTTACAATAAGGATAAATGCGTGTTTAGCACCGACCGTCTAGCCATTCTAGGCTACGTAGTGCGAAGTGGAGTCATAGGCCCCGACCCCGAGCGCATGCGCCCCCTCATGGAGTTTCCCCTCTCTCACTGCCCCAAGGCCCTAAAGCGCTGCCTCGGCTTCTTCAGCTATTATGCACAGTGGGTCCCCAATTACGCAGACAAGGCTCGACCCCTGATCCAGTCCACAACCTTCCCCCTGTCGACGGAGGCCCGCCAGGCCTTCAGCCACATCAGAGCAGACATTGCTAAAGCCACGATGCGCGCCATCAACGAGTCCCTCTCCTTCCAGGTCGAGAGTGATGCGTCCGACGTAGCTCTGGCGGCCACCCTCAACCAAGCGGGCAGGCCTGTGGCTTTCTTCTCCTGTACCCTCCATGCTTCCGAAATTCGCCACTCCTCATTGAAAAGGAGGCCCAGGCCATAGTTGAAGCTGTGCGACACTGGAGGCATTAACTGGCCGGCAGGAGATTCACTCTCCTCACGGACCAACGGTCGGTTGCCTTCATGGTTGATAATGCACAGTGGGGCAAGATTAAGAACGACAAGGTCTTGCAGTGGAGGATCGAACTCTCCACCTACAATTACAAGATCTTGTACTGTCCGGGGAAGCTGAACGAGCCTCCTGATGCCCTATCCCGCGGCACTTGTGCCACCGCACAAGTGAACCGCCTCCGATCCCTCCACGAGGACCTCTGCCACCCGGGGGTCACTCGTTTCTTTCATTTTATCAAGACTCGCAACCTGCCCTACTCCATCGAGGAGGTCAGGACCGTCACCAGGGACAGCCAAATCTGCACGGAGTGCAAACCGCACTTCTACCGGCCAGAGAGGGCGCACCTGATAAAGGCTTCCCGTCCCTTTGAACGCCTCAGCATGGATTTCAAAGGCTCCCTCCCCTCCACCGACCGAAAACGTACTTCCTGAACGTGATTGACGAGTATTCCCGGTTCCCATTCACCATCCCCTGCCCAGACATGACCACAACCACCGTCATCAAGGCCCTCCAGGGTATCTCCGCGTACATTCACAGTGATAGGGGGTCCTCCTTTATGAGTGACGAACTGCGTCAATTCCTGCTCAGCAAAGGCATCGCCTCGAGCAGGACGACCAGTTACAACCCCCGGGGAAACGGGCAGGTAGAGAGGGAGAACGGCACGGTCTGGAAGACCGTCCTGCTGGCCTACGGTCCAAGAATCTCCCAGTCTCCTGCTGGTAGGAAGTCCTCCCGGTGGCCCTTCACTCCATCCTCGTGGAATTCCTGAAATTGGAGAAAATAAAATTCACAATCAGGGGGACGGAGGAAGGCTTCCACTGCACATGGAGACAATTTACCAGCTTCTTTAAGGACCTGCTTGTGACCACCAACTGGAGGGGGGGGGGGGGGGGGGGGGGGAATTGGGAGTGAGGGTGAACGAGAGGTTAGAAAAGGAGGGGGAGGGAGGAAAAGGTAGCATCCAAACACTGGAGAAGCAATAAATATATACTACAACAGAGGTTTGGGGGCCCATGGCCGGCACTACAGAAACATGCCCCAAAGGAAGGGCAAGTTCTCCAGGTGAGGCCTCATCACCCTTGGTGGGCCTCGCACTAGTGTACTGCGCACTGGGACTATCGGTTACCCACAGGTGACACCAGTGATTTTGTTTTGTCTGTTTAAACCATAAAGTTACCATGCCAGGAACGATCCACTAATATAGACCACACCGGCAAAATGTATAGCATAAGTTTATAGTTCAAACACAGAATGTCTAGAACGAGTTAAAAGATGTAGATACTTATTCCTGTTACCGTGGCTATTTTTGTGTTATATTCTTTGCTATTATTATTACTTCTGTGTTGTTTTCTTTTCTCTCTTGACAGATATAGTTGTATGCTCGGAGTATGTGCATGCGATAAGTCTGTCTGTCATAAAATGAAAACCTTTCAAAATGAATATATTTTTAAAAAGTCACTACCTCACTCTTGCCATTGGTTCTGCCTGCCACTCCTCAAATCCCCAAACCTCACACCTCTCCCCCCTAATCTACTGGATGACACATCGCACCCTCCCCACATCCGATCTTCAAATATGTTCCGCAGAACTCCCGACACCCACCAGCATAAAACCTTCATGTCCAGGTGCAGTGCCCACACATGCTACCTGCGATTGACCCCCCCCCCCCCCGCCCCCACACCCATCAAGCACTTGGCTCACAATGCCCTCTCTTCCTCTCTTTGTCCCTGCAGGAGAAGATAGCCCATAATATGTGGGAAAGGGCCAAGACAGGGGGGCGTGGGGGTAGAAATCCCAGAGTTCCGAGTCCTCACCCCTTGTGAGGAACGGACCCTGGACATTGTGGGGTTGCCCAAGGAGAGAGCAGTGACCGACAGCGAGGCTGGCATGCATCAGAGAGATGAGGATCCATTGCCCCTTCATCCAGGTGACCTATCTCAAGTGAGTTGTTCATGTCTGACAAAATGATCCATCCCTCTCACTGACCACTTGACCATTGTCTCGCAGGATCTCCATCTGATGAAGTCAAGCCATCCAGAGTTATACCTCCCCCACCCCCACCACCCAAGAGAACACCTTGGGGGAGAGCTCCAAGGAGAAAACACCGGCAATACGCCAAAGGTATTGGCCGTACCTTCTGGCAGAACAGAGACACACACCTTGGTGGGCGACATTAGTGGACAGGCTTCGGGGGCACAATCTGATGGGTACCAGACTACTGCTGATGAACATCAGGTGGAGGCAGGAACATCCAAGGTAGTCAGTATTCGGAGGTCTGCTGGATCTCAGGACACAGCTGAACAAGGTTCTCCCTCAGATGATGCAAATGATAGGACAGAGCCATGAGATTCAGGAGGGGGTATCAGCAACATTCCAGTGACTGCAACACCAATTGGAGGAGTCCCAAAGGCTTCAGACACAGGAGATGGCACTGCCATTGCGTACTACTGAGACCAACACCGCTAGGGTAGCGATCACTGTGGAATACCTGGATCACAACATCCCGTCTTAAGTGGTGGTGTTCACGGCATGGCTCAGTCTGTGATGAACATGTCCCAATCACTGAGGGACGTGTCCCAGACACAGATGGACATTGCCGACCCACTGCAAAGTCCACAGCGTGGGTGTCGACACCATAGTGCAGACAATGGGGAGCCTCCTGGACTGGCAGTGCCAGATGATGCAGAGGTCTCTTGAGCTCATACCAGCTGCCCCTCTGTCTCATGGAGTTCCCAGGCACTGTCAGGTGGGAGGAACTGCTGGAGGCCAACCCTCCACCAAGGAGACTTGGGCAGTCTCCAGTTCTTCTGCATCCCCCCTTCCTGGCACCAGCGCATCACAAGGGCAGTGGGCAGAACAGTGGCACGGCAATACAAGTGACACCAGTAGGTTGGCCGGGGCCCACTGACTTTAGGCACTCCAGAGTACGTCCACCAAGGGCATCAAAGGCCAGAGGATGCAGAAAGCAGCTGGCTGGTTCCACCTCTGATGAGCATCCGGGCACACACCTAGACGTGGCAGTAGACAATGTAAGACCAAGAAGAGTGAGGAGCACTGAGTGGGCACTGGTGAGGTCACCATCTGTAGCTAGGGGATTGGAAATCTGTCACATTAAAATGTTCATTATTAAAACATGTCACACCTAATACATATGAAGCCGCTGTCACGTTAATCTTCGAAGCGGGCTTGCACGCACTTACACCACCTGTTGCCTCCTGCTCCCCAAACCTGCTGCCCCCCCCTCCCCCCCGCGCCCTCCCCCCCCTCCCCCGACCAGGCATGGTGGTCCAAGATGCAGACCCTGTTCTGAGAATGGATGTGAGGGTGCGGTCAGCAGGAAGACAGGAGTCAGATTTCATCAGACCCTGAGGTGAACCAGAGCTTTCCCCTCAGCAAGTTATCATCACTCTCTTGCCTTGTAGGTGAGCTGTGTGGTGCCAACACAGATCTTTGGAGCAGGGAAAAGGGGTAATTGGGGAGGGAGGTGCGATGGGAGGGAAATGGGTGGGGAGGGGGGGGAATACGGGCGGAGGGGATGGAGGGATGTTGGGTGGAATAGAAATGGAAGGGTGGGAGTTGTTGAGCTGATGGACGCAGCCTCATCCTAGGAGAATCCTTCCTGGTCCTCCTCACATGCCGGACCCTCGCCGCAGCCTGTCCTCCATCTTCCGGCACCTCAGGCTTGTCCTCCAGCACCTCCTGGTCTGCCTCCTCCTCCTTAGGTGAGGCCGCATGTCCCTCTGCCTCCTCCTCCTCCAGCATGTCGCCCCACTGCTGTGCCAGACTGTAGAGGGGTCAGCAGACCACCACAAAGCAGGAGACCCTCTGGGGGGTGTACTGTAGGGCACCGTCAGAGTTGTCAAGACATTTTCAGAAGTCCGATGCACCGCTCAATGACAGTACGGGTGGCAGCTGGGACCTCATTGTATCAGGCCTCCGCACCGGCGTCATCAGCCGTGTCTCAATGGGCATTCCTTGTTTCCCAGGAGCCAAACGTCATCCTGGGGTGGTCCACAAAGACACCGGGGTTCTCCCGAGTGCTCCTGGATTAAGCTGTCATGCACACTCTCAGGGTAGTGGGTACACAAGTGCATGATTCGGAGGCGGTGATCGTGCATGATCTGCATATTCAGGGTGTGGAACCACTTCCTGTTAATGAAGGGCACTCCCTGATGCCTCAGCGCTCGCAGAGTGTCATGTGTGCCATCAATGGCCCCCTGGACCTGGGGCATCCTGGCAAGAGCATCTTGGTGGGCCTGGTCAAGCTCAAAGGCGATATAGTCTGATGCCCAGGCATACAGTGTATCCATCACCGCCTAGATGCCTGAGAGATTCCACACAGGTCCTCGCTTGAGCCCTGGAATGACCCAGCAACATAGAAGTTGAGGGCTGCACTGTCTCTTTGCTGAGACGCAGTCTTCTGTCCACCAGCTCATAGAATGATTAATGTCGCCTGTACACCTTGGGCCGTTACTGGCCTCTCCTTCTGGGTCCCTCCTCAGCCTGATGGACAGCCCAGTCTTCAGGATGTGTGGCGATCTCCTACGCATGGGGTGCTGCCTCCAGCATGTGTTGTATTACTGCTTGCTACACTGTCTGCCTGCCTTGGCTGCCCCAAGCACAGACAGGGCAACCTCCGCAGGTTCATACCAGCAAATATTTTTTTATCTGGAAGGAATTGGAAAAGGGGAGAGACTGACCATCAGTTAGGGCTTCTACCCCGGGACCCTCAAATCCCCCAGCATCCCCCACCCTTACCATGACTGTCCCACCTTCTTTCACAGTATCATTCAGCGAGCCAGTTGTGCTGGCAAACCTTGCTGTGCACATTCATCCCCGGCCACATCAGGAGCCCCTAGACCCCAGACCTCTGTCGGAGGGAGGCCGTGCTCAGCTGCCCACTGCTCATCCATTTACCCTTTGGTCTCAAGAGTATCCTCAGTGCTGAAGCCCCGCTCTTAAGTCTTTAATTTTTGGCAGCTGCCTCTATGGTGCTGACACTCCTAGAGTACAGGCACACTGTTCAGGCATCAAAGGTTGCTGGACTTGCAGTGCACAAATTATCCTCGGAGACATGGCACCTGCACCTTTGAGGAGGCACTTGAGAGTTCAGGGGCGAAATTCTCCGTTATCGGCGGAAAGTCCGCCGATCGGCGCAAAAAACGGCGCAAATCCGACTTGCGTCACGTCGGAAAAATGGGTCAATAGTCTCCGGCCCGAAATGGGCTAGCAGCGACGTAACGGGATCCGCGCTTGCGCAGTGGTTCACGCCGTGCAGCGTCATACGCGCTGCACGGCGTGACGGCTCATAAGGCCGCGCTGCTCCCCCCCACCCGACCGCAACACCCGACCGCAACACCCGACTGGATGGCTGGCCGCCGCTCAGCCCCGAGGTTCGAGTCACGCGATGTGGAGGCGCTCCTGGACGCGGTGGAGCAGAGGAGGGACGCCCTGTATCCCGGGCACGGCCGCAGAGTTGCCCCACGCCACAGCCGGCGTCTGTGGAGGGAAGTGGCAGAGGCTGTCACCGCTGTGGCCCTGACACCACGGACAGGCACCCAGTGCCACAAGAAGGTGAACGACCTCGTCAGAGCAGGCAGGGTGAGCCTCCCCCATATCCCCCCTCCCCCATATCCCCCCCTCCCCCATATCCCCCTCCCCCATATCCCCCCTCCCCATATCCCCCCTCCCCCATATCCCCCCTCCCCCATATCCCCCCTCCCCCATATCCCCCCCTCTCCCATATCCCCCCCTTCCCCATATCCCCCCTCCCCCATATCCCCAAGTGAATCCAGCCCTAACCTTAACCTCTGCAATGCACGCGCAACCGATGGCGTGCATTCATATACCTGCCTAACAGTGTTGCCTTTTACCCCTGCCACCCCCCCCCACAGGAGAAGCGCGCACACAACAATAGGGAGCATGTGAGGACTGGAGGAGGCCCCGCTGATGAGAGGCCACTGACCGAACACCAGGAAAGGGCCCTGGAACTGGCTGGTGGACCTGAGGACCGGGAGGTTGCTGATGCAGAGGTCGGGGGCGTAGTAGCAAGTAAGCCACCGACAGCCCGTCCCCATATCCACCCTCCCCTATATCCCCCTCCCCCGTATCACCTGATCACTGCCTGATGTCTAACCATGCATGCTTCATTGTGTATTGCAGGACCAAACGTCCAGGCACCCATCCCCGCAGATGCAGACCGCCCGCAGGATGCCCCTCGGAGGCCACGGGAGACAGAGAGACCCGGACCCTCCGGCATGCGACGCCCGCAGGATGCCCCTCGGAGGCCATGGGAGACGGAGAGACCCGGACCCTCCGGCATGCGACGCCCGCAGGATGCCCCTCGGAGACCACGGGAGACGGAGAGACCTGCACCCTCCAGCATGCGACGCCCGCAGGATGCCCCTCGCACACCACGGGAGACGGAGAGACCTGGAGCAACAGGGAGCCGACACCCCCGTCACGTGCGGGAGCGACCACCCAGCGATGAGGGGGGCAGCCACAGGCCCCCGTCACATCCGAGCCAGGACACCACTACCCAGGACACCACTACCCAGGACACCCCTACCCGGGACACCACTACCCAGGACACCACTACCCAGGACACCACTACCCGGGACACCACTACCCGGGACAGCAGTACCCGGGACAGCACTACCCAGGAAGACAAAATACCGGACAGTGACTCAGAGTGGATGGGTGGAGACGAACCCCCACCCCAAAGTGCCATGGACTCAGAGTGGGACGAAGAGCACGACACAACGCCACTGCTCCCTCCACCCTCCACCATCGCAGAAACACTCACCTCGGTTGGGCACTTTAGTGATGAGGCGTCTGGTACACTCACTGGTGCGCACAACACAGCCGTCCCGGTACAGCAGGTGGAGGTAGGAGCAGCAGAGGGGCCGGGCGGTCGGAGGGCAGCCCAGCCCAAGCGAACATCTGCCGCCCAGATGGATCCCGGGTTCCTGGAGTTACCACACCCACACATAGATCCGATGCAACCACCGACCCGGAGACAAGCGAAGAGGGTGACGGGCGGCTTGCGGCGGCTGCGGTCGCAGGTGGAGGAGTCCACCCGCGTCCAGGAGCTGGAAGTGGTGCCGGTCATGCGTGCCACCCAGGCCGACACCGCACGGGTGGCGTCCGCGGTGGAGGCAATGGGTGCGACGGTGTCAGACATGGGGAACGGTTTGCGAGGCCTGGGGCTTTCCGTGCAGGCGGCGTCTGTGGCCCAGGAAATGGCTGCCCTCTCACAGGAGGCCATGAGCCAGTGCCAGCGCCAGATGGCAGAGGCGCTCAACGCCATAGCCCAGTCTCAGCAGGCCATGGCCCAGTCTCAGCAGGCCATGGCCCAGTCTCTGCAGGCCATCGCTGAGGGCATCAGCTCCAGTGGCCATGTGCGAGCCGGCGTCGCACTGTCACAGACAGGGTTTGCCAACTCCCTGGGCTCCATGGCTGCAAACCTGCAGACCCCTGTCGATACCAGCACGGGCCTCCAGGACTGGCAGCGCCAGATGTCGGGGGGGCGTCGGATGGCCAGTCCGTTCGCATCCCCCACCCATGTAGAGGCCTGGGGGCCATCGGGCACCCCGAGGGAGGAGGAGGTGGTGTGGTCCGTCCCGGCTCCCTCTGTAGGGGAGGTCCCGGTACACCGCGACACCTCGGACTCCCCCCCTTCCGTCCCAGGTGCATCGGGTGGGCAACGGGCAGGACAGGCTGGCAGCTCGCCATCCCAGTCGCCCGGGCCGCAGCCTGGCCCATCTAGGCCAGGACGCCCCAGGAAACGACCGCCAAAGGGATCCAGTGTCAGAGGGCAGGAATCACAGGAGTCCACCTCCAGTTCTGCTGTACCGTCTGGGGAACCACGTAGACGTAGTCAAAGGGCCCGTAAGGCCAAACAATTAGACACTGAGTAAGTTGGCACGGTTGCAGGGCACAGATGAGTTTTAGGGGCTAGGGCACGTGCATGAACTCCTTTGGTTATTAAAGTCAATGTTACACCTACAGAGGCTGCCTTTGTGCTCTGTCCAAAGTGTGCGGGGGTGTCATGTACGTTGAGCGCAAGTGTGTGTGTGAGGGGTGGTCTTACTTCAGCCCCAGGTGAGTCTGCCCCCTTCCCCCTGGGCCGCCATCAACATCCCCCGGGCAGAGGACGGGACCGTGCGCTGCAGTGTCACAGCCGCATGCAGGGATGGTCCGGGTGGATGGTGGTACTGTGGCCATGGGTCAGACATAGTCCAACGATGTAGAGCCAGGAGATAACCGTAGGGCGGGTTGTCATCATCCTCCATGGCCTGCGATAGACACGCGTCCACCCGCAACTGTGTGAGCCCGGCCCGTTGTGCCGCAGGTGGATCGGCAATGGGGGGGGGTGGTGTGCATGCGGGTGGGGTTGGGGAGGGGGGTGAGGGTGCTGGGTGGGTGGGGGGTGTGGGTGGTCGGCTGTTGCCATGGTGTGCGGTCTGTGGCCATACTACCCGATTCCCACGCCCATCTAGTCAGTGAAGCGGGCGTCTATCAGTCTGTCCCGTGCCCGCTGGGCCAGCCGGTAACGGTGGACAGCCACCCGCCTGTGTCTACCCCGTCTGCCCTGACCATTACCCCCATCCCCCTCATCTGGGGAGAACTGCGCCTCTTCCTGCTGCTCCTCCACTCCGCCCTCCTCTGCCTGCGGCACATCGCCCCTCTGTTGGGCTATGCTGCGATATGCCGGACAGGTCCCCACTCGGTGCCTGGAATGACCCCGTTGCATAAAAGTTCAGGGCCACCGTAACCTTGACGGACACGGGGAGAGGGTGTCCCCCGCCAGTGCCACACGGTGACAGGTGTGCCAGCAGGTGGCAGATGTGTGCCACGGTTTCCCGGCTCATCCGGAGTCTCCTCCTGCATTCCCGGTCCGTGAGGTCCTGGTATGGCTGCCTGGGCCGGTACACACGGGGCGCCCTCGGGTGCCTCCGTTGCCGTGGGGCCGCGACGTCCTCCTCCCCCTCCTCGTCCTGTCGGTCGGGTGTCCCTCCAGCCTGGGCGGCTGCCGCCTGCCCCTCTGCAGCAGCCTGCGCCGCCTCTCTGGCACGCTCCTCCTCCTCCTCCTCCTCCTCATCCAGGGCAACATAGACATGAGCGGCTGCCGCCACGGCGGCCAACATCGCTGGATGATCTGAAAACATGACGGCCTGGTGTGGGGAGGGGAACGACGACATGTCATCATTGCCCATATCCCCTCCTCCCCCCAGCCAGGTGGCATGGACCGCATGGGTCCAACTGTTGGAGGCTGGCACCTGGCCAGGTGGACCAACTCACTTGCCCTCCCATCCCCCTCCCCAGCAGCGACCCCCCCCCCCCCCCGGCATGGACCCCCCCCCCCCCCCAACCTCCACCCCGGCACGGACCCCCATCCCCCTCCCCGGCACGGACCCCCCCCCCAACCTCCACCCCGGCACCGACCCCCCACCAACCTCCACCCCGGCACGGACCCCCCCATCCCCCTCCCCGGCACGGACCCCCCCCCCAACCTCCACCCCGGCACGGACACCCCCATCCCCCTCCCCGGCACGGACCCCCCCCCCCAACCTCCACCCCGGCACGGACACCCCCACCCCCCTCCCCGGCACGGACCCACCCCCCAACCTCCACCCCGGCACGGACACCCCCCCCGAACCTCCACCCTGGCACGGACCCCCCCCCAACCTCCACCCCGGCACGGACCCCCCCCATCCCCCTCCCCGGCACGGACCCCCCCCCCAACCTCCACCCCGGCACGGACCCCCCCATCCCCCTCCCCGGCACGGACCCCCCCTACCTCCACCCCGGCACGGACCCCCCCATCCCCCTCCCCGGCACGGACCCCCCCCATCCCCCTCCCCGGCACGGACCCCCCCCCCCCCCAACCTCCATCCCGGCACGGACCCCCCCCCATCCCCCTCCCCGGCACGGACCCCCTCCCGGCACTCCCCCGGAGCCCAGCCTATTCTAACCACCCCCCCGCCGCACACACACACACACAATCCGAGACACACCTCTCCTCACGCATTCAGACTGCGGCCACGCCATCGCCTGCCCAGAGCCAACCCCCCAGGCCTTCACTCACCTCCACGCTGGTCGGCGTGAACCTGGAGCACTGGGTCACGCCGATGAAAAGGAGGTTTAATTTACGTCGACGTGAATGGTCATCACGTCGACGGGACTTCGGCCCATCCGGAAGGGAGAATATCGGCAGGCCGAAAATCGGCTGCCTTGCGCAGACCCGTGACATTCTCCGCGGCAGCGGCGACATTAACGCCCCGACGACTTTTCTCCCTTCGGAGACTTCGGCAACCGGCGGGGGCGGGATTCACGGTGGCCAACGGCCATTCTCCGACCCTCTGGGGGGTCGGAGAATGATGCCCCAGGAATGTGAAGTGCTCTGTCAACAAACAAGGCTAATTCCTCATTTGAAATGGCCTTCAGCTGTGAAGCTAGAGGCTGCTGACAATCAATGGGGCTGAAATTGATTTTCAAGCGAGAAGCTGCAGTATGGTGCTGTCCTGAGAGCGTTTGGTACGACAAGCTGCAGCTGTGGTTGCCCCTGTTATGGGTCTCCACAATATTTCAAGATGGCTTGAAGATCTCACAGACACAAAGCCCCTCACACCCCTGGCACAGGGGTAACCCCTGACCTGGAAAGCTTGAGCCCCCCGACCAAGCTCAACCCCATCCCCGTGAAGTTCTTACAAATATTGAATTAGTCTGACAATTATTTGTCTGTCATGTATCAATATTTTAGATTTAAAGCAAGTGTTATAACCTGCCTGCTTACCATTGGCTGGGGACTAATGACAATCCCACAATCCTGTGGGAGTATGAGCTTCCCCAATGAGGGGGGTGGAGAAATCATTAGCAGACTCCCTGTATAAATAAAGCTGGCCAGTTTGGAACCAGCCAGGAAGGAGTGAGCAGCAAGCAAAGTTGCTGTTGCTGCTGTTGTGTATATATACAAAGAACAAAGAGAACAAAGAAATGTACAGCACAGGAACAGGCCCTTCGGCCCTCCAAGCCCGTGCCGACCATGCTGTCCGACTAAACTACAATCTTCTACACTTCCTGGGTCCGTATCCCTCTATTCCCATCCTATTCATGTATTTGTCAAGATGCCCCTTAAATGTCACTATCGTCCCTGCTTCCACCACCTCCTCCGGTAGCGAGTTCCAGGCACCCACTACCCTCTGCGTAAAAAACTTGCCTCGTACATCTACTCTAAACCTTGCCCCTCTCACCTTAAACCTATGCCCCCTAGTAATTGACCCCTCTACCCTGGGGAAAAGCCTCTGACTATCCACTCTGTCTATGCCCCTCATAATTTTGTATACCTCTATCAGGTCTCCCCTCAACCTCCTTCGTTCCAGTGAGAACAAACCGAGTTTATTCAACCGCTCCTCATAGCTAATGCCCTCCATACCAGGCAACATTCTGGTAAATCTCTTCTGCACCCTCTCTAAAGCCTCCACATCCTTCTGGTAGTGTGGCGACCAGAGTTGAACACTATACTCCAAGTGTGGCCTTTAACTAAGGTTCAATACAGCTGCAACATGACTTGCCAATTCTTATACTCAATGCCCCGGCCAATGAAGGCAAGCATGCCGTATGCCTTCTTGTCTACCTTCTCCACCTGTGTTGCCCCTTTCAATGACCTGTGGACCTGTACTCCTAGATCTCTTTGACTTTCAATACTCTTGAGGGCTCTACCATTCACTGTATATTCCCTACCTGCATTAGACCTTCCAAAATGCATTACTCACATTTGTCCGGATTAAACTCCATCTGCCATCTCTCCGCCCAAGTCTCCAAACAATCTAAATCCTGCTGTATCCTCCGACAGTCATCGCTATCCGCAATTCCACCAACCTTTGTGTCGTCTGCAAACTTATTAATCAGACCAGTTACATTTTCCTCCAAATCATTTATATATACTACAAAGAGCAAAGGTCCCAGCACTGATCCCTGTGGAACACCACTGGTCACAGCCCTCCAATGAGAAAAGCATCCTTCCATTGCTACTCTCTGCCTTCTATGGCCTAGCCAGTTCTGTATCCACCTTGCCAGCTCACCCCTGATCCCATGTGACTTCACCTTTTGTACTAGTCTACCATGAGGGACCTTGTCAAAGGCCTTACTGAAGTCCATATAGACAACATCCACTGCCCTACCTGCATCAAACATCTTAGTGACCTCCTCGAAAAACTCTATCAAGTTAGTGAGACACGACCTCCCCTTCACAAAACCGTGCTGCCTCTCACTAATACGTCCATTTGCTTCCAAATGGGAGTAGATCCTGTCTCGAAGAATTCTCTCCAGTAATTTCCCTACCACTGAAGTAAGGCTCACCGGCCTGTAGTCCCCGGGATTATCCTTGCTACCCTTCTTAAACAGAGGAACAACATTGGCTATTCTCCAGTCCTCCGGGACATCCCCTGAAGACAGCGAGGATCCAAAGATTTATGTCAAGGCCTCAACAATTTCCTCTCCAGCCTCCTTCAGTATTCTGGGGTAGATCCCATCAGGCCCTGGGGACTTATCTACCTTAATATTTTTTAAGACACCCAACACCTCGTCTTTTTGGATCTCAATGTGACCCAGGCTATCTACACACCCTTCTCCAGACTCAACATCTACCAATTTCTTCTCTTTGGTGAATACTGATGCAAAGTATTCATTTAGTACCTCGCCCATTTCCTCTGGCTCCACACATAGATTCCCTTGCTTATCCTTCAGTGGGCCAACCCTTTCCCTGGCTACCCTCTTGCTTTTTATGTACGTGTAAAAAGCCTTGGGATTTTCCTTAACCCTATTTGCCAATGACTTTTCGTGACCCCTTCTAGCCCTCCTGACTCCTTGCTTAAGTTCCTTCCTACTTTCCTTATATTCCTCGCAGGCTTCGTCTGTTCCCAGCCTTTTAGCCCTGACAAATGCCTCCTTTTTCTTTTTGACGAGGCCTACAATATCTCTCGTCATCCAAGGTTCCCGAAAATTGCCGTATTTATCCTTCTTCCTCACAGGAACATGCCGGTCCTGAATTCCTTTCAAGTGCCACTTGAAAGCCTCCCACATGTCAGATGTTGATTTGCCCTCAAACATCCGCCCCCAATCTATGTTCTTCAGTTCCCGCCTAATATTGTTATAATTAGTCTTCCCCCAATTTAGCACATTCATCCTAGGACCACTCTTATCCTTGTCCACCAGTACTTTAAAACTTACTGAATTGTGGTCACTGTTACCGAATTGCTCCCCTACTGAAACATCTACCACCTGGCCGGGCTCATTCCCCAATACCAGGTCCAGTACCGCCCCTTCCCTAGTTGGACTGTCTACATATTGTTTTAAGAAGCCCTCCTGGATGCTCCTTACAAACTCCGCCCCGTCTAAGCCCCTGGCACTAAGTGAGTCCCAGTCAATATTGGGGAAGTTGAAGTCTCCCATCACCACAACCCTGTTGTTTTTACTCTTTTCCAAAATCTGTCTACCTATCTGCTCCTCTATCTCCCGCTGGCTGTTGGGAGGCCTGTAGTAAACCCCCAACATTGTGACTGCACCCTTCTTATTCCTGATCTCTACCCATATAGCCTCACTGCCCTCTGAGGTGTCCTCTCGCAGTACAGCTGTGATATTCTCCCGAACCAGTAGCGCAACTCCGCTTCCCCTTTTACATCCCCCTCTATCCCACCTGATACATCTAAATCCTGGAACGTTTAGCTGCCAATCCTGCCCTTCCCTCAACCAGGTCTCTGTAATGGCAACAACATCATAGTTCCAAGTACTAATCCAAGCTCTAAGTTCATCTGCCTTACCCGTAATACTTCTTGCATTAAAACATATGCACTTCAGGCCACCAGACCCGCTGTGTTCAGCAACTTCTCCCTGTCTGCTCTGCCTCAGAGCCACACTGTCCCTATTCCCTAGTTCTCCCTCAATGCTCTCACCTTCTGACCTATTGCTCCCGTGCCCACCCCCCTGCCATACTAGTTTAAACCCTCCTGTGTGACACTAGCAAACCTCGCGGCCAGGATATTTATGCCTCTCCGGTTTAGATGCAACCAGTCCTTCTTATACAGGTCACACCTGCCCCGGAAGAGTTCCCAGTGGTCCAGATAATGGAAACCCTCCCTCCTACACCAGCTGTTTAGCCACGTGTTTAGCTGCTCTATCTTCCTATTTCTAGCCTCACTGGCACGTGGCACAGGGAGTAATCCCGAGATTACAACCCTCGAGGTCCTGTCTTTTAACTTTCTGCCTAGCTCCCTGAACTCCTGCTGCAGGACCTCATGCCCCTTCCTGCCTATGTCGTTAGTACCAATATGTACAACGATCTCTGCCTGTTTGCCCTCCCCCTTCAGGATGCCCTCTACCCGTTCGGAGACATCCTGGACCCTGGCACCAGGGAGGCAACATACCATCCTGGAGTCTCTTTCACGTCCACAGAAGCGCCTATCTGTGCCCCTGACTATAGAGTCCCCTATTACTATTACTCTTCTGCGCTTTGACCCTCCCTTCTGAACATCAGAGCCAGCCGTGGTGCCACTGCTCTGGCTACTGCTGTTTTCCCCTGATAGGCTATCCCCCCCGACAGTATCCAAAGGGGTATATCTGTTCGCGAGGGGGACAACCACAGGGGATTCCTGCACTGACTGCCTGCCCTTTCTGGTGGTCACCCATTTCTCTGCCTGCACCTTGGGTGTGACCACATTTACATAACTGCGATCTATGACGCTTTCCGCCACCTGCATGCTCCTAAGTGCATCCAATTGCTGCTCCAACCGAACCATGCGGTCTGTGAGGAGCTCCAGTTGGGTGCACTTTCTGCAGATGAAGCCATCCGGGACGCTGGAAGCCTCCCGGACCTGCCACATCTCACAGTCAGAGCACAGCACCCCTCTAACTGACATTGCATCAATTAATTAAAATTTAAATTTAAATACTTTTTTTTTTTGAATATTTTTTTTTAAAATTTCAAAGTTACTGTTAACTATCTGTTTCCTAGCACTAGATTTCTAATAGAAATGCGAAAGCTAAATATAGTACTCTCCGATCTCTGGCTTAGATATCCCTCTAAATTATAATTAAGTAATTATGTTTAATTAGTTACCAATGCTTAATTTTACACACAATTTGAAAAAGGTACAAAAGTAAAAATGAGTAAAAATCACTTACTTACCTTCTTAGTGTTAATAATAAAATATGGTACTTACCTCACACCAATGGGTTTTATTATTAGGTTAGAGGAGGATGGCGGGTGGGAGACACTACACGTGTAATGTCTCGGGTTTCCTCTCCACCAGAATTTATTGGTGAGGGTCTTCCCAGAAGTCCGCGGGTCGAACTTCCTGTTCCCGCCTTAAATACTAAAATATAAAAAAAAACAGAAAAGAGGGACCGAAAACGGGACCAGGTAAGTGTTTTTAAAGGACAGACTTACCTCCCAGCAATCACTTCCGCACTGCCCCCGCTGAAATTGACTCACCAGCTCTGCTCCCGCCGAAATCGACTGGCCTGCCCCTGCAAAGATAAGTGTTTTTAAAGGACAGACTTACCTCCCAGCAATCACTTCCGCACTTCCTCCGCTGAAATTGACTCACCAGCTCTGCTCCTGCCAAAATCGACTGGCCTGCCCCTGCAAAGACAAGTGTTTTTAAAGGACAGACTTACCTCCCAGCAATCACTTCCGCACTGCCCCCGCTGAAATTGACTCACCAGCTCTGCTCCCGCCGAAATGTTATTGTAAATAAATATTATTTCTTTGTATCCTTAAAACTCGTACTGGATTCTTCATGGCCCTCACAAAACTGGCAACGAGGGTCAAAGTGAATAGCTGTCTACACTGCTGAAGCTACCTCCCTGGATTTTTGTTGGATACAGGTTCGAAGTTGTTTTCTATTACACCATGCCTCTGTACGGACGTTTGGATGTTTTTGATGCTGCGCTGGAAAGCTGGAACCAGTACACACAACGGATGCGTTATTATTTCCGGGCAAACAACATCACCGAAAACGAGCGCTAGGTGGTCATATTGCTCACCGCCTGCGGCCCACATATATTTGGGGTGATTAGGAGCCTTACATACCCAGCTGCGCCGGACATCAAAACGTTTGATGAACTTGTGAACTTAGTGGGGCAACATTTTAACCCAACCCCGTCCACGATAGTCCAACGTTACCGGTTTAATACCGCTGAGAGGACTCCAGCCTTGCCGACTTTCTATCCAGGCTACGCAGGATTGCGGAGTACTGTGACTATGGTGAGACCTTGTCAGAAATGTTACACGACCGTTTGGTTTGCGGTATTAACAATGCGGCCACCCAGAGAAAGTTGTTAGCTGAGCCAACATTGACTTTTCAACAGGCCATTTAAATAGTATTGTCCCGAGAGAGCACAGAATGAGGAGTGCAGGAGCTACATGCCTTGGAGCGCAACCCCTTCCATCCGAAAACGTCCCCCCCCACTCCTGCGGTACCCTGGGCGAGGCGATGTCCGGATTACGCCAGTGGCCGTCGGACATTCCTCCCCGAAGGGAGCCTTCTCCAGAACCAATGGATGAGGAGCCATATCCGTGTCAAACTTGTAGGTGCCTACCCCGTCGTGGACGCCGGTCCTGGGGGCGCCAGAGGCGCCGTTGTTTCGACCAAAACTGGGGCCAGCCCAGGGGCCGTGCCTTCCATGTGGATGAACCTGAGGCGACTACTGCTGAGGATGTGGAGACGGAGGACAACTGCCTGCAGCTGCATTGTGTGGCAGCTCCCTGTGTGGCCCCAATTAAGGTGACAGTACGGGTCAATGGTCACCCGCTTGAGATGGAGTTGGACACTGGCGCAGCGGTCTCCGTGATCGCCCAGAGGACATTCGACCGCATCAAGCAGGGTATACAGACCCTTACATTAACCGACACACAGGGGAACCATTGGACATTGCAGGAACTACGATGACCTCTGTTGTTTATGGACGCTAGGAGGGGCGTTTCCCACTTTTCGTGGTGCGCGGCCATGGGCCCAGCCTGTTGGGTCGGGACTGGTTGCGCCATTTGCGGTTGCAGTGGCAGCACATCCTCCAAACAGTTTCTGGAGGGTTGACTGAGGTGCTAGGACGATACCCTGATGTATTCCAGCCCGGTTTGGGGAAAATAAAAGGGGCCGTAGCCCGTATCCAAGTCGAACCAGGAGCCACGCTGCGCTATTTCCGGGCGCGCCCAGTGCCTTACGCCTTGCTCGAGAAGGTAGCAGGGGAGCTCACTCGTTTGGAGCTTCGTGTGGGCAGGGAAAGTTCCGAGAGTAAGGAGGGGGTTCCTTCAGCGTAGTAGGGACAGAGGAGGATTGGCACTACCGAACTTGGGCGATTACTATTGGGCCGCCAATGTGGCAATGATACGTAAATGGATGATGGAGGGTGAGGGAGCGGCGTGGAAAAGACTGGAGAGAAAGTCCTGTAAAGGGACGAGTTTAGAGGCGCTGGTGACGGCGCTGCTACCGATCTCACCTAAAAAGTTTACCACGAACCCGAATATCTGGGGACAGTGGAGGCGACAGAGAGGGGTGCGGGGAGCCCTGGTGGGGTCCCCAATCAGGAACAACCATAGGTTCGCCCCAGGAAGAATGGATGGAGGATTTCAGAGCTGGTACCAGTTGGGAATTAGGAGGGTGGGAGATTTATTTATAGATGGGACTTTTGTGAGCTTGGGAGCATTGGAGGAAAAGTATAAGTTGCCCCGGGGAAAAGGTTTTGGTGATTAGTATAGGGAGACATTGAAATACAAATAAGAACCTCGGGAGGACCATCATCTTAATTGCTTGCACCCTGCCCGCCAGCGATAGAGGCTGCATGTCCCACCTCTTGAAGTCCTCCTCCATTTGTTCTACCAACCGTGTCAGATTAAGTCTGTGCAAGGTTCCCCAGCTCCTAGCGATCTGAATCCCCAGGTATCGGAAGTTTCTTTCCACTTTCCTTAGAGGCAAGCCTTCCATCTCTACTCTGGTCCCCTGGATGTATCACAAATAATTCACTCTTCCCCATGTTTAGCCTATACCCCGAGAAATCCCCGAACCCCCTCAAAATTTGCATAACCTCTATCATCCCCCCCGCTGGGTCCGACACGTATAACAATAGGTCATCCGCGTATAACGAGACTCGGTGTTCTTCTCCCCCTCTAATCACCCCTCTCCATTTCCTAGAGTCTCTCAACGCCATGGCCGGAGGTTCAATTGCCAACGCGAACAACAATGGAGACAGCGGGCATCCCTGTCTTGTTCCCCTATATAGTCGGAAATACTCCGATCTATGTCGACCTGTAACTACGCTTGCCATTGGAGCCCCATAAAGAAGTCTAACCCAGCTAATAAACCCGTTCCCAAACCCAACCTCCTTAACACTTCCCATAAATACTCCCACTCCACCCTATCAAATGCCTTCTCTGCGTCCATTGCCGCCACTATCTCTGCCTCCCCCTCCACTGGGGGCATCATTATCACCCCTAATAGTCGTCGCACGTTAACATTCAGTTGTCTCCCTTTTACGAACCCTGTCTGGTCTTCGTGCACCACCCCCAGGACACAGTCCTCTATCCTCGATGCCAGTACCTTTGCCAACAATTTGGCGTCCACGTTCAATAATGAAATGGGTCTATAGGACCCGCACGGCAACGGATCTTTATCCCTCTTCAAAATTAACGATATCGTCGCCTCCGACATCGTCGGGGGTAGAGTCCCCCCTTTCCTGGCCTCATTGAACGTCCTCACCATCAACGGGGCCAACAAGTCCACATATTTTCTGTAATACTCCACCGGGAACCCGTCTGGTCCTGGGGCCTTCCCTGCTTGCATGCTTCCCAGTCCCTTAATAACCTCGTCCACCCCAATCGGTGCCCCCAGGCCTACCACCCCCCGCTCCTCCACTTTCGGGAACCTCAATTGGTCCAGGAACTGCCGCATCCCCTCCTCTCCCTCTGGGGGTTGAGACCTATACAGTTCCTCATAGAAGGTCTTGAACACCTCATTTATCTTTTCTGCCCTTCGCACCGTGTCTCCCCTTTCGTCTCTAATTCCTCCTATCTCCCTCGCTGCTGCCCTCTTTCGCTATTGATGAGCCAACAGGCGACTAGCCTTTTCCCCATATTCATACCTCCTCCCCTGTGCCTTCCTCCACAGTACCTCCGCCTTTCTGGTGGTCAGAAGGTCAAATTCCGTCTGGAGTCGTCTCCTCTCCGTGTATAATTCCTCCTCCGGGGTCTCTGCAAATTCCCTACCCACCCTTAAAATCTCCCCCAGTAATCTTTCCCTTTCCTTGGCCTCTGTTTTCCTTTTGTGGGCCCCAATGGAGATCAGCTCTCCTCTGACCACCGCTTTTAGTGCTTCCCATACCACTCCCACAGGGACCTCGCCGTCGTCATTGACCTCCAGGTATCTCTCAATACACCCCCGCACTCTTGCACACACTCCCTCATCCGCCATCAGTCCCACATCTAATCGCCAGAGTGTTCTCTGCTCCCTTTCCTCTCCTAATTCCAGGTCCACCCAATGTGGGGCATGATCCGAAACCGCTATGGCTGAGTACTCAGCTTCTTCCACCCTAGAGATCAACGACCTTCCCAAAACAAAAAAATCTATCCGGGAGTACACTTTATGGACATGGGAGAAGAAGGAAAACTCCCTTGCCCTAGGTCTAAGAAATCGCCATGGATCCACTCCCCCCATTTGGTCCATAAACCCCTTAAGTACCTTGGCCGCTGCCGGTCGTCTTCCGGTCCTTGAGCTGGATCTATCTAGCCCCGGGTCCAGCACCGTATTAAAGTTCCCTCCTAAAATCAAGTTTCCTACCTCCAGGTCCGGTATATGCCCCAGCATCCGTCTCATAAATCCCGCATCGTCCCAGTTTGGGGCATACACATTAACCAACACGACCTCCATTCCCTCCAGCCTGCCACTCACCATTACATATCTACCTCCGCTATCTGCTACGATGTTCTTTGCTTCAAATGCTACCCGTTTCCCCACCAAAATGGCCACCCCTCTATTCTTTGCGTCCAGTCCTGAGTGGAACACCTGTCCCACCCATCCTTTCCTTAGCCTAACTTGGTCCGCCACCTTTAGGTGCGTCTCTTGGAGCATAACCACGTCTGCCCTTAGTCCTTTCAAATGCGCGAGCACTCGGGCCCTTTTTATCGGTCCGTTCAGGCCTCTCACGTTCCACGTGATCAGCCTCACTAGGGGGCTACCTGCCCCCCTCCCGTGTCGACTAGCCATTACCTTCTCTAGGCCAGTCCCATATCCCGCCTCCGCGCTCCAGCTCGCTCCCCCAGTGTCGCACACCATCCCCGCCCACCCACTCTTTAGCCATTTCCTTTTGGATTTCCGCAGCAGCAACCCAGTTGTCTCCCCCTCCCTCCCCCCTCCCCGCTAGATCTCTTTCTAGCATGATTGCTCCCCCCATATTACTTCCGTAAGTCAGCTGACTTCAACTGACCCCGGCTACTCCTGCTCACTCCTCGACCCCCCCGTGTGGGGAACTCCCATCCACCTTGCGCCTGTCTTCCCGCCTTATTCTTTCTGGCGCGGGAACATCCCTTTACCTGACCCGCCTCTTATGGCGCAGCTCCCTTTCCCCTCCCACTCCCCTTCCCCATTCTCCAACTATGTCCCGTCTTTCCCCCCTCACCGGCGCCCACATTGCCCCAATGTCTCCCCCCTTCCCAATTTACTTCTCAATTAACTTCAACCATAACATTAACAATAACATTTCCTGCAGCATCAGTCCCTCAGTTCCGATCCAATTTCTCTTCTTTGATGAAGGTCCATGCTTCCTCCGCCGTCTCGAAATAATGGTGTCTCTCCTGATACGTGACCCATAGTCTTGCCGGCTGCAGCATCCCGAACTTCACCTTCCTTTTATGCAACACCTCTTTGGCTCGGTTGAAGCTCGCCCTCCTTCTTGCCACCTCCGCACTCCAATCCTGGTATACCCGTACCACTGCATTCTCCCATCTGCTACTCCGCACCTTTTTAGCCCATCTCAGGACCTCTTCTCTATCCTTAAGGCGGTAAAATCGCACGATTATCGCCCTGGGTGGTTCTCCCGCTTTTGGTCTTCTCGCCGGAATCCGCTTTGCCCACTCCACCTCCAAGGGGCCCGTAGGGGCCTCAGCACCCATCAGTGAGCTCAGCATCGTACTTGCGTACGCTCCACAGTCCACTCCTTCCACACCCTCAGGGAGACCCAGTATCCGAAGGTTCTTCCTTCGCGCTCCATTTTCTAGGGCTTCGATCCTTTCAGTACACTTTTTATGAAGTGCCTCGTGCGTCTGTGTCTTAACCGCCAGGCCCAGGATCTCGTCCTCAATATCTGTCACCTTCTGCTCCACCACGCGGAGCTCTGTATCCTGGGTCTTTAATGTCTCCTTGAGCCCCTCAATTGCCTGTAGCAACGGGGTCAGCACCTCCCTCTTCAGCAGCTCCACGCACCGTCTCACAATTTCATCCTGCTCAGGCCCCCATGTCGCCTGCGCTTTCTCCGCCGCCATCTTGTACTTCTCTCTTTCTGACCCTTTGGTCGACGATTCCTCGCGCTGCAGCCGCCGCCGTCGTTTTTTTCCTCCTTCGTTTGGGGGGGACTCCCTTCTTACACACCCCACACCGGGTTGCGTCGTCGAAAAATTCCCCGTTGGGGCTCTTAAAAGAGCCCGAAGGTCCGACGGAGCTGGAGCCGCCGAAGCGTGCGGCTAGCTAGGCATCACCGCAACCGGAAGTCCCTTCAGTGGCCTTGATGAGGTCTTTTCACAGTTGTTCCCTCTGCTGCTAGAATTCACCTTTGATACAGGCCCTCAGGTCAGCTTGCAGCTCTAAGCTTGCCCTTCCCCCGCCTGCATGCTGGAAGAGGCCCTGTTTATCCTGCAGTTGCAGCCAAATCTTTTCCTGTTTCTGCCGTGTCTGGCAACCCAGAGACATACCCTTCCTGGGGGACACTGTCGGGGGAATATTGCAGCCTTCTTCCCACACCGGGAAATGTCAAACAAATGCCGTGGGGGCCCTGTAAAAGAGCCCAAAAGTCCGTTCCAAGCAGGAGCTGCCGAATATGCGACCTAGCTCTGCATAGCCGCACCCGGAAGTCTCCGCCTCCCACACATTGACTGCAGCGGAAAAAAAGTACGCGCAGATCGAGAAGGAGGACCAGGCAGTGGTCTTTGTGGTGAAACGTTTCCACCCGTACGTGTATGGCTGCCACTTCACTATCGTGACTAATCATAAGCCTCTGCTGGGACTTTTCAGAGAGGATAAGCCAAAACCGCCCATTGCTTCCGCACGGATCCAGCGCTGGGCTTTGTTGCTCACTGCATATGAGTATTCTCTGGAGCACAAACCAGGAACGCAGATAGCGAATGCCGACGTACTGAGCCAATTGCCTTTATCTACCGGCCCCATGTCGACCCCCACGACCGGTGAGGTGGTTGCAACCCTAAATTATATAGACACCTTGCCTGTCACAGCATCACAGATCCGTGAGTGGACCCAGACGGAGCCAGTCCTGTCAAAGGTTCGGAACATAGCCCTGTATGGTGGGCAGCATAGACAGCTCCCAGGCGAGTTGCGGGCATTTTCCTCCAAGCTGTCAGAATTCAGCGTGGAAGACGGCATCCTCTTGTGGGGGGCGCGTGTGATTGTACCGCAAAAAGGACAGGAGCTGATACTAAGAGACTTGCACAATGAGCATCCAGGTGTGACCAAAATAAAAATGTTGGCTCGGAGTTATGTCTGGTGGCCAGGCCTCGACACCGACATTGAGAAGGTGGCCCAAAACTGCCCCATTTGCCAGGAGCATCAGAGGCTTCCGCCGGCGGCGCCCCTACATCACTGGGAATGGCCAGGGCGGCCTTGGGCGCGCTTGCATGCGGATTTCGCCGGCCCTTTTCAAGGATCCATGTTCCTTCCATTAATCGCTGCCCAGTCTAAATGGCTAGAGGTGCATAAGATGCTAGGCACAACGTCCGGCGCAACAATTGAGAAGATGCGTTTGTCTTTCAGTACGCATGGCCTCCCCGAGGTGCTGGTCACGGATAACGGCACTCCATTCACAAGTGAGGAGTTTGCAAGGTTCATGAAGATGAACGGCATACGCCATATCCGCACTGCCCCTTACTACCCGGCTTCAAATGGGTTGGCGGAGTGCGCAGTGCAGACATTCAAACGAGGCCTAAAGAAGCAGTCTTCCGGGTCAATGGACACGAGACTGGCTCGCTTTTTGTTTTCGTGTAGGACAACCCCCCATGCGGTGACTGGAGTAGCTCCTGCAGAACTCCTAATGGGCCGGAGACTTCGCACCTGCCTTAGCATGGTTTTCCTGGACATTGGCGCAAAAGTAGGCCGCACACAAGAACGGCAGGGACATGGTTATTCTCGGCATCGGCCGATTCGGCAGTTTGCGCCCGGTGACCCAGTGTTCGTTCGGAATTTTGCTGGTGGTGCCCAGTGGGTCCCTGGCGTAATCTTTCACCAAACGGGCCCTATATCTTACCAGGTGCAATCCCAGGGTCGTCTCCAGCGCAAACATGTAGACCACGTTTGGTCCAGAAGACTATCCCTTCCAAAGATTCCCCGTCCCCGGAGCTCATTTCTACAGCCGCAGAGACCAGACACAATGGAAAGTAGTCCTCACAATCTTCCTCTGGTGCCTCACTCAAAGCCTGTGCAGTGTTGCTCTTATTAGCCTTAGTTTTATTACCTCTAATTCTGTCACCTTTGCTCACGAGTCGCCAGGTATCTTTCTGATACCGCCACGTGGTTCAAGCTCTAGTTATGATTAATAAGACAGCACACCGCTTAGTAAGAGTAAAATCAACGGTCATTTATTATATACAGCAATAAATTCTTCTACAATAATCCTACTTTCTAGACTACTACCTACCACTACTGGCCAATACTTAACTTTTGGGAATGGCCCACCAGGTCAGAGAAACAAATGGCTTATCGAATTGGGTCTGGCCTGCGGGATTCAAAGGCTGATTCAGGTCGATGGCTAGGAGTCTCTATCGGGTAGCGATCGCTGGAGTCAAACTTACGGTTTCTGGTCGATGGTTCTTGCGAAGGTTGCGAGCAGGAGAAGAAGGGAGAGAAGGGTCGATCTGAACTTGGCCCCTATCTTTATAGTCCCCAGGGGCTTCCCGCCTCTCAGGGCGGACCTTGACCCTGGTCCCAAGTGATTGGACTTGGACCCAATCACTGGGTTCGATATGCTCCAATAATGGGGCGATTCCTTGATCGGGGGGTGGTCGTTCACCTTTCTTTGTCTCGGCCACTGCTGGCGCCGAGAGGTCTGGATCGGCTTTCAATTGCTAATTTGTTGCAATTGTTCCCGGGGATCGCCGATTAAACTGCAGATGTCTGGGTTGATGTGCTGCTAGCTAATGGTTGCAGGTATCGATCTGGGCCGACTTTTCCAGAGCCGAATACACTGTTCTGTCTGCAGCTGTCCGTTTGTGCCCTGTTGGCTGATTTTCCCATCAGCCTTTTCAGTTAGCCATTTTACATCGGGTTTTGGCCAAATTAATCGGGAATCAGCCATTTTAGGTGGCTACAGCAGGTCGTTGCAGAACCGCGTGGAGACAGGGACGCCAAGGTGACGGAGGCAGCAGACTCTGACTCTGAGATGGAGACACAGGACGCATCAGAGTGGGAATCCTCGGGCCCACGGGCCGTGGATGTACAACCGTTACGCCGTTCATCACGGAAGCGCCGGTCTCCGTCTCGTTACACGCCGCCCGATCCAGCGCCTCGTGCAAATGGTGTCCGGCCTGCGGCAAAACGTGTCCGATGCCCTCCTTCGCCAGGGTCTTCGGTGGATTCCTTGGACTTTGGGGGCGAGGGATTTTATATCCTGCCTGCTTACCATTGGCTGGGGACTAATGACAATCCCACAATCCTGTGGGAGTATCAGCTTCCCCAATGAGGGGGGCAGAGAATTCATTAGCAGACTCTCTGTATAAATAAAGCTGGCCAGTTTGGAACCAGCCAGGAAGGAGTGAGCAGCAAGCGAAGTTGCTGCTGCTGTTGTATATATATGGTATTGTAAATAAATGTTATTTCCTTGTATCCTTAAAACTGGTGCTGGATTCTTCGTGGCCCTCACAAAAGCAAGTATTGTAACAAATGTATGATTTGAAGGGGACAGTTTTGATCACGTGTGTCCTGTTGCTGAAAGTAAACATGACAACAGTGTTTATATTGCATGTGATTGATACCTTTCAAACGTCCAAACCAGAGCAATAGTCAGCAGTGAGTCAGCAAAGTAGTTTTCAAATCACTGCTGTTTGTCTTCAGACAACATGCTGCTATAATAGCTCCAAATAGAGAACCAAGAAGCTGCTACCTTTTGATTCTACTGACCATCATTCGATCCACAATCCAGTTTGCATGTGTACCAATTATCCTAGCAACAGCGATGTGTCTTTTATCCAGACATGTATTCGGAAAGATTAGGGAAGAAGAAATAAGCTGTGGTTGGCCGCTCTTAAGATATTAACTTACATATATCAATGTGTGTGCCTTTCTAACCAGCAGCACATTTTCTTCAATGGTCGACAGGTGCTGTGATCCGGTGGTATCTGCCTGCAGGATGAACAATGACAAACTGTAGTGGGAACCCAAATATATAAGGATGGTCACCGAGTACATGTTTGTAATTTTTTGATAGTTATGTTTCAGAAGATGCAAATCGCAATCCAACTCCAGCAAGGACCGTGAATATTTTATTTCCCTTTGCATCCCTGCACAGCATGGGAAAAGAATGGGTTTACAAAATACAATACCATGACACAGTGCTGATGGAAAATGCCTAGATGTCTGCATTAGAGCAATGCCACACAGTTGAAAATATATACGAGATAAAAATGTACTGATTATTGCTATTAATTACATAATGTAACCAATGTTTTATAATACAAGTCGAGAACTACTAGAGAAATTATTAAATCAATCATATGACATTCTTTTGATGGTATTTTAATAGAATCAGAGAATTCACAGTGCAGAAGGAGGCCATTCGGCTCATCGAGTCTGCACCAGCCCTTGGAAGGAGCACCCCACCCAAGCCCACACCACCCTATCCCCGTAACCCAGTAACACCACCTAACCTTTTGGGACACTTAGGGCAATTTAGTATGGCCAATCCACCTAACCTACACATCTTTGGACTGTGGTAGGAAACCAGAGCACCCTGAGGAAACCCACGTAGACATGGGGAGAACGTGCAGACTCCACACAGTGACCCAAGCCGGGAATCGAACCTGGGACCCTGCAGCTGTGAAGCAACCGTGCTAACCACTATGCTACAGTGCTGCCCAATAGAAATGTTAACCCATTTAAAATAAACTAATACAATAACAGACAAAGGAATCATATGCCAATGTGTTCTGGTGGTTTACTATTATTGGCAACAATAATTTCAAAACTGATTTATTAATATACTGTTAAAAAATTCATGTCTGTCATAATAACTCCTTGGGTTCAGTGATATCAGTTGTACCCATATGTGGTCTGAATGCATTACATACTGCCTTGTTTCGCAAGGTAAGCTGTTTGATTGCAAAGTAAGTCGAGCAATAGTTATGACCAGAATCATGACATTGAACTTCAGTAAAAAAGCTTCTCCCTGTCCCTGCGTCCTCTTTTAAAAGCTGGGCAGAACCTCTCTCCCGACTGTCTCTTGTCTTTTCAACCTTCAACACAGCACTGCTTGACTGACTTTTTTTGTCTGTGATTCTTTTCCAAAAAGCCTGTCTCCAGTAATTATCTTTCCTGCCTCCCTCACTGTGACCTCACCTCACCACTCACTTACTCCAAGCGCACTGTTGGAATCCAGCAGCCTGATGTGACCATGACTCCTCCAAAATTCAAGTGACCAGGGCTGTTGCAACGCCAACAAGCATAGGAACAATTGCTTCAATGTCAATTTATCTTTCATCGTCTTCAGATTCTGAGGTTTAGATGCCCCACCCAAAATCTCACATGCACCTGGCCACAGCCGCTGTCCTGTGAATTTAACCCCTTTGAAACAAATTTTTACTTAAAAGCATATTTTAAAACAAAGTTCTCTGGAAAAATAAATCCAGAGATATACAGAAATCACAAGTTCCTGGTGTTTAATTTTTACATATATAGGTAAATGTTAAGTGGTTGTATTTTATCACTGTATTGCAATGATTTTGCCTCATCTCACAGATGTCACTCCACAAGAGGATTTTCCATATACAGTATGGAATTGGTACTGATGTTTTATTATAAAGAATAGCACGATAGTAATGAACCATGAAGATATACGACCTAACGTGTTCAAACAGGCTGTTGGTATTTCGATCTGACATTCACGCATGGACATTTTCAGCATTAGTCACTGGGTAATGATCAGGAACAGGATATCTGCCTTATTTCCTTTCGTCCCTAAATTAGAGGTGATGAGATCAGGTTTAGGACTGTTATTACCACCCTAGTTAAAGGTCCAGCTCACTCAGCAGAAACTGGGTCAAAACTTGTCCTTCTTAAAACCTACCTCTTTCACCAGGTTTTTGGTCTCCTTTTAGATTTTCAGTATATTTATAGTGTTTACGAAGACTGTTGAAGGCATGTAAAATGAAAATATTTATCTTTGTTCACATGAAAGATTTTTTAAAATGCCTTTATGGAACCACAAATCTACATTCCAAATATTACTGATTTAACATATCCATTTTAAAAATAATTTTCTGTCACAGCTACCGATGAACTCTAATGTTTGCATTTACTACTGTGTTTATTTACACGTTTTTAATTATCATGTGTTGGCATTTTAAGTCCATGGCATAAAACACAGCCTCAGTTTCTGAAAATAATTTCCAATGTGACCACTTGTCTTCAAAATGAAACCGATGTGCATTTTGGGAAATTTCTGAACTGTTGACCAAGGGTGTGAGGATAAATGTATTATCACAGCTCGACAGTATTCCATGAACAAGGTATGTGTATGTCATAGCACATGATCCAATATGTAATGAATATTATTGCTTACTTTGGGTATAATTTTTATATTGTCTACATAAAAGCAATTTTAAGCTCTGAATTTTTAAGCACAATGATTGGTGTATGAAGATAGGGAGTGTGTATATGTGAATACCGTTAAAGGCCATATTATTAAAATACCTCATTGCAGCTAAATAAAGGTAAGAACCAACAAACAAAATTTACTGGAATACTATTTCATGAAAATGACCCTGACTGCTAACTGTGGTGTAATTGGGAAGACCCAGTATATTATGGCACACTAGAGGACCAGATGCTTTTTATTTATAATGCTTCTGTTCATCCGGACAGTTGTTTTAACCCCCACATTTGAGTGGTAATTAACTTCCCAGCAAGCTGCTTTGATCAGTCGGAGCGCCATTCTTCTCTGCTATTACCCTTACTCTTTTGGAATTCGCCAAAGGGATACACACCTGCCACAACTGGTTGTTTAATTCAAACTAACCTTTGTGCGCTTAATACATGCTGAATAGGGGTGGAATTAAACTTCACAGAGGAAAATATAATTAATTGTGTAGTCTATACCAATTTAAAAATACCGACAGTGGTTTACCATGCCAGTATTCTTATAAAAGACTATCATACCGTAAAGGAATGTTTTGAGTGGAAAGGACCAGACACACAGGAATAGGCAGTAGTAATTAACTTCCCAGCAAGCTTCTTTGATCAATCGGAGCTCCGTTCTTCCCTGCTTCTACTCACATTCTTTTTGGAATTCATAAAAGGGTTGCACCTGCCAAAACTGGTTGTTTTATTTAAAATGATCATTCTGTTCTCTGTAATTTAAAAAATGCTTAGTGCAAAGAAGCTGGCAGTGGATTTATATTATGCAAATTTGAAAATAATAGTGCATTTGTACATAATTAAATAATTTAGCTCCTACGGTTGAATTAATAATGTCAAAATTAATCATGATTCATGTAATATTGTATACCTGTAGTATCCACTTAATGGTCATTAATAACGTTAAAGAACAAGAATTCTGTATGGGCAGTTCAATGGAATTCACGACGATTGTCATGGAGTTTTGGAAATTTGATAACATTTTAACTGAACTGCAAACCGTTTTTGAACTATTGGACTACCTGTGCCTTTCCCCTCAAATGTTACACCTCATTGCCTTTTTAAAGCCTACACAAGCACAGTTACTTCACTTAATTCTTGGTTGTAAAGCTCTTTTAGGATATCTCAAGGATGTGGTAAGATGCTCCATTAATGCATTTCTGTTCTTTAGGAGATGAATGTTCTTTAATCAACCTAGCACTGTCTACAGCTGAATAACAAAAACAACTTGCATTTACGTAGCGTCTTTAATATCCCAAGACACCTCACTAATTGAGGAAAAACAGACAAATAACTACAACAGCTTATATGTTTAACATTGTCATGCCCAATAAAGGCATGTCCTATTCATAATTTTTTACATGGACTGGGTTCAGTATATACTCTTCTGGAACTGTCTTTTATTTAGAAATGGGCACTAACAAGACTATTAAGACGGTTGCTGAGGGGCAGGTGATTTCTACAATGTCTACACCGACTACCTCATGTTTCCTGAAAGTTCCCACTTGAATGCCTCTGGGTGGAATGCTCCCCCCTGAATATGACAAGAACTTTCTGTGGAATTTACACTTGCTATTATTTATGGATTTACCAGAAATACAAGCCCAGACTCTGTGTCTCAGAATTTGAACCTTAGAAGGAAAGCAAGGTAAGTGTGAAGAACTCACCCATTACTCAGTTGTGTAGCCATTGTTTTGGACTTCCAAGATCATTCTGAGCTGGTACTAGAAGTTGGTCGTATGACAAAAACTATCTTCAGATATTGAATTGTACTTATCTCATCAATCAGAGAGAAATAAAGGCAGTGTATGAAATGTCAGCTGCAGGACATCAGCAGTGGGAGAGGCAGTAGTCTTATGCCTTTTTAAACCTGGAGACTGTTAAATCTCTCAGCATGATTACTATTACAAGCCTACCTGTAAATAAACTTGATCTGCTGGTAAGAAGAAACGACAAGTGACTAACTTTGTGACCCACTGAACACTCCATATCTTTGAGGGAATCCTACAATAATCCTCACACATGACTGGAGATATCGAAACCACCTAAACTACCCTTTTGTAATGGAAACGCAGCGTTCACCGGTCCTGGAACAACTATTTTCTCTATGATGAGCCAAGCACATGAACTATTATTTTGGTTGCAACTCATAAAAGTGCACTATTCCCTCGAACTATATCTTTCTTGTGTATGCATGTGTAAATGATGTAGCATTTAGACCTTCAGGCCGGATGCATGAGTAAATGTGGAAGGGAAATTAATGAGTTGCCAACTTGGAGGCATGCTGGGAAATGCTTGACTATAGTTCAACACTGCTTTTGGACTAAAATAAGTAGGTCAGGTAACATAAACAAAATACTGCTTAATATTCTGATCTCGGCCTTATTATGAAAACACATTGTCCTCCAAAAGACAACAAAATGTATACTCGAGTTGTTTTTAGCCAAGGGCAAGAATATACATACTACATATTTCATCGTACGTATTTTCCAAGGTCTATTTAATATAAACATGCCTGTTTACTTCAAATTATAAAAACATGCTATCTTCAATCGAATCTCAGAGTGCAGTGCACTGGCTTTTGCAGCTGGAACACTCTCTCTCCACAAATATATTTGTGTAAATAAATTTCCTTAAATCGAACCTCGAGGAATTTGTCTTTATTATGATTTCCATGACAAATTGGCATAGTCGTTGCAGTTTCCCTAATTTAATGGGAAGTGAACCCCGAAACGAATGTCTAAACAGGACGCTCTCAGCTGAAAGGGAGCGAGCCATAGCGCGTCCCCAGCTGAAAGGGGGGTCTGCTGCTCGGCAGCCTTAATTACTGGCCAGTGACTCATGCTCGGAGAGTTATCTTAATTAATAAGTTAATGATATCTGCATGGGAAGAAAAAAGGTGCCTTAGAGACTAAAATTAAAAAAAAAGACTTTGAGGTTCGTGAAAGGATAAACACCGGTGTGCGCTCCCTGTAGTATTTGTAAATGATTTCCACGGTCGTTGTTATTGTTATATATATGTTCTAAAGTATTTTGCAGAAGGAACGATGAGCAATAAATGCGACGCCCCCTCACAGGTCGTCCCGAAGCCTCGGTAAAGATATCCGGAGCGAGAAAGAAGGTGAACTCCTTAAAGACGACAGATAAGGGAGTCAAAAGGAGCAAGAAAATGAAAAGAAACAACCGTAAAGCAACGGAATGAGGTAGGAAAACCTATATGTCCCGCATAGGAATCTAATGAAGCTGACCCCCTCTCAGAAAAAAAACAGGGGAGTAAAAGTAAATAGAAGATTAAGGTAAATGCGTAACAGATGGGTTCCTGTAGAAAAAGGGAATTCAGATTTGTGTGTGAGATAAGGCTAACGGTTAACTGATATTTGTGAGCTGTGAGAATCTGTGTGTTTTGTTTAACCAATTAATTTTAGTCAAAGCATGAAGTGCTAAGTGGGTTGTATTTTTTATCATCTGTAATTGTGAGTCAGAGATTATAACTTAAGTGATTTTTGTTGAGATTTCTCCAATGAACTGAAACATTGGAAATTACGATCAGTTTAAAAGAAAGAAAGTGCCTTTACGAAAATAAGTAATTGAATATGAATAAGTTTTTAGATTACGTGAAAAGACGTAAATGGCATCATTCCAAGTTCTCCACCCCTTAGTTTCTGCAGGAAACTTTAACCATTTCAGCAGACAGTTGACCTTTTCTGAATTGACAAAGAAAAATATACGTCTCTAAGAATAGCTAATGCCTATAAAATCAATAATTGGAAATTGATTTAAATGTGTGCTATTTGTAGCCCCCTCCCAGGGGATGTTTTGCTGCTTCTAAAATACTCTTATGGTGCATCTTGGCCAGCTTTGAAGGATGGGATTGCAGTCCCACCTGGCATAAATGAGGGCTGGGTTCCCAATAATGATAATCATTTGAATGAAGGAAATGAGTCCCTCGAACAGTGGTTAGCAAATAGAGGGAAAGAGGCTATCATGCAAGGGGTCAAGGAGCATTTAACCCCCAGAAAGGATGTACAGCAACTAGCGACACCTGACCCTATTAGGCAGACAGACATTCTGCAAATTAGGAGCGGTAATATATTGCATTGATAATGGAATGTTTATAGAACTGTCTCAAATACGAGCTCACCAGCTGCAAAATTTAATAACTTCTGAGCCTGCGTTGTATGCTGGCAGCTGAACGTTAACCCTTACAGTACCACTGTAAAAAAAAAATGTTTTTTAAACTGCAGGAAGTCTTACAAAAGATTGATGAACCTTGGGCACAGCTATTAAAACATCTGATAGAGTCCAGATGAGAGAATATACTGATCCATTGCACGGCTTGATATGCTTGTGAGGATGAGCACGCATACAATTTACAAATGCAAAATCACATAGGTCTGCAGATATCATTGCATGTCACTCCTTTTTATTTTTCGGTGGTGTGGGATTAGGAATGTTAGTACAGTTGACCCAGAGTCAGAGTTCAAAGCTGGCCAAGATGCACCATAAGAGTATTTTAGAAGCAGCAAAACATCCCCTGGGAGGGGGCTACAAATAGCACACATTTAAATCAATTTCCAATTATTGATTTTATAGGCATTAGCTATTCTTAGAGACGTATATTTTTCTTTGTCAATTCAGAAAAGGTCAACTGTCTGCTGAAATGGTTAAAGTTTCCTGCAGAAACTAAGGGGTGGAGAACTTGGAATGATGCCATTTACGTCTTTTCACGTAATCTAAAAACTTATTCATATTCAATTACTTATTTTTAGGATGGGTTTAACTTCAGAACCCCATTCAGAACCCCAGGGGCTGTTTAGCACAGGGCTAAATCGCTGGTTTTGAAAGCAGACCAAGGCAGGCCAGCAGCACGGTTTAATTCCCGTACCAGTCTCCCCGAACAGGCGCCGGAATGTGGCGACTAGGGGCTTTTCACAGCAACTTCATTTGAAGCCTACTTGTGACAATAAGCGATTTTCATTTTTCATTTCATTAACATTGGCTGTAAGACATCCCGCTAAGGCAAAGCAAATAGGAGAAGTGATCAAAGAGGCCAAAGGAAAAAAGTAATACATGGGATTTATATTGAAATGGACGGACGAAATTGCCTGATAGAATTTTATGGCAAACAGGAGGGCAAAGTGACCTGGAAAGAGGAGCAATGGCCCGCTACATTTGAAAGACAACAACCTTCCCGAGAGAGCCATAATTTACTCCCTTCAATCCTGGCCCAGGTACTGGCACATCTATGGGCCCAACATAAAAATCATGTTGGAAAAGTACATTCTGCCCCAGCACATAGGGTGCAGTTACAGAAGAAAGTTGCCCTGCCCTGCTTAAAACTGTAAGAAGTCTTACAACACCAGGTTAAAGTCCAACAGGTTTGTTTCGATGTCAGTAGCTTTTGGAGCGCTGCTCCTTCCTCAGGTGAAGAACAGAGCTTCACCTGAGGAAGGAGCAGCGCTCCAAAAGCTACTGACATCGAAACAAACCTGTTGGACTTTGACCTGGTGTTGTAAGACTTCTTACTGTGCTCACCCCAGTCCAACGCCGGCATCTCCACATCACTGCTTAAAACTATACAGGTTGGTACCGGAAGCAGAAAAAGGGATAGAGGGAGTGATCAATGCACTATTACAGCAAGGGGTGCTGAAGAGAACACAAAGCCCCTGGAGCACCCTCCCCATTCCAAAAATAGGAAGACCCAATGAGTGGTGGTTTGTGCAAGATCTTAGAGCCATCAATAAAATTGTTATCACTATTGCTCTATTGGTGCCGGACACAAATGTCATTTTGTCTTCTATACCACCAACAATGGATACTTTCTCAGCCTTTTTCTCCATACCCTTGTGCCCAGAAAGTCAATATCTATTTGCCTTTACATATCAGAATCAACAGTATTAAAAAAAGACTTGGACGAGTGCCAGGTGTCTGCAGGCTCAACATTCCCTCAATATGATGACAATTTATTGATAGCCTCAGAGCGAGGGCTAATTTGTCAACAGAATACCCTTTTGTTATTATCACATCTGGCAGAAATAGGGCATAGGGTCTCAATGGACAAACTCAAATTCTGTCTGAGACAGTTCAGTATTTGGGATTTCAGCTGCAGCAAGGACAGCGGAGTCTTGGGTCTGAAAGAATACAGGCTGTAGCAAGGGTTCCAACTCCGCGCATGGAAAAGGAGACCCTTACCTTCCTCGGCATGGTGGGCTATTGCAGGCAGTGTATACCGGACTATAGCGAGATGGATGCAGTACTGCGCAAGGCTACCCTATAGGGGGGTTGGCGTTGCCAAACCTGCTTCATTATTACTGGGTGGCGAATGTGGATAAGGTGCGGCGGTGGTGGGCAGGAGAAGGGGTAGGGTGGGTTGGATGAAGAATCTTATAAGGGGTCTAGTTTGAGGGCAATGGTGACGCCAGTGTTGCCAATGGCTCCAAGTAGGTATTCAGGGAGCCCAGTGGTGCATTCCACGGTGAAGATATAGAATCAGTTGTGGAGGTATTTTAGGATGGAAAGGATGCCGGGGCTAAGTGCGAGAATCATGGGTTTGAGCCGGGGTGGGGGGGGGGGGGGGGGTGGATAGTGTATACAGGAGCTGGAGGGAAGTGAGGCTGGTCAAGGTGAGGGATCTGTATTTGGAGGAAGGGTTCACCAGCCTGGAGGAGCTTAGGGATAGGGTAGAGCTGCCAAGGGGGAGTGAGTTCAGTTATCTACAGGTTAGGGACTTTGCGTGAAAGGTCTGGAGGGCGTTCCCTAGGTTGTCAGGATACACCCTGCTGGAGAGACTGCTGCTTCCGGATGTGGAGGGGGAGGGAAGGATTGAGGATATATGCAAGTGGCTGGGGGAACAGGGAGGCGAGCGGGTGGTGAAGATCAAGAAAAAATGGGAGGAGAAGTTGGGAGGGGAGATCAATTGGGGAGTATGGAGTGAGGCACTGCGAAGGGTAAACGGGACCTCCTCTTGTGCAAGGATGAGCCTGATACAGTTTAAGGTGGTGCACAGCATGCATATGACTCAGGTGAGAATGAGTGGGTTCTTTCAGGGGATAGCAGATGAGTGTGAGGTGTGGGTGGGGGCCAGTGAATCATGTGCACACGTTTTGGGGTTGTGAAAAATTGGGAAGATTCTGGACGGGAGTGTTCGCGGTTTTAGCCAGGATAGTGGAGGAGGAGATGGACTCGCACCCTTTGGTGGTGATATTTGGGGTTTCAGAGGAGCTAGAGCTCATGGAGAGGATGAAGGCTGATGTTGTGGCCTTTGCCTCTCTGATTGCACGGCGGCAAATTTTACTGGAGTGACGGTTGGCATCGCCACCGGGGGTAGCGACTTGGTTAGGTGACCTGTACGACTTCTTGCGGTTGGAGAAGATAAAGTATGAGTTAAGGGGCTCTGCAGGGAGGTTTGAGAAAAGGTGGGGGACGTTTGTGACCGTGTTTGAGGAGCGGGGGACGGCGGGTGAAAAAGGGAGAACATTTGTACAGACTGCATAGTTGATTGCTGGGAGGTATGTTTCCCGGGTGTTTATTTGCTGTAATCTGTTTTGAAACATTTTTGTAATAAAATATATTTAAAAAAAACAAGTAATGCTGCAGAAGCAGGAAAAGAAGCCATTATAAGTAACACTCTAGCCAAGAGTAAATGTAAAAAATGGAACCAGCTGTGAACAGGCCAACTGGCCAACAATGGAGAGGAATTGAACTGCTTTTGGAGTTGTCCACTATTTTTTAGATGATTATGAGAAATTTAAAAATAAAACTTTCCGTGTTTCGGTTGGTGCTTTGAAAGTTCCTACACGCAATCCCTCGCCCGTAATGAATAGATTTGCCGACGAGACCGTCCCTTTGTTCTGAAGGGGCAGGGCAAAATACCGCAACCCATTCTTCCACGGATACAGGTTTTTGTGACCTGCCCTTTTCAGGACAGTCATCTCCTTACTGCACGTTGCTAATTTACCGCCTTCTGAGGAGATTCTGGTCTCTCTCTCTCACACACACAAATAAAGTCATTTTTCCTCACATAACCCCACCCACCCCACGGTGGCGTTGAGAATCGTGCGATTTGTGTGGATCGCCCCAAATTTCGGTCTTTCGAGAAGAGGCTCCGAGTGTATTTCCGGTGGCCTGGAAGCGATGTGAGAGAGTAGCTGAGCTGAAAACATCCTGTTACTGTCCAGCAGCATCCAGTGATCCTGCAGCCCGCCCGACGGGATGGTCGCGTTTTAGACGGCCAGCAGCAGTCAACGCCATGGCCGTGGACGGTAAGTCAGCCGCAAGAGGATGCGGAGACCTTCCAAGGGATAACAACCCCTTTGCGGTTTGCTCGCCAAAGGAAATGTAACACCAGGACGTGAAGATGAGACTGTGGCAGTGGCAGATGCAACGCATCCCAACCTTCACCGTCTCACCACTGTGCCGTACGGATACAGTATCGATTTTATTTTATTATTTCTTTTGCTGCACAGATCGTGGACTGGCAATATTTGAAGACTGAGATGCACAGCTGTTTCCAGCTGTTCCCTGGCCTTGATTCATCAGGTCCCCTAACATAGTTTCAGTTTTAACATCAGCAAATGACATTAATAAATCCTGTCGCTAAGTGGTTATCGGGACAGGGTGACATCAATATCTCCACACTCTTATCATCATCTCTTTTGTTGTTTTCCGTAGCTGGAAAGCTTTTTATCTTTCGGCTTGTCGCGTTTATGTGCGGACTGTTGAATGTGCTGTGATTTATTTGGAACAACCGTACATTAATACGGTAGTTTAATATCAAGAGGTGGTTAATTGTAACCTCGTCTACCTCTGTTTGAGGGCGGCCGCCGCCTTGTTCAGTCAATGGAATGAATATTGAAAGCGGTCCTATGTCTTGTTAAAATTCACACAGTTCAATTTACTGATGTACGTGCGACTTGCGATGCTTAATTTAAAATGAGCCGCAGTTATGTACTGGCAATGCCTAACCAGATTTGAATAAACTCAAAATAACTATTATTGCGACCATGAATTCCGAGGAGAAAATTAAACACCCCCTCCCCCCCCCCCCAAAAAAAAGAGGTAAATCGAAGGATTTTGAAAATTATCAGGCTATCAAACTGGTAGTGAGCCTAAGGAAATGTACTTATTCACTCTGTTCATTGTTGGAAGGGAATTAATGTGAGACCTGGCCTATTCTATCAAACTATTTCAGTGAGCTGAATTGTAAAACTGAAAGGGCACACAGTCCGAGCTGAACTTGCTGGTTCTCGGCTCCGTGGAAGTATGCAAGTCTCAACATTGTTATTTAAAGCGATCGTTAATGTTAAAAACAAAATCCTGTTTCGACATTTCTGTACATTACCCTTCGCTTTTCAGTATGAAGCATTTATAAATCTATTACTTTAGCGGCGATGTTTTAGAACTTTGAATATATTGAAAACCTCAAAGGATGGTTAGTTAATGGAAATGAACTTTCATTATTCAGCACACCAGGTCATCTAAAATTTATACATATGAACTTAAATTACTTTTTCCTTCTTATTTATAATACTTGATTTAAGGTCAGCATATCTCGTATATCTCACCTTATATCTATCTCAGCGTTTTCTTCAGATTATGCTTCTTTTATGACTTTTATACATAACTTTTATGAAAAGCTTGCACTCCCAGGTCTTATGTATTCTAATACTATGGTCAAACTAAAATAGTATATTTTTGCCCCTTCATTATTTTTTTTAATGCTTGAAGGTTGCTTTAGAATAATGGAGAGACATTCTAGTTCACTGTTATGTTCCTCATAACATCTCTAGGCAAATAAACTGATTAATCCAAAGGGAAAAATTAGTCTACAAAGTATCAGCTCTTTTATCCTTTCAATCTATCCCAAGACAGCAATACTGGCTTAGTGGGATTTGGATGAAAGGATCGATCAATAATGAATTCCGTGTGAAGTACTGAAAACTGTTAACAAGGTAGCTTGGCTCTGTTATTAATCAGAATATTCAGATACTATTTCAAAAATAATTTAATTTTTAAAGCAATTATATATTTTAAAGAAAATGAATGGAGTAAAGCAAAATTGAAATTAATATAATTTCTATAATCTGTTAGTGTTGATGACAAATGGATTGGTGAATATTGTCTGTATCAGTTAAAAAGGTTGAGTTGTTATTCATGCTACCTTTCTACATTGAAATTTTTGAAAATGTTTGCACTTCTGGGGCGTCATTCTCCGACCCCCCGCCGGGTCGGAGAATGGCCGTTGGCCGCCGTGAATCCCGCCCCCGCCCCCGCCGAAGTCTCCGAAGGGAGAAAAGTCGGCGGGGCGTTAATGGCGCCGCTGCCGCGGAGAATGTCACGGGCCTGCGCAAGGCAGCCGATTTTCGGCCTGCCGATATTCTCCCTTCCGGATGGGCCGAAGTCCCGTCGACGTGATGACCGTTCACGTCGACGTCAATCAAACCTCCTTTTCATCGGCGTGACCCGGTGCTCCAGGCTCACGCCGACCAGCGAGGAGGTGAGTGACGGCCTGGGGGGTTGGCTCTGGGCAGGAAATGGCGTGGCCGCAGACTGATTGCCTGAGAAGAGGTGTGTCTCGGCTTGTGTGTGTGTGCGGCGGGGGGGGGGGGGGGGTGGTTAGAGTAGGCTGGGCTCCGGGGGAGTGCCGGGAGGGGGTCCGTGCCGGGGTGGAGGTTGTGGAGGGGGTCCGTGCCGGGGTGGAGGTTGGGGGTTGTGGAGGGGGTCCGTGCCGGGGTGGAGGTTGGGGGGGGGGGGTCCGTGCTGGGGTGGAGGTTGGGGGTTGGGGAGGGGGTCCGTGCCGGGGTGGAGGTTGGGGGTTGTGGAGGGGGTCCGTGCCGGGGTGGAGGTTGGGGGTTGTGGAGGGGGTCCGTGCCGGGGTGGAGGTTGGGGGTTGTGGAGGGGGTCCGTGCCGGGGTGGAGGTTGGGGGTTGTGGAGGGGGTCCGTGCCGGGGTGGAGGTTGGGGGTTGTGGAGGGGGTCCGTGCCGGGGTGGAGGTTGGGGGTTGTGGAGGGGGTCCGTGCCGGGGTGGAGGTTGGGGGGGGGGGGGTCCGTGCTGGGGTGGAGGTTGGGGGTTGGGGAGGGGGTCCGTGCCGGGGTGGAGGTTGGGGGTTGTGGAGGGGGTCCGTGCCGGGGTGGAGGTTGGGGGTTGTGGAGGGGGTCCGTGCCGGGGTGGAGGTTGGGGGTTGTGGAGGGGGTCCGTGCCGGGGTGGAGGTTGGGGGTTGTGGAGGGGGTCCGTGCCGGGGTGGAGGTTGGGGGTTGTGGAGGGGGTCCGTGCCGGGGTGGAGGTTGGGGGTTGTGGAGGGGGTCCGTGCCGGGGTGGAGGTTGGGGGGGGGGGGTCCGTGCTGGGGTGGAGGTTGGGGGTTGTGGAGGGGGTCCGTGCCGGGGTGGAGGTTGTGGAGGGGGTCCGTGCCGGGGTGGAGGTTGGGGGTTGTGGAGGGGGTCCGTGCCGGGGTGGAGGTTGGGGGGGGGGGTCCGTGCCGGGGTGGAGGTTGGGGGTTGTGGAGGGGGTCCGTGCCGGGGTGGAGGTTGTGGAGGGGGTCCGTGCCGGGGTGGAGGTTGGGGGTTGTGGAGGGGGTCCGTGCCGGGGTGGAGGTTGGGGGGGGGGGTCCGTGCCGGGGTGGAGGTTGGGGGTTGTGGAGGGGGTCCGTGCCGGGGTGGAGGTTGGGGGGGGGGGGGTCCGTGCTGGGGTGGAGGTTGGGGCGGGGGGGGGTCCGTGCCGGGGTGGGTGATGGGAGGGCAAATGAGTTGGTCCACCTGGCCAGGTGCCAGCCTCCAACAGTTGGACCCATGCGGTCCATGCCACCTGGCTGGGGGGAGGAGGGGATATGGGCAATGATGACATGTCGTCGTTCCCCTCCCCCCCACCAGGTCGTCATGTTTTCAGATCATCCAGCGATGTTGGCCGCCGTGGTGGCAGCCGCTCATGTCTATGTTGCCCTGGATGAGGAGGAGGAGGAGGAGGAGGAGGAGGAGGAGCGTGCCAGAGAGGCGGCGCAGGCTGCCGCAGAGGGGCAGGCGGCAGCCGCCCAGGCTGGAGGGACACCTGACCGACAGGACGAGGAGGGGGAGGAGGACGTCGCGGCCCCACGGCAACGGAGGCACCCGAGGGCGCCCCGTGTGTACCGGCCCCGGCAGTCATACCAGGACCTCACGGACCGGGAATGCAGGAGGAGACTCCGGATGAGCCGGGAAACCGTGGCACACATCTGCCACCTGCTGGCACACCTGTCACCGCGTGGCACTGGCGGGGGACACCCTCTCCCCGTGTCCGTCAAGGTTACGGTGGCCCTGAACTTTTATGCAACGGGGTCATTCCAGGCACCGAGTGGGGACCTGTCCGGCATATCGCAGACATCGGTGCATCGGTGCATCCGGGCAGTGACAGATGCCCTTTATGCCATGGCGCACCGCTACATCCGCTTCCCCGTGGACCGGGCCAGCCAAGATGCCCGGGCCGTGGGCTTCTCTGCCATTGCCGGGTTCCCCATGGTCCAGGGCGCGATCGATGGGATGCACGTCGCCGTGCGGCCACCTGCAGATAACAGGGCCGTGTTCACTAATAGGAAGGGGACCTATTCGATGAACGTACAGGTGGTCTGCGACCACCGCATGATGATCCTGCACGTCTGCGCCCGTTACCCAGGCAGTGTACACGACTCATTCGTGTTGTCGCGGTCATCCATCCCCGGCATGTACGAGGGACGCCATCCCCGGCTGAGGGGCTGGTTGCTGGGCGACAGGGGCTACCCATTGCGATCGTGGCTGATGACGCCTATACGGAGGCCACGCAATGAGGCGGAGAACCGCTACAATGATGCCCATGTAGCGACAAGGGGAGTGATCGAGAGGTGCTTTGGCGTGCTGAAGATGCGTTTCAGGTGCCTGGACCTCTCTGGGGGCGCCCTCCAGTATCGGTCAGATAGGGTCGGCCGCATCATTGTGGTGTGCTGCGTCCTGCACAACATAGCCCAGCAGAGGGGCGATGTGCCGCAGGCAGAGGAGGGCGGAGTGGAGGAGCAGCAGGAAGAGGCCCAGTCCTCCCCAGATGAGGGGGATGGGGGCAATGGTCAGGGCAGACGGGGTAGACACAGACGGGTGGCTGTCCACCGTTACCGGCTGGCCCAGCGGGCACGGGACAGACTGATAGACGCCCGCTTCACTGACTAGATGGGCGTGGGAATCGGGTAGTATGGCCACAGACCGCACACCATGACAACAGCCGACCACCCACACCCCCCACCCATCCATCCACCCAGCACCATCACCCCCCTCCCCAACCCCACACACCCCACCCGCATGCACACCACCCCCCCACTCCCAATTGCCGATCCACCGGCGGCACAACGGGCCGGGCTCACCCAGTTGCGGGTGGACGCGTGTCTATCGCAGGCCATGGAGAATGATGACAGCCCGCCTCCGATGAGCTCCTGGCTCTACATCGTTGGACTATGTCTGACCCATGGCCACAGTACCACCATCCACCCGGACCATCCCTGCATGCGGCTGTGATACTGCAGCGCACGGTCCCGTCCTCTGCCCGGGGGATGTTGATGGCGGCCCAGGGGGAAGGGGGCAGACTCACCTGGGGCTGAGGTAAGACCACCCCTCACACACACACTTGCGCTCAACGTACATGACACCCCCGCACACTTTGGACAGAGCATAAAGGCAGCTTCGGTAGGTGTAACATTGACTTTAATAACCAAAGGAGTTCATGCACGTGCCCTAGCGCCTAAAACTCATCTGTGCCCTGCACCCGTGCCAACTTACTCAGTGTCTAATTGTTTGGCCTTACGGGCCCTTTGACTACGTCTACGTGGTTCCCCAGACGGTACAGCAGAACTGGAGGTGGACTCCTGTGATTCCTGCCCTCTGACACTGGATCCCTTTGGCGGCCGTTTCCTGGGGCGTCCTGGCCTAGATGGGCCAGGCTGCGGCCCGGGCGACTGGGATGGCGAGCTGCCAGCCTGTCCTGCCCGTTGCCCACCCGATGCACCTGGGACGGAAGGGGGGGAGTCCGAGGTGTCGCGGTGTACCGGGACCTCCCCTACAGAGGGAGCCGGGATGGACCACACCACCTCCTCCTCCCTCGGGGTGCCCGATGGCCCCCAGGCCTCTACATGGGTGGGGGATGCGAACGGACTGGCCATCCGACGCGCCCCCGACATCTGGCGCTGCCAGTCCTGGAGGCCCGTGCTGGTATCGACAGGGGTCTGCAGGTTTGCAGCCATGGAGCCCAGGGGGTTGTCGAACCCTGTCTGCGACAGTGCGACGCCAGCTCGCACATGGCCACTGGCGCCGATGCCCTCAGCGATGGCCTGCTGAGACTGGGCCATGGCCTGCTGAGACTGGGCCATGGCCTGCAGAGACTGGGCCATGGCCTGCAGAGACTGGGCTATGGCCTGCTGAGACTGGGCCATGGCCTGCTGAGACTGGGCTATGGCGTTGAGCGCCTCTGCCATCTGGCGCTGGCACTGGCTCATGGCCTCCTGTGAGAGGGCAGCCATTTCCTGGGCCACAGACGCCGCCTGCACGGAAGGCCCCAGGCCTCGCAAACCGTTCCCCATGTCTGACACCGTCGCACCCATTGCCTCCACCGCGGACGCCACCCGTGCGGTGTCAGCCTGGGTGGCACGCATGACCGGGACCACTCCCAGCTCCTGGACGCGGGTGGACTCCTCCACCTGCGACCGCAGCCGCCGCAAGCCACCCGTCACCCTATTCGCTCGTCTCCGTGTCGGTGGTTGCATCGGATCTATGTGTGGGTGTGGTAACTGCAGGAACCCGGGATCCATCTGGGCGGCAGATGTTCGCTTGGCCTGGGCTGCCCTCCGACCGCCCGGTCCCTCTGCTGCTCCTACCTCCACCTGCTGTACCGGGACGGCTGTGTTGTGCGCACCAGTGAGTGTACCAGACGCCTCATCACTAAAGTGCCCAACCGTGGTGAGTGTTTCTGCGATGGTGGAGGGTGTTGGTGACAGCAGTGGCGTTGTGTCGTGCTCTTCGTCCCACTCTGAGTCCATGGCACTTTGGGGTGGGGGTTCGTCTCCACCCATCCACTCTGAGTCACTGTCCGGTATTTCGTCTTCCCGGGTAGGGGTGTCCTGGGTAGTGCTGTCCCGGGTAGTGCTGTCCCGGGTAGGGGTGTCCTGGGTAGTGGTGTCCCGGGTAGGGGTGTCCTGGATAGTGGTGTCCTGGGTAGTGGTGTCCTGGCTCGGATGTGACGGGGGCCTGTGGCTGCCCCCCTCATCGCTGGGTGGTCGCTCCCGCACGTGACGGGGGTGTCGTCTCCCTGTTGCTCCAGGTCTCTCCGTCTCCCGTGGTCTCCGAGGGGCATCCTGCGGGCGTCGCATGCTGGAGGGTTCGGGTCTCTCCGTCTCCCGTGGTCTCCGAGGGGCATCCTGCGGGCGTCGCATGCTGGAGGGTTCGGGTCTCTCCGTCTCCCGTGGTCTCCGAGGGGCATCCTGCGGGCGTCGCATGCTGGAGGGTTCGGGTCTCTCCGTCTCCCGTGGTCTCCGAGGGGCATCCTGCGGGCGTCGCATGCTGGAGGGTTCGGGTCTCTCCGTCTCCCGTGGTCTCCGAGGGGCATCCTGCGGGCGGTCTGCATCTGCGGGGATGGGTGCCTGGACGTTTGGTCCTGCGATACACAATGAAGCATGCATGGTTAGACATCAGGCAGTGATCAGGTGATACGGGAGAGGGGGATATAGGGGAGGGGGGATATGGGGACGGGCTGTTGGTGGCTCACTTGCTCGTGGGGCCCCGACCTCTGCATCAGCAACCTCCCGGTCGTCAGGTCCGCCAGCCAGTTCCAGGGCCCTTTCCTCGTGTACGGTCAGTGGCCTCTCATCAGCGGGCCCTCCTCCAGTCCTCACATGCTCCCTATTGTTGTGTGCGCGCTTCTCCTGGGGGGGGGGGGGGGGGGGGTGGTGGCAGGGGTAAAAGGCAACAGTGTTAGGCAGGTATATGAATGCACGCCATCGGTTGCGCGTGCATTGCAGAGGTTAAGGTTAGGGCTGGATTCACTTGGGGATATGGGGGATATGGGGGAGGGGGGATATGGGGGAGGGGGGATATGGGGGATATGGGGGAGGGGGGATATGGGGGATATGGGGGAGGGGGGATATGGGGGATATGGGGGAGGGGGGATATGGGGGAGGGGGGAATATGGGGGATATGTGGGAGGGGGGATATGGGGGAGGGGGGATATGGGGGAGGGGGGATATGGGGGATATGGGGGAGGGGGGATATGGGGGATATGTGGGAGGGGGGATATGGGGGAGGGGGGATATGGGGGATATGGGGGAGGGGGGATATGGGGGAGGGGGGATATGGGGGAGGGGGGAATATGGGGGATATGGGGGAGGGGGGATATGGGGGAGGGGGGGATATGGGGGAGGGGGGATATGGGGGATATGGGGGAGGGGGGATATGGGGGAGGGTGGATATGTGGGAGGGGGGGATATGGGGGAGGGGGGATATGGGGGAGGGGGGATATGGGGATATGGGGGAGGGGGGAATATGGGGGATATGGGGGAGGGGGGGATATGGGGGAGGGGGGAATATGGGGGATATGGGGGAGGGGGGATATGGGGGATATGGGGGAGGGGGGGATTTGGGGGAGAGGGGATATGGGGGATATGGGGGACGCTCACCCTGCCTGCTCTGACGAGGTCGTTCACCTTCTTGTGGCACTGGGTGCCTGTCCGTGGTGTCAGGGCCACAGCGGTGACGGCCTCTGCCACCTCCCTCCACAGACGCCGGCTGTGGCGTGGGGCAACTCTGCGGCCGTGCCCGGGATACAGGGCGTCCCTCCTCTGCTCCACCGCATCCAGGAGCGCCTCCACATCGCGTGACTCGAACCTCGGGGCTGAGCGACGGCCAGCCATCAAGTCGGGTGTTGCGGTCGGCTGTTCCGGTCGGGTGGGGGGGGAGCTGCGCGGCCTTATGAGCCGTCACGCCGTGCAGCGCGTATGACGCTGCACGGCGTGAACCACTGCGCAAGCGCGGATCCCGTTACGTCGCTGCTAGCCCATTTCGGGCCGCAGACTATCGGCCCATTTTTATGACGTGACGCAAGTGGGATTTGCGCCGTTTTTTGCGCCGATCGGCGGAGTTTCCGCCGATAACGGAGAATTTCGCCCCTGATCTCTGAACAAAATGGTTGCGTATAAAGTTTATGTCGGATAAAATGACTTAATAATCTGAGTCTGTTGCCATATTGAAAGATCTAATAAAGTCATTTGTCTTCTCAGTATTCATGATTTAAGGCAGTAAATGAGTCTAATGTAATAGATGGAATTGCCAACGAAACATAATTGAACTTGCTGCATGGATGTCCTGAAGTAGGAGCTGTGATTTGGTTGTAAAGTTGTAGGTTCGATTCCCTTTGTTAACTGCTGAGTATGACTGATGCCAGGAGCCAAATCTGGAACAAACGTCTGTGAAATGAATTTTATTCAAAGGGGTATGTGCTGCCTGCAGACACTGATACACAGCTGGAATATAAATGTAATCAGATCAAGACTAAAAGATGGGGCACTTGGTGAACCAACCCATCTGCATTTCCCTAAATTGTGCCGTTGGTTGGGTGTGGGGTGGGTGGGTGGTAGTATGGCAAATGGGAAGGAGAGATGTATATGAATTAAAGCATTTTGAAAGTCAAACAACAATTTTGGTTTAACATATTAACCAGTTATGCTTTTGTAAGATCTATGTTTTGCTTGCATTGTGTTATAACAAAAGTAATGAAAACAAAAGAAACAATGATGGTGAATTTACCAGCATTTGTCTGTAAATATAAAAGCTGAACGGATGCTTAACACATATTCTTACAGAAGTGAATGTCCATAACACTCTCAAAGCTCTGATTTCTGTAACAATTTCAGAAAGTCGAAAGATTGACAAAAGAGAATGCTTTGCTTGGTATTCCTTCATAGCAAGCCCTACTAAAATAGCTAAAATTAATAAAGTTACTATCATGTCAAATTCTCAACCAAGATAAAATGCCTGTTGGGTTCATTTTGTGCACACTTGCCGACCAGTTATCACAGTTTTCTTGTAGACTTCCAAATACTTTACTCAGTTATGTATGTATAAAGCTACTCTGAAAGTGAGAACATAAAGTGGGTGATTTGTGTGAGCTATTCAATCATTTGTGTTATTGTGCTAAGAGCACTGAACGTACCAATAATAATCCTACATCTTAAAATTATCCTCAATCTGCACCTATCCAAAGTTAAATGTTCACAATAAGTGCATATGCAATTTGATCCACATGTACTATTAGTTTGCTGACCTATATCCTAAAAACTATTAAACAGCAGTGCAGAAAATGACTTCCAGTGACGGCGGGCGGGAGGTGCCGCACATTGGAGGGCTCCTGTTCGGGAACTGCATTTTCGGGGTTTAACGGCCGGTCCCAGGGGCAATGGAGGTGGCAAAAGCAGGGAGAAGGCACCTCAAAAATAAGTTAAAAAACGTCCATGAAAAAAGCGGCTGAAAGTCCGTCAGGGAGTGGAAAGGTCACAGCGGGGGCGGCAAGAAAAGTGGAGGCTTGGGCACCAGGGGAAGCCGCATTGCCCACGGCTGAAGAAATGACTACGGTGATGGTTGTGGAACTCGGAAGGCAGTTCACAAAACACATGGAGGCGAAGAGCAAGGAGATGGGGGCGGTATTGAAAATGCTGGTGGAGGAGGCGATTGCCCCGGTGAGGGCGGTGGTATTGAGCACAGTGGCGGAGGTGCGGGAGCAAGGTGAGGCACTGAAGGAAGTGGAAGAGACATTATTGCAGCACAGTGATCAACTTACCTTGATGGGGAACGAGATGCGGAAGGTGATAGAGATCAACAAGGGTCTGCGAGCCAAAATGGACGACTTGGAAAACAGATCCAGGCGACAGAATCTGAGGATTGTGGATCTGCCCGAAGGAGTGGAAGGCCCGAGGCTGACTGAGGATTTTGCCACGATGTTGGCGAAGCTATTGGGGGAGGGGTATGATCCCTCCCGTTATGAACTGGATCGGGCTCATCGGTCGTGGAGGCGTGGACCAAAGGAGAGTGAGCCGCCAAGAGTAGCGACTCTGTGTTTTCGTAGGTACAGTGTCAAGGAGAAGGTCCTGTGCTGGGCAAAGCAGAGGCGGGTGGTGCAGTGGGCTGGAACTGGTATATGCATATATCAGGACTTTACGGTGGAACTAGCGAGGAGGTGGACTGCCTTCAGCCGGGTGAAGAAGGCACTGTACATCAGTACGGTGCAGAGTGGCATAGTATACCCAGCTAAATTGAGGGTGACCTACAAATCCAAGGACTTTTATTTTGGGACGGCGGAAGCAGTGGAGGTGTTTGCGAAGGCAGAAGGACTGTGGCTGAATTGAGAAATGGTCATGTACCGATGTAGCCTCATGTAACTGTATTTTTTCACTGTGTGCTGGTGTATGTGCTAAATGAGCCAACGTTGTATATATTTGGACAAGAGGAGAGATGGGACTTTCACTTGTAATGATGGTTCTTTGGGGCTTGGGTGTGTATGCGGGGTTTGTGTGCTAAAGGGGATTTCTTGGTTTTCCTTGGACCGGGCAAGGGGGAAAGAGACCGGGCGGGGGCCTCCACGCTGGCCGGTTTAAGCCGACCAGTGAACTGGAGTGAGGTGGGGGGAGGGGCAGCGGCCATCGGAGCCTGGCAGAACAGGTTCCAATGAGTCTAGCCGTGGTGAAAAGTTGGGGGAAAGGAACAGAGGTTGGGGGGAGGAGTTTTATAAGAGGAAGTGGAGGGGAGGAGTCGGGAGGGGGGGGGTTTACAATTCATGGGTGTCATTTACGGTACTCTTTCGGGGATTGGATGGCATTGAATGTTAGGGGGAGGGGGTGGACTCTATAAGTCAATGGTGACCATAGGCCATTCCTGATTCCTTTTTCTTTTTTTCTCCTTTGTTTTTCCCATCGTGGGTGGGTTTGTTTTATTTGATGCTTATATTGTCAGGTGGGGCATTGTTTGGGGTGGTGGGAGGATGGGATCGTTGTTGTTGATAAGGGGATTGACTTTGTATTTGTTACCGTTTACTGCTTGTTGGTGGGGTGTAAATTCTGAAGAAAATGTGAAAATGGAGAATAAAAATATTTTACAAAAAAAACCAGCAGTGCAGAAAATTAGTATAAATCGCCCTACCGTTTCCTTTTGAAATGTGATTTCTGCATCAAAGTTAGAATCGAGACAGTAGTTATAACATTTGAATTATAGAATTCAGACTCATATTTGTAACTCAGAAATGTATATTTCTTCACAAACTAGACTGCACATTTTCCTGGGGAGAAGGGATGCAATTCACTGACCGGCAAAAGTGCACCGAAATAAGAAAAAGAATAAAAAACGTATGAATGCTAAAGAAAAACGATTATGTAAATTGACCAGAAGTAATGGAACTGCAGAAGAGAGTAGAATTTGCTCAGCTTGATTGAACATAACCACTGGAAAATGAAAAAGCATTTGAAATCAGATCTCCACTTTGTTTGAGAATTTTAACTGGCTAGTCTTTTAAATTTGCTTCCTAAAAGCCTTCCCATGCACATGTACGGGAAGTTGTTTCAAAAGATGTAGTCAGACATGGTAAATTCCTGGGATAGTATGATCTGAGCATTCCCTCCCAGCTTCATTTATACTGCAGCCACTGATCTCAGACTGTGGAAGCAGTTCCCCTATTTAAACTGCCTGGTTGTACGACCAATTGTCCTGTTCAGCAGTGTACTAGATGTTGAGTATAAGTAGTTGGAGAACTCCTCTTCTAGCAACCAAATTTTAATGTTTAAATCATACAAATGGGCAAAACACTCTTTCTACCATCAGCTAGCTGTCCAATAGTTGTTCCAAGCCTATTATAAATCAAATCGAGTTACTCTCTATGATGTGTCCCGTTCAAGTACTCTGAATGTTCCTCTCTATTTCCCACTCTCCCAGTGATTCTCACACTGTTTCTCGTTGTAATCAGGACAGACTCTGACTTTGGATTAATGTTGCAAATTCATTATTTGTTCAGAGAAACACTGAGCGGGATTCTCCGTTTCAGAGACTAAGTGCTGATGCCAGAACTGAATCGGTGGTGTTCTATGACGCAGGCAATTCAGGATCAGTTAATGGGCTAGCACCGGCGCCACATGCAAATAGTGCATTTCTGTTGAAAAACAGTGTCCAATTCGCCGGGGTCGGGATTGGCACTCGAGAGACTGACAAGCTGCAGCCACATATCAGCATACACTTCCAACATGCACTTATTCCAGCCAACAAGATGGCAACCCAAAGAGCGGCACCCCATTTTGCACATGTGGAACTCAAGACCCTGCTGGGCGCCATGGAGGAGAATGGGGCACCCTGTTTCCTGGGGTGGGAAGGATGTTGGCACCCACCTGGCTGCAGGTTGCAGAGGCTGTGAATGCCATGGGTCCCAATGGGAGGACTGGCCACTAGTGCCGGAAAAATCTGCACAACCTCCTCAGGGCGGCCAGGGTGAGTAGCCGACACCATGCCCCTGGCACTAACTCCATCCAACACATCAGTAACCCACTCTCCACCCCCTCCCACCGCCCGGAGGTGACCGAACACCACACGCCGGCAGTCTGCTCACACATTACCCTGCACCACATGCCTGCACCAATACTGCCCGCCATGGCCGGGTGCCCTGGTCACAAAGGCCATCAGCTGCCCACCCCTGTGCTGCCCGCGTCAGACTGCCTAACACTGTGCATTTTCTGTCTCTCCCCCTGCCCCCAGGAGCAGATGGTGCACAACAGCAGGGAGAGAGAGATGACTGGAGGGGGCCCACCGGAGCTGCGCCCCTCACCGTCGCAGAGCGGCGGGCACTGGAATTGGTCATTTGTTCTGGAGAGAGGGCAGTTGCTGAGGTGGAGGTTGGCATTGGGGAACCAAGTGAACCCCTGCTGAGTTGTGTTATCCCTATGGAACACGTGGCACAACCCCCAGACATTGCCACCCATACCATCCCACCACCCCTGAACCGCATCTTCAGGATGCCGATACTAAGCTCGATCACGCCCCTGTTTGCTGTGTGGGCGTTGTTGTAATGGGATTCAGCGTTGGTCTGTGGCCTCCGAATAGACGTCATCAGCCACGATGTAGCGGATAACCCTTGTCGCCCAGGAGCCAACCCCTCACAGGGGAGTGCACCTCAAAGGTGTCAGGAACTCTCAAGTGTGCCAGGATGAAGCTGTCGTGCACACTACCCGTTTATCGGGCACTGTTGTGCATGACGTGCATCTCTTGGTCAGACACCAGCTGCATGTTCATCGAGTGGAACCCCTTTCGGTTTGTTAAGATCAGCCCATCATGCAGTGGTGCTCGTAGGGGTCAGGTGACCCGGCAATCACTCCCTGAACCTGGTGATGACAGCAAACATCGCTCCCCAGGCATCTTGATGGGCTTGGTCTGCAGAGAAGCTGATATATGTGCCAACCGGGCATAAAAGGCCTCCATTACGACGCAAATGCACCTGTGCACTGATATTTGCGAGATCCCAGACGGGTTTCCACTCGGTGCCTGGAAGGAACCCATGGCAAAAAAGTTCAGGGCGACTGTCACTTTGTCGGCCACCCGGAGTGGGTGTCCTCCCCCATACTCCCACGGTTCCAGGTGCGCCATGTTCCTGCAGATGTGCCGTACAGTCCCCCTGCTCAGCCGGAATCTTCAACTGCATTCTCGGTCCGGCAGGCCCTCGAATGATAGGCGCTGCTGGTGTACCCATATGGCCAGTGTCTTTCTAGGAAACAATGGGCCACGATAGACAGTCAGTGGGGTGAGCAGCAGGATGGCTGCCTTGCAGGATGCGGCAATGGCGGTCCATTCCTGGTCAGCCCGGTCCCGGGAGATACCCCAACCCCACAGTCCATCCCCTGGTCACCCCCTGTTACCACCCCCACCCCCCAGCCCCTGGCAGACCCACATCCCATCCAGTCATGCCAGCGGCAGGACCGGCAGCCCATGGTCGTGCCTCTGTGAACATAAACCTACCCCCTCTCTCTTCCTCAGCAACCACCGCAACTGTTTCCCGATTTTTAAAACCACAGTGAACCTCACCATCGGTAATACCTCCTGGTGGAGCATCACGGGTGCCCCGGAGGATTCGGGACTGGCCCGTTAATGATATGCCAAAGGCGATTACTGTGCATGCAGTGTAGAATGTATTCACCCCACTGTTGAGGCACAGGTCTCGAATTTTGGCTGACTCGTGTTTCTCCGCCCGATCGTGCCTTGCGATTCTGCCCATCATTTTCTATTATTTTAAACTTGCCAGTATAAACAGTACCTTAAATACAGATATTGGTTGATTGATTGATTGATTTACTGTCACATGTACTGAAGTACAGTGAAAAGCATTTTTCTGCAGCGAAGGGAACGTACACAGTAACATAGAACATAGAACATACAGTGCAGATGGAGGCCATTCGTCCCATCGAGTCTGCACCGACCCACCTAAGCCCTCACTTCCACCCTATCCCCGTAACCCAATACTAAGGGCAATTTTGGTCACTAAGGGCAATTTATCATGGCCAATCCACCTAACCTGCACGTCTTTGGACTGTGGGAGGAAACCGTAGCACCTGAAGGAAACCCACGCATACATGGGTTCCCCGGGGAGAACGTGCAGACTCCGCACAGACAGTGACCCAGCGGGGAATCGAACCTGGAACTCTGAACTCTGGCGCTGTGAAGCCACAGTGCTATCCACTTGTGCTACCATGCTGCCCATTATGTATGTACGTAGATAATCGACAAAGTACATCGACAAATAGTGATTGGGTATTGCGGAACATGGGGCTAAACAAAGCAAATACATGAGAAAGAGCAGCATAGGGCGTCGTGAATAGTGTTCTTACAGGGAACAGATCAGTCTGAGGGAGGGCCATTGAGGACTCTAGTAGCTGTGGGAAGAAGCTGTTTCGTATGGCTGGATGTGCGGGTCTTCAGACTTCTGTATCTTCTGCCTGATGGAAGGGTCTGGAAGAGGGAAAAGCCTGGGTGGGGGGTCACGGCCAATTCTGTCTGCCTTCCTGAGGCAGCGGGAGGTGTAGAGAGAATCAATGGGAGGGCAAGCTTGTGTGATGCTTTGGGCTAAGTTCACCACACTCTGCAGTTTCTTTCTATGCAAAGCTGCTCCTCAGTAAATACTAAAGCCTTGCCTGTTGGAAGCTATCTTAATTCCAGATTTTGAATTGCTTGTTTAGCTGCCAGTTAGTAGTATGCTGTACATTTAAAAAAACAAATACCTTTCAAAAAATGTTGGTGTGATGATGGGGTTGCATCGTTGCATGTCTGTATACACACAGGGATATAGTTTCCAGAGTGACAATATCCTTTGAGGGTCCTTACAAAATAATAATAATGATGAAGAAAACATTCATAATAATGAAGCAAAAAACGCTTATAGGTAATTGCCCCAAATGTAAAAAATATGCTAATTGCAAGTTTTAACAATTAAAATTTTTACTCAGAGGCACGGGGTGCTGTTGCCTTCCCAACTTTCCCCATTAAGGGACAGGAAGGGTTGAGAGTGGCCTTCCCACCTGAAGGTCAATTGAGACCCGTAAGGGGACACTTCTGGACCTCATCCCACAATTACCTCTATTCAACCAGTGACTAGAGGGTAGGGGGTGAGGGTGGTGGGGGGAGGGGGGCGCAGTGAGGCCAGGGAGATTTTTGCCATGTGGATAAGTGTTCAACCCGCGATAAGCAGAACCCATAGATGATGGTAGAAATTAAAAAACAAGGGGCTGGATTCTCCGCTGTCTTGATTCTCTGTTGCGTCGGCAACCTGGGCATTTCCCGACGGCGTGGGGCTGCTCACAATGGGAAGCCCCATTGGCCGGCTGGCGAGATGGAGAATCCCAGGGGCGCACTGGTGCGGTGAAGGTTTCCGTCAGTATCCGGGAGGAGGATGAGACTCAAACTGGTGCAGAAGTGGCGACCCATCAACATCTCGGCCAGCCGGCATGGCATGCGGGGTTGTCCATTTGCAGAATAAGAATTTTGCTAAGCGGGTCTCCCAGGATTCTGATGTTTGTTTTATCATGCCAAGCTTAAAGGTTTGCACTGCCCGCTTGGCCAACCCATTCAAAGCTGGGTGGTATGGAACGGTCCTCACGTGATGGATCCTGTTGGCGGACATGAATGCTGCAAATTCTGCACTCTTAACACTGTACCATTGTCTGATACCAGCACCTTGGGTATGCCGTGCATGCTGAAAATGTGCTAGATTTCTCTATGGTGGTCAGTGCCATCGTCGCCTGTATCTTGAGGACCACCATCCACCTGGAATGGGAATTTGCGAGGAACATCGCGCCTTGAAAGGGGCCCACAAAGTCTGTATGGAGGCGAGACCACGGACGACCAGGCTGTCCCACAGGTGGCGTGGGGTTGCAGGAGGCAACTTCTGGTGTGCCTGACACTGGACACAGCGCTGGGCACCTGCTTGATCTCTGCATCGATGCCAGGCCACCAAACGTAGGTTCAAGCTAACATTTACATCTTGGACACGCCAGGGTGTCCATTGTGGAGGTCCATCAGGAGCGGACTGCGTCCACATTCGGGGACCACCAGAGGGCCCCCAAGGGAGCATGTCACCCACTATGCGAAGCTCCTGCACCCTGTGGTACAGTCCTGTGCTGAGCCTCATACTGGAATATGTGACAGACACGGGATAGCTGAGGGTCAGTCTGGGTCCACCCGCGAATGCTGGATGCTGTGACTGGTAGCGAGTCTATAAAACTGAGGGCAGCAGTGACCTCACCAGCTGCCGCCAGTGTAGATGGCCTGGTCGGCAGGGACAGATGGCTTAATGGATTGGCATTGGGAATCTTGGTCCTAGAGCGGTGCTCCAACACATAGTCATACCCTGCGAGCAGCAATGCCCATTGGTGGATGTGGGCAGAAGCAAAGGGGGGAAAATTGCTTGATCTTATTTGAAGAGCCCTAGGAGGGGCTTGTGGTCCGTGAGAACGATGAAGTGATGCCCGTAGACATATTGATGGAATTTCTTGACCCTGAACACAACAGCCAAACCCGCTTCTCGATCTGGACATACTGCTTCTCTGCGTCGGCCAACTTTCTTGAAGCGAATGCGATGGGATATTCAGATCCGTCGTCCATTTTATGGGCCAGCATGGTGCTGACGATGTACAGAGAAGCATCGCAGGTCAACAGGATTGGCTGGGATGGTTCAAAGTGTTTTAGCAGTCATGATGAGGACAGTTGTTGCTCCATCTCGACAAAATCCATTTGCTTTTCAAGGCCCCACTCCCAGTGTTGCCCCTTCTTCAACAGATGGTTGGGGGGGGTGGGGGGGGTGGGGGGAGCCTAAAGTGATGGCCAGGTTTGGGAGGAACTTGCCATAGTACTTTACCATGCCCAGGAACGAATGGAGTTCCATACAGGAGCCTGCCCAATTGCTTGTACCTTCTCTTCCACCGGGTGCAAGCCATGGCGGTCCACACGGTAGCCGAGGTACGTTACATAGAACATAGAGCATTACAGCGCAGTACAGGCCCTTCGGCCCTCGATGTTGCGCCGACCTGTGAAACCACTCTAAAGCCCATCTACACTATTCCCTTATCGTCCATATGTCTATCCAATCACCATTTGAGTGCCTTTAGTGTTGGCGAGTCCACTACTGTTGCAGGCAGGGCATTCCACGCCCTCACTACTCTCTGAGTAAAGAACCTACCTCTGACCTCTGACATCTGTCTTATATCTGTCTCCACTCAATTTAAAGGTATGTCCCCTCGTGCTAGACATCACCATCCGAGGAAAAGGCTCTCACTGTCCACCCTATCCAATCCTCTGATCATCTTGTGTGCCTCAATTAAGTCACCTCTTAACCTTCTTCTCGCTAACGAAAACAGCCTCAAGTCCCTCAGCCTTTCCTCATAAGATCGTCCGTCCATACCAGGCAACATTCTGGTAAATCTCCTCTGCACCCTTTCCAATGCTTCCACATCCTTCCTATAATGCGGCGACCAGAATTGCACGCAATACTCCAAATGCGGCCGCACCAGAGTTTTGTACAGCTGCAACATGACCTCATGGCTCCGAAACTCAATCCCTCTACCAATAAAAGCTAACACACCGTATGCCTTCTTAACAACCCTCTCAACCTGAGTGGCAACTTTCAGGGATCTATGTACATGGACACCGAGATCTCTCTGCTCATCCACACTGCCAAGAATCTTACCATTAGCCCAGTACTCTGTTTCTTGTTATTCCTTCCAAAATGAATCACCTCACACTTTTCTGCATTAAACTCCATTTGCCACCTCTCAGCCCAGCGCTGCAGCTTATCTATGTCCCTCTGTAACTCGTACCATCCTTCCGCACTGTCCACAACTCCACCGACTTTAGTGTCATCTGCAAATTTACTCACCCATCCTTCTACGCCCTCCTCCAGGTCATTTATAAAAATGACAAACAGCAGTGGCCCCAAAACAGATCCTTGTCTGAACACTTCCCATCAACCACCACCCTTTGTCTTCTTCCAGCTAGCCAATTTCTGATCCAAACTGCTAAATCTCCCTGAATCCCATGCTTCCGTATTTTCTGCAGTAACCTACCGTGGGGAACCTTATCAAATGCTTTACTGAAATCCATATACACCACATCAACTGCTTTACCCTCATCCACCTGTTTGGTCACCTTCTCAAAGAACTCAATATGGTTTGTGAGGCACGACCTACCCTTCACAAAACCGTGTACTTTGGCGGCATTGAATACACATGTCTACTGCCGGAGGCAGACACCAGCCTCAACATGCCCCAGCACCTTTTTAGGCCAGGTTTTATAGATGCTCCTGGTCGGATGAGCCCATGATCAGAACGTCATTGAGATAGATTGCCACATGGGGCAGGCCTTGCAGGATGTTCTCCATTTCTCGCCGGAATATTGCCCACGCAGACGAAACCCCGAACAGCAGGTGGGTATATTCATGTAGCCCCGTTTTGTTCACGGTTATAAAGCGTCAGGACTTGGGGGTCAGGACTAACTGGAGGTGAGCATGACTCATGTTGAGTTTCGGAAACGTGCGCCCTGCACTGAGCTTCGCATAAAGATCATCCAAATGAGGAACTGGATAACGGCCCAGTCAAGACACACGGGCGATCGTCATTTTATAATAGCTACACAAGCGTACTGTTCTATCTGGTTTCATGAGCGGGACGACTGATGCCGCCCAGCCAGAGAACTGCACCGAGTGAATGATTCTCCATCTGGTCCAACTCAGCATCCATTTTGAGTCGTACGGTGTACAGGACAGGTCGGGTGCCGAAGTAACACGGTTAGCCATTGGGTCCACACTTATTCAGGCCACATCTGCTTTTATGGTGCCCAAGCCATCCTGGAATACTGATGGAAATCTGGACAGAACCCCTTCAGGAAACCTGGACATAACCCCTTCAGAAAACCTGAACAGAACACCTTCAGGGCCATGTTGGTGCATGCAGCCTACCCGCTGACAATCTAACCGCAAGTGGCATAACCAGTCATGCTCCAACAAGCTTGGACCGCTCCCTTGTTCTACCACCAGAGGAAGATTTGCAAACTGTTGACCATACTCGACCGGAACCATGGAAGTGCTATTGTCAGTGGTTCCCCCATATAAGTAGCCAGCATCGCGGTGGTGTCCAACATGGTCAGCGATAGAAGGCCAAACTGGATGTGATCGAACGTGCAGCGACTGACTACCGACCCAGCTGCACCAGTGTCGAGCTCCAAGCAGATTGGGTGTCCATTAATTTGTGGGGAGATCAGGATTGGTGCTACTCTTGGCGCAGCCACACAGTGTAACTGCTGGTAGGAGTTGCCACCATCATCCACGTAGTAAGTCCTGTCACATGGGGGGTGGTCGTGCTTAGCGGATTGGCGGGTGGGTAATTTCTCACGGCCTGTTGCAGCCACGCCGGCTGGGGGTCATATTCCTGTTCCTCCTGGAAGCCTAGATGAAGCAGGCCAGGTGTGTAGCAATCGGTGTCAATGGCAGCTCCACTGAATCCTTGTTGCCAGTGTCGAATCCGCGATACGCATAACACATAGACGATGGTAGAAATTATTATAATAATCTAATAAATTAAAGAACAAGATTCATTCCAATAGTTACAAGACTCCTCCAAGCCCCAAAGGGTCTCCTCCCCTGACCTGCAGCTAGGCCAGAGTTTTTATACAGCTGAGGCTCTCCTTGTAAAGGGGGAACCCCGCCCCCTTACAGGGGAAGTCCTGCCTGCCTTAAAGGGGAAGTATTCTGGGGAGGTCATGGGAAATCGTATGGTCCTGATGCCAGGGCCTCCATTGGGGTTATAACAGTAAGCTGCTGGATATACTCTGACAGGGATGCCTGAAGTCTGGTGACGAGGTCTCTCCTGTCCATGCACAATTGGTGTGATCTGCTTGTGGCAAGGGTTGGGCCCCAGGAAGACCCCCTTTATCTTTACACTGATACCCCAACCCCTGCCTCACCAGGGTCTGCCTAACTGGCCTGATGTGCCCACCACACTTAACTCGGTTACAGGGCTCGAGCAATGGTCCTCCCCTGGGTTCTACAGCAGTACCAGCAATAGCCACCACTCTCAATGGAGTTGGTGGTACTGAAGATCTGCCAACCTCTGATTTGCTGGCAGTTCTCAGAGGCAGGATCTTGGATCTCCAAGCGCAGGCAGCAGACTGCCTGATTGGGTTTTAATCCCACTGGGGCTCCCGGAAATGCCTGTGGCAGGGTTGCATCCAGCTCTCCAGCCATTGCTGGGCCCACCGATGCAATCATCACATACTCCCCATTACATTTTTACCCAGTCACTGACATTTCTATGTTCAACTCAATGTTATCCGTTGTAATCCTTCGCACTAAAACAAGCCCAGCATTTTAGTTGATAAAATGGAAGTATAAATTATATATTTCGCCATGGTGTTTTGGAGATCAATGAATGGAGTTCTATGCTCAACGGATATAATTAGGCAGCCAATATAGTTTAGGATTAGGATATTCACAATGAATCGAAGAATCGGTAGCATAGTGATTAGCACAATTGCTTCACAGCTCCAGGGTCCCAGGTTCGATTCCCGGCTTGGGTCACTGTCTGTGCGGAGTCTGCACATCCTCCCCGTGTGTGCGTGGGTTTCCTCCGGGTGCTCCGGTTTCCTCCCACAGTCCAAAGATGTGCAGGTTAGGTGGATTGACCATTCGAAATTGCCCTTAGTTTCCAAAATTGCCCTTAGTGTTGGGTGGGGTAACTGGGTTATGGGGATAGGGTGGAGGTGTGTGGTTGGGAAGGGTGCTCTTTCCAAGAGCTGGTGCAGACTCAATGGGCCGAACGGCCTCCTTCTGCACTGCAAATTCTATATCAAAAAAAAGTAATCGGACAAATCACAAAACCGGCGTCCAATCAATTACATAGAAAAAATATATATTTCGGGGGATTTAAAGCAGCTTTATACTTGTAGAATGATGAATAATTTCCTCATGAAAGAGTAGACCCAAATTCTGTGCTGCAAAAATTCAATAATTTCATTAAAAGGCAAAATGCCATATTGGTATCAAATTTAATAATTTGGCGTTGAGCTGTCAAAATTTTGGAAAGGTCCGAATATGAAGGTGAATCTTTATTGTTCAACAAATTTTTGAAGCTTTCCTGTTAATAATTGGTTACATTGAATTTATAATTGTTTTCAGAGCACACAAAGCAAAGTTGCTACTGCCTGTTGAACAAGACCATATCGCAAACCACTCAATCATTTTGGAAATCTCAGAATATCACCGATAGGATGTCCGATATTTGCTTGGTTACATTTTATTGTGCCAAATGTATGTACATTTTCTAAATGCATTCCCAATTCTACTTGTCAAATAGGCTTTTAAGAAATGGACTGTTAGAAAACTCAGTTACACCTAACGTATGAAATTATTGAATTTTTGCTGCACAGAATTTGGGTCTACTCTTCCTTGAGGAAATTATTTATCATTATACAAAATATAAAGCTGCTTTAAATTCCCCAAAATATTGTTTTTTTTCCTATGTAATTGATTGGACACACGTTTTGTGATTTTTTTCGATTAGTTAACTTCGATTCATTATGAATATCCTAATCCTAAACTATATTGACGGCACAATTGTACCCATTGAGCATAGAACTCCATTCATTGATCTCCAAAACACCATGGCAAAATCTAAAAACCTGCAGATTAAGGTTTAAAGGAACTCTTCTGTTTTGTTTTCGTGGCATGTTTTCCAATAGCTCAGGGTATGTGGGCCTCAAAATGTGATACCATTGTACCCACACAGCACGGTAGCACAAGTGGGTAGCACTGTGGCTTCACAACGCCAGGTTCGATTCCCCGCACTGTCTGTGCGGAGTCTGCACGTTCTCCCCGTGTCTGCGTGGGTTCCCTCCGGGTGCTCCGGTTTCCTCCCACAATCCAAAGACGTGCAGGTTAGGTGGATTGGCCATGATAAATTGCCCTTATTGACCAAAAAGGTTGGGAGGGGTTATTGGGTTATGGGGATAGGGTGGAAGTGAGGGCTTAAGTGGGTCGGTGTGGACTCGATGGGCCGAATGGCCTCCTTCTGCACCGTATGTTCTATGTACCCGTTTTTCATGGTGGATAGGAAGTGTATGCTCATTAAAAGGCAAAATGCCATATTGGTATCAGCACAAAATTTGAGTCCGGGGTCTGAATTTGAAAACGTCCTTTTACATCTTCAACAAAGGGGTCCAATACCTGTTTGAAACTGTCTCTGTAACATTTAGGGCGGCCTAACATTTAGGTACTCCTGCCTCAGCTCCAGGATCCCAGGCTCAATTCTGGCCTCGGGTGTCTGTGTGGAGTTTGCACTTTCTCCCCGTGTCTGGGTTTTCTCTGGGTGCTCCGGTGTCCTCCCACAGTCTAAAGATGTGCAGGTTAGGTGAATTGGCCATGATAAATTGCCCCTTAGTGTCTAAAAGATTAGGTGGGGTTTGTGGGTTACGGGGATTGGTTGGAGGTGTGGGCTTAATTAGAGTGTTCTTTCCAATGGTCAATGCAGACTCTGTGGGCCGAAAGACCTCCTTTTGCACTGTAAATTCTATGATTCTATAAATGGTCCAGCCCAGTTGTAGCCACCTGAGTTGGCCACTTCCCGACTTAAAATGGAGAACCGCAAAGGCTGAAGGGAAATTCAGCCAACACAGGCAAAGACTAGCAAATACAGAAATCATGTGTATTGAGACCTGTAAGGAACCAGACAGCACTGAAACCAGCAGCCATCTGCATAGTAATGTAGCAGCCATCTACATAGTAATGTGCGATTCCCAGGCACAATGGCAACAGTTAAGGTAAACAAAGCCAAGCCAGACTCCTCGGCGCCAGCAGGAGCCAAGACAAAGGAAGGCCAACGAACATTTAGGGACCGCCTAGCGATCAGGGAACCGCTCCAGCATTGGAGAAATCGATCCAAGTGATCGGAAAATAGTCCAATCACTTGGAACCAGGTACGGGGTCCACCCCGAAGGGCGGGAAGCCCCTGGGGACTATAAAGTAAAGCCCCCAAGTTCAAATTGTCCTTCTTTGGCAGGGTCACTCAGCAACTTGAACCAACCCTTGACAGTGACCTGTCTTGTTGCCTCCAAGCAAGTAAGTCGCTACGAGATAGGCGCTCCTAGCTACCAGTCCATACCAGCTTTTGAATCCCACAGACTCAGGACCTGAACGAAAGGCCATTTGTTCCCCTTATCTGGTGGGCCAGTCCGAAGCTAAGTATAGGTCTGTTAGTTATAGAAATAGCCTAGAAAGTAGAGCTTATGCATGAGTAGCGATTTACTGTGTATAATAAATGTGTTTTGATTTGAATCTTACTAATTGGTGTGTTGAGTTATTGATCATTACTTGAACTTGAACCTCGTGGCGGTATCATAAAGATACCTGGCGACTCCAGAGCAAAGGTTATAAAACAGAGCCAACTGAACCAACCAAAAGTTAGCAACACAGTCAACGCTGGGACTGGCTGCCTAATAGCCGATTCTTAAATGGACCACTGCAGGCCGCCAAGAAAAAGATAATTTTGTTCAAAACCCTTTGCTGATTGGGGAGCCGCCGTCCGCCCCCCCCCCCCCCCCCCCCCCCAACCACGTAGACTAGCCATAGCTTCATTCCCGAACTCCATTCCCCTGATTGCAGCCATTGCTCCCTTTCTCTCTTGGTTAATTCCCACCCCACCCCTTCACCTTTCCCAGTTGCCCCACTCTCAGTTGCCCCTCTCGCAGTTGCCCCTCTGCCAAGGTCTCCTTTAAGGATTTATCTGAGGGCAACTGTGAGCAACACAGCAGCCCAACCTCTGAGGCCTCGTGGCTAACTGCAGTAGATGCCGTTTAGATGCCTGCTCCTTATAATTGATGAAAATAAGACATAAGGCTCACTATTAGGGTGCACCTTGGGTCCACTCATTCAGGTGCAAGGATCGTTCCCTACGTCCCTAGCGTTGCGTGAATATTTTTGAGTGCAAATGTATATTTCTTGCCCCTGAATGCTTGACAGCTCCACTTGAATGATGTTTGTCAACTGTTACATAAATGCCAAAGTGAATTGCTGCCATTTTACACAACCGTTACAGTACTACAAAGTTTGATTGTGGGTATTGGGTTCTGTAGAACCCAATGATAAAGTAGAATGTACACACTTCATCAACGTGCCATTAATTTTATTGAAGATTAACTTTGCTGTTATATTAATGTCTCCAATTGATGATCTGTGGGTAAATGCTTGAGGGTAAGAGTATCAAGAGGATAGAATACCATGAAGTTGGCTGAGAATTAGTGGAATGATTGAAAAAAATTGTTTCTAAATACCGAGCAGTTATTATCTGGAAAATTATACAAAGTGCCGATGTGTCCAGATCACAATAGCTAACTGCATTAAATATGAATCGAATTCTACTTGAATCAGATAATTGGTTTAATTTTTGTCAGTAAAATTTATAATAGTCAATACAAAAATATCAGTTGAATATAGGACAATTCAATGATACGTTTGGTTACTGATCACTCCATTGATGTAATTTTCTCTCCTACTTCTGTGGTATAGTTCAGGCAATTGAATATACTGCTATAATTCAGAAGTTTTTAGTTTGATTATTAACCAGGGCAGAATCTTCTGCTCTGTCCATTGGCGAGCTTGGAGGCAGGAAAGGCATTTAATTAGGTGCAGGTACAGCAGGTAATAAGGAAGGCAAATGGAAATTTGGCCTTTATAGCTAAAGGAATAGAGAATAAAAGTAGGGAAATGTTGCTGCAACTGTACAAGGCATTAATGAGACCGCATCTGGGGTACGGTGTACAGTTTTGGTCCCCTTATTTGAGGAGGGATGTAATTGCATCAGAGGCAGTTCAGAGGAGGTTCACTAGATTGATTCCAGAGATGAGGGATTTGTCTTATAAAGACAGATTGAGCAGTTTAGGTCTAAACTCACTGGAGTTTAGAAGAATGAGGGGAGTTAAAATTGAGGTATGTAAGGTGATAAAAGATATTGACAAAGTAGACATGGAGCAGATACTTCCTCTTGTGCGGCAATCTAGAATGAGAGGTCATAGTCTCAGGATAAGGGTAGCGGATTCACAACAGTGATGAGGATCAAATTTCTTCTCTCAAAGGGTCGTGAATCTATGGAATTCACTACTCTAGAGTGCGGTGGATGCTTGGACATTGAATACATTTGAGAATATAGACAGATTTTTAATTAGCAATGGGTCGAAGGGTTATGGAGAATGGGCAGGATAGTATTGAGGTGAAGATGAGATCAACCATGATAGTATTGCATGGCAGAGCAGGCTCGAGAGGCTGAATTGCCTATTCCTGCTCCTGGTTCATGTGTTCTTAGAAGCAAATTACTATGGATCATAAATTACCTGGAACCTGAAACACAAACAGAAAACACTGAACAATCTCAGCAGGTCTGACAGCATCTGTGGAGAGAGAAAAGAGCTAATCTTTCGAGTCTGGATGACTCTTTGCCAAAGCTGGAGAGAATTGGAAATAGAGTCAGATTTTTACTGTTGTGGGGGGCGGTGGAGGAAAGGGGGGTGCGTGGAGCAGTGGGGCTGGATAGAGGGCCAGCAATTAGATGGACAAAGATGTTTTTGTTTTATTTGTTCTTGGATGTGGGTGTCACTGGCTAGGCCATCCCTAATTGCCCTTGAACTGAGTGGCTTGCTAGCCCATTTCATGGGGGGCAGTTAAGAGCCAACCGCATCTCTGTGTGGGGTCTGGAGTCACATGTAGGCCAGACCGGGTAAGGGCGGCAGATTTCCTTCCCTGAAGGACATAGGTGAACCAGATGGGTTTTTACGACAATCGGCAATGGTTGCATGGCCATCATTAGACTTTTAATTCCGTGTTTTCATTAAATTCAAATTTCATTATCTGCCAGGTGGGAATCGAACCTGGGACCCCAGGGCATTACCCTGGGTCTCTGGATTACTCGTCCAGTGACAATACCACTATGCCACCATCTCCCCTCCTGGACCAAAAGACAAACGGACTGTAAATGGGGGTGATCAAGGTTAAGACTGTTCCTGATAGTATCCTTACATTCTAAGGTGGGATGGTGACATACCAGAATTAAGTTATGGGTCAGAAGGCCGATGGTTGACCTTCCCACCGTGTAGCCAATTGAGGAGTTTAAATGGCCAATTAATGACCACTTAAGGACCTCAATCCACTGCCTTTGCTGTTGATCCAGCTGCAGGTGGGCCTATCACCACGCAGCATGCATGGCAGCAAAACTGTGCCGCCATCTTGTTACCTCCTGTGTGAGGGGGAATCCCTCGATCAGTGCCTGATTGAGGGACTTCCACTGGAAAGTGGGACCCGCTGAGAGCCATCCTCCTGCCCTTAATCATAGAATTTACAGTGGAGAAGAAGGCCATTCGGCCCATCGAGTCTGTACCAGCTCTTGGAAAGAGCACCCCACTTAAGCACATGCCTCCACCCCATCCCTGCAACCAGGCAACCCCACCAACCTCTATGGACACTAAGGGCAATTTATTATGACCTGCACATCTTTGGACTGTGGGAGGAAACCGGAGCACCCGGAGGAAACCCACGCAGACACGGGGTGAACGTGCAGACTTCGCACAGACATTGACCCAAGCCGGGAATCAAACCTGGGACCCTGGAGCTGTGAAGCAACTATGCTAACCACTGTGACACCGTGCTACCGTGCTTAATACCGACACCGCTGCACCCCTCTCCCGTGACCACCCGCCCCCCACTCCACGAACGTCCCCTCCCTCGCTTTACTCAACTGCGGTCTGGGTCACTCCCCAATCCTGGGACTCCAGTGCCTGTCCTTCCGGCAGCAGCGGCAGCCTCCCCCTAGCGCTGCTGAGCATAAGAGCTGTTGCTGTTTGATTGGCCAGCCCCTCTTGGTACGTGTGGCTTTTGCCCCTGGGATCTTGATTCCAGGGTAAGGCCTGCCACTGGCCTGACCATTGCCTAATTGTCACAGGGTTTGATGGGCCTTCCTAAAAAGAGGTGGGTCTCTTGCTGCCTCCAGAGTCAGCAGGCGAGTTCCCTGATGCTGCAACAAGATTCTGCCCTCAGACTCAACCATCCTCTATGAATTAATTTATTGGATTGAGTATCCCATGATGAAGGAGTGATACTTATGGACATGTAGGGAAAAATCAGCTCGGCGGGTGCGGTTGGAGTTGGTATCCAGCTAAAGTGTCAAAAATAAAAAGGAATAGCCACAATATAACATTTTGTTTGGTTTGACTTCTATCTGTTTAATCCTACAAAAGGTGTAATTAGTAATAATAGAAGCATTTACTGTATGTGAAACAAATCTACATTTCGTATGATCCTAGTGACAATGTTAACATTGCTTTGTACGTGAAAATGATTATGGATTCCCTTCCTAATGTGGGTGTATTGGTGCTTTGCATCATTTTCTACATGTTATTTTCTGCTGGGAATTCAGAAAGTATTAAAAAAAATTATTCCACCCTTTCTCAGTCAACCTCTAGGTATTTTATCCTTTTTATACTCTCTCACTTACGCATTATGGCAGTGTAGGAGAGACGTATTGATTTGATAATTCTCTACAGATCTCCTGTCATCTAACAATGAGTGTACTGCATCTAATTGATTGGGAGTAGAATTAGCACAGCCTAAAACCTTAGCCAGCCTTCACAAGGTTAATATTTTTCTCTGGCTCATTTTAACATTGATAATGGGTTGGATTCTTCAGTCCCACAGCCGTCTGTTTCTCGGTGGTGCGCCGTTTCCTGGTGGCGGGATTCTATACTTCCCCCCGCTTGTCAAGGAGATTCCCCATTGAAGTCATCCCACATAGCCGTGACCGCACGGGTGCACTGCCGGTTGGAAAAGCGAATCGCAATGACCGGAGAGTTCTGGCCTATATGTATTTGGGAGCATAACCTTTTTGGATTGGATTTGTTTATTGTCACGTAAAAAAGTATTTTTCTGCTTTCAGCTCAACAGATCATTGAGTACATGAAAAGAAAAGGAAATAAAAGAAAATACATAACAGGGCAACACAAGGTACACAATGTAACTAGATAACACCGGCATCGTGTGAAGCATACAGGGGTGTAATTTTAATGAGGTCAGTCCATAAGAAGGTCGTTTAGGAGTCTGGTAACAGTAGGGAATAAGCTGTTTTTGAGTCTGTTTGTGCGTTTTCTCAGACTTTTGTATCTCCTACCCGATGGAAGAATTTGGAAGAGTGAGTAAGCCGGGTGGGAGGGGTCTTTGATTATGCTGCCGATTTCCCCAGGCAGCGGAAGGTGTAGATGGAGTCAATGGATGGGAGGCAGGTTCGTGTGATGGACAGGGCTATGTTCACGACTCTCTGAAGTTTCTTGCGGTCTTGGACCGAGCAGTTGCCATACCAGGCTGTGATGCAGCCAGATAGGATGCTTTCTATAGTGCATCTGTAAAAGTTGGTAAGAGTTAATGTGGACTTTTAGCTATGTAATGATAATTATTTTCTAACATTACAAAATTATACATATTTCACCCATATTAATTATGTAAGTTTAACTATCTTAAGCATTTATTTACCGTTGCTCATTTTCATTTGCATTTATGCATTTACGATGAAATCGAATCATTAATATCTCTGGGATTATGTTTGGGACAGAAATTTTTGGGTTGGGATCCCTGGAAAACCAGGTTCGAGCTCTTACATGAAGTGCATGAAAAAATTGAGGGGGGATTTTTAGGCCATAGGTCATGAGATTGACTTTTACATGAGTATCAACTGGTAGCACGGTAGCACAGTGGTTAGCACTGTTGCTTCACAGTGTCAGGTACCCGGGTTCGATTCCTGGCTTGGGTCACTGTCTGCGCGGAGTCTACACCTTCTCCCTGTGTCTGCGTGGGTTTCCTCCGGGGTATCCAGGTTTCCTCCCACGTCCTGAAAGATGTGCTTGTTAGATGAATTGGACATTCTGAATTCTCCTTCAGTGTACCCGAAAAGACGCCGAAGTGTGGCGACTAGGCGATTTTCACAGTAACTTCATTGCAATGTTAATGTAAACCCACTTGTGACACTAATAAAAATATTATTATTATTATAAAGCTAATGGAAAACAAAGGGTGCAATTTAATGGGAAAAGTTCCAGGTGTCATATTGGGCGCGACTTCCGGGGTCTTCCACGGCCCGTATTTAATGGCACTTAATGTTGGAAATGATCCTCCACGGGCTTCACACTAGAACTGGCTGTCCTGTAGCTGATTCACCAGACTCGCCCCCAGCAGCTCCATGCTAACAAAGGGGAGCACCTCATAAGCCTCCCTCTGAACTCACACCCAGGCAGAACATGAGCATAGCACCATGCAGACCTGGTCCACCCTTTGGGGATGCTCACCTGGCGAGACTGCTGGACGCCATGGAGAGCGGTCGAGGCATTGGAACCGCATTTTTGTGTAGTCTGATGCACCGCTCAAGGACAGCATGGGTGCAACATGGGCCTCATAACATTGGGTCTCTGCCTCGGTCTCCGGCCTCAGCACTGGCATCATCAGCCAGAAACTCAGCCGGTACCCCTTATCCCCCGTGAGCGAACCCGTCATCCTGGGGTGGTCCTCAAAGACGCTGGGGAATTCCGAGTTTCCCAAGGTGTAGCTGTCATGCACGCTCCCTGGGAAGCATGAAAACGTATGCATGATCTGGAGGAAGTGGTTGCACGCAAGTTTAACATTCAGGGACGGAACCCTGTCCTGTAAACAAAGGGCACTCCCTGATGCCCCGGTGCCTATGGTGACATGCGTGCCATCTATTACCCCCTGGACCTGGGGCATTCCTGTGATGCCGGAGAAACATGTGCCCTAGCATAGTGTTGGGCTTGGTGCAGCTCAAAGTTTATGCCGTCAGCTGCCCTTGAGCGGTGCATCGGACTGCTCAAAAATGCAGTTCCGATGCCTCGACCGCTCTCCACGGCGTCCAGCAGTCTCGCCAGGTCGGGGATACAGTGCATCCGTGACCTCATTGATGCACTTGTGGGCTGTAGCTTGGGAAATGCCGCACAGGTCCCCACTTGAGCTCTAGAATGAACCCGTTGCATAAACGTGCAGGGCTGCGGTGATCTTCAAGGCTACCAGGAGCGGCCACCCTCCTCCTCCACAAGGTGCCAGTTCCACAAAGACATGGCATGGGTGCCGGACCGTCTCCTTGTTGAGATGGAGCCTTGTGCGGCAATTGCTGTTTGGTATCTCCTTGCACGACCAACATTGCCAGCATTTCCCTCTGGGTCCCTCCCCAGCCTGATGGATGGCCAGGCCTTCTGGGTGTGACAGCCCGCTGCACATGGGGTGCCGCCTCCAGCCCGCGTCAACGCTGCTGCCTTCTCTGGCATCTGGTCACCTGGCCTGCCGCCAGCACTGCGAGGCTTGCCACTGTGGGGTCAACAACATCATCCATGTTTGTACCTATAAGGAATTGGAGAAGAAGAGAGACTGACAATCAGTTAGGGCTTCCACACTAGGACACTAATAGACCCTGAACCTCCCCCACCCTTACGTGCCCTGCCTTCTCTAAGCCAGTTGTACTGGAGAATCCCACTCTGCACACCCATCCCTGGCCACTGCAGGGGCCCCTAGACCCCAAACCTTGACCCCTGCCAGAACCACCCAGGAGACCATGCTCCTGTGCCCTCCACTGATCCATACACACCCTCTGATCGCGGGGATATACCCAGTGCTGCAGCCCAACTCTTGGGTGTTTGATTGTTGGCTGCAGGCTCTGTGGTGCTGATGCCTCCAGGGTTTAGGCAGAGTGTCCAGGCCTCACAGTTTGATTGAATGCTGTGCAATAACACTCGTCTGAGACATTGGAACAACGGAATTAGGAGCAGAAGTAGGCAATTCAGCCCTTCGAGCCTGCTCTGCCATTCATGGCTGATCTCTTCCTGGTCTCAAATCCACCTCCCTACCAGTTCTCCATATCCCTTTAGCCAATTTTTAAAATTATAAATGTATCTATTTCCTTCTTGAAACCATGGACGATTCCGCATATTTGGGGCGGCCCGACGCCGGAGTGGTTCACGCCACTCCTTCCCTCCGGAGTTGCCCACCACGCCGATTATGGCAGAATCCCGCCCCACATCTCCTCTTTACTGCCTGCTTTCCCACATATTTGAATATCAACCACAAATCTTGCTGTGTTACACTCTGTCCCTGCTTGCAGATCATTTATATAGATTGTAAACAAAAAAAAACAAATACACAGTATCACCCCTCACAGGTTCCTCAACAGAAACGATGGATAAACCTGAGAATGTGTTATCATGTCCAGTGCCGTTGGGCTGCATGCCGGGAGTGAAAATGGTTCCTCCCCCCCTCAGCCCATCTCAGCAGCCATTGAGCCACTTCCACATTATTTAAAGGAGTGGTAAACGGCGCCCATGTAACCTCTCGCTGGGGAGCAGGTGAGTTCCCAGGAGGCCATTAGATTGGAATTCCGTCTTGCTAACGAGATTGAGGTTGGCCTTAATTGGTGCCTCGCTATGTCTGGGTGAGATCTGGAACTCACCAATGGGAGTGGGCCGGTTAGATTGCGAACTGATTCGTGCCCAGCAGGGATCTCGATTTCAGCCTCTCCCACTATTTAACTGGTGCGTAGATCCGCGCGGGTAGGGCAGCACGGTGGCTCAGTGGGTTAGTCCGGCAGTCTCACGGCGCCGAGGTCCCTGGTTCGATCCCGGCTCTGGGTCACTGTGTGGAATTTGCACATTCTCCCCATGTTTGCGTGGGTTTCGCCCCCACAACCCAAAGATGTGCAGGTTAGGTGGATTGGCGACACTAAATTGTCCCTTAATTGGAAAAAAATAATTGGGTACACTACATTTTTTAAAAAAAAGATCCGCGTGGGAGCAACGCGGCCGTTAAATCGCACCCAAAGTTGGATGACAGGGCATATGGGACATTATACTCTAATATGATGCTAAATTGCATGTAATTAAAAATGAATTAAACTCATGACTCAGTCGAGTCAGGACCACACTTTTACTTGGCTTTTTCTTAATAAATATGCAATTTTCTTTCTTTCTAAGCCCCAAACCTTTGTCACTCGTAGCTTCATAAATCATACACTGTATATATGCAATGTAACTTGCTTTTAAATCCTTAAGGATTGTAATCAATGTAATCAAAACTCTCAGCATTGTTTCTTCTGGAAGTATTTGAAAATAAAATCATACCAATTTAGAAATTCCATTTATGATTTCAACAACCAGAATAGATATTCTCGACGTCACCCATAATTTTGCCAGATAAATGACCTGCTTGAATTTTCAGAAAATATTTCACTAGTTTAATATTATAACATATATATATATTTTGATCCTTCTACAAATTACTTTTTTCCTCCCTGAAGGCTACAATTGTATGAGATTCTGGATTCTGCCAGTCCTCTGGTACTTCACCATAGTCACCATTTTTCAAGTGTGAATGTAGATGATGAGCGTGGGTAGGCTATTTGAAAATTAAGCACATCAGAGCTGAACCTAATCTTGTCCTCACTTTATGTTGATACATGTTCAGTTTAGGAACCAGTGGACACTATTTTTCAATCTCTAGCCCAGAGCGCTGAGGCCCGATCACAGTACATAAATGGCTGGATGCTACATTTGGTAGTGATGCAGTTTCCAGTGCTTTTGAAATGTTCTATTATTTAGTTGTTAGTCACAATACAGTTATTCTTTCTGTGTAAATGAATGCAAAAGAAAAATGCTTAACACGTCTCCTCATTGTTTCATCCATTCCCCTTTTCCCTCAATTTCAGCGGCTTCCCATTTCAGCTTTTGTCGAAATGCCCTGGATCAAAGTGTGTCAGCAGATGATTTAAACTGCAGGTTGCAAGATGATGCCGTGAACCTTGCCTGGAACGATGGGAGAAGTCAACGGACAGCTGGGGGCAGAAATATAAAGCTGCTACAACAGCCAGGAACAGAGCATTTTCAGGTAGTTGGAAGGATTTGCATGTTCATATTATTTCTTGTTTAACATATAAGATTGCCTGATCCATACTTTGCAGACAGATCCTAACTGTCTACTGGGATGCATATTTGATTTCTAACTTTGTTTTAATACACAAGAAAATACATAGGTTTAACAAAGTACCTGAGAAATTAACCCTATAAACTGTAGGACTTTTCATTTGATAATACTGGCAGGTTCGGTATGATCTGTAAGTGTTACTCCTAACTAGGATTTAAAGATAGATAAGGGCCAATGTTAACTCCTTCCATCTGTTATAAACAGGGCAGTGGGATCACAGAAATATGTCCGGTCACTTTGTTCATTTACAGTGATGCTCCAGCCAGTATAGTTTTGGATAGGGTTGCATGGTGATTGGCCAGAGTGGCAGGCTGTTTTAGCCAGATCCCACCATTAATGTACAAATAGGGGTCCTATGACACACATTGAACTTCAATTCCAATTTCACAGTAGAATTAGGTGCCGTGTATGCTTGCTTCAGCCATTCATACTAGGCAGTGATGGTCTAACTAGTGAGGACCACTGGAGGTTGTTAAAAAGTAGTACTGTCTTTTTCCTCATTCCCTGATAAGCTGTTTTAAAAATTCAGCCTTAGAATGTCAGCATTGTCAGCAAGGCCATCATTTACTACCCATCACTACATGATCTTGAGAAGGTGCCAGTGATCCACCTTTCAGAACCCCTGTATATATATACACAGTGATGTTAGGAACGAAGTTCCAGGATTTTGACCTGGAGGCAGTGAAGGAACATTTATATAATTCTAAATAAGATGGTGTGTGATTTGGAGGGGAACTTGCAAATGGTGGTGTTTCCACACATCCGAGGAATTGAGAATAGTGCTCAACTCTGTGAAATTATAGGGCAGCACGGTGGAGCAGTGGTTAGTATTGCTGCCTCACCGCGCCGAGGTCCCAGGTTCGATCCTGGCTCTGGGTCACTGTCCGTGTGGAGTTTGCACATTCTTCCTGTGTCTGCGTGGGTTTCGCTCCCACAACCCAAAAATGTGCAAGGTAGGTGGATTGGTCACGCTAAATTGCCCCTTAATTGGAAAAAATGAATTGGGTACTCTAAATTTATTTTAAATTTTTTTAAAAAAACTCTGTGAAATTATCAGCAAATACCACCACTTCTGACCTTGTGTTGGAGGGAAGGTCATTGATGAAACAGCTGAAGATGTTTGGACCTAGGATGCAATCCTGAGGAACACTCACCACTGGAGTTTGGCTCTTTTGTCCATGTTTGAGACACGGCTCTAATGAGATCAGTATTGGAGTGGCTCTGGCAGAAACCAAAGTAAGTACCATAGAGCAGGTTGTTGTAGAGTAAGTGCTTTGCTAGCACCTTCCATTATTTTGCTAATGATTGAGAATAGACTGATAAAGTATCAGGATTGGATTTGTCCTGCTTTTTTGTGGACTTGTGCAATTTTTCACATTTTTGGTCAGATGCTTGTATTGTAACTGCCTTGGATCAGCTTGGCTAAGTCGTGGTTAGTTCTGGAGCACAAGTCTTGAATACTATAGTTGGGATGTTGTCAGTATCCATAGCCTTTGTTGCATCCAGTGGCAACAGATGCATTAAAAAAAATCATCATTTTAAAGAACCGAATTGTTTGAGGACTGGCTTCTATTATGTTCAGGGCTCTTAGGATGAGACCTAGGAGACCTTGTGGTGCAGAGTGGTAGTGTCCCAGCTGCTAAGGCCAGGACTTGTTGATCACGGAAGGAGCATTCAATGCAGTTTGGGAACCCTTCCACCACTTCCCTTGCTATACACCAAAGGGAAAAAACAGTGTGGGTGTGAAGTTATGCTTTAAAGAAAGGAGACTGAGATGGATCATCCACTCAGCACTTCTAGTTGAAGTAATTGTAAAATCATTTTATCCTTTCTTTTATTCTCTTCATTTCTTCCAATTTAGCTCTCTCACTTTGTAGTTCTTTTCTCAATCTCGTTCCTCACTATCTCGATCTGTGTTGTTTTTGTCCTTACCTTTTCACTTGTAACCTTTTTGCTCCACATCTGCCATTTACTGTCTCACTCTTTAATCCTACAGGTTTTTCTTTATACAAATCTTAGCCTAATATTGCAAATTACCAACCACCCTCTTTCTTTGACCCTATAATCCTACTTTTGATTGAATCCCATGTTGATTAGATCCCAGCACACTGTTGGCATGGGCAGTTACCGACTCTATTCCTATGTTAGTTACTGAATGAATATTAATTGTGCAGTACCTCCAAGCCTTTTGTACCATTGAGCAACATGAGGATGTTTTAATTGGACTCAAGAAGGCAATCTATTGCCTAGATTGGCTATATTGCACACAGGCAGGAAGATATTCCTGAACTTAGAATACCTCTACATTCCTCTTGGCTGAACAGCTGAGTATAGAAGCAAAGTTAAACTTGGAGTTGGACTACCATAAGCAAGTCATTGAAGGTTCACTTTAAACACTGGTGCAACCACTTGGAAATATAGCACATATTTCCTCCACTATCCTTGCATACTAAGGTCTGCTATCATGATCATAATCAGCTAATTTAGAATTGATTGCAGATTGAATCTAGCATCCTCCTAATTTATAATAGTCAACTAGTCACTGAATGTTGACATTCCACTTTTCAATCTCTTAAAGGCAATTGAAGATGAGCTATTTTCTCCAGATTTCTTAAATGCTTCACCAATAAGTCATTCACTTTTGCAGAACTTGTTTTTCTCAAATGAAGACAATTGGGCTTTTGAGTTACACAAATTAGTCTACTAAATTGTGTTTATGTATTTTACTGTCTCTTTACTGCGTGCCAGATGTCTCAAATTATAGTATAATGAATTTGCATAATTGCAGGATTCCTTTGAGAGCACTGAACTTCTTAAACTTTATGTCAAAAGACTGTATTCATCCATTTTTCTTAAAGCACAATATTCATGTTGTTACCATGGTGCAAAGGCCATTTCCTTATGCTCTGTGAAAAATACAATCAGTTTTTGTTCTCATCACTAACTTGGAAGAAGTAGTTGTAGATATGAACATGCAATGTGATTCATGCCAACTGGTGATTTCGGCAAATATCTGAGTGTAGAATTAAACTGTTACATTTTGAGCCTATTTACATCGTCCTCAAAGTATGAATAAAGGCAAACTAACATTTAAAAAAATCTTGCTTTCATAAAGTGTCTTATTATTCGTGTGATAACCCTCATGATCCTCGTGAGGGTTTTCACATCACTCATTGATTTCCCTCTGGGGCTCGTGAAGTATGAGTTCCCATGGGGAGATCAATGAGTGATCTTTCATGATCCTCATGAGGGTTATCACAATTCTGCCTTCCCGATATCCCACCCTCCTAAGGCTGACCTGTGCATAAAGTCACATTAACAGTTGGTCAGGATACCAGAAGAACAATTCTCTACATAATGTAAACTGCTCAGCAATATCCAACTTCCAAAGACTGCACCAGCTCAAGGAGAAAGCATGTTCTTATTTTCTCAGGAAATTACAAGCTTATGACTTTGTCAGCATTGCCCACCTCCTGAGAATAGATAAAATAAAAATTAAGAGTTATCATTTGGCATGATGTCACCACAATTATGTTTACTCAAGGAATCACAGTGTCCTTGAGTCAAGCTTTGTCATGCAAAAACATCGCAAAATGCATACAGGTCATATAAAAGCTTCACATTGCAATCCTGAAACCAATTTCAGTGGAAATAAATCATTTGTTAAGTATATAGTTAAGTGTATACCTATATGTACACTGTATAAACATGTACAAAACGTAAGTATTACTACAATAGAAATGACAAAATCTACCATCTTTCTGTAGTTTCCCTAATCCCAGGCTGTTGTCACAATCCTCAATCATCTGTAGCTAGTGATTGGCGAAGCCACAAAATGAATCCAGGCAAGTTAAATTAATTTTTTAACTGTGACACAGAAATCCCACGCAGAGCTAATAATTGAAGCAATGAAGCATATAATGCTCATGGCGAGGGATTATTATCTTCTTTGCTAAACTTTTATAACTTTCAAAATAATGTGATAAAATGCATACAAGATTGGGAGCGTAGAGTTCAATAATGTGTAATTATGCCCTTAATCTTGTAAGTAAAATGATCAAATCCTTCTGTGAATAACTGATTTTATGCAATTTGATTCTAAATTCCAGTTTATTCTTGAACAATTCACCTTAGTGGCAATTTTAACCTTATCTTCCTGCCAAGATGCTGATGAGTCATAAAGTCATAGGGTTTCTGCAGCACGGAAAGAGGCCCTTCAGCCCATCGTGTCCACGCTGGCCATGAAGCACCTATCTCGTCTCATCCCATTTTACAGAACTTGACCCATGTCCTTGTATGCTGTGGCATTTCAAGTGCTCATCTAAATATTTCTTAAATGTTGTGAGGGTTCCCTCTCCTCCCACCCTTTCAGGCAATGCGTTCCAGATTTCAATCACCCTGTGGGTGAAAAGGTGTTTCCTCACATCTCCTCTAAACCACCTGCCTTTATCTTAAATCCATGTTTTATGCCTTGCCCAATTTTACTTGTCACTGATGTCTGTTTACTTATGGTGTTTTGTCTGTTTCTAACACCAATTTCTAAACTAGCAGGTGGTCAATCCCCCTCCGATTAGAAACATTCAGCTCTTGTACTTAGTAATAACACAAAAACTCCACTGGGAAAACAAGTGGGTGAGATGAGAAAATGCTAAATCCTGGTTGCTACATTGTGAAATCCACTGTTCTACAAAGCCCAGTGATGGAACAATGCAGCTGGTTAGCAGACTGGGAGGCAGAGCTTGCTAAATTGAGCCAAATTATTTAAACATAATGGAATCTTAAAATATTATAATTGGCAGTAGAGGAGACTATCATATTACAGTACATTAGAAATAGATTACTATAAAACATGATTTTGACAAGTACAGAACTAATAAGTTAGAGATTTATTGAGTCTTTAGTTGCGATGTTGCAAAGCAATTAAAACAAATTACAGATCAATCACTGACAATTTAAGGATACATATTTAATTAATTCACGTGGTCATTTTAAGGAACTTCTTTTTCAAACCTCAGAATCTCAGTTACAATCAGTTTTTGGGGTGTACTCACTTGTGATATAGGAAACACAGTAGTCAATTTGTACACAGCAAGGTTTCACAAACAGCAATTAAATAAAGGCCAGATTAAATGTTTTAGATGTTGGTTGAGGGATAAATATTTACCAGGACACCGGGAGAACTCCCCTGCTCATCTTCCAATAGTACTGGGAGATCTTTTACACCCATCTGAGAAGGCAGATGGTACCTTGGTTTTACAGTCTCATCCAAAACACAACATTTTTGATAGTACAGTACAGTACTCTCTATTTACTGCACCAAAGACTAACCTAGATTGTATGCTCAAATATGTAGAGCAAGGCTTGAACCCACAACCATCTGAATCAAAGGCAAGAGTATTACCACTGAGCTAAGGCAAACATATCTATTTGTTAATTTAGAAAGAGATGTCATGTACTAATTTGATTCTTAGCACATTTTCAGTGATAAATAAGCATTTATTTGAGAGCTGGAAACAATATCTCCTAAGGTTAAACTAACCTGTCACTGTAGCTAGGAGTCTATTCAACTAATTGTTTTAAGTACCTGTATTGAATTTAAAAGTGAACATTTAATCTATTTGAAGCTACATAATGCCAGTTACATAGTCGATGTCCAATTCAGACCCAATTTGTGAAAAGAGTTAATCCATTTAGAAACAATCTAAAATTAATCTGGTTTTATCTTTGGCTTTACCTGTGTAAAATACTTGTTTTACTTGTTTGGGCTCCCAAAGCAAGTGCTCAGCTTGGAACTCATCCACAGCAAGAGACTCCCAGGTGGATAGCGGAATTCTTTAGGGATGTCCTCAAAGCATCCTTGAAGAGGTCAATTATTCCTGCCGACTCATTGGAGTTCCTGCCTTGTGACCAACCAAAATGGAGAAGTTTCATTTGGGAAGGCATCAAACACAGAGAGTTCTTCAGGAACACACAGAGGCAAAGTTGAGGCATTGGAGAGAGCGCACAAACCTGCAAACAACTGACCTACCTGGCCCTCCAAGCAGCACCTCCCCAATGCAGCAGAGTCTGCAGATCGCACATTAGAGTGGAAACAAATCATCCTCGATCCTGAGGAACACCTAAGGAGACTTGTTTGGTCACATAAATGAGATTCAGTAAATAACATTTGAGCCATCCCAAATTACGTGGATCACATATAATAGGGTATTCCAGCATTCTCTATATTTCAGACAGGGGCTGTTTAGCACAGGGCTAAATTGCTGGCTTTCAAGGCAGGCCAGCAGCACGGTTCAATTCCTGTAACAGCCTCCCCAAACAGGCGCCGGAATGTGGCGACTAGGAGCTTTTCACAGTAACTTCATTTGAAGCCTACTTGTGACAATAAGCGATTTTCATTTCAGGTAAATGACAACACGCATGGCATTGAGACAATAACACCTGCAAATTCATGTATCCTGGACATAGTGCAATGGTTTTTATGGAAGACAAGTAATTAGTTAAGTTCAGCTCAAATTAACTGATCATAAACACACTAAAAAATTCTCATGGTGCTGCAGTGCACTTCAGGATGCTGTGATGTTTTGAAATGCATTGGATTCCTGGATATTGTCACCTTCAGCTGTTTGACCAAATCCTACTAAGTGTGGATGAGACTTTGTGCAGACCGAACAGCTGAAGTGTTTTGGGATTCATATGATGAACTTTGATTTTACATTATGATCCTCATGCCAGATCTATACTCTATGGATCCAGGTTCAACATAAAAATTGGCATATAAGTAGAACATAAATCAGCAAGTTCATCTATACCAGTAATTGGATCTTCATTACATTGCCTGTGAATACTACATTGTGATACTCCAAACATAATGACCCATATTTTACTGAAACAATAGTGACATCAGAGGAATGAACACTTACTAAGGTGCAAATTGGCCAGGAAATAATGGCAAGGAAGAGATAGCCAGTGAATCACAAGTGGCTGACAGATTTATACCGCCCTCGTTAGTTTCACAAAAGTGGCACGTTTGCATGATTTTCATGAAGTTTCCTGAAAGTGCTTCAGTTAATCTTTTCATATCTACACTGCAGCACCAATAGTCTAGTTTACATTGACAAAAGTAGGAGAATCCTTAATGCATACTGCTGTTGGACTGCAACAATGCCATGTGGCCAGGGGTCCTGCCTCTTCCTGAGGGCACTGGGAGTTGGGGGTGGGGGTTGGGGGTGGGAGGGGATTTGGGACCGGCGGGGTGGAGGAAAGTGGGGAGCATGGGGCTCTGAACTTGCTTGTGCTCTTCATCAGGCTCATTTAAATATTGAACAGCCTATTAAACCTGACTCGACATCGTTTCCGTATTTCCAAGGAGGTGGCCAGTTCCCAGCAGCTGTCTAAATTAGACCAGCGGCAGACTGGCAAGAACTATGTCAAATGTGCGTCATGGAGGCCAGGAAAATTTAAAAGGGTAAGTATTCATGATTTTCGTAAATCAGAGGGCTCATTCTTTTGAAGTTAATGTTGCAGCAGCTCAAAGGCCAGGGGAGGTGCCAGGATCAAGAACTTGGCCAGTTCAGGGAGTTGTCACCCTTGTAGAATCATCCAATCCCTACAATGCAGAAGGATACCATTTAGCCCATCGAGTCTGCACCGACCAGGCCCTTGTCCTATCCCTGCAGCCCCGTAACCCACACATCCCTGGACGCTAAGGGGCAATTTATCATGGCCAATCCACCAAACCTGCATATCTTTGGACTGTGGGAGGAAACTGGAGCTCCCGGAGGAAACCCACACAGACACAGGGACAAAGTGAAAATTCCTAGCATTGTGTGGGCATTGTAGTAGTGGGCATAGCTGTTTGGACTCCACATGACCACCAGAAAAGCTGCCGGTGGAAATAGGTGCTGGACCCTCAGTAATATAGACGATTGGAGATGAGGAGCTTGCATAAAATGGGTAGAGTACGGGCATCAGGAGGCCAGAGGAGAGGGACAAGGGGCATAAAGGAGAAGGAGACACTACTGTGAGCAGAGGATCTATAGCCAGAGCTGAAGAGACCCAGAGATGACTGAGAACCTGTGCCGCTGGAGACTGTTGTAGTCTAGGCAGAGCGTCACAGACTCCTGTGGCTTTGTCAGTCCAGACATCTCTGGCATCTCTGGTTGTACTCTAGTGCACCATCTGGGTGGCAGATACTCATCACCAAGACTAGAAACACATCAGGATCACAAATAGCGGGGCATTGCAGGCATGCTACCATGGAAAATTGTGAAATTTGAATTCAATAAAATCTGGAATTGAAAGGTCTCATGGTGACGGTGAAATCCACCATTGTTGTATAAACTCATCTGGGAGATTGGAGGCGCAAGCCTCCCGTAAGGTTGGTAACGTGGAACGTCCAGAGACTGAATGGGCCGGTTAAAAGGTCGCGGGTGTTCGCGCACCTCAGGAGCTTGAAAGCGGGGGTTGTCTTTTTGCAGGAGACACACCTCCGTGTGAAGGACCAGGTTAGGTTAAGGCAGGGGTGGGTCGGGCAGGTTTTTCACTTGGAGTTTGATTTGAAATTGAGGGGTGTGGCGATTTTAATGAGCAAAAAAATGGGATTTGTGAGTGCGAAGGAGGTGAGGGATCCAGGTGGGAAATATGTGATTGTGAGTGGGGTATTGGAAGGGGCACCGGTAGTGTTGGTAAATGTGTATGCCCCAAATTGGGATGATGTGTGTTTTGCTGGGGGTTGCTGGCAGCAATCCTGGATTTGGCCACGTACCCAGTTGATCATGGGAGGAGATTTTAACTGTGTCCTGGAGCTGAGGGTGAATAGATCGTGCCCCAGGTCGATGGGTAGGGTATGAATGGCAAGGGAGCTGGGGGGGTTTATGGACAGAATGGGTATGGTGGATCCAGGGTGCTTTCAGAACCCAGGGGGAAGGGAGTATTCCTTCTTTTCACACGTCTATAAGGTGTATTGGAGGATTGATTACTTTGTAGTGAGTAGGCAGATTTTGGTTGGGGTGGAGGGGCAGAGTATGCGGGACTAGTTATGTTGCACCATGCACCCCACTGGTTGGATATTCGGTTCAGTACGGGACGAGAGCAGAGGCCGTGGTGGAGGTTTGACTCGGGGTTGTTGGCGGATGGAGGTTTTTGTGATCAGGTGCGTTTGGCGCTTAGGGATTATGTGGAGTTCAATCAGAATGGGGAGGTGTCGGTGGGCATTTTTTGGGAAGCACCGAAGGCAGTGGTCCGGGGAGAAATTATCTCATTTACGGTTCGTGCGAATAAGGAAAGTAGGGCGGAACATGACCGTCTAGTGAGCGTGATAGTGGAGGTGGACAGGGAATATTCGAGGATGCCCACCGTGGAGGGATTGGCGAGGAGGAAAAAGGTGCAGGCGCAATATGACAGGCTGACAACGGGGAGGGCGGTAGGGCAACTGCGTAGGGCAAGAGGGATGCAATACGAGTATGGGGAGAAGGCGAGCCGCATGCTGGCGCACCAGCTGCGGAGGCAGGCTGCGTCCAGGGTAATATTGAAGATCCGTTCTGGGGCTGGAGATGTGGTGTCAGAGCCAGGGAAGATAAATGAGACATTTAGAGAGTATTACCACGGACTTTACGAGGCAGACCCAGGAGGAGAGGAAGGGGACATGGAGTGGTATCTGGACGAGCTGGAATTTCCCCAGGTGGAGGAAACAAAGAGGCAGGCGTTGGAGGAGCCCCTGGGGCTGAGGGAAGTGCTGCGTAGTATCAGGGGTATGAAGTCGGGGAAGGCCCCTGGGCTGGATGGGTACCAGGCAGAATTTTATAAGGAATTTGCGGCGGACTTGGCACCGCATCTGTTGGGGCGTTTAATGAAGCACTGGAGAAGGGGGAGTTGCCGGAGACGATGAAGCAGGCAGTAATTACACTAATCCCCAAAAAAGGGAATGATCCGGTGGAATGTGAGTCGTATGGACCCTTATCACTATTGAACATGAATGTGAAAGTATTGGCTAAGTTGTTGGCTGGAAGGATGGGGGATTGTGTCCCGGGGGTGGTTGCAGAAGATCAAACAGGCTTCGTGAAGGGCAGGCAGCTGGCGAGTAGTATAAGACGGCTGTTGAATGTGGTGATGAATCCGTCGAGAGCTTTGGTACCGTAGTTGGTGGTGTCCGTGGACACGGAGAAAGCATTTGATCGGGTGGAGTGGCGGTACTTGTTCGAAGTTTTGGGAAGGTTTGGGTTTGGGCCGAAATTTATGGCATGGGTGCGGTTGCTGTATGTGGCGCCAAGAGCGAGGGTGAGGACGAATGATATGAGCTCACAAAGCTTTGAAGTACACAGGGGTACGAGGCAGGGGTGCCCGCTGTTGCCGCTGCTGTTTGCGCTGGCCATAGAGCCATTGGCGATGCCTCTCAGGGGGTCGGCAGAGTGGCAGGGGATACTGAGGGGACAGAGGGAGCATCGGGTGTCGCTCTATGCCGATGACCTCTTGCTGTATGTTTCGGATCCGTTGGAGAGTATGGGAAGGATTATGGGACTGTTGGGGAGGTTTGGAGGGTTCTCGGGATACAAGCTGAATGAAGGGAAAAGCAAGGTATTCCCAGTGAATGAGCTGCCACAACGGGCTAATTTAGGGGGGGATGCCATTTACGGTAGCGACGGATAGGTTTAGGTACTTGGGGATTCAGGTAGCGAGGGAATGGACGTGGCTCCATAAGTGGAACTTAACGAAGCTGGTGGAGGAGGCCAGGGAGGATATTAAGAGGTGGGATACACTGCACTTAACGTTGGCGGGGAGGGTCCAAGTGGTGAAAATGAATATTCTGCCGAGGTTCTTGTTTATCTTTCAGGCTCTCCCGATCTTTATACCAAAGGCCTTTTTTCGGAAAGTGGATACAATCATCTCTGACTTTGTGTGGGCGGGTAAGGTACTGAGGGTGGGGAGGACCCTGCTACAGAGGCAGCAGGGGGGGTTGGCCTTGCCAAACCTGCTTCATTATTATCGGGCGGCGAATGTGGACAAGGTGCGACGGTGGTGGGAAGGAGAAGGGGTAGAGTGGGTTAGGATGGAGGAGAAATCTTGTAAGGGGTCTAGTTTGAGGGCTATGGTGACGGCAGCATTGCCAATGGCTCCGTGTAGGTATTCAGGGAGCCCAGTGGTGCAGTCCATGGTGAAGATATGGAATAAGCTGAGGAGGCATTTTAGGGTGGAAGGGATGTCAGTGCTAACGCAGCTGTGCGAGAATCATGGGTTTGAGCCAGTGGGTGGGGGGGGGGGGGGGGGGGGGGGGGGGGGGGAATGGATAGTGTATACAGGAGGTGGAGGGAAGTGGGGCTGGTCAAGGTGCAGGATTTGTATTTGGAGGAAGGGTTCACCAGTCTGGAGGAGCTAAGGGAGAGCTTCACATTTATCCACATTATACTGCATCTGCCCTGTATTTACCCACTCGCTCAACTTGTCTAAATCAGCTTGAAGCATTTTAGCATCCAAGTTTCACACCAAGTTTTGTGTCATCAACAAACTTGGAAATAGCTACGGGAGAGGGGAGAGCTGCCAAGGGGTAGTGAGTTCAGGTATCTACAGGTTAGGGACTTTGCACGAAAGGTCTGGAAGGGGTTCCCTAGATTGCCCGGATACACCCTGCTGGAGCGACTGCTGCTTCCGGATGTGGAAGGGGAGGGAAGAATTGGGGATATGTATAAGTGGCTAGGAAAGCAGGGAAGCGAGTGGGTGGTGAAGATCAAGGAGAAATGGGAAGCGGAGTTGGGAATGGAGATCAATTGAGGAGTATGGAGTGAGGCACTGCGAAGGGTAAACGGGACCTCCTCTTGTACAAGGATGAGCCTGATACAGTTTAAGGTGGTGCACAGGGTGCATATGACTCGGGCAAGAATGAATGGATTCTTTGAGGGGGTAGCAGATGAGTGTGAGAGATGTGAGCGTGGACCAGTGAATCATGCGCACTTGTTTTGGGGTTGTGAACAATTGGGAAGATTCTGGGCGGGAGTGTTCACGGTCTTAGCCAGGATAGTGGAGGAGGAAGTGGACCCGGACCCTTTGGTGGCAATATTTGGGGTTTCAGAGAAGCTGGTGCTCATGGGGAGGAGGAAGGCCAATGTCATAGCCTTCGCCTCTCTGATTGCACCGCGACGGATTTTGCTGGAGTGGCGGTCGGCATCGCCACCGGAGGTAGCAGCATGGTTGGGTGACCTGTATGACTTTCTGCGGTTAGAAAAGATAAAGTATGAGTTAAGGGGCTCAGCAGGGGAGTTGAGAAAAGGTGGAGGATGTTTGTGACCGTGTTTGTGGAGCTGTTTGTCGCAGGGTGTGGGGGGAGGGTGTGGGGGGGGGGGGGGGGGGGGGGGGTGAAAAAGGAGAAAAATCTGTACAAACTGCATCGCTGATTGTTGGGAAGAATGTTTCCCGGGGTGTTTATTTGCTGCAACCTACTTTGATGCATGTTTGAATAAATTGCGTTTAAAAAATAACTAAATAAATAAACTCATCTGGTTCACTAATGTCCTTTAGGAAGTAAATCTTCCTGCATTACCTGGTCTGACCTACATGTGACTCCAGTTCACTGGAGCACTGTGGTTGACTCTCCAACTTCCCTCTGACTCTTAACTAACCTAGCAAGCTAGGGCAATTAGGGATAGGTAACAAATGCTGGCCCTGCCAGCAACATCCATGTCCTGCGAATGAATAAAACATGTCTCAGTCATTGCGGTGCTTTTCTGCACTCTCCATAACAATGGCCCACCAAAGAGGTGTGGCCCTGCTAGAGGACAGCTCCCCCCGATGTAAGAGAGGTGCCGCTGCTGCGTGAGAAGGTGGCCTCCTTCTGCCACTCCGTGGGATGAGGACCTCCCTCTTTTCCTTCCTTCGGCTTTTCTGTGACATTTGTCTTGCCTCCTTTAGAATAAGCAGCTGCCTTGTGTCTAAAATTCACCTCCATTTCCTCATTTTCATTGGACAGAAAACCTGTGTCCATGTGAAAGTAGGGCTTGCTCCCACGTAAGTCCAAAACTCAGTCAGTTTCCACTGGAGGCAGGTTTCTGACAAAAAACAGACCCAGCTCCTGTTTCACACCTCTGTGGCATATATCCCAACTTCAACTTTTTAAATATTTCTGTTTTGATTCATCAGGAACAGTTGTAAAAATGAATGTTTTTTTCCCCCTGAATTTCAGAATCTGCACTTAATACTTGCATTCAATTTATTTTGTCTCTAATTCAAAATCTAAATTTCCAAAATCTAAACTTACAAATCCTGCTACAAATGATCTGTGGTCACTTCCTTGGTGAAATGCAATATTTTACACAAATATCGTTTTGCCACCTTACATTGAATCCTTTCTTCTTTCCATTGTAATTAGCAGCATATTCATGGAATCATGCAATGCACAGCCCTGGAGCTTGGCCCATTAAGTCTGTTCCAAAGTTTTTTTTCTCTGCATGAGCCATTTAGTCTGAACCCAAGCTCCTGATTGCTCCTCATTCACTTTCACATTTCTGTTCTTTTCAAGCAGCTATTAAATTCTCCTTTCAAAGAATTTATGGACCCTGCTTCAATATTTTTTTGTGGCAGAGAATTCAGCATCCTAACCACCCTCTTCATAAATACATTTTCTAACCTCCCCCATTAGCTCTTTATAATTATATTATATTTTCACCCGCTCATTGTCCTCTTGTCAATCAATGCAAACAGTTTATCAGAATTTATGTCATTATAATTCTTGATAATCATGAAGACCTCATTTACAAATCAAAGATTTCAGCGATAGTAAAAATACCCTTACATTGCCAGTCTCTTTTCATAAATATAACCTCTCATTTCTGGATCTTAATGAATCAAACTTTCATCCTTTCCATTGTTTTGATATCCTTCCATCATGGAGTGCTCAAAAAATGAATAATAGTCTTGTACAAGTTCATTATTAACTCTTGCTTGTGTATTCTGTCTTTAAATTCAAAACCAAAAATTTGGTTTGCCTTTTTATATTATTATCTATTTACCTAGTAGCTAAAAGCTAATCAGTTTTACGCTGAAACGGAATGCTTTTAGAAACAATAATTTGGATCAAAAGTAACCGGCGCTGGGACAAGTTCATAAAATCCCTGCAGTGCAGAGGGAAGCCATTTGGCCCATCGAGCCTGCACTGACCCTCCCAAAGAGCACCCGACCTCAGCCCATTCCCCTGCCCTATCCCTGTAAGCCCACTTAACCTGCACATCTTTGGATTGTGAGCAGAAACTGGAGAACCCAGAGGAAATCCACACATCCACAAGGAGAACGTGCAAATTCCATACAGACAGCCATCCAAGTCCAGAATTGGACCCAGATCCCTCGCATTGTGAGGCAGCAGTGGTAACCACTGTGCCGTCTGCATTAATCAGGGAAAACAGGTACAGATTAGTTAAAGGCAAATCGAGTACAACAAACCTGATTCCGTTTTTTGATGAGGTCACAGAGATGGATGATTAGGATAATACGGCTGATGTGGCACATGTGTACATCCAAAAGACATTTGATTAAGTGCCACATAGTAGACTTTCCAGCAAAGCTGAAGCCCATTGAATAGAAATGAAAATGGCAGCATGGATACAAAGTTGGCTGAGTGACAGGAGAATAGTAATGGACAGTTTTGGATTGGTGGAAGGTATACAGTGAGGTTCCCAATGGTCGGTACTGGGACCACTGCTTTCCTTGATAATAATAATCTTTATTATTGTCACAAGTAGGCTTACATTAACACTGCAATGAAATTACTGACATAATTTCAAATTTTGCAGATGGGTATAGAGGGATACGGCACAAGGAAGTGCTGAGAGTTTTGGCAAAGGTTGGCATCTTGACCGGTACAGGCCTGGAGAGCTGAAGGGCCTGTTCCTGTGCTGTATTGCTCTTTGTTCTTGGAAATTCTTGGAAACGTCCTTTTGACGCTAACTTTCAACTATTTTTTTCGTCATGTAGCCACATTTTCCTTAATTTCACATGTCATTTTGTTCATTATGAGTAGCTTGACTTCTAACTTACTAAAATACATCTTGAAATTCAACAAAACCCACATCCACAACGATGAAGGTTGAAGTGTTTCCCCATAAATAACAGTAGGAAGAATCAGTCAATCAGTCACTCTAGTCACTGCTACTCACTGCCTTAACAGTTGGCCCAAGGGCAGCAGTAGAACAGGTATCGGAGATCATTTGACTCTATGTCAAAGACAATAAAAAACAAAAAGAGACATCTATTTGTGTAGAAACAACATTGTTTTATTCATCGTCATCTGTCACCTAGAAAATCAAGTAGTAGTACGAAAATTTAAGCTAAAAATGTAACTGCAAACCCAATTGCTTATGAATACCTTTGCTACAGTGCTGAAACATTTGGATCGACACACAACAGATTCACATCCAGGGGGAATTTCTTAGGATTTGCTATAATGAATTGTTCAAAGCCATTTCATTTGAGTAATTTTCCTTTGAGATGAAAACACAGTGACAACTAACCAGAGAGAATAACTGTGTTTTACCACCAGTGTTGTGGTAGATCAGTAACCTTTTCTTTATTATTGTTAATTGATTATTGTTTATTGATTATTGTTGTGAATGAGTTATTTGTTACTTGGATGTCCATTGATTTCAAAAGCTGTTTTTGTTTGATGTATAATACTCACCTTCTGGAGCGGAAACAGCTGGACCTGTGAGAGACACCTCTACTGGGGAGGGGGCTGAGTTTGAAAAACAATCCAGGAGTGACATCACAGGAAAACAGTAAATTCATTATTTGGTGAGAAGCTGCTATTAAGAATTGTGTTTAAGTAGCTTAAACTAGAAAAACGTATCATTTATAAAGAAGTAGCTCCTTGAATTTCAGTAAGCAACACCACCCGAACAGGTGCCAGAATGTGGCGACTAGAGGCTTTTCACAGTAACCTCATTGGTGTTAACGTAAGCCTACTTGTGACAATAAAGATTATTATTATAGCATTAGGGATTGTGGTAGTATGTATTAGGGGTCATGTGGGACTGGAAGCCCTAATGTCATTGGCTGACAGATCCCGGGTCCTGGTTGGCCGTTGACCTCTAGCTCCGCCCTGAAGGCAGAGTATAAGAAGCCGGAGTCCTCCCCCGCAGGCCATTCTACTATCGAGCTGCGGGGGAACAGACACGCTTAATAAAGCCTCATCGACTTCACTCTATTCGTCTCACGGAGTCTTTGTGCGCTATAGGGATGTAAAGTTACGTCAAGTCAAAGTGAAATGAGGTAATTTAGTAAACAAAGTAAGATAAGGTTAGCACACAGCTGGGGTGAAAAAAGAGCATGAGAAAGAGCAAGAATGAGAGCAGAGGTGGGAGGATAAAGGAATCTGAGAAAGAATCAGACTGAGAGTGGAGTGCTAGTTTGGAGTTTGAAGCTCTTGAGGTTAAGTTCAGATTCAGAAGTGACGTTGGGCAACTGCAAGCAGGTAATTGGGTGAGTACAGTTGGGTAAGTATTTATCGCTTATAATGTTTAAGGTATTTTTTTTGTGTCTATAGTTTGTAAGTGCCATATTCTGTAGTAAAGAGAACCAGGGAAGAAGGACCCTAGAGTAATTGATATTATTTGATTTTAGGTATCTTCTAAAACGTTTAATTTAAAGGGGTAAATCATGGCAGGAGAGCTTATAGCTGCAGTGTGCTCCTCCTTCTCTATGTGGGAAGCCGAGAACATTTCCAGTGCCCAGAGCCAGCATGTGTGCAGGAAGTGTCGCCAGCTGAAGCTCCTGGAAGCCCAGGTTTCGGAGTTAAAGAAGCGCCCAAGGACACTTTGGAGCATCGCGAGGTGGAGAGTATGGTGGATAGCACATATAGACAGGTGGTCACACCGGTGGCTAAGACTGACCACACAGGAAGGGAATAGGTGACCATCAGGCAAAGAAAGAAGGCTAGGCAATGCAGGAATCTCCTGTGGCAATTCCTCTGCAAAACAGATATACCGCTTTGGATACTTTTGGGGGTATGGCCTCTCAGGGGAAAGCACCAAATTCATTGCACCACGGTTGGCTCTGCTGTAGGAGTAAAAAGTGTTGAAATGCAATAGTTATTGGGGATTCAACTGTAAGGGGAATAAATAGGCGTTTCTGTGGCTACAGACAAGACTCTAGGATGGTATGTTGCCTTCCTGGTGCTAAGGTCAAGGATGTCTCGGAGCGGCTACAGAAGATTCTGGAGGTGAAGGTTGAACAGCCAATGGTCGTGGTACACATTGGTACAAACGACATGGGTGAAAAATGGTAGAGGTCCTAAAAGCAGGAAATAGGGAGTTAGGAAGTAATTTGAAAAGTCAGACCTCAAAGGTAGTGGTCTCAGGGATATTCATAGTGCAATGTGCTAGTCAGAGGAGAAACAGCAGGATATATCAGATGAATATGTGGCTGAAGAGATGGTGCGGGTGAGAGGGTTTCAGATTCCTGGGACCAGTTCTGGGGGAGGAGGACTAGTACAAACTGGACGGGTTACATCTGGGCAGTGCCGGGACTGATGTCTTAGGGTGAGTATTTGTTAGAGTTATTGGGGAGTGTTTAATTAAAACAGCAGGGAGTTGCGAAACTATGCAAGGAGGCAGAGGAGAGGAAAACACGGATAAGAAAAAAAGACAGAAAGGGGAATTAGAACAGTGATATGCAGAGAAATCAAGGGCCAGAATGAAACAGAGCCACAGTGCAAAATAATGGGAACAGGGCAAGGAAATTAAAAAGACAAACCTTAAGGTTTTGTGCCTTCTCGATAAAGTGGATGAATTAATTGTGCAGTAAGATGCAAATGGGTATGATATAGTCAGGATTACAGAGATATGACTGTAAGGTGACCGAGGATGGGGATTGAATCCAATGGTATTCAGTATTTAGGAAGGACACATAAAAAGGAAAAGGTGGTAGGGTTGCATTGCTGGTTCAAGAGGAAATTAAGGACTTCCGGTGGCGGCAATGAGTGAGTGAGCCACACATTCGGGGGCTCTCACTCCGGCGGGATTTGAGGACCTGGTTCCCCGGTTTTGCGGGACTGTGGAGCGCTGAAAGGATGGCCACGGGGGGGCTAAGGAGCGAGCAGAGCTGAATGGAACTGCAGGAGAGCAGAAAGCAGCGCAAACGGGAGAGGAAGGGACAAAGGCAAGGTGCAGGGGAAGCTGACCCGGGAGCAAAGATGGCGGACCTGCGGACCTCGGACCCGGAGATCCAGCAGGCGCTGGAAAACATGCTGCAAGTGATAAAGGCACCTATACTTCCTCAGGAAACAAAGGAAATTCGGCATGTCCACATTAACCCTGAACAACTTTTACAGATGCACCATAGAAAGCATCCTATCTGGCTGCATCACAGCCTGGTATGGCAACTGCTCGGCTCAGGACCGCAAGAAACTTCAGAGAGTCGTGAACACCGCCCAGTCCATCACACAAAGCTGCCTCCCATCCATTGACTCCATCTACACCTACTGCTGCCTGGGGAAAGCAGGCAGCATAATCAAAGATCCCTCCCAGCCGGCTTACTCACTCTTCCAACTTCTTCCATCGGGCAGGAGGTACCGAAGTCTGAGAACACGCACGAACAGACTCAAAAACAGCTTGAAATGAAATGAAATGAAAATCACTTATTGTCACAAGTAGGCTTCAAATGAAGTTACTGTGAAAAGCCCCTAGTCGCCACATTTCCAGCGCCTGTTCGGGGAGGCTGTTACAGGAATTGAACCATGCTGCTGGCCTGCCTTGGTCTGCTTTCAAAGCCAGCAATTTAGCCCTGTGCTAAACAGCCCCTTCTTCCCCACTGTCACCAGACTTCTAAATGACCCTCTTATGGACTGACCTCATTAACACTACACCCTGTATGCTTCATCCGATGCTAGTGCTTATGTAGTTACATTGTACATGTTGTGTTGCCCTATTATGTATTTTCTTTTATTCCCTTTTCTGCCCATGTATTTAATGATCTGTTGAGCTGCTCGCAGAAAAATACTTTTCACTGTACCTCGGTACACGTGACAATAAACAAATCCAATCCAATCCAATCCAAAGAGCAGTTTTGAGTCGTTGAAGCGGGATAACTTGGACCCACTTCAGAAGGCAGTGGATCAGCTGAACCAGAGACTGGATGCCCAGGACGAAAAAGTTAAGGAGCTGGGGGAGGCGGCGGAGGAGCAGGCGGACGCGCAGACGATTGCTGTGCTAGAAGTCTACGGGTTGAAGGAGAGACAGAGAAGACTGCTGGACAGAGTAGAGGAGCTGGAAAATAGAGCCCGTAGACAAAATCTGAAGATCATCAGCCTCCCGGAGGGGGCGGAGGGAGCTGATGCCACAGCGTTCATGGTAGACCTGTTGATGCAGCTGATGGGGGCTGAAGCCTGTCCGCGACCGCCGGAGCTGGAGGGGGCACACAGAGTACAGACAAGACAGGTGCATCCGGGTGGCCCCCCCCCCCCCCCCCCCCCCCTGTCCGATGGTGATTAGGTTCCACAGGTTTGTGGAGAAGGAGCGGGTGCTGCAGTGGGCAAAGAGCACTAAGAGCAGCACGTGGAATAACAGTATCCTTCGCATTTACCAGGACCTAAGCCAGGAGGTGGTCAGGCAGCGAGCAGCCTTTAAACAAGTTAAGGAGGTGTTGTTCAAAAAGCACGTGAAGTTTGGTCTGCTCTTCCCGGCCCGTCTTTGGGTTACGCATCAGGGCCAACACCACTACTTCTTCGAGCCCGAAGAAGCGATGGACTTTGTGAGGGATCAGGGGCTGGTCTCAAAAAAAGGACCCACATATTGTTAATGTGGAAGGAAGCCAAACCCCCAGGTGTGGAGACCTGGATAAACGACATGGCAGGGTTTATAAAGTTAGGACGGATTAAGTTCGTACTAAGGGGTTCGGCTCAAGGGTTCACCAGGCGGTGGCAACCGTTCGTCGACTACCTCACAGAAAGATAGAGGGAATGGAAAAGAAGAAGACAACAGCAGCAACCCAGGGCGGAGGGGGGGGGGGGGGGGGGGGAGGAATCGGACGGACTCTCAGGGATGTTATTGTATGTATAGGCATTTGTTTTAGGTAATGTATATTGGACTGTTGGATTGTATCTTTGGAGAGTGTTTATTTTTGACAAGGCAGTTGCCATTTAGTTTTGTTTTTGTTTCTGTTCATATATTATTTATTTATTTGTTTAAAACTGGCCACTGTTATTTATATTGCTTTATTGTTGTTTAAAAGAAACACTACGTACTGTTATGTTTGGCCAAAAAATCTTGAATAAAATATATTTTTTTTTAAAAAGGACCCACGGACGCAAGTTAGGGTCCGAGAATTATTGGTTGAAGGGACGCCTACTGTGCCTGGAGTGCAGGTCGACTGTTTACTGCTTTAAAGGTGCCTTGTGGTGTATTTTTTTTTGTGGGCAGTTTTTGCCTGTGGGGGATGTGGGGGAGGGTGCCCCCCCCCCCCCCTGCCTTTCGAATGGTCTTTTTCCTTTTTTCTGTTGTTTTTTTTTCACTCCTTTTTTCTTTTTTTTCTCTCTTCTGTTGTGGTGAATACCTTTTGTTGGGCTCTCTGAGTGCGCTGGAGCCTGTATTGTAACAAAAGGGTGGCTGGTCAGCAATGGGGATTAAAGATGTTGGTTGGGGGCTTTTATTTCATTTATGTCTATGGTTTTTATGTTTGTTTCGGATGGAGGATGTACGGGTACTGGGTTATTGCGGTGTTATATATTTGGGGTTTTTTTGGTGCTCAGAAAGGGACGTGGGTTAACACTTTTCTGTGTACACAGCTGGAACTGTATTGTACCTGGAGCAGCCTCGCGTTGCTGTTTGATGTTTACATCTTGTTTGATCTTTCCCATCTTAGTGAGACTGCTCCAGTAGATCGGAGTGGGGGATGGTGTCCTGGGGAGTGGGGAGATGAGGTCGGGGAAACAATGGAAGTGAGACAAGGGGGCGCCGGAGCAATGAGTCACCGGGCTAGCAGATTGGCTAGTCAAGGGAGTCAGGTGGGGTGGGGGGGGTGTGGGGGGGGGGGGGGGGGTGGGGGGCGGGGAAATGCAGCCAGTGAATGGCAGGGGTGGGATTATCGGGGGATGTTGCTAGGGCGGGGGAGTTATTTTTCTGACGTGGGGGGGGGGATCTGAAGTAGGTAATGGAAAGGAGGTCGAGGGTGGAGGCAGCCAAGAGGCGAGCCAGGAATGGCACGGCGCATGGGCCGGGGGCAGGCCCAAGAAAGGTTATGGCTGACCGACTGGGGGGTGTTGTGCCCCCCCAACCAGGCTGATCACCTGGAATGTCAGGGGACTAAATGGGCCAGTTAAAAGGGCACGTGTGTTCGCACATTTTCTGGCTCTAAAGGCGGACGTAATTATGTTGCAGGAGACACATCTGAAAGTGTCTGACCAGACTAGGCTAAGGAAGGGCTGGATCAGCCAGGTCTTCCACTCGGACTTGGATTCTAAGTCCAGGGGGGTAGCAATTATGATCAATAAGCGGGTTCAATGGAACTGGGATAATGGCTGCAACAGGAGCTGCGCCACATGGGGCGGGACTGGTTCAGAAAAGCGCGGGCTTTTTCCCGCGCAGAAAAGGGGGGGGGGATGGAGGAATGTAAGGAGGAGGCGAGACTCCCACACGGGGGATATCAACGGGAAGGCGGGGGAAGCCGGGTCAGCAGAAGTCAGCTGACTCACGGAAGCAATATGGGGGGAGCAAAGAGCAAGATGTGGATCTAGCGGGGGGAGGGGGGGATTTTAGGGTTGCTGCTGCACTGTCCGAGGAGGAACTGAAAATGGAAGAGGTGGTCGGGACAGGGGTCCCCCGCCTGGGGGACTGGAGGGTGCGGGAGGCGCGGGCACGGGACTGTCCTAAGATAGGAGATGGCTAGTCGGCGGGGGGGGGGGGGGGGGGGTAACCCCCCAATCCGGCTGATCACGTGGAATGTGAGAGGCCTAAATGGGCCGGTTAAGAGGGCCTGAATGTTTGCGCACCTAAAGGGACTGAAGGCAGACGTGGTCATGCTTCAGGAGACACATCTGAATGTGGCAGATCAGGTCAGGTTAAGGAAGGGATGGGTAGGACAGGTGCTCCATTCGGGGCTAGATGCGAAGAATAGAGGGGTGGCAATACTGGTGGGGAAGCGGGTGTTGTTTGAGGCCAAGAACATAGTAGCGGACAAGGGAGGCCGATACGTGATGGTGAGTGGTAGGTTGCAGGGAACGGAGGTGGTACTGGTGAATGTATATGCCCCAAACTGGGACGATGCTGGATTCATGAAACGGATGTTGGGGCGTATTCCAGACCTGGAGGTAGGGACCTTGATAATGGGTGGGGATTTTAACACGGTGCTGGACCCAGCATTAGATCGCTCCAGATCTAGGACGGGGAAGAGGCCGGCTGCAGCCAAGGTGCTTAGGGGGTTTATGGACCAGATGGGGGGGGGGGGGGGGTAGATCCGTGGAGATTTGCCAGGCCTTTGGCCAGAGAATTTTCTTTTTTCTCCCACGTACATAAGGCCTACTCCCGGATAGATTTTTTTGTTCTGGGCAGGGCACTGATCCCGAAAGTGGAGGGAACGGAGTATTCGGCCATAGCCATTTCAGACCATGCCCCGCATTGGGTGGAGCTAGAGCTGGAGGAGGAGAGGGACCAACGCCCGCTGTGGAGGTTGGATGTGGGACTGCTGGCAGACAAGGAAGTGTGCGGGAGGTTGCGGGGGTGTATCGAAAGGTATCTGGAGGCCACCGACAACGGGGAGGTGCAGGTGGGAGTAGTATGGGAGGCGCTGAAGGCGGTGGTCAGGGGAGAGTTAATCTCCATTGTCATGATATTCAAACACACACATCATGATGGACACACTAACAGGCAAATCAGAGTACACAACACCACAACCAATCACAGACAAGAACACCAACCATATAAAAAGCACGAGCACGACACCTGGTGTTCAGTAGGTCTGGGGAGAAGGGAACAAGAAAGAGCTGTTAAAACACCACAAGCAGGGAACCCCCCACGTGCAGAGTGCAAAGACCAAACTGTAAATAGTAAGTTTAAATAAAGAAGCGTTGTACCATATGCAACTGTGTTGGCTCATCTGTGTGTCAGAACACCCAACACCACATGGTACAGGAGTGGATCGATACCTGCCTACTAACCTGCCATTCTGGACATGGACCACACCGGCAAACCGCAGCCGATGCAAGTCATGGGGAACCTAGGTACCAACTGGAAGCTCTACAGGCAGCGATTTGACCTGTACATCCGTGCCACCGAAAAACAGAATGTCTCGGATGACTCGAAGATTGCAATGCTCCTCTTCTACGCAGGTCCGCACGCAACCGACGTTTTCAACTCACTGGTGTTCGAAGAAGGCGAAAGCCAAGCCAAATATGACACGGTCATCCTCAAACTGGACCAGCACTTTCAAGTTGAAGTAAATGAAAGTTTTGAAAGATACCTCTTTCAGCAACGCCTGCAAGGTAAGGAGGAGCTTTTTCAACCCTTTTTGACGCACCTCCGGATTCTAGCGCAGTCCTGCGGTTACGGCACCACCACAGAGCCCATGATCAGGGACCAGATTGTTTTTGGCGTTGCCTCTAGTGGCCTACGCCAGCAGCTTCTTAAAATGAAAAGCCTCACCTTAGCGTCTGCTGTGGAAGCCTGTGTCCTCCACGAAAATGCTACCTGCCGTTTTGCCCGATTTCAGGCGTCCGAGTTGGCACGGAGGGGGTCCCCAGCCGTCGAATCGGCAAGCCAGGCCGCCCACGACGTCGAACGCATCCAGGCCGTCGATTACTTCCCGACCCACGGCCCGGACGACAGCGGCCGCTTCCCGCGCTTTTCGCGGTCTCCCGCGCAGGTGCGCGCCAAAAATAACGGCCACAACGAGGGACGCACTGCGCAGGCGCGCCCACCGCAAGATCGCACTGCGCATGCGCAGTGGCGCAACGAACGCCGTGACGTCATGACGTGCGGCAATTGTGGAGCTCTACATTTAAAAGGGCAATGTCCTGCAAAAAACCGACAGTGCCACAGATGTGCCACGATGGGCCACTACGCAGCCCACTGTCGTTCGGCTCAACCCATGGATCCCGCGCATCCTCGACAACCTCGCAGACGAGTCAGGACCGTCCAGCCCACGCATCAAGACTTCCAGTTAAGTGATGCAGATGACCAGGATGCCTTCCGAGTTTCCGTCATTGATGTCAACAAGGTCAATGCCATCAATCCAGCCGATGAGTGGTGTGCCACCCTGACGGTCAACCCGAACTCGTCGCAAGCCCATTAGACTGGACTTATAATACCGTTCATATGTTTAACAAGTTGCACAATTTTACATGATAAACTGTTGTTGTTTATCGTTCCAGAGGTCGTCTGACTGGACAAGTGTTCAAGTTTTTTTTTTTCTTCTTCTCTCGTTCGCATTTATGTTATGTTATGGTACAACTTGGCTCATGTGACGCACCCGACATCGCCCCATGTACATAGTTCCGTCATATGCACATGCTGCACACGACACACACACACTCCTAGATGCACTCACGACACGATCATATTTATCACCACGTAGGCACATATCTTTGTAAAAAGGGGGGATGTCATGATATTCAAACACACACATCATGATGGACACACTAACAGGCAAATCAGAGTACACAACACCACAACCAATCACAGACAAGAACACCAACCATATAAAAAGCACGAGCACGACACCTGGTGTTCAGTAGGTCTGGGGAGAAGGGAACAAGAAAGAGCTGTTAAAACACCACAAGCAGGGAACCCCCCACGTGCAGAGTGCAAAGACCAAACTGTAAATAGTAAGTTTAAATAAAGAAGCGTTGTACCATATGCAACTGTGTTGGCTCATCTGTGTGTCAGAACACCCAACACCACATCCATCAGGGCTCATAGGGCGAAGAGAGAGGGCAGGGAAAGGGAGAGGTTAGTGGGGGAGATTTTAAGGGTGGACAGGAGCTATGCAGAGGCTCCTGATGAGGGACTACTCAGGGAGAGACGAAGTCTCCAGACGGAGTTCGACCTGTTGACCACAGGGAAGGCAGAGGCACAGTGGAGGAAGGCACAGGGGGCGATATATGAATATGGGGAGAAGGCGAGTCGGATGCTGGCACATCAGCTCCGTAAGAGGACGGCAGCGAGGGAAGTAGGTGGAGTCAAAGATGGCAGGGGAACTACGGTGCAGAATGCGGGGAAAGTGAATGAGGCTTTTAAGGCCTTTTACGAGGAGCTGTATAGGTCCCAGCCCCCAGGGGGGAAAGAGGGAATGCGGCGATTCTTGGACCAATTGAGGTTCCCAAGGGTGGAGGAGCAGGAGGTGGCTGGTTTGGGGGTGCCAATTGGGGTGGAGGAGCTGGTTAAAGGACTGGGGAGCATGCAGGCAGGGAAGGCCCCGGGGCCGGATGGGTTCCCGGTGGAGTTTTATAGGAAGTATGTAGACCTGTTAGCCCTGTTGCTGGTAAGGACCTTCAATGAAGCAAGGGAGGGGGGGACCCTGCCCCCGACAATGTCGGAGGCGACGATCTCTTTGATCTTGAAGAGGGATAAGGACCCACTGCAATGTGGGTCGTATAGACCGATCTCGCTCCTTAACGTAGATGCTAAGTTGCTGGCAAAAATGTTGGCCACGAGGATTGAGGACTGTGTCCCGGGGGTGATTCACGAGGACCAGACGGGATTCGTAAAGGGTAGGCAGTTAAATACTAATGTGCGAAGGCTCCTAAATGTGATAATGATGCCATCAGTGGAGGGAGAAGCGGAGATAGTGACAGCCATGAACGCGGAGAAGGCCTTTGATCGGGTAGAGTGGGAGTATCTCTGGGAAGTGTTGAGGAGATTTGGGTTCGGGGGAGGGTTTATTAGTTGGGTTAAGTTCCTGTATAAAGCCCCGGTGGCGAGTGTGGTCACGAACCGGCGGAGGTCGGAGTATTTCCGGCTGTATCGAGGGATGAGGCAGGGGTGCCCCCTGTCCCCTCTGCTGTTTGCATTAGCAATTGAACCTTTGGCCATGGCGTTAAGGGAGTCGGGGAAATGGAAGGGGGTGGTTCGAGGGGGAGAGGAACATCTAGTGTCGCTGTACGCAGACGACCTGTTGCTGTACGTGGCGGATCCAGTGGAGGGGATGGTTGAGGTAATGCAGATCCTACGGGAGTTTGGAGACTTTTCGGGTTATAAGCTCAATGTGGGAAAGAGCGAGCTCTTTGTGATCCATCCGGGGGACTAGGGAAGAGGGATAGACGACTTACCGTTGAGGAGGGCGGAAAGGAGCTTTCGATACTTGGGGATTCAGGTAGCTAGGAGCTGGGAGGCACTGCACAAACTTAATTTGACGCGGCTGGTGGAACAGATGGAGGAGGATTTTAAAAGGTGGGACATGCTGCCACTTTCGCTGGCGGGTAGGGTACAGTCGGTTAAAATGGTGGTCCTCCCGAGGTTTCTTTTTGTATTCCAATGCCTCCCAATTGTGATTACTAAGGCCTTCTTTAAGAGGGTAAGCAGGAGCATTATGGGATTTGTGTGGGCGAGCAAGACCCTGAGGGTATGGAGGGGGTTCCTGGAGCGTAGCAGAGATAGAGGAGGGTTGGCGTTGCCGAATTTGGATGGTTACTATTGGGCAGCCAACGTGGCAATGATCCGTAAGTGGGTGATGGAGGGAGAGGGGGCGGCGTGGAAGAGGTTGGAGATGGCGTCCTGCAAGGGAACGAGCCTGGGGGTGCTGGTGACGGCACCGCTGCCGCTCTCGCCGACAAGGTACACCACGAGCCCGGTGGTGGCGGCAATGCTAAAGATCTGGGGGCAGTGGAGACGGCACAGGGATGCAACGGGAGCCTCGGTGTGGTCCCCGATCAGAGACAACCATCGGTTTGTCCCAGGAAGGATGGACGGGGGGTTTCAGAGCTGGGATCGGGCAGGGATTAGAAGAATGGGGGACCTGTTCATTGATGGGACGTTTGCGAGCTTAGGGGCGCTGGAGGAGATGTTTGGGCTACCCCCGGGAAACGCTTTCAGGTACATGCAAGTGAGGGCGTTTGTGAGGCGGCAGGTGAGGGAATTTCCGCTACTCCCGGCACAGGGGATTCAAGATAGGGTAATTTCGGGCGTATGGGTCGGAGAGGGCAAGGTGTCGGCGATATACCAGGAGATGAAAGACGAGGGGGAGGCTTTGGTAGAGGAGCTGAAGGGTAAATGGGAAGAGGAGTTGGGGGAGGAGATTGAGGAGGGGCTATGGGCTGAGGCCCTAAGTAGGGTTAATTCCTCTTCCTCGTGTGCCAGGCTTAGCCTGATACAATTTAAGGTGGTTCATAGAGCGCATATGACGGGGGCGAGGCTGAGTAGGTTCTTTGGGGTGGAGGACAGATGTGGGAGGTGCTCAGGAAGTCTGGCGAACCATGTCCATATGTTTTGGTCATGCCCGGCACTGGAGGGGTTCTGGAGGGGAGTTGCGGGAACAGTATCTAAGGTGGTGAAAGTCCGGGTCAAGCCAAGCTGGGGGCTAGCACTATTTGAAGTAGTGGACGAGCCGGGAGTGCAGGAGGCGAAAGAAGCCGGCATACTGGCCTTTGCGTCCCTAGTAGCCCGGCGCAGGATCTTGCTAATGTGGAAGGAGGCAAAGCCCCCCAGCGTGGAGGCCTGGATAAATGATATGGCAGGGTTTATCAAGTTGAATAGGATAAAGTATGCCTTGAGAGGGTCTGCGCAGGGGTTCTACAGGCGGTTCCTAGACCATCTCGCGGAGCGTTAGACGATGGTCGGACAGCAGCAGCAGCAACCCAGGGGAGGAGGGGGGGGAGGGGGGGGACATCGTTCGTTGTGGGGGGGGGGGGGGGCGGGGGGGGGGAGGAGGAGGAGGGAGGGAGGGGGAAGGGGGGTTTCTCTGGGGGGCATTTGAGCAAGAAAACACATGAATGATCCGGAAACTGACATGTACGGGAAGAATCCAATGTACAAAGTTCTGTATCTTATTGACTTGCCATGTTCATGTCTTGCCACGCGAGCTTTCTTTTCTTTGTTACGGGGGGGGGGGGGGGGGGGCGTTGTTTGTATGGTGGAAAATATTGTTGAAAAATTCTTAATAAAAACATATTAAAAAAAATAAAAATAAGCGGGTTCAATTTGAGGCAGAGGGCGTAGTCGCAGACGGCGGGGGCAGATTCCTTATGGTAAGGGGCAAGCTGGAGGGGAGAAGAGTGCTGCTGGTGAACATATATGCACCGAACTGGGACGACGTTGACTTTATCAAAAGAGTGCTGGGGAAGATCCCGGACCTAGACTCACGTAAGTTGATAATGGGGGGAGACTTTCATACGGTCCTTGACCCGGGGCTGGACCGGTCATGTCCCAGAACGGGCAGACTCCCAGCAATGGCAAGAGAGCTGAAAGGATTCATGAAGCAAATGGGGGCTGTGGACCCATGGAGAGCCAGACAGCCGACGGGAAGGGGCTACTCGTTTTATTCGCATGTTCATAAAGTATATTCGAGGATAGATTTTTTAATTGTGAGCAGGGACTGTGTAGGGGAGGTAAAGAATACTCGGCAATCACTATCTCGGACCATGCCCCGCACTGGGTGGACCTGCAGGTCGGGGGGGGCGAATTACCAACGGCTGCAATGGAGGTTAGACATAGGACTGTTGTCGGAGGAGGGGATATGTGAGAGACTTCAGGGGCGTCATTCTCCGACCCCCCGCCGGGTCGGAGAATCGCTGGGGGCTGGCGTGAATCCCGCCCCCGCTGGTTGCCAAAGTCTCCGGCACCGGAGATTCGGCGGGGGCGGGAATCGCGGTGCGCCGGTTGGCGCCCCCCCCGCTCGATTCTCCGGCCCGAATGGGCCGAAGTCCCGTCGATAAATTGCCTGTCCCGCCGGCGTGGATGAAACCACCTTTTGAATGGCGGGACAAGGCGGCGTGGGCGGGCTCCGGGGTCCTGGGGCGATCTGGCCCCGGGGGGTGCCCCCACGGTGGCCTGGCCCGCGATCGGGGCCTACCGATCCGCGGGCGGGCCTGTGCCGTGGGGGCACTCTTTCCCTTCCGCCTCCGCCACGGTCTCCACCATGGCGGAGGTGGAAGAGACTCCCTCCACTGCGCATGCGTGGGAAACTGTCAGTGGCCGCTGACGCTCCCGCGCATGCGCCGCCCCGAGATATCATTTCCGCGCCAGCTGGCGGGGCAACAAAGGCCGTTTCCGCCAGCTGGCAGGGCGGAAATTCCTCCGGCACCGGCCTAGCCCCTCAATGTTGGGGCTCGGCCCCCAAAGATGCGGAGCATTCCGCACCTTTGGGGCGGCGCAATGCCCGTCTGATTGGCGCCGTTTTGGCCGCCAGTCGGCGTACATCGCGCCGTTTCGGGAGAATTTCGCCTCAGAAGTGTATGCAAAATTACTTGCAGGTGAACGATACGGGGGAGGTTTCAGCAGCGACCCTGTGGGAGGCGCTGAAGGCAGTAGTGAGGGGGGAGCTGATCTCAATTCGGGCTCACGGGGTCAGGGCGGACAGAGCAGAAACGGACAGATTGGTTAGGGAAATTCACCGGATAGACAAGGAGGGCCCCCAGGGGAGGACCTACTCAGGAAGAGACGAAGATTGCAGGCGGAACTGGGGGTGCTATCCATGAGTAGGGCCGTGGAACAACATAGGAAGGCGAGGGGAGTGGTGTATGAGCATGGGGAGAAAGCCAGTAGATTTCTAGCGCAGCAACTCCGGAAGAGGGAGGCGGCCAGGGAACTAAGTAGAGTGGTTAATGGGGAGGGGAGCAGAGTGGAGGACCCGGCAGGACTGAATAAGGTATTTCGGGACTTCTATAGTAAGCTGTACACTTCAGAACCTCCGGAAGAGCCGGAGGAGATGAAAAGGTTCCTGGATGGACTAACCTTCCCAAAAGTAGGCAGGAGACTAGTGGACGGGCTGGGGGCCCCGATTAGAGCGGAGGAGGTATTGGGGGGCCTAAAGGCCATGCAGTCGGGGAAAGCCCCAGGACCGGATGGATACCCAATAGAGTTTTACAAGAAGTTCTCGGAGATAGTGGGACCGGTCCTGACAAGGGTTTTTAATGAGGCAAGGGACAGAGGGACCCTGCCACTGACGATGTCGCAAGCCACCATCTCGCTGATACTGAAGCGGGACAAGGACCCGGAATCCTGCGGGGCATACAGGCCAATCTCCCTGATCAATGTGGATGCCAAGCTCCTGGCCAAGGTCCTGGTGATTAGAATTGAAGACTGCGTACCGGAGGTGATTGGGGATGATAGACAGGGTTTGTGAAAGGCAGGCAGCTGACAGCTAACTTGAGAAGATTGCTTAATGTGATCATGATGCCCCCGATGGGCAAGGAGGTGGAGGTAGTGGTGGCAATGGACGCTGAGAAGGCCTTGACCGGGTGGAGTGGGGCTATTTGTGGGAGGTGCTTGGACGGTTTGGGTTCGGGGAGGGACTGGTTAATTGGGTCAGACTATTGTACCAGACCCCAAAAGCTAGCGTTCGGACAAACAGGATAATGTCAGATTATTTCAGACTACACCGCGGGACCAGACAGGGGTGCCCACTCTCCCCGTTGCTGTTCGCGCTGGCCATAGAGCCGTTGGCGATGGCGTTGAGAGCTGCGAAGGGGTGGAAGGGAATGACTAGGGGGGGGGGGGGGGGGGTGGCACATAGGATCTCTCTCTATGCTCCTGTACGTTGCGGACCCACTGGCCGGGATGGAAAATATACTGGAAACATTGAGGAAGTTCGGCCGGTTTTCAGGGTACAAATTAAATATGGCCAAGAGTGAGATGTTTGAAATGCAGGCAACGGGCCAGGAGAATAGACTGAAGGAGCTGCCATTTAGGCTGGTGGAGGAAGGTTTCCGGTACTTGGGGATACAGGTGGCATGAGACTGGGGCAGGTTGCATAAGTTAAATTTGACTAGGGTGGTGGAACAAATGAAGAGGGAGTTTCGGAGATGGGATGCACTCCCGCTGTCACTGGCGGGGAGAGTGCAGACTGTAAAGATGACAATCCTCCCTCAATTTCTGTTCATCTTCCAGTGCCTCCCAATCTTTATCCCACGGTCCTTCTTCAAAAGGACTGGCAAAATCATCATGAGCTTTGTCTGGGCGGTAAAATCCCCGCGGGTGAAGAAGGCAATGCTTGAAAGGAGCCGCAGCGAGGGGGGACTGGCATTGCCGAGTCTGATCAACTACTACTGGGCGGCTAACATAGCCACGATAAGGAAGTGGATCGTGGGTATGGGGTCTATCTGGGAGCGAGTGGAGGCGGCTTCATGCAGGGGCGCCAGTTTGGCAGCCCTGGTCACGGCTCCCCTACCGCTGTCGCCGGCCAGGTACTCCACCAGCCCGGTAGTGGGGGCGGCCCTGCGGATATGGGGCCAGTGGAGCAGGCATGTGGTGGGCGTGGGTGCGTCTGTCTGGGCTCCAATATGTGATAACCATCGATTCGCCCCCCGGGAACATGGATGGAGGGTTTCGAACATGGCGGCGGGCGGGGGTGGGGAGGGTGGGCGATATGTTCCTGGAGGGGAGCTTTGCGAGTTTGAGGGGCTTGGAGGAGAAATTTGGGCTGGTAAAGGGAAATGACTTTAGGTACTTACAGGTGCGGGACTTTGTACGCAGACAGGTCCCCTCCTTCCCACGCCTCCCGCCAATAGGGATCCAGGACAGAATAGTCTCTAGAGGAGAAGGAGGAGAGGGTAGAGTCTCGGATATCTACAAGGTGCTCATGAAGGGGGAAGAGTCCCAGACGGAGGAACTGAAACTCAAATGGGAGGAGGAGTTTGGCGGTGAGATGGAGGACGGGCTGTGGGCGGTTGCTCTGAGTAGGGTAAACCCAACCACAACATGTGCCAGGCTCGGCCTGGTTCAATTTAAGGTCATTCACCGAGCCCACATGACGGTAGCTCGGATGAGCAAATTCTTTGGGGTAGAGGACAAGTGCGCTAGATGCGCGGGAGGACCAGCGAACCATGTTCACATGTTTGGGCATGTCCTAAGCTTAGGGAGTACTGGGAGGGATTTGCGGGGGTCATGTCCCGGGTGCTGAAAACAAGGGTGGTGATGAGGCCAGGGGTGGCAATTTTCGGGGTTTCGGAAGACCCGGGAGTCCAGGGGGAGAAAGTGGCAGATGTTCTGACCTTTGATTCCCTAATAGCGAATACTGCTGGCATGGAGGGACTCAAAACCCCCGAAGACTGAACTATGGCTTTCGGGCATGTCAAGTTTTCTGGGTATGGAAAAAATTAAGTTCGCCTTGAGGGGATCTGTACTGGGGTTCGCCCGAAGGTGGCAACTATTCATCGACTTCTTCGCAGGAGAATGAACGTCAGCGGGGGGGGGGGGTGGGGGGGGGGAGGAAGGGGGGGGAGGAAGGGGGGGAGGGGGAGATTAGAGTAGAGTAGGAGGGATAAATAGGCGGGTAGTGTCTAGGGGAGAGAAGCGGGCATGTGCAGTATGGTTTGATTGAAGTATTGGTTTTATAATGATGTTTGTACATTTCTGTTATCTGTAACTGTTTACAATGCCAAAAAATACCTCAATAAAATTGTTTGTTAAAAAAAAAAGAGGAAATTAGCACAATAGTGGAAGGATATTAGCTCTGATGATATGGAATCTGTATGGGTAGAGCTGAGAAACACCAAGGGGCAAAAAACATTAATGAGAGTTGTATATAGACCCCCAAGCAGCAGTGGCGATGCTGGGGATGGCATTTAACAGGAAATTAGAGGTGCATGCAATAAAAGGAACATATGTAATTATGGGTGAATTTAACCTGCATACAGATTGGGCAAATCAAATTAGTAACAATACTGTAGAGGAAGAATTCCGGAGGTTTGGACGGGATGGTTTTCTTGACAAATATGTTGAGGACCCAACTAGAGAACACGCCATCCTCAATTGGGTGTTGAGTAATGAGAAAGGAATAATTGGCAATCTAGTTGCTCGAGTCCCCTTGGGGATGAGTGACCATAATATGCTAGAATTTATCATCAAGATGGTGAGTGACGTTCTTGTTTCTGAGAGTAGCGTCCTGAATTTAAATAAAGGAAACTATGATGGTATGAGGCACGAGTAGGCTTTGATGGATTGCTGAATGTTACTTAAAGGGATAGACTATGATAGGCAATGGCAAACATTCAAGGAGCGCATGGGGGAACTGCAACAATTGTTGATTCCTATCTGGAGAAAAAGTAAAAAGGGAAAGATGACAAAACCATGGCTTACAAGGGAAATTAGAGATAGTATTAGATCCAAGGAAGAGGCATACAAATTGGCCATAAAAAATGCAGACTTGAGTATTGGGATAAGTTTAGATTTCAGCAAAGGAGGACAAAAGGATTGATTAAGAAGGGAAAATGGAGTACGATAATAAGCTTGCAGGGAACATAAAAACTGACTAAAAATTTCTATCGCTATGTGAAGAAAAAAAGATTGGGGAACACAAATGTAGGTCCCTTACAGTCAGAAATTAATGAATTTATAATCGGGAACAAATAAATGGCTGATCAATTAAATACCTACTTTGGTTCTTTCTTGACAAATGAGGACCCAAATAAGATATCAGAAATGTTGCTGAATACAGGTTTAATGGGACGGAGGAACTGAAGGAAATCAGTATTAGTAGGGAAATGTGTTGGGGATATTATTGGAACTGAAGGCTGTTAAATCTTCAGGGCCTGATCATCTACATCCCATAGTACTTAAGCAAATGGCCTGAGAAGTAATGGATGCATTGGTGGTCATCTTTAAGATTCTGTACCCTCAGGAACAGTTCCTTTAAATTGGCAGGTATCTAATGTAACTCCACCATTTAAAAAGGGAGATAGAGAGAAAACAGGGAATTAGAGTCCAGTCAGCCTGGTGTCGTTCATTCGAAAAGATTTAATAGCAGATCACTTGGAAAACAGTGGCAGGATTGGACAGATTCAGCATGGATTTATGAAAGAGAAATCATGCTTGACAAGCCTACTGGAATTTTTCAAGGATGTAACTAGTAGAGTTGATGAGGGGGAGCCAGTGTATCTGGTTTACTTTCTGAAGGCTCCTTGGGGGAGTTACCCCCTTGGCCCACCACGAGACACACCACGCCAGGGTCACGCTGGCAGAGACCACAAGTGTTCCGCGTCCACGTGATTCCCAGCCAGCGGGACCAGAGAATGGCGGAGGGCCGGAGCATAGGGTGCCGGGCCCACAAATTGGGTGTATATGGGCCATTAAGACCCAATTGCATTCACTTACGTACCCCTGCTGGCGCGCGGTTTAGGATCTTGATCCTGCCATCTGCAGGGGTTCGGAGCATCACAATCATATCAGCATCCGGCATTAATCCTGATTTTGCCCAGATGCCTGATTCTCGGTCCGATCGGGGAACACGATCCAGGCATCCCGGGACAGAGGGCCCTGCCCTGTATGTTTTCAAGAAAGGACTAGAACTAGCTCTTGGGTGAAATGGATCAAAGGATATGGGGGTGAAGCAAGAACAGTTTACTGAGTTGAATGACCAGCTGTGATCACAAAGAATGGTGGAACAGGCTTGATGGGCCGAATGGCCTACTCCTGCTCCTATTTTCTATGTTTCTATTTGTTGTAGACTCCTGCTATTGTTTGGAAATGAAAAGTATTCAGCATTGTTAGAGGATGAGATAATAACCTCTGATCTCCAGGCTTGATGGAAAGAATGTAAGATTATTGATGTGTTGGGACAGGATATATCTTGCTGAAAGGTTTTATTGTTTTAATTGTTATCTGAATACCAAATTTAAATATGAGCAGCAATGACGACATTTCGTTAATAGGAACAAAGCTATGAGAAAGTAATTTAGATGTAGTCATTACAGTTTTCTGTGGCTTCTTTGAGATAATTGTCATTAGATTTTGACATTTCTTGCTTATTTTCATAATAACTGAAAATGAACTGCTGACTTTCTTCTGCACCTTCCTTTCAGTTACTGATCACTCTCACAGATTGAGACGTTTACTGCATGAATACAGACATCAATTCTTTGTTATTCCCTATTGCACTCCCTGGAGTAAGGGTTTATTTTGTAGGGGCTGATTATTTCAACAATTTCACCAGCAAATCGTGTGGACATATTTAATTCTCTGTTCTCATCCTTTCTATTTTTCCAATTTTTGTTATTTTCACTTGTTTCCCAATTATTGAATTTCTTTTCTCGTAAATCCTTTTTCTCCTTATCCTAACTCCCTTCTATCTGTCCTCTGTCCAGAAGTCACAATAGTTGTCACGTTCCCTATCATTCCTACCTCCCTCAATTCCTGTTTAAAAGATCTTCCTCCAATTAATGTTGTTATGATCCTTGGCCAGAACCCGGTCATGGTGCGAAATCTGGTTAGGAACCTGTGACAATATGCATAAACAATCATGTAAATAGTGATGTAAACGACCTCCAACCATCAGGTGGCAGTGTAAATCTACCATGTGACTCTGTACCTCGAGAAGTCTGGAGATAGTCGTGTTAGTGGATAGTAATACTAGCAGTAGCTCTAGGATAATTGATCATAATTAATATTTTGTAATATATTTCTCATAGTTATCTGAACCACGCATTTATTTTATAATAAAACATTTTAAATAGTGAAAAACTAGACGTTTTATTGTGCATTATTCCCTCCGGCCAAGCACCAGAACGTAACAGAACCAATAATGTTTCTCCTAAAATAAATAAAGTTCAAGAGTCAAGAAGCTTACTAAGTGAATAAATCCACAAGATTCCACAGGTTTTGAACTAACAAAAATAAACTTTATTGTACAAGTAAAGAAGGTTAAAAAAACCAATCTTACACTCTTAACATTTAGGGAAAGTATGAGGTTCATGTGAAGCACAGGGCTAAATAGCTGCCTTTTAAAGCAGACCAAGGCAGTCCAGCAGCGCCAGTCCAATTCCCGTACCAGCCTCTCCGAACAGGCGCCGGAATGTGGTGACTAGGGGCTTTTCACAGTAACTTCATTTGAAGCCTACTTGTGACAATCAGCGATTTTCATTTCATTTCATTTTTTCATTAACAGGCAAACTGTGGTCACGCTCACAACATTGCACAATAGATGACAGATGTGACCAAAACAGATTCCATGGATTTCTCAACAACCCACCCAGATATGTGTCACATTGTGAGCCAACTAACCTTACTGAAACTTTGTATTTCTCACGAGGGTTTCTGAAGACACACGTGAAGATCTCACCTTGGAATTCTCTTCATAGGTTGCTCCCACTCGGATGGCTTCAACAAGAAACCACTTCACAGGGTTTCAATCTTGCTTTCCGAAATTCTTTTCCACTTGATTTCCAAGTCCACTCAAACTTCACCTTCCAAGCACAATTTCAGATCTTTGGCCATGCCAAGCAGAACACCACTGCTCCAAAGGGGTACCCTTGCCTCAACTGCCTGCAGCACAGAGTTACCAATCATCAGCTGCCTTCTCAGATCTTCAGGGATTCTCTCATGACCACGTCACTTAAAATCTGCTCCCTCCAGCTCTTCCTTTAATTTGGATCCTATTTCTATGCTCCTTTCTTTTAACTTACTTAACAGGAGTTATATCTGCCTTTAAGCTCTTGCCTGGGACTTTCTTTTGGGACTTCTCCCTGTCTCCCTCCCTGGTTTATGAGTTCTCATGTGTCCCCCTCCCTGGGACACTAACTCCATAGTGGTGCTCTGCACCAGGTCATCTGGTCTGGATTTATGCGCCATTCTTCTTTCTCTCTTCTGTACAGTTGCGCAGGGCCGGTCGTCGCCCTGAAGTATGTGAAATAATCAAACTGCACACGTGCAGCCACTCCCCGCTGGTGCAAGAAAAAAAGGTCTGAGGATCTTCAGGAATCGGAGTTCCGGACCTCCGAACTCCAAACTAAGACACGTATAAATGTCTAAACTTATTTTACACAAGTCCTCAAATATGCCATCAGTCAACTTCATGACCATCTCTTCCACTGTATTTTCCTTAAATCCTTTCACACTGATTTCAAGCCTGTTCAAAGTCTTTAATGATATCTGCGATGCTGGAACAGTAGTGTGTTCATATTCCTGTCCTTTGACTTCTTTTTCGATGTAACCTTGAGTATGATTGGTTTCTCTATCTCCTCCTTTGTGATGCTGCCAAATAATGGTTTTCTTCCAATCTGTTGCCACTTGCTATGTGACTAACATAATTCTTACAATGGTTTCTTCTCCCATGCACTCAGTCTATGCTGATAACGATGCACAATGTTGGTTCAGGAGATATTTATATAGGAACTTGCCAGGCCAAACAAACCTACTTCTGGATTTGTGGGAGGGAGAGTTAAACAGGCAAAAATTCTGAATGATTGGAATGCCTGTTCCAACCAGACGTGTGCTTTACTGAGGTAAAATGTGGACTAGGCAGTCAACACACGCCTAGGAGATTGGTTTGCATTTTTATCATAATAATGAGGCTGGAGGATTTGGATTTAAACAGCTTTAAAGGCTTAACTTTGGCCAGCCATGTTTTCTCGGCCTTAAGAATCCTGGCAGCTGCAGCATGGTGAGGACAGTCTAGGGGAGAAGGCAAATTTGTTCACAGTGCACCTTGTGAACCAAGAGAAGCAGGAATGCTTCCACCAACCGCCAGGTTCCACTACCAGCAGAGCCCTCCTGACACACAAACTACCCCTGGTCACATAGGATCCCTCTGCCAGTTGGGGATTGGATCTACCTGGTCTTGAGGCCTCCTTGCATTCCCTGCCAAATGGAAGCCACACTTACCAGTCAGGATCCTGTCAGACCCAGATGTCACATGCAATGAAGTTAAAGCTCTACAGCATGAGGGGAAACCCAGACTTCTGGGTTTCTCATGTGCTACCAAACCACAACACCCAGCCCCACCTACCACCACTACTAGTCAATCAGCAAGTAAACGTTGACCTTCATTATCATTCCTATGAACCGAACAATTCAAAGAACGCAAACAATCCACTACTTCAGTCATCTTTCAAAAAGTTTAGTCAGCTTCATCAGGCATGAATTGTCCTTTACTCACTCTCTCTGATCAGCTGAAGATTTACAAGTTGTTCAATCACCATATCCTAATTATAAGCTGGAGTGCATGTTAGAGTAACTGATCTATAATTACCAAGTCTTCCTCTCTCGACTTTGCAAATAGCGAAGTGATATGCACAGTTTTCCCAATCTAAATGAATGGTCCCAGAATCAAGAAGACTTTGGAAGATTATAGTTATGGCATCTTCAATGTTATCACCTATTTTCTTTACGACCTTGGAATGGAAACCATCTGGAACTGAGGATGAGTCATTCTTTAGTGCTATTATTTTCTTCATCACTAGTCCACTGTTAGTTTATTTGAGGTGTCCAGCATCCCATGGGGTTGCAATGATTGTCCTCCAACAACCACAACCTGTTAAATATGACTCCAATTTTCTCCCGATTCCCATTGTCTTCAAGTTTGTGAGTGCTCATTGATGTTTGACCCTGACAAATGCTGCCCTGACATCAAGGATAGTCATTCTCACCTAATTTCATGAACTCAGCTCTTGTGTCTACATTTGAACCAAGGCTGCAATGAGGTATAGAGCTGAGTGTCATTGGCAGAACCCAAACTGAACATTGGGGAGCAGGTTATTGTTGTGTAAGTGCTGCCTGATAGCACTGTTGATGACATCTTCCATCACTTTGCTGATGATTGAGAATAGACTGATGGGGTGGCAATTGGATTTGTGCTGCTTTTTTATGAATACTTAGAAACAAAACCCCAATCAGTTTGTTTTCACTGTTCAAACTGAGGAACGTACTAACTCTGGAAGATCATCAGTTGCTTCTATCTTCAATTCTGAATCTTGCCCATTTATCTTGTTGATTTTATCACCATTTATATTGGGATGGAATTTACCCCTCCCTTCCTAAGGTCAGGGAGGAGCTCACCCAGCATTTAACAGCTGATTGAAAATCCCACCTTAGAGAGATATTCAGAGACTGGCAGTTAGTTCTCCAGTGCCTCAAGGACCTTAAGAGTTGAGCTGTGCTGGATCAGGATTCCAGGTGATTTTGGTGTCTCGCTGGGATCATGGAAGCAGACCCCTGCAAAGTGGGTGGGGGAGAGGGGGGGGGGGGGGGACAATGATAAAAATGCCAGGGAAGAGGATCTGGAACCTGGGTGGGGAGGAGGGTGAACGGGTAACACCTTGATGAGGGGGGAGGGATCGAGGGATCCTCCAATGAGCCTGGGAGACAGTTAAGGAGGGACCCACCTTGCCCGTCACCAGCATGTGCAGGAAAACCTGCCAGACTAGCCCCTTGGTGTGGGGCTCTTCCATTGTAGTATAAACCTTAGCAGTGGCTGGGTGAGGCACTTAATTGGGCATCAATTGCCCACCTAAGGATCTCAAATTGACCACTAGTGGCTGGCATCTGACATCACTCACCAATCAAACTTGTGGTGGGGCATGAGCAGGCGGATATGCCACACACTGGATATATGCTCCCACCCTTAATCCCACTGGATATGTGCCCCCGCCCTTAATCCCACTGGCCCATTGCCTTTAGGATCATAATCTTGTGGATTCAGGTCATTCTCCATGACTGGAGCATCCGATCTAAACTGACATTACACTACAGTATTGAAGGAGTTTTGCATGTCAGATATGTCAACTCTTGTGTGAATCATTACCCAAGTTCCACCCTGTGTTCGCCTCATTTGCCATTGCAGGACTATCTGTGCAGGTTGGTACCATGTATCACTGACTGCACTTTAAAAAGTAATTCATGGGATACCAGATGTCCTGAGGATAAAGGGACTATTTAAAGACAGCTTGACCAATTGTCCCATCATATGTCGATGTTCAAATGATGATGCTTTTTAATAACAGCATCTGATGACCTTACGGTGTCCCAGCAGAAAGAAAAAATAATTATTAAGAGTCCGAAGTGAAAAGGGAATATTGGAAGCTAATGTAAAAATCCTACTTAGTGAAATTTTGTCAAAGGCAGTTTCATCAAATATTGGAGATAAGTTAAGAGCACTTATTTTAAAATAACGTGGGAGGTGAGACTCCTTATTTTTTTCCTTTTTCCATTCAAATCCAATTTAGATGAGCTGTAAATAAATAAAGCCAAAAATAAATAGTGTAAATAACTGGGTCAGTGCAGGGTAACAACGCAAGTTGATACACTGACAGATCTCACAGCTTGGGTTTCCATGGGGCCATTTTGAAAAAGCTTCAAATGCTGGGTTCTAATGTCAGCTCCCATGGAAATCTGGTGTCGCTGTGGCCCGCATTAGTGGCAAACATAGAAACTTGGAGCATGAGTAGGCCATTCAGCCCTTTGAGCCTGCATTGACATTCATTATGATCATAGCTGATCTTTTATCTCAATGCCATATTCCCACTTTCTCCCCATATCATCTTGATGTTTGCCATCATTGCAACTGGACGATTTGGACCAATGTGTTTATGGAGACTACGCTTTTACAGTAAAGTCTTGAAATACTTGCTGTACCTCTGTAAGATCACCTTATTTTTCTCCTCCGAAAATAAGGAACTCGGTCCGGTTGAAGAGGTGTCCAAAACACTCTTTATTTTTTTAAGAGTTTACTTAATACATTTGCACAAAATTAAATCAAAACTGAGATCAAAATAATACACAGTCTTGTCAGAACACAGCGGCAAATCTTCTAAGTTTCAGAAGAAGTAAAAGAAAAGACTTCAAGAAATAATTTCTATGGATGCTTCAAGAATTTCAGAATGTTAAAATTCTTCTAATAATCAATCATGCAGATTAGATTCTTAAGGAAATCCTGATCTATGCTTTCTCCCCTTATTTACTTTCATTGGTTCTAATTCTCAGCTGAGTCCCCCCCGATTCATTCAGAAAAGTGTCAATCGTTAAGTGATTGGTTAATTAGACATTAATCACTAACTCCAAATTAATTATTATTTCCCTGACACAGCACCATTCCCATGTATTCTATCCCACAGTCAACCACTTTGGGTCATGTCTAGCCTGCTATACTATTGTTACTAAATTGTTGCAAATTTGTTGAATGTACCTTTGTATTGCTCCTTTAGGCATATTTATACAGTACATCTTTAGAAACATTTGTCAGTATCTATAGACAGTCATGGTCAGGGTTCAATAGTTCAGTCATTTTTTATAATTTGATCATGTTCCTGCAGGCTCAGAAATTTTTAAAGAATCACTTTATTCTCCAATACTGATTTGGTTGATTTTCTTAAAGGACCCCCTAAATAATTGTTAAATCCAATAACCTCCCTGACATAAAACTATAAGAATCACAGAATCCGTACAGTGCAGAAGGAGGCCATTCAGCCCAATGAGTCTGCACCGACTCTTTGAAAGAGAACTCCACCAAGCTTCGTCCCCCACCCTGTCCCAGCAACCTCTTGACCTAACCTACACATCGTTTTTTGGACACTAAGGGACAATTTAGAATGGCCAATCCACCTAATCTGCACATCTTTGGATTGTGGGAGGAAACCAGAGCACCCGGAGGAAACCCACGCAGACATGGGGAGAAAGTGCAAACTGCACACAAATAGTTACCCAGGACCGGAATTGAACCTGGGTTCCTGGCACTGTGAGACAGCACTGCTAACAGCTGTGCCACCGTGCCACCCTAGTTGCATGTGAAAAGAACCTCTAAAAGCAAGAGTTACGTTTGGCTGGATTAATTCTGCTGTACACAAACATGTGGTATAATTTAATAAATACATTGATGTGCTGACATTGATAAAATTCAAAACTTAATTATTCATCAATGCATACTGTTAATACAGGCCCACAAAAGGTGATCATCAATATTTCATATGGTTAGAAATTTCTTCATGTGGCACATTTATCCCACGGTATAACTTTCCTCATAGGAAACATATAATGCCCAAAGGAATTTCTAGTCACTAAATGATCACTGATGTATTTAAGCAATAGGGAGAGATCAGAAGCAGCAGGTAGGGATAAAATGGCTGATTCTCCTATTGATGTCGCTCATCAAGCTGTTTGCCCAATCAGCTGTTGTTTTGTGGCTGCTTCATGGATGTCAACCAAAACAATCACATACATGTAGAATGGCACCAGTAACTGGTTTGTATCTTTTTACTTGACCTGTAGAATTTTGGAGGTGCTATATTGCTTTCAGTATCTGGGTAAATCGGCATATTCCTCAGGTCAAGGTCTGAAGTAGAATTCAATCAACCTGGAGTGCAGGCAGAGTTGCCAAATTCAGAACAGTTAAGTGCTTGAAGCTGATGTTGGATTTGGCAAAATAAATATGCTGTCTCCTTGTTATGCTGTAAAAGTCAAAGCCCCAATAGTTGCCCTTCTCACCAAGACCTTAGATCAGAGATTTCAGAGCAAAGCAAGTAAAAATGATACCACTTTCAGTAACCTTAAGGATCACCAATAATTTGAATTTGAATTCAAATTAACTAAACGTTGCTGAATAAAATCACTTTGACTGTAGCCTCTAATTGGTAATCTTGCTGCTGCATGCTCTGAGTTTGAACTACATGGGCATGGAAACGAATGGAAAGCCCAGCATGGTTTCAGACTAATCTAATACCTCATTTCAGCTCATTCACATCCAGTTAGTGGAGAACATTGGGCTCTGTTATCACTTGCAGGAAACATGTGCTATGGCTACTGAGTGCGAGATTGTGTGATCTGCTAAGGACTCAGCTTTAATATACAAACAGAAAAGCCATATAAAGCATCTATCCTGTGTACCCTGCACTGTAGCCTGCTTGTCAAGTGGCTATCAGAGACCGCGTAATGGAAATAGTTGACTATTGAAGGCTTTGATGGTAGCATTTGTTTTTGATTTTCTATTTGCTCCTAACCACATAGTTGTCTTATTTGATGTAAATTGACTGTAGGTTTGAATTGGAAAGTCATATTAAACTATTGGCAGGAAGTGATGTATCTATGTTCTCGTTCATTGCAGAAGAAAACAAATTAATTCACACTTCAGAAAATGAGTGTAGGGCATAAAACTGCTTCCTGAAACTTTCTGCGGGTTCCTTTATTAATAAATGAGCATACCCTGAAATAGATTTTTTAATTGTTTATCACTATTACCAGTGCATTGGGCAATGATAATAGAATGAAATGAAATATTCTTAACCTCTGCCTTTAATATAGCACAACAATGTGCAGTGAATATTTGAGTCTCATTTCTGTTATTTACTATTTTACCACTTTGTCTGTATTTGATCCTTTTAGTTTTAAATTTTACCAAAGGTCATATTACATTTAAACCAGTAAAATATGGCTCAGAAAATGGGAACCAAATGTCATCAGATCGTCTTTGGCACGGCCAGCAGGGCACGCCATGTTTGGAACATACTAGAGTGAGCGTGTATTGTGTACTAGGCAAGTTAGATGTGATGCTAGACACTGATTTGGCTGCAATTTTGGACCTCACATGTCCTGTTAATACCCTCTCTAAAACACTTGATGTTGAACATGTGTTCAACTGCACAAGGACCCCACTCTGTCAGTAGCCCTGTTAAAAACGATCATCATGGGACTTCCGATGGAGTGCTTTTGACTTTCTTTTGCTGCTGGTAAGTGAGTAACTGTCTACTGCATTTACAATAAAGTGGATGAACTAATTGTGCAAATAGATGTGAACGGGTATGATATAGTCGGGATTACGAAGACATGGCTGCAGGGTGACCAGGGATGTGAACTGAATGTCCAGGGATATTCAGTACTTAGGAAAGACAGACAAAAAGGAAAAGGCGGCGGGGCTGCATTGCTGGTCAAGGAGAAAATTAACACAACAGTGAGGAAAGATATTAGCTCCAACAATGTGGAATCTGTATGTTGGAGCTGAGAAACAGGAAGGGGCAAACAACGTTAGCGGGCGTCATATATAGACCCCCAAACTGTAGTGATATTGTTGGGAATGGCATTAAACAGGAAATTAGAGATGCATGCGATAAAGGAACAACTGTAATTATGGGTGATTTTAATCTGCATTCAGATTTGGAAAACAGGCCATCTTAGACTGTGTACTGTGTAATGAGAACGGAATCATCAGCAATCTAGTTGTGCTAGACCCCTTGGGGATGAGCAACCATAATATGATCAAATTTTTCATCAAGGTGGAGAGTGATGTAGTTGATTCTGAGACTAGGGTCCTGGATCTTAACAAAAGAGACTACGATGAAATGAGGTGTGAGTTGGCTATGATTGACTGGGGAATGTTACTTAAATGGATGACAGTGGATAGGCAATAGCAAACATTCAAAGAGTGCATGGAGGAACTGCAACAATTGTTTATTCCTGTCTGGCACCAAAGTAAAATGGGCAATGTGGCCAATCCATGGCTTACAAGGGAAATTAGGGATAGTATTCGATGCAGTCAGAAACAGGGAAATGTATAATAGTGGACAAAGAAATGGCTGAGCAACTAAATACATACTTTGGTTCTGTCTTCACAAATAAGATACCCGAAATGTTGGGGAATGCAAGGTTAGTGACAGGGAGGAACTAAAGGTGATCAGTATCAGGGGCGTCATTCTCCGACCCCCCAGCGGGTCGGAGAATGGCCGTTGGCCGCCGTGAATCCCGCCCCCGCCGGTTGCCGAAGTCTCCGAAGGGAGAAAAGTCGGCGGGGCGTTAATGGCGCCGCAGACGTCGGAGAATGGCACGGGTGTGCGCAAGGCAGCCGATTTTGGGCCTGCCGATATTCTCCCTTCCGGATGGGCCGAAGTCCCGTCGACGTGATGACCGGTCAGGTCGACGTAAATCAAACCTCCTTTTCATCGGCGTGAAGCTGTGGTCCAGGTTCACGCCGACGAGCGAGGAGGTGAGTGACAGCCTGGGGGGTTGGCCGCTGGGCAGGCGATGGCATGGCAGCAGTCTGAATGTGTGGGGGAGAGGTGTGTGTAGGGTTTTGTGTGTGTGTGTGCGGCGGGGTGGTTAGAGTGAGCTGGGCTCCGGGGGAGTGCCGGGAGGGGGGTCCGTGCCAGGGAGGAGGATGGGGAGGGGGGTCCGTGCCGGGGAGGAGGATGGGGAGTCCGTGCCGTGGAGGAGGATGGGAGGTCCGTGCCGGGGAGGAGGATGGGGAGGAGGGTCCGTGCCGGGGAGGAGGATGGGAGGTCCGTGCCGGGGAGGAGGATGGGAGGTCTGTGCCGGGGAGGGGGATGGGGGGTCCGTGCCGGGGAGGGGGATGGGGGGGTCCGTGCCGGGGAGGAGGATGGGGGGTCCGTGCCGGGGAGGAGGATGGGGAGGGGGATCCGTCCTGGGGAGGAGGATGGGAGGTACGTGCCGGGGAGGAGGATGGGAGGTCCGTGCCGGGGAGGGGGGTGGGGGGGGTTCCGTGCCAGGGAGGGGGATGGGGGGGTCCGTGCCGGGGAGGAGGATGGGGGGGTCCGTGCCGGGGAGGGGGATGGGGGGGTCCGTGCCGGGGAGGGGGATGCGAGGGCAAGTGAGTTGGTCCACCTGGCCAGGTGCCAGCCTCCAACAGTTGGACCCATGCGCGGTCCATGCCACCTGGCTGGGGGGAAGGAGGGGATATGGGCAATGATGACATGTCGTCGTCCCCCCCAACCAGGCCGTCATGTTTTCCGATCATCCAGCGATGTTGGCCGCGTGGTGGCAGCCGCTAATGTCTATGTTGCCCTGGATGAGGAGGAGGAGGAGGAGCGTGCCAGAGAGGCGGCGCAGACTGCCGCAGAGGGACAGGCGGCAGCCGCCCAGGCTGGAGGGACACCTGACCGACAGGACGAGGAGGGGGAGGAGGACGTCGCGGCCCCACGGCAACGGAGGCACCCGAGGGCGCCCCGTGTGTACCGGCCCCGGCAGTCATACCAGGACCTCACGGACCGGGAATGCAGGAGGAGACTCCGGATGAGGCGGGAAACCGTGGCACACATCTGCCACCTGCTGGCACACCTGTCACCGCGTGGCACTGGCGGGGGACACCCTCTCCCCGTGTCCATGAAGGTTACGGTGGCCCTGAACTTTTATGCAACGGGGTCATTCCAGGCACCGAGTGGGGACCTGTCCGGCATATCGCAGACATCGGTGCATCCGGGCAGTGACAGATGCCCTTTATGCCATGGCGCACCGCTACATCCGCTTCCCCGTGGACCGGGCCAGCCAAGATGCCCGGGCCGTGGGCTTCTCTGCCGTGGCCGGGTTCCCCATGGTCCAGGGCGCGATTGATGGGATGCACGTCGCCGTTCGGCCACCTGCAGATAACAGGGCCGTGTTCACCAATTGGAAGGGGACCTATTCGATGAACATACAGGTGGTCTGCGACCACCGCATGATGATCCTGCACGTCTGCGCCCGTTACCCAGGCAGTGTACACAACTCATACGTGTTGTCGCGGTCATCCATCCCCGGCATGTACGAGGGACGCCATCCCCGGCTGAGGGGCTGGTTGCTGGGCGACAGGGGCTACCCATTGCGATCGTGGCTGATGACGCCTATACGGAGGCCACACAATGAGGCGGAGAACCGCTACAATGATGCCCATGTAGCGACAAGGGGAGTGATAGAGAGGTGCTTTGGCGTGCTGAAGATGCGTTTCAGGTGCCTGGACCTCTCTGGGGGCGCCCTCCAGTATCGGTCAGATAGAGTCGGCCGCATCATTGTGGTGTGCTGCGTCCTGCACAACATAGCCCAACAGAGGGGCGATGTGCCGCAGGCAGAGGAGGACGGAGTGGAGGAGCAGCAGGAAGAGGCGCAGTCCTCCACAGATGAGGGGGATGGGGGCAATGGTCAGGGCAGACGGGCTAGGCACAGGCGGGTGGCTGTCCACCGTTACCGGCTGGCCCAGCGGGCACGGGACAGACTGATAGCCGCCCGCTTCACTGACTAGATGGCCGTGGGAATCGGGTAGTGTGGCCACAGACCGCACACCATGGCAACAGCCGACCACCCACACCCCCCACCCATCCACCCACCCAGCACCCTCACCCCCCTCCCCAACCCCACCCACCCCACCCGCATGCACACCACCCCCCCCATTGCCGATCCACCTGCGGCACAATGGCCGGGCTCACATAGTTGCGGGTGGACGCGTGTCTATTGCAGGCCATGGAGGATGATGACAACCCGCTCTGCGATGAGCTCCTGGCTCCACATCGTTGGTCTATGTCTGACCCATGGCCACAGTACCACCATCCACCCGGACCATCCCTGCATGCGGCTGTGACACTGCAGCGCACGGTCCCATCCTCTGCCCGGGGGGATGTTGATGGCGGCCCAGGGGGAAGGGGGCAGACTCACCTGGGGCTGAGGTAAGACCACCCCTCACACAAACACTTGCGCTCAACGTACATGACACCCCCGCACGCTTTGGACAGAGCACAAAGGCAGCTTCTGTAGGTGTAACATTGACTTTAATAACCAAAGGAGTTCATGCACGTGTCCTAGCCCCTAAAACTCATCTGTGCCCTGCACCCGTGCCAACTTACTCAGTGTCTAATTGTTTGGCCTTACGGGCCCTTTGACTACGTCTACGTGGTTCCCCAGACGGTACAGCAGAACTGGAGGTGGACTCCTGCGATTCCTGCCCTCTGACACAGGATCCCTTTGGCGGCCGTTTCCTGGGGCGTTCTGGCCTAGATGGGCCAGGCTGCGGCCCGGGCGACTGGGATGGCGAGCTGCCAGCCTGTCCTGCCCGTTGCCCACCCGATGCACCTGGGACGGAAGGGGGGGAGTCCGAGGTGTCGCGGTGTTCCGGGACCTCCCCTACAGGGGGAGCCGGGACGGACCACACCACCTCCTCCTCCCTCGGGGTGCCCGATGGCCCCCAGGCCTCTACATGGGTGGGGGATGCAAACGGACTGGCCATCCGACGCCCTCCCGACATCTGGCGCTGCCAGTCCTGGAGGCCCGTGCTGGTATCGACAGGGGTCTGCAGGTTTGCAGCCATGGAGCGCAGGGGGTTGGCAAACCCTGTCTGTGACTGTGCGACGCCGGCTCGCACATGGCCACTGGCGCCGATGCCCTCAGCAATGGCCTGCTGAGACTGGGCCATGGCCTGCAGAGACTGGGCTATGGCCTGCTGAGACTGGGCTATGGCCTGCTGAGACTGGGCTATGGCCTGCTGAGACTGGGCCATGGCGTTGAGCACCTCTGCCATCTGGCGCTGGCACTGGCTCATGGCCTCCTGTGAGAGGGCAGCCATGTCCTGGGCCACAGACGCCGCCTGCACGGAAAGCCCCAGGCCTCGCAAACCGTTCCCCATGTCTGACACCGTCGCACCCATTGCCTCCACCGCGGACGCCACCCGTGCGGTGTCGGCCTGGGTCCCAGCTCCTGGACGCGGGTGGACTCCTCCACCTGCGACTGCAGCCGCCACAAGCCGGCCGTCACCCTCTTCGCTCGTCTCCGGGTCGGTGGTTGCATCGGATCTATGTGTGGGTGTGCTAACTCCAGGAACCCAGGATCCATCTGGGCGGCAGATGTTCGCTTGGGCTGGGCTGCCCTCCGACCGCCCGTCCCCTCTGCTGCTCCTACCTCCACCTGCTGTACCGGGACGGCTGTGTTGTGCGCACCAGTGAGTGTACCAGATGCCTCATCACTAAAGTGCCCAACCGAGGTGAGTGTTTCTGCGATGGTGGAGGGTGTTGGTGACAGCAGTGGCGTTGTGTCGTGCTCTTCGTCCCACTCTGAGTCTATGGCACTTTGGGGTGGGGGTTCGTCTCCACCCATCCACTCTGAGTCACTGTCCGGTATTTCGTCTTCCTGGGTAGTGCTGTCCCGGGTAGTGCTGTCCCGGGTAGGGGTGTCCCGGGTAGGGGTGTCCTGGGTAGTGGTGTCCTGGGTAGTGGTGTCCTGGGCAATGGTGACCTGGGTAGTGGTGTCCTGGGTAGTGGTGTCCTGGCCCGGCTGTGACGGGGGCCTGTGGCTGCCCCTCTCGTCGCTGGGTGGCACACGCCTGCGTCGTCGCACCCGCACGTGACGGGGGCGTCATCTCCCTGTTGCTCCAGGTCTCTCCGTCTCCCGTGGTCTCCAAGGGGCATCCTGCGGGCGTCGCATGCCGGAGGGTCCGGGTCTCTCCGTCCCCCGTGGTGTGCGAGGGGCATCCTGTGGGCGTCACATGCCGGAGGGTCCGGGTCTCTCCGTCTCCCATGGTGTGCGAGGGGCATCCTGCGGGCGTCGCATGCCGGAGGGTGTGGGTCTCTCCGTCTCCCGTGGTGTGCGAGGGGCATCCTGCGGGCGTCGCATGCCGGAGGGTCCGGGCCTCTCCGTCTCCCGTGGCCTCCGAGGGGCATCCTGCGGGCGGTCTGCATCTGCGGGGATGGGTGCCTCGACGTTTGCTCCTGCGATACACAATGAAGCATGCATGGTTAGACACGCAGGCAGTGATCAGGTGATATGGGGGAGGGGGATATAGGGGAGGGGGGATATGGGGACGGGCTGTCGGTGGCTCACTTGCTAGTACGCCCCCGACCTCTGCATCAGCAACCTCCCGGTCCTCAGGTCCGCCAGCCAGTTCCAGGGCCCTTTCCTCGTGTTCGGTCAGTGGCCTCTCATCAGCGGGTCCTCCTCCAGTCCTCACATGCTCCCTGGTGTTGTGTGCGCGTTTCTCCTGTGGCGGGGGTGGGGGTGGTGGCAGGGGTAAAAGGCAACAGTGTTAGGCAGGTATATGAATGCACGCCATCGGTTGCGCGTGTGTTGCAGAGGTTAAGGTTAGGGCTGGATTCACTTGGGGATATGGGGGATATGGGGGAGGGGAGATATGGGGGAGGGGGGGATATGGGGGAGGGGGGATATGGGGGAGGGGGGAATATGGGGGAGGGGGGAATATGGGGGAGGGGGGATATGGGGAGGGGGGATATGGGGAGGGGGGATATGGGGGAGGTGGGGATATGGGGAGGGGGGATATGGATATCGGGCGGGGGGGGGAGGCTCACCCTGCCTGCTCTGACGAGGTCGTTCACCTTCTTGTGGCACTGGGTGCGTGTCCGTGGTGTCAGGGCCGCAGCGGTGACGGCTTCTGCCACCTCCCTCCACAGATGCCGGCTGTGGCATGGGGCAACTCTGCGGCCGTGCCCGGGATACAGGGCCTCCCTCCTCTGCTCCACTCCGTCCAGGAGCGCCTCCACATCCCGTGACTGGAACCTCGGGGCTGAGCGGCGGCCAGCCATCCAGTCGTGTGTTGCGGTCGGGTGTTCCGGTCGGGTGGGGGGGAGCAGCGCGTCCTTATGAGCCGTCACGCCGTGCGGCGTGAATGACGCTGCATGGCGTGAACCACGTGCGCAAGCGCGGATCCCATCACTTCGCTGCTAGCCCATTTCGGGCCGGAGACTTTGCAACGATTTTTCCGGCGTGACGCAAGTCAGATTTGCGCCGTTTTTTGCGCCGATCGGCGGACTTTGCGCCGATAACGGAGAATTTTGCCCCAGTAGTGAAATGGTGTTGGGGAAATTGAGAGGATTGAAGACTGATAAATCCTCAAGGCCTGATAATCTACACCCCAGGGTACTGAAGGACGTGGCTCTAGAAATAGTGGACGCATTGGTGGTCATCTTCCATGATTCTATAGACTGTGGTACAGTTCCTGCAGATTGGAGGATGGCTAATGTAACTCCACTATTTAAAAAGTGAGATAGAGAAATTATAGACCAGGAAGACTGATGTCAGTAGTGGGGAAAATTTTAGAATCCATTATCAAAGATGCGGGGGGGGGGGGGGGGGGGGGGTGTAGGGGAGGGAGTGGGGTTAAGGCTGTGGGCATGTAAGAAGGACAGGGGGCATTCACTCTGAGGGAAACTGTCCCACACTTGGCAAAGGGCATCTCCAGTATTGCAAAACCCCCTTCCTTGCCACCCTTTAAAGAACTAATTAAAGAATCAGGCTGTCCACTCCTGACCATGTGAAATGTTTTATATCACGGGCAACGTATTATCAACATAAATTGGCTTAATAACAAGCCCGACTAAGCCTTGATTACTTATTTGAATATGGTTAGTGGGCTGCTGATTTTGGCACCCCTCACCCCCATATTATGGGGCTGAGCTCAGAGGTGGGCTGGAAGGTAGTGGGCTGGGCACCACCCTAATTTACCTGCCCCCCCCCCCCCCCCCGCGCCCAAAACACACCCAGCAATGGCAGGTAAAATACAACCCCCTAAGTGGGTCACTGCCCTTACTCTGTATCCAATTTGCAAGTAAAACCCTGCCTGCTGATTATAACTATATAGGCGACGATCAAGGCAAGACAGATATTTTATAAAGAACCTAATCCGGCTCTGTTATTTCCAGAAGAACAGACAAATTGTTTATCCACAGCTTTAAACCACATTGACGCCGAAAACAGCAGGACCACTAAGTGAAAGCAGCAGGAGAAACATATTCAGTTGAACACAGCAAAACCATCCACCTTCAAGAGCTATGAACTCATTTGATTTAACTGGACTCTAAATTACCTTCTGTACCCACCGCACTCTGTAAGTGTGTGTGTGTGTATGTGTATATATTGTGTGTGTAAGTCGGAGCTCATTTTTATTGTCTTACATAGACCGTGTTAAGTACAGCAAAACCATCCTCTTTTCTTTTAAAAAAAGCTCAAGAAAATATGTCTGATCATGGGCGAGATTCTCCGACCCCCCGCCGGGTCAGAGAATCGTCGGGGGCTGGCGTGAATCCCGCCCCCGCCGGTTGCCGAATTCTCCGGCACCGGATATTCGGCGGGGGCGGGAATCGCGCCGCGCCGGTTGGCGGGCCCCCCCCCGCGATTCTCCGGCCCGGATGGGCCGAAGTCCCGCCGCTAAAATACCTGTCCCGCCGGCGTAGATTAAACCACCTACCTTACCGGCGGGACAAGGCGGCGTGGGCGGGCTCCGGGGTCCTGGGGGGGCGCGGGGCGATCTGGCCCCGGGGGGTGCCCCCACGGTAGCCTGGCCCGCAATCGGGGCTCACCGATCCACGGGCGGGCCTGTGCCGTGGGGGCACTCTTTCCCTTCCGCCTTCGCCACAGTCTCCACCATGGCGGAGGCGGAAGAGACTCCCTCCACTGCGCATGCGCGGGAATGCCATCACCGGCCGCTAACGCTCCCGCGCATGCGCCGCCCGGAGATGTCATTTCCGCGCCAGCTGGCGGGGCACCAAAGGCCTTTTCCGCCAGCTGGCGGGGCGGAAATTCGTCCGGCGCCGGCCTAGCCCCTTAAGGTTGGGGCTCGGCCCCCAAAGATGCGGAGCATTCCGCACCTTTGGGGCAGCGCGATGCCCGACAGATTTGCGCCGTTTTGGGTGCCAGTTGGCAGACATCGCGCCAATACCGGAGAATTTCGCCCCATGTCTTTGATAGCCACAGCGCATAAATACTTAAACACTCTTGGAATTGGCAAGTGTATTTATTCTTTAAAAAAAAACCATTGCGGTCAAATGAGGAGAGGGAAAAGAAGGGAGCCATTTGATCCCTCCTGACCCGATTGTAACATAGGGTTGAGGCTGGCAACTTTGGGATGTTGTGAAGATGAGGCATGGTTGAGAGGGTTGTTAAGAAGGCATACGGTGTGTTAGCTTTTATTGGTAGAGGGATTGAGTTTCGGAGCCATGAGGTCATGTTGCAGCTGTACAAAACTCTGGTGCGGCTGCATTTGGAGAATTGCATGCAATTCTGGTCGCCGCATTATAGGAAGGATGTGGAAGCATTGGAAAGGGTGCAGAGGAGATTTACCAGAATGTCGCCTGGCATGGAGGGACGATCTTATGAGGAAAGGCTAAGGGACTTGAGGCTGTTTTCGCTAGAGAGAAGAAGGTTAAGAGGTGATTTAATTTAGGCATACAAGATGATCAGAGGATTGGATAGGGTGGACAGGGAGAGCCTTTTTCCTCGGATGGTGATGTCTAGCACGAGGGGACATAGCTTTAAATTGAGGGGAGATAGGTATAAGACAGATGTCAGAGGTAGGTTCTTTGCTCAGAGAGTAGTAAGGGCGTGGAATGCCCTGCCTGCAACAGTCGTGGACTCGCCAACACTAAGGGCTTTCAAATGGTCATTGGATAGACATATGGACGCTAAGGGAATAGTTTAGATGGGCTTTAGAGCGGTTTCACAGGTCGGCACAACATCGAGGGCCGAAGGGCCTGTCCTGCGCTGTAATATTCTATGTTCTATGTTCTATGGAGTGTCTGAATGTTAGGCATGAGTACAGATTGCTGATGGCTTTGTGTTGTGGCTGTATTGAGTAATGTGAGAGGTTGCTGGTGTGTTCGGTAGAAGGTGTCACGCCTAGCTGATGTTATAACTGGACAGGAAGACCCCAGAATGGAACCTTGGCTCAAAAAACCTTGAGTGAGATTCTCCGTTTCCCAACACCGATTTCGTAATTGCCGATCGGGCAGAGAATCCCTTTTTAATGACAGAATTGGGGGCGGTGCCTGTTTTACGCAGGCTTTGCATACACCGCCCCCTCCGAAACAGGCTCATCGCGTGTCGCACGCCGTTGGGACGGCTTCAGGACGTCACCTGTAGGCCCTCCCCTGATGCTCCGCCCCAGATGGGCCGAGTTCACGATGGCGCGGGAAACCTGCTGTCCCAGCCGTGTGGGAACCCTGCCCGACTGCGGCTGTGGACTGTGTCCAGCGCCACCACAGTCGGGCGGGAGTCGTGCTGCTGGCCGGTGGGCTTCGGCGAGGGCTGGGGGGACTGGCGGGGGGTGGCCAGGGGGTGGCGAGGGGGTATCATGGGGGGCACTATTTGGCAGGTCGGGTCCGCACACAGCCAGCACCATGTTTTATGGCGCGACCGCTGCAGGCCGTCGCCGTGCGCATGTGCGGCTGCAGACTCGGTCATTCTCCAGCCGTTTATTTCGTGAAGGCCGGGTGTTTTCATGGTGCGCTGTTAGCCCCTCACCGGTCGCAGCATCGGTGAGGGGGCGGCACCTATTTTTTCCACATAAAATGTCACGGATCCTCTGCGCGTAGCCTTCGAATTGGAGAATCTGGCACCATAACTTTTACTTGTAAAATATGGAGGAACAGAGCCACAGGGCTGCAAATTAGTTTTAACAAGAAAACAAAAATTATTAAACATCAAAAATTGGATTATGATACAATACACCTTTACTCCCCTTTATCTTAACAATTAAACACAGATTTTAAGATTAGCACACATTAAAAGGGCTTTTTAAGCTACAATGTCTCGGTAACACACAAAGCACACAAGATGACTGTGGAAAGACACACTCCTCTCTGGACCCAAATGAATGTCTGTTGATTTCTCCTCAAATCCTCCCAGAATATTCCTATACCGTGAGCCATCTTGTCTCACTGAAGCTTCCACATGAGTGATTTAAAATTCTGCTTTTAAAAGTCACACTTTCAAATCTTCTTTTAAATTATGTTTTCCTTCCATTGCTTCCATCAAGGTTTTGTTTTCAGGTTTTACACCTCACCCTTCAGGTTTCCTTTGTCTTAAAGGCTTTTATACAAACTCCAAAGTCCAGCCACCGATTTCCAAAATTGTTTCAAATAATGTCCGGGATTCTCCCTTCTGGGGACTAAGTCCTCACGCCGGCGGGAAAACCGGCGCCAACCCCTCCGGCATCAACAGCCCCGAAAGTAAGGAATTCTCTGAACTTTTGGGGGCTAGGTGGACACCAGAGGGGTTGGCGCCGCTCCAGCTGGCGCCGAAGGGGCAGCGCGAGTTCGCACAAGCTCGGAACGGGCGGCATGATCTCACGCATGCGCAGACTGGCCAGTATATTTCCGCGCATGCACGGGGGTTCTCTTCTCCGCGCCGGCCCCTGGGCAATATGGCAGAGCCCTACAGGGGCCCGGCGCGAAGGAACGAAGTCCCCCCACGGAACAAGCCCGCTCACAGATCGGTGGGCCCCAACCGCGGGCCAGGCCACCGTGGGGGCCCCCCTGGGGTCGGATACCCCCCGAGGACCGCCCCCGCATACTCACCTGCCAGGTCCCGCCGTGCGTGAGGTGAGTAATTCATGCCGGCGCGACTGGCCAAAACTGGACTGTCACTCGGCCCATCGGGGCCCGGAGAATCGCCAGGGGGGCCGCTGTCAACGTCCCCCAACCGATGTGGCGGGAATCCCGCCACCGCCACCCGAAAAATGGCGGCGGAGAATAGGGCAGCCGTCGTCGGGGCGGGATTTGCGTCTTCCCCCGGGGATTCTCCGACCTGGCGGGGGTCGAAGAATCCCGGCCCATGTCTCCCAAACGTTAGCAATTTCTCACAACTCTTAGCACTACTGCACACCTGTATCCGGCCTCTCACAATTCAATGCCTTTTCAAGTCTCTGTGGCTTTACTGAACAGTCATCTGTTCTGGTTCCCAGTTTTCTCTGTTCCTTCTTGGAAACGTCTCTTACGTTTCCTTAAGTAGCTGGACTTAGATTTCCGGCACCTGTGTCAACCATTACTCCATATTATGGGTTTTCTTCTCACAAAGCTGAGGGAGATGGTCCCTTTTTGGTCTTCTCAAACCAACTGCTTCTCGCAGAGCTGTGAGAGCTGCCTTCTCTCTCACTACCTATCTGCAACTGCAATCAAATTAGCTAAACTAAAACTTAAAAGCTTCCCTACCTTACAAGGCTGCAGCCACTAACCAACCACTGCTTGTTTATTTCTTCTTCACGCCATAGTCCTCTCTCAGCACAATAGAATCACAGTTGAAATTGAAATCAATTCCCACACATACCAACACCTTGTTCAGCATGAATCTAATTATAGGTTTTTACCCTTCCAGGCACAGAAACATCAAATTAAACCCACTTAAAACTATGCTTGGGCGTCATTCTCCGCCGGCGGGAGTCTCCGTTTTGCCGGCGCCCGGGGGTTTCCCGATGGCGTGGGGCTGCCCCACAATGGGAAACTCCATTGATCGGCCGGTGTTACGGAGACTCCCTCCGGCCGGTCGGGGCAGAAATGTGGCGGGGCGGGTAGGAGAATTTCGCCCCAGATTTCTAATGTTTACCAATCCAAATATAAATCCCCTAAAACTGCCTTTATTTTCCTAATATTATACTTGGGGCTGGGGGAGGGAGGGTATATATAAATAGTTATGCTAATGAGTAGGTGATGTACACCATGATGTAAGAATGACATCAACAGTCATGTGCAGAGATTCTATGGAGCAGATAGAATAGTCTGTACTCAAGAGAGGTGTGCCTACCTCATAGTTCATCATGTATAGTGTAAATCCATAGAATCCTGACAATCCAGAAGGAAACCATTCAGCCCATCTCAATGCGTCTGCACCGACCCTCTGAAAGAGCACCCTACCTCGGCCCATTCCCTACCCTATCCCCGGAACCCCACATAACCTGCTCATCTTTGGACACTAAAGGGGCAATTTCTAGCAAGGCTAATCCACCTAACCTGCACATCTTTGGACTGTGGGAGAAAACTAGGAGCAGCCAGAGGAAACCGGCGCAGACATGGGGAGAACATGCAAACTCCACACAGGCAGCACCCAAGGCCAGAATCTAACCTGATTCCCTGGCGCTGTGAGGCAGCCGTGTTACCCACTGTGCCACCGTTTTAATAGCTATGCGAGACAATATGGACCAAGCCACCAGCATATGAAACAGAGACAATATCAACCAGCTTCACTTACAACTTCGGCCAATTATCAGAGAGTGACATTGATCCGATTTGTCTGACTTCTATTTCAATGTCAGTCCCCAAAGTGAAATGATCATATTCAACAATGAATAATGTGTGACCCAACCTCTGTAATGTAATATTAATCCATTGTGAGCACGTACTTCCAGCACTTTCTGTGGATAGTAAATCCTCCTGTAAAAGAAGGGATGGTATAAAAGAATTGATATGAATATTTTAACTCTTCACTGGCTGCTTTTGGTCAGCTTCAATATTTTTCAGCATGTATCCTTAATGAATTCAGAGCGATCAGCAAATCAATGAAATGAAAAAAAGATTTAAAAATATCAGAATATTTCTGCCTACCACCACAGAGGACACCAGCAATGCACAGACTGGTTTTGCCATGCATATTATTACATTATATTTCTCAATAGATATCCAGTAACTGAATTTGAGGGTTGTGCATTTTTTGTGGCATAGCTGGAATTGTCAAAGCTCATTTTCAAAGAGCTTTATTGGTGATGGTGAGGCTGGTGTTTGGTAAGGGGCAAGGATCGATGGTGTGTAGAGTTGTTCCATCACAGATTAGGGCAGGATTAATGCACCAACTGTTTTTCTTTGTATTCACATGTTCATATGCATATGCATCCACAAAACCTTTAGTCTTCCTGAACTGCAGAGCTTCCAGTGCATCAACATTTATGTTATCTGTCAGCAGCAAAACAGTGTCATGACATGAGTCCCTTTTTGGAAGCAGCAGCTACGCTACCTTCAATTTAAGCCAACTCACCATTTTAGGATTATTAAAGATAGTAATTGACAAGGTTGGAGATGAAGGGTGGAATTTTCTGCTTCCCTGAGAGGGAGGCTGGGGGCGGGGGGTGGGGGGGGGGGTTATAATGTGGTGGGAATGTACAAGTTAGAGAACCTATCACCTTCCCAACCCTCCCCAGTTAAGTCTAATTTGATGGAAGGGACAGGAATGGCCTGACCCATTTGAGGGCCTCATCCCAACTTTACTGGTAGTCAAACAGCATAGGGCGAGGGTCACATACAGTGGGCAACCTATTAGATAGACCCTAGTGGGTATTCATGTGGCTTGGTGACTGAGTTCTCTCCTTCTCCGACATCCTGAGTTCAACGGAGGGACTACAAGTGGGAACTGAAGGACCTTCAGGAAGCCAATTCCCCTTCCTTTGTCTGATAGCTGATATCAGGATTAGTAAAGCCCGAATTAAGCTGGCAGTGGGGTGGAAGTGGGAGAAAGCGATGTGCATGAAGATGGCGGGCAGTGACGTAATCTAACTCCATTAGCATATCATTTCCACTCATTTACAGATAGGTTTTTGCAATCAAATGGTACTTTTCAAATTCAGTGCGAGGTACAAGGGAAATTTGGCCTTCAGATGCCCAGTCATTTAAAGCTCACAGTGAGCAGGCGAGTCAGTCTATGAGGAAGAAGGGCAATATTTGGGTCTGCCTTCAATAACTTGGTGAATTTCTTCAGAGACAGAAAGGAGGGGCGGGATTCTCCGCAATCGGTGCGAGGTCCGCCGACCGGCGCCAAAAACGGCGCGAATCAGTCCGGCATAGCGCCGCCCCAAAGGTGCGCAATCCTCTGCATCTTGAGGGGCCGAGCCCTAACCTTGAGGGGCTAGGTCCGCGCCGAACTGATTTCTGCCCTGCCAGCTGGCGGGAAAGGCCTTTGGTGCCCCGCCAGCTGGCGTGAAACTGACTTTGCTGTGCGGCGCATGCGCGGGAGCGTCAGCGGTCGCTCATGGCATCCCTGCGCATGTGCAGTGGAGGGGGTCTCTTCCGTCTCCGCCATGGTGGAGACCATGGCGAAGGCAGAAGGAAAAGTGTGCCCCCACGGCACAGGCCCGCCCCCGGATCGGTGGGCCCCGATCGCGGGCCAGGCCACCGTGGGGGCACCCCTCGGTGCCAGATCGCCCCGCGCCGCCCCCCAGGACCCCGGAGCCCGCCCGCGCCGCCTTGTCCCGCCGGTAAGAGAGGTGGTTTGATTCTCGCCGGCGGGACAGGCATTCCAGCAGCGGGACTTCATCCCTTCGCGGGCCGGAGAATTGCCGGGGGGGGCCCGCCAACCGGCGCGGCGCGATTCCCACCCCCGCCGAATATCCGGTGCCGGAGAATTCGGCAACCGGCGGGGGCGGGATTCACGCCAGCCCCCGGCGATTCTCCGACCCGGCAGGGGGTCGGAGAATCCCGCCCAAGTTGAGGGCTACTGTTGGATGGTGTTGGGCATTGTGGGGAAAGTGAGGGTTATTGTGGGGAAGGTAAGGGTTATTGTGGGGAGGATGAGGGTTATTGAGGAATTGAACCCGGGTACCTGGTGCTGTGATGCAACAATGCTAACCACTGTGCTACCATGCTGCCCATCATGCTGTGATTCAGAGAGATACTCACCTATTTATAATTAATTAGCACCTGAGTACGAAATTGGGCCCAATTTCCCACCACTCTAACGAACGGGAAACACACCGCAAAATAAACCCACCACGGCATTTAGTTTCAAAAATGGAAAATGCCTCTCTATGTGTTTTGCTACAATGGCATAAACCCAAACAACATAATGGAGAAAACATTAGAAACCTGTGAAGTGAACTGCATTACTAATATTGGGCTGGATTCTCTGCCGGTGGGATGCTCCATTTTGCCAGCTGCCCGGGGGTTTTTCGATGGCGTAGGGCTGCCCCACAAAGTGAAACTCCATTGACCAGCCGGCGTAACGGAGCATCCCGCCGGCGGGGTGAAACAGAAATGTGGTGTGGCGGGGGGGAGAATCCAGCCCATTGTTCCCGTTTGTCTCCCTTTTTACCTATATTGCATCTAGGAGTCAAATACAATACATGCATTGATTCTGTCAGGTACCTTGGCATGCAAAGTGTTGTAGGCAAATCAGTCAAATTGAAGAACAAGTGAATGATACTGCTTGATTCAAATATCACAATCAGAGTTGGGAAAAGTTTTACTAAATCAACCAAATTGCCCAACTTCTTTGAAGCTGCTTTGGTGGCCATATTGTTTTCCAGCCCACTGCATTGCGTACGCTCTACCTCTAACAGTTAAATTTATTGCATATAACAATGCACATTATTCATACGTGATTCAAAAGGCTACTTAGATTAGCCGAATTTATACTATGATTTCCTATATTAATTGCCCTGTGAATAGACCATCCATCCTTTCTTTCTGGGTCTGTGTTCTTCTCAGAGCTTCACTGTCATCTTCTTGCATTATATTAAGAGGGGAAAGAACATTTGTCAATAGGACTCTAATGAAGAAAGCATTTTTACACACAATTCCTAGTGTCCATTGTCCCTGAAGATCGAAACACATAAACCTCATTCAGGGAAGGTATTGAAATACAAAAGGCACATTATCCTTTGGCAATTGGTTAATGAAATGCATTCAAAGTTGCAGGACATGAAACAAACTATCAGGCTGTTAATCCTGTGAAAGCTGACGTAAATCCTAACCCAGAATAAAGGGAATTCAGGAGAAGATGTTTATCCTGCAGGCAGTTTGACAAACAATGATCACCTGTATCTACAGAGTAGAGCAAATGTTATTATTACAGTCCACTGCCCTGTTTATATTGCCTTATAAAGATAAAGGAAATGTAACTGTTTCTGTTGGATGGGAACAGAATGAATGAGCAGTTCAAATTGAACTGTTTAATTTCCTGCTCAGTTTCTGTCAATGTTTGATTTTAGTCTCGCCGGTTTTGGTGGCAGATGATGTATTCACCTGACCAAAGCAAATGCCTCATACTAATTGCAGTTCTGTGAGATCAACATATCCTTAATTATATATTAACTGGATTGTGAGTGGGCCAGTCATTTGATAGTTGGTGGTAGGAAGGAAGGTAAAAACAGTCTTCCCTGCCAAAGACTTTCCCTTGTTCCCACAAATCCCCCCATCCCCACACCCATGCCCTGTCACTGAGCTGTAATCCAGCAGGAGCCCTTGGCTACCCAATCATCATTTGTTGACAGCCTGTCTGCACCCTCTGCAGTCTACATCCATCCTTTCTTCTGCTCCAGTTTGGAATCAACCTCAATATAATCTGCCTAGAAGTTCTTGTGCCTCTGAACCAAATGCTCTGAGTTCATGTGGCACTCCAGAATTCGATGACCAAGGATAGTGTGTTAATACCAGTCAACCAGGTTGGGTATCAACCTGCAAATCCTTCCAATACACCAATGGCAGGTGGTAATAGTGGGAGAAATCCCTGATCAGCCATGTGATGGAAAGAAATTGGAACCTCTACCATCGCTATTCATGGCTCCAAACTATATGCATGTAAAAGTGTATGTTGCCGCAGCAACTCAGACTCCTTGGAGGGAATGTTGGCTCAGTTGGCAGAATAGCCAGTGTAGATCAGATTGATGTCAACAGCACTGGGTTTGTTCCTTCTTCTAGTTTTGGGATGATTCGGGACCTGCCTCTTTGCTCTAACTATGGTGGAGGTCATGGTACGGTTGGGTTGGACCTGCCTTTGGGCAGGGAACTCAAGAAGAAAAAGAATAATCTTCCTATTAAATATGTATTGCAGCTTTTGCAGCTGTTGACTCTCAGCTTTCCCCTGTCCAAGTGTTGGGAACATCATCGAAGTGAATAATACCCCATTGCAGTATTGAGGTCGAGCTGCACTGCTGGAGATACCATCTTTTAGATCAGATGTTAAGTCGTTGCACTGTTTGCATGTTTAGATCGATGTTAAACATTGACATTCTTAAAGGTGGCTCTCCAAATCCTGGACAATGATTCTCTGTTAACCTCACAGTCTCAGAATTTAGCAACACATTCATCTTGTTGTTTTTGGATCTAGCCAAATCCAAAATACCTACTGAGTTTACTGATGTAACAGTACTACGTGTGTACTGTAATGATTTCATATGTTGATGGGAGGCACAAGGCACTATGTGAATGCTGCTTTTGCTCTTTCTATAAATACTGCAGCTTTTATAGAACATAGAACAATACAGCACAGTACAGGCCCTTCAGCCCGCGATGTTGTGCCGACCATTTATCCTAATCTAAGATCACCCAAACCTACACCCCTTCAATTTACTGCTGTCCATGTGCCTGTCTAAGAGTTGCTTAAATGTCCCTAATGACTCTGACTCTGCTGGCAGTGCATTCCACACACCCACCACTCTCTGTGTAAAGAACCTACCTCTGACATCTCCTCTATACCTTCCTCCAATCACCTTAAAATTATATCCCCTCGTGACAGCCACTTCCACCCTGGGGAAAAGTCTCAGGCTATCACTCTATCCATGCCTCTCATCACCTTGTACACCTCTATCAAGTTACCACTCTGCCTTCTTTGCTCCAGTGAGGAAAGCCCTAGCTCCCTCAAACTCTCTTCATAAGACATGCCGTCCATTCCAGGCAACATCCTGGTAAATCTCCTCTGTACCCTCTCCAAAGCATCCTCTGATTTTAGATTGGTATGTGATTTCTGGGAATAAACCAGTTTTCCGACCAGTATCTCATATGATGTCCTTCAATCATAGTGGTGGGAGTGGCCATTACATCGAACTAAATCAGCCAAGGCAAGACCAGAAGGAAATCAAGTGAGAGAATAAAGGAGAGAGTAAAATAAAACTGACAGGAAAATTAATGCACATTTGTTGCTGTAGTAAAACATGCACCCTAAGGAGCAAATTGACAAAAAAGATCACAAGCTGTTACCGCTGGGGGATTTTGTTATAAACCAGTGACAACTCTCAACAGCTGAGGCAAATGAAGCACTGCCTCATCAGATTGTCAAAGGATTCCATAAGCTGAACACTTTAACCAACTTTTTTTGACAATAAAGTTTTATTAATAATAAACTATAAGTGTAGCAGAAAATTATTTCATTGCTTTCAAACACTTAAATCTCAAGTTAATATTATATCCTCAGTAAGAAATTTACTTGCTGTTGTGACTCATAGATTGCCGAGGAAGTGTGCAATGATCTTTATACGGAGAATAATTTGTGGGATTTCCATTTGTGTTAAAATATTAAACTTGATATAAGTTAGCACGTTTTATTTTTAAAACTGAAGGTGGAACAGTGGAGGTTTTGTGATTGAATTTTGTCAAATCAGTTTATAGGGCCAGGTATGTGGGGCTTTTCAACTGTCATAAAGGTTATGGTTAGCGTTGCTTCATAGAATAACTAATGCACACAGTACAGAAATATGATAGAACTGGGGATTTAATTTACTGCCCTAAGAAAAGGTGGAGATTATTGAGTGAATCTCTGAAGCGGTTTGGAGCAGCAAATTAAATTATTGGTAAGTAAAAAGCCTTTAATGTGCAGTGGATTGATATGTCAAAAAAGGCTGCTCATTGCCATATATTATGAATATCGTAGTCCAAAGATGTGAAGTTTGATTTAGTTTCCAAATTTTCATTATCAGTGCAAAACATATATTAAAAGGAAAAATATTAATCGAAGCGTGTATTTTAAGATCAAAAATTCCTCATATAAACATAAGTCTAATCAAAATGCAATCTAACTCCATCGCTCCGTGCAGTATTTTAATATTAGATATGATTTTCCAATTTGCCTGCTTGCCATATAACTAAAAGGGCAGGTATCGACTCAGCATTACCTACGGCAAGTAGGTTGTGGGGAGCCTGTCTGTCTGATTTATGGTTTTCTTGATTTTTAATCACTGTAAAATTAGGAATGCTGAAATCAGGCGTGCCGACCTCCAAACCCAGTACTCTGACCTGCATAACTGTTTAAGCAAGACTCTGTGCCTGGAGTGGGTCATGCGAGGTTTACCCCATTTCTGTAGAATAATTTAAACCCAAAGGTGATTTATGTAGAATCGTTTAATGTATTTCATTTTATTTTGCAGATCGGATCCAATGATGGATACTATAGTTTTCATACAAGTCCAACGTTCGCAAGGCACACTAAGCCTGTAGTGCTGTGGAGTCAGCAAGATGTTTGCAAATGGCTAAAGAAACACTGCCCACATAATTACCTCACCTACGTCGAGGCTTTCTCGCATCATGCTATAACAGGTACCACACAGGAACTGTTCATAACAGGAGATTTATATCGCAGGTTCCTTATTAACAGATTTTCAGAAATGGGGGAGGGGGTGGGGGTTTTACGTAAAACAGTGGATTTGAGTCGAGTGAATATGTGTAACATCTTAAAAATTAGAATATAGTCTGAAACCCAACTCATTTCCACTTTAACTGGAGAAGCGGAGAAGGCGAGTGGGTGATCAGCTGATCCAAGGAGGTGGGTTGACACTTTAAATACTCTGATGAGGCTGCGAACCTCGCTACTGTTCAACTTTTCAACTTTGACGGTGGGTAACCAGGTTTCATCCAGGTCTCTATCAGGATGAAGGCTTGCCAGAGCCAAGAATCTTTACACCCATCTCCTGGATCTATTGTACCTGCCTGAGCAAGCTCCATGATTGGAGACAACAGCGCCCCAGCTCAATCTTCCCCATGAGACTTCCAACCCGAACTCCTACCCCCAGCAAGGCCTCCAGCCTTTGCCCAAGGCAGCCAACATCATAGCATCCACATGCCTGGCCTGTGTCTTCTGATCAATCCCCAGGCCTCCAAGAGCCCTTACACCCTCCAATCCAGCCATCTCCAGCTTCCCATTCTCCGCCCATGTAGCCAATCACTACAACCAAGGCCTTCAAACACTCTCAAGGCCGCCAATCCTGTACTAACCTGGCACCTTGGCAGTGCCCATGCCAGCTGGTGATGTCACCATGGCAGTGTCAGGCTGGTACCAAGCTGGCTCTGCCAGTGTGCCCAGGGTGGCCCCAGCAGTGCCAGGCACCACCCTGCCCAAGGTCATGCAGCTGGGGGCCTCCGATCCCCTGGGGAACCCCCACAAGTGCTATTCCATCTGATCCCTGTTTGTGGGGGCCAATGCTGAACGGCGCTTGCCCGAGGTCTCTGAGGCAAAGGGGATGAATCCCAAAGCCTCAGGTACCTTTGGAATCTGCACATTAGAGTGAGATTAACTGTCCCGGTGTAATATGAAGATTTGGGCGGGATTTACATCGCAACGTCTCGCAAGATCGCGTTGGACCTCACGAGGCGTGGCGAGCCGGGTAGATCCCGGGAGCGGGGTCTCCCGGCATTCATCAGCGCGGCAAGCTGCTTTCCTGGCACAGCGTGCCCGTTGGATCATGCCCATGTGTGTGCTGTTGAGTTAAAACACAGTGTGTAGGGGAAATTCAACTTCCATGTTCCCCACAACTTTTCAACCCCACCCAGCTCCTGGTAAGTTAGATACAAATTCAGGCCAAGTCTTCTAGTTTGCACAGCTAGTTGCTAGGGTGACCATATTTTCAAAGATATATGACATGGTGTACTCATAGTCTACCAAGCTATGCTTCTGGAAGGAACCAAATCAGCAACAGGGCACAGCTATTTGTAACTGTCAGTGTTGTATAACCTACCTGTGCAATGCAGCACAGCTTGAAGGCAGAAATTAGCTGTGGTAATTGTCCTTCCTTCACGGGGAAGCAATTCAATAATCTCTGATAAAATTACAGAACTCTCCAAATATTTCCTCCGACATTAGAGTTCAGAAAAATAGCTGTGTATAGATATTACTTAAGTGGAAAGGAAAAGGTAGATATGACTCAAGTGAATACAGCATATTCATTCACATAATAAGCAGAAAGATTACTTCCAGGCTGCATTGCTGATGTAGCAAAAATTCTATGGATTCAGTTGCTGGTCAGACATAATGCAGAAATTATTTCCTTTATCGTGAGCACAATTTAGTTAAATCTGCTTTTCTCAATCCAGAGAACTTATTTTTTCTCATTTGCTACTATGATCTATATGTGTAGAAGCTTAATTTACTCCAGTAGTCATCTCCTGCACAGTTTTCTGTAGAGACGTGGGCACCCACCTCAGCTTAACCTTTTTATGAGCACATTCATAGGAATATCTGAATACGAATTAGGATTCAGTGGCCCCTCGAGCCAGCTCTGCCATTGAATATGATCATGTTTGATTTAATTGTAACCTCAACTCCACAATCCCACCTATCCCCGGTGACCTTTCATCCCCTTGGTAATCAACAAGCTATCTACCTCTGCCTTAAAAATATTCACATACACTGCTTCCATCGCCTTTTGAGGAAAAGAGTTCCAAAGGCTCACGACCCACTGAGAGAAACAATTTCTCCTCATCTCTGTCTTAAATGGGTGGCCTCTTGTTTTTAAACAGTGACCTCCCAGTTCTAGATTCTCCCACAAAAGGAACCATCCCCTCCACATCCACCCTGTCAAGACCCTTCAGGAGCCTCCGGGCAAGATCCTCCGCTGTTCATGCTGGCGGAATCTTTTGGTCCTTCCAGCAGCACACCCCTGAAGTGGGTTTCCTGGCGGTGTGGGATGGATTCAGTGGGGAATCCCAGTTACAGCAGCAGGACTAGAAGATCCCACTGCTGACCAACGGTGGGCTGCCTCCCGCAGCTGAGAAACACACCGCGGGGAGGCTAGAGAATCTCACCCTATATGTTTCAATCAAGTCACCTCTTACTCTTCTAAACTCCAGTGCGTACAAGCCTAGCATGTTCAATGTTACCTCATTTCAGGTATTAGTCCAGTAAACCTTCTCTGAACTGCTTCCTAAACATTTACATCTCAATACACCAGATGTTGTCTCACCAATGCACTTCATAACTGAAGTATAACGTCCCTACCTTTGTATTCAATTTTTCTTTGCAATAAATTATAACATTCTCTTAGCTTTCTTAATTACTTGCTGTGCCTGCATGCTAGCCTTTTGAAATTCATGGGTTTGGACAGCCAGATTCCTCCGCATCTCAGAGCTCTGCAATCTCATGCCATTTAGATAATTTGCTGTAGCGTAGTGGTATTGTCGCTGGCCTAGTAATCCAGAGACCCAGGGTAATGCTCTGGGGTATCGTGTCCAAATCCCACCATGGTAGATGGTAAAATTTGAATTCAATAAAAATCTGGAATTAAATGTCTAATGGTGACCATGACACCATTGCCGATTGTTGTAAAAACCCATCTGATTCACTAATGTCCTTCAGAAAGGAAATCTGCCATCCTTACCCGGTCTGGCCTCCATGTGACTCCAGACCCACACAGAGATGAGGTTGACTCTTAACTGCCCCCCACTGAAATGGCCGAGCAAGCCACTCAGTTCAAGGGCAATTAGGGATCGGCAACAAATCCTGGCCCAGCCAGTGACACCCACATCGCAAGAACGAATAAAAGAAAATAAATGGACAATTTCACATATTTACCAGATCTTTTCACTTCAAAAGGAAAAAATTCACAAAAATCCCAGCACTGAGGGGGAATTACATTTGTACCCCACAATGCAATCCAACCCCCATCCAGGCCCAGGGCAGAACAGATAGGCATCATATGACTACAAAATTATGAAGAGAGGACCGGCCTGAGGAAAGTGCTGTGCGTCTCCCTAACCACGGCCCCCGTCCTTGCATTCTTTGACCGACTAAGAAAACCAAAATCTCCACCGATGCATCTCAGGATGGTATTGGTGCCGAGATTCTGCACAGGGTGCTGATGGCGATTGGCTGCCGATGGCATACGCGCTATGACTTGTACAGAGCGCAGGTATGCGCAGATCTAAAAGGAATGCCTGGAGCTAATCAAGGGCCTGGAGAAATTTCATGACTACGTGTGTGGGCTGCCCACGTCTGTGGTTGAGATGGACCACAGGCCTCTGGTAGCAATAGTACAAAAGAACTTATGTCAGATGTTCCCTAGAATACAACGACTAATGATGAAGCTCCAGCATTACGACTTTGACCTTGTCTATATGCCAGGCAAGTTCCTGGCAGTCACTGACATGCTCTCGAGAGCTACAGCCATCGAGCAAATTTGTCTGGGGGACGACGAAGTCCGGCGAATGATAATCTAGTTGCTGCCTCGGTCCCGGTCACTGAAGAAAAGTCAGATCTGATCAGGGCAGAAATGGCCAAGGATCCGAACTTGCAAAAGATCATTAAATGCCTTAAGGAAGGTTGGCCAAAAGGCTCCTGCTCAGCATACTATAATGTCCGTTCTGAACTTAGTGAGGTGAATGGTCTTCTGCGGCAGCACAAGATTGCCATGCCACAGTCTCTGAGGTCGCCCACACTCAGGAAACTTCTCGAAGGGCACCTGGGCATTGAGAAATGCAAGCGCAAGGCCTGGGAGATGATCTACTGGCCAGGCATCACCCACTGGAATCGGAATGGGACATAGCTGGTAGATCCCGGGATCCCCGATGGTCGTTTTGCCCCCGCAAGATCTAACGAGCTTTCGTGAGATGTCGCGATTTCAGAGTTCAGTAAGTTTAAAAGCTCACTAACCCTGCCGATGCCAGATGGAATCGGCATCCAGCATCTACCAGCCTCACCGAGGAGACCACAGCCGGGCACCATTTAACACTTGTCCACACAATGGGGGGGGCCAGGTGGAATGGCGCTTGGGGGGGGTCTCCCAGGCAATCGGCGCCCCGGGTGGTTATCTGTGCCACCTGGGTGCCAGGCTACTACTGCCAGGCCTGAAGGGGCACTGCCATGGTGCCAGGCTGGCAGTGCCTAGGTACCCAGATGGCATTTTGCCTATGCTGGGGTGCCTTGCCCATATGAGGTGATATGAAGAGCCCATATGAAGAGATACCTCTTCATTCACCTGAGGAAGGAGCAGCGCTCCGAAAGCTAGTGACATCGAAACAAACCTGTTGGACTTTAACCTTGTGTTGTAAGACTTCGTACTGTAAGCCATTGTTAAACGCATAAAAATGTAATTTTCCACGCTTTTATTTAAAGCCGTTCTAATCGCATTCATCTTTCCAAATCCACACAGCTAAGTATTTTTTTTGCATTATCCAAAAGAATGATTGGGTGAGGCTTTAAATGTCAAGTTTTCTATTTAAACACTTAAGCGATTCGCGTGATATACACGGCTGGAGTGTGAAACCTTCTTCATTCTTGTGCCTAGAGACCCATTCATTCAGTTGCAATAAATATGACTGATCTTTCCCTTCCAGTCGCAAGACTTAGATTCACAGCCAGGCAGCAAAAAGCTGCTCGTGCAATCACTTGTAGCTACTGACCTCAGACTGACAATTATACCATAATTGTTGCATAACGAGTGTAGCATGATGTTGAACAGCAAAGAGGAAAAAAATTCTGTCTGAAATTGACATTGACATTTTAAAATAAAAACAGAAAATGCTGGAAATACTAAGCACATCGGGTAGCATCTGTGGTGAGAGGAATAAAGTTAACATTTAAGGCTGATGATCTTTCATCAGAAATTTTTCTTTGTTTAATCTCTTTGTGCACTTTAGTCAGCATCTCTACTCGTTCTGAGTCCATTGCAGCATGAACACATCTACCTCTAAGCTTCAGCTTGTCCTCCTGCCTCTGCTCTGTCTCCAAGTTCTATTCTTCCTTTCCATATTCTATTTTTGCCTCTGTCAACTATATTTGTTAAGGGGCTGCAGCTACTGCTGCTAACATTTTGTGGAAGGATATGTGGCAGTAGCTTGCTGGTATTGTTAAGTAAATCATTTTATTTTTGATGATGCTTATATGGTTGAAGAGAGGGTTGAGGCTTTCTGCATACTTGTCAAATTCACCGGTTTCAGACCTTGAGACCGGATGTCAACATGGCACTAACGACATAGGTAGGAAAGGGGACAAGGATGTCAGGCAGGCTTTCAGGGAGCTAGGATGGAAGCTCAGAACTAGAACAAACAGAGTTGTTATCTCTGGGTTGTTGCCCGTGCCACGTGATAGTGAGATGAGGAATAGGGAGAGAGAGCAATTAAACACGTGGCTACAGGGATGGTGCAGGCGGGAGGGATTCAGATTTCTGGATAACTGGGGCTCTTTCTGGGGAAGGTGGGACCTCTACAGACAGGATGGTCTACATCTGAACCTGAGGGGCACAAATATCCTGGGGGGGAGATTTGTTAGTGCTCTTTGGGGGGGGGGGGTTTAAACTAATGCAGCAGGGGCATGGGAACCTGGATTGTAGTTTTAGGGTACGGGAGAATGAGAGTACAGAGGTCAGGAGCACAGATTTGACGTCGCAGGAGGGGGCCAGTGTTCAGGTAGGTGGTTTGAAGTGTGTCTACTTCAATGCCAGGAGTATACGAAATAAGGTAGGGGAACTGGCAGCATGGGTTGGTACCTGGGACTTCGATGTTGTGGCCATTTCGGAGACATGGATAGAGCAGGGACAGGAATGGATGTTGCAGGTTCCGGGGTTTAGGTGTTTTACTAAGCTCAGAGAAGGAGGCAAAAGAGGGGGAGGTGTGGCGCTGCTAGTCAAGAGCAGTATTACGGTGGCGGAGAGGATGCTAGATGGGGATTCATCTTCCGAGGTAGTATGGGCTGAGGTTAGAAACAGGAAAGGAGAGGTCACCCTGTTGGGAGTTTTCTATCGGTCTCCAAATAGTTCTAGGGATGTAGAGGAAAGGATGGCGAGGATGATCCTGGAGAAGAGCGAAAGTAACAGGGTAGTTATTATGGGAGACTTTAACTTTCCAAATATTGACTGGAAAAGATATAGTTTGAGTACATTAGATGGGTCGTTTTTTGTACAGTGTGTGCAGGAGGGTTTCCTGACACAATGGGCGTCATTCTCCGACCCCCCGCCGGGTCGGAGAATGGCCGCAGTCCGCCGTGAATCCCGCCCCCGCCCCCGCCGAAGTCTCCGGTACCGGAGATTGGGCGGGGGCGGGAATCGGGCCGCGCCGGTTGGCGGGACCCCCCGCTGGATTCTCCGGCCCGAATGGGCCGAAGTCCCGCCCAGAAATTGCCTGTCCCGCCGGCGTAAATCAAACCTGGTATTTACCGGCGGGACCAGGCGGCGTGGGCGGGCTCCGGGGTCCTGGGGGGGGGCACGGGGCGATCTGACCCCGGGTGGTGCCCCCACGGTGGCCTGGCCCGCGATCGGGGCCCACCGATCCGCGGGCGGGCCTGTGCCGTGGGGGCACTCTTTCCCATCCGCCTCCGCTACGGCCTCCACCATGGCGGAGGCGGAAGAGACTCTCCTCCCTGCGCATGCGCGGGAAACTGCCAGCGGCCGCTGACGCTCCCGCGCATGCGCCGGGAAACTGTCAGCGGCCACTGACGCTCCCGCGCATGCGCCGCATTTCCGCGCCAGCTGGCGGGGCAACAAACGCCATTTCCGCCAGCTGGCGGGGCGGAAATCCCTCCGGCGTCGGCCTAGCCCCTCAATGTTGGGGCTAGGCCGCCAAAGATGCGGAGCATTCCGCACCTTTGGGCCGGCGCGATGCCCGTCTGATTGGCGCCGTCTTTGGCGCCAGTCGGCGGACATCCCGCCGTTGGGGGAGAATTTCGCCCAAAATGTTGACAGGCCAACAAGAGGCGAGGTCACGTTGGATTTGGTTTTGGGTAATGAACCTGGCCAGGTGTTGGATTTGGAGGTAGGAGAGCACTTTGGGGACAGTGACCACAATTCGGTGACGTTTACGTTAGTGATGGAAAGGGATAAGTATACACCGCAGGGCAAGAGTTATAGCTGGGGGAAGGGCAATTATGATGCCATTAGACGTGACTTGGGGGGGATAGGTTGGAGAAGTAGGCTGCAAGTGTTGGGCACACTGGATAAGTGGAGCTTGTTCAAGGATCAGCTACTGCATGTTCTTGATAAGTACGTACCGGTCAGGCAGGGAGGAAGGTGTAGAGCGAGGGAACCGTGGTTTACCAAAGAAGTGGAATCTCTTGTTAAGAGGAAGAAGGAGGCCTATGTGAAGATGAGGTGTGACGTTTCAGTTGGGGCGATGGATAGTTACAAGGTAGCGAGGAAGGATCTAAAGAGAGAGCTAAGACGAGCAAGGAGGGGACATGAGAAGTATTTGGCAGGTAGGATCAAGGAAAACCCAAAAGCTTTCTATAGGTATGTCAGGAATAAGCGAATGACTAGGGTAAGTGTAGGCCCAGTCAAGGACAGGGTTGGGAAGTTGTGTGTGGAGTCTGAAGAGATAGGCGAGATACTAAATGAATATTTTTCATCAGTATTCACTCAGGAAAAAGATAATGTTGTGGAGGAGAATGCTGAGACTCAGGCTATTAGAATAGATGGCATTGAGGTATGTAGGGAAGAGGTGTTGGCAATTCTGGACAGGCTGAAAATAGATAAGTCCCCGGGGCCTGATGGGATTTATCCTAGGATTCTCTGGGAGGCCAGGGAAGAGATTGCTGGACCTTTGGCTTTGATTTTTATGTCATCATTGGCTACAGGAATAGTGCCAGAGGACTGGAGGATAGCAAATGTGGTCCCTTTGTTCAAAAAGGGGAGCAGAGACAACCCCGGCAACTATAGACCGGTGAGCCTCACATCTGTAGTGGGTAAAGTCTTGGAGGGGATTATAAGAGACAAGATTTATAATCATCTAGATAGGAATAATATGATCAGGGATAGTCACCATGGCTTTGTAAAGGGTAGGTCATGCCTCACTAACCTTATCGAGTTCTTTGAGAAGGTGACTGAACAGGTAGACGAGGGTAGAGCAGTTGATGTGGTGTATATGGATTTCAGTAAAGCGTTTGATAAGGTTCCCCACGGTAGGCTATTGCAGAAAATACAGAGGCTGGGGATTGAGGGTGATTTAGAGATGTAGATCAGAAATTGGCTAGCTGAAAGAAGACAGAGCGTGGTGGTTGATGGGAAATGTTCAGAATGGAGTTCAGTTACAAGTGGCGTACCACAAGGATCTGTTCTGGGGCCGTTGCTGTTTGTCATTTTTATCAGTGACCTAGAGGAAGGCGCAGAAGGGTGGGTGAGTAAATTTGTAGACGACACTAAAGTCGGTTGTGTTGTCGACAGTGTGGAAGGATGTAGCAGGTTACAGAGGGACATCGATAAGCTGCAGAGCTGGGCTGAGAGGTGGCAAATGGAGTTTAATGTAGAGAAGTGTGAGGTGATTCACTTTGGAAGGAATAACAGGAATGCGGAATATTTGGCTAATGGTAAAGTTCTTGGAAGTGTGGATGAGCAGAGGGATCTAGGTGTCCATGTACATAGATCCCTGAAAGTTGCCACCCAGGTTGATAGGGTTGTGAAGAAGGCCTATGGAGTGTTGGCCTTTATTGGTAGAGGGATTGAGTTCTGGAGTCAGGAGGTCATGTTGCAGCTGTACAAAACTCTGGTACGGCCGCATTTGGAGTATTGCGTACAGTTCTGGTCACCGCATTATAGGAAGGACGTGGAGGCTTTGGAGCGGGTGCAGAGGAGATTTACCAGGATGTTGCCTGGTATGGAGGGAAAATCTTATGAGGAAAGGCTGATGGACTTGAGGTTGTTTTCGTTGGAGAGAAGAAGGTTAAGAGGAGACTTAATAGAGGCATACAAAATGATCAGGGGGTTAGATAGGGTGGACAGTGAGAGCCTTCTCCCGCGGATGGAAATGGCTGGCACGAGGGGACATAGCTTTAAACTGAGGGGTAATAGATATAGGACAGAGGTCAGAGGTAGGTTCTTTACGCAAAGAGTGGTGAGGCCGTGGAATGCCCAACCTGCAACAGTAGTGAACTCGCCAACATTGAGGGCATTTAAAAGTTTATTGGAGAAGCATATGGATGATAATGGCATAGTGTAGGTTAGATGGCTTTTGTTTCAGTGCAACATCGTGGGCCGAAGGGCCTGTACTGCGCTGTATCGTTCTATGTTCTATGTTCTATGATTAAGGAACAACAAAAGGCACATTCTGAAAGTATGTCAGGAGGACTATCTTCACACTCGTTTGAAACTGGAAGGCGAGCTGCTACAGATCAGCTCTGCCTGGACCTTTAGTTTGGCTGTGTTGGCCACTCCAATAAATGGTCTAAGTATCTGGTACTGGATTCTCCGCCCCACCGCGTTACATTTCTGCCTCGACCCGCTAGCGGGATTCTCCGTTACGCCGGCTGGTCAATGGGGTTTCCCATTGTGGGGCAGTCCCACGCCGTCAGAAAACCCCCGAGCGCCGGAAAAACAGAGAATCCTGCCAGCGGAGAATACCGCCCCTGGTGTTCAGGAATGTTTTCCAACACCCGGGGCGGGATTCTCCGACCCCCCGCCGGGTCGGAGAATCGCCGGGGGCTGGCGTGAATCCCGCCCCCGCCGGTTGCCGAATTCTCCGGCACCGGATATTCGGCGGGGGTGGGAATCGCGCCGCGCCGGTTGGCGGGCCCCCCCCCGGCGATTCTCCGGCCCGCAATGGGCCGAAGTCCCGCTGCTGGAATGCCTGTCCTGCCGGCGAGAATCAAACCACCTCTCTTACCGGCGGGACAATGCTCACGAGTGAGATGGCACACCACGTTTTTTCACCAAGTTAGATGCGTCACATGGATTTTGGCAAATCCAGCTGGATGAGTCCAGGAGAAGGCTCTGCACCTTCACACACCGTTTGGCAGAGACTGCTATAATCGCATGCCATTTGGCATTGTCTCGGCATCGGAAATCTTCCATCGCGTCATGGAGCAGATGATGGAGGGCATTGAAGGGGTTCATGTGTAGAGGGGACGACATCATCATATGGTCCACGACCCCTGAAGAGCATGTTTTCCATCTCCAGCAGGTATTCCGCCGTGCCCATGCCAATGGCCTGAAGCTGAACAGGTCCAAATGTTGCTTTGGCATGTCGACACTCAAGTTCCTAGGTGACCAGATCTCTCAGCAGGGCGTGCGCCTGGACACAGACAAGGTCAAGGCCATCAAAGCCATGTAGGTCCTTGAAGACAAGAAGTCAGTGTTGCGCTTCCTGGGCATGGTCAATTTTCTGGGCAAGTTCATCTCAAACCTGGCCTCACACACCATGGCCCTACGAAACCTGGTGAAAAAGTCCACGGCCTTTGAGTGGAAGGCAGCACATCAGGCAGTGTGGTTGGAGCTGAAAGCCAAGCTCACCACTGCACCCGTCTTGGCATTTTTCGACCCCGACAGGGAGACGAAGATCTCGACAGATGTGAGCTAGGATGGCATTGGTGCGGTGCTGCTTCAACGCGATGACACTTTATCCTGGGCACCGATAGCCTACGCATCGAGGACCATGCAAAACAAGGTATGTGCTAATAGAGAAGGAATGCCTGGGTCTTCTTACTGGCATTCTCAAGTTTCACGACTATGTCTACGCCCTGCCGACATTCACTGTCGAGACGGATCATAGGCCTCTGGTCCACATTATCCACAAGGACCTGAACGACATGACATCTTGGTTGCAGCGCATCCTCCTCAAACTCAGAAGGTACGAATTTGACATAGTGTACATGCCTGGCAAGGAGCTCATCATCGCTGATGCATTGTCCCGCTTCATCACATTGCTTGGTGAACCGCTGGAAATCATCCGGCAGATTGAATCACAGGTGCAGCTGTGTGCTAGCACCCTCCTGGCATCTGATGAGAAGGTGATGCGTATCCGTGAGGGGACAGCCAAAGACCCCCTCTTGCAGCGTGTCATGCACCACCTCGCCAATGGCTGGCAGAAAGGGCAGTGCCCTCAATTTTACAATGTAAAGGACGACCTGACGGTGATTGATGGTATCCTCCTCAAGCTGGACCGGATTGTCATTCCACTCAATCTCCAGAGCTTGGTGCTCCGCCAAATCCATGAGGGACACCTGGGCATCGGGAAGTGCAGACGCAGAGCCAGGCAGGCTGTCTACTGGCCCGGTATTAGCCAGGACATCTAGAACATGGTCCTCAACTGTGCGACCTGTCAACGCTTCCAGCCAGCGCAGAGCAAGGAGACGCTCCAGCAGCATGAAATCGAGACCTCCCCGTGGTCCAAGGTTGGCATCGACCTCTTTCGTGCGAATGGTTGTGACTACGTGTTGATTAGTGACTATTTCTCCAATTACCCTGAAGTCGTGAAGCTCTCAGACCTCACATCTCGGACCGTCATCAAGGCCTGTAAGGAGACGTTTTCCAGGCATGGTATCCCACTCACTGTTATGAGTGACAATGGCCCGTGCTTCAACAGCCACGAGTGGTCTGTGTTTGCCAAGTCATACCATTTCAAACATGTCACTTCCAGCCCACACAATCCACAGTCCAATGGGAAGGTTGAAAAAGGGGTGCACATTGTGAAACAGCTCAATTGAAGTCAACTTTCCACTCTTTTAACAGGTAGACTGAAAGCACTCCAGTGAAATGAGGCCAGATGCAAATTACTAAGCTGCTTAATTTTATAGAAATAAAATTAATGTACAAATTAACAGCTGTAATTAAATTTTGCTTCCTTCATTAACTTCATTTTCCCTGGAATACCTGAGAAATATAACAAATCGCACCACACTGCTCCATGAGAGCGACCAAACTTGTTTTTTTTTTCTTTCCTTTAGGTTCTGACTGAAGAGCTTTACAATAAGTGAGTTTGCACTTGCTAGGCTAGTCCCCATTCCGACACATAACTCACCTCTCCCCCTTTTATTTTGTTATTTCTCTCACCGTGCTCATAGGAAGTGGAAGAACTGTTCGCCAACCCTTACGACTTCTCCTTCAGGACCAACATGTCAATAGGACTGACTATCTCTCATTTCTCTCTCCCTCTTTGAGGCGGCAAGGAACATCTTCTATTATTCTCAAAATGAACAGAGCCATCCTGAGGAGAGATCTGGAGTGACTCAGTTGACTCTTAATGTCTCCGGTAGAAATGGGCCACGGGCATTAACACTTCTGACAAAGCAGTTCACTTAGTTCTACCACACATCTCCAGTCTCTGGCTCATGAACAGTTGAATTTCACTTTGGGTCAGCAGTGGCAGCCTGGAACTCTGAAGAGAATTTTTTTCTGCATGAGCCCATTTTGTTTCAAAACACATCATCATCTCCAATGGTTTCAGTGCAGAATTGGTCAAAATTCCTAAATCTCTCTGGCAGTCAGCAAACGTTCTCCCATCATCCAAGAGGCAGTTAGATTTGGATGTAGTAAATGGGCAGAGCAGTCATCCATATCGCCTCATTTATGTTTGTGATCTTTTTAATCTTTTACCCTCACCTTTATAATAAACATTCCACAATGACTATCCTTTTTTTTAAAAACAGTTTTTTGGTAGCAGTCAGAGAAGGTGATGGGAATGTGTCAGTGTTTTCAGGCTACCCTAAGAGTGTGCTAATATTTTCAGGTGATCATGTAACGTAGAAACTGGGGAACGGCCGTTGTAAATGCAATTTGCATCAAATATTTTTGAGACAGGTAGGTTATTTAGCATGGAGAGGGTTTAATTCCTGTCGGTTTATCAGTGGCCCAGCATGGATCTGAGAATTGTAATTTATTCAAAACATAAATTTATAAACCAATGCGTTAGTGATCATTCTATATCTAAACCTCTCCTCAGCAAAGCCAGTCAAATTTTTCCCACCAACTTCGCTAATCAGTGACCTCTAATCTGATCATGGAAACTCACTAAACCTGGTACTTCTATAAGTGGAACCCAAGTGTATAAAGAATTAATTTAAAGCATCTTATTCTACCCTGTATTCCTCTGAGGTACTCAGACAATTCTGTTTTTTTGTTCACTTTTTGACAAGCTTGACATTCCAACCTTAATAGGCCAGCGTTAGATAATCCCTTCTCAACTCTAGAAATTGATTGAGCCGTCAAGGCTTAAGGTTCCAGGACTGATGGTTTTTCTGTTGATCTTTATTAAAAAATTCTCCTCCGGTTTACCTCCCCTGCTCCCCAGTTATCTTCCTTTTACTTTAAACCGGGGAAACGTCTCACCATTGCTGACAAAGAGTAAGGACCCCCTTGATTGCAGCTCCTATCCCCCTATTTCTCTGATAGACACGGATTACAAGATATTCGGCAAAGCTCTTGCCCTCTGCTTGCAGCTCATTTTGCCAACTATTGGCCGGGATTCTCCAATCCCGCGGCCAAGTTCTGACACCGGCGTGAAAAGTGGCGCCAACCACTCCAGTGTAAACGGTCCCCGATAATGAGGAATGCTCCCCTTCCTAGGGGGCTAGGTCGGCGCCGAAGTGGTCCCCGCAGCTCCAGCCGGCGCAGAGCGGCCGACGCGAGTTCGCGCATGCGCGGAACGGCCGGCATGGGTGGACCAGGCCAGATTTTTGGTGATAAGCATCCCGAGGAATTTGAAGCTGTCAACCATCTCCACCTAGGCCCCATTGATGCAGACAGGGGTGTGTACAGTACTTTGCTTCCTGAAGTCAATGACCAGCTCTGTAGTTTTGCTGGCATTGTGGGTTAGATTGTTGTCATTGCACCACTCCACTAGGTTCTCTATCTCCTTCCTGTATTCTGACTCGCCGTTGTTCGAGATCCAACCCACTATGGTCGTGTCGTCAACAGACTTGTACATGGAGTTGGAACCAAATGTTGCCACAATGTCGTGTGTGTGTATAGAGAGTATAGGAGGGCGCTAAGTACGCAGCCTTGTGGGGCCCCGGTATTGAGGACTATCATGGAGGAAGTGTTGTTATTTATCCTTACTGATTGTGGTTTGTGGGTCAGAAAGTCGAGGATCCAGTTGCAGAGTGAGGAGCCAAGTCCTAAGTTTTGGAGCTTTGATATGAGCTTGGCTGGGATTATGGTGTTGAAGGCGGAGCTGTAGTCAATAAATAGGAGTCTGATGTAATTTTTATTCCAAATAAAAGAGGAAATCAATTAGTCAAGAGAGTTTTAAAAAAGTTTTAAAAATAAAAATAGGAATAGCCTGAAATAGATATTAACGCTGATCAACAGGCAAAGTCTTGCTTTGTGCATTCTATTTGGTGTCAAGATACTCTAGGGATGAGTGTAAGGCCAGGGAGATGGCGTCTGCTGTGGACCGGTTGCTGTGGTATGCGAATTGCAGTGGATCTAGGCATTCTGGGATTATGGAGTTGTTGCGCTTCATGACCAACCTCTCGAAGCACTTCATTACGACTGATGTCATGGCCACCGGACGGTAGTCATTGAGGCACGTTGCCTGATTTTTCTTTGGCACCAGTATGATGGTGGTTTTCATGAAGCAGGTGCGGACCTCAGAGCGGAGTAGGGACAGGTTGAATATGTCCGTGAACACATCTGCCAGTTAGTCCGTCCAGGCTCTGAGTGCACGACCAGGGATCCAGTCCGGACCCGTCGCCTTCCGAGTCAGACTTTTTATTAAAAGTTTTTAAAAGATTTGGTTTTGGTCCAGTTTTATCTTATGGATTAAAATGTTAAATTTATCACCTGTAGCTTTAATCCATACTAAACTTTCAGACTCTGCTCATTTTGCTTTCCGCAAAGGCACCATTTGGGCTATCCTTTACCCCCATTTCCTTTTGATATTGTGATTGAACCACTTGCTGTGCCCCTTCGATCTAATAAGGATGTGACTGGAATTAACAGGTTTATGTCATAGATCTTTTGTTGTACACATCTGACCCATTGTGTCAATACCCGATGTACTTGACAGTTTGTTAAGTTTTCTGACTACAAACCAAATCTTGAAAAAGTTTGTCTTTTCCGATTAATTCTTCTAAATGAGGCCTATCTTTTGACTTATTCCCCTTTAATTAGGCTTTTGATCATTTTATTTACTTGGAAATATCTGTGACACGTGACTTTGACAATCTATTTAAGTATAACTTCAAAGCTTCACGAGAACGCACATAGCAAGACTTTGCCTGTTGATCAGCGTTAATATCTGTTTCAGGCTATTCCTATTTTAAAATTTTTTTTTAAATACATTTAGAGTACCCAATTCATTTTTCCAATTAAGGAGCAATTTAACGTGGCCAATCCACCTAGCCTGCACATCTTTGAGTTGTGGGGGTGAAACCCATGTAATCACGGGGAGAATGTGCAAACTCCACACGGACAGTGACCCAGAGCCGGGATCGAACATGGGACCTCAGCGCCGTGAGGCAGCAGGGCTAACCCACTGCGCCACCGTGCTGCCCCCTATTTTTATTTTAAAAACTTTTTTAAAAATCTCTTCACCAATTGATTTCCTCTTTTATTTGGAATAAAAATTATACTCAAATTCGTAAAATCTTTTCAGAAAGACCAAAACGTCAAGGAGGTCTTGCTCGGCTAAATTCTTTGCATTATTATTGACCTGCCAATATTCATAAGCTTATCTATCAGGCGCACTTATTTTTAGGCAATGATAACCCTGTTTGGACATCTGTGGACCATTACTCTTGCCTCCCCATCTCTTCTGTTTTCTCATTGTGTGAATCACGATACACAAAATAGCATTGTGCGAAGTTCCCTTAAAATATGGTCCTAATTCAGAAACTACTTTGGATTTAAGTCTGGCCTTCCCTCTGTTCCTATCCATTCTAATCCATTTTTTCCAAATCTCTTGGCTTGAAATCTTTTCAAGACCGTACTCTGAGGCTACGTTTACTTCCTTTGATTTCCTAGCAAGGGAGCATGGTGTTCCCAAATCCCATTTTTTAGGTACCGACAGGTTCATAGTTTTGCCAGTAACCATTTTGCTTCCTTTCCTTCGCCACCCCCTGACATCCCATTGATCTTTGTTTAATTGTTAATCCAATTTTAAAGGCCTTTATTTTATGCATTTATATTATCCAAAAAGTCTTTGATCTGTCTTTAGCTAACATTAAGGCATCTTGGGAACAGGGTTTGAATACTGAACTCTCTGGCAGTCTATGGCAGTCGATTCTTTTCAGAGTGCATTCTTCATCTCTGTGTATTAGACATGGTCTGCTTCAGTTTAATGTTCTTCAGCGACTGTGTCTCTAGAGCTGGACTTGCTGGGATGTACTCTGGACTGGATTCTGCCCATGTGAGATGTCATTTAGCTCCTGCAACACAGTTTCATGTGTTTTGGGCATCTCCGAGGCTGGCTACTTTCTGGTCCTCTGTGTTCTCAACCTTTTCATACATGTGTGGAAAATCTGTTGGTATTATTGGTATTTTTCAGGTACTCACTGACAAGATATCTGTGGATCACCACCAACCTTTGCCTCATTGCTTGCACATCAATTTATCTTATTCAATTCGAAGTCTGTGGCTCTACCCTCCCACTTGCAATGGGTCAAGGAGAGGGTGTTATTACTTAAACTTGAAAAGATTAATACCTTACATGGTTCAATTAAAATATTTGAGTTAATGGAGTGTATTCCTATGGAATCCCTGGCTTCTGTGATCCTTATGCAGTCTGAGGCATTCTTTGATGTGTGGGACCCCTATCTCTTTTTTAATTTTTCCAATTAAGGGGCAATTTAGAGTGGCCAATTCACCTACCGTGCACATCTTTGGGTTGTGGAGGTGAGACCCTGGCAGACATGGGAAGGATGTACAAACTTCACACGAACAGTAACCCGGGGCCAGGATCGAACGCAGATCCTCGGCGCCGTGAGGCAGCGGTGCTAACCACTGTGCCACCGTGCTGCCCCATGGGACTCCTCTCAAATTTTTTTAAAAATATGTTTATTAACCTTTTTTCATAATAATCAACACGAACCAGAGCAAAATAGTGCAAAAGATCACAAGCAAATATAAAAGTTAAACAAAAAACAAAACATAATTAGCTTAAATACTAAAACTAACTAAAACCTCCTAATAGCTGACAGTGACTAGATCCTTAAAAAAAAAAAAATTGTTGCCATCTTAGGTAGAACCTCTCCACCAACACCCCCACCCCTCCTCCCACCCACCCTTCAGTGAATTTGGCTTTCTCCAAGTGTAGGCATGACATAAGTCACCCAACGAAGCAAAGGCACCGGTAGGAGTAAAAGACCTCCAACTAAGCAATATGTGCCTCCAGGCTATCAGTGAGGCAAAGGCAACAACATTCGCTTCCACCCCCAGACTGAATCACTGGCGAATCTGACACCCCAAATAGAGCCAACAGTGGACATGGGTCTACATCCACATGGAGTATTTGCGACAGAGTATTAAAGAAGGAAGCCCAGGAGCCTACAAGTTTGGGACAGGACCAGAACATATTTGTGTGGCTAGCCGGGCCAAGAGAATAGCGATCCCATCTATCCTCAACATTCGGGAAAACCCACTCATCCTTGCCTTAATCAAGTTCTTTCTGTGTAGCACCTTATTATGAATTAGGCTCAACCGAGCAGGAGTTGACCCTGTGAAGGGCCTCACTCCAAACCTCACCAGTAATAATAGGGCCCACTTCACTTACCCATTTCACCCTCACACTGCTTAGTGGAGTGTATTCCAATGAGTGAATATGACTATATAAGTCTGAAACATCCCCTCACCAGACCGAGCCAGGGACAGTATCCGCTTCATCAAGGTAGAAGGTGGCGCCAAAGGAAAGGAAGGAAAAGCCATTCGCGAGAACTTGAAAACACCAAAAAGGGCTGGGGTTGGGTAGCCGGAATTTATCAGCTAACTCCCTAAACCTCTCCTTCATGAACAGGTTCCCAAAAAGCTCCAGACTCTTCACTTCCCAAGATTTAAATGCTGGGTCCAAACCGGAAGGTAGGAAAAGGAAATTGTTGCAAATAGGGGCTAGTGAAGACAGGGAAAGGGAGATTAAAATACTGTCTAAACTTCTAAGAGAGAAGACCACCACTGGGTTTGAGGAAAATATAACACGAGAAAAGGGCAATGATGCAGTGACTAGGGCAAGAAGAGTACAAGTAGTACAGGAGCGAGCCTCAATTTGTCCCCAAATAGAATCGGGTCACTGATCCACAACAACATTTTTTGAATGTTAGCGGTCCATTAATTAAACAATAAATTGGGGAGGGCCAAGCTGTCCGACTGTCTATAACTTTGGAGCAGAACGCTATGGATTCTGGGATTCTTACCCGCCCAAATAAAATAAAATAACGATTTGTTAACCTTGATAAAAAAGGAATGGGAGAGAAAAAAGGGAAGACATTGAAAGAGAAATAAAACAGGAGCATGTTTATTTTAATAGTTTGAATCCTACTCGCCAAAGATAGAAGAAGGTCGTTCCACCTCTGCCAATCCATTTTGATACTATTAATCAGGCTTGTGTAATTCAAATTATGAAGTGAGGCCGAGTTGTGGACCACCCAGACCCCTGGATAGCAAAAGGTGTATTAGAGAGGCGAAAAGGTAACGTCCCCAATTGTGCATGCCTCCTGGAGGTTGGGGGGGGGGGGGGGGGTGGTGAACTGGGAAACATTCACTCTTGCCAAATTCAATTTATACCACAGAAGGAGACAAAGGGATTAAGCAACTTCATTATGCCATAGATGGAGGGGGCTGGTTTTGTAATATAAAGAAGTAGATAATCCATATGGAGACACCCGATGCTCCACTCCATCCCGGCTAATACTCCTCCATTGACTTGAAGACCTTAACGCTATAGAGAACAGCTCTATTGTCCCGGTGAACAAAAGTGGAAAAGTGGGCAGCTCTGCCTAGTGCCCCTATTCAAGGAAAAATAATCAGAGTTCAAAGAATTTGTATGAACACTGGCAGTAGGGACATTAAAGTAGGCAAATCCAGGAAGCAAATTTATGACCAAATCCAAATATCCCGAGAATCTCAAATAAATACTCCCATTCCATTCTGTCAAATGCCTTTGCAGTATCAAGCGATACTATTACCTCAGGTTCAGGTACTGGGGAGCAGGAAAGGATGACATTTAACAGGCGATATACATATTGGCCGACAATTTCCGGCCCTTCACGAAGTCTGTTTGATCCTTCAAAATTATATTTGGGAGACAAGGGTCCAACCAGAATGCCAACACCTTAAAAAGCAGATTGACGTCCACATTCAAAAGCGAGATAGGACGATATGAACCACACTCTGTTGGGTCCTTGTCCCTCTTAAGAAACAAGAAAATAGGTGCTTGAGTGTGGGTCAGAAGCAACGATCTCCAGGAGAGGGAATCTTTGAACATGTTCAATAATAAAGGTACAAGCTGCTCCAAGAACTTCTTGTAAAATTCAATCAGAAAACCATCTGGACCACGGGTCTTGCCAGAGTACATACACCCAATACATTTTAAATCCCATCATGGTGTAACGGGGAATGCAGCTCACTGCTCTTATCCACCGTAACTGTTAGGGTGGGCAGACTGTCCAGAAAGCCAGACATGATCGATTTATCTGCAAGGGTTCCGATCTATAAAGATCACGGCAAAAGTATTTACAAGCCGCATTAACCTGGGGAGCGGCGGAAACGAGGTTGCCACCTGAATTGAATATTTGAGTCATCTCACGGGAGGCTGCTTCATGATTGAGTTGGTGAGCCAGAAAACGACAAGCCTTCTCCCTGTACTCATAATAAGTGTCCCTGGAGTGTTGTAACTAGCCTTGCTAGTAGACAGTAGCTCGAATTTGGTCTGTAATTTTTTCCGACTTGCCAATAGCTCTGGAGTAGGATCAAGCAAGTACTGGTGATCCACCTCTAGAATGGGATCCACCAGGCTCTGCTGCTCTAACTTCATTGTCTTCAACATATATGCGCAGTAAGAGATAACTTCCCCAGAGGACTGCCTTAAAAGCCTCCCACAGTGGGGAAGGTGAGATTGAATCAGACTTGTTAGATTTTATATCATCAACTATGGGCTTGGACACACGCTCACAATTTTTTTTATCAGCTAACTATTGTTGCTAACTTTTGGTTGGCTCTTAATTCGTAATTTGCTCTGTTTGTTTAACCTTTGCTCTAGAGTCGCCAGGTATCTTTATGATACCGCCACGAGGTTCAAGTTCAAGTAATGATCAATAATTCAACACACCAATTAGTAAGATTCAAATCAAAACACATTTATTATACACAGTAAATCACTACTCATGCATAAACTCTACTTTCTAGACTATTCCTATCACTAAAAGGCCTATACTTAGCTTCAGACTGGCCTACCAGGTCAGGGGAACAAATGGCCTTTCGTTCAGGTCCTGAGTCTGCAGGATTCAAAAGCTGGTATGGACTGGTAGCTAGGAGCGCCTATCTCGTAGCGAGTGTTGACTTGAGACTTACTTGGTTGGCGTGACCGCTGGACAGTTCACTCTCACGGGTTGATTCAAGTTGCTGAGCGACCCTGCCAAAGAAGGACGATTTGAACTTGGGGGCTTTACTTTATAGCTCCCAGGGGCTTCCCGCCCTTCGGGGCAGACCCCGTACCTGGTTCCAAGTGATTGGACTGCGTTCCGATCACTTGGATCGATTTCTCCAATACTGGAGTTGTTCCCTGATCACTGGGCGGTCCCTAAATGTCCGTTGGCCTTCCTTTGTCTTGGCTCCTGCTGGCGCCGAGGAGTCTGGCTTGGCTTTATTCACCTTAAGTGTTGCAATTCTGCCTTAGAATTGCTCATTACTATGCAGATGGCTGCTGGTTTCAGTGCTATCTGGTTTTCGCAAGTTTCAATACACGTGGGGCGAAATTCTCCGGTATCGGAGTGATGTCCGCCGACTGGCGCCCAAAACGGCGCAAATCAGTCGGGCATCGCGCCGCCCCAAAGGCGCGGAATGCTCCGCATCTTGGGGGGCCGAGCCCCAACCTTGAGGGGCTAGGCCCGCGCCGGGCTAATTTCCGCCCCGCCAGCTGGCGGAAAAGGCCTTTGGTGCCGCACCAGCTGGCGCGGAATGACATCTCAGGGCGGCGCATGCGCGGGGATGCCATCAGCGGCTGCTAACGCTCCCGCGCATGCGCAGTGGAGGGAGTCTCTTCCGCCTCCGCCATGGTGGAGACCGTGGCGAAGGCGGAAGGAAAAGAGTGCCCCCACGGCACAGGCCCGCCCACGGATAGATGGGCCCCGATCGCGGGCCAGGCCACCGTGGGGGCACAGCCCGGGGCCAGATCGCCCCGCGCCCCCCCCCAGGACTCCGGAGCCCGCCCGCGCCGCCTTGTCCCGCTGGTAAGGTCGGTGGTTTAATCTACGCCGGCGGGACAGGCATTTTAGCAGCGGGACTTCGGCCCATCCGGGCCGGAGAATCGCGGGGGGGGGGGGGCCGCCAACCGGCGCGGCGCGATTCCCGCCCCCGCCGAATATCCGGTGCCGGAAAATTCGGCAACCGGCGGGGGCGGGATTCACGCCAGCCCCCGCCGATTCTCCGACCCGGCGGGGGGTCGGAGAATCTCGCCCCTGATTTCTGCACTTGCTCAATTTTGCCTGTGTTGGCTGAATTTCCCTTCAGTCTTTGCGGTTCTCCATTTTAAGTCGGGAAGTGGCCAACCCAGGTAGCTACACTATGTAGCATCTAATCTCCAGAGTTGACATTGGGCCGGGCCAGGCTCTAGCAACAAATCTACAAAGTGCGGGGCATGGTCCGAAAAAAAAATTGCTGAGTACTCAGCCGCCACCACCGAAGGGAGGAGAACCCTATCCAAAACAAAAACATCAATGCGGGAATATGCATGGTGGACATGTGAAAACAAAGAGAAGTCTCTATCGCTCAGACGCAAAATGTGCCAAGGACCCCCCCCCCCGAGTCATAAAAGAAGACAAAGCACGGCCCATCCCTGATGGAACAAGAGATTTAGATTTGAAACGGTCCAAACTAGGGCCCAAAACATGGTTCAGGTCTCCACCTAAAATAAACTGATGTGAGTCAAGGTTGGAGGAGAGGGAGGTCAGCAGGGAGTTAATAAAATTTGTATCATCCCAGTTGGGAGCATAGACGTTGACCATGAATACCGGGTGTTCAACAGGGAGCCACAAACAATAACATTTGATCATTCCCTGTGCAGTTTGGTCTCTGAGCATTGAATGTCTTAAAGCAGCATTGTTACTGGTGTTACAGTGATCTTAAAATTTTTTGACTATTATTTTGAATTTGGTGTTGTCTTCACCTTCTAAGTAATTAAAACAATTATAGATTTCTCTAGCTTCATGCCCTCCTGTTGTGAGTAGCAGCGCTATTTTCGTTGCATCAGAGGCCGTGCTCAAATCATTAGCTGAGATAAATATTTGGAACATCTGTTCAAACATTTTCCAGTTATAACTTAAATTACCAGTTGTTTCCAGCTGCCATGGAGCTCCAATGAGTTCCATTGAATCAGATGGTCATCGAGAATCCATATGCTGCGAAGTCTTCCACAGTCGAATTTCCGGTCTGAATTTTCTTCTCTTTTTGTCTAACCAAATCAAACTAGTTCTTTAAAAGCTACCAGTCCCAGTGCCATCTTTTATTATGCTCCAGTATTATCTTTTATTACATTCTCTGTATGTTTTGATATACTACGGAGTGTAATATGTGTTACTCAAACCTTGGTTACTGATGAGGTCTTCTGAATCTCGATGAAGAAGACTCAAACTCGTCCAGCAGTAACAAAAGGTTTATTGAGTAACTATAACAATAATTGCGTGAGTTCTTCACTTTAACATTGATATTAGTGATAAGGTTAACACGATCTAACTACAGTAACTATGTGTAACTACACTAATCATCTGAACTAATCTGATACTCTTGTTCTGGTCACAGTCCATCTAAAAGAGAGAGAGAGGGACCCAATGTGGTTTCTTTTATACCCCTGTTGGTCCGGCCCTTTAATCATCATCTGGTGCTACTGATTACACATTAACCCCTTATGTACATGCACATACAGAGATCGCTACAGACCTTTTTATTCAGCCATTCAAACCTCTAACCCCCCAGAGACTCCCTAAATAAAGAGACCCCCAAAATATGGAGACCTTCTAAATAAAGATACCCCCCGAGACCCCCTAAATAAGGAGACCCCCACAGACTCCCCCAGTAAAGTGCCCTGTCAGGAAGTCCCCCAGAAGAGAGACCCCTGACTGGAAACCTGAGAGCAGTCCAGAGACAGACAGTGAAAAAATTACGGCCTTAACACTCACCTGGGCAATACACCAGCTAGCTCAGATACAGCTAACAGCACATGTCAATTCCTGGAAAGAGAAAAACAGTCAGGTGAGTTTTAACCCTGTCAGGTGGTCAGCATGCCTTTCATTCATTTCACTTTGATATTGATTTTGCTAGGCTGTATTTGACAGCTTCCACACAACCCAGTTGTCAGCATTGTTCCATTCATCTTCTTCATGGTTGGGTAACTCGTAAGTGCTCTAACTGCAGTGATTATACACATCAAGCTTTGATTGCTCCTGGACCACTTCAAACTGAGTTAAGTGCTGTCAATTTCCAGCTGACCACTTCAAAATCACTCCAACATGAAGGGAGGTGACTGGAAAGCACTTAACTTTTTGCAAAAAACAATAATTAAAGTTTTTAAAAAAAATCTCAATGTGCCCTCTGTGGGAACAAGGGGCGAAATTCTCCCGAAACGGCGCGATGTCCACCGACTGGCGCCCAAAATGGCACCAATCAGACGGGCATCGCGCCGCCCCAAAGGTGCGGAATGCTCCGCATCTTTGGGGGCCGAGCCCCAACATTGAGGGGCTAGGCCGACGCCGGAGGAATTTCCGCCCTGCCAGCTGGCGGAAACGGCCTTTGGTGCCCCGCCAGCTGGCGCGGAAATGACATCTCCGGGCGGCGCATGCGCGGGAGCGTCAGCGGCCGCTGACAGTTTCCCACGCATGCGCAGTGGAGGGAGTCTCTTCCGCCTCCGCCATGGTGGAGACCGTGGCGGAGGCGGAAGGGAAAGAGTGCCCCCACAGCACAGGCTCGCCCGCGGATCGGTGGGCCCCGATCGCGGGCCAGGCCACCGTGGGGACACCCCCCGGGGCCAGATCGCCCCGCGCCCCCCCCAGGACCCTGGAGCCCGCCCACGCTGCCTTGTCCCGCCGTTCAAAAGGTGGTTTAATCCACGCCGGCGGGACAGGCAATTTATCGGCGGGACTTCGGCGGCGGCCATCCGGGCCAGAGAATCCAGCGGGGGGGCCCGCCAACCGGCGTGGCCCGATTCCCGCCCCCGCTGAATATCCGGTACCGGAGACTTTGGCAACCGGCGGGGGCAGGATTCACGGCGGCCTCCTGCGATTCTCCAACCCGGCGGGGGGGTCGGAGAATGACGCCCCAGTATTCTGGATAGATAGTCAGTGCTCACCAGTTTTGAATTTAAGGAGTGGATGTTAAGAATTCAAGTTGAAATCAGGACATGTTTATCTGCAAATTTGAACTTTCAACATGCCCTCTTGTCACATGTGTCAAAAACATTGATCAGCAGATTCCACATCCACTTAAATTGATTTGACCTATCAATATAGATGAGCTGGATGGCCGTCTACCTTTCCTCACCTGTATTGTTGAGTATTTATTCTTATTATCTGCTGAATGGTAATGTTAACTATAGTATCCTACCAGCAGTGCAGCTATTTCAGCACAGACTGCATATATAATCTGGAACTTTCCCCACCAATTAGGCTCAGTACCACTACATAAGATACATAAACTGAAGTTTGAGGGATTTCCCTTCAGTGTGCATATCCTGAATCTCCCGCCATTCTACATGTAAATTTAAATTACCTTTTGTGCTCGTGTACGTTCAAAATTTTACAGGACTATATTTATTAGCTACTGATTTCAAATGCTTCATTACATTCACATGTTCCAGTGTTCACTGAACATCAGTCAGAAAATAAAATATATTTAACAGAAATTATTTTCTATTCGTATTGCAGATAAAAAAACACATTGTGAAGGCTTTTTCAAATTACTAAATGTTATCCATGAATTATAAAACACTCGTTCGTATTAGTTTTTCCATGTTTTTTTGTTAAGATGCTGTAGGTCGTTGAGGTCAATATATATAGAATGTATCATTTGTTTCTCTCCCAAGAGATGAAATCCTATTCAGGAAATCCTTCATTGTCACCTGAGAGGTGATTATTATCCTTTTGAATATAACTAGTCCTTTATTTGTGAATTCAGTGGCACAGCAGTCAAACTCCAGTCCAAGCCAGTCTACATAGCTCTCCAAGGATGTATTTATGCTGCAGGTGGGTTCTTGACTGGTTTCAACTACAGTTCTCCACTCAGGAGAGTGTTTCGTGGATGAGTGATTGATGGGCATTTGCAGAATTCTCCTCGATTAAAATTGAAAGTATGTTGACAGTCTAGATTTCCAGACTTTATAAATATTTTTGGGTGTTTACATAACACTTCTGAGGGGTTCCAAGAGACTCCTTTGGCACATTTTACACCAGATCTGCCACCACATTAGAGTTATATATACTACATGTTACCTCACACAGCTCAGCCCCAAAGTTGTGCAGGGCCAGATTCCGGGCTACACTTTAACTGCGAAGGGAAAACATAGAGTGCAGAAGGAGGCCATTCAGCCCATCGAGTCTGCACCGACCTACTTAAGCCCTCATTTCCACCCTATCCCCGTAACCCAATAACCCCCCCTAACCATTTTGGCCACTAAAGGCAATTTATCATGGCCAATCCATCTAACCTGCACGTCTTTGGACTGTGGGAGGAAACCGGAGGGAACCCACGCAGGCATGGGGAGAACGTTCAGACTCCGCACAGACAGTGACCCAGCGGGGGATTGAATCTGGGACTCTGGCGCTGGGGAGCCACAGTGCTATCCACTTGTGCTACCGTGCTGCCCTCCAAACCTCCAAACTCACAACAACTCTAAAGTTTCAGTCTAAATACAACTGCTGTGCACCTCTTTCTAGTAAGTTCATGTGCTCACCCTTATATTTAGTTTTACTTCAGTGAGTAGTACTTATTATAAGAACAGACAATGCAACATTGCAAGCTTTGGCCAATTTTTACCTTTCGACTGGTTATATCTTAAAATTGCGATAGAAATTATTTGGATTTAAGTTTGCATTTAGATGGTGTCTTACTTGGATGGAGGCTAGGGTCAGATATTCTCTCTAAACTAATTGTTCTATCATGACCTTGGTTTAACATTTAATCCAAATAGACAGCAACTTCAACAGTGCATCTGTCTCTCAGTACCATCCTGGAGTGTCTGCCTTGATTTTTGTGCTCAAAATTCCAGAATAGAACATGAATCCACAACCTTATGATTCAGAGGCTAGAGTGTTGAAGCTGAACCAGTGCACACCAAACATTGTCAAGACAAGATGCACAAATACAGAGGAGCACCTATTTAGGACACTTAGCCACAGGACACCCATTTTCTGGTTTTGATTAGATTGGCATGGAACAAATGCCAATTCATGGTGTCCTGGCCCGTGTTTATCCCTCAAACAAGATCACCACAAACAGATCATCTGTTCATTATCATGTTGCTGTTCATTGGAGCGTTATAGCCCTGCATGGGACTCATCCAGCTGGAAATGGTCACTACAGTGATCATGGGCGGGATTCTCTGACCCCCCACCGGGTCGAAGAATCGCCGTGGGGCAGCGTGAATCCCGCCCCTGCCGGCCGCTGAATTCTCCGGCACCAAAAATTCGGCGGGGGCAGGAATCGCGCCGGTCGGCGGGCCCACCCCTGGCGATTCTCCGGCCCGCTGCAGTCTTGCCAGTCCTGCCGGCGTAAATCAAATCACCTACCTTCCCGGCGGGACTGGCGGCGCGGGCGGGCTCCGGGGTCCTGGGGGGGATGCGGGGCGATCTGGCCCTGGGGGGATGCCCCCACGGTGGGCTGGACCACGATCGGTGCCCACCGATCCGCAGGCGGGCCTGTGCCGTCGGGGCACTCTTTTCCTTCCGCCTCGGTCACAGCCTCCGCGATGGCCGATGCGGAAGTGACAACCCCCCTGCCCATGCGCGGGGATGACGTCAGCGCTGGCGCTCCCGCGCATGTGTGGACTTCTGCCGCCTGGCGCAGTCCCTTCGGCCCCGGCTGGCATGGTGCCAAAGGCCTTTCCCGCCAGTCGGTGGAGCGCCATCCACTCCGGCGCGGACCTAGCCTGAGGGCTTGGCCCCTAAAGGTGCGGAGAAATCCGCACCTTTGGGGCGGCCCGACGCCGAAGTGGTTCACGCCACTCCATCCCGCCGGGACCCCCCGCCCCGCCGGGTAGGGGAGAATCCCGGCCCATATCACTACAATGACTATGCTGCAAACCTACTTCACTGGCAGTAAAGTGCTTTGAGACGATCTGAGGTTGTGAAAGGTGCCATCCAAATGCAAGTTCTTTGTGTGTTCCTCCCTTAATATACAACTGCCTCACCACAGCAAGAAACTGGGAATGAGGAATTTAGTGGGTGGATGACTGAGAAGTTAGAAATGCTGGAAGACAGAGGTTTAGGTTAGCAAGAATTGATGCAAGGAAGCATATTATGTTTATTGTTCGGAAAATAAATTGTATTGATTGAATGAAGAAAACATCATCATGACTGTTATTTTGCATGCTCACCTTACTGCGAAATAAAGCAGCTTTTCATCTCATGTCTAACACTATCTCACCAAATGGTTGCTCATCGGCCTTCAGAAAGACTGAAGAAACTTGCAAGCAAGAAACATGAATATCCTATTCAGGTCATACCAGGCAGGTATTATTGTTACAATTCCTGCTTAAACTGTCACACAAGTGGCTGAATTTCCATAAAAGTATAGCACTCAGAACACTTACAAGAGTGACTGATGTTGCTGAAGCTGGCAGACCCAAATTTGTAATACAAAGCTCCTTATGGTAATATGCATCTAACTTTTTACACTTTCTCCATTATAGGACAGGCTTTGTGCAACTGAACATTTTCTTGCCTTTGTGTAAAATGTGCTTTGAAAATCTTTGCTTTGCTGAATCTGATAAATGGTTCCAGATAATAGGATACTTTCCCACTTTCGAACACTGCTGGAACACAATCCTACACAAAGCATTGCTAGGACAGCTAAAAAGTAACTTAACGGAAATATTAGGCAACCATCATACCAACCCAACATTTCCTCTGATATTGATCTTTCTGCTACTTCACATAAGTCACTGAAATTTCTTGAAAAACTCGGCGAAGAGCGTTGACTTTTGGCCACCCTATACCCAGATTATTTTTAACCACCACTAGCCAGAGGTGTCTTGGGATTACTCTTTCACTTTGCTTTAACTGCCTTATAAATATGTCTCTAAATAATTGTTGCAAAATATTGGGAATAATGCCTCTGGAGTTCAGGCAGATATGAAATAAGGTGGAAGCAGAAAAGGCTGATGAAAGGTCATTGACTCAATATTGACTCTGTTTCCCTCTTACAGAGAATCGCAAGCCTGCTGAGTACATCCAGCGTTTTCACCAGACACTAATACTTTATTTGATTTCATGCGTAGTTTAGGCTATTTGAAGAGAAATTGAAATGTTATTTGAGATATACTCCTCTTGCGACATGGAGTAATGAGATGTTGAACAAAAACCAAATATGTGAACAGCTTTGTATCCTAGAACGGTTTCATTTTTATTCTGGTGCTCATTAATGGCAAGTTTGTATTGACAGGGGCGTATAGATGACGGTATAAGTCACTGCAAGGACATGTTCTGTCATTCTGAAGGAAATTAAATTGAATTGATTCCTGTCTTCTTTACTAGATTAAAATGCTGCAAGGCAAGGACAGCATGTCTGAGTGAATAAGTAGCTAATGAAACGCAGCAGAACACTGGCTTATGTCAGAGCTATTATTCATGATGTCTTGATGGTTTTATGCACTTATTGAATAATTACTCCATTTATATTTACAAATATAGTATTTTCTTGTTATGCACAATTGTATTGGTGAGTTTTTCCTGATCTCCCATGGTTCCTGCTGGACTCAATATTAAGCAGATAAAACTTAATTCAGTAAAAACATAATGTTTTCCAACTTATATGGGCAGCACGGTAGCACAGTGATTAGCACTATTGCTTCACAGCGCCAGGGTCCCAGATTCGATTCCCGGCTCGCGTCACTGTCTGTGCAGAGTCTGCACGTTCTCCCCGTGTCTGTGTGGGTTTCCGCCGGGTGCTCCGGTTTCCTCCCACAAATTCCAAAAGATGTGCTGTTAGGTAATTTGGACATTCTGAATTCTCCCTGTGTACCCAAACGGGCGCCGGAGTGTAGTGACTAGGGGCTTTTCACAGTAACTTCATTGCAGTGTTAATGTAAGCTGACGTGTGACAATAAAGATTATTATTATTATTACAATTGTTGTATTTTCCTGCAGAGAGTAAAACATTGGATGGAACAATGAAGGGAAATACTTTCTTATGAGTGTTCTGTAAAAGGTACAAATTCCAGATTTTTAAAAATGGATCTTTTCCTCAGGTCGGGCACTGCTTAGGCTAAATGGTGAAAAGCTGGAACGCATGGGAATATTGCAAGAAGGTCAGAGGCAAGAGGTACTCCAGCAGGTTCTTCAGCTGCAGGTACGGGAGGAAGTGAGAAACCTACAACTACTTAGACAAGGTAAAACTGGGTCCACAGTGCAAACATGATCATCTTTATATTTGTGCATTCCGTTTCTGTGAACTTAATGAGATCGCCAGCAGGTTTTGAGAGCCAATAATTCTGCTATGTAAAATCACCATTGGTTGCCTGGGCACGAGATTCAAATAATGTAATATTTTCAACTTAAAGTCGTTAGGTCGCGCGGAACGTGAGTGTTATTGAAAAAAGAGAAATATTTTGTCAAAGCTTTTAATCTTGCACTCATAAAATAATTTACAAGAATGCCAATGTAAGGGAAATCAACAAATTTATACTCTGAAAAGAGAGTGCTGATTGGTTGGCAAGTGGATCCTGATTGGCAGGGGTGTTGCCATGGAAAATGCATCAGTAGATGGTGACTAACAGTTAACTGTCAAGCACTGTTTGGAATTCAAGCCAGGCAGCTGATTGATCAAGGCACTGTTTGGAATTCAAGCCAGGCAGCTGATTGGTCAAGGCATTGCCCTGAGGAATCAAGCAGTATAAATTTGATGTTTTCCATTACATTGGTATTCTTGAAAGTGGTCATGATGAGTGCAGGATGAAAAACTTTGACAAAAGGGACTGGATTCTCCGTTATTGGAACATTGGCATGAAAGGGCCACTAGCGGCCGCACCGTGCCCCATGGCAGACTCAGATCGCGGAGCTGGACATTAAAACTAGACCTCCCAATCAGCCGCATGGCCGACCCTGACCGCCCGCACAAACATTACCCGGCAACGTTTAAGCCTCCCCTGCCTTCCGATCAGCCCGCCCCCGACCAGGGTGGCCGCAGACCGAGTCCACAGTCGCCACTAAGTTTCCCGACTGGCAGGACCACATTAGATCCACGCTGTCGGCCTTCGGCCGGTAAGGGGCGGAGAATGGCGGAGCGGGCCTCCAGCAATGGCCCCAGGTAGGTGCTATGCGGCGCAGCATACTCTCTGAGTACTTCATTTTTCGGGGCGCGCAGAATCGGGGAACCGGCACCGGTCCCGATTCCGTGCAGGGAAATGCATTCTCCGCCCCGGCATCGGCCGCGATTTCGGAGAATCCAGCCCAATATACCTCACTTCTCAGCATTACATAGAAGCTCAAAATTGCTGTTTTCAATGTTAGCTGATAAATACTTATTAGCTTGTAAAACATTTCGCGCATTATTTTAACTAGAGTGTTAACTCATTTAACTTATTAGGTTAGCCCTCTGTTAAAATAGCACAGAAAGGAAGATGTGCAAATAGGTTAAATGTTTGTCAAGTAATATCCTCAATCATCATTTTAATCCTTAAATCATAATAATCTATATTAAATTTACCTGAGAGGTATAATAATGATGAATGAGTTTTATTCAGATTATGGGCTGGATTCTTTGCCACCGGTAGCCGATGATGGAGGATGCAAAAGGGTCAGTTAGATCCTATTAACGGACTGGGCACCAGATTCACAAACCTGCACGAACCCTGTGGACCAGGATTCACGTGAGCGTGAATTAGTGCAGGTATTTCCCAGCGTGGCCCTGGTGCATAGACCTTGTGGTGGGCCAAGGGTGTAACCATTTTAGAGAGCTGCCCCCAAAATCCATCGGAAGGTCACCCTCCCCCAGATGGCACAGCCAGTGGCACTGCCAGGGTGCCATGTTAGCATTGCCAAGGTGTCCAGGTGTAAAGTTGGCACTGCCAGGGATTGGGCCCGGGGGGGGGGGGGGGGGCTTGCCACTTGGAAGGAGGGTGAGGGGGTTCCATGGAGCCTGGAGAAGGTAGTTGATGCAGTGGGGGTGAACCTTAAAGGAGGAGGGGGGAAGATCGTGGCAGCTGATCAAAATGGTGCCCCGATCCGCAGACAGCCATTCCTGCTAACAAGACCAGCGCGTCAGCAGGAAATCACTCAAGTGAGGCCATAATGGAGAGAGATTCCCGAGGCCAAAAGAACCTCGGCAAAGTGCCGCTGAATAACAGGGTTTTCTCAACGCTGCAGCTGGCAGGGAATGCCCCGTTCAACGAGACTTAGTTTGAAGTCTACTGTGTCATGTCCACAGTCTCCCAAAAGTAGAATTCTGGCCTATATCAAAAATTACACGAGGCTGATTCACAAGTATACAGTGAATCTGCATATTGTAAAACTTAAAAAAAATAATTAAGAGAAAAGTAGATCTTTGAAGGTTTTTGTGGGATGCATTGGTGCATTTGTTTATGAGACACTTTTATGAAAAGTGTGAAACATGTCAGGTAATTGATCAAATTTCATTTAAATTAAAATTTCCAGTTTTTAAAGTAAACATTGAAAATAATGCAAATTTTTGCAGGATAAAATTGTCCATAGGTCATTGATTATGATACAATACTCTTTTACTCCCCGCTTGGCTTCATAAATATACACCGATTTTAAGATTAACACAAGTTGCAAAGTATATCTTACACTATAATGGTGTCAGTAGCACAGTCCGTTTAAACACACACGCTGGCTGTGAACAGACACACTCTGAACCCGAGTGTATTGCTGTGTATTTCTCCTCAAAATCCCCTCAAGAGATTCTTATGCTGTCATCCAACTTGTCTCACTGAACTCCAGCTTCCACACGAGTAATTTCAAATTCCGCTTTCAAATCAACACACTTTCATATCTTCTTTGTGATAATGCCTACTCTGAGCTACTTCCATAAAGGTGTTGCTTCTAGGTTTCACACCAACCCTTCAGGATTCCTTTGCCTTGATTGTTACACAAACTCTTCATAGTTGCTTTAATTATCGATTCCCAGACTATATTAAGATGGCACAAAATATTTGATTTACCGCTGAAGCCTGCTTTCTCTTCTCAAATCCGTTTACCGCAGCTGTCTCTTCAATTCAGATCACTTTATCTGCTTTTCCCTTGAATTCTTCTGAACAGTTTTTCAGCTTCTTGGTCTCTTTTCCCTTAACTTCAATCTTCCGAAGACATTCTTCCTGTCCCAATTCCCTGGTTGTCTGGACTTTATCTGGTTCTTTGGGAAGTCTGCCTTTTGCAGCCCCTTGTCTTGTCCAGCTTTTCTTCTGGCAGAGCTGAGAGATGTTCACTTCCCAGCTTCCTACCTTCAGCTGCAATATATCCAGTTAAAGCCTGAACTCAAAAAGCCTTCCTACCTTAAAGGCGCACTGGGTTACTGGGCAACAACTTTATGCTTCTGCAAGATTGTTTACCTTTCACACCATAACCCCCTCTAAGCACAATGGAAGCACAGTTTGAACTAAGCAAACACCCACACATACAGTGATATTTGTCTAGCATGACTCTAACTATAGGTTTACCCTTCCATCCACAGAAACACTAAGGGCAGGATTCTCCATTCAGGAGATGTTCTCCTGCTGGTGCTGAATCGCTTCTGTTTTGCGCTGGCAAGTGGGAGCGGCATCCAGAAGCCATTCAGTGTCCTTTGTCTTGCAAATCTATGCATGGCGGAGATTGCAAAGGAATCTGTCACGAATCCCACTATCGGGCTGCTATTTTGAGTGGGTGGCTGGATAGTGAGGTTCGGTAGCTGGTCCCCCTCCACAACACAAATCCTGAACCCCCCTCCTAACAATAGGGGCATCCTCCCGCCCCCTTGGTAATTTCTGGTCACCCCCTCCCCCCACCACCAAAACACACATAAGAGGGTGACCCGATCCCCCTGCCGACCACTGAACCCTCAACCAGAGACCACCTTCAAGCCCCCCTCACCAGAGACCCCCCATAACAGGGAACCCAAATATCAGAGAATTCTCCATAACAGGGAATCCACTCCCCCCATCAGTCACCCCTGTAAGGAAGCTAAAGAGAAATCCAGGCAGAAAGAGTCAAAACATTACTGCTTTTTGTCACTCACCTGTGCCTTACATATAGTGCCTCAGACAGATGTCTCAAAAGCAACAGCAGTATCATAATAGAAAGCCACAACCACATCACAAGGCTTTAAACCCCCTCAAATCCTTTGAGCTGTGAGACTTCCTCAAAGAGGAATTGCTTTCAGAACCATAGAAAAGTTACAGCACAGAAGAAGGCCATTCAGTCCACCTTGTCAATGCCAGCATGAGGACACCCAGGTGCACTTTCTAATCTTACCTTCCTGCACCCGATCCATAGCCCTGTAGCTTACAGTACTTAAGGTGCAGATCCAGCTAAAAGTTTAGGGTCTCTGCCTCCACCACCAACTCAGGCAGAGAATTCCAGACTCCCACTACCCTCTGCATAAAAAAGTTCATCTTCATGTCCCCTCTATATGTTCTGCTACTAGAATCTACACCGCCTTGTTCTAGAATTCTCCACCAAAGGAAACAATTTTACCTTGTCCACTCTACATTTCCCCTCATAATTTTGTGCACCTCAATTAAGTCACCCCTCAGCCTTCTTTGTTCCAAGGAAAATAAACTCAACCTATCCAATCTCTCCTTGTAGCTACATTTTTCTAGCTGTGGAAACATTCTTGTAAATGTCTTCTGCATTCTCTCCAGCAATTACGTCCTTCCTGTATGTGGTGATCAGAACAGCACTCAATACTCCAGTTGTGGCCTCACCAGTGTTTTATACCATTCCAACATTATACCCTTACTTTTATATTTTATACCTGTACCAATGAAGGAAGGCATTGCATATACTTTCTTAACAGCATTGTCTACTTTAACTGCTGCATTTAGGGACCTGTGACCGCTGTTGGTTGCCTGCAATTGACAGCTTCCAGGCAGGCAGATGTCAGGATTGTTTAATTTCATTTCCCTTCACGCTTGAATGGATTTCAAGTATAGTGCTGTGAAATTAACAGCAATGTTTATAAACATCTAGTTATGATTGAGAGCTCATGACCACATTAAAAGCAGTTAATTGCTTTCTGATATGAAAAAGAGGAAGTGAACGCACTTAACACCTAGATATTTGGGTTGTACCGGGATCACTAGGTCGGATACTGCCTAGGCATGACCCTCTCCTCCTGTACTGGGATGCAGAAAATTTACTTTACCTCCATCTCTAAGTGTTCTCCTCTCTCGGACAAATATCTCCCACTGAAAGTGCAAAACAATGAATATAGTCAGTTGCAACACCAGAAAATTCAAACGCCTTCTGTGGCAAACCTTTCTGCTAAAGTCAACCATAGTCCCGCATGCAGCCTTTTCATCCACCTTTGCAATACCTCCTCATAGCTGGAATAACCCCCTCTGAACATTTTTTCCAGGCACCCATTCATAAATGGCATGGGAAACATCGGCAGCAGGATTCTCTGTCGGCGGGATCCTCCACCCCGCTGGCAGCGCACTCATGCCCACACACTTCCCGAAGGTGTGGGGTGGTCCACAATGGGAAACCCCATTGGCCAGCTGCGGGAACAGAGAATCTCACTGGCGGCGGGGGTGTGCGCGCCAGAAAATGGGGCTGGCGGGATAAAGAATCCCGCCCAAGGTATATTGGTTTGTTATCAAACTGAATTGACCTTTAAATTCATTTTTTTAAATGGCAGACTGGGTGCCGATTTTGACATCTGCCCAACTTCTGTATTAAAGGAGACTGACATGCTGATCTTGCATTAGCAACCAGCCATCATCACTCCAGATTTTACATAAGTATGGTGGGGCAGTGGTCCTGACCGTAAAATTCATCCCCTTGATTCTATAAGCAAAATACATATGAACAATTTAACCTCTATTGGCAGGAATAATAGAAAAGTGAGATATTATAAATATGGAAAAAGATTGCAGAACCCAGTGGTACGGAGGGATCTGGGTATATGAATCACATAAAGTTAGTAGGCAAAGTACAGCAAATGATTAGCAAGGCAAATGGAATGTCGATGTTTATTGCAAGGGGAATGGAATATAAAAGTAGAGAGGTTTTACTGTAGCTGAACAGGGCCTTGATGAGACCAGATCTGAAGTGCTGTGTGCAGTTTTGGTTCCCAATTCTGGACAAATGGAGGCGCAGTGGCACAGTGGTTAGCACTGCTGCATTACAGCACCTGAACTGGATTCAATTCCAGACTTGGGTCACTGTGTCTGCCTGGGTTTCCTCTGGGTGCTCTGGTTTCCTCCCACAGTACAAAGATGTGCAGGTTAGGTGGATTGGATATGCTAAAATGCCCCTTAGTGTCCAAATAAGATGGGTAAGTTAGATTAAGGGGTTATTGGGCTAGGGCAGGGGAGTGAGCTTGGGTGGAGTATTCTTTCAGAGGTTTGGTGCAGACTTGATGGCCGAATGGCTTTCTTCCGCACTGTGAGGATTCTATGATTCTATGAATTCCATTAGAAACAGTTCAGAGAAGGTTCACCTGACTCATTCCTGGGATGAAGTGTTTATCTTATGAAGAAAGCTTAAACAGGTTGAATCTACAGCTGACTTTGTAAGTAAATATCAATGATAACTCATTACCATCGGAGCCCCACTGGAGTTGAGAAGAATGAAGGTGACCTTCTTGAAATATGTAAGATCCTATCAGAATTTTCTTGGGTGGATGGCGGCAGATGTTTCCTCTTGTGGAAGAGACTAGAACTAGACAACATGACTTAAAGTTAAGACATGCCCTTTTGAAGTAGGAGATGAGGGGGGAACACAATTCCCTCAAAGGGTCACTGGAAATTTGCCTCCATGGAGGGCTGTTTTAGCACAGGAAAGATGTCTATGCTATGTAAGGGATAACATTTGGGCCACTGATTTAAAGTGACCAACTCAGGTTCTACTTTTTCAAATGTATTCTGAAATGTTATGCTGGTGCTAAGTGTTCGCATTATTTGGTGTATTTTGGTGCTTGGATAAGGTTGGGAAATAGAATTGGATGGTAAACATGTTACACAGCAGTTATTAAAATGCATGCCAGCAATTACCAAGATGTGATCAATTATCTGCATTGATAGTTTAGTTGTGTCAAAGTCAATTACCAGTTTTTGAAGCTCGCCTTCAGTCTTTGTTTACACAGGGAATGGGATACCACTTGAGAAGGAGTCATGGGTTAAATAATTCTGTTGCACTGAAGGGCTCTTCAGGTTGTCCTCCTCTGACTCATCCATAAATTTGGTACATTTTAATTCCAAGGTTCAATCATACATCTTCAGCGTACCATTCACTGCAAATATTTTCAGTTTTGATTCATTCAGTTGAGACAAATTGGTGGCTTTCTGCATATGCATGTTTCTGACTCTGCACCATTGGGAGATTGGTCCACTACTGCAGTCCAGTTATTATTTATCTGTTAATGTACCATTGGGTAAGCTTAGTGACCCCACACCCACAGCATGGAGCAACGCTCAAATAGCACATTGGCCAGAGAATTGACAGTGATATGGGGCGCAATCCAATGGCCACGCTGCTCCCGAAATGCAGCCCGCCACGGCGCCAATAAAAGCCGAGAGACCATGTTTCCAGGTTCTACCCGGATAGCAACGCCTCACGAGATCCAACGTGGTCACGTGAAACATGGTCATTGTGGGTGGGGTCACTTTGTGCCAAATCTGCATATTAAAGCGAGACAGCTAATCTCACTCTAATGTGCAGATTCCCAAGGTACCCGAGGGATCCATCCCTTTTGCCTTGGAGACCTCCGGCAAGTGTTTTTTTTAGAACAAGCAGGGACCAGATGGAATGGCACTTGTAGGGGTCTCCTGGAGGATCGGGGCACCCTAGCTGTATGCCGTTTGGGCAGGGTGGTGCCCTGGCACTGCTGCTGCCACCTGGGCACCATGGCAGTGCCATGTGGGTGCCAGCTTGGCACTACCAAGGTTCCCAGGCTGCATTGCCAGCTGGCATGGGCACTCTCACGGTGTCAGGTTGGCCCTGCTAAGATGCAAGCTGGCAATCCCTTTGTGCGCATGTGTGATTGGGCCGGGGAGCCCGGTGTGGGTGTTGGGGGGTGGAGCTGGGACCCTTACAAAGTATGTTCGGGCTGCGTGGGGTTGGGGAGCAGTTTAGGTATCTCGATGATCGGGGCGCCATTTAAAAATCACGTCCTGATTTCTTGCTACACTGGGGAGTTCTGGTGGGCAGAGCTCCCCAGTGTACAAAACGGTGCTGTATGTGCCCTCTGCAGCTCTTACCTCACTGAGGCCCCTTATACAATGTGAGTCGCGTTGTATAACTGTGTGTTTCTTGGCACTGTGAACGCCGGGAAGCGGCTAAATACACTCGTTATGGGTTTGTTCCCATTTAGTTGAATCAAGCCCTTTGTATTCCTGTCTTACATATGGTTATCATGAGGGAAGCAGGATCGCTGAACCTAACCTCCTTGTTCAGTGCTTTAGTATATATTTTCTAAAGTGCTCACTTAAATAATGGGAACATTAATTGTGCTGGATATTTAATTCCACATACAAAAAGTAAATGCTTCCGGCAGAAAGGCCTGAATCTTTGGGGTGGTGTTGGGGTTGGGATGGTGAGTTACCTGCGTCACTTCCCAATCTGCCATACCAGGGCATTTGTAAAAGTATAGGGAGCAATTTTCAGCCCGTGTTCGCCGTCAGATAGAAAGGTGACGCGGGAGGAAAATCCGGAGAGAACAGGATCTGGAGATATCGCGTTTCCCGATTTTCTCTGCCCTTCGCCAGTGATGTCACAAGGTTCACGCCTACAAAGGGTGGCAACCTCATTTTAATGGATTTTAATAAATCTGAATATGATTAGCCAGCCCCCTTGCCACATGATCCCTCCTCACTGATTATTCATACCTTGAGGGGAGGCAGTGGTGTAGTGGTATTGTCACTGGACTAATAAATCAGAGACCCAGAGTAACATTCTGGGGACCGAGGTTCAAATCCCACCACTGCAGATGGTGAAATTGGAATTCAATAAAAATCTGGAATTCAAAGTCCAGTAATGACCATGAAACCATTGTCGATTGTCATAAAACCCCATTTGGTTCACTAATGTCCTTTAGGGAAGGAAATCTGCTGTTCTTACCTGGTCTGGCCTACATGTCACACCAGACCCACAGCACTGTGGTTGACTCTTAACTGCCCCTTCAAGGGCAATTGGGGATGGGCAATAAATGCTGGCACAGCCTGCGATGCCCACGTCCCATGAATGAATAAAAAACGATGTGACGCCACATCGGCAAGGTTTGCAACAGCGCTATAAAAATGGGTTTCAGGATCCCTTCAGGGGCGCAAAGATAATATCGCCCCCAACGGGATAGGAACATGCCTCAGAGGAGCCCTGGCACTGTCCCCTGGCCCAGTTTGGTACTGCCAGGTTGGTACAGGGAACCATTAACTGGGTGCATGTACCAGGCTCCCTATGTCAATGGGAAGAGATACACAAACTGAAAGGGCAACCATTCCATTAATGTGCGGTTGGTATGCCCAGAGCATCATATTGGGGAATGCCCACTATCCTGGCAGCAGCCAGAGATCTGCATTCAAAGACAGTCTGCTGTTCCCATCATCTTCAGGCCGCCAAGAGGACCCAGAGGATGGCTGCTCGGAGACAAGTGTTACTCCCTCTACACCTGATTGATGACCCCCTCCACCATCCAACGATGTGAGGACAATGGGTGAATAATGAAAGCCGTGTACCAAAAGCAGTGCTGAGCAGACCATTGAGGTGCTAAAACAATGGTTCCACTGCCTCCCCTACAATACTCGCTGTGGAAAGTGGATGTCTTCTCGAACCTTGTCATCATGAGGTTGCAGCCATTGCCACTAGGTCTTTAGGTGCTACCTCAGGAGGAGAAGCTGGAGAGGCAGGGAGTATTGCAAGCCACAACCTAAATCACGTGCAGATGAATTTTTAGCCCATAAATATTGTTGGTGCTGTTTAGGTGACGTCCTGAGGCTGTCCCAAAGGCGTGAGCTGTATTCACCGTTGACACTGATTTGGAGGGAGCGGAGCATCCGAAAACATGCGCCGTCCCCGATTTCGGCATCAAAAGGGACTCTTCGCTCAATCGCCAAATGCGATTTCGGCGTTAGCAACCGAGAATCCCATCCCTTATCTTTAGCTTATAACACCAGTGATAATTGCTTCATTTATACCTTTTTTACACTTCGTTTTTCATCATCAGTACTTTCTGCATTTATTTGCCCGAGATGAGAACTAGCTAAATTAAAAACAGATAACATGTATATTTTCAGTATATTAAACAGGCAGGGTGTGAGTAATGGACGAGAACTCCACAAAATGATATGGTGTAACGAACTGCACGGCACACATCAAAGGTCAACCATTGCACCTTCTAAGGTGACTTTACACTGATTTATTCTATAAATCATGAGGAAGACTGAAAGCTCTCTGAAGGCTACTGTTACATGCTTTGCTTTTACATAATATCCCTGGGATTTGAAATAGTGCCATGTGATGAGTTAGACAGTTTGAAATAAGTACAGTCTTCTTTAATTTTTTTTTATTTGGAGTTATCAATGACACTGTTGCAGAATTTTTAACCTAGTAAAGAATCCTCCAAGGTAATCTTCAGGGTATGTTTGAAGATCCACTGTTTTATAATGAGTGTAGTATGCAGCATGTAATGCACATTGAACTTTATGCTGTGCTTAATATGGCCGTTTATTTAAGGTAATAAAATCTAATTGTTGCAAATAAACACATCCTGGGGTCAAATGGAGACTAATTACTGACGCTAAAGAAAGTTTGTAGGTGGCAGCTGCTTGTAAATCTTCGGCTCCAGGTCAAAAGAAAACGGCAAGAAATTACTACATCAGAATTGGAGCAGAAAGAAGCCTCTAGCTTGCTCAGTCATTCATGACTGTTCTGCAATCAATTCCATTTATGTGCCGTTGCTCCATATCCCTTGATATCCTTTGATAAAAAATTAATCTACCAATCTGAGCCTTGAAAATTTATATTGACCCAGCATCCGCAGTCTTTTGGAGGAGAGGTTTTCTCCATCATTTGTGTGGAACGAGAATGTTTCTTGATTTCCCTGCAAACATTTGGAGGCATTTTATTTTATATGACAAAAATGAAAGTTACATCAACACTTGAGCCCGATCCTAATCTTCACCAATAAATGGCGATCGGGACAATTTTCCCAAACCTAACTAAAGGACATTGAAACCCATTTTCGTTCCTCCTGCCCTGAGTTCAGCTAACTCAATACATGAGGGACCGGACCTGAAAACGTCCTAAGATCTCATCAGGGGCGTGGCTTTATACCCCATCACTGCCACCATGTTTTAGAAAGGTTTTACATAGGTCTGGATTCTCCGTTCTGGAGGCTAAAGTGTTCCCGCCGGCGGAGAATCGGGAATGGTCTCTGCTGGTGCTGGGAGCTGCACCCAGGTGTGACCCTCTCCCCTGAACAATGCAAAAATATGCATGCAGAAGAACTCGCTGGATTCCATCGGAATCTCGGTGTCTGGTGGCCATTTTGCGCGGATGACCTAATCCTGAGGTCCCCTATAATGCTAATCTTGCCCTGCCCGCGCTGACAAGGAGGGGCATCCTCACCAACCCCCCTCCCCCCCCCCCCCCCACCAAGGGAGTAACAGGTCACCTCCCACAACATGCACCATGAGGGTGACCCAACCGCCCCCCATCAGAGACCACCCTCAGAAATTGCCATCAGACCCCTCCCTTCAGAGACCCCTGGCTGAAAACTGGAGAGCAGTCCAGGCAGTACAATGAAACAGCACTACATTTTCAATTACCCTTCCCTAACATCTGCTGCCTCAGATGTTTCAAATGTCAGAGCCTTCCTCCAAAGCCAAGACTCTTGAATGGGCTTCAAATCCCCTGACAGCCTTGGAAATGCAAAACTCCCATTCAATTTCACGCAGCAATAAATTGCACCAACCAGTGAGTGACAGTTTCATTACTCCAGAGACAGGTGCTTGGTGGATTGTTTATTGATTTTTCTCTTCACACTTGAATTAATCTCGATTACCCAGCTTTGCTGCTAACCACAATATTTATAAACAATCTTACTATGATTGACAGTTCTTCATCAAATCAAAAGCAGCTAAGTGGTTTCCACTGATGGGGTGCGGGGGTCTGGTGAGGGGTAACTGATGGTTTGATCTGAAGGGGGTCTCTGATGGATGGGCCTGATGGGGATGACTAATGGGGGATCTGATGGGGTGTCGGGGGAAATCATTGGGGGGGTTGGAGGGGATGGTTTCAGTTCACCTTTATACTTGCACTGTAGGGCAGCACGGTGGTGCAGTGGTTAGCACTGCTGCCTCACGGCACCGAGGTCCCTGGTTCGATCCCGACTCTGGGTCACTGTCCGTGTAGAGTTTGCACATTCTCCCCGTGTTTGCGTGGGTTTTGCCCCCACAGTCTGACTGGTGGCCTCGTGGTGTGAGGTATCAGGAGGTGGCAATTCAACATATGGAAATGGAGGAGAAAGTGGTTGCGGGCAGGCAACTTTGCGCAGTGCCTGTCGATTCCTTCGCATGATGGAGCCATCAGCCATATGTACAACATAAGAGCGGGGCGCGGCCTGTCGAACAACGACAGCCTGGGCAGACCACCCACCATCCGGTATCTACATCCTGACAGTGTCTGCCGGGGATAGCACGGCCATATCAGTGGCATGGGCATCATAGCCCTGCTTTTGACGGTCTCTGAGCTGCTGCATCTTCTGCAGCCCCGGGAGGTGTTCCAGGTTGGGCAGGTGTATGGCTGGAATCATCGTCCGCAGGTCCCTGTTCATCAGGAGTTGAACTGGCGACATGCCAGTGGACAATGGAGTCACCCTGTACGCGAGCAGTGCAAGGTGTATGTCGGATGCAGAGTCCGCGGCCTTGTAGATGAGCTGTTTCACAATGTGTACCCCTTTCTCGACTTTTCCATTGGACTGCGGATAGTGCGGACTGGAGGTGACATGCTGGAAATTCTATGACCTGGCAAATGTGGACCATTCTCGACTGTTAAAGCACGGGACATTGTCGCTTTGAGAACGTCTCCTTACAGGCTTTGATGACGGTCTGAGAGGTGAGGTCGGGGAGCTTCAGCATCTCAAGAGTAATTTGAGAAATAGCCGATGATCAATACATAGTCGCGACCATTCGCATGAAAGAGGTCGATGCCAACCTTGGACCACGGAGAGGTCACTATGTCATGCTGTTGGAGCATCTCCTTGCTCTGCGCTGGCTGGAACCGCTGACAGGTAGCACAGTTCAGGACCATGTTTGTGATGTCCTGGCTGATGCGGGCCAGTAGACAGCTTACCGGGCTCTCCGTCTGCATCGACGCCCAGGTATCCCTCATGAATCTGGCGCAGCACCAAGCTCTGGAGACTGAGCGGAATGACAATCCTGTCCAGCTTGAGCAGGATACCATCAATCACCGTCAGGTCATCCTTCACATTGTAAAATTGTGGGCACTGCCCTTTCTGCCAGCCATTGGTAGGTTTTGGATGATGCGCTGCAAGAGGGGGTGTTTGGCTGTCTCATCACAGATGGGAACTACCTTCTCATCTGTCGCCGGGAGAGTGCTAGCACACATCTGCACCTGCGATATGATGTGCCGGATGATCACCAGCGGCTCACTGGGCGAGGTGACGGAGCGGGACAATGTATCAGCGATGATGAGCTCCTTGCCAGGTATGTACACCAAGTTGAAGTCATACCTCCTAAGTTTAAGCAGGATTCTCTGCAACCGAGACGTCATGTTGTTCAGGTCCTTGTGGTTGCTGTGGGCCAGAGGCCTATGATCCATCTCGACAGTGAATGTCGGCAGGCCGTAGGCATAATCATGAAATTTGAGGATGCTGGTGAGAAGGCCCAAGCACTCCTTCTCAATCTGTGTATATCTGGTTTCAGTGGGCGTCATCACCCTTGATGCGTAGGCTACTGGTGCCCAGGATGATGTGTCGCCTCATTGAAGCAACACACCACCGATGCCATCCTGACTCGCATCTTTGGATATCTTTGTCTCCCGGTCCAGCTCGAAGAATGCCAGGACTCGTGCAGTAGTGAGCTTGGCTTTCAGCTTCAGCCTCTCTGTCTGGTGTGCCGTCTTCCACTCAAAGGCAGTTGACTTTTTCACCAGGTTGCGTAGGGTCGTGGTGTGTGTGGCCATGTTTGGAATGAACTTGCCCAGAAAATTGACCATACCCACGAAGCGCAGCACCACCTTTTTGTCCTTAGGGACCTTCATCGCCTCGATGGCCTTGATTTTGTCTGTGTCCGGGCGCACACCATGCTGTGAGACCTGGCCGCCTAGGAACTTGAGCGTCGATGTGCCAAAACAACATTTGGACCTGTTTAACTTTAGGACATTGGCATGTACACAGCGGAATACCTTCTGGAGACGAGACACATGTTCTTCAGGGGTCGTGGACCATATGATTATGTCGTCCACGTACACACAAACTCCTTCAGTGCCTTCCATCATCTGCTCCATGATGCGATGGAATATCTCCGATGCCGAGATGATGCCAAATGGCATGCGATTGCAGCAGTATCTGCAAAAGGTGTGTTGAAGGTGCAGAGCCTTCTGCTGGACTCTTCCAGCTGGATTTGCCAAAATCCCTGTGATGCATCCAATTTGGCGAAGAAGCGCGCGTGTGCCATCTCACTCGTGAGTTCCTCCCGCTTCGGGATGGGGTAGTGTTCCCGCATGATTTTCTTATTGAGATCCTTGGGATCAATGCAGATGCGCAGGTCCCCCAAAGGCTTCTTTACGCACACCATCGAGCTGACCCAGTCAGTCGGTTCGGTGACCTTGGATATGATCCTTCAGGCGCTCTCTCAGTGGAGCAGGGACTCGTCGTGGTGCGTGGACCAATGGCTTGGCATCAGGTTATAGCAGAATCTTGTATCGATACGGCAGCGTGCCCAACCCGTTGAACACATCTGGATACTGGGTGAGGGTGTCATTGATGCCGGCCTGAAGATCCACATGGGAGGATGTTGTGGTGTAAACTCTTTGAATGAGGTTCAGCTGCTTGCAGGCGTGCGTACCTAGTAGGAATGCCCTGTCCAACTTAACAATTTCAAAGTGTAACTGTGCTTGTGTGTGTCGGTTCGATACGTGCAGATGGCAGGATCCCAGTGCGTGATGGCATTCCCGTTGTAATCCAGGAGCTTGCAGGCAGCTGGAAGAACCGTGGGGGGCTCCTTAATGCACCTGAAGTCTGCCTGTGAGATGAGGTTGGCAGAGGCACCTGTGTCCAGCTTGAACTGGATGGGGCAGTGGTTGACCTTCATCACTGCTCGCCATTCGTCCTCGGAATATACAGCTAGGATCGATTGGACTTGCGATGTGTCTGGTGTGGCATATTCACATGTTGTAATAGTGCCCACACAGTAGGCGTTGTCCAGCCATTCATCACCTGAATCCGCTGCACTGCCGGGATCAGAATCCTGTCGGCGTTGTTGCACACTCCAGATGCGCCGTCGTCAGAATTGGAAGCGCTGGCTCTTGACTGGTGGTGCAGATCTGCACAGGGCTGCATAGTGGCCTGGCTTCCTGCAGTTTAAACAGCGTCTGCCTCTTGCATGGCAGTGTTTCTTTAAATGGGCGGTGCCACAGTTCAAACACGTCATGACGTCAGCGTCCTGACGCTCAGTGCATCGTTGCACATGCGCAGTGTAGTTCGCAGACGTCTGCACCTGCGCAGTGCGGGTTTCGGCCGCTTCGTTATCCTGTTCGCATCGCACATGCGCGGGCCCCGGCAAGAGCGCGCAAAATGGCCGCTTTCGTCAATATTGAGGCGCTGCATCCGGGAGATGGCCTGCACACGCTCCGCCTCGTAGGAGGCTAGTCTATCATTTTCTGCCGTTTTGTACTGGGAATAGCGATTTTTAGCGTGCTCATGCACTGTGCATGTTTCAATCGCGACTGGCAGGGTCATATGCTTGATCTTCAGTAACTGCTCTCTCAGAGGATCAGAGTGAACTCCAAAAACGATTTGGTCTCTGATCATGGAGTCAGTGATATCACCGAAGTTGCAGGATTGCACTAGCAGTCTAAGGTCAGATAAATATGAGGTGAAGGATTCGTCTTTACCTTGCAATCGCTGCTTGAATATGTAGCGCTCGAAGATTTCGTTGGTGTCCACCTCACAGTGGCTGTCAAACTTGTCCAGGATGGTCTGAAACTGTGTCTTGTCCTGGTCTTCGGCGAAGTGAAAGGAGTTGAATATTTCCAAGGCGTGATCACCTGCTGTGGTGAGGAAAAGAGCTATCTTCCGTGCATCAGGCGCACCATTGAGGTCTGATGCTTCGACGTAAAGCTGAAATTTCTGCTTGAATGTCCGCCAGTTGGCACTGAGATTGCCAGAGGTCCTGAGCTGGTGAGGAGCCTGAATCTCTTCCATTGTGCCGGTATACATTCGCTGGTCGTCACGGATCTTGCTGAGTTGAACTAACTAGATTGAACAGACCCCTGGTATCATGTTGTGTTATGTAATTTGGAATAACACAAGCTGCCACTTAATGCAGTTTAGAGTAAAAGATACTCCAGACTTTGAAGTGAGTTCAATGTGTTTTATTGAACTATTAGCACAGTTCTCAATGAATTCGACTCTCTGCTAATCTAAATGTAGTAACTCAGTCTAACTGAACCAGCCTTGCTCTAAGCCACGTGCTGGGGTGTGATGCTGAGGATATACTCTGTCTCACTCTGTAGATGTTGGTCTGTGGAAAGAGGCAGGGGGTGAGTGCCTCATCCCTTTTATAGTGCGATACCACCCCTGAGCGTCCTGACTTCTCATTGGTCGTGTCCTATTCTATGTGTTATAGAACATAGAACAATACAGCGCAGTACAGGCCCTTCGGCCCACGATGTTGCACCGAAACAAAAGCCATCTAACTTACACTATGCCATTATCATCCATATGTTTATCCAATAAACTTTTGAATTTATTGTTCATTAGCTGCATGATGTGGAGATGCCGGCGTTGGACTGGGGTGAGCACAGTAAGAATTCTTACAACACCAGGTTAAAGTCCAACTGGTTTGTTTCGATGTCACTAGCTTTCGGAGCGTTGCTCCTTCCTCAGGTGAATGAAGAGGTATGTTCCAGAAACATATGTATCGACAGATTCAAAGATGGCAGACAATGCTTGGAATACGAGCATTAGCAGGTGATTAAATCTTTACAGATCCAGAGATGGGGTATCCCCAGGTTAAAGAGGTGTGAATTGTGTCAAGCCAGGGCAGTTGGTAGGATTTTGCAGGCCAGATGGTGGGGGATGAATGTAATGTGACATGAATCCCAGGTCCCGGTTGAGGCCAAACTCATGTGTGCGGAATTAGCTCCATGTTTGCTTATCATGACAACTTGTAGACAAAGTAAAGCATCTCAGAGACAGCACTGATACTGCACTGCCATGAAAACAAATCTGGCAGAGGCACAGGGGAATCTTTGAGTTGGCAGAGCGGGTCCTGTGCCCACTGCCTACTGGGCTGTAATTCTGTGACTTTTGCATGAGTAACATCACATGGCACATTATGTTCAAGAGGTTTTGTGTCCATTTTGTCCTTTAAATTCACTTAAAGCAGAGTTTTAATGAAAACTTTGGCATCCTCTCCATATTTTGGAAATATTTAATATTTCGCTGGTAATTTTGGAAACCCAAGTTTATTTTAGATGCTCCTGAAAATATTTAATTTCTGAAGCTAATGATCAAGCACCAGAACATATCATCCAATCTTGGCAGGCCTGGCTACCAGCGATCAAAGACAATTGCCTTGGCTGACTCAAAGTTGGCACGCAGCCCATTGTGGAGCTTTTCCATCTGTAGCACAGACACCCGCAGCTAAGTTGGAACATAAATTGCAATGGCCATTAGTTAGTAAGGTCATCCACTGCCTTCAACTGTTAGGCCTGTGACTGGTTATGCAGGAAATGCTGTGACAGAACTATTTGAGTGCGGGAGTTAGGTGAGAGTCAGTAAAATATAACAGGTTGATGGACACCAGTTTGCTGCATGAAATCTTGATTCCTCTACCTGATACTTGGTACCATTGGTTAGTTGCATCTCGACAGGTTTTATAAAGCACGCCTTCCTACATTCCTATATAGTTGCTACATTCTGCAGATAATGCACACCAACTAGTTGCTACCTGCTGCCAGGCAAGGCACATTAGGGCAGCACAGTAGCACCGTGGGTAGCACAGTTGCTTCACAGCTCCAGGTTCCCAGGTTCAATTCCCGGCTTGGGTCACTGTCTGCGCGGAGACTGCACGTTCTCCCTGTGTCTGCGTGGGTTTCCTCCCACAGTCCAAATATGTGCAGGTTAAGTGGGTTGGCCATGATAAATTGCCCTTAGTGTCCAAAAAGGTTCGGTGGGGTTACTGGATTAGGGGGATAGGGTGGAAGCGTGGGTTTAAGGAGGGTGCTCTTTTCCAGAGCCAGTGCAGACTTGATGGGTCTAATGGCCTCCTTCTGCACTGTAAATTCTATGATTAGCATCTTGAAAGGAGGATAGGCTCAGTGACAAACAGGTCAAATCCTCCTTACATTGGCCTCATCCAACTTGCTGTAAAAACCCTTGCATCACAGAATCATTGAACTGCTGTGGCGCTGCAGGAGACTATTTAGGCCATTGTGTCTGTACCACCTCTCCAAATAAGCATTATGACCTAGTGCCATTCTCCTGCCTTTTCCACATACCCCTGCACATTGTTTCTATTCAAGGAATCATCTAATGCTTTCTTGAATACCTTGATTGAACCTGCCTCCACCACACTTCCAGGAAGTGCATTCTGGACCTGAACTACTTGTCTAAATTTTTTGTTCTCGTATCACATTTGTTTCTTTTGCAAATCACCTTAAGTACGTGTCCCCTCATTCTTGATCCTTTTACAAGTGAGAACAGTTTCTCCCTATCTACTTTGTCCAGCCCCCTCATGATTTTGAACATCTCAATCAAATTTCCACTTTGCTGTCTTCTCTCCAAGGAGAGCAGGTCCAACCTCATCAATTTATCCTCATAACTCATGTTTCTCATCCCAAGAACCATTCTTGTAAACCTCTTCTGCACTCTCTCCAATGCGTTCACATCTTTCATATAGTGTGGTCTTAGAACTGTACACAATATTCCTGCTGAGATCTAACCAGTGTCTTGTATACGTTCAGCATAACCTCCTTGCTCTTGTACTCTATTCCCCTACTAATAAAGCCCAGAATACTATATGCTATATGCTTTATTAACTGCTCTCTTCACCTGTCCTGCCACCTTCAATGACGTGTGCACATGCACAACCAGGTCCCTCAGTTCCTCCATCATTGTAAAATGAAGTTTAACTGAATTGTTAACCGTCTGCTAAGTTCCTAATTGTTGATGGTTTGTCTCACTGTCCCTGAAAAAAATAATTAAATTTTTTGGGAATGCCAAGTTTCTCCATTATGCTAAAAACAATACCTTAAAAGTTAGTCTAGTTTTACTCAATATCTTGATCCCATGTGCATGTTCTAAACATTTATTTTGCTATTAATAAGTAGTGCAAAATTCAGTGTATCTTACCTCCTGCTTTGCTGTCAGTGAGAATACTTCCATCTGACTGCCTGCGAACCCTGCATGATGTCATCACTGTTGCTGGATGCCTGAACATCCCTCATCTTGAAAACAGTTTCAAAATGATTTTGGGTGAGGGGAAATCCAGGCATAGAGATTGTTAGATCTTTACACATAGCTTTCTTGGAGGTCTGTGGCTAGCGCCATTGTTTCATTGTTGGTTGCAAAATTTGGGCCACAGACACCTGAAGTGTACTTTGAAATGATGGAGAAATCATACTGGGTTCAGTATCAAACTGATGGCTTTGCAGGTGGTCATGTTCCATTTGATTATTCTGCTGCAGGGTTTACATGCCTGTATTGTCAGCATGCATGGCATTTTGAGCTTTTACAACCAATCACTTCCAATTATTTAGGTATAAAAAATCTACAGATTTTCTAAGACGCCGTGGAATTAATAAATGAAAAGTTGGAAGCAGCACTAATAATGCATCCTGACTTGACCACTTCCTCTAATCTTGACGTGCTTCAAATGGAGTCTTGTTAATTCAGTTCACATCCAATCCTTCATCTCACTTACAGGTCCTGTCTTCTGTTTTGGTGTGTCAGAATCTCTGAGCTAAATTTTACAGAGGGTGGGAGGGGAGGGGTGCTGTGGTGGGACTGCTCGATCCCTAGAAGGAACGTCGCACGGAATCTGACACACCCGCAAGAAACATAACACACATTTTGGGGTGGGGTGGTGGGGCGGGGTGGGGAGGGAGGAGGGTGGCAGGTAAAGGGATTGAGAGTGAGACTTGCCCCTATCAGTGAAAGGAAGCCCTGCCCTCAGGAGCTGCCGACCAATCAGCTCCAGCAGTCATGAAAGATCATGAAGAAAGTGGATGACTGCTCCTGAAATATAGGTCCTGGAGTCCTCGGGTGGGAGGTATCCTAGAATCCTCAGAGGCTGGGGGGGGGGGGGCGGGGGGGGGGGGATGACATTTGGAATGCAGATGGCACCGAAAGAATGGGAGGGGGGGTCAATGACATCTTTGGGGGGTGGGGAATGCCCCCAATGCACTGAGGCAATGAGGTGACCCACCCCTTCCTTCCTACCTTTTTTATACAGGCCACATAAATATAGCCGACTGTTTACCAGCCACCTGCCAAATAAGCTGTATTTTGGCATGGGGAGTCTGTTATCCAGGTCATTACGCTTGCCAACAAGCTTAATAGATGTTTAATTACTTATTTACATTTGGCGGGCAGGCTGCTGACTTCGGCACCCACCCCCTTGCGTATTATGGGGATTAGCTCAGGGTGGGCGAGAAGGTGGTGAGCTCGTCACTGATCTATTTTATGTGCCTTCTGCCCTCCAACAGAAAAAACACCCATGGGAGCACGTAAAATCCAACCCTCTGTCTTTCTGTTTTTCTTCTTCCATCTCTCTACCACTATCTCTTGTTATTGTACCAGGACTCCCTCTTTCAGTTTTATCTCTATGTGTTTGTCTTTGTCCATCTCAATGTAGCTGCCTTTCATCTTCTCACTCCCACTTTCTTTCTCTTTCTCGGGGCAGAATTTTATGGCCCCCATCGTGAGAATGTTGGGACTGGAAAATGCGGTAGACCATTCAAAGGTCCAATGACTTCGATGGTGCTGGAAAATCTCACTGGCATAAAATTCCAACCTCTGTCTCTTTTTCACTCACACATTCTTTGGACTCCCTCTCTCTTGTCTTATTTTAACCCCTCCTTAATACAAAACTGACCCTAGTACAGAATGCTGCAAGCATTGCAATTGATTGCTAGAAATCGCACAAGCGACGATTTATTAGCAATTATACAGCTAGCATAAATTAGTCACTGCAATTTTATGGGCATGTTCGCCGCGGTCGCAAACCCCATAATGGTTGCTAACTCTCACGAGAGGCCAAAAACGGGATTTATGCTTCCGAGAACTCTGAACGCAATGTTCAAGGGCCTTCTCTACTGATGTAATCAGGTTCATGCACAGAAAAGGCAAGAACCTGAATTGAATGCATTTGAATCCATTATAATTTCATGAGCAAGGTTAAAGTCAGATGTTCAGGTCTTGCAGAATCATCCCGCCCACCAGCATGGTGTCACGTAAGCACAAATTACAACTCCTTTTTAAAAATGGGAATCAGGCGCCATGGACTCCAAGAGGGAGGAAGGAGGTGAGTGTGCCTCTCCATCTAGAATCACGGTGCATGAAGGATTTTTGTCATTCGGCTACCAGCAGCACTTTGCGATTACTGGAACTCAGTAGAAATTTAAGTTAAAACTTCTCAGGGGCCAATAAGAATTGTTTTATTTGTCTTCTATTGATTACAATTTGAAAGTCACTTAAAAGGCAATTCATAGACAATTTGAAGCTTTCAAAAGAATCACAGACATTATCTTCTTGCTTAGGCAAACAGCTCAACAATAACCTTTAAAAGTCAAAGTCTGAAAATGAAATATGAAAAAGAGAGAGAGAGAGCTAATCTTCAACTTCAAACCAACAAAACAAAAACTAACATTCTACCACTAAATCTACCTAAAAAACGAATCTACAACTAAGCCCATCCCCAAACTAAAACCCAAACTAAAACTCAAAATGGCGGGCCGAAACTTCTTCAGTAATACCCTTTCATATCTGCCTTAAATCATCTAATCACACCCAATATAATCCGAATTGGTTTGGGTTAGATTCAAACACATTTGATTTGACGGCAAGCCGTCCATCTTCAATATGTCAATATGGTGCTTTATCAAAGCCAAAATATGCTGGCTTGGCTATTGCAAATGACTTGCAAAATATCCATTTTAAAACTACAGCAATAATCTAAAATGTTTCAGCCTTATAAGTTATAGAATGTGGTTCACACTGTAATCACTAATGGCCAGAAAAGAGAACAATAGAGCCTTTAAGTTACTGGACTCTTGTCACCTAGTTGCCATGGAATTCAGCCCTTGTCCTTGAAGAAATGTAGTTAAAAGTGTTTGTTTTATCAGACTTCGGTGTTACTTTGAAACTATATAAAATTAATTTGCAGAATATGTGCCTCTTCAATCCTTAATTTAAAACTGGTGCTTAATATTTACGCTTAAACAGCTATCTTTTACCTATATTAGTTGTATTAGAAATACCTGGCTTCTACAGTCGGCCCTTTGATAAATCGAACGATTAAGTGAGATATATCAGAATAAGATAAAAGACATCATAGGATAGGTAAAAGCGTAAAGAATAACTCATTCATATTGTCATTGCAGTTTAAACAATAGAATAGACACTTAGCATTGCAACAAGCATTTCAAAATAATTATTATAATTCTTAAAGAATAACAATTAATAAATTAATCAAATTTGATTCTACTGATTCAGTATTAATAAATTATACAATATGTTAATAATACAGTCAAATAACGGAAAATGAGTATTACGCTTAACATTTGACAGATCTTAACATTGATATACTGATTAAAAATTGATATCATGATTACATAATTCAGCAATAAACAATTAATAATAATAATTTCATGTGTACAAATTGAATGATTATACAATAAAAAGTTGAGCATATGATCTAGTAATAAATGGTAAAATGATTATCTAAATTTATTATGTTATTTATTAATAAATTATTAATAATAATTCACTAATAAATGAATAATAATGAAACTTTGTATTGGATGTGAATTGTCAAGTCTTTGACATCTTCTGGATTATACACTTAAGGGTTGAAAGGGTTAATTTTCTTGCAGAGACAAAAAAGGGCGTATAGTGGGTGGATAAATTGGAATGATGCCATTCGCATCTCTAAACGTTTTTTTATATTTGTCACTCAAATGGACTGGGAGTAAAAGTTGGATTGCTGCCAAATTCTCGTTATCAAATGTCTTTGAACGATCTGTTCTTTTGGAATATAGATTTGCTTTTGATCAGAGTTGTTTTGGCTACCACATTGTTTGAAGTTTTAATTTCCAGGCTAATTCTAAACATTTATTTTAAAATATCAAACACAATAACTTATTGAATATATAACAACCAATTTTGTGCTGTACCTTGGTTTCCTGTAGATGAATTCGTCGATTCTGTTAAAGGAAGCACAACTAACAAGATATGTTAATTTCTTAAAATTAATAAAGCAACATTCAAAATAATGACAGTTTTATCAAGTTGACAGTTTTTGGCAACTTTTTAGCGATACGTGACTTGTCCCGTATCCCTGTAGCCAGGAGGCTGGCCTTCATCGTAGACCAGTCTGCGACCATGAAATCTGAAACTCGCAAAATGGCCGTCTTCAACACAAGAAAGGAATCTTCTGGAATTCTTTTTTGAAGCAAATGCAAGGGTTGGATTTGTTGTTAACGGAGGAGAAGAGGCAATGATTGACGTGTCTTTGTTAGCAATTGAGGTTTCGGACTGAGGTCTGGGTAGGATCATGTTTAAAGCTGCAAACAGTTCTGGTGGCTGTTTGGTGCTTAATTGGATCATGGCCAGCAGCATTTCGTGGTCGGTCTCAGAGTAAGATAACGGTTTGTTCTGGGGTAAAAGTGTCCTTGACAGATAGTTCATTTGGCCAGACCCCCCTTGTGGAACCTCGATCAATGTATTCATTGTTTTCATGTCAGTAGCAGCTTGCAATAATGTAAAATTTGATTTAGTTATCACTGGTACACCTTGGGTCTTAGTTAACATCATTTCGAATTGTCCGGTTGGTGGCGCTGTTTGCTTTGGAGAGTTCAGCTGATTTTTTAAAAACAGATTTGAAGTCTCTTGTGTAATTAATTTGTCTGTCAGTAATTTGTTATGACATTTCTTGGTGTCCATATCACTTTCCAAAATACATTTTCCCTCAAGTAACTGGCTATTTTGACTTTCGATTTGCTCAATTTGATGTTGCAATTCTGCTATTTGAAAAGATAGCTGTTGAATCTTAAAGGTCTAATTTTCCAACAATGTTTTAATTTCATCATAATGCTCAAGTTTGGATTTTGCATCTCGTAATTCCTCAACAACTGCTGCTAGTTGGTCTTTAGTGGACTGAAGCTCATGATCGAATTTAGTTTCTGCAATTGTCTCTTGATGTTTTTGGAGCTGTACCATTACTGCAAAAGACCATTTCATATGCCTTCCACCATTTAACCGTGTGGTCTTACCCCATGCCTTCTTGATATTATCAAGGGACCACTGTCCTTTGGGGATATCATATTTTGATTCAATTTTTGTGGCAACTTCAGACAGTCCAAATTGTCTACAAATAAAAGATCCAAGATCATCCAATATATCGTCAATAGAGACATCCGGTACAGCACGACCTCCCTTGCACGTTGTGGGAAGTAGTTCTCTACCATTTGAAGGTTCTGAATCTATTTTAGGAGTCATGTCCGCCATAAACTCAGCCTTACACCAATTTTTTGGTCGTCAACTCCTTTTGTGTATCTGTGAACACTACCGTGACTATTTTTTCAGTCCCGTTTTATTTTATTTTCAACGACCGGCACCTGATTGATTTAACACAGTCCATAAAAATGTCCTTTTCAGGGGTCGAAGCACTGATTGATGCGGCTTTAAGACTTTTAATGGGTGAAAAAAATATTTCTTACCCTAGTCTAGTCGTGGGTTCCGACTGCCTTCTGAGCCTCCTCCGATTATTCCCGAAGCTTTCATCGTCGCCTGGGCCTCCTCCGAAGGTCGTATCAGTACGCCTCCCCTCCTGCCCGACTACGCCAAGTTGAAGGATTTTTGTCATTCGGTTACCAGCAGCACTTTGCGATTACTAGAACTCAGTAGAAATTTAAGTAGAAACTTCTCAGTTGAAGGATTTCTACCATTCGGTTACCAGCAGCACTTTGCGATTACTGGAACTCAGTAGAAATTTAAGTTAAAACTTCTCAGGTGCCAATAAGAATTGTTTTATTTGTCTTCTATTGATTACAATTTGAAAGTCATTTAAAACGTAATTCGTAGACAATTTGAAGCTTTCAAAAGAATCACAGACATTATCTTCTTGCTTAGGCAAACAGCTCAACAATAACTTTTAAAAGTCAAAATCTGAAAATGAAATATGAAAAAGAGAGAGAGAGAGAGAAAGAGAGCGAATCTTCAACTTCAAACCAACAAAACAAAAACTGACATTCTACCACTAAATCTACAACTAAACCCATCCCCAAACTAAAACCCAAACTAAAACTCAGAATGGCGGGCCAAAACTTCTTCAGTTATACCCTTTCATATCCGTCTTAAATCACCCAATCACAACCCAATATAATCCTAATTGGTTTGGGTTAGACTCAGACACATTTGATTTGACGGCAAGCCATCCATCTTCAATATGTCAATATGGTGCTTTATCAAAGACAAAATATGCTGGCTTGGCTATTGCAAATGACATGCAAAATGTCCATTTTAAAACTACAGTAATAATCTAAAATGTTTCAGCCTTATAAGTTATGGAATGTGGTTCACGCTGTAATCACTAATGGCCCGAAAAGAGAACAATAGAGCCTTTAAATTACTGGACTCTTGTCACCTCGTTGCCACGGAATTCAGCCCTTGTCCTTGAAGAAATGTAGTAAAAAGTATTTGTTTTATTAGACTTCGGTGTTACTTTAAAACTATGTAAAATAGATTTGCAGAATATGTGTCTCTTCAATCCTTAGTTTAAAACTGGGGCTTAATATTTACGCTTAAACAGCTATCTTTTACCTATATTAGTTGTATTAGAAATACCTGGCTTCTACAATGCACTAGGGAAAAGTATCCACTGGCCAGCAGCAGTGTGGGGCATGTTTAAAGTGTGCTGGGGGTTGTGGGGGATGCGGGTTGAGGTTGAGGGGACTGGTTCGGGGATCCCCCCTGGCATGGAGGCCACGGTTGGTATGTGTTATCCTGAAGTGTGCCGTGTGTCTGCCTTAAAAACCTTTCACTGCCCAGAGGTTTTCTTAAAAATCCTTCACAGCCCAGAATGAATGAAATTCCCATACCAGCCTTCCCAAACAGGCTCCGGAATGTGGCGACTAGGGGCTTTTCACACTAATTTCATTTGAAGCCTACTTGTGACAATAAGTGATTTTCATTTCAAAAGGCTTTCTGTTTTCCCAGCTACCCAGTGTGATTCCAGAGGAAGGCTTTCTGCTTTAAAACCGTTTCACTGCCACGAATGAATCTTCAGTCTGTGTAACAAAGAAATGAGAATGAGTGCACATAAGTGGCACGGTAGCACAGTGATTAGCTCTGTTGCTTCACAGCGCCAGGGTCCCAGGTTCGACTCCCAGCTTGGGTCACTGTCTGTGTGGAGTCTGCACGTTCTTCCCGTGTCTGCGTGGGTTCCTCTGGGTGCTCCGGTTTCCTCCCACAAGTTCCAAAAGACGTGCTGTTAGGTGAATTGGACATTCTGAATTCTCCCTCTGTGTACCCGAACAGGCGCCGGAATGTGGTGACTAGGGGCTTTTTACAGTAACTTCATTGCAGTGTTAATGTAAGCCTGCATGTGACAATAAAGATTATTAATAATAATATAATAATCGTTTATTGTCACAAGTAGGCTTCAATGAAGTTACTGTGAAAAGCCCCTAGTCACCACATTCAGGCACCTGTTCGGGGAGGCCAGTACGGGAATTGAACCCGTGCTGCTGACATTATTCTGCATTTCAAGCCAGCTGTTTAGCCCACTGTGCTAAACCAGCTCCTGGTTTATTATGTATAATTTGCCAATGGCCTGGAGGTATGGCCCGGCTGGGTGAGCAGGGCTCATTCAGGGGGAAGGAGGCTAACCTAAGGGGCTGGCTGGATGAGACTCCGAGAGGGAAGGCAGAACTATGCTGATCAGTGTGGGGAGTGGGGGTTGTTGGGGTTGGGGGACATCGTTCCACACTCAATCAGAGAGAATGCAGTTACTGCCAAGTTGCCTTACGTGTAAAGATATGATAGCAATTAACTCACAGGATGACAAAGCCTGATTATGAACACTGCCTATTAGTGGTGTCTTTCTCTGCGTCAGAGAATAGTTGTGCCCTTGAACATTCCTGAGAATCATGCTCATCTAACTAATAGGCCATCATCATTTAAGCCTCATCAATGTTAGCTGCCCACTGTCTCAAAGTCAAGGGTTGGAAACCTTATGTGTCAAGTAATAAAGGTTGGGTGGAGGGTATTGGGAGGGAATGTATTAAGCCTCACAGCAGATACCACCTGACTGCCCTGGAGGATTCAATAGCCCTCAAATTTCAAATAGGCAAAATAGCTCAGTATCAAAGTAAGGATTTAAATGGGAGTGCCTAGAAGTTGTTCTTATAATGTTTAAACTTTCTACCATGGAAAAACTTGACTGGTTTAAATATTGCAATGAAATGTGAGATGTCTGCTGAGTTAGGTGATTTAACCTGTGGTGCTACAAATAATCCCAAACTAGGGTGTGCTAGGTTTCACCTCTTGATTGCTATCCAGTGACCATTCTTAGAAACTGCATCTGTATTGATGTTGGGTGAGAACAGGACTCCCATTCGTCAGATGGCTTGCAAATACTCTATCCGGGTTGACACCTAAACGAAACCGTTGGGAAAATTCCAAATTCTGTTGAAACCATAGTCCAGCAGGAATCATTCAGGTGAGAAAGAAACTGGAGATGAATGGAAGCAAAATGAGAGATAGGTGTTCAGAATGCAGCCAATTGTGTGCCTCAGTAGACATATCACAATGTGCAACTGATATTCTAATCAGCGAACCTACACTAACTGAACAAATACAAGAATTAAATGTAAATATACACTTTATTGTTGTCAGGTTCATTCATTCTCTTGTTTCTTTCTTTTCAGCTTCATTTGATAATGGTTCCTAGCTGACACCTCCTTTGGCAGCTTGGTGTGACAGAGAGGACCTTCAGTACCACTGGGATGAATCTGTCGGATGTAGATATGAAACTGTGGAGAATCAAGCAATGAATTAATGTAGTCGCTCTGCAGCAGAGGAACTCCAGTTTAAGCTGAATTGCTAAACCTTGTGATAATTTACTTAATCAGCTTTCAGGCTAAAGAGGAAACACTGAAAATTTTATTTCGTAGTTTTGTAAATTAAGTATGAAAGTTAAGTCAAGTATTAATTGTGATTGGATAGTGCTACAATTTTCCAAATTGTTCGCTTTCAATCTACACCTACTCGAAACTAATAGTTGTAACACTAGAAATTAGCAGGGAATTCATTATTAATATTGCAACACCAGGCTATGTAAATACTCCTGACATGTATGGTCAGCTTTAGGGTCCCTATTAACCTACAACGTGCGAGTTCAGTGTTACCTCCACATCTTTAACTATTATATAAAATGCTGACCAATGAAAATAATTCCTGAAATTAAAAAAACTCGCACACTAATATAATCTAAAATAAAAACTTACTTACAACTGCATTTCATTCTGCCACTAATTGGTTCCTAAGAAGAAACCAAATAAAAATGATGTGGAGATGCCAGCGTTGGACTGGGGTGAGCACAGTAAGAAGTCTTACAACACCAGGTTAAAGTCCAACAGGTTTGTTTCGAATCACTAGCTTTCGGAGCACAGCTCCTTCCTCAGGTGAATGAAGAGGTGGGTTCCAGAAACATATATAAAGACAAAGTCAATGATGCAAGGTGATACTTTGAATGCGAGTCTTTGCAGGTAAGTAAGCCTTTAGAGGTCCAGACGGAGCAACTGGAGAAAGGGATAATCACAGGTTAAAGAGGTGTGAATTGTCTCAAGCCAGGACAGTTGGTAGGATTTCTCAAGCCCAGGCCAAATGGTGGGGGGTGAATGTAATGCAACATGAATCCAAGGTCCGGTCGATGAATGGACATCGCGCAACAATCGCCAGGCAGGAATTCTCCATTCCAGTCGGGGAACACTTCAGGTGTCAAGGGCATTCAGCCTCTGATCTTCGGGTAAGCGTTCTCCAAGGCGGCCTTCAGGAAGCATGATAATGCAGAAACGCCGAGCAGAAACTTATAGCCAAGTTTCGCACACAAGAGTACGGCCTCAACCGGGCCTGGGCTTGCAAAATCCTACCAACTGTCCTGGCTTTAGACAATTCACACTTCTTTAACCTGTGATTATCCCTCTCTCCAATTGCTCCGTCTGGACCTGTAAAGACTTAATTACCTGCAAAGGCTCTCAATCAAAGTATCGTCTTGCATCATTGACTTTGTCTATATTTTTGTTTCTGGATCCCACATCTTCATTCACATGTGGAAGGAGCGAAAGCTAGTGATTCGAAACAAACCTGTTGGACTTTAACCTGGTGTTGTAAGGCTTCTTACTAAAATAAAAATGAGTTAAAGGTCAACTGCAACAATTATTCTTGAAGTGGATGTAAAAGGTGAAGTTCCAGTCCTGAGGTAAAGTGACCATGAGGCACAACAGGGAATGAAGATTTTCATTCAGCGCCATTAAAAAAATCATGGAAAATCAAGCATTTTCTGACTGAACAAAGTGGTTTCTGTTGTTTCGTTAATGAGCTAAATAATGGAGACCTGGGACTCAGATTCTCTCCAAAATCAAATAGTAATTTATTTGCAATAGCTGTGCTTTCTACACATTAACATGACATGTAAGTACGGAGGAAGAATGGAAATTTTTATACAAATCACCGGTTTTAGCATTCAGATATTTATGAAAGAGATTGTGTATTGGGAAATTTTAACAAAAAAGGAAAATTTCAATTTCAGTGTAAGACCCAACTTTAGCACAGCTTTTTAAAAAAATAAATCCCATTGAGAATCATTTTGTGAATCATCTGATATTTTTACAGTAGTCTCTGGTTGTACATTGGGCTTATGTTACTCATTACTTCAAAGACAAACTCCCAACAGTGGCCCTGAACAGTGGTGCTTTAGGCATGCAGTTGTGACGGAGATACTGCCAGTACAGACTTGAAAGTCTGTAATTTTTGCTCATTGCTGCAAGTAATTTGTAATAGTAGCTAAACCTGTAATTTAGCTTGTATTAAAAGCAAATTACTGTGGATGCTGGAATCTGAAACGAAAGAGAAAATGCTGGAAAATCTCAGCAATTCTGGCAGCATCTGTAGGGAGAGAAAAGTTTAGAGTCCGATGTCTCTTTGTCAAAGCATTCATTCCCTCTTTGATTTAACTTGTATTGCTCAAGTAAAGTAACTATTGGAAATGACCCTACCAACATCATGTTAATCAATGAAGACTGTTAAAACAAATACCAATCACTGTGTAATTGCTTGAAGAGGGCAAAGTCTATTAAAATCAACTCCTTCTAAATGTATTCAGAGGTTAATTCGCTGATCCTGCAAACCCAGAGCACTTTCATAGGCAGTGCTGGTTGGAGATGGGGCTCCGACATCCCTCCCTGAAACTGTGACTTCCAGTTGAGATCACGGAATCAACCTTCATGTGAATACATTGCATAGCTGTGGTCTGAAGGATCACTACTTTCATGACTTGCATACAATTTGTCTGATTTTCTTCTGTCTTGTTTTATATAAAGCAATTTTCTGTTGCTTCTTGTACAGAGTTCAAGTGGCATGCGTCTGTTGGCAATAGCATCCTTGTTACTTTCTCGTCTGAGTTGTTACAATGATCGTAATTATGCATCTTTATGGTAAACATTTCATGCAAAATTCCGTGATCTGAAATACAATAGCTGCGATCAGTCACTTCCTGGTGACCCAGGCATGCATCTAGAAATGAAACCAGTGTGAAGGAGAACACATTTTTTGCACACTTGTGAAACTACTAACAGATGGAATAATATTGTTAGGGTTGACTGTTGCCTCTGTCCAGATGCAGATTTTTAAAAATTGAAGATTACAATTACACAAGTTTAAGATTAATAAAGAAAACCCAGAGGATAGGATCCTTATCTTAAAATAAATCTGCAAGAGACCTATGCCTTGATGCACTCTTACCTCTAGGGCCAGTCTCGAGTCCCACCTATAGTGATGAGACAAAAGCCATCTCTCTGTGAATGAGATTAATTTGACAATTCCAACCCAATTTTATAACTCCTCTGAGTACTCAGCACAATATTACTCATCATTTAGCTCCCGAGGGAGTGAAGCTGAGCTTTCAGGATGAAATCTTGCTAGATTGGAGTTCAAGTGGAGGTATGGCAAGAACATCATAGCCCTACTTTCTCTGACCTGTGCTCTCTACTTTGAGGACAACTTCATTAAATTTGCATTTAGATTGGAAATTTTATGTAGAGGTGCAATACAAATAACCTCCTTGTCTTCAAGAGGCAAAAAGATTTGGCTGTTGAAATTTGTCCAGTGTAGTGGTGTAGAACAGCCATACTGGATTGTCTGCCTGTTGTACACCAGCATCAGTTATCCGTTCCATTGACGGGAATGGAATTAAACATCAGGCATTCCTTATAAAAGGCGATGGATCCAATATCACCCACTTTGCATCACCACCCAAGACAAATTTCGACCCTATAAGTATATCAGACTGCAGCTCAGGCTATAAACCACAGGATGAATTTGCTGAATGTAAATAAACAGTACACAGTGAAAACAATGTGTTCATAATAATTGCAAGCTTTGCTGATCTTGAAATGTCATTAACCAGAAAGATACTCCACCTGTGCTAAGTCTCAACTTGAAACTGATCCTTGAAATGCAGTTGCTTATTTCATATGTCTTCCCCTATTAACTTTGAGGCCAACTTTGATGGCTCCAGAGATTGATTGCTGCTTTCATGCACTACCACCAAAGAAAAAGGTCCAAAATACAGAACAAGGTATTATGTATCTCTTATAACAGGCAGTACGGTGGCGCAGTGGTAGCACTGCAGTCTCACGGCACCGAAGTCCCTGGTTCGATCACGGCTCTGGGTCACTGTCCGTGTGGAGTTTGCACATTCTCCCCGTGTTTGCGTGGGTTTTGCCCCCATAACCCATGGATTTAACAGGCTAAATTGCCCCTTAATTGGAAAAAATGAATTGGGTACTCTAAATTTATTTTTTTAAATGTATCTCTTATAACTAAAGTTGCTGGTTACAAAATTCAGAACAATGTTTACTCAATCAAATGGAACTGCCAAAAAACATGGTATAAGCATTCCCACAAAATGATTGTATTTGAATTGAATGGCTTGATCTATTTTTTCTGTTTGAAACACTTTAAGCAATGTTTTAGCTAGGTCTCAGTTCAAACATGATGGCAGCAATCAATCTATGCATTTGAAGGCCTTCCTGAACTATACTATGTCCCTGCCTTATTCTGAGGTGTGTATAACAGCCAAATTAGGATATGTATTCTCTTTTTCCTGCAGAAACAACTAGCATAGTTGGCAGCATGGTAGCATAGTGGTTAGCACAATTGCTTCACAGCTCCAGGGTCCCAGGTTCGATTCCTCGCTTGGGTCACTGTCTGTGCAGAGTCTGCACGTTCTCCCCGTATTTGCGTGGGTTTCCTCTGGGTCCTCTGGTTTCCTTCCACAGTCCAAAGATGTGCAGGTTAAGTGGATTGGCCATGCTAAATTCCCCTTAGTGTCCATAAAAGATTAGGTGGGGTTATGGGGTTATGGGGATAGGGTGAAGGTATGGGCTTAGGAAGTGAAAAAATATTTCACTTTTGTCACACCAAGGCCCACAAAATGCTACCCGTCCTCGCCTTCTCTCGTCTGATACTCCATTTGAATGATGCCCTTGTTCCTGATGGAATTTTCATCCTCTGAGACAAAATTACATGGCATGTGGCACACTAATACAACCCTAGAGTCCTCACTAGAGTTCGCTGCAAGGACCCGATGACTATCTTCCAGTTGGCCCCAAGGTTACCGGTGATGCGGCGGCGGCGGGCGGACGCTGTCCATTTTGCAGGATGGCTGTATGCTGGTGGAAGGCAGATCACTTGCAGGTAGGTCTAAGAAGTTCTAACATCCCTCAACTACTGGTACCATGATGTGTTGGGTGCTCTGGATCCGTGGAACACATACAGGCCACCAACACTTAAAAAGTACAACACTAATTTATTAAGTTAGAAACTGTTGAACATACTTTCACTGTGGGTTAACACGAAGTTAGATTAAACTAAATACCTATGCCTGTCCTAACCAGTCTATGCACTCAGCACATGGTGAAGATCTGTGCTGTAAGCTGTAAGCTCTGTCCTTCTGAGAGGCTGCATCCTGAATGAGCTGGAACTCTGATGCCCTCTGTCTATATAGTGAGTGTGCTCTAACTGGTGATTGGCTGCGGTGTGTGTTGATTGGTCTTGCTGTGTGTCCATCAGTGTGTGTGTCTGCACCATGATATATTGGTGTATATTATGACACCTGTAGCCATTGATGAAAGGAATAATACAGATGGCTGCATTGGTCCTATCCCATCTGACTTTAAATTTTAGAAAATCTTGCTGCATGATAAAATTTCAGTGCTCTTATAATGTTAGCAGTGGTTGTAAATTATTTAGCCATTGTCCACAAGGCACCATATGTATCTCTGTGTTATAGCAATTCAAGGCCTGAGGCAAAGCAAGGAGACAGCCCTTCATAAGCTACCTCAGCTGGTGCAGGGATTGAACCTGTCTACTAGTGCCATTCTGCACCATATTCTAGCCATCTAAACTAACCAAACCCCAGTGCAATTGCTACCTCTGGACAGGATTCTTTCCATCCATCTCTATCCTCTGCCCCTCTCATGCACTCTAACCTGTCTCACTCTGAACTTTCTGCACTCCATTCTCTTCAGTCCAATCTTGATCTTGTCATCAGAATTGCTGGTAAGGATGGTGCCATTGTTATCTGACATACTGACCTCTACCTCGCAGAGGTTAAGCCCCAACACTTCCTCCTACCTCCTCCTGGACCATGACCCCACCACTGAACATCAAGCTATTATTTCCAGACGATCACTGACCTCATCGCCTCTGGTGATCTTTCCTCCAGCCTGCTTCTACCCCTTTCCTAAAATCCACAAACAGGGTTTCCCTGGTAGTCACAGTGTATCAGCTTGTTCCTGCCTCACTGAACTCATCGCTTTCTATGTTGACTCTATCCTCTCTTCCCTTGACCAGTCTCTTCCCACGTACATTCCTGATTTCTCCAATGTCCTACGTCACATCGACAATTTCCAGTTTCCAAGTCCTAATGGGCCTCTCTTCACTATGGACATCCAATCCCTCTACACCTCCATCCCCCACCAGGACAGTCTGAGGGCTCCGTTTCTTCCTTGAGCAAATACCCAAACAATCCTTGTCCACCACCACTCTCCTCTGCCTCGTTGAACTTGTTCTGTCACTAAATAATTTCTCCTTGAACTTGTTTCTTTTCCTGCAAATAAAAGGTGTGGCTATGGGTATCCGAATGAGCCCCAGTTATGCCTGTCTTTTTTGTGGGGTATGTTGAACATTCCTTGTCCCAGTCATAGTCAGGCCCGCTCTCACACCTCTTTCGCCATTACATCAATGACTGTATCGGTGCTGCTTCATGCTCTCATCTGGACCCGGAAAAATGTATCAGTTCTGCTTCCAATTCACACCCCGCTCACACCTTCACATGGTCCATCTCCAATACTTCCCTTCCTTAACCTCTCCATCTCCATTTCTGGTAGTAGACTGATCACTAATACTTATTATAAACCCACCAACCTCCACAGCTACCTCAACTACAGCTCCTCACACCCCATTCTTAAAGTTTCTACCTTTGTTGCAGTCTCTCACAACTACAATACATTCTCCCTCCCTTCAGTTCTGACAAAGAGCCAAAAGAACTCAAATCTTGGGCACGATTTAACAGGAAAAGTTCTAAGTGTCATATCAAGCGTGACTTCCCAGCTGCTTCCCGAGGGCTGAGCCGGCGAGTCCATGGCCCGTATTTAACGGCACTTAGTGCCGAGAATGATTGCCCATGAGCTTCACGGTGGAACTGGTTGTCTCACCAGCTGATTTGTCGGAACTGCACTTGACAGCTCCCCACTAACAAGGGGGAACTGCTCATAAACACTCGCTACGAACTCACTCCCAGGCAGCACCCAACTATGGCACCACATAGACCTGCTCCATGCTTCGGGGAAGGTGACCTGGTTAGGCTGATGGATGCCCTAGATACAAGATGGAACACTCTGTTCCCCCAAGGGAGTCAAAGGAACAGCAACAGGGCTGCCAATGCCATCTGGGAGACAGTGGCAGCGGCCGTCAGTTCGATCACTGTGACCAGGAGGACTGCTGTCCAACGTCGGAAGAAGACCAACGACCTCCATCGGGCCACAAGGGTAGGTTAGCACCAGCCCCCTGGCATCAGTCATGCCTGCCACCCCTTGACTTCCGGCACCCCCACAACAAGTCAACAGCTGGCACCTCACACTCTCTCCCCCCCCCCCCCCCCCCCCCCCCGCCGCCCCCACAGCACATCACTGTGCTTGTGGCCCAGCAAACCCTGGCACAACCCTTCTATGCCCAGGAGCGCTGCCTACACATGCAACCTATCATAGACCGCCCCCCCCCCCCCCCCCAGAGCATCAAGTGTGCGACTCAAAGTACCTCCTTTCTGTCCTCGCAGGAGAAGTTGACCTATAACCGGTGGGAAAGGATCCAGACAGGGTGGGGTTCTAGACATCAGAGTTCGCACCCCCTATGAGGAATGGGCCCTAGAGATTGCGAGGTTGGCCAAGTAGAAAGCATTCACCGCCAGCAAGGTTGGCCTGTGCCGCAGAAGTGAGGTTGTGGTGACCTTCATGGCCACCAGGAGTGGGTATCCTCCTCCATAGGGTGCCAAGTGCGCAGTGGCATGGCACGGGTGCCGCACCATCTCCTTGTTGAAGTGGAGCCTCCTGCAGCACATTCTGTCCATCAGCTCCTCGAATGACCAACGACGCCAATACATGCTGGCGTCCCCCTCTGGGTTCCTTCTCGGGCTGATGGGCAGTCAGGTCTTCAGGGTGTGCAGTGGCCTCCTGTACAAGGGGTGCTGCCTCCAACCTGCATCATCGCTGCTGCCTTCTCTGGCATCTGGCCGCCAGGGATGCCACCAGCACCGCGAGGGCTGCTGCTGCGGGGTCAACAACACCATCCATCTTGGTTGCTGTAAGGAATTGGAGAAGGAGAGAGACTGACAATCAACTCCGCCCTGGGACCCTCGTATCCCTCGGGCATCCCCCAAACCTATGTGTCCCACCCACCATCTCTCAGAGTGCCATCCACCAAGCCAGTTGTACTGGAGAACCCCACTCTGCACATTCACCCCCAGCCACAGCAAGAGCTTCTAGACCCCAGTCCCCTGCTGGGAACATTAGGGTGATCATGCTCAGGAGCCCTCCCCTGATCCACACACTTACCCTCTGATTGTGGGGGTATCCCCAGTGCTGAAGCCCAGCTCTAGAGTGTTTCATTGTTGGCTGCTGCCTATGCAATGCTGACACCACCAGTGTTCAGGAAAAGTTCCCATATCTCACAGTTTGATAGGAATGCTAAGCAATAACACTCATCTGAGACATGGCTTGTGTACTCACGAGAATGCACTTGAGATATTTTGTTTATAAAATGGTCAACAATACCTTTATACACAAAGATGAAAACAAACTACTTAACAGTCCGTATATCACACTAACCAAAGAAAAGGCACCATGCCATACACACACAAGTAGTTTTTCACGACAGGATATCAGTACAAACACAAAACTACAACAGTTCATTTATACAAAGAAAAACAATTAAACAGTACAATAAAGTCACCAGCAATCTACAAAAGCATTTCTTCAACACCTTTGTCAAGCTGCTCATTCGGATCAATCCATCTCTCTCTCTCCCTCCGGCAGCTTCCAGCAGTAGATTCCCCAGCAACTGAAAAATCACACCTTCACAGAGCACACCAGAAGAGAGAAAGAGCTCCCCTTTCCCTTCTCCAATGATGGAAGCAGGTCTTCTTACATCCTCCATTTCCTCGGTAGTAGGGAAGATGCTGGAATCTATCATCAAGGAAGAAATAGTGAGGCATCTGGATGGAAATTGTCCCATTGGGCAGACGCAGCATGGGTTCATAAAGGGCAGGTCGTGCCTAACTAATTTAGTGGAATTTTTTGAGGACATTAACAGTGCGGTAGATAATGGGGAGCCAATGGATGTGGTATATCTGGATTTCCAGAAAGCCTTTGACAAGGTGCCACACAAAAGGTTGCTGCATAAGATAAAGATGCATGGCATTAAGGGGAAAGTAGTAGCATGGATAGAGGATTGGTTAATTAATAGAAAACAAAGAGTGGGGATTAATGGGTGTTTCTCTGGTTGGCAATCAGTAGCTAGTGGTGTCCCTCAGGGATCAGTGTTGGGCCCACAACTGTTCACAATTTACATAGATGATTTGGAGTTGGGGACCAAGGGCAATGTGTCCAAGTTTGCAGATGACACTAAGATAAGTGGTAAAGCAAAAAGTGCAGAAGATACTGGAAGTCTGCAGAGGGATTTGGATAGGCTAAGTGAATGGGCTAGGGTCTGGCAGATGGAATACAAGGTTGACAAATGTGAGGTTATCCATTTTGGTAGGAATAACAGTAAAAGGGATTATTATTTAAATGATAAAATATTAAAACATGCTGCTGTGCAGAGAGACCTGGGTGTGTTAGTGCATGAGTCGCAAAAAGTTAGTTTACAGGTGCAACGGATGATTAAGAAGGCAAATGGAATTTTGTCCTTCATTGCTAGAGGGATGGAGTTTAAGACTAGGGCGGTTCTGCTGCAATTGTATAAGGTGTTAGTGAGGCCACACCTGGAGTATTGTGTTCAGTTTTGGTCTCCTTACTTGAGAAAGGACGTACTGGCACTGGAGGGTGTGCAGAGGAGATTCACTAGGTTAATCCCAGAGCTGAAGGGGTTGGATTACGAGGAGAGGTTGAGCAGACTTGGGACTGTACTCGTTAGAATTTAGAAGGATGAGGGGGGATCGTATAGAAACATATAAGATTATGAAGGGAATAGATAGGATAGATGCGGGCAGGTTGTTTCCACTGGTGGGTGAAAGCAGAACTAGGGGGCATAGCCTCAAAATAAGGGGAAGTAGATTTAGGACTGAGTTTAGGAGGAACTTCTTCACCCAAAGGGTTGTGAATCTATGGAATTCCTTGCCCAGTGAAGCAGTAGAGGCTCCTTCATTAAATGTTTTTAAGATAAAGATAGACAGTTTTTTGAAGAATAAAGGGATTAAGGGTTATGGTGTTCGGGCCGGAAAGTGGAGCTGAGTCCACAAAAGATCAGCCATGATCTCATTGAATGGTGGAGCAGGCTCGAGGGGCCAGATGGCCTACTCCTGCTCCTAGTTCTTATGTTCTTATGTTCTTATGTTCTTACTTCAGTCCACAAAACCAAAAGGGTGTGAGCAAACAGGCACACAGACTCCAGGCAGCTCCAACTGCATGCGGATCAATCCGCCTCTCTCTCCCCCTTCCCTAGCTCCCAGCAGTAGACTCTCAACAGTAGAAAGTCACACCAGAAAGTCACATCGAAGCAGGGCACGCCAGAATGGATAAAAAGCACCCCTTCTCCAGTGCTGGCAGCAGGTCATCTTATACCCCAGGCCACAGAAGCATAAGAGGTGGCAGCAAGCAAACACGCAGCCTTCAGGCATTTGCAGCTACCAACGTAAACTACCAAACACAACCTGCACTTGAGAATATTTTGTTTATTAAATGGCCAACAATGCCTTCATACAAAAAGATTAAAAGAAACCACTGAACAGTCCATATAATCACATTAATGATTAACCGATAAGGAAAAGACACTGTGCCATACACACACAAGCATCTTTTTGCGACAGAATATCGGTACAAATACAAAACTACAGCAGTGCATTTGGATAAAGAAAACCCAATACACGTTAAACATTAAACAGTCAACACCGACAGTTAGATATAGCACTTAGGGCGAATGGGATCAAAGGATATGGGGGGAAAGCGGGATTAGGCTGTTGAGTTGGATGATCAGCCAAATCATAATGAATGACGGAGCAGGCTTGAAGGGCCAAAAGGCCTCCTCCTCCTCCTATTTTCTATGTTTCTAACTGTACAATAAAATCATCAGCAGTCTCCAAAAGCATTTCCTCAACAACTCCATCAGGTTGCTCAGCCAAATCGGTCTGCCACCCGTTCCCCTTCTCCAGCACTGGCAGTCAGTCATCTTACTTCACTCCCTTTCCTTGCTCCAGCAAAAGAGCAACAGCAAACAAACATACGGCTTCCAGACAGTAAACATTGAACATTCAACAGTACAATAAAGTCACCAGCAATCTGCAAAAGCATTTCTTCAAAATCTTTAAAAGTTGCTCAGTCGAATTGGGCCGCTACCTTCCCCGCTTCCGCTCCCCTTCCCTTCAGCACTGGCAATAGGTCACCTAACTCCCTCCCTTTCCTTGCTTCAAGCCACAGAATTAAAAGAGGTGGGAGCAAGCAAACACACATCTTTCAGACATTAGACATTGAACAGTCAGCACTACAATAAACTCAACAGCAATCTGCAAAAGCAACTCTTCAATTCCTGCAGCAAGTTGCTCAGTTTAATCAGGCCACCATCCTTCCCCTCCTTCAGCATCGGCAGCAGGTCACCTGACTTCCTCTCTTTCCTTGCTCGAGGCTACAGGAGTAAAAGAGGCGGGAACAAACACATCTTCCAGACATTAAACATTTAACATCCAGGGCGGCATGGTGGCGCAGTGGTTAGCACTGCTGCCTCGTGGCGCCAATCGATCCTGACGCCGGGTCACTGTCAGTGTGGAGTTTGCACATTCTCCTTGTGTTTGCTTGGGTCTCACCTCCACAACCCAAAGATGTGCAGGGTAGGTGGATTGGCCACGCTAAATTGCCCCTTAAAAATCAATTGAACTGTCAACCGTACTAGAAAAGGACCAACAAGCTGCAAAAGCAGTTCTTTGCACCATCAGCAAACTATTCAGTTGAACTGGGCTGTCACCCTTCTCCTTCATCAGTGCTTTCATGTCCCTCCCTCCCTTTCCTTACTCCAGGCCTCAGAAGCAAAAGAGATGGCAGCAAACAGACACACAGTTTCCAGGTATCTACAACAGCATTCGGGTCACTCTGCCTCTCTCTCTCCTCCTCTGGCAGCTCCCAGCAGCAGACTCTCATAGGCAGCAATAATCAGACCAGAAAATCACACTAACACAGAGCACAGCAGAAGAGTGAAAGAGCATGCATTCGCCTTCTTCAAACTAGTAGTAGGCCGGCTTTGCCTTATTCCAGGCAACAGAAGCCGAAGAGGCAACAGCAACAAACGCTAGGCCTTCAGGCATTTTGCAGCCAAAAGCAGGAGCAAACGCAAACACAACCTGCAGCCACTTGAGAATATTTTGTTTATTAGGCCATCAACAGTAACAAAGAATTGAAAATCAATTATGCAACATCCCACCTATCACACTAATCATTCAACAACACGGAAATATCACAGTTCCATATTGGTACCAATACAAAGCTACATCAGCTCATTTTTCACACAAAAAAACAAACACATGGTATCACGCCTCACAGAGTCCTCAACAGAAACAGAGGATAAGCCAAAGAATGTGTTATTGTTATGGGTCAGGGTTGAGAGAATCCCAAAGTGTATCATGGAGTTCACCTGACCCACAACTTTTAATAGATTGTGGCATGGGGAGCACACGGCTCACTCTACAGGTGTGGTACAGCAGAAAACGGACCAGTGGTTTTTAAAACAAAACAATGTTTATTCTATGAACTCAAGTTAACCTTTTTAAAACAAACAGTGAATATCTTAGCAACCAATAAATCAAATATACCCCCCCCCAAAGAATACAACACTAAGTAATCTGTATGACGTCCTTTTAGCATCCAAAAGGCTTAACAACCCTTCAAACAGGAGCACATGAGGATTTACATTCAAGACTGAAAACATTTATAATTCTTCTGAATTCACCAAATGACCCATAGATTGTTTTTGGATGGCAGAGATCAACAACAGTGCAGCTCACAGACACATCCAAGCTTTCTCAAACTGAAACTAAAAAAGCAGAAGTAGAGCTCAGCTCCACCCACACTCTGACGTCACTCCAGTAACATGAGCAGCTCCATTTCTTAAAGGTACATTTAAAAAATATATATTTATTGAAGTTTTTTAACACAATTTTTCTCCCTTACAAACAATAACCCCCCCCACCGTAACAACAACAAAAAAACGAGAAATCGCGCAGAGCAAGATATATACATGGTAAAATGATATATTTACACAGCTTTGTACACTGGCCCTCACCCGTACGTGCCAGTTTCCCCAACCCTTCATGTTATCTCTTGCTCATCCGCCCTCCCAGGCAGTCCGTTCCCCCCCCCCCCCCCCCGCCCCCAAGGTTGCTGCTGCTGCTGACCGACCTTCCTCTAATGCTCCGCGAGATAGTCTAGGAACGGTTGCCACCGCCTGTAAAACCCCTGCGCAGACCCTCTCAAGGCGAACTTAATCCTCTCCAACTTTATAAACCCAGCCATATCATTTACCCAGGCCTCCAGGCTGGGGGGCTTCGCCTCCTTCCACATTAGCAAGATCCTTCGCCGGGCTACTAGGGACGCAAAGGCCAGAATGCCGGCCTCTTTCGCCTCCTGCACTCCCGGTTCGTCCACTACTCCAAATATTGCTAGCCCCCAGCGTGGCTTGACCCGAACTTTCACCACCTGAGATATTGCTCCCGCCACTCCTCTCCAGAACCCCTCCAGTGCCGGGCATGACCAAAACATATGGACATGGTTCGCCGGGCTCCCTGAGCACCTTCCACATCTGTCCTCTACCCCAAAGAACCCACTCAACCTCGCCCTGTGTACCACCTTAAATTGTATCAGGCTGAGCCTGGCACACGAGGGGGAGGAATTAACCCTACCTAGGGCATCAGCCCACAGACCTTCCTCGATCTCCTCCCCCAGCTCCTCCTCCCATTTACCCTTCAACTCTTCTACCAGCGCTTCCCCCTCTTCTTTCAACTCCTGGTGTATTTCCGACACCTTGCCCTCCCCGACCCATACACCCGAGATCACCCTATCTTGAACTTCTTGTGCCGGGAGCAACGGGAATTCCCTCACCTGTCGCCTCACAAAAGCCCTCACCTGCATATATCTAAAGGCATTTCCCGGGGGTAACTCGAACTTCTCCTCCAGTGCCCCTAGGCTCGCAAACGTCCCGTCGATGAACAGGTCCCCCATTCTTCCAATCCCCGCCCGATGCCAGCTCTGGAACCCCCCGTCCATCTTCCCCGGGACAAACCGGTGATTACCCCTGATCGGGGACCACACCGATGCTCCCATTGCACCCCGGTGCCGTCACCAACTGGCCCCAGATCCTTAGCGTTGCGGCCACCACTCGTGGTATACTTTGTCGGCGAGAGCGGCAGCGGTGCCGTCACCAACGCCCCCAGGCTCGTTCCTTTACAGGACGCCATCTCCATCTTCCATGCCGCCCCCTCTTCCTCCATAACCCACTTGCGGATCATCGCCACATTTGCTGCCCAGCAGTAGCTCCCCAGGTTTGGCAGCGCCAACCCTCCTTGGTCCTTACTGCATTCCAGGAACCCTCTCCTTACTCTCGAGGTCTTATTCGCCCACACAAACCCCATAATACTCCTGCCTGCTCTCTTAAAAAAGGCCTTAGTGATCAGGATGGGAAGGCACTGAAACACAAACAGAAACCTCGGAAGGACCACCATTTTGACCGACTGCACTCTACCCACCAGCGAGAGCGGTAACATGTCCCATCTTTTGAAATCCTCCTCCATTTGCTCCACCAACCTCGTCAGATTCAGTTTATGTAGGGTCCCCCAACTCCTGGCTATCTGGATCCCCAGATACCGAAAGCCCCCCTCCGCCCTCCTCAGCGGTAGGTCCCCTATCCCTCTTTCTTTGTCCCCCGCCTGTAATACAAAGAGCTCACTCTTCCCTACATTGAGCTTATAGCCCGAAAACTCCCCAAACCCCCTTAGAGTCTGCATGACCTCCACCATCCCCTCCATTGGACTTACCCATTTCTTAAAGGGTACTCTCATGTGACATCATGTCCAGAACTTTTTCATGGGAATGAGCTGTCCACAAGACCATAAGTTCATAAGACATTGGAGCAGAATTAGGCCACTCGTCCCATCGAGTCTGCTCCTCCATTCAATCATGGCAGATATTTTTCTCATCCCCATTCTCCTGCCTTCTTCCCATAACCCCTGATCCCCTTATTGATCAAAAACCTATCTATCTCTGTCTTAAAGACACTCAGTGATTTGACCTCCACAGTCTTCTGTGGCAAAGAGTTCCACAGATTCACCACCCTCTGGCTGAAGAAATTCCTCCTCATCTCTGTTCAAAGGATCATCCGTTTAGTCTGAGATTGTGTCCTCTGCTTCAAGTTTTTCCTACAAGTGGAAACATCCTCTCCACGTCCACTCTATCCAGGCCTGGTATCCTGTAAGTTTCAATAAGATCACCCCTCATCCTTCTAAACTCCAACGAGTACAGACCCAGAGTCCTCAACCGTTCCTCATACGACAAGCTCTTCATTCCAGGGATCATTCTTGTGAACCTCCTCTGGACCCATTCCAAGGCCAGCACATCCTTCCTTAGATACGGGGCCCAAAACTGCTCACAATACTCAAATGGGGTCTGACTAGAGCCCTAAATAGCCTCAGAAGTACATCCCTGGTCTTGTATTCTCACCCTCTCGACATGAATGCTAACATTGCATTTGCCTTCCTAACTGCTGACTGAACCTGCACGTTAACCTTAAGATAATCGTGAACAAGGACTCCCAAGTCCCTTTGTGCTTCTGATTTCCTATGCATCTTCCCATTTAGAAAATAGTCTAAGCCTCCATTGTGCATAACCTCACACTTTTCCACATTGTATTCATCAATGTGTGACTTGTTCCATGTATCAGTGCCATTCTCTGTCCAGGAGCCACAGCTTTGCAGATTCTCCCACACGGCCCAATCTCATCGGAACCAAATCCTGGCATCCACATATCCCACTGGCACTCAAGGTGCAGTTGAACATCCTTGACTTCCAGCGTGTTCAACGTGGTGACGTGCCAGTTCCATGCAGCACTTACGGGTGATTCAGGATTTCCCTGACTCGAAGGGCTAACCTTACAAGTCTATTTGTGACTAAGCCAGCGAAGGAGGGAAAGCTATTTCCCTGTAAAGAACTGAACTGCTCTCACTAGAGGGAGATTGCTCTTCTAGGTCTTAAACAGTTAATACAGTTACCCCCCCCCCCCCCCCCCCAATGGAAGATTTTTCAGGTTGGTCGTTCAAAATGAAGTCATCTACTGTTTCAGCGTGGATCCTTGACTTTTAAGACATTCTAAAAGAGCGTCTAGGATTGTAAACTTACTAAAAGTGAAAATGCACAGTTTTTGTTTTTAGCGGGGTTTGTTATAAACATTTCAAAGTATAAAACAGAGTTACAGAATCTTTAGATTGTACATCTGCAAACAGATTATCTTCATTAAGAGAAAGATATATTTAAAAATGGAAATCCGAAAGTATCATTACCTAATACATTTCTAAGAGTAATAGATACATACCCACAAAAAGTCCCCAGGGACTTTGTTCGACGAACCAGGCGGGAAAGAGAACATCTTGATTGCAGGAGGGAGTGAGTGATAGCTCTGTTGAATCTGTCTCTTTTTATACATCTTTCTTCCTATTTCTGTTAATAGCCCGATTGTCCCTTATCTCTATAATGAGTGCTTACCTGAAAGCATTGCTCTTTCATTTAATTCTATTGACAGACTGTCTGCAAATTTTGATTAATGTTTCTTTTAATATTGGTTTTAGTGTCAAACGTTTTTAACGTATGTTCGATCAGCAGGTCATTCTAAGAGTGAATTCAGGCAAGATTCTCAGGAAAGATTTCTAAGTGTGGTGGCGAGTGGGAGCGGCCACGAGCTTCCCGACGCTCAGCCCAGTGAGGCCGGCAACACTATTCACTGTTAATTCGTTCACTTAACAAGGCCACTTCATGAGGACAACACAAGGTACACAAGCTACACAATGTAACTACATAACACCGGCATCGGGTGAAGCATACTGGGGTGTAGTATTAATCAGGTCAGTCCATAAGAGGGTCGTTTAGGAGTCTGGTAACAGCGGTGAAGAAGCTGTTTTTGAGTCTGTTCCAGCATGTTCTCAGACTTTTGTATCTCCTGCCCGATGGAAGAAGTTGGAAGAGTGAGTAAGCCGGCTGGGAGGCGTCTTTGATTATGCTGCCCGCTTTCCCCAGGCAGCAGGAGGTGTAGATGGAGTCAGTGGATGGGAGGCAGGTTTGTGTGATGGACTGGGCTGTGTTCACGACTCTCTGACGTTTCTTGCGGTCTTGGGCCGAGCAGTTGCCATACCAGGCTGTGATGCAGCCAGATAAGATGCTTTCTATGGTACATCTGTAAAAGTTGGCAAGAGTTAATGTGGACATGCCGAATTTCCTTAGTTTCCTGAGGAAGTATAGGCGCTGTTGAGCTTTCTTGGTGGTAGCGTCGACATGGGTGGCCCAGGACAGATTTTTGGAGATGTGCACCCCTAGGAATTTGAAACTGCTAACCAACTCCACCTCGGCCCATTGATGCTGACAGGGGTGTGTACAGTACTTTGCTTCCTGAAATCAATGACCAGCTCTTTAGTTTTGCTGGCAGTGAGGGACAGATTGTTGTCGCTGCACCGCTCCACTAGGTTCCCCATCTCCCTCCTGTATTCTGACTTGTTGTTATTCGAGATCCGGCCCACTATGGTCGTATCGTCAGCAAACGTGTAGATGGAGTTGGAACCAAATTTTGCCATGCAGTTGTGTGTGTACAGGGAGTACAGTAGGGGGCTAAGTACGCAACCTTGCGGGGCCCCAGTATTGAGGACTATTGTGGAGGAGGTGTTGTTGTTTATTCTTACTGTTTGTGGGTCAGAAAGCCGAGGATCCAGATTGGAGGAGTTCCAGAGGCTCCAGTTGCTGGAGATGTCACCGGCAATGTGTGGCATTGAGGCCAACATGCTAGGGTGGTGACCGCAGTGGAGAGCCTGGTGCATGTCGCCGGCACCATTAGTGAAGGCATCCAAGGCGTCACGCAGTTAATGACGGCTGAGGGCCTCGGCAGAATGTCCCCCTGACTCTGGGATGTGACCCAGTACCAGACTGACCTTGATGAGGTTCTGTGGGACATGTCCCGCTCTCAGGTGAACATGGCTGAGGCCCTGCGGAGCTTGTCCCAGTCGCAGGTGGGCATTGCTCAGGCACTGCAGAGCATGTCCCAATTACTGAGGAGCATTGCTGAGGGCATCGCCACGATGATGCGGACCATGGGGAACCACCAGGGCTGGCAGAGCCAGATGATGCAAGAGCAGCCGGGGCTCGAACCTGCTGCCTCGCTGTCCCAAGGTGAATCCCAAGCCCCATAGGCACCAAGTGGGAGGAGGGACCACTGGGTGCCAAGCTGGACCCGTCCCATGGAGTGGGGATGGTGGCCACCAGCTCCCCCGGGTTGCACCCCTCTGATGTCATCACACGGGACAGGGCGGCACGGCTGTGCCTGTGCCAACGACAAGTGCGCTGGAACCTTTCAGCCCCAGAGGACACCCGCCAGGGGCATCGAAGACCACGGGATGAGGTAAGCAGCTGGCTGACTCCACCTCAGATGTGCATCCTGAGTACACACCTAGATGTGGCGGTAGAGTTAGGAAGGCAAAGCACATAGAATTTACAGTGCAGAAGGAGCCTATTTGGCCCTTCTCCTGAAAGAGCACCCTACCTAAGCCTACACCTCCACACTATCCCTGTAACCCAGCCACCCCACCTAACTTTTGGATACGACAGGGCAATTTAGCGTGACCAATGCACCTAACCTACACATCTTTGGACTGTGGGAGGAAACCGGTGCACCCGGAGGAAACGCACGCAGACACTGGGAGATTGTGCAGGCTCCGCACAGACAGTGACCCAAGCTGGGAATCGAACCCGGGTCACGAGTACTGTGAAGCAGCAGTGCTAACCACTGCACTAATGTGCCACCTCATCGAGGATCACTGCCGAAACCGCGGGAGGGTGTAGGTAGGGGGTGAGGGGGGCGGGGGGAGGGGGCGGCACCATCAGGTGAGTGGGGAATTGTAAAACACAATAAACACCCTTGACCACAAGCAGTATGATGCCTCTGTCGCTTTCTTCCGCAATGCGAGCTGACCTCCGAACCCTTGGCCCATCTCTCCAGGCAGCTCCCCTTTGCCGCAGCACTCACCCAACCTCCGGCTGTGAACATGTCCCCAGAGCTGTGTCCCATTCCCTGGATGTTCGGATGTCGGCTGCTGCATGTGTGGTATTGCCCCCCGCAGTGTTCAAGCACAGTGTCCATGCATCAAAGTGTGATTGTGCTGCTAGGCAATGACTCCCACATGCTACGTGGCCCGCCCACCCACGGGAATCCACTTGGGATGTGTGAAGTGCTTACTTTTGACAATTCCTTTTTAGTGATAACCTTCAGCCGCATGGCCAGAGGCCCCGGCAGTCGGTGGGGGTTATGGATGGTTGGTGGGGCAGATGGGAAGGACAAGGGTTGCCCCCAGAATGTATACACACGATCCAGGGGTTGACATGCTGGTGCCATGAGCAGTTGCCCGCTAATGCCTCCCCTCCTCCCTCTTACCTCCTTCCCATGGCGGCTCACTCCTCTGCACAGCGCCCCACCCCCCCAGCCGAGGGTCCCAACACCCCACTGAGCACACACCACCCTCCCCGGGGCTTTTTGCCTGTGAGCAAAGATGGCTATTCAACTCCTCAGCTCCCCACAGAAGTCATTCTACCAGGTTCACATTTTTCAAAAGGAGTACTAATCGGCGCCAGTGTGAGCACTTGCTGGGGAGGACGATGATTGACGGGAGGCTGTTGGATATAGGGTGGCTCCCGTTAATTGTACGGAAATGGGGCTTATTGGTTTCTCACTGCGCTACGGCTAGATCCCGATTTCGCCGATAGGAGCGGGCCGATTGCTTCGCAAATGTTTTGGTGCCTACCGCAGTTCTTGTTTTCGGCCTCTCCCACTATTCACTGGCCTTGTTTCGCTCGAGCGAGAATGCATCGAGGTTGGAGAATCGCGCCTTTCATTTTGTTATCTCTTGTTGTGTCAAGAGATATATATAATTGGACAGAAAGTTACTGTTAAAAAGTGGCTCTATCTTATGTGTCTAGAAGTTATATGGCTGGACAGAGGGGGCCAGTTTAGCTCAGTGGGCTGGACAGCTAGTTTGTTATGTAGAACAAGGTCAGCAGCACGAGTTCAATTCCCGTACCGGCTGAGGTTATTCATGAAGGCCTTGCCTTTTCACCCTTGACCTGATGTGTGGTGATCCTCAGGTTAAACCACCATGAGTCAGGTCTCCCCCTCAAAGAGAAGAGCAGCCTATGGTCATCGGGGACTATGGTGACTTTACCTTACCTGGTTGGATAGAAGGTCACTTAATTGATTCTATTCCATTATCCCTTATATAGTCCCATTCTTCAACAGTGCTAGCAGGTGGCTCATTGGAACAAGGATGCACATGGGGCCTTATATCCTCGCTGGCTACAGGTGAGGTCCCAGAGGATTGGAGAATAGCTAATGTTGTTCCTTTGTTTAAGAAGGGTAGCAAGGATAATCCAGGAAATTACAAGCCGGTGAGCCTTACATCAGTGGTTGGGAAATTACTGGAAAGGATTCTTTGTGACAGCATTTACTCCCATTTGGAAGCAAGTGGATGTATTAGCGAGCGGCAGCATGGTTTTGTGAAGGGGATGTCGTGCCTCACTAACTTGATCGAGTTTTTTGAGGAAGTGACGAAGATGATTGATGAAGATAGGGCAGTGGATGTTTTCTACATGGGCTTCAGTAAGGCCTTTAACAAAGTCCCTCATGGCAGACTAGTATAGAATGTGAAGTCACGCAGGATCAGAGGTGAGCTGGCTAGAGGGCTACAGAACTGGCTTGGTCATAGAAGATAGAGGTAGTAGTGGAAGGGTGTGTTTCTGAATGGAGGGTTGTGACTAGTGGTGTTCCATAAGGATCAGTGCTGGGACCTTTGCTGACGGTACAAAGGTTGGTGGAATTGCAGAGAGCAATGAGGACTGTCAGAGGATACAGCAGGATATAGATCGGTTAGAGACTTGGACGGAGAGATGAAGTTTAATCTGGGCAAATATGAAGTAATGCATTTTGGAAGGTCGAATACAGGTGGGAAGTATATGTTAAATGGCAGAACCCTTTAGAGTATTGACAGGCCGAAGGATCTGGGTGTACAGGTCCACAGGACACTGATAGTGGCAACGCAGGTGGAGAAGGTAGTCAAGCAGTTAAACAGCATGCTTGCCTTCATCGGACGTGGCATTGAATATAATAATTGGCAAGTCATGCTGCAGCTGTACAGAACCATAGTTAGGCAACACTTGGAATAAAGCGCTCAATTCTGGTCACCACACTACCTGAAGGACGTGGAGGCTTTGAAGCGGGTACAGGATGTTGCCTGGTATGAAGGACATTAGCTATGAGGAGAGATTGGATAAACCCGGTTTGTTCTCACTGGCACAACGGAGGTTGAGGGACGACCTGATAGAAGTCTACAAGATTATGAGTGGCATGGACAGTTCGAGAGTCAGAAGCTTTTTCTCAAGGTGGAAGAGTCAATTACTAGGATTTGGATTTGGATTTGGATTTTGTTTATTGTCACGTGTACCGAGGTACAGTGAAAAGTATTTTTCTGTGAGCAGCTCAACAGATCATTAAGTACATGAGAAGAAAAGGAAATAAAAGAAAATACATAATAGGGCAACATAAGGTACACAATGGGAACATAGGTTAAGGTGTGAGGGGCAAAGTTTAGAGGAGATGTGTGAGGGAAGTTTTTATACAGAGGTTAGTGGGTGCCTGGAACTCGCTGCCGGAGGAGGTGGTGTAAGCAGGTACGATAGTGACTTTTAAGGGGCTTCTTGACAAGTACATGAATAGCATGAAAATAGAGGAATATGGGCCCCAGAAGTGTAAAATGTTTTAGGTTAAACAGGCAGCATGGCGGCGCAGGTTTGGAGGGCCAAAGGGTCTGTTCCTGTGCTGTGCTTTGTTCTTTATCAAGTCCCACTGTGTCTTCTTGTTTCAAACCGGGTAGCCTTCCGGACTCATACATCTCCCTGAACCCGTTGTTCCAGGACCCAGGTGTCCTCCTTTCCAGCTACAGAAAGGAAAGGAAACAGCAACAGCAGCCTCCAGGCATCTGTAGGCCCCAGCAGGAGCAGGCAACAAACACAACCTGCCGCTGTGAAGTGCTCTCACACCTAACAATGCCAATTCCTTATCAGCAATAGCCTAAAGCACCTATGCACAATATTGGAGGATGGCCTGTAGGCCCTGCAGATGCCGAGCCCTTCAATCCCCCAGCCCAGGGGCGACCCCTAACCTATGGTGTCCATGTTTGTACCCCCCTGAGAGGTGTTCCCCCTCACCCCACCACCCAAGCACTGGGGCAGCAGCTCCAGTGCCCCTGTGCTGCATGCCGGGGATTGGAAATAGCTACTCACCTCCTCAGCACCCATTGCGCTAGCTTCCTGTTCTCAAATAGGTATGCCAATCAGCACCTGCACATCCTCTCGCTGGGGAACCAGCTGGTTAGTTCCCAGGAGGTTGTTAGATTGGCTCCCATCTTGTTAATGCGATGGAGATTGCGCTTAATTGGTCTCAACTAGTGTCTCTCCACTTCTGGGTGGGATCCGGAACCCAGCAACAGGAGCAGGCCGGTTAGATCGCGAACCGATTCGTGCCCTGCACAAATCCTTATTTTCGCTTCCCTCGCGACTTAACTAGCACGATTGGATCTGCACCAGGTGCAATGCGGCCATTAAGTCGCGCCTGTTAACTCTGCTTTCTCTCCTTACAGATGCTGCCAGACCTGCTGAATTTTTCCAGCATTCCCTGTTCTTATTTCAGATTCTAGCATGTGCAATATTTTACATGTTTTAGATGTTTTGTTATTCAGTTATGGGATGTGGACATTGCTGGCCAGATCAGCATTTATTGCCCATCCCTAAATGCACTTGCAACAGTGGTGGTGAGCTTGAACCACTGCAATTTCTATAGTGTAGGCACAGCACAGTGCTGTTAGGGAGGGAGTTGCAGGATTTCGACCCAGCAACAGTAAAGGAACGGTGATATATTTGCAAGGCAGGATGAGAAGTGACTTGGAGGAGAACTTTCAGGAGGTGGTGTTTCCATGTGTCTACTTGTCCTTGTCCTTCTAGATGGTAGTGGTTGTGGATATGGGAGGTACTACCAAAGGAATTTTGGTGAGTTCCTACAGTGCATCTTGTATATGGTACACATGCTGTGACTGCGTCAGATGTGGAGGGAACTAATGTATTTTGTGGAAGGGGTGCCAATCAAGCGGGCTGATTTGTCCTGAGCTTTTTGAGTATTGTTGGAGCTTCACTCATCAGATAAGTGGAGAATATTCCATTACACTCCTGACTTATGCCTTGTACATAGTGGACAGGCTTTGAGGAGTCAGGGGGTGAGTTACTTGCCGTGGGATTCCTAGCCTCTCACTTGCTCTGGTCGCAACAGTATTTATATGGCTAATCAAGTTCAGTTTCTCGTCTATAGTAAGCTCTAGGATGTTGATAATGGGGGATTTAGCGATGGTAATGCCATTGAATGTCACAAGGCAATGGCTGGATTCTCTCTTGTTGGAGATGGTCATTGCCTGGCACTTGTGTGGTGCAAATGTTGCTTGCCACTTGTCAGCCTAGATATTGTCCAGATCTTGTTGCAATTGCACATGGATGGCTTCAGTGTCTGAGGAGTTGCAAATGGTGCTAAACATTGCGCAATCATCGGCGGACATCCCCACTTCTGACCTTATGATGGAACGAAGCTTATCTCTAAAACAATCGAAGTATTTCTGATACTGTCCTGAGAAATTCCTGCAGTCATGTCCAGGATCTGAGATCATTGACCTCCAACCCCTACAACTATCTTCCTTTATTCTAGATATCACTCCAATCAGTGGAGAATGTTCCCCCTGATTCCTATTAATTCCAATTTTGCTAGGGTTCCTTGATGCCACATTCGGTCAAATGCTACATTGATGTCAAAGGCAGTTGCTGTCACCTCATTTCTGGAATTCAGTTCTTTAGTCCATGTCGGAACTAAGATTGCACTGATGGCAGGAGCTATGGGAACTTGGCAAAAACACAAACTGAGCATCAGTGAGCAAGTTATTGCTAAGCAAATGCGACTTGAAAGCACAATTAATGGCCTCTTCTATTACTTTACTGGTGATTGATAGACTGATGGAGTTGTAATTGACTAGGTTGGATTTGTCCTGTTTTTTGTGTATTTGACATACTTGGGCAATATCCCACATTGCCGGGTAGATGTCAGTGTTGTAGTTGTACTGGAACAGCTTGGCTAGGGGTGCGGCAAGTTCTGGAGCACAAGTTTTCAATACTATTGCTGGAATATTGTCAGGGCCCACAGCCTTTGCAGTATCCATTGCCTTTAGCTGTTTCTTGACATCATCTGGGATGAATCAAGTTGGTTAAAGACTGACATCTGTGATGCTGGGGACCTCTGGAGGAGGCTTAGATGGATCATCCACTGGGCACTTCTGGCTGAAGATTGCACTATGCGCTGAGCTGATCCATCATTGAGGACGTGAATATTTGTGGAACCTTCTCCTCCAGTGAGTTGTTCAATTGCAGAGCAACTATTGCCATCATCAAAACTCATGTCCTGAATTTTTAGGATGATGGGGGCTCAGCCATCCTCATTGACTCCGAGAGCCCCACTGCCATTTTATTCGCAAACAAGTGTTGCTTGGCATACGTCGGGCGGACATTCTGCCTTGGAGAGATTGGCCAGCAGCTGCCTCGTCCCTCCAGCAATAGCACTGCAGTGGCCGGATGGGTGCACTGCCACTGTTGGGACTCCAGGAAGTATTACACCAGAGAGCCCAGGTAGGTCTGGTGTCAACGGTGCCAAGTAAGAGGTCAACCCTGTTCCTCAACAGGAGTCTGAGCTTCCTGCATGGCCTGGGCCTCCACCCACCCCAATCCCTCCCACTACAGTTATAACAGAGATGGTAGCAGAATGAGGCCCTTACCTGGATGTTAATTGGTCAGTTAAGGACCTCGATGGGTCTAAGGGCGGGCAGGTTGAAATCGACGTCCCCATTCTCCTTATAAAAATTCAGAGAGGCTGGGGAAGGGCAGCTAGGTGGCCGTCAGACTACCTGCTGGATTTCACAAGCCCTCTCACCCCCAAACCAAACAGCGGGGCAGCATAAAATCCAGCCTCTTCTGTGCTGTGCCATTTTCATCCAGTGCTGGCTTTGGATGTTTCCTCATGCACTTAAAATATGCAATGTTTCCAACCAGTATTACCAGCAGCCAATTTTATTTTTAGATTCCAGATCATTCCCATTGTGGCCACTGAACAGAGGACAGACAATTGGCACAATATATTGTTGCACATATCTGGCTCACTGATCACAAAAATAAAAATTACAATTCCAGGATTTAACAACGTGGACAGGTATTTAGGACAAAATTTTGCATGGTTTGTGAGGGATTAGCAAAAAGAGATCTGTACAAGGAAGGTAATAAAACAGCGTGGGATTCAGTTAATAAAAACAGTGGAAGTCCAAGACCAGCAGCGTTTAAAGAACAGGGAGATAAATATATTTATCAAGGTAAAATTAGGTAATGGTGGCTGGGTGCTACACTTGGGGGTATCTGTTTTAAGGAAACACATTCTCTTGGTATTTAGTGTGATAAAGTCAGGTGTACAATGAAAGTTCAGGAGTCAAATTGCAAACTACATTTTCCCAATAAAAAGGAAATTAAAAGGCAGAAGGCGAGTTTCAAGGAAATTTAAGATGGACACACGAAATAGAAACGATCCTGGATGAGAACATTTTTAAAAGGTAAAGAAAGAAAATGTCTGAGTTTAGATTCTCCTCCAGCTCGAAACAATAACTGGCATATTATTTAAAACTTTGGGTGGAATCTTATGGCGTTTACAGATTTTGGGAGGTCAGGAACAAAAGTGGGTCCTGACACCATTGGTGATGTCGAGCTGATTAAATGGCCAACTGCAGGAGAGCCATCAATTAAGTACGGTGGGTGGGGCATGCACCCTGCTGGGTCAGTTGGAGGACCCATAGAGCTGCTTGCCAGCAGAGAGGTGGGCACTGCTGCTCTAGGTGGGAGAATGCAATGGTGCCTCAAGGTGAAGGGGGTTCCCATCCACAGGACAGTTTGCAGTCACAGCTGATTTGGTTGGGAGAAATGGGTTTCAATTCATGGGACACTGGCACCAGTACTGGGGAAAGTGGGAGTTTTTCCATTGGGACAAGCTTCACTTGAACTCCGCTGAGAACAGTGTTATGGCGAATCAAATAACTAAGGCTGTAGAGAGTGTAATGATCCTCCTGTTAATCCCTGTTTGTCCCTTGTTCATTCCCTCTATTTTCTATTGTTTTGGCTTGTATAATATTTGTACCTGGACAATTAGGATTAGGATTTGTTTTATTGTCACGTGTACCAAGGTACAGTGAAAAGTATTATTCTACAGTCCAGACAGATCATTGCATACATGAAAAATACATGAAAAATACATGAAAAATACATAGGGCACCAAACACACAGTGTAAGTACATAGACATAGGCATTGGGTGAAGCATACAAGAGTGCAGTACTACTCAGTAGAGAAGATTTGTGAAGAGATCAGATCAGTCCATATGAGAGTCATTCAGGAGCCTGGTAATAGCATGTAAGAAGCTGTTTATGAGTCTGTTGGTGCGTGTTCTCAGACTTTTGTATTTCCTGCCCGATGGAAGAAGTTGGAAGAGTGAATACCCTGGGTGGGAGGGGTCTTTGATTATGCTGCCCACTTTCCCAACATGCTGAATATCTTTAATTTCCTGAGGAAGTATAGGCGCTGTTGTGCTTTTTTGGTCATAGCGTCAACGTGGGTGGACCAGGACAGATTGTTGGTGATGTGCACACTTAAGAATTTGAAGCTGTCAACCATCTCCACCTTGGCACCATTGATGCAGACAGGGGTGTATACAATACTTCGCCTCCTGAAGTCAATGACCAGCTCTTTAGTTTTGTTAACATTGAGAGGGAGATTGTTGTCGTTACACCACTCCACTTGGTTCTTTATCTCCCTCCTATACTCTGACTCATCGTTGTTCGAGATCTGACCCACTAGCAAACCTGTAGATGGAGTTGGAGCCAAATTTTGCCACACAGTCATGTGCGTGTAGGGAGTATCGTAGGGGCTAGGTATGCAGCCGTGTTGAAGACCCAGTATTGAGGACTATCATGGAGGAGGTTGTTTATCCTTACTGATTGTGGTCTGTGGGTCAGGAAGTCAAGGATCCAGTTTCAGAGGGAGGAGCCAAGTCCTATGCTTCGGAGCTTTGAACTGGGTCCAACACCATTAAGATGGACTTCACCTTTATTTTTTTTCAAAAAGTAATCCAGCAGGATGTGCTGGCATCAATGATGGCTCATCTTGATGGACCTGGCTGTTTACTTTGCCGGGCTCTTAGCTGATAGTCTATGCTGATTGGTATTGACCATTCTGGAATGTTCTGCCAGGGCAAGGAAGGCTTAATTTGATCTTTAGTTTTGGTTTGATCAAAAAGCTGCAGTGCCGCAGCCCTGATTTCTCTCTCTTACCTGATGAACTCTGTCTAAATGTTCAAAGTAAAGACCTTTCTCTCCCTACAATCATACTGAACTGCAAGGAAGTTCAGTCCAGCCACAGCTACAAGCAGGGCCAGTTGCTTAAAGAACCCTCTTTAAAATCTCGTGAGGAGAACTCTGTTTTTCCTCAGTAAGGCTAGGGGATGTTCTGTCGGAGTTGGAAGCAAATCAGAATTAAACAGACCTGTAGGGAATCCTTTGAGGGAAGGCCTAAGTTAATAAGAGTTAAAATGACTCCCCAGAAAGAATCCTGCAGTCTGGGGATTCAGACTGAATGTTCCAGCCAGAAGGTCCTTGTCTTGGAAGAACAGTCAGCTGTAAAAATAACTTCAACATCTGATGCAAGGGCACTCATCTTCCATCTCACATTGATCCTCTTTTATGTTTTTCCCTCCCCCCTCCCGCTGCGTATGTATGTCTTATGTGTGTGTTTGGGTGGGATGGTAAAAGGGGGGAGCAGTAGATTAGCTGGCCGTTATTCTAATATAATTAATGCATGTCTTATCTGTATTGTTGTTATAAATAAACAGTTGTTGTGTTTCATCTACAAATTTGGTGTCAATAAATCTTTGGAGCAGTGAAGGGCCAAAGATCTCAGAAATGTTATCCAAACTATTGGTTAATTCACTTATGTTGGGACTCTGGGTCCTCTGGAGCGAGAATTGACCATGCACTACCCAAGGGTGTTGTGACAACAGGGCTTTAAAATGTGGGGAGGAGGGTTCAGGTGAGGGAAGATTTAAAAACTGAAAGAGAAAAGATGAAGCAATGGTGCAGGGTAATGATATGCCCCAGCAAATAGAGACAGAGTTGGAAAAAATGGTTGGAAGACTGAGTTCAAGGCTCATAAACCCTAACCCTAATGGGTGGCACGGTGGCACAGTGGTTAGCATTGCTGCCTCACAGCTCCCGGGATGCGGGTTCAATTCTGGCCTCGGGTGACTGTCTGTGTGTGACGAATGTGACATAAAATAGTTACTTTAGAGATATTAGTTACTGTAATGTAGAGATAGGCCAGTCTCATTCTGGTGTGTTCACAGACAAAGGATTTCAGACCGCATGGCAAAGCAAGGAGGAGGTGTGTCCACCAAAGGAGGAGAAAAGGATGCTGGGTAATAAGGGGGCCAGAGGAAGGGATGAGAAGTGAGCCAATCAGAATGTATGACCAGGTCAGGAGGGGTATAGGATGACCTATGGGAATCGTGTATGTGAAACTTGATACCATTTGAATTGATTTGCAGAGATCCCTTTGTCTCTTTGTTCATTCGCTTTCTGGGGTGTAGGAGACTAGATGTGTCTTATGCCTTTGTGAAATGAATCAGGCTTGCAAGCCAAATAAAATAACTAATGCTGTACCTGCAAATCCATCTCGACTTTTATTGAGGCCAGACTGACGGGTAAAGAAATTTGGGATTTGTCATTTGGTGCCGAAAACCCGGGATTTCTCAAGACGGTTCTGACCAACTGCGAAATCAGAATTAGACTGATTATGAACAGGAGGATGGGAAAAAGGGGCCCACAATGTACAGCTGGAAAATGACCGCGCATTGATTTTTCCCCTCTTCTTATCATCTGATTAGTCTGGTCACTCGCGGTTGGTACGGAAAGATCGTCTCGACGAAATCAAAGGTCAGTCTGAGGATTAGAAATTTAATTGATGGGATTTCATATTGTTGATTCGGCTTGGGTTAGGTTTTGGGTTGATGGGACATCTAAAACGATGATTCAATTCCAAGTATAAGTGTTTTTAAGGCTGATGTGACTTCAGTAGATGGAGGTTCAGTTAAGTAAGTGTTTTTAAGGCTGATGTGACTTCAGTAGATGGAGGTTCAGTTAAGTAAGTGTTTTTAAGGCTGATGTGACTTCAGTAGATGGACGTTCAGTTAAATAAGTGTTTTTAGGGCTGATGGGACTTCAGTAGATGAAGGTTCAGTTCAATAAGTGTTTTTAAATCTGAAGATGATTCAATTCCATGTGTGAGTGTTTTAAATCTATAGTTGATTAAGCTAAAATTGTACCCTTGGACTGTAGTGGCGAAAAACACAGTTCTGAGGACTAGTTGAGATTGTGGGGAATTGCTTGGATAAATTTCAAGACAAACAACATCCATAGAGCTGGATGCTGCATGTTGGTTGAAGCAGAAGTCTCTCAAAGGGTTAATAGCAGCAGCCAAAGTTAAAGACGACAGACAGTGCTTCTCATTCAGGCCTTGTGATAACAGCAGCAGCCTGTAGTGTAATCGGATACCTTTCCTTTGAGTCAGTGAACTCCAGCAAAGTTACGTTTTGAATTAATTAAAGGAAACCAGTGGGTTTCTCCACCTCTTTGATAAAAGTTATTATTTTCGAAAGCAATTGATTGAAATTGCTAGAATCTTAAGTTTTACTTACTTGAAATAATGTTTATCTCATTTTATTTGTGAATTAATAGAAACTTAAAGAAACTCACTGATACCATTTTAAAAAGTGTAAATCTGGAGATGACAGTTGACTTTGCTCCGGTATACATCACCTCAGCTAACTGCTCCCTCATTGATAGCAGCCAACATTTTTGAGAATGTAAGAAAAACTTGTTAAAAGAAAAATTGTTAAGATAAAGAATTAATTAAGTTGTAAATGTTATACAAATTTGTGTTAAGCAAATCGTAAATTTAGTTCTGAGTTGAGATCAGAGCTAAGCTTGCAAGTTGCAGTAGTTCAATTTGAATTTTCAAACATTTTAAGTTTTAAAAGAACACTGTTAGAACCTTTTCAATCATTTTGCCAAGGAGCAAAAATTGCCATTGGTTATAAATAAGCAAATAAAAAAAATATATATATAATTAAAAAAAAGAAAGAGCCAAAGTATGAAAGCTAAAGAGTTAATTAGATTATGGAGACAATATTGTCAAGAGGAAAGAAATAGGATCATGTTATCAAGTTGGCAGGACAATGCCCTTAAAATGGGAATTCCAATTAATGAACAGGGTAACAAAAAAAAAATTACAGGTCTTGAAAAAGGAATGTGCATTCAAAAAAAACAAAAAAACGCGCAAGTAAAGACAGGAAAGGCTCGGGTCAAACAAAAGATGGGCTACGTAGTTCAATGGCTGGCCTTGAATTGACAGAAAATGACCAATTCGATAAATTGAAAATGTCAGCAAAGGATTTTGACTGCACCTGTAGCATTGTCTGCACTAATTCCAGAACCACCAGAGTATAATAATTTATATCCAGTCACTGCTCCCTAGATCCTAATCATGCCAGTCACTCCAGCCCTTTTGGTTGATAGCATGGGTCCCGATTTACCATCTTCACGATCAGTAGGGGAAGAGGAGCTCTGTTCCACAAACCCAGTTAGCTCTAGGACCCGATCTCGGACAGCGAGAGAAGGGCTTGATCCTAACCAGAAACAATTAAGCATACCACCTAAATCCCTTCAGACCAAGGGGAAACCGCAAATTTCGAGAACAAAGGGAGATGCCAGGATTGAAAGAGAAAGAACTCCCTCTAGTGACAGGGAGGGACGTCGAAGTCTTGGAAGAACCAGAGGAAATAGCTAGAGTGCCCCCTGGTGAGACTCGGAGACAGTTGCCGATTAGGAAGATACCAAACCTTGACGCCGGGGCCCAGCCCACGATAGACGTTTATTTCCCATGGACACCCAGTGAGATGATGGCTATTATGGCTACAATCCCAGATAGAAAAGAATCTCCTGCTGCTTTCGTGGATTCCCTGAGAACTACCATCTCAATTTATCAAGCTGATTCTAGGGACCTCTGGGCCCTAGTCCAGCAGGTTTTAACCCCAACAGAGTACCGCAATCATCTTAATCACTTGAATTATGCTAGCCACGCCGCACTTCAGCCAGTTACAAAGATTAAGACTGAGTATGTAATGAAAAAGGATGATCTGCGACCCCAACAAGCGGCAGAAATGGTAGCTTACGAGCTGGAGCCCCAATATTGTGACTTTGGGTGGGTGGATCAGCGAGGGGGAGGATATCAAACCCACCCAAAGGGACCCTCAACTCCTTTTTATGGCCCACCGTATGCACCAACAGCTTTACAACCGCCGCCCCCTCTGAGGGGCCATTGGTCTACTGGGAGAAGAGGACGGGGCAGATATAGAGGGAGCAATGCATGTTTTAATTGCGGCCGTGCAGATCACTGGCAACAGGAATGCCCCTTTAAAAGACAGGCAGCAGAAGGAGGGGGTACCCACCAAGGGGCGGACAGATGAGATACACTGACTTCTCCTAGGCAAACCCTTTCCCAACACAGGATTGACTAGCTAATTTAGTCATAAGGACTCTCCAATCGGACAGGGAACCTATTATCTCTCTGCAGATAGGAGATGAACATCACCCATTTGTAATCGACACTTGAGCAGCCATGTCTTCTGTGCAATCAGAACTTCAACTACCATTATCCGACTACACGCAGCATTTGTCGGGGTTCCAAGGACAGGTGTGTGAGTATCCTATTTCTGAACCTGTGACAGTCACTTACGAGAATAATTCTGCAGATCATCAGTTTGTAGTGACTACTGGATTGGACTGTAACTTGTTGGCCCGAGATTTACTGTGTATCTTCCAGCTACAGCTAGAGTACGGAGACGAAGGGGTAACGGTCCAATCATGGAGGATGAGACAACAGTGCTATATTTCTATCATCCCCAGTGGTGGACGTTAGACATTGAACATTCACTGCATCACGTTACCCTGGCCTATGACAGAACCGGACAAAACAGGGAGTTGGAGGACAAATACCGGCCATTAATTTGGACCAAATGGCCAGTCAAAGTTACAGCCACAGTCACGGGAAAAGAAGGTACAGCCGATTTTGTTACAATACCACCACATTTATGGCCACAGTCCGCTTCGGTAAGCCCTCATATTACACGTCAGGTCCACGACCAGTACCATGCCAGGGATCTGGGACCTATGGTAAGGAGGGCAGTGGATCATTCAGATCCAACAGAGTACGCACTTCAAATCACGCCAGACGGCACTGCCATAAAATATTTTGAGGTCCCTGAAACGATTCACACTCGACTGCAGCCCCGTTTATGGACAAATTAATCCGAGAGCTATTGCAACAGGGTATTTTGGTCCCTTGCCAATCAGAATGTAACACCCCCATACTTGCTGTGCCTAAACCAGCCAAGCCAGACCAGTACTGATTAGTACAGGATTTACGTTCAATCAATGCCATCGCACAGCCGTTACATGCTCTCACTCTCCAACAGGATATTACGGTGTATAGCTCCCACTCGGTCATCGCACTACTGAGGCAACTGCAGACTCAGCATCTTACCGCAGCTCGTCAGAATAGGTATGAGATATACCTTTTGAACAATCCACGTCTGACATTTAAACACTGTACCACTATCAATCCAGCCTGTTTTCTTAGTGGTCCCCCTGTCCATGAAGACGCACCTGGCCACGACTGTTTAGCCTTGATTCAGGAAACTACCACAATAAGGGACGATTTGAGTGATATTTCGTCAGAACAACCTGACATGATTATGTGTGGTCAAATATCCCACCGGGGTTTAGTTAATGACTTACTGCAGGCCCTCCTTATGCCCGCGCAGATTTTCATCATTAAATGCGCTGCCCACACAAATGGTAAGACCCCAGTTGACGTTGGTAATGAACAAGCAGATTGTGCAGCGCGGACAACCGCGCAAATTCAGCAAGAGATGGTGCCTAAAATGTTAAGTCAGACTAAACGATCTACTATAAATATGTCTGCTTCTGACAAGTCAATGCCAACCATCCAAGACGTCATAAGGTTACAGGAGGACGCTCCTGAGAGTGATAAACAAATGTGGAAACGGTTAGGTTGTACATATGATTCTGTTTCCTCTTTATGGACCACGCCAGCACATCAGACTTGTATGTCTGATGTACTGGCTTTATGGGTCACTGAATGTGTACACTTTGCAACTCAGTGTGGGGCTCGAGGGACTAGTGATTTGTTGCTGGACACTTGGTGGCACCCTGAAATGCAGGGGTTGGCCCAGAGTATCAGTAATCGGTGTTTGATTTGTCAGCAATATAACACCGGCAAAGGTATCCCTTGTGGGATGGGGCAAACCCCGTTGCCCAGTGGTCCCTTTGAGACGCTACAGATGGATTACATTGAGTTGGAAAGGTGTCAATGTTATAAATATGTTTTGGTCATTGTGGATGGGTTCAGCAGATGGGTTGAGGCGTATCCGACTACCGATAATAAAGCTGCTACTGTGGTTAAAGTTCTGATGCGGGAAATCATTCCCCGGTACAGTATACCAGCTCAGTTGAGTTCTGATAACGGGCCTCATTTTCTTGGACAGATTAACCTGCCTCCTTTCCCCAGTGCTATTTTACAGGTGTGGAGCATGATGGGGTGGCTACGCACCGTCTGTGTGATATTCGGCCTCACCTCGCTTGGAGTGTTATTGGCGACGGACATGGAAAAGGGAAATATTATCTACATTGTAACCCCAACCAAACTACAAGGACATTTTGTTTATGCAGAGGTGATGTTCTTCGCTGCCCCCATATACGAGGACATGGTATCGACTCATGGAAGGTCATCAGGATAACGGAAAATGCAGGAGTCATGAAGCAATTGCACCGGTCCCGGCGATGGGAAGGGAACATTATATGGACATTGCCTTGTTTTTGGAGTACATGTAAATTTGATTTTGGATGTGTTAAGATTGGTGCGATAAAGGTAACATCAGACCATCAGGAGAGTGTAGGAAGAGGCTGTGAGAGAGAGAGATGGACTAGAGAGAGGACGGGGCGTGCGAGAAGGGAAGTACAGCTAGAACGTAGGTTATCGGGAGATACACTTAATTTAGTTAAAGGCCAAACTGAGGAAAACCTGGGTAGTATGAATCACTTCTACCAGATTTACTACCGCTTGTATGGCCACGGATGGGTTGTCTGCTACCCTAACCCCGCAGCGGTGTCTAGGTTATTTTCTGTTTCACCGCTTTGGGGCACTCCCCAAACGGTGGTTCATTGTCAGCGTTCCGAGTCACCGCCCGAGCAAGTCACTCTTCCTTACAATCCGGGTTCAGCACCACCGGCTATTTGCCTTCCCCTTCCTCGGGATAATTCCCACTCACAGTATGATAGGCTGCAACGGTGGAGGGCGTATATACCTAGCCACTTCACTCCCAATAGGGATTCCCGGTCGTACGAGAATTGTTTCAGCAGTGAAGGATACGGCTGTTTACTGGTAGAGGTGGAAACGAATATAACATGTCTGTTCACCACCTGTACGGACAGGAGGTGTCATATCACCCAGGCGTCTGGCCAATGCGTTTGTTACAACACCACTGGCGTTCTATTGAACGCTGGCATCCAGCTCCTTTGTGGCTGGGTGAATGTCTCTCATATCACTGTTGGGACTAGGGCTTTCCGCATTGCTAGGTGGCCCGAATGGGCATTCCAAAGCTGGATAAACTGGGCTACTGGGGGATCCCTACGCAACCGATATACTGATTGTGATGCTCACCTGTACACGGAACAAGGATACTTCTTTTTTTTTTTAAATGGTACAGCAACTAATGTTTTGTCACCCCCATTTCCCCGCCAAATTGCTATTGGGACTCTAGTCCCTACCACAGTCCCCTGCCACTCGGCGTGGATGCTGCATAATCAGTTAGCACGCCGGGCAGTCTCAGCTGAATTCTGCGAGAACTGGAAAAAACCTCAGGTTCTCGCACCCAACCGGGGCCTCTCAGCCCGGTGGGGAATTCGGAGCGTCTTGACACTGGGAGGTGTGGGGGATTCCTTGGCTGTCAGCAATAGGAATTATTTTATTTGTGGCCTTACCATCTTGGGAAATGAAACCCTGGGAGCCCTCGGGGCAATAACCAAGGAATTGTCTCAGCTGCGGTTGTTGCAATGCAGAACCGGTATGCTCTTGACTATCTTCTGGCCCGTGAGGGTGGGGTATGCGCCATAGTACAGGGCAAGTGTATCATGGGAGTTCAAGACTTAACCGCTAACATCACTAAATTTATGGATCACATACGGGATCACCTGGACGGAATGCAGGATCCTGGCTCTTGGGGTAACTGGGGATTTGGAGGTTGGAAGGACTGGTTGATAAATATGGCCATGTATTTAGCAGTGGCTATTGGCTGCATCTTTGTGGGCCCAGCCATCCTTAAATGTGTGATGGGTAGAATGCGGGGTGCACTGGAACAGATCAACGCCCCTAAAATCTTAGCTGTCAAAATCCATGAGGGTGCAGCAGATGAAGGGGGGCTACGCCAGGAATTGGAAATGCAGCGACGGATCTTTTTAGATGAGGGACCATAGCTATGGATTGGATAGTTCAGTTATCATGGAATGATAAAAGGAGGGAATGACGAATGTGATATAAAATAGTTACTTTAGAGATATTAGTTACTGTAATGTAGAGATAGGCCAGTCTCATTCTGGTGAGTTCACAGACAAAGGATTTCAGACCGCATGGCAAAGCAAGGAGGAGGTGTGTCCACCAAAGGAGGAGAAAAGGATGCTGGGTAATAAGGGGGGCAGAGGAAGGGATGAGAAGTGAGCCAATCAGAATGTATGACCAGGTCAGGAGGGGTATAGGATGACCTATGGGAATCGTGTATGTGAAACTTGATACCATTTGAATTGATTTGCAGAGATCCCTTTGTCTCTTTGTTCATTCGCTTTCCGGGGTGTAGGAGACTAGATGTGTCTTATGCCTTTGTGAAATGAATCAGGCTTGCAAGCCAAATAAAATAACTAATGCTGTACCTGCAAATCCATCTCGACTTTTATTGAGGCCAGACTGACGGGCAAAGAAATTTGGGATTTGTCATGTGGAGTTTGCATTTCTCCCCGTGTCTGCGTGGGGTTTCCTCTGGGTGCTCCACTTTCCACCCACAGTCCAAAGATGTACAGGTTAGCTGGATTGGCCATGATAAATTGCCCCTTGGTGTCCAAAGATTAGATGGGGTTATTGGGTTGCGGGGATAGTGTGGAGGTGTAGGCATAAGTAGGTTGCTCTTTCAAGGACTGGCATAGACCTGATGGGCTGAATGGCCTCTTTCTACACTATAAATGCTATGATTCTATGAATCTTTACCTGTATGCAGGGTATATTTAAAACTAGATGAATTAATGGCATGAATATAAATAAATGGGTAGGATATGATCGGCATTACAGAGACGTGGATGCAAGGTGGTCAAGCAGGGGAACTGACAATTCAAGGGTATTTTAAAAGATAGGAAGAAAGGAAATGAAAGTGGAATATCTCTGGGGGGTTTTATTTTATAACTTTAGAGTGTCCAATTCTTTTTTTTCCAATTTTGGGGCAATTTAGTGTGGCCAATTCACCGAACCTACACATCTTTGAGTTGTGGGTGTGAGACCCACGCGGACACGGGGAGAATGTGCATACTCCAAACAGACAGTGACTTGGGGACGGGATCGAACCCGGGTCCTCGGCGCCGTGAGGCAGCAGTGCTAACCACTGCGCCTCCATGCTGCCCTGTGGAATATCTCTGTTAACAAAGAACAAGATCAATGGAGGGACATGATTGTGGCTTGGAGAATCAAGATGTAGAATCAGTTTAGGTGGAGATAAGCAAAAGCAGTTACCAATGGAAGTAGTTTCAGCCCCCTAAGAGTAGCTGCACTGTAGGATAGAGTATAAATCAAGAAATCGTGGGAGCTAGTAAGAGAGGTGCTGCATCAATTGTGGACAATTGCAATCTTCATATAGATTGGACAAATCAAATTGGCAAAAGTAACCTTGAGGGTGAGCTCATAGAGTGCATTCAGAACAGTTCGGAACAGAAAAATATGCTGTGGAACTGACATTGGAGCAGGTTATATTAGACCTGTTAATGTGATGAGACAAGATTACTTAATGATTTCATAGTTCATGAGTCACAAGGAAAAGTTGATCACAAAATAATTGTTTTTTCACTTGAAAACTGAATGTGAAATTCTGGGTCTGAAGTGAATGTCTTAAACTTAAATAAAGGCAATGTGAAGACAGAATTGACTAAAGGAGACTGGTGAAGTAGGTAAAAAAAAGGTGAAAGCAATGACAGATATGTCAGGAGATAGTTCATTTTATTCAACAGAGATATGGAGTGCAATCTACTGGGAAAATGTTCAAGTGTTGTAGCGAGCGGGAATTGCCGTGAATTTCCCGGTGCTCGGCCCAGCGAAACCCGCAACTCAACTCAACGTTAATTGGTCCACTTAAGGAGGCCGCACAGGATCCTCACTGCAAATAACGCTTTACCAGCTGATTCCCCCCCCCCCCTAACAAGGTCGAGCAGCACGTAAACTGCTTGCTCAGTCAACCCCAGCCAGCTCGCAATAATGGTGCAGAGGGGACCAGCCCTCTGAACCGGACCGGCTGAACTGGGGAGGCTCCTGGACGCAGTGGAGATGGGAGGGATGTCCTGTGTTGCATGGGAGGAGGTGGAAGCAGCCATTAGTTCCAACAGTATGATCAAGAGAACTGGCCAACAGTGCAGGAAGAAGGTTAACGATCTACACCGGGCAGCACGAGTGAGTAGACACCAACGCCCCCCCCCCCCAACCTCTCCCCCCCATGCCCCCCAAGGGAGCATTCAACCCCCAGCTCTCCAAGTGACCCAGCCCTCCCTCCTCCTCCCCCACCAAACCCGCCTTCACACCCCTTCTCCCACCACTGAACCACGCGTGTGACTAACAATGCTATCTTTGCGCCTCCTCAGGAAAAGCTTTCCCACAATTGGCAGGAGAGGGCCCACACTGGTAGAGGGGTCCCGGACCTGAGAATCCTTACCTCCTTCAAGAAGTGGTCCCTGGAGGTGACCGGTGTGGCCGAGGACCTGGCAGTCACCAATGCGGAGGCTGGCAGGCGCCGCAGTGGTGAGGAACCACCGGGATCCACCCAGAGGACCTGTCAAACGTGAGTAGTGATTGCCTTACTGACTGACCCATCCCTCCCACTGACCACATATCCATTCTTTCCCAGGTCCTCCAGCCGGCGGGCGCCGGCCCATCCCGGAAGGCACCCTCTCCTGTCTCCGAAGAGAACACTTCGGAGGTGAGCTCCAAGGATGCCACCGTAATAGTCGCAGCACAGCTGTCATTCCCACCCTCCACCGGTGCAGATACACACATTTTGGTGGGACATGTTAGTGGACAGGCTTTTGGGGCACAATCTGTGAGCACCACACTGCTACTGATGTACATCAGGTGAAGGCAAGAACCCCCAGGTGAGATGGAAGTGGGAGGGCTGCTGGATCCCAGGACTCAGCTGTATCCCAGCCTGATGCTGATCATCTGGAAGTGGATTACGCAGAGCTGATGGAGACAATAGAGAGCAGCCGGAACATTCAGAGAAAGATGTCAGCTTCACTCCAGCGGATCCATAGCCGCTTGGAGGAGTCCCAGAGGCTACGGGTGCAGGAAATGGGCTATGGGTGCAGGAAATGGCCCGGCAATGAGTGGCACCGAAGCCAACACTACTAGGGTGGCGACCCCAGTGGAGAGCCTGGTGCACGATGGCAGCACCGTGATAAAGGTGTCCAAGGCATCGCGCAGTCGGTGATGGCCATGGCTGAGGGTCTCGGCAGTGTGTCTGCCTCACTGGGGATGTCATCCAGCACCAGGCTAATCTTGATGAGGTTCTGCGGGACATGTCCCGCTCTCAGGTGGTCATGGCTGAGGCACTGCAGAGCATGTCCCAGTCACTGAGGAGCATCGCTGAGGGCGTCGACACCATGGTGCAGACCATGAGGAACCATCAGGGCTGATAGAGCCAGATGATGCAGTGACAGCCGGGGTTTGAACCAGCTGACTCTCCATCCCAAGGTGAACCCCAGAGCCCTAAGGGCACCAATCGGGGGGGTGTCGCTGGATGCCAGGCTGAACCCGTCCCATGGAGCGGCGACAGTGGCCACCAGCTCCCCCGAGTTCCACCCCTCTGATGAGGCCGCATCTCGCAGGCAGCACACGGGACAATGGAGAGACATGATTGTGGCTTGGAAAATTGTGCGCCGGGGCCCTCCAGCCCCAGAGCTCCCAGAGGACGCCCGCCAGGGGCATCGAGGGCAGCTGGCTGCCTCTACTTCAGATGTGCATCCTGGGGAAACACCAAGATGTAGTGGTAGAGCTAGGAGGGCCAGGCACGTTGAGGATCACTGAGGGCACCGGGGTAGGGGAGAGGGGGTGGGGGGATAGGTAGGGAGTGGGGAGGGCGGGGTTGGGGGCTGGGAGGGAATGGGGTATTGGACAGCAACTTTTTGCACAACCATTATGATGCCTCTGTCACTTTCTTCCGCAATGCGGGCTGACCCCCAGAGCCTTTGCCCATCTCTCCAGGCACCCCCCCCCCCCCCCATGGCACTCACCCAGCCTCCGGTTTTGGACATGGCCCAGAGCTGTGTCCCATCCCCTGGGTGTTCGGATGTTGGCTGCTGCGTGTGTGATGCTGCCTCCCGCAGCGTTCAGGCTCAATGTCAGGCTTCAAGGTGAGATTGGAATGCCAGGCAATGACTCCCACATGCTACATGGCCCGTCTACATGTGTCAAGTGCTCACTTAACCATGATTTCCCATTCCCTATTAGCGATAGCCTTCAGCCGCGCAGTCAAGTCCTCAGTGGTCGGTAGGGGTTATGGGTGATCGGTGGGGCAGAAGGGCAAGGACAAGGGTTGCCCCCGGAATGTGGTTTGGACCCAGGGGTTGACATGGCGGTGCCGCAAGCGATTGCCCACCACAGTTTCCCCCCCAGAGCCTCCCTCCCCCCACCCTCCCATGGCTTGATTGTATGGAAATGGGGCTTAAATGGTGATAATTGATTTCTCGCCACGTTATGGCGAGATACCGATTTCTCCTACGGGAGCGATCCAGTTGCATCGCAAACTGTTTGCTGCTCGGCGCAGATCTCATTTTTGGCCTCTCCCGCTATTCACCAGCCTTGTTATGCTTGAGCGTTCACAGTGACTTCATTGCAGTGAAACTGTAAGCCTACTTGTCACAATAATAAAGATTATTATTGTTAACGAAGCCGGACGATCGCGCCCACGTTCTGTTGAAAATTAATAATTCTCCGAGAAGGCTGAACCACACATGGCTATCTAAGAATATTAAGGCTGGTATCAAATTGAATTAAAAGGTGTTCAACGTTGCGAAGGTTCATGATAAACCAAAAGATTGGGAAACATTTAGAAAGTGGCAAAGAATGACTGAAAAAATAAAGAAGGGAAATTAGAATATAATGGTAAGCTACCAGGAAATATAAAAAACAGACAGTAAGAGCTACAAGTTTACATAAAGGAAGAGAGTAGCTAAAGTAAATATTGGTCCCTTGGTGGATGAGACAATGAATCAATAATGGGAAACAAAGAAATGGCAGAAACTTTGGACAATTATTTTATATCTGTCTTCATGGCAGAAGTCACTAATAGCACCCCAAGAATAGTAGAACAGCAAGGGTCAAAAGGAAAGGAGGAACTTAAAATAATTACTATTGCTAGAGAAAATGGAACTAAAGGCTGCCAAGTCCTTAGAACTAGAATCCTAGTTTTAGATTCCCTCATAAGGGGAAACATCTTTTCAGCATCTGAACAGTCAAGCCTCCTCAGATCTTATATGTTTCAGTAAGGTGACATCTCATTCTTCTGAGCTCCAAGAGTATTGTGAGATTGATCGAATTTTATTAAGCAAGATGGTAAGGGATGTGGACAAAGTCAGGTGTGAGATAATTGATCAGCCACGATCTCATTGAACGTTGAAAGTAGCTCGAGGAGGTAAATAACTTATTCCTGTTCCAATGTTCCTATCAATTGTGATATCAAAGTGTGAAATTCCACTTGGTGCTAATTTAGCGGAGACACTAATCTATTTAAAATAACATCTGTCCGAAAATAGCAGACAGAATAATTTCAAATGAATTTATTAAGTATTCGTATGTGATTATTCCATGGCATGATTTCTTGGCTTGTGTCATTAAAAATAATGACTTCACCACGACTAGCTGTCCAAATTCATAAAAGAATATGTAAATATGTATATACAATGTAAATGTAGTCAATGACACCAATCCTATTTCATCCGCTCAGTTGGAATCAAACAAAGCCCTGAGGTAAGATGCAATGTTGCTACATGATGTTCAGTTTCCACAACCTGGTAAAACGGCAAAGTCAATTATTGATGAGACTGGTGCATTTCATTGTCCAGCGGGCAGCGCCAGATCTCAAATCATTGATTACTGACCTCTGAAGCAAGTAATTTGTCTGTCACATTATTGGTTCTTATGTATGTGAATAATATTTGTAGCAATTCTAATAACGCATCATAATAGACACAACAACGTTTGTTGGTCATGATTGATGTTCTTTCAGACAAGGAATAAAGGGAAAATAAATTTAGAAAACTGTTTGCTCCAGTTACAAATGATTGAAATGTTTTGGGGCAGGAGGAGGGCATATCCAATGGAGAAATGTGTCATCTACAAGTCAACAGTGAAATAATATGTCATTAAAATTTTATAAAATTAAATTCAGCTTAAATGTATTAATAATAGTAATGAAAATGGAGGGGTATTTACAGGAAGCAGGAAAGATTGAGCAAACGATAGTGCAGAAGTGCTGCATAATAAATGGGAAACAGGTGAAGATTATATGAAGCAGCGTTAGTCAGGAGATGTGAATATCACTCAATGATGTAAATGAGGGAACGGTTTAGCAAATCAAGCCACACAATTTGCACCTAGATTAGGGAAGAAAATTATTTAGATTTAAAATCATTTTTGCTAAGATAGTGGGTGATACGCGACAATTTTGGCAATGTAGGATGGGAAATGAAAACAGAAAATGCTGAAATTCCTCAGCAGGTCGGGTACATCTGTGGAGAGAAAAGCAAAGCTGAGGTACTGGATTGTTGGTTACTGGAGGAGGAGAGACTGGTGGCAGGCAAGACCACAATTTCAGATCCCTGAGCGGTGCGACAGTTTCCTGTCACAGTCCAGTCACCCAGTGATTTTGGAAGAGGTGTCGGGCCCTGTATAACGGCAAACTACGCAGTGTGCTGGTTCATCAATTAATTATACAAATGAGACATTTTAGAACTTATTAAAGGCCAGAAATCAATTTCATTTTGGAGGCATGGGAACCACAAAGGGTCGCATCCAGCAACTTGATGGCATAGATATGCTAGGTGAAAACCTGCTTAACTAGCAATGGATAGTTCTATAGAAGCATCCCGGTTACAGTGTATAATAGTTTCCATGGCACTGCATGAAAGAAAATATGCTGTTGAAGGTTAGGCAGCATTGACTGATGGGCTGTACCCACTAAGCGATCATCAAACCTTATCACATCTACATAGCAATGAATGTGGGCAACAGGTTCCAAGTCAGCAGAAGAAGATGGAAAGCTGTTCAATCTGCTGTACAATCTGCTGCAAGCATATCTGCAGCTAAAGCTATACAGGACTGGCACAGCTAGTGACAATCAGACATCGCAATTTCACCTCCACCTTCCTTCAGGTGCAGGCTTGGAGGGCCGAAGGGCCTATTCCTGTGCTGTACTTTTCTTTGTTCTTTGTTCAGGTGGTCAATAATTCTAACCTATGGAGATAGTAGCAAATAATTTTATTCCCTAATCTGTGGAGTGGAAAACAGTTTCATGCTACTTTCTGTAACGTTACCCTCTCCAATTCAGCAATAATCAAACAAAGATAAGGCTCCATTATTTGCCCGCAGAACCATTTTTGAATAAATCCCTTCATTCTCCTAGTCTTCCTCAATTTCAGCGTTATTTGAGGCTGCAACATGTTTACATTTCTTTTGGTGTATTTTCAAAATAAGTCCAATAAAATTTTTGTTGCCAACTGAACCCCTTCTTTATCTGTATGCGTCCCTTTAAATGGTCCAGCACTTGTCTTAATTTGCATCGAAGTTAAATGATTCTGCAAATTAAATGCTCCTGCCATGTTTTAACTTATAATGGACGCACCAATGTGTGAAAATCAGCCCCATCATGTCTTGAATTACCCTCAATTGGGCTGAATTCCAATATTCCACAATCATTTTGTTTAGTTTTGAACCCAGATGGAGAGGGAGCTCACTGCCTTTTCTTTGGGAAGATAAATGTAATTAATTATACACACATTTAAGTAAACATTCATACATATTAGGGCATATTTTCAATTTATCTCCCAAGTTTAAAATTAGTGTTGGCCGCTTGTTATGGAAGCAACACAATTCTTATAATGGCGGATTGAAAGTCCAATGTTAGTGATGTCAATTGTACATCATCATCTATGTCATACCATCCCACCCCTTATACTACAGCCCTGCAGCAATTTAACGCTGAGAGCAGTGTGAAATGTTTAAGGTGAACGCTGGGAGCCTGGAGCTGTGAAGCAATTGTGCTATCCATAATGCTACCGTGCTGCCCCGAAATAATAATCGCTTATTGTCACAAGTAGGCTTCAATTAAGTTACTGTGAAAAGCCCCTAGTCGCCACATTCCGGCACCTGTTCGGGGAGGCTGGTACGGGAATTGAACCTGCGCTGCTGTCCTTGTTCTGCATTACAAGCCAGCTATTTAGCCCACTGTGCTAAACCAGCCCCTCAAATGTTTTAAGGTGAATGCTGGGAGCAGTGTGAAATGTTTTAAGGTGGATGCTGGGAGCAGTGTGAAATGTTTTAAGGTGGATGCTGGGAGCAGTGTGAAATGTTTAAGGTGGATGCTGGGAGCAGTGTGAAATGTTTTAAGGTGAATGCTGGGAGCAGTGTGAAGTGTATTAAGGTGGATGCTGGGAGCAGTGTGAAGTGTTTTAAGGTGAATGCTGGGAGCAGTGTGAAATGTATTAAGGTGAATGCTGGGAGCAGTGTGAAATGTTTTAAGGTGAATGCTGGGAGCAGTGTGAAGTGTATTAAGGTGGATGCTGGGAGCAGTGTGAAGTGTTTTAAGGTGAATGCTGGGAGCAGTGTGAAATGTTTTAAGGTGAATGCTGGGAGCAGTGTGAAATGTTTAAGGTGGATGCTGGGAGCAGTGTGAAATGTTTTAAGGTGGATGCTGGGAGCAGTGTGAAGTGTTTTAAGGTGGATGCTGGGAGCAGTGTGAAGTGTTTTAAGGTGGATGCTGGGAGCAGTGTGAAATGTTTTAAGGTGAATGCTGGGAGCAGTGTGAAGTGTTTTAAGGTGGATGCTGGGAGCAGTGTGAAATGTTTTAAGCTGGATGCTGGGAGCAGTGTGAAGTGTTTTAAGGTGGATGCTGGGAGCAGTGTGAAATGTTTTAAGGTGGATGCTGGGAGCAGTGTGAAATGTATTAAGGTGAATGCTGGGAGCAGTGTGAAGTGTTTTAAGGTGGATGCTGGGAGCAGTGTGAAATGTTTTAAGGTGGATGCTGGGAGCAGTGTGAAGTGTTTTAAGGTGAACGCTGGGAGCAGTGTGAAATGTATTAAGGTGAACGCTGGGAGCAGTGTGAAGTGTTTTAAGGTGGATGCTGGGAGCAGTGTGAAGTGTTTTAAGGTGGATGCTGGGAGCAGTGTGAAATGTTTTAAGGTGAATGCTGGGAGCAGTGTGAAATGTTATAAGGTGGATGCTGGGAGCAGTGTGAAGTGTATTAAGGTGGACGCTGGGAGCAGTGTGAAATGTTATAAGGTGCATGCTGGGAGCAGTGTGAAATGTTTTAAGGTGGATGCTGGGAGCAGTGTGAAATGTATTAAGGTGAATGCTGGGAGCAGTGTGAAATGTATTAAGGTGCATGCTGGGAGCAGTGTGAAATGTATTAAGGTGAATGCTGGGAGCAGTGAGAAATGTTTTAAGGTGAATGCTGGGAGCAGTGTGAAATGTATTAAGGTGGATGCTGGGAGCAGTGTGAAATGTATTAAGGTGAATGATGGGAGCAGTGTGAAATGTTTTAAGGTGAATGCTGGGAGCAGTGTGAAATGTATTAAGGTGCAAGCTGGGAGCAGTGTGAAATGTATTAAGGTGAATGCTGGGAGCAGTGTGAAATGTTTTAAGGTGGATGCTGGGAGCAGTGTGAAATGTTTTAAAGTGAATGCTGGGAGCAGTGTGAAATGTATTAAGGTGCATGCTGGGAGCAGTGTGAAATGTATTAAGGTGAATGCTGGGAGCAGTGTGAAATGTTTTAAGGTGGATGCTGGGAGCAGTGTGAAATGTTTTAAGGTGAATGCTGGGAGCAGTGTGAAATGTTTAAGGTGAATGCTGGGAGCAGTGTGAAATGTTTTAAGGTGAATGCTGGGAGCAGTGTGAAATGTTTTAAGGTGAATGCTGGGAGCAGTGTGAAATGTTTTAAGGTGAACGCTGGGAGCAGTGTGAAGTGTTTTAAGGTGAACGCTGGGAGCAGTGTGAAGTGTTTTAAGGTGGATGCTGGGAGCAGTGTGAAATGTTTTAAGGTGAATGCTGGGAGCAGTGTGAAATGTTTTAAGGTGAATGCTGGGAGCAGTGTGAAATGTTTTAAGGTGGATGCTGGGAGCAGTGTGAAATGTATTAAGGTGGATGCTGGGAGCAGTGTGAAATGTTTTAAGGTGAATGCTGGGAGCAGTGTGAAATGTTTTAAGGTGGATGCTGGGAGCAGTGTGAAATGTATTAAGGTGGATGCTAGGAGCAGTGTGAAGTGTATTAAGGTGAATGCTGGGAGCAGTGTGAAATGTTTTAAGGTGGATGCTGGGAGCAGTGTGAAATTTATTAAGGTGGATGCTGGGAGCAGTGTGAAGTGTATTAAGGTGAATGCTGGGAGCAGTGTGAAATGTTTAAGGTGGATGCTGGGAGCAGTGTGAAATGTATTAAGGTGGATGCTGGGAGCAGTGTGAAATGTTTTAAGGTGGATGCTGGGAGCAGTGTGAAATGTATTAAGGTGGATGCTGGGAGCAGTGTGAAATGTTTTAAGGTGGATGCTGGGAGCAGTGTGAAATGTTTTAAGGTGGATGCTGGGAGCAGTGTGAATTGTATTAAGGTGGATGCTGGGAGCAGTGTGAAATGTTTTAAGGTGGATGCAGGGAGCAGTGTGAAATGTATTAAGGTGGATGCTGGGAGCAGTGTGAAATGTTTTAAGGTGGATGCTGGGAGCAGTGTGAAATGTTTTAAGGTGGATGCTGGGAGCAGTGTGAAATGTTTTAAGGTGGATGGTGGGAGCAGTGTGAAATGTTTTAAGGTGGATGCTGGGAGCAGTGTGAAATGTATTAAGGTGGATGCTGGGAGCAGTGTGAAATGTTTTAAGGTGGATGCTGGGAGCAGTGTGAAATGTTTTAAGGTGGATGCTGGGAGCAGTGTGAAATGTATTAAGGTGGATGCTGGGAGCAGTGTGAAATGTTTTAAGGTGAATGCTGGGAGCAGTGTGAAATGTTTTACGGTGGATGCTGGGAGCAGTGTGAAGTGTTTTAAGGTGGATGCTGGGAGCAGTGTGAAATGTTTTAAGGTGAATGCTGGGAGCAGTGTGAAGTGTTTTAAGGTGGATGCTGGGAGCAGTGTGAAATGTTTTAAGGTGGATGCTGGGAGCAGTGTGAAATGTTTTAAGGTGGATGCTGGGAGCAGTGTGAAATGTATTAAGGTGGATGCTGGGAGCAGTGTGAAGTGTTTTAAGGTGGATGCTGGGAGCAGTGTGAAATGTTTTAAGGTGGATGCTGGGAGCAGTGTGAAATGTTTTAAGGTGGATGCTGGGAGCAGTGTGAAATGTTTTAAGGTGGATGCTGGGAGCAGTGTGAAATGTATTAAGGTGGATGCTGGGAGCAGTGTCAAGTGTTTTAAGGTGAATGCTGGGAGCAGTGAGAAGTGTTTTAAGGTGGATGCTGGGAGCAGTGTGAAATGTTTTAAGGTGGATGCTGGGAGCAGTGAGAAGTGTTTTAAGGTGAATGCTGGGAGCAGTGTGAAGTGTTTTAAGGTGGATGCTGGGAGCAGTGTGAAGTGTTTAAGGTGGATGCTGGGAGCAGTGTGAAATGTATTAAGGTGAATGCTGGGAGCAGTGTGAAGTGTTTTAAGGTGGATGCTGGGAGCAGTGTGAAGTGTTTTAAGGTGGATGCTGGGAGCAGTGTGAAATGTTTAAGGTGGATGCTGGGAGCAGTGTGAAATGTTTTAAGGTGGATGCAGGGAGCAGTGTGAAGTGTATTAAGGTGGATGCTGGGAGCAGTGTGAAATGTTTAAGGTGGATGCTGGGAGCAGTGTGAAATGTTTTAAGGTGGATGCAGGGAGCAGTGTGAAGTGTTTTAAGGTGGATGCTGGGAGCAGTGTGAAATGTTTTAAGGTGGATGCTGGGAGCAGTGTGAAGTGTATTAAGGTGGATGCAGGGAGCAGTGTGAAGTGTTTTAAGGTGAATGCTGGGAGCAGTGTGAAATGTTTTAAGGTGGATGCTGGGAGCAATGTGAAATGTTTTAAGGAGGATGCTGGGAGCAGTGTGAAATGTATTAAGGTGAATGCTGGGAGCAGTGTGAAATGTATTAAGGTGAATGCTGGGAGCAGTGTGAAATGTTTTAAGGTGGATGCTGGGAGCAGTGTGAAGTGTATTAAGGTGGATGCAGGGAGCAGTGTGAAGTGTTTTAAGGTGAATGCTGGGAGCAGTGTGAAGTGTTTGAAGGTGGATGCTGGGAGCAGTGTGAAATGTTTTAAGGTGGATGCTGGGAGCAGTGTGAAATGTATTAAGGTGGATGCTGGGAGCAGTGTGAAGTGTTTTAAGGTGGATGCTGGGAGCAGTGTGAAGTGTTGAAGGTGAATGCTGGGAGCAGTGCGAAATGTATTAAGGTGAATGCTGGGAGCAGTGTGAAATGTTTTAAGGTGGATGCTGGGAGCACTGTGAAGTGTTTTAAGGTGGATGCTGGGAGCAGTGTGAAATGTTTTAAGGTGAATGCTGGGAGCAGTGTGAAATGTTTTAAGGTGGATGCTGGGAGCAGTGTGAAATGTATTAAGGTGGATGCTGGGAGCAGTGTGAAATGTATTAAGGTGAACACTGGGAGCAGTGGGAAGTGTTTTAAGGTGAATGCTGGGAGCAGTGTGAAGTGTTTTAAGGTGGATGCTGGGAGCAGTGTGAAATGTTTTAAGGTGAACACTGGGAGCAGTGTGAAGTGTTTTAAGGTGAATGCTGGGAGCAGTGTGAAGTGTTTTAAGGTGGATGCTGGGAGCAGTGTGAAATGTATTAAGGTGAACACTGGGAGCAGTGTGAAATGTATTAAGGTGAACGCTGGGAGCAGTGTGAAATGTTTTAAGGTGGATGCTGGGAGCAGTGTGAAATGTATTAAGGTGGATGCTGGGAGCAGTGTGAAATGTATTAAGGTGGATGCTGGGAGCAGTGTGAAATGTATTAAGGTGAATGCTGGGAGCAGTGTGAAATGTGTTAAGGTGAATGCTGGGAGCAGTGTGAAATGTATTAAGGTGAATGCTGGGAGCAGTGTGAAGTGTTTTAAGGTGAATGCTGGGAGCAGTGTGAAATGTTTTAAGGTGGATGCTGGGAGCAGTGTGAAATGTTTTAAGGTGGATGCTGGGAGCAGTGTGAAATGTATTAAGGTGAATGCTGGGAGCAGTGTGAAATGTTTTAAGGTGAATGCTGGGAGCAGTGTGAAGTGTTTTAAGGTGAATGCTGGGAGCAGTGTGAAGTGTTTAAGGTGAATGCTGGGAGCAGTGTGAAATGTTTAAGGTGGATGCTGGGAGCAGTGTGAAATGTATTAAGGTGAATGCTGGGAGCAGTGTGAAGTGTTTTAAGGTGAATGCTGGGAGCAGTGTGAAATGTTTTAAGGTGGATGCTGGGAGCAGTGTGAAATGTATTAAGGTGAATGCTGGGAGCAGTGTGAAATGTTTTAAGGTGAATTCTGGGAGCAGTGTGAAGTGTTTTAAGGTGAATGCTGGGAGCAGTGTGAAGTGTATTTAGGTGGATGCTGGGAGCAGTGTGAAATGTTTAAGGTGGATGCTGGGAGCAGTGTGAAATGTTTAAGGTGGATGCTGGGAGCTGTGTGAAATGTATTAAGGTGAATGCTGGGAGCAGTGTGAAATGTTTTAAGGTGGATGCTGGGAGCAGTGTGAAATGTTTAAGGTGGATGCTGGGAGCAGTGTGAAATGTTTAAGGTGGATGCTGGGAGCAGTGTGAAATGTATTAAGGTGAATGCTGGGAGCAGTGTGAAGTGTTTTAAGGTGAATGCTGGGAGCAGTGTGAAGTGTTTTAAGGTGGATGCTGGGAACAGTGTGAAATGTTTTAAGGTGGATGCTGGGAGCAGTGTGAAATGTATTAAGGTGAATGCTGGGAGCAGTGTGAAATGTTTTAAGGTGAATGCTGGGAGCAGTGTGAAATGTTTTAAGGTGGATGCTGGGAGCAGTGTGAAATGTTTTAAGGTGAATGCTGGGAGCAGTGTGAAATGTTTTAAGGTGAATGCTGGGAGCAGTGTGAAATGTTTAAGGTGAATGCTGGGAGCAGTGTGAAGTGTTTTAAGGTGGATGCTGGGAGCAGTGTGAAGTGTTTTAAGGTGAATGCTGGGAGCAGTGTGAAATGTTTTAAGGTGGATGCTGGGAGCAGTGTGAAATGTTTTAAGGTGGATGCTGGGAGGAGTGTGAAGTGTATTAAGGTGAATGCTGGGAGCAGTGTGAAATGTTTTAAGGTGGATGCTGGGAGCAGTGTGAAGTGTTTTAAGGTGAATGCTGGGAGCAGTGTGAAATGTTTTAAGGTGGATGCTGTTAGCAGTGTGAAATGTTTAAGGTGGATGCTAGGAGCAGTGTGAAGTGTTTTAAGGTGGATGCTGGGAGCAGTGTGAAATGTATTAAGGTGAATGCTGGGAGCAGTGTGAAATGTTTTAAGGTGAATGCTGGGAGCAGTGTGAAGTGTTTTAAGGTGAATGCTGGGAGCAGTGTGAAATGTTTTAAGGTGAATGCTGGGAGCAGTGTGAAGTGTTTTAAGGTGGACGCTGGGAGCAGTGTGAAATGTTTAAGGTGAATGCTGGGAGCAGTGTGAAATGTTTAAGGTGAATGCTGGGAGCAGTGTGAAGTGTTTTAAGGTGGATGCTGGGAGCAGTGTGAAGTGTTTTAAGGTGAATGCTGGGAGCAGTGTGAAGTGTTTTAAGGTGGATACTGGGAGCAGTGTGAAATGTATTAAGGTGAATGCTGGGAGCAGTGTGAAATGTTTTAAGGTGAATGCTGGGAGCAGTGTGAAGTGTTTTAAGGTGGATGCTGGGAGCAGTGTGAAATGTTTAAGGTGAATGCTGGGAGCAGTGTGAAATGTTTAAGGTGAATGCTGGGAGCAGTGTGAAGTGTTTTAAGGTGGATGCTGGGAGCAGTGTGAAGTGTTTTAAGGTGAATGCTGGGAGCAGTGTGAAGTGTTTTAAGGTGGACACTGGGAGCAGTGTGAAATGTATTAAGGTGAATGCTGGGAGCAGTGTGAAATGTTTTAAGGTGGATGCTGGGAGCAGTGTGAAATGTTTTAAGGTGGATGCTGGGAGCAGTGTGAAGTGTTTTAAGGTGGATGCTGGGAGCAGTGTGAAATGTTTAAGGTGGATGCTGGGAGCAGTGTGAAATGTTTTAAGGTGGATGCTGGGAGCAGTGTGAAATGTATTAAGGTGAATGCTGGGAGCAGTGTGAAATGTTTTAAGGTGGATGCTGGGAGCAGTGTGAAATGTTTTAAGGTGGATGCTGGGAGCAGTGTGAAATGTTTTAAGGTGGATGCTGGGAGCAGTGTGAAATGTATTAAGGTGAATGCTGGGAGCAGTGTGAAATGTTTTAAGGTGGATGCTGGGAACAGTGTGAAATGTATTAAGGTGGATGCTGGGAGCAGTGTGAAATGTTTTAAGGTGAATGCTGGGAGCAGTGTGAAATGTATTAAGGTGAATGCTGGGAGCAGTGTGAAATGTTTTAAGGTGAACGCTGGGAGCAGTGTGAAATGTTTTAAGGTGGATGCTGGGAGCAGTGTGAAATGTTTTAAGGTGGATGCTGGGAGCAGTGTGAAATGTTTTAAGGTGAATGCTGGGAGCAGTGTGAAATGTATTAAGGTGAATGCTGGGAGCAGTGTGAAATGTATTAAGGTGGATGCTGGGAGCAGTGTGAAATGTTTTAAGGTGGATGCTGGGAGCAGTGTGAAATGTATTAAGGTGGATGCTGGGAGCAGTGTGAAATGTATTAAGGTGGATGCTGGGAGCAGTGTGAAATGTATTAAGGTGAATGCTGGGAGCAGTGTGAAATGTGTTAAGGTGAATGCTGGGAGCAGTGTGAAATGTATTAAGGTGAATGCTGGGAGCAGTGTGAAGTGTTTTAAGGTGAATGCTGGGAGCAGTGTGAAATGTTTTAAGGTGGATGCTGGGAGCAGTGTGAAATGTATTAAGGTGAATGCTGGGAGCAGTGTGAAATGTTTGAAGGTGAATGCTGGGAGCAGTGTGAAGTGTTTTAAGGTGAATGCTGGGAGCAGTGTGAAGTGTTTAAGGTGAATGCTGGGAGCAGTGTGAAATGTTTAAGGTGAATGCTGGGAGCAGTGTGAAATGTATTAAGGTGAATGCTGGGAGCAGTGTGAAGTGTATTTAGGTGGATGCTGGGAGCAGTGTGAAGTGTTTTAAGGTGGATGCTGGGAACAGTGTGAAATGTTTTAAGGTGGATGCTGGGAGCAGTGTGAAATGTATTAAGGTGAATGCTGGGAGCAGTGTGAAGTGTTTTAAGGTGGATGCTGGGAGCAGTGTGAAGTGTTTTAAGGTGGATGCTGGGAGCAGTGTGAAATGTTTTAAGGTGGATGCTGGGAGCAGTGTGAAATGTATTAAGGTGAATGCTGGGAGCAGTGTGAAATGTTTTAAGGTGAATGCTGGGAGCAGTGTGAAGTGTTTTAAGGTGAATGCTGGGAGCAGTGTGAAGTGTATTTAGGTGGATGCTGGGAGCAGTGTGAAATGTTTAAGGTGGATGCTGGGAGCAGTGTGAAATGTTTTAAGGTGGATGCTGGGAGCAGTGTGAAATGTTTAAGGTGGATGCTGGGAGCAGTGTGAAATGTTTAAGGTGGATGCTGGGAGCAGTGTGAAATGTATTAAGGTGAATGCTGGGAGCAGTGTGAAGTGTTTTAAGGTGAATGCTGGGAGCAGTGTGAAATGTTTTAAGGTGGATGCTGGGAGCAGTGTGAAATGTATTAAGGTGAATGCTGGGAGCAGTGTGAAATGTTTTAAGGTGAATGCTGGGAGCAGTGTGAAGTGTTTTAAGGTGAATGCTGGGAGCAGTGTGAAATGTTTTAAGGTGGATGCTGGGAGCAGTGTGAAATGTATTAAGGTGAATGCTGGGAGCAGTGTGAAATGTTTTAAGGTGGATGCTGGGAGCAGTGTGAAATGTTTTAAGGTGGATGCTGGGAGCAGTGTGAAATGTTTAAGGTGGATGCTGGGAGCAGTGTGAAATGTATTAAGGTGAATGCTGGGAGCAGTGTGAAATGTTTTAAGGTGAATGCTGGGAGCAGTGTGAAGTGTTTTAAGGTGGATGCTGGGAACAGTGTGAAATGTTTTAAGGTGGATGCTGGGAGCAGTGTGAAATGTATTAAGGTGAATGCTGGGAGCAGTGTGAAATGTTTTAAGGTGAATGCTGGGAGCAGTGTGAAATGTTTTAAGGTGGATGCTGGGAGCAGTGTGAAATGTTTTAAGTTGAATGCTGGGAGCAGTGTGAAATGTTTTAAGGTGGATGCTGGGAGCAGTGTGAAATGTTTTAAGGTGGATGCTAGGAGCAGTGTGAAATGTTTTAAGGTGAATGCTGGGAGCAGTGTGAAATGTTTAAGGTGAATGCTGGGAGCAGTGTGAAGTGTTTTAAGGTGGATGCTGGGAGCAGTGTGAAATGTATTAAGGTGAATGCTGGGAGCAGTGTGAAATGTTTTAAGGTGGATGCTGGGAGCAGTGTGAAATGTTTTAAGGTGGATGCTGGGAGCAGTGTGAAGTGTTTTAAGGTGGATGCTGGGAGCAGTGTGAAATGTTTAAGGTGGATGCTGGGAGCAGTGTGAAATGTTTTAAGGTGGATGCTGGGAGCAGTGTGAAATGTATTAAGGTGAATGCTGGGAGCAGTGTGAAATGTTTTAAGGTGGATGCTGGGAGCACTGTGAAGTGTTTTAAGGTGGATGCTGGGAGCAGTGTGAAATGTTTTAAGGTGAATGCTGGGAGCAGTGTGAAATGTTTTAAGGTGGATGCTGGGAGCAGTGTGAAATGTTTTAAGGTGACACTTGCACCCCAATCTCAAGACTGAATAATCAACCTTTGCTCATTTTGGTTGAAGGGCAAATATTGATTGCCAGGAAAAAAGCTCTGCTCTTGTCAGTTACTGTTCATTGTTTAACCAACATTGTTTAATTGAAAAACTTGAGCTATGAATTAGAAACTGACAATACAGCTCCATAAATGAGAGGCACATTTAAATCCCTTGTGGAAACTTACACGGAGCAGTGGCTGTCTCCTGAAACCTGAGGGTTGGCTGTCCAGGCTGTCTGGCAGGGCCTTGTGATCAGGAAGGAAAGCCAGTGCATGGTGAAGTCTGAGCGCAAAGACTAAGCGCAGAGACAAACCAGGCAAAATTCTGATTTGGCCAGCATAATACTAACATAGCCAGGTTTTTTGCCCTAAGTTCCAGAGCCTTGCCACCGACATCTTGAGAGAGAGAGAGGTTGGAATCATGCAAGGTGCATCCTTTACCTATGCTCCTATCAATTATGATAGCTATGTGTGAAATTTCACACTGTGCTTTTTAGTGGACGCATGAATCTGTTTAAAATAAATAGGTTAACATCGCCATGAAAATACTTGACTGGATAATTTCAGATGAATGCATTTAAGTATTCATATGCGATTATCCCATGGCATGATTTCTTGACCTGGATCATTAATAATAATGACTTCACTGTGAATGGTTGCAAATTCATAACATTTCTAAATGTGTATCTGCAATGGAAACATAAGGGGCGGGATTCTCCGACCCCCCGCCGGGTTGGAGAATCGCCGGGGGGGCGGCGTGAATCCTGCCCCCGCCGGCCGCCGAATTCTCCGGCACCGAAAATTCGGCGGGGGCGGGAATCGCGCCGCGCCGGTCGGCGGGGCCCCCCCGGCGATTCTCCAGCCCGCGATGGGCCAAAGCCCCGCTGCTGTCATGCCAGTCCCGCCGGCGTGAATCAAAACATCTACCTTACTGGCGTGACTGGCGGCGCGGGCGGGCTCCGGGGCCTGGGGGGGGGGCGTGGGGCGATCTGGCCCCGGGGGGTGCCCCCCATGGTGGCCTGGCCCACGATCGGGGCCCACCAATCCACGGGCGGGTCTGTGCCGTGGGGGCACTCTTTTCCTTCCGCCGATGGCCGATGCGGAATTGACCCCCCCTGCGCATGCACGGGGATGACGTCAGCAGCCGCTGACGCTCCCGCACATGCGCGGACTTCCGCCGGCCGGCGGAGTCCCTTCGGCCCCGGATGGCGTGCATGTTCTCCCCGTGTCTGCGTGGGTTTCCTCTGGGTGCTCTGGTTTCCTCCCACAAGTCCTGAAAGATGTCCTGCTAGATGAATTGGACATTCTGAATTCTCGCTCAGTGTACCCGAACAGGCGCTGGAATGTGGCGGCAATGGGATTTTCACAGTAACTTTGTTGCAGTGTTAATGTAAGCCTACTTGTGACACTAATAAAGGTTATTATTATTATTATTATTATTATTAAGTGCCACTTGGCCCTCTGGCAGTTCCAGGCTGGCACCCACAATGGGCAGGATCCAGATTGTGACATCTCGTGGGATCCCATTAGATCTTGTGGGTAGTGGCGATCTGGGTTAATCCCAGAAGAGGCCTCTCCTGGCATCTACCTGCCGCATCGTGACCTGGTTCAGATGGGAGTGGCCGGCACCCACAATATGTCATACCAATCCTGTTTCATTGATTCAGCTGGAAAAAAACTTGAGGTAAGGCACAATGTTACGACAAACATACAAAATAGGAGCAGAAATAGGCCATTCGGCTCCTCGTGCCTGCCCCTCCATTTAATAAGATCATGACTGATCTGTTTATATTTCACATTCCACATCCTTATCTACCCCTTGCCAGCAAGAATCTATTTACCTTCCCTTTAAAAATATTCAATGACCCTGCTTCGCCACCTTCTGAGACAGAGGGCTCGATTCTCCACTCCCACGCCAGTTGGGAGAATCGCCTGGGCCGCCAAAATTTCCGGGGACGCCGGTCCGACGCCCTCCTGCGATTCTCCCAAGCGGCGGGAACGGCCCGGTCGAGTTTTGCGGGCCGCAGGCCGGAAAATCGCCGGTTACACCCAAAATGGCGATTCTCCGGCACCCCCGCTATTCTGAGGCCTGGATGGGCCGAGCGGCCAGGCCAAAATGGCGGGATCCCCCCGGCGCCGTCCACACCTGGTCGCTGCAGTCGTGGGCGGTGCGTGAACGCTGGGGGGGCGGGCTGTGGGGGGGGGGGGGCGGGGATCCTGCACCGGGCTTCACCTGGAATGTGGTGTGGCCCGCGATCGGTGCCCACCGATCGTCGGGCCGTCCTCTCTGAAGGAGGACCTCCTTCCATCCGCGGCCCAGCAAGATCCGTCCCCCATCTTCTTGCGGGGTGGACTTAGAGAGGACGGCAACCACGCATGCGCGGGTAGATGACACGGCCCCAATCCTGGCCCATTGTCAGGGCCTGAATCGGTCGGGACCGGGGCCGTTCCGCGCCGTCGTGAACCTCGACGCCGTTCACAACGGCGCGGCCACTTCAGCGTGGGAGTGGAGAATCCCGCCCAGAGAGTTTCAAAGTTTCACAACCCTTTGGGAGAAAAAATGTCTCATTATCTCTATCCTACTTGGGTAAAACAATACAATGCATAACGAAGCATAACATCCTTACTTTTATGTTCAATTCCTCTTATAATAAAGGATAGCATTCCAGTAGCCTTCTTAGTTACCTGCATATAACATTTTTGTGACTCGAGCACCTAGATCCCTCTGCACCTCAAAATGTTGCAGCCATTGTTTGTTTAAGTTATATCCCACCTTTTTATTCTTTCTTATAAAGTGAACAACTTCACACATTATACTCCATCTGCAAGATTTTTGCCCATTCACTCAGCCTATCTATATCCATCTGCAACCTCCTTTTGCTCTCTTCACACCATACTTTCCTAACTATCTTTGTGTCATCTGGAACTTTGGCTACCATGTCTTCTCTCACTTCATTTATTTCATAGATAGATTTCATAGAATTTACAGTGCAGAAGGAGGCCATTCGGCCCATCGAGTCTGCACCGGCTCTTGGAAAGAGCACCCTACCCAAGCCCACACCACCCTATCCCCATAACCCAGTAACCCCACCCAACACTAAGGGCAATTTTTGGACACTAAGGGCAAGTCATCAATATAAATTGAAAACGTTGAGGTCCTGCTCAGACCCCTGCGGGAGTCCATTCTACCGATCAGAAAAAGATCAGTTTATGCATACTCTCTGTTTCCTGCCAATCTTTTATCCATGCTAATATGGTACCCTCTACACCATGACCTTTTATTTTCCACAATAACGTTTAATGTGGTACCTTATCAAATGAATTCTGGAAGTCCAAGTGCAGTACCTCTACAGACTCCCCTTTATCCACAGTGCATATTACTTCATCAAAGAACTCCAATAAATTGGTTAAACATGGTTTCCCGGGGCAGCATGCCGGCACAGTGGTTAGCACTGCTGTCTCATTGTGCTGAGGTCCCAGGTTCGATCCCGGCTCTGGGTTACTGTCCATGTGGAGTTTGCACATTCTCCCCGTGTTTGCGTGGGTTTTGCCCCCACAACCCTAAAGATGTGCAGGGTAGTGGATTGGCCACGCTAAATTGCTCCTTATTGGAAAAATTGAATTGGGTATTTTAAATTTACAAAACATGATTTCCCTTTCACAAAACCATGCCGACACTTCCCAATTACCTTGAGTTTTTTCTAAATGTCCAGCTGTAACCTCTTAATGATCGATTCCAGCTTTTGGCAGCACAGTGGCACGGTGGTTAGCGCTGCTGCCTGCCAGCGCCAGGGACTTGGGTTCGATTCCGACCTTAGGTGACTGTCTGTGTGGAGTTAGTATGTTTTCCCTGTGTCTGCGTGGGTTTCTTCCGGGTGCTCCGGTTTCCTCCCATAGTCCAAAGATGTGCAGGTTAGGTGGATTGGCCATGCTAAATTGCCCCTCATTGACCAAAATGTTAGATGGGGTTATTGGATTTTGGGTATAGGTGCGGGCATGGTGCTCTTTCGGAGAGTTGGTGCAGACTCGATGGGCTGAATGGCCTCCTTGTGTACTGTAATGATTCTATGATTCTTTGACAAATGTGCAAGATATTCAGCTTGCACAAAATGTACATTTAATTAATCGTGCATCTGATGCATTTAATTTTCCAGTAATACGAGATTTCAAACCATCAATCGCTGACCCTTGAACCAAGGACCTTGTCTGTTATACTATTGATTCCTATCTGTGAATATTTGTAATTATTATAACAATAAATCATAATAGACACCACAAATTTGTGTTGTTCATGAAAGAAGTTTGGCATTCATGATCGATGTCCTTTCAGGGAAGGAATAAAGGAAAAATAAATTTGGGAAACTGCTTGCCCGAGTTGCAAATGGTTGAAATGTTTTGGGAAGAAAGGAGGTATATCCAGTGGAGAAATACATCATGCACAGGTTGACAGCGGACGTAATAAAACAATACATTGAAATATTAAAATATTAATAATAGTAATGAAATGGACTGAGATGTAGTAAGGAGATAGGATTGAGAAAAATACAGTGCAAGAATGCTGCATTATAAATGGCAAACTGATTGCAAGAAGCGTTCATTAGAAGATGCGAATATCATCCAATGATGCAAATTAGAAAGTGGTTTATCAAATTAAGCTCCACAATTTGCTACTGGAATAGGCACAAAAATCATTCAGATTTAAATTCATTCATGCTCAGGTAATGAATTTAGACAAATTTGACAGAGCAGAACTTGCTAGGGTGTGAAATGAAGAGAGGTGCTGGAAATATGGGCGGCACGGTAACACAGTGGGTAGCATTGTTACTTCACAGTGCCAGGTTCCCAGGTTCGATTCCTAGCTCATGTCACTGCCTGTGTGGAGTCTGCACGTTCTCCCCGTGTCTGCATGGGTTTCCTCCGGGTACTCCGGTTCCTCCCACAAGTCCCGAAAGACGTGTTGTTAGATAATTTGGACATTCTGAATTTTCCCTCAGTGTACCCGAACAGATGTGGCGACTAGGGGCTTTTCACAGCAACTTCATTGCATTGTTAATGTAATTGTGAAAAGAAAGATTATTATTATTATATTCAATAGGTCTTGTTGACCGGGACCCTTGCTCTAATCGATTGATATAACTTTGAATCAAATCATTTCTTTATTAATCACAATATAAAAATCCAGATGCAGTTCCCTGGCACTACTTCTGGCACCCGGGTACCCTGGCAAGGCCAATCCAACACCCTGGCAGTCCTAATGCCAGGTTGGCACTGCCAGTGTGTCAGGGAAATGCCTGGTGCTAATGTCAATGTACCAGGGTTCCAGTTTGGCACTGCCAGTGGTCGGGGCCTACGGATTTGAGTATAGGAGGAGTAGGGATGTCTTGCTGCAGTTATACTGGGCCTTGGTGAGGCCACATCTTGAGTATTGTGTGCAGTTTTGGTCTCCTAGTTTGAGAAGGACATTCTTGCTATTGAGGGTGTCCAACGAGCGTTCACCAGACTAATTCCTGGGATGGTAGGACGGACATATGAAGAAAGACTGGATCGACTGGGCTTGTACTCAGTGGAGTTTAGAAGAATGAGAGGGGATCTCATAGAAACATGAAATTCTGATGGGACTGGCTGGACAGGCTAGATGCAGAAACAATATTCCCGATGTTGGGGACATCCAGGACTAGGGGTCACAGCCAAAGAATAAGGGGTAAGCCATTCAGGACTGAGATGAGGAAGAACTTCTTCTCCCACAGTCCAAAGATGTGCAGGTTAGGTGGATTGGCCATGCTAAATTGCCCTTCATTATCCAAAAGGTTAGGCAGGGTTATTGGATTTCAGAGATAGGCACCCTATCTCTGATAGGCGTATCAGGTTGGCAGTTCCACGGGGCCAGCCTGGCATTGTGCTAATGCCGAAGATCGGGCCTGGGGGTGCCCTTCCCATGTGAGGTGCAGTGCAGAGGGCCTGACGACTCCCTTATAGGTTGGGGCTTTGGGGGGTCCAGAGGTCGCATTTACAAATGGGGTCCCAATCTCTTCCTGCACTGAGGAGTTCTGGTGAGCGGAGCTCCTCAGTGCAGGAAATGAGACTAAGGGCGTGATTCTCACACGCGAGCGTGTTTAGCCATGCGTTCCCTGGCACTCGCACACAGAGAAGTACTTGGCTATTCAACGCGACCCGCATTGAATGAGAGGCCTGAATGGGGAATGTGAAGCCGAGGCCGCACATAGCCCCATTTTGTACAGTGGGGAGCTCCAGTGTTGAACGGCACTCGCCCGAGGTCTATGAGGCGAAGGGGTTGAATCCCTAAGCCTTAGGTACTCAGGAATCTGCACATTGGACTGAGACTAACTGTCTCTCTCTAATATGCAGATTTGATAAAAAGGGGCGGAATACGCATCGCAACATCTTGTGAGATCACGTTGCGAGCCGGGTAGTAATTGCATGTGAAGATGCCGTGGGAATACGGTGAGATGTTGGGGGGATTGAGGAGTGGACCACAGTATCCCTAGGGGAATGGTCCCTGAAAAATGTGTGAGGAGAAGATAGATTTGGTGGTGGCATCATGCTGGGGTTGGTGAAACTGGCAGAGAATGATTCTTTGAATGCGGAGGCTTGAGCTCAAGGGGGACACTATCCTGGTTCTGGGCGGGAGGGGAAAGGGTGAAAGCAGAGTTGCAGGAGATGGATCGGACAGGGATGAGACCCCTGTTGACCACAGGATGGGAAACCACAAATTAAGGAAGAATGAAGACATGTCAGCAGCACCGTTTTACAAAGTGGCATTGGAACGGATACGATGGAGGCAAAGGAACTGGGAGAAAGAGATGGAGTCCTTACAGGATGTAGGGTGTGAAGAGCTGTAGTTTAGGTAGCTGTGGGAGTTGGTGGGTTTGTAATGGATACTAGTGGATAGTCTATGCCCAAAAATAGAGATTGTGAGGTCAAAGAAACTGACATGCCTTTGTTCTTCCTTAACCGTCATTTCCCACCCACTGTGGTCGACAGGGCTCTCAACCGTGTCTGACCCACCTCTCACACCTCTGCTCTCACCCCTTCCCCTCTCTGTCCCAGAACCAGATAGGGCCCCACTTGTCCTCATTTTTCACCCCACCAGCCTTCAAAGAGTCATCCTCCACCAGTTCCGCCAACTAACATGATGCCACCACCAAACACTTCTTCCCCCCAACCCCCGTCAGCATTTCACAGGGACCGTTCCCTCCGGGATACCCTGATCCACTCCTCCATCACCCCCAGAATGTCACCCTCTTCCCACGGCATCTTCCCATGCAACTGCTGAAGGTGTAATACCTGCTCCTTAACCTCCTCCTTGCTCACCATCCAAGAGCCTAAATGCTCTTTTCAAGTGAGGGAGTGCTTCATGTCCACCTCTTTCAATCTGGCCTATTGAATTTGTAGAAACTTTGGACAGGATTCTCTAGCCTGACAGCTATCTGTTTCTCGGCGATGGGGGATGACCAACTATTCACTGGTGGCAGGACGCTATTTGATTTGATTTGATTTTTTTGTCACATGCATTAGTATACAGTGAAAAGTATTGTTTCTTGCATGCTGTATAAACAATGCATATCGTACATAGGGAAGGAAGGAGAGACTGCAGAATCTAATGTTACAGTTCTAACAAGGTGTAGAGAAAAGATCAACTTAATACGAGGTAGGTCCATTCAAAAGTCTGATGGCAGTAGGGAAAAAGCTGTTCTTGAGTTGCTTGGTACGTGACCTCAACCTTTGGTATCATTTTCCTGACGGAAGAAGGTGGAAGAGAGTATGTCCGGGGTGCGTGGGGTCCTTAATTATGCTGGCTGTCTTTCTGAGGCAGCGGGAATTATAGATAGAGTCAATGGATGGGAGGCTGGTTTGCGTGATGGACTGGGCTACATTCACAACCTTTTGTAGTTTCCTGCGGTCTTGGGAAGAGCAGGCTGCATCTGCAGAGGTTGGTGAGGGTCGTAGCTGACATGCCAAATTTCCTTAGTCTTCTGAGAAAGTAGAGGCGTTGGTGGGCTTTCTTAACTATAATGTCGGCGTGGGGGGACCAGGACAGGCTGTTGGTGATCTGTACACCTAAAACCTTGAAGCTCTCAACCCTTTCTACTTCGTTCCCATTGATGTAGACAGGGCATGTTCTCCACTATGCTTCCTTAAGTCGATGACAATCGCCTTCGCTTTGTTTTTGTTTTTAAAATTTTTTTTTAATTCTCCTCCTTTTTCACATTTTCTCCCACATTTACATCCATCAACAATAAACAATAATCAGCAAGATATGTCAGTCCCCATAATAACAACGATCCCATCTACCCACCAACCCCCAAACCTCAACCCGCATGTTTACATAAACAAATGACAAAAAGGAATCAGGGGTCACCCTTAATCTTACACAGCTCCCCCCCCCCCCCCCCACCCCCATTTTACTGTAGTAAAATGTCCGAAATTTTCCTTCCAGGGCCAGCCTTGTAAACCCCTACCACCATGCGAACCACCACCCCGCCGGGTTCCTTTTTAACAAGGGGTGAATGTGGTGGTATGTATTAGGGGTCATGTGGGACTGTGAAGCCGTGATGCTATTGGCTGACAGATCCCGGGTCCTGGTTGGCTGCTGACTCCTGGCTCTGCCCTGAAGGCGGAGTATAAGAACCCGAGCTTCTCCCCGCCGCTTCATTCTGTTGCTGAGCTGCTGGGGACAAGTCTCGCTTAATAAAGCCTGAATCGACTTCATCACTTCTCGTCTCTCTTGTAAGTCATTATGCGCTACAATTTATTAAGCGAGCTTAAAAGACTATGGAGCTCCGGATCGCCCCGGAATGCCTGCGGATCAGCCCCCACGCAGCGAACTCGGCAGCAGTATTTAAACACTGGCAAGCATGTTTTGAAGGCTACCTCCAAACGGCCCTCGGCCGGATTACAGAAGACCAGAAAATGCAGGTCCTGCATTCGAGGGTAAGCCCGGAAATTTACCCTCTCATAGAAGACGCAGAGGATTTCCCGACGGCACTCGCATTACTGAAGGGCATCTACGTTCGGCCCGTTAACCAGGTCTACGCGCGCCACCAACTCGCGACGAGACGGCAAAGTCCCGGAGAATCGCTAGAAGAATTCTACGCCGCGCTGCTAATTTTGGGACGGGGCTGCAGCTGCCCGCCGGTGAACGCGATCGAACACACGGACATGCTAATTCGCGATGCATTTGTGGCAGGTATGAACTCTCCCCAAATCCGCCAAAGACTTTTAGAAAGAGAGTCGCTAGGACTCTCAGAGGCATGGGCCCTTGCAGCTTCCCTAGATGTGGCCTCGCAAAACGCCCGCGCCTACGGCCCCGACCGCACGGCAGCCCCTTGGGCTCCGTGGACCCCCGTCACGACAACCCCCCCCCCCCCCCTCGCAGGCTTGCGCGGTTAAAGTGCCAGACCCTCCCGGGGGGGCACGCTGCTATTTCTGTGGGCAAGCGAAACACCCCCGGCAACGCTGCCCGGCCCGCGCAGCTATTTGTAAAAGCTGTGGCAAGAAGGGCCATTACGCGGCAGTGTGCCGGTCCCGGGGGGTCGCCGCAATCCCCGGAGAAGAACGAGCCCAGCACATCCCAAACGCTCCCCAACCCCCCCCAGCGCCCCATGTGCGACCCGTGGGTGCTGCCATTTTGGGTCCCGGGCACCACGAGGGGAGGATGGGCGCCGCCATCTTGTGACCCCCCAGCCACGTGTGATTCATGGGGGTGGCCATTTTGTCCACCCCCGAACACGTGCAATCCATGGGGGGGGCCATTTTGTCCACCCCCGGCCGCGTGCGATTCATGGACGCCACCATCTTGGTTGACAACAAAGGACCCCAGCATCGACGGCTCCACGGGGTCCGAAGAAGACGCCGCGACACTACTACCACGACTGGCTTCGGTGACACTGGATCAATCGCGGCCCCGGACGCTCCAGACGACGACAACAACGGTGCTGATCAACGGATACGAGACACCATGCCTGATCGACTCCGGGAGCACTGAAAGTTTTATTCACCCAGACACGGTGAGACGCTGTTTTCTGACCATCCATCCAAGCACGCAAAAGATTTCCCTAGCTGCAGGATCCCACTCCGTAGAGATCAAAGGGTTCTGCATTGCGAACCTAACGGTGCAAGGGAGGGAGTTTAAGAACTACAGGCTCTACGTCCTTCCCCAGCTCTGCGCGCCCACATTACTGGGATTAGATTTCCAGTGTAACCTGCAGAGCCTAACATTTCAATTTGGCGGCCCAATACCCCCACTCACTATCTGCGGCCTCGCAACTCTCAAGGTTGAACCGCCGTCCTTGTTTGCAAACCTCACCCCGGATTGCAAACCCGTCGCCACTAGGAGCAGACGGTACAGCGCCCAGGACCGGATAGTTATTCGGTCTGAAGTCCAGCGGTTGCTGAAGGAAGGCATAATCCAGGCCAGCAATAGTCTCTGGAGAGCCCATGTGGTAGTAGTAAAGACCGAGGAGAAGCAAAGGATGGTCGTAGACTACAGTCAGACCATCAACAGGTACACACAGCTAGATGCGTACCCTCTCCCCCGCATATCCGACATGGTAAATCGGATTGCCCAGTATAAGGTTTTCTCCACCGTGGACCTCAAGTCCGCCTACCACCAGCTTCCCATCCGCCCAGGTGACCGCAAGTACACAGCCTTCGAGGCAGACGGGCGGCTATACCACTTCCTAAGGGTCCCATTTGGTGTCACAAACGGGGTCTCGGTCTTCCAACGGGAGATGGACCGAATGGTTGACCAGCACGGGTTGCAGGCCACGTTCCCGTATCTCGACAACGTAACCATCTGCGGCCACGATCAGCAGGACCACGACGCCAACCTCCAAAAGTTCCTCCAGACCGCTAACGCCCTGAACCTCACATACAACGAGGAAAAGTGCGTTTTTAGCACAAACCAGTTGGCCATCCTGGGATACGTAGTGCGCAATGGGATAATAGGCCCCGACCCCGAACGCATGCGCCCCCTTATGGAATTTCCCCTCCCCCACTGCTCCAAAGCCCTGAAACGTTGCCTGGGTTTCATTTCATATTACGCCCAGTGGGTCCCCCAGTATGCAGACAAGGCCCGCCCGCTAATACAGTCCACTACCTTCCCTCTGTTGACAGAGGCTCGCCAGGCCTTCAGCCGCATCAAAGCGGATATCGCAAAGGCCACGATGCGCGCCATCGACGTGTCCCTCCCCTTCCAGGTCGAGAGCGACACATCCGACATAGCTCTGGCGGCCACCCTTAACCAAGCAGGGAGACCCGTGGCCTTTTTCTCCCGGACCCTCCACGCCTCAGAAATCCGCCACTCCTCAGTGGAAAAGGAAGCCCAAGCCATAGTGGAAGCTGTGTGACATTGGAGGCATTACCTGGCCGGCAGGAGATTCACTCTCCTCACCGACCAACGGTCGGTAGCCTTCATGTTCGATAATGCACAGCGGGGCAAAATTAAAAATGACAAGATCTTAAGGTGGAGGATCGAGCTCTCCACCTTCAACTATGAGATCTTGTACCGTCCCGGAAAGCTGAACGAGCCGTCCGATGCCCTATCCCGCGGCACATGTGCCAACGCACAAATAGACCGCCTCCAAGCCCTCCACGAGGACCTCTGCCACCCGGGGGTCACTCGATTCTACCATTTCGTAAAGTCCCGCAACCTCCCCTACTCTGTGGAGGAGGTCCGTACAGTCACCAGGAACTGCCACATCTGCGCAGAGTGCAAACCGCACTTTTTCAGGCCGGATAGAGCGCACCTGATCAAGGCTTCCCGTCCCTTTGAACGCCTCAGTTTGTATTTCAAAGGGCCCCTCCCCTCCACTGACCGCAACGCATACTTCCTGAACGTGGTGGACGAGTACTCTCGTTTCCCCTTCGCCATCCCCTGCCCCGACATGACAGCGGCCACAGTCATTAAAGCCCTTGGCACCATATTCACACTGTTCGGTTGCCCCGCGTATATCCATAGCGACAGGGGGTCCTCCTTCATGAGTGACGAGCTGCGCCAGTTCCTGCTCAGCAAGGGCATAGCCTCGAGCAGGACGACCAGCTACAACCCCCAGGGGAACGGGCAAGTAGAGAGGGAGAACGGCACGGTCTGGATGACCGTCCTACTGGCCCTACGGTCCAGGGATCTCCCAGTTTCCCGGTGGCAGGAGGTCCTCCCAGATGCTCTCCACTCCATCCGGTCGCTGCTGTGTACCACCACTAACCAAACGATGAGCGCCTCCTTGTTTTCCCCAGGAAGTCCTCCTCCGGAACGTCGCTGCCGACCTGGCTGGCGGCCCCAGGACCCATCTTGCTCCGAAAACATGTGCGGGCGCACAAATCGGACCCGTTGGTCGAGAGGGTTCACCTTCTCCACGCGAACCCGCAGTACGCCTACGTGGCGTACCCCGACGGCCGACAGGACACGGTCTCCCTGCGGGACCTGGCGCCCACCGGCAACACACACCCCCCCCCCCATACCGATCATCCCCTCCCTGCCACCACCGCACCCCGCGACCGCCCCCTTCCCGAGGGGATCGGTCCTCCTCCCGCGCCCGCCCAGGAGTAAAACAGGAACAAACACCGAAACGCTCCCGGAGACGATAACGCCCGAACAAGCACCTGCACCACCACCGGGGCTGAGGCGATCGACGAGGAAGACCAGACCACCCGCTCGACTCGTGGAATCCACGTGACACCAAGAATGTTGTTGTAACAAAAAAAAAGAACTTTTTTGCTAATATTGTAAATAGTTTTTCACAAACTTGTACATAGCCCAGTGTAGGGCTAAAACTGTAGTAAAATGTCCGAAAGTTTCCTTCCAGGGCCAGCCTTGTAAACCCCTACCACCATGCGAACCACCACCCCGCCGGGTTTCTTTTTAACAAGGGGTCAATGTGGTGGTATGTATTAGGGGTCATGTGGGACTGTGAAGCCGTGATGCTATTGGCTGACAGATCCCGGGTCCTGGTTGGCTGCCGACTCCTGGCTCCGCCCTGAAGGCGGAGTATAAGAACCCGAGCTTCTCCCCGCCGCTTCATTCTGTTGCTGAGCTGCTGGAGCCAAGTCTCGCTTAATAAAGCCTGAATCGACTTCATCACTTCTCGTCTCTCTCGTAAGTCATTGTGCGCTACAATACAGTCATGAGGTTACAACGGCACATGGCCATTCCCCAATTTGTCAGTTCTGCCACAGTCCTTCTGCTTTCGCAAACTCCTCCGCTGCTTCCGCCGTTCCAAAATAAAAGTCCCTGAGCTTGTAAGTCACCCTCAGCTTCACTGGATATACAATGCCGCACCGCACCTTGCTAATGTACAGTGCCCTCTTCACCCGGATGAAGGCAGCCCGCCTCCTTTCCAGCTCCACTGTAAAGTCCTGGTATACACGTATACCAGCTCCAGCCCACTGCACCACCCACTTCTGCTTGGCCCAGCTCAGGACCTTCTCCTTCACCCTGTACCTATGGAAGCACAGAGTCACTGCCCTTGGCGGCTCACTCGCCTTTGGTACAGGCCTCCATGGCCGATGAGCCCAATCCAGTTCATATCGGGAGGGATCCTCCCCCTCCCCCAATAGTTTTGCCAGCATCGTGGCAAAATACTCAGTCGGCTTCTGTCCTTCAACTCCTTCGGGCAGCCCCACAATCCTCAAATTCTGTCGCCTGGATCTGTTTTCCAGGTCTTCCATTTTTCCTCACAGATCCTTGTTAGTATCCATCACCTTCCGCATCCCTTTCCCCATCGAGGCAAGTTGATCACCGTGCTGCAATAATGTCTCCTCCACTTCCTTCAGCGCCTCCCCTTGCTCTCGCACCTCCGCCACTGCGCTCGCCACTTCCGTCCTCACCGGGGAAACCGCCTCCTCCACCAGCACACTCAAAGCCTCCCTCATCTCCTTCCTCACCGTCTCCATGCATTTCGCAATCTGCGCCAACTGCTTTTCAAATTCCGCAGCCATCACCTTAGTTATTTCTTCAGCCATAAGCACTGTGGCCTTCCATGGTGCTCCATCCTGGTGACCTTTCCACTCCCCGACGGACCTCCAGGTGTTTTTTTTCCAGCCGTTTTCTTGCTCACCCTCGACATTTTTCTTTGTTCTTTTTTTCCTCCTGTGTCTTCACTGTGCCTCCTCCGTGCCTTCTCCCTGCTTCTGCCGCCTCCACGGACCCTGGGACCGGGCTTAAAGCCCCGAAAATGCCGTTGCCGAACGGGAGCCCTCCATTGTGCGGCCGCCTCCCGCCCGCCGTCACCGGAAGTCCCGCCTTTGCTTTGTTGACATTGAGGGAGGGATTATTGTCGTCGCACCAGTTCACCAGATTCCCTCTCTCATTCCTGTACTCTATCTCATTATTGTTTGAAATCCGACCCACTACGGCGGTGTCATCAGCAATTTTGAAAATCGAGTTGGAGGGGAATTTGGCCACACAGTCATAGGCGTATAAGGAGTATAGTAGGGGGCTGAGGACACAGCCTTGTGGGGCACCGGTGTTGAGGATGATCATGGAGGAGATGTTGTTGCCTATCTTTACTGATTGTGGTCTGTAGGTTAGAAAATTCAGGATCCAGTCGCAGAGGGAGGAGCCGAGGCCAAGGCCACGGAGTTTGGAGATGAGTTTCGTAGGAATGATGGTGTTGAAGGCTGAGCTGTAGTCGATAAATAGGAGTCTGACATAGGTGTCTTTATTATCTAGGTGTTTCAGGGTAGAGTGCAGGGCCATGGAGATGGTGTCTGCTGTGGACCTGTTGCAGCGGTAGGCGAACTGTAGTGGATCAAGGCAATCCGGGAGGCTGGAGTTGATTCGTGCCATGACTAACCTTTCGAAGCACTTCATGATGATGAACGTCAGAACCACTGGACGATAGTCATTAAGGCACGCTGCTTGACTTTTTTTGGTACAGGGATGATGGTTGTCTTCTTGAAGCAGATAGGGACCTCAGATTGTTGTAAAGAGAGGTTGAAGATGTCTGCGAATACCCCCGCCAGCTGATCCACGCAAGACCTGAGTGCTCGTCCGTGTACCCCATCCAGGCCAGTGGCTTTCCGTGGGTTGACCTTTGAGTAGATTGCTCTGACGTCTGCAGTGGTGATCTCGGATACAAGTTCATCCGTGGCTTCTGGGGTGGAGGGCTCGCTCTCGCTGACCTCTTGCTCAAAGCGGGCATAGAATGCATTGAGCTCATCAGGGAGGGGTGCGTTGGAGCCGACGATTTTACATGCCTTCATCTTGTAGCCCATTATGTCTTGCAGACCTTGCCATAGACGGCGGGGATCCGTGTGGCTAGCCTGGGACTCGAGCTTGGTCCGGTACTGTCTTTTGGCATCTTTGATGGATTTCTTTAGATCATATCTGGCTTTTCTGTAGAGGTCAGGGTCGCCTGACTTGAACGCCTCGGACCTAGACTTCAGCAAGCAGTGGATATCCCTGTTCATCCAGGGTTTCTGGTTGGGAAACACGTGGATTCGCTCCTTGGCACACAGTCTGCTACACACTTACTAATTAAGTCAGTTACTGTAGTGCCGTACTCGTTCAGGCTGGTCGCAGAGTTTTAAAATACTGACCAGTCCACTGACTCTAAGCAGTCCCGTAGGAGATCATCCGATTCCTCAGACCAACAATGCACGACTTTCTTTGACAGATTCTCCCGCTTCAATTTTTGCTTATAGGCCGGGAGCAGGAGCACAGCCTTGTGGTCAGATTTGCCAAGGTGTGGGCAGGCGATAGAGCGGTAGGCATGTTTGATATTTGTGTAGCAGTGGTCCAGGCTGTTTGGGTCTCTGGTGGAACAGGTGACGTGTTGGTAGTAACTTGGTAGTACGCTCTTGAGCTAGGCCTGATTGAAGTTCCCAGCTACAATGAACAAGGCCTCAGGATGTTTCGTTTCAAGGCTATTTGTGGTGGTGAATATTTAGTCCAGTGCGATTTTCACGTTTGCATGGGGTGGGATGTAAACTGCCATCAGGATAACGGAGCTGAACTCCCGCGGAAGGTAATAGGGGCAGGGGCGGCATTTGAGCATCGGGTATTCTAGGTCTAGGGAGCAGAAACTCGCTAGTGATGCTACATCTAGGCACCAGGAGGTGTTGATTTGGAGGCAGACCCACCTCCCCTTGCCTTGCCTGAGGCCACCGTACGGTCCATTCGGTGGATTGAGAAGCCCTCTGGTTGTAGGGCACAGTCCGGTGAAGCAGGAGTGAGCCATATCTCTGTGAAACAGAGCACACAGCAGTCCCTTAGTTCTCTTTGAAAAGTGAGTCTGGCTTTAAGTTCGTCTAGCTTGTTTTCTAGAGATTAGGAGTAAGCTAGACAGAGGGGCTTTGGGGCCGCGTTGTTTCACTCTCACCTGCAGGCCTGCACGTTTTCCACGCTTCCTGGAGTGACTGCTTCTTTTCGAGCCTGGGAGACGGTGAGAGTATGCAGTGATAAGGGAATAGTTGTGTCCAATGAGGTTATTCACTCTGGTCGGTGTGTGGATGGAGGATTTGTTGCCTTGCTTGCGGTTCCTGCACTGTCACCACTTCCACACCATGCCACCAGATAATCCTGCTGCCAGTGAAGGGCTGGAAAATTCCAGCTTTTCTTTTAAATTGATTTTTATTTGATATGCGCTTTGCATTTGTTGCCCAGCCCTAATTGGCCTTGAGAAGATCGTGCTGAGCTGCATTCTTGAACTACTGCAATCCATGTGGTGTAGGTACACCCACTGTGCTATTAGGGATGGAGTTGCAGGATTTTGACTCAAATGATAGTGAAGGAACGGTTGGCTTCCCTTGTTAAGGAAAAGCCCCGCATCCTGAAAGGGGAAACACGTATTGTTCCCAGGTCACGGGAAACCTGACATTCCAGCCCCTGTGACTCTCGTGAGGGTTCCAACACATGCAATCATTAGGATCCTGAAGTCTATTCAAGCACAGACATTATATTCACTGCATCCTTTTGTTGCTAATGTGTGTCGTGTTGGCTGTTCTGATGCACAAATGATCCAACACGGCTGTAGATGGTTCAACTCTGTTTTATTGTCTAAACAACGGTAACAACTAACTGCTGGCTTGGGTACGTGCTCACCAGCTAACCTGCGGACCCAGCCCTATCATTATCTTAGTGAGGCACTCAGCACATGGTCTATGTCTGAGTGGCGTTCTGTGAGCTCTGTGCTCTGAGCTATCGCCTGGTAGAATGAGCGGGAACTGTGGTTTATAGTGCGTGTGCTCTCACTGGTGATTGGCTGCGATGTTATGTGTGTGCTGGTTGGTCCAACTGCCTGTCCATCAGTGTGTGTGTGTGATTGCACCATGATATGCTGATGTGGATATCATGACAATGTGCAGCAGACAAAATCTTTCCAGTCCTGTGCAACTCCAAATATCTCCAATATTCTTCAAATTTACATAACGCAACACACCCTGTGGAGATTAGCAAATTATTTTATAATTTGCAGAACAGATGGAGGAATGGCAAATGCATTGGATTGGACGACTGTCTGTTCATCTCTGGTACTTAGATTTGAATTCAACTGCATCAGTCTCTGATGGTTGCAAGGGCAATTAGTGAAATGAGGTTCAACAATCGAAAGGCAGTAAATCTATAACTGCCAAGGATTAGCCACCAGTGGTAGTTTCCTTCAGTAAGGTCATAAGCACAAAATTAAAATGGTCAGCAAGTTCTGTGGAATCTCACCCTGAGGTTGCAGGAGGAGGGGGGGGGGTGCGCGGCGTGAGGAAGATTGTTGGACCTTCTTAGATTCTCGCTGCCCCTTATTTATCTTTGCCTGAATGATGGTCATGCTGACTCTTCTGTGCACTGTCAAGATCTGTTTGCTGTAAGAGTGAAAACATGAGGGTCTGTTCCCTGAATGGAGTTCACTGAAATTGTGAACCCACAATGCCACATGTTCACCAACTGTGGGAACGGCTGATGGGTTATTCTGTGTCAGTCACACTCTTAAGTACAGTTGTATATTACCCAAGCTAACTGAGCTTGGAAAGCCTACTGACAACTTTGGGTTCAAAATGTGTGCCATTTCCCAGCAGTAAACAAACCTGAATCATGATAAATACCATTTCCATTAACTTAATTAATTGCAGTCTTGTTTAAAGTATGATACCATACCAAATTCCTGTCAACACTGTGCAAACACCAGCACTAATAATAAATATGGTAACATCCTTTTTCCCAAATGTACCATCAATTCTTCATGTTTCTGAATGCCATTTGGGTTATTGATCTAAATATTGTTCTGGAGAAAATTGCTTAAAATGGGCTCAATAGCCTATTGTGGCTACCATGTGATCTTTCCATGCAACACCTTTGCCTGGGATTTCAGAAAGGATTATTTTATGCTTCATGTAAGGTTGAGTGAGGGATTTTCCAGATAAAATAAATTTCTCTAGAGTTTTAAATGGAAAACACTGCTCCACTTCCGCTTGACATTTCGATGGTAGTTTCAGGCCTTGTGTTTCCATTGCATTCACTTAATTGGCTGCTTCAATTTTCCTCTCATGGGCAATTAATTTCTGTGATGTTAAAGATATTTCTAGTGACAATTCTTGAAGTGCTGCTTTAATTTATATTTGCTTATTTAGAACTGCCTAAAGTCACCTTTGGTCTTTTATCATACACAGGAGAATGATGTTCTCTAAATTTTTGGTATGTTTCCTTGAGAAATTATTCCTTCACTGAACCCTTTTCGTGCATGCATTAGTTTCAATATGTTTTTCTAGCTGTTTTCTAACTCAGTAACATTACAGGCGGGATTCTCCAGCCCCCCCCGCCGGGTCGGGGAATTCCGGGTCGGCGGCACAAATCCCACCCCGCCGCTCTGACGCCGGCTGCTGTATTCTCCGGCGGCGGTTTTCGGGTGGGGGTGAGGATCATGCCACACCGGTCGGGGGCCGTTGGCAGCGGCCCCCCCGGCAATTCTCCAGGCCCCAATGGGCCGAGCGGCCATCGGTTTCTGGCCAGTCCCGCCGGCATGGATTGTAGGCTGGTAGGCCGGCTGGTGCGGTCCTCGGGGGGGCGCGGGGGATCGGCCCCGAAGGGGTCCCCACGGTGGCCTGGCCCACGATCGGGACCCACCGATCTGCGGGTGGGCCTGTGCCTTGGGGGCACTCCTTCCTTCCGCGCCGGCCGCAGTAGGGCTCCGCCATGGCCAGTGCGGAGAAGACACCCCCCCTGCGCATGCGCCAGAATACGCCGGCCGTTCTGCGCATGTGCCGTTCTTGGCGCCGGCGTCGGGCCAATTCGCTGATTGCGGTGAATCCCGCCCTGTATGTTTTGTTGCACAGAGTACTAGATTTGCACATTAACTTGTTGACATTGCTTTAAAAACTAAGCAATCAAATGTATCCAAAGTCATCGGAGGGTATATTAAACAAAACACTAGAAAATTTGTATATCACTAATAAAACACATTGGGAGTATAGGACTTGCACTGCTGTTGATCTCTGCCATCCACATTGTCATTGGAAGTATAGGACTTGAGTATTGCTGAAAAAAGAGACACGTTTTGCACCCAAAGTTGTCAGTAGGTTTTCCAAAGCCAGTTAGCTTGGGTAATATACTTCCGTAGGTCTTACGAGGAAAGGTTGAGGGTGCTAGGCCTTTTCTCATTAGAGCGGAGAAGGATGAGGGGCGACTTGATAGAGGTTTATAAGATGATCAGGGGAATAGATACAGTAGACAGTCAGAGACTTTTTCCCCGGGTGGAATACACCATTACAAGGGGACATAAATTTAAGGTGAAAGGTGGAAGATATAGGAGGGATATCAGAGGTAGGTTCTTTACCCAGAGAGTAGTGGGGGCATGGAATGCACTGCCTGTGGAAGTAGTTGAGTCGGAAACATTAGGGACCTTCAAGCAGCTATTGGATAGGTACATGGATTACGGGAAAATGATATAGTGTAGATTTATTTGTTCTTAAGGGCAGCACGGTAGCATTGTGGATAGCACAATTGCTTCACAGCTCCATGGTCCCAGGTTCGATTCCGGCTTGGGTCATTGTCTGTGCGGAGTCTACACGTCCTCCCCGTGTCTGCGTGGGTTTCCTCCGGGTGCTCCGGTTTCCTCCCACAGTCCAAAGATGTGCGGGTTAGGTGAATTGGCCAATGATAAATTGCCCTTAATGTCCAAATTGCCCTTGGTGTTGGGTGGAGGTGTTGAGTTTGGGTAGGGTGCTCTTTCCAAGAGATGGTGCAGACTCAAAGGGCCGAATGGCCTCCTTCTGCACTGTAAATTCAATGATAATCTATGATTAATCTAGGACAAAGGTTCGGCACAACATCGTGGGCCGAAGGGCCTGTTCTGTGCTGTATTTTCTATGTTCTATGTTCTATGTACTTAAGAGTGTGACTGACACAGAATAACTCATTTCAGATTTTTGTCTTGCACTCTTCAGAATGCCAAATTCCAAAGGGAACAACAATTTATATTATTTGAGCAAAAGAGTGCTGATTTGTTGGCAAGTCTGATTGTTTGAGACAATGCCATGGCAAATGCACTAGGGAGCTGCTGGGTGAGATTCTCTAGCCTCTCCGTGGCATCTTTCTTGGCAGCATGAGGTGGCCCGCCATTGGACAGTGGCAGGATCTTCTGGTCCCGCCATTATCAATGGGATTTCCCACTGAATCTACCCCATGCCTCCAGGAGTGTGCCATCAGCAGGACCGGTAGATCACGCTGGCATGAACAGCCAGAACATCTCACGGATTATCTCCCATGCTCATCAAAGAAGGTGCAATGTCTGGATATATTCCCTTTGCCTGAAGAGGACGGACAAGACCAAATTCAAGACCGTTTTGGAGAAGTTCGACCGTCACTGTGAAGTCGAAACAAACGAGAGCTTTGAGCGCTATATCTTCCAGCAACGCCTTCAGGGTAAGGATGAACCTTTCCAATCCTTTCTAACTCATCTCCGTATATTAGCGCAGTCCTGCAATTCTGGTGCAACCGCTGATTCCATGATCAGGGATCAGATCGTGTTTGGGGTGCACTCCGATTCCTTGCGGGAGCAACTCCTCAAAATTAAGCACATGACCCTGCCAGTCGCAATCGAGACGTGTATAGTGCATGAGCATGCGAGAAATCAATACTCCCGTTTCAAATCGGCAGAATACGAAAAACTTGCCTCCCACGAGGCAGAGAGTGTACAGGCCATCGCCCGGATGCAGTGTCTCAGTATCGATGAAAGCGGCCATTTCGCGCGCTTTTCCTGGGGTCCCACACATGCGCAACACGAACAGGTGAACGAAGCGGCCGAAAACCAAACTGTGCAGGTGCGAACGTCGGCTGACCGCACTGCGCATGTGCGACGACGCACGGAGCGTAACGACGTTATGACGTGCCCAAACTGCAGCACCGCCTACTTAAAGCGGCAATGCCCTGCAAAAGGCAGGCGATGTTTAAATTGCGGGAAGCCTGGACATTATGCAGCCTTGTGCAGGTCTGCACCACCAGTCAAGGACCAGCAATCCCAATTCCAACGCAAGCACGTTCGATGTGTACAGCAAGGTTTACTGGATTCTGATCCTGGTAGCACTACGGATCCAGAGGACGACTGCCTGGAGTCCCCCTATCGTGTGGGCATCATCACTACATATGAGTATGCCTCCTCAAATTCAGCAAGATGCCTATCTATCCTCAATGTGGATTCCGCGGACGAATGGCACATTGTCATACAAGTAAATCAATGCAGCATCCAGTTCAAGCTGGACACTGGTGCTTCTGCCAATCTCATCTCTCAAGCTGATTTTGACCGCATTAAAAAGCAACCCAAAATTCTTCCGCCAGCATGCCAGCTCCTCGATTATAATGGCAATGCCATAACTGCACGAGGATCTTGTCATCTATTCGTCTCCAACAAGACCATCAATGTCACACTGCGATTCGAAATCGCCAAGCCTGATAAGGCAACCCTGCTCAATGCCCATGCATGCAAGCTACTCAACCGCGTACAGCGAGTCCATGCCATGTCTTCTTCCAATGTGGATTTTCAGGCTGACAGTGATGACATCCTTGCTCAATATCCGGATGTGTTTGATGGAATGGGCACTCTGCCATACTGCTACAAGATCCTACTCAGGCCTGATGCCACGCCTGTAATCCATGCACCACACCGGGTGCCGGCTCCTCTGAAGGAACGTTTAAAAGCACAACTACAGGAGCTCCAAGACCAGGGCATCATCTCCAAAGTGACGGAACCGACTGACTGGGTCAGCTCGATGGTCTGTGTGAATAAGCCCTCAGGAGAGTTGCGGATAAGCATAGATCCCAAAGATCTTAATCAGAACATAATGCGGGAACACTACCCGATCCCGAAGCGGGAGAAACTAACCAGTGAGATGGCACATGCCAAATTCTTCATGAAGCTAGATGCATCACATGGTTTCTGGCAGATACAACGGGATGAGTCCAGCAGGAAGCTCTGCACATTCAACACACCATTTGGCAGGTACTGTTATAACCGTATGCCGATCAGCATTGTCTCAGCCTCTGAAATCTTCCACAGGATCATGGAGTAGATGATGGAGAGCATTGAGGGTATGCGTGTCTACGTAGATGATGTAATCATATGGTCCACGACCCCTGAGGAACACAGATCTCGGCTCAAACAAGTCTTTCGACGTGTCCATGCAAACGGCCTCAAGCTGAACAACGCCAAGTGAGCCTTTGGCATGTCAACCATCAAGTTCTTGGGCGACCAGATATCCCAGCAGGGTGTGCGACCAGATTCGGACAAGGTCAAGGCCATTAACGCCATGAAGACCCCGGAAGATAAGAAGGCGGCACTACAATTCCTTGGAATGGTGAACCTCTTGGGAAAATTCATTCCCAACATGGCCTCACACACCACGGCTCTCAGGCATCTGGTGAAGAAGTCCACTGCATTCCAGTGGCTACCCACACATCAAGCAGAGTGGCTCGAGCTCAAGGCAAAGCTCACCACTGCTCCGGTACTAGGTTTTTTTGACTCGGACAGGGAAACAAAATTCTCCATGGACGCAAGCCAGGACGGCATTGGTGCGGTGCTCCTCCAGAGGGATGACTCCTCGTCCTGGGCTCCAGTTGCTTATGAGTCAAGGGCCATGACTCCTACTGAACAGAGCTACGCCCAAATAGAAAAAGAGTGCCTGGGCCTCCGAACCGGCATTGTAAAGTTCCATGACTACATCTACGGTCTACCAACATTCACAGTGGAGACTGACCACAGACTCTTGGTCCATATCATTCATAGGGACTTGAATGACATGACGCCCAGGCTTCAACGCATTCTCCTTCGACTCCAAAGGTACGATTTTGAGTTAGTATACACACCAGGCAAGGAGCTGATAATTGCGGATGCCCTGTCCCGCTCCATCACCTCGCCCTGTGAACAGGTTGACTTCATCCGCCAGACTGAGGCACAGGTGCAGCTGTGTGCCAGCAACCTCCCGGCCTCAGATGAAAGAGTGATCAGCATTCGTGAAGAGACTGCCAAAGACCCTCTTCTGCAGCGTATAATGCACCACCTTGCAAATGGGTGGCAAAAAGGGTAATGCCCTCAGTTCTTTAATGTGAAGGGAGACCTGACAGTCGTCGAGGGGATCCTCCTCAAGCTAGATCGTATCGTTATTCCTCACAGTCTGCAGAGCTTAGTGCTCAAACAAATCCACGAGGGACACCTAGGTGTCGAAAAGTGTAGGCGCAGGGCCTGGCAGGCTGTCTATTGGCCTGGAATCAGCCAGGACATATCCAACATGGTCCTCAATTGTGCGATCTACCAGTGTTTCCAGCCTGCTCAAACAAAAGAAACACTCCAGCAACACGAGATCGTGACCTCTCCGTGGTCCAAGGTGGGAATCGACCTTTTTCACTCCAATGGGTGTGACTATGTGCTCATCATAGACTACTTCTCAAATTACCCGGAAGTTGTGAAGCTGTCAGACCTCACATCAAGGACAGTCATCAAGGCCTGCAAGGAGACATTTTCCAGGCATGGCATTCCACTCACTGTCATGAGTTACAATGGTCCCTGCTTCCACAGCCAAGAGAGGTCCAATTTTGCCAAGTCGTACCAATTCAACCACATCACCTCAAGTCCACACTACCCGCAGTCCAACGGGAAGGTTGAGATAGGGGTCCATATAGTGAAGCAACTGCTCTGCAAGGCTGCAGACTCTGCTTCTGACTTCAACCTTGCGCTGTTGGCGTACAGGGCAACCCCTCTGTCCACCAGTATGTCTCCTGCTCAACTCCTCATGAATAGAGACCTGCGGACGACTGTTCCAGATATACACTTACCAGACCTGGATCACCTCCCAGTGCTGCAAAAAGATGCAGCAACTCAGGAACCGGCAAAAGCTGACGTACGATGCTCATGCTACCGATTTGCCTGTGCTATCTCTGGAGGATGCTGTTCGGATCAAGCTACCTGATGGAGGCTGGTCAGCTCCAGCTGTTGTTGTTCGACAGGCAGCTCCCAGATCGTTTGTAGTTCGTATGGCTGATGGCTCCATTGTCAGGCACAACAGAAGGGCACTGCGCAAAGTTGCCTGCCCACCACCAGATCCTACTTTTCCATATGTTGTCGTGCCTCCTCCGGACACCTCGCACCACGAGGCCACCAATCTGGCAGCAATCCCGCCTGTCAAGGTGCCGCCGACCCCACCTCCACCTCTCAGGTGGTCGACGAGGATCAGACGCAAGCCCCAAAGATTGGACTTATAGACATTTATCTTGTAAATTTTGTTCTGTATCTGCACGCTAGACATCCCTTACGTATATATTCATCCACTCGCTTTCATCCACTTGCCATTTAATGTAAATAGTTCTACATGTAAATACAGTCGCATATGCTCCAAGCAACCAACATTTTTTTTTAAAAAGAGGAGATGTCATGATATGAACTCATGCACATAATGAGATACAGGCAGGCAGTGACAGACACCCAGTACAGCCAATCAACACGCAGGACAGAACACAACCAATCACCAGGCAGAACACTAGAAGGTGGTCTCGCACTATAAAACACACGAGGCATCAACACTCGGCCTCTTTCCACTGGTGACAACTGTAGTGACAGTCAGTGTGTATATATCAGTTAGCACCTTCTACACATGGCTCAGAGCTAGTCTGGTCTAGTTAGTTATAGTAAGCACGCTTAGATTAGTAGAGTGTCAACCCCACAGCGAACTGTGTGCACTGCTTAACAAGTTCAATAAAGTGTATTGAACTAACATCAAAGCTTGGAGTCTACTTTCAAGTACAACTGCATCCAGTTGCAGTCCGTGTTACCCCAGGGTGATTGACATGACGCCACCATGGGCGATCATTGTCAGGTTCCATAGTTACCAGGACAAGGAAAGGGTCCTGAGGTGGCCAAAGGACCATTGAGACTGTAGATGAGAGGGCCACTCCATCAGAATATATCAAGACGTTGGGGCAGAGCTGACGAGAAGATGTGCTGAGTTCAATAAGGCCAAGCCAATGCTTCCAAGAGCAATGTGAGATTTGGTGTGGTGTACCCGGCGTGTCTGCGGGTGACGTTCAAGGAGAGAGATTATTGCCTTGATGCACCAGAGAATGCGAATGAGTTCGTCAAGAACCAAAGTGCTCAAGGACTAAGCAGTTTGATGTTTGTTTACTTTTAGATTCATCTGTATTTGTATTTATTGTGGTGGTGGTGGGGGCGGGGGGGGGGGGGGGGGGCGCGGTGGCGGGGGGGGGGGGGGGCACGGAGGGCATGGGGCTGTTATGAAGCTTTGTTGTTGGGCATTTTTTCTGGCTGAAGTCAGGGTGTGTATGTTGTACTTTTGGAGTCGTTTGAGGGTTGCGGGTTTGGTGATTATTTCTCTCTACTGTTCTGTATTAAAGTTTGGTATGGGTGAGGGACTGATTGCTGGTATATTGTTTAGTTGTCTTTGAATTTTACCCTGTGCCAGGGTCACCCTGCTAGCTGCAAAGCTATTTAACGGGAGCGGAGAAGGGGGGGATATCTGCAGCTTGTTACCGTTGGGGTAGTTTTTTTTTTCAGGTAATGAGCTTCTGTTTTTTTGTTTTGTTTGAGATTAGGGACAGGGAAGGGGGAGTTTTTTTTTTTGTTCCTTTGTTGGCTGTTAGTTTGGTAATCGGGGTGGGTTGGGCTGGGAGGTGGGGAGAGGGAATGAGCGGGCCAGGAGAAGATTGCTGACAGTGAGTTTCTTTGTCTTTGTGCTGGCTCTATGGGTTGGCGAGCGCGTCAGAGGCTCTCTGTCCAGTTGATGACTTGGAATGTAGGGGGTTAAACAGCCTAGTCAAATGGTTCTGGATGTTTCCGCACCGAGAAGTTTAAAGACTGATGTGTTTTTTTCTACAGGAGACCCATTTGAGAATCAAGGATCAAACAAGGTTGTGGAAGGGTTGAGTGGAGCAGGTTTATCATTCTGGTTTTGATTGTTGGACGCGGGGGACGGCTGAGTTGATTAATAAGAGGATGTTGATTGTCGTAAATCCCATCTGGTTCACTAATGTCCTTTAGGGAAGGAAATCTGCCGTCCTTACCTGGTCTGGCCTACATGTGACTCCAGACCTACAGCAATGAGGTTGACTCTTAACTACCCCTCAAGGGCAATTAGGGATGGGCAATAAATGCTGGTGCAGCCTGCAATGCCCACATCACATGAACAAATATTTTTTAAAATTTATATCGTGGATTTGGCTTTCTTTTTACAGGGCCCCCACCCCGCGTTTGCGTACTAATGCCCTGAGCTCGGCTATTTTCAACTGAATAGGGGTAAAGGCAGGGGTATCCATTGTCCCCGCTTTTAGCAATTGAGCCACTGGCCATTGCGATGAGGTCGTTCACCAGGTGGAGGGGGATAAAGCGTGAGGGGGGGAGCATAGAATGTCCTTATAAGCGGATAATTTGCTACTATATATCATGGACCCACTTTCCAAAGTGGAGGAGATAATGAAGCTGCTCAGGAGTTTTGCCTCCTTTTCGGGGTGCAAGTGGAATCTGGGAAAAAGTGAATATTTTCCATTGAATGTCTCAGGGAGGGGAGTTGATTTGGGGAGGTTGTCATTTCACCCGGTTGGGACTATCTTCCATTATCTGGGAATCCGGGTGGCCCATAATTGGGCCTCACCCATAAACTTTATTATTTTATTTAAATTTCTCCAATTAAGGGGCAATTTAGCATGGCCAATCCACCTACCCTGCATATCTTCGGCTTGTGGGGGTGAGTCCCATGCAGGTACAGGGAGAATGCACAAATTCCACATGCCCACGTCCCATGAACAAATGTTTTAAAAAGTGACCGGGGGCCGGGATCGTACCCGGGTCCTCGGCGCTATAAAGCAGCAGTGCTAACCACTATGCCACCGTGCTGTCCCTCACTCCATAAACTTAACTTAACTTTGCTAGCCTGGTGGATAGGGCAAAGGCCGACTTGAAAACGCAGGACCCACTCCCTCTGACCTTGGTTGGAAGGGTACAGACATTGAAGATGAATATTCTCCCGGTGATTTCTGCTTTTGTTCCTGTGTCTCCCAGTCTTTCTTCACAAGGCTTCACAGCATCAATAAATTGATATCTACATTTGTTTGGGCTAGTAAGACCCCAAGGGTGTGTAGGATGTTTCTGCAGAGGGATAGGCAGTCGGAAGGGTTGGCACTACCTAATTTGTTACGTTACTATTGGCTGGCAAATATTGATAAGGTGTGGAGGTGGCTCAGGAATCCAGATTCTATATGGGGGTGGATGGAGGAGGGTTCGTGTATAGGGCCGAGTCTGAGGGGCATGGTTACTGCCCCACTTCCGTTTTCCCCTGCAAGATTCATTTAGAGCCTGGTCGTTATAGCCACTTTGAGGATTTGGAATCAGTTTAGGCAGCATTTTAAATTGGGCTCCATGTACTATTGGGTCCGATTTGCAGGAACCATAGGTGTGTGCCATCTGGCTTGGGGGGGGGAGGGGGAGGAAAGGCTTAGCGATTTGTTTCTTGAGGTAGGATTCGCCAGTTTAGATGCGTTTTTAGAGACACTCCTGCTCCCAAGAGTGAACATATTCAGGTATATTCAGGTTTGTGACTTTCTACGTACCTTCTGAGCACCTTGAAGTTTGAAGACTGATGTGGTTTTTCTACAGGAAACCCATTTGAGAATCAAGGATCAAACAAGGTTGTGGAAGGGTTGGGTGGGGCAGGTTTATCAGTCTGGTTTTGATTGTAGGGCGCGGGGGACCGCTGAGTTGATTAATAAGAGGGTGTTGATTGTCGTTAAAGCTATCTGGTTCACTAATGTTCTTTAGTGACTTTCATTTCCCCGGTACCGTCGCCCTTGCTCTTGAACGGGGTCTTGTCCTTGGCCAAGTTAGCAAACGGTAAGATTTGGGATATTTATGAGCAGATGTTCTCGTCGGCGAAGGCTTTGTTGTATAAAGTAAAGGGTAAATGGGAGGGTGAGCTGTTTTTTTTTTTGGGTACAACTGAGGCTTTATTGCTCTAAGATGTGTGGCCTCCCACAGCAGCTGGCGAAATGGCTGCCGCATGAAGGACACACATATTTATACTCCGCCTACTGGGCGGAGCCAGCAGGCAGGGACTACCAGCGTACCTGTAGTACAGGTCCTACCATACATCACCTAATAGAGGTGCAACAGTGGTTTACCACATTCACCCCCCTGTTAAAATTGAGTCCGGCGGGGGTGGTGGAGAACTATATACAACAAATGGTTTTCTTTTTACATTTACATTTACAATTTTTGATAGAGAGGGAAAAAAATGTCTTTTGAAGTCCAGTGACCAGTTAGAGGTTTAACCGGTCCGGGGCCTTGATGTGCCGCTGGGAGCGACGTAGTGGTGGCGGTGATGCCGATACAGGTCTGATGTCCGGAGCCTCCAGCAGCGTGCCGAAATCCTCTTCATCCTCGGGCTTGGGCAGGGGGAGGACGGATGGTCCCGGGGGGTTACTGCTGGGAGCACCATGGTAGGGGAGGGTGATGCCGGGCCGGGGGGATGTGTGTGTGTGTGACCTGCAGGTGCCAGGTCCCTGAGGGAGACAGTATCCTGGCAGCTGTCGGGGTACGCCACGTAGGCATACTGGGGGTTTGTATGGAGCAATTGCACCCTTTCCACCATCGGGTCCGCCTTGTGGAGTCGGATGTGCCTACAGAGCAGGACGGGTCCTGGAATTGCGAGCCAAGTCTGGAGCGACACCCCGGATGTGGGCTTCCTGGGGAAGGCAAAAAGGCGTTCATGCGGTATGTTGTTAGTGGCGGTGCACAGTAGTGACCGAATGGAGTGTAGTGCATCAGGGACGACCTCCTGCCAGCGGGAGGCCGGGAGGTTCCCGGACCGTAGGGCCAGTTGGACGGCCCTCCATACCGTCCCATTCTCCCTCTCTACCTTTCCGTTTCCCCGGGGGTTGTAGCTTGTCGTTCTGATGGAGGCGATACCCCTGCTGAGCAGGAACTAACGCAGCTCATCACTCATGAAGGAGGATCCCCTGTCACTGTGGATATAGGCGGGGAAACCGAACAGAGCGAAGATTGTGTTGACGGCTTTGATGACGGTGGCAGACGTCATATCGAGGCACGGGATGGCGAAGGGGAATCTGGAGTACTCACCGACCGCACTGAGAAAATACGTGTTACGGTCGGTGGAGGGGAGGGGCCCTTTGAAATCCACTGAGGCGCTCAAAGGGGCGGGAGGCCTTCACCAGGCGCGCACGGTCCGGCCGGTAGAAGTGCGGCTTGCACTCCACACAGACTTGGCAGTCCCTGGTGATTGTCCATACTTCCTCGATGAAGTAGGGCAGTTTGCGGGCCTTTATGAAATGGTACAACCGTGTGACTCCCGGGTGACAAAGACTGTCATGGAGGGTCTGGAGTAGGCCTACCTGTGCGCTGGCACATGTACCACGGGGTAGGGCGTCTGGGGGCTCGTTGAGCTTACTGGGGCGATACAAAATCTCGTAATTGTAGGTGGCGAGCTCGATCCTCCACCACAAGATTTTATCATTTTTGATCTTGCCCCACTGTGTGTTATTGAACATGAAGGCTACCGACCGTTGGTCGGTGAGGAGAGTGAATCTCCTGCTGGCCAGGTAATGCCTCCAATGCCGCACAGCTTCAACGATAGATTGGGCCTCTTTTACGACGGACGAGGGCTGAATTTCTGAGGCATGGAGGGAAAAGAATGCCAGGGGTCTGCCTGCCTGATTGAGGGTGGCGGCTAGGGCGAAGTCTGATGCGTCGCTCTCTACTTGAAAGGGCAGTGTCTCGTCTACTGTGTGCATCCCGGCCTTGGCGATATTGGCTCTGATACGGGCGAAGGCCTGTTGTGCCTCGGCCGTCAGGGGAAAATGGGTTGACTGTATGAGTGGGCGGGCCTTGTCCGCATAGTTTGGGACCCACTGTGCGTATTACGAAAAGAACCCCAGGCAGTGTTTGAGGGCCTTGGGGCAGTGGGGAGGGGGAGCTCCATGAAGGGGCGCATGCGGTCAGGATCGGGCCCCAGAACTCTGTTCTGGACCACATAGCCGAGGATGGCTAAGCGGGTCATGCTAAACATGCACTTCTCCTTCTTGTAGGTGAGGTTTAGGAGAGTGGCGGTGCGGAGAAATTTGGCAAGGTTGGCGTCGTGGTCCTGCTAATCATGGCCGCAGATGGTGACGTTGTCTAGGTACGGAAAGGTGGCCTGCAAACCGTACCGGTCGACCATTCAGTCCATCTCTGAGTTTGGATTTTGAGGAGGGGGTGTGGAGTGAGGCTCTTCGCTAGGTTAAGCCTGATTCAGTTCAAGGCGCTGCATAGGACGCATTTGGCCAGGGTGCGTATGAGTCGGTTTTCTCCGGGGTGGAGGATAGGTGTGAACGGTGCTCTATGGGGCTGGCAAATCATACGCACATGTTTTGTCCATGCCCCAAGCTTGTTAGCTTCTGGGTCTCCTTTTTTGACACTTCGTCGGGGATTCTGCAAGTTTAGCCGCGCCCTTTGGTGGCCATTTTGGGAGTTTAAGACTCGCCGGTGCTGCAGATGAGGACGAAGATAGGTGTCCTAGCCTTCGCCTTGCTAATAGCCTGGACGCGAGTTCTGCTTGGGTGGAGGTCCCCGGTGCCGCCTAGGGCCTCAGCCTGGTTGGGAGACCTGATGGAAGTTTTGTACCTTGAAAAGATCAAGTATACCACAAGGGGGGTGGTGGAAGAGTTCTACTCGAGGTGGCAACCTTTTATCTTCTATTTCATAGAGCTGGTTACCGTCAGCTGTTGGGGGGGGGGGGGGGGGCGGTGGGGTGTGCCTTTTTGTTAAGGTTCTGCTCTCTGTATAGGTGGCTGGCGGGAGGTGGGTCGAATGAACTGGGGTTTAGGTGCATGTAGTTTGCAGTTTGTACTGTATTGGGGTTTGCTGTATTGTTGTTATTTTGCTATAATGAAAATCATTTTTGAATATAAATATATATTTTTAAAGGCCAGAATTGAACCCGGGTCCCTGACGCTGTGAGGCAACCAAGTGAAGCACTATGCCACTGAGTACTTTGCTTTTATTTTGGTGTTCATTCACTTGTTTGACAAAACATTATGCTGTTAAATCATTTTGTTTTGTGATGCCATATAAAATTTATTGATCAGCACCACTTTTTCATCTTCACAATTGTTGCATCCCAAGGGCCAGCTTGCACTTGTTTCATGATGAATGTCAATACATGATGGGACTCAGATGGACGTGTAATGGATGGATGAACAACTATTTAGTGCTAAGGATGTGACATGGGATAAGGTGGTGGTGGGGCTCTAGCAGGGTTAGTACTTGTGATCGAATCTATGATGGGATTTCATTTGTTCTGTTTTACACTACATTAGGGCGGTTGGTCTGGTGATGGATCACCATCTTTATCCTCCTCCTCCACTTCTATGTTTTCCTCATCACATAATTGTTACAGTGCAGATGGAGGTTATTTAGCCCATTGTTTCTGCACCACCTCTGCAAATGAGCATTATGACTTAATGCCATTCTACTACCTTTCCCCCCGTACCCCTGCATATTGTTTCTATTCAAATAATCATCTAATGCCCTCTTGAATGTCTCGACTGAACCAGCCTCCAACACACTTACAGGCAGTGTATTCCAGATCCGAACCATTCATTATGTGAAAAAGATTTTTCTCACATCACGCATGCTTTTTCGAAAATCACTTTAAATCTGTACCCTCTCACTCTCAATCTTTTACTGGAGGAGGGGGGTGGGGGGGCAACAGATTCTCTCTCCCTACTCTGTCCGGCCCCCTCATGGTTTTGAACATCTCGATCAAATCTCCTCGCTACCTTCGAATCTCCAAGGAGAACAGTCATCCGAGGGTGAGCCCTTTCAACCTCCTCCCGTTACAAACCTCACACACTGATTCCATTACAGCATGTTGTCTCTGCCACGAATGGTGATGTCTTCATTTTCTGATGTGCTGTCAAATGCATCCAAGGGACCTCTCATCCTGAACCTGTCAAATTGAAATCCTCAAAGGTTGGAAAAAGCTCCATCCAGACAAGTACTCTCTGTCGGAAGGAACTGAGACAACATCCGTAATGTGGGTTTTATTCAGCGGAGACTATGACAAATTTAAAGTCCAAGTTGATGTTCAAATACACCTGTTTCCCTGGCCATTTTCCTGAGCCCGGTGAAACCCTATGTTCCTCAAGCCAAATTTGGAGCCAAGTTAAAAACAATTGAAAAAGACCTCATTAATGTCTCCTCAGAACTTTAATTACAGCCAAAATTACTCTCCACCATCCAATTTGGAAATCCCTGACTTTGGCAAGTAGGATTCTTGCTGACATCCTTATGCTAACAGCTAATTTTTAAAAATTCATTCACAGGATGTGGATGTCGCTGGCTGGGCCAGTATTTATTGCCCGTCCCTAATTGCCCTTGAACTGAGTGACTTGCTCAGCCATTTCAGAGGGCAATAAAGAGTAAATCACATTGCTCTGGACCTGGAGTCACATGTACGCCACATTGAGTAAGAAGAGCAGATTTCCTTCCCTAAAGGGCATTAGTGAACCAGATGGGTTTTATGCGACAATTACTTAATGGTCAGCATTGGACTTTTAGTTCCAGATTTCACGATCTGCCATGGGGTGGGTTTCGAACCCAGGTTCGCAGAGCATCACCCTGGGTCCCTTATTACTAGTCCAGTGACAATACCACTATGCCATCAACTCCCCAGAAGTGAATCCAAGTTATGCTACTGCTCAAAAAACAAATTCTGAATTGTTTACCCTCACCCACTTCTAGCTCATCGGTTTTTCGGGGTTAAAATCCACCTGCAGCTCCACCAAGTCTGTGGCAATTTTTTTCCAAATCGCCCATCAACCTCACCCAATATTTCAGTCCCTTCCCACACTCTCTTAGTTTGACTTTTTCAAATAACTACATATTTCTCTATTAAAATTATTCATAATTTATCAACTCTGCTTGAGTAATAACTTGTGACAGAGAACATGGATCATATTAAAAATGTCTAGAAATGGGTGTTGGTAGGCTGGAAATTGGAGATGGTTCAGTACACCTGAGTAAATGAATCATTAAGCTATTTTGTGCCATGACACAAGAATGGCAGCACCCGAGGCTGGCAGAGCGTGCTTGTAATCCAGAGAGCGGGCAATTAATCTGACAGTGGTTGTTGCGATTCTCAAACTCTGGGTGAATTCTTCAAATTATGAGTTATTTATGTTTGGTGTACAATTGTGCATCAGTAGTTTTAATGCTATTATGATAACTGATATGTAAACCTTTCAGTTGTCGCTAAAAACATGATTTCTAGTCAAATGTACAGTAAATAGATTGAAACTATTGTCAAGGAGAAGGTTAATTTTGGTTCTAAAAGTAAATTAGCATAATATTAGTTCTGATGCGAGGTCACAAACCTGAAACATTGCCCCCCTGCCCCCCCCCCCCCCCCCCGGACTGGTGGCAGGATCTCCAGTCCCGTCGATGTTTGTGGGGTTTTGCATGCTCTGCACTCTGCCACCAGGGAACATGCCGTGGGAAGGGACTGGTCGGGGTTCACCGTTGGAAGGACCAATAGATCCCTCTGTGGGGGGAGAAGGGATGGAAAGTTAAGACCATTGACTCTGCTTCTTTCTCCACAGATGCTGCCAGACCTGCTGAATACTTCCAGTATTATCTCTTTTTATGCCGGTACACCTTGTGGTTTACCATTAAATAGTTAGTTACTGCTGGCTAACTGTAGGATTTAGGAAAATCCTACTGGCTTTAAATTCATGTGGATAAGTACTTACAGATCAATGAGTTAGACATCTTGCATTTACACTCAATATTTTAACTGATTTATATTTTGAATAATGCTTTCCAAGTGATAGCCGAAGGTGGATATTATTGCTAAACCATGCTTTGAATTTGGGAGCGCACTGCCTGTTAAAGTGGTCCATAGAATTAATGACCAAATATAGCATAACAGAAAAGACAACCACGATTATCAACTTCAAGTCAAATAGTAGCAGTTGGGAAATTTTCTGCTTGGTATGCCTGCCTCTGGGGGAAGTGGCTACAAGGGGACATAGCTTTAAATTGAGGGGAGACAGATATAAGACAGATGTCAGAGGTAGGTTCTTTACTCAGAGAGTAGTAAGGGCATGGAATGCCCTGCCTGCAACAGTAGTGGACTCGCCAACACTAAGGGCATTCAAATGATCATTGGATAGACATATGGAAGATAAGGGAATAGTGTAGATGGGCTTTAGAGTGGTTTCACAGGTCGGCACAACATCGAGGGCTGAAGGGCCTGTACTGCGCTGTAATGTTCTATGTTCTATATGCGATTTCATTCCGAGGGTCATGAGATAATTGGAGTTGTACATGCCTCCCCTAAGAAGAGTTTGCAGACAACCACTGGGGTTGTCGGGTGCCAAGGGGAGCTACTTAAATGGCCTGCCTCAGTGCTCTGAAACATGCCCAGTTACAATAAAATAAAAAAATGCTCTCTAACCTTCCTAGCTCCCCCCCACCCCCCAACATTCCACTTGCCGCATCCATGTCCACACAGCCAAGAATGTATATTGAGATTTAGTTGAGAGCCCAGACATCTATTACTCTCTTGAAACAGCTGCGTCCAGGGAAAACATTGCTTGAATAACAGCTCCTTTTCTCGGGTCTATTTTGCCAATTGCACAATGTTTATTGACACAAGGTACAGAGGTTTCAAATGCGTGCAGTTTCTGCTAATGACACTTTAAAGGTCTGGATGATTGACACATTTATAAGGCTGTAGTAAAGGCATTTTTCACACTTGCTATTGTTCAGCTGTAGGGTTCAGTTGTTCTGTACAGAGTGTATATTGGTTGATTGGCATGGTGGTGCCATAGAGTGGCATGGAGGCTATAATGATCCATGGGGATGAATGGAGGGACATCTATTGGCAGGGAGGGTAAGATATACCAGGGGGAGTGTGTGGGGCATAGTTTGGCAAGGGAGCATGGTTAAGATATTTTGAACTTGCCTTTCAAAAGTGCCCTCATCCAGACTATGGTTCATGCCACCTTTGAAGGGCTATGGACCACGAGCCTTGGAAAGGCTGGTCAAAGTTATAGAGCACTGGGAGATGACTATTTCCACAATGGAGCCAGCCAGGTCAGGAGTGCAGGATGTGGGCTCATGACCCACAGGTGCCGGCACCCTTATCCTTATCCTGTATTGGTTAAAATCGAAGGTGCCAGAAATCTTTGAATCAGGTACCAGGCACCATTTTTAAAGGTCCGTGGAGTCAGGAAACTCTGCCAAAGTTAACCCCTAAATCTCCATGTTCCTGTTTTACCTCCCATTGCTAATTTCGACTTGTGTTCCGTTTTTTTTCTTGATTTACCATGGCTGGTGCTCAGAAGTTGGTGATGGAAATCTAAAACTGGGATTTATTTTTCAACTTGTTGAATAAGTAACCTGCTTAGTTGCATTCTTGTAAAGTGTTTCCTTATATGTAAGTGATGACTTTTTTGTTACATACCAGCCTCAGTTTGTTGGGGTCAAAAAGCAAACAGATTGACCATTTGAGGGACGGTACATTTTTATGCCTACCTTCTCAATTTGGAAGAGTGAGTAAGCCGGGTGGGAGGGGTCTTTGATTATGTTGCCTGCTTACCCAAGGCAGCGGAGGGCGTAGATGGAGTCAATGGACGGGAGGCAGGTTTGTGTGATGCACTGGGCTGTGTTCATGACTATCTGAAGTTTCTTGCGGTCTTGGGCCGAGCAGTTGCCATACCAGGCTGTGATGCAGCCAGATAGGATGCTTTCTATGGTGCATCTGTAAAAGTTGCTGAGAGTTAATGTGAACATGCTGAATTTCATTAGTTTTCTGAGGAAGTATAGGCGCTGTTGTGCTTTCTTGGTGGTGGTGTCGACGTGGGTGGACCAGGACAGATTTTTGGCAATATGCACCCCGAGGAATTTTGAAGCTGTTAACCATCTCCACCTCAGCCCCGCTGACAGGGGTGTGTACAGTAGTTTGCTTCCTGTAGTCAATGACCAGCTCTTTAGTTTTGCTGGCATTGAGGGATAGATTGTTGTCATTGCACCACTCCATTAGGTTCTCTATCACCCTCCTGTATTCTGACTCGTCATGATTTGAGATCCGGCCCACTATGGTCATGTCATCAGTAAACTTGTAGATGGAGTTGGAACCAAATTTTGCCACGCAGTCGTGTGTGTACAGGAAGTATTGTAGGGGGCTAAGTATGCAGTCTTGTGGACTCCGGTATTGAGGACTATTGTCGAGGAAGTGTTGTTGTTTATTCTTACTGATTGTGTCTGTGGGTCAGAAAGTCGAGGATCCAGTTGCAGAGTGAGGAGGCAAGTCCTAGGTTTTGGAGCTTTGGTATGAGCTTGGCTGGGATTGTGGTACTGAAGGCGGAGCTGTAGTCAATAAATAGGAATTGTGATATTTCTTCTCCAGTGTTTAGTTTTGATCCTCCACAACACAAGATAGCATTCAGGTAGCTGCCTGGGCTCTTTTAAACCCTCTTCTGGGTAACCATTGCACCAGGTGCTGCCATGCTCCCAGTCCCACTGGCAGCACCGTTCTGCTATATTTCACACTGGCCAGATCTGACTTGACCAATCAGGATGAAATTGGGCGGTTCCTTCGTTCACGAGCCAGAAGCGGACACCACGGCTGCTTCGAGGTCTGCCGATCACACTTGCACGACAAGCGCAAAATCCATCCTTGTTCTTCCAGGGGGTAAAGGTTGCAGGTTTGGAAGGTGCTGTTGAAGGAGCCTTGGTGAGTTGCTGCAGTGCATCTGCCACTGTGTGACAGAGGGACTGAGTGTTTAAGGTGCTGATCAATTCGGCTGCTTTTCTGTTGAAGGCTGTTGAGCCTCCTGAGTGTTACTATAGCTGCAATTATCCAGACAAGTGGAGAGTATTCCATCACACTCCTGGTGTGTGCCTTGTGAATGGTGTAAAGGCTTTGAGTGTTAACTGCAAAATTAAGTGCAAGGACTTTCATTATTTGAGCACAGAAAAGGGACGTTTATTGACATTGAGTAGGGTTAGGATCGATACACTTGCCGTTTCACATTGTGAATAAAACTAAATTGAGTAAAGGTTGACTTCTGGTCTCCTCCTTCAAAATCTGGCTGTTTAACATGATAACAGAGAATGGTTGCTTAAAAGTAAAGGTTGGAAACTTACATTAAGAAAAAATTAAACTGAAGATTACAATCTGAGAATCCTTTGTCAAAACTGACGGAAAGCAAGTGTAAATTGTCAGGGTATGATTACCTACCAATGTTCTCAGAGTCTGATCCACACTGACCAGTGGAAGAATGAAGTGGATATCCAGATGTGGGTCACATCCCTAAGAAAGAGGAAACGAGTTATGGCCTTAGCATCGTTGCTCCCTCCAAAAAAGTAAAATCAGAAACAAAGTATAACATGAGTTGATTGCCTATCAGTTGGATATTGAGGAAGGCTTCATGGATGAAACTTACCTGAGAGATGCTCTATAGAATGCCGAGGAGGTCAGACCAATAGATTTCAAAAGATAGATAGTCATTCTATTAAGGAATGGAACTTTAACAGATTGTATTTCAAAATCTGAACTTCAGTTTGGAGAGTCTATGTTCAATGCTTACATTTATATTGCTAGACGGTGGTAATTTCCCGAGGCACCCTTAATGCCACATTTGGTCAATTTTGCTTTGATGTGAAGGGCAGTCACTTTCACCTCACTTCTTGAGTTGAACCCTTTTGCCATGTTTAGGACCAAGCCTGCAATGAGATCTAGAGCTGAGTGGCCCTAGTGGAACCCAAACTCAAGCATCAGTAAGCCACTCATTGCTGAGAGGCAGAGATGAAGTAGATGAAATGGGAGGTGATTTATGTGGAGTATAAACACCATGACAAACTATTTGGGCCAAATAACAACTGGGAGGGATTCTCCAGCCTCCCAGTTCATAGGCGGCGAGGTATGGTCCACCGTTCGCTGGCCGCGGGATTCTCTGCCAGACCACTGAAGTCACCCTACACCACCAGGAAACCCATGAGAGGGGATGTGCTGCCGGCAGGACCAGAGACACCTGTCACAATGAACAACCGGAGAATTCCGTCCTTTATCTTTTTCTTACTGCTGTTTTTCTATCTGAAAGTACATAGTCGTGTTTTTTACCAAGTCACTACACATTGATGGCACTATTATTGCTTACCCTGTGTCCTATAAAATGTGGCAAGCAACAGATATCAAGTAAGGTACCCATATAGGATACTTTATTTTTATTCATTAACATGATGTTGGCGTCACTGGCTAGGCCAACATCTATTGCCCATCCCTAATTGCAATTGAGTAGGTGGTGGTTACCTGTCTTCTTAAACCACTGTAGTCCAAACACATACAGTGTTGTTAGGAATGGAGTACCCCTTCATATACTCAAATAATTTACAACATGATTGGTTCAGCTTCAATTGCCCATTACTCATTCAGAGTTTTTGACTTTCATGTTTGCTATTCTTTTGCTACTTGCAGATCAAAAGTTACCTTCATGTTTAATATAATATGTTCTTGTTCTGACATTTTGACCAATTTGTTGAATGAGTGTCTCAAAATTTGTATTTAGAAAGGGTAATAGAGAAAATGTCTGTAACTGCAGTTTTTCCATCTGGCTAAAAGGTTAGATTTAATGGACCGGGTTTAGAGGGCCTGTTCGCCGTGGGTGCAAATCCCGTTATGGCCACTAAATCTCGTGAGAGGGCCATAATGCGATTTGCGCTGACGAGATCTTGGTTTGAGATCTTCCGCCAGCGATATGATCAGGTTCACAACCAGAAAAGGTGTGAACTTGATTTCCAAAAATTTTAATAAATTTAAATATACTTAACGGCTTTATGCCGCAGCATTTGGATCCTCCCACATGGCGTCATGGCGTCATACTGGTGCGAATCACTATTGGCTTTCAGAAGTGAAAACCAGCCGTGATGCCCACACTGTGGGCACAGAGGGAACTATAGTCTCTGGGTGATGAGAGGCATGGCTGGATAGTGCCCTGGAACAGCACTCTGAAACTGCCAGGTTAACAGTGTCAGGATGCCAGGGGGCAGGCCCTCTGGGGTCAGGGAGTTGATGGTTCTTTGGGGGAATGGGGTTATGCATACATTGGGGTGTGTGGAGGTGCCCTGCTGCCAGCGGTGTGTGGGGTGGGGGGGTTGGGTCACGCTGATGCTTGCATGATGTGCGGGGGAGGGGGGCTGCCCCGATCTTTGCGTGATGGGGGGTGAGGTGGTTGCCCTTCTGTGTGTGGGGTTGGGGGATGTTCCTTTTGTCTGCTGGGGTTTCTGATCTCCTTAGGGAGGGGGTAGTCCCAATCTCTTGTGGGGGGGGGGGGGATGTGGGTGCCAATGCCAGGCACCCCAATCTCAGAATCCCGGCATTGCCAGCGTGTTTAGGCCCCCCACAAACTGGCTGTGTGATCCTTGCCAGTACGTTGAAATTGCACAGAGTGCTGTTAAATCAGGCGAGAAAAGGCATCTGTGAAGCCAATGGGTTTCACACAGCTATTCTCGCCTGATCCAGCACTCTGTGCAATTTTGGGAAAATTCCACCTGATATCTTTTGGGTAGAAGAGGGAACTACTAATAATGGCTTTGTTTTACAAAAGGTAATACTGTCCATGTTGCCAACACATGCCAGTGTTCGCACTGAATGATTATCACTGCGTTACAACCATTGGTAAATTTATCAAGTGGCAGTTAATTACTAGAAAATATTATGGCTGGCATAATACTGTAATTCAGTGAAGAATTGAAAGGCTGCCAAAAGCTGCTTTAAAATGCAGTGTTGTCTCAAAATTATTTGTACAGCTGACAATACTGAGGATTCGAAACAAAAAATAAAGATACTTTGCACATAGCAGCACAGAGCTTTGCAGTAAAGACAGAGGTTCAGATAGGTGTTTTCTACAAGGTGGGAGAGAAAATGAGGACAAAGAAAAAGCCATCTTGAATCTTACATTTTATAACACTTTGCAAAACAACCAGATGTTTCAAAGCACTTTACAGTAGTTTTGAAGCATATTTATTTACTGTTGTAATGTCAGAAATGTAAGTCATTGTGCGCACAGCAAACTTCTGCAAACAGCAATGATAATGACCAGAGAATCTGTTTTTGTGATGTTGATTTAGAGGGATAAATATTGGCTGCAGGTGATATCTCCCCTGCTGTCCTTCAAATCTGTGTCAAGGAATCTTTGACATCCATCTGAGCAGAGAGAATGGAGAAGAGAGCCCGACTTTTTTTTGGAATATGCCTTGACAAAGAATATTTGGAAAGAGGTGAGGTGTATTTTGACAATGTTCACCGCAAGCAGCTCTGTATTGCAGAACCCTGTGCTCTATGGGCTGTTCACAGGGATGCACATCAAGATAAACATTAACTATTGATGGAGGGTTATCAACTTCGGTCTGCCTGGATATTGTTGGTCTTTCGGTGCAAAGAGCTGTCCAAGACCGAGTGTTGCAGACTGACACATTCCATGTTTCAGGACTATGTGCTGAAGGACACATGAAAGCTTGGGCTTCAGCAAAGGCTCAGTAAGGAAAGGCCTCAATCTAGGCCCTCCCACCATAGTACTCCGAGGGACTGGAAATTGCAAAACACGTGGAACTGTCTGCACCAGCGAATGTTTGTAATGAGTTATAAATTGTTTATGACCTGTAATTATAAGTGTAACAAGGCACCTCAGAGTGCCAGGTGCTGTACTGAAAGAAATTGAACCACATTGTATGATACAAAACAATTTAAATGTGGCATTATATAATGTTCTTTTGCAAATTTTATTCATAAGGTGTTTTGTAAACATAAAATACAGGAATTATGGAGCTGAATTTTCCAGTTTACATTTTTACTGGTGTGAACTTACCTCTCATAATGGTCAGTACAGTATCTTCTCCAAGTCAAACCTCCCCAATGTGATAAAAACAAATTACTGCGAATGCTGGAATCTGAAACAAAAACAGAAAATGCTGGCCAATCTCAGCAGGTCCGACTGCATCTGTGGAGAAGGGAGCTAATGGTTTGAGTCTGGATGAGAAAGGGAACATTCCCCAACCCTCCACACAGAAGAGCAACCACCCGCCAACACGCAAAGATCGAGGCAGCCCCCCCACACACCATGCAAGCATCAGGGTGACCCGACCCCCAAAGTGCATCTGATGCTACTTTCATTGGCAGCACCCCCTGCAGCCCCCATGCCCCACCTCAATGCATGCATAATACCCCTCCCCCCAACAACCATCACCTCCCCCTTCCCAGGGGACCTACCCCCTAGCACCATGACACCTAACCTAACAGTGCCAGGGCACTGCCTGGCCATGTCCCTCACCAACCTGAGGCTATACTTACCTCCACACTCCCGGTGTGGTCATCACGACTGATTTTTACTTATGAAAGCTAGTAGTGATTCGGGCCAGCGTGACACCATGCTGCTGGGGGGTTAGAATCCAGCGTGGGCAGACACTTGAAGCCGTTTAAATATATTTATATTCATTAAAATTTCTGGAAGTCAGGTTCATGCCCTTTCTGGGTGTGAACCTGATCATGCCACCGGTGGGGTACGGGGAGGATCTCAAAGCAAGATCTCACCGGCACAAATCCCGTAATGGCCCTCTCATGAAATTTAGTGGCCATAACGGCATTTGCACCTGCGGCTTAGACAAAGGGTCATCCAGACTCAAAACGTTAGCCCACTTCTCTCTCCACAGATGCTGTCAGATCTGCTGAAATTGTCCAGTATTTTCTGGTTTTGTTCTGCAGCGTGAACATGATTCACAGTGTCATCAAAATACATATCCCTCAGAAAACTAAAAAATGTTAATAAATCATTGTTTAATGGGATTGTAAAAAATGTTTTTGCTCATCATGCTGATGGATATTATGATAGGCAATGGAAATTTTTAAATTTTGCATGTCTTTACAGTCAAACACATACAGTAAAGTTAGATGTAGAACAAATTTCCCAATATTCTGTTGCAATGACGTGCCACACTCCCAACCTGGACTGAGCATCCAGCAGAGTAATAATATTATATTTTTATATGACCCACACAAGCAGCCATCACAAGATTATTAATTTGGCGCCAAGTTGTGGGCCATTGCTAATATGAACTAGATTATTCTGAGATTTATCATGATCATTTTTCAGACCAGTCACCTGATCTTTGCATTTGGCTTGCAGCCAGCTGCCTGCAGTAGTTTGGCTTCAGACTCCTGATGTGCTTGGGAGAGTTGATTGAATTTTAATTGGTTGTTTTGACATTACTACTCCATAAGGCAGGTTTGGTCAGCATTTGGTAGCTGTAGCGGTCCAAGCTAACTGGACTGATTGACAGGCCACACAAGTGGGAAGGAGATAAGCCAAGTTGCAGAGCAGCTGGCTATGTTCCTTGGCTTTGAGCTCCTTGTACTACTGGGTCTCTCACTGCCAATGTCAGGTGTATCTCACATTTGGTAACAAAAAAGAAAAAAAATCTGCTTGATGGGAGGAATGGGTTTCACTATGAAAGTAAAGTTAACCTCAGGTGAGCTGAAAGGTGACTCAATAAAGGAGCCAATTTGAGATCAGCAGTTTTCCCGCTAGGTGAGAATAGATAATCCTGTTTTGTAGAGGACATTGACACTTATGTGTGTTACTCATAGGGAAAATGGAATAATAATCATTATTGGACCATTGGGGGAGTCAGGCTTTGATGGTGTATGTATACTGTGAATCAGTCATGCTCGACCAATTTTGCAAGATGGCACCCATGTGGAAATTCATTCCCATCTGTATTTTATATATGGTGTGAAAATATTGAGTTTATTTGCATTTCATATTAATCTCACTCTTCATAAAGTTCTATGATCACACTTATAATACAACCTATACATTTGTATTGCATATGCATCCTTCTTCCAGTGGTCAGGCTACAGCACCACTAACTGGAAAATGGTATATTTATATCATGAAGGTTTAGTTTCAATCATAAATTGGACCCAAGAATGTATTATAGGAAGAACAAAATATAAGGACGTTATGTGTGACTTTAGAATGAGAGATTGGATAGATTGGTGCACTCTTGCTTAAATACCCCCATGGCTCTAAGCTCACATCATCTGAATGCTACACTTGTCTTTGATTCCACGTGTACAATGCCACAGGAACTTGTACGGAGATGCTAACACCCATGATTTTCCTTCATTCTCTTATTTTTATTATTTCACTTTGTGTTGGTTGCAATAAAGGTGATGAACAAATTGTACTCGTTCTCAGTTGGGACCAAAGACCATCAGTCTTCTGAAACGTTAACTCTTTCCCCCCTCTTCACAGATGCTGGCAGACCTGTTGAATCTTCCCAGCATGTTCTAGTTTTTATTTCAGATTTCCAGTATCTATATTACTCTTTTTTTTTTGCATTAGTGTTTAACAATGACTTGTTTATCTGCCCACTTTCTGTCCTTGGTCATTTTAAACACCCGTTTTACACATTTAAAAAATAATCATATTGCAGGGAACAAAGTCACCACATCTATTACATTCCCAGACAGCTCGTACAAGTCTCAGCGAGTGATGAGTTTGCCAACACCCGTTATCTTGGAAAGATGGCCAAGAGAAGTAATTTGCACTTGTCCAACACATGCGCTACAAGTGTCCAACTGTGTGCTTTGAAAGTACAGTGAGCAGACAATTTTTTCAGCGACTGAAATCACTGTCACTTTCACCTCACCAGCCTGAGCTCAAGTGATGCTTCTGAACTTAATGCCTTCAGATTTTGCTCTTTTCTTCCCCGTGTTTTTGTTTTATACCAACTGTTCCTTCTATTATCGTCCCGATTGCCTTTCTGCCACTTCAGAAATCTCTATTCAGTTTATCCACCTATTGCTTGTTTCCTTTTCTATGCAGCTTATACTTGAAAATTACTTTGCGTATATTATTTTCCACGTGAATTCGGCCTCAACTGAGCTGTTTTGCAATGTTGAAGGTCTTATTATTGCAAGTTGTTGTTTTCCACTGACTGGGTTGTTGGTGATGCGCCGTGTCCACCTTTGCGGACGAGTTCTCAGTCATTCCAAGTCGGCAGCAACACTGTTTTCGACAGGCCACAAAAATAAACCACAAGTTAGTTAAAGGACAGTCATCTCTTCCAGTACACAGGTCCCAAAGTCTAAATATAATTATAATATTTGACTAGAAGGGGTTACAATTTGTGGCTTACATCATCTGGAGTGTAATACAATTATCATATTTTATAAAAAGTTGATGCCACTTTAAATTTCAAGTTACTGACAAGTATTTTGTCATTATTTTCTCTTTCAGAAAACAAGGATTTTCAAGTCGCCTCTCAGACCTGCTGCATCAAGCAAGCAAACACGAAGCCACACAGAACTTTTTATTGCCTGAACAGATTCCCCCCATCCCATATTTTACGTGTGTACACAAATTGGGCCGTCCTAGCTAATAAAATAGGCGTTGACAAATCTTGGCATATGTTTTACTGGGAAATGTGAAATATGTAGAGATACTTGGGGCCGTGATCTCCAAGCAATTTTGGAAAGAAAATAAGTTTCAGCCGAGTGAGTGAAATATTTAAAATAAAAACAGCTGCGGGTAAGCCTCGCATAAACGTGAAGATGCATATTTTTGAAGTGTGGAGTTTTACTTGAGCGTTCCCGCAATAATGCCGAGGTGAAACTCTGTGATCTGTTGTCTATTTCGGCGAGGCGACAAGAAGCACAGACATCGGCGGCGTTGCAAATGCAGATTTTGCTGCTTGTGCTGGAACTTGAAATTCGTGCAGCATTAAATAGTAACGCGAGAGTTGAAACTTACCTCCTCACTGTACAACTGTCAAAGGACAAGTGGAATCGCGCATGACCCAGGAATAGAGTCTACTGTAAAGGCCCTGAAGATAATAATCTAAACAGAAATTTAAGGTAAGACGCCCGTCTCGGCGGCGGCGGGGCCGGGCAGCTTCCCCCCACTCCCTTTCCCTCTCCTCCCGGGCGCCGCCTCGCCTTTCCCCTCATTTTCTTGGCTTTTACTCTTGCGATTGTCGATCGGCAGGGGCAACTTGAGGCGGCGCAAAGTGCCCCCCTGCCTCTTCCCCCCCCCCTCTCCAGCCGCTTGCGAGCTTTTAGTTCGCCTGATTCTTTAAAATGTCGCCATTTTGCCTGAGCGCTGTTGCAAGCTCATCCTGCTGCCCCGGGGGTGGGGGAAGCTGGAGAAACAATGTATCCGCAGTGGGATTGTTACATTGTGCCTGCCTGCCAGCCGGGGGAGGAAGTTGGCGCTTTGTATGTTAATGAAGGAAGGTGAGAGGTTCGAGCCCGGGGGAGAATGTCGGAACTTCTTGGGCTTTTTCTCTTTTGCCGGGAGCGCGCGCTTTTGCTGGCCGGGCGCGCGGATTCCATGTTGAGGGGCCCGTGCGCGCGCCTGCGAGTTGGGCGCGCGTGCCATGTCTTTCCATCTTCCCACGCACCGCCCAGTGGGTGAGGGCAATGGGCATCGAGCTCGCTTCAGTTCCCAGTGACGGGCCACCCCCAGGGTTTCCCTCCTCGCGTCTCCGCGGTGCCTGAAGTGTTTTCTTTTCTTTTGACGGGCTGCGTGGTGTCGGGCTGGAGGGGGGAAGGAGCCCACCACTTTTCCCTTGGTTGGGTGTTGACTTTGTGGTTTTGTTTTATTGGCCTGGTCACACACGGCACAGCTGTGGACTTGGGAGTGGGTCACTTATATGGTCGGGGCCAAGCGTGACTGTTTATTTTTGAAAAGATGGGATTCTGGTCACTCAGGCTAAAGGGGGATTTCATTGAGGTGTTCAAAAGCTGTGGATGGTTTTGATGGAGCGCACGAGGAGATGGGCCGGATTCTCTGCACCCCCCCCCCCCCCTGTGGTTCTCGGCGCCGCGCCGTTTGCTGGCGGCGGGATTCTATCTTCCCGCCGCTTGTCAATGGGATTTCTCATTGTGACCACCTCCCGTCGCCGGGAAACCCGCGGGCAAGGGTGTGCGGCCGGCGGGTAAAGTGAATCGCAACGACTGGAGAATTCCGGCCACTGTTTCCTCTGGCAAGTGGGTCCGTATGTATACAAAATACTCCACAAAAGAACTAAAGGGAAGGTTAGGAGACTTTTTCACACAGAGGATCATTAAGATCTGGAATGCACGACTGAAAGGGTGGTGGAAGCACAGTCAGTAGAAATGTTCAGAGGCAATTAGACATGTCCTTGAAGAGGACTAATTTGCAGCGTTATGGAAAAAAAGCTGGGACGTGGAATTAAATTGGACAACTCTTTCAAAAAGCTGGCACAGGCATTACAGAATCAATGACCTATGATGTAAGGTGAAATGTGGATTTGCCATGGCAGTAAATTACAGGATACATTATTTTAAAAGGCAGGAGCATATTAGAGTGGATAAAGTGTAGAGCTGGTGGGAAGTTTTAAAAAATAACGGAGGGTGGGCTGCAAAGGTACATTGAAGTGAAGGTCTCAAAGAAGGTCGGTAAATGACAAGGCTAAAGGTGTTGAGATGGGAGTTCTACAAAGCTGAGCATATTGGATCAAGGAGCTAGAGGTACTTGGGTGATTGTGAGAACATAAGTGGATTACGTCAGTTTTGTTAAAGAGGCTGTGGCTCAGCATCACACATGAGGTTGAAGAAAGTGGCAACAGCTTTGAGTTGTTGAGTGAAGCTTGGAAACAATTAGTTTGTTGGAGTAAGAATGAAAAGCAGAACTTGCATTAATTTAGTGCCTTTCACAGCAGTACAGGGGGAGGCATAGGGGTATTGTCACTGTCTAGTAATCCAGACATCCAGAATAATGCCCTGGAGGCCAGGGTTCACATCCCACTGTGGCAGATGATTACATTTGAATTCAATAAAAAATCTGGAATTAGAATGACTTTAATGATATTATGAAACATTGTCGATTGTTGTGGAAACTCGTCTGGTTCACTAAATAAAGAAGGGAAGGAAATCTGGTGTCCTCACCTGATCTAGCCATGGCAATGTGGTTGACTCTTAACTGCCCACTGAAACGTTGTATCAAACTGCTACAAATTCAATAAAAGAATTAAACCGGACAGACCACCCGGCATCAACCTAGGCACCAGAAACAACGGCAAATGCAGCCCTGTGACCCTACAAAGTCCTCCTTACTAAAATCTGGGGGGGCTTGTGCCAAAATTGTCTCACAGACAAATCAAGCACCAGCCTGCAATAGTCATACTCACGGAAGCATACCTTGCAGATAATGTCCCAGCCATCACATTCTCGGGGTGTGTCGCACCGGCAGCACAGACCCAGCAGAGGTGGCTGCACAGGGGCCATACAGTCAGGAGGGGGGTGACCTGGGACCGCACAAAGTTTATGGCATGAGATCCAACATGGTGAAGGAGACCAGCTGATTACCACATACTGCCAGCTTCCACCCAACTCCACACTCAGCTGATAAATCAGTGCTCCTCCGTATTGTACACCACTTGGAGGAAGCGCTGCTGGTGACGAGCGCAAAATATACTCTGGTTGGGGGTCTTCAATGTTCCTCACCAAGAGTGGTTTGGTAGCATCACCACAGACCGAGCTGGCCGAGCCCTAAAGGACATAGCTGTTAGACTGGAGCTGCAGCAATCAACAAGAGGGAAAAACATACTTGACCTCATCCTCACCACCCTGTCTGCCACAGTGTATTTGTCCAGACAGTATTGGTAGGAATGACAACCACACAGTCCTTGTGGAGATGAAGTCCCAACTTCACTTTGAGGATGCCTTTCATTGTGTTGTGTGGGATTACCACTGTACTAAGTGGAATCGACTTTTAATATTTCTAACAACTCAAGTTGAGGTGCCGTGGGCCATCGACAGAAGCAGAAATGTACTCAACCACAATCTGTAACCTTGTGGTCTGGCATATCCTCAATCCTGCCATTACCACCAAACCAAGGAATCAACCCTGGTTCACTGAAGAGCGCAGGAGGCATGTCAGGAGCAAAACCAGGCATACATAAAAAGGAGATGTCAACCTGGTGAAGTTAGAATACAGGACTACTTGCATGCCAAACAGCATAATCAGCAAGTAATAGACAGATCTAAGTAATTCCACTGGATTAGATCTAAGCTCTGTAGTCCTGCCACATCCTGCCATGAAAGGTGGTGGAGAATTCAATCAACACACTGGAGGACGAGGCTGCACAGATACCTCCATTCTCAATGATGGAGGAGCCCAGCACATTGGTGTAAGGGATGAGGCTGAAGCATTCACAGTCTTCAGCTAATTCGATTCACTACGTGTGATATCAAAAAACAGCAAATGGCACTGGATACTGCAAAAAGCTGTGGGCCCTGACAACATTCCAGCAGTAGTCCTGAAGACTTTTGTTCCAGAACTTGCTGCGCCCCTAGCTAAGCTGTTCCAGTACAGCTACAATACTGGCATCTACCCGGCTATGTGGAAAATTGCCCAGGTGTCCTGTACATAAACAGCAGGCCAAATTCAACCTGGCCAATCACTGCCCCATTAGTCTACTCTAAATCATCAGTAAGGTGATTGAAGGGCCACCAACTGTGCAGTCAAGTGACATTTGCTTAACAATAACCTGTTCACTGATGCTCCATTTGGAATCTGCAAAGGTCACTCTGTTCCCGACCTCATTGCAACCTTGCTTCCAACATGGACAAAAAAGCTGAAGTCCAAAGGTGAGGTGAAAGTGACTGCGCTGAAATCAAAGCAGCATTTGACCGACTGTCTAAAGCAGCCCACGGGATAAGCACCCCTTCCGCAAACATTCACTCTCTCCACCACCGTGGCAGTAGTGTGGTTTAAAAAAATTATTTTTTATTCATTTACGGGCTGTGGGCTTCGCTGGTAGGCCAGTATTTAATGCCCAACCCTAGTTGCCCTTCAGAAGGTGGCGGTGAGTTGCTTTCTTGAACCGCTGCAGTCCTTGAGGTATAGGTACCCGCACTGCTGTTAGGGTGAGATTTCCAGGATTTTGCCCCAGCAACAGTGAAGGAATGGTGATATATTTGCAAGTTAGGATGGTGAGTGACTTGGAAGGGTACCTCTAGGTGGTGGAGTTCCCAGGTATCTGCTGCTCTTGTCATTCTAGATGGTAGTGGGTTTGGAAGGTGCTGTCAAGGAACCTTAGTGAGTTACTGCAGTGCATCTTGTAGATGGTATACACGGTTGCCACTGTTCGTCAGTGGAGGTTTGTGGAGGGGGAGCAATCAAGCGGGGCTGTTTTGTTTTGGATGGTGCCAAGCTTCTTGAGTGTTGTTGGAGCCGCACTCATCCAGGCAAGTGGAAACTATTCCATTACACTCCTGACTTATGCCTTGTAGATGGTGGACAGGCTTTGAGGGGTCTGCATGTAAGTTACTCGCCAGAGGATTCCCAGCCTGTGACCTGCCCAGGTAGCCACGTTATTAATATGGCTAGCCAGGTTCAGTTTCTGATCAGTGTTAACCCCCAGGATGTTGATTGTGGGGGATTCAGCAATGGCAATGCCATTGAATGTCAAGAGGCGATGGGTAGATCTTCTCTTGTAGGAGATGGTCGTTACCTGGCACTTGTGTGGCGCAAATATAACTTGCCACTTGTCAGCCCAAGCCTGGATATTGTCCAGGTCTTGCTGCATTTGGACATGGACTGCTTCGTTATCTGAGGAATCGCACATGGCGCTGAACATTGTGCATTCATCCACAAGATCCCCACTTCTGACCTTATGATGGAAGGGAGGTCATTGTTCAAGCAGCTAAAGATAGTTGGGCCAGGGCAGCACAGTGGCACAGTGGTTAGCATTGCTGCCTCACGGCACCGAGGTCCCAGGTTCGATCCCGGCTCTGGGTCACTGTCCATGTGGTGTTTGCACATTCTCCCTGTGTTTGCGTGGGTTTTGCCCCCACAATCCAAAGATGTGCACTGTAGGTGGATTGGCCACGCTAAATTGCCCCTTAACTGGGAAAAATGAATTGGGTACTCTAAACTTATTTTTAAAAAAGATAGTTGGGCCTAAGACACTACCCCGAGAAACTCCTGCAGGGATATCCTGGAGCTGAGATGATTGACCTCCAACCACCACAACCATTTTCCTTTGTGCCAGGTATGACTCCAACCAGCGGAGAGATTGCCCCCTGATTCCCATTGACTTCAATGACACGCTCACCTCACCTCTGGCATTCAACTTTTTTGCCCATGTTTTAAAAAAATTTTAGTGTATTCATTAATTTTTTTTTCGAATTAAGGGGCAATTTAGCATGGCCAATCCACCTACAATGCACATCTTTGGGTTGTGGGGATGAAACCCACGCAAACACAGGGAGAATATGAAAACTCCACATGGCCAGTGACCCAGAGCTGGGATCAAACCTGGGACCTCGGCGCCGTGAGGCAACAGAGCTAACCCACTGCGTCACCGTGCTGCCCCTTTGCCCATGTTTGAATGAGGTCAGGAGCTGAGTGACCCTGGCAGAACCCAAACTGAGCATCCGTGAGCAGGTTATTGCTGAGTAAAAGCACTATTGATGACTCCTTCCATCACTTTGCTGATGATGGAGAGTGGGCTGATGGGGTGATAATTGACTGGTTTGAATTTGCCCTGTTTCTTGTGTACAGGCCACACCTAGGCAATTTTCCACATTGCCGGGTGGATGCCAGTGTTGTAGCTGTACTGGAACAGCTTGGCTGGTGGTCGGCAATTCTGGAGCACAAGTCTTCAGTACTATTGCCGGACGATTGTCAGGGCACATAGCCATTCCCGTAACAGCCTCCCCGAACAGGCGCCGGAATGTGGCGACTAGGGGCTTTTCACAGTAACTTCATTTGAAGCCTACTTGTGACAATAAGCGATTTTCATTTCATTTTTCATTTCATTTCATTGCAGTATCCAGTGGCTTCAGCCATTTCTTGACATCACGTGGAGTGAATCATATTGGCTGAAGACTGACATCTGTGATGTTGGGACCTCCAAAGGAGACCGAGATGCAACATCCACTCGGCCTTTTTGGCTGAAGATCGTTGCGAATGCCTCAGCCTGGTCTTTTGCACATATAGATCATAGATCATAGAATTTACAGTGCTGAAGGAGGCCATTTGGCCCATCGAGTCTGCACCGGCCCTTACAAAGAGCACCCTACTCAAGCCCACATATCTACCCTATCCCCATAACCTCCACTTAACATTTTTGGACACTCTGGGCAATTTAGCATGGCTAATCCACCTAACCCGCACATCTTTGGATTGTGGGAGGAAACCGGAGCACCTGGAGGAAACCCACGCAGACACGGGGAGAACGTGCAGACTCCATACAGATAGTGACCCAGCTGGGAATCGAACCTGGGACCCTGGCGCTGTGAAGCAACTGTGCTAACCACTGTGCTACCCATATGTGCTGGGCTCCTGCAGCATTGAGGTTAGGGATATTTGTGGAGCCTCCTCCTCCAGTGAGTTGTTTAATTGTCCACCAGCATTCACAGCTGGATGTGGTAGGACTGCAGAGCTAAGGTCTGATGCGTGCTTTGCGGGATTGCTTAGCTCTGTCTAATACTTGCTGCTTTTGCTGTTTGGCACACGAGAGGTCCTGTGCTGTAGCTTCACCAGGTTGACACCTCATTTTTCGGTATGTCTGATGCTGCACCTGGCATGTTCTCCTGTACTCTTAATTGAACTAGGGTTGATCCCCTGGCTTGGGGGTAATGGTAGAGTGGGGGAATATGCCGGGCCCTGAGGTTGCAGATTGTGGTTGAATATAATTCTGCTGCTGCTGATGGCCCACAATGCCTCGTGGCTGCCCAGTTTTAAGATACTAGATCTGTTTGAAGTCGATCCCATTTAGCACGGTGGTAGTGCCACACAACACGATGGAGGGTATTCTCAATATAAAGAGGAGAATTCATCTCCACAAGGATTGTGCGGTGGTCACTTCTGCCGATACTGTCATGGACAGATGCATTTGCAGCAGGCAGATTGGTGAGGATGAGGTCAGGTATGGTTTTCTCTCTTGTTGGTTCCCTCACCACCTGTTGCAGTCCCAGTCGAGCAGCTATGTCCTTTAGGACCCTGCCAGCTCGGTCTGTGGTGGTACTACTGAGCCAGTCTTGGTGATGGACATTGAAGTCCTCCACCCAGAGCCTATTCTGCACCTTTGCCTCCCTCCGTGTTTCTTCTAAGTGGTGTTCAACATGGAGGAGTACTAATTCATGAACTGATGGTGGCCGGTACGTGGTAACCAGCAGGAGGTTCCTTACCCCTGTTTAACCGAAACCAAGGGCAGCACGGTGGCGCAGTGGTTAGCACTGCTGCCTTATGGCGCTGATGACCCAGGTTCGATCCCAGCCTTGGGTCACTGTCCATGTGGAGTTGCACATTCTCCTCACAAACGAAAAGATGTGCAGGGTAGGTGGATTGGCCACACTAAATTACCCCTTAATTGCAAAAGAAATAATTGGATACTCTAAATTTATAAAAGAAAACTTGAAGCAATGAGACTTCATGGGGTCTTGAGTTAATGTTGAGGACTCCCAGGGCAACTCCCTCCCGACTGTATACCACTGTGCTGCCACCTCTGCTGGGTCTGCCCTGCTGGTGACACAGGATATACTCAGGAATGGTGATAGTGGTGTCTGGGACGTTGTATATAAGGTATTATTCTGTGAGCATGACTGTGAGGCTGTTGCTTAACTCGTCGGTTTATCCTCTCCCAACTTTGGCACAATCCCCCAGATGTTAGTAAGGAAGACTTTGCAGGGCCGACAGAGTTGGGTTTGCTGTTGGCGTTTCCAGTGCCGGGTGTTCTGCCTGGTTTCATTCCTTTTTTGTGTCTTTGTAACGATTGAATACAACTGGGTGGCTTGCTCGGCCTATTCAGAGGGCATTTAAGAGTCAACCACATTGCTGTGGGTCTGAGGAATTCAACAAGGTTCCTTCTGCGCACTTTCCAAATCCACAACTGCTACCATGGAGAAGGACAAGTGAAGCAGACACATGGAAACACCACCACCTGGAGGTTCCCCTCCAAGTCACTCATACTGAGTTTGAAATATATTGCCTTTCCTTCACTGTCGCTGGGTTAAAATCCTAACAGCACTGTTGATGTGTCTACACCACAGGGACTGCAGGAGTTCAAGAAAGCAGCTTACCATCACCTTCTCAAGGGCAATTAGTGATGGACAAGAAATGCTAACCTAGCCAGTGATGCCCACATCCGTAATTGAATAAAGTTATTATTTATTTGAACAGACAGAAGCATTGTTTGGATTCTCTGTGTATTCCAGTTTCTCTTTATGCATTTACATTCTTCAAATCTTCGCCACCCCATCTAATATCCAATGCTTCACTCTACCCCATTACAGATTCTCAGTCCTCCTCTCCTTCAGCTAACTTTCTCAACTCTGCCACAACCCAAATGATATTCCCAGCCAACTATCATTTCTGCCTGCCATCTTCACTGTAAAAGATAGTAGGGAAAGAACAGGGTACATTAAAAGGACTAAGGCATTGTACATGAACGTGTGGAGCATTCAAAATAAAATGGATGAATTAGCTGCACAGATAGATGGCAAGGGATATGATATAGATGGGATTACGGAGACATGGCTCCAAGGTGACCAAGGATGGGAACTAAACATTGAGGGCTATTCAGTTTTTAGGAAGGACAGACAAAAAGGAATAGGTGGTGGAGTTGCATTGTTGATTAAAGAAGATATTGACACAATATTGAGGAACGATATTGGTACAGATGATGTGGAATCTGGGTAGAGTTAAGAAACATCAAGGGGCAAAAAATGTTTGTAGGGAGGGTATACAGACCAAACTGCATTGGTAATGTTGGGAATAGCATTAAACAGGAAATCGGAGATGCATGTGATAAAGGAACATCTGTGATTAAGGGTGACTTTAATCTGCATGTAGATTGGGTGAGTCAAATTAGACACAGTACAATAGAGGAGCAATTTCTGGAGTGTATACGGGGTGGTTTTCTGGACCAGTCTGTTGAGGAACCAACAAGGGAAAAGGCCATCTTGGACTGGGTGTTGTGCAATGAGAAAGGATTAGTTGGCATGTTAAGGAATGGGTTAAGAAACATTCCAATTAGATGTCTGAAGGGCCTGTACTGCGCTGTATCGTTCTATGTTCTATGTTCTATGTCTCATTGATTCAATAATTGGCACTGACATGTAATGAGGCTACAGGTGGCCTTGGAGGCATGTGATGTGATGATAGAGTTTGGTGCTGAGTGTGTTCAAAGAAAAATAAAGGTGTTTGGGAAAAGGAGCAGAACTCTTGACTCTTTACTCAACAGCAGCCAGAGGCTAACATTGGTAGCAGAGAATGGTTACGATCCATTGACCTCTGGGTTATGGGCCCAGCACGCCTCCGCTGTGCAACTCTGCTGTGTGTGGAATTGACTGGTTAAAATGTTACCCGGACTCTTTGAATGCTGAAAATATGAACAAGGTTAAGGAATTTGAAAGTTCCACACATTTCAGGTTTGGTGCTGAAAAGAGTGGTGATCTCTTGCAATATTGCCGGAGAAAATCATTTCATTAGCACGAATGTTGTATCTAGCGAGATACCTTTGCTTCGGAGCAGACCGTTGACGAAGAAAGCACACATGAAGCTGGATTTGGAACAGGATAAGGCAACAGTTTTTGGAAAGACGGTGGACTTACAATTTACACAGTCGGGACACTATTGTATTCCATTACTACAAAGGGACTACAATTAGCTCTGCCTTTGCTGAGCATTTAAATGTATTACATAGCAGTAGAAAAGCTTTTTTGGAGGCAGAAGTCTCTGAAAGAATTCGCAGAGCTTTAAGGCATAGTGTACGGCCATCAAATACCGTTTTTCAGCAAGAAGACATAGGATACTCCAAGAGAGACAATTTTAATGAATGGAAAGGCCCAGGGAAGATCATAGCCACAGATGGCAAAACAATTATTTTGCAACATGGCAATCAGACTGTTCGGGTACATTTATCAAGGGTAATGGGGACAGATTACAAATTTTCATGTTTACACAGAGCAGACAGACATGATGAGGAACCAGGGTCACCTAGTAAGCGTGTGTTACAGAACTATGAGGACCAGTTAACTGATATAGACAGGGTTTCTGTAGAGGAACACAATACTTCTGATGAATTAGAACAGGCCATTTTTCCCAAAGGACAACTGCCAAAAGTTGGTACAAAAGTGACATACTTGCCTGAAGGGTCTAGTCAATGGAAGGATGCAACTGTTGTTAGTAGAGCAGGGAAGTATAAACACTTGTTGAATGTTTAGCATTCAGGGGAGGGTGTTAAGGCAATGGATTGGGAACACAAAGTTCAAACATGGAGGGCACGGTATCGCAGTGCCAGTTCAAATAGTACATCGGATAGTGAACAGATTTGCGGGAAAAGGTCAAGAACTATTGAAAGGACATCCCACAACAGAAGGGAAAGGTCAAGCAGTAGCAGTACAGAACGAGATACCAGGCGGGACAGGGAACGTAGTTTGTCAAGGTCTCGGAAAGCAGATCCAGCAATGTTTTACTGGCACCATAAGGGAAATCTTTCTGGCACCTTTATGATGCATGTCGATGATTTTTTGTGGGGTGGGACTAGCGATTTCGAAGCTATTGTAATCTCTGGGTTGAGGAAAGAATTCAGGGTTGGAAGTCAGGCTTCGATGCATTTAAATATATTGGACTGGAAATCGGACAGATTAATTTAGGGGCAACTTTACGTCAACATTCTTATTTGGAGAGCATCAGCCCAATAGCAGTGAGTTGTAGTCGGGTTTCACAAAAAGACTCAGTGGTTTCAAAGATGGAAAAAGAGCAACTGCAAAGTTTAATTGGGCAACTGAATTGGTTAGGTAGACAGACTAGACCGGACGCTAGTTTTGATGTCTTAGAGTTGAGTACAAAAATGAATGATCCTAAAGTGGAAGACATAATGAGGGCAAATAAACTAAAAATGCAGGAGTGTGTTTTGAGGTTCCCGGTTTTAGGTGACTCATAGTTTACAGTGATGCGTCCTATGCAAATTTATGTGATGGCGTTTCAAGCGCAGGAGGTTTTATAATTTTCCTTATGGGGAACAGTGGTAAATGTTGCCCTCTTGTGTGGGAAACAAAGAAAATAAGGAGAGTGGTCAAAAGCACTTTGGCTGCTGAGACTTTCAGCCTTGTAGAGGCAGTTGATATGGCCTTTTACATATCTCAGATATTGACAGACATTTTGGGATTTGGAGTGTCACATTGACAATAAATCCCTGTGGGAAAATGTGCACTCTACAAAAAGTGTCAATGAGAAAAGGCTAAGGATAGACATTGCAACTTTGAAGTAGATGTTGGACAGAGGGGAGATAACAATTAAATGGGTCGACAGTAGCTATCAATTATCTGACTATTTAATGAAAAGAGGGGCTAGTTCACAGAACCTTTTGGATATTGTTAATGAAGGGAGGTGCAGCACGGTGGCACAGTGGGTTAGCCCAGATGCCTCACGGCGCCGAGGTCCCAGGTTCGATCCTGGCTCTGAGTCACTGCCCGTGTGGAGTTTGCACATTCTCTCCGTGTCTGCGTGGGTCTCGCCCCCACAACCCAACAGATGTGCAGGTTAGGTGGATTGGCCACGCTAAATTGCCCCTTAATTGGAAAATAATGAATTGGGTGCTCAAAATTTTTTTTTTAAATGAAGTGCCTGTTTCTGTGACTGTTTGTTTTGTTTTCCTTCCAAAAAAAAAGGAGGGAAATTGCCTGTGTTTTTGAGCTTCTTGTAATTTTGTTTTCACCAAATTATTTATTTTCTCCAACAATGGGGAGACTGTTAAGGAATGGGTTAAGAAACATTCCAATTAGATGTCTCATTGATTCAATAATTGGCACTGACATGTAAAGAGGCTACAGGTGGCCTTGGAGGCATGTGATGTGATGATAGAGTTTGGTGCTGAGTGTGTTCAAAGAAAAATAAAGGTGTTTGGGAAAAGGAGCAGAACTCTTGACTCTTTACTCAACAGCAGCCAGAGGCTAACATGGCAATCTAGTTGTGAGAGAACCCTTGGGGCTGAGTGACCATAATATGGTAGAATTCTTTGTCAAGGTGAAGAGTGAGGTAGTTGATTCTGAGACCAAAGTCCTGAACCTCAATAAAGGTAACAATAATTGTATGAGGCATGAGCTGGCAATGATGGACTGGGAAGCATTACTGAAAGGAAGGACAGTGGACAGGCAATGGCAGGAATTCAAGGAACAAATAGGTGAACTCCAAAAGTTATTTATTCCCATTTGGTGCAAGGGTAGAAAGGGAACTGTGGCCAAACCATGGCTTACAAGGGAAATTATTGATGGTATTAAATTCAAAGAAGAGGCAGATCCCCCAAATTAGCAAGAAAAAGCAATAGACCTAAGAATTGGGAACAGTTTAAAATTCATCAAAGGCAGACCAAGGCATCGACAAAGAAGGTGAAAATACAATTTGAAAGTAAATTAGCGGGGATCATAAAAACTGACTGTAAAAGTTTCTATCGGTATGTAAAGAGAAAAAGATTGATAAAAACTAATGTAGGCCCCTTACAGTCAGAAAAGGGGGAATTCATAACGGAACAAAGAAATTGCACTAAATTCATACTTTGCTTCTGTTTTCACAAAGGAAGACATGAATAATGTACCAGATGTTCTGAGAAGCACAAGTTTTAGTGAAGAGCTGAAGGAAATTAGTATTAGTAAAGAAATGGTTTTGGGGAAATTAATGGTATTGAAGGCAGACACATCTTCAGAATCTGATAATCTGCAACCCAAAGTAAGGAAATGGCCTAGAAATAGTAGATCCATTGGTGGTCATTTTCCAAAATTCTTTGGACTCTGGAATGGTTCCGACAGATTGGAGGGTAGCTAATATAACCCTGCTATTTAAAAAGGGAGGTAGAGAGAAAACAGGGAATTATAGACCAGTGAGCCTAATGTTGGTAGTAGGGAAGTTGCTGGAGTCTCTTATCAAGGACTTCATAGCACAGCATTTGCAAAGCAGTGATGTAATCAGACAAAGTCAGCATGGATTTATGAAAGGAAAATCATACTCGACAAATCTACTAGAATTCTTTGAAGATGTAACTAGTAGAGTTGACCAGGGAGAACCGGTGGATGTGGTTTATTTAGACTTTCAAAGGTTTTCAACAAGGTCTTACATAGCAGATTAATATGTAAAGTTAAAGCCTGGGATTACGAGTAGTGGCTTGAGATGGATCAAAAGCTGATAAGCAGACAGAAGCATAAAGTTGGAATAAATGGGTCTTTTTCTGATTGGCAGGCAGTGACTACTGGGGTATCACCGGGATCTGTGAGGGGACCCCAACTGTTCACATTATATATTAATGATTTTGTCGTGGGAACTAAATGTATTATCTCCAAATTTGCAGATGATACAAGGTTGGGTGGGAGGATGAGCTGTGAAGAGCATGCAGAGATGCTTCAGCGGGATTTGGACAGGCTGAGTGAGTGGGCACATGCATGGCAGATGCAGTACAATGTGGATAAATGTGAAGTTATCCAGTTCGGTAGCAAAAATAGGAAGGCCGATTATTATTTGATTGGATGTAAATTGAAAGAGGTTGATAATCAGTGACACCTTGGCGTCTTCGTACATTAGTCGCTGAAAGTAAGCATGCAGGTACAGCAGGCAGTAAAGAAGGTAAATGGTATGTTGGCCTTCATAGCAAAAGGATTTGAGAAAGGAATAGAGATGCTTACTACAATTGTATAGGACATTGGTGAGGCCTCACCTGCAATTCTGGTGTCCTTTTCTGAGGACTGATGTTCTTGCTATGGAGGGAGTGCAGCGAAGATTTACCAGGCTGATTCCTGCGACGGCAGATGAGGAGAGAATCAATTGGTTAGGATTATATTCATTGGAGTTTTGAAGAGTGAGAGGGGATCTCATAGAAACTTATAAAATTCTGACATAATTAGACAGGGTAGATTCAGAAAGAATGTTCCTGATGATGGGGGAGTCCAGAACTCGGGGTCACAGTTTGAGGATAAAGGGTAAACCTTTTAATCTGGGGGGGGGGAGAATTTTCTTCACGCAGAGAGACTGATAAATCTGTGGAATTCGCTACCATAGAAAGGAGTTGTGGCCAAACGTTATATAATTTCAAGAAGGAATTAATAATAATAATAATAATAATAATCATTTATTGTCACAAGTAGGCTTCAGTGAAGTTACTGTGAAAAGCCCCTAGTCCCCACATTCCGGCGCCTGTTCGGGTAGGCCAGTACGAGAATTGAACTCGCGCTGCTGCCTTATTTTGCATTACAAGCCAGCTATTTAGCCAACTGTGCTAAACCAGCCCCTCAATTCGATATAGCTCTTAGTGCTAAAGGGATCAAGGTATATGGGGGAAAGGCGTGATCAAGGTATTGAACTTGATGATCGGCCATGATCATAATGAATGGTGGAACAGGCTCAAAGGACCGAATGGCCTCCTCCTGCTTCTGTTTTCTATATTTCAGAGCCTCCCCACTTATCTATCATTCGATGTGTGACAGCTGAGGCCTAACCAGCATTTTATAACAGTGCTATAACGGCCATTTGGATAAAAGCTGAATGCCAGAGATTTGTTTTTAATAAATTTAGAGTACCCAATTAATTTCTTCCAATTAAGGGGCAATTTAGCGTGCCCAATCTTCCTAGCCTGCACATCTTTTGGGTTGTGGGGGCGAGACCCACCAAACACGGGGAGAATGTGCAAACTCCACACGGACAGTGACCCAGAGCCGGAATTGAATCTGGGACCTCGGCGCCATGAGGCAGCAGGGCTAATCCACTGCACCACCGTGCTGGCCCTTGAATGCCAGAGATGAGGTGAGAGTGACTACTCTTGACATCAAGGCAGCATTTGACGAAGTATCAGCATCAAGGAGCCCGAGCAAAACTGGAGTTAATGGAAATCAAGGGGAAAACTCTCTGCTGGTTGGAGTCATACCTGGCACAAAGGAGATGGTTGTGGTGATTGAAGGTCAATAATTTCAGCTCCACTCCAGGACATCATTGCAGGGGTTCCAGGAGGGCCACTAGGCAGGAGGGTTCAGTGTCCTAGGCCCAGCCATCTTCAGCTGCTTCATCAATGAACTTCCTTCCACCATCAGGTCAGAAGTACGGATGTTCGCAGATGACTGTGCAATATTCAGCACCATTCGGGACTCCTCAGATACTGAAGTAGTACATGTCCAATTTCAACAAGACTTGGACAACATCCAGGCTTCGGCTGGCAAGTAACATTTGTACCACACAAGTGCCAGGCAATGACCATCTCCAGCAATAGAGGATCTAACCATCACTCATGACATTCAATGAATGGCATTACCATCACTGAGTCCCCCACTATCAACATCCTGGGGGTTACCATTGACAGGAAACTGAGCTGGACTAGCCATGTAAATATTGTGGTACCAGAGCAGGTCAAAGGCTAGGCATCCTGTGGCGAATATCTCACCTCATGACTGCCCAGCGTCTATCCACCATCTACAAGGCACAAGTCAGGAGTGTAATAGAATACACTCCACTTGCCTGGATGAGTGCAGCTCCAACAACACTCAAGAAGCTCAACACCATCCAGGACAAAGCAGCCCACCTGATTGCTCCCCTTCCACAAACCTCCAATCCCTCTATCACTGATAAACCAAAGTCTGGTCTCATGCCAGCAATGAGACCACTGGTAAGGTTGATTGAGAGAAGAACATTGCTTTTCATCAAGTAGTGCTATCGAATTATTAATATGCACATGAACATTTCATCTGAAGGACAGCACTTCCAACCAAAGAGAATTTTATCATTGCTGTACTATAGTGTCAGCTAAATTTGTGATCAAATCTTGGAATGGTGTTTGAACCACAACCCTCTGGCTAAGCATATACATGTAAAAGCTTTCCTAATGCTTACAAATGATGCTGCCAAGGAGCTGGCATATGAATAATAAAGCGGGTGGAACCCTGAAGTACAGAAGAGGTGTGTACAAGGCAGGAAAAAACAATGAAGGTGATGTAGCATCCATGATATAACAGAAAGGGTTGTAACCATGGGTGAGCAGTGCCATAGTGATGCACTGTGGAGTAAAAAGCATTTGTGGAAGATGAGATCACTGATGTAACAGAATTCTGGGAGGACAAGGAAAGATAGAAATCCATAGCCGTCTTTACCGCCTGCTGCACCTGCATGCTTACCTTCAGCGACTGGTGCACAAGGACACCCAGGTTCTGCTGCACACTCCCCTCTCCCAATTTACAACCATTCAGGTAGTAATCTGCCTTCCTGTTTTTGCCTCCAAAGTGAATAATCTCACAGTTATCCAAATTATACTACATCTGCCATTGATTTACCCACTCGCCCAACCTGTCCAGATGTTGCTGTAGGATTGCTGCATCCTTGTCACAGTTCACCCTCCCACCCAACTTAGTATCATCTGCAAACTTTGAGATGTTACATTTTATTCCCTCATTCAAATCATTAATATATATTGTGAATAACTGGGGTCCCAGCACCGATCCCTGTGGCACCCCACTAGTTACTGCTTGTCAATTTGAAAAGGATCCATTAATTCCTACTCTTTGTTTCCTCTCATCCAACCAGTTTTCTATCCACCTCTATACACTTCCCCCAGTCCCATGCTCTTTAATCTTGCACAATAATCTCTTATGCGGGACTTTGTCAAACGCCTTCAGAAAGACCAAATATACCACATGGACTGGCTCCCCCTTGTCAACTGTACTAGTCACATCTTCAAAGAATTCCAACAGATTTGTCAATCATGATTTACCCTTCATAAATCCATGCTGACTCTGACTGATCCGGCCACTGCTTTGTAAATTTTCCGCTATAAAGTCCTTGATAATGGATTCAAGAATTTTCCCTACTACCGATGTTAGGCTTACTGGTCTATAATTCCATGTTTTCTCTCTACCTCCCTTTTTGAATATTGGAGTGACATTAGCTGCCCTCCAATCTGCAGGGACTGTTCCAGAGTCTATAGAATCCCGGAAGATGACCACCCATGCATCCACGATTTCCAGAGCCACCTCCTTAAGCACTCTGGGATGCAGATTATCAGGCCCTGAGGATTTATCCACCTTCAATCCCATCAATTTTCCCAGCACCATTTCTCTACTAATATTAATCTCCCTCAGTTCCTCCCACGCACTGAACCTTTCATTCTCCAACATTTCTGGTAGCTGATTTATGTCCACTTTTGTGAAGACAGAACCAAAGTATGTATTCAATTGCTCAGCCATGTCTTTGTCCCTTATTATACATTCCCTGTTTCTGTCTGTAGGGGCCTAATTTGTCTTTACCAATCTCTTTCTCTTCACATATCTACAGAAACTCCTAGCGTCAGTCTTTATGTTCCTGCAAGCTTACTTTTGTACTGTATTTTCCCTTTCTTAATCAATCCCTTGGTCCTTCTTTGCTGAATTCTAAACTGCTCCCAATCCTCAGACTTTTTGGCCAATCTGTATGCTTCTTGCTTGGACCTGATACTGTTTCTAATTTCCTTTGTAAACCATGGATTTCCCCTCTTGCCCATTTTGCTTTTCTGCCAGACAGGAATGAACAGCTACTGTGGTTCCCCCATGCGTTCCTTGAATGTTTGCCATTGCATATTCACTGTCATCCCTTTAAGTAACTCTCCCCAATCTATCATGGCCAACTCATGGCGCATATCTTCATGGTTTCCTTTATTAAGATTCAGCACCATCGTCTCCGAATCATCTATTTCACTCTCCATCTTGATAAAACATTCTATCATGTTATGGTCACTCATCCCCAAGGGGTCTCACACAGCCAGTTTGGCAATGGCTCCCTTCTCATTACATAATACCAAGTCTAAGATGGCCTGTTCTCTAGTTGGTTCCTCCACATATTGGTCAAGAAAACCATCCCATATGCACTCCAGGAATTCCTCCTCTACGGCATTGTGGCTAATTTGATTTGCCCAATCTATGTGCAGATTAAAATCACCCATGATCACCAATAATCCCTTATTACATACATCTCTAATTTTGTGTTTAACGCCATTCCCAACATCACCACTGCAGTTTGCGGGTCTATATATGGCATCCACTAATGTTTTTTGCGCCTTGGTATTTCTCAACTCTACCCATACAGACTCTGCATTGTCAGAGCTAATATTCTTTCTCACCATTGTGTTAATTTCCTCTTTAACCAGCAGTGCCACACCACCACATTTTCTTTTATGCCTGTCCTTCCTAAATACTGAATACCCTGGGACATTCAGTTCCCATCCCTGGTCACCCTGCAGCCATGTCTCCATAATCCCAATTATATCGTACCCATTTATATCTATCTGTGCGATTAGTTAATACACTTTATTGCAAATGCTCTGTGCATTAAGGCACAGAGCCTTTAAGTTTGTCATTTTCACATTGTTTGTCTTGCTCCCAATATTTGTCTCTTTTGCCCTGGTTGAATTTTGCCCTTGGTTTCTCCGCTTATCACTTTTCTTATTCCCTTTTCTACCTTTTGTTTTTGTCCTTGCTCCCTCTTTCTCTGACTCCTTAAATAGGTTCCTAATCCACTGGCATATTAGTTTAAACCCTCCTGCTTTGTGTACAGGATATACCTGGAAAAGTTTTCACATTGCTGAATAGATGCCAGTGTTGTAGCAGTACCGGAATAGTTTGGCCAGGGACGTGGCGAGTTCAGGAGAACAAGTCTTCAGTTGTTGTCGGAATATTGTCAGGGGCCATAACCTTTGCAGTAGGGATGAGAACATTAGGGAAGTAAACACGTGGCTACAGGAATGGTGCAGGAAGAAGGGGTTCCATTTAATGGGGCACTGGCATCAGTACTGGGACAGGAGAGATCTGTACCGTTGTGACGGTTTCCACCTGAACCAGTCTGGTGGAAAGTATAAATAGGGTGGTCACAAGGACTTTAAACTAGAAAATTGGGGGGACTGGAAGGTTAAAACTACAAGAAGTATAATGGTTCATAGGTCATGTGAGGAGAAGGTAGAGGTTAGTAGAGTTAGTAGAGGTTAGTAGAGGGAGGTGAGTATTTACTTTAAAAACCCTTACCTTTGCAGGAGCAGCCCTTTGGATTTCGGCAGGAGCGGTGCGCAAGGGCCTTCTGGGAGGTGAGTATTTACTTTAAAAACCCTTACCTTTGCAGGAGCAGCCTTTTGGATTTCGGCGGGAGCGGTGCGCAAGGGCCTTCTGGGAGGTGAGTATTTACTTTAAAAACCCTTACCTTTGCAGGAGCAGCCCTTTGGATTTCGGCGGGAGCGGTGCGCAAGGGCCTTCTGGAAGCTGAGTATTTACTTTAAAAACACTTACCTGGTCCCGTTTCTGTTCTTCGTTTCTGTTTCTTTTAATATAAGGCGGGGACCGGAAGTTCGACCCGCGGACTTCTGGGAAGGCCCCCCCCCCCAACCAATAAATTCTGGTGGAGAGGAAACCCGAGACACTACACGTGTAGTGTCTCCCACCCTCCTCCTCTAACCTAATAATAAGACCCATTGGTGTGAGGTAAGTGCCATATTATATTATTATTATATATTTTTAAATTTTTAAATTTTTTAAAAATTTATTAACCAGATCTTGGTTAGAAGTTAGAGGGATGGCAGGGAAGGGAGTGCAATGTTCCTCCTGCAGGATGTTTGAGGTGAGGGATGCCGTTAGTGTCCCTGCTGATTTTACCTGCAGGAAATGCAGCCATCTCCAGCTCCTCCAAGACCGAGTTAGGGAACTGGAGCTGGAGTTGGATGAACTTCGGATCATTCGGGAGGCAGAGGGGGTCATAGATAGCAGCTTCAGGGAATTAGTTACACCAAAGATTGGAGATAGATGGGTAACTGTAAGAGGGACTGGGAAGAAGCAGTCAGTGCAGGGATCCCCTGCGGTCGTTCCCCTGAGTAACAAGTATACCGCTTTGGATACTTGTGGGGGGGACAGCTAAGCCATGGGGTACGGGCCTCTGGCACGGAGGCTGTCCCTGTTGCTCAGAAGGGAAGGGGGGAGAGGAGCAGAGCGTTAGTAATTGGGGACTCGATAGTCAGGGGCACAGATAGGAGATTTTGTGGGAGCGAGAGAGACTCACGTTTGGTATGTTGCCTCCCAGGTGCAAGGGTACGTGATGTCTCGGATCGTGTTTTCCGGGTCCTTAAGGGGGAGGGGGAGCAGCCCCAAGTTGTGGTCCACATTGGCACTAACTACATAGGTAGGAAAGGGGCCAAGGATGTCAGGCAGGCTTTCAGGGAGCTAGGATGGAAGCTCAGAACGAGAACAAACAGAGTTGTTATCTCTGGGTTGTTGCCCGTGCCACGTGATAATGAGATGAGGAATAGGGAGAGAGAGCAATTAAACACGTGGCTACAGGGATGGTGCAGGCGGGAGGGATTCAGATTTCTGGATAACTGGGGCTCTTTCTGGGGAAGGTGGGACCTCTACAGACAGGATGGTCTACATCTGAACCTGAGGGGCACAAATATCCTGGGGGGGACATTTGTTAGTGCTCTTTGGGGGGGGGGGTTTAAACTAATGCAGCAGGGGCATGGGAACCTGGATTGTAGTTTTAGGGTACGAGAGATTGAGAGTATAGAGGTCAGGAGCACAAATTTGACTTCGCAGGAGGGGGCCAGTGTTCAGGTAGGTGGTTTGAAGTGTGTCTACTTCAATGCCAGGAGTATACGAAATAAGGTAGGGGAACTGGCAGCATGGGTTGGTACCTGGGACTTCGATGTTGTGGCCATTTCGGAGACATGGATAGAGCAGGGACAGGAATGGTTGTTGCAGGTTCCGGGGTTTAGGTGTTTTAGTAAGCTCAGAGAAGGAGGCAAAAGAGGGGGAGGTGTGGCGCTGCTAGTCAAAAACAGTATTACGGTGGCGGAGAGGATGCTAGATGGGGACTCTTCTTCCGAGGTAGTATGGGCTGAGGTTAGAAACAGGAAAGGAGAGGTCACCCTGTTGGGAGTTTTCTATAGACCTCTAAATAGTTCTAGGGATGCAGAGGAAAGGATGGCGAATATGATTCTGGATAAGAGCGAAAGTAACAGGGTAGTTATTATGGGAGACTTTAACTTTCCAAATATTGACTGGAAAAGATATAGTTCGAGTACATTAGATGGGTCGTTTTTTGTACAATGTGTGCAGGAGGGTTTCCTGACACAATATGTTGACAGGCCAACAAGAGGCGAGGCCACATTGGATTTGGTTTTGGGTAATGAACCAGGCCAGGTGTTAGATTTGGAGGTAGGAGAGCACTTTGGGCACAGTGACCACAATTCGGTGACATTTACATTAGTGATGGAAAGGGATAAGTATACCCCGCAGGGCAAGAGTTATAGCTGGGGGAAGGGCAATTATGATGCCATTAGACATGACTTGGGGGGGATAGGTTGGAGAAGTAGGCTGCAAGTGTTGGGCACACTGGATATGTGGAGCTTGTTCAAGGAACAGCTACTGCGTGTTCTTGATAAGTTCGTACCGGTCAGGCAGGGAGGAAGGCGTCGAGCGAGGGAACCGTGGTTTACCAAAGAAGTGGAATCTCTTGTTAAGAGGGAGAAGGAGGCCTATGTGAAGATGAGGTGTGAAGTTTCAGTTGGGGCGCTTGATAGTTACAAGGTAGCGAGGAAGGATCTAAAGAGAGAGCTAAGACGAGCAAGGAGGGGACATGAGAAGTATTTGGCAGGTAGGATCAAGGAAAACCCAAAAGCTTTCTATAGGTATGTCAGGAATAAAAGAATGACTAGGGTAAGAGTAGGGCCAGTCAAGGACAGGGATGGGAAGTTGTGTGTGGAGTCTGAAGAGATAGGCGAGGTACTAAATGAATATTTTTCGTCAGTGTTCACTCAGGAAAAAGATAATGTTGTGGAGGAGAATGCTGAGACCCAGGCTATTAGAATAGATGGCATTGAGGTACGTAGGGAAGAGGTGTTGGCAATTCTGGACAGGCTGAAAATAGTTAAGTCCCCGGGGCCTGATGGGATTTATCCTAAGATTCTCTGGGAAGCCAGGGAAGAGATTGCTGGGCCTTTGGCTTTGATTTTTATGTCATCATTGGCTACAGGAATAGTGCCAGAGGACTGGAGGATAGCAAATGTGGTCCCTTTGTTCAAGAAGGGGAGTAGAGACAACCCCGGCAACTATAGACCGGTGAGCCTCACGTCTGTTGTGGGTAAAGTCTTGGAGGGGATTATAAGAGACAAGATTTATAATTCTCTAGGTAGGAATAATATGATTAGGGATAGTCAGCATGGCTTTGTGAAGGGTAGGTCATGCCTCACAAACCTTATTGAGTTCTTTGAGAAGGTGACTGAACAGGTAGACGAGGGTAGAGCAGTTGATGTGGTGTATATGGATTTCAGTAAAGCGTTTGATAAGGTTCCCCACGGTAGGCTATTGCAGAAAATACGGAGGCTGGGGATTGAGGGTGATTTAGAGATGTGGATCAGAAATTGGCTAGCTGAAAGAAGACAGAGGGTGGTGGTTGATGGGGAATGTTCAGAATGGAGTTCAGTTACAAGTGGCGTACCACAAGGACCTGTTCTGGGGCTGTTGCTGTTTGTAATTTTTATCAATGACCTAGAGGAGGGAGCAGAAGGGTGGGTGAGTAAATTTGCAGACGACACTAAAGTCGGTGGTGTTGTCGACAGTGCGGAAGGATGTAGAAGGTTACAGAGGGACATCGATAAGCTGCAGAGCTGGGCTGAGAGGTGGCAAATGGAGTTTAATGTAGAGAAGTGTGAGGTGATTCACTTTGGAAGGAATAACAGGAAAGCGGAATATTTGGCTAATGGTAAAGTTCTTGGAAGTGTGGATGAGCAGAGGGATCTAGGTGTCCATGTACATAGATCCCTGAAAGTTGCCACCCAGGTTGATAGGGTTGTGAAGAAGGCCTATGGAGTGTTGGCCTTTATTGGTAGAGGGATTGAGTTCCGGAGTCATGAGGTCATGTTGCAGCTGTACAAAACTCTGGCACGGCCGCATTTGGAGTATTGCGTACAGTTCTGGTCACCGCATTATAGGAAGGACGTGGAAGCTTTGGAGCGGGTGCAGAGGAGATTTACCAGGATGTTGCCTGGTATGGAGGGAAAATCTTATGAGGAAAGGCTGATGGACTTGAGGTTGTTTTCGTTAGAGAGAAGAAGGTTAAGAGGAGACTTAATAGAGGCATACAAAATGATCAGGGTGTTAGATAGGGTGGACAGTGAGAGCCTTCTCCCGTGGATGGAAATGGCTAGCACGAGGGGACATAGCCGTAAACTGAGGGGTAATAGATATAGGACAATGCCAACATTGAGGGCATTTAAAAGTTTATTGGATAAGCATATGGATGATAATGGCATAGTGTAGGTTAGATGGCTTTTGTTTTTTGACTTCCCATGTCGGTGCAACATCGTGGGCCGAAGGGCCTGTACTGCGCTGTATCGTTCTATGTTCTCTGTTCTATGTTTTATGTTAATAGGATTAACAGACAGGGCCAGCCTCATGGCTACAGAGGGGAAAGGAAACATTTAAAAAAATCAAAATGTAAGGAGCCTGTGAGAGTGTAAGTTGGGGATGAGGCTGAGTGTTATCAGAGATTAATAAAGGAGGTCAGAATGTCTGAAATGCGTAGTGCACAAGAAAATCCTGCAAGGGAAAGACAAATCAGTAGGACATATTTAAAAACTTTGTACCTAAATGCACACAGTAATCAGAATAAGTTCCATGAGCTGAGAGCACAAATAGAGACAAATGGGTAAGATTTGGCGGGGATTATTGAATCATGGTTGTAGGAGGACCGGGACTGGGAGTTGAATGTCCAAGAATACTCAGTATTCTGAAAGGATAGACAGGATGGAACAGGAGATGGAGTTACTTTATTGATTAAAAATGGCATCAAAAGTTGGATTAAGAGATGATATTGGCACGAAGGGCCAAAATGTTGAATCGATCTGGTGGAAATAAAAAACAAGGGAAAAATTCCTTTGTCGGAGTATTTACATGCCCTCAACTGATACGTCCAAAGTGGGGCATAGTATAAACCAAGAAATAATGAGAGTTTGTGAGAAGGGCACAAAAGTAATCATGGGTGATTTTAATGTGCCTATTGACTGGATTAATGAAATTGGCAAGAGTAGCCTCGAGGGTGATTTCATAGAGTGATGAGGGATTGTTTCTTAGAGCAATAGCTTGTGGAGCCAATCAGGTAGCAGGCTATTTTAGATTTAGTATTACGCAACGAAGAAGGCTTGATAAATAGTCTTGTTGTTAAGGACCCTCTTGGAAGGAGTGATCACAGCATGCTAAAATTTCAAATTCAGATTGAGCGAGAGAAGACGGAGTGCCATACTGGAGTTTTAGCGTTGGGCAAAGGTAATTATACGGGACTGGGAAAAGAGTTGACCAAATAGACTGGGGACAGATAATTGAAGGTAGGACAGTTGAGGAACAATGGCGGATGTCCAGGGAGATATTAAATGCTACTCAATTAAAGTGCATTCCTGAGAGGAAGCAGAATTGTAAAAGGGAGCCAAAACATTCTGTGGCTAACAAGGAAGACATAACATCAAAAACTAGTACCATACTGCAAAAGCTAGTGGTAAGCTCAAAGATTGGGTGAACTTTAAGGTTCAGCAAAAGGGGCGAGATTCTCCGACCCCCGGGTCGGAGAATCGCCGGGGGCTGGCGTAATCCCGCCCCCGCCGGTTGCCGAATTCTCCGGCACCGGAGATTCGGCGGGGGCGGGAATCGCGCCGCGCCGGTTGGCGGGCCCCCCCCCCCCCGGCGATTCTCCGGCCCGAATGGGCCGAAGTCCCGCTGCTAGAATGCCTGTCCCGCTGGCGTGGATGAAACCACCTCTCTTACCGGCGGGACAAGGCGGCGTGGGCGGGCTCCGGGGTCCTGGGGGGGGGGGCGCGGGGCGATCTGGCCCTGGGGGGACCCCTACGGTGGCCTGGCCCGCGATCGGAGCCCACCGATTCGCGGGCGGGCCTGTGTCGTGGGGGCACTCTTTTCCTTCCGCCTTCGCCACGGTCTCCACCATGGCGGAGGCGGAAGAGACCCCCTCCACTGCGCATGCGCGGGGATGCCGTGAGCGACCGCTGACGCTCCCACGCATGCGCCGCCCGGCAATGTCATTTCCGCGACAGCTGGCGGGGCACCAAAGGCCTTTCCCGCCAGCTGGCGGGGCGGAAATCAGTCCGGCACGGGCCTAGCCCCTCAAGGTTAGGGCTCGGCCGCTCAAGATGCGGAGGATACCGCACCTTTGGGGCGGCGCGATGCCGGACTGATTTGCGCCATTTTGGGCGCCGGTCGGCGGACATCGCGCCGATTACGGAGACTTTCGCCCAAGGTAACTAATAATAAATCAAAAGAGCTAAGATGAACTACGAAAGGAAACTAGCAGAAAACATAAACACTGATACCAAAAGCTTCTATAAGTATATAAAGAGGAAGAGAAAAGCTAAAGTAAATGTTGGCCCTTTAGAGGATGATATTAGTACGGTAATATGCGGAACACAGAGATGGCAGAGGCACTGAACTAATATTTTACCTGTGTCTTCATGGTAAAAGATAATGGACTGGATTCTCCGTTCCTGAGGCTAAGTAGCGACGCCAAAGGAGGATCCGTGGTGTTTCACGATGGGAAGATCGCCACGAAACCCTCACCGATTCCGGTACCGGTGAGGGGCTAGCACCTGTGCCATGTGAAACACCCACGGAACGCGCGGAAAATGGTCAGAGAATTGCCGGGTCCTGTGCTGCACATGCTTAGGGCTGACGAGCTGCAGCCGCGCACGCCTGCACCCTCCACACATGCACCGGTCACGCTGGAGAAAATGGCGCCAGCCGTGCTGAACTGCATACCCGCCCTCCCGAACCCACAGCCTAGCTCCTGGCCACCGCAAACCACTCCCTCAGCCTGAGCAGAAACCCCCTGACCAGCGGCACGAATCCCGGCTGAGTGTGGCGGCGCTGGACACTGTCTGCACGCGTTCTTCTCTACCCACAACCGGCACACCAGGCTCCTGACTGCTGAGACCACACGTGACTCGCGCCATCGGGAACTCGACCCATTGGAGGTGGAGCATCGCGGGTTGGCCCGATATTTATATGCAGTTGGGGTTGTGACTGTGCATCAGATAGTGTATTCTAATAAATATCTTACAGCTCAGTGATTGGCACAAAGTGAAATTAGTCCAGGAAATTTAGTAATTTCATTTAGATTTAATTTCATTAGCATTTCAACCTTACTTTGAGTACCTTTTCAGGCACAGAAATACAATATTGATATTGTGGTTAGGCAGCACGGTAGCATAGTGGTTAGCACAATTGCTTCACAGCTCCAGGGTTCCAGGTTCGATTCCCGGCTTGGGTCACTGTCTGTGCGGAGTCTGCACGTTCTCCCCGTGTGTGCGTGGGTTTCCTCCGGGTGCTCCGGTTTCCTCCCACAGTCCAAATATGTGCAGGTTAGGTGGATTGGCCATGCTAAATTGCCCTTAGTGTCCAAAATTGCCCTTAGTGTTGGGTGGGGTTACCGGGTTATGGGGATAGGGTGGAGGTGCGGGCTTGGGTAGGGTGCTCTTTCCAAAAGCCGGTGCAGACTCGATGGGCCAAATGGCCCCCTTCTGCGCTGTAAATTCTAGGATTCTATGATCCCGATGACGCTGATTTGGAGTTGACGGAGCATCGCAACCCGGCGTCAAACTGGTGTCTGCCCCAATTCCGGAGTCGGGAGCTATTCTCCGCCTGATTGCCATTCCCAATTTCGGCATTTGTCTACGGGAAATCCCGCCCTATAAAAATTTTCCAAAACCTACAGTTAATGCCGAGGAAGCTTGTGCAATAACCATCACAAGGGAGACGGTATTGAATAAACTGATGGGATTAAGGGCAGATAAGTCTCCGGGACCTGATGGCCTGCACCCTAGGGTATTTCGGGAAGTGGCAGTGGAGATAGTGGATGCATTGATTATGATATTTAAGAATTCCTGGATTCTGGAAGGGTCCCGGTGGATTGGAAACACATTAATGTGATGCACCTATTCAAAAAGGGAGAGAGGTAAAACGTAGGAAACTATGGACTGGTTAGCTTGACCTCTGTGGTGGGGAAGTTGCTGGAATCAATCATTAAGGAGGAGATGACTGAACATTTGGAAAGACAAAGCTCAATCCACCATTGTCAGCATGGTTTTATGAGGGATAAGTCATGCTTGACAAACTTGCTTGAGTTCTTGGAGGACAAAACCAACAAGGTGGATAATAGTGAATTTGTGGATATGGTATATCTAGACATCCAGAAGGCATTTGATAAGGTGCTGCATAAAAGACTGATCTAGAAGGTGAGATCACAGGGGACTGGGGGTAGAGCAGTAGATTGGATTGAGGATTGGCTGACTGACAGAAAGCAGAGGGTTGGGACAAATGGGTCCTTCTCTGGCTGACAAACTATAACTAGCAGGGTGCCACAGGGGTCAGTCCTCAGACCTCAACTGTTTACAATTTATAGAAACGATCTGCAAGTAGGGACAGTGTGTAACATAGCACAATTTGTGGATGATACTAAAAAAGGTGAGAAAGCAGGTAGTGAAGAGGAGATAAAGGTTTTGCAGACGGTATAGATAGGCTAGTGGATTGGGCCAAAATTTGGCAGATGAAGTTTAATGTGGATAAGTGTGAGGTTATCCATTTTGGCAGAAAAAATAGAAAGGCAATTTATTATTTAAATGGAAAGCAGATTCAAAATGCATCAGGGCAGAGGGATCTGGGTGTCTTTGTTCATGAAACACAGAAAGTCGGTATGCAGATACAGCATGTAATAAAAAAGGCAAATGGAATGTAAGCGTTTATTGCAAATGGACTGGAGTATAAAAGTAGAGAAGTGTTGTTGCAATTGTATACGGTGTTGGTGAGACCAAATCTAGAGTATTGTGTCCAGTTTTGGTCTCCTTATTTGAGGAAGGATGTGGTGACATTGTAGGCAGTTCGGAGGAGGCAGAGATGGATCTTTAACTTGGCACCTCTGGCTGAAGATTGTACCAAGTGCTTCAATCTTGCCTTTTGCACTGATCTGCTGAGCTCCTCCATCATTGAGGATAGGGATATTTGTGGAGCCTCTCTCCAGTAAGTTATTTAATTGTCCGCCACCATTCATGGCTGGTGTGGCAGCATTGCAGAGCTTAGATCTGATCCATTAGTTGTGAAATTGTTGAGCTCTGCCTATGACTTGCTGCTTATACTGTTTAGCTTGCAAGTTGTCCTGTGCTGTAGCTTTACCAGGTTGACACTTAATTTTTACATATGCCTGGTGCTGCTGTTAGCATGCCCTCCTACACTCTTCATTGAACCAAGGTTGCTCTCCTGACTTGGTGGTAATGGTAGTGTGGGGGATGTGCTGGGCCATGAGGTTACAGGTTGTGGTTGAGTACAGTTCTACTGCTGCTGATGGCCCACAGCACCTCATGGTTCTCCAGTCATGAGTTGCTGGATTTGATCGAAATCCATCCTACACAACACAATGGAGGGAATCCTCACTGTGAAGACGGGACTTTGTCTCCACAGGATTGTGCAATGGCCACTGCTACCAATACTGTCATGGACAGATGCATCTGCGGCAGGTAGGTTGGTGAGAATGAGGTCAAGTATGTTTTTCCCACTTGTTGGTTTCGTCGCCACCTGCTGGGGATCCACTATCGCAGTTTTGTCCTTTAAATTCAACCAGCTTGGTCACCAGTGGTGCTACTCCCCACTAAAGAGTACATTTTGTGTCCTTGAAGCCCTCAGTGCTTCGTCCAAGTGGTGCTCAACATGGAGGAGTACTGATACAGCAGCAGAATGTAGGGGTGGAGATGGGGAGGGGGAGGAAGTGCAGAGGCGATTGGTGGTAATCAGCAAGAGATTCCTATTCCAATGTCAGGCTGTTGCTTGACTAGTCTGTGGGGCAGCTCTCCTAATTTTGGCATTAGCCCCCAGATTTTAGTAAGGAGGATTTTGCAGGGTCGACAGGTGTGAATTCGCTGTTGCTGTTTCTGGTGCCGAGGTCAATGCCGGGTGGAATGTTCAGTTTCATACAACTGAGTGGCTTGCTAAGCCATTTCAGAGGGCATCTAAGAGTCAACCACATTTCTGTGGGCCTGGAGTCACGTGTAGACCAGGCCAAGTAAGGACGGAAGATATTCTTTGCTCAAGAACATTCGTGAACCAGATGGTAATTTTTACAACAATCGACAATGGTTTCATGGTCTTCATTAGACTTTTATTTCAAAATGTTTTTATTGAATTCAAATTCCATCACCATCCTTAATGATATGGTGAGTGTGCTCTCTGTCCATTAATTGGCCACCCGAAAATCCGCCTGACGTTGGGGTCCCAACCCCAAAGCAAAAATCCAGTCCAATTACTTAATGTAACTAGCATCACAGGCAATCATGGAATCTTTTTGCCAATGCTGGATCCAAGGAATTACATATAGAGCAAACCAAGTTCTTGAAAAAAAAGGCAGAGGAAGAAAATACTGAAAAGCGGACTTGTTTTATGTGGGACTTTTCCAGTCCTCTCAGAAATATCTAAAAATCAGTCAACACAGTGAAATATTGTGCAGTGATTGTTGACAAGACCTCTTAAATAACAATAGTAATTACATAAACAACCGGCTAATCTGTTTTTGATAGAGTTTACAGAATTTACAGGCAGAAGGAGGCTATTCGGCCCATCGAGTCTGCACCGGCTCTTGGAAAGAGCACCCCACCCAAGGTACACACCTCCACCCTATCCCCATAACCCAGTAACCCCACCCAACACTAAGGGCAATTTTGGACACTATGGGCAATTTTAGCATGGCCAATCCACCTAACCTGCACATCTTTGGACTGTGGGAGGAAACCGGAGCACCCGGAGGAAACCCACGCACACACGGGGAGGGTGTGCAGACTCCGCACAGACAGTGACCCAAGCCGGAATCGAACCTGGGACCCTGGAGCTGTGAAGCATTTGTGCTATCCACAATGCTACCGTGCTGCCCCAGTTGAAGAAATAATGCGCAAGGCCTTGAGGAAATCTCTTGCCCTTCAACTGGTGCCTTGAGATTTTTGATGTCCCACTGTAACATTGGAACAGGCATACAATGAGATCTGGGTTTAATGTCTCATTCAAAATTGAAGCGCTTTCTGTGTGTTGCATTGAAATGCTAATCCAGTTTATATACTGTCGTGCAGCTTGAACCAGCAACTTCTGATTTAGGAGTAAGTGTGCGACTAACAGAGTCAAATTGACACATTGAATTATTGGAATTAAGTGTAAATTCACAAAGTAGTTTGTAAAGTACTTGATAAAGAAACCGATGTAGGTCTATAAGAGGTATCGAGGTGTATGCTATTTCGACGATACGATGACTGCCTAGATGGTCTGCAGGTTTTTTTCCTGTACATTTCTATGTTTGTAAGGTGAACATGTAATAAAAATTCAGTGCTCACACTGTTATCAGAGCTCCAGCACAACTTCAATGAGTGGTGTAACCTGACAGAGTATTGTTGTCTTACAGAAATGGCAGATTCTAGTGCTGCCAGGAAGGTTCGTGGAAGTAAAGGACGCAATGAAAGGGAAATTGGTAATCGGAGTAAAGCAAGAGGGAGGAAGGTTAAAGCATCCGCAGACACCGTTACATTTGGTATGAACTGTGTCCTTTTTTTCTTTTTGTATTCACTTTCTGGGCGGCGCAGTGGCAGAGTGGTTATCACTGTTGCCTCACAGCTCCAGGGACCCGGGTTCAATTCCGGCCTCGAGTGACTGTGAGAGGTTTGCACTTCGCCCCGTGTCTGCGTGGGTTTCCTCTGGGTGCTCCGGTTTCCTCCCACAGTCCAAAGATATGCAGGTTAGGTGGATTGGCCATGCTAAAATTGCCCCTTAGTGTCCAAAAAGGTTATGTGGAGTTACTGGATTATGGGGGTAGGTTGGAGGCATGGACATAAGTAGGGCGCTCTTTCAAAGGCCGGTGTAGACTCGACGGGCTGAATGGCTTCCTTCTGCGCTGTAAATTCTCTGATTATATGATTCTGGATCTCTTATATCTCTAGCGCCCCTCCCCTCACCCCACCTCCCTCCACAACCCCCTCTCTTACCACTTTGCATATCATTGTGTTTACTAAAGCTGAAAAGAATGAAAAGTAATTCATGCACTAAAACTACAGGTATGCAGAATATTTTATTGTGCTGTTTATTTTCAATTAAGGAGCAATTTAGTGTGGCCAATTCACCTACTCTGCACATTTTTGAGTTGTGGGGGTGAGACCCATTCTGACACGGGGTGAATGTGCAAACTCCACACGGATAATGACCTGGGGCCGGAATCGAACCCGGGTCCTTGGCGCCGTGAGGCAGCAGTGCTCACTACAGAGCCACCGTGCCACCCTAATAGATGTTCTCTTTTTTAATAAACATTTTATTGAGTTATCAAATATAAACAATAATATACATACAGAGAAAAATATACACACAATATGAAGTGAAATTCACCCTGTAGAGGGCTACTCCCCAAACCTCTTCAGTAAGACAGAGCTTAGTTCCTCCACCCATTCACCATATACTCCATTCAAAGGGGCTGGATCCGAAGATAGAATGAGACTGTACAGACTCTATCCCCTGATGTGCCAAGGCCAATACCTTTTCCAGCAGGCAAGAAGTGGGGGGAAGGATGGAAAAACGTAAGTGAGAAATCCAGAATTTGAAAAAAATGGAAAAGGTTGGAACCAGACAGAATGTACCTGTCTGAGAGTTGTTCAAGACTGGCAAAGCTTCCATCTATGAATAAATCGCCAACGTGCACCAGACCTCCCATTCACCAAGACCTGAATGATGGATCCAAGCTCAAAGGCATGAAGAGGTGGTTGTCACATATCGGGGCAAGTGAGGGCAGTGAGAGGAGATTGAAGTGCATCCAAATCCTGAGTGATGAAGTCACCGCAGTGTTCGAGGGAAGACCTACCGGGGAGAAGGGCAGTGGGGCGGTAATTATGGCGTGTAGGGAGGAGGCTGTGGCACAAGACCGTGCCTCTAATCTACTCCAGTTTGATTTCAGATCAGACAGCCATTGTAGCATTTTCTGCATGTTGACAGCCCAGTAATAAAACAGGAGATTTGGGAGTGCCAAGCCTCCAGATCCTCTGTCTGTCTGAAGCAGAGCGCTGCGGACTCTGGGACTCTTACCTGCCCAGATTGCCGATATTAATTTGTTGACTGTAATAAAAAATGCTTTGGGTAAAAAAATGGTGATGCTTTGAAATAAGAACAAAAACCTAGGTAGCACATTCATCTTAACAGTTTGGATCCTGCCCACCGGAGTCAGTCAGGGGGAGGGTATTCCACCTCTATAAGCTCAACTTGATCTTGCTGATGAGGCTTGAAAAGTTCAGTTTGTGGAGTAAGTCCCAATTATGGGTCACGCGGATCCCCAGATATTGAAAATTAGTGGGCGAGCGGTGAAATAACGGCAAATGACAGGAGGGCAGCACAGTAGCATTGTGGTTAGCACAATTGTTTCACAGCTCCAGGGTCCCAGGTTCGATTCCCGGCTTGGGTATCTGCCTGTGCGGAGTCTGCTCATTCTCCCCGTGTGCGTGGGTTTCCTCCGGGTGCTCCGGTTTCCTCCAAAGATGTGCAGGTTAGGTGGATTGGCCACGCTAAATTGCCCTTAGTGTCCAAAATTGCCCTTAGTGGTGGGTGAGGTTACTGGGTTATGGGGATAGGTTGGAGGTGTGGGCTTGGGTGGGTTGCTCTTTCCAAGAGCCGGTGTAGACTTGATGGGCCGAATGGCCTCCTTCTGCACTGTGTATTCTATAACTATATCTAAACCAAGCTGAGCCCCTCTGGCCATTGAGTTCATGGGAAACACTCACTTTTACTGATGTTTAATTTATAGCTTGAGAATGTGCCAAATCTCGTGAGTAGCTTCATGATGTTTTCTATTGTGGAGACCGGATCCATAATATATAAAAGTAGGTCCTCTGCGTATAGTGAGATCCGGTGCTCCTCTCCCTCACCTCGGTGCATTCCCCTCCATCCCTCCGACAACTTAAACGTTATTGTCAGAGGTTCAATGGCCAATGCATAGAGCAATGGAGAAAGGGGACAGCCCTCTCTGGTGCCCCTACCGAAAGGAAAGTATTGGGAGGAGGTCATACTTGTATGGATGTTGGCTCTGGGAGAATTGTACATCAAGTGAACCCAGGAGGAGAATTTGGGGCCAAAACCGAATCTATCCAAGATCTCCACCTTATCAAATGCCTTTTCTGCATCCAAAGATACAATAACTTCAGGTTCCTGAGCAGATGAGGGGAAAGACAATGTTCAAGGGACGTCGGACTTCGGCCGATAACTATCTATCTTCGATAAAGCCTGTCTGATCCTCCAAAATTAAATCAGTAGGTTGTGATTCCTTCCGGGTTGCCAGGACCCTCGCCAGTATCTTAATACCCGTGTTAAAGAGTAAAATGGGTTGGTATGACCCACACTTCACTGGGTCCTTATGCTCTTTCAGGAGAACTGAGATTGTGGCTTGGGCCAAGGACGGGGTAATGATCTCCTAGACAGTGAATCATTGAGCATATCCAAAATTAAAGGTATAAAGTAGCGCTGAGCACCTCTTATAAAATCTGTGTGGGAAGCCATCAGGACAGGGGGCGTTGCCAGATTGCAGCCTACTGATACATTTCGGTATTTCTCCAGTCCTCTGTTACCTCCCTGAGTCTAGGGAAGACTCCCCTGCAATGTTCACTCAAACTTCCATCAATATCCTTGGATGCATCTCATCTGGTCCTGGTGTCTTGTCAACTTTTAAATATCAATAATTCATCCTTATCACCTTATCACTTTTGAACACTTCCAGTTCCCTTCTCTGTCACCATGGCCTGGGTAGCATCTGTTTCCTTGGTAAGAACAGATGCAAAGTATTCATTTAACATCTCAGCTACGCCTTCACCTCCATGTGTAAGTCCTCTTTTTGGTCCCTAATCGCCCTACTACTCTTTTTACTACCCCTTTACTATTTACGTGCCGATAAAAGACTTTATGTTGGCTGCTAGTTTTTTCATATAATCCCTCTTTGCTTCTCTTATTTGCTTTTTCACCTCCCTTCTGAACCTTCTGTATTCAGCCTGGTTTAGAACATAGAAAAGTACAGCACAGAACAGGCCCTTCGGCCCACGATGTTGTGCCGAACTTTTGTCCACGATTAAGAACAAATTAATCTACACCCCATCATTCTCAATGTATTTCTACCTGACACCACCACATTTTTTCTTTATCTTCATTTCTATCTCCTTTTTCATCTCAGGAATGCAGGATTTGTTTGCTCTACCTTTTCCTTTCGAGGGAATATACCTTGACTGTTCTCAAACCATTTATTTTTTGAAGGTAGCCCATTGTTACAGTACAGCCACAATTTCTCCTGACAATCTTTGGTTCAACTCTTTCTGGCCCAGCTCCGTTCTTGCCCCTTGAAGTTGCCTTCCTCCAGTTAATTATTCTTATCTGGATTGCCCATTGTCCTTTCCTACCGTCACCGTACAATCATCATTGTCTCCAAAATGTTCCCCCGCTGACACCTGAGCGACTTGGCCCATCTCATTTCCAAGACCGAGGCCTAGCAGTGCCTCCTTTCTTGTTGGACTGGACACATACTGCTGTAGAAAATTCTCCTGAGCACAATCTAGGAACACTTGCCCTTCTCTGCACTTCACATTACATCTATACCAGTCAATATTTGGGTACTTAAAGTCCCCTATTATAACCACTCAATAATGTTTGCACCTCTCTGTAATTCCTTGAAGATTTGTTCTGTTACATCCTTCCCACTAGTTGGTGGTCTATAGACTACACCTGGAAATGTGATTGCACTCTTTTTGTTCCTTAGCTCAAGCAAATTGCTTCTGTCCTTAAACCCATAAGACCATAAGACATAGGAGCAGAATTAGGCCACTCGGCCCATCAAGTCTGGCTCCGCCATTCAATCATGGCTGATATTTTCTCATCTCCATTCTCCTGCCTTCTCCCCATAACCCCTGATCCCCTTATTAATCATGAACCTATCTATCTCTGTCTTAAAGACACTCAGTGAATTGGCCTCCACAGCCTTCTGCGGCAAAGAGATCCACAAATTCACCACCCTCTGGTTGAAGAAATTCCTCCTCATCTCTGTTTTAAAGGATCATCCCTTTAGTCTGAGATGGTGTCCTCTGGTTCTAGTTTTTCCTACAAGTGGAAACATCCTCTCCATGTCCACGGTATCCAGGCCTCACAGTATCTTGTAAGTTTCAATAAGATCCCCTCTCATCCTTCTAAACTCCGAGTACGGACCCAAGCCCTCAAACGTTTCTCATACGACAAGTCGTTCATTCCAGGGATCATTCTTGTGAACCTCCTCTGGACTCTTTCTAAGGCCAGCACATCTTTCCTTAGATACAGGGCCCAAAACTGCTCACAATACTCCAAATGGGGACTGACCAGAGCCTTATATAGCCTCAGAAGTACATCCCTGGTTTTGTATTCGAGCCCTCTTGACATGAATGCTAACATTGCATTTGCCTTCTTAACTGCCGACTGAACCTGCACATTAACCTTAAGAGAATCATGAACAAGGACTCCCAAGTCCCTTTGTGCTTCTGATTTCTGAAGCATTTCCCCATTTAGAAAATTGTCTATGCCTAAATTCCTCCTTCAAAAGTGCATAACCGTCTGGACATCCTCTTTCTTCAACACTGCAATGCTCTCCTTAACCAATACCACCATCCCTCCTCCTTTCTTCAGAGAATCCACAGAATTCCTGCAGTGAAGAAGGAGGCCATTTTGCCCACCGAGTCTGCACCAACCCTCTGAAAGAGCACCCAAGCGAGGCCTACTCCCCTGCCCTATCCCCGTAACCCCACCTAACCTGCTCGCCATTGGAGTGTGAGAGGAAACCGGAACACCTGGAAGAAATCCACGCAGACACGGGGTGCAAACTTCACACAGTCACCCAAGGTGGCAGCACGGTAGCACAAGTGGCTAGCACTTTGGCTTCACAGCGCTAGGGTCCCAGGTTCGATCCCCGCTGGGTCACAGTCTGTGCGGAATCTGCACTTTCCCCCCGTGTCCGTGTGGGTTTCTTCCGAGAGCTCCGGTATCCTCACACAGTCCAAAGACATGCAGGTTAGGTGGATTGGCCATGTTAAATTGCCCTTAGTGTCCAAAAAAGGTTAGGAGGGGTTATTGGGTTATGGGGATAGGGTGGAAGTGAGGGCTTAAGTGGGTCGGTGCAGACTCGATGGGCCAAATAGCCTCCTTCTGTACTGTATGTTCTATGTTCTATATAAGGTTCGAAATGAACCTGGGTCCCTGGGGCTATGAGGCATCAGTGCTAACCATAAGATATAGGAGCAGAATTAGGTCATTTGGCCCATTGAATCTGCTCTGCCATTCAATCATGGCTCATCCCCACTCTCCTGCTTTCTCCCCATAACCCCTGATCTCCTGATTAATGAAGAACCTACCCATCTCTGTCTTAATGATACATAGTGACTTGGCCTCCACAGCCTTCTGTAGCAACGAGTTCCACAGATTCACCTCCCTCTGGCTGAAGAAATTGTATTCTCGCCCTCTCAACATGAATGCTAAGAGTGTATTTGCTTTCCTCACTGCCAACTGAACCGACATGTTAACCTTTAGAGGATCCTGAACTAGGACTCCTAAGTCCCCTTATGCTTCTGATTTCCGAAGCCATTTCCCATTTAGAAAATAGTCTGTGTCTCTATTCTTCCCACCAAAATGCATAACCTCCCACTTTTCCACATTATGTTACATCTGCCACTTCTGTGCCCACTCTCCTAGCCTGTCCAAGTCTTTCAGCAGCCTCCCTGCTTTCTCAATACTACCTGCACCTCTAAATATCTTTGTATCATTTGCAAACTTAGCAACAGTGCCCTCAGTTCCTTCTTCCAGATCGTTAGTGTATATCATGAATAGTATATCATGAATATATCATGAACACTGACCCCTGTGGCACACCACTAGTCACATGCTGTCATCCTGAAAAGGACCCCTTTATCCCCATTCTCTGCCTTCTGCCAGTCAGCCAATCTTCTATCCATGCCAGTACATTGCCCCTAACACCATGGACTTTTACATTTTTAGCAGCCTCCTGTACGGCACCTTGTCAAAGCGCCTTCTGAAAATTCAAAAAGATTACGTCCACTGGTTCTCCTTTGTCTACCTTCCTTGTCATCTCCTCAAAGAATTCTAACATATTTGTCAGGCATGACCTCCGTTTACGACGCTCTATTTTACCATGCATTGCCAAGTACGTAGGGAAGAGGTGTTGGCAATTCTGGACAGGCTGAAAATAGATAAGTCCCCGGGACCTGATGGGATTTATCCTAGGATTCTCTGGGAGGCCAGGGAAGAGATTGCTGGACCTTTGGCTTTGATTTTTATGTCATCATTGGCAACAAGAATAGTGCCAGAGGACTGGAGGACAGCAAATGTGATCCCTTTGTTCAAAAAGGGGAGCAGAGACAACCCCGGCAACTATAGACCGGTGAGCCTCACGTCTGTAGTGGGTAAAGTCTTGGAGGGGATTATAAGAGACAAGATTTATAATCATCTAGATAGGAATAATATGATCAGGGATAGTCAGCATGGCTTTGTGAAGGGTAGGTCATGCCTCACAAACCTTATTGAGTTCTTTGAGAAGGTGACTGAACAGGTAGATGAGGGTAGAGCAGTTGATGTGGTGTATATGGATTTCAGCAAAGCGTTTGATAAGGTTCCCCATGGTAGGCTATTGCAGAAAATACGGAGGTTGGGGATTGAGGGTGATTTAGAGATGTGGATCAGAAATTGGCTAGCTGAAAGAAGACAGAGGGTGGTGGTTGATGGGAAATGTTCAGAATGGAGTACAGTCACAAGTGGAGTACCACAAGGATCTGTCCTGGGGCCGTTGCTGTTTGTCATTGTTATCAATGACCTAGAGGAAGGCGCAGAAGGGTGGGTGAGTAAATTTGCAGAGGATACTAAAGTCGGTGGTGTTGTCGATAGTGTGGAAGGATGCAGCAGGTTACAGAGGGATATAGATAAGCTGCAGAGCTGGGCTGAGAGGTGGCAAATGGAGTTTAATGTAGAGAAGTGTGAGGTGATTCACTTTGGAAGGAATAACAGGAATGCGGAATATTTGGCTAATGGTAAAGTTCTTGAAAGTGTGGATGAGCAGAGGGATCTAGGTGTCCATGTACATAGATCCCTGAAAGTTGCCACCCAGGTTGATAGGGTTGTGAAGAAGGCCTATGGTGTGTTGGCCTTTATTGGTAGAGGGATTGAGTCCGGAGTCATGAGGTCATGTTGCAGCTGTACAGAACTCTGGTACGGCCGCATTTGGAGTATTGCGTACAGTTCTGGTCACCGCATTATAGGAATGCGGAGGCTTTGGAGCGGGTGCAGAGGAGATTTACCAGGATGTTGCCTGGTATGGAGGGAAAATCTTATGAGGAAAGGCTGATGGACTTGAGGTTGTTTTCGATGGAGAGAAGAAGGTTAAGAGGAGACTTAATAGAGGCATACAAAATGATCAGGGGGTTGGATAGGGTGGACAGTGAGAGCCTTCTCCCGCGGATGGAAATGGCTGGCACGAGGGGACATAACTTTAAACTGAGGGGTAATAGATATAGGACAGAGGTCAGAGGTAGGTTCTTTACGCAAAGAGTAGTGAGGCCGTGGAATGCCCTACCTGCTACAGTAGTGAACTCGCCAACATTGAGGGCATTTAAAAGTTTATTGGATAAACATATGGATGATAATGGCATAGTGTAGGTTAGATGGCTTTTGTTTTGGTGCAACATCGTGGGCCGAAGGGCCTGTACTGCGCTGTATTGTTCTATGTTCTATGTTCTAAGTACTCCGCAATCTCATTTTTAATAATAGACTCTAAAATCTTACCAATGACCAAAGTCAGGATAACCGACCTATAATTTCCCGTCTTCTACCTCCCTCCCTTCTTAAATAGAGGTATTACATTATCCATTTTCCAATCCTGTGGGTCCCTCCCTGCCTCCTTTGATTCCTGAATGTTCACCACCAATGCCTCCACAGTCTCCTCAGCTTTCTCCTTCAGGACCCTGGGGGTTAGTCCATCCGGTCCGGGTGATTTATCCACCTTCAGACCTTTCAGTTTCCCCAGCACCTTCTTCTTAGTGATGGCCACTACACTTACCTCTGCACCCTGCTTCTGTTTTCTAAAAATAAATTTAGTATACCCAATTCATTTTTTCCAATTAAGGGGCAATTTAGCGTGGCCAATCCACCTAGCCTGCACATTTTTGGGATGTGGGGGCGAAACCTATGCAAACATGGGGAGAATGTGCAAACTCCACACGGACAGTGACCCAGAGCCGGGATCAAACCTGGGACCTCGGTGCCGTGAGGCTGCAGGGTTAACCCACTGCACTACCATGCTGCCCTGCACCCTGATTCTCTTGATGTTCTGGTGTCCCACTGGTGTCTTCCACTCTGAAGACTGATGCAAAGTATCTATTCAGTTCCTCGGCCATTTCTTTGTTCCCTATTACTACTTCTCCAGCCTCATTTTCCAGTGGTTCAGTGTCCATTCTTGCCTCTCTCTCACTGTTTACATCTATTAAAAAAAAAACCTGCAATCTTCTTTAATATTACTCATGAACTCATATTTTATCATCTCCCCCCTTATTGCTTTTCTAGTTGTGTTCTGCTCACTTTTAAAGACTTCTCAATCAAAGCTTTGACAAAGGGTCACCTGGATTCGAAATGTTAGCTCTTTTCTCTCCCTACAGATGCTGCCAGACCTGCTGAGATTTACCAACACAATCCCGATGGTTGCCCTGCAGCAATTTTATGCTGGGAGCAGTTTTCATTGCTTTGAGATGAGACTTCTGCCTCTTTCTTGGGAGGAAGTCCCACCTCAGAGAACTCAGTCAGATTGGCCAGCAGCTCTGTAGTCCCAGCAGCACCAGCCAGGAGTGGTAGTTACTGATGATACTATGAGCGGTCGCACCATGTGCTGGTAAGTCCTGCAGCTGGAGGTCACAATGAGGTGGGTGAGGAATATGGGGGTCTGGTACACGAGGCCTGGGGGATAACTGAGTTGCCTCCAAAGGTCTCAGATGGCCTGCAAAGCAGCCTGACCAACACCCCGCCCCACCATTGCTCGGTAGCTCAACCTGCCAGACTTCCCACTTAGTGTGGGCGTTTCCCCACTGCTAGGTAATATGAAATGAAAATGAAATGAAAATCGCTTATTGTCACAAGTAGGCTTCAAATGAAGTTACCTTGAAAAGCCCCTAGTCGCCACATTCCGGCGCCTGATCGGGAGGCTGGCACGGGAATTGAACCGTGCTGCTGGCCTGCCTCGGTCTGCTTTAAAAGCCAGCCATTTAGCCCAGTGTGCTAAACCAGCCCCTAATATAGTGGTTGAGGTGGGATGAGGCCCCTATGCGGCCATTAATAGGTCACATAAGGTCATCAATAGGCCGAAGAACGTAATATTTTGGGTGACAGGTCGCAGGAAGACCACCCATTAGATTTCACATGCCTCCCTGCCTTCCAACCCATCGATGGGGGAAGTGTAAAATCCAACCCATTACTTAAAAAAAAAATTTGCAACATTAATTTCCTTGAGAGGAAAGATTCGCCACGTGTACAAATTTAATTTTTCAGACCAGAGACGTTGGTCAACAGTAATGATCACATATTACAACATCTTAAAACTCTCTTATTCCTCAACACAATAGCCTTAACTTTTCTAGCCATTGTTATTCTGGAACTAGTGGGTAGGCACCCTAAGCTCATGCCATACATAGATTGAGGTGCAGCAGTGAACCCTATAGAGGAGGAGACTATTACTGACAGTAACTGCTTGCCTTCCGCCTTTAACTGTACATGCATTGGACTCCAGAGATTGCTGTCAGATTTACCTTGTCATAGCGGGGAGAGTGGATAGCCTCGCTGTTATTATGACATCAAAATCCAAGGCATTATTCTTGTTTATTTGTAACCTGATATTATAAATTCTGAGATTGTCTGTAATGCATTTCACAAATCTATGTTGCCGTATCAATAATTAGCTTGCAAAAGGAAAGTAGTTATTTCTTTTCACCTATGACCTATGATTTCACCTATGATCTTATAGAGGTCTATAAAATAATGAGGGGCAGAGATAAGGTAGATAGTCAACATCTTTTCCCAAAGGTAGGAGAGTCTAAAACTAGAGGGCATAGGTTTAAGGTGAGAGGGGAGAGAATCAGAAGGGCCCAGAGGGGCAATTTCTTCACTCAGAGGGTAGTGAGTGTCTGGAATGTGCTGCCAGAGGTAGTAGTAGAGGCGGGTACAATTGTGTCTTTTAAAAAGCATTTAGATAGTTACATGGGTAAGATGGGTATAGAGGGTTATGGGCCAAGTGTGGGCAACTGGGACTAGCTTAATGGTAAAAACTGGGCGGCATGGACTGGTTGGGCCGAAGGGCCTGTTTCCATGCTGTAAACTTCTATGATTCTATGATTCTACCATTAACTTTACATTTTCATGGTGTTATGAGCCAGGGTTTAGAGAACCCTAAAGTGTATCATGGAGTTCACCTGACCCACAACTTTTAATAGATTGTGGTATGGGGAGCACACGGCCCACTCTACAGGTGTGGTACAGCAGAAATGGAAAAGTATTTTTTTAAACAAAACAATGTTTATTCTATGAACTCAAGTCAACCTTCTTAAAACATACAGTGAACATCTTAGCAACCATCAATTCAGATACAACCCCCAAAGAATACAACACTAAGTAATCCTTAATAACTTCCCAAACAACATCCAGAAGACCCAAGAAACACCATTTAACAGAAGCACATTAGGTTTACATTCATTACTGAGAACATATATAATTCTGAATTCACCAAATGATCAAGAGATAGTCTTTTCATGGCAGAGAGATCAACAGTACACCTGCTCTGTCTGGCTTCAGCTCCAACACTGAAAACGAAACTAAAACACACCCTGCAGCAAACAGCCTAAAACGAAAGTAAAAAGCTGACAGACAGCCCAGCTCCACCCACTCAATGACATCACTGCAGTAGTAAACTCCCATTTCTTAAAGGTACTCTCACTACAAATATTTATATACACACTCATTTATAAGCACCCATTTCTTAAAGGTATTCTCACATGACACCTCCCCCCTAGAAAAAAATAAACCATCAACTTCGAGATGGTTTCATTTTTCACCTTTTCACTATCCTTTAAGAAATGCACACAGTAAATATACTTTTTTGTTTAAAAAAAAACAACACATGCAAACAGGTACAATAATATAGTCCATTTTTGTTCTTCTTCCTCCATCTGAAATCCTTCTCGATTGACAATCTCTTTGAACAAGAAGGTCTCTGCACGATCCATCCATTTCTCTACGCCTCGGCATTTCTCTTTAAAGTCAGATACTTTAGTTCAATCTGATCACAGAGTCCTTGTAATTCGCCAACACATGAGCATTGGTTATCACAGCTTTCAGGCAGTCAAATGCCTGTTCAAAGTTCGCTGTCCACTGAAACCTTCGACGTTTCTTCAGCAAGTCCTTCAGTGGAGCAATCATTTTTTTAAAAATATATATTTTATTCAAGACTTTTGGCCAAACATAACAATACGTAGTGTTTCTTTTTACACAACAATAAAGCAATATAAATAACAATGGCCAGTTTTAAACAAATAAATAAGTAATATATAAACAAAAACAAAAACAACAACAAAACTAAATGGCAACTGCCTTGTCCAAAAATACAATCCAACAATCCAATATACAATTACATATAACAAATACCTATACATATACAATAACATCCCTGAGAGTCCGTCCGATTCCTCCCCCCCCCCCCCCCCCCGCCCTCCCCCCCCTCCCCCCTGGGTTGCTGCTGTTGTCTACTTCTTTTCCATTCCCTCTATCTTTCTGTGAGGTAATCGACAAACGGTTGCCACCGCCTGGTGAACCCCTGAGCCGAACCCCTTAACACGAATTTAATCCGTTCTAACTTTATAAACCCTGCCATGTCGTTTATTCAGGTCTCCACCCCCGGGGTTTGGCTTCCTTCCACATTAACAATATCCTACGTCGGGCTACAAGGGATGCAAAGGCCAACACGTCAGCCTCTCTCGCCTCCTGCACTCCAGGCTCTTCTGCAACCCCAAATATAGCCAACCCCCAGCTTGGTTCGACCCCGACCCCCACCACCTTCAAAAGCACCTTTGCCACCCCCACCCAGAACCCCCGTAGTGCCGGGCATGACCAGAACATGTGGGTGTGATTCGCTGGGCCTCTCGAGCATCTCGCACACCTATCCTCTACCCAAAAAAATTTACTAAGCCATGCTCCAGTCATATGCGCCCTGTGTAGCACCTTAAATTGTATCAGGCTTAGCCTGGCCCACGAGGACGATGAGTTTACCCAACGTAGGGCATCAGCCCACAGCCCCTCCTCAATCTCCTCCCCCAGCTCTTCTTCCCATTTCCCTTTCAGCTCATCTACCATGATCTCCCCCTCGTCCCTCACCTCCCTGTATATGTCCGCCACCTTACCGTCCCCCACCCATGTCTCTGAGATCACTCTCTCCTGCGCCGGGAGCTGCGGGAATTCCCTCACCTGTTGCCTCGCAAAAGCCCTCAATTGCATATACCGAAATGCATTCCCTTGGGGCAACCCATATTTCTCCGTCAGCGCTCCCAGACTCGCAAACGTCCCATCTACAAATAGATCTCTTAGTTGTACTACCCCAGCTCTTTGCCATGCTCCAAATCCCCCATCCATTCTCCCCGGAACGAACCTATGATTGTTTCTTATCGGGGACCGCACCGAAGCTCCCGTCCTTCCCCTATGCCATCTCCACTGCCCCCAAATTTTCAATGTAGCCACCACCACCGGGCTTGTGGTGTATTTCTTTGGTGAGAACGGCAACGGCGCCGTCACCATTGCTTGTAGGCTAGTCCCCCTGCAGGATGCCCTCTCCAATCTCTTCCACGCCGCTCCCTCCCCTTCTCCCATCCACTTACACACCATTGAAACATTGGCGGCCCAGTAGTACTCACTTGGGCTCGGTAGTGCCAGCCCCCCCCTGTCCCTACTACGCTGCAAGAATCCCCGCCTCACTCTCGGGGTCTTCCCAGCCCACACAAAACTCATAATGCTCTTCTCAATTCTTTTGAAAAAAGCCTTCGTGATCACCACCGGGAGGCACTGGAACACAAAAAGGAATCTCGGGAGGACCACCATTTTAACCGCCTGCACCCTACCTGCCAATGACAGGGACACCATGTCCCATCTCTTGAAATCCTCCTCCATCTGTTCCACCAACCGTGTTAAATTAAGCCTATGTAATGTACCCCAATTCTTGGCTAGCTGGATCCCCAGGTACCGGAAGTCCCTTGTTACCTTCCTCAACGGTAAATCCTCTATCTCTCTGCTCTGCTCCCCTGGATGCACCACAAATAACTCACTTTTCCCCATGTTCAGTTTATTCCCTGAAAAATCCCCAAACTCCCCAAGTATCCGCATTATCTCTGGCATCCCCTCCGCCGGGTCCGCCACATATAGCAACAAATCATCCGCATACAGAGATACCCGGTGTTCTTCTCCCCCCCTGAGTACTCCCCTCCACTTCCTGGAACCCCTCAGTGTTATGGCCAGGGGTTCAATCGCCAGTGCAAACAATAACGGGGACAGAGGACATCCCTGCCTCGTCCCTCTATGGAGCCGAAAATAGTCAGACCCCCGTCCATTCGTGACCACGCTCGCCATCGGGGCCCTATACAGCAACTGTACCCACCTGATATACCCGTCCCCAAAGCCAAATCTCCTCAACACCTCCCACAAATAATCCCACTCCACTCTATCAAATGCTTTCTCGGCATCCAGCGCCACCACTATCTCCGCTTCCCCCTCTGGTGGGGGCATCATCATTACCCCTAGCAGCCTACGCATATTTGTATTTAGCTGTCTCCCCTTCACAAACCCAGTTTGGTCCTCATGATCCACCCCCGGGACACAATCCTCTATCCTCATTGCCATTACCTTGGCCAAAATCTTAGCATCCACATTCAGGAGGGAAATGGGCCTGTATGACCCGCATTGCAGCTGGTCTTTTTCCTTCTTGAGGAGGAGCGATATCGTTGCCTCTGACATAGTCGGGGGCAGCTGCCCCCTTTCCCTCGCCTCATTAAAGGTTCTCATCAGTAGCGGGGCCAGCAAGTCCAAATATTTCTTATAGAATTCAACTGGGAATCCGTCTGGTCCCGGGGCCTTCCCCGCCTGCATGCTCCCAATCCCTTTCACTACTTCCTCCGTCTCAATCTGTGCTCCCAGCCCCACTCTCTCCTGCTCCTCCACCTTAGGAAATTCCAGCTGATCCAGAAAGCACATCATTCTCTCCTTCCCATCCGGGGGCTGAGCTTCATATAATCTTTCGTAAAATGCCTTGAACACTCCATTCACTCTCTCCGCTCCCCGCTCCATCTCTCCCTCCTCATCTCTCACCCCCCCTATCTCACTCGCTGCTCCCCTTTTCCTCAGTTGGTGGGCCAGCAACCTACTCGCCTTCTCCCCATATTCGTACTGTACACCCTGTGCCTTCCTCCATTGTGCCTCTGCATTACCCGTAGTCAACAAGTCAAATTCTACATGTAGCCTTTGCCTTTCCCTGTACAGTCCTTCCTCCGGTGCCTCCGCATATTGTCTGTCCACCCTCAGAAGTTCTTTCAACAACCGCTCCCTTTCCCTACCCTCCTGCTTTCCTTTATGTGCCCTAATAGATATCAGCTCCCCTCTGACCACTGCCTTCAGCGCGTCCCAGACCACTCCCACCTGTACCTCCCCATTATCATTAAGTTCCAAGTACCTTTCAATACATCCCCTCACCCTTAAACACACCCCCTCATCTGCCAATAATCCCATGTCCATTCTCCAGGGTGGACGCTGTTGTTTTTCTTCCCCTATCTCCAGGTCCACCCAGTGTGGAGCATGATCCGAAATGGCTATAGCCGTGTACTCCGTCCCCGTCACCTTTGGGATCAGTGCCCTTCCCAAAACAAAAAAATCTATTCGTGAAAATACTTTGTGTACATAGGAGAAAAACGAAAACTCCTTACTCCTAGGTCTACTAAATCTCCAGGGATCTACTCCTCCCATCTGCTCCATAAAATCCTTAAGCACCCTAGCTGCAGCCGGCCTCCTTCTGGTCCTGGACCTCCATCTGTCCAGCCCTGGGTCCAGCACCGTATTAAAGTCTCCACCCATTACCAACTTCCCCACTTCTAGGTCCGGGATTCGTCCTAACATACGCCTCATAAAATTGGCATCATCCCAGTTCGGGGCATACACGTTCACTAATACCACCGCCTCCCCTTGCAGTTTGCCACTCACCATCACGTATCTGCCCCCACTATCCGCCACTATAGTCTTTGCCTCAAACATTACCCGCTTCCCCACTAGTATGGCCACCCCCCTGTTTTATGCGTCTAGCCCCAAATGAAACACCTGCCCCACCCATCCTTTGCGTAGTCTGACCTGGTCTGTCAGCTTCAGATGCGTCTCCTGAAGCATAACCACATCTGCCTTAAGTTTCTTTAGGTGTGCGAGTACCCGTGCCCTCTTAATCAGCCCGTTCAGCCCTCTCACATTCCACGTGATCAACCGGGTTGGGGGGCTCTTTACCCCCCCCCCCCCTTGACGACTAGCCATTTCCTTTTTCAATCCAGCTCCTCACCCGGTTCCCACATAGCCGTATCTCCCCCAGGCGGCGCCCCCCCGCTCCCCGACCCCCCCCCCTCCCATACCAGCTCCCCCTTCTCCCCAGCAGCAGCAACCCAGTTAACCCCCCCCCCGCTAGATCCCAGACTAGCGTAATTGCACCCCCCATGTTGCTCCCAGAAGTCAGCAAACTCTGGCCGACCTCGGCTTCCCCCCGTGACCTCGGCTCACACTGTGCGAGGCCCCCTCCTTCCTGCTTCCCTGTTCCCGCCGTGATTACCATAGCGCGGGAACAAAGCCCGCGCTTCCCTTTTGACCCCGCCCCCAACGGCCGGCGCCCTCAGCTCCTCATCCTCCCTCACCCCCTCCCCCACGACATGGGGAAGAGAGAAAAGTTACAGGGTCGCAGGATTAGCAACTTGGGAAGTCATCTCTTCCCCCTTTTCCCCCCTTCATCCCACATATTCACCCCCCCCACTTTGTCCCAAACGTTCTTTTTCTGGCCCGCTCCCTCCAGCTTCTCCTCGACAATAAATGTCCACGCCTCATCTGCCGTTTTGAAGTAGTGGTGTTTCCCTAGATGTGTGACCCACAGTCTTGCCGGTTGCAGCATTCCGAATTTGACCTTCCTTTTATGCAACACCGCCTTGGCCCGATTAAAGCTTGCCCTCCTTCTCGCCACCTCCCCACTCCAATCTTGATATACGCGGATCACCACGTTCTCCCACCTACTGCTCCGAGTTTTCTTTGCCCATCTGAGGACCATCTCTCTGTCCTTATATCGGAGAAATCTCACCACTATTGCTCGAGGAATTTCTCCAGCCCTCGGTCTTCGCGCCATAACCCGATAGGCTCCCTCCACCTCCAGTGGACCCGTCGGGGCCTCCGATCCCATTAACGAGTGCAGCATCATGCTCACATATGCCCCGACGTCCGCCCCTTCTGCACCTTCGGGAAGACCAAGAATCCTTAGGTTCTTCCTCCTCGCATTATTCTCCAGCACCTCCAGCCTTTCCACACATCTTTTGTGTTGTGCCTCGTGGATCTCCGTTTTCACCACCAGGCCCTGTATGTCGTCCTCATTCTCAGCAGCCTTTGCCTTCACGACCCGAAGCTCCTGTTCCTGGATCTTTTGCTCCTCCTTTAGCCCCTCAATCGCTTGTAATATCGGGGCCAACAGCTCCTTCTTCATCTCCTTTTTGAGTTCATCTACGCAACGCCGCAGGAACTCTTGTTGGTCAGGGCCCCATATTAAACTGCCTCCTTCCGACGCCATCTTGCTTTGTGCCTGCCTTCCTGGCCGCTGCTCTAGAGGAGCCACCGCAATCCGGCTACTTTCCTCTCTTTTTTCCATCCGTGTCCAGGGGGGATTCCCTTCTGGATTACCGCACATTGTTTTTTGCTGTTAAAATTGCCGTTGGGGCTCCTATTAAGGGCCCAAAAGTCCGTTCCACCGGGAGCTGCCGAAACGTGTGACTTAGCTGGTCATTGCCGCACCCGGACGTTCTCAGTGGAGCAATCATGCTACAAAACTTTTGCACAAACGTTCGATCAAATCCACTCATGCCAAGAAATCGCATTAATTCCCTTCATCTTGAGGGTATCGGAAACTCCTCAAGGAAAGTGACTTGGGCTTTTCCAAATTCACTTTTGGCTAGATTTATCACCAAACCTGCCTCCTGAAGTCGATCGAATAACTCCATCAGATGTTTCAAATGTTCTGTGTCTGGCTGAAAATTACCAGATCGTCGATGTATACCGGACAATTGGGTAATCCTGAAACAACTTTGTTAGTTAACCGTTGAAATGTGGCTGGTGTGTTTTTCATGCCAAATGGCATAACATTAAATTGGTATATACCATCTGGAGTCACAAAAGCTGAAATCTCCTTTGCCCTTTCGATAAAGATACCTGCTAGTAACCTTTTAAGTAAATCCAGTTTGGAAATCAAATCTGATTGTCCCACTTTCTGAATGCAACCCTCCAAACGTGGGATAGGATACAAGTCCGTTGTTGTAACTGCATTAACCTTTCTATAGTCCACACATAACCGTTGGGCACCATCTGATTTAGGCACCATCACTATGGGTGAGCTCCATTGGCTGCAACCCACTTCAATTATGCCATTTTTAAGCATACTCTCAATCTCTTTGTTAACCTGTGCCAATTTTAAAGGGTTAAGTCTAGATGGATGTTGTTTGATTGGAACAGCATTTACCACACCTACATCATGTGCCACGAGCTAGTCAGAGTAGGAATGTCAGGATAGATAGGATGAATGCGTGGCTCGAGAGATAGTGCAAGAGGGAGGGATTATAATTTCCTGGGGCATTGGAACCGGTTCTGGGGAGGTGGGACCAGTACAAACCGGACGGTCTGCACCTGGGCAGGACTGGAATCGATGTCCTAGGGGGGGTGTTTGCTAGAGCTGTTGGGGAGTGTTTAAACGAATGTGGCAGGGGGATGGGAACCGATGCAGGAAGTTGGAAGGTAGTAAAACAGGAACAGAAACAAAAGGCAGTAAGGGGAAAAGTGTAAGGCAGAGAAGCCATAGTCTAAAATCAAAAAGGGCGACTGTACAAGGTACAGTGACTGAGGGGAACTCAGTGAATAGGACCAGGAATACTAAAAGGAATAAAATGGGAAGTGAAAACATTAATGGTAAGCGACGCGGCAGGTTGTTACATGAAGATATGGGTTCAACGACAAGGAAAATTAGGAGAAATGTTAAGAGGAAATATAACTTAGGAGAGGTTACTGATCGAGGTGTTAAGATTCAGAACAGAGGTAAAAAAGCCAACATAAGTGTACTTTACCTGAATGCTCATAGTATTCGGAATAAGGTAAATGAGTTGATGGCGCAAATCATCGTGAATGACTATGATTTAGTGGCCATTACTGAAACATGGTTAAAGGATGGTCATGACTGGGAGTTAAATATCCGAGGGTATCAAACTATTCGGAAGGACAAAGTGGATGGTAAGGGAGGTGGTGTAGCTCTGTTATTTAAGGATGACATCCGGGCAATAGTAAGGGATGACATTGGTGCTATGGAGGATAAGGTTGAATCCATTTGGGTGGAAATCAGGAATAGTAAGGTGAAAAAGTCATTGATAGGAGTAGTCTATAGGCCACCAAATAGTAACATTATGGTGGGGCAGGCAATAAACAAAGAAATAACGGATGCATGTAGAAATGGTACAGCAGTTATCATGTGGGATTTTAATCTACATGTCGATTGGTTTAACCAGGTCGGTCAAGGCAGCCTTGAGGAGGAGTTTATAGAATGTATCCGCGATAGTTTCCTAGAACAGTATGTAATGGAACCTACGAGGGAACAAGCGGTCCTAGATCTGGTCCTGTGTAATGAGACAGGATTGATTCATGATCTCATAGTTAAAGATCCTCTCGGAAGGAGAGATCACAATATGGTGGAAGTTAAAATACAGATGGGGGGTGAGAAGGTAACATCAAACACTAGTGTTTTGTGCTTAAACAAAGGTTACAATGGGATGAGAGAAGAACTAGCTAAGGTAGACTGGGAGCAAAGACTTTATGGTGAAACAGTTGAGGAACAGTGGAGAACCTTCCAAGCGATTTTTCACAGTGCTCAGCAAAGGTTTATACCAACAAAATGGAAGGGCGGTAGAAGGAGGGAAAATCGACCATGGATATCTAAGGTATTAAGGAGAGTATCAAATTGAAGGAAAAAGCATACAAAGTAGCAAACATTAGTGGGAGACTAGAGGACTGGGAAATCTTAAGGGGGCACCAGAACGCTACTAAAAAAGCTATAAAGAAGAGTAAGATAGATTATGAGAGTAAACTTGCTCAGAATATAAAAACAGATAGTAAAAGTTTCTACAAATATATAAAACAAAAAAGAGTGGCTAAGATAAATATTGGTCCTTTAGAGGATGAGAAGGGAGATTTAATAATGGGAGATGAGGAAATGGCTGAGGAACTGAACAGGTTTTTTGGGTCGGTCTTCACAGTGGAAGACACAAATAACATGCCAGTGACTGATGGAAATGAGGCTATGTCAGGTGAGGACCTTGAGAGGATTGTTATCACTAAGGAGGTAGTGATGGGCAAGCTAATGGGGCTAAAGGTAGACAAGTCTCCTGGCCCTGATGGAATGCATCCCAGAGTGCTAAAAGAGATGGCTAGGGAAATTGCAAATGCACTAGTGATAATTTACCAAAATTCACTAGACTCTGGGGTGGTGCCGGCGGATTGGAAATTAGCAAACGTGACACCACTGTTTAAAAAAGGAGGTAGGCAGAAAGCGGGTAATTATAGGCCAGTGAGCTTAACTTCGGTAGTAGGGAAGATACTGGAATCTATCATCAAGGAAGCAATAGCGAAGCACCTGGATGGAAATTGTCCCATTGGGCCGACGCAGCATGGGTTCATAAAAGGCAGGCCGTGCCGAACTAGTTTAGTGGAATTTTTGAGGACATTACCAGTGCGGTTGATAACGGGGAAGCAATGGATGTGGTATATCTGGATTTCCAGAAAGTCTTTGACAAGGTGTCACACAAAAGGTTCCTGCATAAGATAAAGATGCATGGCATTAAGGGTAAAGTAGTAGCATGGATAGAGGATTGGTTAATTAATAGAAAGCAAAGAGTGGGGATTAATGGGTGTTTCTCTGGTTGGTAATCAGTAGCTAGTGGTGTCCCTCGGGGATCAGTGTTGGGCCCACAATTGTTCACAATTTACATAGATGATTTGGAGCTAGGGACCAAGGGCAATGTGTCCAAGTTTGCAGACAACACTAAGATGAGTGGTAAAGCAAAAAGTGCAGAGGATACTGGAAGTCTGCAGAGGGATTTGGATAGGCTAAGTGAATGGGCTAGGGTCTGGCAGATGGAATACAATGTTGACAAATGTGAGGTTATCCATTTTGGTAGGAATAACAGCAAAAGGGATTATTATTTAAATGTTAAAATATTAAAACATGCTGCTGTGAAGAGAGACCTGGGTGTGCTAGTGCATGAGTTGCAAAAAGTTGGTTTACAGGTGCAATAGGTGATTGAGAAGGCAAATGGAATTTTGTCCTTCATTGCTAGAGGGATGGAGTTTAAGACTAGGGAGGTTATGCTGCAATTGTATAAGGTGTTAATGAGGCCACACCTGGAGTATTGTGTTCAGTTTTGGTCTCCTTACTTGAGAAAGGACGTACTGGCACTGGAGGGTGTGCAGAGGAGATTCACTAGGTTAATCCCAGAGCTGAAGGGGTTGGATTACGAGGAGAGGTTGAGTAGATTGGGACTGTACTCGTTGGAATTTAGAAGGATGAGGAGGGATCTTATAGAAACATATAAAATTATGAAGGGAATAGATAGGATAGATGCGGGCAGGTTGTTTCAAAATAAGGGGAAGTAGATTTAGGACTGAGTTTAGGAGGAACTTCTTCACCCAAAGGGTTGTGAATCTCTGGAATTCCTTGCCCAGTGAAGCAGTAGAGGCTCCTTCATTAAATGTTTTAAAGTTGAAGATAGATAGTTTTTTGAAGAATAAAGGGATTAAGGGTTATGGTGTTTGGGAGGGAAAGTGGAGCTGAGTCCACAAAAGATCAGCCATGATCTCATTGAATGGTGGAGCAGGCTCGAGGGGCCAGATGGCCTACTCCTGCTCCCAGGTCTTATGTTCTTATGTATAGCCATTTTAGTACTTCCCACTTTATCTCTACAAACTTGCCCACGTGATATCAATAACTCTTTCAGGTCAGATTGTTTTTCCTCTGGGAGACAACTCAACAATTTATCCCAATTTTTAAGAACATCCTCGTTTTCCAATTTAATTTGAGGTATGTCAAATTCCAAGTCATCTGGTTTTGGTTCGTCACTTTGAGTTAGGATCATTAAAGCCTCCTGCTTTTTCTCTCCTTCCCTTTCAAAGTACCTTATAAGTACATTCACATAACACACCAGTGAGTTTTCCTTCTATCCGGCGTTTTTACTATATAATTCATCTCACTTAATTTCCTTTCAATCTGATAAGGTCCACGAAACCTAGTTTTTAAAGGTTCACCTACCACTGGTAACAATATTAAGGGGGCGATTCTCCAATATGGAGCACACGACGGCGCGAACCGTGCCCAGGGGGCCAGCACGGCGCTGGAGCGGTTCACGCCACTTCAGCCTCCTTTCCCGGCACCAAATGGGCGCCGCGCCAACCCGCATTTGCGCAGTTGGGCCGCGCCAACCTGCGCATGCGTGGGGGACTTCTTTAGCATGCCGGCCCCGACTCAAGATAGCGTCGCTATGCAGAGGCCGGCGCGCCAGAAAGTAGGCACGGGGGGTGGAAAGAGGCCGGCCCGCCAATCGGTGGGCCCCGATCGCGGGCCAGACCCCATCGGAGGCCCCACCTGGTGATGGAGCCCCCCTCCCCCCCCCCCCCCACAGGCCCCCCCCCCCCGACTGTTCGCGCAGTGCTCCTGCTGGCAGTGACCAGGGGTGAATGGCGCCGGCGGGACTCTGTTGTATTGGAGCAGCCGCTCGGCCGATTCCAGCGGCCCGCTGCCGGCACCGCGCCTAACGCACCGGCGCAAATGGCACCGATTCTTCGCACCTCGGAGAATCGTGCGCCGGCGTCATGGCGCGGTTACGGCGATTCTTCGGCCTGGCGCGGGGCTCGGAGAATCGTCGCCTAAAACTTTATCTCCACTGACAAAACTACGCACTTTGGATATCTTGTCCACTACCCGTTTCATCACTTTTTGTGCAACTTTTAAATGTTGTCTAGCCAATTCACCTGCTCTATTTCATCGTTCCCTAAAATTCGACATGTAATCCTATATAGTAATTTCGGATTTCTCACTCACCAATTCTTCCTTAATCAATTTAAGTGGTCCTCTTACCTCATGACCAAAAATTAGTTCAAAAGGTCTAAATTTGGTTGACTCATTAGGTGCATCCCTAATTGCAAACAGTATGAATGGAATTCCTTTATCCCAATCCTCTGGATAATCATGACAATAAGCCCTCAACTTTGTCTTTAATGTCTGATGCCACCTTTCTAACGCTCCCATCGATTCTGGATGGTACGCAGTTGATTTCAATTGTTTTATTCCTAAGCTAGCCATAACTTTTTTGAATAACCTTGAGGTAAAATTTGATCCTTGATCCGATTGTATTTCTGTGGGTAGTCCATATCTAGCAAAGAATTTAAGTAACTCCTCCACAATCGTTTTAGCTGTAATATTACGTACTGGAATGGCCTCTGGAAACCTAGTAGACATATCTATTATCGTCAAAAGATATTGATTCCCACTTTTCGTTTTAGGAAGCGGTCCTACGCAATTAATTAGGACCCTTGTAAAATGTTCCGCAAATGCTGGAATGGGTATTAAGGGCTCTGGTTTTATCATTGCTTGAGGTTTCCCTATCACTTGACATGTGTGAATGATTGACAAAATTTAACTACACTTTTATGTAGTCCAGGCCAATAAAAATGTTTTTGTATTTTAGCTTGAGTTTTCCTTATTCCCAAATGACCTCCCACTGGTACCTCATGTGCAACTCGCAACACCTCCTTTCTATACCCTACCGGCAATACTACTTGATGAACTTCTGCCCACTTTTCATCTGCCTGCATATGTAAAGGTCTCCATTTTCTTGTCAAGACATCATTTTTAGGGTAATAACACTCTGGTATACACTCAGATTCCTCTTCCGTGTATGCTGTCTGATACATCACTTTTATTTCTACATCTTTCTGTTGTAACTCCACCAATTTCCCTGAACTAAAAATATCTGCCTCATCCTCCACCTGTTCTTGTTCTTTTTCAACCATCTGATCAAAAATTGTTGCTGATAATTGCACTTCAACTTCATCTTCACTCTCTGATTTCTCCTCTTGTCTTAACCTGTGACTTTACGACCTTGTTACTACACAATCCGGAAAAATCCCAGGATATTCATCCTTCAACACTTCAGTTGTCTTATTTTCCACTAGCTCATCAACCACAGTAGGCATCATTCCCAACTGCGATCCAGCTATATCATTACCCAAGATAAACTGTATTCCTGGACAAGATAGTTTCTCTATTACTCCTACTACCACTTCACCACTCTTTACTGGACTTTCCAACCTTACCTTATATAGTTGAACACTACTCCTTCCACCCTGAATTCCACATATTACCACCTTTTCTGGCAACATTCTTCCTAAACTACATAACTCCTCATCTCTTACCATTAAAGATTGACTAGCTCCCGTATCTCTTAAAAATGTGACTTCTTTACCTGCTCCTCCTGATACACATGAGTAAACTGTACCCACACAAAGAGATCTGGCGCCTTCTTATCAATCACCTCATGATCAGGCTGTACAATCTTTTGCACCTCCTTCGCTTCACTTGGGCTTTCCTTTACCACTCTAACAAACCCCACTCTCTTATCCTGTTTTACCACATCAGCCTTCCCAGTGCTTTTCTTCAACCACCAACACTGTGACTTTACATGGCTTAGTTTATTACAGTGAAAACATTTGAAACTTTTCATTTCTTTTCCACCCTCCTGGATTTCTTTTTTAATCTGAGGTACACTCTCCTTAATATCTCCCATCAGATCACCTTTACCTTTACCACTTGAGTATTTCTCATGTCCCCAGTTTCTATTCCTCACAGGCTGAAACTGATGTTGGAAACCAAGCTTCGATTTATGAACTAATTCATAATCATCTGCCATTTCTGCTGCTAGTCTCGCAGTTTTAATGCTCTAGTCTTCCACATGAGTTCTCACTACATCAGGAATTGCATTTTTAATTCTTCCAAAAGTATAATTTCTCTGAGAGCTTCATACGTTTGGTCTATTTTCAAAACCCTTATCCACCTATCAAAATTACTCTCTTTGAGCCTTTCAAACTCCAAGTATGTTGACCAAATTCTTTCCTTAAATTTCTAAACCTATTGTCTGTAGACTTCAGGCACTAGTTCATATGCACCTAAGATGGATTTTCTCACCTCCTCATACATCCCAGATACCTCTTCCGGTAGTGATGCAAACACTTCACTAGCCCTACCTACCAACTTTGTTTGAATCAGTAATACCCACATGTCCTGTGGCCATTTCATTTGTTTAGCTCTTCTCTCAAATGAAATGAAAAAGGCTTCTACCTCCTTCTCGTTAAACCTTGGCAATGCTTGGACATATTTAAATAGATCCCCACCAAGCCTTCGACTATGGCGCTCTTTCTCACTATCCTCATCACTATCATCCAACTGTACGTTTCCCTTTACGTCTGCCGATTTTAACTGACTGTTATGTTACATAGCCATTTTCTGAAGTTCAAACTCTCTCTTTTTCCCTTTCCTCTCTATCTCTTTCTTTTTGTTCTGCTAGGGCTATTCTTTCTTTGTTTCTTTCTTCTCTCTCCTTTTCTTTTTCCCCGATCTGTACCTCCCTTTCTCTTTCTTTTTCTCTCATTGCATATTCAAGCTGCTTTCATTCTTTTTCATGTTCAAGTTGCTTAATCTGCAACTCGATCTTTGCCATTTCTAATGAGTCAGTTTGTATCTCAGGCAACTTTAAATGCTTAACCACCACCATAATTACCTCATCTTTTCGCATTTTGTCAGGTAACGTTAACTGCAATGTTTTTGCCAAATCTAACAGCCTGCTTTTAGTCTCTGTCCGTAAGTTACTGCGTGTGACCGTCTCCACACCCAAAAACTTCTGAGCCTCTGAAAGAGCCATTGTCCACAACACACTCCCCAGTTAAACTAAAATACCACACCTGAAAAGCAACCACAATATGCTCACCCCTCACTGTCTTTAAGTTCACTAAGCCAATCCAATAAATAGACTTTCATCCCGGACGAGACCCCAATTTGTTATGGGCCAGGGTTTAGAGAACCCTAAAGTGTATCATGGAGTTCACCTGACCCACAACTTTTAATAGATTGTGGTATGGGGAGCACACGACCCACTCTACAGGTGTGGTACAGCAGAAATGGAAAAGTATTTTTTTTAAACAAAACAATGTTTATTCTATGAACTCAAGTTAACCTTTTTAAAACATACAGTGAACATCTTAGCAATTATCAATTCACATACAACCCCCAAAGAATACAACACTAAGTAATCCTTAATAACTTCCCAAACAACATCCAGAAGACCCAAGAAACACCTTTTAACAGAAGCACATTAGGTTTACATTCGCTACTGAGAACATTTATAATTCTGAATTCATCAAATGATCAAGAGATAGTCTTTTCATGGCAGAGAGATCAACAGTACACCTGCTCTGTCTGGCTTCAGCTCCAACACTGAAAACAAAACTAAAACACACCCTGCAGCAAACAGCCTAAAACAAAAGTAAAAAGCTGACAGACAGCCCAGCTCCACCCACTCAATGACATCACTGCAGTAGTAAACACCCATTTCTTAAAGGTACTCTCACTACAAACATTTATATACAAACTCATTTATAAACACCCATTTCTTAAAGGTACTCTCACATGACAATGGACACAAGTTGTGAATTACAACAATATCATGAAGGTTGACATCGGAGTCTACAAAACTCCAAAAGAAGCTCAACTTTCAGTGCATACATTTATAGCACACTACAATACTGAACAACTATGTACTGGCACAATTGCAAATTCAAAGCACTAAACAGCAACCATCTCCTGTGTTTCCTTCAGTCATAATCATTTCACCCTTCAATTGCACAGGGCTGTTTTTGGTCTTGAATTTCCGTGTCTTTCTTCTGTACGATCATGGCGTGATAAAAGCAGGTCAACCTGCTTAGTAAGTGTTGGCAGGGCAGTTAGTAAAATGGTGCATCTATAAAATCATTTACAATGCTGTTAACATGTTAATGAATTATATAATACCAGTTTAACTGATGGGCTTAACAATTGTAGTACATGTCCGAGGCACCTGCATGGTGTTTGTGGCGTAGGTCAATCTATGCATTGGTGTCTGTTATCCTACATCTTAATAATAATAATCGCTTATTGTCACAAGTAGGCTTCAATGAAGTTACTGTGAAAATCCCCTAGTCGCCACATTCCGGTGCCTGTTCGGGGAGACCAGTGCGGGAATTGAACCTGCGCTGCTGGTCTTGTTCAGCTTTACAAATCAGCTATTTAGCCCACTGTGCTAAACCAGTCCCAGAGCAGATCTTCCTGCTCTGACTGCTGATCTAAAACATTTGTAGGAGCAATTTTGGCTTCCTTTTTTATTTACTCACCTGCAAGACGTGGGTGTTGCTAAGCTGCCTCCTTCAACCACTGCAGTTTGTGTGTGAAAGGTTCTCCTATATTGTCATTAGCGAGGGAGTTCCAGGATTTTGACTCAGCGATGATGAAGGAACAAGGCAGAACTGTGCATGTATTCGAAGGAAACTTTACATCATGCATGCCCCATGCCCCTACTACTGCTGCTCCTTTTAGCTTTAGTCTATTTGGTCTGTTTAGGTCACCTTTGCTCATGAGTCGCCAGGTATCTTTATGATACCGCCACGTGGTTCAAGTTTAGGTTATGATTAATAACACAGCACACCGCTTAGTAAGGATTAAAACAACGGTCATTTATTATATACAACAAGCAATATTAATACCCTAATACTACTTTCTATATAATAAACCTATCACTACTGGCCAATACTTAACTTAGGAAGAGCCCACCAGGTCAGGGAAACGAATGGCTTGTCCAATCAAATCTGGCCCGCGGGATTCAAAAGGCTGCTACAGGTCGGTGGCTAGGTGTCTCTACCGGATAGCGATCGTTGGATTCAAACTTACACTTGCCGGTGGCTGGTTTTACGAAGGCCTCGAGCAGGCGAAGATGAGAGAGAGAGAGATCTGAACTTGGACCCTCACTTTTATAGGGCCCAGGGGCTTCCCGCCTTCCGGGGCGGCCCTTGACCCTGAGTCCCAAGTGATTGGATTCTGTCCCCAATCTCTGGGGTCGATGTGTCCAATGGTGAGGCGATTCCTCGATCGGGGGGTGGTCGCTCACCTGTCTTTGTTTCGGCCACTGCAGGCGCCGACAGGTCTGGCCCGGTATTCAATTGCTAATATGTTGCAATTGTTCCCAGGGATAGCCGATTTAACTGTGGATGCCTGAGTAGATTAGGTGTAAATAGTCCTGAATGCAACTGCGGATACCTGGGTTGATGGGCTGTTGATAGCCCTGAGTATCGATCGGGGCTACGTTCCCAGAGCTGAATATGCAAACCTGTCTGCAGCTGCCTGCTTGTGTCTTCTTGGCTGCTTTTCCCAGCAGTCTTTCGGGTTAGCCGTTTTAAACTGGATTTTGGCCAGATTAATCAGAACGCAGCCATTTTACATGGCTACACTACTCTTGTCCTTCTAGGTGATAGAGGTCATAGGATTGGGAGATCCTGATGAAGAAGCCTTTGTGAGTTGCTGTAGTGCACCTTGTACACATTGTAGCCACATTGCATTGGTGGTGGAGATAGTGAATGTTTAAGCTAGTGGTAGGGGTGCCGACCAAGCAGGTTGCTTTGGATGGTGCTGTGCTTCTTGAATGCTGTTGGAACTGTACTCATCCAGGAAAGTGGAGAGCACTTCATCACCCTTCTGACTTGTGCCTAGCAGATGGTGAAAAAGCTTTGAGCAGTTGCTGCAGGATACCCGTACTCCGCATTTATAGCCTGGTGCCGTTAGGTTTATGATCAGTGAAAACCTCCAGAATGTTGATGATGAGAGAATTAAAGATGTTACTGCCAAAGTGAGGTAGTTAAGTTGTCTGTTGTTGGACATGGTTGTTGCCTGGCACTTTTGTGGAGTGAATGTTATTTGCCATTTATCAGCCTGTGCTTGGAAAATGTTGGCCAGAACCTCCTGCCTTCAGTCATAGATTGCTTCATCACCTGAGGATTTGTGAATGGAAATGAACACTGTGCAATCATCAGTGAACATCCCTACTTCTGACCTTTTGATGGAGAGAAGGTCACTGATTCAGCAACTGAAGATGGTTGGGTCTAGAACACTATCCTGAAGATCTTCTGCAGCAATAGAGCTGAGATGATTGGCTTCCAGCAAACATAATCATCATCCTTTCTGCGAGATATGACTCCCAAGTGGGGACTGATGACTTATCGTACTGATCTTCATTCAGTTTTCTATATCCACATGTAAGGTTTGCTTAATATATTCTCTCCCTTTAAATAAAGTATTCATTATTGCTAAATAGTAATAAATGTCAAATGCCAGAAATGTTCAGTACAAAGAAACGTATACCAAATATTCACAGCACAAGAACCAAAGATCAACATTTTTATGTTGAGGTCCTGATACCAGGATTATAGCGTACGAGTTGTTCTAATTTAGAAAGCTAGACTGAAGGATAGAACTGGAGCCAATCTTAACATGCACTCATAAGCTTTTTTTTTTTTTAAACCAAGATGTACATTACAAACATACACTCCTGGCCTAACAATCACAGTGTCAGTCAGTTTCTATTTATAGGAGCTCAAATGAATCCCCAGTTAATGCCCACCACCTGCATATAATTAAGCACAATTACTATACAATTAAGATTTTCTTCTCTCTCTAACTAAAAATTAGACTTTATATGTACAACTGGTATGTCAAAACATATTAACTCAGTCTTCTATATTCTGTACAAAGCATACATTGCAAGACACACATCCTGTAGGACTCCTAACAATTTATTCATGTGTACATTTCATTTTGCAAAACATTCTGACAACTGATGACTTGCATCCGCCCATTTAATTTTAGAGATTTTCTTTCTCCCCAACACTTGCTTCAAGCCAGCAAGGTCAATTTGTAACCTTTTCTCATTCACTCATTTTCTAGGGAGTACATAAACGTACAATAAACAATTATCAACATAACATTCAATGGGTATATTATCTTCGGTATGCGGGCTGCATTTCTGCCATTCAATATTAGTAACATCATTCTAATGCATCTGCATCTCATTGTTGGCCCCATATGCCGGAATCATGCACCCATGTCAAAAAATCCGTCCTTGATGGTGTGACTGGCTTCAAAAGGCATGCACACATCCGAAGTGACCTTGCAGGTGAGCGCAGTGCTGGTGGAGCGGCTCCACGTATTAAGAGTGTTGACGCAGGAGTACTGGCTTTGGCTCGGGGGATCACCAGGATTTGACCAAGATATCACCAGGGTCCCACTCAGGAGGAACCCAGTCTCACCCAGGGGCAACTGGGGTCTCACTCGGGGATGCTGGGGTCTCACCCGGGGGTGGCTGGGGTCTCACTCAAGGGCAACTGAGTTCTCACCCGTGGGCAACTGGGGTCTCAGCCGGGGGCAATTAGCATCTCGCCCAGAGGCAACTGGGATCTCACCCGGGGGCAACTGGGGCCTCAGCCGAGGGAGACAACGTTAACATTCGAGGTTGACCAGTGTAAGTAACACAGGGGGAAGACTCCAGGGTCCCGGGGAGTTGGAAAATTCGAGGATACTGGGGGCCTATTCGGATAGACCTGGGGAAGACGCCAGGGTACCAGAGGTCTAGTTTGGTGAGACCAGAGGGAATATTCTGGGTACCAAAGGCCTAGTCGAGGAGACCGGGGGTAAACTTGACAGAGACCAGGAGCGAGAGGTTGACTCGGGGGATACCAAGGGCTGACTTGGGAGCTACCTGGGGGGGAAACTGTGGGGGGTACCAGGGGAAGATTGTCAAGCGTAAAAAGCACTGTTCCTGAGGATGTCTTCTGCTGTGGGACAAGGGCCTCACAGTGGGAAGGAAAGCCTGGATAAGTTTGGTGGATGGGTGGGGAGTTATCACAGACTAACTGCTCCACTCAATTTTTTTTAAATTACTTTATCAGGGTTACAAAGCCAGAGCTCAGAGTGGACAGGGGCAAACCCCTAATCCAGCTCCTTGTCTGCTCAAAATACCAATTCAAATTGAATCCAATTCATGGTCCCCGCAAGAGAGACATACTGATCTACTCAATTTTGATGGAGGGAGTGCTTCTAGATGGAGGATGTTGACAAGTGGAAGACTAATGAAAAGGCATGTCAGTGATCAGTACCCCATTGCAGCTGAAACCGTTCAGCTGTAATTGAATTGACATGCCTGGAGTCAAACTAGTCACGCAATTATGCCTGCTCAAGCAGCAATTATGTGTGTGAGTGTCATTGATTGCTGCTCAGCATTTAACCCTTGGTGCACTGACATCCAAAATCACTGACTGCCATCCTGTGCCTCTATCATTGGCCAACTGGGCAAGCAACTATATTCCCTTAGAGATGGCACATTGCCCAAGGACAGCACTCCTAACCCTTGGCTGTGTGCTGAAGTGCGTATTGACCACTGCCCTCCATGGGCCAGGCTGAGTGCAAGGCCTTCGCGTGAAGCTTTGGACGATGCATGAGATGAGAGCCTAGGGTGTACTAGAGTGGCCAAAGCTGTGGCCATTTGGTCATGTGGTATGGGACAAGGGTGGTATGGAGTGTTGCCTAAGTAGGATGAGAAGTAAGGACTGGGTATCTATGTGGTGGCCAGGGCATGAGTCAGTGAGCTTTGAAAGGCAACTTTGGACAATGAAGGGGCAAAGACTGGTCCTAAGGAATCAAAATCTAACCGGCAAGTCTCTCCCTTTGATACTGCAGTGAGGAAATCATACAAAACATGGAGCCTGGTGATCACAATGACATTCTTCTCACTCATCGGCAGGAGAGCAGAAGAAGACGTCAATGGAGACAGGAGCAGAACCGCCAAGAAGCAGGTCTTGCACCTCACGCAGAGGATTAACCTCAGGAATCCATCGCTCGGAGGCATGTCGCCAGACCCAGGCACTACAAATGACACCTAACACACATGCAGATGTCCGAGACCCAGTGATGCTGGTGACTATGCATGTCTAGAGAACTGGTTGGTCACATCTACAGGATTTGATGGGCAACTACTGCCAATTTTACAGAAAGTTACAGCGACGCTCAATTTTAATGCCACTGGCCCCTTGCAGGGCTGCACGGGTGACCTCTGCAAAATTTCACGGGTCTCCATACAGAAGTGGATCCAAGAGGTGATGGACGAGAGGGCACACAACTTTGTCCATTTCAACCAAGATCAGGCAAGCCAACCTGACAGCGCAATGGGCTTTGCGCAAATCTCTGACTTTCCACAGGGTGCCATTGCTGCACTCACGTGGCACTCCGATCCCAGGACATCAAGCAATGAACTATGTGAATCACGAGGGCTTCAACTTATTGAATGTTCAGCTGGTCTGTGACCACACAAACACATCCTGCAAGTGTACATGATTCCCAGGGAGTGTGCATGGCAAGGGCTACCCACTGAGGAGATGGCAGATGATGCCTGTGCAGAGACCATGGAGTGCAGCTGACACAAAGTACAATGAGGCCCATGCTGTAACTCGCATTTTGGTGGAGCAGACCATAGGGTTGCTGAAGATGAGTTGGGGTGGCTGGACTGGTCTGGTGGAGCCCTGCAATAAAATCCACAGAGGGTGTCACACATTGTGGCCGCTTGCTGCGTCCTAGAATAGCCTGGTGCTACAACTGGGGCATGTTTCCTCGAGGAAGAAGATGTCAGCCAAGAGGCAATGGTGATGTCCAGACGAGGCAGACGAGCTTGGAATGCGTTCATTGCCACCAGATTCATGCTGGGTAATAAGGCGATCTATGAGGACATCCCATTATCTTCACATGGCTTCTGTTAACATTGATCTCCTGTCTGACTGATGGCAGCGCGCACTCTCTGTGATAAGACTCCTGTCTTAGGGAGGGAGCACTTGCCCATTGTCCCTACATTCCAGAAATATGATGATGACGACTTCCAGTGGGGACAGTGCATATATCCTCACAGAGCTTCTGTGAATGTCTGACTCCTGTCTGGCTGGTGGCATCTCGCTTGCTCTCAATGACTGCATTGGAATGTTTTAGCATCCTCCTTGAGCTATACCCTTGAGGTTCAATGTCCCCGGAGGCTGAAGCAGATGGGATGAGGGCCAGTCCACCTCAAAGGCAGAGAGCACACATTGACAATGACTAGAATGAGTAATGCTAGCCCTGTACATTGTGGGAGACATCCTCATTCCCTACAATATACAGACATGTCTCAGTCACTGAAGGGGCACCACCAATGTGCTGGGAACTTTGCATTGAGCACATGGCGGGAGCCCTGGACTGAGCACTCTGTCTTTATCTTGTGTAGGAATCAAGTTGGGACAACAGGAACACAGTTCATCAGAACAAAGAGCCATAGAAAGTGTGCAATTAGTGGCAGATTATTTACAGAGGTAAACGTTATATACAAGTGCTTAGCACCGATGCCCACGCTGTGCAACGAGAGCTTCTTAACCTTTCTAACGCCTTGGTGTATTCCCAACATTCAGAGCGGAGGTGGAGGCAGACCGCTGTCTGTCACACCCTGTTGTTTGTGATGATCTTGGCGGGTGACACCCGGCCTGTTTTCAGGGTCCTGCTGTGTGGCAGTGCACTCTTTTCGACCCATGGGGTTGGAGCAGAAGCAGTCACAGGAAGAGTGGATTTGGATAGGCACAACACTTCTCAAGCACCTGGGGTGGATGGCCCTGAGTGAGCATCAGCTGATCCTCCTTATTACAGGTTCCCGAGTGTCCATGGCCTCTTCCATCGGATAGATGGGCAGTTGGAGTAAGCTCAAAAAGTACAGCCTTCCTCTGGAGTTGGCACTAATTGATCCCAGAAAGTGTCTGCACTATGGAGTGCATGTCCTGCAACAGTGTCCCTCCCACTTCAAAATGCTCTTCCCCTGCCCAACAGATTCACCATTGCCCCCTGCGTTTAGGCCTCAGGCTGAATGAAGCACACTGTTCACTGCTCTCCCAATCACAGACGATTTCTTTCCTGCATTTGCTACTGATTGGCTCACTAGTGATTTGAGGAGCAGCTCCTTGCTGAATCTTCCACTTCACTTACCTGTATTTTGAACACTGGCTCTGCAGGCCAGCTAGAGTCATGAAGGGCCAGATAGCGGTCTGTGGAGCGCGGGTTGGACAAGCCTGTTATAGTTTATAAAGATTGCATAATAAACTCTGTTCCTCTTTCTATTTCCTCCCAAGAGTTCCCTTACCTTTCAAAATCTTTAGGTTAATTCACTTTTCCGGGACCAACCCAAAAGATATATTGCAACTCTCCAGGATTCACTCTGATTTCTCTTCAGTGTTCCATTCTCTCAGATACAAGATTTCATGGGGATCTACCCATTAGCTTTTGGCGAAGTGACACTTACTGGACGAGAACCTCAAAACAATTTTTTTTCAATGCATAAAACAGTGAGGAAAGGGTACTTCACCCCAGAAGTGATGACTCTGACCAATAGGTATCTTTTATGGTCAAACAAACTTTAATTTAAACAAATAATTAATCACATTGGCATCAAATGAATAGCTTTACAATTATCAGTTAAACAGTTCTTAAACAAAAGGAAAAACTTGAACTTGCTATCTATACCTGCTGCTAACTCCAATTAAGCATCCCAATACAGTTCAAATGCCGCTTATAAATAAAGTTGACAAACAGATTACTTGCTTAGCTGTGTACAGTCTTTTGGAGAGAGAGAGAGACACCCTTTCAAGAGCAGAACCATTACACTTTTGCTCAACCTAGCAGCATTTGACAAAACTGCTGTTCAACTTAAAATTCTTCTGTCTTGTCAGACTCAAATCCGATGGCAAACTGCAAAACTACAGGCAGACCTTGCTCCTCTTATTTATTAAATGATCTGGATCTCACTAAGATGTTTCATGACCTGCTTAGCTAGGACTAAATATAACCCCTCACAAATTATCTACACTCCAGGGAATCTCTAGCAACCAAAGCACAATGCCATGAGTCCTCTATATGTACACAAGTAAATGATTAGAAATCATGGTTACCTAACTTTTAACGGCTTCCCAATTACAGCACTAGCAGACACACAATCTGGATTCCTTAATCTTGGTTCTTTAACATCACAAATGTATACCTTAACCCAGGCTTTTAAAAACCTTAATTACAACAGATATAAAAACAATATACATACCAACTTCTTACATTCATCACACCCTCCATCTCGCTTTACCAACCACTCAATTCTGGATTCCACAGCTCAAGCACAGGCCTCCCTGTGACCCCAGTGCAGTGGCTTAAAACATAGGAAAACACCCTGGGTTTCCAATAGTCTGCTGCTATTGTTCAAAACTGCAAGCAAGTGGATTACCTGCAGAACTCCATCGGCAACAGGGGTAACTGTATTTCACTGTGGGGGTTACTCTAGATTTCTTCCTTTAGCTTACCAATTTTGTCTTATATTGAAAGCCAGTTCGCAGGATAGATTTGTGGACACGAAAGGCAGCAAGGGATATAGGGAGAATGTCATTGAGATAGAGGATCAGCCATGATAATTTTGAATGGCAGAGCAGGTTTGATGGGCAAGATGGCCTACCCCTGCTCCTATTTTCTATTTTTCTACATCTGTGCCATGGATAATAGATCTAGCATTTACTGTACTTCAGGTGTAGGTCTGGCTTTATCTCTTGACTTCTATGGAGCTACAAACTACATAAGACCCAAAGCTGACATAGTCTCTTCGATGCTTTTCTAAACATTAGCCAGTGTTGCCTGCTGGCCATGCCCTAACTGAATTCACAGAGACAAACTAAAAAAACAAATTATCTCACTAGGCTGCACCCATCACTATGGCAATGTGACACACACTTGGCCTGTTCCCAAATAGAAATGCAAATGAACTACCTTTCAATTCAAAAGTTTTCCTTGATTCTGGGAAATGTTATGAATAATTTCTATCCCGAACGGAGTTTTATGGCCCTCTTTCTCAGAATTGATAGCTTTTAGCTTCTTATATGGAGATAACTAAATACACGCTGGCTCTACCCAAAGGTCCAGAAATGGGTAATCTATTGTTTGGTGTTTATATTTCTAACACTAACCTAGAAGGTGAACATAAGTTGGTGTTTAACTGCAATTAGCTCCCAGTTTGTTTGAATTGTATTTACATCAGAGTTGTTTTTAACCAGCTTCTCAACCAAATACTCCTATTTTCTATTGTTAAAACTTTAATTCGTAAAACTAGAAATTATATTCTGAGCCATATGAATTATGAACTAGATATTTGCACTCTTGATAGGAGGGAGTTCCATAATTTTGACCCCACAACAGTGAAGGAACAGTGATATAATTCCAATTCCAGATGGTGTGTGGCTTGGAGGAGAACTTCCAGGTGATGGTGTTTCAATGCGCCTGCTGCCCTTGTCCTTCTAGATGGTAAAGATTACGGGTTTGGATGGTGCTGTTGAAGGAGTCTTGGTGCCTTGCTGGTGGAAAGAATGAATGTTTAAATTGATGGATAGGCTGCCAATCAAGTGGACTGTTTTGTCCTGGGTGGCATTGAGCTTCTTGAGTGTTGTTGGAACCAGACTTATCCAGGCAATTAGAGAGTATTCCATTACTCTCCTAACCTGTGCCTAGATGATGGGCTGGTCTTGGGGAGTCAATAGATGAATTATTCACCTCAGAATTGACAGCCTGTGACCTGATTTTATAGCTACGGTATTTAGATGGATGTTTCAGTTCAGTCTCTGGTCAATGGTATCCCTTAGAATGTTGACAGTGGGACATTCAGCAAAGGTAATATCATTGGATGATAAGTGGAGATGGTTAGATTCTTTCTTGTCACATTTGGTCATTACCTTAATCCTGTGTGATCTGAATGTTACTTGCCACTTAACAGCCCAAGCCAGAATGTTGTCCAGGCCTTGTTGCACATTGGCACGGACTGCTTTATCATCTGATGAGTTGCAAATGGTACTGAACATTGTGCAATAATCAGTGCCCCTCCACCCTCTACATTTTAATAGGCTTGCTGTTTGTTTTTCAGATGAGAAATAGGAATCAATCATGTTAATTGTGTCAATTAAGGTTAAGTACATACAGAAGGAGACATTGATTAGATGGTTACTTGAGCACATATAAAGAGACACTTACTGACATAAGAGTGAAATGGTGTTAGGAGATATATATCTATAATGGTTCAGTCTGTGAATAAATCTTTTCCAAGTAAAGACTGGCTCTGATTTCTTCCCTCACAAACTGGCTACCAGGACTATAAAAAGTACATAAAATTTATCTCCACTATCTTTAATAATTTGTCTTTGTTAATTAAAAACAATTTAAAGTATATGTACTTATTTCGATTGACATCTTTTAAAATGGCCATTGAAGATTCTATTTTAAGGCGCGTTTACCTTATATCTTCATATTCTGAGAGATGGTTCTTAAATAAAGGTGCACAATCTCCATGCTGTTATTGGTTTATGTAATAATTTATTGCTGTTTTTTTTGAATGTCTGTTGGTAAAGTTTTCAGCATAGCTCCGAGACTTGTCATCATGATGTGCGCGGCAAATATCACCCAGCAATTAAAAAATGCCCTGTATCTGAGAAATAAACTGGCTTCAGCACAGTCAAATGGATTAAGCTGCCTTGTGCATAATTCTTCACATTGATAACTCAGTTTAATTTTGTGTAGCCTCATAAAAGCAATGCAAGGGGCTGGTTAAACGGAGGGCTAAATCGCTGGCTTTGAAAGCAGATCAAGGCAGGCCAGCAGCACGGTTCAATTCCCGTACCAGCCTCCCCGAACAATGTCAGTGTGAGGGAATTAAGATTAAACAGGTTCTGGATAAACTCATGCTTGAGTCATGACATCAGCTCACAGCTGAGTATAACCATCTCCACATTTAGCTGGCTACAGCTGAGCAAAAATTGGACCCAGATTTTTGCTGCAACGGATCCTGAAATTCTTAAACCCCGGCCCCGAACACCATGCTTCCCATTTTCGTAGGCGAGAATGGAGGTAGGGCGGATTTGGGGCATGCCCACCTTACAGATGCAACTGGCAAATTATATCATCAGCTGTCTCCACTCAAGTTGGATTTTGGTAGCCTCGCAGTGTGGAACCTGGTGTGCAGAGTGGACCTGAATAGCAGGTCTGAACTTGGTGTATTTTTTTGCATGGCCTGGGGAGAGGTGCAACTGGTACCCCTGTGGAATTTGCTTTAAACCTTTATTTGCAGCCACAGAAATGGCATAAAATCAATTCCAACTGTCTCCCCTTAACCCAAGGAAAGGGAAAGGTGGGGCTGTCTTACAGAGCAATTATTTTTTTCTCCCACTGACTCGAGCACCCAGATACCAGGAAGAATTTTGTGTGTGAGAAGGCTGCATTGCGTTTTGTGAGAAAGGAGATAGAGGATAGGCATGGCACTCTCGCACACAAAATCTGTGGAAGCCAGTCACTGTGAGCACAACTGGGCACAACTGGCCCACCTCTGACCCCTCACTGCTTCCAGGGTCACCTGCCCTGACTTCTGATCTTGCCCATCCGCAGTACTGAAAATTGGAAGTTAGGGGAGCCACCATTTAAGGTTTGGTTCATGGAACTGGCAATTCTTCTGATTCTACACAACTGACTCGCAGACAATAATCCGGGTCTTGGTCTCTGGTATAGTTGGGGCTTAGTGTTACCTTCTTTACATTGGAGTAGAAAAGAATATAATATCTGCTAAATCACACCCAAGAACAGACATGTGTTGCCACCAACCATACTGCCTTCCTTCAGTTTAGCATTATGGTTCTTGTCCTTATTTCACTATAAATATTAATATTAAAACCAAGTTCAAAATATATATTTTTTAAAAAGTAATAATTCACTTCCAAACTAACTGTAGGCACAGATGAACAAGTTGAAATAACTGAAATGTCAATTAAGCTGAATGGCTGGGCCCAGTCAAGCCAGGTCGAACCTGGTAATCTATCAGCAACCTTTGTTAGATGTGTCAGTTGTTGAAGGCTACTCTGCTTTGATTATTTTTTTAAATGGCCACGAGGACTGCAGTGCAAGATCAATTGGCATTAATTTACATTATTACTGTAATGCATTCCACTTTTTCATGTTCAGCAACTGATTCATTGATCTCACAGAGGGGAATGCATTTTACAGTTCAGTAAAAGGCCGCAACTGTGAACTGCTGAGGACCAAGCACACTTCTCCTGGATTGTTGATCTACACCGATTAGCAGTGTTCAGGTTAATGTGCTCTGCTGAAATATTATTGACAATAGCATAATTAATCAGTTCCAACTTCTTCACTCCTTGCCCAGCGTACTCTGCAAGGGCAAATTGGACAGCTGTAGGACTTGATTACTAAGCAACTCCATCAACGGATTGAATATTTATAATTTTTTTCATATTCGTTCATGGGATGTGGATATCGCTGACTAGGCCAGCATTTATTGCCCATTTCTAATTGCCCTTGAGAAGGTGGTGGTGGTGAGCTGCTTTTTCGAAACACTAAAATCATGTGCGTAGGTACACTGCCAGTAATGTTAGGGAAGGAGAAGAATTTTGACTCAGCAACAGTGGAGGAACAACAATAACTGGGATTCTCTGTTTGGGAGACTGCGGGTGGGTTTCTCCGTCCTGCAGCACCAGATTTCTGGTTCAGCACGCCGTCGAGATTCTCCGTTTCGCCGGCTGGTCAATGGGGTTTCCCATTGTGGGGCAGCCCCACGCCGTCGGGAAACCTCCGGGTTGCCGGCAAAACGGAGAATCCCGATGGCGGAGAATTCAGCCCATGTTCTCCTGCCGGAGGAGACTTGCCACTGATTTGTGCTCCCACTGAGAGTGCAAATCGCGAAGCAAATCTATATCGCCCGCTCTGCAAATCTATGCATGCCGAGGAATACGAGGGATTCCTAAAGGAATCCCGCTCTCTGGCCGCAATGGGCGGCCCAATAGTGAAGTCCAGCGGCCACCTGCCCCCCCCCCCCCCTTACACCCCAAATGAGCCCCCACCCCTGGCTTTTCTGGGTGCCCTCCTTCTGGGTGCCCAAGTATGGGGGTGACCTGACCCTGCCCCCTCCCCAAGGACTCCCTAAGTAGGGTGACCCCCAGGGAGCCCCTAATTAGGGAGAGATCCTCCAGGGATCCCCTAGATATGGAGACCACCCACCGGGACCCTCTAAACAGGGGAAAAAAACAAGGGACCCCCTAACTAAAGGAACCTCTCACAGAGACCCCTAAATAGGAAGAATCCCAGGGACCTCCTAAGTAAAGGAACCCGCACCGAGACCCCCTAACTAGGGAGACCCCCCACAGCTATCTCTTAACTAAAGCCCCCCCCCCACACACACACACACACACACAGGGACACCTTAACTAAAGGGTCCCCACTGGAACCCCCTAACCAAAGGGACCCCTCCAGAGACCCCCTAACTAAGGGGACCCCCCACAGGGACCCCCTAACTAAAGGGACCCCCCTCCACAGATTCCCCCCTCCCCCCGGAAAAAAACCCTGTCTGGAAGCTGGAGAGCAATGAAAAAACTTTGAGTTGTAACACTCACCTGGAAGCACCACATGTCCATTCCTGGAAAGACAACAGCTGTGACCTGTGTTTAAATCCCTCGGACCCTTTAGCTGCAAGCCATTCATTCATTTCTCGTAGTGGACGGTGATTGACAGCTTCCACAAAGCAGTGGTGAGCCTTGATTCATTCATATTTTTCGTGGATAAATAACAAATGCTGTCACCACAATGTTTACAAACATCAACCTCATCAAGGAGAGTTAAGTGCTGTTAATTTCTACCTCGGCACTTCAAAATCACTCAAGCATGAAGAGGCGTGTTTGGAATGCGCTTAACTCTCTTTGGTGTGGTTAATGTTTGTAAACCTCGATTTCGACTGGATGCCTGATTGCTGATGTGTGTGTAGGTGGGGGGACGGGGGGGGGGGGACGGTTGGGGACGGGTTGGGATCCAGCCCAATATTGTTCCAAGCCAGGATAGTGTGTGGCTTTCACAATTCATTTGAATTTTGTTGAATACTGAGATGTATATGCCAGGATTGCTTTCTCAGTTCATGTATTGTCACTGATTTTTTAAAAATGTTAAAGCCTCAGAGAACCAGGCTCAAATATAATTATTATTCATCACGCCCCAGCAGACATTGGCTACCTGCAATTTCACAATTGTTCACCCATCATAGGTGAATAATCCTTTGCTGTAAGTGCAGCACTGAGGGAGTGCTGCAATGTTAGAAGTGCTGTCTTTCAGAAGACATTAAAGTGGGACCCATCTACCCCTTCAGGTTTATGTATAAAATCCCATGGCATTATTTGAAGAAGCGTTGGCTAGTTCTAGTCAGAATCTATCCGTCAAGCAACATACTATAACAGGTTATTGATATATCTGTCATTGTGTTTGTGGGACTCTGCTGTGTACAATTTTATTGCATATTTAGCTACATTACAACTATGTCTACAGTTTTTCTTAGCTGTGAAATACTTTAAGATCATCTCAGGACATAAAAAATGCTCTATATATTCAAAATCTTTCTTCCCTTCACAGTTTCCAACTACATAGTCCCCTAAACACACACGGGCTACGTCCTTCCCAAGATCTACAAACAGGACTTTGGTAGACCCATCCTTTTAGCCTGTTCCTGCCCGATTGAACTAATTTGTTCCTATCTTGATTAAATTCTCCAGCCTCTTGCCACCTACATTTGCAATTCCTCTGATGCCCTCCGCCAGTTTTTTTTTCAAATGTTTTCCCCGGGAGCACTTTTGCCAACCAGTTGACCTTTGGGATCCGTGCTGGCTGACTTTGTAACCTTCGGTGGCTGACCTTCACGACACCACGCTCGCTTACCTTTAATGCGAAAGGGGAGCCTTTTCACAACCTCACTTGAATCAGGTCCAAATGAGGAAAGGGCAGTGTGCATATCAGGTGCAGACTTCAGTCAGTTCCTTTCTGCCATCTTCATCTTTACGAAAATGGAAAATTCAACCTTGACACATGTAGATTGTTGTGAAGGGCAATAGCAACAAAATGCATGTTTTACTCAGCACTGGATACTCCTGGGAGATGCTACTCCAGAATGCTGACAGCTGCATGGTTTTTGGTGTGTTTTTAATGTGGTATCATAGGTCAGCTACAGCAGTGTAGTCTTTTAATTTGGAGTGAGCTGTAAGTTAATAACTAACTCTGGAGTCTCAACCGCAAAAGTAATTTTTCACCCACCTCTTCTCTTTTAAAATCTAACACTTCTCCACTTGTTTGTCAGTACTTCCCTGCATCTAACACACATGGGCTTTGGATCCTTATTTGCATTGGCACTATTGACAAAGCCATATCTCAAGAAATTATCTTTATACTGTTTTGTTCCTGAGTTAAGTTTCTTCTCTCTAGACTGTTTTTAAAAAAAATATTCCAATTAAGGGGAAATGTAGCAAATCCAATCCACCTACCCTGCACATCTTTGGGTTGTGGGGGTGAGGCCCATGCAGACACGGGGAGAATGCGCAAACTCCACAAGGACTGTGACCCGGGGCCGGGATCCAACCCAGGTCCTCGGCGCCGTGAGGCAGCAGGGCTAATAACTACGCCACCGTGTCGTCCTTCTCTGTAGGCTGTTTACCAGAGGCCCTGGAGCTCTGGACAGAGGTAACACTAGCACTGCTCTGTCCAACCATGGACTCTTCTGGGCAGCTCGCTCCAAAAGATTCAGTTGTAAGATCACTGTAGGTACACTGCCTACATGAGTCTCTGGCCCTCTCTCACTTGTAAGAAAACAATCCAACTTCACAGTCCTCTTGCCAGTAACTGGAAAATGGAAGCAACTCTGCTGAGTAATTTGACGCCAAAAGCACATATATGGAGGGGTGCTTGACGTCAGGTGTACGTGCAGACCGTGCGGCCTGCTCATTGCTGCTGCTTCTGGCTGGAAGATTCCGCACAGCCTAATTTATTTTCATTTAAGAGGTGGCAGTGGCTGCCATTCCAATTTAAAAGCTGGTAGTGGCTGTTGGGTGCTTCTCCCGCGATTGGGACCAATGTAGGAACAGCGCGACCGAACGCTCTGCGACCCATCCACTGGTCGGGACCTACACTTTGAAGAACCCTGCCCTACGTCATATGAACAATTTCCAGTTTCCTGGCTTTTGTAAGGACAATGAAAAGCCCACGCCAAGTTGGTCGAGAAACAAAAACTACTTTATTTTACACTTAACTATTATGTACCGCTCCAGTAGTTTCTGTCTGAGTCTTCTTTCCAGCCAGTTCCTAAACTGACCGGCTTTATATATGGACAACTATATATTGTTAAGAGATTGCCCACCCCCTTAACAGTGGAACTCGTATTCTGCAAGAGCCATGGGAAGTTAATTGTTCCCACCCCATAGGCTATTTGTGGGCAAACCGACTCCTTTTCACTGTGGATGTCCAATCCCTCTACATCTCCATCCCACACCAGGAGTGTCTGAGAATGCTCTGCTTCTTCGGCTCAAACAATCCCCCATCCACTACTACCCTCCTCCACTTGGCGGAGCTTATTTTCTCACTGAATTTCTCCTTTAATTTGTCTCACTTCCAGAGTTAAGCCTGTCTTTTTGTGGGGTATTGGGAAGATTCCTTGTTCCAGTCCTACTCAAGTTCCCTCCCACAATTCTTTTTCCATTACATCAATGGCTGTACTGATGCCGCTTCATGCTCCCGTCTGACCTGGACAGATTTATTGATTTTGCTTCCAATTTCCAGACCTCTCTCACCTTCACATGGTCCATCTCTGACACGTCACCTCTTTTCCTTGCCAATATTCATTACAAACCCACCGGCTCCCACAGCTACCTTGACCACAGCTCCTCACGCCTTGCTTCCTGTGAAGACTCCATTCCACTCTCCCAGTTTCTTCTCCTTTATCGCATATGTTCCAATGGTGCTACCTTACAAAATAGTGCTTCTGACATATCTTCCTTCTTCCTGGGCTGAGATTTCCCTCCCATTATGATTGGCAGGGCCCTCAACCCTGTCTGGCCCATCTTCCACACCTCTGTTCTCCCACTTCCCCTCCTTTCCAGAACCATGACAGGGTCCCCCTTGTCCTCACTTTTCACCCCACCAGCCTCTGCATTCAAAGGATCTTCCCTTGCCATTTCTGCCAATGATGCCACCACCAAACGCGTCTTCCCCTCACTCACTTGTCATCATCCCATGGGGACCATTCCCTCCATGACATCGTGGTCCACTCTTCCATCATCCCCAACTCCACGGCCTCTTCCCGTGGCACCCTCCCAGAAAGTGGAACCCTGTCCATTTACCTCCTTCCTCCTCACTGTCCAAGACCCCAAACGCTTTTAAGGTTAAGCAGCATTTTACTTGCACTTCCTTCAATTTGGTCTACTGTATTCGCTGCTGCCAATGCGATCTCCTCTCCGTAGGGAAGACTAAACGCAGACTGGGTGATTGCTTTGCGGAAAGCCTTTCGTCAATCCACAAGCATGCCCCGACCTTCCTATCACTTGCCATTTCAATTCAGCATCTTCCTCCCAAGTCCACATTTCCATCCTTGGGCTGCGATAATGTTCCAGTGAAGCCCAACAGAAACTGGAGGAACAGCACTTTACCTTCCCATCGGGCACTTTACAGTCTTCTGGACTTAGCATTGAATTCAACAACTTCAACCACGAACTCTCTCCTCCATTTCAATTTTATAAAAATTGTTTTTCCCCCCAATACCCTCCCTCCACAGGGCCATCTGAAACTTGCTCTTATGTTTTGCTTTCACAGAATGCTGATCCTTGTTCTGCTATTAATATATTCTGCTATCTTACCTTTATGCTCCATCTTTAGTCTTTAACTCGACCATTAACGCTCCCTTTGTCATGTGTCACTGATAACTTTGTGTAGTCTATTCTGAGCTCCCACCTGTTCCTGACCTTCCATTTTGCTCCACCTGCTCCACCCCCACTTCAACAGTATAAAATGTATCACATTTTTATCTCTCTTCAGCTCTGAAAATGAATCATATGAGTTCAAAATGTTAACTGTTTCTCTCTCCACAGATGCTACCAGACCTGCTGAGTTTTTCCAGCATTTTCAATTTTTGTTTCAAATTATTTTTTCTTTTGCTTGCCTGCTCGGCACCTGGATAGGATTTCTTTATTGTCACGTGTACCGAAGTACAGTGAAAAGTATTTTTCTGCGAGCAGCTTAACAGATCATTAAGTACATGGAAAGAAAAGGGAATAAAAGAAAATACATAATAGGGCAACACAAGGTATACAATGTAACTACATAAGCACCGGCATCGGATGAAGCATACAGGGGTGCAGTGTTAATGAGGTCAGTCCATAAGAGAGTCATTTAGGAGTCTGGTAACAGCGGGGAAGAAGATGTTTTTGAGTCCGTTTGTGCGTGTTTTCAGACTTATCTTCCATAAGTATCTCCTGCCCGATGGAAGAAATTAGAAGTAAGCCGGGTGGGAGGGGTCTTTGATTATGCTGCCGGCTTTCCCCACGCAGCGGGAGGTGGAGATGGAGTCAATGGATGGGAGGCAGGTTCGTGTGAAAAACTGGGCTGTGTTCACGACTCTCTGAAGTTTCTTGCGGTCCTGGGCCGAGCAGTTGCCATACCAGGCTGTGATGCAGCCAGATAGGGTGCTTTCTCTTGATCTCGTACAAGAACAATCTAAAAGCCAACTTACTTTTGTTAAATGCAATTTTTAAATAAAGAGGATCGCTCATTTTATTAAGTTCTGTTTAATTTATTAATTTCTATTTTATTATGGGTGGCATGGTTAGGACAGTTGCTTCGCAGCACCAGGGTCCCAGGTTCGATTCCCGGTTTTGGGTCACTGTGCGGAGTCTGCACGTTCTCCCTGTGTCTGCGTGGGTTTCCTCTCAGTGCTTTGGTTTCCTCACGCAAGTCCCAAAAGACGTGCTGTTAGGTAATATGTGGGGTAATCTGGACTTTCTGAATTCTCCCTCCCTGTACCCGAACAGGCGCCGGAGTGTGGCGACTAGGGGCTTTTCACAGTAACTTCATTGCAGTGTTAATGTAAGCCTACTTGTGACAATAAGGATTACTAAATTAAGTTCTATTTAAATTCCTATCCTACATTTTAAACTTCTTTAAATTTTAAGTTCCTAGCCTGAATATTCACTCGGTTCATGAAGATCATTTATTCCTCTCATAATTTTCCTGTGCCAAGGCAGACTCTTTCTCTTGCTGAGAGTTGGCCCTTTAATCAGAGTAGCTAAATTCACCAGTCTATTATTAACCATGTTTTTTTATGATCATTTAATTTCTAATGAGTGTCTGGCTCTTTAGGGAAAGCTAAAACACTACAATTTGCAAGCATGACAAGAATTCTTCCATACATTGGTTTTGTCAGAGGATTCATCTTCTGCCCTAACTATTATACATTGGACATTGGTTCTTCTGTTCATTTCATTTCTCTTTTTGTTTTAGTTGGTATTAATCTCAATAGATCTATCTTTTGAGTAATGTTAATGAATATTTAATTAAGTGCTTCATCTGAGAACTGTAATAATGTTATAACCATCATATCACCTTTTTCACTGTCACATCATTGTCTTTGTAACAGCCCTAGTACAATTTTACTCTTCTTCCATTGTTCCTTGAATGGCACATCATCGCTCTCTTCACAGCTGAGACTGGTTTTGTATCCGATCTTTTTGTTGCCGCCCAATCTACATTACACTCACTTGCCTCTGATTATGCTAAGTGGCTACAGTCATTACTAAACTAATATAGTATAGAAAATGCCTCTAAGGAGAAGCACGCTAAGTATTTGAGGGAGAAAGGAATAGAGAATATGCAGATAGGGTTAGATGTAGTATAGTGGGAAGAGGCTCATGTGGAGCATAAGCACTGACACAGAGCAGTTAAGCTGAATGGCCTATTTCTGTAATTTATATTCTTTATAATTCTATGTCATTTTGTACAAATGATCTTGTTTGGTGAATGAGATTATTCATGAAGGCCCCACCTTCTTAACCTTGCCCCTGGCTTGAGGTGCGTTGATCCTCAGGTTAAACCACCACCAGTCAGCTTTCCCCCTCAAAGGGAAAAGCAGCTTATGGTCATCTGGGACTATGGCGACTTTACCTTTGCCTTGGTGAATGTACTTGAGTCCTGCTTCACCTGGATATTTTGTCAAACTATTTACCAGTTCTGTGTACGTTAAATTTGATTAATCCTGTGCTTCTCCTTTGGTACTGGACTGTCGTGAGCAGATCCAACATTTGTTTTAATACTTTCTGCGTAAAGTTTGGAGATTATTTTCCTTAACATGTCCAAAAATTCTTGTATTCGTCACCTCGGTGCTTGTACATTTTAGAAGTGATTTCATGATCTATTTGTAACAGTTAAGTGAATTTTCCCCAGTTCTTACCATTTCTGAACCATGTTGGTTATCTGATTACCAATGCATTCATTTCCTTCATAACACCAGGAAATGCTGGAAAGACTGAACAAGTCTGGCATCATCTGCGGAGGGAGAAACAGAGTTAACGTTTCAAGTCCATGTGACCCTTCTTCAGAGCTTTTATTTGATCACATTTGCTTCCTCAACTTTATGTGCTCTATTCCTGACATATTTTTGACTTGTGAACTCAGAATATGTATAATGTCGTCAGTATTTGTGTTCTTTTCTGAATATCACCTTGCTTCTTCATTGTGGCAGTCTTGTTGAGCCTGGATGGTTTAAAGTACTCCAATTTAGGCACTTGTTTGCAATTTCTCCTTGCATTTTAACTATTGAGTTCATGTATTAAAACTTTGATCCCACAATTTTCTGTTATCAGTGACAGTGGTAGAATGTTTATGTTCACAACGCAACTCCTTGTGTGAATACATTTCTCCTGCATTTGTTTTTAACAATATTAATGAAGCATGTATGTCCTTTTGTTCTGGGCTTTAAACCACACATCATAGCCATCATCAAGATCAATCATTTTTATTTCTGCAACATTGTTTTCTATTCCAGCTACATCTCTCTACCACTGACAATCTTAGCCATATTTTTGTCTATAATTTAAAGTTGCTGTTCCTTAATAGTTCCTGGGCGGGATTCTCCGCCGGCGGGATTCTCCGTTTTGCCGGCGCCCGGGGGTTTCCCACGGCCTGGGGCTGCCCCACAATGGGAAACCCCATTGACCGGCCGGTGTAACGGAGAATTCCACCGGCGGATCGGGGCAGAAATGTGGCGCGACGGGGCGGAGAATCCAGCCCCATATATTTTATCCTGCGTGAACTTTAAGCTATCTAAAATGATCGCGCCATTCGATTAAATCATGGTCACTCTGTACCTCAGCACCATTTTCTTATCTTTCCTCCATATTCTTTGATACCCTAACCGTACAAAGTCTTGAAAATTTATGTTGATTCAGCATCCACAGCTTTTTGGAGGAAAGACGTTCTCTAGAAACTCAGGGCAATGCCTTGACCAGTCAGAGTCAAGTTGCCTGGTTTAAATTTTCAAACAATGCTTGGCAGTTAACTGTCAGTCACTATTAACTGATGCATTCTCCATGGCAATGCATGTTATCAGTAGTCCCTTCTCATACAATATAATGGTATTCTTGCGAATGTCCTGATGAGTACAAGATTAAAAACTTTGACAAAATATCTTTTTACAGCAATATTCTAAACAACTTGAACAAATCACCCATTAACATCTTAATCTGTAGAAATATCAAACCTAATTGTATCCTTTGATCATCATTATATTGTATCCTCTCAGGCATCATCCTGTTGCATTAATGCGACACTACTTCCAAAGCTTATACATTCTCCCTTGGGGAATGTCTTGAACTATAAAAGATTATCCAGAATGAGGTGTGACCAGTGCTCTGTGTAACTGAAGTAACTCTTGCTTTTTTAGTTTTGCATTAACAATGCTACAATAATACATGTTGTATTTGTTGCAGCTTTTGCTGCTGCTGCTTTGTGTAAGGAAAGTGCTATTTTCCAGAAACCATGAAAAGACTTGCTTCAACATATGTGAGGAAACATGTAAAAAATCCCTTCTAGATTCCTTCCCTAAAGATGTGGGGCTGAATCTTACCATATTTTTTCAAAGTGTCAGTTCCGGTGAGAAAACTGGTAACGGGGAATCTCACAGAATGCTGAGCCGCTTTACCAACATTTTTTTCAACACGTGAATCATTCTCGTGGTGGCCTGCTGATGATTCACTCGCCCCGGGACAATTTCACCTCTGCAATCAGTGGGACGCTCCTTATAAACGCCTCCCCGGCTCTTGTTTCAGATCCATTCGGGGGAACGGCTGCCAGAAGCCAGCACCAAGATTCTCCGAGAGAGCCATTACCAAACTCCTTGATGATGTGCGGGTTAGGTGGATTGGCCATGATAAATTGCCCTTAGTGTCCAAAATTGCCCTTAGTGTTGGGTGGGGTTACTGGGTTATGGGGATAGGGTGGCGGTGTTGACCTTGGGTAGGGTGCTCTTTCCAAGAGCCGGTGCAGACTCGATGGGCTGAATGGCCTCCTTCTGCACTGTAAATTCTATGATGTGGGACAGAAGTGGGAAGTCCTATACCCACATTCCCGCAGATGTCCATCCACCGAGGTCACCACACCCACCTGGGAGGCAGTGGCAGCCTTAGTGAGTGCCAGCTTGCTGCAGAAGGGGACAGGGCAACAGTGCCACAGGGAGGTGAATGACCACATTTGCGAAGCCAGGCTAAGTCTGTCTCCCAATACACCCCTTCACACCGGCATGGTGATCTCTCACCCAGCCACCTCATGGGTGCCTAACATCTATCATCCAGCCCTTTCCCCGCACCCCCACACTCCTCATGCTCACCTCAGTAGCTAATTTGCTCTTCACATCCCAGCTCCCACTCAAGTCCCACGCAGGCCAGACGTCATCACCATCTGAAATGGCAGGACTCCCACCTACACTCTGCCCATCTGATTCTTTGCAAGATAAATGCGAGCATAACTGCTGTGAGCCAGGATTGCATGGGTGCAGAGGGCAAAGTGGGGGGAGCAGACATAAACGAGAAACCTCAAGACAGGTTATTATGTTTCAAGCCTCACATCATTTATCTCCCATGATGCACAAATGCCATCTTCCTTCCCTTGCAGGGCAATCAGTCGACCAACCAGCACCATCCTCGAGCCCTATGAACACCACCCCCCCCGAGAAGCTCCAAGGGAGACCTCTTGGAGACCAACATAGAAGAGGCATCACATATGTTACACGCCCCCCCCCCCCTCTGCCCCACCCTCCACCAGTACAAATACTCACACCTTGGTGGGATTAACTAGTAGGCGGGCTTCTGAATCACTCACTGGTGACCAGCTCACAACAGAAGATCCACAGCAGGTGGAGGAAGGAATAACCCAGGGATCTGATACTTGGAGGGATGTTGGAGGCTAGGGCTTTGCTGAGTCTCTGGCCGATGATGTGTCCCTGGATCTGATCATCCAAGAGCAGCAGGAACTGCAAAGGTAGAGTCCTAAGCATCAGGAAGGGATGTTAGCGTCCCTCCTTGGCTGACGGCAGGAGTTCCATGGTGCAGAGTTTCAACTGCATGATGTTTGCACATGGTGGGAATCCATGAGTGTCAGCCGCAGAGGATGATGGGGCTTCTGAGTCTCACTCCAGTTGTCCCAAGTCCCATGAGGAGCACAGGGTCCCCTGGCACCCCAAGGGAAGAGGATCGTCAGGGACACAACTCGGCGCCTTCCACCCAGGAGACCCTTGGGCTGTCCAGCCCATCTGACAACTCCTGCCCTGTGAGCGAAACACCTCCAGCCCCACACACCAAGGAGGGCAGCACTGAAACACCCTTGCAGCCTGAAAGCTGATCTGAAACCTCAAGATCCTGATCCCCCCAGGGGTCGCCAGCCAAGGTCATGTTAGGCAACAGAGTGTGGAAGGCAGAAAGCCGCCTCAACATCAGCTGTGGATCCTGGGGATACACCTAAAGCTGTGTCACCATTGTGATAGAGCTGTTATAGCTGTTGCATTAAACATCACTTTGTTCACCTACAGATCCCCACTCTGCCATTTCATGGTGCCAAGTTCTTCAAACCCCACGCACACTCGGTACTTTATCCTTGTGGAGTGTGAGAATCACAGCGCTATGTCTCTCCCATCTCCCACACTGATGACTCAATAAAAATGCACTACTGCTGGCGTTCCCCCACCCCCCCCAGGAATGCCCCATCCATGGAAGATCTTCAGCATCAACGCTCTGGCCTCTCATGTCTGCCACTCTTTTCCAGTTATGAGGAGGCCCTGGGCTGTCAAAGTGTTGAGAGGCTTCCCACCTTGGATGTAAGTTGGAGGAAAACACCAAGACCCCTGACCTCAGAGGGGGCTTCAGTAGCTGAGATAAGTCATTCAGCACCTCTGAACCCCATGATAAGCCCGTTCATTGGCAGGACGCATTCAGCTCTCTGTCAGGCAAGTGGCTGAGGATGAGAGAAGCATCGCTCTGTCCCCAATGCAAGTCATCATCATTCTCCTGCAGAGATTGCCCAATGGCTTTAGCGCTCTGCCCATGAATGTAGGCACCATCATGGGTATCTTCTGCTAGCGCTACATTAATGACTTGATGTTAGGTCCCATGGTGGGAGAGCTCTTCACTCCCTAGTCCTGGTTGTCCCCAAAACGAGAAGCTTTGTGTTTATCCCTAGCTCCTTGGCCCATGAGGGCCCTGGCAATCGTCCGAGGTTCTTACTCTTCCTCCGCATGTTGATCCTCGCCACCCACCTCAACCACCTCTTCATCATTGGTGATGTGGTGCTCCCACACCTGGTACAGCTGGTCTCCGCATGCAGTGCAGAGTACAGCAGACCAGAATGATGTGACACACCGTCTGTGGGCTGTATTGGAGGGCATCCCCCAACCAGTCCAGGCACTGGAACTGCATCTTCAACAGTCCAACCGCCTGCTCAACCAGCATGCATGTTGTTGCATGAGCTTCATTATACCCATGAGACTCAGCGGGTGTTTGGGCCTCCGCACTGGTGTTATCAGCCACCTCCTTAGGGGCACTCCCTGTCCTCGAGAGGCCATCCCTCCAGCCGCTGCCCTCCCTCAAAGATGACTGGGAATCTACGCGCATCCCAAGATGTAGCTGTCATGGACACTCCTGGGAAGCATGATCTGCATTGTATGGTCACAGACCATTTGGACATTAAGGGAGTGATATTCTTTGTGTATCATGAAAGGCGCTACATGCCAACATGGAGACCACAGAGCCACCTGGGTGCAATCGAAGACACCCTGCACTTGGGGCATTCCTGCTAAGTGGGTGAATGCCATGGCCCTCGCATCCTAGCTCACCTGGTCCCGGTCCAAGTTGATCTACATGTTGGCCCTAACGAATAGTGCATCTGTGACCTCCCTTATGTGCTTGTGTGTGGCTGATTGGGAAATGGTGCACAGGTCAGCCGTGCTGCTCTGAAACGGACTGCTGGAGTTTCAGAGCGGTGCTGCCCTACAGGGTTGTAGGCATCTTGCATAACCTGGCAAAGTGGTCTCCTATCCCCCGGGACAGACACAGTTTTTTCTGGCACTGTAGCTCTGTATTCTGGAGGTGGGATCTTCAATGTTGGAATACCCTTGGTTGGTTTGGTCTCCTCCGAGGCCCCGCCGCCTGTGGCCCTGCTCCCAGAAGAGCAACAGTTCCAGCCTCCCCCTCCTCTGTCGGGCACTGTTCATTGACTGCTTGCAGCAGTACATCGATGTCGCTGCTGCTGGTCGATTACAATCAATCAAATTGCAAACTTGACTGGCTCCACGATTCTCCAGAATCAGAATCATGAAAGCAAGGTGATGGGGGTTTGACAGCGCCCTGACCCTCAGCTCTCTTCCCCATCAACAAGCATCTCCCCACTAAGCCTCTCTCCCTTCCCTTTCACACAATAACCACATCCCCACACTTGTCCGTCTCAACTCCATCTGGATTGAGCATATCCACATAGCACAACAAGGCCGCACAGTGGGTAGCACTGTTACTTCACAGCTCAAGGGTCCCAGATTCGATTCCCAGCTTGTGTCACTGTTTGTGCAGAGTCAGCACCTTCTCCCTGTGTCTGCATGGGTTTCTTCCAGGTGCTCCGGTTTCCTCCCACAAGTCCCAAAAGACGTGCTGTTAGGTAATTTGGACATTCTGAATTCTCCCTCTGTGCACCTGAACAGGCACCGGAATGTGGCGACGAGGGGCTTTTCACAGTAACTTCATTGCAGTGCAATCTATGCCTACTTGTGACAATAAAAGATTATTATTATTATTAGAGAGTCTCAGTGATACCTAACCCCCAATCACCCCCCGTGACATCAAATCGTGCCCGCTGAATATTCAGTGAGGGAGGGGGGTTGACTGGGAGTCTCAGGGTGAGTGCTTGTTAATGACATGCTAATGTATTAAAAAGAAGTTCCTGGGCTCCCACAACATTTTTCACATTAATCCGTTGGCGAGTGGGGTTGAAAATCAGAAATTGTGATATCGCCTTGGAGAGAATCACGTTTTTCAATTCTCGTTGAATTTTCTGCCTGCGCCACTATTCTCACTGGTGACCAACGCGAGATCAAAATCACCCTCGTGTAGTCCTTTCCCTGTGGCATAACCCAGGGAACTAAGCAGAGTAATGCATTTTGTGCTAAACAGTACTCCAGTCCTCACAAAGCAGTTGCTTTGTGCAATTCCGTGGGAGATCCATCAGTTTGTATACATTGGATTGTTTGGTCAGTCATGCTTCAGCTGTCACATTTCCTATGTCATACTTCATATGAAAACAATGCATTACGCTTGTATCTGATAAATGAAATTAAATGTTCATAAAACAGCATCAAACCATTACAGAAGGTGGAGGAAATGCATGAGTTTGACATGAAGGAAATGGAGAGATCAATTTCTAATGAGAAGCTGGTAACGTTAAAATACCACATCCAACATATGTGATCAGTAGAATAAATAAGAAAGAAAGCAAAATAAATTATTCCAAATCTTAACTGATAATGTTTTAGTTACCATCTTGTTAACTTTATTTAGCAGAACAATTAGACCTGGAAATAAGAGTTTAACTGACAAAATATATGTACAAGAAAATGTTTAAACTCGGATGTGAAATATCACTGTCTGTAATCTTGTTTTAATAATAATAATCTTTATTCGCATCACAAGTATGCTCACATCAATACTACAATATCGCCTTGCCTTGTAAGTTGCCTTGTAAAAAAAACATTTCCACTGGAAACATTTGTCTGTTGTGAGGACCCTGCGCCTCAAATTCACTTGGGTTAGCAGATATTTTCATTTTAGTTGAAGAGACTCAAGAGAGTAGCAGGCTTCAACCTCTCATATGCACCAATGCCTACAACTTTCATTCATATGATTAAGAGCAAAACTGGCCATCCGGGGTGTTATAACCCTCATGAGACCCATGGGGATGATCCGATTAATCTCCCCCTCAGCCTCGTGGAGTATGAGCTCCCCCGCTGAGGAGCCTCCGCCCGTCAGTGCGATAGGAAACTCTGGACATTAAAAGCCGGCCCAGGTAGGAGCGGAGCTGCAGAGTAGTCCTGGCTGGGACTGGGACTGCTACTTGTATATACATTATTTTGGTAATAAGCCATTCGCTTTAATTCTCCTTTCCGGACTCCTCTGTGACTACTAAACAGGTTATAACAGTACTATCTGTTATAAGCCTGGCTACTTCAACAGCAAATTACTGAAATGGAAACCTCCAAAAAAGCAATTTAAAGTAATTGGAATGTGGGTTATTTTCTAAGGTAACTTGTGAAACACAAACATAATGAGCTTGATTTTACAGCCAGCAATAAAGACAACTTTCTCAAGTAGTATACTTGATCCAAAATAGCCTGTTCCCGAGTTAATTCCTTGACATTCTGTTCTAGGAATCTATCTTGTATACATTCCATGAATTCATTCTCCAAACTATTACTGCAAACTTGGTTTTCCAGGTCTATATTTCCCATGATGACAGTGTTACCTTATGACACTGTTACGACACCCTGGATGAGTGTGCAGTCAATTCCAGCCCCAAAGATCCTGGAATCCCAACATAAGTGAATTAACCAATAATTTGTGTATTTTCCTGAGCCTGGTTACCCTTGACTGCTCCAATGAGTTACGGGCACCAGACTTATAAGTGAAACTTTAGAAAAAAATGTTTATTTATAACAAGAGTAAAAGATGAACATATAATGGAAATAATTGAACAATGGTCTACTGGTCTAACTATTCCTAAACACCATCCCACCCTCCACCCAGACACACAAAACAGACACACGGTGGTGGGGGCAGGAAAGGCTAAAGAAAACCAGGGATTAAAAGGTATGAGAGATTTGAGGATCTTCGCTGCGGAGGTTGAGGTCTTTGTACGGGGTGATCTCTTCAGAATGCAAGGTATTGAACCATCGGATCTTCAAGCAGGGCAATTCAGGCTAGATTCTCAGCCTGTGAAATCCCCTCTAGGAACACACTTTAACTTGTGCTGGGTTTAACCTTACCCTTGGAAGATGCACTTCAAGTCTGCTCAGTTTTTGATATGTGATTAGCTTCAGCAGACTCACCAGCAGTTTGTCTCAGTGAAACAGAGTATCAGAGCAGAAGTTCTCGCGAGGCCTTCGAGTGGTCTGGTAATTTTAATGGGAGAGGAATCCATAAAATTCCCCTCCCCAGCTCTATCTTCAGACTTTGAATGCTCACTAATTGCTCTGTTTACCTGAAGATAACTTCCAGCTAAATTTTGAGAGAGAATTTCACCCCTCTGGGAGAGAAACTCAAAAGGATTCCGCATAGTTCTGCAGCTCCAACAAAACTGAAACCAAACACACAGAGAATGACCCAGCAGGGCATTCCAGAAAAAAAGACCAATCTGCATCGAGGATCGGCTTAGCCTGGGATTGCAATGGGGTTGATTGGTTGCTAGCCAACTCCATCGAAATGATATCACAGGCTATGCCACAGAGCAAACTGAATCAAAGGGGGTCTGCTGGATCAGTCCAAGTAAGAATTTGCAGCGGGGGGTGGGGTTCAGTTGAAAGCCAAAAGTCTGTAATATTGCGTAGGACAGGAATTTAAAAAGAGAAACACGGAACAGACAAGGATTTAACAAGTTCCTTACAACACACACCTCTAATTTACACACTTCAACTGTCATAGGACTGAAAACTCCCAGCAAAGTTTTTTGCCACTTTCTGCTCTTAGCTCCACCCAAAATGATTCTACATTTTTAAGACTCTTTCTCTTTAGTGTCATTATCCCTTCCAGGGTTACCCCTCTTTTTTCATTTTACCTATCTCTTCTAAAAGTTAAGTATCCAGGAACATTTAGTTCCTAAACTTGATCACTTTGCCACCATGGGCTGGATTTTACGTAGTCCTATCAGCGGGTTTGAAGGTGGGTAGGGCCAGATAAAGCCTAGTGGGTGGCCTTCATCTACCTGCCTGCCCTCAATTTTCTGAAGTTTTATGAAAGGGATGGGGGTGGTGTAAAGTGACCATCCCACCCTTGGTCTATTTTCTTTACAATAAACTTGCAGATGGTGCGTACATGTTTCACCAGGATTTAGTTAATTCAGGCATAATTTCATCAACGTTTTATTGGTTGCTCAATAAATAAATCACATACCAAGAGCAGATAGACTGGGAGTTTGTAGTTCACAGTCACAGTGTGCTGCAGTGGTTAGGCACAGTAACACCTTCTTTCATTGAAGGAGGCAGTAGTTATGGAATGAATCTGGTCAAACAAATCTAGTCTCATCCAGGCAACCCATCCTTGCCTATGAGCATATCCCTTGTCCAGGGTCTTCCTGGAATAATGGGGATCCAGGACTAGGCGATAGTGGCTTGAGGCCATTAAGTGGCCAATTGTATCTTAGAATCAGCGCATCCTACAGTGCAGAAGGAGGCCATTTGGCCCATTGAGTCTGCACCGACACTCAAAAACAGCACTCTACCCAGGTCCAGTCAGTCGTTCACCCCACCCCACCCTCGTAAACTAACCTAGACATTGCTGGAGAATAAGGGACAATTTAGCATGGCCAATCGACCTAACCTGCACACCTTTGGACTATGGGAGGAAACCAGGACATCTGGATGAAATCCACGCAGACACTGGGATAACGTGCAAACTGCAGACAGAGAATCACCCAAGGCTGGAATTGAACCCGGGTCCCTGTCATTGTGAGGCAGCAGTGTTAACCACAGAGCCACCCTACCGCCATCACTTAATTAAGTGGCTGGACCTATTGGGTGAAGTTCTCCCCAAACGGCGCGATGTCCGCCGACTGGCGCCCAAAACGGCACCAATCAGACGGGCATCGCGCCGCCCCAAAGGTGCGGCCCCAACATTGAGGGGCTAGGCCGGCGCCGGAGGGATTTCCGACCCGCCAGCTGGCGGAAACGGCGTTTGTTGCCCCGCCAGCTGGCGCGGAAATGACATATCGGGGCGGTGCATGCGCAGGAGCGTCAGCGGCCGCTGACAGTTTCCCGCGCATGCGCAGTGGGGAGAGTCTCTTCCGCCTCCGCCATGGTGGAGACCGTGGCGGAGGCGGAAGGGAAAGAGTGCCCCCACGGCACAGGCCCGCCCGCGGACCGGTGGGCCCCGATCACGGGCCAGGCCACCATGGGGGCACCCCCCGGGGCCAGATCGCCCCACACCCCCCCCCCAGGACCCTGGAGCCCACCCACGCCGCCTTGCCCCGCCGGTAAATAGCTACTCTAATTTACGCCGGCGGGACAGGCAATTTCTCGGCGGGACTTCGGCCCATCCGGGCCGGAGACTCGAGCGGGGGGGCCCGCCAACCGGCGCGGCCCGATTCCCGCCCCCGCCGAATATCCGGTACCGGAGACTTCGGCAACCGGCGGGGGCGGGATTCACGGCGGCCAACGGCCATTCTCCGACCTGGCGGGGGGGTCGGAGAATGACGCCCATTATCTTAGTTATTGTCACTGTCTCTTCCCAACACACTCTGCTTATTTTCATCCAAAACTGCACTGGAACCATAACAATTCATTAGCTGTTTTTGATTTTGGAACATGTAAGGTCAGAGATGCTGGAAGCCATCACAAGCAAAGTTGAAAGTGGTTTTAACAAAAAAAATGAACTACATTTAAAAAAAAAAATCTTCTAAAGCATAATGTCATGGGAGGAGTGTCCCTTTAAGAAAGGTTTTTGTCTTATCACATGGCTTCAGTAATGTCATTGTGTGGGTGGAGCTGGGCTGTGGCTCTGTGAGTTTTACTTTCACTTTGAGTTTGGACTGGTTTGAGCTGCACAGGTTGAAAGAAGTGTTTCTCTATCTTCATTTTAAAAGCTGTTCCAGACTACTTGGTAACTTAAAAGAGATAATTGCTTTCTGGAAGGAATACAAATCTGCTGTTTGAAAAGGGGAACAGAGTATCAATAACGACAGCCTTATACCAGTGAGAGTGCCATGTGCTGGGCCACGTCTTTGAAAAGAGGTTTCTGGTTTTACTCAGATTTTGTTATTGAATTGGAACAATTAAGTGGGGATTCATGAAGGGTTAGACATAGATTACTGTAGCTGTGTGGGGGTTTTATGTTTGTAATTGAAAAAAATTCATGCTGTGTGTCTTTATACAAATGTTAACTAAGTTCTTAGAATAAAACTTGTTTTTTTGATTAAAAGCGCCTAAGAAGTCTGTTGAATAACACCTGAAAGGCAGGCTCCTCTACTCATCCTAGCCAAATTCAACCAAAGTTACTGGTCAGGTGAACTCCATAATATACTTTGGAGTTTTTTAAACCCTGGGCCATAACAATAAGCATTTTTTGTTTCACAAAAATAGTTTTAGTAACTACGTGCAAGTGAAGCACACTGCTTTTGTTCATTGCTTTATACTTGCATCTGCTAACGAGCTGATTTTAATCAGACCGATTTGTAGTAACTTCCAATACATTGCATCATCGTCAGTTTCATTCAGCCTTGCTCCAGTGCAGCTACCTTTCTCTCTATGGTCATTGTTAGGTCAGGCTTCAAAAAACCTGAAAGATTTTGCATTATGTGTAATTATGTCTTTAATTAGCAACAATTTGGTGAGGCTTGTGACATAGCAAATTAAGTTAGAAAGCTTGTTTATCCAGAAAGAATTCGCTTCACAGAAACCATGTGATACCTTTACAGTACAAAGGGTTTTCTTTTTCTGCAGCGTCACATTTGTTCAAGAGAGGCTAAATATCATACAAAAGATGTATATCTTTCTCCTTTTTATTAACCGCACATATTATTTGCAGCACCCCTATATGAAGAGGAGAAGGGACAATATTAAACTGACAACATATAAATAACACCTTGTTATTTGTTTGTCATTAAAATTGCCACTATCATGATTTCCAGTTATATTTTTGTGAATATTTTAATTTCTTGTATTTTGTTTAATCTCACTTATTTCACTGCCAGGTGTGAAAACATTTCACCATACCAATACAAATGCCACCTAAAATCGCACCGCCTTAGCATTAAGAAGATTTATTTGGCAGTACAACATCGATCACAGATTGAAATCTCATTATTTTAGCCGTCACACTGATGCAAATGTATAGAACAAGGAATTATTTAATTTCATTCTTTGAATATATGTGACATGACAATCCTGCTGGTGCAGTAACTTTGTGTTAGCAACTGGAGTCATTGAATACAAGTATTGCAAAGTTAAAGTCTGAACTAGATACTCTTTCATGTTTAGCTTCTTGGGTATCTCCTGTAAGTGAATCTTACATTCCCTATGATTAGGAGATTAATTTTATTGCGCAATATCCAGTTATTCGAACATCTGATCTGGAGATCGTAACAATTGCACTGTGAATTGGATATTGTAATCTTGCACTTGTCCTCTGTTGTAGGGTGTTGGATACTGCCCGGTAAGTCTTAATAAAGTTTTTGTAGTCTTAAGTAGGCTAACTATATTTATTAACTGCAAGAACTATGTACATACATGCAGTAGAGCATTCAGGCTGGTTGCTGTCTCCATGCTTGCTTGTGCACTTCGTTGACTCCGAGGTGTAGGTCACATGATTCTCTTACATCGCTGTGAACAGTACTGCAGTGAGTCCCACATCAACCCTATATTTACCACACCCATATACTACAACTTAACCCCCCCACCCAGTCTTCATCCAATGCATTTCATGTTATTCTAGTTTAGCTTATGTATTTACATCATTATTACTACCCCATCTCTCCCTTCAAATCTCTGAGTTCATAGGTTCAGGTGGTTTGGACATCCTGTAACTCTTCGACTACTGTTGGAGGAATAGTAGGTGCTGTCGTTGCAGATAAGTTCTGTTAATTTGAAGGTTGTTCAGGCATCTGGATATATTTATATACTGTTTTTCCATTCCTTGGTATTGAACCACTCTCTGTAGATTCGGAGTTGTGGTGATAGGTGGTTGTTGTTCTATCCCCTTTCTTGCGGGGTGGTCGAATGTTGTGCTCATCTCCATGACACTTCTTCCTCTTCTTCATCGTGTTGATTGTTGTGATGTCCTTTCCTGTTATGAGGATGTGTTTTTTTAGTAAGTTCGCCGTTGCATTTGACTGTGGTAGAGTGTAGAATGTGGGAGGTTGACCAGGAGTATATTAGAAGAACCAAGTCTAGCTGCCCAATTGGAACGGGTTCCGTTATTTGCAGGTACGGGACTATGTGAGGAAGCAGGTGATGTCTTTTCCTGATCTGCCACCCTCGGGTCTACAGGACAAGGTGGTGTCGAAGGAGGGTGTTGGGGAGGTTAAGGTGTCTGAGGTTTACAAAGAGTTAATGGACTGGGAGGGAGCCCTGATAGGAGAAGTGAAGAGGAAATGAGAGGAGGAGCTGGGGAAAGAAATGGAGATCAGGTGTTGCTAATTGTGTTTCTCTTAATTTGGCTCTGAAGGTGGCGGCAAATATGGTCGCCTTCCTTATTTCTAATTACGCTTGCTCTAGAGTCGTCAGGTATCTTTCAATACCGCCACAAGGTTCAAAACCGAATACTGATCAAAGACTCAATACACCAGTTAGTAAGTTCAAACTCAATGCTCATTTATTTACACACAGTCAAATATACTCATGCATAAAACTCTATAGACTAAACTATCACTATTACTAAAAGTCTGTACTTAGCTTCGGGCGCCCACTCAGTCAGAGGAACAATGGCCTTTGTTCGGTTCTGAAGCTGCGGGGGTCGAATTGGTACGGAATAACAGCGAGGAGCGTCTGTCTCGTAGCGTGCATTGACCTTCGACTTACTTGTTCTGATGTTGCTGTTGGGCAGGTCTCTACTTGGTGAGAGCCGGGGCCGCAAGAGAGCGATTCTCTCTTGGGGGATTTTTCTTATACCCAAAAGGGGCTTTGTGCGCTTTTGGATGGGCCTTGAACTTGGCCCCAATTAATTAGGCCGTTTCCCAATCGTTCTCATCGATTTCCTCCAATAGAGGGGTGGGTGCCCTGATTGCTGGGCGTGTCCTAGGTGGCTGTTGGCCTGCTTTGTTCTGGTCTCCTCTGGCGCCGGGGTGTCTGTCTTGGTATTGTTTACTTAAATGTTACCTTTTTGTTCCCAGGGATGGCTCATTAGTATGGAAATGGTTTGCAGTATCGGTCTTGTCTGGGATCTATGGCTCCAATCAACAGACAAACCTTGCACCTGCTTGCTTTCTTAGTATTGTCCATTTTCCCTGCAATCTTTGCAGAGTGTCCATTTTGTAATCGGGAAGTGGCCATCCCAGATGGCTACACACTCTCCTTGTGATCCTCAACGCGAAGTGTGAAGGATCACATTACTGCGTCATCTTCGTTCTCTGACCAAGCGGGACATCCGTAAGCAGTTCATGGGCTCTACACTGCCCTATCCAATGAAACGCAAATTTTTATCTAAAATCATTTTACTTACATACATCAGTATAAAACTCTATGGGGCGCTATGACATTCAGGCATGCATTACAAAGTAAAAAACTGGAACCTCTAACTATCCTCAATAAACTATCAAAATTAATCTACAACACTTTAAATGTACAAAATAGCAGCAACACAAGTTTCTCTGGCCTGGCAGTCAGACACAGAGGTTTACATTTCTTTATTGAACAAAACACACATAAAGAGAAGCGGATGCACTTTAATTCATGTCAAGGGGTTCGGGGGTTTGGTGAAGTCCAAAAATAGGGGACCTAAACGTGTATACCGGGGCTCTTGAGCAGTAGGCTCTCTTTTGCCATTTTCTGATTCTAAATGTCTGCACGACACTGCAAAGTATCGCCAGTACTAAGAGGGCTTCTACTATGTACGATAGTGAGTACCAGGAGATAAACGTATCACACCAGGTCGGGGTATCGTTAACTGTCTTAGGACTAACTATCCCGGGGTTCTGTGTATGGCAGGGGTTCGAATCATTCATGGCCTGTGTGGTAGGGGTCAGGGAGGTAGCATCCGCGCGCAAGTGAAGGGATCCCACTCAGATCCAGGTGAAAAATATGGAGGTCGTGTTCATCTTTCCGTCTTTCTGTCTTCTTTGTCTTCCTCTGGGGTTCCTGAGGTTCCGGAGTTCTATGGACACAAGCATAATATCTGTTATTATCTTGCTTAAGATCTCGTATGTCTGTCTGTCTTTTGTTGCCAATTACCCATTATAATTGGTCACCATCTGTGACTCCCTCATTTTTTCTTTTAAACCAAATATTTGGGACAAGACATCCTAGAAAAATACTGACATAGTGCGAGCTGTCTCGCAGCCTGTTCGATCTACCATCTTGGTGTTTGAGGACGTAAATAGCATACGGAAGCAACCTAAGGGTCGCCAAAAACAAACAAAAGAATTTCGAACTGAAAGTGCCAAAATGGGGTGCGCATGGGCTGTGGCGGGTAACAAATAGGTGGAATCCCCGGGTAGGACGGTGATCAGTGCCGTATGTGCTCTACCCGAGCGTAGCTGACCAGAGGGGGGGTCATCAGGCAGGGTGGGGACCAGTGCCGTTTCTCCACTGCCTGAGCGACCGGCAAGAACGGGTAAGAATGTGGTCGTCGTGGGGGGCTGCCTCTCGTGATCGAATCAGGAGAGTAGCTATGAGTAGTGTCTGTCGACAAACTAGTTCCTCTGAACGGTTGTGTGTCGACAAACCTGTTACATTAACAGGCATTGGGCGTCAAAAGGGTGGTGGCGTGGGGCCATGAAAAACTTCCAAATTTACACACAACAAACATGTACATTAAACGAATAAGCTTACAACAAACATAGTGCAAGTTCCATCAAAAAGGACACCGTATCTCTCCATCGGTTCCTTTTCTCCATCATCTGGACACCTCATTACTCAGTAGCGAACAGCGTCGCAAAAGGATTCGTTTGGTGGGAGTCAGACTCTATGTCATCATCTTCTTCCGGCTGCCATACTCTTGACTGGAGTAGTTTGGCTAAAGCTGCTTGGGGTGAATTGGGGTTCATCTCATCATTCCGGATGAGCCTGAACGAATTGTCGCGGTGCAAAAATCGTGTGTCGAGGTTGGAGCTGCTAGGCTGTAATCCGTAATCGTCGGGCGGTGGGTCTGGGTCAGGGGCTTTAATGTATGTGATTTCGGAGGGGTCACTGGAATCATGCTCGGATTCGCTGGGAGTGGGGCCTGGTGCGGGGGTATAATCGTAACGTGGTGTGCTGTGGCTGTTGTCATTGCTGTCGCTATCACTATCACTGTCGCTGCTGATTGAAGGAAGGGAGAGGCGGAGTCGTGCCTCTGGGGGTGGAGTTGAAGCTATGTCTGAGGGGGGCAGCACGGTGGCGCAGTAGGTTAGCACTGCGGCCTCACGGCGCCGAGGTCCCAGGTTCGATCCCGGCTCTGGGTCACTGTCCGTGTGGAGTTTGCACATTCTCCCCGTGTTTGTGTGGGTTTCGCCCCCACAACCCAAAAATGTGCAAGCTAGGTGGATTGGCCATGCTAAAGTGCCCCTTAATTGGAAAAAATGAATTGGGTACTTTAAAATTAAAAAAAAAGAAGTTGTGTCTGAGGACGGGCTGGACTGGCTGGGGGAGGGTAGGAATACGTCATCTGTGGGCGGGGCGTGCTCGTCTGCTGCTGCGAGCAAGATGTGGTGTGAATGGTTGTTCTGCAAGCCATAAGTCTTAAGCTGGTTTATGTGAAACCACGCAGACTTGCCATTGGGATATGTAATTTTGTATACCGAGGGGCTGACTTTGTCCGAAATGGAGTACCGTCCGGAAAATTTGGGGGAAAGGAATGAACTGGGGTTGTATAGGGAAAGCATCATTTGCTGCCATACTACAAACTCGGTGGCATGTACCTTTTTGTCGAAACAAGCCTTGCTTTGTTTCTTCCTGGTCCCAAGTCTCACAGCTGCTGCGAGCTGGGCTGCCTTTATATTCTCAATAAGCTGCTGTACAGCATTTTCATGCGTGAGGGCGGTGACTGCGGGGCTGGCCAAATCCAGTCCTAATAAATACTCTGTCCCTTTCATGGGGAATCTGGTCATGAGGGTGTGGGGGGTGTATCCTGTGGACGTGGATACCGTGTTTCTTAGGAACATTAAAGCAAATGGGAGAACTAAATCCCAGGTGCTGTTGTTCTGTTGCACCATTTTCCTGAGAGTGGCTTTTAGAGTTCTGTTCATCCTCTCTACAACGCCGCTTGACTGGGGGTGGTATGCGATGTGAAACTTCTGCCTAATTCCGAAAATTGTGAGGACGTTTTTCATTACTCGTCCTGTAAAATGGGAGCCTTGATCGGACTCTATACTGCATGGGAGGCCCCATCTTGTAAAGATGTGCTGTGTCAGTATTTTAGCTGTTGTTTTGGCCGTATTCGTTCTCAATGGAAAAGCTTTCACCCATTTTGTGAAGGTGTCGATGACCACCAACACATACTTATAACCATTTCTGCAGGGGGATAGGGGTCCTATGTAGTCTATCTGCAAATTCGTCCAGGGGCCATTAACGAGGCAGGTGTGACTAAGCTGAGCCTTTCGTGCATATCTGTCCGGATTCTTGTGGGCACAGATTAAGCAATTCTCTATGTAGTGAATAACATTGGCTTTTAAATCAGACTCCAGCAGAGCGGTCTGAGGTGGGCTAGGGTGGGTTCAATGCCTTGATGTCCATGATTGTCATGTAACTGACAAATAATCTGGTTCCTGTCCTGGCTGTGAACTACATAAATGCCTTCTTTTAAAATCAGGCCGTCGTGTGTGGTGATTGCGTTTTTAAACTTGCCATACGGGGCTGGGAAGGCTCCTTTTAAAACTTCCCTGAGTTTTTCATCTTCCTGCTGTGCCTTTGCTAGATCCTGAGTGTTGGTCTGTGAGACCTGAACCGCGTGTACTGGGGTGCTCTCGGGGGGGGGGGGGGGGGGGGGTTCCAAAAGTAACCATGCCTGGAACCTGCCTTTGCTAGGGCATCTGTTTTAACATTACAGAGGGGAAGAACGCTGGTGACTGTGAACCTTAATTATGCCATATTTCCTATTTTTGGCTGTCTCTAGGATATGTCGGAGTAATGGGGCTGAGGGTAGGGGTTTTCCGTCTGCGGAAAGGAATCCTCTAGTTTCCCACAGGGGTAGGAATTCCGTCAAACTATTACAGACATACAAGTTGCCCAAATAGATGTCTGCTGGGGTCGGGAACGAGTCGGGGTGGTCTACAATAGAAGCGATTGCTGCCAGTTCTGCTGCCTGTGAGCCTAAGTGTCCTGGCAACTTTAGTGAAATCTCATCTAGGGCGCGTCCCTGCGCGTCCTCTACATAAATACCGCAACCGGTAATTCTTTTTCCATTCAAAACTGTGGAGGAGTCATCCACATAAATTTTCAGAGGTGCACACGTGTCTGTTGGCTGGGGTCTCTGGGGTGTATTACCTGTTTTCCTGGGAGGTGTTTTAGGTATAAATCGGCCTGTGTTGTGTTTTGTGGTGATGATCTCACACTCGTGAGAGGTTCCTGCATATTGCAAATTATCGGCAAGGAAGGTGTGGGTCTTTTGACTGTAATGTCCCGTCCCTGTAAAGAAGGGTCCAACGGGCTGCACGGATTTGGCTGACTGTGCCATCTTTAAGTCGACCATCTAACAATAGCTGTGTTGGGGTGTGTTCAGTGAGAATGGTGATGGGGTTGAGTCCTGTAATGTAGGCGAAGTACTGTACTGCCCAAAAAACTGCGAGCAGGTGCCTTTCACAGGCGGAAAATTCTTGCTCTACAGGGTCTAAAACGCGTGAGGTGTGTGCTACGGGGCGTAATTGGTCATGGCGTTCCTGGAGGAGCACGGCCGAAAGGGTTCGGTCGGTGCTTGCAACTTCAATTGCGTATGGGAAAAGAAGATCTGGGACCTGTACTGCGGGGGCTATGCTGAGGGCTCTTTTTAAAGCGTCCACGGCATCTGTATGCTGTGGAAGCCATTCCCAAGGTGCCTTTTTCTTGAGAAGGTCGGATAGGGGCGCTGCTTTTGTGGCGAAACCATCGATATGGTTTCGGCAGTAGGCAAGCAGTCCTAAAAATGACCGGAGGGCTGAGACATTGTGGGGAAGGGACAATTTGACGATCGAGTCAATTCTCTTTTGCTCGATCTCGCGTTTACCATGTGTGATTACTCTACCCAAGTAAATCACTTTCTCTTGCAAAATCTGGGCCTTCTTGGGGTTGACTTTACAACCAATTTCGTTTAGGAGTGCTAGGAGTTCGGCGAGAAGCGTAATATGCTCTCCCTTTGTGTCTGTCTGTAGTAGTAGGTCGTCTACATACTGGACCAGACAATCGGGTCGGGAAAATGTTGCTAGTCCATTTGCCAGCTGTCGGTGGAAAATGGAGGGGGAGTTGTGGAAGCCTTGTAGCAGGCATGTCCACGTATACTGTTGCCCTTGGAATGTAGAGGCAAATTTGTACTGGCACGCTTTAGCCAATGGAATGGACCAAAAGCCATTGCTAATGTCCAAAACCGAAATTTTGTTTGACTGGAGTCCCTGTTTGAGCATGGTCTCGGGACTCGTGGCTACGGTGGGGGCTGCTGCTGGGGTTACTTTGTTCAGTTCCCGGCAATCAATGGTCAGTCGCCATGATCCATCGGGTTTCCTGACGGGCCAAATTGGTGCGCTGTTTGTGGAGGCTACTGATCTGAGTACGCCTTGGTCAAGTAAACTCTGTATTACCTTTGAGATTTCTCCCTCTGCTTCCTGGGGAAATCCGTACTGCTTCTGGGGTCTGGTGTCGGGACCTGTAATGTTCACAAAGCCAGCTAATTTGCCACAGTCGTGCTTGTGCTGTGGAAATGCTGCTTTGTGTTCCTGCAGGACTGCCCTAACCTGTTTGTCTGTACTAATGGCTCGAGGGTCGAAGCAGAAGTCTCCTACTGAGCTAATCCTGTTTTCATACTCTCCAATTGTGAACGTGGCAGGGGCTCGTTCTGCCTTTGCCATTTTCCAAACACACTTGTTTACCGGATCAAAAGAAAGGTTGTGGGAGCTCATAAAATCGATCCCTAGGATATATTCAGCTGTCTGGGGCAGATGAACCAAAACTACGGGGTGCTTAGTTGTGATGTTCCCTATTTGTATCGCTACAGGGGCTGTGATGTGTCCTTGTTGCAAATGATCTGTAAAGCCGCTGAGTGTGATGGTGTCTGTTGTGGGCCACGTATCTCGCTGAAACATCGTGGAGGAATTGAGTGTGGTGCGGGACCCTCCTGTGTCCCAAAGAAATTCTACGGGGTGTCCCCGGACTTTGCCTGCTACGACCGGTCTACCGGACTTGTCCCAAAGGGTGTCGCAGACCCAAGTTGGGGAGCCCGAACACCGTCAGTCGGTGCCGTTCATGTCTATGTTCTCTGAATGGGCACTAACGCTATGGATTGGCTTTGCCCTATTCTTATTTAGGGTGCCTGTCTGTTGGCTTCTCTGCTGCTTTTGGAGCGCGTTGCACTCTCGTGCAAAGTGTCCTAATTGTCCACAATTGTAACATTCCTGGGGTTTTGGCTGTGGTGGGCTGTTCCTGCCCTCATTTACCCATGCGGGGTTCTGGTGCGCTTTAACTGGATTCATACCTGCCTGCTCTTCCTCGGGTTTTGCAAATGCGGTTTTGCCTTGGACGGATTGTTCCCAAGCGCGGGGCAATCTCTTCAAAACACATTTCTCGTTGTGGGCCTCGTTTGAAGGGTCGTAATTTGCGCAGGCTCTCTGCCCTGCGTCTGTCGCATGAGAGACTAGGATGCGAGTCCATTTGGCCATATTATCTGGGGAAAAATGGGATCGGGCTAACTCTCCGAAAACCGCTGTGAAATGTATCCACGAGCGTCCAGCAAACTCTGTGGGGTGCTCTGTCTTCTTTTGCCTACACTTATTTAGGCCTTCTCCTCTGTTATAGTGGATCGCATCTAGGATTTCTGTGTGCATCTCTTGGAGTGTGCCTCCTCCTACATTCTGTGGGTCGGGAAGGGCTGCCACGACTGAAGGGTCGAGGCTTAAAACTGTGAGCTTCACTTGCTCATTTTCGTCAAGGCACTACATGGTAGCCTGCTGTTTAACTCTAGCGAAAAACTGGTGGGGGTCTGATGTGGGAAGGAACGGTGTAATTTTTCCACATGCGTGCCATAATTGGGTCACGGTTAACGGGGTTGTATACAGGAAATCTGCGTTTCCTTCAGCTGCGGCCCTGCGGTGTGTGGTTACAGGGTTCATGGGGGTGTGTTCTGCCTATTCAGTCGGGGGTTGGGGTGCTTACCTCTTTTGGAGTTTTTCTTGCGTACATGTTCCATGTACGTATCTGTGGGCAGTCTCATTTAACTCCTGCCAATCGGGCCCGTTTTCCTGGTCTAATTGGGGTCCAAACGTATTTTGAAACCCATTCTGAACAGAAAGCAGAGATTGCAATTCTGCAATTTGCTTCCGGCACTTTGCGTGATCTACAGAGCTCTGCCTTTGTTCCGTTGTGTAAGTGTGGAGCGCTCGTAGGGCTGCTTTTAAATCATTGCACTGTTTCTGCAATTTCTCTACCTGTTGCTCGGTTTCTTGTCTAACCAAGACCGCACTTTCCGTGTCCTGGTAGCCCTTATCATATTGGGTTTGGAAACTACTCAAATGGGCGAGACAAGACTGGTGTGCCCTTGTGGCATCATCCACCTCTCTGTCCCTCGCTGCTAACTGCTCTTTTAAATCTTTATTCTCTTTCTCTACTTCGCTCACATCTCCCTCACTATTTCTGTCCCTCTCCTCTATCTCTCTACGGAGCGTCCTAACGACCTCCTCTGTGTCTCGCAATTGTGCCAAGCAGGACACGATTGCCATAGGCGTGCAAGCTTTCCCTAAGCTCTTCTTGTGGATCTCTGACAGGTTCTCCCACCAAGTATGTCCTCTACTCCCGGGACCTGTTTTGTCATTTGCACAGAATTCGCTCCAAAGGGGCCATCCTTTCCCTTTGAGTTACTTTCTGATTTCCTCTTCCCATATGGGACACTGTCCTACTCTACTGGTCGCTGCGACCTCGAATTCCTGGGGGTTCATAAGGTGTTCCATTGCCTTCATTGCCATTTTCTCTATCTGGGTTCTCTACTGAATTTGGAACAGGGGGTGATAAAGTGGTGATGTAAACACGGGTACGGCTTTCGCTAACTTCCGGCCTACAAAACTCCCTACAGTTTTACGGAACAAAATCTCTCAGGTTTACCTTATATCCCTGTTAGTACGCATGTATTAACACACATCCGAATCTCGGAAGTTTGATCAGTATTGTTCTCACACTTGTGGTTTTTCTGTTTCTAATTGGATTCCAATTCAAATTTGGGTTCTCTCGGAGTGGTTAGGCCACTTCTAAGTCGAGTCCCCTCAGATGTCACCAGTAAATGTTGCTAATTGTGTTTCCCTTAATTAGGCTCTGAAGATGGCGGCCAATATGGTCGCCTTCCTTATTTCTAATTACGCTTGCTCTAGAGTCGCCAGGTATCTTTCGATACCGCCACAAGGTTCAAAACCGAATACTGATCAAAGACTCGATACACCAGTTAGTAAGTTCAAACTCAATGCTCATTTATTTACGCACACAGTCAAATCTACTCATGCATAAAACTCTACAAACTAAACTATCACTACTGCTAAAAGCCTATACTTAGCTTCGGGCGCCCACTCAGTCAGAGGAACAATGGCCGTTGTTTGGTTCTGAGGCTGCTGGGGTCGAATTGGTACGGAATAACAGCTAAGGTCGTCTGTCTCGTAGCGTGCGTTGACCTTCGACTTACTTGTTCTGATGGTGCTGTTGGGCAGGTCTCTCCTTGGTGAGAGCCGGGGCCGCAAGAGAGCGATTCTCTCTTGGGGGATTCATCTTATACCCAAGAGGGGCTCTGTGCGCTTTTGGGCGGGCCTTGAACTTGGCCCCAATTAATTGGGCCGTTTTCCAATCGTTCTCATCGATTTCCTCCAATAGAGGGGTGGGTGCCCTGATTGCTGGGCGTGTCCTAGGTGGCCGTTGGCCTGCTTTGTTCTGGTCTCCTCTGGCGCCGGGGTGTCTGTCTTGGTATCGTTTCCTTCAATGTTGTCTTTTTGTTCCCGGGGATGGCTCATTAGTATGGAAATGGTTTGCAGTATCGGTCTTGTCTGGGAGCTATGGCTCCAATCAACAGACAAACCTTGCACCTGTTTGCTTTCATAGTATTATCCATTTTCCCTGCAATCTTTGCAGAGTGTCCATTTTGTAATCGGGAAGTGGCCATCCAAGATGGCTCCACAGGTTCTGGGAAGAGTCTCTGAGGAGGGTGAATGCATCATCGTCGTGCGCAAGGTAGTTATCCAATTTAAGGTAATTCATAGGGCGCATATGACGGTAGTCAGGATGAGTAGGTTCTTTGAGGGGTTGGAAGACAGATGTGGGCAGTGTGCGGGGAGGTCCACAAACATTGTCCACATATTTTGGGCTTGTCCGAAGCTGAAGGGGTTCCAGCAGGGGTTCGCGGACGTAACGTCCGAGGTGCTGAAGGTGAAGGTGGCCCCGAGACCATCCGTGGCGATATTTGGTGTGTCGGAAGACCTGGGAATCCAGAGGGTGAGAGAGGCCGATATTTTGGCCCTTTCTTCCCTGGTAGTTCGGAGACAGATTTTGCTGGAGTGGAGGGATTCGGGGCCACCGAAGCCAGGGGTATGGGTGAGTGAACTGGCAGAGTTCCTAAAGATGGACAAAATCAACTTCACCTTAAGAGGGACAATTGAAGGCTTTGCCTGGAGATGGAAGCCGTTCATCAACTTTTTGAAGGAAAATTGAGGTGTCGGGTGGGGGGGATGGATGGAGGGTTAATGGTATTAAAATGGGGAAGGTAGGTCGGGAGGAGGGGGATGGCAGGGAGGTTAGGATATTCGGGTAGTTATTTCTTTTGTATGAGATTTCTGCATGTTCTTACTGTTGTGATAGGTTGTGTTTAATGTTTAAATAAATGCCTTAATAAAAGTATTACAAAAAAAGAACAACCAAGGCGAAATATAACAAAGGCATGGATGACGGTTTCAGCCGCAGATGTGCTGAAAGAGTGGCGGACTCAGGCAATGTTAAGGAGGGCACTAGGCAGTCTGAGTGAAGCTTCAGATATGTGGTTGGCATTTCATCTCATGGTCAAAATAAGACATTAAGGTTGTGCACATTCTGGTTCAGCCTCACATTCCTGGCAGGAAGAGAGACGGAGTCAGTAGCTGGGAAGCAGAATTTGTGGTGGAGACCAAAGGTAATGGTTTTCATCTTCCCAATATTTAATTGGAGGAAATTTCTGTTCATCCTTAGGACCCTTGAGTAAAATATTGTAATAAGTCTTAATCCTGCTTTGGTTGGCTGCGCTGGCTATCCATTTCAAAGCCTACTTGAAAATCGAGTTGAATAAAGCAATGAGCAGATGAAAATTGTGCCATTGAGTTTTACAGAATATAGGACAGTGTTTTTGTTCAACTGCTGTGATGGCTTTCTCAAGGAGCTGACCACTTAGCTCCACACTGCTCTGCATTTTCATCCTCCTTCTAAAGCTGTTATGAATTCTTCTCTGGTTGTTTCTTATAGGGCAACCAAGAGCATCTCATAGGGTGGGTGGTGTTGTGGTATATGAATCACAAAACGTTAGTGTGAAGATACAGCAAGTGATTAGGAAGGCAAATGTAAAGTGGTTGTTTATCGCAAGGGGAATAGAATATAAAAGTAGAGAAGTTTTGCTACAGTTGTACAGGCTGCTGTTGAGACCACATCTGGAATACTGTGTAGAGTTTTGATCTTATTTACGGAAGGTGTGAAATGCATTGATGCAGTTCAGCGAAGGTTCACTCAAGAGATACATGGGAAGTGGTGAGTTATCATAAGAGGAATGGTTGAACAGACTGAGCTTGTATGCATCGGCGTTTAGAAGAATGAAAAGTGATCTTATTGAAATATATATAGGTTGCTGAGGGGATTTAACAGGGTGGATGCTGAAAGGATATTTCCTTGTGGGAGAGACGAGAGCGAGGTTACGCAGTTTAAAAATAAGGGGTCTCCCATTTAAGACAGACATGGAAAGAATTTATTTTCTCTTGAGGGTCGCGAGTGTTTGGAATTCTATTCCCCTGAAGTAGATGGGGGCAGAGTCATTCAATTTTTAAAGGCAGAAATAACTAACAAGGGGGTTAAAGATTATGTGGGGTAGACTGAAAGTGGAGTTGAGACCATAATCAGATTAGTCGTAATTTTACTGAATGGGAGAACAGGCTAGAGGAACTGAATGGCCTACCCCTGCTCTTAATTTGTATGCTCGTGTGTATGTTCTCTCATTCATATGTGGCCTTCTGTAAGCCACTAAACGAAAAATGATTTTTTGTAATCATTATTTGTTGTATGCGGAGATGTAGTAGTTGGTAACCCTGTAGTCCTGGTTGAAATGAACATCAATGTTAGTCTTTGGACAGGTACAGTATATTTGAGGGTGGAAGAACTAGAGATATATCAGACTTGGCTGTCAATATAGGGTGCAGGAGGAATTGTTCAGTTGAAGTTACAAGAAGAACTGGCTGCTTGGCCCAATTATTCAAACGAAGCATAACGCCCAATTTTATTCAGGCCTTTCTCATGCCCATTTGGGTGCAGGGATCATTCCGTGCCCCCATTTTGTGCTACCCAGCAGCATAAATTACTTTTTATCCGCATCCCTTCAACTACCATGACCAATTCCATGTCAGTCTACTTTCAAAAGTAAAATTGCATCTTCATCCAATGTTGACACTACATGATCGGATTTATTTAGAGTATAAGAAATACTTTAACATAACCCTATGTGATAATGTTTAATTGTGTGATTGGGGTCTAGACAGAGGTTTTGGAAATTGTCTATTCTCCCAGATTATGCTGCTCGAGTCAATAGTTTCCCAAGGCTATGACTCTTTATTTATAGCAACTATTTACACCGTTGGACCTTGACACAAGTTTGCAGCTTCTCCTCCTTCCAGATCACTCTCACTTCTCAGTCATGCGATCGGACATCATTATTACATCAGCATCATGCACGCTTCTGGGGCGAAATTCTCCGGAAACGGCGCGATGTCCGCCGACTGGCGCCCAAAACGGCGCCAATCAGACGGGCATTGCACCGCCCCAAAGGTGCGGAATGCTCCACATCTTTGGGGGCCGAGCCCCAACATTGAGGGGCTAGGCCGACGCCGGAGGAATTTCCGCCCCGCCAGCTGGCGGAAACGGCCTTTGTTGCCCCGCCAGCTGGCGCGGAAATGACATCTCGGGGCGGCGCATGCGCGGGAGCATCAGCGGCCGCTGACAGTTTCCCGCGCATGCGCAGTGGAGGGAGTCTCTTCTGCCTCCGCCATGGTGGAGACCGTGGCGGAGGCGGAAGGGAAAGAGTGCCCCCACGGCACAGGCTCGCCCGCGGATCGGTGGGCCCCGATCATGGGCCAGGCCACCGTGGGGGCACCCCCCGGGGTCAGACCGCCCCGCGCCACCCCCAGGACCCCGGAGCTCGCCCACGCCGCCTTGTCCCGCCGGTAAGGTAGGTGATTTAATTTACGCCGGCGGGACAGGCAATTTATCGGCGGGGCTTCGGCCCATCCGGGCCGGAGAATCGAGCGGGGGGGCCCGCCAACCAGCGCGGCGCGATTCCCGTCCCCGCCAAATCTCCGGTGCCGGAGACTTCGGCAACCGGCGGGGGCGGGATTCACGCCAGCCCCCAGCGATTCTCCGACTCGGCGGGGGGTCGGAGAATGTCGCCCCTGATGTTTACCCTTTACTTTATAGATAAGTGTAAGAAATGCATCATATAGTATTTTAGCAAAGGAACTAAGTAGTTAAAATAAATGCTTTTGTGAAAGAGAAGTTTTATTCAATTATGGTTATAACTAATGTTTCACAATGTACCAATAGACATAAATATTTAATAAAGGATTAAGTTATATTTATTCGTGCAGAATTTTAACGAAAATAAGTGAAATTATAACACGAAAAGTATTATTTCCCAAATTGCAATGAAAATGTTGGCTTTGGTCGGCGTGTAGGCAAAATTGTTGATAACAATTCAATGCAACAAAGCCTTTGCTGCTATTTTTCCAATCGAGTGCAATTGATGCAGTGATCACACCCTGCAAAACATGAAATTGGACCCAATGTTCATGTGGAAATGATAGTCCTGCACGAGAACAGATTGGAGTCCAGGACTAATCTTTGATGTCAGCAATACTCCCTCTGTTTGTACAGATAGCAATTGCCCTCCTGAGATTTCCCTACTTTGCGGATAAGATAGGTATATTACTTGCGACTGGTCAGAACTGATTAATTATAGCTCTGCATGAAATGAACTTAGCAGTAATTTAATCATATTCTTAAATACTTGTCCCTCGAGGGGAATTCATTCCCAACAACCAGTAATATAGAATGTACAATATTATAAGTCACTGTCTCCTGTCACTTCACTTAATCTGAGCAAGCTTAGCATGTTTAATTGTCAGACTTAATTAAAAAATCATTACACAATTGACTTTTTCTAATGACCTTGAGAAACTCATTGGCCTGTTTTCACGCTTCACACTGGGTAGCTATTCCACCAAAAGTTGTTATTTTGTTTATGGATAACTATTGCCTCAAATGTTCTTGGAAGATGCATAGGTAATAAACATACATTCCTTCATCTCCAAATAATATTTTTTTGCACTTTTCAGTACTAAGTGTATTCTTGCTCTTGTGATTTCTTCTATTTTCGAACCTTTTTCTGAATTCATATATTAAAGGGATAGGGAATTTCTTATCAGCTTCCAGCATTGTAGATCTGCGTGCTGAATAACAGTGGCTGGAACATTACTTGGCTCAGTTTAGATAAGATCCAATTTGTTAAACATGGATCATAATGAATTTTCATGGCCAACTTCCTTTATTAAATTTAAGAAGTGTGATAGGATGAGACAAATATTGAATGAACCCATGTATAAAATTGGAAACTACACTGAAAAATCTCAATTTGAATTTTGGACATGGATTAAAATTCCAGTGTGAGGCTCAAGTCTCCTGAGGTGCTTTGATATAATTGGCTTGATATAGCTCAACATTTTTGTTGCACCAAATAAAAGTAAAAGACCTATTGTGATTTGGGTTGAATGCATTTTTGGGACAGAGAGGTTGCGAGTTCAGCATCTGTGTTGTGCGTTATTGGGGAGTAACACAAGTGGGATTCATTTTCAATTTGAGCATGGGTGGAAAACTGGTGGTTATGGATCAGTCAGTTGGGAAAAATTGGAGCAAGGGATATAAAAGGTATAATCTGTAACTTCCAGTTTTCTTCCAAAGTGAAAATTACCCCCCAGGGGTGTCAAATGTGGAACACTGTCCAATGCCTCAATATTGATATCCATCACATTATAAGACAGAACTCTTTATTGAATGGAGAATTACCATTACTTTCAATATTTTTTTAATGAAATAGTTTCATGATAAGCTGATTAACTCAAGTGCTGATGGCATTGAGAGGATGATTTGAAAGGATTTATGGAACCCATTAGTATGGGGAGCTGTTGTAGTACCCATAAAGAAGCTGAAATTCAGTTTGAACAATGTTTGAATATGTATATATTGTGTATTAAAGCTGCAACTTTAATGTTATGTCGCCCACTAACTTGAGTGGGATTCCACCCAGCAATACATGGTTAGTTACATATGGACTACCTCTCCCGGCCAGGCATTTAAAATTGCAATTTGTTGACCGAAGATTGCGTATTACTGGTATGGTGGTAATAGACTATTTAAATTTGAGAGTTATATCCCTTGCACTTGGATTTGCTCCCAATATGTCTCAAAAATCCCAGTCGGTTTGCCAATTTGTTTTAAGTTGCAACTGATGCATCCTGAGTATAAATATTTCCACTTTTAAAATCTCTTTCTTATGCAAAATATTTTGGTTAGAGTAAAATAGTCTCTTCCTCTGTTATAACACTCTCGGATGCCATGTGTCAGCAAACTGCTCTGCCACAAATCTGATTTTGTTTCCATCCAATATACACACATATGCACTTTCCCACATGAGTCACTAGACAGTAATCACAAGCAGCTGTGGTTATTTTCCCCGTATTCACTTAAATGTTGCACTAGGGTCAGTTGGACCATTCATCAAATTGCCCATCTCAGCTGAGATCAATGAACACAGCACAGGCCAAAATCAAATCTGGAATCTTCTCGCTTTGTGCCAGTGTGTTCCACACAGGGAAGTGCATTCACCAATTGGATTATTGTCACAATGTTATTGAACATTCCAGGAGCTAGTCATATGGAACAATTATATAAAAGTTTTAAGATTCTTAATTATCCTGTTGGGGTGGCTTACAGTTCTTTCATTATCAGCAAACTGACCCTATTAATGTATATTTTAGTTTTGCAGAAAACGTAGAATCATCTTGTCATATTTTCATTCTAATTAAGTCAGAAAATGAACGAAAGTCTCAAGGTCCAATAATCTGAAATGATCAGTGGCTTCATCACTGAATCAGCAGACTGAATCTGCCAGTAAATGTCTCCTGGGATGCCAATAAATGTTTTTTGTGCAATGTTTGAGGTTAATGGAAAAACTGTTGTCTAAAGATTTTTTTTAAATTGTCTAGGACATGCTGAAAGTAATAAAGTACAAAGCAGACAGAAAGGAAAACACGAAGCAGAGGACCAAGGACTTAAGGAAATTCCAGTAGGTAGTTTGAGCTACATTTGTATTGTAAACCGAAGGAGACACATAAATATTTTGCTCTTTGAGGTTGTTATACTGTAGATATTGATATACATTAAATTGTATTATTAATGATAATAATGTTTGTATGATGTATGTTTGTATCTATCTTAAATTTACATGTTTTTGCTGAATAATAATTTGTGGTTATAACTTTCAATCAACCAAGATTATGTTTGAACATTGAACATGCTTGCATTGCATCCTTGTGTGCATTATTTTAACACAGGTAGTAATGTAGTTAAAATAAGTGGGCATTTAAAATAAATGGGTTCATATCTGCCTAAAAATATAATTGGCAAGCACATCATAAGGGCATACCAAGATGTTTGCAAATAGCTTTTGTCTATCATATGTTTTACCCCTTAGTTTGGTCAGATTGATCTTTTAAACCGAGAACACAAATATGTGTTCTTAAGTTTTAAAGGGACAATTCATCTGAATTCACGGTCTAGCTGTGAACTGTGCTACAACATATCATCTACTTTTATTTTGTCCCTAAACGTGATGGAACTATTTTTACATCTTTAATTTATTAAGAGCGCAATCCTCCTCACCCGCGACTAAGTGATCCCGCCAATGGGAAAACCAGAGTAGTTCTCACTGGCGCTAGCAGCGACCCCGTTGTGCCATGCGATAGCAATTCAGCAGAACAGCTTTACAATTAAAAAAAGGGTAACACTGCTTTTTTCTTCTGCCATCCAAAGCAACAGACCAAAACTGAAATCCAAAAACCTAAACCCCCTCTCACTCGACAGCCACAGCCCAGCTACACCCACAAATGACATCACTGAAGCTGTGCTACAAGTCATGTGGTGAGAGAAAACCTTTCTTAAAGGGACAGTCACATGACACCTCTCAATCTCAATCCTGCATTGTACTCTGACCAGTAATAGAGATCTCCTCTGTTGCCTGAAATAAACTTGGTGTAATGAGAACAGTGCTCTTCTTCATAGACACAGAAAAGGCATTGTGGGCAGATGGCTAAATCTACATATCTTCTTGCAGTAGCCAATAGAGCACTTTTGGTGAAGTGCACTATTCTAATATACATTACCTTGATTAATTTTCATTGGACCTGTGAGAATTCTTTTGGAGGAGGATATATCTGATGCACGTTAATATTTCCTCACTTTCCTTTTCTTTATCCAACATTTGCTCCTCCTTCTCCATGGTAATGGCACATAAAAGATGCCCATGGGAAATGCCTGCTCCTGCCAAGCTCTCACACTGCATGGTGAAGGAGGGGGTCAAAACCTCCTGATCTGCGACCACTCCGCAGGAAGTCAGAAGCAAGTCCAACCCCAAAAGAAGAAATACCAAAAAGTTGTTCCCAGCTGGAGAAATTACAGCACAAACCTAAGGACCGTGAGACATAGGAGCAGATGTAAGCTATTCGGCCCATCAAATCTGCTCCGCCATTCAATCAGATCATGACTGACCTGATTTGATAATCCTCAACTCCACTTTCCTACTTTATCCCCATAACCCTTGATTTCCTTACTGATTAAAAATCTGTCTATGCACCAGGACCCTCAAATCCCTCTCTGCCGCAGCTTTCTGCAGTCTTTCTCCATTGAGATAACATACAGCTTCTTTATTCTTCCTACCAAACTGAATATCCTACCTGATATTCCATCTGCCAAGTTTTTGCCCACTCACTTAAGCGGTCCCCAGGTTTAAACTATTAGCTTCCTTCATTCTTAGCCGATCCTGGCAATAGTATCTGAATATTGTTCATTCTAATTCACCCTGATGCATTGTGAACATAAAATGGGAAATGTAAAGTTACAGTGTCACTGGCCCTTATTATAATATGTTATACTTAGGTGTATGGGGAGTATACAACTTGCCAACCGGATTGTGGCAAGAGCCAAAGTGTACTGAGACGTGAAGGAGGGGACTAATTTTGGTTTGGAGAACTGTTAGAAATTGCTTTTTCACAATTTGCTGTCTATAAAAAACAGTTTCCCTGATAACATTGCAGCATTGCAGATGTGCCAAAATGTGCTATTGAAATTCAGAACTAATGCAATTAAAGTTACACAATGGGCATAGACTGCATAAAAAAAGAATAGTGAAGCTACCCAGTGTTTTGCCATTGCTCAGCTCATCTTCATCAAGTTTCAAATACTTCCATTCAGAGGGATTCTAGTGCATCTGATTATTTTGCACAAAGCTTACATTTACTAATAGAACATTTCTGCTTCTAGGCAGGCGTGATGGCGAAATGGAAGGAAGAGTTCAAAATACATTCTCGAGTTAAATGTCCTAGCTCTGGGTGCTGGCTGGAGTTTCCCAGTATTTACGGATTGAAGTGCCATTACCAGCGTTGTCAGAGCGTAAGAACTACTTTCTTGTGGTAGAGAATTTGTATAAACAAATTTACTCAGTGTTTAAACAATAATGAATCGGTGATGTGCTAACTTGAATTACATATGGGCTGGATTACAGAAGCTGAAAAGCTAAGGATGAGGTGGCCTTTGAATCTTCACTCTTGAGCGTAGATTTTACTGCTGCTGATATTAGCCATCAGATACTTAATGCATTCATGTTAACAATCCTTTCATTTATAGTTTGAGACAGCCATTAGCCAATTTCATTTAAAATAGGTTAGCACTTCCATATAGTAGAACATAGAGCATAGAACATACAGTGCAGAAGGAGGCCATTCGGCCCATCAAGTCTGCACCGACCCACTTAAGCCCTCACTTCCACCCTATTCCCATAACCCAATAACTCCTCCTAACCTTTTTTGGTCACTAAGGCAATTTATCATAGCCAATCAACCTAACCTGCACATCTTTCGACTGTGGGAGGAAAACGTAGCACCCGGAGGAAACCCACGCAGACACGGGGAGAACGTGCAGACTCCGCACAGACAGTGACCCAGCGGGGAATCGAACCTGGGACCCTGGCGCTGTAAAGCCACAATGCTATCTACTTGTGCTACCGTGCTGTCCTCTTAATATTTGACAGAGGCTGGGACTTTCTGCTTCCCCGCACCCCGTGGGTTTTTCAGATGCGGCGAGTCATTGGCCGCCGGCAGGATCTTCTGGTCTTGCCGCAGTCCAAGGGCTTTTGCATGGCTTGTCCACCTGGGAAACCGCCGTGACATGCTGACTTCAGCGGGACAGAAGATCCTGCGGTTCGGAGGGCCCAGATAATCCCACCCAGGGAATTGGTTACAGTATCCCATCAGCATATTTTCTTCTTATTCCCTCCTGCCTGTCCTCTATTGATGCAAACCCTGGCGCATATCTGGTGCATATCTCTATGGGACTCTAGGGAGTCTATGGCTAGGACAAAAAAGAAGGGCATCTTCGACTCGGTTTCCCAGTCTGGTGGGAATGCTGGAGAGCTGAGGCAATTGGTGTCTACTGTGGATACAAAGTGTGAAAATACGATTGTAATTTATCTCATTAATGAGTCGCCAAAGCCTAGTCTCTTGACTAATGACAGGAAGAATTTCAACTCAACTCAGATGCCTTTTCTGCATCCAGGAGAGTGTGTTGGTGCTACCTGAAGAGACAATCCGCCAGCTGCGTTTTCTGGCGTGGCACGCCCCTTCCGGCAGCAGGATTCTCTGTTCCTGCAGCCAGTGAATGGGTTTTCCATTATGGCCACACCATGCCATCTGGAAACTCACGGGCATGGTGCGCAGACGGCAGACCGGAGGATCCCGCCGACGGAGAATTCTGCTGCTCATATTTTCCTCAGGGCAGCCCCACGACGTATGTTTAGTCAGCGTCGACTGGCCCAAAGATGGTTACATCTGCTCTGGAGGCTAATGTTTTAGCAACAGTTTATAGTTGACATTGAGAAGGAATGTAGATCTCTATGAGTTCTCAGCGTCATACTTACCTTTCTTATGTACCAGTGTCATTGACCTGGAAAGTAACAAGAGCAGGTTATGTAGATGGAGTGGGAGAGATGGAGTTTCAACAGGAACATTGCGTGCAACTTTTACCTTGACGGGTTCCAAATCTGGAAGTCTGAATGAAGGACTTGGCTTCGAGTCAGGAAGAGAAGTCTCTGGTACATGCTGCAGGACCAGGTAGGTCCGATTACTGGGCCTGTGTCCAAACTCTGAGCTTGGCCTGTTACCCAACACTCATAGGGGATTGGAGTGTCTGATCCCCGGGGAGGGAGGGTGGTATCTGGACAGTGGTGAGGGGGGTGTCTAATTCTTGGGCTGGGATTTGTGACCAATTCAGGTAGTGTGCGTGGATGTGGCAAGAGAGAGGGGGGGGGGGGGGGGGGTGGTATTGGGTCCCCAACAAGTTGGGGGAGGCTCTGATCCTGGGCGCGATTCTCCGACCCCCCACCGGGTCGAAGAATTGCCGTGGGCTGGCGTGAATCCCGCCCCCGCCGTGTCCCGAATTCTCCGCCACCAGAGATTCGGCGGGGGCGGGAATCGCGCCGCACCGGTCAGCGGAAATCGCGCCGGTCGGCGGGCCCACCCCCGGCGATTCTCTGGTCCGCGATGGGCCGAAGTCCCGCCGCTGTCAACCCACGCCAGCCGGCGTGGATTGAACCACCTTTCGAACGGCGGGACAAGGCGGCGCGGGTGGGCTCCGGGGTCCTGGGGGGGGGGGGGCGCGGGGCGATCTGGCTCCAGGGGGTGGCCCCACGGTGGCCTTGCCCACGATCGGGGCCCACCGATCCACGGGTGGGCCTGTGCCGTGGGGGCACTCTTTTCCTTCCGCCTTTGCCATGGTCTTCACTATGGTGGAGGCGGAAGAGACCCCCTCCATTGCGCATGCGCGGGGATGCCGTGAGCGGCCGCTGACGCTCCCGCGCATGCGTCGCACGACAAAGTCATTTCCACGCCAGCTGGCGGAGCGCCAAAGGCCTTTCCCGCCAGCCGGCGGGGCGGAAATCACTCCGGCGCGGGCCTAGCCCCTCAAGGTGAGGGCTCGACCCCTCAAGATGCGGAGAATTCCGCACCTTTGGGGCGGCGCGATGCCGGACTGATTCGCGCCGTTTTTGGCGGCGGTCGGCGGACATCGCACCGATTGCGGAGAATCCCGCGCCGGGTCTCTGATGCAGAAGTGGGTGTGATTTCGGTATGGGGGAGGGGCTGGTTGAGACAAATAAATCTCCTGTGGCAACTTTTGCCGCTTGTTTTAAATAAAATAATTACTATTGTCACAAGTCGTCTTACATTAACACCGCAATGAAGTTACCACGAAAATCCCCTAGTCGCCACACTCCGGTGCCTGTTTGGGTACACTGAGGGAGAATTCAGAATGTCCAATTCACCTAACAAGCACATCTTTCGGGACTTGTGGGAGGAAACCAGAGCACCTGAGCAACCGTGCAAACACGGAGAGAACTTTCAGACTCCGCACTGACACTGACCCAAGCGGGAATCAAACCCAAGACACTGGCGCTGTGAAGCAACAGTGCTAACCACTGTGCTAATCACACACCTGAGTTGATTTGTGAATTTTGGTCTTTCCGGCGATCCATCCAGCAAGCCCTGTGTGTCCCCATTTACGTATACCCATCTGGAGAGAATGAACAGGGTGTGCCTCTTGTCTCTCGGAAAGAGAAGGCTGAGGGGTGACATGATAGAGATCTTTAGAATTGTGAAGGGTGTTGATAAAATGAACACGGAGAGAACACAATTGTTCCCAGTTGTGGGGAAGGACAAAACTAGCAAGATAAGATTGACTAAGACATCAAAGAGAAATCAGAAGAAACTCTTTAACCAAAGACAGGTGAGAATATGGAATTCACTACCACAGAGACTGGTTGAAGTGAATAGTGTTGGTGCATTTAAGGGGAAGGTGAGTAAACACATGAAGGAGAAGGGAAAGTAAGGCAACGCTGTTAATTATAAGAAGTTTATTGGAGCATATATGCAGCATGGACTGTTTGAGCTGAATGGTCTGTTTTGGTACTCTATATTCTATCTAACCACCTTCCCCCGTCGAAACCCCATTCTGCTTGCACAGACTTGGATTTGCTTTTTAAGGAGACAGACCCTTGGCAGATTTTCAGCCCTCACCCCTCATTCACAGTCAGGTTATCTCAGGAACAGGAATGAGATTCCTTTGGGCACACCTTTCGATGGCATTGTCACGGATGAGGAGGATGAACAGTGCAGGATAAAGCAAAGAGGAGTCGGACTCATTTCAGCCTACTGTAAGCAATCAGCCATGTTGCAGTGTAGACATGTTTTCATCAGGTGACTGGTGCATTCACAGAAAAGCTAGGGAATTCGCCTTCGGCACTGCAGCAAGATAGGACCATCTAGTTTACAGGCCAGCTCAAGGTCCAGGGTGTGACTGACGGCACCTACTTTACTTTGCGCTCTCCCACAAAACTTCCCCTTCACCTTCACTCACGCATTGCATAGAAGATACTACAGAGCAGCCTCGATTTTAACCTGGTCATGAATTGCTGATGTGGGACAGAAGATGGAGACAGCCCATCTGGCCCTTGGAGCATGAGACCTAGACAATTTTAGCTCACAGCCTCATTTTAATCCAATGTCACAGACTCCTGCCGAACCCAGGGGCTGATACAGAAGCCAGCTGGTAGGAGTGGGAAATCTGTCTGCAGAAAAGCAAATAATTGTGTAGAGGTAGATGGGAGGATCGGGGACGACCCATCATTCTCCTTTGGAGCCACAAGGAAACATACCAGGATTTTTAAAAAAAACAATGTGGACCTCTGCTGATCCGATCTGGCTTGCCGGCAGTTTTTATTGCATAATTTGTGCTTTTCCAGATTCTAATTATATCACGTCCCAAATGACATCTGTAATATTAATGAGGCACTGTCCAACTGCAGTGGAAGGCCTCCATACTGAGAGTTAAAATTGCAGCCTGAAATAGTAATACCTATGTCCAGATCATCTTCATCAGCCTGGCAGAACTAAAATTGTACTTAATGTATCAGCACCAAATATTGTTGGAAGTTGTCATAATGCATTACCCTCACTATGCACTTAAGGGCATGTGTAAAAGGCACAATAACCCAGATGTTGCTCTGTTAGACACAGAAAAAGCTTTCGCTATTCACCTCATGTACAGTTACCCAGAGACTTTTAGTGAGCTTGTTAGAGAAACAGGGCCCGATGTAACAGAAATGTGTTTTTGTGTGGTAGCGAGCGGAGGATGCCGGGTGTTTCCCGACAGCTGACCCGGCAAGCCCACAACTGGTATCAAACGTCAATTCCCGGCTTGGGTCACTGTCTGTGCGGAGTTTGCACTTTCGTCCCATGTCTGCGCGGATTTCCTCCGGATGGTCCGGTTTCCTCCCACAGTCCAAAGATGTGCAGGTTAGGTAGATTGGCTATGATAAATTGCCCTTAGTGTTCAAAAAAGTTTGGGTGGGGTTATGGGGATAGGTAGGGTGCTCTTTGCAAGGGCCGGTGCAGACTTGATGGGCCAAATGCCCCCCTCCTGCGCTGTAAATTCTATGATTCGGGCACTTAGCGATGCGCCACAGACTTTATGCCGCAAATGTCTGTCCCACCAGCTGATTCGCTGACACCGTGCATGGCAGCTCCCCGCAGAAGTGGGTGTGATCTCGGTATGGGGGAGGGGATGGTTCTTTGTTTGGGGTGAGACGATGATGGAGCGAAGGTTGTACGGCTGAAAGGACATCACATCTGCTCCTCCTGAGTTGCAGGGAGTGCTGCAATGACAATTATCTTCTTCTCAAAGTTGCCCTCAATTTGCTTCAGCAGCTGGGTTTCATGAAGCTGAGGAACTTGGCATAGAACCGTAAAACGGGTTAAATCAGAGACTGGCATCCTAATTAAAATATCTTCTGGAAGTGATTTGCCGACCTGCTCTTTGTCCTCCTTCTGTTAAACCCATAAGCGAGTAGGTTGGAGGCAGTTTGGGGTGGGATTTGAGGTTTTTTTTAGCTTTGAATTTCTGTCCCAATCCCAATTCACCTGTTTTTGGATGTTAAAAGCCAGTTTCATTGTGGCAGCCCTGACAGTGTTCTGTATCCCAGAATCCCCCGCTAACAAGGAGGAGCAGCAATTAAACCGATCCTGCAGTGCACCCCAGACAGCACACAGTCCAGCTCGACGATTCGGTGATGCCGATCTGGCCAGACTGATGGATGCGGTCAAGTCCAGATGGGATATTCTGTTCGCCTGAAGTGCTGAGAGAGTCAGCCACAGTGCAGCCAGTGCCGCCTGGGAGGCAATGGCAACAGCAGCCAGCATGGGGAGTGTGACGAGGAGGACCGCCACCCAGTGCCGCAAGAAGCTCCATGACTTTCCCCGGGCCGCACGACTGAGTTGGCAATGGCCCCTTGAACCAGTCCTGCCTGCTACCCCCAGAATTCCCCCCGCACCACCCCCCCCCGCCACACACCCGATGACTATGTGCTTGGCACAGCCCCCCACCACCACCCCAGCACAATACTGCGACGTGTCCCAGCACCTTTACTGGCACCTGGCATCCACCCATGCCCAGCAAAGGTGCACCTGCCTGTCCCGCCATGCATCCCCTCCCTCACTCCAGTCACCCGCTGGAACCGTGACCTGGACCAGGCGCTGGTTCCCTCCCCGGTCCACACACCCATCCTCTGGTCGCCAGGATGGCCCCAGTCCAGGAGCCCAGCTCTTGGGTATTCTAATGTTGGCTGCTGCCTCTGTGGTGTTGATGCCTCCGGATTTCAGGACAAGTGTCACAACCTGATTGGGATGCCAGGCAGTAACAACTGCATCATGGAACATGTACCCACGGGGATCAACTTGGGAGCTTTGAGGTGCTCACATTACTAGAATTGCAAATTCCCCATTCGAATAGCCTTCAACTGTGCACCAGCAGCCACCATGGTCAGCAGGGATTAAAGTGACCATCAGTATATTACCACAGAAGGGACTCTGTCATGGGGGCGTTCGGTCGGACAGACAGGCAGTAGCTGTAGCTGCCCCGTTATGGGTATACACAATCCGGGGGGGTGGCATGGTGGACTTGTGGGCACTGAGTCCCCTCGCCCCACCAGCCCTGGGGCTCTCTACCCCCGTCCCCCAGCACTTGGCCAGCGGCCTGACTGCTTGATTTCAAAGATGGCTACTCAACTTGGATCCCCACAGCAGCCATTGTGCTAGCTTCACGTTTTATATAGCCGTACTAAACGGCACCCATGTGACTGCTCGCGGGGGAGGAGGTTAGATCACAGGAGGCCATTCGATAGGGGGTCCTTCCCGTTAATAGGATGGAGATCGGTCTTATTTGGTGATTATGGGTTTCTTGCCACACTGTGGCGGTATCCAAATCTCGTCAACAGTTGTGGCTGGTTAGATCGGAAACCGATTGGTACCCGCCGTGGTTCCCGATTTCAGACTTTTCCGTTATCTAACCGGCGCGCTTGTATTCAGGTCTGGCGCAATGCAGCCGATAGATTGTGCCCATACTCTACCAGTCCAATATCTGATTCAGTGAGGCACCCTCTACACAATATCTGTGCTGTCTTTGCAGACTGCAAACTGGAAGTGAAAAAAGCAGATATATAAATTGTGTTTCCAAAATTATTGTGAAAGAAAAGTAAAGATTGGGACATATGCATGGGATTAAAGGAGAGAAATAAAAAGAGAAAACAAGAAACAAGAAAAACTGTAATTTTCATTCTTTTAAAATTCGCACCATTAATTTCCGACCAAAGAAATGAGACTTCACACTTGTCAAATTACATTTTCAGGGCCAGTGATATTGTTCGTTAGTAATTATCACTTATTTTGGTGTTACAATTTCAGTTGTGAATTTCATGCAAGACTAGTGGAATTATCCTAAATCACACTGCTATAGGGATTTCAGGGCCAAGTCTATCGGCAAACAGCACACCTTATGGAGGAGCAGAGTATCTCTGACAGAAAGCTCTGGATTTCTATGTCTATTTGCTTATGTATGGACAATAGAAGTTGCTATCAGATTTACCCTGTAATAACAGCAAGCACCATTGCTGTACCTAATACAGGAAAGTCCAGGCCTATATTCAAATGAAGCGCATTATGTTAGTACATTCCTGGGCGATAGTATCATTGTTAGTTTAGGCAGTATGGACATCCTCAGCCTATATAAGAGCATGATCAGAATATTTAGGCAGACCCATAACGTGTTCCTATTCAAGGGTTCTTGGATTTTCCAGTGGAGTCGAGAGCTACTACTGTAAGCAATAGCTTTTTTCTTCAGACCGACAACTGGATGCCTAGCCTAGCGCAGTGTTAAGGTTCTTGATTATTTAAAATGAATGAATCGTAACAGCTTCGTTCGTTGATAGCATTTTCCTGCATGATGTTGTACAGAGCATTGCCGAAAAATGGAGTTTAAGGGTCAAACATTTTCTGTTCAGATGATTTATTGGATTCTAGAAGAGTGCATGTGTGGAGACATATACCTTGTCAATAACTCTCTGCATCTGTGGAATTCTGTCATTCTGTAAAGTTGCAACAGTTTTGGCTGCGGAAGCTGAAATGATCCTGTTGAAAGTAAATTGAGTGCCACTATCATTTTCACCAGCAGCGGCATATCTTAGATTGATGCAGGCATCAGGAATGGTGCTTCTCCAGTTACTTAACCTAACTTTGTTTCATGGAATTAAATTCAGAGGGAACAGATTTTCACATTGCTGAAATAGTATGAGGAATTTAAAAGCACAGTGTTAACCTACAGACACTGGTATTTCCACAACCATTCAACATTTTATTTTCACATTCAGTTTCATTTTCATTTTTAAAAAAAATTTAGAATACCCAATTCATTTTTTCCAATTAAGGGACAATTTAGCGTGGCCAATCCACCTACCCTGCGCACCTTTGGGTTGTGGGGGCAAAACCCACGCAAACACGGGGAGAATGTGCAAACTCCACACGGACAGTGACCCAGAGCTGGGATCGAACTTGGGACCTCGACGCAGTGAGGCAACAGTTCTGACCACTGCATCACCATGCTGCCCTCTCATTTTCATTTATAACGGTGCAACTGCTCTATTTGAGAATTGTCCCCATTGACACCACTAAAGTGCAGTTACCGGTTTGTTGAGCAATTTATAATAATGGCTGAACTTGTTATAACCAGACTGTTTTACTGTAGGGCATTGATTCGAAGAAATATAATCACCAGTGTCTTCTATGTGAAGCTTCATTTGTATCTAAATCCCAACTGGAGAAGCATAAACAATGGAAGCATGAAGATAAAAGAACACCGGAAACAGAAGTGGATGGGAAAGTTACAAAAGCAGTTGGTCGAGGTAGAGGTAGAAAAAGGTTTGTTCGTTTTGGAGAGAATTTAGTATCAGATTAATCCTCTATATAGTTTATAGTGGGTTGGAAATGGGTTTATTGGGTTTAATATTTATCTTTTTTTCTACTTTTGAGGCATAACATAATAGTAGCCTAATGGCCCATTATGCTTAATATATATATTTATGAGACTTTTCATATTGTCAAAACCGTTTAACGTAAAGGGGTAAAAATGTGTGCGTGTTCAAAATTAAAAATTTTGTCTTGAACCCCTTTTAACTGAAATTCTGTTTTAATTTAATATTCAAATAATGCATTTCACAAAAGTATTCTTAACATTTTATTCAGATGATATTGTATGTCTATTGCATTAAAGTTGCTAAGGTGGGATGCACATTCCATTTCAAAATGCATTGAAAAATCTGGCAATAAAACTGCAAACAGTTAATTGCAATAGAACATAGAACATACAGTGCCGAGTCTGCACCGACCCACTTAAGCCCTCACTTCCACCCTATCCCCGTAACCCCTCCTAACCTTTTTTTTGTTCACTAAAGGCAATTTATCATGGCCAATCCACCTAACCTGCACGTCTTTGGACTGTGGGAGGAAACCGGAGCACCTGGAGAAAACCCATGCAGACACGGGGAGAACATGCAGAATCCACACAGACAGTGACCCAGTGGGGAATTGAACCTGGGACCCTGGCGCTGTGAAGCCACAGTACTATCCACTTGTGCTACCATGCTGTTCCATAACCAATACTGGTTATAGAGTTTTTCAATGCTCAATGCACATAATTGTAACAGCAAAACAATGGTGAGGGTGCAAAACAGGCGACCCTGGATGAATTTCCATTGAAGTCAATGAAAAGTGACAGTGCATAGGGTGTATAATGGGCGGCCTATTGCTATTGGCAGTTTTACACCATCACCAAAAGTTAACTTTACCCCATGGATCCCAAGATCATGCATCAAGAGTTAAGACCAAAAATGGTGAGTCCACATATAGCTTTGGTTGTCTTAACCAGCAGCTACATTGGTTAAGTAATTAATGAAGCCTGCCTAATTCCTCAGAGCAACAATTGGCCTGTGATCCCAAGGTCCACCACTGCATTTACCTAATAAAAAAATCCCATTAGCTCATTTTATGATCTGGCCTTCTAGCCCACTCGTCTGCTGGCTATTTAATCAGATTAGTGCATGCATTGCAATCTGTTAACCTTATGAGATGTCCTTCAGACACTTGTAGGTTCTCTTGGCTAGTGGTGCTAAGATCTGGCGCCTACCCTCTCTCACCAAGCAGCTTTTTGAGCCCTGAAACAATCCACACTGCAGCACATCAATCCCCTCCCCCCCCACCCCCACTTCAATTGAGCAAAATTTAGGCCCCAAACCCTCAACCTGCCACCATAGATCAGCAATTTGGTTCATTCCCACCGCTCAGTGAACCAGTACTGAGAAAGATATCAGCCAATCCAGTAATTTACAGCATTCCAGTCTTTGCTTGCCACGACTGATTGACCTCTCAGCTCTTAAGACTACCTTCGCCCACCAACATTTTGGACCTTGCCAATCCCCCTGCCCTGTGGGCAATGTTTTGGCTGCAGCACCTAATTTCCCTCCTCCATGCCTTTCCCCCTCTCCTCCCTCTTGTGCCACCTCCCCACTCCATCCTACTCCTCCCCTTCCCTTTCACCTGACAACTCTCCTCAACCACCTTCTCTCCCATTCCTCTTCCCTTTTCTCCTTCTCCAACCCATTCCCCTATGCTCTCCTCTGTCTCTCACCCATCCAAAAATATAGTGTATTCATAAAGAGTTGTAAAAGTACATTCTATATTCAAATTTGACATGACGTCGAATGCAGTACAGATCACCTTTCAGTATAGTGTATGAGGTACCTCGCTATACTTCACAATGCACATCTGCATTTAATGTCAGACAGCCTGTAGTCTAAACAGCCTGAGGTGTTTTACATGGTTCCTAGCCCTTCGGTAGACTGTGACAGGAGATCCTTAGACAGTGGACCTTTCCCATTGCTCCTCAGCAGCAGCTTAAGTGCATCCCTCAGCACTTGGTCCTGGACCTTGGAATGCGTCAGTGTGCAACACTCGGTTGCCGACAGCTTTTTTGCACTGGAAAACCAGCAGCCTTTGAGCAGACCAAAGTGTGTCTTTCACTGGTTGATGGTTCTCCAGCAGTTCTCCACTACTGTCCTATCACCATTTCCTTCCCATCAGATCTTGTTTTCCATCCTCTTTTCCTCCTACCTGCCTTCTTCTGTTCCCTGCCTAGGTCGAGTTATCCTCTGGCCTCCAACTGAATACTTCACTTGGTCTTAGGCTTTTGTGCAATAATAAGGAAGATTATTTTTGTGAAGGTTTTGGGAATAAACTTTGATCTCATAAGCACAGGGGGAAGCACCGTTTTTGAGTGGTCGCCAATTGCACAAGTGACCTAATAAGTAGTTTATTTACATTTCAGGGCTACTGAAAATGCAGAAACCTCACCTAAAAAGTCCAAGCAACAGAAGAGAGAATTAAGCAAGCGCTCTGAGAATGGGGAATGTGCAACACGGAACAGAGACAGCAAATTAACAAACACTACAGAAGCGCAAGAATCTCAGACATCGAATGACCGAAGCAAAGGCAAGGCACAGATATCATTTCCTGAGGAAGATCCTGAGCGAACAAAACACAGTAAGCCTACAAAAGTTAAAATTTGTAGTCTGATATTTAATTTCACTACTGTTGTCTGGGATAATATAATTTTTTCTAAATTAGGATCTATTTAATGCCCCAGTTATGTAACAAAAATAGGAAAGTAACAAAAGTTATTATTTAATGTATCAAAAATAATTTCTAGTTGTCTGCTTTTGGGTCTCAGGTGCTGCCTACTTATCTTCACCCACTCTGTATGCTTTGACTGGTGTTATTGTGCTAGCTTCGAACGTACCTCAATCCTTACACCCCCTTCCCATAGTGCGAACCATCACCTGTTATTCCTGTGACACACAACATTCCCAACCTTCACTTGCCTTCACCCACCTTTACCCAATGAGCTTTCCTTCTGTTGACTAAGCTATCACTGAATTCTTTAATAAGCTGAATGTTTTTCATTTGTTTGTCGATCAGTGATTGGTAAATTATTTCCAGGACTATTATTGTTGACAATGCAACTGAAGTAAACTTGTATTATACAAACAACTGTGGAGTCATGAAAAGTAGAATATAATTTTGGTGCGAGGCTAAGAGAGTTGGGCGGCGCAGTAGTTAGCACTGTTGCCTCACAGCTCCAGGGATCTGGATTCATTTCCGGCCTCGGGTGACTGTGTGGAGTTTGCACTTTCTCCCCGTGTCTGCGTGGATTTCCTCCGGGTGCTCTGGCTTCCTCCCACAGTCCAAAGATGTGCAGGTTAGGTGGATTGGCCAAGATCAATTGCCCCTTAGTGTCCAGAAGGTTAGAGGTTAAGGTAGGCAGGGTTACTGGGTTAAGGGGGTAGTGTGGGGGTCTGACCCTAGGAAGGGTACCTTTCAGAGGGGTGTTGCAGATTCGATGGGCTGAATGGCCTCCTTCCGCACTGTAGTGATTCTACGTTTCTATGATAGAGTCAGATTTCGTCAGATTTGTGTTGATACATTAACTCTTGCCACCTTCGATCCAATCTAAGCAACCTGCAGTACAAAATAGGCTAAAATATTGCTTCTCTTTGAAGCAATTCTTTGTAATCCAATGTTCTTGTTTGGGACAACCAAATAACGATGACCGGAATATTAAATGGCTTTGCTTATCTGGTAAAATCTCCCTTACTTGATATCTATGTTGACATTACCCAGAGCCCCTACTGAAAAAAAATGTTGAAGTGTTAAAATGATCTAAAACTCACTTAATAATGAGGTTACAAAAATATTAATCAGTTTTTCAAGCAGTTTGAAATCGTGATTTTTGTTTTAAATCACTGGTGGGAATGATAGCCTTGGATTTGATAATATTGATTTGGTGTGTTTTTTGTGAATTGGTTCTTGTCTCTGTTCTTAACTACTCATACTTGTGCACACTATTTGTTATCATGGAGATTTATGTATTGTTTACTTGAAATATTTGACACAAAACGGTTTCTTAGCAATTCTTTTTGCGGATTCACAGTACCATCGCATTCAATTCAGTGATTGGTTATTATCAGGATTACTATAGTTGACACTGCAGCTGACTTTGGGAGTATGTCCTATCTAACGATGGTGAATTTTCTGGATTCTCTTAATGCCATTTAGAGTTGGCCACAACACAGATGATGTTTATGATCTCTTAAGCACGTTTGAGATGCATTGAACTGAACAAGTAGCCGACTTTAGGTTTGTCCAGTGGTTTCAGTGTACACAGTGTAAGTTAGCATTACTGAAAGCTTTATGACAATAGAATGGCCAGCTAAGAATGATTCTGTGCAACTATTCCAATGGTTTTGTAGCAGCCCATATTCAAAACACAGGATGAGTCCTTTGACTGTTTCTATGAACAAGGAAGTTGCCAGTGTCTATCAACACATTATTACTTGTTATTTTTCATGGCAATAACAGACCAAAATTCATATAAATTACTGATTTATTCTGGTTCATGATGTTGCAACAATTCTTCTCGAATAGAATAGAATAGAATCCCTACAGTGCAGAACAAAGCCATTCGACCCATCGAGCCTGCACTGATCCTCTGAAAGAGCACACTACCTATGCCCACTCCCACACCCTATCCCGTAACGCCACCTAACCTGCACATATTTGGACACTAAGGGGCAATTTAGAATGGCCAATCCACCTAACCTGCACATCTTGACAGTGGCGCAGTGGTTAGCACTGCTGCCTCGCAGCTTCAGTTCCAGTTCAATTCTGGCCTTGGGTGATTGTCTGTGTGGAGTTTGCAGTTTCTCCCCGTGTCTGCGTGGGTTTCTTCCAGGTGCTCCGGTTTCCTCCCACAGTCCAAAGATATGCAGGTCAGGTGGATTGGCCATACTAAATTGCCCTGAGTGCCCAAAAGGTTAGATAGGGTTACTGGGTTCTGGGGATAGGGTGAAGGCGTGGGCCTAAGTAGGGTGCACTTTCTAAGGGCTGGTGCAGACTCGATGAGCTGAATAGCCTCCTCCTGCAATGTAAATTCTATGATTCCATGTTCTTTGGACTGTGGGTGGAAACCGGAAACCCACCCAGACACTGGTAAAACGTTCAAACTGCACACAGTCGCCCAAGGCCAGAATTGAGCCGGAGTCCCTGGCGCTGTGAGGCAGCAGTGCTAACTATTGTAGAACCGTGCAGTATTTTGACAATTGACAATTTAATGGTCAAAATAGCTCCCCATTATCCCTGAGATGGCTAGATCTTTCATTAAGCTTAATTAAATATAATGGGCGGGATTCTCCAACCCCCCGCCGGGTCGGAGAATCGGCAGGGGGCGGCGTGAATCCCGCCCCGACGCCGGCTGCCGACTTCTCCGCCGCTGGGGTTTTGGCGGGGGTGGGAATCGCGCTGCGCCAGTCAGCGGCCTCTGGCAGCGCCCCCCCCCCCCCCCGGCGATTCTCCGCCCCACGATGGGTCGAGCGGCCGCCTGTTTTCGGCCAGTCCCGCCGGCGTAAATCAAACCAGGTCCGTACTGGTGGGACTTGGCTCTGCGGGCAGCCTGCGGAATCCTCGGGGGGCGCGGGGGGATCTGGCCCTGGGGGGGTGCCCCCAAGGTGGCTTGGCCCGCGATTGGGGCCCACCGATCCGCGGGCGAGCCTGTGCCGTGGGGGCACTATTTCCCTCCACGCTGGCCGCTGTAACGGTCCGATATGGCTGGCGCGGAGAAGAACCCCCCTACGCATGCGCTGGGATCACGCCAGGACACGCGCCGGACGGTGGAGGCCCTTCGACTCCGGTTGGCGTGGCGCCAAACACTCCACCGCCTGCCTAGCCCCTGAAGGTGCGGAGGATTCCGCAGCTTCTGGGCGGCCCGACGCCGGAGTGGTTCACGCCACTCCTCGGCGCTGTTGCGGCCCGCCCCGCCGGTTAGGGGAGAATCCCGCCCAATATCTATGATTGATGCATCCATCGCAGTGGGAAGGTTTGTATGCATTCCATGAATTTGAGCCACAGAATTCAGATCCATATTACCTACATTTTCAGTGCTAAGCTGTTTCATGTCCAAAATGGCAACTGTGCCAAATGGGAGGTGCCAACTGCTATTTTGGGTAGGTCAGTTGTGCTAACTTAAGGATCATGTGCTTGAAATATGCAGAGTAGGCAAATTGTAAGGCTGATTTTATGCTAGTTTTCCATTTACAAGCGCAGTGCAGAAGCTATTACTCTCTCTTAGCATCGAATAGTTAGGCATGCATTCAGCAGCAATAAGGATCATCCCAACTCCAGGGCTATTTAAAGGGATCATCAATCACTTCAGGTTAGATGCTGATGTTTGTTTTATAGAAAGCCTGTTGGTGATCACGTCCTAACTCACCAATCAATTTATTCCGTGTTTATTTACACCTCTTTTGCAAAGCATTACCAATTAAGTGCTATACTTGAAAGGTGCACAACAGGCCCACTGTTACAGAAACCAAGACACAAGTAATTCCCCAGTTTATGCCCACCACCAGCATATAACAGAATGCAATTAACATCTGAATGATTTATATTAGCAGCTGTTGAATTAGAAGTGTTTAGTGGTTTGTATTTCCATTTTTCAATTGGTAAAGTCCAAAGAGATTGATGTGGTACATGGTGAAGACCCTGGTTCTAACTTCACTGTTTCTGCTCAGACCACTTACTCCCAAATACTTGTGGTGTAGTTTCTATTCCTCGCGGCCTATAGCATGACAGGAAAGATGAGTGACACAGAAGAGGACAAGTTTTTCAAAGTGGTTGAGGAGGAGGGAGGAGAAGGGCTCTCGGCATGAGACCTTATCCATCTGGGACTTCAAATAGCCCAATCGGTCCTCATATCTTCCATGCCAACCATACCCTTCTGCTTTCCCCCATGGCAGTTCATATTCTCTATGTCATTTAATGTCCAAAACCACCGTACCATGGTCCCTCATACCCTCCAACCCAATCTATGCCCTCTGTCCAATCCTTTATAGCCCCAATTTCAACACATGCCAGAATATGTTTCTCCATCCACCACCTTTTTTCCTTACACTTACCATGTAAACTCACACACTATCCACCATGGGGAAACCTCAGGACCCATGCTGAAGTTAAGTAATATAAAGTTCCAAGTTTCTATTGCAGACTTATTTAATTTTTAAAAAGTCATTCATAAAAACCCTTCACTACACTTACATTCCTTCAGTTAAATGATCCTTAGTAAGGACAAACATTTAATTCAAGTGACCAATTCCTTATTTTAAAAAAGCATTGCAATTCATAGTCCCACTTCAAAGAGTATATAACCATTTGGATCTGTCAATCAAACTGTGAAATGGCACGTACCCTACTGTGATAATGAAAGTTGTGAAATCAGTCATGCAGCACTAATCAGAAATGGTAACCCTCAGGCTTATGCCAATAGTCAGAGTGAAATAGCAAGCAGTGATTTTTTAAAAAACACTTCAGAGTTTTTTTAAGATTTAAAGGGAAGGGGTTTAAATTCCTTTACAGTTTATTTGGACACTTTTGACAGTTACTTTTGAAAGTTACTTTTGATACTTTTGACAGTTACTCTTGACGTTTCACTTTGACACTTTTTATAGTTCAAATAAACTTAAGTTAATGAGTTTATGCACTATTTCTACATACTAATGCCAACCTTTAACCATTCCAAGGGGTACCTGACTGCCTCAAAAGGGCATCTGACCTCCACCAAAGCACACGGGGCGGGATTCTCCGATAATGGGGCTAAGTGTTGACGCTGTCCTAAAAGCTAGAGCGTTTTACAATGGCGTCATCTGGCCGCTAGGAGCAGCGATCCCCAAACCCACAGAGGGCCAGCACAGCACTGGAGTGCTTCACGTAGCTCCAGCTGCTGATACGGGCCCCAGCACGGGTGTCGCGGGTCCGCGCATCCGCACCACGGCTGGCGCGGGTCCACGCATGAGCGCCATGGCCGGCGCGGGTTCGGGCATGAGCACCACGGCTGGCGTGGGTCCGCGCATGAGCGCCATGACCGGCGCGGGTTCACGCATGAGCGCCACGGCCGGCGCGGGTCCGCGCATGCGCATGGGTTGTCGTCTCCGCGCCGGCCTCCACGCAACATGGCGGAGCCCTACAGTGGCCCGGCGCAGTTGAACATAGACCCTCCCGGAATTAGCCCACCCGCCGATTGGTAGCCACCGATCGCAGGCCTGGCAACCGTGGGGCCCCGCCCCGAGTCAGATCACCCTCCCCCTCACCAGGACGGCCCCCAGAACGCCGAGGTCCCACCGGGTAGGACCACACACGAACGACGCCGGCGGGTGGGCTAATAAAGGGAGGGTCTATGTTCCACCTTGCCCTGTAGGGCTCTGCCATGTTGCGTGGAGGCCGGCGCGGAGACGGCAACCCACGCTCATGCGCGGACCCGCGCCACCCGTGCTGGGGCCCGTATCGGCAGCTGGAGCTACGTGAAGCACTCCAGTGCCGTGCTGGCCCCCTGTGGGTTGGGGGATTGCTGCTCCTAGTGGCCAGATGACGCCGTCGTAAAACAGGCAGAGAGAGAAAGTGGTTGACAACACGGAGGCGAAGGCACAAAACCCTGCCCGTATTTCAAACTGTCAAGAACGATGCATTTGTTTGTGTTTTAAATTTAAGGAAGCGAATCGCCAGGGTCAGGGCGGAGAATCGTTCAGCAGCCCCCGACCAGCACAGCGGCGACCCTAGAGCCGCCATTGGCACCGATTCCCCGGTCGCCGGAGAATCATCAGCCCAGCGCGGAGCAACGTCACGGGATACGAGCCCCCCCCCCCCCAGCGATTCTCCAACCCGGTGCGGGATCAGAGAATCCCGCCCATGATCTCTCAAAAGTGTGCCAGGCCCATAGCTAAAGGGATACTCTACCTCTCAAAAAGAATACTCCACCTCTCCAAAAGGGCACTCCACCAAAAACTCCACAAAGTTTAGACCTGTTCCCACCAGGTCTGGCCACTGCACATTGTGTTTCACATACCTGACTCACCAAAGTTAGGCATGAGTGGAGGCAGCTGCCGTTTTATATGGGAAGCTGTCTCCACAAAATGCGCATGTGCAAATCCCGACCTGAGCCCATTCCCACCCAGTGAAAATGGTGGGTGTCAGTGCCATGACCAGTGGTGGGACTTTCAATGACAGGCCTCCTCTTTCTGCCATTTTCATAACAATGGAGACTCTCACTGTCATTGTGGAAATCCAGGCCAAAATATAACTTTCTAAGTACAACCCAAACTCTAAAGTTTTGCTGCTTGGATATTCTGGACTTCAAATAGTAGGAAAGATTAGCGTACTTTGTTAAATGTGAACATCATATTTTAAGATCAGAAAACTGCAAAGCCTTAAGTTGCACTTCAGACTGGGCACTGAACAATGGAGAATTCTGATCAATCATTTGCTTGTAAAAAAAAAAACCATGGCCAGATTAGTTGCCTGTATTCAATGCTTTACTGCAACAATAACAGCAACATGTATTATATGGCATCTTGGTTGTAGCAAAACATTCCAAGCTGTTTCACAGAAACATTGTCAAACAACATTTGACACCAAGCAGCATAAGGAGAAATTGGAGGACATAACCAAAAGCCCAGTCAAAAACCGACTCTCAGGAGTGTCTTAAAGGAAGAAAGGGAGATTGGGAGACACAGAGATATAGAGAGAAAATTCCACAGCCTCGGACTTGGTCAGCTGAAGGCCAATAATGGTAGAACAACTAAAATCCATGGCTGCGAGAATTAGAGGAGCGCAGATATCTCAAAACATTGTGAGGTGATTACAGAGATAGCAGGGATAAGAATTTTAAATTTGAGGTGTTGCTTAACCGAGAGGAAGTGTAATACAGTGAGCACAAGAGTGATAGATGAATGTATTTTTTATTATCTCAAATTTATGGTGGCTATAACGTGGGAGGCCATCCAGGCGTGAGTTGGAATAGTCAAGTCTAGATGTTACAAAGCATGGCTGGAGGCTTCAACAGTAGATCATCTGCTGCAGGGGCGCAGTCGGGCTATGTTGCAGCAGTGGAGATAGGTGACATTGGTGGTGGTATCCTGTACAGTGCAGCTCAGTTTGTTTTGATTAGAAATTTTGCCTGGACTGTCTTGCATTCCTTCACGTTTGCTCTGCAGCAAGGTATTTCAAAGGAAAAAGCCACTTTCTGAAGGCTCTAGATATCTCTGTAGCCTAGCAGACTGCCTATAATTTCAGGAATCTAAGAGGTATGAGATGGGGTTAATCCATCTGAAGGAGTTATTGTTCGACAATGCATTTGGAACTGATTATAACTTTATTATCTTCCTGATAGTTTTTCCCCCTCAAACATTCATCTCACATTCTAAGGAGATTTCAAGGTCAGATATGGTTGTGCAGCAGTGACCCCTAGTTGCAACATTTTAGGTTATCCAGTGGCACCTATTTCCATGAAGGCAGCCTAATGGAGTTTTAGAAATGCAATTGTTTCTGTTGTTTCTGTCTCAGTTGGGGCAGGATTTTCTTGAACTAAATCATTTTTGATTTAGTTCAACTTTTTACGGGGTTTTATTCAAATTGTAGATAAATTTGTCTGTGGACCTTGCGAACATCAATAATTTCTTAAAATCTGTGCTGGGGCGGCAGTGTGGTGCACGGTGGCGCAGTGGTTAGCACTGCTGCCTCACCACACCTAGGATCCGGGTTCGAACTTGGGTCACTGTCCGTGTGGAGTTTGTACATTCTCCCCTTGCCGGGTGGGTCTCACCCCCACAACCCAACAGATGTGCAGGGTAGGTGGATTGGCCACGCTAAATTGCCCCTTAATTGGAAAAGAATATTGGGTACTCTAACTTTTTTTTAAACTGTGCTGATATTTCTAATGGTTGCTTGGATTCATAGGACTGTTACAATCTTATTTGTAAATATTTATGTGACATACTATCACATTAATTAAATTCAATGAATTTTAGTAGTTATAACTTGTATTTGACAAACCTCAAGAATGCACCACCACTGGACCGTGTACTACGATCAAGCATAGTAAATGTTGCTAGTTTTTACTTTTACAGTGAAATTTAAGACTGACTTTACTGGCTTCTGATTGATATTTGGCTAACTGAGTCAGTACTTCGTTTTTTTTAGGGTTGAACATAAGGAAGTCGACATTTTTTTTAAATCACATTGGCTACACTTCTGAAAATAAAACATAACTTTACAGTGCAGTGTTGGCATTGCTGCAACATTTGAAACACCAAAGAATAAACTTGCATTTACATAATGCCTCAAGATGTCCCAAAGTCCTTCACAATCAATGGATCGTAATTTTGAAGTGCAATCCTATTATTATGCAGGCAAACATTGCAACCAGTTTGTGCACAGTAAGAGACCACTAACAGCAAATGAATGATTCGATAGGCTTATTTCATTTGGTGGAGTTGGTTGATGAAGAAATTCTGGTCGGGGGCATTGAGAAAACTACTTGCTTATATTTGAATAATGGTATGGGACCTTTCGCATTCGCCTGAGTGGAGATATAAGGCCTTGATTTAATGCCAGACAGTACTGCTGACAAAGCAGCGCTCGTTCAGAATTATGATGAAGTGTCAGCCTCGATTCTATACTTAAATTATTTTGTGTCTTGTGCGCGAAAAACTCTGACTCAAAGGAAAGAGTGCCATTAACTCCGCCAAGGTAACACTAAGTTATTAGTTGCTGTTCATTGCATGCAATGTGGATGGGGCTTAATCTCAGTTTGGATTTTATGAGGGGAAAACGGCTCATGGAAGAAATCTACAGAGATCCACGCAGAACATTGTGGCAAAAAGCAGCCAGCAGAGTTAGCTTAAAGAGCTGTGAATAGGAAATTGGGTATCTGCTGGCAACCCGAAGAAAGAGCCATGGCAACCATAGTTAAGTTTTAGATTTAGATTTACTGTCACGTGTACCGAGGTACAGTGAAAAGTGTTGTTCTGTGTACTGTCCAGGCAGATCGTTACATGCATGAAAACATAGAACTTGTGATAAATACATGATGTAAATACATAAACATAGACATCAGATGAAGCATAAAGAATATAGTGCTACAACAGTAGAGAGGATGCGTAGAAATATCAGTTCAGTCCATAAGAGGGCCATTCTGGTAACAGTGGGAAAGAAACTGTTTTGAATCTATTGGTGTGTATTCTGAAACTTTTGGATCTTCTGCCCAAAGAAAGAGGTTGGAAGAGAGAATACTCCTGCTGGGAGGGTCCTTCATTCTGCTGCCCACTTTCCCAAGGCAGCAGGAGGTGTAGACAGAGCCAGTGGATGGGAGGCAGGCTCTTGTGATGGACTTGGCTGTGTTCATGACTCTTTGTAGTTTCTTACGGTTTTTGGGTCAAGCAGTTGCCATACCAAGCTGTGATGCAGCCTGATAGGATGCTTTCTGTAATACACTAAAAAAATTGGTAAGCGTCAATGTATACATGCCGAATTTACTTAAATTCCTGAGGAAGTATAAGCACTGTTGTGCTTTCTTGGTCGTAGCATTGATGTGGGAGGACCAGGACAGATTGTTAGTGATGTTTACACCTAAGAATTTGAAGCTGTCAACCATCTCCACCTCGGCACCATTGATACAGACAGGGGCATATCGCTTTCTGAAGTCGATGACCAGCTCCTTAGTTTCATTGAAATTGAGGGAGAGATTATTGTCATTGTACCATGCCACTAAGTTCTTTACCTCCCTCCTGTACTCTGACATGTCGTTGATTGAGATCTGACCCACTACGGTTGTATCATCAGCAAACGTGTAGATGAAGTTGGAGCCTAATTTTGCCACATAGTTATGTGTGTAAGGAGTATAGTAGGGGGCTAAGTACATAGCCTTGCAGGGCCCTGGTATTGAGGACTATCATGGAGGAAGTTTATGAAGAAAAGGTGGAGGATCACCTAACCATGAAAAAGCTGATTTGAGGATCCCCATAGAATTTTACTGTGGAGAATAGCTGGAAAACTAAGCAGAATTAAAGTTAATTCCAGAGGGCTCCGGCACACCTTTGGGTTGGTCCCAGGAAAGGTGAATGAGCCGTCAGGTTTTCGTGAAATAAAGGAACACTTGGTGGGGGCGCGGGAGGTGGGGGTAGAACTGAGTGGTACTTATTTTATTTTATTTCTCTTTATATCCAAAACGTTTGTTTTTATTTTAAAATGTAAAATTTTGTGGTGTAGTTCTGACGGATAATTGTTAACTTTTCAGATGCCTTCTTTAAACATTGATGGTTCCGAACAGCATTAATACAATACGGTATCAACCCTAACTTAAAAGCTGTTTAAGTTTCATACATTTTAAAAACTTACTGGTGATTAATTTAAATGTTCCAAGTGTATAGATGCATCCACCCTGGTACCATAATATGTAAATGTTAACCCATGACAAATGGACTTTTTACAATTCATGCCTAAAAAGCTGTTGCTTAGGTAGAGACATTGCTTTTGTAACCTGACCAGATCAATTATGCCAAATGATATTAATAGTTGCAGTATAAATATACCATAAATAGTGCTGCTCTGAGTCATCAAGGCCTGAATATTTACCCCTAGGTCAGGAGTGAAGAGTCGGAATACTTCCCAGCTTCGTAAATCTAACTTGGGGAAATAGTGCCCTGGAAGGTCAGATTTTTGGAGGGGTGCAGGTGAAAATGAGAGTTGTTGCGGGTGGCCCTGGAAAGAGGTTGGAGGCTGCTGGGTGTGGAAGCAGGCCGAGCAAAAAGCCAGTCTTGGTGCACTGGCATTTGGTTGAGGCTATGAAAACAAACCATAAAACAAAGCTCCCAAGCCTTCACTACACCACTCCCCCACAAACACTCGTAGTGCACTATCCATTCCACTGCATGCCCCCATCATACTTGGCATGCTAACATGTCCCTCCAACCACCGCCCTTTATTGCTCCTTTACTAACCAAACCCCCCTCCCAACTACTCCGCTTTGCTCTTCATGTTAACTCACCCAGACCTCAATGCCGATGCTGAGATTAACTAAAGTTCTGAAGTGTGTATTGATTAATTTATTATTTCGAAAGAAACACTCAAATTCACAACATTTATATTCCTTTAGTCCATCATGAAATCAAGCAGTTATATTCATAGCCCCACTTCAAAGAGTTTGTAACCAATGGGAGCTGTCAATAATGTGAGCCACTGGTACGATCCCAGCTAATGTTACTAAAGGACAGTCAGGTCCCAGAATGGAACCCTGGCTCAATAGACCGTAACCTTTATCGATTTCTTACGAAACGTGCATGAATAGAGTCACAGGACTGCCAATTAACTTTTAACAAAAGAATAAAACATTTATTAAACAGGAAAAGATTGACTACAATACAATACTCCTTCACCTCATGAACATCTTCACGGATATGCACAGATTTTCAAGGGTAACACAAGTTCCAAAATATATCTTGTACTATAATGATCTCAGTAAGTACATAGTCCATGTAAACCAACAGGCCAACTGTGGTCGGATACATTACACTCTGAAACCAAGAGACAGGTGCCACCCAATAGAACTTCTATTGATTTCTCATCAAATCTACTCCAGATACTTATCACATTGTGAGTCAACTGGTCTCACTGGAACTCTGACTTCCACACAAGTGTTTCTAAATTACACTCTCAGAAAAAAGATGCTTTGGAATCTTCTCCCAAACAATGCTTTCTCTTAGATGCTTTCACTTTGATTTCAATCTGTCCTTTCAGTATTTCTCTGTCTTGGATTACTATGTACATTCAAGCTTCCACACAATCTCTCAGGTACATCCTGTAAGGTCTCCATCCCTTTCTCTCAGCTCCTTCGCCTCCATCGCATTTTTTCCGGTTAGATCGCGAACCGATTCGCGTCTGCCGCAGATCTCGATTTCGGCCACTTTCGCGATTTAACCGATATGCCCGGATCTGTGGTGGGCTCAACGTGGCTGTTAAATCATGCGCAGACCAGAATTAATATTCCAGAGTTTTTACATTTTCTATTCCCTTTCATAAAAATGAATACATGATTAATTTGACAAAACTGTACATTGGCTACACAAAATATAGTTAAAAAAATAACCTCTCAATTTGACCAGTGTTCCCTATGAGCTGAGTATATGTTCCTTATTATCATGTGTTATCGTTATTGCCCCAATGCTTAGTCCAAAGACAGTGGGCGGGATTCTTCCAGCCCGGGATCGGGCCACGCCACCCCGATGGCGGCGCCATGCCGGCATGTTTGACGCAGCGCCAGTCGCGGGCAGCTCTACGCGGCCGGTCTGCTGATTCTCGGCCCGGGATGGGCCGGGCGGCCGCATTTTAAAACGCTGAGCCCCACCGGCGCCGTCCACACCTGCTCGCAGCCGGCGGGAACTCTGCGTGCAAGGGTCAGGTGGCGGTGGGGGGTGGGGGGGGGGGGGGGGCTCCGATGCCGCCTGGCTTCTCTGTCCCCTGGCCTCTTTTCCTACGCGCTGGTCCCTGTAGCCCTGCGCCCTGTTGCGCTGGGACCGGCGCATTGAAGGAGGCCACCGCGCATGCGCAGATCCCGCGGTGCCCAGTTCGCTCCGGGATCGGCAGCTGGAGCGGCGTGAACCGCTTCAGCGCCATGCTGGCCCCCTGTAGGGGCCAGAATTACTCCTGGCAGCGGCCCGTTCACGCCGTCGTAAAATGGAGAGTCCCGCCCGTGTGTCTTGGGTCAGACAATGAAAACATCTTGCTGTGTGAACTGGCCACTAATCTCGCAAGTCTCCTACATGTGCTTCTCTAGTCTCCCAAATGGTGGACTTATTAACATTTTAGAAAGACGTCGGTCAATGAAAAGCAATAAACAAGTTTATTTCACAAATGATAAGTCAGCAAGCATTGTAAGATTAATAGATATCTTCACTGTGCTTTTATTTAATTCGATCAGACTCCTTGTAATGAAGAAAATAATAAGTATGCCACAATGTTCCTGCATTCAATATCACTTTTCTGGCCCATAAAGCTGATCAATCGACATTAAATTTTCTGGTCCCACCAGCAGCAGGCATCGTTATGTGGGAGGGGAACATGAAAATTTGGAGTGAGGTCAAAAGTGAGTTGACTTTTAACCCCTCGCCCAGATTTTCCTGTCCTGCTCACGACAGTGCCCGCTTCGGACCGGAAAACTCCACCGTTTGTCTTAAACGGTGATCTATTCATTCCCTCTGCGTTCCTTGCCAGATCTCACAATTGCCTTTGACCATATTTCCCATGCCATTTTGTTCCCAGGTTGGTGGGTAGCCGACAATTTAATCTGCGATCCACTCCCCGTATTCCCTGCAGCCAATTAAATTGTCCACTATTTCCCCGATTGGGAATCTCGTGAAATGATATCCCGCTCTTCTTGAATCACAGGGAATGTAATTGAATTGTCTGAAACCAAAGTGTTAGGTGAGAAATATTGTTCCACAACATCAATCCCAAAGAAACCAAAAATCACAGTCAACATTGATGATATTGGTGGACAAATCTTCAATGCGTTCATTTGATTTTTCTTTGTTATTTCAAGATGGTTTATTTTAAATAACGTGACTCATCTATTAAGATAGACAAAGGAATGTCATGCTGACAAGTTTTTGTTAACCATATACCAGAAGCTCTAATTTTTTATGTTAAAATATTTTGACCATTAATTCCCAAATCATACCTGAGTACTCCTTAGGTCAAAAGCAGATTGCTTCCAAAAATTAAGTTATTGAGTCTGATATTTTGCAATAATCTCTTTGAGCTAGGAAGGAAACAGAAGACACCTAAGAAGTTTACAGGGGAGCAGCCATCTATATCTGGAACCTTTGGATTAAAAGGTAATTAAAAACCAGTTTGGATAATCTATTTGAACTGTGTCACATTTGAGAAACATTATGAAATTATACAGTAATGACACCAAAGCAAAATGCTGCGGATGCTGGAAATCTGAAATAAAAACAGAAAAAGCTGTAAACGCTCAGCAAGTCTGGCAGCATCTGTGGAGAGAACAAACAGTGTTAATGTTTCGAGTCTGCATGACTTTTCTTCAGAGCTGGAACATGAAAATGAAATGAAAATCGCTTATTGTCACAAGTAGGCTTCAATGAAGTTACTGTGAAAAGCCCCTAGTCGCCACATTCCGGCGCCTGTTCAGGGAGGCTGGTACGGGAATTGAACCGTGCTGCTGGCATGCCTTGGTCTGTTTTAAAAGCCAGCGATTTAGCCCAGTGTGCAAAACCAGCCCCTTGTTGGTGAATTTATTACCCGAGCTCCCCCCCCCCAATCTTAAATGGATAGGGTAAACTTTCTCAGGAAGTTGTTTTGTATTTAAATATTTTTCATCATTTTCAAGGGGCATTCACCACCAAGTTTGCGTTCATTTATGCCTCCTTGATTTCTGTGTTGCTGTGGGATTTTTCATTGACTCATGGCAAGGGGAATTTAATAGTTTTCATTTGGCCCCTCGTCCCCTACTTGTTGTTGGTTAAATAGTCAACTTTCAACTGAAGTCTGTAGGTAAAAAGCTCTGAAATGAACAACTTAAATGTTATATCCATTACATGACGCAGCACGATGAATCCTAAGAAGATTAACAAATAGGTCTGATAAAAATTATATCTGGTCATGGAGACTTAAAAAACCCTAAAAATAGCAAAGGGACTAATTCATTGTCGTTATGTTGGATGAAGGACAGTGATTTTCCTGTGGTGGTTCTATTATGCTCCCTGAATTAATTACTTTGTTAATTAAAGGCCTGTCAAAACCAGATGACAAGGGAAGAGGCAGAGGCAAGAAGAAAAATAATAACGCAAGCACCGAAGAATTGCAAAGAAAACCTTTGGGAGTGCACGTTAAAAAAGAAGTTGTCACGTATTTACCAGGTAAAACAAAATATTTAAACGTTTAGTTTATAATCCCTTCCAAAATGATTCAGCCACATTGTGGAACTAAAGTATTAAAGTTATTTATATTGCTGTAAAGAGAGTCATGTTGCCGAAGCTTTTTATCTTGCCCACGTCAGGATCGATGCAAGAATGCCAAAGAGTTGACAGAATCATGCCTGAGTCCTAATACTGCGAATGAAATGTTCACTTTGAGAGAGCCTAACTGTCTGGTGGTGTAGCGGTTCACTGGAAGCAGCGTGTGTCCCGGTGGGGAGAAGCGCCACGCCGTTGGGAGGTGGTTTAAAGATTCAGAGGCATTAAAGTGCTGAGCAAATTATGACAACTGTGTTGGTTTCCTCCGGGTGCTCGGGTTTCCTCCCACAGTCCAAAGATGTGCACTTTCGGTGGATTGGCTATTGTCATGAGAATGTCGCTTTAAGAAATGTTTGGCTGCTCATGTTACTGCAGTGATGTCAGAGTGTGGGTGGAGCTGAGCTCTGGCTCTGCTTTTTAGTTTCACTTTGAGAAAAGCTTGGGTGTGTCTGTCTTTTTGGTTTTGTTTTTCAGTGTGTTGCAGCTGAAGTCAGCCAAAGCAGCTGTATTGCTGTTCTCTCTGCCATGAAGGACTATCTCTTGATCATTTGATGAATTCAGAAGAATTATAAATGTTTTCAGTAGTGAATGTAAACTCTGATGTGCTTATGTTTAAAGGTTTGTTAAATATTCTGGGTGTTAAAAGAACAGCTTAAAGGATTCCTTAGTGTTGTATTCTTTGGGGGTTATCTTTGAATTAATGGTTGCTAAGATATTCACTGTTTGTTTTAAAAAGGTTAACTTGAGTTCATAGAATAAACATTGTTTTGTTTTTAAAAATACTTTTCGATTTCTGTTGTGCCACACCTGTAGAGTGAGCCGTGTGCTCCCCATACCACAATCTATTAAAAGTTGTGGGTCAGGTGAACTCCATGATACACTTTGGGATTCTCTAAACACTGACCCATAACACTATGCTAAATTGCCCTTAGTGTCCAAAAAACGTAAGGTGGGGTTACGGGGATAGGGTAGAGGTGTAGGGATAGGGTGGAGGTGTGGGCTTAGGTAGGGTGCTCGTTCCAAGGGCCGTTGCAAATGCAATGGGTTGAATGTCCTCCTTCTGCACTGTAAATTCTATGATTCTACAAGTGACAATGTCCCCCAATTACTAATGCCTTACTTCCCCTGTACCATGCTGTGCCCCTACAATTTCTTAATCTTGCGTACCATCGCACCACATCTAGGTGTGTCTCCAGGATGCATATCAGAGGTGGAGGCAGCCTGCTGTCTTCCAAGCCCTGTTACCTGAGATGCCCGTGGCGGGTATACTCTGGAGGGCCGAGTCGGAGAGGGACCCAGCCTACTTTCAGGTAGCACTGGCGTTATGCCGCCCTGTCCAGCCCGCTGTGCCTGGATCGCGCTGGTCTCAGGAAGGCGGATGCAGATTGGCTGGGCACTCCCACAGTCTCCTGGTGGAAGTTCCCCGGGATGTGCTCCAGTGGATCCTCCACCTCATGTGTGCTCATGGGCCCCTGAGTTACTCCATGGGATGGAGGGGCAGCTGGAGTGAACTCCAGAAGCCTCAATGTCATCTGGCACTGCCAATCCAGGAGACCCACCATTGTCTGAACCATGCAGTTGAAGCCCTCAGCTATGACCCTCGGGGACTAAGCCATGCTTCTGAGTTCTCCTGCCATGGGTTTGACCTTGATCCCCAGGCTTTCCACTGCAGACACTGCCCTTGCAGTGTTGGCCTGGGTGCCATGCATTGCCGGAAAAACCTCCTGTGACAGAAGACTTTGGAACTCCTCCATTTGGCCTTGCAGTTGCAGGAACCCTACTGACACATATGTCCTCCTGGTATTCCTGGCTGTGCTTTTGCATCTCAAGCAGCTGAGGGACAAACGTGTCCAGAGGTACAGACCTGGCTGGGCTTAGCTGAGTCCTGGAATCTAGCAGACCTCCGACTGTCCAATCGTAGGGTCATTTCTGCCTCCACCTGATGTACATCAGAAGCAACGTGGTGCTCACCACATAGTGAGCTGTCTGCTAAGATCATCCGCTGAGGTGTGTGTCTCTGCACTGGTGGGGTGGTAGCTGTGACGCATCTTCGACATCTCCTCCGAGGCCATGTTGACGGCGGCGGTGGGACCCTGCTGGTGGATGAGCCACACTGATTGGGGGGTGATGTTTCTGCAAAGAAAGAAATGGTATTCGTACATAGTGAAAGCAATTATCTGGGATGTACAGAACTCATTTGAGTTTGGTCATCTGGGTGAACATGAGGTGACTTCTCACATTTCTCTCACAGGCCCACCTCGCTCTCAGCACAGGCCCGCCTGCTCCTCCCCTGCCAGTTCCAGGCTCTCTCCTCAAAAGGATACAGAATCTTCAGCTCTGGCACCCCACCTCCTGTCTTCTCTCACTTGAGGCAGTTGTGAGCAAGCTTATCCTGCAGGAACACAATGGGGATGATGTTAGCTCTCTGTCTGGCAGGTCAGATGTCGATGAAACCTGGCATGTGTCGGCACAGCGAGTGAGCAAGGAGAAGTTGTGAGGCGAGGTGTCCGGGGAGTGTAAAGAAGCTTGTGAGAAATCGGGTGCTTAGGCCCTGCTAGGTGTCAGCACGTGGGGTCGAAGTTACATTCCAAGGAGTGACGGCAAATTTGAGTGCAGAGAGGATACATGGAGCACTTACCCATGGCAGAACAAAGTTGGTAGTTCATCTTCTTGCAGCATTGCACCCTCCTCAGCTTTTGGAGGGTGCTGGCACTGACCAGTTCTGCCACCATCTCCCTGGTGGGGTTCTTGATCTTGCTGGTGGGGTTCCTGCCAGCCTGAGGGTCGATTTCTCCCTTTCACTCCTCTTCAGCAGCAAGCAGATGGGTGGAGGCTTCCTCCATGAAGCTTCTTCGCTGCCATCCTCCTGGCTTGACTGTGAGCAAATTCTGTGGAGCTGCTTAAATGCAGCGGCCCCTTGAGAGAACTGCCCATTTAAACCTGGGGTGGGCGAATCAAACTCTTCGCACCACAGGCACAGCATTTTTACTTTCCAAAGTGCCGAGAAATTGAGGTCCGAATCCTGCCACTTTATGCCCCATCAGTTTTTTTTACCAACAGCAGAGGGGGCCATTGCTAGGTGGAGACTCCCACGTAAATCTTGGTGGATTCCTGGGTTGCTAGGGGTAAGGTTGGCCCCTCAGCGGCAATGACTTGTCCCGCGGCAGCCACGCCACTGCCAATGGAACAATGATTGCCCTCAATCGCCAGGGCCTGGCTGCCTGGTCCTGGCAAGATTAAAGGAAAAACCTCTCTTGTCTTTGAGCGTGCCTCAGTATTGAGGCACTCTCCTACACACTCCAGCTGCAGCAGTGGTCATCTCTAATGCTAGCTATGCCGAGTTTCTGATGCTATGATTGGGCCGACAACTCTGGGAGGAAGGCTGCCTTCGGCAGTGGGACAGTAGTCAGACCTCAAATGGTAAAATGCCACCTGCTGGAGAGGAGTCAAGTTTGGGTTTTGGTTCTGGACTGGCTGGACTTCTTAGCTACTGATAAAATTCAGCCCAATATTCCATAGATTTCTACAGAGGAACCAGCCTGTATTTTTGTTGTTTTGCTGGAGCTGTGCTATGTAAATATTGTACCTCTGTCCACAGGGAGGACAAGAGGAATAACTTTGTAGATTTTCAGCTCACAGCTGAAAACACTAATATATCAGTATCACAATTACAAACATGGAGTTAAATTCAGGACTGCCGCCAAAAGCAGGTTTGGGTCATTTTAACCTTATTTACTGGCGCACCAGAAACCCACCCACTTCTGGAGTGTAATTTCCAATGGATCAGCCAGAGGCCTAGTTAAAGCATTCCCTCCTGAGGACCGCTGTAACAAGAGCCTGAGCTGAATCACAAAGAACAAAGAACAAAGAAATGTACAGCACAGGAACAGGCCCTTCGGCCCTCCAAGCCCGTGCCGACCATACTGCCCGACTAAACTACAATCTTCTACACTTCCTGGGTCCGTATCCTTCTATTCCCATCCTATTCATATATTTGTCAAGATGCCCCTTAAATGTCCCTATCGTCCCTGCCTCCACTACCTCCTAATCAAAGGCAGTCCCCAGGTTCTGTCTGGAGGCCCTGCTGTAAGAGCTCAGGGAAAGCTGGAAAGTTCTATTTCCCAGCTCGTGGCAGGAAACAAAAGAGAATTTTTAAAATAACTAACCGTGCCTGCGGCTCACAGGCTCCTCGAGCTTGCCACCAGGATAACCTGGCTCAGAGGCCATGATGAGTACCTTGCGGAGACATCAGAATTGCAGTCGGACTTCCGGCGGTGGCCATGGTGTGAATGGTCGCACATTTGGTGGTTCCCGCTTGTGGTAGTATTTTTGGACCTTTACCCCAGCTAACGGGTGGATGTATTGATCAAAAAAGGTGCAGGAGTGGGGGGAAGGAGAGAGTGTCCCACCGGTGGATGGATTTGTGGACCAGAAGTGGTCTAAAAAGAAAGGGGCAGTTGAAGCAAGTTGGAGTTGTACCTGCAACACAGTAGAAGATCGTACAAAGTCTTACAACACCAGATTAAAGTCCAACAGGTTTGTTTCGATGTCACTAGCTTTCGGAGCGCTGCTCCTTCCTCAGGTTGTAAGACTTCGTACTGTGCTCACCCCAGTCCAACACCGGCATCTCCACATCACAGTAGAAGATGGCAGAGGGTCAGGAATCGGCCCTACCCTCTCAATGGTCGATGGGGCAGCTGGTGGGGGTCATAAAAGAGGAGTTCACCAACAGAGGAAGGCGAATCTGGAATACCTGGCTAGGGTGGTGGACCCGATAGAGGCGTGGATCAACCACCTGGAAACGAGGCTGGAGGCCCAGAGCCAGGCGATCCAGGAGGTGGAGAAGATGGTGGGGTAGCACGAGGAGCAGTTTGCCTCAATGGCGGCCGAGTAAAAATTAATGCGGGATAATCAGAGGCGGCTGCAGGAGAAGGTGGAGGACTTGGAGAACCAGTCCCGCAGGCAGAATTTGAGGATCGTGGGACTGCCGAAGGACAGTGAGGGAGTAGACGCTGGCTCGTATGTGGCTCAGATGTTCGAGAAGTTGGTGGGCGAGAGGGCATGTGAACAACTGTTGGAAGGGGACGAGACGCACAGGGCGCTGATGAGGAAGCCGCAGGGGAACGAGTCGACGAGGGCAATGGCGGTGCGCATGCACCGGTTCCTGGTCAAGGAGCGGATCCTGAGGTGGGCCAGGCAGATGAGGCGTTGTACCCAGGAGGGCAGCGAGCTGCATGTGTATCAGGACCTGGATGAGGAGCCGGCCAAGGGGATGCGTGCTGGAGGCTGGCCCAAGAGGGCTTATGGTTGATCGGCAGGTGGTGGGGGGGGGAGAGTGGTCTCCCGACCAGGCCACCGACCAGGCTGTTCACATGGAATGTGAGAAGGTTGAATGGGCCGGCCAAGAAGGCTCGTGTAAGGGGCGGCACATGGCACAGTGATTAGCACTGCTGCCTATGGCGCTGAGGATCCGGGTTTGAATCGCGGCCCTGGGTTACTGTCCGTGTGGGGTTTGCACATTCTCCTCATGTCAGCATAGGTTTCACCCCCACAACACAAAGATGTGCAGGTCAGGTGGATTGGCCACGCTAAATTGCCCCTTAATTGGAAAAAATAATAATAATTGGGTACTCTTTTAAAAAGAAACGCTCATGTGTTCGCACATTTAAAGAGTTTAAAGGCGGACCTAGCTCTTTGGTGTGGGCGGTGTGCGGGTAGTCCCGCGAATCATGTCCATATGTTTTGGGCCTGTCCGATGCTTGGGGAATTCTGGCAGGGCTTTGCCCACGTCATGTCGGAGCTACTGAAGGTAAGGGTGGTCCCGAGTCCAGAGGTGCCGATCTTTGGTGTGTCAGAAGACCCGGGAGTACAGGAGGCGAAAGAGGCTGATGTCTTGGCCTTTGCCTCCCTGGTAGCCCGGAGACAGATCTTGCTAACATGGAGGGACTCAGAACCCCCAAAGTCGGGTTGTGGGCGAGTGACATGGCCGGGTTTCTCAGGCTTGAGAAAATTAAGTTCGCCCTGAGGGGCTCGATGGAAGGGTTTATCGACCCTGAAGGGTTTATCGACTTGGAAGGAACTGAGGGGGGGGGGTGTAGGCGGACAAGGTTGGGGTGGGTTAGTGGGGAATTTCTGTTGGGGTATTGTTTATGTAAGCCATGTTGGCTGGTTTTGGGGGGTGTGGTTGTCCATTGTGTTAAAATTTATAATATAAATGCCTCAATAAAAAAAAAACTTTTTAAAAAGAATTGCAGTCAAGGCCGATCATGCCAAGGGAACAAGGCAGTCATAGTTAAGGAAGGATTTAATTCCCTTTTGCTCCATTTCCCACCATTTGTCTCGTCAAAAGAACTGGATAAAATTGTGACCCATGGGCAGTCAGCCATTTTAACTGCTTTCCTGAATTCCATTGAGCTGACAGAGGTAAAATCATCCTCCACAGCTATTAAAAAAGGGCTGCTTTGATTTAATGGATTTATCAGTGTGGAAAAAGAATTTTCGGGCTTCTAAGGTGCGTTTTCATTGGGCTGAATGCGACTGCTTCCCAATGCTTTGATCTTTAGCAGCCAGCGCAGTGTCAGCATTAAGCATTGCTAAATCTGGCTGCTGCAAAGAGCTGTATTTTCGTGGCATCTTACAGTATGAATATCTATAGAGGCCAGTAAAATTAGTAGCTTTAAACAGTTGTAATAGAGATTGTAAACTGTGGTTGTAGTAAAAGCTCTCTTATGCTAGAATGGAATTGAAAATGTCCACTGTTTTCATTAACATGAAACTCCTAATGTTCGGAGATTCCAAACAATGTTACATTGTATGAATAGTATGAGGGCGGCACGGTAGCACTGTGGTTATCACTGTTGCATCACAGGACCAGGGACCCTGGTTCGATTCCCAGCTTGGGTCACTGTCTGTGCGGAGACTGTACGTTCTCCCTGCATCTGCATGGGTTTCCTCCGGGTGCTCCGGTTTCCTCCCACAAGTCCCAAAAGACATGCTTGTTAGGTGAATTGGACATTCTGAATTCTCCCTCAGTGTACCCGAACAGGTGCCGTAGTGTGGCGACAAGGGGATTTTCACAGTAACATCTTTGCAGTGTTAATGTAAGCCTACTTGTGACAATAATAAAAGAGTATTATTATTATTATTACATGAAATGTGTTATATACAGTAAATATTCTGCAGGTAGATCTTTCATTTTTTGCATTTAATTTTATACTGGTACTATTGATAACAGGAAGCCAGGAAGATAAGTGGCATCAGGAGATTACAGAGAAAGGAGAGGTTGTCTGTCCAAACTGCATGACTGTTCACAGAAAGACTGTAGCAGGTTTGAAGAAACACTTGGAAATCTGCAAAGAGGTATGGAAGATTTGATTAAGCATATGATCAATGATTCTGCTATTTTTATGGGGTTGCAGAGGATCGAGGGCAGAAATCGAATAGTTCTGTCATTTGAGGTACATGTAAATGCAGCAGAGTTAACATCAATTCTAAGAGGCACACAACATTCCAGTGGAACTTTGTGTCAGCAGAGGATGAGCCTGTCCCCATGGTGCATGTCTGCAAATTACAGGATAATGAAGGCACCGAGCTAGGGGGAGAGATAGAGGCGGGTCTGTGGGCGGATGGCCTAAGCAGGGTTAATACATCCTCATCATGTGCCAGGCTTAGCCTGATATAGTTCAAGGTAGTCCACCGGGCACACATGACGGTGGCCCGGATGAGCAAGTTTTTTTGGGTATAGGACAGGTGTGCGAGGTGCGTGGGAAGCCCAGCAAATCATGTCCACATGTTTTGAGCATGCCGAAAGCTTAGAGGGTTTTGGCAGGGTTTCGCTAAGGCGATGTCCAAGGTACTCAAAACACTGGTGCCGAGTCCAGAGATGGCGATCTTTGGAGTGTCCAGGGGGGCGAAAGAGGCCGACACTTGGCCTTTGCCTCCCTGGTAGCCCGGAGACAGATCTTATTAATGTGGAGGGACTCGAAGCCCCCAAGTGTAGAGACCTGGGTTAGTGACATGGCTGGGTTTCTCAGTCTCGAGAAAATAAAGTTTGCCTTAACAGGGTCAATGTTAGGGTTCACCCGGAGGTGGCAGCCGTTCGTCGACTTTCTCGGGGAGAATTAAAATGTCAGCAGAAGCAGAATTCCAAAGTGGGGTGGGGGACGGCCAGACTGTTATTTTATGGTTGGGGTGTGTGAAGATTGGGATGGTGGTGGAAATGTTTATTGCACCATGTTTATGTCGCTGTTATTGTTATTATTATAAAAATTGCAAATACCCTAATAAAATATTTTTTAAAAAATATAATGAAGGCAATATCTACTGGCTTGGAAATTCACCCATTTATGGAGGAATTGCACCTGATTTAAGAGCTAAGTTACCCACATGCCTTGTCAAACCAGGAAGTGGTTGAGCTCACAGGCTATGACTGTCGATAAACTTTATCTGGAACATCAGCTTTGACTGGAGTAATTGCAAAATAACTTCAATCAGCTGTACAACTAAGAAGTGAACCAATAAGCTGCATTCCGTAGTGACATCAGGGAAATCTTTGCTTTCCATCCTGCTATCATGAAGCCCTTATCATTATGGTAATTCACATACACGGACATGCGAAGAAATAAGAGAGTCACAAAGCTGCAAGAGAAAAGAGCTAAATCTATATACCATGCAGCTCCCTTGGTGAAATCTTCTCAAAGAGGCAAATGTTCTTTTGAGTAGAAGGAACTATTTGTCTCATTGCAAACATCCTCTCAAATATAAAAAAGCAAAGAACAGGCATACCTCAGATCAGTGGACTTCATTTCACAAAGTGACTTTCGTATAGTTACAAGTGCTTCTTTCTACTACCATCTCTACTCCAGTGCTCAGTGCTTCTTTGTGCTTTTTTAAACCTTTTGTGGTGCTACGGCGGTGTTACCTGAAGGCTAAGAATGTCTGTCCTGCTTGTCTATGCTTATGGCATCATGAACCTCTTGGGACTAAGGTGGCCCTTGTCTGGCCTTTGTCTTGGCTTCTGAATTCCAGAAGGACTCGTCCAGCAAAGTGCGATGTCTTTGAAGATGTGTGGGCAATGGCACCAATGAAAGTATGAGATGTTGACCTAAATTAATAAATTACATGAGCCATCATCAGGAAAGAGGATAGCATCATAAAGGCATATTTAGCTATACCACTTGTGCTAGATCTTGGATCTCTGTAACCACTGGCCAAAATTTAAATTTAAGGCATTGGTTAGGTCCCACAGGCCTTGAGTGATGGGGCCCAAATTTCATAAAAGCCAGTTTCCATCGTTCTCTCCAAGTGTTCTTCCAAGCCTTAAGGACAAATGGTTAAAGCATTCACTAACTGTTCTGGAACTCACTTTACCTGTGTGTTAAATGACTCATAGTGCTACCATTCATTCCAGTCAAGTTGTGCAGTATTGAATTCTTCAACATAGGTATCACGGATGCCATTGAGTTGTGCCATGATCTGTGCCATCTGTCTCAAACCCTCCAAAAATCATCCTGCATGTCTCATGTGGGTGTGATGCCCACCTCCTTAGAACAGGATGCCAGAGATGTGGGTGTGTCGGCTAAGGAGCCAGGTCTCACTTCTGTAAAAAATAAAAGCAAAATACTCCAGATGCTGGATATCTGAAATAAAATTAGAAAGGGCTGGAAAAACTCATCCGGTCTGGAAACATTCATGGAGAGAGACTCATTTCTTTCTCCACAGCTGCTGCCAGACTTGCTGACTATTTCCGACAAGTTAGAACATAGAACATAGAACATACAGTGCAGAAGGAGGCCATTCGGCCCATCGAGTCTGCACGAACCACTTAAGCCCTCACTTCCACCCTATCCCCGTAACCCAATAACCCATCCTAACCTTTTTGGTCACTAAGGGCAATTTATCATGGCCAATCCACCTAACCTGCACATCTTTGGACTGTGGGAGGAAACCGGAGCACCCGGAGGAAACCCACGCACACACGGGGAGGACGTGCAGACTCCGCACAGACAGTGACCCAAGCCGGAATCGAACCTGGGACCCTGGAGCTGTGAAGCAATTGTGCTATCCACAAGGCTACCGTGCTGCCCCTACAAGGCTACCGTTCTGTTTTATTTCTCACTTCTGCAGTAACTTGGCACTTCCTGATCCCACTTTCACCTCTGACACCGTGAAATTAAGAAAGAAAGAATGACATTAAATATAAATGTGCTGCAAGTAAGGTTTGGAGGTCTGCTGACTCTGGCTTGCTGCGTGTGTCACAAATTGGCTATCTGCTTCCTCCAGTTCTGTCATTTCCCCTTTAACCAGCAGTTGTTTTTATATCCTGGTGCTGCACCGAGTCCCTGAGTCTTTCCTCCAGACATTTATCATGCTACCCCACTGTCCTTGGGCCGTAACTTCCAAGCTCCCAGTGTCATATTGGGGGGTGGGGGGAGCCAATGATGTGCTGGGGAATCCCCTTCAGACATTCAAAGCTAAGGGTTTGCACTGTAATTGCGCCAGAAGTGCAAACTTCCCCTGGGCAATTGGCCTGCACTAGGAACCATCTGAAAATGTGACTTAAATTGCAAATCACAGATAATTCCAAGTGGGTTACACCGGTAGTTACCCAGAAACAGTTAGAAGGATTAAAACCACTTCTAACTTCTGGGTTACTATTGTACAGACCCATTCTGAGCTCCCAATACCTCGACCCCCCCCCCCCAAGGGAATCCCCACCCCCCCCCCCCAACTCAAGCCACCCACGAGACTCCACCAGCCTGCTGACACGTCAGGGGTCTCCTCCCACCCCCTGACTTCCTCCGCATGGGATTCCTCCCCACCTCCATGAAATGAAATGAAAATCACTTATTGTCACAAGTAGACTTCAAATGAAGTTACTGTGAAAAGCCCCTAGTCACCACATTCCGGCGCCTGTTCGGGGAGGCTGTTACCGGAATTGAGCCATGCTGCTGGCCTGCCTTGGTCTGCTTTCAAAGCCAGCGATTTAGCCCTGTGCTAAACAGCCCCTGTTGACTTCAACCCAACCCCACCAAACCTGACTCTCAGCCCCGCCCGTCCCCTCCCGCCGAGGTCCAATGTGAGCTGACCCAAGGCCCGTACATCCCACCTCCCCCACTTCCGATGCCTGGCATCCCCCCACTCCAAGGCCACAACTCCAATTTCCTGACCTCCAACCCCCTGACCTCTGAGCAACCAGCCCTCCCACCTTCAATCTCCCCCATCCCCCAATTCCTATCCACTTACCTTACACACATAACTTCTCCCTGGCCTGTCAAGGACCCTTAAATTTCAATGGACCGTTAAACGTACCTGGCTACCAGCAGGCGAGTGCCAGGAAAAAAAGGAGGCATGCCCTCCTTCCTTTCGACTCAGCTGCACTTCAACTCTAGGCCCTGAGGACGCACTGCCCTGGCCTGAGTCAGGAGGCTGGGTGAGACAAGCTGGGAAAATTAAGGAAAGAAAATGAGAGCAGGGCAGAAATACAATGCTGATTGCGACTCCAAGAAAGTTCAGGTCCTTTATCTTTGAAATAAACAACATGGTCAGTTCCATGGGGCCATATCTTACCATATTTTTTCAAAGTGTCAGGCTCAAACTGAAAACCCTGTGTAGCTCTCCTGCTGCACAGACCACTTTTCACTACAGATCTTAATCATCTCTGAAGAAAAAAAGAATGAGTGGGCGGGGTTTTTGCTTTCAGTCTGGCGGCCTCTCTCCCCCTCCTACAATCTTCGGGCTCTCTTCACCCCCTCACATTCATTGGGCTCTCTCTCCTCACCTCCCACTCCACAATCATCGGGTTCTCTCTCTCTCCCAACCCCCCAACAATCATTGAGCTATCGCTCACTCTCTCTCTTCCCCACCTAACAATTATCGGCTCTACACCCCCCCCCCCTCCCCAAGCCACAGACATAACGCTGGTCTCCCCCTCCCCACCTCATTGCTAAGGGCAGTCACTCTCCCCTCACATCTGGAGTCCAGCTCTTTTGTCAATGTTTGAACCAAGGCTGCAATGAGGTCAGGAGCTGAGTGACCCTGCCAGTATCCAAACTGAGCACCAGTGAGCAGTTTATTGTTAAACAAGTTCCACTTGATAGTACTGTTGATGACCCCTTCAATCACTTTGCTAATGATGATGAGTAGACTGAGTAGGAGTGGGTTGTGAAAGGGAGCATTAATCCTATAATGATAACCTGCAGGCTTATTTCAACAGATGAATTTTTGTTAACACTGCAGAGTTTTTTTCAAATATTTAAAAAGGCAGGAGATTTAAAATCCTTCATAGCTTGACAGCTCCCTTGTCAATTCCAGTGAGCTTGACAGTTCCAATGAGTTTATCTACCTTTTACACACCTTCATGTCTACCTTTAACAATCCCAAAGAGCACTTGACCTTTACTAGAGGGCATTTTACCTCTTCCAAAGATGTATCAAAAAGGGTACCCTGCATCTCCAAAGGTGTACCTTACCTCTCCAAGGAACTGTGCTAACTTTAGATTTCCTCCTGATATGTTTAAATTACACAAGATGTGTTATGGACATCCCACTAATGAAAATTAGATCTGACAATGGCAGTTGCACTCTTACATGTGCAGTTGCATCCATGAACTACAGATGTGAAGTACAAGCTGCCCCCGTTCTCTCCATGGCAAACATGGTTGAGGGCCAGGTTCATGGCAGGACTTCCAGAATTGGGCCTCCACCACCATATTGACTATGCGAAGAACCCTCTACGCCTGTGCAAAAATGCAGGCATTTGAATACTTATGTGGAATCTTATACATTATCCAGTATAGTCAGTTGGGGCTACAGTTTAACATATCATCTGAAGGACCGCATTTCTGACAATGCAGCACTCCCTCAGCTCTTCACTGAAGTGCTAGTTGTTAAGTAATGGGTTAAGAGACAACTGAAATTAGTTGTCTCATTTATGTTAAGTATCCATTAATTGACACTGATATGTAAAGGGGCTCCAGGTGGCCTCTGGCAGGTGATGTATAGTTAGAGTTTTGTGCAAAGGCTGTTGGAATGAAATAAATGTGTGTTTGTGAAAAAGGAGCAGAACTTTAGTCTCTTCATATCAGAGCAAATAAAATGTCTGACAATTGGTAGCAGAGGGTGGTTGCTGTGTAAATGTGAAGGGTTGAAAGATACAACTTTTCCAGATCAAACCAAGGAGTGAGGGAGAAAAAAAAAAGGGATATATGGCTGAACCGAGGATAAAGATGGCTGGATATGACTATCCTCCCTTATTTTCTGAAAGGGAATCATACGACCAATGGAGAAGTGCCGTAGTTATGTGGACTAAGGTAACTGCTTTGGGAAAGAGAAAACAAGGTATGGCATTGGCTCTTTCTCTACCTTATGACAGTAAAATCCGAATCAAAGTATTTTCTGAGCTGGAATTGGAAGAGTTAGACTCAGAAGAACGCTGGAGACTTTATTACTTTATATGGATAAGATTTATAAGAAAGATGACTTGTTAAGTGCGTATGAAGCATGGTCGGATTTTGATAAGTTCCGGAAAATGGAGGATATCTCCATGGAAGACTATATAATGGAATTTGGCAGACTATATAAAAGACTGCAGAAACACAACCTGGAATTTCCACAGTCTGTGTTGGCCTTTAAATTACTTGACTGTGCTAGAGTGAGCAACATGGATAGGCTCCTGGTTTTGACAGGAGTTCAGTTTACTGATAAGGATACCTTATTCGAACAGATGACAAAAGCTTTACAAACGTTTCTGGGGAAACATTCGATTCCGATGGCTCTGATGACCCAAATAGGTCAGCCTGCAATAAGGCAGAATATGGAAGATACACTACTAACAGGATGGCGAAATCGTATGGCTACGAACAGGGCTCAAGAGTATAGACGGAGACCGAGACAAGGAAATTATGAAGACAGAAACCCAGTTAGAACTTACAATAGGAAGATGAACCCCAGAAATGCACGGGGCATGATAAATCAATGTTTTCGATGTGACTCTCAATGCCATTATGCTTTCAACTGTCAAACTCGTTATGATAGTGTTTGAAGCGACACATGACACGGAAGAGTCAGAAGAGGAAAAAGATAGTGACCAGAAAGAAGGCATTGTTCTGTTGACAAGCAGTTTTACGCCGGTAATGACGGTGTTGGTTGCAGAATCTTTCAACTGTGCTGTATTGGACAGTGGCTGCAAAGTGTGTGGAATTGACTGGTTAAAATGTTACCTGGACTCTTTGAATGCTGAAAATCGCAACAAGGTTAAGGAATTTGAAAGTTCCACAAGTTTCAGGTTTGGGGATGATAATACTCTGAAGTTGCTGAAAAGAGTGGTGATCCCTTGCAATATTGCCGGAGTGAATCATTTTATTAGCACGGATGTTGTATCAAGTGAGATACCTTTGATTCTGAGCAGACCGTCGATGAAGAAAGCACACATGAAACTGGATATGAACAGGATAAGGCAACAGTTTTTGGATAGATGGTAGACTTACAATTTACACAGTCGGGACACTATTGTATTCCATTACTGACAAATAATATTTCAAGTAGAGTGGTTAAGGATGTGTTAATGGCAGTTGAAAATGGGACTTTAGCTGATAAAAAGCTTGTGGTATTAAAACTGCATAGGCAATTTGCACATCCATCTCCTCGGAGGCTGAAGAATTTATTAAAGGATGCAGGGGTATGACGACTATACTAAACTGATAGAACAGGTTAGTGACCGCTGTGAAGTTTGTAGGAAGTACAGAAGGACACCAGCACGACCGATAGTAACCCTACCTTTGGGATTTTAACGACATTGTGGCCATGGACCTTAAGATCTGGGATAAAGCAAATAATATATTGATTTCACATTTTGTAGATTTAGCAACCAGATTTAGTCAATCAACGATTGTACGAAGTAAAGAAACGAGAGTAATTCTGGATCAAATCGTGGAAAAATGGATAAGGACAGGAATGGGTCCACCGGCAAAATTCCTTACGGACAATGGGGGAGAATTTGCTAATGATGGGTTTAGGGATATGTGTGAAAACATGAATATCAGAGTTATGAATATGGCTGCAGAAAGCCCATTTAGTAATGGTGTATGTGAAAGAAATCATGCTGTCATCGAGTAAATGCTTCGGAAAATGTTGGCAGATCGACCAAATTGCAGGCTAAATTCAGCTTTTGCATGGGCAGTACATGCAAAGAATTCATTGCAGATGGTTGGGGGCTATAGTCCTTATCAATTAGTGTTTGGTAGAATCCTAAAATTCCATCCATTTTGGATGACTAGCCTCCAGCTTGGGAGGGGACTACAATTAGCTCTAGTTTTGCTGAACATTTAAATGCATTACATAGCAGTAGAAAAACTTTTTTGGAAGCAGAAGTCTCTGAAAGAATTTGCAGAGCTTTAAGACATAACGTATGGCCATCAGATGCCGTTTTTCAGCAAGGAGGCATGGTATACTATAAGAGAAACAATTCTAATGAATGGAAAGGCCCAGGGAAGATCATAGGCATAGATGGCAAAACAATTATTTTACAACATGGTAATCAAACTGTTAGGGTGCATTCATCAAGGATAATGGGTACAGATTACAAATTTTCAAATTTAGACAGAGCAGAAAGGCGTCATCTGGTACACATGTGTTACAGAACTATGAGGACCAATTAACTGATATAGACAGGGTTTCTGTGGAGGAACACAACACTTCTGATGAATTAGAACAGACCATTTTTCCGAAAGGGCAACTGCCAAAAGTTGGTACAAAAGTGACATACTTGCCTGAAGGGTCTAGTCAATGGAAGGATGCAACTGTTATTAGTAGAGCAGGGAAGGCCACTGGAAAGTATAAACATTGGTTGAATGTACAGCATTCAGGGGAAGGAGTCAAGACAATGGATTGGGAAAACGAAGTTCAAAAATGGAGGGCACAGAAATGCAGTGCCAGTTCAGATAGTACATTGGATAGTGAATAGGTCCACAGGAAAAGGTCGAGAACTATTGAAAGGACATCCCACAGCAGGAGGGAAAGATCAAGCAATAGCAGTACAGAACGAGATACCAGGCGGGAGAGGGGACGTAGTTTATCAAGATCTCGGAACATGAGTAAGACTACGAATACTAATAGAAGTAGAAGCCCACATGCACGTGAGATTTTGGTGACTTCAAATAAATTAGATGAAAAGTTATCAAAGAAGCTAAACAGCAAGAATTGCATAGTTGGAGTGAATTTGGGGTATACACGGAAGTACCGGGTAGGGGACAAAGAGCTCTATCCCACAGATGGATTTGCACGGAAAAGGTTCTTCCGGATGGAACTTATAAGGCAAAGGCCAGGCTTGTGGCAAGGGGATTTGAAGAAAACAAAGAAGATCAGGATTTAAGGGTAGATTCACCTACAGCAGAAAAGGTTATTTTAAAGATCTTCTTGGCTCTATTAGCCACAAAGGCATGGGAATGCAAATCTATAGATATAAAAGCTGCCTTTTTGCAGGGGCATCAGCTCCAGAGAGACATTTTTCTCCGTCCTCCTAAAGAAGCAGCTAACACAGAAGGGGTACTCTGGAAGTTGAACAAATGTGTATATGGATTAAATGATGCATCTAGAGTCTGGTATTTTTCAGTAAGGTCAGTTTTGTTAAAGTTAGGCTGTTGCCAGTTGAAAGCAGATCCTGCAATGTTTTACTGGCACTATAAAGGAAATCTTTCTGACATTTTTATGATGCATGTCGATGATTTTTTGTGGGGTGGGACTAGTGATTTTGAAGCTATTGTAATTTCTGGTTTGAGGAAAGAATTCAGGGTTGGAAGTCAGGCTTCCGGTGCATTTAAATATATTGGACTGGAAATTGGACAGACTAAGTTAGGGGCAACTTTACATCAACAATCGTATTTGGAAAGCATCAGCCCAATAGCAATTAGTCGTGGCCGAGTTTCACAAAAAGACGCAATGGTTTCAAAGATAGAAAAAGAGCAACTGCGAAGTTTAATTGGGCAACTGAACTGGTTAGGTAGACAGACTAGACCGGATGTGAGTTTTGATGTCTTAGAGTTGAGTACAAAAATGAATGATCCCAAAGTGGAAGACATAATAAGAGCAAATAAAGTGTTGGCCAAACTAAAAATGCAGGAGTGTATTTTGAAGTTCCCGGCTTTAGGTGACCTTAGGCACTTGAAACTCATAGTTTATAGTGATGCATCCTACGCAAATTTATGTGACGGGGTTTCAAGTGCAGGAGGTTTTATAATTTTCCTTTTGGGGAACAATGGTAAATGTTGCCCGCTTGTGTGGGAAACAAAGAAAATAAGGAGAGTGGTAAAAAGCACTTTGGCTGCTGAGATGTTAAGCCTTGTAGAGGCGATGGATATGGCCTTTTATATCAGTTTGATATTGACAGAAATTTTGGGATTAGGGGATTTGGGTAATATACCTATTGACTGTCACATTGGCAATAAATCCCTGTGGGAAAATGTGCACTCTACAAAGAGTGTCAATGCAAAGAGGTTACGGATAGACATCGCAAGTTTGAAGCAGATGTTGACAGAGGAGAAATAACAAAAATTAAATGGGTCGGCAGGAACTATCAACTGTCAGACTGTTTTACGAAAAGAGGGGCGAGTTCACAGAAACTTTTGGATATTGTTAATGAAGGGCGCTTGTTTCTGTGACTGTTTTTTTTTCTTTCTCGTCCAAACAAAAAAAAGGGGGGGGGGGAAACCATGTGTGTGTTTTTGAGTTTCTTGAAATTTTGTTTTCACCTAATTTTTTTTTTTCTCCAAGGAAGGGAAGACTGTTAAGTAATGGGTTAAGAGACATTGCAATTAGTTGTCTCATTTATGTTAAGTATCCATTAATTGACGCTGATATGTAAAGGGTCTCCAGGTGGCCTCTGGCAGGTGATGTATAGTTAGAGTTGTGTGCAAAGGCTGTTGGAATGAAATAAATGTGTGTTTGTGAAAAAGGAACAGAACTCTTCATATCACAGCAACTAAGATTCTGAATTAAGGCCTGAACCCAAAACCTATGCCACGAGACACCGGGCGCGATTCAGCGACTCTGTTGTGCCTGGCGTAGATCCGGGTATAATGGGTGAGCCGCGCGTGTGCCCCAAATCGGACTTTGCTCCGGGCCGATCGCGAATCACCCTACTCGCTCCGCACTAGTGCGAGATCCAGATCTACATACTTAAATGAGCCTTGTGGCTCATCCGGGACTCAACAGTCATGCTTGGGAGACCTCGCAGGCGCCGTTTAGTACTAGTCCATACAAATGTGGAACCGGCATAACATCAGCTGGAGCGGTCAACCAGGCTATTGGAGACCTCCGGGGAATCGGGGTCAGGACAGAGTGGCAGCTTGGCATGCCAACTGGCACCCGGGCACCTTGGTGGGGACCATGCCAGGCAGAGAGTTCCCGGGGGCCTCCCAAAGGTTGGAACGGGTGATGGGGGGGTGGTCAAAAAAGCATGGGGCCTGAAAGGGGGTGGGGAGAAGATCGGTATTGCCAGACAAAATGGTGACCTGATGAAACTCGGCAGGGAGAAACTCCCCAAGGCCAAAAAAAACAGCAAATTGCCATTGGATAGTTGGATGTTTCTTGGTGCTGCAGCCACTAAGCAACACCCCCGCTAAACGCACTGTTCAGTGGACTTTAACTTGAGTCCGCTGAATCGCGCCCACAATCTGTTAACTCAGCTAATATATGAAGTACTTCTGTTCAGAATTATTGCCAAATAGTCCCTCGGAGTACAATCTACTGATCAATTGTGAGCTATTTTTGGTGCCACAATATAATAATTCTCTCATAGTTTAAAGAGAGAGCAAACATTTACAGATAATTTAATATAAGTTTAATTCTTTATTTTTTGTTTGATTATTTTACAGGACATTTTGAATATCATACATCATTAACATTCATGATTTGATTTCCTGGCAGTTATTAAATTTACACACCTAAGTGATCGACTTCAAGGGAAGATTTTCAATCATCTGACCTGTTTTTGAAACCGTTTTTGAATGTTTTTCAGCCGTTATATATTTCTCTCACGTAACATGTTACTCAACAAATATTTATTATCTCCTTGTTCCCAAAAAGCTTTCACTCTTCGCATAAAGAGGTGTTTGTCACCCTCTGGTCCCATATTCAAGGACATGTGTAAGCCTTGACAATGTATGTCTGTATGCTGTTCAACACCAGAGGATCTATTAACCTTGCTGAAGTGCTATTCCAGTTGCATCAGTCTGGACATTCAGCAGTGTTGCCTGTTTGACTAAGGAATTGTTTCAGCTGTTTCCTCTCATCTCCTCACGTGTCGTCCATTTTTGCGCACGTTATGCTTGGATTATAAATGTGTGAGAATGGACTTCAAGTGAGGAAATCAAGGGGAACAGCTGAAATAAATTTTCACTCATAGAAGGTGGCCTTGTACCTATCTGGTCTGTGCAGGTGTTTATACATTTCCCAATCCAATCCAGTCTCCTTTAACATTTCTCTTTTTTGAGCAGCTGTCCGATGTGTAGTTAATAAAAGGGCTGTCCAGAAAATTCCACCTGCTTTCTGTATGAGGAAATTTTTTTCTCAGCTCCTTTTGAGATTATGTTCAATTTGCGCAGTCCTTTTTCTATCTTGCTGACCACAGGAAACAATTACGATGAACATCTCGGGTGATTCTACGATCTGAATATCCACCTCCTTTGTGAAAGCTGAGCAGGATAGTGATAAAAATCACCGGTGTAATCCAGTGAAGACATCGGGGAATCTTACTTACATGGTGTTTTCATAGAATCATAGAATTTGCAGTGCAGAAGGAGGCCATTCAGCCCATTGAGTCTGCACCGGCCCTTGGAAAGAGCACCCGACTTAAGCCCTACGCCTCCACACTATCTCCTTTATCCCGGTAACCCAGTAACCCCACCTAATCATTTTGGACACTAAGGGGAATTTAGAATGGCCAATCCACCTAACCTGCGCATCTTTGGACTGTGGGAGAAAGCCGGAGCACCCGAAGGAAACCCACGCACACACGGGGAGAACGTGCAGACTCCACACAGGCAGTGACCCAAGCCGGGAATCGAACCTGGGACCCTGGAGCTGTGAAGCAACTGTGCTAACCACTATGCTACTGTGCTGCCCCATGTTGCATCAAACTTTCACAAATTTTAAAATGTGATATATAAAAATATATATATATTTTCACATTAACCAGGTGTTTTAGAAATCATTTATTTTAGGCAGTGCCTTTTTTCTGAAGTTTTCTTCATATAAAAGTTAATTTTCCGAGATGACTTACTAAGATTATATGGTATCGAGCAGTGTTTTATCAATTGAGAAATATTGACCCCTCTCTACTGTTTGCAGCTGCAGGATGCTTTGAAGTGTCAACATTGTGCGAAGCAGTTCAAATCTAAAGCTGGGCTGAAGTATCACACAATGGCAGAGCACAACAATAAGGTGAGTAAACGACCTCAATTCTTGATTGCACTAATTAAAGCTGTTATCCCAGTTTAACAGCCGAGGTTTTATTTCACAAACATTGGAACCCAATGCTATGCAGCGATATAAGTGACCTGGTGACATTTCTGAACTAATAAAACAGCATTTTCTTGTCTCATATCTTACAGCCTGTGATGAATGCAGAGAAGCTGCTAGATGAACAGCAGGAGCGTGAAAGGCTCCGGAGAGTACTTAAACAAATGGGAAAATTGAAGTGTCCTAATGAGGTTAAATACATTCTAAATATTAATATCGGAAGGTTAAAGCTTTATTCCCAAAGTTTTTTTTGTGCGGTTATTTGGATCAACTTTACAACTATGCCTTCCTGGTATAGAGTCTTCTTTGTTGGAAGCACATAGTGGAAAATTATAAAAACTCACACGTGATTTTTTTTAACGTGTGCATGCAGTGGGAGAAATTCTGTGCTAAGCACATAGATTGGTCAAATTTACCCTTTGGAGATTTATGCTCTTTCAGCATTTGGTAATTCTTAATTGGGTACTATTATGGAAATATATGTAACAGCTGTACGTCAGAGTAATTTGAGAAGTTGGATATGCCCCTGCTGCTTGATTTAGTACATAATATTTGTAATTAATGTTTACCTAGGGCTGCACGGCTACATTTGCCAGCCTAATGGGCTACCAGTACCATTTAAAAAGATGTGGGAAAGAACCAGCAGATATCGAAAAAGCTGTTTTCATTTGTGAGCATTGTGGAAAGGAGTATAAATCGAAGGCCGGTCATGACTATCATGTAAAATCAGAGCATACAATGGTAAGATTTCATGATTTAAAAACAAAATGTACCCCTTTCTCAGAGTTACAAATCCAATGAGCAGCTAATCCATCTCCATGCTTGCTCCAAAACCAAATTCAAATTGAATCCAATTCATGGCTCCCTCAAAAGGGACATAATAGATCCAAGCTGTCAAGAACAGGCATTAGACCTGATCTCTTGCTTGATCCTACATTTGATCTTAGCCAGTTCATGATTCTCAAATAATATATAATTTAAAATCTTTTCATTTCTCTTATGCTTTTTATGGGCACTGTGCATACATTATGAAGCAAACATTTCTTTAAATTTGTCTTCGGTACACTTAAGCATTTATCTGGTGTTTTTTATGAATGTCTTTGTCGATGATTAAGGCTACTATTAGGAGTTAATCGCCTAAAGAAAGAACTTGCATTTATACAGTATTCAGGATGTCCTCATGGGCTTCACAGTTAATTAAATACATTTGAAGTATTGTATTGTCGAGAATTATATTCGTCAATTTGCTCGCAGTACAGTATCACAAAAAGTCATGAAATAAATGACTGGTTAATCTGTTTTATTGATGTCGATTGAGTAGTGAATGCCGGTTAGGGAATTGTGAGAACTTCCCTGCTTCGCTTTGAATGATGCCTCGAGATCTTTAAGGCAAGGCGTCAGCTTAAAATCTCTACTTTTCCCAGCAGTGCAGCACTCTGCTGCAGTAGAGTGTCAGCCTAGGTGATGTGCTTAAGTGTGGCTTGAACCTGCAACATTTTTCCTTTAGGACATGGGGATTGTCACTGAACAAATACTGACTCTGTGGACAGTATAGGAAGCTTTTGCATTTGGCAGAACTGAGTTTACATTGCTAAAGTGTTATAACCCGCATGAGACCTACGGGATAGAAGTAATTAGCCTCCCCGTGAGCCTCATTAAATACGAGCTGCCCAGATGAGGGGCGGGGAGCCCATGAACACTCTAATAGTCTGTAATATAAAGGTCGGCCAGTTTTGGTACCAACGCCTCAGACCCAGGTGGGATCTGGAGAGTATTGTAAACTTTGTAATAAAACTAGTTTCTGTTATCTACTCATCTCGGACTCGCCTGTGGTCACTAAACAAAGCTTAGTCCTTACAACAGAAACATAAATAAGTGTCACCTTGACTGAATTGGCAGTACAGTTTTTTGAGTCAGCAATGTATTGGTTTAAGCCATACTCCAGGACAAGAGTGCATCATTTAGGTTATCACTCCAATGTTGACTGCGGCGATGAATTTGAACATCTAACTTTACATTGAATTATGACTAAAATTTCTTGACTAGTATATTTTTCTCAATAATCAATGAATATTTCTATCAAATATACATTCCCAAAATTTAAGCAAGGATGGGATCCCTTTAAGTTATAACAAGCTATGTATGCAGATTAATAAAATGTGCAAAAATCAATTCATCAAGTACAATTTGTACCATGGATAAAAGCAAATTACTGCGGATGCTGGAATCTGAAACCAAAGAGAAAAAATGCTGAAAAATCTCAGCAGATCTGGCAGTATCTGTAGGGAGAGAAAAGAGCTAATATTTCGAGTCCAGATGACCCTTTGTCAAAGCTGACAAAGCTTTGACAAAGGGTCATCTGGACTTGAAAAGTTAGCTCTTTTCTCTCCCTACAGATGCTGCCAGACCTGCTGAGAATTTCCAGCATTTTTACAATTTGTACCAAGATCTGCACAGATAATTCCACTTCTTTCATATATTTCCTTTATAAGTTCTTTCCCACCTTAGCCCCTGATGACACAACTACGTGTGCCTGTTTAAAAGAAAAGGATGTTTTCTAAACTCATTATTCTTGTCATCTTTCTTTATTCTCAAATGCCTAATTCAAGGAAGATTCATGTCTGCATAAGTTACATTCCTTCTCCTTTGCAGTCATTAACCTCTGTTATCATGTATCAATTCATTTGATTGTAAAAAGGGAGGGAAGGATGCGTTGCTTCTTTTTAACCACTATGCTGATAATAACAATTCCAACAAAATATCGTATAGGCAACTGAAGATTCTGATCAGAAATCGGTTGAGGAAGACTTTGAGAATTTGTTTGAGAAAACACCAAGTGGGCGCATCCGCCGAAGATCTGCACAAGTAGCTGTGTTTCATCTCCAGGAAATTGCAGAGGACGAACTATCCAAACTTTGGACCAGAAGAAGAAATAAAGATGATTTAGTCCCTGATATTAAGAGGGTAAGGGAAAATTTATTTGAATGAAAGTGACTTTAGAGGAAAATTGAAGATCTTTTCCTGAAATTGAGTTGACATCTTCATTTATTTTTGTAAATTTACAGTGTGATACAGAGTGTGGGATCTCTCAGTCATTACACACGTTATTTCCTGTAAAAGTCTTTAATTCTGTCCAAAAGTTACCATGCAATAAAAACATTGAAAGAAACGATAGTTCTTACACAGAGGGCTATGTGATTATATTTGGTTTAATGCAAAATCTCGATGCAGCAGATGGAGTTGCGATATTAGGCTTTGAAAATGTTAATATACCTTGATAGGATGCTGTTGTGTCTTGAGATGTACCAGAGTGACAGCCGATGGTTGCTATCAAAGGGCCACTTAAAATCAATGAAACTTACAAAAGAAGGTGGCCTCTGATACTCTATGCTCTGCTCTATGATGCTCCTGAGCCCAAAGTTCTGTTTTTTAGCATGATGTGTCACCCTGGAAACTTGCCTGTTCTTCACAAAGAGTGCCATCTATGTCTTCTTTCAATCTATTGGGTAGTACTGCGCTGAAGGCCTTCCCAGACATGGACAATAGTGTTACGTCCTTCCAGTTGTTGCCGTCGCTGATGCGAGGTTCCCTATCTTTGACAGATTCATGGTTACTCCTCGTCTCTAGTCACCTGGGACATCCCCTGCCGTCCAGTTCGTATTGAACAGATCTGTGAGCTCTGTTGTGACAGTATTCTTGCCTTAATTCTGGTATCTCGTTGATCTCAGTGGCTTGTTTTCCTTCAGGCTCTTGATGGCTCTTTTGAAGTCTGATTTGGAAATTTTAACTACTGCGTCAAGACCAGCACAGGCACCAAGGACTCTTTCAACATCATCACAGGACGGTGGCAAGGCTGCATAGTCTCCCAATTCCTTTTCCTCTTGCTCCTTGATTTCATGATGCGGAATCACTGGTGGGTGCAGATTTTGGCATCTCATGCCATAACCACCGGTTGACGAACCTGAATTTTGCAGACAACATCGCCTTGCTGGCCGAAGAATCATCCAAGACACCACTACCCTTCTTGAGAGTAGAGGCACCAAGATTGGTCTGTGCATCAGCTTTGAAAAGACCAAGGGTGGGATTTTCCCATTTTGAGATTAAGTGCGGTGATGGTCGGCTCTGGTGATGCCCGTCCCGCCGACCAGAATAGCGGGATCCCACACCAGATTCAGCATTTGGAAGTTTATTAACTATGCACAAGTGAGTTCGTATCCGACTCTCCTGGGGGGCCGGCAGTTGATTCGGCCACCCCCCACTCAGCTGAGGTCCCGGCGGCATATTTAAATACCAACACAGCAGACATGCTTGTCACTCTCTCCAGCCTACCTGCCTTCACCAGACCCTGCATAATTTCAGCAATCCAGAAGAAAAAGCCTCAAGCAGAAATCTGTTCTTCAATTCAACTCTCTCCCACTGCTTCTCGAGTCTTCATCCACCCACTTCCAGTAAATTATGTGGTGTCCGTTTGACCCCTCCCCACTGTTTGTGAGATTTTCATGCAAACTCACTGGGGTCCAGGTTCCTTGCCTTTGGTTTTCCTTCTGCCTCCCATTGTTCATAGAGTCATAGAGTTTTACAGCACAGAAGGAGGCCCTTCAGCCCATCGTGGCTGCACCGGCCATCAAGCACCTATGTATTCTAATCCCATTTTCCAACATTGTATCTGTAGCCTTGTATGCTACGGCATTTCAAATGCTCATCTAAATGCTTCCTAAATGTTGTGAGGGTTGCCCCCTCTACCACGGGGCAGCAGTGCCGCAGAAAGATAAATGGCCTTCTTCACGTGACCAAGGTAAGTCTACCACCTCCAGTCTTTCACTGCACCCGCTCACACACGTCACGCATCTCCAAGGTGATCGATCACCCAGCCACCTCGCGGGTTGCCAACACCAGTCACAAGACACATCCAATACCCATGATCTCCCTCCGTATCCATTCTGCTCCTCACATTCCCTCTCCCACTCAGGTCCCACGCATGCCACACCTCATCACCATCTGAACTTGCAGGATTCCCAGCTACACTCTTCCCATCTGTCTCATTGTAGGACAAACTCGAGCATAACAGGTGTGAGCGGGCACAGCCTGTGAAGAGGGTGAAGTGAGGGCTGCAGATAAAAGTGAGAACCCTCGGTACACACAGTCATTCTTCAAGCCTCAAGTGAGTAAACATTGTCCCATCATTTGTTCCCCCTTGATGCCATCTCCCTTCCCCTGCAGGACAATCAGGTGACAAGCCCGGATCATCCTTGCGTTCTCAGGACCACGGACACAAGCAGCTCCAAGGGAGACATCTTGGACACCACCACTGAAGAAGGGTCACATCTGTCACCCGCACCCTCGACCGGTGCAGATACTTACACCTCGGTGTGATTAAGTAATAAGCAGGCTTCAGGGTCACTCATTGGTGAGCACCTCACAATTGTAGATCCACAGCAAGCGGAGGCAAAAACGCCCCAGGGAATCGGCACGCGGAGCGATGCCAGAGTCCAGGACTCTGATGAGCCCATGTCCCTGGGTCCAGACATCCCAGAACTGCTGGAACTGCAAAAGCAGATGCCACGAGCATCAGGAAGGGATGACAGCAACTTTTCTCAGATGCAAGGCTGACTGGAAGAGTCTCATCACCTTCTGTCCAAGGAGATGGTGCCATCAATCCGATGCAATGAGGCCAACACTGTGAGGGTAGCGTCTACATGCGGACCTTGGTGCAGGAGGTGCACTCCATGGTGGGCGATGTCCGCTCCATAGGTCAGCTCCATGGCTGAGGGCATGAGCTCCATGGTGCAGGGCTTCAACTGCATGGTACAGGCATTGGTGGGAATCCACAAGAGTCTGCGCCAGAGGATGGCAGGACTTCTGAATCTCTCTCCAACTATCTCTCTGCTCCATGGTGGAGTACAAAGGTTCCCAAGCAACCAAATGGAAAAGGATCGGCAGGAGCGCAGCCCAAGGCCCTCCACTCAGGTGACCCTGGGGGTGTCAGCCCATCTGAAACCCCTCTCCCTGTGCGTGACACACCTCCACCTCAGCACACCAAGGAGGGGCCGAAAGTTGGCCCAGACACTCAAGGTCTAGGCCCCTCAAGGGACACCCACCAAGGTCATGTTAGGAAACGGCGTGGAAGTCAGCAGGTCGCCTCAACGTCAGCTGCGGATCCTGGGGATACATCTCGGCATAGTGGGAGGGTGAGGAAGAGTGAGAAATTGTAGGCACCTAGTGGGCACGGCTGAACCTAGGCACTTGTTGAGGTAGGTCACCATTATAACATAGCTCTTGTATTAAACATCACTGTGTTCACCAGCAGATCCTCCACCCTGTCACTTCATGGCCCCATGCTCCGCAAACCTCCGCGCACTCAGTGTTTCATTCTTGTACAGTGTGAGAAAAGCAGCACTATGTCTCTCCCACCTTCAAAACTGATGGCTCAGTAAAGCTGCGCTGCTGCTGACATGGGCTACCACCCAGCATCAACGCTGTGGAATCTCATGTCTGCCACTCTTCTCCAGTGATGAGGAGGCCCTGGGCTGCTCACCTCAGATGTTAGTTGAAGGAAAAAAACAGGATCCCTGACCTCGGAGGGGGCTGCAGCAGATGAGAGGTCATCCAGCGATTCTGAACCCCATGATAAGCCCATTCATTATTTTCCTGCAGAGTCTGACCAATGGCTTTAGCGCTCTGCCCATGAACGTGGGCACCATCACGCCCAAATATCTTTGGCACCACATTACTGATGAGATGTCATATCCCACAGTGGGAGACCTCTAACTCCCTGGTCCTTCTCATCATGAAACTGAGAAGCTATGAGGGCGACCCTACCACTGCACCCATGCAGGCCTTGGCCATACCCTGAGGTCCGTCCTCCACTTCCTCCGCGCGTTGCACCTCGCCGCTCTCCTCGACCTTCTCATCTGAGGAGATGTGTCGCTCCCCCATGTCCTCCTGGTCCAGCTGGTCTCTCCTCTGCAGCGCCAAGTTGTGGAGAGCGCAGCAGACCAGAATTATGCAGGACACCCTCTGGGGGCTTTGTTGGAGTGCTCCTCCCGACCAGTTCAGGTACCAAAACTGCATCTTGAGCAGTCCAATCGCCTTCTCGACTAGCACACGGGTTAACGCATGAGTCTCTGTAGGTGTTTGTGGCCTCCGCATTGGCATCATCAGCTATCTCCTGAGTGGGTATCTCTGAACCCGTGGAGCCATCCCTCCAGACGCTCTCTCCTTCAAAAACATCAAGGATCTACGAGCAGCAGAAATTGTGATTGTCATGCACGCACCCCGGGAACCGATCACATACCTCCATTATGCACATCGTGTGGTGACAAACAAGTTGGACATTGAGGGAGTGGAAACCCTTGCGGTTCATAAATGGCTCCGCATGAGAGACCGCAGGGCCACATGGGTGCAGTCTATCACGCCCGTACTTAGGGCATACCTACTAAACTGGCGAAGTCCATGGCCCTGGCATCCTGGCTAGCCTGGTCCTGGTCCAATTTTATCGATATGTGGGCCCTCGCATAAAGACCATCTGTTACCTACCTTATGCATTTTGGTGAGGCTGACGGGAAATGCCACACATGTCACCAGGGCTGCAGGGCATGAACAATGGGTGTCCTCCCATTCCATATGATGCCAGCTCTTGCAGGAACTGTCAAAGGTGGTCCAGCGTCCCCGGGGCAGACACAGTCTTCTGTGGCACTGCAGATCCGACATCTGCAGGTAGAATGTCCGACTCCAGAAGACCCATTGCTGGTATTGCCTCCTATGAGACTCTACCATCTGTGGTGCTGCTCCCGGAACAGCAACAGGCCCTCCCCGCCTCTGCAGGGCGCTGGTACTGGTCACGTGCAGCGGCACATCTATGTCTCTATTGCTGCCACTAGGAGTAGAATAGCCAACTCAGCTGGCTCCATGAATCTCCAGAATCACGCACTGAAAAGAAGAGAGCACCTAAGTGAACATTGAGGATTCTTGACAGAGCCCTGACCCTCAGCCCTCCGAGCCTCTGGGATATCCACCTATGCGCTTTCCACTTAGTGAGTGCCTCTTGACTAAGCCTCACACCCTCCCCTTTCACACTATGGAACTTCCCCACACTTGTCCCTCTCAAATCCAGCTGAATGAGGTGCATGGACACTCGAGAGTCTCAGTGGCACCTAACCTCAGACCATTCCCCTATCCCTCCCCCAACCCTGGCATTAGGTGAAAGGTCAGTTGAGTGGATGCATGAGACTCGTGCCTGCATCCTCACAGGGGACCGCAAAAGATGCCACTCCCCCATCGTGACCTTGAATGGGGTGAAGATAATAGACATCACCGTCAGCCCTTGCATGAGGGGGCACATCAGTGTCATCTTTGTATTGGTAACACTTGTATGAGCATCGAATTCAATGCTTAGGGCCAATGCTTTCAAAGGTTTCACTGGCTCCAGTAAGTGGTACTGATGTTTAACTCTGCGGATTTCATTGGCACAATTGACTAGTCAGGAAGGGTGAGATACCATTTCATGGGGGAATCATAGAATTTACAGTGCAGGAGGAGGCCATTCAGCCCATCGAGTCTGCACCAGCCCTTGGAAAGAGCAACCCACCTAAGCTCACACCTCCACCCTATCCCCGTAACCCAGTAACCCCACCTAAGCTTTTTGGACACTAAAGGCAATTTAGCATGGCCAATCCACCTAACCTGCACATCTTTGGACTGTAGTAGGAAACCGGAGCACCCGGAGGAAACCCACTCAGACACGGGGAGAAAGTGCAAACTCCACACAGACAGTGACCCAAGCTGGGAATCGAACCTGGGACCCTGGAGCTGTGAAGCAACTGTGGTAACCACTGTGCTACCGCGCTCTCCATGACGCACTTCAAGCATTAGTGGCATTCGCGGCACAACTGGTCGAGTGAAGCCTGCAAGTAGCATGACAAGCACATACGTAGAGGGCACCCCTCATTTCCCCAGGTCACAAGGCATGCAGACTCAACAAACCTTCCTTCAGCCACCGCCATCCACTCCAACACTAATCCCTGACAATCAAACTTCCATGGCAAGTGGATTTGAACCTCCGTACAGCTTAACTCCTTTGTCCTCATAGTGCTGCCTGAGTGTGGGGTTCAACTGACACTGCAGTCGTTTCCCACCAGTGAGAGGGTCTTCATGGCTCACGAGGCAGGGATAAAACCCATTTCTGAGTGCCCAACTCTGCTCTTACAGCCTGATTTTTCATGGAACCCCAGTCAGGTACCTCACAGTCTCCCTCAGTGCTGTCCCTCCTCCCACCAACTTATCAGCTCCCACTGAGGGGAGCACAAGCCCAGTAAGGAACACACGGGAGGCAATGCCTGCATGCCAACCTTCAGACCCCTTAAAGCGCAGGGTGCCCCGACATGAAGGGAAAGTAAAGCCTATGAGATTAAGAGACTGGACCCCAGCCCTGGCCCCGATTTGAACTTATCTGTGTTCCCTGCGTCCTCTCCATTGCACCCTGAGCATTTAACACCCTGGAGGGTGCTGGCTAACTGAGAGGTCACCTCCGAAATCCCCCTCAGAGATGAGGTCACCGGGCTCACATTTGTATAAACCTGTTGTACGTCAGTGCCCGCTGAATATTCAGTGAGGGGGGGAGAGGCCTGGAGTGAATGCTCGCGAATAACACACTAATTTATAAAAATGCGGTTCCCAGGTTCCCGCAGCATTTTTCATGTTACTGCACTGGTGAAAAGAATTTTCACTCGCTGGAGAGAATCGCATTTTCCGATTCTCACCAAATTCTCCGCCAGCGTCGCTATTCTCACCGACAGCTAACGTGGGCTCACAATCAACCGCAGTATGTTTTCTGAGAGTTTTGGTAGGCTTTGGGGTCCACTTCATTGGCCTTGACATATGTCCTTGTGAGGGATAGATGGAAGTTTCTTCTCTTACAAGGCATTGAAGAAGATTCCAGAAACTGCCAGTTTCCTTGGGTTCTGCTAGTCTCTTACTGGAGTTATTTCCTGCTAAATTTCAGTGCCGTGAATTAATTGAAAATGTGTACTTGAGGTATCGGAACTTGGGAGTTCAGTGAACTGGTCACAAAAACCATCAGCGTAATGTGTCCATGCTGCTAACAAAAAACAAACAGAATTTTGAGATGTATATAGTAAGGAGCATAACATCTGAATTCGGTCAAGCCGTATTTGGCTCTGGTAAGATGACATCTGGAGTATTCTGTACAAGTTTGATTTTCCAAGAAGGAACACCAAAAGTTTCGACAGAAAGAATTATTGCCAAGCTTTCCAAGAAATGTAACTGAAATGATTGTAGCAGCTGGTGTGATATTAACCTCAATTGAATTGGTGCAGCCCTAATCACATGATGTTACAATTTACTGCATGACTCACTGGCTAGATATTGTTTGTTTGAGAATCTAGTTATGTAGGCTTACCCACCTCTTTCTGTCTTGATTTAGCTTAAATATACTCGTCCTGAGCTACCATCATTCAACCCCAAACAGCTGGAAATCTGGAAAAATGAGGTCAAGGCAAATGGTCAGATCTGCTGTCCTAATAATGTAAGTTAAGACAGCCATGAATGATGTTAGATATTTTCCTACAGCACTAGCCTTGTATGGTACATCTTGCAAAGGCTTAAACGTCTCTCCTAAGTCTTATATTGTTTCCAAGCTCATCTTGTACCTAGGCCCCACATCCTGCTCCTTTGATTATTTGCCACTAAACTGCTGACCACCCAATTTCTTTTCCTAGTTGGCATTGTAAATAGTTTCCTTTTCCCAAGCACGGACCTCTTCCCTTTCAATACTGCTGACATGTGCCTCCGCCTGTTCAAATCACACCATGTACACCAATGACATTAGCTGGGGGCATGAGTGGTTAGCACTGCTGTCTCACAGCGCCAGGGACCCTGGTTCGATTCTGGCCTCGGGTGACTGTCTCTGTGGAGTTTACACATTCTCTCCGTGTCTGTGTGGGTCTCCTCTGGGTTCTCCGGTTTCCTCCCATAGTCCCATAATGTGCAGATTAGGTGGATTGGCCATGATCAAAGCACTGGGTTACAGGGATAGAGCGGGGGAGTGGGCATAGAAGGAGTGCTCTTTCTGAGGGTCGGTGCAGTCTTGATGGACTGAATCGCCTCCTTCAGCACTGGAGGGATTCTATTAACGCTCCATCATCTTTCTTGACTCCACTACTGATGTGCCTTGTCATATAACATGCTGCCTTGGATAACCATCAATTTCTTGGATAACCATCAGTTAAACATTGGGAAGACTGAAGTTACTTTTTGTGGCCGCTGCCACAAACTCCGTACCTTGTCATTAACTCAATCTCTCTCCCTATACTGTCTGAAGCTTTTACAGACTGTCTGCAGTCTCATCATACTCAAACTGAGCTGAGATACTAACTCCAAATCTTCTCGGTTACAAATAATATTGGATTGAAATTGGTCTCAGATGATGGCACAAAAATGGATGTATCAGATTAGCCACCCATCATACCAACGCCTGATGTTTAATTCCATTGACTGCAATGAATGTCAGGTGCTGCATTTAACACTCTGTGCCACTACCCAAGACAAATTTCTATGGGCCATTTTCTTCTACATCCATAACATTTGTCCCCACTCCTGCCTCAGTCTAACTGCCATTAAACACTCACCCATGGTTGTGCCACCTCTAACTAATAGATTGTTCTCCTGGCTGACCATTCATTTTCCACCCTCTCCCAAACATCTGCTCTCTGTATCCTAACCTGCTCCAACTCTTTCTTTCTCATCATCCCTGTCCTTGTATGTATTTCCAGATTTTCCATCCATAATTCTTGTCCCACTCTCCGAACAGACAGCAGGGTAAATATCAGGGCCACTTTTTTTGCAATTTCTGTAACAGAGGATCCACAACCATGGTGTATGTACACATGACAAAATGCACAATGAAATAAGAAATTAGAAATTGCCATTGAAACAAGAGCTGATACCACAAGGAATGGTAAAATTGGACGAGTACATGGTTTAGGATGCAAGGGAGGCAAAGGTATTCTTCTGAGGCCAGGCCGGGAGCACTCTTGCCTCATGTGGTCAGGAATCTGGCTGCTTCCAGCTTTTGCTGGTGGGTCTGAGGCAAAACAACTCTTAGTTGACCAGCAGTTAAAATGGCTCGTGTATTTTGATTACACAATTGGGACAAGACTTTTCCATTTACATTAAGCCCCTGTTCTCTGTGGCATGTGGCCTTTCCCTGCCTGATTGGGGACCTTGGGTATTTGGTGCAAACTCCTCACCTGCCACGTTAACCTCACCCCTACCAGTCCTATATCAATCAATCTACGAGATGGTAAAAATGCCCCCGAAAGCGTCGGTCAGACACATGCGATATTTTCTAATGAACCTTTGTGTGAAAAATACTTTCTAACTTCAATTTTAATTCTTGCCCTGATAATCTTGAGCCTGTTCTCTTGGGGTGCTATCTATCGGCCTCGTTGCACCCAACTCGGGGCGCGCAAGGCCAGTAAATCGCGCAAGAGGCCTCACGGGATTTACCCGCCTTGTCACGCTTCGTGAGATCTAACGAGATCTTGCGAGGTGTCTCGATCTGGATCCCGCCCATTGAGTAGGGATCCAGATTTGCATATTCAAGTGAGTGGCTAGTCTTGCTTGAATGCGTCTGTCCCGGAGTTTCCCAAGGCGCAGGATCTCACAGTCTCGCCTCGTAAGACCCCGAGCGGATGCCGTTTAGCACTGGTTTTCACAAATGTGGGCCAGACATAACGGCACTTGGAGGGGTTTCCCAGGTGATCGGGGGCTGCTATGTGGGTTGGACTCTTGGCAGGGTGATCCCCTGGCACCCCTAATACCAACAAGGCACTGTGACACAGTCAGCCTGGCACCCTGATAGTGCCACCTGGGCAGCATGACAGTGCCACCCAGGCGCCACCATGGTAATGCCAGGTTGCCCAGGTGGTACTGCAAGGCTGGCAGGGGCACTGCCAGGGTGCCCCAGGAGTGCCCTACCCTTATGAGGTGGGTTGTGGGGTGGGGGCTCGATGATCCCCTAATTGGTGAATTGGAACATGGGGGGGGGGTCCGGCAGCTGCAGTGGGGAGGTCTAGAGATTAGGGTGCTATTTTTAAATGGCTGAGCTCGTTAATGCAGGAAATGATTGTAAGTCTGGCCTCAGCCGAGGCTCAGAAATGAAGCAGATCCCGTTTAATAGCAGGGTCGTTCTCGGCGCCGCAAGCGTCGGGAAACACCTGGCTAAACGCGCCCAAAGCGGGATTCTGCTTCATTTCCGTGGATCCATGCCCTTGGTTTACTGATTTACTAACCACTAAAAACAATCTTTTAGTACTTACCCTCCAAACACCTTTCAGAATTCTGAAAATATTAGTTCCTTTCGGTTCCCTGTCCCCTGCAATTTTTCAAGCCATCCTTTAACAATAACCTCCCATTCCTGATTATCTCACTGTGATAACTCAGAGTGAGTGCAGGTGAATATTATCTGTCCTGCCGCGTTATGTACAGCAAAATTAAAATTTTGGCAAAAAGAATCCATTATTGTCTGCCTATCTGAAAAATGACGGCTGAAATATTCAGACTACGTTTCAGAGAAAACTGTTTTATTTTAAAGCAATGGAAATGACTAGTAACATGAAACATATGTATGACGGATCAGCCACCAGGATAACTGTCATATTACAATATTATTATTGCAACTTTACTTTTCTTACACAGATAAAGGCAACTTTTGAAAGGCGAGCTCACATTCCAAAATCTTGGAAGCACAATTGTTCAAAATATTTTGTTATTTTTAACCTCTAACTAATACAATTGATAATCTGGTCAGTTATGGGCAGCAGATTTAATGACACGTTAGAGCCCATGATCTGGTACCATCGCTGTGCTGCTCCCTTGGATATAGGGAATGGCTTTAGAGTCAGAAAGTAGAGGAAAGTGTCTCTCACCTCATCTACTTACTGCTTCACTAGGCCATGCTGTGATTTTCTTCTACTTATTGTGGTTGCTGCGAAGAGAGAGGTCTTTCACTTCCATATTCTGTTTTACAGCGGTGTGAAGCAATTTACTCAAGCTTCTCTGGACTAAAAGCTCATCTAGCAACATGTACTAAGGTCAGTTGGAAAAACACACCAAATGGCTAATGTGCAATTGAGTTGTTTAAAAGTGTTCGCTTGCTTCAGCTGCATACATTCCAACCTAGAAAAGAACAAAACCTGAGTAACAGCGGCCAATATAATTGAACAGTCTCCAAAAAGCTGACAGCTCAAGAACAGCCTGTTATAAACCTAAGGTTTGTAAAACTAAGTAGTAACATGGAATTTGCAATTTGAATTTTAGGTATACTGTTAAGTCCCTGTTATCCATTTTAAGTCATGCTGCTTTAATGTCAGTCAGTTAATGGACCAGTAGGGTCAGGGGTTTGTTTCATGTTGCATCTGATACAGGACCATAAGACCTGATCAGTTCCATTTTGGAGCAACCTCCCTTGCTCCCTTACCCTTCCCGTCACTGCCGACCTTCTCTCTCACTGACCTTCCTCCTCACCGACACTTGTGGTTTGCTCCTGATCTTTCACTCATCGCCCTCCTGGTCAATGCTGACCTTCCCTCTCACTACCACTTCCGGTCACTGCCGAATCCCCCTTTCATCCGCTTTCCCTCTTGCCGATCCTCCCAGATGCTGCCAACTTTCCCTTTCACCCCAGTTTAAGAGAGAGGGTTGAGGATAAAGGAGTGTGGGAGAGGGAGGCAGAGAATGGGATGGGGTGGGGGGGTGAGAGAGGTAGGCTGTGGTAGGAGAGAGGGGGAAGAGGAAGCGAGAGGGTGGGGAGAGAGAGGTGGAAACGGCGGTGGGAGAGGGTGGGAGAGCAAGGTTGGGAGAAAGAGAGGTGGGGGCAGGGGAGTGGGAGAGAGTATGAGTGCTGCAATTTAAGTAGGATTGAGGGTTTATGAACATTGCTCAGGAGAGCGATGGGAGAGAAAACTGCTGCAATCTTTGTGGGGGGTGATTGCTGGCAGTGTTGTGCTACACTATAAGTTACAAAGCAAAACACAAATCTAGCTTATTAAAACTTATATTAGAACTGATTCTGCAGGGGCGGTACATGGAGCAGTGATTAGCACTGGGACTATGACGCTGAGGACCAGGTTCGAATCCCGGCCCTGGGTCACTGTCCGTGTGGAGTTTGCACATTTCGCCATGTCTGCGTGGGTTTCATCCCCACAACCCAAAGATGTGCAGGTTAGGTGGCTTGGCCACGCTAAATTGCCCCTTAATTGGAAAAAAAATATTGGGTACTCTAAATTTATTTTTAAAAAAGAACTGGGGCGTCATTCTCCGACCCCCCGGCGGTCGGAGAATGGCCGTTGGCCGCCGTGAATCCCGTCCCCGTCGAAGTCTCCGGTACCGGATATTCGGCGGGGGCGGGAATCGGGCCGCGCCGGTTGGCGGGCCCCCCCTAATCAATTCTCCGGCCCGGATGGGCCGAAGTCCCGCCAAGAAATTGCCTGTCCCGCCGTCGTAAATTAAAGTAGGTATTTACCGGCGGAACAAGGCGGCGTGGGCGGGCTCCGGGGTCCTGGGGGGGGCGCGGGGCGATCTGACCCCGGGGGGGTGCCCCCACGGTGGCCTGGCCCGCGATCGGGGCCCACCGATCCGCGGGCGGGCCTGTGCCGTGGGGGCACTCTTTCCCTTCCGCCTCCGCAACGGCCTCCACCATGGCGGAGGCGGAAGAGACTCTCCCCACTGCGCATGCGCGGGAAACTGTCAGCTGACGCTCACGCGCATGCGCCGCCCCGAGATGTCATTTCCACGCCAGCTGGCGGTGCAACAAACGCCATTTCCGCCAGCTGGCAGGGCGGAAATCACTCCGGCGTAGGCCTAGCCCCTCAATGTTGGGGCTCGGCCCCCAAAGATGCAGAGCATTCCGCACCTTTGGGGCGGCGCGATGCCCGTCTGATTGGCGCCGTTTTGGGCGCCAGTCGGCGGACACCGCGCCGTTGGGGGAGAATTTCACCCCAGATTCTGCGTTTTCTAAACTTACTTCAGTTTTCGGATGTTTGAAGCGATGGAAATCCAGAGATATGGAAAATAAACTCTGATCATTTTTGTTTTCCAAATTTTTAAGTGATGTTGCTAATTGTAAATGTTATGAAGGCTGCAGTTTGGGGCAATTGATGACATTGATGTCAGTTATATTATTTACATTGTTAAATGATTGCTTTTGAGCATAATTGTTGTCAAAGAATGGCTAAATAATTCCTTTTGAGTGCAATTGGTGGCAAAGTATGGGCGGGATTTACTGGCTGTTCACGCCGACGGGGAAGTCCGGTCCCAAGCCGGCGCACGGGTTTCCTGGATACCAGGGATGATGTCAACAGGAAATCCCGTTGACAACGGCAGGACCAGTGGACCCCGCTGGCGGGCTGCATCCAGCACCAAATAACACGCGGTGGGGTGATCGGTAAATCCCGCCCTATATTTTTTGAGGACGATTGGTGTCAAATGAGTGTAAATGAATGCTGTTAAACACAAATGATGTCAAAATATGTGGGTGGGGCTGTTTTGTGGAGGGTAAACCTCTGTGACCCTCTGACAATTGGCTGCAGGATGAGGTATCACTGGATTCCTATCCTGCTCTGGCCTCCTGCTGCTGGGAGGCCACCTTCATCTACCAACCAAGCTTCGGCCTCAGAAAAACTTCCAGACGATATTGTTGCGTGCCCTCAGTAGGCATGTTGATTGACTATCCGCCTCTAGCGGGGTAGAAGCCATCGTCCCCCTGAAGTAGCCTCCATGAAAATACACCAGAGAGGACACATGTCAACAGATCAACACACAGCTGGTAGCATGTGTCAGTACACCTGTCTCTGTACCTACTTGAAAATTCAGCCCAACCAAACTACTTGCTTTCTCATTTCCAACCCAACCTACCAGCATCCCAGTTCAGAGCCACTTGCCAATCTTCTGAGTCAGTTTGTGGTGGAGAATGCTCAGGCGCGGAGGGTGCTCCCAGACTGATGTGAGATAAAGTACTGATGATGCTCAAAACCTAAAAAAAAAACCTGAAAATGCTGGAAATACTCAGCAGTTCTGTCAGAACATGGTGTTCTGGGTGGGATTTACCAGCTGTCGGGAAATTCTGGTCCCGCGCTGGTGCACAGGTTTCCCGGCAACGAGGGGTGCAGTCAACGTAAAATCACGTTGACAATGGCGGGACCAGTAGATCTATAAATTTATAAATGTTTACTTTACTGCTGATTTCTAAATGTTTACTTTTTGATTTCTGAGACTGAAGTCAGTTGGAAATTCCAATTAAAACTTAAATAAATAAACAACATGAAAGGCCATTTTCAAATTGCAATCTATCCACTCCTCCTTGCAGACTCGGGTACAATTTGAATTAACATAATCCACTTAACATTGTGAAGGGAATCCTATGTAATTTCTGCATGACCCCACCAATTAATCAAAAAAGATTCCAGGCTACTAATCTAACCTCACTATCGGGCCGCCCGCTCAAAATGGTGACTTGGTAGCGGAATTCACGACAAAATCCCTCGCAATCCCTACCATGCATAACTTTGCATGTCAAGTGATAGTGATTCGCCTCTGGATTCCATCTGGGCCAGGATTCATGTGGGAAATGACTGGTGCAGGTAATTCCCAACTTATTCCTGGCACGGTGGACCTCGCGATGGGCCAAGGGGGTAACTTTTTTAGGGAGTTTCCCGCAAAGTCCATCAGAGGGTCACCCTCCCCTTTGCAATGCTATTCCTGCCTACTCCATCCCCACGAGATCCCCCACTAGAGACCCCCTATAAGAGAGACCCCACCAGAAACCCCCATAAGAGAGACCCACACCACAGCCCCCCATAAGAGAGACCCCTGCTGGGAGCAACCCGTTCTGGAAACCTCCCATTACAGAGATCTCTGCAGAAAGCCCCCATAAGAGAGTTCCCCTACCTGAAATATTCCCATTATAGAGACCCCTGCCTGGAAGCCTCCCACCAGCGAAGCCTCTGCCTGGAAGCTGGAAAGCAGTCCAGACAGAGAGACTGAAAGAAATAACTGCTTTAAAACCCAGCTGTGTAATACATCTGCTGGCTCAGGCAGAGAAAGCACCACATGTAAATTCCAAGAAAGGAAAAACCAGATCAACTGGGTTGATCTGCAAGGCTTCCATTTATATCAATGTGAAATTGACTTTATTAGGCTATGATTGACAACTTGCACACAAGCTGTCTGGATTGTTTAATCCCATTTCCCTTCCCGCTTGAGCGGACTTCAAGTAGCCAGCTGTGAAACTAACCACAATGTTTATAAAAATAAGCGATGATTGATAGCTCTTGGACCACATCAAAGAGAGTTAAGTGCTCTCACTTCCTCTTTTTCTCTGCAGAAAACACTTAACTCCCTTTGATGTGATCATCCTCGTTCTGTGGGGGGTGACCCAGAAAATCCCGTTGTGGGGTGGCGGGAATTCCGTTGACGGGGCGAGTGGGATCAGTCCCCAGACCTCGCTATCGGGCCGCCCGCTCAAAATGATGACTTGGTAGCGGAATTCACTACAAAACTCCTCGCAATCCCTACCATGCATAACTTTGCATGTCAAGTGATAGTGATTCGCCTCTGGATTCCCACTCCCAGTGGGAGCGCATATCAGAGGCAATTCATCTCCGGAGGGAGAACGTGGGGCGGGATTCTCCACTCCCGCGCCGAAGTGCCGACGCTGTTGTGAACGCCGTCGAGGTTTACGACGGCGCGAAACAGCCCCTATCCCGACCGATTCAGGCCCCGACAATGGGCTAGGATCGGGGCCGCGTCACCAACACGCGCCAGGCCTTGTCGCCGCGTAAAGGCGACGCCGCATAGATGACGCGGCTGGCACCGCATAACTGGCATCACCCGCGCATGCGTGGTTGCCGTCCTCTCTGAGTCCGCCCCGCAAGAAGATGGCGGATGGATCTTGCGGGGCCGTGGAAGGAAGGAGGTCCTCCTTCAGAGAGTACGGCCCAACGATCGGTGGGTACCGATCGCGGGCCATGCCGCATTTGAGGTACCCCCCGGTGCAGGATCTCCCCCCCCCCCCCCCCCGCGCAGGCCGCCCCCCCCCCCCAGCGTTCCCACGCTGTTCCCAATGGCAGCGACCAGGTGTGGACGGTGCCGTTTTGGCCTGGCCACTCGGCCCATCCGGGCCTGAGAACAGTGAGGGTGCCGGAGAATCTCCATTTTGGGTGTCTCCGGCGATTCTCCGGCCTGCGGCCCGCGGAACTCGACAGTACCGTTCCCGCCACTTGGGAGAATCACGGGAGGGCGTCGGAACAGCGTCCCGGAAAATTTTGCCGCCCCAGGCGATTCTCCCAACCGGCGCGGGAGTGGAAAATATCGCCCATAGTCTCCCAAACTAAGAGTTCCGGCCCTGTGTTCTTTTGTGATATTGATTGTGGAATAAACATTGGCTAGGGGACTTGTGATAACTCCCATGCTCTTCCTTGAAATAGTGCCATGCTATCTTTTACATCCACCCAAGCGGACAGATGGGGACTCGGTTTAAATGAAAGTTGGCACCTCTGTCATTGCAGTGCTGCCTGATAATGTGTTTCGTGAGTTAAAAGACTAATCTTGAAAAAAATGATGTATATAAAACAAATTAACAATGCTCAGCAAGAACTCTTTAACCCATTATTTTCCCTATTCCCCGCCATCATATACTTCCTCAATTCACATGGTGGACAGCAGCTGATTGTGCAGGTGGATGACCACTGACACTTCTGTTGAATCTGCCCATGTACTGCAGACAACCAGTAGGTGGCACTGACGTGCAACCCTTGTGGAGCCTTCAACTTCAATGTGAGCGTTCTGTTCTATTCAGCTCTTAGCCTTACTGACCAGCTTGCTTTGCATTTTTTGAGTTAATTGATTCATCATTAAGAAACACTGGCAGTTTGTGGGTGAGATGCTGTTTAGCTGCATGTATGTCAACTGGCAAACTTTGCATTCCCCCCATGAGAGCGAGGTTTGGGCTCTGCTCGATTCTTCATTGCAATGTCTTCCTGTTGAGCGATTAATATAAATATCTTAAGATATATTTAAACTGAAATTAGTGATTCTTGACCACTGCCAGGGTAGCTCTGCGAATGTCTATGAGGATGTTTATGTAGAACTCGATCCCTGTTGGGAAAGTACAATTGGAATAGACAGTATAAATCATCTGGAATTTATTCTGCAGCTATTGGTTCAAACTGTGGTATAAGTTCACTATTGGACACGCTTCTGCTGGGGGTTTGCTGTGGAATTCTGCTGCCCCACTGCTATACGGTTGCAGTGGGAGAAATGGCAATTCTGCGAGAGTCACAGCTGGGGAGCACAAAACACCCTGAGGAAATCCCCAATTTTGCATTTGATGTGAATGGATCACTTAAAATGGCAAACTTTGGATTCTCTTAGAAATGAAGCACAGCACTTTATGTATGCATTTACCAAGTACCTTTGGGAAGTTAAGGGTGGGCAGTAGCCGTGGACCTAGCCAGTGACTCCCACATCCCATGAAAGAATGAAAAATAGTTCCTAACATTTATAAATGGAGGAACACTCCTGTGATAACGGGTGTATGTACAATTGGCAAACACACTGACACTGTTCATATAGTTGTTGGCCTTTTAGGTATAAGGTCGACTGGTGCCCCTAAGGTATCATACATCCCACAGAATTGTTAGACATCGCCCTACATAAACAGGCTATTTAGTCCAAGAAATCTGTCCCAGTAATTTTCTGTTATTTGGCCCGGATCTTCTGATTTCCAGATCAACCCTGTTCCACGTGCTTGTTAGGTGAATTGGACATTCTGAATTCTCGCTCAGTGTACCCGAACAAGCACCAGAGTGTGGCGACTTGGGGATTTGCACAGTATTCACATTGCAGTGTTAATGTAAGCCTACTTGTGACATTCATAAAGATTACTAATTGCCCAGGAAGCTTGAACTTCTGATGAGCAATTCCCATGCCCCACAGGACCCTCCACTAATGCCTCAGACTCTGAGCGAGAGTTGGAGGCTGCGATCAAATGGCCTCGTTGCGCCCGGCTCGGCGGCATGACAAGGCTGTTAATTCTCGCGAGAGGCCTCTTGCATTTACTATGCTCAGACACTCAGGGAGTTGAGAGGGGAGTGAGGAGGGTGGGGTCACTGAGATCTCACGAGACATAACAATCTGGACCACACCCTCACTGGGCGAGATCTAGATTTACATTTTTAAGTGAGCCATTAGACTCATTTAAATATGTTGGCGTCTGATTCTCCCGGGGCCTGGGAATGAATGCCCATGCCTGGGAAAGCTCGCCGTGGTGCCACTTAGCACTGGCCCACACAAATGTAGACCAGGCGGTGGTTGGGCTCTGGGTCGGGTGGTACCATGGCACTCCCATTGCCATCCGGACACCTTGGCACTGCAACTCTGGCACTGCTAGGGTGCCCGGGTGGCACTGCCAGGATGTCTGGAGGCTGTGGTGGGGAAGCCGAGGGGATTTCAGAGATGGGGCGGCATTTAAAAATGGCACTGCAATCTCTTCCTACACTGAGGAGGTCAGCTCGTCAATGCAAGGAATGAGGTGAGTGTGGCCTCAGCTGTGCGGACCCCGTGGTGGACAATAAAAACAAGAATCCTCTTTGATAGCGGGGTCATTCGCGGCGCGGGTAAGAACCCGCTATACGTGCCCAAAACAGGACTGTTTTTTGGGCATTAAATCGTGCCCAGAGACTTCAGACAGTTCCATGGGACTTACTCTGGAAATGTTAGACAAAAAAATCCTAGACTAATTACAGAACTGAATTCCCAATCACTCACACTATCCTCACCCCCCCTCACTCCCCTCTCAACTCCCTGACTATCCTCCCAAGCCACCAACTACCCCCATTGACTCATTTCAAGTGCACCTAACTACCCCTAACCAGACCTGACTATCCCCTGAACTGACTACCCCTCCCAACCCAACTCATCAACCTTCCTGATCCACCTCATCCACCTGCCCGCCTCCCTAATTATCCCTTTCCCTCACACAGCTACCTGCCCCACCCTTTCACTGATGTTCATCTGGTTCACGAATATTCGCACTGGACATTCAAACTTACCGCATGGCAGCTGGTGTTCCCCGACAATACAGTGCTGTGGTGGAGTTCTCTGATGGACGCTGCACATTGTATTTCTAGAGAAGCCGGGATTGGAAGACCCGGCAAGAAATGCAGATCAGCTCCTAGGCACGGAAAAGTTCAAGCAGAGCGGCAATCTAATGAAGATTGCTGCTTCGTGGACGATCAGGACCACTGAGCCACACTCCGTCTAATCCTACCTTTCTATTCATGCCCCATATTTCTGAACACTCCTCTTTTCCAACCAATGATATAATTCTCTTTTAAAAGAATGCATAGTTTATGGCAGATAATTCCACATTCGAATTATCCTGTGCAAAGAAATGTTTAAGAAGTGTCCCCCCCCCCCCCACCAGCCCACTTGGAGGCACGTGACAATGGTGGCCTGGTTATGAACTCACCTAGCTTCTATTGTGCCCGGATAACAAAATTCTGCACCTACTATGGCTACGAGACTGAATTTGTGTGTAGTGCTGAACGTTCTCCCGCTCCTTGTTATGGATCTGTTTGCACCTCTGTGAAACACTTTGGAACATGTCCTATGTAAATACGATTATATAAATACAGTTTGTAGCTGAACTGCTCAAAAATGCACTGTAAATGACTGCGATTTTGTATCTGTATTGCACAAAAGAGGTAATTTTCTGACTTCACGCTGCGAGTGGTGAATCTTGCCAACAGAAAGAATATATTGGAAACCTGAATGCACAATCCCTTCCAACAGTGCAAAGTTTGGAAATTGCCTCTTAAATGCAGCCTCTCCTGAGAAATTAAGTCTTGCCGTTTTCTTTTCACTATGCGCCCTTTGAGATTTCATGACATGATGTTTTATGACAGGGAGAGCATCTAGTTGGAAAATACAGATGTTTGATTTGTCAGAAGGAGTTTAGCTCGGAAAGTGGAGTTAAGTACCACATCAACAACTCTCACTCTGAGGTAAGCTAACGTCATTTTGCAAAGTCTTAAAACAAGAAAATCATCAAAAGGAATTGCCACTTTCACTATTAATGTAACAATTGTCCCTACTTTTGTTGTATCCTTTTCAACATATCAAAGTCACCATCACAGGAATTGAGTTGAAGGACTACATTTATGACTGCTAATAAAAACAACGGCACATTTGCTGTTAAACCACAACACACAACATTTTCTTGGTGTACTAATAAGTGCAGCCACCGTACATGGGCGAAAAGGGGAAAGTGTTGCCTCATAGTGTAGGTTAATTAGACCAGCCTAATTCAGCTTCCTTCAAATATTCTGACAATGTGGGCCTGAAGTTGACTATACAGATGATATCAGGAAGGTGAATGTCAAAACTCACAGATGTGCTGCTATATAATTTTATCATCCAGTTAAAATTCAGACATGCAGGACTGGTTAATTTGTCACAACTGTAGACTTGAAATGTTACCCTCTGGCTGATGGGATTCACCAAAATGATCTTTCAGTTTAATTTCCTTTTTAAATATTTTGAGAGGAACAAATATTACTTCAGTCTTTCCCATTTGTTGAAGTTCAATTTGGCATAGTCTCTGAGCTGTTTGTTTTTTTACTATTTGCACAGCTCTTACTGGAAAATGGCCCATTGTTATACGAGACCCTGTAGTGCAAGCTAAATTGTGTGTAGATGTACCAGTCTGTGTGATCACAGCGATGGAGAGGTCCCGAATGATAAGCTAAGCATTTCCTATCAAAAGGGAAGGAAGCTGGGGAAAATGTGCCCAGGCAAGTATCAGATGTTTTCTTTTGCCAAGATCAAAGGAGTTTGGTGAATGCTTGAGAAACGATTGTCTTCCCACCTGCACCTAGCTGTAGTTAGTGTGAGTCACAGGGAGACTGGAAATATTGGCAAAAAATTAGAGGAATTTGGACCTTCACAATTGTGCCTTAAAAAAAGAACAAAAGCATGTAATAGAAATGCTACACACTGCGCTGATCCTTCGTGTTTTATCCTGAAAATAGTTGGAGTGACAATTAAGCTATGCAGTTTTCCCAAACTTCAAAACACAATCAACACTTAAAAGGTTAAAATGTCCTTTGACAGAACTGGTTTAGGGCCTCTGCAGAAAAGCCTGCAAGAAACAAAAGAGAACTGAAGGTTACAAACTCAGAAAGGAAGACAAGCACAGCTGGGAAGAAGAGAGGAAGAAAACCCAAGGAAAGAACTACAGAGCTTTCTATAAAAGACAAGGAGCAGGCAGGAACAAAGACTTCTGATCAAATAACCACACCATGTCCTGCAGATTTGAAGAGAAATAGCAAAATAAAGAGGAAGAACATATTATCAACGAGCAAAAAAGGAGGTTCTGGCTAGATGCCTTGAGTTGCAAAGTGAAAGCCAAGGTGGAAGTGAAGCTTCAATTATCTGGAGGAGTATTACATCAGCCTTCGTGTATCGTAAGTGGTGAATGGTGGATTAAAGTAAGATACCACTACCTACCAGTTGCTCTTAAATTTGTTATATTACCTAATATATATGGGTCTAAAAACTGGCCCAGGGAATAAAGCTGTGTATGTGCAGATAAAAGCCAATCCTTGTAACGGGGTAAAATTGAACACAAGCAAGACACAATCATTTAGCACAAGGGATTATACGGCTATTTAATACCGCTTTGTTACTATATACTGCTCTATTTGACTTTACTGTTTATGTTTTTTTATAAAGTAGACTAACATGGGGTGCAAGGTGTCAAATGAAAAGATTTATTATGCTTTTTAACTAGATTAAAAATGTTGGTAGTATGTTTGTTGTATTGGATTGCACCTTGGTTAATCAAATTGGTTATTTATTTATATGGTTCAAATTCCTTTGTTATTTAATAAACAAAACTGCAATCCATACCTATTAGTTTATATTTATAATTATTTATCAATATAAACTAATGTTTATATATAATAGTCTGGGCTATGTATATATTTCCAAAATAACTATTGCAATCCATATATTATATCTATATATATATAAAAAGGAAATGATTTGGTGCTTAAGACTGTAGGAATAATTTTATAGGTCGACACATCTGAGACACGATGTTTGTACCAATAATTGGGGGTAGCACACATCCAAATTTCCTTGATGGACTTGTGATATGACCTCTTTATGTGGTAACTATAGGTTTCTCCATATTCCTTTCTTCAGTGCATTGAAATACTTGCAGAACGTTTTGACTCATAAGCTTAATTTTTTTCCAAAGAATTTATTGCCCATTTTTAGGGAATTCTGGCCAGGCAGGAACAGGAAATGTGACAGAGAGACAGTCTGAGACCCAAGTCTCCACTAACATCTTAGCATTTGGACAGACACTTCCAAATGCGAGGTTAATGCCAGAAATGCACCGTAGAACATTCTCTTTCATTAACCTGGCGTATTGCAGAGCAGTCAAGTTAACAACACAGTGCAAGAGAGTTAAACAAAAGTGGGAGGGAAGCTTTTTATTAGCCACTCATCACCTGCCTGCAGTAAGTTTTCTCCTGCCATCTTCATCCCAATCAAACACACTGCTGGGAGTCCACCACCAACATTTAATTGAACCACGACCTGGAACATCCACCAAGACCAGAGCACAGGAAATTGGATGGTTGCAATGGTTGCAGATCAGAAAATCTAGGCCGTGATCCCAAGTTTAATTGGCTTTGAACTGAATTTTATTAGTGCTGCTTGATTTAGTTCCATTTGGAACAAAAATTAGACATGAGAAATGGGTGTTGCACGTGTGTAATCTTGATATCTGTTGTAAAACTCTTGTGGGTGACTAGATTCCTCCATCAAGAAAATAACAATCAGTAATTTGCTGCAATTCCACAATGAAATTATATATTAATGTAATGAATCAGAATGGTAAGCTTTGTCAGAGACAAATGTGTGAATCATTGTAGGCCAAGGTCAGTAGGGCACATGGGGACCCCATGCAAACTGGTCCTTAAAGCCCTGGAAACACAGTCGCATTTGCAATCACATTCCTTATTCACTGGTTTGTCATCTTTGAATTCTGTTGGCATGGAGGTTTGCAAAAAGCTGTTTCTAATGCTCATTGCTGTTTAATTCTAAATCATAGAGCCGAGATCTGATGGTATTAGTAATTTGAGATATGAGCAAAATAACAAGAACGTGGATTATACCTTTATGGCCTGGAGTTTCCTCTGGATTTGCTGATTTGCATGACCTGAGCACAATAAAATTATAGGGCTTAAAATATTGCAGAATCTTGGGCCTAAGCAAGTTTACCATGTAGTATGTCCTGGACCCGCTGGGCTTTTAAGTCATCCATCGAGCTCTCTATTTTGATGAATCTCCACCCCCAAAATGTTCCCAACCCCTAAGATGTGAGTTTTCTCCAGTTGCAATAGTTTGCGAGTGATGGGGATGGCTGCGAGGGGTGGTGTACATTTGTCAATGTTCTGACCAGAGTGCCAGCTGTAACAGGAAACAAAGACATTTTTCTGGTCTTTCTACTTAGAACTTTTTATTTTTAAAAAAAAAATCAGCCCCCTCCCTCAGATCTGCTCTGTTATTTTGGTTCTCTTAATGCATTTTTATGGCATAAGCCACATTAAAAATTGCAAACTTATCAAAAATGATGTACCTAATGTGCATGAATGATAGCCAATAAGTTCAAAGTTAAATCTTAAGATGTAATGAACAAATATACTGCTGTGGATTTGATGTTTCTTTGAGATCTGATTGTTTATGCTGATTTATGCTAATTTGCATCCATTTTAAGCCTGAGTGTATTCTCATGAGATTGGGAAGTTTTGTAACTTCTCATCAAAATGGATGCAATGGGTGTAATTTTGGGGTGTAACTTCCTGATTGTGCCCAAGTTGGAAACTTGAGGCCTTATGTGGCCCCCTATATTTCATGGCCGTCATCTAAGCAAGTCACAAAGACTAAAGGCATAGGCACCCTGGATGTCGACACTGTATTGGTCATTACTGTTGAAACCAGCCAGCAGCTGAGGAAGACATACAGTGAGTTGGAACGTATGGAAGAACATCTACAAGCACTGAAAATAGGAATAAGGCAGGTGCTCAGTGCGTTTGCATATGTATTATTAAATTACTGCTTTAATAAATAAATTCCAAGAATTAATTTAAGAAATTATCCAACATTGTAACAGTTATAGACAAATAGATTTAATGCAGTTAAATAGCATGAGAAAACACTTTGGTTTCCAATACACTTGACACCCCATACCGCTTCACTCGAATAAAGTTTCAAAACAACGCAGCATCTTAACTCATATTAGCATGTATTTCTTTGGACAGATGTCTTTGTGTTTTGTGAAGTCCTCAAAGCTCCATCATTCAATAATTGAATTGTACATACTATTATGCGATTGATTAAGCATTTTAGAAAAACTATTTTACAAGTAAAATCATAGACAGCAGCACCTTTGAGTACAACCTTACAGCACTTGTAACAATGTTGTGTTGAGAACCACAGTTGGGGCTAGTCAGTGAAAGCGTAAAATTAGAATGATAAATGTAGTTTTATATATGGTGTGAAGCTGGAATACGAATGTATATATTAAGTTTGGGGTTATGCACATCCCAGTCCAAATGGGTACATAGCATAAGCACTTTAATCTACATTCTTCTGATTAGATTTATTGCTGGGTAGAAGTACACACTGCTGCCAAATCAATAGGTTTCCATCTGTGTCTATTGTAAACTTACTAATATTCTAAGTAAATTGCCAAGAATTTAAATAAAGCTTTTGTTTGTTAAATATATTATCCTACCTAATTGTAGTCTAAGAGGCTTTAGCGTAAACTAAAATTGAAATCTCACTTTTAAGTTTCAATTATTGCACTTTCTATTAAATAAGGTATAATACATGTTTGATTCTGAAGATGAGATTGAAATAAGGTGAGGCATTGGTGTCGTGCCTTCATCTCCAAAGATTAATAGTTGGATTCGCTCCTGTGACTCTTCAGTGTCAAGGGCATAGCATAGGATTGAGTGAAATTCAGGCCTTTCCTTGCAGAGAGAGGACAGTGAATAGCCAAGGATCACTGGAGTCAATTAAGCAGGTTCTGAAATCTGATTTTGCTGAGAAAAATAACCTGCCAATTAACATATGGAAAGACACCTCCAATTTACTTCTTTGCAGAATTGCCTTTTTTCAGGGTTTACAAATTCTACATCACTGAAGTGTAAGGCAATGCTTAACAGCTAAATTATTTCTTTTTGAGAACCTACACATAAAAGCTGAAAATGTAAAAAACACCATGAGTACTCGAGACAATATTGTTTGTATCAGTTTTGTTTTTTTGAACACAGCATTCAGAACCCAGAGACCTAGCTATTGCTAAGTGACTGTAAATTCATTACTCAAACAAAAAAAATAGGCATTTTTTTGCAGCCTCGTCACACTATCTCATTCACATGAAAATATTTTAAAAGAAGCACCTAAAATGCAGAAAAAAGGTTTTCATGATAGGAATAGAAAATTTAAAAGAAAATTTAAACCGTCTTTTCATTCAAATTATGTTTACCAGCTCTTTCAATCTACCATCAGTCATTGGTAATGGGTGTGCTATTGAGATCCCTTATTGATCCTCTTGACATTTGTAAGTTTCTGTTACATTCAAAGGTCTAACTGAGCGGATCCAGAACCCTTTTAGTTTGAGGATACACTGTTGTCTCATTTTGCTATGCCTGCACTCTGATCTTCTCAGGCCATGTTCATTCTGCATTGATTGTGGCAGGCTATCCACTGCTGCTCTGGCTTTATCACCAGGAAGAGGATGAGAAGGCCCATAATGATGGATCTCTCTCATTCTTGAACCCTCCCAATAGGATGTATCTGGATTCTGCCAAGCAATTTTCAGCAACAAAATAGCTTAAACTAAGAACGTTTAAATACTTTTAACTCCTACATAGGATCATCAGCTGCTTCCACCATAAAACCATCTTTTCAGTCTCTCCTCCATTTCTCGCTCACTTTCTGTCTCTTTCCCCACTATTTTACATCTTCTCTGCCCTGCTTATTTTCACTTGCTTAATTTTCCGTTTTATCTGTCTTCCATTTGTTTCTGCAGCTATGAGTAGGGCGAAGCAGCATTGCTGAGGTAGTGACATCAACAACTTGTGTGGGCAAGCTAGAGGCTATCTTTTGCCAGGTTTGATGTGAAAGGATGTTAGCATCACTGCCATGTTCTGCTGCTCGTCTGGGAGAGTGGATGGCTTTCTTTGAGGGTGCATGATGTCTAAGGGTACAATTATGCTCAAGAAAGGATTCATTGATGGAATGGGGGAACAAATAAAGCAAACAGACTAGAAGAGATTTTTATAATTGCACTTATTGGGGAGTTAGATGAACATGTGTTGGCAAAGGGAATGGATGATTATGACAATAGGTTCAACTGAGGAAAGTTGGGAGGTGGTTCAAGTAAAGCAGTAACACGGGCATCGACTGGGTGGGCCAAGTGGCCCACAATGTAAAGTCATTACCTTAAGGTGAGCCTTTTCCAAGGCTGTTTTTCTCAGTTTGCTGCTTTCCCAGGGAACTTTCCTTCTTGCTTCCAGCAAAGTGCCACAGAGGTATAAGAGTGAGCACTATAGATGAACAGCACTCAGCTTCATAAGGGCCCACAAGGCAATAAGGCAGGCAGCATTGCCTGCTCAGTGGGCCACAAAAGCCCAGGAACTGCTTTCTGCAAAGTGAACCCTACGCCTCCACTTTGGACCTGCAGTATAATGGATTACTAAAACTCCTTCTCCTCTGGAGTAGATGGAGGAAAGAGGTGATTGTTGGGGCTCCCATTGAGATACCTAGCAGCATAGTCCATTAGAGCCTCTTTAAAAGCAAATCCTCAGCTATCCTACTTGGTTGGGAAACTCTCAGCACGTCTTCACCAAACATTATTTTTCTGTGCAATGTTAAGGAACCAACCTGACCACCTAACAAAGATCAGTGTGTCTGAGTTTTTGTCATGAATCAGTTCCTGCTGTCTTTTCCATACTCCACTATACTGTTGTGCACTTAATGCCTGTGCCCATTGCACACTCTCATCCACATAACACTCTGCCATCAGAATCTGTTTTCCCACAGTTAACAATCTTTGTGAAAAGGGGTAGGAATGAATTAGTTGAAACAAAACGTAAGGAACACTATATTGTACAAATTAGAGAGCAGCAAAAAATTCGGCTGCAGATTATTTTATAAACTACGATATCCTTGGACATCTTTATTGCACATTATTGTAATATGCACTTTTTACTCCAAGCATTGTTGCAATACGCCTTCAGTTGCGATATATAGTAATATAGATTCCTAGCGCAAATGGAAGAGCAGAGGAATGCTGCAGGGAGCAGAAAGGTCTGCCAGCCTGGTGCCCTCTTGCTGGGAGAAGCTACAATGCTGTCTGTCTGATTGATTATCTTATTTCTCAATAGCAGACCAATTGTTTCTGATTATGGTTTTTACACAGGTGAGTCATTCACGAATGATATTCGCTTCACTCAAATACACAATTGCTCGTTGGTCCTGTCCACATTGACATGACTGATAAAATTCTGGTGGCAGGCCATAGGATGGGCACAATTTCTCGACATTGTGATTCAGTTGACACCATCAAACATTCCTCGGGTAGTTACTGCATATTTAAGGTATAAAATCCACATTATATCCATAACGCACATCAAACTTAAGTCAACCTCTTAGAGCGTCAGGTTTTGTTACCTGTCATCAACTTATGTTTTACTGTCCATGAATTTGTCTCATTGTGTTTACCCAGTTACTGCCAAACTGAGATGTATGTATTTTATTGTGAACTTGTATTTGGATTTTTTTTAAATGACCTAACTCTGGTTTCTGAGTTATAGATATTTTCTAACTGCATAATTCCAACTGTGAAGAGTACTGGATCCACTCCCACATATAATTTAGTTTATAGTACTGCTTAATGATATATAATGCTATACAACTTTGTTTTTGAATGAAATTTCATAAGACATGGGAAACCTTTTTTTTTACATCTAAATCGAAAAGAGCAAGTAACGTAGTGTACAATACAACAAAACATGCTATTGGAATACCCAAATATATAGGGAAGTCAGAGTTTCATCAAGAGGACACAGATCAAAATCTTTATGTTTGAAGAAAAAGTGATTTGAGTTTAAAGATTCTTTTCTGTTAAATGAAATGGGTGTTTATCTTTAGCGTCAGAGAATGTCAAAGGATATTGACAGCACTGGCTAAAATCATTAACAGTGTCTGTGCTATGTTAGCGCTATTAGACAGTATTTCATTTGAGTGAGCTCTGTGTTCCCATAGTTTGCTTTGATAGTCTGCATTGCTTTTTAACCACAATTTTGTACCCTGTTTAAAAAAAATGTATGTTTATTTATATGCAACAAAACAAGTGCACACAAAAGATTTTACTTCATAACAATTTATACTGATGTTACTGTGTCATGTATGTTTCTAAAGCGTAGCTAGAAAATTAAAAGATAATTGTGATAGTGCTAGGTTACAGGGTGGCATACAAATTGTGACCAATATACTGTTAATTTTCTTTTAAATACATTTAAATCATAATTTCAAAATCATATAGTTTTCTGTTACATTATGAAACACAATCTCCATAATAAAGTGATGTTAAGTACTGTGAATGTTTCTTCACTTTTATATTGCACTCAATGGTCAGTTATCACAACTGTTGAACATGTTTTGAAAATATTATAAACCTTTCCTGCATTCAGTATTGTACAACGTTTTCTTTGGGTGATTCTACCTTGACTTTGCAATAAATTTCATGGAGAACTGAATACCAAAAGAAGCGCCATGTAGTGAGCTATTCACCACAGCCACCCTAGTTTCCTACAGATGGAAAATCAATCGTGAAGAGGGGAGAAACCCTGGACAGGTTGGAAGAATGATCTGTGTGAGGTTGGAAGGCTAACGAATCTGAGCCTGAGGTAGACGGTTGATATGGAAAGTGATCATTGACAGTGGGAAGCAGGACTAGGGGGAGAAATCATGGGGCCCTGGTGCTTCTCCTATTTCCTGGCCTATCATTACCCACCTCTCTCCCTTCAACAGTCCCCCCTCAGTCATGCATGATATTGTTTCCCCTTTCATGATTCACCAATTAATTCCCCAAGCCGTCAGAGAAAGGACCTAATAAAATGATAACACCAACTGTTGGCATCTGATTACAAATATTGTCCTGAATTCTTTGGTCATTGCGATTCACTTTCCCCGCTGGCAGCCCATCCCTGCCAGCGGGTTTTGCAGCAGCGGCGGGTGGCTACAATGGGAAATTCCATTCACAAGTGGCGATAAGATAGAATCCTGCTGCCAGCGAATGGTGTGCCACCAAGGAACACATGGCTGAGGGACCAGAGAAATTTTGCCCATTTTCCAACATATATACAACACGAGTCATTAATATTAAGAACTTCAGTGATATAATGCAGAGTTAGTTTGTGCGTGCTGCATTGGAGATCCCACCGTGACTAGTAATAAAACCGGAGAGTACAAATATTACTTTAACAGCATTGTGCAATATTGTTAATTTCACAGGAAAACATCCCATTGGTGATTTGTAGCAGTATGCAGACAATAAGACTGAATTCAGTGACCTCAGCCCTCGTTAACATGCTCTGCAAATTGCACCATTTGGAAACAGGGACAACAAATTTATATTTGAGGGAAAATTTCAATACTTACAATCCAATTAAACTGCCCGAGATCTTTTCCATTCCAAGAAGTAGAGAACTTTCTACTGCCTGGTATTATTCAAAATCCTTATTTCACAATGGGTGTATATTGGATATTTAAATAATTTCACAAGGTAGAAAGATCAGGTGACTCCTGAGCAACAAAGTGGAATGATTGGACAACATAGGTCTTTATTGGCAGTGAGAATCTTTGGAGCCCTAAGATGTCACAGCTTTCAAGATACCAGAGAACAAAAACTGAATGGTTCACAACTATTTTTTCTTAATTAGCAAGTTGGAAGACTGCTGATTTCTGCTTCTCGCTCCAATATGTTTTCTAATGTCAACTATGCAATGCAACTTCATCACAATATTTAAATACATCCCAAAAAATCCCATAAAGGCACCAAGATAGAGTGGGATAATAGGTACTTACACAAAATGACAGATTGAAGTCAATGGAAAAGACTTGAGAATCATGTGCAGTGTTAAACAGGTAACTATTGAGTCACTATAAGTCCATTACGCACTCCTGTCCTGGCACTTTCACCTCACAAAGCCTGCTCAGTAAACTTTCATTCACAACAAAATAAACAGAACTCCAGCCATGATTTCACCGTCTGTTCACCAGATATTGTAGAGGGCAAAAGCCATCTAGTCTATCTTCTCCATCCAAATGACATACAACATATGTATTAGGAGTAGGAGTAGGCCATTCAGCTCCCCAAGCCTGCTCCGCCATTCGATAACATTGCTTACATTATATCTATGCTATGGCTGTGATCTGCTGACCGTGTTGTGCCTGAACAGGAGTATGACATGGCTGGTAGATGCCATGAGAAGCCTCCCAAAAGCCAGGACGCCTCATGAGATCTACCCATGATGTGGAGATGCCGGCGTTGGACTGGGGTGAACACAGTAAGAAGTTTTACAACACCAGGTTAAAGTCCAGGACTTGATTGGGGAAATACTCCCCAGGGCCCAGAAAAGTGACTAATGTTAGATAAAGGTGGGAGCGTGCCGACAGAGCAAGGAAGAAACTCCCAGCAAAACCTGCCACAAATGACACTACTTCTTGGAATGGATCTACCCAGATCAGGATCCTACCCACAATGGGCAGGACCAAGCCTCACACACCTAAGTAGGTTTAAAACCCGCTTAGGCATGCTGAACCGAGATCTATTGAGTTCCCAGCATTTACCTGCCTTTCCAGGAAGACCCCAGCTGAGTGCCGTTCAGTACTGGTCCATGCAACATAGACCAGATGGAATGGCACCCTGGGGAGTCTCCAAGGCTATTGGAGGCTCCTGGGTGGTCAGGGACTGGGCAGGGTGGAATGCAACCACCTTGGCACTGCCACCCTGGCACTGTTAAAGTGCCTGGTGGCACTGCAAAGCTGGCAGGATGGCAGTGCCAGGGAGCCCAGGTGCCAGTGTGACACTGCCACGGGTCAGGGCCTAAGGGGACACATGCCCATGAAAGAAGGGTGCAGGGTGGGTATGAAGGGGCCTCTGGAAGGTTGGGGTGGTTAAGGGGGGGGAGCAAAAGAGTGCGTAGGAAGGCCTGAAAAGGGCGACCCTCAGTGACCCCATAGTGGGGTGTCACCACTTGGGGCGGTTGTCGGGTAATGCCCATGTGTGTGGAGAGTGACAATGTCCATGGGTGGGAGCTGTGGGTGACCCACAAATCTACTTAGAGATCAGAACCTTTCAAAATGGTGGCCCGATCTCAGAGGAGTCGGTCTGGCCAGCAAGTTCAGCTTCCCAGTGTTGATTATAATTTGAAGTGTGGGCTTGATTGGGGAAATACTCCCCAGGGCCCAGAAAAGTGACTAATGTTAGATAAAGGTGGGGAGCGCGCCGACAGAGCAAGGAAGAAACTCCCAGCAAAGCCTGCCACAAATGACACTTAGAAACTTTTCCATTAGATCGTGCCCCATAACTCAAGTTGATTGTAAAGTGATTTGATACATCATGAAAGGTGCTGTATAAATGGAGGTTTTGTCTTTCTTTCAATGTACCTGATTTTATTAAAAGTAACTAGCAATGGCGAAATTGGAGGCCCAATGCTGATTTGCGAAGGATAATTAATCACAGAACAACCAACTGGTGTTAGGAAAGTGGTTACAAAGAAATCATTACATTTACAAAACAATTCAATGATTTTTCTGACTTTTCTGGCACCAACCCACAAGATACCATCAATGCCATCTGCTCCTTTGTGCAAAAGGTACTATTCCCAGGACATCTATCAGTAGATCGGAAAAAATATAGGTTGAATTTTTGTTATGAATTTTTCAGAGAAAAATAATTCCTATTATCTTCCCGCCTCTAGTAGTGAACTAAGGCAGACTTTCGACTGTTTCCATAGCTAGTTATTCCCGGAACCCAGGTCACTAGTCTGTCATCAGGGGCTTATAGCCTGAGGGACATTATTCAAATAAAGCATGATAGACCAGGAGTCTCTCCTGCTCTTACCACCAGACTTGCAGGTTTGACACATTCAACCTGTTTGGCCGGTATATGAACACACCTTCCTTGGTCATCAAATCCTGGGGTTGGACACGAGCCCAGAGTTTCTGGCTCAGAGGTAGGGATGCTACCCACTGCGCCACAAGACCTCTGAGAAGCATGGTACTTGGTATATAAATTCAGTACGACCTTAACTCAAGAACTGGTTTCCCCTTCCCTAGAAACTGTCACAAAATTGTGTTGGACAGTGTGAATTTTCAGACTATCTGGCGTGAACCTAGGATGGAGGGATGGAGTAGAGTTTGTAAAGTCTTTCTCTAAAGCAATCTCTTAGTAACATATCTGGATTTCACTCCCAGCCTTCGTAACAATGGAACATCCACAGCCCTCTGGAATAGAACATTCCAAAGGTTCACAACCATTTGAGTAAGAAATTTCCCCTCATCTCTGTCCTAAATGGTTGTTTCCTAATCCTAAGCCTCACCAAAGCCCTGTACAATTGTAGCAAGGTTTCGTTATTCCTGTACACCAATCCCCTTTCAATAAAGGCCAACATGCCATTTGCCTTCCTAAATGCTTACTGTACCTATGTGCTACCTTTCTGTGTTGCTTGTATGAGCACACCCAAGCCTCTCTGAACATTAAGATTTACAAGTTCCACACCATTTTAAAAATATTCTATTTTACTATTCTCCTGACAAAACTGAATAACTTCACTGCAAGGTTTTTGGTTCAGGAGCCACAGATACCCAATTAGGCAATCAAATATGTGTAAGTAATTTTAAGGTATTTTATGAAGAAGCAAAAGCTGAGCAATGATGCATTCACCGGTAGACAAAAATAGTATACAAGCCATGATAGTTGCGAGTGGATCACTGATACCAGAGGACACTGGTATGGTTGACACAAAGTGTTTGATCTCAGTAGTTTGCAATGGCAGCATTCTGCTCTCTAGCCAGAGTGGTTGGGAATTCTTCCCTGACTTTGTCCTTCTTTCCTGGTCCATCTTCCATCTGAAGAAGGCGGCTACCTGCCAAGAACTCATTAATATATGTCTAGAAGCTGGGCATTTACCCCATGGTAATCACTTTGTTGAACCTTTCGAACCAATGAATAAAGGACCGGTACCAATGATATCAAGATGATCACCTCCCCCCATGTCCATTATTTAGCTCTTGGTCACTTTGTCTAACTCATGCTAAGGGTAATTTGTTAGATAAATGGCTATGCAGTGCGCCAGAAAGTTTCCTGCTGTCAGTTCAGGAATGTTTGTAACTTAAATGCGAAGAGTGCAGTCTTTGTGACCTTTGTGACTACTTTGTCTTGGTCCCAGACTCCTCAGAATTGTTTAGAGAATTAATGTTGCTCCTGTTAATTCCATTCGAGTTCGATATAATTCTAAATAATGCAATTTCTTAAGGCTCCTTTTCTCCCTTTTAGCCCTTTGAGAAGGAAATATGCTTAAAGACTTCTCACAACTAATTTTAACCAACATGATTATTTCTAAAATACAGGCTGTCTGTTTCCCTAATATCTTATAATATCTATTATAGGTAACATGCTAAAGCTACTAGAATTATCTGATCGCTATTAACTTGGATTGGATCGCCCCTCCTGCAGATCACCTTTACCTAATGACATTCCTTCGTTATTTCTAAAGCACAGGCTAATTTTCCTAACTTATTACTCTTTTTCAGGAGTGCTGTTAATTCCTAGGCTGTTAGCAATATAAGTACAAAAAATTAAAACGATGGACCAAGCATGGACTGGGAAGATTCTCCAGATCTCCATTTGCCTATACCCATCTTGTGGATCATTCACATCAAATATTATTTCCCCTGAGCCTTCAATTGTCCCATCCCAAAATTCCTTTTATTTTGATAGTACTCCTTCTGACCATTACCATCTTAATTGTGTTAAAAATCAGTTTCTCAATGGAGTATGTGTTCGTGCCTTGATCACTTAAAAATGTCTTCTTGATCTTTAAAGCCATTTAACTAATTCATGTCAAGCTGTCAGGCAACTGAGCATGTCAGGTACACATTCTCCAGTGCAGCTTCACCATGCACTACCACACATCAGTTACCTCACACGTAACAAATCGCTTTTACATTTTACATTTGTAAGTCATCGTCATATGTTTCCCTATCCAGCAGAGGGCAGTAGAGCGGAGCTGCTGATTGGCTGTTGCAAGGGAAATTTGCATACCTCCATTGTGGTACACCCGAACTTGAAGGTGGTTTGTGGAGGAGCTGTTGTCAAGTGACACTTTATTTTCCCTCAGGTGTTATCGTGCAGGGCGCAGAGGTTGCTGAGTGAGTGCTTGCTGAGAAGGGGAGTGAATAACAGGTAAGCTTTTTCTTTCTTTTTCTTTTTTTTATCCAGAGGGGATGGCAGGGAAGGTAGTGCAATGTTCCTCCTGCAGAATGTTTGAGGAGAGGGACGCCGTCAGTGTCCTTGCTGATTTCATCTGTGGGAAGTGCACCCATCTCCAGCTCCTCAGAAACCGCGTTAGGGAACTGGAACTGGAGCTGGATGAACTTCGGATCATTCGGGAGGCAGAGGTGGTCATAGATAGAAGCTTCAGGGATGTAGTTACTCCGAAGAATAAAGATAGATGGGTGACGGTGAGAGGGGCTGGGAGGAAGCAGTCAGTATAGGGATCCCCTGTTGTCGTTCCACTTAGTAACAAGTATGCCACTTTGGATACTGTTGGGGGGGGTGGAGGGGACTTACCAGGGGTAAGCCATGGGGTGCAGGTCTCTGGCACAGAGTCTGGCCCTGTTGCTCAGAAGGGAAGGGGGGAGAGGAGTAGAGCATTAGTCATTGGAGACTCCATAGTTAGGGGGATAGATAGGAGATTCTGTGGGAACGAGAGAGACTCGCGGTTGGTGTGTTGCCTCCCAGGTGCCAGGGTGCGTCATGTCTCGGATCGTGTTTTCGGGATCCTTAAGGGGGAGGGGGAGCAGCCCCAAGTCGTGGTCCACATAGGTACCAACGACATAGGTAGGAAAAGGGATAGGGATGTAAGGCAGGAATTCAGGGAGCTAGGGTGGAAACTTAGATCTAGGACAAACAGAGTTATTATCTCTGGGTTGTTACCCGTGCCACGTGATAGCGAGATGAGGAATAGGGAAAGAGAGGAGTTGTACACATGGCTACAGGGATGGTGCAGGAGGGAGGGTTTCAGATTTCTGGATAATTGGGGCTCATTCTGGGGTCGGTGAGACCTCTACAAACGGGATGGTCTACACCTGGACCAGAGGGGTACCATTATCCTGGGGGGGGGGAAATTTGCTAATGCTCTTCAGGAGGGTTTAAACTAGTTCAGCAGGGGCTTGGGAACCTGAATTGTAGCTCCAGTATACAGGAGGTTGAGAATAGTGAGGTCATGAGTAAGGTTTCAAAGTTGCAGGAGTGTACCGGCAGGAAGGTGGTTTAAAGTGTGTCTTCTTCAATGCCAGGAGCATCCAGAATAAGGTGGGTGAACTTGCGGCATGGGTTGGTACCTGGGACTTCGATGTTGTGGCCATTTCGGAGACATGGATAGAGCAGGGACAGGGATGGTTGTTGCAGGTGCCGGGGTATAGATATTTCAGTAAGCTCAGGGAAGGTGGTAAAAGAGGGGGAGGGGTGGCATTGTTAGTCAAGGACAGTATTACGGTGGCAGAAAGGACGTTTGATGAGGACTCGTCTACTGAGGTAGTATGGGGTGAGGTTAGAAACAGGAAAGGAGAGGTCACCCTGTTAGGGGTTTTCTATAGGCCTCCGAAAAGTTCCAGAGATGTAGAGGAAAGGATTGCAAAGATGATTCTGGATAGGAGCGAAAGCAACAGGGTAGTTGTTATGGGGGACTTTAACTTTCCAAATATTGACAGGAAACGCGATAGTTCGAGTACTTTAGATGGGTCCATTTTTGTCCAATGTGTGCAGGAGGGTTTCCTGACACAGTATGTAGATAGGCCAACGAGAGGCGAGGCCGTATTGGATTTGGTACTGGGTAATGAACCAGGACAGGTGTTAGATTTGGAGGTAGGTGAGCACTTTGGTGATAGTGACCACAATTCGATTACGTTTACTTTAGTGATGGAAAGGGATAGGTATATACCGCAGGTCAAGAGCTATATCTGGGGGAAAGGCAATTATGATGCGATGAGGCAAGACTTAGGATGCATCGGATGAAGAGGAAAACTGCAGGGGATGGGCACAATGGAAATGTGGAGCTTGTTCAAAGAACAGTATATACCTGTCAGGCAGGGAGGAAGTGGAAGGGAACCGTGGTTTACTAAGGCAGTCAAAACACTTGTCAAGAGGAAGAAGGAGGCTTATGCAAAGATGAGACATCAAGGTTCAGTTACGTGCTCTCGAGAGTTACAAGTTAGCTAGGAAGGACCTAAAGAGAGAGCTAAGAAGAGCCAGGAGGGGACATGAGAAGTCTTTGGCTGGTAGGATCAAGGATAACCCTAAAGCTTTCTATAGATATGTCAGAAATAAAAGAATGACTAGGGTAAGAGTAGGGCCAGTCAAGGACAGTAGTGAGAAGTGGCGCTTGGAGTCCAAGGAGATAGGAGAGGTGCTAAATGAATATTTTTTGTCAGTATTCACACAGGAAAAAGACAATGTTGTCGAGGAGAATACTGAGATTCAGGCTACTAGACTAGAAGGGCTTGAGGTTCATAAGGAGGAGGTGTTAACAATTCTGGAAAGTGTGAAAACAGATAAGTCCCCTAGGCCGGATGGGAATTATCCTAGGATTCTCTGGGAAGCTAGGGAGGAGATTGCTGAGCCTTTGGCTTTGATCTTTAAGTCATCTTTGTCTACAGGAATAGTGCCAGAAGACTGGAGGATAGCAAATGTTGTCCCCTTGTTCAAGAAGGGGAGTAGAGACAACCCCGATAACTATAGACCAGTGAGCCTTACTTCTGTTGTGGGCAAAATCTTGGAAAGGTTTATAAGAGATAGGGTGTATAATCATCTGGAAAGGAATAATTTGATTAGACATAGTCAACACGGTTTTATGAAGGGTAGGTCGTGCCTCACAAGCCTTATTGAGCTCTTTGCGAAGGTGACCAAACAGGTGGATGAGGGTAAAGCAGTTGATGTGGTGTATATGGATTTCAGTAAAGCGTTTGATCAGGTTCCCCACGGTAGGCTACTGCAGAAAATACGGAAGCATGGGATTCAGGGAGATTTAGCAGTTTGGATCAGAAATTGGCTAGCTGGAAGAAGACAAAGGGTGGTGGTTGATGGGAAGTGTTCAGACTGGAGTCCAGTTACTAGTGGTGTGCCACAGGGATCTGTTTGGGGCCACTGCTGTTTGTCATTTTTATAAATGACCTGGAGGAGGGCGTAGAAGGATGGGTGAGTAAATTTGCAGATGACACTAAAGTCAGTGGAGTTGTGGACAGTGCGGAAGGATGTTACAAGTTACAGAGGGACATAGATAAGCTGCAGCGCTGGGCTGAGAGGTGGCACATGGAGTTTAATGCAGAAAAGTGTGAGGTGATTCATTTTGGAAGGAATAACAGGAAGACAGGGCTTTACTGGGCTAATGGTAAGATTCTTGGCAGTGTGGATGAGCAGAGAGATCTCGGTGTCCATGCACATAGATCCCTGAAAGTTGCCACTCAGGATGAGAGGGTTGTTAAGAAGGCGTACGATGTGTTAGCTTTTATTGGTAGTGGGATTGAGTTTTGGAGCCATGAGGTAATGTTGCAGCTGTACAAAACTCTGGTGTGGCCGCATTTGGAGTATTGCATGCAATTCTGGTCGCCGCATGAGAGGAAGGATGTGGAAGCATTGGAAAGGGTGCAGAGGCGATTTACCAGAATGTTGCCCGGTATGGAGGGACGATCTTATGAGGAAAGGCTGAGGGACCTGAGGCTGTTTTCGTTAGAGAGAAGAAGGTTAAGAGGTGACTTAATTGAGGCATACAAGATGATCAGAGGATATGAGGCAGCAAAAGATGACCATTCCTGGCTGGCAAAACAGGGCCCATTGTCCGACATGACAGTCATCGGAATGCCGTGGCGAGCGAAGGTGTCTTTGCAGGCCCTTATGACAGCGGACGATGTCAAATTATGCAGGCGTATGACCTCTGGATCGTTGGAAAAGTAGTCAATGACGATGACATAGACCCTGCCGAGCGCGTGAAAGAGGTCCACACCCACCTTCGCCCAGGGGGACGTCACCAGCTCATGGGGCAGAAGTGTCTCAGGAGGTTGCGCCGGTTGAAACCTTTGGCAGGTGGGGCAGTTGAGCACCATATTGGCAATGTCATCACTGATGCCCGGCCAGTATACCGCCTCTCGGGCCCTCTGTCTGCACTTCTCGACCCCCAGGTGGCCTTTGTGTAGTTGTTCGAGGACCAGCTTGTGCATGCTGTGCGGAATCACAATCCGGTCCAGCTTTAGAAGGACACCATCAGTGACGGCCTAGTCGTCTCGGACATTGTAGAACGGTGGGCACTGCCCTTTGAGCCACCCTCCCGTCATGTGGCGCATCACACGTTGTAGAAGGGGGTCAGCCGCAGTCTCTCAGCGAATACGGGCCAGACTGGAGTCGTCAGTTGGCAGATTTGCTGATGTGAAAGCCACCTGCGCCTCGACCTGACAGACGAACCCCTCCGAATCTGGCGGTGTGCTCACTGCTCTAGATAGGGCATCCGCAATGATAAGGTCCTTCCCTGGGGTGTAGACCAGGTGGAAGTCATACCTCCTAAGTTTAAGTAGGATGCGCTGGAGGCGAGGGGTCATCTCGTTCAGGTCCTTATTTATGATGCTGACCAGGGGGCGGTGGTCAGTCTCAACGGTAAACCGGGGGAGACCATACACATAGTCATGGAACTTGTCTATCCCGGTTAGCAAGCCCAGGCACTCCTTTTCGATCTGCGCGTAGCGCTGTTTTGTGGGGGTCATGGACGGCGAGGCATAGGCGACCGGGGCCCATGACGCAGTGTCATCCCGCTGTAGGAGCACCGCCCCAATGCCGGACTGGCTGGCATCAGTCGAGATTTTGGTGTCACGAGATGTGTCGAAAAACGTCAATACTGGTGCTGTGGTGAGCTTAAGTTGAGGTCCTCCCATTCCTGCTGGTGTGTGTGTAGCCACTGGAACTCCGTGGACTTCTTGACGAGGTGGCGCAGAGCTGACGTGTGGGAGGCAAGGTTGGGAATGAGCTTCCCCAGGAAGTTGACCACGCCTAGGAAGCGTAGCACTGCTTTCATGTCTGCTGGCTGCGGCATGGCTGTAATGGCGCTCGCCTTGTCTGCATCCGGACGGACCCCTGACTGGGAAATGTGGTCACCCAGGAACTTCAGCTCGGTTTGGCCGAAAGAACACTTGGCTCGGTTGAGGCGCAGGCCATTTTCGCGTATGCGCGCAAAGACGCGCTGGAGACGATAGAACATAGAACATAGAAAAATACAGTACAGAACAGGCCCTTCGGCCCACGATGTTGTGCCGAACTTTTGTCCTAGATTAATCATAGATTATCATTGAATTTACAGTGCAGAAGGAGGCCATTCGGCCCATCGAGTCTGCACCGGCCCTTGGAAAGCGCACCCTACCCAAAGTCAACACCTCCACCCAACACTAAGGGCAATTTTGGACACTAAGGGCAATTTATCATGGCCAATCCACCTAACCTGCACATCCCCAGACCGTGGGAGGAAACCGGAGCACCCGGAGGAAACCCACGCAGACACGGGGAGGATGCGCAGAGCCCGCACAGACAGCGACCCAAGTCGGAACCGAACCTGGGACCCTGGAGCTGTGAAGCAATTGTGCTATCCACAATGCTACCGTGCTGCCCTTAAGAACAAATAAATCTACACTCTATCATTTTACCGTAATCCATGTACCTATCCAATAGCTGCTTGAAGGTCCCTAATGTTTCCGACTCAACTACTTCCACAGGCAGTGCATTCCATGCCCCCACTACTCTCTGGGTAAAGAACCTACCTCTGACATCCCCCCTATATCTTCCACCATTCACCTTAAATTTATGTCCCCTTGTAATGGTTTGTTCCACCCGGGGGAAAGTCTCTGACTGTCTACTCTATCTATTCCCCTGATCATCTTATAAACCTCTATCAAGTCGCCCCTCATCCTTCTCCGTTCTAATGAGAAAAGGCCGAGCACCCTCAACCTTTCCTCGTAAGACCTACTCTCCATTCCAGGCAACATCCTGGTAAATCTCCTTTGCACCTTTTCCAAAGCTTCCACATCCTTCCTAAATTGAGGTGACCAGAACTGTACACAGTACTCCAAATGTGGCCTTACCAAAGTTTTGTACAGCTGCATCATCACCTCACGGCTCTTAAATTCAATCCCTCTGTTAATAAACGCTAGCACACCATAGGCCTTCTTCACAGCTCTATCCACTTGAGTGGCAACTTTCAAAGATGTATGAACGTAGACCCCAAGATCTCTCTGCTCCTCCACATTGCCAAGAACTCTACCGTTAACCCTGTATTCCGCATTCATATTTGTCCTTCCAAAATGGACAACCTCACACTTCTCAGGGTTAAACTCCATCTGCCACTTCTCAGCCCAGCTCTGCATCCTATCTATGTCTCTTTGCAGCCGGCAACAGCCCTCCTCACTGTCCACAACTCCACCAATCTTCGTATTGTCTGCAAATTTACTGACCCACACTTCAACTCCCTCATCCAAGTCATTAATGAAAATCACAAACAGCAGAGGACCCAGAACTGATCCCTGCGGTATGCCACTGGTAACTGGGATCCAGGCTGAATATTTGCCATCCACCACCACTCTCTGACGTCTATCGGTTAGCCAGTTCGTTATCCAACTGGCCAAATTTCCCACCATCCCATGCCTCCTTACTTTCTGCAGAAGCCTACCATGGGAAACCTTATCAAATGCCTTACTAAAATCCATGTACACTACATCCACTGCTTTACCTTCATCCACATGCTTGGCCACCTCCTCAAAGAATTCAATAAGACTTGTAAGGCAAGACCTACCCCTCACAAATCCGTGCTGACTATTCCAAATCAAGCAGTGTCTTTCCAGATGACTTTGTCTACCACCGAAGTAAGACTAACTGGCCTGTAATTCCCAGGGTTAACCCTAGTCCCTTTTTTGAACAGGGGCACGACATTCGCCACTCTCCAATCCCCTGGTACCACCCCTGTTGACAGTGAGGACGAAAAGATAATTGCCAACGGCTCTGCAATTTTATCTCTTGCTTCACATAGAATCCTTGGATATATCCCGTCAGGCCCGGGGGACTTGTCTATCCTCAAGTTTTTCAAAATGCCCAACACATCTTCCTTCCTAACAAGTTTTTCCTCGAGCTTACCAGTCTGTTTCACACTGTCCTCTCCAACAATGTGGCCCCTCTCATTTGTAAATACAGAAGAAAAGTACTCGTTCAAGACCTCTCCTATCTCTTCAGACTTAATACACAATCTCCCGCTACTGTCCTTGATCGGATCTACTCTCGCTCTAGTCATTCTCATATTTCTCACGTATGTGTAAAAGGCCTTGGGGTTTTCCTTGATCCTACCCGCCAAAGATTGTTCATGCCCTCTCTTAGCTCTCCTAATCCCTTTCTTCAGTTCCCTCCTGGCTATCTTGTATCCCTCCAACGCCCTATCTGAACCTTGTTTCCTCAGCCTTTTTCCTCTTAACAAGACATTCAACCTCTCTTGTCAACCATGGTTCCCTCACTCGACCATCTCTTCCCTGCCTGACAGGGACATACATATCAAGGACACGTAGTACCTGTTCCTTGAACAAGTTGCACATTTCATTTGTGTCCTTCCCTGACAGCCTGTGTTCCCAACTTATGTACTTCAATTCTTGTCTGACAACATCGTATTTACCCTTCCCCCAATTGTAAACCTTGCCCTGTTGCACGCACCTATCCCTCTCCATTACTAAAGTGAAAGTCACAGAATTGTGGTCACTATCTCCAAAATGCTCCCCCACTAACAAATCTATCACTTGCCCTGGTTCATTACCAAGTACTAAATCCAATATTGCCCCTCCTCTGGTCGGACAATCTGCACACTGTGTTAGAAAAGCTTCCTGGACACACTGCACAAACACCACCCCATCCAAACTATTTGATCTAAAGAGTTTCCACTCAATGTTAGGGAAGTTAAAGTCACCCATGACTACTACCCTGTGACTTCTGCACCTTTCCAAAATCTGTTTCCCAATCTGTTCCTCCACATCTCTGCTACTATTGGGGGGCCTATAGAAAACTCCGAACAAGGTGACTGCTCCTTTCCTATTTCTGACTTCAACACACACTACCTCAGTAGGCTGATACTCCTCGAACTGCCTTTCTGCAGCTGTTATACTATCTCTAATTAACAATGCCACCCCCCACCTCTTTTACCACCCTCCCTAATCTTATTGAAACATCTATAACCAGGGACCTCCAACAACCATTTCTGCCCCTCCTCTATCCAAGCTTCCGTGATGGCCACCACATCGTAGTCCCAAGTACCGATCCATGCCTTAAGTTCACCCACCTTATTCCTGATGCTTCTTTCGTTGAAGTATACACACTCCAACCCATCTCCGTGCCTGCAAGTACTCTCCTTTGTCAGTGTTCCCTTCCCCACTGCCTCATTACACGCTTTGGCGTCCTGAATATCGGCTACCTTAGTTGCTGGACTACAAATCCGGTTCCCATTCCCCTGCCGAATTAGCTTAAACCCTCCCGAAGAGTACTAGAAAACCTCCCTCCCAGGATATTGGTGCCCCTCTGGTTCAGATGCAACCCGTCCTGCTTGTACAGGCCACACCTTCCCCAGAATGCGCTCCAATTATCCAAATACCTGAAGCCCTCCCTCCTACACCATTCCTGCAGCCACGTGTTCAGCTGCACTCTCTCCCTATTCCTAGACTCGCTATCACGTGGCACCGGCAACAAACCAGAGATGACAACTCTGTCTGTCCTGGCTTTTAACTTCCAGCCTAACTCCCTAAACTCGTTTATTACCTCCACACCCCTTTTCCGACCTACATCATTGGTACCAATGTGCACCACGACTTCTGGCTGCTCCCCCTCCCCCTTAAGGATCCTGAAGACACGATCCGAGACATCCCTGGCCCTGGCACCCAGGAGGCAACATACCTTCCGGGAGTCTCGTCCGCGACCACAGAATCTCCTATCTATTCCCCTAAACATTGAATCTCCTACAACTATTGCTTTATTATTCTCCCCCCTTCCCTTCTGAGCCCCAGAGCCAGACTCAGTGCCAGAGACCTGGCCGCTAGGGCCTTCCCCCATAGATGTGCTCCTGTGGTGTGGTGGACCAGATGTTGACGTCGTCCACGTAGACGCGCACCCCTTCGATGCCTTCCATCATCTGCTCCATGATCCTATGAAAGACCTCGGATGCCGGGATGATGCCAAATGGCATTCGGTTGTAGCAGAACTTGCCGAAAGGGGTGTTGAAGGTACATAGCTTTCGGCTGGACGGATCTAGTTGGAACTGCCAAAAACCCTTTGAGGCATCCAGTTTTGTGAAGATTTAGCCCGGGCCATTTCACTCGTGATCTCTTCCCATTTGGGTATGGGATAGTGTTCCCTCATAGTGTAACCGCAGGACTGCGTGAGGATACGGAGATGCGTAAGGAATGACTGAAAGGGCTCATCCTTACCTTTCAGGTGCTGCTGGAAGAGATACCTCTCGAAGCTCTCGTTGACCTCGACGTTGAAGTGTTGGTCGAGCTTGAGAAGGACCGTCTTGTATTTGGTCTTGTCCTCGCCTTCCGCAAACACCAGGGAGTTGTAGACATGGATGGCGTGTTGACCTGCCGTGGTGAGGAGGCTGGCGATCGTTCTGGTGTCCGAAGCGCTCTCCTTTTCGTTGGCTTCCAGGAAGAGCTGGAAGCGCTGTTTGAACAGCTTCCAATTAACGCCGAGGTTTCCAGCGACTTGTAGCGGCTGCGGTGTGTTGACAGTGTCCATGGCGCAGGATGGCAGATTCCAGAGGATTTGTAGGTAGGTACCAAAGTCACTCCTGGTACTATGAAGTGTTGGGTACTCTGCTACACAGACGAACCAACACGGTTGCGAAGGGTGCAATGCAGTTTTATTTCAAACATCTATTTACACTGGTAAACTGTTTACTGAGGTTTGATCATGACCCTTGATTCTGTGGACCTATTCCTAATTCTATCTTGTAGTGGCACTCAGCACATGGTGGATGTCTGAGTGGCTTGTCCTGAGCTCTGTGCCCTGAGCCGTCTCCTGCTCAAGTCCCCAGGAAGTGTTGTGTTCCCTGTTTTGTACTGTGTATGCTCTTGCCTGTGATTGGCTGTCGTGTTGTGTGTGTTGATTGGTCCGTTGATCTGTCCATCAGTATGTATGTATGTATGTGCTATGATGTTTACCTGAATATCATGACAGTTAGTTTTCCTACGAATTCATCTCGCGTTTCCCCCGAGCGCTGATCGAGAGCCCCCTTATCGAGAGCGATGCGTCCGACGTAGCTCTGGCCACCACCCTCAACCAAGCGGGCAGGCCTGTGGCTTTCTTCTCCCGTACCCTCCATGCTTCCGAAATTCGCCACTCCTCGGTCGAAAAAGAAGCACAAGCCACAGTTGAAGCTGTGAGACATTGGAGGCATTACCTGGCCGGCAGGAGATTCACTCTCCTCACGGACCAACGGTCGGTTGCCTTCATGTTCGATAATGCACAGCGGGGCAAGATTAAAAACAACAAGATCTTGCGGTGGAGGAGAGAACTCTCCACCTTCAACTACGAGATCTTGTACCGTCCCGGGAAGCTAAACGAGCCTCCTGATGCCCTGTCCCGCGGCACATGTGCCACTGCATAAGTGGACCGCCTCCGAGCCCTCCACGAGGACCTCCGCCATCCGGGGGTCACTCGTTTTTTCCATTTCGTCAAGACTCGCAACCTGCCCTACTCAATCGAGGAGGTCAGGACAATCACCAGGGACTGCCAAATCTGCGCGGAGTGCAAACCTCACTTCTACCGGCTAGAGAGGGCGCACCTGATTAAAGGCTTCCCGTCCCTTTGAACGCCTCAGCATGGACTTCAAAGGCCCCCTCCCATCCACCGACCGCAACACGCACTTCCTGAACGTGATTGATGAGTACTCCCGGTTCTCATTCGCCATCCCCTGTCCAGACATGACCGCAACCACCGTCATCAAGGCCCTCCAGGGTATCTTTACACTGTTCGGTTTCCCCGCATACATACACAGTGATAGGGGGTCCTCCTTTATGAGCGACGAACTGCGTCAATTCCTGCTCAGCAAGGGCATCACCTCGAGCAGGACGACCCGTTACAACCCCCGGGGAAACGGGCAGGTAGAGAGGGAGAATGGAACGGTTCTACTGGCCCTACGATCCAGGAATCTCCCAGTCTCCCGCTGGCAAGAGGTCCTCCCGATGGCTCTCCACGCCATTCGGTCGCTGCTCTGTACAACTATCAGTCAGACACCTCATGAACTTCTCCTTGTTTTCCCCAGGAAGTCCTCCTCCGGGACCTCGCTCCCAACCTGGCTAGCGACACCCGGACCCATCCTGCTTCGGAAGCACGTGCGGGCGCACAAGTTGGACCCGTTGGTCGAGAGGGTCCACCTGCTGTCCGCTAACCCCCAGTATGCCTATGTGGCGTTCCCTGACGGCCGGCAAGACACAGTCTCCCTTCGGGACCTGGCGCCCGCCGGAACCCCACGCGCACCCGAACCATTGCCCCCACCTCCACCTCCCCCACAGCACCTCACTGGAGGGTCAGTACTCCCGCCGTTCCTGCCTAGGCCTGACCAGCCACCGATGCCCCCTACAGGTGCCCCCCCTCCCTGTCAACCTTTTGACCCTACAGCGCCGCCTAGGGGTGACGAAGCTGCCAGGGAGGACGACACCACACTCCTGGAGTCGCAACCGCCGGGACCCTCGTCAGAATCACCGCCGAAGCCCAGACGCTCCAGAAGGACGACTAGGCCGCCCGATCGACTGATTGCTGCACTATGAACACTTTGTACATATCCTCGACATCACGGTACCTCCATACCCGGTCATACCATGCAAAAGGCGACTATTAACGCTGGCCACCACCCCCGCCGGGCTCGTTTTTAACGGGGTGAATGTACTAGTACCAGGTATTGCGGTACCTGAGAGGCTGATGAACATTGGTTAGACCCAGGAGTCTACCATTGGCTGTATTACGTAGCTCCGCCCTGAAGGCGGGGTATAAGAGATGGTGCCGTCCCAGTAGCCTTCACTTTCTGTATCGAAGCTGCTGGGGAAGAGTTCTAGCAGATTAAAGCCTTCAGTTATGGAATCACTTTGTCTTGAGTGTAATTGATTGCGCATCACCCACCACCTCAGGCCATTGCCTGAGGCCTGCCCCACGATTCTCCGTCCCCGACCAGCCGAATTCCCAACGGCGTGGTTCTAACGTGGTCCTGCCATTCGGAAACCTCGCGAAGCGGCTGCGGACTCAGTCCGGGGCGGGCGAGCGGTCGATGCGGGGCACCCTTTCGGCGGTCCAGGTCCACGGATTGAGTCCGCCAGCGGCCACGGCCGTTAGCATGCGCGGCCTCTGACCCGGAAGTGCGGGGGCCATAACAGCAGCTAGAGCTGCGAGCTCTACGACAGCTGCCTGCTTGCCCCCTGCAAGATGGTGATTCTGTGGCCTTTTGATGCCAGTTTTCACGAGGGCGTGGGGACATAGTCCCAAAAATGGAGAATTCAGCCCCTTGTCTCTCACAGTTCAGGACTCAACTGAGCTCCTTGGGTATCTGAAAATCATTCCACTTGAGTAGGACACAATCACCACCTGTTACCAGGCAGAATGTGGGGCTGGATTCTCCGTTTCTGGCACCAAGTCCCCATGCGGTCGGGAAAACTGTGGTCTTCTATGCCAGGAAAACTGGTGTCAAAAGGTCACAGATTCCCGTTTTGCTGGGGGCTAGCAGGCATCCGCCGTAGAGCTCGCAGCTCTAGCTGTCGATATGGCCTTCCACACTTCCGGGTCAGGAGCTGCACATGCGCACGGCAGTGGCCGTGCCGTGCTCCATGGCGGACTCAGCCCGTGGACTTGGACCGGCGAAATAGTGCCCTGCATCGGCCGCTCACGCGCCCCGGACCGCCCGCCCACATTGCCGCCAGCCCCGAATGAAGCCCCCCTTGCCCGCCGATCGGCCCTACCCTGACTGTGGCGGGCCTGGACTGAGTCCGCAGCCACCACGCGAGGATCCCGGACGATGGGACCATGAGTGTCCCACGCTGTTGGGAATTTAGCTGGTCAACAACGGAGCACTGCGGGGCGGGCCTCAGGCAATGGCCTGAGGTGGTGGATACTCGGCGCGGAGTATGCCGATTTTCGGGGGGCGGAGAATTTATAAACTGGCGCCGCTCCCGTTTTCGGCCCCAAAATGGATTCTCCTCCCTGTTGCCAAACACGATTCCGGCGTCGGGGAGCGGCGAATCCAGCCCGTGGCCTTTTGGCCAATTGATTGCCCACCCGCCAATCAATCAAATAGAGTCCCACCTCATCTCTCGGGTGCCACAAAGTATGAGTTGTCCTGTTCGAAAAACCAGCACGGGCTGGATTCTCCGCAGCCCCGTGCCGAAATCGCATTTGACGCAGGGGCGGAGAATCCACTTTTACGCCCAAATCGGGTCCAGCACTGCTCCCCCGATTCTCTGGTCCCCTGAGCGCGGACTCAGAACCGGAAGTGCAGGGGCCGTCCGTGCAGCGAAAGCTGCGAGAAGCACTCCGGGGCCCTGCAAGCCCCCTGCAGGTAGGTGAATAGGTCTTCATTTTTTAAGGAAAGTCTGGCGTGAAACACCAGCGTTTGTACGCTGGCGTGGGGACATAACCCCATTTTTGGAGAATCCAGCTCCATATACTCTTGCAACTTCGTGAATTCCTCATTCTCTGCTGTTTGGCTTAAAGATCCATGTCCATTAGGCATCCAGCAAAATTAAAGAAAGGGTAAATAAGGGAATCATCGGGAAAGACCCTTCCATTACGTTTAATATTCTTGTTTGCGATTGCAGTATGCCACTTTCAAACTTAACATGAAATTCAACTGTATTATGCTCAGCAGTTCCCAACACATTCTTTACTATGAGATTATTAATAAGCACTCCTTTATTGCACTGTACAAGATTTAAAATAGCTTTATCCCTAATTGGTTCGACAATCTATTGCTCCAGGAAACTGTCACAAAAACATTGTACAAGCTCATCTTCTAGACAACCCTTCCCAATTTGATTGATCCAGTCTATATGAAGGTTAAAGTCCCCTCCAATTATTACAATGCATTTGGTGCAAGCTTCAATAATTTCTTGTTTAATGCTCTATCCAGCAGTATAACTACTAAACCACTTCTGAGTCACTATATTCCCTGATGTAATTCAGTGTAAATATGTTTTATTTAGTGGCAGGTGGAAGGCTAAAAACAGAAATTACATATCAATCATCACAATTTTTTCAAATACTGCTATATGGAACCAGTATGACTGGAATATATGTCTACACAGATTTAACCCAATTTTGGGGGGATCATGTTGAAAGCAGAACCAGAGGGGGTAAAAGATGTCAAAAAGCACACACATTACAGCACACACCTGTAGTACAAGGCTGCAGTAAAATCATCAGAAACTTGTATGCTTATGATTTATATTAATTTACTTTGGGAGCATCATCATGATTACATAGTAACCGTTAATTAGAGCATTAATGTTGTATTTTGAAGTGATAGCTAATTATAGCAGCCATGGATTTCATTATTATCCACAAATGCCATTGTGATTATCTGAATATAAAAGCAGTCACCGTTTTCTGATATATTTTAAATGTAGTTATTTAGGAAAATATTACTGCAGTGAGTCATAAAATACAACTGTTATAATAACTTGGTATATAATTCCCATAGCAGAGTCAGATTACTGAGATATTCATATGATGCAACAGCATAAAGTTTGCTGGTTTTGTGTATTCACAATAAATGTAAAAGAATCAAGCTTCAGCCCTCAGGTTGAAGTAACAATTACTGATGGTCTGATACCGGTGCATTGGCAATACAGCGATATTGAAGTGGTCTTTACTTTAATGAAATAAAATATTTTAAAAAGGTCCTTTATTTTGTAAAGGATTTAGGGAAAAGGATTGATGAAAAGTCATTGACATGTAATTTTAACTCTTGTTTCTTTCTCTACAGATGCTGGGCTGGATTCTCCGATTCTGGGACTATGTCCCCATGCCAGTGTGGGAATGGTGGCGCTATACGCCAGGAAAGCTGGCGCAAAACGACCACCGATTCCCCATTTTGCTAGGGTCTAGCAGGACGACAGCATAGAGCACTCGGTTTTAGCTGCTGATACGCCCCGGAGAATTGCCGGGTCCGTGGCAGCGAATGCGCAGGGCGGCGGCCTGCAGCGGCTGCGTCGTGCTTCATGGCGGAGGCCGCTCACGGACCCAGCTCGCAAAATAGTCTGCCCCTTCGGTCGGCTCGCGCGCCCCGGACCGCTCCCCCACAATGCGCCCAGCCCCGAATAATGTCCCCCCCTGCCTGCGGATAGGCCCTCCCCCAAATGTGGCGGCACTGGACTGAGTCCGCAGCCGCCACGCCGAGTTCCCGACGGGTGAGACCACACGTGTCCCACGCCGTCGGGAACTCGGACAGTCAGGGGCGGAGCATCGGGGGAGCGGGCCTCAGGCAATTTATTCAGCTTGGCAAAAGGAACAGTCGGGAATTTGGATTCTCAGGCCATTCGCCGAACACGATTTCCGCGTCAGTGACTGGAGAATCTAGCCTCTGTATTTCTAGCGTTTTCTGTTTTTTTCAGATTTCCAACATCTACAGTAGTTTGCTTTTGTGTTGCCGTAGAATAAAAACAACTTTTACATTATAATCCATCTTGTTGATGAACTTTATATTGCCAGTTGACACTGCAAAAGTCACTTCTGCAATGCAGCAGCTGCCTCTAAACTTAGCAGGAAGAAAAACACACCCTTCAAAAAGCATCATAGTTCTCTGTATCCAATTTTGAAAGCATATACCATCTTATCAGTAGGTATGCCACTCCCACTCTCTTTGGTACATTATACCTCAAATGATATAGCAGATAAATTTGTCACAAACAGCACCCAAGACTGACGATGTTACAATACGCTGACTCACATTGAGGTGGTTGTAATGTTAGATGGAAATGATGGAAATCCATTTTCCAAAGGGAACTTCACTTGCATCTTTGCAATGGTCACTGCGAAGGTCCCGTGTTAATTCCTCGTGTTCAACATTGTTATGGAGGGAAGGGAGGCTTGGTCAGTTTTATTTGCTGCCAAATGCTGTGTGAACACTCACTGAGGGATCCATTGTATGAGAGGCAGCAAGGGGAGAACAATTCCAATAGAGGTACCAACGGATAACAATAGGTCCAGCTACAATATGGAAATAGCTTGGGACGGGGGCCAAGGTCGGTGGTGAATCTTTGAGACAGCCGTAAGTCCTGCTATGCTGGAGATGCATCCCAATACAGCTACTACAGAAGGCCGAGGTGACAATATAGAGTGGCTGCAATTACATTTGTTTGTATATACTGGCTTTTATCTATACAATTACCACAAATTTGTAGAATGGCATTTTCTCGTCAAATGGATTTGATTTTCTTTAGTAACAATTCAACATCACGAGTGCAGTAATTTTGTCTGACAGGAACAATTCAATCTCTATATAAAATGAATGCTGATCATTTTCACATGTCTGATGAGCTGCTTCAGCATTTCACATGAATTACTTATAAGTACAGCAAAGAAATTAGAATGTGTAAACAGTAGCAGCTCGCTGTGCTCCAAACGCCGGTTTTCCAAGACTTGACTGTCCCTTTTGCCGAGCTGAATAAAGGGTATATACTAGCAGGTGGGACCTAATTAAAGCTGTGCCTACCTTTCCCTGAACCCCAAGTTTGAATTTTTCTAATCGAGTCTCTGCCCCTGCCACAGTGCCAATCTGCTCTTATCAAAGAGAGAAATTACATCCTATGCGATTGTGATAAAAGTAAACTGTTCTTCCTTTACATCATCATCTTCCAACTCCTTTCCATTGTCAATCAACTGAGTGGGACTGCGCTCAGCTGGTTCCACTCTTATCCATCTAGTCATAGTCTATGCTGAGATGGTGCAATCCATCGACCTTCTAGAGCCAGAGTTGTTCGAGGTCATCTCGGGTGGAATTCTCCGCAATCGGCGCGATGTCCGCCGACCGGCGCCAAAAACGGGGCGAATCAGTCCGGCATCGCGCCGCCCCAAAGGTGCGGAATCCTCCACATCTTGAGCGGCCGAGCCCTAACCTTGAGGGGCTAGGCCCGCGCCGGACTGATTTCCGCCCCGCCGGCTGGCGGGAAACTGACTTTGCCGGGCGGCGCATGCGCGGGAGCGTCAGCGGCCGCTCACAGCATCCCCGTGCATGCGCAGTTGAGGGGGTCTCTTCCGCCTCCGCCATGGTGGAGACCATGGCGAAGGTGGAAGGAAAAGAGTGCCCCCACTGCACAGGCCCGCCCGTGGATCGGTGGGCCCCGATCGCGGGCCAGGCCACCGTGGGGGCACCCCCCGGGGCCAGATCACCCCGCGCCCCCCCCAGGACCCCGGAGCCCGCCCGCGCCACCTTGTCCCGCCAGTAAGAGAGGTAGTTTAATCCACGCCAGCGGGACAGGCATTCCAGCATCGGGACTTGGGCCCATCCGGGCCGGAGAATTCGGCAACCGGCGGGGCGGGATTCACGCCAGCCCCTGGTGATTCTCCGACCTGGTGGGGGGTCGGAGAATCCCGCTCCTTTGTGTCCATAGAACCCCTACAGTGAAGAAGATGGCCAAATAGCTCATCAAGTCTGCACCGACCCTCTGAAATAGGACCCTACCTATGCCCCGCCCTATCCCCACTCCTACTTAACTTACACATCTTTAGACACTGATGGGCAATTTTAGCATGGCCAATCCACCTAACCTGCATCTCTATGGGAGGAAACCGAAGCACCCGGAGGACACCCACGCAGACACAGAGAGAACGTGCAAACTCCACACAGTCACCCAAGACCGGAATTGAACTCTGGTCCCTGGCGTTGTGAAGCAGCAGTGTTACCCACTACGCCACTGTGCCACCTTCTTCGTTGAAAGTCAACAGACCTCCACCATTTATGTTGCAGCCGCAGAAGTAGCACTACATGGGATTACCGGAGCAGGCAAAGCCACATGGAAGACAGGAACTAGGGAATGCACAAACGTGATTATTGATTTTTTGATGAAATATGGCCCGATTGATAAATTATTGCCTACAGTCTGTGCTTGCATTCATGTTTGTGTACAGATTTTGTACATGGATAGACTTCTAATACTAATGGACATCCAATTTCATGGAGAAGACTCTCACTTAGACTAAATGGCTGCTGCCTTAAAGATATTTGGGAAGTATTCATCTTCAGCTACTTTAAGATCAAATGCCAGCAACTCTCCAGTGATTCAAAGAATGGGGGACTCCATAATTGTTGCATTTTGAGATTACCTGAATACAAGGCACCCACACCAGTACAAAGATAGGATTGCTGATAGGCAGTCTGAAGCGGGTCACACTTTTAGCCAATTTGAGAATCAAGACAAAAAAAATGGGTCTAGGATGAACCCTGGAAATGCATAGGGAATAATTAACAGATGTTATCATTGTGATTCCAAATATCATTAAACAACAAATTTCCCAAAGTGCAAACATTGGGTGGAAGACCGAAGCCTCACCTGTATCTGTTACACCAGATATCAAAGCAACAGTGGGAAGGAGACAAGAAAAGCAGGAGAGACATAATTATCATGCAGAGGTTTTAACCCAAATCATTGTGTTAAGATCAGGAATTTTGGCAATAACCAGTGTTGGCTATCTGGAGTCATTCTTAACCGAAGTGGCCCAGTACCTTTGGTAGTGAAATTGAACAATGGAAGAGTTGTTCGCAGGCACCAAGATCATATTAGTCTATGACATGACTCGAAGACAGCAAAAGTTCCAGATAATACAAGAGAAGGAAATGCGGCTGTAGAAATTCAATAAGAAGTCGTTCCTGTTGTACCAGGACTTCCAGTGGACTTGACTGCAGGAGGGGAACACTCATGAACAGATACCCAACCTACTCCTGCGCCCACAAGTTTAGTTGAACTGAGTCAAACGTCACCAGAGTTGATGGAGTAACTAGTGGTACTGCGAAGATTACAGCATAGTCACGAAGCTTCTGAAAGACTGACATATAATTAAGGCATTTGTTTCATTGTATTTCTGTTTTTAAAGGGGATTACAATTTAAGGGGATGAAGTGATACAGAGTGTTATTATTATGCATCTTCTTAATTAGATCCATTGCTGATGTCATCAGTACGTACTGTGATGTCATTAGTTGTTACCTGTGTACATTCGGATTTAACTGCCGTTAGTTCTAATTCTATTCTGTCACTTTTATTTCGATGTTTAACTAGCTGCTCCTTGTTTTGAATCCATACTATATTTTAAACTTTGTTATTTTTATATATTAAAGAAGATTAATTTATAACGTATTTCAACTACCATTTTGTGGTCAAGTTACCACGGTTGAAAATAAGGCAGTGTGGGTCTGATATTTACTTTACAGCAACAATGGAAAGTGTTAACCCTAAGGCAGTCAAATCATGCCAGGTCTTCACAAAAGATTCAGATGCTCCCAAAGCTGACAAGGAGCAGCTGCAAAGTCTAATTGGACAATTGAATTGGCTCAGCGCATAGGCAAGGCCGGATGCAAGTAATGAAACATCTAGAGATCTAAGACATTTTACGGGCAAACAAAATATTTAATAATAATCTTTATTGTCACAAGTAGGTTTACATTAACACTGCAATGAAGTTACTGTGAAAAGCCCCTAGTCGCTACATTCCGGCACCTATACACAGAGAGAAAATTCAGAATATCCAATTCGCCTAACAGCACGTCTTTCGGACCTTTCTAGGGTGGGGCCCAGGTATGATCTTCTTTCAGGCCTTGTGGGAGGAAACCAGAGCACCCGGAGGAAACCCACGGAGTCACAGGGAGAACTTGCAGACTCCACACAGACAGTGACCCAAGCCGGGAATCGAACCTGGGTCCCTGGAGCTGTGAAGCAACAGTGCTACCCACTGTACTACCGTGCTGCCCATGGTAGATGATGGAGAAATTTGTGCTGAAATTTCCATCTTTGGTGACCCTCGGGATATAAAATTGATTTTAGTGATGCACCATGACTCATGCAAATCTTTTGTAGCCATCTGAGATGGCCACCTGCTAAGGACCATGGGAATTATAGCCAATCCAGGACTCAGATAGATACAGAGCTTCTGTGTATTTGAAAGGCAGGTAGCTAGATTTAATCGAAACCCCCACTCGTTTGCATTCTAATGGCTCATTTCCCCAGAACAATGGGACTGCACTCAAGAAACCGACACAGACACAGACTGATCGGCGCCACCCCCCCTTTACTCAGAGAGCCCAACTGCCAAGATCAATGACCGCTAAGCACCCACCCAGCCACCAAGCACCTGCCCCTTTATTGCCCAAAATCGAAGGCAGTGATCGAAGCCTGTCGAATTACTGGGTCCAAGATTAAGGACTGCCCCAAAGAGCGCAAAACCCTAGAAGGATAAAAAGAGACACAGCCATGTGTTCCGTCTCTTTTGGACCCGGCCTGTGCCAGCCTCTTTTGGATCCGGCCTGTGCCAGCCCAATGGCAGCATAACGACCAGACAGCCAAGTTCAAGACCAACGGTTGCTACCTGACAGATGAGCCCAGCAGAGACAGAGCCACTTCTTCAAACCAGCCACGTGAGATCAAGATAAAGGCCTTATCAATCTACACAACGCCTGTCGCCCTGAAGTTAAGTATAGGTTATGGTAGTTGATAGGTGTAGTTTAACTTGTAGTAGATATTGTGGTTGCATGTCGAAGTAATCCTTGTGTGAGTAAATAGACCATCTTTTGAACTGACTAACTGGTTGTGTCGTCATTTGATCGATATAAGGGAAAGACTTGTGGTTCACCGAGATAAATAGAAATACCCACAGTATTGGCGATGCTGTTGGGACATAATATTATATTATAAATAGAGCCTCATTATCATAAAGAGCAACATTATTGGTCGACTCTGGTGGGATAGTACTCCGATTGGCAACACTTTGCGATGGGTTTTCAGGCGCAGCAGTTTTTATAATATTTCTTATGGGAGAAAGTGGGACATGTTGGCCCTTGGCTTAGGAAGCCAAGAAAATAAGAAGAATAGTTTTTAAAAAATATTTTTATTGAACTTTTATTATTTCATCCCCCCAAAATACTGAAAGTACAAGAATTACAAACAACAACAGTAAACTTAATAATAAGAATAATACCAAGTAAGCCCCACCCAACAGCTAACAGTGACCAATTCCTTAAAATACAGTATGAATGGTTGCCATCTACGGTAGAACCTTTCAATTGACCCCATCACGGTATATTTGACCTTCTTGAGGTGCAAAAATTCCATTAGGTCACCTAGCCATGCTGAGGCGCTAGGTGGTGTTACCAGTCTTCAATTCAGAAGGATTCGCCTCCAAGCATCCAGTGAGGCGAATGCCAGGGCATCAGCTCCCGCAACCATCTGCAGCTCCGGCAGGTTCAATGCCCCGAATACAGCCACTAAAGGACATGGCTCCAGCTCAATATTCAGGATTGTCGATATAATGCTGAAAAAAGAGACCGAGAAACCCACAAGCTTGGGACAGGACCAGAACACGTGCTTGTGGTTTGCAGGCCCTCTTGAATAGTGCTCAGATCTATCCTCAACCCCCACAAAGGATCGACTCTTTCAGGCCTTGGTGAGATGCGCCCCAAACACTACCTTGAACTGGATCAGACACAGCCTCGCACAGGATGACGTGGCGTTCACCCTGCTGAAGGATTCACTCTACACATCCTCCTCCAACATGGGTCCCAGCTCCCATTTGGCCTTCACATCCTCCACCGAGACCAACTCTTCCCTCAAAATCTGTCCACATATGTCAGATGAACTACCCTCTTCCAACCCTGAGCAGGAAAGAATCCGATCCAATAAGGTTGATGGCGGCGCCACCGGGAATGTCAGGAACGTCCGCCAAACAAAATTTAGAACTGGAGGAACCTAAACACATCCGAGCTCACAAACCCAACTTTTCCTTTCAGCTCCTCCAGGCTGGCAAACCACCTCTGCAAAAATAAATCACTCACTCCCTCCAGCCCCTTCCCCTTCCACCCTCGAAACATGGCATCCAACTTTGCCGGTTCGAACAAGTGGCACAGACAAATTGGGGCCCACCTTGACACTGACCCCAGTTTGAAATGCTGACAGAGTTGCCTCCATATTTTTAAAGTGAAGACAACCACTGGGTTTGGAGAGTACTTTGCCAGAATAAAAGGCAGAGACACCATCACCAGCGCCCCCCTAACTGGACCCTCTGCACGACCCAGGCTCTGTCCGCACCCAGGTAGACCCCAGGTTTCCACCCCACCCCAACACCTTCTCCGTGTTGACAGTCCAGTAGTAAAATATTAAATTTAGCAGCGCGAGCCCCCACCCCCTGACTGGCTACCCCTCTGTAGGACCCCCTTCCGAATCCTCGGGGTTTTCCCCACCCATATAAAACCCGACATAAGTCGCTCAATCCCCCCCAAAAATGACTTGGGGAAAACATGGAAGACACTGAAATAGGAACAAGAACTTTGGTAAGATGTTCATCTTGATGGATTGAACCTGGCCCACCAAGGACAATGGGAGGCTGGCCCACCTTTGCAGGTCAGCCTTACGTAGCCGCACCCAATCCCGTTCCACCTGGATGACCGAAAACTAATCCCTGCCAAGCAGAAAGGTACCTCCCCCCAGATCAGCTCCTCTCCCCTGGGAAATAACGAGAATAGTTAAAAAGCACCCTGGCTGCTGAAACGCATATCGAGGCAGTTAGCATGGCATTTTTCTTCTCAAATATATCATGGGAAATTCTGCATCATGGAGATGGCAAAGAAACTGTACCAATAGAATGTTATATAGGCAATTGTTTCCTTTAGGATAATGTGCATCACAAAATGTGCGAATGAGAAGAGAATAAGAATCAACATCATGGACAGGATTTAACTAAATGGGTATAAAGTCCCATAGTTAGCCCGTTTAGCTACGTGTTTCCCTGAAACACAACGCTATAAAACGGCATCTAGAGCCTCAGCGGGGAATACGCCGGAACTCCTCAGTGTAGTGAGAGATCGATCTCTGGAGCCCCCGAAGCAACCCCCAATCCCCCCCCCCCAAGTCCCAACACACAATGCGAGGATCCCCGGGACCCCCCAGTACCACCCCCAACATCCGCGCAAAAGACGCTGGCCTGATCACCACCACGCAGAAATTGCCACTTTGGCATCTTGGCAGTGTCAACTTGGCATTCTGGCAGTGCCCATGTGGAGATGTTCGGCAGGTTGATGGGGGAGGAGGTGGACCCCTCTCTCTACGAGCTGAACAGGGCTCACCGGTCGCTCCGCCTAAAACTAAAAGCGAATGAGCCACCCAGAACTGTGAAGGAAAAGGTGCTGAAATGGGTGAAGCTGAATGGAGAGGTGGGGTGTCATTCTCCGACCCCCCGCCGGGTTGGAGAATCGCCGGGGGCTGCCGTGAATCCCGCCCCCGCCGGTTGCCGAAGTCTCCGGTACCGGATATTCGGCGGGGGCGGGAATCGGGCCGCGCCGGTTGGCGGGCCCCCCTGCTGTAATCTCCGGCCCGGTTGGGCCAAAGTCCCGCCGATAAATTGCCTGTCCCGCCGGCGTGGATTAAACCACCTTTTGAACGGCGGGACAAGGCGGCGTGGGCGGGCTCCAGGGTCCTGGGGGGTCCCTGGGTGATCTGGCCCCGGGGGTGCCCCCACGGTGGCCTAGCCCGCGATCGGGGCCCACCGATCCGCGGGCGGGCCTGTGCCGTTGGGGCACTCTTTCCCTTCCGCCTCCGCCACGGTCTCCACCATGGCGGAGGCGGAAGAGACTCCCTCCACTGCGCATGCGTGGGAAACTGTCAGCGGCCGCTGACGCTCCCGCGCATGCGCTGCCCCGACATGTCATTTCCGCGCCAGCTGGCGAGGCAACAAAGGCCGTTTCCGCCAGCTGGCGGGGCGGAAATTCCTCCGGCGTTGGCCTAGCTCCTCAATGTTGGGGCTCGGCCCCCAAAGATGCGGAGCATTCCGCACGTTTGGGGTGGCGCGATGCCCGTCTGATTGGCGCCGTTTTGGGCGCCAGTCGGCGGACATCGCGCCGTTTCGGGAGAATTTTGCCCGTGATGTGGGATGGAGATGGTATTCATGTATACCAGGATCTCACGGCGGAGTTGGCGAGCGGCTTTTGGTCGGGCGAAGGCAATGTTGTACAAATTCTTTTTCCCACACATCACCTTTTGTTTATTTTGCCTTTCACCTGAAGTTGGTGTTCTCTAGTTTCTTGACATTTCTGCCAATGGGAACAGTTTTCTCTCGCTCTGCTCTGTCCAGATCTTTCATGATTTTGAACACCCCTATCAAATCTCTCTCAACTTTGCCTGAAGGAGAATAACCCCAGTTTCTTCAGTCTATCCATGTAATGATGTCGTTCTTCCAGGAATCAGCCTCCTGAATCCTTTCTGCTCCCTCTCTTAATGCCTTCACATTTTCCCTAAAGTGTGTTGCTGAGAATTGAACATAATACTAAGAATAAGAGCAAGAGACGACTTGATGGAAACATTGAAGATCCTGAGGGGATTTGACAAGGTGGACGTGGAGAGCATGTTTCCTCTTAAGACCATAAGAACAGGAGTAGGCTGTTCAGCCCCTCGAGCCTGCTTCACCATTCTATAAGACCACGGCCGATCTGACATTCATCAACTCCACTTTCCTGCCCTTTACCCATAACTCTTGATTCCCATTTCGGAGCTGGCATCGGGCAGGGATTAGGAGAATAGGGGCCCTGTTCATAGATGGGATGTTTGCGAACTTAGGGGCGCTGGAGGAGAAGTTTGTGTTACCCCCGGGGAATGCTTTTAGGTATATGCAAGTGAGGGGTTTTGTGAGACGGCAGGTGAAGGAATTCCCGCTGCTCCCGGCACAGGGGACCCAGGACAGGGTGATTTTGGGTGTATGGGTTGGAGAGGGCAGGGTCTCGGCGATCTACCAGGAGCTGAAAGAAGAGGAGGAGGCCGCGGTAGAGGAGCTAAAGGGCAGGTGGGAGGAGGAGCTTGGGGAGGAGATAGGTGAGGAGAGGGGAGCTTCCCCTACGAGTACCGCTAAATGTCATATGGGGGGGGCTATTGTACATGGGGAAACCCAATGTAAATGTTTTGTACAATGTACAATGTTAATTGTTGTGTTTGCGTTTCTGTTATCTTCTGTTATTGTGGGGGGGGGGGTTGTCTAAAATTTTGTTGGAAAACTTGAATAAACATATTTTTAAAAAAAAAACTCTTGATTCCCTTACAGATCAAGAAACTACCTACTTCAGCTTTAAATATACAAGGGACTCTGCCCCCACAGCTCTCTGCGGCAAGGAGTTCCAAAGACCCAAAACCCTCTGAGGGAAGAAATTCCTCCTTATTTCAATCTTAAATTGGCACCCCTTTATTCTGAAGCTATTCCCTCTGGTCCTAGACTCTCCCATGAGGGACAATATCCTCTCAGTGTTTACCCTGTCAAGCCCCTTAAGAATCCTATATGTTTCAATGAGATCACCTCTCATTCTTCTAAATTCCAATGAGTAGAGTCCCAACTTGTTTAATCTTTGCTCATAAGACAATTCCTCTATACTGGGGATCATCCTAGGAACCTTCTCTGAACCAAAATAATATATTTCCTTAAATAAGGGGACCAGAACTGCTCACAAACTCCAGATGTGGTCTGACCAATACCTTGTACAGTTGCAGCAAGACTTCCCTACTCTTACATTCCAACCCCCTTGAAATAAGGGCTAACATTCCATTAGCCTTCCTGATTACTTGCTGCACCTGTGTGCTAGCTTTGTGTTTCATGTGGACGTAGTCCCAAGTCCCTTTCAGTTGCAGTTTTTGCAGGTTTTCTTCATTTAAATAACACTCTTCCTTTGTTCTCCCTTCCTATATTATACTCCATTTGCCAACTTTTTACCTACTTACTTGACCTATTCATTTCTCTTTGCAAACTGTTTGTATCCTTCTCGCAACTTGCCCTTCACCTATTTTTGTGTCGTCGGCAAATTTGGCTACAGTACATTTGCTTCCTTCCTCCAAATCATTCATATATATTGTAAACAGTTGTGGTCCCAGCACTGACCCCTGTGGAACCCCACAGGTTACAAGTTGCCACTCTGAAAAAGAACCCCTTATCCCCACTCGCTGTTTCCTGCCCATTAGCCAATTCTCTATCCAATGTCAATATAACACCTCCAACACCATGGGTTCTTACCTTATGACTTAACATTGAGGTACCTTGTCAAACCCCTTCTGGAAGTCCAAATACAACTGTCTGAATTCTCCACCGTCGGGATTCTCCGTTTTGCCGGCAGCCCGGGGGTTTCCCGGTGGCGTGGGGTTGCCCCACAATGGCAAATCCCATCGACCAGCTGATGAAACGGAGAATCCCAACGGCGTGCCGCACCAGAAATCTGGTGTGGCGGGACGGAGAAACCCGCTCAACATATCTACTGGTTCCCCTCTATCCACTCTGGTTGAGACTTCTTCGAAAAACTCTAATAAAAATTTCCCTTTCAAAGCACAAAGCACAAAGAAAAGTACAGCACAGGAACAGGCCCTTCAGCCCTCCAAGCCTAGGCTGATCATGATGCCCTCACTAAAAAAAAACCTTCTGCCGTTACACGGTCCATATCCCTCTATCCAGGGCCGTCATTCTCCCCTACCCGGCGGGATGGAGTGGCGGGAACCACTCTGGCGTCGGGCTGCCCCAAAGGTGCACCTTTAGGGGCTAACCCTTCACCTTGAGGGGCTAGGCCCACGCCGGAGTGGTTGGCGTGCCGCCGGCCGATGGGAAAGGCCTTTGGTACCACGCCAGCCGGGGCCGAAGGGACTGCACCAGGTGGTGGAAGTCCGCGCATGCTCAGAAGCGTCAGCGGCTGCTGACGTCATCCCCGCATATGCGCAGGGGGTGGGGGGTGTCACTTCTGCATCGGCCATCGCGGAGGCTGTGGCCGAGGCGGAAGGAAAAGAGTGGGAGGCCACGATCGCGGGCCAGACCACCAGGACCCCAGAGCCCGCCCGCGCTGCCAGTCCTGCCCCGAAGGTAGGTGGTTTGATTCACGCCGGCGGGACTGGCATGACAGCAGCGGGACTTCGGCCCATCGCGGGCCAGAGAATCGCCGGGGGGGGGGGGGGGGGGGGGCCTGCCGACCAGCGCGGCACGATTCCCGTCCTCACCGAATTTTCGGTGCTGGAAAATTCGGCGGCCGGCAGGGGCGAGATTCACGCCGCCCCCCGGCAATTCTCCGACCCGGCGGGGGGTTGGAGAAACCCGCCCCAGAACTGCACACAGTACTCCAAATGTGGCCTAACGATAGCTGCAACATGATATCCCAACTCTTGTAATCAATGCCCCAGTTGGTGAATGCAAGCATGCCATATGCCTTCTTAATCACCTTGGCCACCTGTGTTACCACTTTTAGGGAACTGTGGACCTGTACGCCCAGATCCCTCTGTATGTTAATGTTCCTAAGAGTTCTGCCATTTCGCAGCCCAAGGGTCCCAGGTTCGATTCCTGGCTTGGGTCACTGTCTGCACGTTCTCCCCGTGTCTGGAACATTACAACCACTTTCTTTAGGATCCTAGGCTGCAAGCCATTAGGACCATAGGACATATTGGCCTTAGCCCCATTAGTTTGCCTAATACTACTTCTCTAGTGACGGTGATGTTATTTAATTCCTCCCCCGTATTCTTTAGCTTTTTTTTAGAAAACATGTTATTCAAGGCATTTTCACATTTACACACAAAAAAATCTGAAGAATGACAGAACAACTCAAGGAACAACCATACCCCACCTCATATCCCGCCTTCCCCATTTTACTCCCTTACCCCTCCCAACCCTCCCCACCTTGCTGACCCCTCGCTCCTCCTTCAAGAAACCGATAAACGGCTTCCACCTCTGGGTGAACCCCTCTGAACCTTGCAAAGTGAATTTAACCTTTTCCAGCCTTAGGAATTCCTCCAGGTCGCTCATCCACATTCCCGCTTTGAGCGGCTCTGAGTCCCGCTATCACAGCAAAATCCATCTCTGGGCTATCAGGAAGGCAAAAGTCAAACATCGGCCTCTCTCACCCCCTGGACACCCCAAATATCACCACCTGTGGACTCGGAACCATCTCCACACCCTGCGCCTCGGCCATCGTGTCCGAGACCCCCTGCCAGAAGCCCCTCAACCTCGGACATGCCCAGAACATGTGGACATGATTCACTGGGCCCCCCGCGCACCGCCCACGCCTATCCTGAACCCCGGCAAAGAACCTATTTATCCTCGCCACCATCATATGAGCTCTATGTACCACTTTAAACTGAATGAGGCTTAACCTCGCACGTGACGAGGATGCGTTCACCCTCCGCAAGGCTTCCACCCGTGTCTCGGCCCGCACTTCCCCTCTCAGCTCCCTCCCATTTAAGCTGAATATTCCCCACCAGCCCCGCACTGAAGCACCCTCCAGCCCTAAATGCTGCCTCCACAGCCCCCACACCCTTCGAGCCAACACCACCACTGGGTTCTCAGAGTACCTGGCTGGCGAGAACGGTAAAGGTGCCAACAACAAAGCCCTTAAACACATACCCCTGCACTATGCCACCTCCACCCACCCCACACCGACCCCTCCCCCAATGCTCCTTTTCTTACCATAGCAATGTTCGTCACCCAATAATAGTTCATCATGTTTGGCAACGCCAGATCCACCCCCCGCCCTCACCTGTGCTTCAAGAAAGCGTGCCATACCACCGGGGTCTGCCCCGCCATCATAAACCCGGCGATCATTGACCTTCCTAAAAAATGACTTCGGAACAAAGATTGAGAGGTTCTGGAACACGAATAGAAACCTCGGCAGCACCATCATTTTCACTGTCTGCACCCGCCCCGCCAGCGACAACGGCAGCACATTCCACCTCTTAAAGTCCCCCTTCCTCTGCTCCACCAGCCGAGCCAAGTTCAGTTTATGCAACTGCGCCCGACTCCGCGCCACCTGGATACCCAAGTACCTGAAACTCGCCCTCACCACCCTAAACGGCAACTCCCCTAACCTCCTTTCCTGCCCTCTGGTCGCAATCGGGAATGCCTTGTTCTTTCCCAAATTCAATTTGTTTCCCAAACACTGGCCAAATTCCCCCAGGATCTCCATAATGTCTCCGATGCTGTGCATCGAGTCCAAAATATATAATAACAGGTCATCCGCATACAATGAGACCCTGTGCTTAACACCTGGCCCTCCCCATCCTGCTCAATCCCTCTCCAGCCCCTCGATGCCCACAGCGCCATTGCCAGCGGCTCCATCACCAAGGCGAAGAGCAACGGGGAGAGCGGACACTCCTGCCTTATCCCATGATGCAGCCCAAAGTACCCCAGACTCATTTGGTTCATCTGCACGCTCGTAACCGGTGCCTTATATAGCAGCGAGACCCAGTCCACAAACATTTGCCCGAACCCAAACCGCCCCAGCACTCCAACAAATACGCCCACTCCACCTGATCAAACGCCTTCTCCACGTCCATCACCACCGCTACCTCCATCGCCTGCCCATCCGAAAGCATCATGATTATATTGAGTAGCTGATGCGCAATCAATTACTCTCAAGACAAAGTGATTCATTACTGAAGGCTTTAATCTGCTAGAACTCTTCCCCAGCAGCTTCGATACGGGTGGCAGAGGTCCTTGTGGAGGGATGGAGGTGGTCCACTTGTGCGGTGGCACAAGTGCCGCTGGACAGGGCATCAGGAGTCTTGTTCAGCTTCCCCGGACGGTACAAGATCTCGTAATTGTAGGTGGAGAGTACTATCCTCCACCGCAAGATCTTGTCGTTCTTAATCTTGCCCCGCTGTGCATTATCGAACATGAAGGCAATCGACCGTTGGTCCATGAGGAGAGTGAATCTCCTGCCGGCCAGGTAATGCCTCCAGTGTCGCACAGCTTCCACTGTGGCCTGGGCCTCCTTTTCCACCAAGGAATGGCGAATTTCGGAAGCATGGAGGGTACGGGAGAAGAAAGCCACAGGCCTGCCCGCTTGATTGAGGGTGGCCGCCAGAGCTACGTCGGACGCATCGCTCTCGACCTGGAAGGGGAGGGACTCGTCGATGGCGCGCATCGTGGCTTTTGCAATGTCTGCTTTGATGCGGCTGAAGGCCTGGCGGGCCTCCGTCGACAGGGGGAAGGTTGTCGACTGGATCAGGGGTCGGACTTTGTCTGCGTAATTGTGACCCACTGTGCATAATAGCTGAAGAACCCGAGGCAGCGCTTTAGGGCCTTGGGGCAGTGAGGGAGGGGGAACTCCATGAGGGGGCGCATGCACTCAGGGTCGGGGCCTATGACTCCACTTCGCACTACGTAGCCTAGAATGGCTAGGCGGTCGGTGCTAAACACGCATTTATCCTTATTGTAAGTCAGATTAAGGATTTTCGCAGTCTGGAGAAATTTGCGGAGGTTGGTGTCGTGGTCCTGCTGGTCATGGCCGCAGATGGTGATGTTATCCAGATACGGGAATGTTGCGCGTAAGCTGTACCGGTCAACCATTCGGTCCATCTCTCGTTGGAAGACCGAGTCCCCGTTCGTGACACCGAAGGGAACCCTTAAAAAGTGATAGAGCCGCCCGTCTGCTTCGAAGGCAGTGTACTGGCGGTCACCATTACGGAGGGGTGGCTGGTGGTAGGCAGACTTGAGATCCACCGTGGAGAAAACCTTGTATTGCGCGACCCTGTTCACCAGGTCGGCTATACGGGGGAGAGGGTACGCATCCAGCTGCGTAAACCTGTTGATGGTCTGACTGTAGTCAATGACCATCCTATGTTTCTCCCCGGTCTTTACCACCACTACCTGAGCTCTCCAGGGACTGTTGCTCGCTTCGATGACCCCTTCCCTCAGCAGCCTCTGGACCTCCGACCTGATAAAGATCCGGTCCTGGGCACTGTACCTTCTGCTCCTGGTGGCGACGGGTTTGCAATCCGAGGTGAGGTTCGCAAACAGGGAAGGCAGGTCGACCTTAAGGGTCGCAAGGCCGCAGACAGTATAGGGGGGTATAGGGCAGCCAAATTTAAAAGTCAGGCTTTGCAGATGGCACTTGAAATCCAGGCCAAGAAGGGTGGCTGCGCAGAGGTGCAGCAGGACGTACAAGCGGAAATTGTGGAATTCCCTGCCTTGGACAGTGAGGTTTGTTGGGCAGAACCCCTTTATCGCCACCGAGTGTGACCCGGAGGCCAGGGAGATCCTTTGATTTACGGGATGGGTGACAAGAGAACAGCGCCTTACTGTGTCAGGGTGAACAAAGCTTTCCGTGCTCCCAGAGTCAATCAGGCACGACGTCTCGTGGCCGTTGATGGAGATTGTCGCTGTAGCTTTCGCAAGCGTCCGGGGCCGACTCTGGTCCAGAGTCACCGAGGCCAGCTGAAGTAATGGAGAGTTCTGGTCGGGCAGCATGTAGTCGGCTGTGCTGGGGGCCTGGGGCCCCACCCAAGATGGCGTCACCTATGGGTCACACATGGTGTCCGGGGATGAAGAAAATGGCGGCGAGGGACAAAATGGCGGCACCCACCCGTCCAGCGTGGTGTCCGGGGGGCAAAATGGCTGCGCCCGTGGGTCGCACGTGGTCTTAGGGTAGGGGGGTGGTGGTGAGCGCTGTGCGGTCGGGGCCTGAAAGGGGTGTTGCCGATAGTCGCAAGAGATCGCGGCCACGGCGAGGGCCTGGCAGACCCCCACATAATGGCCCTTCTTGCCGCACCCTTTGCAGGTGGTGGTGCGGGCCGGGCAGCGCGGGCGGGGATGATTCGCCTGCCCGCAGAAGAAATAGCGGTGTCTGGCGGCGTTAGCGGGCCGTCTCGCCACGCAGGCTTGCGCGGTCAGGGGGAAGATCTCAGGGGCTGCTGTTATGGGGTGCCTCGCAGCCCAGGGGGCCGCCGCGCGATCGAGAGCAAAGGACAGCGTGTTTATATAGGCAACGTCCATGGACCCTGCCAGGGCCCGTGCCTCTGCAAGTCCCAGAGTGTCCAATTCTAGGAGCCTTCGGCGGATATCGGGGGAGGCCATACCTGCCAAGAAAGCATCCCTGATCAAAAGTTCCGTGTGCTCGTTCCCCGAAACTGGCGGGCAGCCACAGTTTCGGCCAGCACCAGCAGCGCCCGGTAGAAGTCGTTCAACGTTTCCTCGGGACTTCGCCTCCTAGTCGCCAACAGGTGACGAGCGTAGACCTGGTTCACAGCGTGGATATAATGTCCTTCTAGCAGCTCGATCGTGGCAGCATAATTCGCCGCCTCCTCGATAAGAGGGTAGATCCCAGGGCTGACCCAAGAGCGTAGGGGATGCATCTTTTGTCCTTTCGTGGGGGTGTCGGCGGCCGTGTCGAGGTAGCCCTTAAAGCACGCCAACCAATGTTTGAAAATAGCAGCAGAATTGTCCGCGTGGGGGCTGAGCTGAAGGCACTCCGGTTTGATACAGAGATCCATCCTTTCAACTGAAGTTGTGGCAGATTAAATTGATGCGCAATCAATTACTCTCACGACAAAGTGATTCATAACTGAAGGCTTTAATCTGCTAGAACTCTTCCCCAGCAGCTTCGATACAGAAAGTGAAGGCTGCTGGGACGGCACCTGTTCTTATACTCTACCTCTCAGGGCGGAGCTATGTACATCAGCCAATGGTAGACTCCTGGGTCTAACCAATGGTCATCCACCTCTCAGGTACCGCAATACCTGGTACTACCACAGTAGCCTTCTCATATTCACCGACAAATGCCTCCCCTTCAGACCCATCAGATCCTCACCTATCACCCCGGCACACAGTCCTCAATTCGCAATGCCAACACTTTCGCCAATAACTTGCCATCCACATTCAATAGTGATATCTGGCGGTACGACCCACACTACTCCGGTCCTTGTCCCTCTTTAATATCAGGGAGATGGAAGCCTGCGACAATGTAGGGGCGAGTTCCCCCTCTCTCTTGTTTCATTATGCGCCCTCACCAGCAGTGGCTCCAGGTCCGCCCCAAACCTTTATAAAACTCAACCGGGAACCCATCCGGCCCCGGGGCCTTCCCTGCCTGCATCGTCCCCATCCATCACCTCCCTCAGCCCAATTGGGGCCCCCAGTCCCTGAAGCAGCCCCTCCTCTACTTTGGGAAACTCTAACCCATCTTGGAACTGCCGCATCTCCTCCTCCCCAGTTGGGGGCTCTGATTCATAGAATCTCCTGTAAAAAACCTGGAACACCCCATTCACCCCCTCCTGGTCCATCACCACCTTACCCTTATCAACCCTAACTCTGCCAATCTCCCTCCTCACTTCCTGCGTTCTCAACTGGTGGGCCAGCATCCCACCCACCTTTTCCCCATAGTCATACACTGCCCCTCTGGCTTTCTGCATCTGCTGCAATGTCTTCCCAGTAGAAACTAGCCCAATCTCCATCTTGTGCCTCTGCCTCTCCTTCAACAACCCTGACTCTGGTGACAGTGAATATCTCCTGTCAACCCTCAAAATCTCATTCACCAGTCTTGCCCTCTCCTCCCACTCTGTTTTCTCCCTATGCACCCGAATTGACATGAACTGCCTCCCAACTACCACCTTGAGTGCCTCCCGCAGCAAATAGCAGCCCACACCTGCTCACACACCTCCTCATCCGTCAGCGACCCCACATCCAGCCTCCACTCCACCAGCACCCTCTCCAACCCCCCACTAACCAGCACATATCTCCCCCCCCCCGGATCAGCCACAATACTCCCCACTTCGAATGCAACCTGCTTATAACCAACACTGCCACCACCCCCTCGTCTTCATATCCAGCCCCGAATGGAACATCTGCCCCACCCATCTCTTTCTCAGCCTCGTCTGGTCCCCCAATTTCAGATTTGTCTCCCTCAAAAAAGCCAAGTCTGCCTTCAGACTCCTCGAATGCGTGAACACACGCGACCGTTTAACCGGCTCATTCAACCACTTCACGTTTCACGTGACCAGCCTGGTCGAGGGGCTTCCCGTCCCCTTCCCCTGCTGATCAGCCATACCCCTTTTTGTGCCAGCCCCCGGCCTGCGTCACATGACCCTCCAAGTTCGCCCTCGGATATTCACCATCATCGATCCCTTCCCACTGCGTCACACCAACCACACCTATGTCAGCAACTCTCGCCCCTCCCCTCCCCCCTCCCAGCCTCAAACAAACAATAACCCTATCCACCCACCTTCCTCTGGCACCCGCCTTCTTCACTCCTGTTAACTAGCCCACCCAGCTAGCATGGTGACCCCCGCCCAAGGCCTCCAACTACCCTTCCTCCCTCCAATTCCCCTGCCCCCCCCCCCCGACTATCCCAACCATCGTCCAGTAAAGAGTAACAAAAGGCACTCTCACCATCACTGCTCCTCCGCCAAGACCTGCCCCGGAATACCTACCCCCAAATGCTTAAAAAGTACACAAAGCTCCTCCAAAGTTCAATATCCCTCAAACTCCTCCCAGTCCATTGTCCCTCATAAATTGCACCGCCGCCTCTGGGGTGTCAAAATCAAGCTCTCCTTTCTAGAAAGTCACCCACAGATGGGAACGGGTATAATATCCCAAATGTCACCCCCTTTTTGAAGAGGGCAGCCTTAATCTGGTTAAACCCGGCTCTTCTCTTTGGCAGCTCCACACCCAGGTCCTGGTACACCCGCAGCTCACTCCCTTCCCAGGCACATTTCCTGGTCTGCCTCGCCCATCGAAGGATCTTCTCCTTGTCCAGAAAGCGGTGCAACCGCACCACCATCGTCCTCGGCAGCTCGCCCGCCTGCGGCCTCCTCCTCAGCACCCTTTGCGCTCAGTCCATCTCCAGAAGCCGATCAAAGGCCCCCTCCCCCATCATTTTCTCCAGCATCTTTGCCACATACACAATGGCCTACGCACCTTTAATGCCTTCAGGAATCCCGACAATCCTTAGATTTTGCCTCCTGGAGCGATTCTCCAGATTCGCCACCTTCTCCCTCAGCCTCTCCTGGTTCTCCTGCATCACTCCCACCTCCGCCACCAGCGAGGCCAACTGCTCCTCGTGCTTCCCACCGCCTCCTACATTTTCTGAATCGCCTGTCCTGGGACTCCAGCCTCTGCTCAACTTGCTCGATCCCAGACCTCAGTGGTTCCACCACCTTGACCAGGTCTTCCTCTGTTGCAGGAACTTATTGTTCAGAAACTCTACTAACTGCTATGTCGACCACTGGGCAGGCAGTGCTTCTGCCTTGTCCGCTGCCATCTTAGCCTGTGGCGCACCACAAAATCTCTCCTGCTCCCGCTGCTCTTTCTTTCTTGCACCACTCCTTGTCAACGGATCCATCCACCAACCACACCAGAGGAGTATTACCTTCTCCAGGCATTCCCTCAAATACTATGCCCTTCGGGCAGGAAAAGACCAACAAAATCCGTCTTGAGCGGGAACCACCAAATGAGTGACCCCTCACTCCATGGCCGCCACCAGAAGTCCCGTATTCATTAATATTAATGGGATGTTCAAAGTATCCTCCACCGTAAAGTGCAAAATATCTGTTTAACTCATCTGCTATTTCCTTGTTCCCCATAACTATCTCCCCAGATTCATTTTCTAAGGGGCCGATGTTCACTTTGACTTCTCTCCTCCTTTTTATATATTTAAAGAAGATCTTAATGCCAATTTTTATATTCCTCGCTAGTGTGCCTTTGTTCGATTCTGAATTTATCCCAATCTTTGGGGCTATCAATGATTTTTCTACCTTACATGCTTTTTCTTTCAACTTAATACTCTCCTTAACTTCCTTGGTTAGCCATGGTTGGTTTGGCCCTCTCTTAGAATCTTTCCTCCTTACTGGGATACATTTTTGCTGAGGGTCACAAATTATCTCTTTAAATGTCTGCCACCGCTTGTTTACTGTTTTTCCTGCTAATCTTTGTGCCTAGTCCACTTTAGCTAACTCTATCCTCATTTCTTTGTAATTCCCTTTATTTAAGTTAAACACAATTGTTTCATACCCAAGTTTCTCACTCTCAAACTGAATATTAAATTTTAACATGTTATGATCACTACTTCCTAGGGGATCTTTTACTCTGAGGTCATTTAGTAAACCTGTCTCATTACCCATTACTAGCTGCAAGGTAGCCTGTTCGCTGATTGGCTCCATGATATATTCCACTTGGAAACTATCCCTAATGCACTGCTTGAATCTGTTGTCATAGCTACCCGTACCAACTTGATTAACCCAATCAGCATGAAAATTAAAGTCACCTATAATTATTCTATTCTTTTTACATGCTGCTATTATTCGTTGAGGTGGCTCTGCTTCCTCACAGCGGATTCAATTCCAGCCTTGGGTGACTGCACTTTCACTCCGCGTTTGCGTGGATTTCCTCTGTGTGCTCTGGTTTCCTCCCACAGATTTTCAGGTTAGGTGGATTGGCGATGCTAAAATTGCCCTTAGTGTCTAAAAGCTTAGGTGAGGCTACAGGGATGGGATGGTGGGGTGGTCCTGGGTAGGGTCTCTTTTGGAGGGTTGGCGCAGACTTGATGGGCTGAATGGCCTCCTTCTGCATGGTAAAGATTCTATGATTCCCTTTCCTAGAGTGTGGTTACTGTTTGACAGTTTATACACTACTCCTACAAATGTATTCTTTCACTTGCTGTTTTTTAATCTTCACCCAAATGGATTCTACATCATCCAAGTCTAGATCATCTCCCCCAACTATTCTCATTTCATCTCTTATTAAGAGTGCTACCCCACCACCTTTCCTGTCCTATCCTTTCGAAAAGTTAAATATCCCTGACTATTAAGTTCCCAGTTTTGATCTTCTTGTAACTATGTTGCCATAATGATTATGAGATCAAATTCATTTACCGCGATTTGTGGCGTCAGTTCAGCTATCTTATTCTGAATGCTTCATGCATTAAGATACAAACCCTTTCGGTTTGCCTTTTTGCCATTTTTAATCATCCTAACCTTTCTTTATACTATGAACTTATTTGCGCTTGCCCTTGATTACCCTGCCTACTGTTTTTGCATGTTACTGTTCTTTCTTTTATTACTGCCCTTGTTTCTTTCTCAATTGTCAATCTGCTTAGGTTCCCATCCCCCTGCCATTCTAGTTTAAACCCTCCCCAACCACACCAGCAAACACTCACCCGAGGACATCAGTCCCAGTGCTGCCTAGGTCTAACCCATCCAGTTTGTACTGGTTCCGCCTCCCCAGAACTGGTCCCAATATCCCAGGAATCTGAAACCCTCCCCCTTGCATCACACTTCCAGCTACGCACTCATCTGATATGTCCTGCTACTTCTGCTCTGACTAGTACGTGGCACTGGTAGTAATCCTGAGATCACAACTGTTTTGAAATAAAATATTTTCATTCAAATCAGAGCATACAAAAACATGAACACATAATCATTCAAAAACATAACATAATCCCCACAGTACTGACTTTTCCCCCCCTCACACCCACTGCCAACAAACAAGTGCTCAAGCTGGGACAAGAACAACCTCCATCTCACCCAGAATCCACCCTCTAAGCCCCGAAGGACAAATTTAATCTTTTCCAACTTACGGAACACCACCACCTGGAAGTTCCCCTCCAAGTCACACATCACCTTGACTTGGAAATATATCCCCGTTCCTTCACTGTCGCTGAGTCAAAATCCTAGAACTTCCTCTCAAAAAGCAATGAGCGTGTTACTACACCTTCAGGACCGCAGCATTTCAAGCAGGTAGCTCACCAATTACTTCTCAAGGGCAACTAGGTATGGGCAATAAATGCCAGTGATGTCCATATACCGTAAATGAATTTTAAAAAATCATGTGGTTATAATGCCTTGTTTTCGGACACCACCATCAGATGTGGCATAAATGGTGAGTGTGCTCGTTAAAGGGACCTTGGGAGGCCACCATCAAAAAGCTAAGCAACTTTTTTATTCACTTTTATATGGAGCCAGGAGAAAAAGAAAAGAAATACATTTATACAGAATCATTTGTGACCTCAGGCCATTCCAAAGTGCTTTATAGCCAATTACATACTTATCATGTACTTGTGTTGTAATGCAAGCCATGTGGCAACAGGTGGCATGGTGGTGCAGTGGTTAGCACAGCTGCCTCATGGCGCCGAGGACCCAGGTTCGATCCCAGCCCGGGTCACTGTCCGTGTGGAGTTTGCACATTCTCCCCATGTCTGCCTGGGTCTCACCCCTACAACCCAAAGATTGGCAGGGTAGGTGAATAAATTACCCCAAATTGGAAAATTTTGTTTTTTAAAAATGTGGCCGCCACATTTAATTGGAAATTTCTTTTTAAATGTGGGAGCACAGCAAAGTCCCCAAAACAGCAATCAAATAGGTGTCCAAATCATCTGTTTTAGTTGTTAATTTGAGGGATAAATATTGGCCAGGGCACTAGGGAAATCCCTTATGGTTCTTCGCAATATGCCATGGATTTAATTTACCAAAGGGACCAGACGAGGCACTTATGTCAGCTGAAGACAGGACCTCCAACGGACTCTAAGTACCGCACTGGAGTATTGTTTTGATTTGTACTTAATTCTTTGGAGTGGGGACTTGAACCCACATTATCCTGACTTGTTAGCCATACTGTGGCCAAGCTCATCCCCTCACATGAGCCTCCCTGCCTCCAGGATCTATCTATTTGTTGGTCAGCTCAATGTCAGAGGCAGCTGATTTTCCTGAGGACTTGACTGGCAAGATGCATCAGAGCCTGCGACTGGCATCTGCCCCTCACTGGATTCATGGAGGCAAGGCCCAAGGTGAAAGTTTCACTGTCTTTCGGTCAGTGTCGCAGGTGCAATGCCTGTTTCACGTTGGTTTGCAATGCTACAAGAATTTTACATGCATCACCCTGCACAAATGATCAGAGACAAACTGGAATTTGCAGTTCACAAATGCCGCACGGCTGTATGCAGGAACATAAAGGGTTAGATGTGTCCTAATTTACAACCTGGACTGTGGGGAATCCAGCTAAATGGGAAAATAAATTCTCAGATCTCTCTTGTTGTCGACTCTTAACCATTGGGGAAATTATCTGATGTTTGCTCATACAAACAGTGAATCAGGATTCTGCTTAGTTCATGTAGATTACAGACTGATGTTCCTTCCCCAATCTGGAATGAGGCCAGAGAAGGTGGGGCAACAATAATAGCCTGTGGTTAAGTAGATATAGGAAATATAATAGGCTATTGTATCTGGGGAGCAATAGCAGCCTAGGTAGTCTGGTGTTATTTGTTAGCACTCGCAAGTTGATTTTCTAGTTTCAGCCATTATAGAGGAAGTGTTTGCATAGGGCAAAATATTATCAGCACACTGCACTTTCTTCTGGGCAGTTGCAATGCTGATTGTGAAATTTGGCAAACCAATTAGTACAGCTGGTTGTTAATGATAGTTCAGTGCCTTAACAAACAGGAAATAAATGACCCGATCCTACAAGAAACAAATTGGTTGTCACCACAAATATCCACTTACGAATCTTTGAGCACCATTGGTGACCGTGCTGTTGCAAATTGGAGTTTAAGAAATCAATTAACAATTTGGGCACGTTTCTCTGGAAAGATTTCTCAGTGTGATAGAGAGCGGCAACTGCCGCGAGCTTCCCGGCGCTCGGCCCAACGAAGCCGGCAACGCTATTCAACGTTAATTGGTCCACTTAACGAGGCCTCACGGGCTTCTTGCCACAAATGAAAGCTCACCAGCTGATTCGCCGCGACCGCGCTTGCCAGCCCTCCGCTACCAAGGTCAAGCAGCACTTAAGCTGCACTTGCTCAGCCAACCCCAGCCAGCTCGCAACAACGGTGCCGAGGAGACCAGCGCCAGGATTCGGGAATGCTGACCAGGGGAGGCTGCTAGACGCAGTGGAGGCCAGGAGGGCTGTCCTATTTCCTCAAGGGTTCAGGAGGGTTAGCCATAGGGTAGCCAATGCTGCCTGGGACAAGGTGGCGGCAGCTGTGAGCACCAGGAGTGTGAATAGGAGGACTGGCCTCCTGTGCAGGAAGAAGGTCAATGACCAAAACCGGGCAGTGAGTAGACACCATAGCCCCCATCCCACCACCCACCCCGCCGATCTTCTCCCCCACCCCACGGTAGCATCGAACCCCGTTCCCCTTCAAACTCACAATCCTTCCTCCACCCCTCCCCCTTCAACCCCCCCCCCCACCCCCTCCTTCACACAACCCCCTCCCCCCTCCCACCACTATGAAGCACGCTTGTGGCTAATGATGCCCTCTTTGTTTCTCCTCAGGAAAAGCTCTCCCACAATCGCGGGGAGAGGGCCCGGATTGGTAGTGGGGTGCCGGACATAAGAATCCTCCCCACCTGAGAGGAACGGGCCCTGGAGGTGACTGATGTGGCCAAGGACAGAGCGGTCACCAACGTGGATGCTGGTGGACACCGCAGAGGTGAGGAACCACTGGGCTCCACCCGGAGGACCTGTCAAACGTGAGTTGTTATTGCCTTACTGACTGACCCATCCTCCCACTGACCATATGTCCATTCTCCCGCAGGTCCTCCAGCCGACGGTGCCGGCCCATCCCGGTCCGCGCCCTCTCCAGCCTCCCGGGAGACCACCTCGGAGGAGAGCTCCGAGGATGCCACCGCAATAGTCGTGGCACAGCTGTCATCCCCACCCTCCACCAGCACAGATACACACACCTCGGTGCAAAATGTTAGTGGTCAGAATTCTGGGACACAATCTGGTGGAGGCAGGAAACCCCCAGCGAGACAGCAATCGGAAGTCTGCTGTGTCCCAGCCTGGTGCTTAGCCTGAGGAACAGGGTTACTCGGAGCTAATGGTGCTGCTAAGGAGTGCCTGGTAGATGTAGATGTCAGCGACACTCCAGCAGGTTCATAGCCGCTTGGAGGTACCCCAGGGGCTACGGGCGTTGGAGATGTCACCGGCAATGAGTGGCACCGAGGCCAACACATCTAGGGTGGCGACCGCAGTGGAGAACCTGGTGCATGACATCGGCACCATTAGAGGTGTCCAAGGCGTTGCACAGTTGGTGGTGGCCATGGCTGAGGATCATGGCAGAATATCCGCCTCACTGGATGATGTGACCCAGTACCAGACTGACCTTGAGGGGTTCTGCGGGACATGTCCCACTCTCAGATGGGAATGGCTGTGGTGCTGGGGAGCTTGTCCCAGTCGCAATTGGGCATTGCCAAGGCAATGCAGAGCATGTCCCAGTCACTGAGGACCATTGTTGACACAATGGTGCAGACCATGGGGAACCGGCAGGGCTGGCAGAGCCAGATGATGCTCGGGCAGCCGGGGCTCGAACCAGCTGCCCCTCCGTCCCAAGGTAAAGAGTGGGAGGAGGGGGCCAAACCGGACCCGTCCCATGGTGTGGCAACGGTGGTCACTAGCTCCCCCGAGTTCCACCCCTCTGATGAGGCCGCGCCTCGCAGCCAGTGGGGAAAGCTAGCGCCAGGAATTATGAAAGTGAGAGGCACACTGTGCAACTCCCAGCGGGGAAAGAGCGAATGGGGGGGATGGGAGGTGGAGGTAAGCGATTAAATAGGGAGGGGGTGGGGGGGGGGGGGGGTTGTGGGGTGTGTGGGAAGGGCAAAAAGGGAGATAGAGAGGGAATTGGGACCACGCGGGGAACATAATGATAAGATAAGGAAGGGTTTTAGACTGGCTTCAGCAGGTGAGGTTTGGGTTTATGGAACAAGATAGCACCGTAAGCAGCCACTTTGGAGAGTCCCTAACAAAGGGAAACCCCAGGGTGCAGGGGCTCTCCCATGTGGCATACAATACACACAGTTGGCAACCATGTTGGGTGAATCCTGGATAAATGTAAGAACAGAAGAATAGGAGCAGGTGTAGGCCGCCAGGCCCATCGAGCCTGCTCCGCCTTGCAATAAAATCATGATTGATCTTTTTGTAGACTCAGCTCCACTTACCCGCCCACTCACCATAACCTTTAATTCCTTTACTGTTCAAAAATCCATCTACTTTTGCCTTAAAAACATTTAACGAGGTAACCTCAACTGCTTCACTGGGCAGGGAATTCCACAGATTTACAACCCTTTGGGTGAAGAAGTTCCTCCTCAACCCAGTCCAAAATCTGCCCCCCCCCCTTATTTTGAGGCTATGCTCCCTAGTTCTAGTTTCACTCTGCTTCTATCCTATCTATTCCCTTCATAATTGTTCGTATCTATAACATCCCAACTCATTCTTCTAAATTCCAATGCGTATAGTCCCAGTCTACTTTGTCTCTCCTCATAAGCTAATCCTCTCAACTTTGGAATCAACGTAGTGAATCTCCTCTGCACACCCTCCAGTGCCAGTACATCTTTTCTCAAGTAAGGAGACCAAAATTGTACAAAGGGAAACCCCAGAGTGCAGGGACCCAGCCTCATGGTGAGACGAGTGACTGCGACCATTTTGGATGACTCCCTAACAAACAGAAACCCTGGAGTGCAGGCGCACATCCACAGGGGATGTATGGTTGATCCCGCAAAGTAGACAAAATGATTATGACATTTGTGTGTGTGTGTGTGTTTGTGAGGGGGAGGGGGTGGGGGGGGGAGTGGTGGAAATCCAAGAATCCCTTAAACAACACTGCAAAGGAGAAGAAGCATGAGAGGCGTGGCCCTCCCGAACTTGCAATGCTACACTGGGCAGCCAAGGCCGAGAGTGAGGGAATGGGTGGAGGAACCAAATATGGAATGGGTTAGGATGGCGGAGTCCTGCTGCATGGGAACGACCCTCTGGGCCGTCGCCACGACAACGCTCCCATCCCCGCTGGCAAAACACTCAACCAGCCCAGTGGTAGTAGCAACCCTGATGAGGCAGCACTTCAGTCTAACGGTGTCCACCGTGGCCCCCATCTGCGGCAACCACAGGTTTCCACCAGCCATGCTAAACACCACCTTTAAGAGGTAGCGGTAGGACGGGGGGGGGGGGGGGGGGGTGGACATTAGTGGTTAGGGACTTCTGTAGGGGAGAGACTTGCGACTCTAGAAGAGCTGACGGAGAGACTGAAACTACTGAACGGACAGGAACTCTGACATTTGCAATTCAAATACTTTCTCCACAAGGAGACGACGAGTTAACCTCGGGCCCCGGGAGGCACATTGTTGGAGGAGTTACTGGACACGGACAGTCTGGAAAATGGGAACTGCGGGGACATATACGGATGACTCTTAGGAAGGGCATGTCCCCCCCCCCCCCCCTCTGCCCCCACTGGACGGAACAAGGATAAGAAGGAGAGGAAGAGTTAGAAATGGAAGTAGAGTGGGGATACTGGAGCGAAGCACTGAACAGGGCCAACTCCACCTCCTCCTGCACAAGGCTAAGCCTCATTGAAATTAAAGTGTTACACAGGGCACATATGACAATAACTCGAATGAGCAGGTTCTTCCCGTAGTGGAGGACAAATGTGAACGGTGCCAGGGAGGCCCGGCCAGCCACATCCACATGTTCTGGGCATCTCCCAGACTTGTCGGGTTCTGGGCAGCGGGGGTGAGGGGGGATGTACGGGAGCCACCAGAGCCACAGAATGGGGGAGGGAGACAACAGGGGAGAGAGACCTCTGGAAACGCCAAAGGGGAACCCAGGAGAGACCAAGCCCAGGGAGAGACCAACACGGGGACGAGAGGACCCATCACAAAGCCATAAGAATAAGACAAACACCAAACAAACCATCTACAGTGTAAGAAAGGGCTTAGGATAGGACAGGGAATGAGGGTGGGGCAAAGGTGGGGTGGAGGGGGAAGCCGAAAAGAACACATATATTCTCACCATTTCATCCATTTCTTGAGTCGTGTAAAAGTGCAAACTTGAATAAAAATATTTTTTTAAAATAGTAACCACACCACACCCATATTTGCCTGCAGGATATTCAAATATGCCATTAGATAATGTTACAATTTCTGCAGTAGTGTCCTGCTTTGTTGTTCTACTTCACTGTTAACTTATGATCGATATGGACTCATTGCTCAATGTTCCATCCCATTTTCCGCTAAAACTAAACCGTTGACTCAATATTTGCTATTGAGTTACAGGTGAAGACGCTGTTGTTTTAGAGGGCTGTTTTGTGCTCTCAGGACTTGTTGCTCAACCCATTAAAAAAAAATTCCCTCCATCGCTAAAACTGTCAAGGGGTCAGGCTGAAACCTGCTGGGTATTTCCTTTCCATTAGTTTGCTCACAGTCCAAAGACACATGTGAACCACAAAGAACAGTCTCAGAACCTGGCACAAGATGATGTTGAGTAGAGCTGTCAATCAGCAAGTCAGGCCAGGCAGAAACGCGCAGGCTGCCCAATGCAATAATGGTTACAAACTGCTGGCGGAAAGGTCATGTGATAGACTGCCACATGATCAAATGTCAGGTGGATGACCCTCCAGGAACCCCAGACATCCTGCGCCTATCATTGTGATTCCACAAAACCCTTTAGAAGATAATCTGGTCCACCTTCATGACCACTGCATATGGTTCCTCCTTCTTGTGAGGATACAGTGAGTAAAGCCCAGATTGGACACACCGTAGGTAATTTTCTTTCAATTTCACACTGACAAATAATTTCCTTTCTACTTGTTGTGGGGACCAAGCTGCTTGCATTGCCTGTGAGGCAAAACATTCCATGCTCCAAAGGAAAACATTTATTTGAATCTATCTCCCCACTTCCTGAGGGACAGTTTTAAATGGAATCGTCACTCATTTCTCAGCCAAATCATATACCGAATCCTTGTTCACCTTCTCAAAACCCATGGGAATTGGATTTTGCTGCAGGAAGGCATCTAACAGCATCTGCTGTTGGATGGAAATGCCTCTGCGATCTTCAATTCCGAACAATATTGCCCACCAAGTTGCTAAAAGTGTGAGTCTATGACAACACAAGTGAGGAAAACTGAGCTCCTTGGGCCTGAGTGAACAGGGTATCTCCTTAACCAATCAGAATCAACTGAGAAAGGGGGGCAAATTCAATGTTAAATTATGTACAGGAACAGAAGTAAATAAGAAATGTAATGTTTGATTAAGATAGAAAAAAAGGAGGGCAGCACGATGGTGCAGTGGTTAGCACTGCTGCCTCACGGCACCTAGGTCCCAGGTTCGATCCCGGCTCTGGGTCACTGTCCGTGTGGAGTTTGCACATTCTCCCCGTGTTTGCGTGGGTTTCGCCCCCACAACCCAAAGATGTGCAGGCTAGGTGGATTGGCCACGCTAAATTGCCCCTTAATTGGAAAAAATGAATTGGGTACTCTAAATTTTTATTTTTTTTAAAAGAGAGAAAAAAAGGGACAAGAAGGAAAAATTGGAAATAAACATTTGACCATGTAAAATTTAAGGTTGCTAAATCTTCCTGAAAAATTCCAAACTTGAAGGAATGAGAGATTCCACTCATGTAATAGTTAATTTTCGGTTTAAGAGGTTGATTGTCAGTAACTGATAACTATCTTTTAGTTAAAATTGTATTTACTAATTCCTCCGCCTTCAGGTCCCATGCCCGAAGAGGGCGTTGGCTACCATGGACTTCCATTGGACCATACCGTGATTACACTTGGCAAACTACTGCAGTGGTCTGTCGTTGCTTTCTGCAGAGTGGCTGACCAGGAAACGCTTCTGCTCTCCCCGCCTGTCATCAGGCATATTGAAAACATTTTGCAGGCTGATTATCGACCTGTATGGCCACATTATGAGTGAGTGCACCTTCCATGGTAATCAAGTCCTGAAGGGGCTTAAACCTGGAGCTTCTGGCTTAGATCATAAGAGCTCCTATCCTACTAATCACCAACCCTAAATATCTGCAGCATGTTTAGTTTTTAACGACTGCACAAATACAGCAACTTCACACCATTCAGTGTATGTCAGTTATGAGGCAAGACAGTGAAATGCTGAAATATAATCAGAAAATGCTGGATAAACTTAGCAGGCCTGGGAGAGAGAAAAACAGAGTTAACGTTTTGAGTCCATATGGCCCTTCTAAGAATGAAATGCTGTATTTTGCAAAGCTGATGGTGGATTGATGCAACTTCAACTGCAATTTTTCAATTCTTGCATTTACCTGGTCATCTGATCTTCAGTGAATTTCTTCTACCGTTTGCATATATGTCAGTACCATTCGCCTCGCCATTACTTTGACAGAAAACCCTGACCTGTTTTAATTTTTAAAACCTGCTACCAAATCCTCTTTTATCAATAACAATAAAAACAGAAAATGCTGAAAAACTCAGTAGATCTGGCAGCATCTGCGGAGAGAGACAAACAGAGTTAATGGCCGGAACTTTCTGGACATTCTCGTCGGCCGGATCTTCTGGTCCCAGCGACAGTGAATCCCTGCCATGGGTTCCCCGGCAGTGGTCAATGTAGGACAGGTCGTCTCCACTGCCACAAAACACATCACGGGGGTGCGGAAAATCCTGCCCAACGTTTCTTAGAGCTCTTTAACCAATGTCTGTTCCATTTGAGTGTAGTCCCATTATCTCAAGTCTCACCAGAAAAGGTTTGCTATTAATGGTATTATCCCTTCAGATTTCACTGGCATCCAAATTTCTGAAATGTACCTACCCTTATTTACAGCTGGACCCTTGAATATTTATGCAAAGAAGTTGACCCACCAAACTCCTATGCACATTTTTAATACTTGGTTAACAGGGTACTTAAATATTTAAAACAGATATACACCACTGGACAAAAGACAGGCCCATTTTTGTGGCGTGTTCAGCTGGTAGATGTTGCTAAAAATAAATCTGCTTCATCAGTGACAACTGGTGGATCACAATGAGGAAGATTCATTTTCCGAGGATAGGCTATTTCAGTTCTTCCCCTGCCCCGCCCAGGCTCCACACTTTGGAAAGCAGATTTTGACCTCCCCGGGTCCAATTCATCTGTTTGGAGTGGGAGGTGGAGTTCCACACAGTTGGATGTTTACTTAGTGTTGCTACCAAGCGTCCAGTTGAAGCAGGGTCTTCGGGGAGTTGTAGTCCTTTCTGTCGCGGCTGCCGGGTTGCAGCAACGGGCACCGCCTGCCCATCGAACTACACAACCCAATGCACCCGGCTCCCCCCCGGTGCAGCTAAGAACAATGGCTGAAACTGGGCTGGGGACTGCTGCCAATGATGTCCAGAGCGAGGAGACCGTGGCCGCCCGATCCAACAGGTAAGCATTCAGAAGGGGAGAGTCTGCAGGACTCTTGTCATCCGGCAGCACCATGCGAGGCGGGATCTCTCACTTCCATGACAGCTGAGAAAAAGCTCCGGAAGCTAAGGGCAACGCACGTCCCTGCTCTACCGCAGGCAGTCCTGAGAGTTTAAAAAAATAAATAATGTTTGCAACACTGACACTGTATCACTTCCCTATGATACTTGTCAAATGTTACATTGCTTTATTTTCGTACGTTTCGCAATTGTTGCATTTGCAATATTTAAAGCAAGTGGATAAAAGTTGTTTCAGAAGTTTCTGCTTTTTTTTAATGACAGCTGCTTTAACCACTTTGGCTGCCCCGAAGAGACAATTTTTCATTACTATTTCGGCGGTGGGGAAGGGAAGTGGTCTTTTCATCTTTCGGCTAGTTGATTAAATCTCTCTGACAAGTAATATGATCCATAAAATAAAGCAACAGGGAAGGAGAGGGTGGCAGATATTCGAAATTTCCACACTGTATACAGTTTATATGGAGAGCCATATTTAGCTTGCACCTCTGGTGCTGCATGTATTGAATGTACTTGTAATTCCAGTTATGCAGGGCTATAATCCTGTATAATATATTTGAGGATTCAAGAAGCAAGCAATCCAGGTTGGTACTTAAATCAAGAGTATGTTTTAATATAATTTGAACGGTTGTAGACTGGGGCTTTAATTGTAAAAAAATCGTGCCTAATTATTAGGGCATAGTGTGCACTAATCAGATTTTGTTAAACGTTAGCATAAAGTTTTATTTTCAGACAAATTTGCGTTGGTTTCCTTGTAAAGGCGAATGATTGACTTGTGATTGTCAAGATGTTCAGATTATGTGTCTGGGCCATGTCTTTCACATTTCATTACAGATGACAGTGAGAATAATAATAATCTTTATTGTCACAAGTAGGCTTACATTAACACTGCAATGAAGTTACTGTGAAAAGCCCCTAGTCGCCACATTCCAGCGCCTGTTCGGGTACACAGGGAGAATTCAGAATGTCCAAATGACGTAACAGCACGTCTTTTGGGACTTGTGGGAGGAAACCGGATCACCCGGAGGAAACCCACGCAGACTCAGGGAGAACGTGCAGACTCCACACAGACAATGACTCAAGCCGGGAATCGAACCTGGGACCCTGGAGCCGTGAAGCAACTGTGCTACCATGCTGCCCTGTGTGTGTGGAGAGAATCCAGTCATATCCTTCGGGTTACTTCTGTCCTTTAATTTACAAGCTATTGCAGATCCATACAAACTTGCCCTGCAACTAAATTGATCTTTTATTTGACCTCCAACTCTACATTTATAATATTTAATCCATAATTCACCTCAGGCTGGGCCTATTTTCAAATTAAACCTTGTAGCTGTAAAGAGACTGGTCTTACATTGGTTCAAATTAGCAGCAGAATAATGCATATAGGGGCCTGGATTTTGCAGTCAGTGTCAAAGAGACAGTGCTCACCGGGGATCTGGATAAAAGCTGCCTCCAAATATTTCACCAGTCTGACCTGCCTTTCAATCTGGCACCATCAATAGGGGATCTGTGGCCTCCAGCAACAGGGCCTCACCAAGTAACTGATCAGCGAATCAGATTGAAGAATTCTCCCTAGCGAGCAAACCACAAAGTAAAAAGCAGGGATTATAATTCAATTCTTAATCATTTTGTGGAAAGTAAAATAAACATTGGGAGGAACATAATGATTTAAGCCAGACGCTGATGTGTCATGAACAAACTTGAAAAAAACCCCAATTAATTAAAAATAATTTTATGAGTTATTTTAAGGGAATTATACTCTACACTTGTAAAATTAGATGGCCAAGATTGAGAGGTGGTTTAGAAATACTTATGTCTCAGTACATCATTTAAACCCAGTTGCGCCTCATCCAATAAGGCGTAACATTCTGCATGGCTTTTACAGTGAGAATACTTGTGCAATGCATGGAAAGTGAAAGTTGGTGTCAAATCAGTGATTCTGTGTTGTTTACATATGCAAAAACAAAAACAGCTTGCCTATTGGGTACAAGGTATCTCTGACAACAAATCCAGACTTCTGCATTTAATTACACACACACAATTGCCAGACTTTGCTGTCAATTTTACACGGGAATGATGGCATGCGCTGACAGCTTTGCCATCATTACAGCCACGTATTCTGGGCCAGTATCCCTGCCATTACAGAATGAACTACACGGGACAGCGTGGTAGCACAAGTGGATAGCACTGTGGCTTCACAGCGGCAGGGTCCCAGGTTCGATTCCCCGCTGGGTCACTGTCTGTGCGGAGTCTGCATGTTCTCCCTGTGTCTGCGTGGGTTTCCTCCGGGTGCTCTGGTTTCCTCCCACAGTCCAAAGATGTGGATTGACCATAATAAATTGCCCTTAGTGACCAAATAAAAGGTTAGGAGGGGATATTGGGTTATGGTTATAGGGTGGAAGTGAGGGTTTAAGTGGGTCGGTGCAGACTCGATGGGCCGAATGGCCTCCTTCTGCACTGTATGTTCTATGTTCTATGTAACTGATTCACTGATCACATTGAGCAACACAATGGGGAATTTGATGATATTAGCAAGCAAGTATGGCTGATGATACATAGATTTATTATTAATCTATCATTGAGAAAATTCTGGAAACTATTATTAGGACATTTAGAAAATCATAATACAATCAGGCAAAAACATTGTGGGTTTGTGAAAGGAAAATTGTGTTTCATCTTTTTTTTTAATTTTAAAAATAAATTTAGAGTACTCGATTCATTTTTTCCAATTAAGTGGCAATTTAATGTAGCCAATCGACCTAACCTGCACATCTTTTGGTTGTGGGGACAGGGCCGAGATCGAACCTGGGACCTCAGCGCCATGAGGCAGCAATGCTAACCACTGCGCCACTGTGCTACCTGTTTTATGCTATTCTTAGAGCTCTTTGAGGATATAACAAGCGGGGTGGATAAAGGGGAACCGTAGATGTAGTGTATGGATTTCTAAAAGGAAATCAATAGATCAGAGTGTGGCGGCTCGGAGCTTTTCACAGTAACTTCATTGCAGTGTTAGTGTAAGCCTACTTGTGACACTAATAAAGATTATTATTATTATTGGTGCCCCATAAAAGGTAACTGCGCAAGTTAAGAGCTCACGCTGCTGTCCGGGTAAATGGATCATTTTCAGGTTGGCAAACTGCAATGAGTAGCGTGCCAGACGGATCAGTACTGGGGCCTCAACTATTTACAATCTGGATCAATGACTTGGATAAAGGGACTGACTGAATTGTAGCCAAATTTGTTGACGATACAAGGACCAGTAGGAGTGCAGCTGTGAGGGTGATAAGAGTCTGCAAAAGTATATAAATAGGCTAAGTGAGTGGGCAGAAAATTGTCAGGTTGGTTATAATGTGGGTAAAATGTGAGGTTGTTTACCTTGGCAGGAAGAATAGAAAAACAGGAAACCTGTGGTGGAAGATCACCATCGGTGGGACCAGGAGATGCCGCTGGTGAGAATGACTGGAAAATCCCCTCCCTGGTGTACAAGACTCATTTCTCTGCCATCTAATTAGTGTTTAGTCCTATACCTGGCACATAAGTAACCCCCCCCCCCCCCCCCCCCCACCCACACACACACACACACCACATATTTCAGAATGCTTACTTTATCACTGGAAACGCCATTTGCAAAAGCATGCTTAATGGACCAAATCAAACCCTGAATCCAGCAAGGATTTTGAAGCAGCAGTTAGCTGGTGCAGTTGCTTTATGGAACATAAATGGCAAAATGACCAGTTTCCCGTGATTCATCATCAGACAGCCTCAAAAACACGTGTACCCATTCAGAGGCGGATTTACAGTTAGTGGAGCCGTGTGCTCATCTTCATTTCTGCCCCCCAACCCCACCCCTCCCCTTCCCACCTACCCTCGGCCCACAGGACGTCATTGCGGAAGCCCCAAAAACTGTCCGATACTTCAAGCTTTTTAAAATAAAATGACAAACTTTCTTTATTCTTAGCTTCTTCCTCTTGCCTTGCCTTCATTTTTCTGGCTTTTCAAATACCCGACTCTGCTAAATTGTTCATCTAAATGGCTAATTATGGTTAATTATTCCACACTGTATTGACCCTCATGGGGGGAAGAAAGGAGTAATCTTCTATTGTCTGTTTTCTTCCTTAATAACTCTCGTTTCTATTCCCCTTTTCTTACTGATTCACCAATTGGAAACAATATTTTATGATTGGCCAGCTGAAACCTTTCATAATTTTGACAACTTCCAGGTGTCCTATTATCTTCTGTGTTCCATTGAGAATTATTCCCACTATATCTTCACATTGTGAATCTTGTGTTGCTCTATTATGTATTTTCTTTTTATGTACTAAATGATCGGTTTAAGCTGCACGCAGAAAAATACTGTTCACTGTACCTCGGTACACGTGGCAATAAACAAATCCAGTCCAATCCATCGTGGTAATGTTTTATTCCTGGCAATTTTATGATGGTTTTTCTTTCTCCTCTTTCCATGGATCTATCATCCTTACTGTGATGGCGTGTCCAACCTAACCAGCATCTTGTACAAATTCAAAATAATTTCTTTGCGTTTATATTCATGATGAGACCTATGAAATTCTGAATCCCACCTCTTTTCTTCATGGCCTTTACTATGGTACCGCACTGCAATCTTTGAAAATCCCTATCACCGCACTATTGAAACTTAGCGCTGAGGTATCGTCAACATGAGTTAACTCTGAGTTAATCCTGGGCCTGAAAATGAGGAAAATTGCACCATGATTGAGACATTTAGATCTCTAATTGTTTTATAATTAATTGTATGACATCTACTTTGTAAATGCTGCAGCTCTCTCTCACAGCAAAATACTATGGATACGGGAAACCTGAAATAAAAACAGAAAACACTGGAAATCGCAGTAGACCACGAAGAGAGAAACTGAGTTTTGACACTTCATCAAAAAGCTCACAATGTTCCAGTAGAGAGATCCTGCATAAGGAGCTTATGAGCCCATATGGCCTTTTTGGCTGATGTATGTTGTTCATTTTAGAGAAGCTGAGAATAGGATGAAATCACAATCAGTTCACCATGCCTCCACACTAGATGCTGCTGAGGGTGATGAAAATAGAGTACATAGAATTCCTACAGTGCAGAAGAAGGCTATTCGGCCCATTGAGTCCACCCCAACCCTTTGAAATAGCACGCTACCTAGGCCCACGCCCTCATCCTATCCCCATAACCCCGCCTAACCTGCACATCTTTGGACTGTGGGAGGAAACCGGAGCACCCAGAGGAAACCCACGCAGACACGGGGGAAAGTGCAAAACCCGCACACAGTCACCCAAGGCCGGAATTGAACCCGGGCCCCTGGCGCTGTGAGACACCAGTGGTAACCACTGTGCCACCATGCTGCCCCTTGTGTTTTTTTTACAGAGTAAGACACTTGTAAGTTTAACCTGATCCCAGTGATTGTCCTTTTTTGCTGTAGTCAGCAGCTTAGCATTGGTTCATGAATCATAGAACTTACCTATCGCACCTGTGCCAGAACTTCCCCCAATAACTCTCCTGCCTATTCCTCTTTTCTTACTGATTCACCAACCATTGGAAACAATCTAGATGTCCCATTATCTTCTGTGTTCCATTGAGAAAGATCCCATAGATCTTCATAGCTGTAATCTTTTATTCCTGGCAATTTTCTGATAGTTTTTCTTTCTCCGCTTTCCATGGTTCTATCATCCTTACTATGATGGGGTGTTGCAGCCTGACCAGCATCTTGTAAAAATTCAAAATAATTTCCTGGGCGGGATTCTCCCGCAATTGGAGGGATGGCCTGATTCTGGCGCCAAGAACGGCGCGAACCACTCTGGCGTCGGGCCACACGGAAGTTGCGGGAACCTAACTCTTTATATATCCTGGGCCTGAAAATGAGGAAAATTGCACCATGTTTAGGACATTTAAGGAGCTAAGACCAAGTGTGAGATTTGAACTCTCTCAAAACCCATCCACTTATAGGGTTAAAATTAGACCCTTGAATTTCCAAGTGTGTAATGATTTGTTGCTAATACCACTGGTACAAGAAGGATAGACTCTATCGGTACATTTGGGACATAGCACTGTCTGTGGGCCTGCAGTAGATGGCAGACCTCCGCAACATTTGATCACTAAGAGGGATTAATTGAACTCTCTGAAATGCACACACCAGGCGGAATTGACTACAATAATTCCAGAATATCTAATCTACTTGAAAAAATAACACGAGTCACTCGGCCAGCTGTCCCTCTCGTGTGAAAACTGCAGTTTAGACACAGAGGCAATGGCGGGGCATGTTGGTGAGGACAAGGCAGTAAGTGATAGAGATACCAGTGGTAGTTTCAGATGAAAAGGCTGCAAAATGAGCGGCAGAGAGTGGGTGGCAGTCAGTGCAGTAGGTGATGGACCAGACCATGTGGTAGACGAGGTCTGCGAGGTAGGCCATACTGGGCTGAAAAATGAAGCGTTAAAATGCAAGCAAGGTGCACGGTCTCTTCGTGAGGGGGGCTTGGATTTTTAAAAAATGTTTATGCATCAGGGCAAAACAGCGCGCTGACAGTAAAACATTGACATTTTGTACAGCCAGCTCAATTTGTCGTGGCACGTTGAATCTATCCTCTGCTGATTCAAAGGTTTGTTAACATAGGTTTAGATCATAAATCCCTTTTGCCAACATTTTTCTCAAAATGTGCTACCTCCCATTAATTTGCATTGAATTGCAGTTGTCACCTGGTTCCCCAGTTCATTGACTTGTTTTTGTCCTGTTGCAATTTTCTTTTGTGTTTTCCCACTGTTTTACATGGCCCTAGTTTGGTATCGTGAGCATTCTTTGCTCATCATCTGTCTTGATTTGTATTAATTCTGTGACTGACACAGCTGCAGACATCAGTGAGGTCAGGTAATTAATTGTCTTCAGTACTGAGAATCATCTTGGCACACATCTTCAATTCTCAGAAAACAAGAAGTAATTAAAATGACTGACAGCTAGAAATCCAGTAAATGCAGGAGTAAAGACTCAGTGTAATACTGAAAAACTGCCTCAAATGAAAGCTCATTTACCTCTGAGAATTGTGTAGAAATAATGAAACCCATGTGGTTTGTTAGATGGTGAGCTGTGAAACCCAACAGGATGAAGGTTAAAGTTGTCCTGTTTTATTGTCTGCGTTATGGGCTGATTTATTTTATTGTGTTTTTTCCAAGCTCGTTGCTGCAATAATGCTGCTCATTGTCTATTTCTTATGAGTAGGAAATGCCTGAATTTGGCACAACCACTTTCAATGATGTGACCAGATTCTGGAGAAAACACTCTTGTAGAGAATTTGTCACTACTAAGTCCTAACGAGTACATGTTCAGAGTCATGTAAATAGGGCAAACATGTATACAAACTGATAAGAGGCAAGTTCAGCCTTTATCTCTGGAGGGGGAGAGAGAGAGAGTCAGAGTTAACATTTTAGGTTGATAACTTTTTTATCAGAACTGGAAGAGAAAGATTTAACTGTTAATAAGGAAGTATAGGTGGAACATTCCGAAAAGGAGTCAGCCATTCAGCCCTTCAATTCCACCATTCAAGGAGATCATGGCTGATCTGTATCTTAACTCCATCCGCCTGCCTTAGCTCCGTATCCTTATAACCCTTGACTGATCTGTGAAATCGGATTTAAAATAATTAATCAGGGTCTCAATTACTTTCAAAAGAGAGTCTATGGCCGAGATGCTCCGGCTACTCTGCTAGCAGGATCTTCCGGTCCTGCCAATGGCGCGCCCCTGCTCCGGGTTTCCTGAAGGCGTGGGATGGATTCAGTGGGAGATCCCATTGACAGCGCTGGAACCAGAAGATCCTGCCACTGAGAAACGCACCGAGGGGAGGCCAGAGAATCTTGCCCGTCAGGTTTCCATATTTCTTCACTCTTTTGATACGATCCTAGTATAGACCAATAACTTACAGAAATTCAAACTTAATTGGGATAGCTAAAAGAATGACAAGTCAAGATTTCACATTTTAAGATGAAAAATGAAAATGAAAATCGCTCATTGTCACAAGTAGGCTTCAATGAAGTTACTGTGAAAAGCCCCAAGTCGCCACATTCCGGCGCCTGTTCGGGGAGGCTGTTACGGGAATTGAACCATGCTGCTGGCCTGCCTTGGTCTTCTTTCAAAGCCAGCGATTTAGCCCGGTGCTAAACAGATGTTTACTGTAACAACAAAGTAAAAGCACTATTGGCCAAACATGATCTAAATGTTAAACCACAGAATGGAATTCTCTCCTTCTTATTTTTAGCCTAATTAAAAAAACACACTTCACAGGTACTTAGAAATTCAGGCTCAGTTCTTCTGTTCTCAAAATGGTCCTAAATCGGAAGATGCGCAGGAGGATCCCTTGGAAGTACCCATGCACTGACTACACAGGGATTGCATGGGAAGTTTCAACTTCCTTTGGGCAATTGCCCTGTGTCTGGAACCCTCCAACTCTGAGTAGCAGTCAGAGACTTCAAATTGCTTCACAGAATAATTACTCAGGAAAAATTAGAAGGATTAAAATCAGAGCTACCTCAGGGTAACTACTACTGAGCCCTCCCAACCACTTCTCCACTGGACCTCCTGATACTGATGCCCCCCTCTCCCCAACCCTGAATACCCTTCACCACCGGACTGCCCCCTTGACCACCCAACTACCACCCTCATTTTTCTACTACCCGCCCAACCCATGACTACCTTCCCTCACCCAGTTACCTACAATACTTATCTTCTCTCTTAGATTTTCAAAGTGACTGGGACATTTAAACTTGCCAAATTCCCAAATGCATTCCTGCGTGGCAAACCATAAAAAGCTTTTAGCTTCTCTCTGTTCCCTTTCCCTCGGATGTAAGCAAACTAGAAACACTATTGGTGATATTCAGGCCCCTGATGCTGGAGGGCCAATGGGAGGCCCTTCAGGGATTGTGGTTGGGTCGGGTGCCCCACCAGCCAAATTGGGAGCAGCCGATTTAAGGATAGCGACTGCAAGGGTCAAGTGAAGGTGGTATGTTTATTTTTACTTTTCAAAATGCCACAGCTGCCTGGCCATGATCCTGGAGCGGCAACCCCTTTGGGACCGCCAGTAACCACAGCTGTGGCCTAGCGAACAGTCGTTATGGGTCTGGGGGAGTGATGAGGGAAGATCGTGTATGCATGCCGCATCCCACTACTCTGAGCTCACCACATTGAGCTGGACATGGTCCAGGGAAAAGTGGGCTGCACGCATTGACTGGAAATTCCAGTTGGTGCAGGAATAGGCCTGAGAATAATTGGCCTCAGTCGGCTGCCTGCTGCTTCTCAGTGAGCAGCTACTAGGGCCCGGATCAATTATGTTATTTCTGACTATCAAAGCTAGCCCACTGTTCCTCGTTCCTTCCCTATCCTCTCTAGTTACATCATAGACTTGATACAGCACCTGACATTGGTACTTTTGGCAGCAAAATATCTCCACTAACCTCACCAAGATCAAGGAAGATGATAAATCAACCAAACAACATGTAGGCTAGGAATATGTGACTGATTCAAAATGAAGTTCAGTGATTGTCAGCAATCGTTAGTACCCTGTTAGTTAAAAATGGATATCATTGTGACAGTCAACAACTGGGGCGGCGTGGTGGCATTGGTCATAATCAATGCACGGGTTTACGGGATAGAGTGGGAGAGTGGGCGTAGGTAGAGTGCTTTTTCAGAGGCTTGGTGCAGACTCGATGGGCTGAATGGCCACCTTCTGCATTGTAGGGATTCTTTAACTTTTTTATTTAAAAACATTTTTCCAATTAAGGGGCAATTTAGCGTGGCCAATCCACCTACCCTGCACATCCTATGGGTTGTGGGGATGAGACCCACACAGACACAGGGAGAATGTGATAACTCCACATGGACAGTGACCCAGGGCTGGGATCAAACCTGAATCCTCAGTGCCGTGAGGTGATAGTGCTAACCACTGTGCCACCTGCACTGTAGGGATTCTATGGATTCTAATTCTGAATGACTGTTGTTTCACAAATCCACGCAATAGAATGCCAGCTTGAATGCTCCAATTCAGAATTCGTGAAGAGAAAATCAGAATTATTAAGAGTTTACCCCATGCCCCAAAGCAGTTTAGATGAACTTTGTGTTTCAATAAATACCAATTTTAGCTCCGTGTACAAACACAGCATGGTGAGCAGGGCCAGTGTCAAGCTCGCACGTTGGTGCTGACAAGTTCATTTGAACCTCTGGGTCTCACTTTCATATTCTAGGTTGGGCCTGAACCCACACCAACGAGAATGAGGTCTGTGTGTGGGAGTGAGATTTTGGGTACAGGAGCCCAAAGGACTGGAGTAGATGCAAGGTAATGGTCCCTTGCACTAAAGTATATCATATTACATGGTACTTTCAGGAAAATGTAATGACTTATTGCCATTGATTTCATTGCTGCAGATTAGAGTACATTGGAAACAGTCTTCTCTGAAGTTATGTGCTATTTTGTGGTATTCCTCAGGTTAAGGTGATTTAGGGAGATTTCCAGGTTCTTACCTTCAGGGAATCTTTCAGAACAGCGCCATCGGCTTTCATGGGCCTGTCAAATGAAAGAGTATCTTTGGTAGCTTGTGTTTGCATTCCTAGTTATTATCAGTAAACCCATTCCTACTGACATTTTTTTGGCAGTCTGAGATGTCACATGGCTAGGTTTCCATGATAGGGTTCAGATTGCCTTGGACTTCCAGAGCTTCAGGTGAAGTTGTTAATGTACCACATAGACATGTTTTGGTCTTGTCCCAAACTTGCCAGCTTCTGGGTTTCAATTTTCAATATCACATCAGAGGTATCGCTGAGTAGTTCTCAAACCATATTCATTGGTTTTTGCTGATTTTCTCCTTGGTTCAATTGCTCTGTTTTATTACCTTTGCTCTCGAGTCGCCAGGTATCTTTATGATACCACCACGAGGTTCAAGTCCGAGTAATGATCAATAACCCAATACACCGATTAGTAAGATTTAAATCAAAGCACATTTATTATACACAGTAATCGCTACTCATGCACAAATTCTACGTCTAAGCTACTTCTACAAACAACAGGCCGATACTTAACTTTGGACTGGCCCACCAGGTCAGGGGAACAAATGGCCTTTCGTTCGGGTTCTCAGCCTGTGGTATTCGAAGTTGGTACGGATTGGTAGCTAGGAGCGCCTTTCTCGTAGTGAGCATTGAATTAAGACTTACAATTGTCGGTCTTCACTGCACCGGTCACGGTCAATGTTGGTTCGTGTTGCTGGGTGACCCGGGCAGGAAGAAGAGTGAAGAGGAGCTGCTGAAGAGTGAAGAGAGAGCGATTTGAACTTGGGGCTCAATTCTTATAGTCCCCAGGGGCTTCCCGCCTTTCGGGGCGGACCCTGTACCTGGTCCCAACTGATTGGACTCTGTCCCAATCGCTTGGTTCAATTTTCTCCAATACTGGAGCGGTTCCCTGATCGATGGGCGGTCTTGAGGTGCTCGTTCACCTCCTTTGTGTTGGCTCCTGCTGGCGCCGAGGAGTCTGTCCTTGCTTTGTGTGTCCAAAATGTTACTTATTGTTCCCGGGGATTGCTCATCAGTGTGCAGATGGCTGTTACTTTGTTATGCTGATGTTTGCTGGTATCGATGTTGTCTGATTTTTGCAGAGTCAAATACACAGCGAACCTGCAGCTGCTGGTTTTTGTCTTGCTGGCTGACTTTCCCATCAGCCTTTGCCGTTTGCCATTTTGAATCGGGAGTTGGCCAATTTAGGTGGCTACATTCCCTCCTTGTGATCCTAACGCGAAGCGTGAAGAATCACATAACTATGTTGCTTTCCATTCCCTGACCTGGGGGGGCACTTCTTTCATGGCCTCTACACTGACCATAACTATGCAAAAAAAATTTTTAACTGACAATTCTAAGGGGCGCTATGTCAAACAGGGACATGCATTACAAAACAATAAAAATGAGAACCTCTAACTATTCTTAATACACTACACTCACTTAAACATTTCATCACTCTAACTTCCTCGACCATACAAACAAAATCATAGCAGTTTATACACATTTTTCCTGGCTTGGCAGTCAAGCTCAGGATCGCACAATTGCTCATGAACATTTCTTTACATTTCTTTTTTTACAATAAAACCGCAAATGAATGCTCTTTATTATAGATCGCGGGGGCCGGGGGTCTAGTCGTATCCGAAAATAGGGGATCTGATCCTATATACCGGGGTGCGAGCGCGGTAGGCTCTCCTTCTCCCTTTCCTTAAGCGCATAGTCTGCACGATGCAGCAGAGTATTGCCAATACCAGTAAGGATTCTATTACATATGACAGAGAGTACCAGGTAATAAACCTGGCACACCAAGATGGTGTGGTGTCGCTGGTGACTGGGCTCTGGGTACTGCGGGGAAGTGAAACATTAATGGCTGGGGGGCTTGAGGTCATGGGGTTCGCGTTCACTCGCAATCAAATGTCCATTATTATGATGATGACCCATGTGAAGGAAGTCCTCATGGCTCTTCTCTTTTCTTTTCTTCTCTTCTTCGGTCCTGGAGCTTCTGGAGTTCTGTGGAAACAAGCATAGTGTCTGTAACTATCTTGGTTTAACATCTCGTACGATAGTCTGTCTGTCCTTTAGTGCCAATTACTCCCTTTATAATTGGTCACTATGTGTGACTCCCTCATTTTTTTTTCTTCAAAAACCGGATTTTAGGACAAGACACACTTCCAAATAATGAACCAGTGCGAGCCGTCTCGCAGACTGTGCAATTTACCATCCAAATGTTTCAGGATGTAAATAGCATGTGGTTGGCAACCTAAGGGTTACCTGAAACAAACCAAACCCTTTTGAACAAAAATTTCCAAAATGAGGTGCGTATGGGCCGCGACGGGTAAGAGTTGGATGGAGTCCCCGGGTAGGACGGCTACCAATGCCGTGTCTCCCCTACCCGAGTGTAGTTGACCAGAGGGGGGGGTTCCCAGACAGGGCAGGTCCCAAGCCGTTTCTCCACTGCCTGAGCAACCGACAAGAACGGGCAAGAAATGTAGTCATCGTGGTGGGGCTGCCGTAGTGGTTCTTTGCTTCGAACCAGAAGGGCAGTTACGAACGGGCGTGTGGTATCTGTCGACAGACTAGTTCCGCTGAACTGGCGTGTGGGACCTTAACAAGTGTCTGCAGACAAACTAGTTCCTCTGAACTAACGCCTGGGCAATAGTGAGTCTCTGTGGGCACGTTCTCAGAGGTTTCTGCTGAAAAGGCGTGGGGCCGTGAATTTTTTTTTCGGTCTGACAAACAACATTTAACAAGCTTTCAAACAACATAAAACATGCTGCAGGTTCCATCAGAAAGGACACCACTTCTCCCAAGCGGTTCCTGTTAAAACATCATCTGGACACCTCAGTTCTCGGTTGCGAACAGGGTCGCAAAGGGGTTCTCGGTGTGGGAGTCAGACCCAAGGTCGTCATCTTCTCCCGGGTGCCAAACTCTTGAGTGTATCAGGGCTGAAAGGGCTGCATGGTGTGAGGTGGGGTCGCTCTCGTCATTGCGGACGAGTCGGAACGAGTTATCTCGGTGCCAATAGTTGGTGTCTAGCTGTGTGGGGACGGAATCGGGGTTGTCAGTGTAGTTTGGTGGTAGGTGGTGGGGTTTATTTAGGAAAGTGATCATGAAGGGATCACTCGGATCGTAGTCGGAATCGCTGGGTGTGGGTCCTGTTGCATGGGGATAGTAGGGAGGCGTGCTGTGGCTATCGTCCGAGTCACAGTCGCTGTCTCTGCTGCTGCAGTCTGTGGGCGTTCCGGGGCGGAGTGTATATTTCGGGGGTGGAGTCGAGGTTGAGTCCGTGGCTGGGCTGGACGTGTTGGGGGATGGTAGGGTTACGTTGGCTGTGGGTGGGGCGTGGTGTGCTGCGTTGAGCATGACGTGGTGTGAGTGGTTGGACTGTGTTCCATATGCCTTCAGCTGGTTGATATGGAACCACGCAGTCTTTCCATTGGGGTACTTTATTTTATATTCGGAAGGGCTTACTTTGTCCGCAATGGAGTACGGACCAGAAAATTTTGGGGACAGGAATGTGCTGGGGTTATATATGGAGAGCTTAACTTTCTGTCCTATACTGTACTCAGTCGCATGCACTGTCTTGTCGAAACAAGCCTTGCTCTGTTTCTTTCTGGTGCCCAATTTTACTGCAGCCATTTTAACATTTTCAACTAATTGCTCTACTGCGTGTGTGAGGGCCGTCACTTCGGGGCTGGTCAAGTCTAAACCTAATAAATATTCTGTGCCTTTCATGGGGCGTCCGGTCATGAGGGTGTGTGGGGTGTAACCTGTGGAAGTAGAAATTGTATTACGCAAAAACATCAGCGCAAAAGGGAGGACTGAGTCCCAAGTGGTGTTGTTTTGCTGGACCATTATTATGAGGGTGGATTTTAGGGTCCGATTCATGCGCTCCACGATACCACTCGACTGTGGGTGGTATGCTATGTGGAATTTTTGGGTGATGCCAAATAGCGTGAGGACATTCTGCATGACACGTCCCATAAAATGGGAGCCTTGGTCGGATTCAATGCTGCGGGGGAGTCCCCATCTTGTAAAGATGTGGTGGGTCAAAATCTTGGCTGTGGTTTTTGCAGTGTTTGTGCGGGCTGGGAATGCTTCCACCCATTTTGTAAATGTGTCAATTACCACAAGTACATATTTATAGCCATTCCTGCAAGGGGGCAATGGTCCTATAAAATCGATCTGGAGGTTAGTCCAGGGGCCGTTAACGGGTCGGGTGTGGCTGAGTTGAGCCTTTTTGGCATATCTGTCTGGATTTTTCTGGGCACAGATAAGACAATTCTCGATATAATGGTTTACATCTTCCTTTAAATTCGGCCACCAACAAAGCTGCTTGAGGTGGGCTGTAGTGGGATCGATTCCCTGATGTCCATGACTGTCATGGAACAAACAAATCAGTTGATTCCTGTCCTGTCAGGAACCACATAAAGGGTGTCTTTTAACACCACACCGTCATGTGTGGTCAGTGCATTTTTGAACCTCTCATAGGGAGCTGGATATTTTCCTTTTACAATCTCCCTGAGATTGCTGTCCTGCTTCTGGGCCTCTTCTAGATCCTCGATCTTTGTCTGTGAGACCTGAACTGCGCTCACTGGTGCGCTTTCAGGGGGTGTCCAAAATCCGTGTCTGGATCCTGCTTTGGCCAGTGCGTCGGCTTTTACATTTCCAGGGGGGGAGGAACGATGGTGACTTCGAACTTTGACTATACCAAAAGTCCTGTCCTGTGCTCTCTCTAAGATGTGACGGAGCAATGGGGCTGAGGGGAGGGGTTTTCCGTCTGCGGAAACAAATCCTCTTGCTTTCCACAGGGGCAGGAATTTCGTGAGGCTGTTGAAGACATAGAGGCTGTCCGAGTATATGTCTGCTGGGCTGGGGAAGGAATCTGGGTGTTCCACTATATATGCGATGGCCGCGAGCTCTGCTGCCTGCGCGCCTAAGTGGCCTGGAAGTTTTAACGATATTTCCTCAAGGGCGTGTCTCTGCGTGTCCTTGACATAGATCCCGCAACCTGTTATGCGCTTCCCATCCAAGACTGTGGAAGATCCATCCACATAGATCTTTATGGGCTCACACGTGTCCGTGTGCTGGGGGCTCTGGGTTGAACTACCTATCTTTCTGGGGGGTGTTTTAGCAATAAAGGGGCCTGTGTTGTGGTGTGGAGAGATAATTTCACATTCATGGGGGGTTCCGGGGTACTGTAGGTTGTCGGCTAAAAAGGTGTCTGTCTTTGTCCGTTTAACAGTGATGTCCCGTCCCTGCAAGAGAAGGGTCCATCTAGCTGCTCTAATCTGGCTTACTGTACCGTCCTTGAGTCGTCCGTCCAGTAAAAGTTGGGTGGGGGTGTGTTCGGTGAGAATTGTAATGGGGTTCAGTCCGATAATATATGAAAAATACTGCACTGCCCAAAATACTGCGAGCAGGTGCCTCTCACAGGCTGAAAATCCCTGCTCCACAGCATCTAAAATTCTGGAAGCGTGAGCTACGGGCCTTAACTGGTCGTGCCGTTCCTGGAGGAGCACGGCCGAAAGGGTGCGGTCTGTGGTCGCTACCTCTATGGCGTAAGGGGAAAGCGGGTCTGGAACTTGTAGTGCGGGGGCGGCTATGAGTGCCTGTTTTAAAGAGTCCACAGCATCCGTATGCTGCGGAAGCCATTCCCAGGGGGCTCCTTTCTTTAGGAGGTCTGAGAGGGGTGCTGCCTTGCTGGCGAAACCGTCAATGTGGTTTCGGCAGTAGCCAACCAGTCCTAAAAACGACCGGAGGGCTGAAACGTTCTGGGGAAGGGGCAATTTAGCAATCGAGCCAATCCTTTCATGCTCGATCTCGCGTTTACCATGTGTGATAATTGTTCCCAAATATATCACCTTTTCTTCCAAAATCTGGGCCTTTTTGGGGTTGACTTTACAACCAATTGAGTGTAAGAGTTCCAGGAGTTCGGACAGAAGCTCAATGTGCTCTTCCTTGGTGTCGGTCTGCAGTAGTAGGTCGTCTACGTACTGAACGAGACATTCGGGGTGAGAGAATTTGGCTAAACCATTTGCCAGCTGTCGGTGGAAAATGGAGGGGGAGTTGTGGAAGCCTTGTGGCAGGCATGTCCACGTGTACTGCTGTGCTTTAAAGGTGAAGGCAAATTTGTACTGGCACGCCTTTGACAATGGAATGGACCAGAATCCATTACTGACATCCAAAACCGTAAAGAATCGGGAATTGAGTCCCTGCTTGAGCATGGTCTCGGGACTTGTTGCTACTGTGGGGGCTGCTGCGGGGGTGACTTTGTTGAGTTCCCGGTAATCGATGGTCAGTCGCCATGATCCATCGGGCTTTCTCACTGGCCAAATCGGGGCATTATTAGTGGAGGCTACTGATCTAAGTACGCCCTGCTCTAATAAGCTTTCTATTACCTTGGAGATTTCTCCCTCTGCCTCTTGGGGAAATCCATACTGTTTTTGGGGTCTAGGGTCAGGTCCTGTTTTTTGTACGGAGCCAGTCATCCGTCCACAGTCGTGCTTGTGGGTCGCGAATGCTGCCCTGTTCTTTTGCAGAACTGCCCTAACCTGCTTGTCCGTACTAAGCGTGGTCGGGTTGAACCAAAATTCGCCTACGCTGCTAATTTTGTTCGCGTACTCTCCTATGTTGAGCGTTGCGGGGGCTCTTGCGGATTTTGCCATCTTCCAGACACACTGGTTGACTGGATCAAATGAAAGATTATGGGAATTCATGAAATCGATTCCCAGAATGTGTTCTGCTGTGTGGGGCAGGTCAACTAAAACTACGGGGTGCTTGGTGGTGATGTTACCGATTTGAATGGGTACAGGGGCTGTGATGTGTCCCTGCTGTGAGTGGCCTGTAAAGCCGCTGAGGGTGATAGTGGCTGTAGTGGACCACGTGTCTTTTTGGAACATGGTGGAGGAATTTATTGTGGTGCGGGACCCTCCTGTGTCCCAGAGAAATTCGATAGGCTGGCCCCGAATTTTTGCTGCAACTACCGGTCGTCCGGACCTATCCCAAAGGGTGTCTCAGACCCAACTGGGGGAGCCTGTACACCGTCAGTCCGTTCCGGTCAAGTCCGTCTGATCTGAACGGGCGCTAACGCTATGAATGGGCTCTGTCTTTTTCTTACTCAGAGTGCCCGTCTGTTGGGCTCTCTGCGGCTTTTGTCCGCAGTTGTAACACTCCTGTGACTTGGGTGGGGGGCTGTTCTTTCCTTCATTCACCCATGCGGGGTTCTGGTGTGTTTTTACTGCCTGTATATCTGCTCCGGCCTGCTTTTCCTCGGGATTCTTGACTACGGGCTTACTTTGTATAGATTGCTCCCAAGCGCAGGACAATCTTTTCACTACCCACTTCTCGTTATGGGCCTCCTCTGAGGGATCATAACTCGCGCAGGCTTTCTGTCCTGTTTCTGTGGCATGGGAGATAAGGGTGCGGGTCCATTTGGCCATGTTGTCTGGGGACAAATGGGTGCGGTCTAAGTCTCCAAAGACTCTGCAAAGTGGATCCACAGGCGTCCAGCAAATGCTGTGGGGTGCTCGGATTTCTTTTGCCTACATTTGTTGAGGCCATCTACGGGGTCACCCCGGTTATACCCGATCGCATCCAGGATCGCGGTATGCATTTCTGCAAGGGTGCCTCCTCCTACATTCTGTGGGTCGGGAAGGGCTGCTGTGACTGAAGGGTCTAAACTTAAAACTGTGAGCTTTACATGCTCTCGCTCATCCAGGCCGTACATGGTTGCCTGATGCTTGACTGTGGCAAAGAAATGGTGGGGGTCTGAGGTGGGGAGGAACGGTGTGATCTTATCGCACGCGTCCCGTAATTGGGTCACTGTTAAGGGGGTGGAGTATAGAAATTCCGCATCGTCCGATGTGGCTGTGTGGTGGGTGGTTACTGGGTTCATTGGAGCTTGAACTATCTGCTGTGTGGGGGGTTGGGGCGCTTTCCTCTTTTGTGGCTTTCCCTGCGCACATGTTCCCTGAACATATCTCTGCGCTGTTTCATTCAATTCTTCCCAATCAGGGCCGTCTTCCTGATCTAATTTTGCTCCAATGGTTTCCTGGAAACCTTTCTGAACTGAAAGCAGCGATTGCAGCTCTGCAATCTGCTTCCGGCACTTTGCGTGATCTAAGGTGCTTTGTCTTTGTTCTGTGGTGGCAGCATGGAGTGCTCTTAATGCTGCCTTGAGATCGCTGCACTGTCTCTGTAATGCTTCTATCTGTTTTTCTGTTTCTTCACGTACCAGGACTGCACGTTGCCTGTCCTGATAGGCCTTTTCGTATTGAGACTGGAAGCTGCTTAAGTTCGCCAGACAAGACTGGTGTGCCCTTTTGGCATCCTCCACATCTCCATCTTTTGCTGCCAACTTCCTTCTCAGTTCTAAATTCTCCTTTTCTACCTCGCTTACATCGACCTTACTCATTCGATGTATGCCCTCAACTTCTTTCTGGAGCGTCCTAATGACCTCCTCTGTGCCTCGCAATTGTGCCAAGCAGGACACGATTGCCATCGGCTTGCAAGCTTTCCCGAAGCTCTTTTTGTCGATCTCGCTCAGGTTCTCCCACCAGGTATGTCCTATACTCCCGGGACCTGATTCCTCGTTGTCACAGAATTCATTCCAAAGGGGCCATCCTTTCCCTTTGAGATATTTCCTTATCTCTTCCTCCCAAATGGGACATTGTCCCACTCTACTGCTGCTGGTCGCTGCGACCGCAAATTCCTCTGGGTTCATTAGGCGCTGCATTACCTGCATTGCCATATTTCCTATCCGAATGCTGCTCTTCAAATTTGGGACAAGGATATTAATCCGAATGCTGCTCTTCAAATTTGGGACAGGGGTATTAAGGCGGTGCTGTAAATACGGGTACGGCTTTCGCACTTTCCGAAATACAAACTTCCGACAGTTTTGTCGCAACAAAAAATCTATCAGTTTTACCTTATCGCCCTGTTAGTTATGCATGCATACACACACTTCCGAATTATGAGTATTGATAAGAACTGCTTGAACACTTGGATCTCTAATTCAAATTCTGGGTTCTCCTGGAGTGGTTTTCCACTTCTAGATCGGGTCCCGTCAGATGTCGCCAAATAATGTTGCTGATTTTCTCCAATTTTCTCCAATTGGATCTCTAATTCAAATTCTGGGTTCTCCTGGAGTGGTTTTCCACTTCTAGATCGGGTCCCGTCAGATGTCGCCAAATAATGTTGCTGATTTTCTCCTTGGTTCAATTGCTCTGTTTTATTACCTTTGCTCTCGAGTTGCCAGATATCTTTATGATACCGCCACGAGGTTCAAGTCCGAGTAATGATCAATAACCCAATCCATCGATTAATAAGATTTAAATCAAAGCACATTTATTATACACAGTAATCGCTACTCATGCACAAATTCTACGTCTAAGCTACTTCTACAACTAACAGGCCGATACTTAACTTTGGACTGGCCCACCAGGTCAGGGGAACAAATGGCCTTTTGTTCGGGTTCTGAGCCTGCGGGATTCAAAGTTGGCACGGATTGGTAGCTAGGAGCGCCTATCTCGTAGCGAGCGTTGAATTAAGACTTAAGATTGTCGGTCTTCACTGTACCGGTCATGGTCAATGTTGGTTCGTGTTGCTGGGTGACCCGGGCAGGAAGAAGAGAGTGAAGAGGAGCTACTGAAGAGTGAAGAGAGAGCGATTTGAACTTGGGGCTCAATTCTTATAGTCCCCAGGGGCTTCCCGCCTTTCGGGGCGGACCCTGTACCTGGTCCCAAGTGATTGGACTCTGCCCCAATCGCTTGGTTCGATTTTCTCCAATACTGGAGCGGTTCCCTGATCGATGGGCGGTCTTGAGGTGCTCTTTCACCTCCTTTGTGTTGGCTCCTGCTGGCGCCGAGGAGTCTGGCTTTTCTTTGTGTGTCCAAAATGTTACTTATTGTTCCCGGGGATTTCTCAACAGTATGCAGATGGCTGTTACTTTGTTATGCTGATGTTCGCTGGTATCGATGTCTGTTTTTTGCAGAGGTAAATACACAGCGAACCTGCAGCTGCTGGTTTTTGTCTTGTTGGCTGACTTTCCCATCAGCCTTTGCCGTTTGCCATTTTGAATCGGGAGTTGGCCAATTTAGGTGGCCACATGGTAGCCATATTTGGGGTCTCTACTCGCCGGCGTTTCACTCTGGGGTAGGGGCAGATGTTGTCGCCTTTGCCTCATTAGGCGAATATTGCTTGGCTGGAGATCTCCCATCCCGCCCAGCGCATCTGGCTGGTTGGACGATGTAATGACATTCCTGCACTCAGAAGAAATTAAATATACCATCAAGGGGTTGGTGGGGAAGTTCTACCTTGGGTGACAACCATTGATTTCCTGTTTTAAGGTTCTCGATACTGTCACTTGTTAGGGGGGTTAAAGTTTTAGTTTGCGATTTTGATTGGAGACTTGTTTGTAACTTTTTGACTTTGTGCATTTACATCTTTGCTGGTCGATTGCTTGTAATATTGTGAGTGTTGTTATTATATAAAACTTCAATAAATATTTATTTTAAAAAAATGAACAAGTAAGACTGGTGCATGTCTCACTGATGTTTCACCCATCTGTTTGCTATTGGGACAGTTACACTTGGATATGAGAGGTTGAAGTAAATGCCTCATCTTGCTGTTAGATGAGACGGGTATTAGGGTAAAGTTGGCCAGGAATGTACTTTCTGCAGGAGGCAGGGGTGGGCCTGAGTCATTAGTAATTTTGAATCCATTTCTATTTCCTGTGGTACCAGGCTAAAGGGAGTGAATATGTTCACTGCTTTTCTGTTCTTATCTCCCCAGTAGGAACATGTGTATGATTTACACTTGTCACATTAGTGTATCCACTGACCAGAAAAGGATGATGTGGAGATGCCTGCGTTGGGCTGGGGTGAGCACAGTAAGAAGTTTTACAACACCAGGTTAAAGTCCAACAGGTTTGTTTCGATGTCACTAGCTTTCGGAGCGCTGTTCCTTCCTCAGGTGAATGAAGAGGTATGTTCCAGAAACATATATATAGACAGATTCAAGGATGCCAGGCAATGCTTGGAATGCGAGCATAACCTGGGGTTACCCCATCTCTGGATCTGTAAAGATTTAATCACCTGCTAATGCTCGCATTCCAAGCATTGTCTGGCATCCTTGAATCTGTCTATATATATGTTTCTGGAACATACCTCTTCATTCACCTGAGGAACGAGCAGCACTCCGAAAGCTAGTGACATCGAAACAAACCTGTTGGACTTTAACCTGGTGTTGTAAAACTTCTTACAGAAAAGGATGGGGAAGGGTGAGGTTTTCTGTCACCTTGAATACTAATATTAATGATTTTCCATTCATTCACTATGCACTTTGAATAAATTGCCAGAATTTGGAGTTTTAATTGATGGTGCCATAAAGGAGAACACTGAAGGCATAAGGGCAAGATGCAGTACTTTTGAAAATTTGCTCATTCTACACACAAAGGAAAATTATTCATTATTAATTTGAATTTGCACCCCATTTCCTCTTTTCAGTTTGGTACACTGCGAGCAAGACTATGACATGGTAACGGGGATGTATTTCATTGAATAGGTAGGGATTGTCATATTTCCCAGTACAGGCTGTCTATGTCTGTGAATCATTTTGTTCTTCAATTCTGGCTAAATCTCCAAGAGATTTGGTGGAAGAGATTCCGTTTGGCCAAAATGCATTTTTATCAACATAGTATAAGTTCCTAAGCCGGTTTTCAGCTTCTTTTGAACCGAGGAACTGCGCAAGAAATATAGTAGCATCTGTATTGCACTATAGACCTTGTGGCAATCAATACCAGAATGGTCTGAGTACAAATATTCATATCTGCATGCTTACAAGACAAAAATGTCATTTGAGTGATTTAGATAATGGCATAAATTAAGATACATATCAACATATGAGTCAGGAGCAGAAGTGGGCCACTCACCCTTCGAGCCAGCTCTGCCTTTCAGTAAGATCATGGTGATCTGTTTGTAACCTCCCACTTTCGATAACCTTTTACTCCCATGTTTATCAAGAATCTTTCTACCTCTGCCTCAAACATTCAGAGACTCTACTTCCACTGCCTTTGAGGACGGAAGATACAAAATCTCACTATATTAAGAAAATTATTTCTCCTCGCCTCTGTCTTAAATGGGCGACTGCCTATTTTTAAACAGTGACCCCTAGTTCTAGATCCTCCCACATGAGGAAACATCCACATTCACCCTGTCAAGACCTCTCAGGGTCTTATATGTCTAAGTCAAGTCGCCTGTTACTCATCAAAATTCCAGCAGATACAAGCTTAGTCTGCCGAACCTTTCCTCATAAGACAAACCACCCATTACTGGAATTAATTTAGTAAACCTTCTCTGAACTTCTTTCAATTCCCATACCTCCTTCCTTAAATAAGGAGACCAATACTGTACACAGCACTCCAGATGTGGTCTCACTAGTGTCCTGTACAACTGAAGCACTACCTCCCTACTTTTGTAAGCAATGTCCTCAAAATTAATGATTCTATTAGCTTTCCTAAATACTTGCTGCACCTGTATACTAGCCTTTTGTGATTCATGCACTCGGACACCCAGATCCCTCTGAATCTGAGCTCTGCAATCTCTCACCATTTAGATAATATGCTACTTTTTTACTCTTTCACTTTTTCCCACATTACTCTCCAATTGCCACATCTTTGCCCACTCGCTTAACCTATCTATATCCCTTTATATCCTCATTATGTCCTCTCACAACTTAGTTTTTCCACTGACATTTGTGTCGTCAGCAAATCTAGCAACCGTGCCTTCAGCCGCTTTATCTAAGTCATTTATATAAATTGTAAAAAGCTGAGGCCCCAGCACTGATCCCTGTGACAGACTCATTACACCCTGCCAACCAGAAAAAGACCCATTTGTGCCCACTCTCTGTTTCCTGCTAGCTAGCCAATCTTCTATCCATGCTAATATGTTACCCCCCTACACCATGAAATTTTATTTTCCGCATGTGGCATCGTGTTAAAGTGTGAAAGCAAAGCGTCATTGTTTTCTAATTATCACATCATCCTGTAAGACTATATCAGCAGAATAATTCTTAGATGTTTACTGTTTATTGCAGTATAATCTGTGAACTTCAGGTGAGGCCATCACACCATTATTGTTGTTTTTCTGGTATTAGCAGCCACAAGGGAGGCTGAGTTTTCCATTATTTGCGCATGATGACATTGACACAGAAGGATTACTCACTTCACTGTAATCACTGCAGATTCATCAGGTAGTAGACAGCAATTGATTACCAAGAAGTCAATGTACGTTATTAGTTTATAAGCTGGGAAAGGTTTTCCAGTGATAAGCTGTATAAGACGTCAAGTAGCAAGCAAGGTTAAGTAGCAGGTGATGACAGTAGAAGAGGGAGAAATTCTCCTCTACTTGCTTTCAGGCAGGCCATGTGAGAAAAGACCACTTTTACTTTTTTTTTTCAAACGCTGTGAGGCACTGCTCTGGCTAACCTAACAACACTTTTAAAAAATCAAACTTCCAAGTTATAAGAAAAGACTCTGGAATATTGCATTGAATGGGCTACACTGTATTCAACACTCCCATCATTTCTACTACCTTCATGACTTCATGTTCTTTCCATCAATTTTGTCAGTCATAATTAAACGTATTAATTTGTTTTACTTGACAGTTGATGCCTTCAATCTTAAAGATAGTGTGAGTCAACCCTTATATCTGAAGCATCCCAAACTCTGGCTCCAGGATAAATGTTGCTGTGGAGCTGTTGTTTACCACACCACCTAAGGTTGGGAGCAGCTAACATCTAGCTTAATATGTCCTGCCCTGCTTGCTGCTTTCCCCAAACCCATTGTCACAACTTATGACTGCCAATCCCTCTCCCAGCAACTAACTCTCAAGCCTGATCTAGAACCATGAGACCATCAACACCTATATGCAATGCTGGCCTTCTCAGGTCCCCATGTCAACGGCTCTTAAGGGAACACAAAGGCTAAGTACTGGTAACTGGCTGGGGTTTTGGCGGTTGGGGGAAGTGTGGGAAATCTGCTCCAGTTTGTTCGAAGTTGGTGTATTGGGTAGAAGATCTCTTTAAACCACATATTCTGGATGTGGAGATGCTGGCGTTGGACTGGGGTGAGCACAGTAAGAAGCTGGATCCAAGGTTTTGATCAGTTCATACAACACCAGGTTAAAGTCCAACAGGTTTGTTTCGAATCACTAGCTTTCGGAGCACTGCTCCTTCCTTAGGTGAATGAGGAGGTGGGTTCCAGAAAAAATATCGAAACATATATAACAGAAAAGACTACTGAAAAGAAGTGTACCGACAACTCAACAACCATGTGTTGTGTGTGTGTGTGTGTGTGTGTGTGGGGGGGGGGGGGGGGGGTGGTGGAGGGTGGCCCTCTGAAAGACTTTGGGGGCAATTCCCTTAAAGAGTTACCCCTTATCCATCATGAGGTCCATCTCGTCAGGTACACGCTTATTGAGACTTGCACTAGAGGATTGGAGAATCACGAGGACCCAAAGAATATGGTGCCCGGCCGTTAATAGGTCTTAATGACCCATTTACCTCCTCCCGCTGGATGGCTCCAGACGCCCCACCCTGATCAGCCATATCCACTGTTTAATGGGCTTCTCCAGGCCCACGTCCCGCCACCTCCCGGGCCTCCTCAAGATGATGGCCACCATCCCCACTTAACCAACTGCGCCACACGAACACCTACCATGTCAGCAACCCATCCCTTCCCACAAACCAAATGTCCCACCATCCCCCCCAGCCACAAAAAAAGAAAACCACCCCCTCCCAAGCACCCAATCCCCCCCTCCACCTTCTCTCTCCACCACTCTACCCCCCACTTCGCTTCCATTAACTAGCCTACCTGCTAGCAGGGTGACCCCCACCTGAGGTAACAGCTTCTTCCCTCCCACCAACAAAAACCCCACATGTTAATATAGATCAAACATTGCTCCCAACACTGGGAGGATAAGAATTTACAATAGTTATACTTTAGCACAACTAATTAACTAAACCTAGTAGGCATTATAAACAAAGCCAAACATAACACCCCAGCACAAACATAAACAGTTCCCCTCTCTCCCCGAGTACAGCACCTCCCATCTGCTTCACAGGCGTAGCCAACCAGGTTTCAGCGTTTCCATGATCCCTTAGGAACTTATTTGCCTCCTCCGGCCTATCAAACTAATGTTGCTGTCCCTCATTTGTGACCCACAAATGAACAGGATACAGCACCTCAAACCGCACTTTATTCATGAATAGGGCCACCTTGACCCTATTGAACCCGGCCCGCTGCTTGGCCAGCTCCACTCCCAATCCTGTTAGATGCGAACCGCATGACCTTCCCAGGTACACTCTCTCGTCTCCACCGCCCAACGTAGCATCTTCTCCTTGTCCAAGTAGCAGTGTCGCTGTGCAATGATTGCCCTTGGAAGCTCTCCTGCTTTTGGCCTCCTTCTCAGCGACCTGTGCGCTGGATCCACTTCAGGAGGTCGGTCAATGACCTCCCTCCTCCACCAGCTTCTCGAACATCCGAGCCACGTATTTTGTGGCCTGCATTCCCTCCTTCACCTCAGGCAGCCCCACGATCCTGAAACTGCCTCCTCGAACTATTCTGCAAGTTATCCACCTTTTCCTGCAACTTCTTCTGGCCCTCCACCATCATCAGCATTTCAGCCTCCACCGAGGCCAAACGGTCCTTGTGATCGGTCACCGACTCCTTCAGCTTCTGGAGGGATGCATTATGCGCCAGTAGCCTCTGTTCCGCTCCCTCTCGGGCAAGCGGATCAGCTCTGCCACCTTGGGGGCAGCACGTGGCGCAGTGGTTAGCACTAGGACTGTGGCGCTGAGGACCCGGGTTTGAATCCCGGCCCTGGGTCACTGTCCGCGTGGAGTTTGCACATTCTCCCCATGTCTGCGTGGGTTTCACCACCACAACCCAGAGATGTGCAGGTTAGGTGGATTGGCCATGCTAAATTGCACCTTAATTGGAAAAAAAAAATTAAAAATTGGTACTCTAAATTTAAACAAATAAAGCTCTGCCACCTTGGCCAAGTCTTTCGAGGCCTACTTCCTCTGGTGCTGGAATTTAGCTGTCGAAAATTCCACTAGTTGTTCCATTGATCATTGTGCAGGGAATGATGCCACAGAGCTCGCCGACATCCATTCCTCTGATGCACCTTGAGAGTCTTCCTGGTCTGACTGTTGCGTTTTGCTTGTTGCACTCCTTGTTTGGTAGGGCTTAGACATTCCCTGCTGAAGGAGATCCACTGGCTGTCACTGTTCCTTAGTTTTACACCTGTGTAATACCCTGCAAAATGGGCAAAAAGGACAAAAAAAAATCCAACCTCGGGCAGGAACCTCCTAATGTGTGGCTACTCACTCCATGGCCGCCACCGGAAGTCCGTATTGGGGCACCCTTGATGGGGAAGGCTGATGCGCCCCTTCAAATTTTTTTGCCAAGCCCCTAGCAATATGGTGGAGGTAGCTACCCTTTTAGCTGGTGGATTCCATGCTGTTTTTCCCACCCGCTGCAACTCTGCAATAAAAATGAGAAAATTCTTCCCCAGGTTTCTTTAACATGACTTTATGGGCTTTAGACATTTATGGAAAAGATCTAAATCTCCTGGAGTTCTTTGGAGAGGACCCCTTTGGAGAGGTGCAGGTATGCTCTAGTACCTCTTTGACATTGTTAACATTAAACTTTAATGGGCATAAAACATGGATAAGCTCTATGGCACTGTCCAGCTGACAAGAAATATAAATCCTCTGCCCTATAAATTTTGAAGAGAAAAACAGCTTCCTGTAACTCTCAATTTCAATAGATGTTTGTTACCATGAGCCTGAGGGTTATCACTATAGAATCAGTGCCTAACTGCTTCTTCGTTTCATTGGTGGGAGGAGGGCGAGAAGGGTCTTGTAGGTTCACAGTTTGATTTGCAGCCCATTTACATGTTATAAAGGGATTAACTCTTTTAGATGTGGGGCTTTGCAGGCAAATGTTTGTTTCTATTTAGGATTAAGTACTTGAAGAGATTTAAATGTATTTAATGGGCTTTTATCAATGAGGGTGTTTTTGTGGAGTCTGTAATAGATACTGAGAACTTTTTTGTAATTACATCTCAACATGGCCCCTGAAGTCTGACTATGGTGGATACTGTGTGAATTGGTATGGAGGGTGATTGGTCATGAGTTGGCCTAGGGTCTATAAAGGTGATGTGTGTTGGCACTAAGTTGGCATGGAGAGTAGGCGGGACCATGGGATGTGGTTTGAAGGGCATAGGTTGGCATGGAGGATAGGTATGGTCATGGGGTGGGCAGAGGGGCATAAGTTGATAAAGGGAATAATGAGGGGATAGATGAGGGGCAAGAGCGGGCATGACTTTGCATGAATGGGGCACGGGATATGTGTGGGGAAGGATTGAGGGTCTTATTGTTTCAGTTATAATTAGGACAAAGCCCCAGAGCACTGGGGCCTACCTTCGGAACAGCCCGCCACGGTACCTGACTGCCTCCGCACTGGTTTGGGGGGGGGGGGGGCGGGGGTGGATGGCGAGCCTGAATCCAGTTGGCACCCACATTCTGGTATTAAATGGGAAGTTTCCACTGACTCGTTCGACTTGAGAACAAAAATTCAGTCCTCGGGCTCCATTACAGGAAGGTGTTAATGTCGGGGTTTGTGAATGATTACACTAACTGGCTATTTTCCCTTTTTCTTTCAATACCTTTCTTGCACTAATGGGGTGGTCAAATCCCCTTTAATTTTCCACATTAAATCTAGGGATTTTTAAATATGTCCATGCATTTTGCAGTGCCATAAATATACTGCCCATAGTGACTTCAAATAAAAGTCGCTATGACTACCTTGACTTTCTCTTTGAATAACCATGTCTTTTACCTCACACGTTATAGTAAATTCTAACTTGAGCCTGAATTCTTGCTGCTGATCCCATTAGTGAAATGAATACATTTATGTATAGAAGTACACCTTGCACTGAACAACTAAGATGTGCGCGAATTTAAAATGAATGGTTTGTCATTCATTGGTAACACTCTACCATGCTATGCCTGATGACAAAACAGCTTTTGATACAGGACACTTTTTATCCTGGGAAGTAAAGGGGACCGTGTGGCACATCTGTTTCTCCCTCTCTCTCCCTACTGAAAAGCCCCCTGGCTTCCATTAAATGATACAAATCACGCACAGTGTGTTAGCCCTGCAGCCTCATGATGCTGAGGTCCCACGTTCGATGCAGGCTCTGGGTCCATGTGGAGTTTGCACATTCTCCCCGTGTTTAGGTGGGTTTCGCCCCCACAACTCAAAGCTGTGCAGGCTCGGTGTATTGGCCACGCTAAATTGCCCCTTAATAGGAAAAAATGAATTGGGTACTCTAAATTTATTTTAAAAAACACAATGGATGAAATGAATGAATGAAATGAAAGCCGCTTATTGTCACAAGTAAGCTTCAAATGAAGTTACTGTGAAAAGCCCCTAGTCGCCACATTCCGGCACCTGTTCGGGGGGGGCTAGTATGAGAATTGAACCGTGCTGCTGGCCTGCCTTGTTCTGCTTTCAAAGCCAGCGATTTAGCCCAGTTTTTTACAAACAAAGAAAGATGATACAAATCACATGCAAACTCTATTTTCCTGAATTAAACTTCGGGCTGGAGTCGCACATACTTGGTTGGGGTGGGGAGAAATGCGCCCAGCTCTTTGTAACTTGAGGTCTGGAAGATTTAATGTTAATCCGTTGGGGCCGTAATTGCATCACAGGATCCTGATTTAAATGTATATTCACGAGGCCTAGGCCTGCCTTTGATGGCTAACTTTTAAAACGTATGTGGTTAAAATGTTAGGAGGCAGCATGTGGTATGTACCCAACCCTTATTCCAACCACCACCTGCCACGTTCTTGTCAGTTGAATCCGTCTGAAATTTGGGTTGTGTGCGGAAATCATAGTTACACATCCTACCACTTCTTTGCTCCATTGTAATAAATGATTCGAACCACCTTAGGAAAGGGTATTTACTGTAAGGTTAATTAGTATTGTTCATAAGTTTGATCTGTACTTTGTTACTTTGGTATCTTTCTAAATCAAACCTACTTCTTTGACCAAGCCTCAAGCTTTTGACCACCATCCTGGTATTTCCTTTCGTGGCTTGACGTCATATTTAGTTAATTGCTACTCCTGTCAATGTCCGACTGGGATACTGTGCAATACTAAAGGTGTCTTATAAACACAAGTGTTTGTGTTCGGTAATGGGAAATAAAATAAATTATTCCAAGAAAGGTTGTTGTAACAATTCAAGAACCTCTCCCAATGCAGTCTCTACCACTTCCTACCTCATTCCTGAGTTTCATAGTGTCAAGATCACCCCTGTTGCTGGATCAGGGAGCCAAACCTGTCTTTCAGAAACAAGTCATTACTAGTTAGAGCATCTCAGGATGATCCAGAGACCAAAGAAAGGCACAAAAACATTGTGTTGCAGACTTACACTTAACTGTGCTCATTTTAGGTTTGCCTGCAGGTTCTGACTTCTAGGCTTCACTTTAAATTGTGAAATATTTGGAAAACCATGTTGCAAATATGTCTAGCTTATACAAGTAGTATGAAGCACCCCGTAAATTCTGAGTTCTTCAATTGACGGAAAAGCACCATTCTGGCAACCCAAACATTTTGGGTTAATTATTCAAGTAGAAAAAAATGTTCAAACTATTAGGTTTATTTCAAAGGAATTGATTAAATACTTGAAGGAAAGAAAATGGTAGGGATATCGGGAAAGAGCTGGGGAGTGGGATTAGTTAAATTGCTCTTCGAAAAGAGCTGGCGCAGACTCAATGGGCCAAATGGCTTCTTTCTGCGCTTTCCTATTCAATGAAAGCAAGTGTTACTTGGCTTTTAGCAGTATATTAAACTTGATTCAAGTCAGTAACATTTCTTAGTCAATCTCTTCAGTAACTTCTGAAAAGGGAGGCAAAGCTTTCAATGAGAAATTAATTCCATGGGTAGTGAGGGCAGTTCCTGGCACCATATTGGCTGCGATCAGTTAACTCAGCTGGGATTAAGTATCAAACTGGGACCTTCTCAATTCATGAGTTGCCTTTTCTCTTGGATGTAAACAACTTTATCAAAAGAAGTCTCTAATTAAGCCAGCGTCTGTCTACTAAGAGCTGAAGGAGAAGAGAGCACATGATGAGAGGTAGCGATGTGAGGTTGGGGGAGGTGAAGTGGCTGGGAGAGGGCGGGGGGGGGGGGGGGGGTTGGTGGGTCTCTAGTGGCGGGCACCTTGTCAGCCACTGAGAATTTGTGTACATCTGGTCCACTGAGAAGGAGATCTTGCACTGTGGAGATGTAGATGTTGGCTGTGATCTGCCATTCGATCCTGAGACACTTACTCTGACATATTGGGGTAGCTAGACCCCTGTCTGTAGATTCTCTGTTGGGAACCTTGCCTCCTTCCAGCTGGTTGTCAGTAACTATCACTTTTTCCCTGTGGAGGGACATGTGTTTGAGGAGACGGCAACTGGTGCTGCTGCTGGTTTTTCTTCTGGTGCAGCTGAAGCATATTACAGTGGTAAGCCTTCTAGACCCTTAGCAGAGATGGACAGAGGAATAGCAGAAGCTGCTCCCGTGTGACACTGAAGACTGGCATCGGTGAAGTGCAGCTGGAGGTGGGCGAGGAGCTTCTTGGGTAAAGTGTCTTCCAGGTTGTTGGCTATCTCCTATCAAGAGTGGTCATGCTCTCCAACAGAAGGAGTGCCATGCAAAGCAGCTTCTCGCCCAGCCAAGTGTGCAGCTCCCCAGTCTAAGCCTTCACAACTTACCAGTTATGCTGAGGAGGTTTCTCTCTGCTGGGTTGGAGGCACATCATGGGCAGCTCAACTGCTGGGGAAAGAGGGAATTGGCTGCTTCACAACTTCAATTGCCCCCCCCATCTCAGCCATGAAGGTTCCTGACTTCATTCCCAACCCACCCCTGGGAAGCAAGGATACGGGCCCAATGGCATTTTTTGCAATCGCAACCTCCCTCCCCCCAAAAAAACCCATTCTTCCCTTTTAGGTGAATGACATTTGTCAGAATTAGATTTGGTTTCCAGCCAGGTTCATGTGTTTATTTAAGTGCTGAGCCGACAAAGAAATCTTAGAATATAAATGCTGCATCATATTTTGGATTACAGTGCAGTGACCTGTGCCTCGCTACATGGTCATAGCAAATGGGTGAATGCAGGAATTCTTACAATTTGAAACCAGGTGGATCTTATCTTGTTTTAGTGTTCCATCAGGTTAGCATATTGCTTTAGTCACAGCAAATAAACTGGTTAACCTTTAGCTGGCAGTTGCCATTATACTAAAATTAAGCAGGGCTGTGAAAGTGGCCATAGTCCCTGAAGACCATAGGCTTGCTCTCCCCTTTTGAGAGAGAGCTGACTGGTGGTGATTTAACCTGAGGGTTACCACACCTCAGACGAGGAACAAGGTTTAGAAGATGGGGCCTTTTCTGAATAACCTCCACCAACCCGTGCTGTTGGCGTCGCTCCGTATCATGGACCAGCCGTCCATCCAACCGACCTAACCCAGCCCCAGGGAGGCTGTTGAAGCTATAAATAATATAACTGCAGCTGTAAGCACGATGAGAATATTTTTATTCCTAGAGTATTTTTATTCCTATACTCAACATTTTGATAGTGTTATCAGTGAAGCAATAATCAATGCGGAAGTTTGTTTTGGCAAGAAAGCAGAACTTGGCTAAATCTTTTCAACAAATGAGTTTGACTACAAATAAAAAGCAACCGTGATCAGCGACTACGCAGTTGATATTGAGATCTTCCTGCATCAGGAGTCCAAAACAGTGCAGAAAATATGAAAAAAGATCAGGTGTAAAAGCAGGCAACAGCTGCAGAGAGTAGGATCTGTTACCCGGCGGGGAGCAGAATCTGCATTTTGTAAATTGGGGCTTGCTTTTAAATCGACAACAGGTGGAATTCTCCGCTGCCCGCTGCCGGTAGCGGGGTTCACAATGCGGTGGAGTAACAGGCATTGGGGAAAAAAACGGAATCAGTGCCTTTTTGATGCTCTGCCCCTCCCACCTCCCTTTGCTGATGGCGGGTTCGAGGTCCAGCCCAAGCACCAGCGGGAGGATGAAAATGGATGCACAAGCGTGTAACTAATCCATTTGTGTCCACTAAACGGGCCGGGCACCATATTCTCCGGGCCTGCTTGATTCTCCGGTCCTCTGGGCCAGCAAACACATGAGTGAGAATCACTACAAGTATTTCCCAGTGTGGCCCTGACATGGTGGACCTCACAGTGGGCCAAGGATGTTGCCCCCAAGGTCCATCCTAGGGCCACTCCACACAACAATGCAAGACTTGCCCACCCTCCCAGAGACCTCCTAAACAGGGAGAGCCCCCCCCCTCATAAAAGAGGTCAGGAAGCCACCCAGATAGTGAAACCTGTCAAGAAGCCCCCCAGAAATGAAGCCCCTGTCTGGAAGCTAGAGAGCATTCCAGACAGAGGCAGTGAAAAAATTACTGTTGTTACACTCACCTGAGCAATACAACTGCTAGCTCAGACACCGGGAGCACATGTCAATTCCTGGAAAGAGAATACGTTTAAACCCCTCAGATCCTTGAGCTGCAAGCCATTCATTCATTTCCCTCACTTGGCAGCTTCCACACACACGCACAGACACATATGCACACACACACACACACACACAGCTGCAGCCTTGCTTCATTCATCATTTTTCATGGATGAGTAACTCTGAAGTGCTGGACAATGTTTACAAACATTAACTACTGCAAAGAGGGTTAGGTCCTGTCAATCTCCAGCTGAGCACTTCAAAATCACTCAGGGGTGAAGGGGGGTGATTGGAATGCACTGAACCATCAGTTTTGTACCCAACAATGAGTTGGTACAGTCAGAAAAAGAAACACTTTGGTGAAATCCATTGAAGTTGAGGTTACGCAATAATGTTGCAATTTATTATTATGAACGGTTGATTCATTCTACTCTTGCACCTCGAGTGATTACTCCATTCGATCCCCTCTCTTGGACTTGACTTTGAAAGTTCCAATGGGGAAGAGCATGGGAGATGAGCGGGTGCAGAATTCTATGCTGGCCTCCAGGATGCCAGCACCATACAACTCCTGGGACTTTTGTACAGAGGGAATTTTGGGTGGGGCTCACAGGGCTACCTACCAAGCAGTGGTGGGTAGCCAATAAAGGCACTTTCAAGGTACTTAATGTGTATTGTCAGTGGGACCCTTAGAATTGAGGATTAGGCTGCACATTCCCTTCCTTTGTGAAGACCAACGCAAAGCATTCATTGTGAACCATGACCATATCCTGAGTCTCCACAAGAAAATTATCCTTTTTTTCTCTCTATTTAGGCCTACTCTCTCCTTGTTCTCTTGCTCTTTATGCAATTAAAATAATTATGGTTTTTACTTGATTTCATTTGCTGGTGTTTTTGCGTTGTCCCTCTTTGCTTTCCTACTTTGTATTTCTGTTTCACCCCTGCACTTTCTGCGCTCTGCTAGGCTTCGTGCAGTATTGAGCTCTCAGTATCTGACAGAAGCTTTTTTTCTTTGCCTCATCTCGTCCTGTATAACCCTTTGACATGCAGCACAGTAGCATTGTGGATAGCACAATTGCTTCACAGCGCCAGGGTCCCAGGTTCGATTCCAGCTTGGGTCACTGTCTGTGCGGAGTTTGCACATCCTCCCCGTGTGTGCGTGGGTTTCTTCCGGGTGCTCCGGTTTCCTCCCACAGTCCAAAGATATGCAGGTTAGGTGGATTGGCCATGCTAAATTGCCCTTAGTGTCCAAAATTGCCCTTAGTGTTGGGTGGGTTTACTGGGTCATGGGGATAGGGTTGAGGTGTTGACCTTTGGTAGGGTGCTCTTTCCAAGAGCCGGTGCAAACTCGATGGGCCGAATGGCCTCCTTCTGCACTGTAAATACTATGATATGATAATGGTTTGGGGGGGGGGGGGTGCATCGTGGTTTGGGTGTTCCACCTTTTTTCTTTGTGGGAATGTCTTTGTACTGAACCCTCTTTGTCTCCTCCTTGAATACCTCCCACTGCTTTGACATTGATTTTCAAGTAGCGGTGCCCAGTCTACTTTTGCAAAATCACATTTCGTCTCAATAAAGTTAGTCTTGCTCAATTTTAAACCCTTTCTCGTGATCTATCCCCGTTGTTTTCCACAAATGTCCAGAACCAGGGGTCACAGCCTGAGGATTCAGGGTAAACCATTTCAGACAGAGATAAGGAGACATTTCTTCACACAAAGAGTGGTGAGCCTGTGGAATTCATTACCACAGGAAGTAGTCGATGCTAAAACTTTGAATATATTCAAGCGAAGGCTGGATATAGCACTTGGTGAAAATGGGATCAAAGGCTATGGGGAGAAAGCAGGATTAGGCTATTGAGTTGGGTGATCAGCCATGATCGTGATGAATGGCGGAGTAGGCTCGAAGGGCCAAAAGGCCTCCCACTGCTCCTATCTTCTATGTATCTCTAACTGTGCTAAATCTATGAACACTGCCACCAAAATACACTCCCACTGATAGCCCTGTCACCTTCCCAGCTTCATTCCCTAAAAGTGAATCCAGAACTACCCTCTTTCTTGTTGGGTTTACCATTTACTGGCTAAAAGCAAATTCATGTCCTGGCTAAAAGAAAAAGTTCTCCTGGATGCATTTTAAGAATTTTGTGGCTTCTACTCCTTTCACACTAATTTTCTGCCAGATAATGTTTGGATAGTTGAAATACCCTACTATTATTGTCTTATGTTTTGATACTTCTCAGCAATTTTCTTACATATTTATGAGTCAATCTGTTTCTCACTACAACCTGTTGAATCAATGATGACATTATATCTTAAGATGCGTATTGAAGTTACTCTCCAACATTTTCAGAAACAGCTGAATTTGGAAATTAGAACAATTACACTTCCATATATTTATGGTGCACATTACATTGCAGCACATTACATTGCAGCCTATCAGTTGTGTGATTGTTTGTTCCCTTGCCATTTTTTAAAAAAGCAAACTTTTCCGAGCTGTGTACTCTTGTTAGATTTGAAGTCACTGAGCCAGATTTCGGGTGAATGATTAATTGTTGTGCTAGTGTGGCTTCATGGATTTAGTTATGCGTGCTAGGGGTCCTAAAGGAATTGCCTGGCATAATGCTAGGAAGCACACTCTCTAGGCAATGCAAAGTGGTTTTAGTTGGGAGGCTGCAAATAAGACCTGCAACTAGGTGTTGAATTGTACATTAAACAGTTGAGTTTTTTTTTAATGTAGCCATTAAATTATGACTTCAGATTATTTATTTTGGCCATGCACTGGGGCATGCCTTCCTCAAATGACCCATTGCAGCGAAGTGCCATATGCAGATGGCCGCTTATATCAAAATGGGCAGAGTGTCAAGGGTCTTATATGAAGAGACTGCTATTAATATCAGGTAATGAACTTAATCTCTGGGATACATTATCCTCTTATGTGTTTGACTGCGGTTCGACGGAGAGCCATTGCTTTTCACTCCTTTTACCAGGAAAGGTAACCAGTGAGTTGGTTTCCTTTTGAGTTTAGTTTCCCTGATCCACAAAACATTTATGAGGAAGTCCATGGAAAATGAGCCAGAAGGCTGCCTCATTACTGGGCCAGACCATTATAGCTCAGAATTCAGTGTACAGAGGTGAAGTGCAAGCAACCCCATTGCAATTAGTATGAGCTCTCTCCCGGTTTATTCTGGTGCCAGGATATCTGGATGCTGGTCGCTGAGGTCAGATGGCAGGTAAGTCTTTTTCTTTTCATTTCTTTGGTGTGTTTTGATGAATTTTTGGGGTGCGGTCATGCCCTTGTATGTTGGCATTTTTTCCCCCTGCAGACTTATCATTTCAATTGAAAATGATAAATGAAGGGATACGTCAAGTAATTAACGTAATGTTTTGTTTTGTGGGTTTCTATATTGACCTTCGTATTCATTGAGTTTTACAAACCTCTAGTTGAAAGTATTCCTCGTGAACGGATTGTGTGTTTGTGTGGGGGGGGGGGGGGGGAGAAAGAGAGACAGAGACAGAGAGGGACATAGCCAGCCTGTGGTCACTGTAAAGTGATTCTAACTGGAGAGCGAGCCATCCAAAGCATGATGAGTATTATGATACTGTTACAACACAACAGCTGAGATTTTGGTGAGTTTCTACATGTTCTTGGGACAGTGGCAGGGGAGGGGAGAATATAGAGGATAGTAAAACAACACCTTGTTTAGCATGAGAAGTAAACACCATCTGGACTGTGGTAAAATAGTAGAAATTATATTCCCTGTACAGGGCACAGGGTATCCCAGTTAGTTCTTTCTGAAATGTAATGCGAGCCGGTGTATGAGCTGGTGCGGCAAGGTGTTACATAAGATTAGCTGCTGCAATTCCGTTTCTTCTTTTATTACTACATCTATTTCTCTCCACTTTATTCCCCTCCGTGATATACAGTCTTCAGTGAGCTACGCTTTCCTTCAGTTAAAGCATTAGGAATACAGAAGCCATCCCCTTCCCAACCACTATCTTACTTTGAACTGGACTTCGCAACCTTGTCATCCTATTCACCCCCAAATTCTTCCCCGCTGTTACCAGACTCCTAAACGACCCTCTTATGGGCTGACCTGATTAATACTACACTCCTGCATGCTTCACCCGATGCCGGTGTCTTTGTATTTACATTGTGGACCTTGTGTTGCCCTATTATGTATTTTCTTTTTCTTTTCTTTTCAAGTACTAAATGATCTGCTTGCGCTGCTCGCAGAAAAATACTTTTTACTGTACCTCGGCACACGTGACAATAAACAAATCGAAATTGAGTTGCTGATCCCCACGTTTTCCCCATCGCAAAAGCTATTTCAACCTCTGTAAACCCCCCCCCCGCGCGTCGTCAGCCTATCCGTCTCATTACTGCTTTTGTCATCTTCAAAGTTGACTATTTCAATGCCCTCTTGGCTGCCACCCAACTTCCAACTTCCACCCTCCATAAGCATCAGCTCACCCAAAACTCTGTGAGTTGTGTTTCATCCACACCATCCTTCTTTGCGACCTACATTGGTTCTTACTAAATGTGGAATTAATAAGTAGCGCCGTTTTCTGTGGCTGTTTCACTGTCTAAAATAATAAATTCCAAGGACGTGGTTTACAAGCCACTTATCATGTTTCAGTTGTACTTTATAAATTGCATAACATGCACTGTGGCAATTCACTGTGTCTACTGAATCACTTGACTGGTGATCTGACTGAAAGTTCCAGGGCGGGATTCTCCGATCCGAGTTCGCCCCACCACTGCTGCCAATGAGAACGGAGAATCTGGGGCTCAGCCAGAACTCCATTCACTGCAGCGGGACGGCCGAATCCCACCATTGTGAACGGCTGGAGAATTACGGACTATGGGGCTGGCTGATTTGTATCCTTTTATACTGAGCTGTGATTATATACCTGTCAATAATTTCTTTATAAACTGCTCTAACAACACACAAGAAGTTTAGGAATTTAATTTAACCTGCTGAGGTGCTGTAGAAAATGCAAAGATATAGGTCAAAATATTGTGGTCAGTGAAAAATCAATAAGACTCGGTGCTGATCTTGAAAGAAAGATGTTGCGGCAACATTTTTTTTTCGTTTTTTTCATATAAATTTAGAGTACCCGATTCATTTTATCCAATTAAGGGGCAATTTAGCGTGGCCAATCCACCTACCGTGCACATCTTTGGGTTGTATGGGCGAAACCCACGCAAACACGGGGAGAATGTGCAAACTCCACATGGATAGTGACCCAGAGCCGGGATCGAACCTGGGACCTCGGCGCCGTGAGGCAGCAATGCTAACCACTGTGCCACCGGGCTGCCAGTGGCTACAACATCTTGTGAGGCGGAATTCTCCAGCTGTTGGGATTCTCTTTTCCCGCTGGCACTGCCCATGGGGTTCCTGGCGGCATGGGGTGGCTTTAATGGGAAATGTAGCAACACTAATATTTTAGGGCAGGGAAGGTTTTTCAGCAGTAATTTAGTAATCTGCTAAAAATGCAGTGCGATCTCATTCAGCAAGGTGTAACTTTTTAAAGGGTTTATACATTGAGACTGATCATTTAAAAAGCCAAGTTCACAACAGTTCAATGATTTGTAATTGATTGCAGTTGGTGAGGACCTCAACAGCGCCTCCTTTGGTGAAATAGAATATCGCTTGCAGCAATTTATGGATGTCCGTGTTTGACTGCACATGTGCAGACTCCAGAAGTTGCTCTCAGTTCCACAGGAATTTGAGTTATGCAGCGCCAAGGAAATGAAAGGGGCTTAAACCTAAGCAGGGTCTGTAAGCAAGGCTCTGAAAAAAATTGGGCGAGATCCTCCGTTGCCTGATGCCGAAATCCGGAAACGTGATTGGGCGGAGAAATGTTTTGACGGTAAAATCAGAGTGAGCGCCAATTTGACCCCAAATCGCAATTCTCCATCACTTCGACAGCGGCGTCATGCAGTCCAGAACTCACGCATAGTAAGCACCATTTCCATATCGTTAGCGGACCTGACTCGGTATTCTCCGGGGCTTCCGAGATTCCCTGCTTCTGAAAGGCCGAGTTCCTGAAGGCGTGGCTCACTTGTGCTTTTGTGGTTGCTGAGGGAGAGAGAGGGGGTACAGAAAGTGTCCAATATCGCCATAGTTAGCTGACAGTTTGACGGTGGCCGGGAGGGGGCTTCTGCTAGGGCCGGGCGGAGTAACGGGGGATTGCCAGGAGTTGGGCTGCGGGGTTGTGGTGGACGAGAACAGAACACCATTTCCGCAGCTGGAAAGGCAGCCATGTTGCTGCGTATGCTACTGACAGCCCACTGTGAACTTAGAGCCACAGGTCGTATAATAGTTCCCCCCCAGGTAACCCCCCTGGGTGCCCTCTGGCCTTAGCCAACACATCAGCTGTATGGGCGCACTCCAACACAATCAGTGTCATCTTGTTGGCTAGGATGAGTGTGTGTGGGGGGCGTAATGTGAAAATGCGGCTGCATCTTGTCAACCTCCCGAGTGTCAATCACGGACCCAATGAATCCGGCACCGTTTTTCATTGGAATTGATTGTGTTCCAAGTGGCACCGGTGCTAGCCCCTCCACAGTCGCTGAATCGGCACAGGTTCGGCGGCAGTTTTGCTGTCATGCAAAGTCCACGAATTCTGCCCGGCATCAACACGTAGTCTCAGAAATGGAGAATCCCACCCATTGTATTTCTGGAACAAAAACAGAAAATACTGGACAATCTCAGAAGGCCTGACAGATTCTGCGGAGAGAGAATGGAGTTAAGGTTTCGAGTCTGGATGACTCTTTGTCAAAGCTAGAGAGAACTGGAAATAGGGTCAGATTTATACTGTTGTGGCGGGGTCACGGAGCAGTGGGACTGGATAGAGGGCCAGCGATAGGTGGAGATGTCATGGACAAAAAGACAAAGGGAATGTCGATGGGGGTGATCAAGGCTATGAAGGCTGTACCTCTGGCACACTGCTTGTGAGCTTCCATGTATTAATTCGATTAAGTTTACTTTAGTGATGATGTGGAGATGCCGGCGTTGGACTGGGGTGAGCACAGTACGAAGTCTTACAACACCAGGTTAAAGTCCAACAGGTTTGTTTCGATGTCACTAGCTTTCGGAGCGCTGCTCCTTCCTCAGGTGAATGAAGAGGTCTGTTCCAGAAACACATATATAGACAAATTCAAAGATGCCAAACAATGCTAGGAATGCGACCATTAGCAGGTGATTAAATCCTTACAGATCCAGAGATGGGGTAACCCTTCAGGACCCGCGACAACGCAGAATCGCCAAGCAGAAACTTATAGCCAAGTTCCGCACACATGAGTGCGGCCTCAACCGGGACCTGGGATTCATGTCGCATTACATTCATCCCCCACCATCTGGCCTGCGAAATCCTACCAACTGTCCTGGCTTGATACAATTCACACCTCTTTAACCTGGGGTTACCCCATCTCTGGATCTGTAAGGATTTAATCACCTGCTAATGGTCGCATTCCTAGCATTGTTTGGCATCTTTGAATTTGTCTATATATGTGTTTCTGGAACAGACCTCTTCATTCACCTGAGGAAGGAGCAGCGCTCCGAAAGCTAGTGACATCGAAACAAACCTGTTGGACTTTAACCTGGTGTTGTAAGACTTCGTACTGTACTTTAGTGATGGAAAGGGATAGGTATATACCGCAGGGCAAGAGTTATATCTGGGGGAAAGGCAATTATGATGCGATGAGGCAAGACTTAGGATGCATCGGATGGAGAAGAAAACTGCAGGGGATGGGCACAATGGAAATGTGGAGCTTGTTCAAGGAACAGCTACTGCGTGTCCTTGATAAGTATGTACCTGTCAGGCAGGGAGGAAGTGGTCGAGCAAGAGAACCGTGGTTTACTAAAGCAGTCGAAACACTTGTCAAGAGGAAGAAGGAGGCTTATGTAAAGATGAGACATGAAGGTTCAGTTAGGGCGCTCGAGAGTTACAAATTAGCTGGGAAGGGCCTAAAGAGAGAGCTAAGAAGAGCCAGGAGGGGACATGAGAAGTCTTTGGCAGGTAGGATCAAGGATAACCCTAAAGCTTTCTATAGATATGTCAGGAATAAACTAATGACTAGGGTAAGAGTAGGGCCAGTCAAGGACAGTAGTGGGATGTTGTGCTTGGAGTCCCAGGAGATAGGAGAGGTGCTAAATGAATATTTTTCATCAGTATTCACACAAGAAAAAGACAATGTTGTCGAGGAGAATACTGAGATTCAGGCTACTAGACTAGAAGGGCTTGAGGTTCATAAGGAGGAGATGTTAGCAATTCTGGAAAGTGTGAAAATAGATACGTCCCCTGGGCCGGATGGGATTTATCCTAGGATTCTCTGGGAAGCTAGGGAGGAGATTGCTGAGCCTTTGGCTTTGATCTTTAAGTCATCTTTGTCTACAGGAATAGTGCCAGAAGACTGGAGGATAGCAAATGTTGTCCCTTGTTCAAGAAGGGGAGTAGAGACAACCCCGGTAACTATAGACCAGTGAGCCTTACTTCTGTTGTGGGCAAAATCTTGGAAAGGTTTATAAGAGATAGGATGTATAATCATCTGGAAAGGAATAATTTGATTAGAGATAGTCAACACGGTTTTGTGAAGGGTAGGCCGTGCCTCACAAACCTTATTGAGTTCTTTGAGAAGGTGACCAAACAGGTGGATGAAGGTAAAGCAGTTGATGTAGTGTATATGGATTTCAGTAAAGCGTTTGATAATGTTCCCCACGGTAGGCTACTGCAGAAAATACGGAGGCATGGGATTCAGGGTGATTTAGCAGTTTGGATCAGAAATTGGCGAGCTGGAAGAAGACAAAGGGTGGTGGTTGATGGGAAATGTTCAGACTGGAGTCCAGTTATTAATGGTGTACCACAAGGATCTGTTTTGGGGCCACTGCTATTTGTCATTTTTATAAATGACCTGGAGGAGGGCGTAGAAGGATGGGTGAGTAAATTTGCAGATGACACTAAAGTCGGTGGAGTTGTGGACAGTGCGGAAGGATGTTGCAGGTTACAGAGGGACATAGATAAGCTGCAGCGCTGGGCTGAGAGGTGGCAAATGGAGTTTAATGCAGAAAAGTGTGAGGTGATTCATTTCGGAAGGAATAACAGGAAGACAGAGTACTGGGCTAATGGTAAGATTTTTGGCAGTGCGGATGAGCAGAGAGTTCTCGGTGTCCATGTACATAGATCCCTGAAAGTTGCCACCCAGGTTGAGAGGGTTGTTAAGAAGGCGTACGGTGTGTTAGCTTTTATTGGTAGAGGGATTGAGTTTCGGAGCCATGAGGTCATGTTGCAGCTGTACAAAACTCTGGTGCGGCCGCATTTGGAGTATTGCGTGCAATTCTGGTCGCCACATTATAGGAAGGATGTGGAAGCATTGGAAAGGGTGCAGAGGTGATTTACCAGAATGTTGCCTGGTATGGAGGGATGATCTTATAGGAAAGGCTGAGGGACTTGAGGCTGTTTTCATTAGAGAGAAGAAGGTTAAGAGGTGATTTAATTGAGGCACACAAGATGATCAGAGGATTGGATAGGCTGGACAGTGAGAGCCTTTTTCCTCGGATGGTGATGTCTAGCACGAGGGGACATAGCTTTAAATTGAGGGGAGATAGATATAGGACAGATGTCAGAGGCAGGTTCTTTACTCAGAGAGTAGTAAGGGCGTGGAATGCCCTGCCTGCAACAGTAGTGGACTCGCCAACACTAAGGGCATTCAAATGGTCATTAGATAGACATATGGACGATAAGGGAATAGTGTAGATGGGCTTTAGAGTGGTTTCACAGGTCGGCGCAACATCGAGGGCCGAACGGCCTGTACTGCGCTGTAATGTTCTAATGTTCTAAGATGCAAGACAACTATTAACATTTTACCAACAAATTTTAACATGCTAGTTTTTATTCGTTTTTCTGAAAATTGTTGCATCGTTTGGGAGAATCTTGGCCATAAGCTGCTTCGGGTACTTTTTAATGAGGTTTGACTTGTACAATCATCAGCGAACATCCTCCACCAATAAACCAAACCCTGAATGACAACAGCTCCCAGCATGTTCTTCATGTCCTCTTCATTGCAGCAAATCTGAGATTCTAAATACACCCAAAACCCCATTTTTTTTCTCGTTGCCAACAGTATAACTTTGGCAGCATATTGCATCAGGCATTAATCTAGTGCACAGCATGCTCAATATTAATTGATGTGGTGTTACAACAAAGAAGCAATGCCTTTAAGTTATACATACGTGTACCTACAATTTGTTACCAGAGGAAGGATAGTGTGGGTGGTGGTAATTTAAACAACATGATAAGAAATCTCTTCAATTTAACTTAATAAAGCGAATTGGGGTAGAGTAATATGGAAAAGAAAATCTTTCATTTTATTTTATTTGAATTTGTTCATGGGCCGTGGCCATCGCTGGCGAGGCCGGCTTTTATTGCCCACCCTTAATTGCCCCTTGAGAAGGTGGTGGTGAGCTGCCTTCTTGATCCGCTGCAGCCCATGTAGTGTAGGTACGTCCACAGTGCTATTATCAGATTCTATGAAAGTCCTGGGGTGGTCACCCGGGGGTCACCCAGTTCTTCCACTTCATAAAGGCCTGCAACTAGCCCTACTCCATTGAGGAGGTCAGGACTGTCACGAGAGACTGCCAGGTCTGCGCGGAGTGCAAACTGCACTTCTACCGGCCAGATCGTGAGCACCTTGTGAAGTCCTCCCGCCCCTTTGAACGCCTCAGCATGGACTTCAAAGAGCCCCTCCCCTCCATCGACCGAAACACGTACTTCCTGAAGGTGGTCGATGAGTACTCCCGGTTTCCCTTCGCCATCCCATGCCCCAATATGACTTCTGCCACGGTCATTAAAGCACTCAACTGCATCTTCGCCCTGTTCGGTTTCCCCGCTTACGTCCACAGCGACCGGGGATCCTCCTTTATGAGCGATGAGCTGCGTCAGTTCCTGCTCAGCAAGGACGACCAGCTTCAGCCCCCGGGGAAACGGGCAGGTGGAGAGGGAGAACGGGACGGTCTGTAAGGCCGTCCTGCTGGCCCTACGGTCTAAAAATCTCCCGGATTCCCGCTGGCAGGATGTCCTCACCGACGCGCTCCAATCCATCCGATCACTCCTCTGCACTGCAACTAACAAAATCCCCCATGAACGTCTCTTTGCCTTCCCCAGGAAGTCCACCCCCCCGCCCTCCGGTTGCCCCTGCGCCTCTCCCCCTCCCCCAGCGCAACTCACCGCAGCCCCCGCCCCAGGAGGATCCGTCCTCCCACTGGTTCCACTCAGGGGCGATGAAGTCGAGGACAAGACGCTCCCAGAGTCACAGGCGACCAAGTCGCTGCCCGCATCACCACCGGGACCGAGGCGATCACAGCGGAGGATCAAGGCATCCGACAGACTGAACTTGTAAATTTTGACTGAACTTGTAAATTTTCCACCACCCCCCGCCGGACTCTTTTTTTAACGGGGGTGAATGTGGTAGTCACCACTAACTGTATTGGACGTATATTAGATGTAGTACGGTAACACTCCTGTACTAGAGGTACATGGGTAAATCCCTGCCTGCTGGCTCCGCCCAGTAGGCGGCGTATAAATGTGTGCGCTCGCTGGAGCTGCTCCCATTCTGGCAGCAGCTACAGGAGGCCACACAGCTTTGCCCAATAAAGCCTCGATTATTCACTACTCTCGTCTTTGTAGTAATTGATAGTGCATCAATTCATAAAGTGGATAATGAATGCGCAGGGTGCGGTTGAAGGAGGTGAGGGTGAATGCAGGTGAATGGGGGTTCAAATGATCAGAAGGTTCAACTGTGTTTAGGTGAGCAGTTAATTGCCTCAGAAGCAGTAGGCCAAAATTTTTTGGGAACAGAAGTGAGCCTTTTGACCTGCCAGCTCTGGGCTCAGCCTGCCCTCCACTCCCACCTTGGGCCTGCCACCTTCGACCTGTCTTCAGGCCATTTGGTGCTTGAACCTCAAGATACTGGGCCTCGAGATGGAAAAGGGATTGGGACAGAGACTTTCGTCCTGTCTCTGATTCCTGCCCATGACATGAAAATCCAGCACCTAGTTTATGTCACTGCCAACTTGGACATACTTGGCAACTGTTTAGTCAAACAAATCATTTTTTGCACACTGAATGGTGTATCATAATGAATTTGCATAGATCTAAAGTTACAGCTATTAACATATCTTCATGTTTTGATTTTGGTGCGTGATTCTACCATAAGTCTATTAAGCCCTAATATGAAGGAAAAAAAACACTGACATTAAAATGCCCAGGGAGAACTGCTACACTTGATTAACAATCCGTTCCCAAGTAATTGCCTACTATTTATTAAACCAATTATTAAATTAAACCAGTTATTAAACCTACAGTTTATTAAACCAATTTTAAGGGCCACTTCCCTTTCCCTGTATGAAAATATTGTTCTCTTAGTGAACTTCCAGTATCACAAAACGGTCACAGCACAGAAGGAAACCCTTCGGCACATCGTGTCAGAGCTGGTATCCAAAGGGCAATTTACCGATTGTCACTCCTCGGCCTTGTCCCTTAGCCCTGCACATTCTTCTTTTTCAGAAAATAATCCAATTCCCCCTTTACTGCCTCAATTGAACCTGCTTCCACCACACCAACCACTTTCCATGTGAAAAATTTCTCCTCGTGTCTCTATTGCTTCTTTTGCCAATCAGATTAAGTCTGTGCCTCTGGTTTTTGATCCTTCCATGAATAGGGACAGGTTTCCCCTATTTACTCTGTCCAGACCCCTCATGATTTTGTACATCTCGATCAAATCGCCTCTCAACCTTCTCCAAGGAAGTATCTATCTATGGCTGGAAAAAGATAGTAAGAAGTCTGAAAGCTAGTGATTCTAAACAAAACCTGTTGGACTGTAGCCTGGTGTAAGACTTCTTACTGACCCCAGTCCAACGCCGGCATCTCCACATCATGTAAAAAGATAGATTGTATGGGAAAGCTTCAGTCTCTCAAAATCTCCTGGTTTCCATCTCTATTGTTTCCAGTGTAGGAGTATTCAAATGAAAGTCCATGGGAGCATGCAACTATAATCATGGCAGTTTAGCTCCTGCACTTGAAATAGATTGACGCTATTTCTTATTTGCTGGTTGTCCTCTTTGAGGTTCTAGGCATGATAGTTTGGGAAAAGGCTCTTAATAATGCTCATCACTCCATGGTGGATGACACCTCATGATCTGCTCGTATCAGTAATGTGAATATATAAAATTCGCACCAGGTCTGGAAAGACAAAAGCTTGTTCTAGCACCCTGAGTAATAGGCACAGAGCTGACGCTGCCTCGTAACTTTTTGGATGCATGACTAAAAAATACTAATTTGCTGCAAGGATGATTATTTAACTATTCAAAGTGTAAAACAGTTAATCTGATCATGCAAATAAAACACATTGATGCTTTGTGTCTGATGCCTTGTTAGCAAATTGGGCACCTCGGAGCAGAGGTATTAGAATCTAGGTTCAGGATCTGGTTGTTTAGACTGAATACGAGAATACATGTGCTACTGTTAATTTTGGAATGCACTGATTGGTGTAACACTGAAGATTCAATATATCTGTTCACAACCAATGTTCAGTTACCACTGGGCAAAGCCTGCTTGTTCAAAAATAATGTTGGAAAGTAAGTTCAACTTTAAATATAAACAGAGCAATTTTAGGTGATGGGTAACCTTATTACACTTATGCAAATGGACTACTGTAATTTTCCTAAGTATGTTAAGCTTTCCTCAGATAGATTCTGGTTTAATAGTTGTGTTTATTATAGTATGTTATTTTTCACAGAAACTCTTTTTTAAAAGTCCTAAAATGTTGCTAAAATTTCAGTTCTGAAGATGCCATCTTGCACTTGTAACCTTAACTCTGGGCACGATTCAACATGACAAAAACAGAGGCCCTTTTCGGGTGCGTTTACCCTACCCGATCCTTAGCATGGGCAATGTGGCACCTGGGCACTGCAAGCCTGGCACCCTGACAGTGCCCCTCCCAACCTGGCAGTGCCACCTGGGTACCCTGGCAGTGCCTGCTTGGCAGTGTCAGGCCAGCAGTACACAGGTGCCAGAGGGAGGGCCAGTGTACCACCCTGCCCAGCACCTGACCACCCAAGTGTCTCTAATGGCCTGGGAGACCCCCTCAGGTGTCATTACGCCTGGTCCACGTTTGTGTGGAGAGTACTAAACGGCACCCTGGTGAGGTTTCCCAGGTGCGGCCATTAGGTCCTGGATACGGGGAGAATCCTAATGACTATTTTAAATATGCAAATCTGGATCACGCCCAGTGAGGGTGAGTTCCAGATCGCGACGTCTCAGGAGGTTCCATTGAGGCCTCTCACGAGATGCCCTTGTTTAAGAAGGGCAGCAGGGAAAAGCCTGGGAACTACAGACCGGTGAGCCTAACGTCTGTAGTAGGTAAGTTGCTAGAAGGTATTCTGAGAGACAGGATCTACAAGCATTTAGAGAGGCAAGGACTGATTCGGGGCATGGCTTTGTGCGTGGAAAATCATGTCTCACAAATTTGATTGAGTTTTTTGAGGGGGTGACCAAGAAGGTAGATGAGGGCAGTGCAGTAGACGTTGTCTACATGGACTTTAGCAAAGCCTTTGACAAGGTACCGCATGGTAGGTTGTTGCAGAAGGTTAAAGCTCACGGGATCCAGGGTGAGGTTGCCAATTGGATTCAAAATTGGCTGGACGACAGAAGGCAGAGGGTGGTTGTAGAGGGTTGTTTTTCAAACTGGAGGCCTGTGACCAGTGGTGCGCCTCAGGGATCGGTGCTGGGTCCACTGTTATTTGTGATTTATATTAATGATTTGGATGAGAATTTAGGAGGCATGGTTAGTAAGTTTGCAGATGACACCAAGATTGGTGGCACAGTGGATAGTGAAGAAGGTTATCTAGGATTGCAACGGGATCTTGATCAATTAGGCCAGTGGGCCGACGAATGGCAGATGGAGTTTAATTTAGATAAATGTGAGGTGATGCATTTTGGCAGATCGAATCAGGCCAGGACCTACTCAGTTAATGGTATGGCGTTGGGGAGAGTTATAGAACAAAGAGATCTAGGAGTACAGGTTCATAGCTCCTTGAAGGTGGAGTCGCAGGTGGACAGGGTGGTGAAGAAGGCATTCGGCATGCTTGGTTTCATTGGTCAGAACATTGAATACAGGAGTTGGGACGTCTTGTTGAAGTTGTACAAGACATTGGTACGGCCACGCTTGGAATACTGTGTGCAGTTCTGGTCACCCTATTATAGAAAGGATATTATTAAACTAGAAAGAGTGCAGAAAAGATTTACTAGGATGTTGCCGGGACTTGATGGTTTGAGTTATAAGGAGAGGCTGGATAGACTGGGACTTTTTTCCCTGGAGCGTAGGAGGCTTAGGGGTGATCTTATAGAGGTCTATAAAATAATGAGGGGCATAGATAAGGTAGATAGTCAACATCTTTTCCCAAAGGTAGGGGAGTCTAAAATTAGAGGGCATAGGTTTAAGGTGAGAGGGGAGAGATTCAGAAGGGCCCAGAGGGGCAATTTCTTCACTCAGAGGGTAGTGAGTATCTGGAATGGGCTGCCAGAGGTAGTAGTAGAGGCGGGTACAATTGTGTCTTTTAAAAAGCATTTAGATAGTTACATGGGTAAGATGGGTATAGAGGGTTATGGGCCAAGTGCGGGCAACTGGGACTAGCTTAATGGTTAAAAACTGGGCGGCATGGACTGGTTGGGCCGAAGGGCCTGTTTCCATGCTGTAAACTTCTATGATTCTATGCAAAGGGTTTGTTGCGTCACCAAGTCGGGGCGCAATGAGGCCGGGAGATTGTGGCCTCTATTTCAATCTCCGAAGATGCTGCCACACCTGCAGAATTTCTCGAACATTTTCCATTTTTACTGAAAATTCTAAAGTTTTTAAAGCAGTGGCTAGTTAACTTAAAGGACAAGATCTGCATCCAATTTTAACTTTTTTGTTTCCACAATGTAGGAAAGCAGAATTGAAAGAATTCAGCATATATTAGTTGGAGAATGAGCAAATAGTTTTCTAAAAATCCATTAGTACAAGGTACACTGTAGGACATACTCCAGGGTTAATAATTTCCTTGAAAGTACTTGATTTTATGCTGAGATCAGACGTGCTGTTTTTATTCTAACTGCTAAATTCAACCATGTTACTGTGAAATAAATGAGTTTTTGATTTATTTCATTTGTTTTTGTTTTAACCTTAAGGATAATTCTAATGTGTCTGGTGGGAAACTGACTAGATTCCCTGGAATCCGTAGGGCATCCCGTTCTAAACCCCCACCTGATATTCCATTGAAACAGCTGCAAAATCACATGGTTTATACGTTCGCACGCTATTGAAATGGAAATACTCGATCATGGAGCAATAAAGCATAATGAGGTTTTGACATTAATCTCAACAATAATCCTAATGGCCTGAAATCCATATGCCAGATTTTCAGCTTTATGCTTGCTCCCGGTGGGAGTGTGGTCACATTCACCTCTCCCCGCTTCATAGAATCATAGCATTTACAGTGCAGAAGGAGGCCATTCGGCCCATCGAGTCTGCACCGGCCCTTGGAAAGAGCACCCTACCAAAGCCCACACCTCCACCCTATCCCCAAAAACCAATAACCCCACCTAAACTTTTTGGACACGAAGGGCAATTTAGCATGGCCAATCCACCATCTTTGGATTGTGTGAGGAAACCGGAGCACCCGGAGGAAACCCAAGCAGACACTGGGAGAAAGTGCAAACTCCACACAGACAGTGACCCGAGCTGGGAATTGAACCCAGGTCCCTGGCGGTGTGAAGCACCAATGCTAACCACTGTGCTACTGTGCCGCTTGTTGTAACCATGCCTGAGTATTGTGCCTGTGTTACCTGTATAAATATCAGATCAAAGGTGCAAGTTTGAAAGATTCAGTGTTAATTAACACTCGGCACCCAAATGCAAGTTAGTGTTCTTCTAAATGAATGGAAAATTCACTGTAGAGAAATTGAACTGTTGATTTTTCTTGAGTTTCCTGTTGTTCGGTTACAACATGCAAGATAGTCAACATTGCAGTTTTGACTTGAAAAGTGCCTGGCTTTCATTGGCAAACATAGCTGTAGAATGCACACAGTTCACACAGATTATGTGTGAATTTTGCAATGCTGTTTAACCTCCGATTCAACCATGTTTACTGTTCTTCTGATTGTTGCAATCTACTTTTATCAAACATAGATAACACAGTATTGCAGAGTATTTCAAGCCTAGAAATAGACTATTCAACCCAACAGATCCATGCCAGTGTTTAATCCCCACACCTTCCACCCGTAGTTCATCTGACCTCATTAACGCTGTCTTTCTTTTATGTGTATATCTAGCTTCCTTTTCAATTTATCTGGTCCCTTCAATGACTCCTTGTTGTAGCGAGTTCCACATTCTGACCACCCACTGGGTGGGGAGCTGATGTGCAATGTGAGGGGCGTGGCCAGCCGCGGGTCCTTGCTCAGTCAGCTCGCTCTAAATGGAGGCCCAATAACCCTTGGGAATGCCTCGCCAAGCATATATTTGCATTGCTCAGGATCGGGTACCACTTCCTGAAAATCAGTAGCAATTCAACTGCGGCGGGAGATCCTAGGGCTGAATTCTCTGCCATCGGGGTTCTCTGTTTTGCCGGCAGCCCGAAGGTTTCCCGGTGGCGTGGGGCTGCCCCACAATGGGAAATCCTTTTGACCAGCTGGTGAAATGGAGAATCCCAATGGCATACCACACCAGAAATCTGGTGCGATGGATGGAGAAACCTGAACGGAGAAGCTCGTCCCATGTCTTTTCATTTCACTTACTTTCTTACATATTTCTTCCTCCACCTCCTTTCCAATATTAGGTAGTTTGTACACGTTAGGGTGGTTGATCACGTTTTTTTTTCAATCCATGTGATTGGAAGCTCTGAGCCCTTGAGGCAAACATTGTAGACTATTTTAAAGCGGTTTCGCCAAAATGAACGCATACTTTCTTTAACAGAACCATAAAATTCACAGCATAGCAGGTTTGGTTTCTCACCAGAGGCAGATTTCCAACTCAAAAACAACCCCAGATCCTGTTTCCTGCCTTTGTGATGAAAATTCAGCCTCAGATGTTTAAATGGCAGAAGAGAGTGAACATTGAACGCTGTTGATAGTTCAGAATGCCTCCGAGATGAGCATTAATAGGACCAATAGCCTTTGGTTGTTTCTGACTGAAAAAACGTGCATATTAACTATGGGAATAAGTAACACATCTATCTTCTTTGCAGTGGCAGCAGTGAAGAGGCTTTAGATCGATTATTGCCCCCTGTGACTATTACTTTTTCATCACGGAAACGAACCACCAGCCAGTGCAAATCTAATCCACCACTTTTAAGAACAAGCAAGCGAACAATTTACACTGCAGGCCGGCCTCCTTGGTACAACGAGCATGGCGCACAGTCCAAAGAAGCATTTGTTATTGGTAAGGAATTCATGTGTATGCTGTGTGTGTGCACATGTGCTGTGTGTGTGCACATGTGCTCTGTGTGTGTGTGCACATGTGCTCTGTGTGTGCGCGCACATGTGCTCTGTGTGTGCGCGCGCATGTGCTCTGTGTGTGTGTGCACATGTGCTCTGTGTCTGTGTGCACATGTGCTCTGTGTGTGTGCGCACATGTGCTCGGTGTGTGTGCGCACATGTGCTGTGTGTGTGTGTGACAGTTACTGAATTGGGCTTTCAATATTTCTGATCGAAAGCTCTTTGCAAATGATGGGACTTACTCTATCGCACCCTTCCTGAAAACATCTAAGCTTGCTGATTGCACATTTAAAGCCGATAACAATCACAGAAGGAAAACATTCCAAATTGTAAACCAGAAAGAAGCTGGGAACAATATTAGTGACCTGCAGTTGTGGTGCAATGCACCCATCCATCTGGCACAAAAAACACTTCAGAAGTAATTTCAGAATGTGCTTTTGATAAGTTTGGCCAATCGATATCTCTCCCCCCCATCCGCCTCTTTGAACTTTACTGAAAAATCATGACGCTTCAGTTTCCTAATGTGAGGCCCACCCACAACAGCATAAGAAATAGGAGGATGCCATATTGCACCTCAAGTTTGTCCTGCATTCAGTCAGACCATCTACCTCAACTCTACTTCCTGCCACATCCATTGATTCCCCTGCATTCAGGAGAGTGTCTCCATTATTCTCTCTTCATATTGGAACTCTCATCTTCAACAAGCAATGGAGGCAGTCTCTGAATATTTGGAAGGCAGAGCTAGCTAGATTCTTGATTAACAAGGGGGAGTTCAAAGGTTATCGAGGAGCAGACAGGAATGTGGGGCTGAAGTTACAATCAGATCAGCCATATTGAATGGCGGAGCAGGCTCGAGGTGTGGCCTATTCTTGCTCCTAATTCGTATGTACGTATATTGTCATTTGACACCTTGAGAGTTTGAGATAGGCAGTTTTTTGTATCTGAATGGCCCATACAGTTTGAAATTAGCCTTTTGAATTAGTTTCAGGAAAAAGTATTGATACAACATCAGTCTGAAATGTCTCTTCCGTTCCTTCTTGAGTCAGTGGGCATGATCTAATGTCATGTTAGCCAAGGGCACAAATTCCGTAATGGCTGCATTTTGAAATTGCACAGCGTGCTATTAAATCAGGCACGAACAGCAGCTGGGAATCGTGCGTTTCAGACAGTTTTCTTGTGCACCCTGTGCACTTTTGGAATGATTCCGCCCATCAAAGTGGATTTATTCGGTTAAAGAAAAGTCAGGCCATCCTTGGGCGACCGCATGTTGTGGTCAGGTTTAAAGCATAAAGAATTAGCTTGAAGTTCAAAATATACTGTGACATGAGAGGATGTAGAGCCAGGATTGCATTTTACAAGATGGCCAATCCCAATCTCAGTGCGGCTGTTCGGAGAGGTGACAGATGAACACAGGAACCCATGAAATAGAAGCAGGAATAGGCCACCAGGCCCATCAAGCCTGCCCCGCCATTCAATGTGATCATGGCTGATCATGAAAGCCACGCTTTACATGAAGTGGAAGAGGAGACAACCCAAAGAAAAGGGTATATTCACTAACCTCTTAGTCATGGGATTCAAAGTGGGATTTGCAGCCAAGAGATCACATACAAGAGGAAGGTTAAATGTGTAGATATTTTGTTACTGGTCCAGAAAACTAGCAGCAACATATTGTGTTACTTTTTTAGGGTTGTGTGGTGGTAGTGCTTCAGGGAAAACTACCGTGGCCAGAAAGATAATAGAAGCATTGGATGTTCCCTGGGTCGTGCTTCTATCTGTGGACTCCTTTTACAAGGTGCGTTTGTTTTTTGACTTTTAAATTCTAGTTCCTTAATCTGTTGCTAATCCAGGTGCAACCCCCCCCCAAAGAAAAACACACACACATGCACAGAACAGGAAACCTTTGATTGGGGAATCACTGGAATAGAATACAGAGAATTAAGGGAGAAAATTGTTAATATTTATTTATATGATTAAATATTGCAATGTAGGTTTTCCCCTCCAAACTGTATCACGCCCTGTCGAGGTGGCAGTGATTGACATCAGATTAAGATACGCTGCGTTAAAGGTACGTGCATGTTATGGGCTGCATTCTCCGGTCCCTCACGCCGCTCGCTGGCAGCGGAATTCTTGGCTTCCCTATGCTTGCCAATGGGATTTCCCGTTGAAGCCACCCCACGCCGCTGGGAAATCCTTGAGTGGGGGGCGGGGGTGCACTGCCAGAGGGAAAAGAGAATCCCATCAGCTGGGAATTCTGGTCCATGTCACAACAGCCGGCTGGTAACCTTCTAGCAGAATATTATAAATAGCACTTTATCCGTGCACTGTGAGAGTCACAACAACATATCCATTCCTGCAACTATTGCTGTTATGTGTGTCGCACTCAGGATCCTTTTCTTCCACCTGCAGGTGCTCACCGAAGAGCAGCAGGTGCGAGCTGCCAACAATGAATATAATTTTGACCATCCTGATGCCTTTGACTTTGATCTCATTGTGTCCACTCTCAGGAAACTAAAACAAGGAAAAAGTATAAAAATCCCTGTGTATGATTTTGCGTCCTGCTGTAGGAAGAAAGAATGGGTAAGCTCCATGCGCAGTGAAACGGGGACTGCGCAAGAGGAATGGAAAAGGAAAATGAATGACCAATTGAAGCAAAGCGTTTGCCATATTCCTAAAGAAATAAACAAATTTTTGCACATATTTTAATACAAAGTGAAAGACATGGGGAAGGATTTGTACATCGTATCGGTTAATGCGATAGCTTTTATGCGGTCCCGGGACGGGGTTTTACGGCGGCAAGATTTTCCAGTCACGCCGAAGTCAATGGACTTTGGAGCGCCTCGCCACATTGCATGGCACTACCCCTGCCGCAATAGGGCTTTAAAATTCCACCCAGCGTGTCCTATTAAAGGAAAATATTAGTCTTGGGTGGGTGGGTGGGGGGGGGGGGGGGGGATGAATGAAGTTTCATTAGAATGTAACCAGAAATGCGATCCTCTGGTTTTGCGAACAATCTACTTCTCATTTTGCTTGACTTTAATAAATCTCAGAGTTATGAGATGTTATTTTGTTCTTCACACTGCATCTTGTTCTCCCACGTGTTGGCAAAATGTGGTTGGTTAGTGATTAAATTGAGACTTTTTTTCACTGAGGCCGAAAAGTATCTAATTGAAGTTTACAATATTATGAAGGGTTTGAGAAGATTAGCAGTGAAATTATGTTTCCATCACTTGGCTAATTAGTAACAAGTTGCTCAGGTTCAGAATGAAGGATGAGATTTGAATTTATTTTCATACCAAAGGGTTTTGAGAACATATAGTTCTTTGCCACTTGTGGCTGCTGAGGCAGAGGTAGGAATACAATTTAATTGGATAAATATTTGAAAGGAGAACATAAAGGAATACTAGAAAGAAAATAGGGAAAATGGATTCGAGCAGATGGCTCCATTTGAAGCAAATGTTTTTATTTGTTCCTGGGATATGGGCATTGTTGGCAATGCCAGCCCGTGTTACCAATTCCTAATTGCCTTTCAGTATGAGTAGTAAGCCATTTACTGAACCACTGCAGTCCATAAATCATAGGATTTACAGTGCAGAAGGAGGCCATTTGGCCCATCAAGTCTGCACCGGCCCTTGGGAAGAGGACCCTACTTAAGCCTAGGCTTCCACCCCATTCCCGTAACCCAATCTAACCTTTTTGACACTAAGGGGCAATTTAGCATGGCCAATCAACCTAACCTGCACATCTTTGAACTGTGGGAGGAAACCAGAGCACCTGAAGGAAATCCACACAGACACGGAAAGAAAGTGCAAACTCCACACAGTCACCCGAGGCCGAAATTGAACCGGGACCTTGGAGTTTTGAGGCAGCAGTGTTAACCACTGTGCCACCTGTCCGGAGTCACATGTAGGCCGAATGCCAGATTTCCTTGTCTAAAGGGCATGAGTGAACCAGATGGGTTTTTACGATAATCGACAATGGTTTCATGTCCATTTTAATTCCAGATTTCTTTTACTGAATTCACATTTCACCATCTGCCATGCCGGGATTTGAACCCGGGTCACCAGAGAATGAACAAAGAACAGTACAGCACTGGAACAGGCCCTTTGGCCCTCCAAGCCAGTACCGGTCATGACACCACCCTTGGCCAAAACCCTCAGCACTTCCTAGTGCCATATCCCTCTATACCCATCCTGCCCATGTATTTGTTGAGATGCCTTTTGAACGCCGTTAATATATCTGCTTTCACAACTTCCCCTGGCAGCGCATTCCAAGCACTCGCCATCCTCTGTGTAAAAAAAAAAAAACCTGCCTCGCACACCTCCTCTAGACTCTGTCCCACAGACCTTAAAACCTATGCCCCCTAGTGACTGACCCCTCCACCCTGGGAAAGAGTGCCTGCCCATCCACTCTGTGTCTCTGGATTACTCATCCAACAACAATACCACTACGCCACTGCCTCCCCTTGAGGAAACCAAGGCGATTTGCTGCACTGCTTTTGGTTGAACATGCATGCTGCAGCAATTATTTCACTGGAGGTGAAGGAAGCCAATGCGTAAGATGGTGTTTGAGGTATCAAGGAGGCTGCTTGCTTTGTCTTGGATGGTGTCCGACTTCCTGTGTGCTATTCGAGCTATAATCATTTGTCAATTACGGAATATTCCATCACACTCCTGACTTGTAGATGACAGATAGGAGTCAGGAATTGAGTTAGTCCTTGCAGAGCACACAGTATTTCAGTATTTTTTATGTGCAGGATTCCTGAGTTCCCCAGCAGTGCGGTGGGCAATGCATACAAAATGACTTTGACTTCTGCGGGACCCCAAGATCCTACTGGTGACTTACGTCGAGCTACCTCCGCTGCCACAAGACTCTCTACTGGGGGTGAATGGGGAACCCTGGCCTATGATTTTTGTTTTCTGATTTTAATCATTTACATGTAATTTATCTAAAATGGAAATTAATGTTGGGGAAAAAAAGCAGCAACACAATTTTCTTGGATGTATTTTGCAATTTCAAGTCTTGGGTTATACTTCACGATCATTAACTTTCTTCAATTTTTGGAAAGCACTGCAGAACCCATTTTGGGATCTTCCATTATTATCCTCCTTTACAGAAGTATAGAAAGTGAATTAGTTTGCTTTGCTCCCTGCTGTGTGAAAAGTACATTGTAAAGACAAGCAAAAATGTACTTGAGGATTTAACTCGTGCAGTGAATAAATAGTTTGAAAATTAGCTTTAAAATGTGACTAGGACCAGAATATTTTAGTTCCATTACATTATAGCTAAAATAATATCAAAGAATGACTCGGACATACAAACATGTTACAGAGTGAAGGAAATGTGCGTTGAAATTCTGCAATGGAACGCTGGTGTAGAAATGCTAGAATTGTTATCCCATTTAAAATTAATTAGGCAAAACCTCTGCTAAAATGTAAGAGGGATTTCAGACAAAAATGTTGAGCATTTGCGCATTGGTATCCCTTGTGTAATTCCAAGAGCCATAGTTTTGTGACACTTGGAATCCCAGTTGTGGAACTGATGATTGACAACCCCAAAGTAGGCTGAATGAATCAAACGCTTCACCTGAAACTGAGCACTTTCTTATCAATGGGTAACCATCAGTGGCAGACATCTGTTATCAGGAAAATATTCTGTAATTTGGATATAGAAGGCAGGCCTAAGAAAAGAGGAGAAAACCATATTCAAATAGAATTTTACATTTGTAACTAACTTTATTAGGCCAGGAAGAACCGTTCAATTAATTGTTCGAATCAAAACTGATCATGTAAGGCTGGTCATTATGCACTAATTAGTATGTGCTATATTTTCAAAATCTATAATGCAATTAATGTTACTAAAATGACTTCTGTTTTGTTGCAACAATCTGATTCATATTTTGTGCCTCCAGAAAACATTGTATGGAGCCAGTGTGATCATTTTCGAAGGCATCATGGCATTTGCTGATAAAGAATTGCTGAAGGTAGGTATCACTACATTAGACTTGGTATTATTGAAGGGGAGATGCAAATTGTCCCAGTTTCCACTGTGGAACGGATGGTCAATGTGCTCCCAACAACACCCAAAGATGTCAGTTTGAGGCCCATCCAAATTGGACCTTAAGCTTCGTTGGTATGAAGCTGGCGGCCTATGATACAGCCGTATCATACGGCCGTTGATCTGGCATCCCGATACAGCTCCCGAGTCGTGACCTTCAGAATTTCGAACCAAATGAGTCTGCCCAGGTGGAAGATGAAGTGAAGGGGACAAGCATGGGTCAAAGGTGACTCATGGTATTTTGGTGGAGACGGGGGGAGAATAATAATCAATTTAGAGTTCTAACATTTATGTTCAAATCCCTCCATGGTAGCACCCCATCGTGATCCTCTGCAGAGGATCCTCTTTAGTCCTCTGAGATCTCCATACTTATCCAGTTTTGGTCTTTTGGGCATGCCTGTTTTTCTGTATTGTGTTTGTGAATTTTAATATGAATAATATTGCTGAAAAAAGAGACCTTTGTTGAAGCTTTCCATCTTGCCCGCATCAGGACAGAGGCAAGAATGCCAAGTTTCAAAGAGAGCAACAATTATACGCTATGAGAAAAGGGTGCTGAACGGTTGGCAATTCACTGCTTGTCGAGAAGCTTCCATGAAGAATGCACCATAAAGAATTTAATCTCGTGAATCGGGCCTGAACCACTTTCTTACCGTGCAAGCTTGACATGGAAATAGGGCAAACTAAAGCTATCCTGCGGAATAATGGCTAATCCAGTCAGACTATTGCTCCATGTGTGTCACACATATTCATGAACGGGCCTAAGACCACCACTGTTGGGCCTGAAAAGTGCCCAGTCTACCTAGAATTGCCCTAGAAGGGTAAGGTATCTCAAAGATTTGAGCAACTGATGAAGTCAGCCACTGCATGCTTTTACTACGCAATTGCTACACTTATGGTATTTTCCATAGGATGCTGCCATCAAGCTAAAAGGTAATTCTACAAATGAGTAATGTGGTATATGAATTCCAGTGCCGATGTGATGCCTACTACTGGCGAATCCTATGAAATAGAACATCCCTTTGACTGTTTGCTACAGGCAGCGTACTGACCATGCTCAACCAACTCATGCTTGCAAAACTCAGAACATACTTTCTAATATTAGATGTGACTAGGTGATTGGGAAGCACCTGCTGAACACTCATGAGAGTGCTAATAATTACACTAATAACCAATTTAAGATTATCAGCCAGGCTCCCATTGTGGTTCACCACCACACACTAACAGCTACATATATTCATGTGCAGGAACCTGTCCTCTGCAGGCAAAAGGAATATGTCCAGGTAGTGTGTCATTTTTGAATTAAACAAAAGCCACTGGGGCAATAGTTCCCTGGTGCATTCGCCATGACAATGTCTCAACCAATCAACACCCTTTTTTCATTGTTGTATAAATTGTTGTTCCCTTTGAAATTTGGCATTCTATCATCTGTCCTGATAAGTGCAAAGGGTATCTCTTTTTACAGCAGTACTCAAATTGTGTTGTACCAAGTGACTAATTGTAATAATATAAATAATGTGTTCATCTATCTTGCCTTTATTAGCTTCTTTAATGGTGATTGCATGTCGATTGTATTTGACTATATGAAATACTAGCTGCAGTATCAGTTAGCTACAAATTCTACAAGCTATAATGTGTACCTCAACCAGAAAAATATGCACCTTTGTTGGCTCTGGATGATTGTAGAATTCTGCAACTCTTCTCCACCATGCTTCAGAATTTCTCAGGAAGAAACAAATGCACCACCAAATCAGCACTGCCCATGAATCCGGCAAAACCTCCATGCCTCTTGCTATGATCTACTCTCACATTTTGTCCGATTTGAAACTGAAGCCTTGCTTAAGTCAATAGTTGAGTTGCCTGTACTGGAACCAATAAGGAAATAGATATAAACACGAGCTCAATTTTTAATATACTACCAGCGATACACTATTCAAGTCAAGCAGCGTTTAGAGAGCAGAGCGAATAATAGGGCCAATGCAGTTGGGAGAATGAAGGGGAGGAAAGAGAGAAAGAGAGAGACAACAATGAGCGTAGAGAAAAAGTGGAGCAGAGAGAAGAAAAACAGATTGGCGATGGAGAAGAGAAGGGTGCCTGATAGATGGAGCATGGGGAGAATAGGGACGGAGAGAGGAATGGATAAAGTGTTACAGGGAAGAGAGAGGTGAAGAAAAAGTCAACAGTAAGAGGTTAGACCTGGAGGGAGAACAGAGAATGATGAGGGGTATTAGGGAGAGGGGAACAATAATTGGGAGAAAAGGGCAGGGAAGATACTTCAGCGAAGGTTGGGTAGCAAATCAATGCAGCGAGAGGAAACAATCCTCAACTTGCACCTCCCCTTGTTCATTTTAATTAATCAGTTACCTTTTGTGACTTGTTAAGCCAAAGATTTTCAGCAGTCGGGGGCTGATAGGATTTCAGAACCAACAATAACCTAGCTTAAGAATACAATGTTAATGCACATCACAAATGAATTCCAAATGATCTCTCAGATATTGGGGAATAACTGTGCTATAGAGCCACCCAGTGGCTTCTGTGTGGAAATATATCCTGATTTACAAAGACAGTCAGTATTCCACAGCAGGTGCTATTTTGGAATCTAACATATTTGGTGTTATCAACATTGTACCACGATGATAGTCAAGAAGGAGTCTGGAAAGGAGGGTCAAAAAAAGGTTTATTTTCAACCCTTGCTTTCAGAAAAGTATATACAAGTAACAGTCCAAGTCCCACCTGGGACTATTCTGGAAACCCGGCGCCGACCTGGGCCGGGTTTTATCCTGTGGACCAACAGGCCAGCTGGTGGGCCTCCGCTCCTCAGCTGGGGAGCTCGTACTCCACGAAACAGCGAGGGGGAGATTAATCGGGTTGTCCCCGTGGGGTTATAACAACCACCTGCAGACATAATGGGCATTGCAAATCAATGTGGTACACTTAAAAGTAGATAATTTCATTAGAATCAGTGACATAATTGTTTTCAGGTTTTGTGTTCCCCTGTCTATCTATTTAATATATAATGGAAGTTTATATTTTTAATATCCATATATATGGGGCGAAATTCTCCGTTATCGGCGGAAACTCCGCCGATCGGCGCAAAAAACGGCGCAAATCCCACTTGCGTCACGTCATAAAAATGGGCCGATAGTCTGCGGCCCAAAATGGGCTAGCAGCGACGTAACGGGATCCGCGCTTGCGCAGTGGTTCACGCCGTGCAGCGTCATACGCGCTGCACGGCGTGACGGCTCATAAGGCCGCGCAGCTCCCCCCCACCCGACCGGAACAGCCGACCGCAACACCCGACTTGATGGCTGGCCGTCGCTCAGCCCCGAGGTTCGAGTCACGCGATGTGGAGGCGCTCCTGGATGCGGTGGAGCAGAGGAGGGACGCCCTGTATCCCGGGCACGGCCGCAGAGTTGCCCCACGCCACAGCCGGCGTCTGTGGAGGGAGGTGGCAGAGGCCGTCACCGCTGTGGCCCTAACACCACGGACAGGCACCCAGTGCCACAAGAAGGTGAACGACCTCGTCAGAGCAGGCAGGGTGAGCGTCCCCCATATCCCCCATATCCCCCATATCCCCCCTCCCCATATCCCCCATATCCCCCCTCCCCATATCCCCCCCTCCCCCATATCCCCCATATCCCCCCTCCCCCATATTCCCCCCTCCCCCATATCCCCCCTCCCCCATATCCCCCATCCCCCATATCCCCCATATCCCCCCTCCCCCATATCCCCCCTCCCCCATATCCCCCATATCCCCCATATCCCCCCTCCCCCATATCCCCCATATTCCCCCTCCCCCATATCCCCCCTCCCCCATATCCCCCATATCCCCCCTCCCCCATATTCCCCATATCCCCCCTCCCCCATATCCCCTCTCCCACATATCCCCCCTCCCCCATATCCCCCATATCCCCCCTCCCCCATAACCCCCATATCCCCCCTCCCCCATATCCCCCCCTCCCCCATATCCCCCATATCCCCCCTCCCCCATATCCCCCATATCCCCCCTCCACCATATCCCCCATATTCCCCCCTCCCCCATATCCCCCCCTCCCCCATATCCCCCATATCCCCCCTCCCCCATATCCCCCATATCCCCCCTCCCCCATATCCCCCCCTCCCCCATATCCCCCATATCCCCCCTCCCCCATATCCCCCATATCCCCCTCCCCCATATCCCCCATATCCCCCCTCCCCCATATCCCCCCCTCCCCCATATCCCCCATATCCCCAAGTGAATCCAGCCCTAACCTTAACCTCTGCAATGCACGCGCAACCGATGGCGTGCATTCATATACCTGCCTAACACTGTTGCCTTTTACCCCTGCCACCCCCCCCCCCCAGGAGAAGCGCGCACACAACAATAGGGAGCATGTGAGGACTGGAGGAGGGCCCGCTGATGAGAGGCCACTGACCGTACACGAGGAAAGGGCCCTGGAACTGGCTGGCGGACCTGAGGACCGGGAGGTTGCTGATGCAGAGGTCGGGGCCCCACGAGTAAGTGAGCCACCAACAGCCCGTCCCCATATCCCCCCTCCCCTATATCCCCCTCTCCCGTATCACCTGATCACTGCCTGATGTCTAACCATGCATGCTTCATTGTGTATCGCAGGACCAAACGTCCAGGCACCCATCCCCGCAGATGCAGACCGCCCGCAGGATGCCCCTCGGAGACCACGGGAGACGGAGAGACCCGCACCCTCCAGCATGCGACGCCCGCAGGATGCCCCTCGGAGACCACGGGAGACGGAGAGACCCGAACCCTCCAGCATGCGACGCCCGCAGGATGCCCCTCGGAGACCACGGGAGACGGAGAGACCCGAACCCTCCAGCATGCGACGCCCGCAGGATGCCCCTCGGAGACCACGGGAGACGGAGAGACCTGGAGCAACAGGGAGACGACACCCCCGTCACGTGCGGGAGCGACCACCCAGCGATGAGGGGGGCAGCCACAGGCCCCCGTCACATCCGAGCCAGGACACCACTACCCAGGACACCACTATCCAGGACACCCCTACCCGGGACACCACTACCCGGGACACCACTACCCGGGACACCACTACCCAGGACACCCCTACCCGGGAAGACGAAATACCGGACAGTGACTCAGAGTGGATGGGTGGAGACGAACCCCCACCCCAAAGTGCCATGGACTCAGAGTGGGACGAAGAGCACGACACAACGCCACTGCTGTCACCAACACCCTCCACCATCGCAGAAACACTCACCACGGTTGGGCACTTTAGTGATGAGGCGTCTGGTACACTCACTGGTGCGCACAACACAGCCGTCCCGGTACAGCAGGTGGAGGTAGGAGCAGCAGAGGGACCGGGCGGTCGGAGGGCAGCCCAGGCCAAGCGAACATCTGCCGCCCAGATGGATCCCGGGTTCCTGCAGTTACCACACCCACACATAGATCCGATGCAACCACCGACACGGAGACGAGCGAATAGGGTGACGGGTGGCTTGCGGCGGCTGCGGTCGCAGGTGGAGGAGTCCACCCGCGTCCAGGAGCTGGGAGTGGTCCCGGTCATGCGTGCCACCCAGGCTGACACCGCATGGGTGGCGTCCGCGGTGGAGGCAATGGGTGCGACGGTGGCAGACATGGGGAACGGTTTGCGAGGCCTGGGGCCTTCCGTGCAGGCGGCGTCTGTGGCCCAGGAAATGGCTGCCCTCTCACAGGAGGCCATGAGCCAGTGCCAGCGCCAGATGGCAGAGGCGCTCAACGCCATAGCCCAGTCTCAGCAGGCCATGGCCCAGTCTCAGCAGGCCATAGCCCAGTCTCTGCAGGCCATGGCCCAGTCTCTGCAGGCCATGGCCCAGTCTCAGCAGGCCATCGCTGAGGGCATCGGCGCCAGTGGCCATGTGCGAGCTGGCGTCGCACTGTCGCAGACAGGGTTCGACAACCCCCTGGGCTCCATGGCTGCAAACCTGCAGACCCCTGTCGATACCAGCACGGGCCTCCAGGACTGGCAGCGCCAGATGTCGGGGGCGCGTCGGATGGCCAGTCCGTTCGCATCCCCCACCCATGTAGAGGCCTGGGGGCCATCGGGCACCCCGAGGGAGGAGGAGGTGGTGTGGTCCGTCCCGGCTCCCTCTGTAGGGGAGGTCCCGGTACACCGCGACACCTCGGACTCCCCCCCTTCCGTCCCAGGTGCATCGGGTGGGCAACGGGCAGGACAGGCTGGCAGCTCGCCATCCCAGTCGCCCGGGCCGCAGCCTGGCCCATCTAGGCCAGGACGCCCCAGGAAACGGCCGCCAAAGGGATCCAGTGTCAGAGGGCAGGAATCACAGGAGTCCACCTCCAGTTCTGCTGTACCGTCTGGGGAACCACGTAGACGTAGTCAAAGGGCCCGTAAGGCCAAACAATTAGACACTGAGTAAGTTGGCACGGGTGCAGGGCACAGATGAGTTTTAGGCGCTAGGGCACGTGCATGAACTCCTTTGGTTATTAAAGTCATTGTTACACCTACCGAAGCTGCCTTTGTGCTCTGTCCAAAGTGTGCGGGGGTGTCATGTACGTTGAGCGCAAGTGTGTGTGTGAGGGGTGGTCTTACCTCAGCCCCAGGTGAGTCTGCCCCCTTCCCCCTGGGCCGCCATCAACATCCCCTGGGCAGAGGACGGGACCGTGCGCTGCAGTGTCACAACCGCATGCAGGGATGGTCCGGGTGGATGGTGGTACTGTGGCCATGGGTCAGACATAGTCCAACGATGTAGAGCCAGGAGCTCATCGGAGGCGGGTTGTCATCATTCTCCATGGCCTGCGATAGACACGCGTCCACCCGCAACTGGGTGAGCCCGGCCCGTTGTGCCGCCGGTGGATCGGCAATTGGGAGTGGGGGGGTGGTGTGCATGCGGGTGGGGTGTGTGGGGTTGGGGAGGGGGGTGAGGGTGCTGGGTGGGTGGATGGGTGGGGGGTGTGGGTGGTCGGCTGTTGTCATGGTGTGCGGTCTGTGGCCATACTACCCGATTCCCACGCCCATCTAGTCAGTGAAGCGAGCGTCTATCAGTCTGTCCCGTGCCCGCTGGGCCAGCCGGTAACGGTGGACAGCCACCCGTCTGTGTCTACCCCGTCTGCCCTGACCATTGCCCCCATCCCCCTCATCTGGGGAGGACTGGGCCTCTTCCTGCTGCTCCTCCACTCCGCCCTCCTCTGCCTGCAGCACATCGCCCCTCTGCTGGGCTATGTTGTGCAGGACGCAGCACACCACAATGATGCGGCCGACCCTATCTGACCGATACTGGAGGGCGCCCCCAGAGAGGTCCAGGCACCTGAAACGCATCTTCAGCACGCCAAAGCACCTCTCGATCACTCCCCTTGTCGCTACATGGGCATCATTGTAGCGGTTCTCCGCCTCATTGCGTGGCCTCCGTATAGGCGTCATCAGCCACGATCGCAATGGGTAGCCCCTGTCGCCCAGCAACCAGCCCCTCAGCCGGGGATGGCGTCCCTCGTACATGCCGGGGATGGATGACCACGACAACACGAATGAGTCGTGTACACTGCCTGGGTGACGGGCGCAGACGTGCAGGATCATCATGCGGTGGTCGCAGACCACCTGTACGTTCATCGAATAGGTCCCCTTCCTATTAGTGAACACGGCCCTGTTATCTGCAGGTGGCCGCACGGCGACGTGCATCCCATCGATCGCGCCCTGGACCATGGGGAACCCGGCAACGGCAGAGAAGCCCACGGCCCGGGCATCTTGGCTGGCCCGGTCCACGGGGAAGCGGATGTAGCGGTGCGCCATGGCATAAAGGGCATCTGTCACTGCCCGGATGCACCGATGCACCGATGTCTGCGATATGCCGGACAGGTCCCCACTCGGTGCCTGGAATGACCCCGTTGCATAAAAGTTCAGGGCCACCGTAACCTTGACGGACACGGGGAGAGGGTGTCCCCCGCCAGTGCCACGCGGTGACAGGTGTGCCAGCAGGTGGCAGATGTGTGCCACGGTTTCCCGGCTCATCCGGAGTCTCCTCCTGCATTCCCGGTCCGTGAGGTCCTGGTATGACTGCCGGGGCCGGTACACACGGGGCGCCCTCGGGTGCCTCCGTTGCCGTGGGGCCGCGACGTCCTCCTCCCCCTCCTCGTCCTGTCGGTCAGGTGTCCCTGCAGCCTGGGCGGCTGCCGCCTGCCCCTCTGCGGCAGCCTGCGCCGCCTCTCTGGCACGCTCCTCCTCCTCCTCCTCCTCATCCAGGGCAACATAGACATTAGCGGCTGCCACCACGGCGGCCAACATCGCTGGATGGTCTGAAAACATGACGGCCTGGTGGGGGGGAGGGGAACGACGACATGTCATCATTGCCCATATCCCCTCCTCCCCCCAGCCAGGTGGCATGGACCGCATGGGTCCAACTGTTGGAGGCTGGCACCTGGCCAGGTGGACCAACTCATTTGCCCTCCCATCACCCACCCCGGCACGGACCCCCCCCCCCCCCCCCAACCTCCACCCCGGCACGGACCCCCTCCCCAACACCCACCCCAGCACGGACCCCCCCCCAACCTCCACCCCGGCACGGACCCCCCCCCCAACCTCCACCCCGGCACGGACCCCCTCCCCAACCCCCAACCTCCACCCCAGCACGGACCCCCCCCCAACCTCCACCCCGGCACGGATCCCCTCCACAACCCCCAACCTGCACCCCGGCACGGACCCCCTCCCCAACCTCCACCCCGGCACGGACCCCCTCCCCAACACCCACCCCAGCACGGACCCCCCCCCAACCTCCACCCCGGCACGGACCCCCCCCCAACCTCCACCCCGGCACGGACCCCCTCCCCAACCCCCAACCTCCACCCCAGCACGGACCCCCCCCCAACCTCCACCCCGGCACGGATCCCCTCCACAACCCCCAACCTCCACCCCGGCACGGACCCCCTCCCCAACCTCCACCCCGGCACGGACCCCCTCCCCAACCTCCACCCCGGCACGGACCCCCTCCACAACCCCCAACCTCCACCCCGGCACGGACCCCCTCCCCAACCTCCACCCCGGCACGGACCCCCTCCCCAACCTCCACCCCGGCACGGACCCCCTCCCCAACCTCCACCCCGGCACGGACCCCCTCCCCAACCCCCAACCTCCACCCCAGCACGGACCCCCCCCCAACCCCCAACCTCCACCCCGGCACGGACCCCCTCCCCAACCCCCAACCTCCACCCCAGCACGGACCCCCCCCCAACCTCCACCCCGGCACGGATCCCCTCCACAACCCCCAACCTCCACCCCGGCACGGACCCCCTCCCCAACCTCCACCCCGGCACGGACCCCCTCCCCAACCTCCACCCCGGCACGGACCCCCTCCCCAACCTCCACCCCGGCACGGACCCCCTCCCCAACCCCCAACCTCCACCCCGGCACGGACCCCCTCCCCAACCTCCACCCCGGCACGGACCCCCTCCCCAACCTCCACCCTGGCACGGACCCCCTCCCCAACCCCCAACCTCCACCCCAGCACGGACCCCCTCCCCAACCCCCAACCTCCACCCCGGCACGGACCCCCTCCCCAACCCCCAACCTCCACCCCAGCACGGACCCCCCCCCCAACCTCCACCCCGGCACGGACCCCCTCCACAACCCCCAACCTCCACCCCGGCACGGAACCCCCCCCAACCTCCACCCCAGCACGGACCCCCCCCCAACCTCCACCCCGGCACGGACCCCCTCCCCAACCTCGACCCCGGCACGGACCCCCTCCCCAACCTCCACCCCGGCACGGACCCCCTCCCCAACCTCCACCCCGGCACGGACCCCCTCCACAACCCCCAACCTCCACCCCGGCACGGACCCCCTCCCGGCACTCCCCCGGAGCCCAGCCTACTCTAACCATCCCCCCCCCGCCGCACACACACACAAGCCGAGACACACCTTTCCTCAGGCAATCAGTCTGCCGCCACGCCATTTCCTGCCCAGAGCCAACCCCCCAGGCCGTCACTCACCTCCTCGCTGGTCGGCGTGAGCCTGGAGCACCGGGTCACGCCGATGAAAAGGAGGTTTGATTGACGTCGACGTGAACGGTCATCACGTCGACGGGACTTCGGCCCATCCGGAAGGGAGAATATCGGCAGGCCGAAAATCGGCTGCCTTGCGCAGACCCGTGACATTCTCCGCGGCAGCGGCGCCATTAACGCCCCGCCGACTTTTCTTCCTTCGGAGACTTCGGCGGGGGCGGGGGCGGGATTCACGGCGGCCAACGGCCATTCTCCGACCCGGCGGGGGGTCGGAGAATGACGCCCATGGTGCTTGACCATAGAATTTAATAGTAATGTGTGTGTGGTGCCAAGGTCAGTGCCCTCGGACTCCAGTGTGAATCGGACAATAGGATCCTGGAGATTACAGCAGAGAAGCAAACCTCCACAAGTCCGGTAGTGGTGACAGACCTCAGGGTGTGGGGACAATGGCCGCAGCACCTGAGGCTGGAGGGGGCCTCGGTTTGGGCTCCGATTTGTGGAAATCACAGGTTTGTTCCGGGGAGGGGCCAGCCGCTGGGTTCCGGGTGTGGTGACAGGTGGGGATTGAGCAGTTTGGGGACCTGTTTGTGGGGGGCAGCTTTTCGAGCTTGGAGGGATTTGTAGAGGAGTATGAACTGCCCAGCGGGAATTGGTTCCGGTACTTATGGATTCGGGAATATGTGAGGAAACAGGTGCTGTCTGTTCCTGACCTGTTGCCCCAGGGTTACAGGACAAAGTGGTGTCGAAAGCCGGGGTTGGTGAGGCCAGAGTGTCAGAAATTTACAAAGAATTAATGGAATGGGAAGGCTCCCCGAAAGGAGAAGTTAAGCGGAAGTGTGAGGAAGAACTGGGGAGGGTGCTGGAGGCTGGGTTATGGGAAGAGGCTCCAAGAAGGGTGAATGCATCTTCTTTGTGCGCTAGGCTTAGCCTCATTCAATTTAAAGTAGTTCACAGGGCGTATATGACGGTGGTCAGAATGAGCAGGTTTTGAGGGGGTGGAGGGTAGGTATGGGCGGTGCGCGGGGCCCGCGAACCATGTCCATATGTTTTCGGCCTGTCCGAAGCTGGAGAGGATCTGGCGGGGGTTTGCCGACATGATGTCTTAGGTGCTGAGGGTGAAGGTGGTCCCGAGTCCAGAAGTGGCGATTTCTGGAGTGTCGGAAGACCCGGGAGTCCAGGGTGTGATAGAGGCTGACGTTTCGGTCTTTCATAGCCCGGAAACGAATATTGTTGGAATGGAGGGACTCGGGGCCGCCGGGCCTGGGGGTGTGGGTCGAGACCTCGCGGAATTTCTCTGATTGGAGAAAATCAAGTTCACCTTGAAAAGTGTCTGTGAAGGGGTTTGCCCGGAGATGGAAACCGTTCATTGATTTCTTCCAGGATAGTTAAGTCAGCAGGGGGTGGGAGGGGCAAGGGGGGGGGGGGGGGGCGGGGACTTTGGGGTTAAAAAAAAAAGGAGGCTGAGTGGGTGGCGGGGAACAGCAGAGAGGGCGGGGCGCTGCGATGTTGGTTATTTATTTGTTATAAGATTTCCTGTTTGTTCACTTTTTGGTTTTGGTTGTGTTTGATGTGTGCGTGTACATTTATATAAATGGCATAATAAAAGCATTTATTAAAAAAGTGTAGGGAAGCAAACCATTTGACCCATTACATTTGTACTGGTTCTAGCTCGACAACTGTAAATATCTTCTACGATCCTATTTCCCTGCCCTTGGCTTCTATCTTTTTCAAATATCCTTTCAAACGATGTGAGAGTTCTGCCTCAGAATTCCATATAAGGTATTCCATGTGTTAATAACCATTCATATTAATTAATTATTCCTAACACCCGACATGATTGTCTTCTGTGTAATAATTTTCAGTATATGCCTCCCTGTTAATGAATTCCAATCCACCTGGTAACAACCTTTCTGTGTTCAAAACATACTGCAATTAGAAAATCTCTATCGGATCCTATTTAACCTCTTTTGAAGTGTGACAAAGCTTAATGAGTATGGTTTTTATTAAGCTGGTGCTGGGTTCTTTGGGAGAAACAAAGTATATCACTCCTAAATGCAACAGTCTTAAGATGGTGGCATCGCAGCCTCGAATTTAAAATGGCTCAGGCATTTTAACGCATTGTTGCTTATGAACAAAGAAAAGTGCAGCACAGGAACAGGCCCTTCGGCCCTCCAAGCCTACGCCGACCATGCTGCCCGTCTAAACTAAAATCTTCTAGACTTCCTGGGTCTGTACCCCTCTATTCCCATCCTATTCATGTATTTGTCAAGATGCCCCTTAAATGTCACTATCGTCTCTGCATCCACCACCTCCTCTGGCAGCGAGTTCCAGGCACCCACTACTCTCTGTGTAAAAAAAACTTGCCTCGTACATCTCCTCTAAACCTTGCCCACGCACATTAAACCTATGCCCCCTAGTAATTAACCCCTCTACCCTGGGAAAAAGCCTCTGACTATCCACTCTGTCTATGCCCCTCATAATTTTTTACACCTCTATCAGGTTGCCCCTCAACCTCCGTCGTTCCAGTGAGAACAAACCAAGTTTATTCAACCTCTCCTCATAGATACTCCCCTCCATACCAGGCAACATCCTTGTAAAACTCTTCTGCGCCCTCTCTAAAGCCTCCACATCCTTCTGGTAGTGTGGCGACCAGAGTTGAATACTATACTCCAAGTGTGGCCTAACTAAGGTTCTATACAGATGCAACATGACTTGCCAATTCTTATACTTAATGCCCCGGCCAATGAAGGCAAGCATGCCGTATGCCTTTTTGACTACCTTCTCCACCTGTGTGCCCCTTTCAGTGACCTGTGGACCCGTACACTAAGATCTCTCTGACTGTCAATACTCTTGAGGGTTCTACCATTCACTATATATTCCCTACCTGCATTAGACCTTCCAAAATGCATTACCTCACATTTGTCCGGATTAAACACCATCTGCCATCTCTCCCCCCAAGTCTCCAAACGATCTAAATCCTGCTGTATCCTCTGACCGTCCTCATCGCTATCCGCAATTCCACTAACCTTTGTGTCATCTGCAAACTTACTAATCAGACCAGTTACATTTTCCTCCAACTCATTTATATATACTACGAACAGCAAAGGTCCCAGCACTGATCCCTGCAGAACACCACTAGTCACAGCCCTCCAATCAGAAAAGCATCCTTCCATTGCTACTCTCTGCCTTCTGTGACCTAGCCAGTTCTATATCCATCTTGCCAGCTCACCCCTGATCCCGTGTGACTTCACCTTTTGTACAAGTCTGCCATGAGGGACCTTGTCAAAGGCCTTACTGAAGTCCATATAGACAATATCGACTGCTCTACCTGCATCAATCATCTTTGTGACCTCTTCGAAAAATTCTATCAAGTTAGTGAGACACGGCCTCCCCTTCACAAAACCGTGCTGCTTCTCGCTAATACGTCCAATTGCTTCCAAATGGGAGTAGATCCTGTATCGAAGAATGCTCTCCAGTAATTTTCCTATCACTGACGTAAGGCTCACCGGCCTGTAGTTCCCTGGATTATCCTTGCTACCCTTCTTAAACAAAGGAACACCATTGGCTATTCTCCAGTCCTCCGGGACATCATCTGAAGACAGTGAGGATCCAAAGATTTCTGTCAAGGCCTCAGCAATTTCCTCTCTAGCCTCCTTCAGTATTCTGGGGTAGATCCCATCAGGCCCTGGGGACTTAGCCACCGTAATATTTTCAAGACACCCAACACCTCGTCGTTTTGGATCTCAATGTGACCCAGGCTATCTACACACCCTTATCCAGACTCAACATCCACCAATCCCTTCTCTTTGGTGAATATTGATGCAAAGTATTCAATTAGCACCTCGCCCATTTCCTCTGGCTCCACACATAGATTCCCTTGCCTGTCCTTCAGTGGGCCAACCCTTTCCCTGGCTACCCTCTTGCTTTTTATGTACGTGTAAAAAGCCTCGGGATTTTCCTTAACCCTATTTGTCAATGACTTTTCGTGACCCCTTTTAGCCCTCCTGACGCCTTGCTTAAGCTCCTTCCTACTTTCCTTGCATTCCACACAGGCTTCGTCTGTTCCCAGCCTTCTAGCCCTGATAAATGCCTCCTTTTTCTTTTTGACGAGGCCTACAATATCTCTCGTTATCCAAGGTTCCCTAAATTTGCCAAATTTATCCTTCTTCCGCACAAGAACATGCCGGCCCTGAATTCCTTTCAACTGACACTTGAAAGCCTCCCACATGTCAGATGTTGATTTACCCTCAAACATCCGCCCCCAATCTAGGTTCTTCAGTTCCCGCCTAATATTGTTATAATTAGCCTTCCTCCAATTTAGCACATTCACCCTAGGACCACTCTTATCCTTGTCCACCAACACTTTAAAACTTACTGAATTGTGGTCACTGTTCCCAAAATGCTCCCCTACTGAAACTTCTGCCACCTGGCCGGGCTCATTCCCCAATACCAGGTCCAGTACAGCCCCTTCCCTAGTTGGACTGTCTACATATTGTTTTAAGATGCCCTCCTGGGTGCTCCTTACAAACTCTGCCCCTAGCACTAAGTGAGTCCCAGTCAATATTGGGGAAGTTGAAGTCTCCCATCACAACAACCTTGTTGCTTTTACTCCTTTCCAAAATCTGTCTACCTATCTGCTCCTCTATCTCCCACTGGCTGCTGGGAGGCCTGTAGTAAACCCCAACATTGTGACTGCACCCTTCTTATTCCTGATCTCTACCCATATAGCCTCATTGCCCTCTGAGGTGTCCTCCCGAAGTACAGCTGTGATATTCTCCCTAACCAGTAGCGCAACTCCGCCACCCCTTTTACATCCCCCTCTATCCCGCCTGAAACATCTAAATCCTGGAACGATTAGCTGCCATCCTGTCTTCCCTCAACCAGGTCTCTGTAATGGCAACATCATCATAGTTCCAAGTACTAATCCAAGCTCTAAGTTCATCTGCCTTACCCATTATACTTCTTGCATTAAAACATATGCACTTCAGGCCACCAGTCCAGTTGTTTGCAGCAACATCTCCCTGTCTGCTCTTCCTGAGAGCCATACTGGCCCTATTCCCTAGTTCTCCCTCAATGTTTTCACCTTCTGACCTATTGCTCCGGTACCCACCCCCCTGCCATACTAGTTTAAACCCACCTGTGTGACACTAGCAAACCTCGCGGCCAGGACATTTATGCCTCTCCAGTTTAGATGCAACCCGTTCTTCTTATTCAGGTCACACCTGCCCCGGAAGAGCTCCCAGTTGTCCAGATAACGGAAATCCTATCTCCTACACCAGCTGTTTAGCCACGTGTTTGGATGCTCTATCTTCCTATTTCTAGCCTCCCTGGCACGTGGCACGGGGAGTAATCCCGAGATTACAACCCTAGAGGTCCTGTCTTTTAACTTACTGCCTAGCTCCCTGAACTCCTGCTGCAGGACCTCATGCCCCTTCCTGCCTATGTCGTTAGTACCAATATGTACAACAACCTCTGCCTGTTTGCCCTCCCCCTTCAGGATGCCCGCTACCCGTTCTGAGACATCCTGGACCCTGGCACGGGAGGCAACATACCACCCTGGAATCTCTTTCATGTCCACAGAAGTGCCTATCTATGTCCCTGACTATAGAGTCCCCTATGACTATTGCTCTTCTGCTCTTTGACCCTCCCTGCTGAACATCAGAGCCAGCCGTGGTGCCACTGCTCTGGCTGCTGCTGTTTTCCCCTGATAGGCTGTTCCTCCCAACAGTATCCAAAGCGGTATACCTGTTCGAGAGGGGGACAGCCACAGGGGATTCCTGCACTGACTGCCTGCCCCTTCTCGTGGTCACCCATCTCTCTGCCTGCACCTTGAGTGTGACCACGTCTCCATAACTGCTATCTATGACGCTTTCTGCCACTTGCATGCTCCTAAGTGCTCCAATTGCTGCTCCAACTGAACCACGCGGTCTGTGAGGAGCTGCCATTGGTTACACTTGCTGCAGATGTAGTCGACTAGAACGCTGGAAGCGTCACAGATCTGCCACATCTCACAGTTGGAGCACTGCAACCCGCTGAGTGACATTTAAGCACTAATTAATTAATTTAAAATAATCACTTGAATTATTGTTAGATTGAGTTACAAATAACTATATGGCCCTGACGCTAGATGATTTTTACTGTCAAATTAAATGCTAAATACCGATCACTGCCCTCAGGTTTAGTTACTCTACTATCTAGTTAATCAATTAGATTTTTTTGCAATATTATTTTTTTTTTCAAATTTAACAGATTCCCAACCAGCCAATCAGGTCACAGCTTTACTGTGATGTCACTTACAGGTTTTTCCCCGCACAATTTGAAAAAGAAATAAGAATCACTTACCTTCAAAGGATGCTGTCTGGTTCTGTCCCTACAGATTAACGGTTACAAGCCAGGAGGAGGGAAACAAAATGGTAGGGAAATGAGTGGTATGATGTTGTGCACTAGCATATAAATATAATGAGAAGCAAAATGCTGCAGATGCTGTAAATCTCAAATAAGACCAGAAGATGCTGGACATACTCAGCAGGTCAAACAACTCTGCAAAGACGGAAACATAGTTAATGTTTTAGGCTGATGCCTTTTCATCAGAAATTCTGATGACATCTCTGGACAGAATGTTCTCATCTTAGTCCCAAATGTTTGGTGAGGTGGCCCTCTAGTGACAGGTGCATTGTCAGCCACTGCTCCATGTGGAAGAAGGTCTCGTTCTAGGAGGCTGCAGGTGTCTACAGCGACCTGTTTTTGAGAGCCTGAGCTTCCTGAGGCACGTCCACTCAGATGTGGAGAGAGCTGATCCTTTGCCTGTATAGCCTACCTGCTGGGGGTATTGCCTCCTTCCATGGGTCTCTGTATCCAGCCCATCTGCCCTGTTTAAGGGGGGGGGGGGGATCATGCTGCTGAGGAGAATGCAGCTGGTGTTGCTCTGGCTGCTGGAGCAATGGGTGATGATCTGGTCCCTCCACTTGACCTTTAGCAGAGGTGAAAGTGGAGATACAAAATCTGCTCCCATGCCGTGCTGAAGACTGGTAGCAGGGAAAGGCAGCTGGAGATGAGTGCAATACTGGACAGGTGAACTGCCTTCCAAGAAGTTGGCAATCACTTATCAAACAATGAAAGTGCTCTCTGAGAGCAGTGCTTTGAACAGCAGTATCTTAATGACCACGGCTGGAGCTCTTCAGTGTAACTAATCAAATTCTTCCCAACTTGTCAGTTTCACTGAAGAAACCTGCTGTGTACTTGCCTCGGAAACCCAGGCATGTGGCTGACAGGTTGGAAAGCAAGTCCCATGGCTGGGAAATCTAGGATTAGGGCTTAAAACAGATTTTAATTGCCTTATAACTACCTCAACAACTTCTTAAAATCCAAGGACCCTGACCACCTTCAAACTCATTCCGGGGAAAGTTTCAAGAGGGCAGGATAACATCATGATCCCAATCCAATATAATCTTCTGGGACTTTTCCACCCCATATGCATACTGGCACCCTCCTCCACCAGGTTGGAAAAAATCTGCCCTCTGTTTCTATTAATCTGCTAATATTTGAATGTAACTCACTAAATTATTAGTCTGGAGGAACAGTTTCTATACATGAATGGCCTTAATTTAGTTTTGTTTAGCTTGTTGTCAATGTGTGCTTTCTAACATTGGAGCAGATTATTCATTCGGCATAGTTAGATGAAGTGTCACCCTATATGAACCTGTGATTAACTAATTTGATTCTTTCATTGCCAAATAACCTGATGATGTTTCAATGTGATAGTGTAGGTTTTACATTTGATAATTAAGTGCTAAAATCATTAAAATTGATTAACGCGGTTGTAAACAACAGTGATAACTTGATGAAGACGTTAAATCCAGATTACATTTTGTGATATAAAATGCCGTAAGTGTAGTTTTGTTTCTGTAAAAACAAAATAATATTTCACTTTCAGCTACCAGCCATTCTAGTTAGCTATTTGGATATCCTTTTTAGGTCAGTTTTTATGTTGGTGAGTTTTTTTTAACGCAAAGCAATAGAGGACTTTTATGACTTGCTGGGTTCATCATGAAATGACCATAAATTAGTGCAACAAATGGACACCTAGTCAAATATAATAAGCTGCTGGGCTGGATTTTACATCCCCCCCCCCCCCCGCCCCCCATCCCCTCCGCCTGTTGTCATTTTCCTGACAACATATTTGAAAGTGCGGCAATTGTAAAATAAAGCCCCATCAACTTCTCATTCAACCTCAATCTTTCTCCCATATTATAGCAGACCAGGGAGGGATTAGACAGCCTAGTGAGCCCATATCTGGAACATGGATACAAGGCAGATAGCCTGGCAGCTTACATCGAATGGGCTACTATCGGGCAAAGGAATGCTTCCTTTAGAGGCTCCCCTTTGTCCATTCGTGGAACCCCTTCCTTCCAGGATAAGACTCCTCTTTAATTCTCACCCATGGCTTCTCTAACCTAATCCAACTCGCGTCACCCCCCCCTTACTGGGGTCACCTAGACACACCCACCCTAAATACCAGACTTACCTCTGAGTGTGGGCTTCTTGACTCTTCCTCGGGACTGCCGTTAGTCCCAGCAGTGACCACTGCTCAGTCCCATTGCAATTGGGACAACAGACCTGCCAGCCAATCAGATTGGCCAGTTACTCGCCAGGGCAGGACTTCCTCCCAGATGGGAGCGCAAGGCCAACTCTGAATCGATTAAGGCTGCTTTATCGGGGGGCAGGGATTACATTTATCCGAGGCATGGAATACATCTCCATGTAAAATTTAGCCCCATGTTTTATTGGTTCACCCTATTTGTCCATTTTCAGAATCAACCATTTTAAAGACTCTCTGAGTGAACTGGAAATTTAGTGCTATCCTGAGGATAATTCTATGTGTGCAGTTTAATTCTTTAAACTTATTCCCTGAGTTGGCACAGCCAACACTTACTTCATGTCAGATCATTATTGGGTACGCTCTAACAGGTGAAACACTAAGTGCCGTAGCTGGCACGACTTCCTGGCTGCTTCCTGGCAGCTGGGCCAGCGCGATCACGGCCGGTATCTAATGGCAATTAGTGCCGGAAATGATCTCCCATGGGCTTCACAGTGGAAATAATAATAATCTTTATTGTCACAAGTAGGCTTACATTAACACTGCAATGAAGTTACTGTGAAAATCTCCTAGTCGCCACACTCCGGCGCCTGTTCGGGTACACAGAGGGAGAATTCAGAATGTCCAATTCACCTAACAAGCACGTCTTTAGGGACTTGTGGGTGGAAACCGGAGCTCCCGGAGGAAACCCACGCAGACACGAGGAGAACGTCTGGACTCCCAAGCCGGGAATCGAACTAGATCCCTGGAGTAGTGAAGCCACAGTGCTAACCACTGTGCTACCTGACTGTCCCGCCAGCTGATTGCTTGGACCATGCCCGGCAGTTCCCCGCTAACAAAGGGGAACAGCACATAAACGCTCTCTCCGAGCACACTCCGGTCAGCACGCAACCATGTCACCAAGGAGACCTGCATCTTGCTCCGGGGATGCTGACCTGGCCAGGTTGCTGGACACCGTGGAGGCGAGGCAGGACACACTCTACCCCCGGATAATGAAGGGGTGCCGGACATCATGACATCGGGAGGAACAGGCCCAGGAGATTGCGGGATTGACCAAGGGTAGAGCAGTCACCAACAGCGAGGTTGGCCTGCGCTGCAGAGATGAGGACCCGCTGCCCCTTCACCCAGCTGAGTTATATCATGCCAGACATGATGATTCTTCCTTCTCACTGACCACATGCCCTTTCTCTCACAGGATCTCCAGCAGATGGGGCTGGGCCATCTGGGCCTGCTTCCCCACTCCCTCCGTCTTCCAAGAGAACAACTCGGAGGAGAGCTCCGTGCATGCCACCATCGATATGTAACAGCTCTCACCCCCACCTTCCATCAGCGCAGAGACACACACCTCGGTGGGCAACATTAGAGGTCAGGCTTCTGGGCACAATCTGGTGAGCACCACACAGTTGCTGTGGCACATTGAGAGGAGGCAGGAACATCCGAGGGAGTCAGCAGTCGGAGGTCTGGTGGAACCCAGGCCTCAACATCATCCAGGTCAGATGCCGAGCCTCTGGACAAAGTTGGCCTGGAGCTGATACAGACGTTGGGGCATGGCTGTGAGATTCAGGAGGGGATGTCAGCGACACTCTGGCAAGTGCCTAGCCGATTGGAGGAGTCCCAAAGGCTACGGGGGCAGGAGATGGCGCCGGCAATGCGTGGAACCGAGACCAACATTGCTAGGGTAGCGACAGCAGTGGAAAGCCTGGAGCATAATATGAGCTCCATGAGTGATGGTGTCGAAGGCATGGCACAGTCAGTGACGGCCATGGCTGAGAGCCTCGAGAGCATGTCCCAGATGCAGGTGGACATTGCCAGTGCACTGTGGAGCCTGTCTCAAGCGCAGGTGGACATTGCCAAGCCACTGCAGAGCATGTCCACACTATGGTGCAGACAATGGGGAGGACCGGCAGGGCCGGATGACGCAGGAGCCTCTAGAACTCCATCCTTGAGCCATAGCAAAAATTCACTTGGATCCTGAAGCGCAGCCGATATATTTCCGTGCTCGCCCAGTTGCTTATGTGCTGCTGCCTAAGGTGGAAGCAGAATTCAATCGTCTCAAAGACTTAGGGATCATCCGCCTGGACAAGTTTGCCAGTCATCCCCGTCTTGAAGCCCTAGGGCACCGTGCGCCTTTGTGACGACTATAAGATGACCCTAAACAGGGTCTCCAAACTGAACCATTATCCCATGCCAAGGATCGAGGACCTTTATGCCAAGCTCAGTGGAGTTCACTCATTCACCAAACTCAACATGAACTGTATCCACCTCCAGTTGGTGCTGGATCTGGAGTGGGGGGCTGTATGAATACGCCAGGTTTTCTTTTGGAGTGTCATCAGCCTGCGCCGTTTTCCAGAGTGTAATGAGGAACATATTGGGGGGCCTACCGCGCGGACGACCTGAGACCGGGACCAGCTGAATAACTTTGACATGGTACTCAATCGCTTTGCAGACTCTGGTGTTTGCCTCCATTGGGAGAAACCTGTTTCTCACGCCTGTGAGGTGACGTATCTAGCAGTGTACATAGAGTACGTTATTCAGCCTTATTGTTTCTTTACCCTCCTGTCTGGTCACTTCCTCGAACTCAACACAAGGGCGCGATCCAATGGCAACACTGTGCCGGAAAAGCAGCTCGCCACGGTGCAGCATGGCCGATTTAAAAGCCAGGAGACCCCACTCCTGTGATCTACCCGGTTCGCAACGCCATGCGAGATCCAACACGATCTCACGAGACGTTGCATAGTAAATTTCCCCCATTCTGGGCACGATGACCTTTTGGCAAATCTGCATATTAGAGTGAGACAGCTAGTCTCACTAATGTGCTGATTCCCTGGATACCAGAACTGGCTAGGTCATAGAAGGCAGAGAGTAGCAATGGAAGGGTGCTTTTCTGATTGGAGGGCTGTGACTCGTGGTGTTCCGCAGGGATCAGTGCTGGGACCTTTGCTGTTCGTAGTATATATAAATGATTTGGAGGAAAATGTAACTGGTCTGATTAGTAAAGTTGCAGACGACACAAAGGTTGGTGGAATTGCAGATAGCAATGAGGACTGTCAGAGGATACAGCAGGATTTAGATCATTTGGAGACTTGGGCGGAGAGATGGCAGATGGAGTTTAATCCGGACAAATGTGAGGTAATGCATTTTGGAAAGTCTAATGCAGGTAGGGAATACACAGTGAATGGTAGAACCCTCAAGAGTATTGACAGTCAGAGAGATCTAGGTGTACAGGTCCACAGGTCACTGAAAGGGGCAACACAGGTGGAGAAGGTAGTCAAGAAGGCATACGACATGCATTGGCCGGGGCATTGAGTATAAGAATTGGCAAGTCATATTGCAGCTGTATAGAACCTTAGTTAGGCCACACTTGGAATATAGTGTTCAATTCTGGTCGCCACACTACCAGAAGGATGTGGAGGCTTTAGAGAGGGTGCAGAAGAGATTTACCAGGATGTTGCCTGGTATGGAGGGCATTAGCTATGAGGAGCGGTTGAATAAACTTGGTTTGATCTCACTGGAACGACGGAGGTTGAGGGGCGACGTGATAGAGGTGTACAAAATTATGAGGGGCATAGACAGAGTGGATAGTCAGAGGCTTTTTACCAGGTTAGAGGGGTCAATTACTAGGGGTATAGGTTTAGGTAGCGAGGGGCAAGGTTTAGAGGAGATGTACGAGGCAAGTTTTTTACAGAGGGTAGTGGGTGCCTGGAACTCACTGCTGGAGGAAGTGGTGGAAGCAGGGACGATAGTGACATTTAAGGGGTATCTTGACAAATACATGAATAGGATGGGAATAGAGGGATACGGACCCAGGAAGTGTAGAAGATTTTAGTTTAGACGGACAGCATGGTCGGCACAGGCTTGGAGGGCCGAAGGGCCTGTTCCTGTGCTGTAATTTTCTTTGTTCTTTGGTCATTGTACCTGGGCCAGGATTCTCTGAGCCTCCGCGTCGCAATCGCGGGGACCGAAGAATCGCTGCCAATCGCACGCACGCGGTCGGTGCGGTGCCTATATTGTCGGGGCCGGCCCGCTGTGTGGGTCTGCCCTGTTGTGCGGACCTGCGGCCGGAGGTGCAGGGCCCCATATCGGCAGCTGGAACTGCGTAGAGTATTCCGGAGCACTGCAAGCCCCCTTCAAAACTGCAAGCCCCTCCAGGAAAGTCCAGAGAGTCATTCGGGCCCGTTTTCTCGCCGGCGTCGGGTCATTATCAGATAATTCCGCCCCTGATGCTTTGGGATTCATCGCTTTCGCCTCCGAGACAGAACGCCACTCGTGGGGGTCTCCCAGGGGATCCGAGACCCCCAGCTGCATGCCCTTTGAGCAGGGCGGTGCCCTGGCACTGCTGTTGCCACCTGGGCACACTGGCAGTGTTAGACTGGCATGGGAACTGCCAAGGTGCCAAGCTGGCATTTGTATGTGTGGGCATGATCGGGCTGTGGCTGTCCTGTATTGGGGGGGGGGGGGGGGGGTTGTTGGTGGATGAGTGGGGGGGGGGAATTGGTGGAGGAGGTCGGGGATCGCTTCGAGACCTTTCGTCCCAAAATCGCGCTACACTGGGGAGTTCAGGCGAGCAAAGCTCCCCACTGTACAAAGCAGGGCTGTGTGCAGCCTCGGCCATGCAGTCCCCGTTCAGGCCCCTTAAACAACGCGAGTTGCGTTGAATAGCTTGTGTTTCTAAGAACATGCGGCTAAACGCACTCACAATGGGGCTTTGTTCCACTTGGGAGAATCACACCGCCACAGTCTGTCACTTCACTTGCTGCAAACCCTTTATTAAGAAGGCAATGTGAAACCTGACATGTGTTTTTTTGAATGAAGAAAACTTTGTAACTGCAGCCATGTCAAAATGCACGGTGATAATATTTTTAGAATCTTGATTTCTATTTCATCCATTTACAAAACTGGGGCGTCATTCTCCGACCCCCCGCCGGGTTGGAGAATCGCCGGGGGCTGCCGTGAATCCCGCCCCCGCCGGTTGCCGAAGTCTCCGGTACCGGATATTCGGCGGGGGCGGGAATCGGGCCGCGCCGGTTGGCGAGCCTCCCCGCTCGATTCTCCGGCCCGGATGGGCCGAAGTCCCGCCGATAAATTGCCTGTCCCGCCGGCGTAAATTAGAGTAGCTATTTACCGGCGGGACAAGGCGGCGTGGGTGGGCTCCGGGGTCCTGGGGGGGGGCCCGGGGTGATCTGACCCCGGGGGGTGCCCCCACGGTGGCCTGGCCCGCGATCGGGGCCCACCGATCCGCGGGCAGGCCTGTGCCGTGGGGGGCACTCTTTCCCTTCCGCCTACGCAACGGTCACCATGGCGGAGGCGAAAGAGACTCTCCCCACTGCGCATGCGCGGGAAACTGTCAGCGGCCGCTGACGCTCCCGCGCATGCGCCACCCCGACATGTCATTTCCGCGCCAGCTGGCGGGGCAACAAAGGCCTTTTCCGCCAGCTGGCGGGGCGGAAATCACTCCACCACCGGCCTAGCCCCTCAATGTTGGGGCTCGGCCCCCAAAGATGCGGAGCATTCCGCACCTTTGGGGCGGAGTGATGCCCGTCTGATTGGCGCCGTTTTGGGCACCAGTCGGCGGACATCGCGCCGTTTGGGGAGAATTTCGCCCCTGATGTTTACTATGAATGCAACCATAATCAAATTGGTATAAAAGGAAAGCATGCTCTATTAAATCAAATGTTCAGGTTATGTGTTAGTATTAGGTGTTGATAGAACTATTACCTTCATATTTGCCCCACTCAGTGTACAAGATGTTTTGAAAAGGTTCTGCAAACTGACTGAAATTTAAAACTAACCAAGGAAAAACCTGCGGTCACAGATAGGACGTTAGTGATGGCAATTAAATAAAGAGGATGATGTCGTCATCCATGCTGATAGGAAAATAACCACACAGGAATAATAATTTTATAAATTTAACCTTTAAAAATAAAGAGCATGTGTTTTATCCATAGTTCTCAGGTTTGATGTATTTCTTAAAAGGTCACATTCAGTTGCTCGCTCAAGGAGAAGCTGTTTTGGAAAAAATATAGTATCTTGTTTATGCTTACAAATGAGAGTAATGCTTTGTTCAAAATGCTGCCTTGTGTTTGCAGCTATTGGACATGAAGATTTTTGTCGACACAGATTCTGATATTCGATTAGTCCGACGCCTACGTAGAGATGTATTAGAGCGGGGGCGTGACATTGAAGTAGCCATCAAGCAGTACAACAAATTTGTCAAGCCATCCTTTGAACAGTACATTGAACCAACGATGCGACTGGCTGACATAGTGGTTCCACGAGGTAAAGCTCAACTGATACATGGTTTTTAATTTGTTAAATGTTAAGTTCGTGAACACTGCCATGAAGGTTTTTCAAAGATATGGAACAGTTCATCGTGTATTCAGCTGAAACACATACTTGAATGGCATTTGCTTGTTTACTAATCATATTGAAATCTACCGTTGAAAATAGAAGGTTCCTATTCGGGCCCAAAATTTTACTGTTGTACCAGTGTGGTTAGGCTGTCCCGCCACGGAATATGGCAGTAAAGCATCGTATGCATAATTAATGAGTTTGGGTCGGAAACGTGGTGTGGTTTCCCGTTGTCCTCTGCAGAGGGAAACACTTCCCTTCCCGGTCCCCACCACTGGCATCCCAGGTGGGAGAATTCCGCCTGGATCGTTTCAGGTCCATGTGACTCTTCTTCAGAGAACAGGGGCAATAACCGCTGACTCCGCCCCAGGAACTGATTGATTGAAACTTCTGAATTGTTTTTATTTCTTCGTTGTTTGAATTGAAACATTTTTATTTTTAATTTTTATTTTATGTGTGCATGCCTCATGAGTACGGCCTCAACCGGGATCTTGGATTCATATCTCACTACATTTAACCCCCACCATCTGGCCTGGGCTTGCAAAATCCTGCCAACTGGCCTGGCTTGAGACAATTTGCACTCTTTAACCTGTGATTATCCCTCTCTCCAGTTGCACCGTCTGGACCTTTGAAGACTGAATTACCTGCAAAAACTCACATTCAAAGCATCATCTTGCTTCATTGGCTTTGTCTATTTATGCTGTGTTTGTGTAATCTACCTTTTCACTCACCTAATGAAGGAGCTACGCTCTGAAAGCTAGAGATTCCAAATAGACCTGTTGGACTTTAACCTGTTGTTGTAAGATTTCTTACTGTGTCCACCCCAGCCCAACGCTGGCATCTCCACATCATGGATAGTATTGTGTTGATATTTATCCTGATCGGGCCTGGTGGTTTAGGGGGGGTTTTGCACTTGTGCCAGGGAGGAGGAAATCAGCCAGGGTGCCTAATAATTGGATGTCATGAGAGTTCCTCTTTCTATGGGCTTGACCATAGTCTGAACATGTTTTTATTGTTGTCGATCCTCTCCTCTTTTCCCCTCTTGATAGTTGTGGTTCCGCCCTGGGCCTGTTTTGGGGGGTTAATTGCGTTATGCAGTCTCAGTCACCTGAAGCCTGATTAGTGGCTAAATGTGTGAATTGTATTGAATTCCATTCTTCTTCTGTAAATAGTTGGAGTCATCTTGTTTAACTGAGTTCTATATAAACACAGACACAAAGCGCACTCAGTAAGTTTTGCGCACGGTGAAGTTGAGATATCCTGAGTGAGGAGACAGCGAGAGTGAGGTTGAAACTTGGTAATTTGATGAAGTGAGGTAATTCGGTGCAGAGTGGGAGGAGGTGATTTTTCCCTGTTTTGTTTTCCTTCTTCTGGCTTGTAACTGTTAATCTGCAGGGAGAGATCTGTTAAATTTGAAAAAAAAACATTGAAAAAATATCTAATTAAAATTTATCAATAAACTAGGTAGAGGAGTAACTAAACCTGAGGGCAGAGATTAGTATTTAGCATTTAATTTTACAGTAAAAATCTAGTGTCAGAGCCATATAGTTAATTGTAACTCAATCTAACAATAATTCAAATATTGTTTTAAATTAACTAACTAGTACTTAAATGTCACTCAGCAGGGTGCAGTGCTCCAACTGTGAGATGTGGCAGATCTGTGACGCTTCCAGTGTTCCGGTCGACTATATTTGCAGCAAGTGTAACTAATGGCAGCTCCTCACAACCGCGTGGTTCGGTTGGAGCAGCAGTTGGATGCACTTAGGAGCATGCAGGTGGCAGCCGCTTCATAGATAGGCGTTATAGAGACGTGGTTCACACCCAATGTGCAGGCAGACAGATGGGTGACCGCTAGAAAGGGCAGGCAGTCAGCGCAGGAATCCCCTGTGGATGTCCCCCTCTCTAACAGGTATACCGTTTTGGATGCTGTTGGGGGGGATAGCCTATCAGGGGAAAACAATAGCAGCCAGAACAGTGGCACCGCAACTGGCTCTGTTGCTCAGCAGGGGAGGGCAAAGTGCAGGAGATCGATAGTTATAGGGGACTCTATAGTAAGGGGCAGATAGGCACTTCTGTGGACGTGAAAGAGACTCCAGGATGGTATGTTGCCTCCCTGGTGCCAGGGTCAAGGATGTCTCTGAACGAACACAGGACATCCTGAAGGGGAGGGTGAACAGCCAGAGGATGTAGTACACATAGGTACTAACTGCATAGGCAGGAAGAATGATGAGGTCCTGCGGCAGGAGTTCAGGGAGTTAGGCAGTAAGCTAAAAAGCAGGACCTCTAGGGTTGTAATCTCAGGATTATTCCCTGTGCATGTGCCAGTGAGGTTAGAAATAGGAGGACAGTGCAGCTAAACACGTGGCTAAACTGGTGGTGTAGGAGGGAGGGTTTCAGATTTTTGGACCATTGGAATCACTTCGGAGGCAGGTGGGGCCTGTACATGAAGGACAGTTACATCTAAACTGGAGGGGCACTGATATCCTGGCTGGGAGGTTTGCTAAATTCACCGGGAGGATTTAAACTAGTATGGCAGGGGGGGTGGGAACCAGAATGTGAGCATAGAAGGTGTAATAACTGAAGGGGAAATAGAGAACCAAAATAAAAGAACAACAGGCAGAGCAAAAAAGGTGACAAGTATGAAAAGGGAGGTGGTCAATGTAGGATTGAGGGTGTTGTACCTAAATGCACGCATGATATGGAGATGCCGGCGTTGGACTGGGGTGAGCACAGTAAGAAGTCTTACAACACCAGGTTGAAACACTGGTACGATGTTGTGGGCATCACAGAGACGTGGCTGCAAGGGGATCAGGGCTGGGATCTAAATATACAAGGATATGTGTCCTATCGAAAGGACAGGCAGATGGGCAAAGGGGCGAGGTTGCATTGTTAGTAAGGAATGAAGTTAAATCGATATCAAGGAGCGATATAGGATCAGAAGGCATAGAATCTCTATGGGCAGAGTTGAGGAATCGCAAAGGTAAAAAGACCCTGATGGGAGATCCTGGTAGTTATGTACAGGCCCCACTAGCAGTAGTCAGAAGGTGGGGCTGAAAATAAATCAGGAGATAGAAAAGGCATGTAAAAAAGGCAATATTATAATAATCATGGGGAACTTCAATATGCAGGTGGACTGGGAAATCAGGTTGGTAGTGGATCCTAAGAAAAGGAATTTGTGGAATGTCTAAGAGATGGTTTTTTGGAGCAGCTTGTGACAGAGACTACTTGGGAACAGGCAGTTCTGGATTTAGTGATGTGCAATGATTAGGGAACTTAAGGTGAAGGAACCCTTAGGGAGCAGTGACCACAATATGATAGAATTTACCCTGCAGTTTGAGAGGGAGAAGCTGCAATCAGATGTAACGGTATTACAATTAAATAAGGGTAACTACAAAGACATGAGGGAGGAGCTGGCCAGAGTTGATTGGAAAAGGAGCCGAGCAGGGAACACAGTGGAACAGCAATGTCTGGAGTTTTTGGGGGTTATTCGGGAGGCACAACAGAAATTCATCCCAAGGAGGAAGAAAAATGCAAAGGGGAGGACAAGGCATCCATGGCTGACGATGGAAGTCAAGGACAGCATAAAAGCTAAAGAAAAAGCGTACAAAGTGGCGAGAATTAGTGGGAAGCCAGAGAATTGGGAAGCCTTTAAAAGCGAGCAGAGGACAACTAGAAAAGCAATAAGGGGGGAGAAGATGAAGTATGAGTGCAAGCTAGCTCGTAATATAAAGGAAGATGGGGGAAAAATTTTCAATATATAAAAGGTAAAAGAGAGGCAAAAATAGACATTGGACCACTGGAAAATGTGGCTGGAGAAGTAATAATAGGAAACAAAGAAGTGGCAGACAAACTGAATAGTTACTTTGCATCAGTCTTCATAGTGGAAGACACCAGTGGGATGCCAGAGCTCCAGAAGGTCGAGGTGAGTGCAGTGACCATTACTAAGGAGAAGGTTCTGGGGAAACCGAAAGGTCTGAAGGTGGATAAATCACCTGGACCGGATGGACTACACCCCAGGGTTCTAAAAGAGATAGCTGAGGAGATTGTGGAGGCATTGGTGATGATCTTTCAAGAATCACTGGAGGCAGGAAGGGTCACAAAGGACTGGAAGGTGGCTAATGTAACACCACTGTTTAAGAAGGGAGGGAGACAGAAGATGGGAAATTATAGGCCGGTTAGCCTGACTTCGGTCATTGGTAAGATTTTAGAGTCCATTATTAAAGATGAGATCGCGGAGTACTTAGAAGTGCATGATAAAATAGGCCTGAGTCAGCACGGCTTTGTCAAGGGGAGGTCATGTCTGACATATCTGTCAGAGTTCTTTGAAGAAGTAACAAGGAGGTTAGACAAAGGAGAACCAGTGGACGTGATTATTTAGATTTCCAGAAGACCTTTGACAAGGTGCCGCAGAGGAGACTGTTAAATAGGTTTTTTTAAAAAATATTTTATTAAGGTATCTGAAAACTTTTATAAAAATAACAGACAATGACATCAACATGGTAAAATAAACATTTCTCCCCCACATCTCAATCTTCACACACCCCAACCACAAAACAACAATCCGGCCCTTCCCCGCCCCCCCCCATTGGAATACTGCATCTGCTGACATTTTAATTTTCCCCAAGAAAGTCGCCGAACATCTGCCACCAGTGAACCCGATCATTGACCCTCTTAAGGTGAACTTTATTTTCTTGAGACTGAGAAACCCAACCATGTCACTAACCCAGGTCTCTACACTCGGGGCCTTCGAGTCCCTCCACATTAACAAGATCCATCTCCGGGCTACCAGGGAGGCAAAGGCCAGGACGTCAGCCTCTTTCGCCCCTTGAACTCCCGGCTCTTTCAACACTCCAAAGATCGCTACCTCCTGACTCGGCACCACCCGTGTTTTTAGCACCGTGGACATCGCCTCAGCAAAATCCTGCCAAAACCCTCTGAGCTTCGGGCATGCCCAAAACATGTGGACATGATTTGCTGGGCTTCCCGCGCACCTCACACACCTATCCTCTACTCCAAAGAACTTACTCATCCTCGCCGCTGTCATGTGTGCCCGCTGGACTACCTTAAATTGTATCAGGCTAAGCCTGGCACATGATAAGGAGGTATTAACCCTGCTTAGGACATCCGCCCATAGACCCGCCACTATCTCACCTCCTAGCTTGTCCTCCCACTTGCCCTTAAGCTCCTCCACCGGGGTTTCCTCCGCCTCCGAAACTCCTGGTAAATATCTGATACTTTCCCACCCAGGTACTGGAGACTACTCTATACTGTATCCCCCATGGCGGCAGCAGTGGAATGGCCGGCACCTGTTTTCTCCGGAAGTCTCTCACCTGCAAATACCTAAACCCGTTCCCTGCTGGCAATTTAAATTTATCCTCCAAGGCTTTCAAGCTGGGAAAGCTCCCATCTATAAATAGATCCCCCATCCTTCTAACTCCTTCCCTTTGCCATCCCCGGAACCCTCCATCTAGCCCACCCGGTACAAATCGATGATTATTATAAATCAGGGTCCAAACCGATGCTCCCTCCACTCTCTTATATCTCCTCCATTGCCCCCAGATTCTCAGAGCCGCCACCATCACCAGACTTGTGGAGTATCGGGCCGGCGAGAACGGAAAAGGTGCCGTTATCAGTGCTCCCAAACTGGTGTCTTTGCATGACGCCACCTCCATCCGCTCCCATGCCGACCCCTCCCCCACTACCCACTTCCTAATCATGGCTATATTAGCCGCCCAGTAGTAATTGCAGAAGTTCGGCAGCGCCAACCCACCCTCCCCCCGACTGCGCTCCAGCAACACTTTCTTCACCCTCAGGGTTTAACCCACCCACACAAAGCCCAAAATAACCTTATTCGCCCACTTGAAAAAGGCCTTTGGGATGAAGATGGGAAGGCACTGAAAGACAAACAGAAATCTGGGGAGGACTGTCATTTTCACGGTCTGTACCCTCCCCGCCAGTGATAGCGGGAGCATGTCTCATCTCTTAAAGTCCCCTTCCATTTGTTCTACCAACCGGAATGGGTTTAATTTGTGCAATGCCTCCCATTCCCGGGCCACCTGGATTCCCAGATATTGAAAGCTCTTCCGTACCATTCTAAGTGGCAGCTCTCCCAGTCTTTTCTCCTGTCCTCTTGCCTGGATCGCGAACATCTCGCTTTTCCCCACGTTCAATTTATACCCCGAAAAATTGCCAAATTCCCCCCAGGCTTCACATTACTTCCCCCATGACTGTTATATAAGTTAAGATCCCATGGTGTTCAGGGTAAGATCCTGGCATGTATAGAGGATTGGCTGACTGGCAGAAGGCAGAGAGTGGGTATAAAGGGGTCTTTTTCAGGATGGCAGCCGGTGACTAGTGGTGTACCTCATGGGTCGGTGCTGGGACCACAACTTTTCACAATATACATTCATGATCTGGAGGAAGGAACTGAAGGCACTGTTGTTAAGTTTGCAGATGATACAAAGATCTGTAGAGGGGCAGGTAGTATTGAGGAAGCAAGGGGACTGCAGAAGGATTTGGAGAGGCTAGGAGAGTGGGCAAAGAAGTGGCAGATGGAATGCAATGTGGAAAATTGTGAGGTTCTGCACTTTGGAAGGAGAAATGGAGGCATAGACTATTTTCTAAATGGGAAGATGTTTAGGAAATAAGATGCACAAAGGGACTTGGGAGTCCTTGTTCACGATTCTCTTGAGGTTAACGTGCAGGTTCAATCGGCAGTTAGGAAGGCAAATACAATGTTAGCATTCATGTCAAGAGGGCTAGAATACAAGACCAGGGATGCACTTCTGAGGCTATATAAGGCTCTGGTCAGACCCCATTTGGAGTACTGTGAAAAGTTGTGGGCCCTGTATCTAAGGAAGGATGTGCTGGCCTTGGAAAGGGTCCAGAGGAGGTTCACCAGAATGATCCCTGAATGATCCAAGAATGAAGAGCTTGTCGTATGAGGAATGGTTGAGGACTCTGAGTCTGTACTCGTTGGAGTTTAGAAGGATGAGGGGGGGGATCTTATTGAAACTTACAGGATACTGCGTGGTCTAGATAGAGTGGACGTGGAGAGAATGTTTCCACTTGTAGGAAAAACTAGAAGCAGAGGACACAATCTCAGACTAAAGGGGCGATCCTTTAAAACAGAGGTGAGGAGGAATTTCTTCAGCCAGAGGGTGGTGAATCTGTGGAACTCTTTGCCGCAGAAGGCTGTGGAGGCCAAATCACTGAATGATTTAAAACAGAGATAGATAGGTTTTTGATCAATAAGGGGATTGGGGTTATGGGGAGAAGGCAGGAGAATGGGGATGAGAAAAATATCAGCCATGATTGAATGGTAGAGCAGATTTGATGGGCCGAGTGGCCTAATTCTGCTGTTATGTCTTCTGGTCTTATGCAGTATGTATGTAACTGCCTGTCAATCTGGGGTTTCCGTGTAGTTTCTTTTGTTTTTGCAAGGGTGGGTATGACAAATCCATTCCTGGCTCCTACATGGGTGAAGATAGAACATAGAAAAATACAGCACAGAACAGGCCCTTCGGCCCACGATGTTGTGCCGAATCTTTGTCCTAGATTAATCATAGATTATCATTGAATTTACAGTGCAGAAGGAGGCCTTTCGGCCCATTGAGTCTGCACCGGCTCTTGGAAAGAGCACCCTACCCAAGGTCAACACCTCCACCCAACACTAAGGGCAATTTTGGACACTAAGGCAATTTATCATGGCCAATCCACCTAACCTGCACATCTTTGGATGGTCTGGAATCCGGAAAGAGGAGGCTGTGATGGATTATTGGTGCTGTTGGAATTGAGAGGATGCATGTTGGTGCACACCCAATCTTGGAGTGGGAAGTATATCCTGATCTCCCGTGATGAATGACGGGTTGTGCAGCATGGGAGGGTGTGCGGCATTTTGTTATATTGTCATGCTCTCAAGGGGTGAAATTCTACCGAAACGGCGCGATGTCCGCCGACAGGCGCCCAAAACGGCGCCAATCAGACGGGCATCGCGCCGCCCCAAAGGTGCGGAATGCCCCTTTGAGGGGCTAGGCCGGCGGCGGAGGAATTTCCGCCCCGCCAGCTGGCGGAAACGGCCTTTGTTGCCCCGCCAGCTGGCGCGGAAATGACATCTCCGGGCTGCGCATGCGTGGGAGCGTCAGCGGCCGCTGACAGTTTCCCACGCATGCGCAGTGGAGGGAGTCTCTTCTGCCTCCGCCATGGTGGAGACCGTGGCGGAGGCGGAAGGGAAAGAGTGCCCCCACGGCACAGGCCCGCCCGCGGATCGGTGGGCCCTGATCGCGGGCCAGGCCACCGTGGGGGCACCCCCCGGGGCCACATCGCCCCGCGCCCCCCCCAGGACCCCGGAGCCCGCCCACGCCGCCTTGTCCCGCCGTTCAAAAGGTGTTTTAATCCACGCCTGCGGGACAGGCAATTTATCGGCGGGACTTCGGTCCATCCGGGCCGGAGAATCGAGCGTTTTCCCGCCCCCGCCGAATATCCGGTGCCGGAGACTTCGGCAACCGGCGGGGGCGGGATTCACGGCAGCCCCCGGCGATTCTCCAACCCGGCAGGGGGTCGGAGAATGACGCCCCTGATCCTGTTCATCCCTCGGGCTCTGGTGGGTTAATTTGGGACTTGAGTTCTGTCTAATGATGTCAATAAGCCAGTTGTGATGCCGTTCTCTTGTTCCATACTGTGCTCATGTAGGTTAATCCGTTTCTGTTTCATGTTCCCTTCCTTGTTTACGGTGACGTATTATTCTGGAACTTTGTTGCGTTATTTTACCGAATGCAAACTTTCAATAAACATGCGTTAAAAAAATGTAGCCTGAATTTAAATAAAGCTGTTGATATAATTGATGGGCCTTTGGTCTCCAGCAACGGTATTTAACCATTTTTTTAAAGGAGTGTTCTTTTCCACCTGCTTGATTGAATGCATTTTGAGTTAATGAATGATATATAATGGCCAGAATTCTCCGGCCATTGGGATTCTCTTTTCCCGCTGGCAGCGCACCCCCGCCCATGGCTTTACCAGAAGCGTGGGGTGGGTTCAATGGGAAATCCCATTGACAAGCATCAAGAAGAGAGAATCCCGCCACCAGTGGCTAGGGGACTGGAGAATCCTGCCCAATATATGCAGCCAATACACGGAGGCTCAGCTGCTTCCCATTGTTAATCGTTCTCCATCACCACAAACAGGTAAGAAATAAGGACTGCATGTTGCTAGGTTGCTGCTGTGAAATTAAGTTGTAAGGAGCATCGGAAAATACATTTTATTTTCAAGTGCAATACACAAATGATGTAACAATAATTAATTGAATGTTGTTTGTCAGTATTTAGATCACTTGTGAGATGAGATTTTAGTTTGCACCATCAGCAAACTTTAAAGCCACATCCATGAAATTCCTTTGGCTATTTTAAAACATTTTAAACATGCCGCAGAGTCTATTAAAATGGTGAGCAAAGTAGTTTCATACAAAGGCTAGTACACTATTATTATGGTGTGATTTCACCACTTTCGTTTCATTTTGTCTTTCCCACATGTGCCTAGTCCAGGACATCATTGTTTAATTATAATGTAAATGGCTATTGCTTCTTGGCTAACTTGATACCAGCTCATGGCTTCGAACATCCCAACTAGTGACTGGATGTAGGATGCAGTTTCTATTGAAAGGCAGTGCGGGGGAGGTGGCAAAGTTAAGGCGAAAGAATATCTGTTTTCGCTGGCCATGTCACTGCAGTCACTGTTTTATCTGTTCCCTTTTGCTTTAAGGAGGAGGTAACATGGTTGCCATCGATCTAATAGTCCAGCATGTCCACAGTCAGCTAGAGGAGGTAAGCAAAACCTTTTGACATAGTTGCTCTTAAAGGTCAGGTGAAAGGCATGGAGCCTTTCATAATGCTGCACAAAACTGTAAAGCTGGATCATTGTGGATGTGGCGGCAGCTGTAAAATGAATCTATTTATCGACAATACAACTGGCCACAGTGCAATCTTGGGTCGTTCCTTTGATGGCGATCGTAGCACAGAAATGTTTCACACATCAATAAGATTTTTGATTCTTCTTGAGCGCTATAGTGCGAGGAGTTTGACAATGGAATCAGCAACTAAAATAAAAGGGTGTGAAGCTCAGAGGATTTGCTTACTGAAGCATTGCCTTTGACTGCCCCTCAATCCCTCACCCTTTCACTGCCATGCTCTGAGCAAAAGAAGGGATTGACATATTGACATATGGATTAAATTGAAGCTGCTACGGGTGCAATCTGAAGTATGCATTGCTACCTACAAAGGATTTTGTTCAGATGAATGTTTTGAGTAGATTTCCCTTAGGGAAAGGGCTTATAGATGCTGGTCCAGTTTGATGAGTTAACAGCATTGTCTAACTGGTCCAGTAAAAGTGATTTGCGATGGTGGCGCAGTGGTTCGCACTGCTGCCTCACGACGCCGAGGACCCAGGTTCAACCCCACCCCAGGGTCACTGTCCGTGTGGAGTTTGCACAAACTCTCTGTGTCTGCGTGGGTCTCACCCCCGCAACCCAAAGGTGTGCAGGGTAGGTGGATTAGCCACTCTTAAATTGCTCCTTAATTGGGAAAAAAGGAATTGGGCACTTTAAATTTATAGAAAAAACAAGTGATTTGTGACTAATTTTTAACTGTTCCTTGCACTGTCACATTTACAGTTTCACTTTCGATTGATTTTATTGCTTGTCAGCTTGTATTATCACAGAGTGTTCACTGATCGTAAAATGGCAATTTTCAATATGCCTGTTGTTCCTAGTATGTAATCCATGAAACCAGAAATCGTAACATCTAACATTAGCCTGAGGCAGGTAATACTTATGCCGCCAATGTCTGAGGATGTAGTGAGCATTATTAGACTATTTTCTTACCCTCCCCTCCTTTACACTGGACATTTGATACAAATGAATATTCTTGTGAAGAAAGCACAGGATTTTCTTTGAACTTCAAATACTAGCCAAACAGATCAAATCAAGTCTATTATTGTAACACCTAAAATGAATACATTCCAGCATCACTAAACCTTGTGGACCGAGATTGTTTGGACGGCACAGTGGTCAGCACTGCTCCCTCATCACGGCAGGAACTCGGGTTTCAATTCTGGCCTTGGGTCACTGTCTGTGTGGAGTTTGCATATTCTCCCTGTGTCTGCATGGGTTTCCTCCCTCAATCCAAGGATATGCAGGTTAGGTGGATCGGCGATGCTAAATTGCCCCTTAATGTCCAAAACAGATGTGCAGGTTAGGTTAAGGGATTATTGGGATATGGCGAGAGAGTGAACTTGGGTGGGGTACTCTTTCAGAGGGCTGGTGCAGACTTGATGGGTTGAATGGCCTCCTTCTGCACTGTCGGAGTTCTATAATTTGGCTTGTCCTCTGGTGGGCAACTGACAGGACATCTCCCTAACAGAAAACAGCAAAGACCAGATGCAATTTTCATTTTGTACCAAAGACGTCCCCAAAGTGGCATTTGTATCCATCCTTCCCATGCTTGTGTGGTGGTGCCCTCCTGTTGTTCGAGAGGACTCTGTGCTGAGGGCAGCCCCAGCCAGACTCCAATATAACCACTTGGAACACGACCCACAGATTTTTGTCTCCCATTTCTATATTGTACTACCAGCTACTGACATTGTGTTAGGCAATTTTTGGAAACCAGTGTCCCTTAAAAGGGATACCGTCTTCATGAAAACTGTCTGGTGAGTCTGGTTTTGTTTGGTGAGTGAAGAGCCAGGAGCCTTGTAGATCAGCTTTAACCCATTAATGTCAGGTATGAGAGGCATTCTGACATAACTGCAAACAAGCAAAAAAAAAAAGAGTTGAGCAGGAAATTCTTCAGAGGAATGGGACACTTTAAAATACTCACTCTCCAGGTGTCACTTCACGTAGTTTAAATATTTCACACCGGTCTGTGATAAATAATCAACAACCAAACTGTTGCAAGCTGATCTCTCTCCAGCACCATATTTTGAAAGAGACTACAGGATGTGAAGAGTCCTCGAACTTTTTTCTGATGAAATGCTAGAATAAAAGGACTTTACTGAGCATTTAACAACTAGGTAGTGTTCGACAAAAAGGGAGCCCAAATGAAAGCAGACAAAATGAGAAACTGACGTAGTCAATACGTCAAAGTAAAACCAAGCGGTTATCAACTGCAGTTCTTGTCCCTGGTGGGAACCTGGATCCATTTGCTAAAGGACACATGATTTCCAGAAAGTGGACTGTGTGCTTTCCCCCGATGGGTAGTCATATCACATTTACATCCTCTGATTCAGCTCACATGACAGCTCATTTATTGTTAAAATGCCTAAAAGTTCAACACTTCTAGTTACGGTGAGCTGTCCTCCCATATTCTGCACTGTCAATGTTGTCAGTCTACAGGGAAACAGATTCCATATAGCCCACGCTTGTGTCAAGATCTGTCCTGTCACTTTGCAATAAATACAGCAAAGAAAATACACCTGAGTGATTCTGGGGAGGGAAAGTACTTGCTAATTTCAAACACTTGAATAAAACCCTAATTGTCGCCTATGATATTATCCATCCATTGATTTAAATTGGGTGCTTTTAATTACAGTCATTGATTTATCTGCTGAGATAGTGTAGCAAAACCTGTTGATGCACACAATAATAGCAAATTCAAAATGAATGACTCCAGTTTGGATTTCAACTTTAAGTTTTAAGTTCTTGACTACACTGTTTGGACACAAAGACCATCTGGGGGGAGCTGCAGGTAGAAAAAGTTAATATTTTATTGTAATATTTTATAACCGGGCACTGTTACAACCCGCACCTTATAACCTGCACATTCATACATCAAAATGTAAAGATTATTTTCCCGTAATTTGAATCAATGTGATGCTGAATTTCTGGTTTCATGTTTGTGTTATTCCACCTCCAATATTAACTCAATCCACTGTGGGGTTTTTTAAACAAATATTTATATACTGGTTAATTGGGGGTGGGGGGGGGAAAAGTCCCTTGATGTGATCTAATAACTAATTGGAATGAACAGAGTACGTGGGACCACTTGTTAATGCTGGAATTCATGGGAGGAATTTTACAGCCCCTTCGGCCAAGAGGATTTTCCAATCCCGCCAAAGTCAATGGACGTTTGAATGGCTCACTGCATTTTCCAGCCCTGCCCTTGCCACGCCAAGGCAGTAAAATTCTGCTCCTTATTTTAATCACTTGTTCTAAACCCAAACTAATTTGGAACTGCACAAATACCCTTAATTCTAGGTTCGCTCTGTAAATTTAACTTTCTTGTCTGATTTATCCTGTTAAGTAATATTTGATCTGTCAAACAACTGATGTCAAAAATAGAATGTATGTTACTCTGTAAGCATAATCTTCTAGTATCTGTGTGCTGCCTAAATTAGCAGTTGGTAGTTAAGTGGAATAAAATGTGGTTTGCAATGGTATCTTTTCATTCAGTATATACTGACCTTTCTGCATGTACCTTTAATGGAATAGCTTTGCTGTGTGGCAACATTTTCATCTTCATTCAAAATTGTGGGTTTTTCTTTTCATTTTTTTTATTTTCCAAAACACATCAAAGCTCTTAATGTTAGTTTCATCTTTTGAATGAAAATACAGGTGGATGAAACGTATTGAAAAAAACCTTTGAGCTGGTTTACATTGCACTGATGATGTTAGTAAAAATTCGTTATATGTCGAACATACTTCAAAAATTGCATGTCTTGAATTGAGTTTCCATTGCATTGTAATCATGCCTTGCTGACCTTTCGGCTAGTGAATTTCCATTGCAGTTTACAGCAGTGAAGCCTCTTCTCTTCACCACATATTTACTTCACCAGCAATAGTCTGTATTTCCCTTGAATTCTACATGGTTATTGATAAACTATAGAATCTAGAGCACCTTTATGCACCTATAATCGACTAAAATCCTACCTGTTGTATACTAATGCCAAGAATTGCGGTAAGTTACTGCACATCAGGGATTCAAGCCTAATCATAAACCAGCGCAGAAGGAGGCCATTTGGCCCATCGAGTCTGCACCAACCCTCTAAAAGAGCACCCCACCTAGGTCCAATCCCTCACCCATCCCTGTAATCCCACCTAGGAACAGTTTAGAACAGCCAATCCACCTAATCTGCATATGTTTGGATTGTGGGAGGAAACCGGAGCACCCAGAGGAAACCCACGCGGACACGGGAAGAACGTGCAAACCCCACACCGACAGTCACCCGAGGTTGGAATTGAACTCGAGTCCCTGGCGCTGTGAGTCAGCAGAGCTAACCACTGTGCTATTGTGCCGCCCTTGAAAAATTGAATAAGTGCACCATTTAATTATTCCTTTGGGAATAAAGTGACTTTTGTCCAAGTTCAGGACTGTTTCAAACAAATAATCAGATGAAGGCAAGGACACATTTAAAAGGCAGTTGTTGTCATAATGGGGGAAGGTGGAATACAGGATTCCATGTAAGGATGAGCTAATTGGACAAAATTACATTCACCTGTACTTGGCATTTGGTGAATAAAATTTGCTGCCAGGTGCTCTGATCTACCCGCCCATGTGCATAACAGAAAGCACAAATTAAATGGAAGTTTACAGTAAGGCTTCATATAACATTTGATAAGTTGATGGATGAAAGTTCTATAAATAAAGATCTTATCAATTGGGAATATTTAAAACAAAATGTTTTAAAACATTTGATACCTTACATTTTTAACTGGCCATAAGGTACCATAAACTGAATCACATTTGCTGCAAAATAAGCTTTATAGCCAGAATAGCTATCATGATATTGTTGGCTTAATAATAGGCTTTACTGTGATTTATCACCGTTTTATTTATTTCTTACTTATTGCTTTGCTTGTTGAGGTTTATCTTTCATTTGTGTTAGCAAGCAAAATGATATTGAGAGGCTGTGGCTTAGATAACGGGCACGATTTACCGGCCATGTCCCGCCGGAATCAGGATGGATGCAGCCGGTAAATACCAAGAGGCCTCTTCTGGAATTCCCGCCGGTTGTTATGCCCTGTGAGATCTAACAAAATCTCGTGAGACATCGCAATCTGGATCACACCCACAATGGGCGGTCCAGACTTGCATAGTTAAGTATGCAATTAAGCTCAGTTAGCTATGTCTAGGCTGGATCTAACCAGTCCCCGGGATCTATTGGCCTCGCCGAGGAGACCCCAGACGGGCGCCGTTTAGCACTGGTCTCCACAAATTAGGACAAAACTGATCGGCATTTTGAGGGAGGTCTCCCAAGCGATCTGAGGCCACTCGGCGGTTGGCCTCTGGGTAGGGTGGTATCTTGGCACTGCTGATGCCACCTGGGAACCTTCTCACTGCCAGCCTTGCACCCTGGCAGTGCCAACTGGACATCCTGGCAGTGCCACCTCAGTGCCTCCCTGGCAATGCCAGGGTACCCAGGTAGCACTGCTTGGGTGCCAGGCTGGCAGTGCCAAGGTACCCAGGTGGTATTTTGGCCATATGAGATGGGTGCAGGGGGCTCAAGGACCCCCAACAGGTGAATTGGGGCATTAGGGGGGTCCGGGAGTCAAGTCGGGATGTCGAGAGATCAGAGCGCCATTTTTATTTCTTCCTGCACTGGCGAGCTGAGCTATTCAGTGCAGGAAATGGGACGGAGTGCCACCTCAGTGGGACATTCCCCGTCGAGGCCTGAAAAAATAACAGCCCTATTCAATTGTAGCGCCGGGAAACACCCTGTAGAACACGCCCAAAACAGGACTCTTTTATTTTCCTTTAAATAGCGCCCAATAATTTGATCTTAACCAACTAAACAGTGAAGAAATGGTGAGGAAATTGTGCTAGCTCTTGCTGGAGAGGAGACACATGGACCTAATAGAAATTCTCAAAATGCTGAAGGTATTTGTCAAGTTTCCTGCTGACAAATTTATTCACATCGACTGGGGTACAAAAACTTTGGCATTTATTTTAAAGTGTGAGGAACCAGGGTATTCAGATGCAACTCTTTCATACAGTGGAAAATATATATGTGGATAAATTGTCTGGGAAGGCCACAGAAAATTCTATGCATGAGTTCAATAGACAACTGGATGAGTTTTCAAAGAAAGGGCTATAGCCAGATATATTCAGCTGGTACGACAAATGGTAAATACTGCAGATGCTGGAAAGCTGCAATAAAAACAAAAATTGCTGCAAACACTCAATAAGCAGCACCTGTGGAGAGAGAAGAAAAGAAAGTGGCTGAAACCTGGTGCTGCTATCAGTAGCAGGAAATTAGGAGCTTGGGTGCACTGACATATGTGAGAGGCATAATGTCTGATCCTGGTTGGCAGGATGAAAGTAAAGAATTAAGATTGTGCCAGGTTGAAGAAGATTAAGCTTTCCAATGGCAAGCAACTGGGACCATTTTTAATGTATGAACATGTTATATGAGCATACAAATTAGGAGCAGAAGAAGGCCATTTGGCCCTTCCAAACTGCTCTGCCATTTGAGAGGATCATGGCTGATGTGATTGTGCACTCTACTTTCTTGTCTACCCCCTGTAACCTTTGTCTCCCTTGTCAGTCAGGAATCCATCTAACTCAGCCTTAAATAGATTCAATGACCCAGCTTCACTCCTTTCTGGGGAAGGGAATTCCACAGATTAATGACCCTCCGAAAAGAATTAAAATCGCATCTCTGTCTTAAATTGGAAACTACTTATTTTTAACCTGTGTTTCCTAGTTCTAGTTTCTCCCCTAAGGGAAACATACTTTCAGCATTCATCGTGCATACCCATTAAAACAGCATTTTACCAGCTTAAATGGTATCTTTGCAATTAAGTCTGCAGCGAACAAGGAACTTGTACCTTCAGATTCATTACTGGTTATAGATGAAGTGCAGCTAGCAATGTAGCCTTCCTGGTGGATTGGGACTTAAGCAGGAGCTGCTTTTCTTTCATGGAGAGCTTTGTTGGACCAAGGGAGAGGAGACATTGATGCACTTTGGTGATCACAGTGCAAGGAAATCTGTGCATGCTGACTAAGGGAGGGAGGCAGGATGCTGCCTGCATGGGGGATTGAGCATTGCTGTGGAGGGAGGGCAGTGCGTGGCAGACATATGAGGGCTCATGGAGGACAGAGGGAGGAAGATGGATTGTACAGAGAAGGCCAATACCTGCAGACTGGAGGTCAATCATGAGCGTGAGGAGATCCACATTTATAGAGGGAAAGTCATTGGTCCTGAGGGTTGAGGGTAACAGAGGGCAGGTCAAGGGTGATGGACGGAGATTAGATGATGGGAAGAAAAATGGTGACTTAGGAAAGTTCTAGGGTGAATGAAAGCTTAGCAAGGGTGGTGGTGGGTAACTCGAGCCAAGCAAGGCATGGAAAGGGCGACTTGAGTGAGGATCAAAGTAGTTCTGAACCAAGGTCACTGAGGGGAATGTCCAGGGTCAATGACGGAGTGTCCAGGGACATAACTGCAACAACATGAAGTGGTGTCCAGGTCGAGGACCGAGATTTCCACCTTGGGGGCACCAGGGTGGGACATATGCAAAGTATAGGGCATATAGCACTGGTCAAAGGTTCTCGGGTCAGACAGGAGTGCCATACAGACTCTGCTGGCCAGATCTTTCCCTGTCTTATGCCTGTAGTTCACCATAGCTAGAAAAGATGGGTCAAGTGCACCTTGTGCTTCTGCTATCTTTGGCACATCCGAAGAGCGACTCCAGAAGGTGATCCAGGGCCAGGCAGAACAATGGGCTGAACATCAACAAAGGGCACCAGCAGAGGATCAGGCAGCTCAACATAATGGCAACCTGGGGCCACTGAGATGCCAAGCATTGGCGAGTAATTAAATATACTGCATGCAAAGTAACTACTTGGCAATGTCGGAGTTCACCAAAGGTATTAAGGGATTCTATCATTTACCTTGGTCAGCTGCTTCGGGATAACCTCAGTTCCATAGCTTTAAAAGTCACCCTGGCATTGAATATCTACATAACCTGATCATTTCGGGACTCCACTGGAGATATGTATGGCATCTCGCTGTCAGCACTCACAAATGCATTAGGATGGTGACCAATGCTATGTTCAGAAGAGGCAATGGCTTTGTGAAATTCACCACAGACCCTGAGATTCGGTGCCATCATTGGATTGTCACCTGTACAGGGGGCAGTTGATTGTACACATTGGGCTACGAGCTCCCTGGGATCTTCCAGCAGCCTTCAGAAACCTGAAGGAATTCTGATCTCTTCATGTGCCGCTGGTGTGTGACCACCACTAATGAATCCTGCAGCTATGTGCTCACTTTCCAAGCAGCCCTCGTGACTCTTACATCCTCACTTACTTTCTGGTGCCACAACTATTTTCTCCCCGTCAGCAACTGCTGGGATGGCTCCCTGGTGACAGGGGATATGTATAGAAAACCTGGCTCATGGCATCAGTACGGAACCAACAAAACCCAAGAGAGGAAAGGTATAATGCTGCCCATGCCTCAACAAGGGCGTCTGATCATTGGACTGCTGAAGATGAGGTTCTAGCATGGACCACTCGACTGGCGTGCTGCGGTATACATCGGTGTGTCCAGGATCATCGCGGCTGCTTCTCCCTCCATAACCTCACACAGCAAAAGGGGAGGAAGCTGCAGGCAGGGAGATGAAACAACTGGACGTCTCCTCAAACAGGGGAGAAGGGGAAATGCTGATCATCTTGAGAGAGTGCATCACGTGACTACAAGTCGTGAAGCCAGGGTGCTGGAGCAATGCACCAGATAGGCCTGGGACACCCTCATATGAAACCCGATTCCAACAAAAGTGAGCCCCTGCAAGATCTCTTGATCTGATCGTCAATAAACGTGGGAGTGTCAGCAAAGCTGGCACACTCCTTCCAGACTAACCTAATTTCCTGAGATCTCTGGCAGTTAGAAGGAAAATGTGCTGCAAGCAAGCAAGTTCTAGGGTGCAAGGCCACAAGCAAGCCCATATGCAAGGTTTCATGTCATCCACAAGACTTGTGATCTGGAACCAGACTCGGTGACAAATGCTGGCAATGCCTTTCTAAGAACTCTGTGCATTCATCTGTAATAGTTGAAATGCCTCGGCTACAGATGCTGTTTAGCCAACAGCTCCTGATGGATGATAAAGGGGTGAGCACCACTTGTCAGCTTACCAGCCAAGTTCCATAAAGCTCCAACCTCGCAAAGAGTGCCTAAAATGGCAAGTGACTCAGAGCTACCACTACTCCTGAGGCCACACAATAGTGTTTCCACAGGCTCACAACAACCGTCATTGATAATCAATAAGTGCCATTGATAATCAGTAAGTGCCACACCCTTATTGCACCATCAGTTTATGCATAATGACAAGTGACTATTGAACACCAGTAAAATGATCCATATATCCACATGACTTATAATATCCACAGAATGAATGGAAACCTGTCAAACCTTTGTCCATTAAAATATTTTCAGCTGAATTTCGCTCTAATGCCCTGAAACTGTGCTCTCTTTTTTTTAACAAATAACTTTTATTAAGGTTTTCATAAAATATCAATAACAAAATGAAAAAGGAACCCAACAGGGTTAAGTACAAAACACAGTCCAGTAAAGCAACCCTCCATACCCCCCTCACCCCTGTACATAAATAATAAATTAACATTGACACCCCGACTTAACACAACAGGTATATACACCCCTTCAGACCCTCTAGTGTAAATAACGAAAACAAAAATAAAAATAAAGTGAAGTAAACCCCCCACCCCCACCGAAGTTGCTGCTGCCATTGACCAATGTCTACCGTTCTGCCAGGAAGTCTAAGAACGGTTGCCACCGCCTAAAGAACCCTTGTACCAACCCTCTCAAGGCGGATTTCACCCTCTCCAACTTAATAAACCCCGCCATGTCGTTGATCCAGGATTCCACGCTTGGGGGCCTCGCATCCTTCCACTGAAGAAGAATCCTTCGCTGGGCTACCAGGGACGCAAAGGCCAGAATACCGGCCTCTTTCGCCTCCTGCACTCCCGGCTCCTCTGCGACCCCAAATACTGCGAGCCCCCAGCCTGGTTTGACCCTGGATCCTACCACCCGCGAGACCGTCCTCGCTACACCCTTCCAAAATTCCTCCAGCGCTGGGCACGCCCAGAACATATGGGTGTGATTTTCTGGGCTCCCTGAGCACCTAACACACCTGTCCTCACCCCCAAAAAATCGGCTCATCCTTGTCCCGGTCATGTGTGCCCTGTGCAGCACCTTAAACTGTATGAGGCAGAGCCTCGCGCACGATGAGGAAGAGTTCACCCTCCCTAGGGCATCTGCCCACGTCCCTTCCTCAATCTCCTCTCCCAACTCCTCCTCCCACTTGGCTTTCACCCCCCTCCCCGAGAGCACCCTGTCCTGTACGGTGTGTGGCATCAGTCGCGGGAATTCCACCACCTGCCGCCTGGCAAACGCCCTTACCTGTAAGTACCTGAAGGTGTTCCCCGGGGGGAGCCCGTACTTCTCCTCCAGCTCACCCAGGCTCGCGAACTTCCCGTCCACAAACAGGTCCCCCAACCTTCGTATCCCTGCCCTGTGCCACCCCGAAAACCCGCCATCTGTTCTCCCTGGGACGAACCGGTGGTTTCCCAGTATTGGGGTCCACACCGAGGCCCAAGCTTCCCCCCTGTGCCGCCTCCACTGCCCCCAGATTTTGAGGGCAGCCGCCACCACCGGGCTCGTGGTATACCTCCTTGGAGGGAGCGGCAGCGGCGCCGTTGCCAGCGCCCCCAGACTCGTACCCACACAAAATGCTGTCTCCAACCTCTTCCATGCAGCCCCCTCCCCCTCCATCACCCACTTGCGCACCATCGTCGCATTGGCGGCCCAGTAGTACCCACAGAGGTTGGGCAGCGCCAGCCCCCCCCATCTCTACTCCGCTCCAGGAACACCCTTCTCACCCTCGGAGTCCCTCGCGCCCACACAAACCCCATTATACTCCTGTTGATCCACCTAAAAAAGGCCTTCGGGATAAACACGGGGAGGCACTGGAACAGGAACAAAAACCTTGGGAGCACCGTCATTTTGATTGACTGCACCCTACCCGCCAAGGACAGCGGCAACGCGTCCCACCTCTTGAACTCCTCCTTCATTTGTTCCACCAGCCTTGTGAAATTAAGCCTATGCAGGGCCCCCCAGCTCCTGGTCACCTGGACCCCAAATACCTGAAGCTCCTCGCCGCCCTTTTTAATGGGAGCTCGCCAATCCCCCTCTCCTGGTCCCCTGGGCGAACCACGAACAGCTTGCTCTTCCCCATGTTGAGCTTGTACCCCAAGAAATCCCCGAATTCCCTAAGTCCCCTCATTACCTCCAGCATTCCCTCCATAGAGGGAATGTCGTCCGCATAGAGAGACACCCTATGCTCCTCCCCACCCCGCACTAACCCCCTCCAGTTCCTCGACTCCCTCAGTACCATAGCCAGGGGTTCAATCGCCAGTGCGAAGAGCAGGGGGGACAGGGGACACCCCTGCCTCGTCCCTTGGTGCAACCGAAAGTACTCGGACCTCCTCCTGTTTGTGGCCACACTTGCCAACGGGACCTCATACATCAGCCTACCCCACCTGACAAACCCCTCCCCAAACCCAAACCTCTTCAGCACCTCCCACAGGTACCCCCACTCTACTCTATCGAAGGTTTTCTCAGCATCCATCGCCACCACTATCTCCGCCTCCCCCTCCCTCGCCGGCATCATGATAACGTTCAAAAGCCTCGCACATTCGCGTTCAACTGTCTCCCCTTCACAAACCCCATCTGGTCTTCATGGATGATCTGCGGCACACAATCCTCAATCCTCGTGGCTAAGACCTTCGCCAGCACCTTGGCATCTATGTTTAGCAACGAAATCAGCCTGTAAGACCCACACTGCAGGGGATCCTTGTCCCGCTTCTGGATCAAGGAGATCAGTGCCCGGGACATCCTCGGGGGCAAAGCCCCGCCCCCACCCTTGCCTCACTGAAGGTCCTAACTAGCAACGGGCCCAACAGGTCCATATATTTTTTATAGAATTTGTCCGGTAAACCGTCCGACCCCGGTGCCTTCCCCGCCTGCATGCTTCCTATCCCTTTGGTCAGCTCCTCCAGCCCAATCGGGGCCCCCAATCCCGCCACCAGTCCCTCCTCCACCTTCGGAAACCTCAATTGGTCCAGGAAGCGACCCATCCCTCCCTCCTCCCGTGGGGGCTCGGACCGGTACAATTCCTCATAGAAGTCCCTGAAGACCCCATTGATGCCAACCCCACTCTGCACCACACTCACTCCCATGTCCTTAACTCCCCCGATCTCCCTAGCTGCGTCCCGCTTCCGAAGCTGATGCGCCAGCATCCGGCTTGCCTTTTCCCCATACTCGTAAATCGTCCCCTGGGCCTTCCTCCACTGCACCTCCGCCTTCCTGGTGGTCACCAGGTTGAATTCGGCCTGGAGGCTGCGTCTCTTCCTCAACAATCCTTTCTCGGGCTCCTCCGCGTACCTCCTGTCTACCCTCACCATCTCCCCCACCAGCCTCTCCCTCTCCCCCCCGCTCCCTCCGCTCCTTGTGGGCCCTAATGGAAATCAGCTCTCCCCTCACCACCGCCTTCAGCGCCTCCCATACCATCCCCACTCGGACCTCCCCGTTATCGTTGGCCTCCAGGTATCTCTCTATACTTCCTCGGACCCGCTCGCTCACCTCCTCGTCCGCCAACAGCCCCACCTCCAAGCGCCACAACGGGCGCGGGTCCCTCTCCTCCCCCAGCTCTAAGTCCACCCAATGCGGGGCGTGATCTGAAATGGCTATCGCCGAGTACTCGGTATCCCCTACTCTCGCTATCAGCGCCCTGCTCAAAATAAAAAAGTCGATTCGGGAATAAGCCTTATGGACATGTGAGAAGAATGAAAATTCCCTAGCCCCCGGCCTTGCAAATCTCCAAGGGTCCACCCCTCCCATCTGGTCCATAAACCCCCTCAGCACTCTAGCCGCCGCCGGTTTCCTACCCGTCCTAGACCTGGAGCGATCCAGTGCCGGATCCAACACTGTGTTAAAGTCTCCCCCCATTATCAGGCCCCCCACTTCCAAGTCTGGGATCCGACCCAACATGCGCCGCATAAAACCCGCATCGTCCCAATTCGGGGCATACACATTGACCAGTACCACCCTCTCTCCCTGCAGCTTACCACTTACCATTACATACCTACTGCCATTGTCTGTCACAATGCTCGATGCCTCGAATGACACCTTTCCCACCAAGATCGCCACCCCTCGATTTTTGGCATCCAGCCCCGAATGAAACACCTGACCTACCCACCCTTTCCTGAATCTTACCTTGTCTGCCACCTTCAGGAGTGTCTCCTGGAGCATAACCACATCCGCCTTCAGCCCCTTCAGGTGCGCGAACACGCGGGCCCGCTTAACCGGCCCATTCAGTCCCCTTACATTCCAGGTTATCAGCCGGATCAGGGGGCAACCCGCCCGCCGACTAGCCATAACCACTCCTCGGCCAGCCACGCGCCCGCACCCCACGCCCGGCCCGTTCCCCACGGCGACAGACCCCCATCTCGACACCCCCCACTTGCTCCAGCTCCCCCTTGACCATAGCAGCAGCAACTCGATTCCCCCCACCCCCCGGCTAGGACCCATCCTAGCTGTTTTACTCCCCCCATTGCACTTCCGCAAGTCAGTTGACTCCTGCTGACCCCAGCCACTCCCGCCTCTCCTTCGACTGCTCCCATTGTGTGGCACACCCTCCTCTTCCGTTCCCCATCCACAGCTCTCCCCATCCCCCTTCCATCCCAAGCACGGGAAACAACCCTCGCTTCCCCGACCCGGCCCCGCCCCCTCCAGTCTTCCACGCGGGACAAAGCCCGCGCTTTCCACCTACCCGGCCCCGCCATATCTGCCGCAGCTCCTTTTACAGTCCCCTCACCCCCGACTCGGGCCTCCCCCTCCCCCGCGGGGCCCCATCTCACCGCCGGCCATCCACCCCTGTTCCATTTGCTTACCCCCCTCCAAGAGCCCCCCTGACCAACCCAACCAAAACAGTGCCCAACCCGCCCTAACCACCCTCACCGACCAGAAAGAGAAAAACACAAAGAAAAAGAAACCAAGAGCCAAGGACCCCCCTCAAAAAGTAACATATCAACCGCAATCACCAAACGCCCATCCCAACCCTCAATCTGTGTCCAACTTCTCGGCCTGAACAAAGGCCCACGCCTCATCCGGCGACTCAAAATAATGGTGCCGGTCCTTGTAGGTAACCCACAGTCGCGCCGGCTGCAACATGCCAAACTTCACCCCCTTCCTGTGCAGCACCGCCTTCGCTCGATTGTACCCGGCCCTCCTCTTCGCCACCTCCGCACTCCAGTCCTGGTATATCCGAACCTGCTGCTCCTCTCCTTCTTGGCCCACCTGAGCACACACTCCCGATCAGCGAACCGATGAAACCGCACCAGCACCGCCCGCGGAGGCTCGTTAGCCTTGGGCCTCCTCGCCAGCACGCTATGGGCCCCTTCCAGCTCCAGGGGCCCCTGGAAGGACCCCGCTCCCATCAGCGAGTTCAACATGGTGACCACATAGGCCCCCATGTCCGGCCCCTCTGGGAGGCCCAGAATCTGCAGATTCTTCCGCCTCGACCGATTCTCCATCTCCTCGAACCGCTCCTGCCATTTCTTGTGGAGTGCCTCGTGCGCCTCCACCTTTACTGCCAGGCCTAAGATCTCGTCCTCGTTGTCGGAGATCTTTTGCCGGGCCTCGCGGATCGCCACCCCCTGGGCCGTCTGTGTCTCCAGCAGCTTATCAATAGAAGCCTTCATCGGCTCAGGCAGGTCTGCTTTAATCTCTCTGAAGCAGCGCTGGATACCCTCCTGTTGCTCCTGCGCCCACTGCATCCACGCTGCCTGGTCTCCGCCCGCCATCATTTTGTTCTTCTTCCCTCTCACCTTCTTCAGGTCCACCACCACCTTTTTAGTCGCCCTGCTCCTGGTAAAAGCCATATACTATCGGGGAATTGTTGTAATCTCCTTCCCACACCGGGAAACGTCGAAAATGTGCCGTTGGGGGCCCTGAAAAGAGCCCAAAAGTCCGTTTTTGCGGGAGCCGCCGAATGTGTGACTTAGCTCCGCATAGCCGCAACCAGAAGTCGAAACTGTGCTCTCTCCATTGACATAGGATCAGCCACTGTTCTCCTGTGCCAGTTCTGCAGCCTCCTTTCCTGCGAGGGTCAGTATGCTGATTTCTGGGACACCTCCCTCCACCTTTGCCTGCTAACTGATGTTAAGCAGAACATCACAAGAGTGTCACTTCAGTGGGTTCCTAACTCTTTTAATGAGCATGTGGGCTCTGACAGCTCGTGTCACCTTCCTAACAAGTGTTCCACAGACGCACTCTCCTGCAGCTGCTACAACTTTCACAGCACGAACTGGCCTCCACACATTCCATCTGGTACTGAGGCCTAGGACTCGATCTGCTTCCTGGCATCCCTCTCCACTCTCACATTTGCGTTGCTTGATTACTGTACGAGTACCTCTTTACAGTGACTATACAGTGCCATTTACCCTTGTGAAATGCGGGACGCTGTTGACCCATTTTCTGCACTGGGTCTAGTTTTTGCTTATGGACCCCACAGCTGTGAGTCATCACTGTGACCTCCGTCCAGGCCATCTTGGCAGGGGGGGATAGCCTCCTGTTGCCATCACTGGGAAACAGGATCGGCTGCCCTTCCCAGGTGGCCTGAAGGAAAACCTGCAGGGAGGCATTGCTAAACTTTGGACTCACTTATTGTTTGCCCAGGAACATTATTTCAGACTAGCTGGTGGGCATGCAGCATCAGTTGTAGTTATCCAGTGGGGAGAAAGATGAACAGTTGAAGTTACCTGGGGCAGGGAGATCAGAAAGTTCTCGCAGTAGTTGTAGTCTGAAGTTGTCCGCCCGCGTAGCCAGCCTAATGGTGTTGAATCGCAGGGGGTGAATGCCTGTCCGGGTGCCCTTTAAAATGGTGCCCAGACCTTCAACCCTGTGAGTTAATGCTGGGTTCTTAATTGCCTACCCATCCCTGCCGATCAGGCACTTCATCCAGGAATACCTAATTGACTAGCTGACTTGAGATTGTATGTGAGCAGCCGTCCCACCTACAAGTGGAAGTCCCGCACACTTGCAGTCCAGTCATCGGGATGCATAACACTACAAGACGATTGCGGCCAATGTTTCTCGTTGGTGATCTATCGTTAGTACTTCACAGTCATGTGGAAATGCTGGGTGCCCTGGATTCACTCAGAGTGACAGCAATCCAGTGGACTGGAATTGAAGGCAGTCCCCATAACCTTATGAATTTTGAAGGGGGCCTGGGGCAGCCTTTGGACCGCGACGTGCTACTATGGTGATAGTGGATCAGTGATGCTGGGCGCCGTTTCAATATGATACCCAAACACTCCAGCAGGCTGGGTGCCATCCAAGCCTGCCCTACCATTGAATACAGCGTGAAACACCCGGGTGCATAATTCATTAGGTCAGAGCCGGAAGATTTGGCATGTTATCCCGTCAGCCGCCACAGCGGGAAAGACCCCAAATTCCTGTCCCCTCCACGGGATTTAGTGTCACAATGGGAGCATTCTGCCTGGTAATGTAAAACATTAAAGGATGTTTCTCCGGTCCCCCAGCCCCGCGTGTTTCCCGGCAGCAGGATTCCCTACTCCCACCACTTGTCAATGTGATTTCCCATTGAAGATACCACACACCACCAGGAAACCTGCAGATGGGGGTGCACTGCCGGCAGGAACAGAGAATTCCAGCCTAAATCAACATAGGCATCCTCATGTTCATCTTGGTGATCAATTAACAATGGAACAGCTGGATGAATACTTCCATTTGATTTTTTAAATTCATTCATGGGATGTGGGCTTCACTGGTTGGGCCAGCATTTATTACCCATCCCTAATTGCCCTTGAACTGAATGGCTTGCTGGGCCATTTAAGAGTCAACCATAGTGCTGTGGTTCTAGACTCGCCCAACCAGGTAAGCAAGACCAGGTAAGCAAGTCAGATTTCCTTCCCTTTTTCTTTTATAAATTTAGAGTGGCCAATTATTTTTCTTTTCCAATTAAGGGGCAATTTAGCATGGCACATTTTTGGGTTGTGGGGGTGAAACCCACGCAAGCATGGGAAAACTCTACACAGACCCAGTGATCCAGGGCCAGGATTCAAACCCAGGTCCTCAGCGCCGCAGTCCCAGTGCTAACCACTGCGCCACATGCCACCCCCAAATTTCCAGACTTTCAATTCCAGATTTTTATTGAATTCAGATTCCACCATCTGTGGTGGGGTTCGAACCCAGATCCCCAGAGCACTAACTTTGGACTACTGTTCCAGTGATAACACCAATGCATCATCGCCTCCCCATTTTGATACGTGATCCAGTGTTGTTTATTTTAATTGATAAAATATTAAATACCATTGCATAATTTTGACCAAATTACACTAATTGACTATCATTTTTACTTTTACTGATCTTCAGTGGTTCAGTTCACTTTGCTTCTTCAACGGTGTTAGTATTTCTAACTGTTGCTTAACAAAGGAAGTGGTGTTAAAATCTTGCTTCATGTCATGAAGTAGACTAATCCTCAAGTCTTTTATTCCCAAGTGAGGGATATAACACAAACCTAGGGCGGAATTCTCCGACCCCGGGTTGCGGCATAAATCCCGCCGCACCGACGCCGCCCGCAATATTCCCCGCCCCCCCTTGACGTGAATCGCGCCGCCCGCCTCACAGAATGGCGAGGACCAGCACGACGCAATGGGTCCTGGGGCCGCCCAAATTCTCCGGGCCAGATGGGCTGAAGTCCCGCCGACATGACCACGGGTCACGCCCGCATAAACCGAACCACCACTGGAGTGGTGACTCCAGTCCGTCTGTCCCCTGTGTCTGGGTGTCCTGGGCATCAATGTCCTGGGCGGGTGTGTCCTGGGTGCGTGTGTCCTGTATGTGGGTCTCCGGGGTGCTTGTGTCCCGTGCGTCAGTGTCCTGGGCGTCAGTGTCCTGAGTGGGTGTGTCCTGGGTGGGTGTGTCCTGTATGTGGGTCTTCTGGGTGCTTGTGTCCCGTGCGTCATTGTCCTGGGTCGGCTGCGACGGGGGCCTGTTGCTGTGGCTGCCCTCCTTGTCGCTGGGTGTGGCCCGCTGGCGTCGCTGCACTCGCAGTAGATGTGGGTGGCGTCCGCCTGGTGCTCCTGGTCTGTCCCTGGCTCGTGGTCGCCCTTAAACGTCCTGGGGGCGGTCGGCATCCGCGGGGACGGGTGGGTCGACATTTGGTCCTGCAATATACAATACAGCATGCATGGTTAGACACACAGACGGGGATAAGGGAAAGGGGGGATATGGGAAATGGGGGGATATGGGGAAGGGGGGATATGCGGAAGGGGGAAAGGGAGGCTGGTAGTGGGGGGTCTCACTTGGTGGTGTGCCCCCAACCTCTGCATCCGCAACCTCCCGGTCCTCGGGTCCGCCTGCAAAGTCCAGGGACCCATGAATGGTGAGTGGTCACAGTTCGGGTGGGTGGACCTCCTCCGGTCCTCTCACGCTCCCGGTTGTTATGAGCGCGCTTCTCCTGTGGGGGGCGGGAGGGTGGCAGGGTGATGCACGATCAATAACCTCAGAAGCGAGATTGGAGACAATTGAAGGCTTTATTACGCTAGATGTTTCCCCCAGCAGCGCAGGTACAGAAGAAAGCTGCTGGGGTGGCACGGGCTCTTATACCCTGCCTTGCAGGGCGGTGCTAACATATAAGCTTAACCAATGGGAACAAGTACATTCTCCACCAGTGGTATTCTGGCATTACCAGGTACTGTAATCCTCCTAACACAGACTACCAGACAGGGATAAAGGGCAACAGTGTTAGACAGATATATACATGCGGACCAGTGGTTGTGTGTATTTGGCAGAGGTTCACACCCCATCCTGCCAATGCAGCCTGCATGGGTGGGTGCAGCCATGTCGGTTTCACCTAGGGCTGTGCCGCCCATCGGGTGGGGGGGGGGTGTCGTCACCCTGGCTGCTCTGACAAGGCCATTGACCTTCTTGTGACACTGGACGCCTGTCCTTGCTGTTACGGTCACGGCACTGACGGCCTCTGCCACCTCTCTCCACAGGCGCCAGCTGTGGCGTGGTGCGACCCTGCAGCTGTGTCCGGGGTACAGGGCCTCTCTCCTCTGCTCCACTGCGTCCAGGAGCGCCTCGATGTCCCGCTCCTGAAATCTCGGCGCTGCCCGGCGGGCGGCTATTTTGCCGGGTCTCCAGGGGGGCATCTTTTGTACTGTGACGCCACGCGGTGTCAATGACGGCGCTCGTGTCCGTGATGGGTGACGCCATCGCAAATGGCATCACCCCACTGCTAGCCCATTCCCGGTCGGAGAATTTGAGACGTTCCGGGGGGGGGGGGGGGGGGGGGGGGCAACGCTAGAGTGTTTCACGCCGTTTTTGGCACCGGCGTCGGGCCATCGTGCCGATTCACGGAGAATCCATCCCCTGATCCTGACTGAGTTTCACATCAGTCTGTAGGAGAAACTTTAATTGGTTTTGGAGCTCTTCTGGATTGTGATTCTAATAGCCTATTCTCATGACTGGGCTGACAATAGTTGTACATGTTTGTAATTGTAATTATTTTGATTTAGTTATTGATTTCACTATTAATTTTAAAAGGCATTTAATAATTGAGAAATAATGAAAATGTTTGCATGTTGAGTTTGACTTTGGGATCTTTAAAGTGCAGCGCCACCTGGTGCCAGATGCAAACTTCAGGATTTTCCTCTGCTTCCATTCACTTATCTGGGGTGTTTACTGTCTACTTTTGTCACCCTTTCATATTCTCACACATTTTGAAATCATCAGTACATGAAGGAGGAAGGGATGTTAGATGCTATCGCATGGGTCAAAGGTATGGTGATGTGCGGAGAGGAGGAATTAATTACGGTTAGTGCCAAATGCAACGCATCAACTTTCCACTTACCTTATACAGTGTGTCAGCCAAAGAGTTGGTGGCGAGGCTGTCCTTACAGCCAAACAGTGCATTTTTCAACATTTTATTTAGAGTCTATTTAAAAAGAGTCTGAATGGACAGAACTTGTGTGTAAAATCAATCCCAGCCATTTATAACAGTGGGGCTCCCAGCTCTGATAGATGGGGAAATCACCCAATCATCTCCCTTTGTGGCTAGGAATAGTGATGCCATCGTATGCAGCCAACTTTGTGCTGGGGTACCATTCCCTCAGGTTCGTGACAAGAACTTTGCACCCCCCCCAACCCTCCGGGGCCCTGATGTCCCTTTCGGTTTCGAGTGGGAGGTCAATCCTGAATTATTTAAATGATTCTTGCACATTGAAATACCCTAGGCCTCAAACCAAGCTCCCTATGGCGGTTGAGAGGGGGGGGGCGCGGTGCTGGCTCTCTTCTGTCTCACATCCCTAGGTAAAATCTACCCTATTGATTCTCGTGTGTTCCTCCGGTTACTCATTGAACTGAACTGCATTGTTCAATGAGGTAAGTAATATGAAAGAGTGGAAGCAATGACATTTAAAGTGAGGTGGGAATTCACATGTCAGATATGAAATTTGCTATGTTGTCAAGTAATAGATACCAGGATTGTTGCACACGGTTAAATTTGGATTTGGGCTATAGATTTCTGAAGCTGAATGTCGCGGCGCAGAAATGGGTCATTCAACCCATGTAGTCTATATTGCTATTTATGCTTCCCATCAACTTCCTACATCTAACCTTTGTGTTATATTCTGTACATTTTTACCTCGTGTCTCTATCTAGCTTCCCTTTAGGAGGATTTCCCACTGCCATTAGACTGACGTGATTAAGCGGGCCGGCCCGGCCAGCATCTTTTCCCACTGCGGTGGACTGCATAAAATCCGGCCTACTGAAAAAATATCCATTTTCTTCACCTTCCTCTGCAATTCTTTCTGTGACTTCCTCTCATTCCTATCTCACTAACCAGTGAAAGGAATCCATCACCATTTAACTTATAACCATTCAGAATTTGAGATGCCTGTTGAGTCACACCCCAACCCTGAAAGCACTAATAGATTAAAGTCCTCTTCCACACTGTAACCCCACCCCCCACCCCCCGTCCTTTTATCAGAGAGTGAATCTATGCTGCATCTTCTCCATTGCTTTTGTATCTTTCCTGCCCAAAACAAAACACAGTGCTCAAGCTGTATCCTAACTGATCTTGTGTGATGTTATACATTACCCCCTTGCTAAATCTGGAAATTAATGACCTAGCATCTATCGTGGGGAAATGCTTGACAGCATTCGCCACGATGGCAGGAATGGAGGGAGTCAGCAGGTGCATTCAGTGTGCATTTAGAAACTAAATATCATGCTTCACTGATCTACTGGAATTCTTTGAGGAATTATTGGGTAAGGGTTATGCTGAGAAAATAATTTTCTTAGATTTTCCCATGGTATTTGTTAAAGTTTTTCAAGTTAAAGAAGGTTAAAGCTCATGTATTGAATAACTAACTAGTTAGATGGAAAACTAGACCAACAGTAGGAATTAGAAGGTGATAGTAAATAGGGAAAACATTTACTTTTGACATGTGCTGATGATACATTTGTCACTTGCCTGTTGGATTTGTAAGATTCAAAGAGATTTTTTCCCCAAATAGGTAACAGGCAAAGCTGAGTGGTTAGCACCGTTGCTTCACAGCTCCAGGGTCCCAGGCTCGATTCCCGGCTTGGGTCACTGCACGTTCTCCCCGTGTCTGCGTGGGTTTCCTCTGGCTGCTCCGGTTTGATCCCATAGTCGAAAGCTGTGCAGGTTAGATGGATTGGCCATGCTAAATTGCCCTTAGTGTCCAAAAAGGTTAGGTGGGGTTGCTGGGTTACGGGGATAGGGTGGAGGTGTGGGCTTAGCTAGGGTGCTGTTTCCAAGGGCTGGTGCAGACTCGATGGGCTGAATGGCCTCCTTCTGCACTGTAAATGCTATGATCTCTACTGAGGTCTACATTTGGTATCAAAGCCGTGGCAATCTGACTCGCATAGCCGGGCAAATCAGTTCTACTCATGCTTGTTTCTTATTTGCTGGTTTGATCTGTTCTGGATTTTGGGAGATTGAGTTTAGGACAGGATTAGTTCTCGCTCCACAGATGCTGCCAGCATTTGTTTCTTTTCATTACTTTCATCAACATTGTGTTACTGCTGAATAAATCCTACATTGAAATGCTAACCTTTAGTAGGTATCAACAAATGGAGATACAAATGAATGAGAGGATGATTTTAAAAATAGAATCAAAGAATGATTAAAACACAGAAGGAGGTCATGCAGTCCTTCGAGTCTGCACTGGCTCTCTTTAAGAACAACTTAGCGACTCCCACTCCCCAGTCCTTTCCCTGTAGCTCTGCAATGTTTTTCTCCGATTGCTTACCAAGTTTCCTTTTTAAATGCATGATTAAATCTGCCTCCAGCATCCTCTCAAGCCATGCCTCACACATGAAGTTGTATAATGCGACCTCACTTCCACCAGGAAATGATGCGCCAATAGGCGCGAACCCGTCATGTTGTGGGGGAAAAGTTGAAGACTATTTGCATTTAATTCATTACGCTCACCCACTGCTGGGCTGAGGGGTTGGAAATGGGGATGCAAGAGGAGACAGGAAGCAAGGGGCATGGCCGTGAGCAATTTTCCGGCTTTTTTTGTTAACATATAACACAGACCAGATGTGAAATTAGCACCATGTTGGTCTCGTACATATGAACGCAGCTCACAAAAGCAAAAGGAGTGAATCTCCCTGGGAAAATGATCTTGATATAGATATTTAGAAATTAATGCATATTGAATGGAGAAAAAAATCAAATGCCAAAGTAATTAGCAAATCTGAAACCAAACACAGTTTGATAATTGATCAGTCACTGAAAATCTACACAGTAGGCCTATTGATAACTGCTTCACATAGTCAAAACCAGAAAAGGGTGAACATTGGAAAATATAGCACCTTTTGCAATGTTTCAAAAGGGGGGAGAGGGAGTTTGCAGGCTGTAGATGGGTCTGCCAACAATTCAAAATGTTCAGAGGTGGTCATGGACTGCTGGGTGCAAGAGTGTGCTCTTTTAAAGGCCCTCCTTGGTCCTTAGTATTGTGGGACTTTGTGCCATTGATTATATAAATAAGCCCTCCAGCCGTTACCCCTCACAGCACGTAACCCCCCACACACTCCATCTGCCACCTCATGCTATTAACCTGTAAAAACTCACATCCAAGAGCTGATTGACTGCTGTTCATTGCAGGCAGTAACACCGGGGTAAGTGTTGGTAACTGCCAGCGACACCCCCACCAATCGCAGAGGGACCCAGGCCACAAAAGAGGAAGGGTGGGGTGGGGAGTTGGCAACAAGGGAGGCTTTCAGCGGGACCGCATTCCTGATGCCGGGTCCCTTGATCAGACACGGATGGCCTTTAAACGGTGAACTGGCCTGGGAACCCTCAAGCAATCCCAACTTGATTTACTTTTCGGCTTCCTGTGTGACCACGGACCACTTGCCGGCTTGCCACTGGTTAACTATCAGCAGCAGCAGGATAATGCCGTTGAGTGGGCATTATCCTGTTTACCTACGGACCTCAATTGGTGCCCCAGACAATCGGGGCAGAAGCAGGGAGGTGGCAGGGTGAACAGGCTATTAGCACAGAAGTCGTGGGAATGGTTTAAAATTAATAAGAGATCCAAAGCATTTCCTCACCGAAATGTAAATATGTGGCTGGAAGAATGATGTAAACCCAGGAGTTTCCATTAAAGTTTAGTCAACAAAATCTTAAAATATGTAAAGCATAACAAAGTTAGGAGCTCAGCATATTTAGGAAAAATCGACAAATGCTCATCAAGGGTCAAATTGCATCAAAAGTAATATATGACTGGAATCTGTGCAAAGTTTATGTTCGGACTAAAATAAGAAGTGATGTTGAACCAAGCCTATGCCTGCCAAAATATTTTGTCAAAAAGTAGCTGAGCCCTGTTTATTTCTAACGTGTGTTTCTCAGAGACCTACAATCTTCTGATTAACAACTTCAACAAGAGTTGCTGGAATAGATACTGAGAGCAAGAGCAAAAAGCAGTGCAGTGAATAGCAGGGAATGAAACCTCCTGCTGCTAATGTGTTTGCAGGGAAAAATACGGCAGATTGAGCTCCTGCTGTGGAATATTCTGGAAGGTAGGCAGTTTAACCATTGGAGGACTGCAACAGCATTCCTAAATAAAAATAAAAATGCTAAACATCGTTCCAAATTATAATTGTTTCTGAATATTTAGAATCTTTAGTCATTGCTTTACCACAGATGCGTTAGTCATGTGTGGTGCAATCATATTGCTAATACTGTGAACAAAATGACATTTGTCCATAGTCCTGATCTGTTTGATCTACAAAGATGCATCAAACGTTAACCTTTTTACTTCAATATTTAATGTTCTGTCTCACAGTTCCCTGAAACGCAGAATCTTTCTTGTTTTCATTCAATTGTAAATTTAGCCTAATTTGCATGTCGTAATTCAGACTTTTGTCCAGCTCTTGCTCCCTCGTGTTCGTAGCAGAGGCAGTTTCCATAAGTAGGTCAGCGCTTCCTGAATTTCCACTTGGGAATCTGACAGGATAAAGATAGAACTCTTCGAGCAGTGGGATCGATTTCTAACTGCAGCCATTTGTGCCATTTCTCCAATCTTCTGCCAAAGAAATCTTTGAGAAGTGAAAATACTGGGCAGAATTTACCGGCAGTTCACGCAGGCCCCACCGACGGCGCACGTCCGCCTCGGGTTTCCCGACGATGAGGGGTGCATTCAACAGGAAATCCTGTTGATAACGGCGGGACCAGAAAATCCTGCTGGCGGGCTGCCTACGCCGCCAAAAAACACGTGGCAGGTTGCTCGAAAAATCCCGCCACATGAGAAGCCTAATGAAATGTTGTACATTTGCTTCTAAAAGTCTTAAATAAAATTCCATGCAAAAATCTGTAGCTATTAAACCCCAGAAATGGAAGAGCCTGAAGGACAGAAGACATTGAGTACTCGTTAGAGGAGCAGATTGAAGTAATAAACGGTATACCTCGGAACCCAGTGCTCGGACTACTGTTGTTTTCAATTTACATTAAAGGCCTAGATTCGGAAACACAATACATAGTGGTCAAATATACAGATGATATTGAATCAGGAAGGAGAATGGAATTGGCAGTGGTAGCTTTGAAGTTACAAAAGGATATGGAAGGTAGTTTCACAGCTCGTGAACTGTGGGCACTTTTGGCAGAGGAATGAGAAGCCCGGGGTGATGAGAATTTTCCAGGAGCTGACACTAGTTCCCAGGGTTTAGATGGCCTGTGTTAGGTGGCCTGTGTTTCATGCAGATTTATAATTTCTACATTTGAACTTTAGAGCCTTTTCCCTCTAAATATTGTATTATAGAAAATAAGAACATTGAAGGATTTTCAGTGTGCAAAGGGTTAAGGCATTGTTCTGCATTCTTTGGAAACCTGTACATTTGCCAGAAAGCGAGGACAGGTTCAACCTTCAGCTCACTAACCGGATTCTCACTTTGCCTTTCATCTTGTTAGTTAGAAGATTGTCATAGATTTTTGTCTGATAAATATTTTCTCCTCTCAACCAAAACGCCACCCTCGGCCCAAGCAACATGGGGTGAAGTTTCCGCAGAGCAAAGCTTTCAGAAAAGGTGCATGTGGCAGTGTGTTGTAAAATATGAATCAATTGTCCTCTTACTTAACTTTTTTTTCTCTTGTATGTGTATTAAAAATGAACGACTGGATTACTGTTAACACTCCAGCGTGAACTCGGTGTAAGGTATGAACAAACGATGGTAGGCTTGCACCATGTATTGTGAACAGTGAGAGGCACTGTGAATACTGGTCTATGCTTCGACACAAAGCAGTCCTACACCTGCCCCCATGTTTCTGTATTAAAGTTGCAATGAAAATATGTTAACACCTATTGATTTTTGTTGGACTTATTAAACACTTTTTTCAACCAGTACACATTCAAATTATTTTAAAAGCGTGACGGAGCAAGGTGAGTACTCAAAATGTCTCCATGACGATAGCTACTTTGGGAGCTATTGCTCATGTACAACCCTCTAACCTTCCTGGTCTGTTTGAATCGGTGAAGTTAAAAATCAGAGAAAAGCTTTTGCTGACCCTCTTGATCAGATAAGGTAGTTTCCAAGATTTAAGATTATTCAATGATGTACTTATTCAAATAAACTTTCCATCAATGGTCAGCCACAATAGCAATGCGACAGGAAGTTAACTATCTGCCTTAGACACAGGAAGTTTAGAGGGTTTAGAATTTAATGTCATGTTTGATAGTTGCAGTGTGTGACACCTATCATACTTGTCGTGTAATTCTTTAGAACATTTTTTACACTCCAGTTCCTGTCAGTTAAAAATAGAAGAAACTTGAAAAAAAGCATCTATTTTTGGTCCTCCGCGAAGTACGTACTCTACTCGTACTCAAGAGTTTTAAATTCAGACTATGTGGACAAAATTCATTTGCAACAACAAATTTCTAAAGAAATGGTCATGCACTACATAGTATGGTAATGTCCTGCTGCCACTGGGGAAAGTTGTGATTTGCTTGTGTTGTTGGGTATTAATGAATTGAAATCTCTTCCTTCCTACCTATTCTGAATTTACTTCATTGTCCTGCTCCGAATATAATTCCCAACTGAACAGAGGAAACTGCGCTGGGATATGTGAGGAGAATTTGCATACTTCATTCATTTTCCTAGCTGTTTTTGCATTTCAAGCCTGTGCGTGGCTATTTAGAAAGCAAAAACTAATAACTGCTTACAATGTTTTTTGCCGTTAGTGCAGCCATACTGCAGCTAGGGTGTTTTGAAATGTTTTCACTTATTCCTTACTTTTTGAAAAAATCCAACAATTTGCCTTCTTAAATTGGGAATTTCATGGCTGATTTTATAGAGAAAGGGTTCATTGTTTCAGTAACTGTTTGCTGCTCGCATTGCTTTCTGCTTGACGTGAACTGGTTATAACAGCTGCAACTAATAACTGACTTGGTTTTGGCTTGAGATTTTGACCACATGTGGCCTAAGTAATTCAGCCCTAATCATATCTAAATTTATAACGAAATCTGAGATTTCATAAGAACTGTCTTGTTTATTTCCACCTTCAAAAAGAATCCAAAGAATCCTCTCATAAAACTATTTTTATATCACACCAATACCTATGCTCATGAGGTGAACTCTTTGGCATTGGCTAGGGCCAACAATTGGGAAGACTGATGCCTTAACGCCAACCTCAGAAGAGCATGATCTACTCCAATCTGGAATTTTGATTTATTATCCCACTGGGAAGAGGATAACGCTGAATATATTTAGAAATGTTGTTTTATAGAAATCCCAGAAAATAAACTGCACAAGAATCCATTCCACCCATCTATTGCAATCGAATTCCCCTGTCCTTTCTCTCTATCACTCCATATTCTCCTGTTTAAAATACCCTTCCAGTTCAATTTTAATGATGTTCTGGTCCCGACATCAACTGCAATTATGGTAGTGTTTCATGGGCGCGATCTTCCAACTCTTCAAGTCGGTGGGATTTTCCAGTCCTGCTGAGGGCGCACCCCCACTGTGGGTCTCTCAGCAGAGTGGGGTGGATTCAATGGGAAATCCCATTGACAGCAGTGGGACCAGAAGATTCCACAACAGTCAATGGCGGGCTTCCTCCCGCTGCCGAGAGAATCTCGCCCCCCTGTCTTTAATAACTATATGTGTAAACATTTGTTCTTACTCTCCCTGTTCTTCCAGCAATGGCCGTTTTCGCCAATACATCAAATGGCACTCAATCTTTTAGCATGTACCAATGCAAAGTCACCTTTTTCTGCTCCCAATATTTATTGACACTGGTTATTTAAGCAGATTTCTTGGTGATTAGCAATCTTGGACTTTTTATCCGTTTGCACACTGTTGATGATTGACTGCACCCTAAGTGTTAATTAGCTACAAATGATACCTCTTAAACAAGAGAGCTTGTGGAATCTGAAAATTTATGCTATTTGTGTTTCATATTGAAGCACAAAATTATATTAACCTATCCATAGGTTTGAATCAGGTTGTGCATATGTTCAGTTGTAACTCAAGTTATTAATAATATATTATTGTGCTTTAGTTAGCTGAAATGAACCCGAACAATTAAAGACAAGAATATACAACTTCAAATGGAAAAACACAGAGATATCCGTTAGCATATTTCAGCCTTGCCTTGCATTTGAAAGGCCAAGGGCATCTGCCCTGCACGTGTTAGTGTGACTAACTCAAAATGTGTCACCATAGAATAGCAAGCTGTGGATACTGTAAATATGAATGGTGGAGATAGTGTAGATCTTTCAGTAGAATCTAAATGATTACAAAATGTGCGTTTCACGGTGAGTGGCTTTTCCTCCAACTTGTTTTTTAAATATTGTATTTGAAAACGAGGGGTTCCTAATTTTGGAATTTAGATGCATTGAGCTGCTGTGTTCGGATTGCCGGTAACTGCATTACCATTTGTAGTTTCCTCTTGTCTCCGAGCTAGCAACGATAACAAAAGTAATTCTCAGTTAACAAAGTAAATCAAAATGAAGCATTGCCTGGTGTGGCTCAGGAGCATCTTCCTGCTAAGGGGGCTCATAATTCGCTGATCTCTTTTGTTCCCCCTGGGTCCGCTGATCTTTTTCTTTCCTCGTGTCTTTACCAACATCAACGCAACCATTTTTTAATTCATACTGTTTTAAAACGATGCTTCCATTCTCTCCCCCTCCCCAACACGTAAAAGCAAAGTCTTTAGATATTAAACTGCATTAATACTGTGTAGGCGGGCTGGAGTGTAACCACAAAAGCAAATCATAACCTAAAAACAATGTCTTGCCTTAACATGTCCTTGAGTGTTGAAGAAACGATCGTCACTGTGAACCACTTAAACTTCAGCTTGTTCAGTACAGCAAGTTTAGATAACATAAATTAGGAACCCCTAATCTGTGCACAAGTCCTCAATAAAGCGTGTAAAGCACTAAACAAAAGGCCCTAATCCTATAGTGAAGAGCAGTTGAACAATTATGCAATCATACAGGGCAATAATTGATTGGCCTAACCTTTTTAGATAAGCCACCTGATGTGTTGGGTGTTCTGGATCACATACAGGTCACCAACACTTGAAGTAGTGCAATACTATTTTATTAAAAGGTTAACTATTTAAACATACTTGAACTGTGGGCAAATACGATACTAGCTTTAACTAAAGACCTTTGCCTTGTCCTAACCAGTTGATGCACTCAGCACATGGTGAATGTCTGTGTTGCAGGCTGTGAGCTCTGTGCTCCTAGCTAGCTGCTACTCGAATGAACGGGAACTCTGATGCCCCCTGTACTTATAGTGCGTGTGCTCTCACTGGTGATTGGCTGCGGTGTTGTGCATGCACCATAATATACTGGTGTACATTATGACACCACCCAGCCTAATGACCATTGTGACTAAAAAAAACAATTTTGACCATCAGCATTCTCCCTCCACAACCCCCAAAAATATTTAGAAATTGCATAAACTGCACTGAGCTTGATGCATTCCCAACACCTAATTTTCCATTCTCCATCAAATTATGATACTGGGCTAACTTTGCATCATGGATGACACCGGCTCCTCAGTTGCAGGTGCTTGAAGTATTGCAGCAGCCATGCAAGCCCCATACTAATGAGCTTAGCTCCGTACTCTATTCCTTGTTACATCTTTCCAGAAGGTTTTCACTTGCACTGACACTTGCTGTACTAATGATTCATCTCCGGTATCTCCTCCAGTTGGTCATAGTTATTATATGAGTCTCAACATATTGTGATATGCAACCATGCGATATTGTGTAGCTGAACCTGACCATGTTTTCAACTATTAACTCAAGGTGTACTTTCTGTTGATGGTGGTGAGGAGGAAGAGAGATGTAGCTTTTGAGAGTGGGAATGCTTTCCAATTTATTTTCCCTCTAACTTTCCAGCATGGTATAGTAAAGCCAACCACAGCTGTACTCTGCGGCCCCAACTAAGATTAGTGAAATCAATGCAGAACCATGTCCAATAGGACACTATGGTCTATTTACTTACATTTACCATAGGTTAGTTCAGTCTCAATTAGATAAGCTCCCTGCAGTTAGTGTCTGTTTCCAACTGAGTACAAATTGAAATTGACATAGAAAAGCACCCATTGAAAAACAAGGGTAAGACGTCCCAAAATGATATACAACATCATCAACACAATGTTATGTGAGTTGAAATGTTCAAGCATAAACAGGATATAAAACATCTCTAAAGCAGAATTGATGCATCCACAGATTTAACAAATGGCAGCAGCTTAGTTATACTGAGTTTCACCCACAAACATGCATACGTAATTGCTGATCCTTGAAATAATTGGCCAGCAACTGCCAATATCAGTTGAATTAAGACTGACATTTCTATCAGGGATTCCACAATTCAATTAAGAAGTACAGGTTTAATTTAATCTGCACTTTGATTATTTTGACTATGTTATACGAGTTAACAGTGATTTTGAGGAGGTAAGTAGTCCACTAGCCTGTCTAAGGTTTTAATTGTGTCCATAGTTACAAATTAATAAGCTAATTAAGTGCTGTTTAAAAATTTAATCAATTTTAATGTAAAAGTAGGAATGTGGATCGCCTGAATGTCATGAATAATAGCACAAAATTGACAGTGAGTGTTAAGAAACATCTAATGTGTTTGTCTCATAGCATGGTAGCACAGTGATTAGCATTGTTGCTTCACAGCGCCAGGGTCCCAGGTTCAATTCCTGGCTTGGGTCACTGTCTGTGCGGAGTCTGCACATTCTCCCTGTGTCTGCGTGGGTTTCCTCCGGCTGCTCCGGTTTCCTCCCACAAATCCCGAAAGACGTGCTGTTGGGTAATTTGCACATTCTGAATTCTCCCTCCGTGTACCCGAACAAGCACCAGAATGTGGCGACTAGGGGATTTTCACAGTAACTTCATTGCAGTGTTAATGTAAGCCTACTCGTGACAATAAAGATTATTATATTATCTCAGTTCACTATTTTAACAGAAGTGTTAACCCATTTAAAATAAACTGGTTCAAATATTCCACTAAAATATCAGTGAAAACATTTTTGCCATTTTTAAGAGTTAAAATTTTAGATCATTTATAATAATTCCTGGGCTATCATATTGAATTATGCATCTGTTATTTTAGCATATTAACCTCAGGACCACTAACTAGGGTCATCTGATATAGCTCTCCCTTACAATAGGATGCACACTTGGTGTTGTTCTACATCATGAGTATGATGTGGGAAATGTTGGGGCAGCACGGTGGCACAATGATTAGCACTGATGTCTCATGGCGTCGAGGACCCGGGTTCGATCCCGGCCCCAGGTCACTGTCCGTGTGGAGTTTGTACATTCTCCCTGTGTCTGCGTGGGTCTCACCCCCACAACCCAAAGATGTGCAAGGTAGGTGGATTGACCATGCTAAATTGCCCCTTAATTGGAAAAAGAAAATAATTAGGTACTTCAAATTTTTAAAAAAAATAATGTGGGAAATGTAAAATTACCTGGATTGGTGCGAAGAATAGAAATGCAAATTGTTTCTTAAACCATGAGAGGCTGTTGGTATACAAAGAGATTCAGGTGTCCATGAACAAAAATCACAAAAACGTTGTGTAGTTACTGCAAGCAATTAGGAAAGCAAATGTATGTTAGATCTTAATACTAGGGGGTGAAGTATAAGTGTAAGGGAATCTTGTTGCTATTACATAGGACTTTGTGGCGAGCATACCTGGACAACTGCACAATTCTGGTTTCCTTGCCAAAGGACAGATTTGCTCATCTGAGGGGGGAATACAACGGAGGTTCAGTAGATTAATTCCTACGGTGGGAGGTTGTCATATCAAGAGACACTCGAGTAGAATGTGAAGCGACCTGATTGAAATTGATGATCCAGAGTGTCCGCACAAATAACATCAGCTCGAGATACTTTTCTCTCCACCATGGGACTATGTCCCCACTGCTGTTTGCACTCGCGATTGAGCCATTGGATATCGCATTAAGAAGTTCAGGGATATGGTAAAGGATAGTGTGGGGAGGATAGAGCATAGGGTGTCCTCATAAGCCGATGATTTGTTATACGTGTCAAACCAAATGTGTCAATAGGGGGAATATTAAAGCTGCTTCGGGTGTTTGGATCTTTCTCGGAGTACAAATCAAATCTAGACAAAAGTGAGTAATTTGTGGTGCCTCGGCCGGGGGTGGGGGCAGGGGTGTGGGGGATGCCATTCCGTAAGGCAGAGACACACTTTAGATAGCTGGTGGTGCAGGTTGCTCGGGATTGGGGGGTGGGGGGGGGGGGGGCTCCATAGGTACAACATTTCTAGTTTGGTGGGATGAGTGAAAGCTGATCTGGCAAGGTGGGATGGTCTCCCTCTGTCACTGGCGGGTCGGGTACAGGCAGTTAAAATGAACGTGTTGCCGCGATTTCTGTTTATTTTCCAACGCCCGCCAATGTTCCTGCCAAAGGCATTTTTTAGACAGATTGAAGGAAAGATTACCTCGTTCATAGAGGGGAAGGAAGGTGACGAGAGTTAGAAAGGTGCTACTACAGAGAGGAAGGCAGGCAGGGGGTTTGGGTCTTCCGAACCTGATGTGTCATTCCTGGGCAGCGAATGTGAAGAAGGTGCGGAGCTGGGTCAGAGGGGTTGATTCCCAGTGGGTCAGAATGGAGGAGAGTCTGTGTAGGGGGTCAGGATTGAAGGCGCTAGCAACAGCGCCGCTCCCGATGGCCCCGGGAAATACTCAAGGAGTCCGGTAAAAGTAGCTTCATTGAGAATTTGGAGGCAGTTTCGCCAACACTTCGGGTTGGGGCAGGGTCAAGGGAAATGACGATTCGGGGGAACCACCGATTTGAGCCAGGGAAGTGGGACAGAAATTCTCAGAAATGGGAGGAGAAGGGGATTAAGACACTAAAAGATTTGTTTCTTGGGGGTTGGTTTGCAGGATTGAAGGAGCTGGAATCGAAGTATGGGCTGGAGCAGGGGGAAGTGTGTTGATACATGCAGGTTTGAGATTTTGCCAGAAAGGAGATACAGAGCTTCCCGGTGCAGCCGGTCTCCATATTACAGGAGGAGGTGCTGACGACAAGGGGACTGGAGAAGGGGGTAGTGTTGGCGGTTTACGGGGCTATTTTGGAAGAGGATAACGCACCACTGGAAGGGATCATAGGAAAGTGGGAGGAGAGTTGGGAGAGGGTATGGCGGAGAGGTTCTGGTGTGAGGTGCTCCAGAGAGTGAACGCCTCCTCCTCGTGTGCGAGGTTGGGGATGGTACAGCTGAAGGTGGTATATAGAGCACAACTCACAAGGGCGAGGATGAGCCGGCAAATCACGTTCATATGTTTTGGTCCTGTCCAAAGCTGGAGGATTACTGGAAGGAGGTTTTTAGGGTAATCTCTAAAGTGGTACACGTGAAACTGGACCCAGGCCGTCGGGTGGCCATATTCGGGGTATCGGACCTGCCGGGGTTGGAATCGGGTGCGGAGGCAGATGTTGTAGCCTTCGTCTCATTGATCGTCTGTTGGGATGGAGATCAACCTCTCCACCCTGTGCCCTGGAGTGGAGAGAGGACCTGTTGGAATTCTTGACTCTTGAGAAGGTTAAGTCAGAACTGAGGGGAAGGATGGAGGGTTCTACAATTCATGGGCGTTATTCATTATGCACTTTCAAGAATTGGATAACATCGAACATTAGTGTGGGGGAGGTTGGGAGAGCTGGGGAGGGGGAGGGGGACTGACTGTGTTCATGGTGACTATGGGTGATTCCTGATTCCTTTTTGTTATTTGTTTATGTTGGCAGTTGTTTAGGGATTGTTGTTGATATGGGGATTGACATTATATTCATTACTGCTTATTGTTTATTATTGGTGAGTGTAAATTTGGGAGAAAATGTGAAAAAGGAGAATAAAAATATTTTTTTTAAAAGAAATTGATGACCCAGATCTGTGGTCAGTTATAAAGTGACAGCACTTCTGACCTTGAAAATAGGTACCCACAAAGATCCACCAGTCACTGTGGTATGGATTTCATCTTCTCCGATGTTAATTTGATTCTAGAGCCAACTACAGAAGATCTCTGGTTGTATTGTCATCAAGCAGGCTAAGCAGACAATCACATTGCAGCAATCCACAAAGTAAAATGCACTTATTATCCTTAATTTTTTAATCATTTTACAGAAAGCACAATAAAGATTGGGATGAACATTCAAGTTTTAAGCAGGCACTGAAATATCATAAATTTGGAAAAAATATTTTTTATTATATTAGAAATCTATGGAAACTTATTCACAATGGAGAAATTTGACACTCCACAAATGTAAAATTAGTATTTCAGGACCAGTCAGGTTTCCCAGCAGTAATTCTGAACTTCGTATGCCTTTAAAACCATCAGTATATCTCACACAATAAGGTGAGACTAAAAATGTGGAAATTCACACCAATTCAAATGCTCACAGCAGATTTCCCTCTGCAGGGTCTTCGACAGCCGACCCTAGAAGGTGCATGCAGGGAATCAGTGACAGCAACTTCCGACTTCTGCATTTAGCTGCAGATGCCAGGAGTTGCTGTAAGTGTCACACTTTTGATGACAACAATCTGACAATTTCACCATCATTACAGCTGAAAGGTCCAGGCCAGAAAATATTTGAGAATGCTTGAGTGAGTTGATGCTCAGAGGCTACCTCACCAACTGGAGACTAGACTAGAACTAGAAGCCAAAGTGTCTGAATAAAGGGTAAGGCAATTAGCAGTAAGGTGAGGAGAAATTTCTCATGGTCACAAATGCTTGGAATCTCAAAGCCAGAGGGATGCACAGTTTTTGAGTATCTTGACGATTTAGCTTGGTAGGTTACTAGATACGAAGTTAATTATGGGATATGGAATAGGTTGAGAAAAAGAAGTCAGAGGCAAGGATCAACTGTGATCTAATTGAATGGTGGAGCAGGCTCAGGGGAATGTATGGGTTATTTGCTGCTCCTATTTCACCCAACCACCAATACAAATCCCAATGTAAAGGAAGCAGGAATCAAAGACTATGACATTAAACTGTAAAACCCACTGTTTTCTTTACGTCTTCAAGGCAGCAGGAAAAGAACACTCAAAAGACCAGTTTCTGAGAATACTTAAACAAAACTGTTCCTCAAAGGCCCTGGGGAAATGTCGGTCTGCATTTAATGGAGCCCACCAGCGAGCGCAGGCCAGCATTTTCACGGAGGAGGCTGCACATCCCATTCCTGCCAGTGGGAAACCTGACCCACATTGAGTCACATGGGAATAGTCTTGACATGGGGAATAAGCCAGTTAGCTATTTAGGCTCAAAGCGAGCCACTTGATGGTCATTATGCTATGCTCGCCTCACCTGACTGGTGATTCCCTCCGTGACTCCCATTCTGTCCCCATTCCCCTATGGCCTTGGTACCTCATTGATTCTAGGCCTATCCCTGTGTGTGTTACTAGCAACAGCCTTCATTCCCAGTGGTGCTAATGGGCAATGGCGAGTTGCTGACCTCTGATTGGCCAGGATTTCTACACCTGTGGTCCCAAATCCCAGGAAAGGCCTGACGCTGGTCACTTAAGTACCTGATCCATGTCAGAATAACTAAATCCAGCCCATTGTTTACACCTACATGATTGGCCATGAAAGTAAAGGCTAATGATGAGAAGTTTGCAGAGGTTTAATTGCTGATAATGTTCAGTATTTAGGTCATCAGTTTGGAACATTCAGAATTTGCTTTACTTGAAAGCAAGAGGACCAATAAAATTGGAGTACTTAACTTCTCGTCTTCCAGAAGATGACAAAGAAACATATTTTAAATCCCTTTGTCTCATACATCAATGTTAATGTTTTAGAACATGTCTGAGGACAGAAGCTGTCTAAATACCTTTAGAAAATGACAAAAAGAGGTTAAAGGCACAGAGAATAGTTTTAACTTTGGGGGTTGATAAAAAATGGGCGATATAACATTGGCAACCTCATAAACCCCTCCCCTAATATTCATTTTCATAATAGGATCGAGAAAGTCAACTGACATGTAGCTGATCTGATATAACTAGCTTTCCACTGATCACCAAATTTCGCTCGCCACGCCCCCCCCCCCCATCCCCAACCATCATTTTTTAAAACTGCAGCTTTGCTTTTAGTGATTGGGCTAAAATGTACAATATTTGATTGAAAAATTCAGTTTGCTTCTTAGTTATTCTTCCAATATATTCTGTGTTTTTTATCCAAATTTGCACCAATTGAATTGGTTGTAAGTAAAGGTGTAACATTTAATTCACTCAGAAGTCACAAATTGATCTATTAAAACCTTCCTGCTGCTTTCTAGCTATTTGCATAATCTAAGAAGCAAACTTAATCTGAGAGTTTTGTTATTTGTTGAGATGATGTTCAATAACACCGTTTTCCTTGCTGTACTACTTCAGGGCAACCTTGGCATCTGCCCACCAAGCACAACCATTGCCAAAGACCCTGAGTGTGCTGAAAAGCACTCCGCAGGTACAAGGGATGCACACGTTCATTAGGTACTGTATCATTCTACCAACTCGGTGTATTATCTAGAACTCCTCTTTCTGTTAGAAACTCATGCAAACCCATCTCTTCACCCAAGTCTGTGGACATGTTCCATCAAAAAATATAGAGACATCAAAAGATAGAAAATAGGAACAGGGGTAGGTCATTTGGCTCTTCGAGCCTGTTCCACCATTCAATATGATCATGCTGATCCTTTATCTCAGAGCCATACTGCTGCATTCTCCCCATACCCATTGATGCCTTTCCGAGTCTAGAAATATATCTACTCCCTTCTTAAATATATTCAGTACTTGGCCTTCACAGCCTTCTGTGGTAGAGAATTCCACAGGTTCACCCATTTATTCTTACTCTATGTTTAATGTTTACTCACCAATTTTTAATCCATGCCAACATATTGCCCCACGTGCTTTAATTTTGCACACTAAACTCTTATGTAGCACTTCATCAAAATGTTTCTGAAAATCTAAATACACAACATCCACTGGTTCTCCCTTATCTATTCTGCTGGTTGCATCCTCAAAAAATTCTAGTAGGCTTGTCAAACATGATTTCCCTTTCATAAACCCATGTTGACTTTGTTTATTGCTGTTGATATTTTCTGAGTGCCCTGTTGTCACATCCTTTATAATAGTTGTAACATTTCCCTCCTACTGATGTGAGGTGAAATTCCCTGTTTTTTCCCTCCCCTTTTAAAAAGCAATCCAATCTGCTGGGGTTGTTCCAGAATCTACAAAATTTGATGACAATCAATGCATCCACTGAGGCCATTCCATTGCTCCCACATTTAGTACCCTGGGATGTAGATTGGTAGGCATTGGATATTTATCGGCTTCTGGTCCCATTCATTTCTCCAACACTATTTTTGAAGCAATACTATTTTCCAATTCCTCCTTTGCATTAGACGCTTGGTTCCCTGGCATTTCTGGGACATTATTTGTCTTCCCCCATGAAGAACTAAAGTAGTTGTTTCATTACTCCGCCATTTCCTTGCTGTCTATTATAAATTCTCCTATTTCGGACTGTAAGGGACCTACATTTGTCTTTGCTAATCTTTTCCTTTTTAGATACTTATAGCAGCTTTTACTTTTATGTTACTTAAAAGTTTACTCATACTCTATTTTTCCCCTCTTAATCAATCTCTTGGTCCTCCTTTGCTGAATTCTAAACTGCTCCGAATCTTCAAGCTTGCTACTTTTTCCAGCAACTTTGTATGGTTCCTCTTTGGATCTAATGCTATCCATAATTTATTTTGTTAGAGTGGGCATTCATTCCGTTGTTCCTCCGTCGATACTTTGGTAAATGTTTCTCTGCAAAGAGCTATACAAATGGAAGTTGTAGTAGTGTAGAATTTTGCATGCAGATGAGTCCATTCTCTCACATTTGTACTTGCTCTCTGAAAAAAATCACCCACTGGTCTCATTTCCTTTCCCTTACATGTTACTTTTTTTTTTTACATCTGCTCCCCTTTCAGAGCTACGGTGTAGCATTATCAGAAAATAAAGTTGCTTATTTTATAAAGCTTTCTGGAATTTAAAATGAAATGGAAAAATAAAACTAGAGCTCTATATTCTTCCAGGCCAATGAGGACAATCCATTGTCCTAGTAAAGAACTGGTTTGAGAGAGTAATCTATATCTCGGTTTAGTACTTTGTCATTGACATACTTTAGGACATTTAAAATGGACAAATTAACTATCAATGTTCAGCTGAAATACGGAGTTAGCTACTGATGCTGAAAACTTGAATGAGGTGTTGTTGCTGACCTTGGAATATTTGAATAAACGCTAATTACTGAGGCTGAGAAACTGCAACCAAAATGTTTTTCAATGTCCCTTTGGCTGTTCTATAATTATTGTACTGCGCACTGTCTGTCAAAATACCTTCAGAATTAACTATTTGATTTGTCTGTATCTTTACAAAGACATCAGCTCATTTGGGCCATTTAACCCATCATACGTTTTCCATCCACATTGAGCTGCATTTCCTGTTGTAATTGTTTCTTAAATGGTTTTGGTGTTTTTGCTGCTGCTACATTGGCTGACAGTTCTTTCAGAGAATGTCCCGAGTTCTGAAATTACCTTTTATTAATTGCCCCTCGGCCTAGACTCCTGCTATATTTCAAATGAACCTCTTCCATACCATTTACCCTTTTATACTACTGTAAGATCACCTCTCTTATCTACCACTCGTTGACTTACTCGCATGCTTTGTATAACTCATTAGGAAAGTAGGAACAGGAGTAGGCCATTCAGCCCCTCGAGCCTCCCCTGCCATTCAGTGAGATCATGGCTGATCTGTGACCTAATTCCATATCCCTAATTCCATATGGGCCTTTGGCCCATATCCCTTAATATTTTTGCTTAACAAAAATCTATCTACTTCAAATTTTAAATTAACAACTGATCTAGCTTCAACTGTTTGTGGGAGAGAGTTCCAAACCTTTACCACCCTCTGAGTGAAGAAGTTCTTCCTAACATAAGGAACAGGTACTACGTGTCCTTAATATGTCCCTGTCAGGCAGGGAAGAGATGCTCGAGTGAGGGAACCATGGTTGACAAGAGAGGTTTAATGTCTTGTTAAGAGGAAAAAGGAGACTTATGTAAGGCTGAGGAAACAAGGTTCAGACAAGGCATTGGAGGGATACAAGATAGCCAGGAGGGAACTGAAGAAAGGGATTAGGAGAGCTAAGAGAGGGCATGAACAATATTTGGCGGGTAGGATCAAGGAAAACCCCAAGGTCTTTTACACATATGTGAGAAATATGAGAATGACTAGAGCGAGGGTAGGTCCGATTAGGGACAGTAGCATGAGATTGTGTATTGAGTCTGAAGAGATAGGAGAGGTCTTGAACGAGTACTTTTCTTCTGTATTTACAAATGAGAGGGGCCATATGGTTGGAGAGGACAGTGTGAAACAGATTGGTAAGCTCGAGGAAATACTTGTTAGGAAGGAAGATGTGTTGGGCATTTTGAAAAACTTGAGGATAGACAAGTCCCCCGGGCCTGACGGGATATATCCAAGGATTCTATCGGAAGCAAGAGATGAAATTGCAGAGCCGTTGGCAATGATCTTTTCGTGCTCACTGTCAACAGGGGTGGTACCAGGGGATTGGAGAGTGGCGAATGTCATGCCCCTGTTCAAAAAAGGGACTAGGGTTAACCCTGGGAATTACAGGCCAGTTAGTCTTACTTCGGTGGTAGGCAAAGTAATGGAAAGGGTACTGAAGGATAGGATTTTTCAGCATCTGGAAAGACGCTGCTTGATTAGGGATAGTCAGCACGGATTTGTGAGGGGTAGGTCTTGCCTCACAAGTCTTATTGAATTCTTTGAGGAGGTGACCAAGCATGTGGATGAAGGTAAAGCAGTGGATGTAGTGTACATGGATTTTAGTAAGGCATTTGATAAGGTTCCCCATGGTAGGCTTCTGCAGAAAGTAAGGAGGCATGGGATAGTGGGAAATTTGGCCAGTTGGATAACGAACTGGCTAACCGATAGAAGTCAGAGAGTGGTGGTGGATGGCAAATATTCAGCCTGGATCCCAGTTACCAGTGGCGTACTGCAGGGATCAGTTCTGGGTACTCTGCTGTTTGTGATTTTCATTAATGACTTGGATGAGGGAGTTGAAGGGTGGGTCAGTAAATTTGCAGACGATACGAAGATTGGTGGAGTTGTGGATAGTGAGGAGGGCTGTTGTCGGCTGCAAAGAGACATAGATAGGATGCAGAGCTGGGCTGAGAAGTGGCAGATGGAGTTTAACCCTGAGAAGTGTGAGGTTGTCCATTTTGGAAGGACAAATATGAATGCGGAATACAGGGTTAACGGTAGAGTTCTTGGCAATGTGGAGGAGCAGAGAGATCTTGGGGTCTACGTTCATACATCTTTGAAAGTTGCCACTCAAGTGGATAGAGCTGTGAAGAAGGCCCATGGTGTGCTCGCGTTCATTAACAGAGGGATTGAATTTAAGAGCCGTGAGGTGATGATGCAGCTGTACAAAACTTTGGTAAGGCCACATTTGGAGTACTGTGTACAGTTCTGGTCGCCTCATTTTAGGAAGGATGTGGAAGCTTTGGAAAAGGTGCAAAGAAGATTTACCAGGATGTTGCCTGGAATGGAGAGTAGGTCTTACGAGGAAAGGTTGAGTGTGCTAGGCCTTTTCTCATTAGAGCGGAGAAGGATGAGGGGCGACTTGATAGAGGTTTATAAGATGATCAGGGGAATAGATAGAGTAGACAGTCAGAGACTTTTTCCCCGGGTGGAACAAACCATTACAAGGGGACATAAAATTAAGGTGAATGGTGGAAGATATAGGGGGGATGTCAGAGGTAGGTTCTTTACCCAGAGAGTAGTGGGGGCATGGAATGCACTGCCTGTGGAAGTAGTTGAGTAGGAACCATTAGGGACCTTCAAGCAGCTATTGGATAGGTACATGGATTACGGTAAAATGATATAGTGTAGATTTATTTGTTCTTAAGGGCAGCACGGTAGCATTGTGGATAGCACAATTGCTTCACAGCTCCAGGGTCCCAGGTTCGATTCCGGCTTGGGTCACTGTCTGTGCGGAGTCTGCACGTCCTCCCCGTGTCTGCGTGGGTTTCCTCCGGGTGCTCCGGTTTCCTCCCACAGTCCAAAGATGTGCAGGTTGGGTGGATTGGCCATGATAAATTGCCCTTGGTGTCCAAAATTGCCCTTGGTGTTGGGTGGAGGTGTTGAGTTTGGGTAGGGTGCTCTTTCCAAGAGCCGGTGCAGACGCAAAGGGCCGAATGGCCTCCTTCTGCACTGTAAATTCAATGATAATCTATGATTAATCTAGGACAAAGGTTCGGCACAACATCGTGGCCCGAAGGGCCTGTTCTGTGCTGTATTTTCTATGTTTTCTATGTTCTATTTAACATCTCTCCTCAACAGTCTAGCCCTAATGTTTAGAGTATGCCCCCTAGTTTTAGAATCTCCAACCAGTGGAAATAGATTTACCCTATCTTTCCCTGTTAATATCTTGAATATTTCTATCAGATCACTCCTTAACCTTCTAAATTTTAGTGAAAACAGGTCTAATTTGAGTAATCTTGCCTGGTATCTCAATCTCTGTAATCCAGGTATCATTTTTGTAAACTTAAGTTACACTCCCTCCAAGGCTAAAATATCCATCATAAGATGTGGTGTCCAGAACTACTCACAATACTCCCAAGTGAGATATAACCAGATTTTGTATAACTGTAGCATAACCCCCAGTGCCATTATATTCCAATCCTCGAGATAGAAAAGCTAGCATCCCATTCGCCTTTGTGATTATTTTCTGCACTTGTTCCTGGAATTTGAAGGACATATGCACCTGAATCCCCAAGTCTCTTTGAACATCCACTGTACCTAATCTCTTTCAATTTATTAAATACTCTTCTCTATGCTTTTTTGGTCCAAAATGCATAACCTCACACTTGCTTACATTGAATTTCTTCTGCAACAATTTTAGCCATTCACCTAGTCCACTCATTCTGTAATTTCTGAATTGTCTCACTTGAACTTAACGAGCAGCATTTCATGCAGAACTTTAATGAATGTCTTTTAAAAGTCCAAACAGACAGTGGTATTTATCACACTAGCCAGGTCGAATCTTCCCCTTCAAAAATAAAATTGATCATTGTTAATTTAAAGACAACTGTTGATTTTGCATGTGATAAATGATTTCACTATTTTACACATTACATTGATAACGATGAGAATTTGCAGTGAAAATGTTACTATCGAGCAGCTGAGTCACTATTTGATTTGCTGTGCCTTCAGTGAGGTCACCTCAAACAAGTAGCCTTATATAACTGCATGAGTTGATTCAGAGCCACCAAAAATATGCATCATCTCGAACCATGTACTGTGAAACAAGTTTTCTTAGAAAATGTAGTGTGTCGAGGCAAAAGATAATAAAGTATGAGTGATGTAGGACCAGAAAAAGGAGAGACACATCACAAAAGCCAGTTGTTAATGAATGAAGTTTGGGGATTATTTTTTTTTAATAAACTATCTCTGATAAATGGCCTGGTCTGCTAGTGTTTTATATTCGATATTATTAATGAAACATAGTTTTTACAAGAATAAGTTATGTGCATTTTCAATTGGACAACCAGAGAAGTGACTATAGCTTATTCCTTTTCAGAAATAAAGACACAAGTCGAGATGAATTTATATTCTACTCAAAGAGGTTGATGAGACTACTGATAGAGCATACACTTTCATTGTTGCCTTTCCGGGTATGTATATAAGTAACATACATTTTTCTGAGATCATTACTGCACAGAAACTGGCTGTTTTTACTCTCCACTTGAGCTGACTCTAATCCCTCTGTTCTGCTTGCTCCCATAAACTTTAATACTATTTTTTCACACGTCTAGCAGCCGATGTAGTTAAAATAACTATTGGTCCAGAGTTTCAACGGCAATCTTCATATGATGGTCCCGAGTGCATTACATTGAGGGACAACAAAACAATAGCCACGAGGGGAAATGGTAAAATGTGCAGGGAACAAAAGGCGCAGAAAAATGTGGAGGGCAGAAGCTGGAAGAATGTCCAATGGTCAGGCGTATTGTGACCAAACACATGTGTAGAAGGGTATGGAGGACCAGGCAAATCTGTTGTTCGAGAAGTGATGATAAGATATGGTAACATGAGACAATAGGTCACTCAGATAAAGTGGCGTGTGAGGCAATGAACGAGTTTCAAAATGAGGATAAAATCTTTGAAATGATCTCATTTTGAGTATTGAAACAACTGAAAACAGAAACCAAATCCCAAAGGTCTGTGTTCTGTGCTCGGCGGGCCCCTGCACGTAACAACATCTGCTGTCTTTAACTACTTTGCACTTTCTATAACTAATTTTATAAAAAACTGTTGTCAGGGCCACAAAGAATCCAGCACGAGTTTAAGGATACAAAGTAACAACATTTATTTACAATAACATATATATATATATATATATATAACAGCAGCAACAACTTCCCTTGCTGCACACTCCTTCCTGCTGGTTCCTAAATTGGCCAGCTGTATTTATACTTGGAGTTTACTAATGGTTTCTCCGCCTCCCTCATTGGGGAAGCTCATACTCCCACAGGATTGTGGGATTGTCATTAGTCCCCAGCCAATGGTAAGCAGGCAGGTTATAACATCCCTCCCCCCCCCAAAGTCCAAGGAATCCACCGAAGACCCTGGCGAAGGAGGGCGTCGGACTCGTTTTGCCCCAGGCCGGACACCATTTGCACGCGGCGCTGAATCAGGCGGCGTGTAACGAGACGGAGACCGGCGCTTCCGTGATGAACGGCGTAACGGTTGTACATGCACGGCCTGTGGTCCCGAGGATTCCCCCTCTGATGCGTCCTGTGTCTCCATCTCGGAGTCAGAGTCTGCTGCCTCCATCATGTCAGCGTCTCTATCTCCATTCGGTTCTGTAACGACCTGTGCAGGCTTTGAGTGAGGCACCAGTGGAAGATTGTGAGGACTACCTTCCCTTGTCTCTGGTCTCTGCGGCTGTAGAAATGAGCTCCGGGGGTGGGGAATCTTTTGAGGGGATAGTCTTCTGGACCGAACGTGGTTTACATGTTTGCGCTGGAGACGACCCTGGGCTTGCACCTGGTAAGATATAGGGCCCGTTTGGCGAAAGATTACGCCAGGAACCCACTGGGCATCACCAGCAAAATTCCGAACGAACACTGGGTCACCGGGCGCAAACAGCCGAAGCCGAGAAAATCCCTGTCCCTGCCGTTCTTGTGTGCGGCGTACTTTTGCGCCAATGTCCGGGAAAACCATACTAAGGCGGGTGCGAAGTGTCCGGCCCATTAGGAGTTCTGCGAGAGCTACCCCAGTCATCGCATGGGGGGTGGTCCTGTACGTAAACAAAAAGTGAGCCAGTCTCGTGTCCATTGATCCGGAAGACTGCTTCTTTAGTCCTCTTTTGAATGTCTGCACTGCGCGCTCTGCCAACCCATTTGAAGCTGGATGGTAAGGGGCAGTGCGGATATGGCGTATGCCGTTCACCTTCATGAACCTCGCAAACTCCTCACTCGTGAATGGAGTACCGTTATCCGTAACCAGCACCTCGGGGAGGCCATGCGTGCTAAAAGACAAACGCATCTTTTCAATTGTTGCGCCGGACGTTGTCCCCTGCATCTTATGCACCTCTAGCCATTTAGACTGGGCGTCGATTAATAGAAGGAACATGGATCCTTGAAAAGGGCCTGCGAAATCTGCATGCAAGCATGCCCAAGGCCGCCCTGGCCATTCCCAGTGATGTAGGGGCGCGGCCGGCGGAAGCTTCTGATGCTCCTGGCAAATGGAGAAGTTTTGGGCCACCTTCTCAATGTTAGTGTTGAGGCCTGGCCACCAGACATAACTCCGGGCCAACATTTTCATTTTGGTCACACCGAGATGCCCATTGTGCAATTCTCTTAATATCAGCTCCTGGTCTTTTTCCGGGACAATCACATGCGTCCCCCACAAGAGGATGCCGTCTTCCACGCTGAATTCTGACAGCTTGGAGGAAAATGCCCGCAACTCGCCTGGGAGCTGTCTATGCTGCCCACCATACAGGACTATGTGCCGAACCTTTGACAGGACTGGCTCCGTCTGGGTCCACTCACTGATCTGTGATGCCGTGACAGGCAAGGTGTCCATAAAATTTAGGGTTGAAACCACCTCACCGGTCGTGGGGGTCGACATGGGGCCGGTCGATAAAGGCAATCGGCTCAGTGCGTCGGCATTTGCTATCTGCGTTCCTGGTTTGTGCTCCAGAGAATACTCATGTGCAGCAAGCAACAAAGCCCAGCGCTGGATCCGTGCGGAAGCAATGGGCGGTATTGGGTTATCCTCTCTGAAAAGTCCCAGCAGAGGCTTATGATCAGTCACGATAGTGAAATGGCGGCCATACACGTACTGGTGGAAGCGTTTCACCGCAAAAACCACTGCCAGGCCCTCCTTCTCGATCTGCGCGTACTTTTTCTCCGCTGCAGTCAATGTGCGGAAGGCGAAAGCTATCGGGCGCTCGGCCCCGTTCTCCATCTTGTGGGGCAGGACGGCCCCAATACCATACGGGGATGCATCACATGTGACGAGCAAAGGCTTTCCAGGATCACAGTGGGTTAGTAACCCAGACGACGACAATTGTTGCTTTACCCGCCGGAAAGCGGTTTCTTGCGGCTGACCCCAAACCCAGGTGTGATTTTTCTTTAGCAGAAGGTGCAACGGGGCCAGCGTAGTTGCCAGATTGGGGAGGAACTTCCCGTAATAGTTTACGAGACCGAGAAAAGAACGAAGATGCAAAGTGTCAGTCGGGGCGGGAGCCTGTTGAATTGTACGCACCTTCTCTGCGACGGGGTGCAAACCTTCGCGGTCCACCTGATAACCCAGGTAGACTAGTTCCTTGGCCTGAAATGCGCACTTTGTGCAACGTAAATGGACTCCAGCCTCCGAAAAGCGTCTAAGGACAGCCTCCAGATTTTCCAAATGTTCCTGCTCCGACGTCCCTGTAATCAAAACGTCATCTAAGTAGACAGCAACACGTGGTAAACCTCTCAAAATGCCCTCCATAACACATTGAAAAATAGCACAGGCAGAGGATACTCCCAAGGGCAACCGTGTATATTCATACAGGCCCCGGTGTGTATTAATCGTTACATATGGTCGGGAGGCAGGGCCCAGCTCCAACTGCAGGTAGGCGTGACTCGTATCTAATTTTGTGAACGAGAGTCCACCTGCAAGCTTCACGTAGAGATCCTCTATGCGAGGCATTGGATATTGGTCGAGGCGGGAAGCCGTATTAACTGTAAGTTTATAGTCGCCACACAAGCGAACTGTGGCATCTGGCTTCATTACAGGTACAATTGGTGCTGCCCAGTCAGCAAAACGGACGGGCCTGATAATACCCAAACTCTCCAAACTAGTGAGCTCCCCTTCTACCTTCTCGAGCAAGGCGTAAGGCACCGGGCGCGCCCGGAAATAGCACGGCGTGACTCCTGGTTCGACTTGGATACGGGCTACGGCCCCTTTTATTTTCCCCAAACCAGGCTGGAATATATCTGGGTATCGTCCTAGCACCTCAGTCAACCCTTCAGAAACTGGTTGGAGGATGTGCTGCCATTGCAACCGCAAATGACGCAACCAGTTCCGACCCAACAGGCTGGGCCCATGGCACCACGATAAGTGGGAAACGCACCTCCTAGCGTCCATAAACAACAGGGGTCATTGTAGTTCCTGCAATATCCAGTGGTTCCCCTGTGTAGGTGGCCAACCTGGCCTGTGAGTGTGTTAATGTAAGGGTCTGTATACCCTGCTTGATGCAGTCGAATGTCCTCTGAGCGATCACGGAGACCGCTGCGCCAGTGTCCAACTCCATCTCAAGCGGGTGACCATTGACCCGTACTGTCACCTTAATGGGGGCCACACGGGGAGCTGCCACACAATGCAGCTGCAGGCAGTTGTCCTCCGTCTCCACGTCCTCAGGAGTAGTCGCCGCAGGTTCATCCACATGGAAGGTACGGCCCCTGGGCTGGTCCCAGTTACGGCCACTGGGCTGGTCCCAGTTTCGGTCGGAACGATGGCGCCTCTGACGCCCCCAGGACCGGAGTCCGTGACAGGGTCGGCGCCTACAAGTTTCACACGGACATGGCTCCTCATCCATTGGCTCTGGAGAAGGGGAGGAATGTCCGCCGGCCACTGGCGTCGGTCCGGACGTCGCCTCGCCCAAGGTACCGCAGGAGCGCGGGGGGACGTTTTCAGACAGAAGGGGTTGTGCCCCAAGGCATGCACTTCCATTCCCTGTAGCTCCTGCACTCCTCGTTCTGCGCTCTCTCGGGACAATACTATTTGAATGGCCTGTTGAAAAGTCAATGTTGCCTGAGCTAACAACTTTCTCTGGGTGGCCGCATTGTTAATACCGCAAACCAAACGGTCGCGTAACATTTCTGACAAGTCTCACCATAGTCACAGTACTCCACAATCCTGCGTAGCCTGGATAGAAAATCGGCAAGGGATTCTCCAGGGGTCCTCTCAGCGGTATTAAACTGGTAACGCTGGACTATCGTGGACGGGGTTGGGTTAAAATGTTGCCCCACTATATTCACAAGTTCATCAAACGTTTTGGTGTCCGGCGCAGCTGGGTACGTAAGGCTCCTAATCACCCCAAACGCATGTGGGCCGCAAGCGGTGAGCAATATGACCACCTGGCGCTCGTTTTCGGTGATATTGTTTGCCCGGAAATAGTAACACATCCGTTGTGCGTACTGGTTCCAGCTTTCCTGCGCAGCATCAAAAACATCCAAACATCAGTACAGAGGCATGGTATAATAGAAAACAACTTCCAACCTGTATCCAACAAAAATCCAGGGAGGTGGCTTCAGCAGTGTAGACAGCTATTCACATCCCATCCTCGTCGCCAGTTTTGTAAGGGCCACGAAGAATCCAGCACGAGTTTAAGGATACAAAGTAATAACATTTATTTACAATAACATACATATATATATATATATATATATATATATGTAACAGCAGCAACAACTTCCCTTGCTGCACACTCCTTCCTGCTGGTTCCTAAACTGGCCAGCTGTATTTATACTTGGCGTTTACTAATGGTTTCTCCGCCCCCCTCATTGGGGAAGCTCATACTCCTACAGGATTGTGGGATTGTCATTAGTCCCCAGCCAATGGTAAGCAGGCAGGTTATGACAAAAACCCTTCAGCACTCGACCTTCCCGCTCTCTAGCTGCCTTTTAAAACTCTCGTCCACCTTTTAGGATTTCTTCATGGCTTTGCCTTCTCTATCTCAGTAATCTCCTCCAACCCTGCAACCCTCTGAGATACCTGCACTCCTCTAATACCTGTCACTTGTGCATTCCCAATCAGATTTGCTCTACCATAGGTGACCATGCCTTCAGTTGCTGAGGCTCCAAGCTCCGGAGTACACTCCCAACTATGTGTGGGTTTCCACTGGGTGCACCGGTTTCATCCCACAGTCCAAAGATGTGCAGGTTAGGCAGATTGGCCATGCTAAATTGTCCCTCAGTGTCCAAAGGTTAGGCGGGGTTACACAGAAAGGGCAGGGGGATGCGCCTAGCTGGGGTGCTCTTTCGGATGGTCAGTGCAGACTTGATGGACCAAATGGCCTCCTTCTGCACTGTAGAGATTCTATGCTTCTATGTCTCTCCATCTCTCTACCTTGCATTCCTCCTTTAAGGCATTTCTTAAAACCTACCCCTTTGACTTAGGGCGCGATTTACCAGCCGCGTCCCAACGGAATCGGGATGGGATGTAGCTGGTAGATCCTGGGAGAGGTCTCTCCAGCGTTCCCGACAGTATTACTCCTCACGAGATCTTGCGAGACGTTGCGATTTGGATCCTTCCCTTTATGGGTGGGACCCAGACTCTCCGAGTTAAGTGAGTTGAAAAACTCATTTAACTCTGTCGAAACCAGATCGAACCGGCTCCCGGGATCTACCGGCCTCACTGAGGAGACCCTGACCGGTTGCCATTCAACACTGGTCTCCAAAAACGGGGGATCACTCAGAATGGCACTTGGGGGTCTCCCAGGCAATCGGAGCCTTCCACCTCTGCCCCCACAACCTTTCTCCTGCAATTTTTTTTTGCGGGCAGGGTTGGGGTGTTAAAACTTTCAAGAGGTGCTTATAGATTTAATGATCTCTGAATAATTGTGTATTCATGTTATGAGAGAGAAGGCTGGTATAATTAGTGTACATACTTTGCCTGATGAGAATACCGTTGCCTATTGTTTTGTGGCAGACATGCACAGTCCAGACACTGCAAGGAGAGAACTATGAAGGGAGAAGATTTGATGGCACAGGAGTAAGTATGAACAACATTTGACTCGAGTGCCATTTTATCATGAGCAAAATGTTAACAATCAGCTAGAAACTGCGCCATTCTTAAATTATTTTTTACCCTTTCTTAATAATTGAAATGTTATTGTTTTTATATAAATTTAGAGTACCCAATTAATTTTTTCCAATTAAGGGGCAATTTAGCGTGGCCAATCCACCCAGCCTGCACATCTTTGGGTTGTGGGGGTGAAACCCATGCAAACACGGGGAGAATGTGCAAATTCCACACGGACAGTGACCCAGAGCTGGGATCGAACCTGGGACCTCGGCACTGTGAGGCAGCAATGCTAACCACTGCGCCATCGTGCTGCCCAAAATGTTATTGTTTAAAAGTCTCATATGAATCTAGAGTAAGCATTTTCTGTGTTTTAGTTATCTTAATAATGTTGCATTGTATAAAGATCCAATGGGAGAATTAGACATGTGTGATACGTATAAATGGTTGATTATTGATCTGCGTGAGATTGTGTTCAAGAAATGACATTTTGGTAGCATCACTTTGATAGAGTTTGTGTGCAGGGTAACTATATCAGTTCATCAGCGTATCAGCAAGCAAGTATATTCGGCTGATTTAAATATGTGCTCTCCCAATTCACCCGGGGCCCGGGATTCACTGACCTCACCATTGACACCTCAACCCAGCCATCCTGGCAATGCCAAAGTGCCCAGGTATTAAGTTGCCAGTGGTCGGGGCCGGGGTGGGGGCCTTGCCCATAAAAGATGGAGTGAGGGGGGCTTGAGGACCGCGAAAGAGGTAGGTTAGGTGAAGTGGCTGAGGTCCTGAGGCTGCATTAGGGGTGCAGAGGAGGTGGGGGTCGAAAGATCGGGTCTGCCTTTAAAAATGGCGCCCCGATCCACGAGTAATCTTTCTCACTGGCGAGCTAAGCTTGGCAGTGCAGGGAATTACTTAAGAGTGGCCTCAATTGGGACTTCCTCGCCGAGGCATAAAAAAACCTGGCAAAGAACCGTTGACTTTAACTTGATTCCGCTGAATCGCGCCAATTGTTTCTGAACTAGATAAGAAATCAATAGCTGCTCCATGATTAATTGGATAAATGGAAGAGAAAGAGATTTTTCTCGCGGCAGCCAGTTCTGGGAGACTAGAGTTTATCAGAAACTGAAAGTCAGAGACTAATTAATCTATCTTTCAATACAGTTACGTGAATATGAATATTGCCCACTTATTAACTGTGTGCTTAGTGATTCGAGTTTAATTACATGTTAGTTGTCATTATCAACAAGAAGTTATCTTTTTAATTCCGATTGAGAGCTAAGCAACTGCAAAGAAAAGTTGGTGAATAAGTTGTTTCAGTTTTATCCAATAAAACAGTGAGTTCTGTTATTATTAGCATTAATAGATCAAAATCCAGGCCAATGTCCTTGCATCTTAAGAAGATACTGCAAATCCACTGTATAGTGCAGAGCAAAAAATGTTTTTGAATGTTTAACTTAAAATATTTTAGTGAGAGAACAAAAATATATTAAGCAAGTACAATGCTAGGTCAATACTGTTACAAACAGGACCCCTGTCGCTTTCCATAGCTGTGAGATGCATAATATTTTTTACTGATAATTATATATGTAATGTATGGCTTCAGTAGATTTGCTGTGTGATATCAATACATGAATTAATGTCACATTTGGACAACCGCAGGACCAGATCCTGGACTTCACAGAGGCAACCCGTCATCAATGTAGTATAGAAAATTGTTAATGGAGCAAATAAACCTACCAGGTTGCTCTCAGTTCATTGGTTTAAACAATGGTGTGTTACGAGCAGAGTCTTTCTATTTGTTGTCATTGCTTTTTTTTAAAATCCTCCTTAAAGATAACAGGAGTGTCAATTCTAAGAGCGGGAGAGACAATGGAGCCGGCCTTACGAGCAGTGTGTAAAGATGTGACAGTTGGTAAAATCCTGATCCAGACTAATCACATTACAGGGGAACCGGAGGTAAAAAAAATACAATTCCACTGCTTATTTGTGCTTTGACTGTACGCAATCAGGTTTACTATAACAATTAGAATTGAATAAACCCATGCTATTAAATCTCTTTGTTTTGAGGGACTGTAAATTGTTATTGCCAGCTCTTAAAATTGCTTTCTCCCAATTTCTAGCTTCATTACCTGAGACTGCCAAAGGATATCAGTGAGGATCATGTCATTTTAATGGACTGTACAGTGTCCACAGGGGCTGCAGCTTTGATGGCAATCCGGGTGTTGCTGGTAAGATTGAACGTCTGGATAATATCAGATCCTATTTTGGAACATATAACTTTCAACCACTTTATTTTTCATCTTTTAATTTTGATTGCAATCACTGTTTATTTGTGAGCTAGCTTCTACTGCTATATTGCTAAATATGATTCCGTCATATACTGTCAGGCCCTTAGACCCAACTTTACCAGGTTCTTAACAAGTCTATTGACAGCCAAGAAAAACTGCTTTAGCCTCATTAATGTTTGGAGTTGATTCCTTATAAGACCTTATAGCTATGGAAACACACAATTTAGGGGACAATTTTCCAGGTAAATGCTAGCAGCAGGAGAGCCTTGCCTTATTGGCACATTCTGGAAAATTACCTCTTAAATGAGAGAGATAATGGGCATGATTCACCCAAAAAATGTCTAAGGGCTTCTCCTGCCCTGCCTGCCGCGAGAACGGTTCCCCATGCCCCCCACCCAAGGACATGCCACCCCCAGCAGACATGGGCATTACCTACCCCCCCCCCCCTCACCCACACCAAGTGAGGACTCCCCACTATAATGTCGCTGAGACCCTTCCCCACCCCCTTTCAGGAACCCCCCTTCACCTCCCCGCCTTTCAGGACCCCCCCCCCTTCACCTCCCCATTCAGGGACAAGGCCCCCCTCAGGTCCCTGCCTTTGGCAGTGACAACCTGGCACCCTGACACAGCCAGCTTGGCACAAGAACAGTGCCGCTGGTCGTGCCAACCAGACACCGGCAGTGCCAACCTGGGTGTCTGGGTTCCAGCAGGAGTGCCAGGGTACAGCCTTGCCCTCTCCCTGACCACCAGGGGGGCTCTAGTTGCCTCCGAGACCCCGTGAGTGGCCATCATGCCTGGTCTCCGCATGTGGAGACCAGTGCTAATCGGAGCCTTGCCAGTGCAGCCAGTGACTCCCGGGCGCCGGGGGAATGCGGCCTCTGGTAGGCCACGCATATTTAAATGAACCCAGTGGCTAATTTAAGTATGATTATCTGAATCATGCCCAGCGTGCCTCGATTGGTGCTGAATGCACCGCGGTAATGGAATTGTGTCCAATATTTCAATAGTTTAACCTATTTTTACAATTTGATTCATTAACCATTGTGGAAAATGTGATGCAGAGACCAGGCTGTACCTTACGTTTCTTAGTGGGGTGAGGGAAGCGGAAGGTAAACTGTGGGGTCCATTCACTCCCCCTCACCCCACCGCCATCTCTGTGCATCCAATCAAGCTTCAGATGACCAATTAGTGGCCATCCAACAGGAAGGAGGCCAATTCTACGTGCAAAAGAAGCTTGCTTCCTGACCACGAACCTGTCGCTTTGCTCCCTTCCAAACCTTGCAATTACTATCAATGTTTCTCCTGTCTATTTTTAGATGCCACAATATAACCAACTCTTGTGGCCTTGAGTTACTGTTGCAGCTACGTACAACGAGGAATATGAATCACTCCTTGGTGTGAATACATAACTTGTGGGTTCTGAGAAATTGTTGTGCAATGGAAGGCTCAAAGCTCAAATCGACACTCTAGGCTGGGATGGCATGTGACAGATGGGTAATACCACAGTCACGGCGAGAATTATAAAGGCTCCTGGTCTCCAAGCAGTCTTTATTATTCATTTGAAGGCACAACAACAATAGAAATTGTCAGTAAAGAGCCCAGAATCTGCTGGTACGTTCAACCATGGTCCTGGTTGCAGACCTTTTTCTACCACACTTAATGCAACCCCTTTATGGCTGGTGTAAAAGTGTCCCAAATACTTTTTATATCCGAAGTCCAAAAATGCAGGTGGCACTGAAAAGCTTTATATCATGGGGTTGTTCACATGTTTAACAGCTTGTTAATGAAAATTTTCAAAATGGTGAACAGGCTGCTGATTTCAGCACCTATTTGCCTAACATATTAGCAGAAACTGACATGATGACATTGGGTCGCCAGACCGGTGTCATTTACCCTAAACCTTTTGTCGACACGGAGCAGCGGTGCTCACAATTTGGCAAAAATTAATTCCTGGTGTCTGTACATTCAAACCTGGCTCAGTTTTATCTTGCAGGCAGTTTTCAAAGTTTAAATGTAATTTGCTTTTGATAGCCACAGACTAACGATGACTAGCATCAACACACCCAGAGATGTGAATTCCTTTTGTACTATGAGGTAGGTGGTGCTGATCACTGGACATGGGGCTGGATTTAATAGAGGAGGTATATCTTGCCTGCTGGCTGGAGTGCCCAAGGCCCCACTTTGATCATTTTAGGGAAGGCCCGCCAAGCACTCAGGCGCTTAACGGGACAGCAGTGGACCTTCCCAGACTCCAGGACCCGGAGGGTGGTCCTGCCCACAGAGCTACTGGTCAATGCCATGGACTTAACCGGGGTGGGGTGGAAAGGTGGCAGAGTCCCCGCCCTCCACCCTCCCACCTAGACATATGTCTCCCCTCACCACCAAACTGGCCACTGGGGAGGGCATTAAAATCTGCCCATATCCACAAGCAATTGCCTGGATTGTTAATCAGTGAAAATTATTAAATAGATGACGAACACTTTTATGCTATCTAGATTTTTGGATTAGAAATATTCTTTGATTAGGTCATCTAACCTTTTGAACAGTGTAATTCATTGCTTCAGATGGTGCTTTAATGGGACATTTATTTAAATTGAAGACTCGCATGCCTCTACAAATGGGATGTATAGTTGATTGAATTAATTAACCCAAGCCATCCAAACAACTTAAACATTTGCTTCCAATTGAATGCAGCTATTCTTCCGAAGGAGAAGAAAAATAATAAAAGCTGGATATGCAGCTGTGCCAACATTGGCACACATGAAAACAAGGTAACGTTTTGAGTGGAGCCCCTTAACCAGGATTCAGTTGTGACGAAGGGCCTCTATCCAAAATGTTCACCTGTATATTAATGAATCTGATGAGTATTACCAGCACCTTCTGTTTGATTTCAGATTGTAGACTTGGCATGTTTCTCCTCTTTATGACAGCTATCCTTTCCTGATCGGCTTTCGACACAAGACAATCAAATGTTTTTAGATTTTTGCATAAAGGTTTCTTCCTGTTGAAATATTTTGGACGGGATTCTCCAATCCCGCAGAAGTGTGTCCACGCCATCGTAAACATCGTCGTGTTTTACGACGGCTTGAACGGGCCGCTCCCAGGACTAATTCTGGTCCCTCCAGGGGCCAGCACGGTGCTGGAACGGTTCGCGCCGCTCCAGCTGCAGATCCCAGCGCGAACTGTGCACCGCAGCATCCGCGCATGCGCATTTGCACCGGCGCCAACAAGGACATGCACAGTGGCACCGGCGCCAACGCGTGCATGCGCAGTGGCCTCCTTCAACGTGCCGGCCCCGATACAACATGGTGCAGGACTACAGGGGCCGGCGCGTAGGAAAGGAGGCCCCTGGCCAGAAGCCGGCCCACCGATCGGTGGGCCCCGATCGCGGCCCAGGCCACATCGGAGGCCCCCCCCAGGGTCAGAACCCCCCCCCCTCCCTCCCCCCCCCCCCAAAGGCCGTCACCCGACCCTTACACGCAGAGGTCCCAGCGGCCCAGAGCAGGATAGAACGGCGCCGGTGGGACTCGGCTCTTTTCTTACGGCTGCTCGGCCCATTCGGGCCGGAGACTCGGTGGGTCAGCCACGTAGAGCGGCCCGCGACTGGCGCTGCGCCAGCCACGCCAGCGCCAATGACACGGTTTCTCCACTCTGCAGAGAATCGCATGTTGGGGCGGGGTGGCGCGATTCGCCGCCAATTCTCCGACCCGGCGTGGGGTCGGAGAATCCCAACATTTCTCTTTTGTGCCATTGATTGAAGATGTGCATGATTTGAAGTTTGCGATTAACCTGCACTGCAAACACAAGTGTCCTTCGAATGGATAAAGCTTGGGGAGCCTGAAGAGGGGGGCCTCGAGGGACTCCATAGCAGAGTGCCCTCACTTGGGGGGGGGGGGGGGGTAATGCCCATGTGTGTGGGGTGGGTGACATTACCCAGGGATGTGGGGGGGGGGGGTGCGGGACCCACAAGCTCACTTCGAGATCGGGGCTCCCTTTCAAAATGGCGGCTCAATCTCGGAGTTCATCTCCCCAATGCTGAAAAAGATTTGAAGTGTGGGCTAAACCGGTGAGAATCTCCCCGGGGCCCAAAAAAGTGACTAAGTGTCATTTGATAGCAGTGGGGAACTCGCCGGCAGAGCAGCAACACCTGTCACAAATGGACTTAGAAATGTTTCCGTTAAATTCCACCCTAAATGTTTTAACCAATTTTGCAGATTGCGGTTTTAAAATGAGGCAGAAAGGTTTACTCTGTCTAACTGGTGTTCCTCCACAGGACCATGATGTACAAGAGGATAAGATCTTTCTCATCTCCCTGCTGATGGCAGAGATGGGGGTACACTCTGTGGCATACGCCTTTCCACAAGTAAACATTATCACTACCGCTGTAGACAAAAAAGTCAATGATTTGTTCCACATCATCCCTGGCATAGGCAAGTATTTGAACGCAAAACTATTTCTATGATCCCCATAAATATTAAAAAGAGCAGGTGAATATGTTTTCTATTAATGTTTCCAGCCATTGTAGGATATAGTTTCTGATTGGGAAACCTATTTCCCAATGTCTGCCCAAACATCAGCACAGAGAGTAATATAACGTATATGCATTCCTATTCAAACGTGAACTTCACCAGTCAGATATGTTCTGCAAGTCAAATGGTTTCCTTTTTGTGCTGATTTTTGAATTTAAAATATATTGTCCAGTTTCAAGCATTAAAAAGTGTGCAATGCATACAGACTTTGGAGGGAGAGGGGGAGGGGGGGGGGTGGATTAGCAATAAATTTCCAACCTCCTATGCCCTCACAATCATATTTACTGCATTTTCTACTTCTCCTGTACCACCCACATTGCCAAATTGCTCCACTTTTGGTAAATGGACATAACATTTTGGCCCAGATTTTATGGGCAGCCAAAAAGGAATGGTGTTCACTGATTTATAAGGAAGTGGTCCACAAAGATCGAGCAATCTCTGTAGCATGGTTTCCCCCTTCCCAACATCAATTTGATTCTGGCACCGAGGCAAAGGAATCTCCAGGCATCCAGCAATATTGATGTGAACAGGCAGAGTAAGCAGCCAATCGCATTGAAATATTCTCACAGACAGCAAATCAGGTAGTAAAGCGCACTGAATCTTTCACTTTTTAATTAAATATTTTGCAGAGATTGTAAGAAATGATTACGGCATACATCCAGAATGTAGAAGCTGAAATATAAACCTCTTTAAAATATGGGAACTTTTATCATAAGAAATTTGACATTCTACCAATAGAACATTTCATGGGTAGTAAGGCTTTTCAGCATAATTACGAACTAAGTACACCATTCAAAAACCGGTGCATCGCATTCAATAAGGTGTAACGTTTTCACATGAGATTGATAGCATAAAAGAGCGAGTTGTCAACACTTCAGTGATTTCCACATGGTTGCAGTCTGGGGGTAACTTCAGCAGCGCACTCTTATCTCGAACTGTAGAATCATTGACAGTACATCTGGATTTCTGTGATTAGCTGCGCATGTGAGGACTTCAGGGGAGTAAATTAAATGCTAACAGCTTTGCTGTCATTCATGCCGCAAACCTCGGCCCTATATTTTTATATTTTTAAGGAGTCCCCATTGTTTCCTAATGGTTTTTTGGGGGGGTTTTGATTCCAATCTTTAAATAAATTTCTCTGACATGTTAATGTAACTAAAGTAATATTTCATTGTGAGTTAAATTAATTTTTAAAATTTTAATTTTATTTCCTTCTCAAAGCTACAAAGTCATAGAATCATAGAATTTACAGTGCAGAAGGAGGCCATTTGGCCCATCGAATCTGCACCGGCCCTTGGAAAGAGCACCCTACCCAAGCCCGCACCTCCATTCCATCCCCATCCCTGTAACCCAGTAACTCCACCTAACCTTTTTGGACACGAAGGACAATTTATCATGGCCAATCCACCTAACCTGCACATCTTTGGACTGTGGGAGGAAGCCGGAGCACCCGGAGGAAACCCCCACACACACACAGGGAGAACGTGCAGACCCAAGCCGGGAATCGAACCTGGGACCCTGGAGCTGTAAAGCAACTGTGCTAACCACTATGCTACCGTGCTGCCTCAATGCACATCTCCTTACTTTCTCCAAAAACCAATTCCAATGCATGGTCTCCACGAGAGAGTTATACAAGCTGACAAGGACAGGCATTGCACTTGATCTTGGGCTTGATTGTATGCTTGATCTTATTAATCCACAAATAAAAGCTGCTTCCTAGGTTCTCCTTTGTGCATTCTGGATTCTCAGCAGCATGCCATTAGAGCTAGGTTAAACATGTCACCCCTGTGAGTGTAGTTTGGTGCCAGTGCGATTGTAAGTTTGGTGCCAGTGTGATTGTGATCTTTACTTGCCAAGACTATTCAATTAATTATGAGAAACAGAAACTCTGGGGCAAAATAAAGAATGGATTGCTAAGTAATTGCCACTACGTTTGTGACAGATTCCTAATCTGTCATCTCATTGTGTTTTTGTGAGTATCTTAACGTGCAACATTTTCATTTCCATCTGCCCAACTAATGTTTAAAAAAAAACATTTCACCTGATCGGGGTTCTGCCAGGTTACCCTCTTTACCTGCAATGAAAGCAAAATGCTGCAGATGCTGGAAATCTGAAATAAAAACAGAAAATGCTGGATAAACTCCGTATGTCTGGCAGTATTTGTGGAGGGGAACAAGAGTTAACGTTTTGGATCTAAATAATCCTTCCACAGAACTGAATTTTTAGGACACCAGAAACACTGGCCAGACACATTGCTTTTTAGTACACTGGAAACACCGCCGGACACATTGCTTTTTAGTACACTGGAAACACTGAATGGACGCACCGCTTTTTAGTACACTGGAAACAGAGAACGGACACGACACTTTTTAGTACACTGGAAACACAGAACGGACACAACGCTTTTGAGTACACTGGAAACACTGAACGGACACGACGCTTTTGAGTACACTGGAAACACTGAACGGACACAACGCTTTTGAGTACACTTGAAACACTGAACGGACACGACGCTTTTTAGTACACTGGAAACACTGAACGGACACAACGCTTTTGAGTACACAAAAATACTGAACGGACACAACGCTTTTGAGTACACTTGAAACACTGAACGGACACGACGCTTTTTAGTACACTGGAAACACTGAACGGACACGACGCTTTTTAGTACACTGGAAACACAGAACGGACACAATGCTTTTTAGTACATCAAAAACATTGAACGGACGCTCTTCTTTTTAGTACACCGGAAACACTGAATGGACACACTGCTTTTTAGTACACCGGAAACACTGAACGGATACATCGTTTTTTAGTACACTGGAAACACTGAATGGACACACCGCATTTTAGTACACCAAGATATTGAACAGACAGACCGCTTTTTAGTGCACCGAAACACTGAATGGACACACCGCTTTTTAGTGCACCGAAACATTGAATCGCCACACCGCTTTTTAGTTCACCGGAAACACTGAATGGACTCCCGCTTTTTAGTACACTGGAAACACTGAATGAATGGACTCACCGCTTTTTAGTACACCGGAAACACTGAATGGACACATCGCTTTTTAGTGCACTGGAATTACCAGCCAGACTCACCGCTATCCCCCCCCCCCCGCAAATTTACTCTGAAAACAATTGTAATATTCCCTTCCTTCTATAAAGTTTTTTGCAGTATCCAATCTCAAACATTTCCTTTTTCATTTTAATAATTGCGTCAGCAACAATTCTTTAAGCCGTACACAAAGTTTTTAACCCAAGATCAGCCCAGTGCAGGATTTGTCATAATCATTTCAAAGATCACAAATGCCAATCAACCCTATCCAACTAAAACAACCTCATTCAAACATGTGTGAATTTGTATCAAGTCTAGAATTCCCACATGTGTAACAACAATATCCTGGAATTCTGGGTCTGGCCAGTTAGCATGATTCCCAGTTCTTGGCCTGAAAAAGAAACTTTATTTAATTATATTTCCCTTTTGTTAGCTTTTTGACTTAAATCACTGAACCCTCTATCAGGAATTCACAATGCCAGTCAGAAAAACATTAAAGCTTGAAGCACACCAACACTATCCGCACTCAAACAGAGAAACAAAGCATGTGCTTTAAAACAATGCTAACCAAAATGAATTGCGTCAGCGCTACAGCTATGCGTGCTTTAAACTTCAGAAATGCTTATAATTAAAACTAAAGACAAGATTAACTTAATAAAACAATCCTATGAACATCCACGTAAAACAAAAGCAACGCACAGATTCTCACAGCTATTAAATTACATACAACTATTCTCAGCATTCTCTCCCAGCGATAGGTTCTGAGGACAGAACCCTGCTAACTCACAATTTTACCTAATATTTAGGCACAAGCAGTGATCACATTCACACTTCATAATTCAATGCACCCCTAGAAATACGTGACACACACATTAAACAAGTGAGGAAATGTCTTAAAGCAACATACAAAGGCAAGACTACAGACACAAAAACAGCACTTACAGACACACAAGGAATCACATTCAGGCGGGAAAAGGATTTATACTTCAGCAAAATACACAGACCCTCACAAGTTATTTATTTTTGTTGCCTTTTCACACAGCACCTGAACAATATTGTGGGCTATGAATTAATTTCTTACTTTCTCCTAATTATCTTAACCTTACTAGGTGGGATTTAGAGAAACAGGTTGTTTTATGACTTGTTTAGGCACACAAGCAACTGGTGTGAGTCATCTCGCTGAAAAGGGAGCGCGCCTCCTGTAACTACCGCTACCACCAGCTGCTCATTTCCCAATTACCCTTTTAACTCCGTTATCTGAAACCTACACAGCGGGTGACCAGCTTCTATGTGATCCTGCATAACTGCTTCCTTTTAAAGATCCCCTGGCATCACACAGTTCCTGTGAGCACATCTCATGGGCGAAATTCTCCGTTATCGGCGGAAAGTCTGCCGATCGGCGCAAAAAACGGCGCAAATCCCACTTGCGTCACGTCATAAAAATGGGCCAATAGTCTCCGGCCCGAAATGGGCTAGCAGCGACGTGACGGGATCCGCGCTTGCGCAATGGTTCACGCCGTGCAGCGTCATACGCGCTGCACGACGTGACGGCACATAAGGCCGCGCAGCTCCCCCCCCACCCGACCGCAACACCCGACCGCAACACCCGACTGGATGGCTGGCCGTCGCTCAGCCCCGAGGTTCGAGTCACGCGATGTGGAGGCGCTCCGGGACGCGGTGGAGCAGAGGAGGGACGCCCTGTATCCCGGGCACGGCCGCAGAGTTGCCCCACGCCACAGCCGGCGTCTGTGGAGGGAAGTGGCAGAGGCCGTCACCGCTGTGGCCCTGACACCACGGACAGGCACCCAGTGCCACAAGAAGGTGAACGACCTCGTCAGAGCAGGCAGGGTGAGCCTCCCCATATCCCCCATATCCCCCCCTCCCCATATCCCCCCTCCCCCATATCCCCCATATCCCCCCTCCCCCATATCCCCCCTCCCCCATATCCCCCCCTCCCCCATATCCCCCCCTCCCCCATATCCCCCCCTCCCCCATATCCCCCCTCCCCCATATCCCCCCTCCCCCATATCCCCCCTCCCCCATGGGCTAGCACGGACACCACGGACAGGCACCCAGTGCCACAAGAAGGTGAACGACCTCGTCAGAGCAGGCAGGGTGAGCCTCCCCATATCCCCCATAACCCCCCTCCCCCATATCCCCCCTCCCCCATATCTCCCCCCCCCATATCCTCCCACCCCCATATCCCCCATATCCCCCCTCCCCCATATCCCCCCTCCCCCATATCCCCCCTCCCCCCTATCCCCCCTCCCCCCTATCCCCCCCTCCCCCATATCCCCCCCTCCCCCATATCCCCCCCTCCCCCATATCCCCCCTCCCCCATATCCCCCCCTCCCCCATATCCCCCCTCCCCCATATCCCCCCTCCCCCATATCCCTCCCTCCCCCATATCCCTCCCTCCCCCATATCCCCAAGTAAATCCAGCCCTAACCTTAACCTCTGCAATGCACGCGCAACCGATGGCGTGCATTCATATACCTGCCTAACACTGTTGCCTTTTACCCCTGCCACCAGCCCCCCCCCCCACAGGAGAAGCGCGCACACAACAATAGGGAGCATGTGAGGACTGGAGGAGGGCCCGCTGATGAGAGGCCACTGACCGTACACGAGGAAAGGGCCCTGGAACTGGCTGGCGGACCTGAGGACCGGGAGGTTGCTGATGCAGAGGTCGGGGCCCCACGAGCAAGTGAGCCACCAACAGCCCGTCCCCATATCCCCCCTCCCCTATATCCCCCTCCCCCGTATCACCTGATCACTGCCTGATGTCTAACCATGCATGCTTATTTGTGTATCGCAGGACCAAACGTCCAGGCACCCATCCCCGCAGATGCACACCGCCCGCAGGATGCCCCTCGGAGACCACAGGAGACGGAGAGACCCGCACCCTCCAGCATACGACGCCCGCAGGATGCCCCTCGCACACCACTGGAGACGGAGAGACCCGGACCCTCCAGCATGCGACGCCCGCAGGATGCCCCTCGGAGACCACGGGAGACGGAGAGACCCGGACCCTCCAGCATGCGACGCCCGCAGGATGCCCCTCGCACACCACGGGAGACGGAGAGACCTGGAGCAACAGGGAGACGACACCCCCGTCACGTGCGGGAGCAACCACCCAGCGATGAGGGGGGCAGCCACAGGCCCCCGTCACATCCGAGCCAGGACACCACTACCCAGGACACCACTACCCAGGACACCCCTACCCGGGACACCACTACCCAGGACACCACTACCCAGGACACCACTACCCAGGACACCCCTACCCGGGACACCACTACCCAGGACACCCCTACCCGGGACAGCACTACCCGGGACAGCACTACCCGGGACAGCACTACCCGGGACAGCACTACCCGGGACAGCACTACCCGGGACAGCACTACCCGGGACAGCACTACCCGGGACAGCACTACCCGGGACAGCACTACCCGGGACAGCACTACCCGGGACAGCACTACCCGGGACAGCACTACCCGGGACAGCACTACCCGGGACAGCACTGCCCGGGACAGCACTACCCGGGACAGCACTACCCGGGACACCCCTACCCGGGAAGATGAAATACCGGACAGTGACTCAGAGTGGATGGGTGGAGACGAACCCCCACCCCAAAGTGCCATGGACTCAGAGTGGGACGAAGAGCACGACACAACACCACTGCTGTCACCAACACCCTCCACCATCGCAGAAACACTCACCACGGTTGGGCACTTTAGTGATGAGGCGTCTGGTACACTCCCTGGTGCGCACAACACAGCCGTCCCGGTACAGCAGGTGGAGGTAGGAGCAGCAGAGGGACCGGGCAGTCGGAGGGCAGCCCAGGCCAAGCGAACATCTGCCGCCCAGATGGATCCCGGGTTCCTGCAGTTACCACACCCACACATAGATCCGATGCAACCACTGACACGGAGACGAGCGAATAGGGTGACGGGTGGCTTGCGGCGTTTGCGGTCACAGGTGGAGGAGTCCACCCGCGTCCAGGAGCTGGGAGTGGTCCCGGTCATGCGTGCCACCCAGGCTGACACCGCACGGGTGGCGTCCGCGGTGGAGGCAATGGGTGCGACGGTGTCAGACATGGGGAACGGTTTGCGAAGCCTGGGGCCTTCCGTGCAGGCGGCGTCTGTGGCCCAGGAAATGGCTGCCCCCTCACAGGAGGCCATGAGCCAGTGCCAGCGCCAGATGGCAGAGGCGCTCAACGCCATAGCCCAGTCTCAGCAGGCCATGGCCCAGTCTCAGCAGGCCATAGCCCAGTCTCTGCAGGCCATGGCCCAGTCTCTGCAGGCCATGGCCCAGTCTCAGCAGGCCATCGCTGAGGGCATCGGCGCCAGTGGCCATGTGCAAGCCGGCGTCGCACTGTCACAGACAGGGTTCGACAACCCCCTGGGCTCCATGGCTGCAAACCTGCAGACCCCTGTCGATACCAGCACGGGCCTCCAGGACTGGCAGCGCCAGATGTCGGGGGCGCGTCGGATGGCCAGTCCGTTCGCATCCCCCACCCATGTAGAGGCCTGGGGGCCATCGGGCACCCCGAGGGAGGAGGAGGTGGTGTGGTCCGTCCCGGCTCCCTCTGTAGGGGAGGTCATGGTACACCGCGACACCTCGGACTCCCCCCCCTTCCGTCCCAGGTGCATCGGGTGGGCAACGGGCAGGACAGGCTGGCAGCTCGCCATCCCAGTCGCCCGGGCCGCAGCCTGGCCCATCTAGGCCAGGACGCCCCAGGAAACGGCCGCCAAAGGGATCCAGTGTCAGAGGGCAGGAATCACAGGAGTCCACCTCCAGTTCTGCTGTACCGTCTGGGGAACCACGTAGACGTAGTCAAAGGGCCCGTAAGGCCAAACAATTAGACACTGAGTAAGTTGGCACGGGTGCAGGGCACAGATGAGTTTTAGGGGCTAGGGCACGTGCATGAACTCCTTTGGTTATTAAAGTCAATGTTACACCTACCGAAGCTGCCTTTGTGCTCTGTCCAAAGTGTGCGGGCGTGTCATGTACGTTGAGCGCAAGTGTGTGTGTGACGGGTGGTCTTACCTCAGCCCCAGGTGAGTCTGCCCCCTTCCCCCTGGGCCGCCATCAACATCCCCCGGGCAGAGGACGGGACCGTGCGCTGCAGTGTCACAGCCGCATGCAGGGATGGTCCGGGTGGATGGTGGTACTGTGGCCATGGGTCAGACATAGTCCAACGATGTAGAGCCAGGAGCTCATCGGAGGCGGGTTGTCATCATCCTCCATGGCCTGCGATAGACACGCGTCCACCCGCAACTGGGTGAGCCCGGCCCGTTGTGCCGCCGGTGGATCGGCAATGGGGGGGGGGTGGTGTGCATGCGGGTGGGGTGTGTGGGGTTGGGGAGGGGGGTGAGGGTGCTGGGTGGGTGGATGGGTGGGGGGTGTGGGTGGTCGGCTGTTGTCATGGTGTGCGGTCTGTGGCCATACTACCCGATTCCCACGCCCATCTAGTCAGTGAAGCGGGCGTCTATCAGTCTGTCCCGTGCCCGCTGGGCCAGCCGGTAACGGTGGACAGCCACCCGCCTGTGTCTACCCCGTCTGCCCTGACCATTGCCCCCATCCCCCTCATCTGGGGAGGACTGGGCCTCTTCCTGCTGCTCCTCCACTCCGCCCTCCTCTGCCTGCGGCACATCGCCCTTCTGCTGGGCTATGTTGTGCAGGACGCAGCACACCACAATGATGCGGCCGACCCTATCTGACCGATACTGGAGGGTGCCCCCAGAGAGGTCCAGGCACCTGAAACGCATCTTCAGCACGCCAAAGCACCTCTCGATCACTCCCCTTGTCGCTACATGGGCATCATTGTAGCGGTTCTCCGCCTCATTGCGTGGCCTCCGTATAGGCGTCATCAGCCACGATCGCAATGGGTAGCCCCTGTCGCCCAGCAACCAGCCCCTCAGCCGGGGATGGCGTCCCTCGTACATGCCGGGGATGGATGACCGCGACAACACGAATGACTCGTGTACACTGCCTGGGTGACGGGCGCAGACGTGCAGGATCATCATGTGGTGGTCGCAGACCACCTGTACGTTCATTGAATAGGTCCCCTTCCTATTAGTGAACACGGCCCTGTTATCTGCAGGTGGCCGCACGGCGACGTGCATCCCATCGATCGCGCCCTGGACCATGGGGAACCCGGCAACGGCAGAGAAGCCCACGGCCCGGGCATCTTGGCTGGCCCGGTCCACGGGGAAGCGGATGTAGCGGTGCGCCATGGCATAAAGGGCATCTGTCACTGCCCGGATGCACCAATGCACCGATGTCTGCGATATGCCGGACAGGTCCCCACTCGGTGCCTGGAATGACCCCGTTGCATAAAAGTTCAGGGCCACCGTAACCTTGACGGACACGGGGAGAGGGTGTCCCCCGCCAGTGCCACGCGGTGACAGGTGTGCCAGCAGGTGGCAGATGTGTGCCACGGTTTCCCGGCTCATCCGGAGTCTCCTCCTGCATTCCCGGTCCGTGAGGTCCTGGTATGGCTGCCGGGGCCGGTACACACGGGGCGCCCTCGGGTGCCTCCGTTGCCGTGGGGCCGCGACGTCCTCCTCCCCCTCCTCGTCCTGTCAGTCAGGTGTCACTCCAGCCTGGGCGGCTGCCGCCTGCCCCTCTGCGGCAGCCTGCGCCGCCTCTCTGGCACGCTCCTCCTCCTCCTCCTCATCCAGGGCAACATAGACATGAGCGGCTGCCACCACGGCGGCCAACATCGCTGGATGGTCTGAAAACATGACGGCCTGGTGGGGGGGAGGGGAACAACGACATGTCATCATTGCCCATATCCCCTCCTCCCCCCAGCCAGGTGGCATGGACCGCATGGGTCCAACTGTTGGAGGCTGGCACCTGGCCAGGTGGACCAACTCATTTGCCCTCCCATCACCCACCCCGGCACGGACCCCCTCCCCAACCTCCACCCCAGCACGGACCCCCCCCCAACCTCCACCCCAGCACGGACCCCCCCCCCAACCTCCACCCCAGCACGGACCCCCCCCCCCCAACCTCCACCCCGGCACGGACCCCCTCCACAACCTCCACCCCAGCACGGACCCCCCCCCAACCTCCACCCCAGCACGGACCCCCCCCCAACCTCCACCCCAGCACGGACCCCAACCCCCAACCTCCACCCCAGCACAGACCCCCCCCCAACCTCCACCCCAGCACGGACCCCAACCCCCAACCTCCACCCCAGCACGGACCCCCCCAACCCTCAACCTCCACCCCAGCACGGACCCCCCCCCAACCTCCACCCCAGCACGGACCCCCCCCCCCAACCTCCACCCCGGCACGGACCCCCTCCCCAACCCCCAACCTCCACCCCAGCACAGACCCCCCCCCCCCGCCCAACCTCCACCCCAGCACGGACACCCCCCCCAATCTCCACCCCGGCACGGACCCCCCCCCAACCTCCACCCCAGCACGGACCCCCCCCCCAACCTCCACCCCGGCACGGACCCCCTCCCCAACCTCCACCCCAGCACGGACCCCCCCCAACCCCCAAACTCCACCCCGGCACGGACCCCCTCCCGGCACTCCCCCGGAGCCCAGCCTACTCTAACCACCCCCCCCCCCCCCCCCCCCGCCGCACACACACACAAGCCGAGACACACCTCTCCTCACGCAATCAGTCTGTGGCCACGCCATTTCCTGCCCAGAGCCAACCCCCCAGGCCGTCACTCACCTCCTCGCTGGTCGGCGTGAGCCCCGGGTCACGCCGATGAAAAGGAGGTTTGATTCACGTCGACGTGAACGGTCATCACGTCGACGGGACTTCGGCCCATCCGAAGGGAGAATATCGGCAGGCCGAAAATCGGCTGCCTTGCGCAGACCCGTGACATTCTCCGCGACAGCGGCGCCATTAACGCCCCGCCGACTTTTCTCCCTTCGGAGACTTCGGCGGGGGCGGGATTCACGGCGGCCAACGGCCATTCTCCGACCCGGCGGGGGGGGTCGGAGAATGACGCCCCATGTGTCTCGTTACTTTCTGTGAGGTACTTGCTGTACCTCAACCAAGGCAGCTCCTGCATGAAAACTGGATATACGCTGCTGTTGCTTTATTGTAGCTGACTGTTCAGCTCCTAACCCTAGCGTATGCACCTGCCTCTCTAAACCATCTACCTCCTGATCTTTCTGCTGGAATTTCTTTCTCACATTCTCCGTCTCCCAATTTATTTCTATAAATTTTTCAAAATCCCATCAACTTTCTGAGCATGGTCATCTGCTCCACAAGCCAAAAGGCTCAGTGCCTTTTCAGTTCTTAACTTCTTTGCTCATTCTGTCCCTTGACTACACTCAGAGGCAGTAGAGTAGTGGTATTGTCGCTGGACTAGTAACCCAGAGTCATTCTCTGAGGACCCAGAGTCATTCTCTGAGGACCCAGATTCAAATCCCACCGTGGCACATGGTGAAATTTGAATTCAATAAAAGTTGATTGTCTTAAAAACCCATCTGGGTCACTAATGTTCTTTAGGGAAGGAAACCTTCTGACCTACATGTGACTCCAGATCCACATTAATGTGGTTGACTTTTTTTTTTAATTCCAATTAAGAGGCAATTTAGTGTGGCCAATCCAGATACCCTGCACATCTTTGGGTTGTGGGGGTGAGACCCACGCAGCACGGTAACATAGTGGTTTGCACTATGGCTTCTCAGCACCAGGGTCCCAGGTTTGATTCCCGGCTTGGGTCATTGTCTGTGCAGTGTCTGCACGTTCTCTTTGTGTCTGCGTGAGTTTCCTCCGGACGCTCCGGATCCTCCCACAAGTCCCGAAAGACGTGCTATTAGGTAATTTGGACATTCTGAATTCTCCCTCTGCACCCGAACAGGCACCGGAATGTGGCGACTAGGGGCTTTTCACAGTAACTTCATTGCAGTGTTAATGTAAGCCTACTTATGACAGGAAAGATGATTATTATTATTATGTGCAAACTCCACACGGAGTGACCTGGGCCGCGATCAAACCTGGGTCCTCGGCGCTATTAGACCACCACTGTGCCGCCGTTTCACCTACGTGGTTGACTCTTAAATGCCATCAAGGATGGACAATAAATGCTGGCTCAGCCAGCGACACCCATATCCCACGAACAAATTTTTAAAACTTCCCCACCTTGTATGCTGGTTCAGATCCTCAAACCGACCTCACCGACTTCCCTTTTCAAATGCTGACCACCCTATCTAATTAGTGATAAATTAACATACTCACCGGTCCTCTGCTGTCAGCATTCGATGCGGTTCTAGTGTCCTTATATTGCGAGGATCCTGCCGACTACGCCAATTTGTTCTGGTCAAAGATTGAAACTACTCAAGTCTGTAAGTTGCAGGAACTGAGACTTTATTCAGAAGCATATTTGAGAGATATAGCTGTGTAACATCTTTATATCTTTTGATTAGCACCCTTTCACTATAATTCATAAGCAGCATTACACTTATTACAGCTGTAACTTAACTAACCGAAGGTGGAAGTCTGTGCTTCTTATCATAGAATTTACAGTCAGGAGGCGGCCATTCGGCCCATCGAGTCTGCACCAGCTTTGGAAAGAGAGCCCTACTAAAGCCCATGCCTCCACCCTATCCCCGTTACCTAGTAACCTCACTTTGAACACTAAGGGGAATTTAGCATGGCCAATCCACATAACCTGCACATCTTTGGACTGTGGGAGGAAACTGGAGCACCCAGAGGAAACCCACACACACACACAGGGAGAACGTGCAGACTCCGCACAGACAGTGACTCAAGCCGGGAATCTAACCTGGGACCCTGGAGCTGTGAAGCAACTGTGCTAACCACTGTGCTACCGTGCTGCCCAATTCTTATCAGAATTTGCTTACCCATCCTGTGAGGGTCATTAACTTTGTGATTGTTTCTTCCCTACACCAGAATTCTGAGAAAGGGCTCTAATAATCATTGCTTTAAAGCTGTTGATGCTCATTACTACACTTGCCTACTTCAAAGTTATTAATGTCAAATTATTTCAATTACACCACTTCGGACAGCTATCCCACCATTGATTGCTTATATGTCACCATGGTGTTGAGATTCCTTTGATATCCGGCTATTCAATGCCCCTTTGAGTTGACATTCATGTTGTAATAGGAGTTTCAATTTGAGGTGATGTGATGTAGCACATTTTTCTAATTTCAGGTAACTTTGGCGATCGTTACTTTGGAACCGATGCCCCTGCAGACTGATGTGAGGATGGTGACTGTGCATCACAGACCTGCATATTTTTACTTCTGCATTTTCAGGCATTACAGTTTTTCATAGATCACTGGGTGAATTAAATGAGCTTCACACTAAGTGTCGCATGCACTTTGCAATCTCCATCCTTTAATTGGAAAGGATGTGGGTCTTGGATTGAATGAGAGTACCTCTGTTTTGCACCAGGAGTGCTAACACCTAAAAATTCACCCTGTCATCTCCTTTCTTTAGAATAACTCATTAGCTTAAAACGATTTGATGGTTGTGGCACCCACTAGCTAACAATATCCTGTAGCCAACTAATTGTTTGTATACAAAATAATAATGTTTTTATAAAGAAAACGACTGCAGTTTCTTTGACCATTAGGAACAACGAAAAATCGCTTTCAGAGCTCTGGAAAGTTTGCATTTTTAAATTATTACTCTTTAAGCAATATAAATGATTTTTACTTTAAGATAAATGAATGTAAGATTGCGCACAATTATTTAAGCAAGTACTTTATAACTGTTTGAAAACTTGATTCAGGGTCGCAGCATAGAAAATATCCTTGCGAGTTGGGTATCCTTTGTCGTACTTAGTTTGATATTGTGATATCACGAATAAATGCTTTTAATGTGTCCTTTTTTGTGATATTACAAAAGTATGGTTATTCTGAGGTTTTCCTGAGCACTTTAGGAGAAGTTAATTTGTGCAATTTGTCAATCCTATGAAGAGAATTAGTGCGAATTTAAATGCATTGTAAACCAATTCGTACCCGAGGAAATATTCGCTGTATCTCTCCACCTTGGCTATAGTCTTTTTTTGTGTGTGACTATTAGACTGAAGTCATGTTGTTAAGGAATCCTGCCATTAAGATATGAAAATCTGATGTATTCTGAAATTAAAACCTTTATATTTTGATCTCTTGACTGTGACCTAAAAGTTTCCCCTCAGCACGTCCGGTGCATGTTGACAGCACACAATCAGCAAATTATACATCACCAAACATTTTAATTTGCTGATCGTTGCATCACTGGTTGGAAAATTCCCCAATATGACTTTTTGCCATCATCCAGTGAAAACTGAACTAGAAAATCTAGGGAAGTCTCTTCTCCACAGTAAGGAGAGGAAATAAACAAGCTAAACACTCACGTATATCATAACAGCCCGTGGGGCGGCACAGTGGTTAGCACTCCTGCTTCACTGCACCACGGACCTGGGTTTAATTCCGACTTTGAGTGACTGGGTGGAGTTTGCACTTTCTCCCCGTCTCTGTGTGGGTTTCCTCCGGGTGCTCCGGTTTCCTCCCAAAGTCCAAAGATGTGCAGGTTAGGTTGGTTGGCCATGTTAAATTGCCCCTTAGTGTCCAACGGTTAGGTGGGGTTATGAGGATAGGGTGGGGAGTTGGGTCTAGGTGAGGTGCTCTTTCAGAGGGTTGATGCAGACGAATGGCCTCCTTCTGCACTGTAGGGATTCTATGAAACCTACTGGCTGCAAGCAAATCACTAGTGTGGAGAAAGGAATGTGTAAAACAGCTCAGTGTTAATTTTAAAATTGAGACGGGGAGATTGTAAATGGAAAAGTAACCTTTGAATTGTTTTTTTTTAAACCTCCGATGAACACAGACTGAGCAGAACCAGAGGTATTCACATTTTCTACCAGCATTTTACCATATATCAGCCAGTGAGAGGATCACTTTGGCACAGCACTGATTATTTTCTAAATGAATTGACTTAGAAATACAAAACAGCACAGACACTTGGTTACCAGGTTGAAATGTCTAGACGTTCAGGGTGTATTTCATAAGCAGGTAGAATGGAGCTCAGTACAGTACCACCAGGGTGTGCAGTATTACTCCTTTTCATTCTTTGAAATGCAACATTTTGATGGAACCCATTCTCAGTTTGCCTTTGATGTAAATATATTGTGGTATAACCATTCCTGCAGATTTTTGTCAGTTGTCATTTTGAAATGGGAGGGTGTGCATTATTGGCATGATGGTCTTGACGAAGCACATCAATTAAGGAACTTTGGAAACTGTGTTGTTAAGCACTAATCTAATAATTGTAAATAATTAGCTGATAATCATCAAAAACATAACCACATTGCATATTCTCCCCGTGTTTGCATAGGTTTCACCCCCACAACCCAAAGATGTGCAGGTTAGGTGGATTGACCACGTTAAATTGCACCTTAATTCTAAAAAATGAATTGGGTACTCTAAATTTATTTTAAAAACATAACCACGTAACCACCATAGGTCAAACCAAGGGTTGAAATTGTGAGAAACACCGCTCATAAAATTGACCCCATTGGAAAATAAATTCAGGCAGCTTGTAAAATGAGCTGCAAAGTCACACACTGCATTGTAAGACCCACAATGACCAATGTCACTCTCATGAATAGCACAAACTTGGGCTGGGATTTTCCGCTCCAGTTCGCATTGGCCGGGTTTGGCGAAGCAGCGGAAAATATCGCAGGTAGTCCAGAGTCGTGTCTCACGGCAATGTGAAAGCATGATGCGATTGTTTCCACCCCACACCCCCTGTCAGTATTGGGCCACGTTTCCCCCCATTCAACATCAGGAACCTCATTATAATAATATCATATACCTCCCCCCCCCCCGCATCAAAAAATCCACCTAGGGCGACGTGAGGGCAGAAGGGTGTGAAGCACAACTGGTCTCAGAAGGCATGCACCCATGGAAGCTCAGGTGGGTGCAGTGCCTGGAGAAGTTCATGCCTGGGTAGTACCTGCTTGGTTCCTGGAGGGTCTCCAGGTAATGCCCGGGTGGTGTCAGGGGATGCGCACCTGGGTGAACTGCTGGCCGCTGTGCGCTGAGGCAGCCTTTAAAAATGGCACCTGGATCTTCAAGTGTCCGAATTGATGGCAGGACAGGCGAAACAGAGGCCACCCCACCAGTGATACGTCAGGAGATTTTGTTTCCAAGGTCCCAGAAAAAGACCCCGTTGCTGTCAATGGCTTCAACGCTGCTTTTCCGGACCGGCATTAGCCTTTGCCGATATCGGAGAAAATCCCGACCTTGCTCTTCTGAAAGATGATAACTATTTTTGCGTTTTTTCAGCCAGGCACGGTCCATTTCATTGTGCTTCAGGAGTTAGTGAGGAGGACTGTTTCATAGAATTTACAGTGCAAAATGAGACCATTCAGCACATCGAGTCTGCACCGGCCTTGAAAAGAGCACCATACCCAAGCCCACACCATCACTCTGTCCCCGTAACCCCACCCAACCTTTTTGGACACTAAGGGCAATTTAGCAAGGCCAATCCACATAACCTGCACATCTTTGGACTGTGGGAGGAAATTGGAGCACCCGGAGGAAACCCACGCAGACATGGGGAGAACGTGCAGACTCCGCACAGACAGTGACCCAAGGCGGGAATTGAACCTGCGACCCTGGAGCTGTGAAGCAACTGTGCTAACCATAATGCTACCGTGCTGCCCCTGTTTCAGATGTTGTGTGGATTATGTGTCAAGACTGGTTGAGTGTTTTGCACACAAATACATTTTCTACTCCTGTTTCACAGAATGTTCACAAATTAATGTTATTGACATGTCTAATGCCAACTGTGTAGTCAAATATTTGACAGTGATTTCATCCCACCAATACCTATCCATTACACTATATTCAGTGCCTGCTGTAGGTCAATCTTCTAATTATGTAGCAAATCTTTAAATATCTCAATTAGTTGTCAAACTAATGTAACTATAACAACAACCTCTATTTATCTGACATCTTTCATGTAGTAAAACCTCCCAAAACACTTCACAGTTGTGTTATCAAACAAGCATTGACACTGATCTATGTAAAAAAAATTGAAAAATCTGGTTAAGTGACCAGAACTTTACTCAAGTAAACAGTCATCTTAAAGGAGGAAAAATGGCTGAGACGTTTAGGGAGGGAACTCCAGAGCTCAGAACCTTAGCTGCTAATGGGAAAGTGATTAATTTCAGCGATGCTTGTGAGGCCAGAGTTGGATGAGTTCTGGAGGGTTATCAGGCCTGTCATTGGTTGGTGGCAGGATCTTCCAGTCCCGTTGTTTTAAACCGGTTTTCCTATTGTTCGCAACCCCTCCCCTCCAGGGAGTCCATGGGGGGAGGGGAGGGGGTCAGTGACGACGGGGCCAGCAGGAACGGGCAGAAAACTTGTTGTTGTTGAATCTTACCAGCCCTAAGGAGATGTGCCGGAGAGCTGGTAATGTGGCAAGGAAAGGGTCTGGAGCGGAGCCTGACATCTTCCTACTGCTAAGACACCAGCAGTTGAGACCTCAGCAGGGTAGCCAACCACCAGATAGCAAATTGAGCCTCTTAAGAGCCCAATTAAGGGCAACTTCTTGATCACACCATTACTGGGATCTGACCCGCACTGCTCTCTGCTGATTTGCCAGGCCTTGCCTGCCTTGCTGAAAGAAACTTACTCATCTTTGAAGGCTCCTTGGCATTAATGTTCCCTCTTCCGTGTCCTGAAGCCTGTACAGTAGCCTCTGCTCAGCTCAGATTGGGCTGGCAGCACTGGGAGGCACTCTCAAACAGGCTGAACATAGGGGCAGCATGTGGCGGAGTGGTTAGCACTGGGCCAGCGGCGCTGTGGGCTAAATAGCTGGCTTGTAATGCAGAACAAGGCAGCAGCGCGGGTTCAATTCCCGTACCGGCCTCCCCAACAGGCGCCGGGATGTGGCGACGAGGGGCTTTTCACAGTAACTTCATTGAAGCCTGCTTGTGACAATAAGCGATTATTATTATTATAGTTAGTAGTTAACCAGTTGTGTTTGTTTCCTATTTAATTATAGTTATTGTTATTAATAAAAGTTAATTGTGTTTAGAATTACAAACCTGGTGACTGTAGTTATTGGGCAGCCAGAGACCAAAGACTTCCAGTATTTTTAAAAGTTAATTTCAACTGTCTCGTGACTCTCTGCATCAAGTGGGGCTGGAATTGACCACGCACTAGCCCAGGGTGTCGTAACAGTTGTTAGAACCATCAGTGTGGAAGGGCCTCCACAACAATGATGTTCGTGGCTGTAGTTATTTCAGACTTTTGGCTCCATCAAAGTAGCATGGAGATGGCCTCCACTTAGTCGGGCCAATCCAGCACTGGGAAGGTTCCATTGGTCTGGGATAGTGGTCCTTAACTGGCCTGATTGGCTGCCCACGTCCATGGAGCAGGATGCTGATTCCTGTGCCAGTCCATCCAGGAGAAACTCGCAGTGAGGTGGGACAGTCTTCCCAGTGGCGCTTTCTGATGCTCTCTAACCAGTGTTTGTAACAAAATATTATACTGCAAAATTTGAAAGAAAGACATGTTAAATTATTGTATAATTACCAAAGGGAGGCCATTACATTCACCACTAATCATTCATTAAAGGACATAATCACTCAAAACAGAAAAATACTGTTTTCAGGCACTAGATAACCAATGTAAATATAAATGAGGTCTGAAATTTCCTTATAAGGCATACCTGGAGCTGCAAACATAGGTTATGGTGTATTTTAATGATTGTCTCAGGGTGCTATATTGCAAAGGGACTATCCAGTTCAGCAGTGGAAAGTTTATTAATATTTTATATGTGGAAACACCATTACAATTGTGTCTGCAGTTCAACTTCCGGAATATTTACTGCGTTTAAGTGACAGTAATTGAATGTATATATAGATATATATATATATATTGATAGAAAATTCCGGTCTGGTTTCACTTTGTAATGTACACGCCAAAACTTAATTGCACTGCTGTTATAGCATATATGAGCCCAATGTCACAGTCAGGACAGACCACCAATCTCGAAGAAAACTGCCCATAAAGATCTACAGATTTCTGTGCCTGGGCTTTCCCCTTTTCTGGCATTAGTTTGAATATGGCACCAAGTCAAAGTATGCTCCAGGATTCAAGCAACAGTAATGTCAGCAAGCAGGATGAGCAGCTAATCGCATTAGAGTGTCCGTCTCCCAGTCCCCATCACTGTTCTCTCTCATTTCTTTTCAACCACGTTAACCAATATCAAGGTACTGAGTGGATGTCCGTCACCAATAGAAATATAAAAACCTCGATACAATCTAGATATTTTTTTAAGTTATCATGGTTATGACAGAAGGAAGAATACCGCCCCCAGCCATTGACCAGTTAACCTGCTAGTTCACAAATGACAAACTTTATTGCATTAAATGTTAAATTTCCCATGGTGGCACTTGAATTCATGATCTCTAGCCTTTAAGATCAGCACCATAACCGTTATACGACCATACATAAGGGAGGACATTTGTTAGTTTTTATATTGTAGTTTGTGTTGTAATTATTTGACAGAAGAAAAATTTAATTGATGGCAATGACTGGAGACAAGGGATTCTGCAACCACCCGCCGGATTGGAGATTCCCCGGGGGGCGGCGCGAATCCCGCCCCGCCAGCTGCCGTATTCTCCTGCATCGTTTTTCGGGTGGGGGTGGGGTTCACGCCATGCCGGCCGGGGGCCGCTGGCAGCGCCTCCCGCCCCCCCCCCCCCCCCCCGGCAATTCTCTGAGCCCCGATGGGCCGAGTGGCCGTCCATTTTTGGCCAGTCCCGCCGGCGTGGGTTACGTATGGTCCCACACGGCGGGACCTGGCAGGTAAGTCGGCTGGGGTGGTCCTGGGGGGGGGGGGGGGGGGTGGGGGGAGGGATGGACCCGGGGGGGGGGGGGGCGGCACGTGGCCTGGCCCGCGATCGGGGCCCACCGATCTGCAGGCGGGCCTGTGCCATGGGGGCACTCCTTCCGCACTGGCCCCTGGAGGGCTCCGCAATGGCCGGTGCAGAGAAGAGAACCCCCCGCACATGCGCCAAAACAGGCTGGCGGTTCCGCACATGCGCGAGATCACGCCGGCCCTTTGGCGCATGCGCAAACTCGTGCAGTTCCTTCGGCGCTGGCTGGAACGTCGCCAACCCCTCCGCCGTCCACCTGGCCCCCGAGACAGGTGAGAATTCCTCACCTTGGGGGCCCGTTGACGCCGGAATCGTTGACGCCGGTTTACCCACCAGCGTGGGGACTTGGTCCCTGGAAAGGAGAATCCCAGCCAAGAATCTTTTTATTTTGACAAGCCCAAAATAACAAGCTGTCAGAACCTTTGCATTATTCTTTGGAAATCTGGGCTTGGAACTTTTAAGAACCTTCCTAGAACTGCCTTTGTTTTTAATGTGTTGAATTTTTGGGGATAAATCTTCCTTCAATAATGTTGTCACACCAATTACAGCAGAGATCAGTGGTATGAACTGGCCTCAAATCCTCCAACCCTATCTACACTGGGGGGATTTTCCGCATGTCCATGCTGGTGGGATTTTCTGGTCCCGTCGGCAGGGAAACCCGCAGCGAGGGGTGGATTCAAAGGGAAATCCCTTCGACAGCGGCGACTAGAACATACCGTCGCTGGCCAACGTCAGGCCGCCTCCTGATGCCAAGAAACATGCCACACTGCACAGAAAATCCTACCCGCTAACCCGCTTTTGACAAGGTGCCACACAAAAGGTTGCTGCATAAACTAAAGATGCATGGCATTGAGGGTAAAGTGGTAGCATGGGTAGAGGATTGGTTAACTAACAGAAAGCAGAGAGTGGGGATAAATGGGTGTTTCTCTGGTTGGCAACCTGTAACTAGTGGGGTCCCTTGAGGATCAGTGTTGGGCCCGCAGTTGTTCACAATTTACATAGACGATTTGGAATTGGGGACCAAGTGCAATGTGTCAAAGTTTGCAGATGACACTAAGATGAGTGGTAAAGCAAAAAGTGCAGAGGATACCGGAAGTCTGCAGAAGGATTTGGATAGGTTAGGTGAATGGGCTAGGGTCTGGCAGATGGAATTCAATGTTGCCAAGTGTGAGGCTATCCATTTTGGGAGGAATAACAGCAGAATGGATTATTATTTAAACGGTAAGATGTTAAAACATAGAACATAGAACAATACAGCGCAGTACAGGCCCTTCGGCCCATGATGTTGCACCGAAACAAAAGCCATCTAACCTACACTATACCATTATCATCCATATGTTTATCCAATAAACTTTTAAATGCCCTCAATGTTGGCGAGTTCACTACTGTAGCAGGTAGGGCATTCCACAGCCTCACTACTCTTTGCGTAAAGAACCTACCCCTGACCTCTGTCCTATATCTATTACCCCTCAGTTTAAGGCTATGTCCCCTCGTGCTAGCCATTTCCATCCGCGGGAGAAGGCTCTCACTGTCCACCCTATCTAACCCTCTGATCATTTTGTATGCCTCTATTAAGTCTCCTCTTAACCTTCTTCTCTCTAACGAAAACAACCTCAAGTCCATCAGCCTTTCCTCATAAGATTTTCCCTCCATACCAGGCAACATCCTGGTAAATCTCCTCTGCACCCGTTCCAAAGCCTCCACGTCCTTCCTATAATGCGGTGACCAGAACTGTACGCAATACTCCAAATGCGGCCGTACCAGAGTTCTGTACAGCTGCAACATGACCTCCTGACTCCGGAACTCAATCCCTCTACCAATAAAGGCCAACACTCCATAGGCCTTCTTCACCACCCTATCAACCTGGGTGGCAACTTTCAGGGATCTATGTACATGGACACCTAGATCCCTCTGCTCATCCACACTTTCAAGAACTTTTCCATTAGCCAAATATTCCACATTCCTGTTTTTCCTTCCAAAGTGAATCACCTCACACTTCTCTACATTAAACTCCATTTGCCACCTCTCAGCCCAGCACTGCAGCTTATCTATATCCCTCTGTAACCTGCTACTTCCTTCCACACTATCGACAACACCACCGACTTTAGTATCGTCTGCAAATTTACTCACCCACCCTTCTGCGCCTTCCTCTAGGTCATTGATAAAAATGACAAACAGCAACGGCCCCAGAACAGATCCTTGTGGTACTCCACTTGTGACAGAACTCCATTCTGAACATTTCCCATCAACCACCACCCTCTGTCTTCTTTCAGCTAGCCAATTTCTGATCCACATCTCTAAATCACCCTCAATCCCCAGCCTCCGTATTTTCTGCAATAGCCTACCGTGGGGAACCTTATCAAACGCTTTGCTGAAATCCATATACACCACATCAACTGCTCTACCCTCGTCTACCTGTTCAGTCACCTTCTCAAAGAACTCGATAAGGTTTGTGAGGCATGACCTACCCTTCACAAAGCCATGCTGACTATCCCTGATCATATTATTCCTATCTAGATGATTATAAATCTTGTCTCTTATAATCCCCTCCAAGACTTTACCCACTACAGACGTGAGGCTCACCGGTCTATAGTTGCTGGGGTTGTCTCTGCTCCCCTTTTTGAACAAAGGGACCACATTTGCTATCCTCCAGTCCTCTGGCACTATTCCTGTATCCAATGATGACATAAAAATCAAAGCCAATGGTCCAGCAATCTCTTCCCTGGCCTCCCAGAGAATCCTAGGATAAATCCCATCAGGTCCCGGGGACTTATCTATTTTCAGCCTGTCCAGAATTGCCAACACCTCTTCCCTACGTACCTCAATGCCATCTAATCTATTTACCTGGAGCTCAGCATTCTCCTCCACAACATTATCTTTTTCCTGAGTGAATACTGACGAAAAATATTCATTTAGTATCTCGCCTATCTCTTCAGACTCTACACACAACTTCCCATCCCTGTCCTTGACTGGTCCTACTCTGTCCCTAGTCATTCGCTTATTCCTGACATACCTATAGAAAGCTTTTAGGTTTTCCTTGATCCTTCCTGCCAAATACTTCTCATGTCCCCTCCTTGCTCGTCTTAGCTCTCTCTTTAGATCCTTCCTCGCTACCTTGTAACTATCCATCGCCCCAACTGAAACTTCACACCTCATCTTCACATAGGCCTCCTTCTTCCTCTTAACAAGAGATTCCACTTCTTTGGTAAACCACGGTTCCCTCGCTCGGCACCTTCCTCCCTGCCTGACCGGTACATACTTATCAAGAACACGCAGTAGCTGATCCTTGAACAAGCTCCACTTATCCAGTGTGTCCAAAACTTGCAGCCTACTTCTCCACCTTATCCCCCCCAAGTCACGTCTAATGGCATCATAATTTCCCTTCCCCCAGCTATAACTCTTGCCCTGCGGTGTATACTTATCCCTTTCCATCCTTAACGTAAACGTCACCGAATGGTGGTCACTGTCCCTACAGTGCTCACCTACCTCCAAATCCAACACCTGGCCTGGTTCATTACCCAAAACCAAATCCAATGTGGCCTCGCCTCTTGTTGGCCTGTCAACAAACTGTGTCAGGAAACCCTCCTGCACACACTGAACAAAAAACGACCCATCTAATGTACTCGAACTATATCTTTTCCAGTCAATATTTGGAAAGTTAAAGTCTCCCATAATAACTACCCTATTACTTTTGCTCTTATCCAGGATCATCCTCGCCATCCTTTCCTCTACATCCCTAGAACTATTTGGAGGCCTATAGAAAACTCCCAACAGGGTGACCTCTCCTTTCCTGTTTCTAACCTCAGCCCATACTACCTCGGAAGATGAGTCCCCATCTAGCATCCTCTCCGCCACCGTAATACTGCTCTTGACTAGCAGCGCCACACCTCCCCCTCTTTTGCCTCCTTCTCTGAGCTTACTAAAACACCTAAACCCCGGAACCTGCAACATCCATTCCTGTCCCTGCTCTATTCACGTCTCCGAAATGGCCACAACATCGAAGTCCCAGGTACCAACCCATGCTGCCAGTTCCCCTACCTTATTTCGTATACTCCTGGCATTGAAGTAGACACACTTCAAACCACCTACCTGAACACTGGCCCCCTCCTGCGACGTCAAATCTGAGCTCCTGACCTCTATACTCTCATTCTCCCTTACCCTAAAACTACAATCCAGGTTCCCATGCCCCTGCTGCATTAGTTTAAACCCCCCCAAAGAGCACTAACAAATCTCCCCCCCAGGATATTTGTGCCCCGCAGGTTCAGATGTAGACCATCCTGTCTGTAGAGGTCCCACCTTCCCCAGAAAGAGCCCCAGTTATCCAGAAATCTGAATCCCTCCCGCCTGCACCATCCCTGTAGTGCACATGCTGCTGTGCAGAGGGACCTGGGTGTGCTGGTGCACGAGTCGTAAAAAGTTGGTGTGCAGGTGCAACAGGTGATTAAGAAGGCTAATCGAGTTTTGTCTTTCATTGCTAGAGGGATGGAGTTCAAGACTAGTGAGGTTATGCTGCAATTGTATAGGGTGTTGGTGAGGCCGTATCTGGAGTATTGTGTTCAGTTTTGGTCTCCTTACCATGGAAAGGACATATTAGCACTGGAGGGAGTGCAGAGGAGATTCACTAGGTTGATCCCAGAGTTGAGGGGATTAGATTATGACGAGAGGTTGAGTAGACTGGGACTGTACTCATTGGAGTTTAGAAGGATGCGGGGGGATTTTATTGAGACATAAAATTATGAAGGGAATAGATAGGATAGATGCGGGCAGGTTTTTTCCACTGGTCGGGGAAAGCAGAACTAGGGGGCATAGCCTCAAAATAAGGGGAGGTAGATTTAGGATGGAGTGTAGGAGGAACTTCTTCACCCAAAGGGTTGTGAATCTCTGGAATTCCTTGCCCAGTGAAGCAGTTGAGGCTCCTTTAAGCGTTTTTAAGAAAAAGATAGATGCCTTTCTAAAGAATAAAGGGATTCGGGGATATGGTGTATGGGCCGGAGAGTGGAGCTGAGTCCACAAAGATCAGCCATGATCTCATTAAATGGCGGAGCAGGCTCGAGGGGCCAGATGGCCTACTCCTGTTCCTAGTTCTTATGTTCTTACAACATAACTTTGTCACTGCTCTTGCCATCCCTCACTCTCCCTCACTGCTTCCCTCTCACCACCTCTAACTCTCGCCACGTCTCCTCCACCAATTGCCATCTCTCCCACTCGCCACCTCACCCCCTCACTTGCTCACCACCTCTCCTGATCGCCATCTCTCCTGCTTGCCTCCTCCCCTACTCAACCCCTCTCCCTCTCGCCCCTTCTCCCGCTCGCTGCCCCTCCCACTCGCCACCTCTCCCACTCACCCCTTCCAAACACTCACTGTGGGAAAGGGCTCAGGAGGGTGGCGGTGAGCGAGGAAGGCTGAGTCGAGGAGTGAGGTGGCGGATAGGAAGGTTGGAGAGGGCATTGCGGTTGAGCACTGTTTTCATTGCACGACAGGATAATGAAGCCAGAGATAGAAAGAGGAGAGAGAGTAAACCCGAGGTTGAGATCAGTCCAATTAACGTTCTGGAGTGGGAGCTGAAGGTTTTGGGAGGGCACCCACTTCTGGCTTAGTTTCAGGAAATCAGCTGCTGCGGATTCATCAGGTTGAGTGATACTTTTGTGTCCCAGGAACTGATGCAAGTGAATATCAACTGTTGGTTCTACCTGATTAATCAGGTCAGGTTTGATTCTTGTCCATAAATTTCCGATCATAGGGGCGTTTACCAGTTCTTTGCTTCTGGTGGCGATGACATCATTTAACCATCAAGGTGTTCACGGCTGTAATAATTAAGTGCACGTCGCTTGATGGACTGATCCACAGCTGTGCAGCTTTGCTTCCCTACTATATCCCAAAAAAGCTCTTTTAACAATCACAAATGACAACCAACAGGACTGTTGATCATAATCTTTCCCTCGAGCTTGCCTACAGCCTTTCACGTGCTTGACCATACCATCCTTCTCGAACTCGCCCTGACCAGCGCTGCAGCCGAACCCCGCAGCCCACACCACTGAGGTCTGAGAGCTCTCCACCACCCCCGCCCATTCATCGCCGTCAAACCCCCCCTGACATTCATCGCCGGCTGCTGCCTCCCCCCCCTCACCACCACCACCACCAAACGCCGCTCTCCATCCTGCGCACCACATTTCACTGCACCCTCCATGGGCCTCCCACTTGGGTCCGCTCCTGGCACTGTCCCTTGGCACAGGTTGGTAGTGCCAGGTTGGCATCAAAATAATCTGTTGAGCCATATACACCATTAAGCTAGAAGCTAAAATATTGTAAACTCCGCAAATAATTTTTTATTATTGTAGAGAACTTTGATATTCCACAATTATAAAATTATTCTCTTGCTAGTCCAAACCTTTACATTGCTGAAAAAGGAGCCATGCTATTGAAGGTTTTCTCAAGCAATACTCAAATATAAAATTAGTTTTGAAGGACCAGTGATCGAGGCTAGTTAGCAGTAATTATGAACTTGGGTACCATAAAAAAAAATGCAGTTTTCCCTCATTTAACACATGCAGCTTTCTACTTTCGCAATGGTGAAAAGCTAGAGACACTTAGAGGTCTGAAGCGTTCCAAGTACACAGATCATTAACATGTCACGATCAGGTACAGAAAATAATCAAAGTGGCTAATGGAATGCTAGCGCTTATATCGAAAGGGATAGCATGCAAAGGAGTAGAAGTTATGCTTTAGCTATACAAATTCGTGTATAGTCTACACCTGGAGTGCTGTGTGCAGTTCTGACCTCCAAATCTAAGGAAGGATATGCTTGCATTCGAGGCGATACAGCAAATGTTGGCTAGATTGACTCCTGGGCTGAAATGATTGTCCTATGATTCGAGGCTGACAAAGTTGGGTAGATACTCTCAAAGGTTTTGAAGAATGAAAGGTGCTGTAATTGAAACCTACAGAATAATGAAGGGGCTTGACAGTTAGACATCGAGAGGTTGTTTCTCTAGCCTGGGGAATCTGGAACAGGATAGGGGAGGTTGGAGGGGGTGGAGGGTACAGTCTCAGGATAAGGGCTGATCATTTAGGATTGAGATGAGACAAGGAGGAATGTCTTCATTCAAAGGGTTGTGAATCTTGAGAATTTTCTATCCTAGAGGGTTACTCAATCAGTGAATATATTTAGCGGCTGAGTTAAGCAAATAAGGGCATTCAAGGAATATTGCAAGCAAACAGGAAAGGAGTTGAGGCAGAAGATCAGCCATGATCATATTAAATGTCGGAACAGGCCCGGAGGTCAGATCCTCCACTCCTGCTCATATTTCTTACTTGGTTATGTTTAAGGGATTTTACAATGAGACTAACAGTGCAAAATGGCAAATCCTCATCAGATCAGTGATTTCTAATTGATTGCAGATGAGGACAACTTCAACAGCGCATCCTATGTATAAACCTAGAATCACTGACAGCAACTTTGGATTTTTAAGTTTAGCTTTGCATGTCGAGGGCAAAATTCAGGCTAATTTGGTATACACCATTGTCTATTTCATTTCATTAAGTGTTAACATTAGGATATATATTTCACCAATTAAATACTTGGATCTATCCATTTGTGGTCATCTGTGTTGAAATCCATCTGCCATGCTTCCGCCATCTCACTTAAAATCTATGTCTCGTAATATTATGCTCCCATCCAAGTCATTCACGAAAGCACCAATCTTTTTATCACCTCCAAACTTGGATCTGCGGTTCTCTGTTGTGTAACCAAAATCATCAATAAATACACTGAACTATTGAGACCCCTGCACGGATTCTTGTGGGACACCACTATAACTTCCTTCCAATTGAAGTATATCCCCAATATCTCTCCTCTCGGTTTTCTGCTGCCTGACCATCTAACCAGGTAAATTCCATGAGCTTTAACTTTAGCTAACATTGTCTGATTTGAAATCTTACCCAATAGGTGGGGGTATGGGATCACTCAGCTGCTCTTGCAGAGAGCAAACACGGGTTTGATTAATCAAATGGCCTCCTTCTGGGCTATCCATATAAATTATATCCATAGACATTCCCGGTCCATTACTTTATTTATTTCCTAAAAAAATTCAATTAGGTGCATTAGACATTTATAAATCGATGTTGGCTCCCTCTAATCAGCTCAACTATCTTTGAATGTTCTGTCATTCTGTCCTTAACTATAAATTCCAAGATGATAGACGACAGATCTATAATTTATTTGGTTATTTTTGGCCTTTCTGAAAATAATGAAGTTAACTTCGTAGTTGGCCAATTTAAAGGGACAATTTTTGAATGGAGAGAGGTTTGGAAGATTATGATTGAAGCAAATGCAATTTCCTTGCCTCCTTCCTTCAGACCCCTGTGCTGGAAGTGACCAGTTCCTGAGGATTGTCAGCCTTTAATGCTATTATTTTTCTCTAATACTGTTTTCTTTCTTATATTTACTTTAACAAATTCCATTTCTTGATTTCTTATTAACTTATGGGAATGTCTGTATGTTATTCTTTTTATTGTGAAAACTGACACAATGTAATTATTCAACAAATCTGTCGTCGCCTATTTTTGTTTTGAATATTAACCCATTCATTATTAAACATTGACTGTCATTTTTCTTCTAATCTAGTTGTAAACTTGACATCCCATTCAAGTTTATTTTTGTTTTCCCCTTTTTCAACTCTTTCTATCCTTTTTTTCACCTCCTTTACTGTATATCCCTCTCTGTTCCCTGGACTTACTTTATATTTTGCACTTGTACTGCTCATTCCTTCAGTTTCAAATTATCTCATGCCTCTTTTGTCAATCATAATTCTTTTATTTGGTAAATAAGTAAAGCACTTTCTGCTGGGAGGGTGGGGGGGGGCGGCACGGTGGCACAGTGGTTAGCACTGCTGCCTCACAGTGTCAGGAACTCAGGTTCGTATCTAGCCTGGGGTGACTGTTGGTGTGGAGTTTGCACTTTCTCCCCGTGTCTGCGTGGGCTGCGTGGGTTTCCTCCGGGTGCTCCGGATTCCTCCCACAGTCCAAAGATGTGCAGTTTAGGTGGACTGGCCATGCAAAATTGCCCCCTTGGTGTCCAAAGATATAGAACGTAGAACATACAGTGCAGAAGGAGGCCATTCAGCCCATCGAGTCAGCACCAACCCACTTAAGCCCTCACTTCTACCCTATCCCCTTAACCCAATAACCCCTCCTAACCTTTTTTGGGGACACTAAGGGCAATTTAGCATGGCCAATCCACCTAACGTGCACGTCTTTGGACTGTGGGAGGAAACCGGAGGAAACCCATGCAGACACGGGGAGAACGTGCAGATTCCACACAGACAGTGACCCAGCAGGGAATCTAACCAGGGACCCTGGCGCTGTGAAGCCATGGTGCTAACCACTGTGCTACTGTGCTGCCCAAAGGTGTGACGTATAGGTGGTGTTACAGTGAAAGGCCGGTGAGTGGGCCTAGGTAGGGTGCTCTTTCAGAGGATAGGTGAAGACTTGATGGGCTGAATGGCCTCCTTCTGCGTGGTACAGATTCTATGGAGTATATATTAGACCTTTATCAGGCAAAATTATTTTTTTAAACACCTTGTATCCAGTTTCCTCCCACAAATCCCAAAAGACGCGCTGTTAGGTAATCTTGACATTCTGAATTCTCCCTCTGTGTACCTGAACAGGCGCCGGAATGTGGCAACGAGGGGCTTTTCACAAAAAAAAAATTCATTGCAGTGTTTAAGCCTACTTGTGACAATAAAGATTATTATTACTTGATATCCAATCTCCATTTTGACCAGTTAATTGTTTCCAGGCACTATTTCATTCTCTTAAATTTAATCTTATCAAGATCTAGAGTGTTAGTAATGTACTAAGTTTCTCTTTTTCAAATCTAACATTGAATTTGATAATAGAGTGACCACTGTTCAATACATTTTCCCTCATTGTTAGATTAATTAAATCTTTCACTTCACTCATTACAGGACTGATCACTAGTTGTTTCTCGAGCGCATTTCTGCAGGAAACTATCTTGAATGCACTCAAGAAATTCACTAGCTTGCTAACTTGAACCTTCCCAATTAATGACTATTAAAGCCTTCCAATAAACAACTTTGTTTTTTCTGCCAACATCTCCATTCTCAGAATTAATCCCATGAATGGTGTTTCCCTATTCCCTTTTCTCTCTTATGCTTGTCTAGCTTCTCCTTAATTACATCGACACTGTTCACTTCAACCTTCCACTGGTATAACTCTCTCCATTCTTTGGGTAAATTGGTGTAATAGTATTGGTAAAACATTCCTGTTGAAAAAAAAATTGTTCATGTCAATTGCAGGGGATTTCTGGGGCGTCATTCTCCGCCGGCGGGAGTCTCCGTTTTGCCGGCGCCCGGGGGTTTCCCGACGGCGTGGGGCTGCCCCACAATGGGAAACCCCATTGACCGGCCGGTGTTACGGAAACTCCCGCCGGCCGGTCGGGGCAGAAATGTGGCGGGGCGGGTAGGAGAATTTCGCCCCTGGTGTGTATAACCATAGGATTTTCTGGTGTGTATGAACGTTTTGGGTTCATCACACTTCAAAGTGTCAAAAGTATTAAAAGGCAGTAATTCAATGCTTGCCTCGTATGGGTAGCAATTGGACCCGCCAATGTTCTTGCCAATCTGTAAATTTCCTTCATCAACATCACTGAACCTCGAATTTATCTTAGGATACTAAATTTATATTAATTAGATGTTTGGCCTTTATGGAATGAAGCAAGTTAAACATGATACACCTCAGCAGAATGTGCATTGATCCATCACACTTGCTATTATAAAACAGTGCACTATTGAACTTCCTTTGAAAAACGTTGTAAACAACCTGTTCATAATTCATAAACTTCATTATTATTGGTCAATATGAATAAGTTTCATTTCATTTTCCCAGATGTCAACGATTGTACCGTTCAGTTGCAATTCTCTCACAAGGTTATTTCATTCCCAACGACATGACTCTGGCATGGTGGAGGCCAAGAAATGGTGAAAATTTCATTCACTCTGTTGGACTCCTGAAAAACATTATATACACCACCTCCACCCCCATAACACTCACTCAAAAAATGTGAGAGCGTCATAACATATTCATTTTATTTAAATTGCACACAATGTCATCTCTCATACCGGAATCGTTTGGTGCTCATAGTCGCCCATGTGAAGTGGTTAGAAAGCAAACTAAACAAGCTCTTATACTGCAGATGTTTGTTGTGGGTTTTGCTTTCTTTTAAGTGGGATTTTGCCTTAGTGTCCCTTTGTCTGATAGAGATGTAGAAAGTTATCTTATTAAATGTTTATCTTATTAAAGCAACCAAATCTTCTTTTCAGCCATTGCAAAACAGTGTCAATTGGAGTTGACTTTCCAAACATCTGTCAGAATAGGAAGAATGGGCAGAATTTTAATTCTGAGGGGGAGGCATGTGTGTCAGTGCGTGTGCTGGCAGTGTCTTGCTACAGATCAATGTACTAGCCTACTGGCATGCTCCCACTTTTGGCCTATTAGGTGATGGCTGCCCACCCACCAGCAGCAGGTAGCCAATTAGGCAAATTAAAGTGCCAATTAAGGGCTCTCATCACACAATGTCTGGACAGGCTCCCCAATGTGGTTGGAGCCCACAGATGGAATGGTGGCAGCCTCCTCACAGCAGACCCAGGGGGAGTCCAGAGGCACAACTTGCAAAGCAGCCCCATATGGATCTGCTGGCCTGTTTCGGTTACAACATCCATAGACCATTCTTTGATGGAACACCCTCTCCACCATGGTGTCCTGTTTTAAAAATACCCTAATCATCGTATCTATCACTTGAAATAGTACACTAGAGAAGAAGAGAGTTTCACTGTCGCCAGGTTGTATTGCCACACACACCATTATTCTCTAATCACAGGTGAAGGTCTTGGCAGATCCACATGACATAGCGAGAGACAGGCAGCTGTGCCACTTACAAGAAGATTGTATATAGCCAATGGTAGACAAGGTTCTAAGCATACAATGTTGCTGTTTATGACCTATTTCAGGCCAGTATAGAAACTAACTACAGTAAAAAATTATTCTAGAATCCACAGACCACACACAAGCTAACCCTTTTAAGTATCTCATGCGTGTACAGTCAATCAAAAAATAGAGGGACGTGCACTTGAACAAATTGCCTGAGCAATCCAAAATGAAATTGGAGGAGAAGATGATCTAGAGTGCCAGCTACTCATTGCCAAGACTACTTAATTTCTCATAGAATAGCAATGAGTAACATAAAGTTCAATAGTAAAATCAAATTCAGTGGTAATTAAGGGAAACTCTCCTCTGGTCAGAGTCATATCTCGCTCAGACACAGTGATTGTAGTTTTTGGAAGCCAATCATTTCAGCTCCAGGTCATGGGTACAGGAATGGCTCAGGGCAGTGGCCTAAGCCCAACCCTCTTTAGCAGCTTCATCAGTGACCTTACCTCTACCATAATGTCAGACATGGAGAAGTTTGCTGACGATTGCACAATGTTTTTCGAAACCCCTCATATAATGAAGCAGTCTGTTTCCAGATACAGCAAGACCTGGACAGCATTCAGGCTTAGGCTCACAAGTGGTAAGTAACATTGGCACCTCACAAGCATCAGCTGCAGCGATCAATATCCTGGGAATCAGCATTGACCAGAACCTTGATTGGATGAGCCATATAATTAAAGTGGTTACAACAGCAGGGCACAGGCTGGGTAATCTGTGGCGAGTAACTCACCTCCCTACTCCCCAAAGCCACTCCTCCTTCTACAAGGCATAAGTCAGGAGTGCGACGGAATGCTCCCCACTTCCGTGGTGAAAGTCAGTTACAACAACACTCGAGGTGCTCAACACCATCCGTGACAAAACAGTCCCTTTGGTTAGCACCTCATACACTGTCACCTTAAACATTCACCAGCTTTAGTGTGTGTCATACAGATGCTTGGGAATACCACCACCTCCAAGTTCTCCTCAGTTAACACACCATGCTAATCTGGAACTAGAATGCCAATCCTTCACTGTCATTGGGTCAAAATCCTGAAGCTCTCTTCCTGACAACACTGCGGGTGTATCTACGCCACATGGACTGCAGTGGTTGAAGAAGGCAGCTCACCACCACCTTCTCATGGGCAATTAGGCATAGGAATTAAATGTTGGCTTTGTCAATGATGCTGATATCCCGTATATCACTAATAATATAAAAACAGCACAAAATAGCTGTCCAATATCACTACAATGCTGCATTGCTCAAAATGCAGAAGGTGGCTGACGCCATCTAGCCAGACAGCAGGATTGTCCTCTGCCACCAACATCTATGAACAGTGACTCATTTATTGTTTTATGCTCAAGTACAGTAATAGCTCTCTCTGGGGTATATGCAGGTCTGTCGGTGCTGACAACTGTTAACAAGAGGGGCAGCGTGCTGTCAGTTTGCTGTGGACATCCAGTAGGTTGGTCTACAAGACACTCAATGACAGATGAATTACAATGTTAACTCCCAGATACATCTATAAACAGTTCCATTTCAAGATATTTACATGATATCGTGTGATTGTACCTATGTGTCTAAGAATGAATGAGAAAAGGGAAACAAGAAAATAAAAGGATTGACCTTCCACTGTTTGGTCAATGCTTTAAGTGATGATACCCTGGGGGCAGCACGGTAGCATTTTGGATAGCACAATTGCTTCACAGTTCCAGGGTCCCAGGTTCGATTCCGGCTTGGGTCACTGTCTGTGCGGAGTCTGCACATCCTCCCCGTGTGTGCGTGGGTTTCCTCCGGGTGCTCCGGTTTCCTCCCACAGTCCAAAGATGTGCGGGTTAGGTGGATTGGTCATGATAAATTGCCCTTAGTGTCCAAAATTGCCCTTAGTGTTGGGTGGGGTTACTGGGTTATGGGGATAGGGTGGAGGTGCTGAACTTGGGTAGGGTGCTCTTTCCAAGAGCCGGTGCAGACCCGATGGGTCGAATGGCCTCCTTCTGCACTGTAAATTCTATGATAAAATCCATGATTCAAGTCAAGAAGATATAAGGCTGTTTCTCTGTTCTGAAGACTAAGTGCTCCCGCCAGACTCGCTATTGGTCTCCGCTGACTCTTGAAGCGGTGCCCAGATGCCATTCCCTCTCCTTACCATGGACATTTTTGCCTGGAGGAGATTCCATCAGAATCTTGGTATCGGGCCATCATTTGAGGGGGCGGCCCGATAGTGAGGTCTGCCTGCGGTCCCCACAACAACGCAAATCCTGCCCCCTTCCCCATTGACAAGAAGGGGCCTCCTCCCCCAACCACCACCATGGGAATGACGGATAAGTTTGCTGTGGGCTTCCAGTAAGCTGCCCTAAAGGCATGCATGAAGGTGATCCCCCCCCCCCCCCACTGACCCCCCTGGTCCCCCATGTGGCCCTCCCATCAGAACCCACCAGAGACGCCCCAAAAGAGACTCCCATCAGACCCCCGAACAGGGACCCCGATCAGATATTCCCAATCAGACATCCCAGCAGAAACCCCCAAACAGAAACCCCCATCAGAGACTGTCATCAGTCACCCCTGCCTGAAAGCTGAAGAGCAGTCCAGAGAGTAGAGTGAAAAATCACTGCATTTTCACTACCCTTTTCTAACATCTGCTGCCTCAGGCAAAAGTTTTTAAAGCAGCAGCCACTACCAGTGTCAGAGGCTTCCTTAAAAGCCTTTGAAATACAGATCTTCCATTCAATTGCACATAGCACTACATCACATGAACCAATGACTGACAGTTTTATTGCTCCAGAGACAGGTGCTTGGTGGATTGTTGATCTAGCCCTTCAAGTTTGAATGCATCTTAAGTACCCGGCGTTGATGTTAACCACAGTTCCTCACTACATCAAAAGCAGATATGTGCTTTCTGATGTGAAAAACAGGACGCTTTCAGGCAGGGGTGACTGATGGGGGTCTCTGGAGGGGGGTTCTGATAGAGGTCTCTGTTGAGGGGTCTCTGTTGGGGGTCCCTGTTGGGGAGTCTGATGGGTCTCTGTTGAGGGTCTCTTTGGGGGTATCTGTGAAGGGGGGTCTGATGTGGAAGTCTGATGGAGGGGTTGGAACAGGGGGGCAGGATTTGAGTTGTGGGGAGGAGGGGGCCTTCCAAAGAACTTTGGGGGGGCACCTCATTTATGCACTGACCTTGACCTACTGAGGGGTCCACTGTGTCTCGGATATGCTTGGGAAAACTTGCCACAAATCCCGCTGGGAGGATCTCCTGCTGTGGGAGTAAGTGCATAACGGGGGTGGGGGAGGGTGGAGATATGGGCTTTCAGCCGGTTCATCAGATTTGCACCAATTTGCATCCTCCCGCCGACACGGGGCCTGTAGTTCGCAGTCACCAGTGGTGGGGGACCGGAGCATCGGAACAGGATTGGTGCCTGGTGTCAATCCCATTTTATTGCTCCATTCCCCATCTGATCGGAATACCCGCTTCTGGTGTCGGCAATTGGGAATCCACCCCATAATTCCTGTTCATATCTAGTTTGTTCGATTGGTCTCATCTTTTCTGAAAGCAAAAAAATAGTCCTGAAACTACTTTTAAAATTAAAAAAACCACATATATCGCTTCTCGGCCTTTTGGCTAAGATGATGCGTGAGGTCAGGTGCAATGTCTGGATCTGGTATGTCTCTCTTGTGGGGACCGTGAATTGGATTCAATTTGAATTGTTTTTTGGAGCAGGCAAGGAGCTGGATTAGGAGTTTTCCCCTGCCCACACTCTGAGCTCTGGCTTTGTAACTCTGATAAAGGAATAAAACAAGCACATACAACGGCTGATAACCCACAATCCATCTGTATCCCAATAGTGAACAAAAATTGACTAAACTGGATTGTGTTGGAATGATTTGCTGTCAGAATTCCAGCATGCCATAGGTTGTAGCTGAATATGTTCCCTGCTCAGTATGACAAGTAATAGAGGAGTGATGAGGTTAGCTGAGAGCTTTACATGAACCAATTGTAAATATATAATAGATTAAGAGACAACACTTAATTGTGCGCAGGTATTAGTTATCTTTCTGGTGGGTATCCACAGCTCAGCAATTCTCCTCATGTTGGTCTTTCTCTGCAGCTGTTCCTAAGTATAGCATTAACCTTGATCAGCACTAGGTTTGCTAGATTACTTTGCATAGGAGCAGGACTAGCCCATTCAGCCATCGAGCTTGCTCTGCCATTCAATATGATTGTGGCAGATCGGACACGTCAATGCCATTTACATACACTATCCCCATAACCCTTTACTTTCTGGATGGCTGGTTCGTGATGTGGAGTGACGCCAACAGCGCGGGTTAAATTCCCGTACCGGCTGAGGTTATTCATGAGGCCTTCCCAAACTGTCCACTTGCTTGAGGTGTGGTACCCCTCAGGTTAGGTCACTACCAGGCAGCTTTCAAAGGGCAGAGCAGCCTAAGGTCTTCTGGGACTGTGGTGTCATTTACATTTTACATCATTAATCTGAAATCTATCAGTCTCTTCCTTAAATATATGACGGAGCTTCTACAGCCCGCTGGGATAGAGAATTCCAAAGATTCTCTCCTAATCTTGGTTTTAAGTGACTTCTCCCTTATTTTGAAATTGAGACCCTGTGTCGAGACTCCCAACCAAGTTAAACACCTTGACCGGAATGTTCCGGCAGTTCGTTGGATGTGGGATTCTCTGGTCCTGTCGGTGGTGCACCCCCTGCCGTGGGTTTCCAGGCGGCATGGGGTGGCTTCAATGGGAATTCCATTGGCAGCAGAGAATCCCACTGCCAGCAAACGGCGCGCCGCCTCCCGCTGCCAAACAACACGCGGCAGGGACGCCGCGGAATCCCGCCCCTTATCTGCATTACCCTGTCTATTTCAACAAACAAAGAACAAAGAAATGTACAGCACAGGAACAGGCCCTTCAGCCCTCCAAGCCCGTGCCGACCATACTGCCCGACTAAACTACAATCTTCTACACTTCCTGGGTCCGTATCCTTCTATTCCCATCCTATTCATATATTTGTCAAGATGCCCCTTAAATGTCCCTATCGTCCCTGCTTCCACTACCTCCTCCGGTAGCGAGTTCCAGGTACCCACTACCCTCTGCGTAAAAAACTTGCCTCGTACATCTACTCTAAACCTTGCCCCTCTCACCTTAAACCTATGCCCCCTAGTAATTGACCCCTCTACCCTGGGGAAAAGCCTCTGACTATCCACTCTGTCTATGCCCCTCATAATTTTGTATACCTCTATCAGGTCGCCCCTCAACCTCCTTCGTTCCAGTGAGAACAAACCGAGTTTATTCAACCGCTCCTCATAGCTTATGCCCTCCATACCAGGCAACATTCTGGTAAATCTCTTCTGCACCCTCTCTAAAGCCTCCACATCCTTCTGGTAGTGTGGCGACCAGAATTGAACACTATACTCCAAGTGTGGCCTAACTAAGGTTCTATACAGCTGCAACATGACTTGCCAATTCTTATACTCAATGCCCCGGCCAATGAAGGCAAGCATGCCGTCTGCCTTCTTGACTACCTTCTCCACCTGTGTTGCCCCTTTCAATGACCTGTGGACCTGTACTCCTAGATCTCTTTGACTTTCAATACTCTTGAGGGTTCTACCATTCACTGTATATTCCCTACCTGCATTAGACCTTCCAAAATGCATTACCTCACATTTGTCCGGATTAAACTCCATCTGCCATCTCTCCGCCCAAGTCTCCAGACAATCTAAATCCTGCTGTATCCTCAGACAGTCCTCATCGCTATCCGCAATTCCACCAACCTTTGTGTCGTCTGCAAACTTACTAATCAGACCAGTTACATTTTCCTCCAAATCATTTATATATACTACAAAGAGCAAAGGTCCCAGCACTGATCCCTGTGGAACACCACTGGTCACAGCCCTCCAATTAGAAAAGCATCCCTCCATTGCTACCCTCTGCCTTCTATGGCCTAGCCAGTTCTGTATCCACCTTGCCAGTTCACCCCTGATCCCGTGTGACTTCACCTTTTGTACTAGTCTACCATGAGGGACCTTGTCAAAGGCCTTACTGAAGTCCATATAGACAACATCTACTGCCCTACCTGCATCAATCATCTTAGTGACCTCCTCGAAAAACTCTATCAAGTTAGTGAGACACGACCTCCCCTTCACAAAACCGTGCTGCCTCTCACTAATACGTCCATTTGCTTCCAAATGGGAGTAGATCCTGTCTCTAAGAATTCTCTCCAGTAATTTCCCTACCACTGACGTAAGGCTCACCGGCCTGTAGTTCCCAGGATTATCCTTGCTACCCTTCTTAAACAGAGGAACAACATTGGCTATTCTCCAGTCCTCCGGGACATCCCCTGAAGACAGCGAGGATCCAAAGATTTCTGTCAAGGCCTCAGCAATTTCCTCCCCAGCCTCCTTCAGTATTCTGGGGTAGATCCCATCAGGCCCTGGGGACTTATCTACCTTAATATTTTTTAAGACACCCAACACCTCGTCTTTTTGGATCACAATGTGACCCAGGCTATCTACACCCCCTTCTCCAGACTCAACATCTACCAATTCCTTCTCTTTGGTGAATACTGATGCAAAGTATTCATTTAGTACCTCGCCCATTTCCTCTGGCTCCACACATAGATTCCCTTGCCTATCCTTCAGTGGGCCAACCCTTTCCCTGGCTACCCTCTTGCTTTTTATGTACGTGTAAAAAGCCTTGGGATTTTCCTTAACCCTATTTGCTAATGACTTTTCGTGACCCCTTCTAGCCCTCCTGACTCCTTGCTTAAGTTCCTTCCTACTTTCCTTATATGCCACACAGGCTTCGTCTGTTCCCAGCCTTTTAGCCCTGACAAATGCCTCCTTTTTCTTTTTGACGAGGCCTACAATATCACTCGTCATCCAAGGTTCCCGAAAATTGCCGTATTTATCTTTCTTCCTCACAGGAACATGCCGGTCCTGTATTCCTTTCAACTGACACTTGAAAGCCTTCCACATGTCAGATGTTGATTTGCCCTCAAACATCCGCCCCCAATCTATGTTCTTCAGTTCCCGCCTAATATTGTTATAATTAGCCTTCCCCCAATTTAGCACATTCATCCTCGGACCACTCTTATCCTTGTCCACCGGTACTTTAAAACTTACTGAATTGTGGTCACTGTTACCGAAATGCTCCCCTACTGAAACATCTACTTTGTGTATTTCGTTAGCATTTTGTAGGTTTTTCAAAATCAAGTGAATACAGGCCCAATCTCTCTTCCTAAGACGTGTGGAATGCAATGCAGAGTCTCTTCTGTGGCAACACCCTCATCAGAAAATGTGCCCCACCAATAACTAACTAGAAATGGACAGTGTTTTTATTATGACAATGTGAATGATGGTTGCTTGATGCCTAAGATTTCTTTGGTTTCAAAGACTCAATAACTGCCATCTCAGATGTTTACAATGCATATTTAGCATCACAGGGAAAGACAAAGCCACCACTTTATAAGGTAGACATGCTAAGCATACTACCGCTAATTAAGCAAAGTAAGCTCTGTTGCCTTGGGAATGTGTACAGAATGGAAGATTGCTTTATCCGGAAGGATATGCTCTCCAGGGAGGTAGGCTTTGCCGAGAGACTAGCAGGGTGCCAAAATCTCAGATTCAAGGGTGCTGTCAAAAGAGACATGAAAACCCTCAACATCAATCACAATTAAGGAAACTCTACCTGACGATCGATGCTATTAGCAACACCAGTTGTGGGCAGGGGTTTGCCACCATCATGACATGTCGTTTCAGAAGCTCCCAAGCAGACGCCAGCCCTGCAAACAAGACATCAGCGGAGCTCATCCCCCACCACCTGCAAGGGGCAACTTCACAGGGGGTGAGATTTTCTGGCCCCACGCGCCGCCGCGATCATCAGGTCCCACCGAAAGTCAATGGACATTTGTCTGGGCCCACATATCCCCCAGGGAGGGTTCCGCCACAGCTGGGCTGGGAGATCCCAGCCCACGTTTGGCACTTGTGGCAGCCCTTCAGCTTATTTAGCCATCTAAAGAAGTGCAGCAGATGATCTCATCTGACCTCGCCAAAACCCTGAGGCTGTATTCCCACCGTCTCTCCCAGATGAAGAATGCCAACCACAAGATTTATTTGGAGAAGAGTTGAAGGCAGTCTGATGAAGTTCTTTCTGCCTGAACAAATTAGTCACATTTTATAGTGGGACTTAAATCTCCTCGCACAGGGATGGCTGACTGAAAAATAGCCACATTTTCTGATTTAAGTTCAGCTGGAATAAACAATATGAATTGACTTTATGTGGGTTGTGTGATTATACTGAAAATGAATTCATTTGTGATATTCCAAAGTTTCTCATCAATTTCCCTGACCAATTACGTCATACTCCCAGAATTACAATAATTTCAAACTGTTGCTGGTTGAATAAATATATATTTTTAAACTGCATGCATTGAAAATTTTGAAGGAGCCTTAGTATTCAAATGTTAAATCGGCAATGAATAATTTCTTGTTTGTAGGTGCTTCATCTGGATTCATGCTGATGGGCGTGATTTATCAGCCGTGTTCTGCCGGAATCGGGATGGGAGGCGGCCGGTAGATCCCGAGAGAGGCCTCTTCCTGCATTCCTGATGGTCATTACGTCACGCCAAATCAAATGAGATCTCATGATCTGGATTCAATGGGCAGGATCCAGACTAGCATAGTTACGTGAGCCTAACTGCTGGCAGTGCCACCTGAATGCCACCCTGGCACTGCCAGGCTGACCGGGGCAAGGTGCCCAGGTGGCATTTTGTCCACGCCAGGGGTTGGGGCTGGGGGTGCCTTGCCCATATGAGACGGGGTGCAGGGCGGGGCTCGAGGATCCCCCAAAATGTGAGTTAGAGCATTTGGAGGGTCTGGGGGTCGCATCGGGGGAGTGGGGGGATGGGGGATTGGCAGGGAGGGAGGTGCCATGCGAGAGATGGGGAGCTCCTCAGTGCAGGAAATGCAACTGAGTGTAGCCTCGGCGCACGGTTCCCAGCGGAGGCCCGAAAAAAATAATAGAGTACCATCTGATAGCAGGGTTGTTCCCGGCGCTACATTGTGGAAACCAAACTGACAGCAATTATTTGAAAATCTGCAATGAGTCTTGCAGCATCATTATTGCATTTGAAATTCCAACTCTCTTCCTTTGACCTTTTTCTTAAATTTTGTCAAGGAACACGGGCTCGGATCCCAACACGGCAGATGGTGAAATTTGAAATAAATAAAACTCTGGGGTGGGATTCGCCTTTCTGACGCACCCGTTTTCTGGTGCGGCGCACCCCTACCGGCAGCGGGATTGTCTGATCCGGAAGCTGGCCAATGGGGTTTCTCATTGTTGTCATCCCCAAGTCGTCGGGAAATCCACGTTTACCTACTGTGGAATACAGCAGCAAATGATTCAAATTAAATGTCAAATAATCCTATGTAAACACTTTCAGAGAGATTGAAGGAGTAAATCATAGAAATGTGGCCCACATTACAACAGCATTTCCTTGTTACATTCCTGGATCTCTATCACACAATTAAAAATAAGGCATCATGAGTCACATTACTTAAAAATTAAATGCTCCCACCCTTGAGGGAGTGACTAACGTTACTGACTCACAAGAGATATCTACAAATTTGTAACAACGCTTTATAAATTTTCCCAAAATAATTAGACTTTATAGTATTTGGCAGAGTATTTTACTTACATTTTTGAAAAATCTAATACTGTGATACTCATCCAGGAATGCGTCTAAAGCGCACAAGTAAATGTCTAACAATTTATATAAAATGCACTAAATTTTACTGCAAAAATGTAGCTTAACATTTTTCAATTTTATTATGTGAGAGGAATATTCTTTAAAAGTTTTTGAAAGCTCTTATTACTGTTTTAGAGACAAGCGGGAAAGAGAGTCTAAACCATGACTGACATGTGTCAGTGGTACATCATCATCTATGTCATCCATTGGAATATCCCACCTGCGAACACTTTCAACTACACCTCACTCCAAGTACACTATCCTATTTTTTAACAACAGCACAAAACTATGTATTTAACTATTTACATTGCATTTCTGTAACTTTTTTTTAACCACTACAGACTCTAGTCAACTCCAACTCCTACTCTTCCCCTCCCCAAATCACAGTGCTGGAGGATTCAATCTCTTTCAGTAACCTCGACCTATTAGGGAAGATGGCTTGGAGACAGGCGAGCTTTCTTCTGCTTCTGGTAGGCCATCGCCATATGCAGAATATGCCAACGCTTAGCCATATTTCTGTGAAGCTGAGTCTAGGTTTCAAGATGACTGAACTACAAGGACAATGAAGATTTTTCAGAAAAGACTGATCCCAAAGAGAAGACTGAAGAAAATTGATCTTCAGACCCAGTGGAACTAGGAGAGAAGAACTCAAGACACTCTGATTCAGGACAAGGTGGCACATAATAGGCAACAGAAGCAAAGTACTGGTGGGGAACAGGCACGGTTGCATATTAATCAATTCATTAATAATCTTTATTGTCACGAGTAGGCTTACATTAACACTGCAAAGAAGTTATTGTGAAAAGCCCCAAGTTACCACAATCCGGCACCTGTTCGGGTACACAGGGGGAGAATTCAGAAAGTCCAATTCACCTAACAGCACATCTTTCGGGACTTGTGGTAGGAAACCGGAGCACCCGGAGGAAACCCACGCAGACACAGGGAGAACGTGCTGACTCCGCACAGACAGCGACCCAAGCAGGAAATCGAACCTGGGACCCAGGTGCTGTGAAGCAACAGCACTAACCACTGTGCTACTGTGCCGTCCATCTCACCTCCTTGAAGGGGACAGCATTATTATCATGGCTATCACGGAGGCTGGAGCCTGAAGTGTTGCTGAAGTCATCCAGGATGGCATTATGGGCAGAATTCTCCCAAAAATTGGCTAATGACGTGGGGCGAAATTCTCCCCCAACGGCGCGATGTCCGCCGACTGGCGCCAAAGATGGCGCCAATCAGACGGGCATCGCGCCGGCCCAAAGGTGCGGAATGCTCCGCATCTTTGGCGGCCTAGCCCCAACATTGAGGGGCTAGGCCGACGCCGGAGGGATTTCTGCCCCGCCAGCTGGCGGAAATGGCGTTTGTTTCCCCGCCAGCTGGCGCGGAAATGCGGCGCATGCGCGGGAGCGTCAGCGGCCGCTGACAGTTTCCCGGCGCATGCGCGGGAGCATCAGTGGCCGCTGAAAGTTTCCCGCGCATGCGCAGTGGGGAGAGTCTCTTCCGCCTCCGCCATGGTGGAGGCCGTAGCGGAGGCGGAAGGGAAAGAGTGCCCCCACGGCACAGGCTCGCCCGCGGATCGGTGGGCCCCGATCTCGGGCCAGGCCACCGTGGGGGAACCCCCCAGGGTCAGATCACCCCGCGCCCCCCCCCCCAGGACCCCGGAGCCCGCCCACGCCGCCTGGTCCCGCCGGTAAATACCAGGTTTGATTTACGCCGGCGGGACAGGCAATTTCTGGGCGGGACTTCGGCCCATCCGGGCTGGAGAATTGAACGGGGGTCCCGCCAACCGGCGCGGCCCGATTCCCGCCCCCGCCTAATCTCCGGTACCGGAGACTTCGGCGGGGGCGGGGGCGGGATTCATGGCGGCCAACGGCCATTCTCCGACCCGGCGGGGGGGTCGGAGAATGACGCCCCTTATTCTCTAGCCTCATTGCGCTCTTGCTCGAGCGAGATGAGGCCGGTGAAAAGCGGGAGTAGTGGAAAATGAGAACCACACTGGGCGCTAAACCGTTTGCGATGCAACCGGCCTGCTCCCGCTGCAGCGTGGTGAGGAATCAATTATCACCACTTAAGCAGTATTTCCATACAATTAATGGTGGCCATCTCATATCCAATGACCTCCCGTGATTCAGCGGCCTCCCCGGCAAATGGTTACGCTGGCGCCGACTGAAACTCTTTTTGAGAAATGTGAAACTGGCAGATGGGCTGCTGCGGGGAGCCGAGGAGGTGAGCTGCCATCTTCACTCACTGGGAGTGAGCCCAGGGCACTGAGCATGCTGCCCCTGTGCTCGGGGAAGTGGGATGGGCGGCAACCGGGGGGTTGGGGTGGGCCGCCATGGAGGGATAGGAGTATAAGAGCTGGGAGGGTCCCTGCGGGAGGCAGTGGGGTTGGGAGGGTGGATGTGCGCATGGCTGCCTTGCTAACCCCTGTACCATGTGTTCCCGTACCGCGGGCAATCTTAGCCCCTGCCTGTCTGCCCCACTGACCACCCATAACTCCCACTGACCGCGGAGGCCTCTGGCTGTGTTGCTGAAGGCTATTACTAATAGGCACTTGCCGATCTTGATTAAATGAGCACTTCACATCCTATGTGGGTGGATGGTCCATGTAGCATGTGCGGCTCATTATCTAGGTTGGCTGCTGCGTCTGTGGTGCTGCCTCCTGCAGTGTTCAAGCACAGTGACCATGAATCACACCTTGATTCATGGCCACTGTGCTTGAACACTGCTGGAGGCAGCACCAAAGATGCAGCAGCCAACCTCCGAACACCCCGGGTATGGGCCCTAGCCCCGGGCTCAGATCAGCAGCTGGGTGTGCGTGGGTAAGGCGTGCTGAGTGGGGGACGGGGAACAGGGCACACCAGTGCCCCACTTTCCCCATCCCCCTCCCCCCCCAACAGCCCACAAAGCCCCATCCCTCTCCTCCCAGCACACACCACACTCCTTACTGTCGTCGTCCCCCTCCCCCACTCCCACTATCCACCCCCACCCCAACCAGTGCTCTCAGTGACTGTCGATGTGCTTGGCCTTCCTTGCTCCACCACTGTATCGAGGTATATCCCCAGGATGTACATCAGAGGTGGAGGCAGCCAGCTTACCACGTCCTGAGGCCTTCGATGTCCCTTGCGGGGTCGTCCTCTGGAGCTCTGAGGCTGGAGGGCCCATGAGCACATGTTGGAGGCACATGCCTAGCCATGCCACCCTGTTCCAGGTGCTGGCTGTGAGACGCGGCCTCACCAGAGATGTGGAACGCGGGGGAGCTGGTGGCCATCGTTGTCAGTCCAGCGCCCCCTCCTGCCAGTCAGTGCCAATAGGGCCCTGGGGTTCACCTCGGGGCGGAGGGGCAGCTGAATCGAGGCCCGGTTGCTCCTGCATTACCTGGCTCTGCTAGCCCTGGCGGCTCCCCGCTGTCTGCAGCAAGGTATTGACGCCCTCGGCGATGCTCCTCAGTGACTGGGAAATGTCCCCCAGTGACTGGGCCACGCTCTGCAGTGCCTTGGCAATGCCCACCTGCGACTGGGAAAAGGTCTGCAGCGCCTCGACCATTCCCATCTGAGAACGGGACATGTCCTTCAGCACCTTATCAAGGTCAGCCTGGTACTGGGTCACATCCTCAGTGAATCGGACAGTCTGCCGAGGCCATAGCCATCACCGACTGCGCCACCTTCACTAATGCTGCCGGTGTCGTGGACGAGGCTCTCCATTGCGGTTGCCACACTAACAGTGTTGGTCTCGGTGTCACACATTGCCGGCGACATCTCCTGCGCCCGTAGCCTCTGGGATTCCTCCAATAGGCTATGGACCTGCTGGACTGTCGCTGACATCTCCCTCTGAATGTCCCAGCCGCTCCCTAACGTCTCCAACAGCTCCAGGAAAACCTATTTCAGAAGCTCAGCATCTGACTGGGACCCAACTGGGTCCTGGGATCCAGCAGACCTCCGACTGCTGTCTCGCCTGGGGGTTCCTACCTCTGCCTGATGTGCATCAGCAACTGTGAGGTGCCCACCAGATTGTGCCCCCGAAGCCTGTCCACTAACACTTCCCACTGAAGTGTGTGTATCTGCACAGGTGGAGGGTTGGGATGCCAGCTGTGACGCATCGGCTGTGGAATTCTCAGAGCTGACCTCTGGGGTGACTTCATGGGAGACGGGGGTTGGTGGGGCTGCCCCTGCAGGTCCTGCGCCATCAGCTGGAGGACCTGCAGGGGAATGAACATGTGGTCAGTGGGAGGTATGGGTCAGTCTGTATAGCAATAACAACTCACGTGTGACAATCCATCCGGGTGGGGTCTGGTGGATCCTCACATCTGCGGCGTGCGTTGACCTCCGCATTGATGACTGCTCTGACCTTGGCCACCCCCAAAATATCCAGGGCCCGTTCCTCGAATGTCAGGAGTATTCTAATGTCTGACACTCCTCCGCTGGTCTGGGCCCTCTCCTGGCGATTGTGGGAGATCTTCTCCTGTGGCATCATTGGCCAGACGGGTGGCTCACAGTTCTGGGGGGCGGGGTGTGAAGGGAGGACTGAGGTGATAGGAGGGTTGGCTTGAAGGGAGGGGGTTGTGAAGGGTGGGTTGTGGGGGGGATGGGAAGATTCCAGGGGGGTGGAGGGTGGTGTCAACTGTCCCATGCTGGCCTGTATAGGGCATTAGTCTTCTTGCGGCACTGGAGGCCAGCGGCCTACGGTCACTGCCACTTCATCCCAGGCGGCACTGGCTGCACTTTGGCTCACCCTTCGGGACCTTTGGGGGAACAGGACATCCCTCCTGGCCTTCACTGTACCTGAGAGTCTCCCAGGTCTGCATCCCCGAATCGTGGAGCCAGACGCCTCGGCAAATCGGCTGGCTAGCCTTCTTTGTGGTGTGAAGCCCATGAGGTCCTGTTAAGTGGACCAATTAATGTTGAATAGCATTGCCAGCTTAGCCAGGCCAAGCGCTGGGAAGCTCACGGCAGTTCCCGCTCACTTCCACAGTTAAAAATCTTTCCGGAGAATTGCGTCCCATGTATCATTTCAGCTGGGAGAATCAGTGAGAATCAAACTGGCTGTTCTGGCGCAATACCCGTCCAAGCGTCCCACACTTTTAGTCATTTATTTGGAGCCGGAGTGATTCATGTTGAAAATGTGGTGTAGAGCCTGGAAACACCAGCAAGGCAGAATCCTCACAGATTTGGAAGCCATTTTTAAAGGCTCAGAATAAGCCGACAGCACCCCTACCCTTCTCATTGGAAAGACCCCCCTTCTCACCAGCAAAGACCCAGCCCCAATCCCTATCATCAGGCCCCTCCCAAAAGTGAGTGACACCCCACTAGGTGTAGCCAAAGGCTCCCCATTCTGCCCCCTCTCTTCAGGAGCCCCCTCAGGCCACCCCTCAGTACCCCCCTTCAGCCCCCTCCCTTTAGGAACCCCCTCAGGACACCCCTCAGTACCCCCCTTCAGGCCCCGACCATAGGTAGTGCCAACTTGACACTGCCTCCTGGCACCCTGGCACTGCCAACCTGCCAACTTGGCACCACACGGGTGCTAGAGCACCAAGGGACAGTGCCAGGGCACTGTACAGCCATGCCCCTGACTAATGGATGATAATGGCATAGTGTAGGTTAGATGGCTTTTGTTTCGGTGCAACATCGTGGGCCGAAGGGCCTGTACTGCACTGTATTGTTCTATGTTCTATGTTCTATGTACCCGAGGGCTGAAAACGCCTCTTATCCTGTTGACATGGTCATCATAATAATTCAACAGTGGGTGAGAGAAGGTCTTCATTGTGGAACGCTTGCACTTTAATGTCTGTGTGGTGCCAGCTGCTTCTATGGTGGAAAAATACCTACAGTGCAGGCATGTTGTTCAGGCATCAGACATTGAAAAAGATCCAGTCAGAAAAGAAGCGCTCAGACAGAGCCCTTCGGAAACACTTCAGAGCAGAAGAAAATCCACTATAGAAAAAATGCGGTTAAATGGGATACCTGCTCAAAAGAGGCAGCATTTCAGAGTTAGTGGACCGTAAAGTGCTTTAAAAACAAACAAAGCTAATCCCTCCTTTGAGATAACCTTCAGCTGTCAAGGAAAGCTTGGAAAAATCAATGGGGTATGAAATTCAATGTAAACAACCAAGATCAAAGCGATAAAAGAAGATATACTGCAACAGTGAAACCACAGAGCCTATTGAAATGTCAAGGGAATGAAATTTTCTCCAAGAAACAAGCTGTGTCCTGTCAGAGGGTTTTAGGACAGGCAGATTGCAAATGTGCTTTGCCCTGTTATGATGTGTTAAACATGAAAGAAGGAAAGCTTCAAGGTTTCACAGACCCAAAGTGACCCCCATCCCAGGGGAGTTCCCCCAACCTGGCCCCTCCAGCCCAGCCTGAGCTCCCCAAGGCATCTGGCCAGCAGGTGCTGTGCCCATGAGCTCCCTGGAGGTAAGTGAAGAGGAGTAGTCATGTCCTTGCTTCCCCTCCAGGTCCATGGCGCCTGTTCCCTGCAGTTAAGGACAAGCAGTGATTCGCGCTCGGATGACTTCCCGCCGGGGTGGTGGTGGAGGGGGGGGGGGGGGGGGGGGGGTGTAGAATACCGGGAGGCCGCTGATTTGACTTTACTCTTACTAATGAGACTAAAATGAATGCAAATTAACTGTGATCATTTTTTGCCCTTTCTGGGTGAGATTCAGATCCCGTGAGCTGGAGAGGGCCAGAAGAATCGGAAACTGTTTTACGCCAGGTGCAAATTCATTTTGGTTCTCTCCCACATTCTCCTGACATAGCAAGAATTGGGCTGGATGTAATACGGCAGAGAATTGCCCCCTATGTTTCTGTATTCTGAAATCCCACCTCACCCTCATTTTTCAATCTGCATGATGTACAAGCTACAGATGGGGTAACAATGCACCTCCTTCTACCCATCCAGCCTCTCCACTGTTGTATATTTACATAGTAAGAAGTCTTACAACACCAGGTTAAAGTCCAACAGGTTTGTTTCGAATCACTAGCTTTCGGAGCACTGCTCCTTCCCCAGGTGAATGAAGAGGTGGGTTCCAGAAACATATATATAGACAAAGTCAGAGATGCAAGACGCCGGCATCCACATCATGTATATTTACATACCTCAGAGCTGTGCAGAAATGACACAAGTATGTGACAAGAATTTAGTCAGGGTGCATTAAAATGGCTTCTCTCTCTCATGCTTCCAGCTGCTTCTAGCCGGCATTCTCCTCCTTTTCCAAGTGTGGAAGTGTGGTACACAACCTACTATTCATGAGTAACTCTGCTGACGATTTACCATGTGACAATGGTAGCACTTTGTAACATGAGTTTGCGAAATATGGACCAGATTGGCTGTCCATTGCTTTCTGCAATGATTGTTTTACAATATGTACACTTTTTTTGTTAAGATCTTTGGGATTCAAGCCTGTACAAGTATCACCATTTTTTTGCTTCGCACATACCATGGAATTTACTTCATTGATAGGTTCTTCTATCTTCTTGATGGCTTGTGGTTTCGTATCTGATACAGGTGGTAGGGTAGAAATGAGATTGATGAAATATTTATTTGTTGTCATACAAGTCCAGATTGATGCCATGCCACCAGCATGTCTGTGATGCAATCAGTGCTCCAAGGGTTTTGCAGGGTCTCGCAGCAGTCCGGCAGTCTGTGCTCCAGGAGATCACCTGGATAGCAGAAATGCCAGCCCAAGGGAGTTTTCTTCTTTACTCAGTGTCAGTTTTTTTGTCTACTTATGTTCTTGTGAAATATCTCAGAATGTTTCAATATGTTAAAAGCACTTTATATTTGTATTGATTGGTCCTGGGTTAAGGAAGGAGGAAAATTGCCAGGGTTATTTTCTACATTACTCCTGCTTGAAAGCTGGCACAAAAATCAGTCTTCTTTGTGACCCTCAGCCCAGTGTTTGAAAGGATTGCCACAATCTTCAATATCCAGGTTTAATTCTGGAGAATAATCATCTGGGCAAGGCTACAGATGCCTATAGAACCAAACCCAACATGAGCCAGCAGCTTCAGGAAAGAAAAGAAGGAAAATTGCATTAAAAATATGATTTGGGTGCATTCCCTCAGAGACTCTCCTGCTTTAACCACCACAACTTCAGTATTTCATTCACGGGATGTGGGCATAACTGGCGGCTGAGCCAGCATTTATTGCCCATCCCGAATTGCCCTCGAACTGAGTGGCTTGCTGGGCCATGTCAGAGACAATCACATGGGTCTGGAGACACATGTTGGCCAGATAAGGTAAGGATGGCTGATTTCCTCCCCTCAAGGACCTTGGTGAACCAGACGGGTTTTTACAACAATGGTTTTGTGGCCATCATTAGACTTTTAGTTCCAGATTTGCCATGGTAGGATTTGAACCTGGGCCCCATTACCCTAGATCTCTGGATTACCAGTCCAGTGACAATACCATGACACCACCACTGCTTGGGTTTGGCGTATTTCCCGTTGTCACATGTAAATGAAGTTTCCACTGACCTTCCGCCAAAATTACAACAGCAGTTTGGGAGAAGCCCCAAGGAAATTCCTGGCAGTTGTGGATATAGTAAGGTAGCAGATGGGTAACTTCTTTATAACTCCAGTTGATTTCCCAGTTTGACACCACTGGAGATACAATCAACAGATCACTGAAAATGTTACACCCTTTATCATTAGCCTGTCACAAAAGGCTTTCTGTGATCTGTGTACCTTGTTCCTAATGATACAGCCCACACCTGACTGTGAAAACAGATGCAAGGACCACCATCTCTCTCTTTTTCCACTAGATCCTGAAATGCTTCAACTCCTTTTACAGTGTTGATCTTTAGTGCTGTCTTGTATTTTTTTTAAATAAATTTAGAGTACCCAATTAATATTTTCCAATTTTAGGGGCAATTTAGTGTGACCAATCCACCTAACCTGCACATCTTTGGGTTGTGGGGGCGAAACCCATGCAAACACGGGGAGAATGTGCAAACTCCACACGGACAGTGACCCAAGAGCCAGGATCGAACCTGGGACCTGGGCGTCGTGAGGCAGCAGTGCTAACCACTGCAGCACCGTGCTGCCCGTTCTGTCTTGTACTTAAAGTCATTGGTCTGTAAGCTGTGTGTTTCTGATCAAAATATCCTCGCGACACATGTCACAATGCCAAGTCAGCCAAGTACATTCAAACAAAGTGACAGACTAGCAAAAGTAATGTGGATGTCTGGAAAGTTGTCTAAAGTAGCACCTCTACATAGTAAGCAACTGTACCTAGAATGGGAATGTGCTATCATTTAGTTCTGATGACTCATTCAACTCGCACTAATTGCCCTCAGACGCAAGCCTGGTATGTTGGCTAGGTTGACATGATAAACTTAGTCAAAGTGGCCAATAAATAATGGTCAAACAATTTGTTGAGTTCTCGACCTTTAAATCCAAAATTGGCCCCATCTTCACCGATGAGTTGACACATGGCATTTTTGTGTTGGTACTCTTGAAAAATGCTAATTAAGTTTGTATGCATAAATAGAATACACATAAGACTGAAATAGCTAATGGAAAAGAAAACTAATGTTACCGCAACCATAACTGACTTAACCCTGTGGTCCTGGTGAGTCTGTGGTTGGTATCATAAGTGGTTCCATTTTCCATAAGCCATATCCTTTGTGCCTTATGTCCCAAGTTTGCAATAACCCTGATGACTTACTGGAGCAAAATAATTTAACTCTTCTTAGTGACCATCTCAACAAATATTGTAAAATACATCTGTGCCACTCTTTATTCAAACGTTGCCATTTCACTCAAATGCTGTAGCTCAAGTAGGTCAGCGCTTACAACCGTACCGCAATTTACCAGACCTTCCTTCTCAAGTACCACTTCAGGTTAGGTGGCATGCTTACCACTGTAAACTACACTCGAGAGATGATTTTAAGTGACTAAGATATTTAAGAATTTGATATAAACGCATTAATCTTTAAATATTTTCATAGTCAATATATTTCAGTTGAAAGATTTTATTCAGAGTAAAGACAGGAAGGATGCTGTGGTTCAGCTCACAACATGGAAACTAACAATCGCTCTGATCAGTTTCCATAATTGCATCATGCTTGCCTTAATCCCGACCTGACATGAATTATTGATCTGAAGTGGCTAACATTTATGTCTCTAATTTTTTTAATTGTTTAGTTTGGTGTCAGAAGTGACTGTGCCACGGATTGCCTTTAATTCAACTTCAACGTCAGTTCTGGTGTCAGTCAATGCAAATCCACAAGCATGGGGAGGATCAATTGGGATCTTTTCACTAAGAAATATGTAAATTGGGAATCCTTTATTATTCTTTCACGGGATGTGGACATTGCTGGCTAGGCCAACATTTATTGCCCATCCATAATTGCTCTTGGGAAGGTGGTGATAAGTACAAGTTGCAGTTTACAATTAGTGACTGTGATAAAGATGACTCTGTGAGACAGTCGTTCAATGCTTTTCGCTAACCTTATTTAGGTTGTGTTCTGGCAGTAACACTATTGCACCGAAACACTGCAGTGTTCTTCTGCTTCATTTAATTAATTTGCACTATACATCGACTTGATCGATTTTATTATAAAATGTCTACTTTTAATTAATTATATTTGAAGAATAGTGAAAATGAGTTGACAAACCTCCTTGGGTGTAATGGAAAATTCACCGCAAACCATACTATAATTGATAAACAGGAAGTGAGTTTGATGTGTGATAGTATATAGTAGCCAGTTCAAAGCAGCAGGGCCTTTTGGAGGCATAATGAAAAGGACACTGTAGTGTTACATATATTATTGTAGCACTCACTCCATTCTATTGTGGAGGTTGTTTTGCGGGTAGAAATTGTTAGGTACTTCAAGAATCCTATCATTGCAAACAGTCACAGGTAAGGTGCATTTAACATATGCATTCATATTGGTCCAAGTATGCTCATGCTTTATTTTAATAATTGATTTTAATTGCTTTTAATGTTTATGAATAATTAAAATGCATGCTGTAACATAAATAGACTATGGTATAGATTTCAAGACTGATACATATTTTTAGCGTTTTAGCCTGCATTATTTTATCATATTTTTTCATGGATTGAAAATGCCTTTGTTCATCAGGAAACCAATTGATCTCCATAATTTTACCAAATCTTCAAGCACGTTTTTTTGATGTTCTAGGCAAACACTGATGAGAAAATAAATTCTGGAGCAGAGTATTTCAAATGCAAATATGAATTTATTCTTTCCCTTACAATTCACCCTCTAGAGAGAAAAAATGGACTCGAAAAATATTAATCGCTAAGGAACTAGTATTGACACTGATGTTGACAGAAATATATCCAATATCTTTTATGTTATAGAATAAATACTTCTCACAGACTCTGGAAATGTGGTATAAACAGCTTTTCTAATTGCACAACATGCATTTCCTATAGAAACAGTTAAGTCTTCAATTCACTTTGTTTGCATTTAGTACTAAATCACCACACAACAATGAAATGCAAACATATACCAAATATTTATAATGTATTGAGAAAGTTGGGTGTTTTTGATATTTTCTAAAGAAGCTTTTCAGAGCCATGTGGGTTTCTCATGAAATTTAAGCTCCAAGTATAATACGCTGTGTCAAATTGATAATTTTTGAAAGTTATAATTATAATTTGAAAACTGCACTGTGGAAACTCCAAAGCAATCTGCCGGAGGTGATTAATAATCTTTGATAATAATAATCTTCATTAGTGTCACAAGTAGCTTACATTAACACTGCAATGAAGTTACTGTGAAAATCCCCTAGTCGCCACACTACGGCACCTGTTCGGGTACACTGGAGAAGGGAGAATGTCCAATTCACCTGACAAGCACGTCTTTCTGAACTTGTGGGAGGAAACCGGAGCACGCGGAGGAAACCCACGCAGACACGGGGAAAACGTGCAGACTCCGCACAGACAGTGACCCAAGCCGGGAATCGAACCCGGGTCCATGGCGCTGTGAAGCAACAGTGCTAACCACTATGCTACTGAGAGATATTTTTAAGCATTGATAGTTACTGCATTTTTACTACATTTTTTTTAAAAAGCAAGGGTTTTTCAGAACCTTACTTTTATGCATTGTACCATAGAATCCCTACAGTGCAGAAAGAGGCCATTCGGCCCATCAGATCTATACCGACCCTCTGAAAGAGCACCCTACCTAAGTCCATACCCCCGCCCTTTCCCTGTAACCACACCTAACCTGCACACCTTTGGACACTAAGGGGCAATTTTGGCATGGCCAATCCACCTAACCTGTACATCTTTGAATGGTGGGAAGAAACCGGAGCACCCTGAGGAAACCCACAATGACGCAGGGAAAACATGCAAATGCCACACAGTCAGTCACCCAAGGCCGGAACTGGACCTGCGTCCTGGAGCTGAAGTAGCAATGCTAACCACTGTGCCACCGTGCTATCCTTGTACTGTGCCGTACCCTGTAAATAAACAACATTCACCCTTCAATCTACTAGATAAAAATACATTGCTGCATTGGGAGTAACAAGTTAAATGTTCGATTTTTCTGACTGAAGTAATTATGAACATGATCAGTGAGAACAATAGCAGTTGTAAATTGGGGGTCACAATGAGTGTTGAAAGTTTTAGAATCTAAATACTGCTCCATTATACCCATTGTGGTGCTAAAGTAAAGATGTGAGAGTAAAGACTAATGAAATTGTCAGTAAATTTGGTATCAAAATGTGGCAATTAATAGGACACTGGTAACAGCTTAGAGCAGTCTTATGAATGCTTTAATATAAGGTAATTGCTATCAACTTGGGACAAAGCGAGTTCTGCATCCATGAAGGTAGCAGTTGAAATGTTCTTCGTAGAACAGGAAAGGAATTTCTTTTTTAATATCGGTATTATGCAGTCCATATTACTCCTTTGAGTTCCGAAAGATGATTGTGCTGTGAATACTTCATTTTTTTCACGTAACTTTAAAAATAATTATGCGTGGGCCTATTTAAGATGGTTGTTCTGCTGTGGAATGAGGAGCATTAAGATGGCCACTAGAAATATGGACAATGACTCAGAGATTGCACTCTGACCTGTGAGGTAGAAGATTGTATGTTCTAGGCCAGCTCTAGAATTTGAGCACATTGTCTCGGCTGATCTCTCTCCCCCCCCCCCCCCCCCCCCCCCCCAAGTCCAAGGCTGAGGGAGTGTGGTGCTGTCTTTTAGATAATCCATTAGAATGGGACATCATCTGTCCCCCGATGAACATTAAACGTTCTGTGGCATTCCTCAAAAGAGCAAGAGATTCCTTACAATATTCTGATCAAAATATTCCAAGGTGCTTCACAGATGCATTATGAAATAATGATAATGATCAACGGGGACTGTACTTTCAAAAGCACTTCAATGACTGTGAAACATTTTAAGCCATATAATATGTTATATTATATTATATTATAAATGCAAGTTTGTTCTCTCTTCAAATGGTCATAGCTGACAGTGGACTTAATTAGTTCTAAGCAAATTAAAGACAGAACTTCATTTGCATCATCAAAATGAATGTACCCTCTCTCTCAGACTGCATCTGTAGAAATTTACAGAGAGAGAGAACATTCTGACATTAGCAATATTTTTAAACTTGAAACGGAGACCCTAAACTCTTTTTAAAAATATCTGGATCTGCACCTTAAGTGCTATAAGATACCAGGGCTATGGACCGGGTGCAGGAAGGTGAGATTAGAAAGGGTGCCTCGATGTTCTTGGGCTGTCATGGACAAGCTGGGGCCAATGGCCTCCTTCTGTGTCGTAACTTTTCTATGTGACCTTGAATTTCAAGTTTGTGCAATCTGTTTCATGATGTGGTTACAAAAATGGTTTTGGCGGCTGGGAGTTTAACATACAAGTGTGTATGTTCTGCTTCTCGTGTTCATTGATTCTTAGCCTAGCATGGATATGTTTATAAGGGTGTAGAGATTTGCTTTCTCTACTTTATGTAAAAATAAACATCTGGTGAGAGATCCAGTACAAACCTCCTGAAAGTTGTCCCTAAAGGGTTGCAAAGTCTCCCTAAAACCTGGCTGTGATATTACTGAATGGGAGAGCAGGCTCGAGGAGCCAAGTGGCCTGCTCCTGCTCCAAATCCGTATGTTCATATCCTTTCTCATTTTCCAATCATGTTTTCCGGGCCCTCCCGCAGGAGGAATCATTGCAGGCGGGGCAGAAAATTTGAAGGACCAGCCAAAGGTCTTTGGGTGGGAATTTTCAGTCCCGTGGCAGGAAGGCTTGGAAAATCCTGTCCAATGTTTTAAATCATTCATCCTCAAAGCAGCCAACCAAAACCAATGAATTTCTATGAAAAACTGATGGGACAGACCTACTTCATGATATGTTTCACATGACACTGTGAACGTAAGTCACACATGGAGATCGTGAATTGATGCCTGCTGGTCTCTAATGAATGATCTGACCTCAGGTAGTACATTTAGCATTCGCACCTTGGATTAGGGAGGAAACATTAAACCATGATCTAATCCCTAAGCGCTACCCAATAAACCCTGCTGAATCTTTCACACACTAGCATTGGGAGAAAACAAAAATGGCAAGCCCCGCACAGTTAGTAACCTGTTTGCACTCACATTTAGATTAACACGTGAATTAATGACCCACGTATCAGGTACTGAGGGTAGCTGGTTCACATGAAATTGCACCATAGGAAGAGTCAACATCTTCAGGAAAGAAGAGAAGAAATTTGGAGGGGAACAGGCGTGTAATTATGAAACCTGGATGCTGTGAAGAGTGAGTATCTGAATCAGAAGTTACTTTTTAATCATTTAAATATAGACCTTAATTTTTCCAATCCAGCACCTGGCACTTTTGCTAGCTTTCCGAAGGTATGTCTCTTTCACCTTCAAGGTTGCAAAATTAAGATCCAGAAGATGAGAATGGACATCATCTAAAACCTCGGCCCGTTCTGTCAGTGCCGATGAAAATGCACCTGTGATTCAATCACTGAAGATGTTTTAAGACTTACGGTTGTCATTCAAGGTGACATGTGAGAATCTTATTGTATTTCAATTCACTGATGAATATTTTGGAAATTAAGCAGCAGTCAAAATAAATGGAATCAAAAACAGATTTTAAAATTGAGTACTTTTTTCACAAACCTGTCCACCTACTAATACTTGACTGTTGATGCTAAATAAATCAAATTGGCTGGGACTTAGTTAAAATATGTATTCATGCCTTCAAAATATTGTTTCAACAATGTGACTCTATGCAACAAAAGTATTCATGTGAAAAATTGAATCAATTTTTCCGAAGGAACAACATGATTGCACTTACCAGAGTAATCTTAGTTGACTATAGGATAAGTGGCCATAGAAATGCAAGTTCTTTCAATGATATCCAAACAGGTGCGTCATGTCAAATATAGATTGATATAGAGTTTGAAACCTATTTCATTGATAATGAAACAATGGCAGGATAAACCCTGGAATGGCAATGATGCAAACATTATGTGCAAACTAATAATAATCCTATGCCTATATTTTAAATATAGCCACAAAATTAGCATTAAACATCATAGTGGCCTGTTGAATTGACAGATATGCAGCAAATAGTCTGATCTTAGACATGCCTGGAATTCTACACTCTATTTACAACACTACAACATTTTGTGACTACAACAGTTATCAAAACTGCCATTGTGCAAATAGGAACTTAGGAATTGGGAGCAAAGTAGGCAAAATAGGCTCCACTACATTATGGGCTCCACTACATCACCCTCTGCGAGAAGTAGTTCATCCTCATCTCAGTTTTAAATCTACCACCTCTCAACCTATATCTGTGACCTCTCGTTCTAGATTGCCCCAGAAGAGGGAACATTTGGTCTACGTTTACTTTATCAATCCCTCTTAGTATTTCATATAACTCGATCAGATCCCCTCTCGTTCTTTTAAACTTCGGCAAGTAAAAGCTCAAATTGATCAATCTCTCCTCATACGTCAACACTTTCATCCCCGGAATCAATCCGGTGAACCTCCTCTGAACAGCCTCCAATGCAACCACATCCTTCCTCAAATAAGGAGACCAAAACTGGATACAATACTCCAGATATGATCTCATCAACACCCCACACAATTGAAACAACACTTCTCTACTTTTATACTCCAGTCCTTTTGCAATAAACGCTATCATTCCATTTGCCTTTTTTATTACATGCTGTACCTGCGAACAGACATTCTGCGAATCATGAACAAAGACACCTAGATTCCTCTGCCCTGATGCATTTTGAATCTGCTTTCCATTTAAATAATAATTTGCCTTTCTATTTTTTTGGCCAAAATAGATAACCTCACACTTATCCACATTAAACTCCAAATTTTGGCCCATTCTCCTAGCCTATCTATATCCATCAGTAAACTCTTTATCTCCTCTTCATTGCCTGCTTTCCTGCGTATTTTAGTATCATCTGCAAATTTTACTATGTTACACTATGTCCCTGCTTTCTGATCATTTATATGGATTGTTGAGCTCTGAGGCCTGACCCCTGCGACACTCTGCTAGTTATAGTTCGCCAGCAGAGAAGGATCCATTTATCCTGACCCTTTGCTTTCTGTCAGTCAGCCAATCCTCAATCTAATCTAGTATTCTACCCCCAATTCCCCGCAATCTCACCCTCTGGATCAATCTTTTATGCAACAACTTGTTAAACATCTTCTGGAAGTCTAGAGATACCACATCCACTGATTCCCCATTCTTCACCTTGCTGGTTATGTCCTCAAAGAACTCAAGCAGGTTTGTCAAGCATTACTTACCCCTTATAAAACCATGATTACAATGGTGGATTGAGCTTTGTCTTTCCAAATTTTCAGTCATCTCCTTCTTAATGATTGATTCCAGCAACCTCCGCACCACAAGCTAACCAGTACATAGTTTCCTGTTCCTCTCTCCCTTTATGAATAGGGGCATCACATTAGCATATTTTGAATCCACTGGGACCTTTCCAATGCATCCATTGTCGCCACTGCATCCTCCCTTAGTATCCTAGGGTGCAGGCCATCAGATCCCAGAGACTTATCTGCCATTAATCCCATTAGTTTATTCAATACCGTCTCCCTAGTGATGGTTATTACACTAAATATCTCTGCATTAACTAGTTTTTGGAATTTTTTTATTATCCTCCACCGTGAAGACAGAGGCAAAATATTGGTTCAGTGCCTCCGCCATCTCTTTGTTCCCCAGTATTACCTCATCAGTATCGTCTTAGTTAGTCTTACTTTGGTGGTAGGCAAAGTAATGGAAAGGGTACTGAAGGATAGGATTTCTGAGCATCTGGAAAGACACTGCTTGATTAGGGATAGTCAGCACGGATTTGTGAGGGGTAGGTCTTGCCTTACAAATCTTATTGAATTCTTTGAGGAGGTGACCAAGCATGTGGATGAAGGTAAAGCAGTGGATGTAGTGTACATGGATTTTAGTAAGGCATTTGATAAAGTTCCCCATGGTAGGCTTATGCAGAAAGTAAGGAGGCATGGGATAGTGGGAAATTTGGCCAGTTGGATAACGAACTGGCTAACCGATAGAAGTCAGAGAGTGGTGGTGGATGGCAAATATTCAGCCTGGATCCCAGTTACCAGTGGTGTACCGCAGGGATCAGTTCTGGGTCCTCTGCTGTTTGTGATTTTCATTAATGACTTGGATGAGGGAGTTGAAGGGTGGGTCAGTAAATTTGCAGACGATACGAAGATTGGTGGAGTTGTGGATAGTAAGGAGGGCTGTTGTCGGCTGCAAAGAGACATAGATAGGATGCAGAGCTGGGCTGAGAAGTGGCAGATGGAGTTTAACCCTGAAAAGTGTGAGGTTGTCCATTTTGGAAGGACAAATATGAATGCGGAATACAGGGTTAACGGTAGAGTTCTTGGCATTGTGGAGGAGCAGAGAGACCTTGGGGTCTATGTTCATACATCTTTGAAAGTTGCCACTCAAGTGGATAGAGCTGTGAAGAAGGCCTATGGTGTGCTCGCGTTCATTAACAGAGGGATTGAATTTAAGAGCCGTGAGGTGATGATGCAGCTGTACAAAACTTTGGTAAGGCCACATTTGGAGTACTGTGTACAGTTCTGGTCGCCTCATTTTAGGAAGGATGTGGAAGCTCTGGAAAAGGTGCAAAGAAGATTTACCAGGATGTTGCCTGGAATGGAGAGTAGGTCTTACGAGGAAAGGTTGAGGGTGCTAGGCCTTTTCTCATTAGAGCGGAGAAGGATGAGGGGCGACTTGATAGAGGTTTATAAGATGATCAGGGGAATAGATAGAGTAGACAGTCAGAGACTTTTTCCCCAGGTGGAACACACCATTACAAGGGGACATAAATTTAAGGTGAAAGGTGGAAGATATAGGAGGGATATCAGAGGTAGGTTCTTTACCCAGAGAGTAGTGGGGGCATGGAATGCACTGCCTGTGGAAGTAGTTGAGTCGGAAACATTAGGGACCTTAAAGCAGCTGTTGGATAGGTACATGGATTACGGGAAAATGATATAGTGTAGATTTATTTGTTCTTAAGGGCAGCATGGTAGCATTGTGGATAGCACAATTGCTTCACAGATCCATGGTCCCAGGTTCGATTCCGGCTTGGGTCATTGTCTGTGCGGAGTCTGCACGTCCTCCCCGTGTCTGCGTGGGTTTCCTCCGGGTGCTCCGGTTTCCTCCCACAGTCCAAAGATGTGCGGGTTAGGTGAATTGGCCAATGATAAATTGCCCTTAATGTCCAAATTGCCCTTGGTGTTGGGTGGAGGTGTTGAGTTTGGGTAGGGTGCTCTTTCCAAGAGCTGGTGCAGACTCAAAGGTCCGAATGGCCTCCTTCTGCACTGTAAATTCAATGATAATCTATGATTAATCTAGGACAAAGGTTCGGCACAACATCGTGGGCCGAAGGGCCTGTTCTGTGCTGTATTTTCTATGTTCTATGTTCTATGTCCTCTAAGGGGCTAACATTTACTTTCGCTATTCTCTTCCTCTTTGTATACTTATAGAGGCTTTTAGTATTAGTGTTTATGTTTTCTGGTAGTTTCCTTTCGTAGTTCAACTTAGTTGTTTTGATTTTAGTTTTAGTAGCCTTTTGCTGAACCTTAAAGTTCTCCCAATCTTCCAGCTTACCACGAGCTTTTGCAGTATGGTATGCCCTAGTTTTTGCCTTTATGTCCTTGATGACTTCCTTTTTTAGCTATGGAACATTTTTCTCCCTTTTACAACTCTTCTTCCTCTCAGGAATATAATTTAATTGAGAGGTATTTAATATCTCCCTGAACATCCGCCATTGTTCCTCAACTGTCCTTCCTCTCAATTATTTGTGCCTAATCTACTTGGGCCAACTCTTTCCTTAGGCCTGTATAATTACCTCTGCCCAATGTTAAAACTCTAGTATGGCACATTGTCTTCTTTCGCTCAATCTGAATTCTGTGATCACTCCTTCCAAGACTATTTATCAACCCTTCTTCATGACATGATAAATCTAAAAGAGCCTGCTCCCTGATTGGTTCCATAACATATTGCTCTAAGAAACAATCCCTCATTCACTCTATGAAATCTCTGTTGAGGCTATCCATGCCAATTTGATTAATCCAGTCAATATGCATGTTAAAATCACCATGATTACTGCTGTGCCCTTCTCACAAATAGACCATTTCTGGTCTACTTTGCACAGATATTGATCTGAGTATTTTATTCTAAGTAATGAAATCTGGCCAAAGTTTCTTTATTGGATTGTGCAGAATTTGTTGGTTATGTTGTTTAAGTGGTATGTGTAATTCCCATCATTTATTTGCAGGTTTGGACATATTGCAGTCAAGAGTGCTATTTGAAACTCTGTAAACAATTGTACCACAAAATCATACTGGCTTGCCTCTTCCTTCCACCTCTTGCAATTGGGGCTTGTGCTGCTTTGCTAAGGTTTTATGCTCCCTTCTGCAACTTAGTTAACCTGCTTTAACTATTCATACATTCTCTTAGCCCAATATATGTTTTATATTCTGCACTGTAAATTCCATGTAATGTTTTTTCTAATTTCACATATCACGCTTCTCTGTTTCCTTAAGCTATTGTCCAGTCTGTCAGTTATCCATACCAGTAATCCATTGAAACATTTTATAAATCACCTTTTTTCTGTTCTTGTGTATAATTTTTCTCACTCCGTTCCTTTATTTGCCACCTTCTTATGACCTCCTTGTGTGTAATATTTCTGCATCTGTTTATTAAGAACCTGGTTGATGTATAACTGGACAAGATTATCCCAGAATGGAACCCTGGCTCAAAATACTTTGGGCTGGATTCTCCGCCGGCGGGATGCTCCATTTTGCCGGCAGCCCTGGGGGTTTCTCACCGGCGTGGGGCTGCCCCACAATGGGAAACCCCATTGACCAGCCGGCGTAACGAAGCATCCCGCTGGCGGGGTGAAACAGAAATGTGGCGGGGCGGAGAATCCAGCCCCTTAACTTTTACTTTTTTTAATTGAATGTGGAGGAACAGAGTCAGGGGACAGCTAATTAGTTTTAACAACAAATTTTAAAAATGTACTAAATGTGAAAAAATGGATTATATTACTATACTCCTTTACTACATTTTAGGTTAACAATTACACACAAGTATTAAGATTAGCATGACTGACACGGTACATCTGAAGCTACAATGGTCTCATTAGCGCACAAAGTACGTTTTAGAAACATACTCCACTCTGAATCCAATTTAGTATCTGTGGATTTCTCCTCGGAATTCCCCCAGATGATTGACATATGAGAGTTCCCACCCCCAAAAACACATTTTAAAAACCTTCTCTCGCAATAAGGCTTCCTATTAGCAAGTTGCATTCTGAAATCTACTCCACGTGTTCCAAAGGATTCTTTTGAACAAAGCTTCCACTCCACTTCGACCAGTGAATCCATTCCAGGATTATACACCAACCCATTTAGGATTCCTTTGTCATGACTGGCTTCTACTGTGAACACAAACTCTGATATCCAGCCAATTCTGTCTTCCCACTGACTTTAAAATTGATTTTGCAGACTGTAGTAATACATTCCGAATGTTAGCATTACTTTAGAAACCTTTAGGTTTACTTCAGAAACTTTAGAAACTTAGCTTCTCACCAGCCGATCCCTTCTCAGCTTTGTGTGTGCTGCCCATGAACATTATCCTGTATTATTTCCAGCTTTCGAGTATCAACCAGCCTTTAGTTCCTCTGGTGCTTGCTTTCTTGATTTTACTGCTTTGAGAAGAGCTAACCTTTTTACTCTCCTCCTGCCTAAAATTGCTGTCAGCAAACTGTGGAAGATGGTCCCTTTCCGGTGGCCTATCTGCACCAGCTGCCCTGACTTCTAATTAAAACTAAAGAACAAGTGAACATTTTTTCCCTTACAAGGGACCCTAGTTGCCGAGCAACAATATTTACTCTTCATGCCATAGCTCCCTCAATCACAGTTGGAACGTAACCAACCTCCAGACACAAAAAATACCTTTGTCCAGCATGAATCTAACTATAGGTCTCTCTAGGCACAGAAACATTATACTCAACTCAAACTATACTTTATTTCTAATGTTTACCAATCCAAATATAAATCACTTAAAACTACCTTTGATTTCCTCACCCTGTTAAAGGTCAATACTTGAAATGTTGATTTGTGGCTTCTCTCCACAGAAGCTATGCTTGACTTGCCAAGTCATGATGTGGAGATGCCGGCGTTGGACTGGGGTTAAATTCAACAACAGGTTAAATTCCAACAGGACTCACCTGAGGAAGGAGCTATGCTCCAAAAGCTAGTGATTCCAAATAAACCTGTTGGACTTTAACCTGGTGTTGTAAAACTTCTTACTGTGACTTGCCAAGTGTTTTATGTTTGTCAACAAGT